>NC_136067.1:1956090384-1958772884 GCF_964261635.1 Lissotriton helveticus
TTCCGGAAGCAATCAGAGACGTTGGCCCAGGGCCCCAACCTTTCAGGGGGGCCCTGATAGAGCCAGCTCTGTTCTGGCAGAGTCTCTTGCCCTGATGACCTTGAATAATTCTGAAACAGCTTGTGGTATTGGGGTTCGTCAGGTCTACATACTCTGCAAAAAACTCTCGAACACCATAGAATAGAAGTTGGCACGGAAACTGGAAAATGCAAGAAACAAGTTTATTAAGACCCCATGGGGTGGTGGTACATTCCTACAGCACCCTTCGGCAATGCAAGAAGTATCACACCGAACATCGGTGTGTGACCTCTTTTATACTATTTTAACAGTAATAAAAAGGTAGGCGGTGCACTCGTTTCACAATTTAGGTACATATAAGGACATTTTTGGAACACAGCCAACATGTGGGAGGGGTTTGGTACCACTGGTCAGTTTGGGGAACATTCCTAAGAGGTGACCACTCATTAATCCAAATGTCCGAGTACGCATGCGTGAGCTTGACCAGTGCTAAAAATAGGCTGTTGGCGGGCAAGGTAAATGGCCATTGGTACAGAGGAAGGAAAAAAGGGCATGCTGACCACGAGGCCGCATGTTCATACAAAATGGAAGCCAACAAATACAAAATGGCCCCCGCACGTTTGGTCAAGTTAACGGTGAAAGTTCGTGTAGCTGAGCTAAATGCTAACTCAGGTGCTGCCAAATTACGACAAGCTGGTTTTAAATACCTTTTTACTTGGATTTATTTTTTAATGTGGGTGATCTGTGACAATCTATTAGACATTTTTCAGTGTGTTTGTTTCATGCAATGTCCACAGAAAAAAGTTTCTTCTGGCGCAAAACAGGACCGCGCTGATGAGAAATGGTAGGGTGTCACTGAGATTATTTGCAGTAATCTAGTGAGTTGCTGCTGTGTTACAATATTGACAACACACTTGCCACTATTACATATTAAATCTTTTATCAACAACAATTAGTCTTCATAAAGATACGTTTAATTATTTTCACACAAAAGAAAGAACTGTTTCTTTGTAAGCTTTTCTTTCACAGTTTCTTGCAATTCGGTTGCGAACAAGATACAATTGTTACAAGTTATAATTTTACCGTTCCATTCAAAGCAGCTATATTCGGTGATGATGGAGAACAGCAAACGTGTTTCGTCACTTATGTGACTTTTTCAAGGCTTCAAAACAGTTGCTTCGGCGTAGCATGAAGTAGCAGACGAGATGTATATTGTGGCGAAAGAAGGAAGTCGTCCCAAAATTTCTTAATGAAAGTCTTAGATAAGCTAGTGCGGTAATGGTGTCTCCAATAGTAGAAATCTTCTAAGTAGCTATGAAGTATGGTGAGTACCGCACTCAATAACAGTGGAAGCGTGTCAGCTCCACTCACAGGGTGTCAACTAGATTTAAATTTGACTTTCTATTGTCGTATCCAAACACGGACCTTGCTGAGTGCTTGTGTAGTGGTCACCGTTGCCGATGTATGATAGGCGATAGGTAGTCAATCTGGCCCTAAATGTATCCAGCTCTGTTCATTGGTTTACATACGATAACATTTGTGGATAGCAAATTATGTGTGTCCACTTTCCTTGTATTTTTTCAGTCTTTAGATCTGTATTAACAGCAATACCTCTCTGATACAGGAAGCCCATGAGGGTGGTCACGATGGAGGTGGCAGGGGTCACAGCCAGGCTGTTTCCCCCATGCCCTGCCCTTTTCAGGGCCTGATCACACACATAACTGCGTGCGGGGACATCCACTCAGTTACTTTTAAAGGGGCTTGGGAGAAAGAGAGAAAAAGAGAGAGACAGAGAGAGTGTTATTGCTTAAAGTGAGAGTGAATGAGAGAGAGAGTTACTGCTTAAAGAGAAGGGGAGAGAGAGGAGAGAGAAAGAAAAAGAGAGAGAGAGAGAGAGAGAGAGAGAGAGAGAGAGAGAGAGAGAGAGAGAGAGAGAGAGAGAAATGCTCTGACGCCAAGGCAGAAAATTGCAATTATGATACTTTATACTCATGACTGCAGATGAAAGGAATTTGACGAAATATATAATTCCGTCGTATTCATGCAGTAAAATACATGCTGCACAAGCAGGTCAGGTATAAATCAAAATGTCCCTGGTGCGAGTTGTAAGGCTACGAAAGAGCTCATCATTTTGGAACTTGCCAGTATCCAGGAAACTTGGGGAAACACAGAGGTTGAATTTCTAGGCATGGTTGGCACACGCCCTTTCCTCGGTTGTGCTGGTGTCATGAGAAGGTAGGGTGTCCTTGAAAGAGTGAGAGATTTATATATATGCCTGTGGGATGTTTTCACTCTGTTTATCACTGTGTGCCAGACAGATTTCTTATTTTCTTATTGTAAATGTATTTTCACTGCACACACTCTTTTTAACATAACGTGTATTTGTAAAGAGCACGTTCACACCAACTGGGTTGTCTTGGCGCTGAATAACAGATGTTTATTGTTACCCAACTCAATGGTACTCATTTTATCGACCTCAGATGGATGAAAGGCTGAGTGGACCCGCCAGTTATTCGTTGCTATGAGAAAGCCTTGATGGTAGAGTTGTCAGATTGGTGCTTGTAGACTGGGCTCTACGTTTCCAGTCCTATGATTTTACAAATCATTTAATCAAGTGACTGAGAGCCCCAGGTACTGAGCCTGAGTTGCAAACAGAGGTGGGTGCACCAACAAATTAATAGAGTGAGCCGAGCCAGCGCCGAGTCAATGATCTGGTTTGCCTTTAAGAGTCTGTGCATGAGTCAAGCCGTGAACACTTTTGCCAAATCTATCATGCACCAACAATAATGTAAAACTATGATATATTCTCTTCAAAATTTCTTTAACATATGGAAGAGTTTCACCTTCGTACATCATGATATCACTGCATAAACAGACATTTATTAAAAGTGATTTCAAACATGAATCTAGAAATATTAATGACTTGCCTCCCCAACGACAATGCCTTTAGTGAACTAAGATGCAAGTCAGAAGTCATGTAAACTCTAAACTTGGCCTAGATTCTTAATGTAGATGGAGCGACATTATAGTCTATTAAATTAAACATAAGAGGTGCTTGTAGAGTGCACATCCTGAACTCAAATATTTAAAAGTGGTCTCAGATGTGATAATAAAGAAAAAAAGTATCAAAACAAGTAAACAGTTGCAAAATGCTGTGGCCGGGCCACATTGTGAGGGACACAGCAAATACACAGGAAGCTGAAGGGGACTGACACAAAGGGCCAATGGCGGAAGGGAACTGACCCAAAGCAATCTCTGTGTATTGTATATTGCATGTTGTATATTGTGCTTTCATGAGATCTGGCAGACTTCTAAGACTGTAACCAGACCTAAACATGGCATTTACACATTTACATGTGTACCAAAATATTAACTTGAACCAGTCATTATTTGTAAATGCTGATGAAAGGCTGGTTAAGACTGGTACAACAGGGCCAATAAGCCCAACACCTGCCCAGAGATACCCATCAATGGTCCACTCACATCAGATAAGCCCTTGAACCCCCATTTTCAAGACCCCTTACGTCTCAGTCCATTTACTCGAATCATTCTATATGTTCTATCATATATATATATATATATATATATATATATATATATAAGTGTCACACGGATTGTTTGCTAGCTCAAACATAGCTTACCCTATTATCTGATGTGTTATTTTATGATACATCTACAACTTAGTTCTTTCAACTACTGCTATATCTGTATCTCGCTGGAGTAATTCACGTTTTACTATGTAATATGCCTACTATTATATGAGATAAAGCACCCTCTACTGTACATTATAAAGATACCGCAAGCGACTTGGGAGTTTAGTGATCATCTAGAGGAACGAACCCATATTTCATTATATGATCGTGGAACTCCAAGGTGACTTGCAAGAGCCATTTAACTTCTGGCAAAAGGTATTTTATTCCTTATACCTCATGGTTACACCCTCGCCGTGCCCAAAACAGCTTAGATCCATTGTGTCTAGCTGCTACAAATAAAAGACAAAATACCACTGCAGATAAGTAAAAAAGAGGTGGATTCTAAGGGAAGCACACCATTATGCAGCGAGCAATTTGTCGCAAAAACGTATTTCAGGCAATTGAATGCAAGTCCCTTTCAAAAGGCTGTAGTTCCGAATTGATTGTAACCTGAAGATAGATTCCAGCTTTACTGTAATGAACTCGAAGGGGATAATACATCACTTACAGCGAATGGATCCTTCTCTGGCAGTGACTGCTACCTTTCAGGATAAACAGTTTAGAGGAGCTGAGAAGCCATTTCTCCTTTTCTTTGTTACTGCAGCTCCTGGCTTTGGCAACGGGCATTATGACCTCACAACTCAATGGTGCTAGTC
Source organism: Lissotriton helveticus (assembly GCF_964261635.1). Taxonomy (NCBI): domain Eukaryota; kingdom Metazoa; phylum Chordata; class Amphibia; order Caudata; family Salamandridae; genus Lissotriton; species Lissotriton helveticus. The sequence continues at coordinate 1,956,094,751 of NC_136067.1, forward strand.
TATTTCAACTGGGGAGTTGTCCTATTTTCTTATACAATTGACAAGTGATGTCACAGAGTGTAATAAGACAATTAGAGTCATGTTTGTATCAATTTATTGCAAGCTTCTGTCTGTTATGACGCATGCTGCTCCCCGTGCTCATCTTTTATTAGGTATAATATCTCATTCTTCTCATACTAAGCACACTGCGATCGCATATTACTCCCTTTGGCTGGTTTTTAGTAATCTCTGCCCTTTATAGTTTTTGTCGTTTTAAGGTGGGTGTTTAGAGGACCATGGAAGCCTTTTGTTGACATTACGCCTGGCTAACCAAGCATTACTTTAGTAAAATGACTGTACTAACGTTTTTTTTAACTTGATTTACATCATGGTATAATTTATAAAGTGTATTTGTTTGGTCGAGTGAGTAATGTACCCATTTTACTGGTTTAATCGTATGTACGATACAGATAACTGTCTAACAAAAATAAGGTCATGCAGAAAGATGAGATGAAGAGCGTAATCGAGATACAAACCTTTTTTTGAAAAGGACTTAGGGCCAGATGTAGATAAATACCATTTACCGATTCTAAAATACCGAGTTTTGCCGATTTGCAGCCTGATTCATCATTCTCCCGTTTTGCGAGCCCCTAATAGCGATTCATAACGAATCGCTATTAAGAACTTGCAAAACGGGATTCATGTAGGAATTGCAATAAATATTGCGATTCCTACATGTTCCTTATTTGCGATTAGCTAATTGCTAATCGCTAATAAGGAATAACTCCCCATGCATTCCTATGGGCCTACAGGCATTCCTATGGGCCTACAGGACCATAGGAATGCATGGGGAGTTATTCCTTATTTGCGATTAGCAATTAGCTAATCGCAAATAAGGATGCGATTTCAAGGGTGCAGGGGTGTCCAAAGGACACCCTGTAGCACCCCTGAAATGTAATCTACATTGGTGTTGCGCACACGCATGTCCAAAGGACATGTGTGTGTGTAACATGCAACTTAGAAAAATGCATTTAAATGCATTTTTCTAAGTTTTAGCTATTTACCGAGAGGTCTGACCTCTCGGTAAATAGCGGCCCAAAATTACAATTTCGCAATTTTAAAATGCTTCATGAATTGCATTTAAGGAATCTCGAATAGAAATTCCTTAAATTCAATTCTTCGCAAATGTGCGAATTCTTAAATAGCGAATTTTGCATTTGGGATGATGAATCCCAAATGCAAAAATTGCACTCGCAAAAGGCAAGATTCTGAGAATCTTGCCCTTTGCGAGTGCAATTTAGCTTGATGAATCAGGCGGTTGGTATTTTAGAATGGGTAAAAGGTATGTTGGTATTAATTCGGTAATTTTTACAGAATCTGTAAAATTCGGTAAATACCAATTTGGTATTTACCGAATCGTATCCCCCATTCATTCCTATGGGCCTCCAGCCTCCAGGCCCATAGGAATGAATGGGGAATACCGATTCGGTAAATGCCAAATCGATAAAGGGGGAAGACCTACAAGGGTGGCAGGGTGTCACATTGACACCCTGTTGCACCCCTGAATAGTGCATGGGTGCACATGTGTCACAAATACATTCCCTAAGGGCATCTATGTCTGCCACATGGCAATGTTAAAAAAGCACAAATTTGCTTTTTTAACGGTTTTCGTTATTAACCACCAACTTGCAGTTGGTGGTAAATAATGAATCCTTACAGGTGAAAAGCACTCACTTGAGTGCTTCCTACATTTCAGATTCGGTATTTAAGAATTCGGTAATTTACCGAATTCTTAAATACTGATTCGGTAAATTACCGAATCTGAAATGTACCCACCTACATCCCAAATGCCTAATACTGGTCGGTAACGTCTGAAATTCTGTAATTTCGGCCGTTACCAACCGGTATTAGGGTGCCTACATCTGGCCCCAAGTTATGTTAATACGTTTTCTAGAGCGCTCGATTACCCGGAGGTGTCTTGGCGCTGCTTTGAAACAGGAGAAGAGCAGAAAGGAAAGGGGGCGAAGAGCCAGCAGCTGCTAAAGGGGCCAGGTCTCCAAGAGCTTCTAAAGGTCATAAGGTTGGGTGCCCTCTTGATGTGCAGTGGTAAAGCATTCCAGGTTTTTGTGGTTCCCAGAAAAACACTCCTGCCACCGCAAGTGGGACCTTTGAATCTGGGGACAATTATATGTTTGGTTGCGGCTAAACCTCGAGGGCTGCCTGGGGTATACCAATTGAAACTTTGTTGAAGTAAGTTGAGGCCTAGGCCATGGGGTGCCTTGTACATGATACAGAGTGTTATGAAAGTAATCCTCTGTCTGATAGAGATCCAATGCAAGTTATTGATGGCTTTGGCCACTGAGTGATGTTTGGAAATCTTCAGGCAATGTCTTACCGCGGCATTCTGCAGCGTTTACAGTTTTTTGAGGATGTACTGGTGTGCGGTGAGTCGTAGGCCATTACAGTAATCCAATTTGGCCATTACTAATGATGCAATGAGAGTTTTCTGGAGGTAGATTGGAATAAATGGGAGAATCTTCTTTAGCATTCCCAGAGTGAAGACAGCTGAGGAGGACAGAGCACTTACATAATTTCTGTAGCTCAGCTTGTTGTTCCGGTTCTTGGTGACGGGGGTTGGCAGATGGCCCATATCTGCTGGCCAACAGGATGGGGTCCAGAAGGAAGTTTGTGCATCTCAGAGCATCACTTCCGTTTTTCCTGCATTCAGTTTCAGGCAGTTCCTACTCATCCATGTGCTGACTCTGCCTGCATGCAGTTGCAAAATCTTGCGCTTATGCTTTGGGTTATTATATTTGAGCACGACCTTTCAACCCATATACTTGTCTGCAGGGGACATCTTGAAAGTAATTTCCTGTACAAATAAAATGGCAACCAAGAGCTGCCGCCTTTGCTCAGAAGCTCTCCATGAGTTGACCAACAATGGCGTCCGCGAGTCAAAGTGGATTCATGCTCCTTTCTCGACGTAAGAAGAGTACCTGAAACTTTCACAATTGTTTGGTAGTACAAGTGGGAATATGACAATTCATTGCAGCTTTTGTTAGGTCTGAAACCACCACAGCCCTGAAGGCAAGTTGGTTTGCAGCTGTCAAGGCATCTGATTCCTGCATGACAAGGGTTGGACAGCCGAAGCATGAACTTGTTTTTGTTTTTCAGTGCAGGGCTCTTTTATGATCAGACACCGGATGCAATGCTTTGAAATGTCATCCGTCTCATGGATGCCACAGCTGTGACTCTCTAGGTTCGTGTGTTCTAAATGTATGTGGAACAATGTGTTCCCCTTAAGAATTCCAATGAGTGGGAGGTCAGTTTGTCTGGCTCGTTGGATGGAATGCAACCATCCCTATAATATTCCAACTGAATGATGAGGTCATGTGATCTCATAGGTGTCAAGTGGCCCTCTGGCGCCATCATGACATTCAGCCCAAATGACTAGACATGATGGTCCAAGTGGACAAGTACGGTTCAGGAAACCACAAAGCCCAGCATGCTTTGCGATGGTGGCTGACAAATCAGGACTGACTTAAGGCCGCTGTTATGACAGCTATGTGATGCAAGCTCCAGCCAGCAAAACAAATGGTAAAGCAGATCAAGCTATAGAACTTAAGGTGAGAGCTTGGATCTCAATATAGGGCACTTATTATAGAAAACACCAAAACACAAGACCCTACTTTTTACTGTGATCCCTCATCGGTTTTAAGTGTATCATAGTTTGTTACTTTTTTTACTTTGATGTTTATAGCCGTTTTTATACTTTTTTACTTTGATGCTTGTATCGGTTTTAAGAGTGTCATACAGCTAGATTCATCAAGCTTAAATCCGCTCGCAAAGGGGCAGATTCTCAGAATCTGCCCCTTTGCGACCGGTATTTTTGCATTTGGGGCGCATTATCCCGAATGCAAAAATTGCTAATTAAGAATTCGCTAAATTGCGATTCTTTGCATTTAAGGAATCTCAAATTGAGATTCCTTAAATGCAATGCATGAAAGTGAAAAAAATAGCGAATTTGCTATTAGGGCACGCAAATTACCATGAAGTACAACTTCATGGTAATTTGCAAAAACTTAGAAAAATGCACTAAAGTGCATTTTTCAAAGTTTCATGTTGCGCACACACATGCCCTAAGGGCATGTGTGTGTACAACATATGTGCACACATCAATTTCAGGGGTGCAACAGGGTGTCCTTTGGACACCCCTGCACCCTTGAAATCGCAATCTCAATTTACGAATCGCTAATTGCGATTAGCAAATTGAGATTGTCTCCCCATTCATTCCTATGGGCCTCTAGGCCCATAGGAATGAATGGGGAGATATTCCTTAATTGCGACTCGCAATTTGCGAGTCGCAATTAAGGAATTATTAGAAATCGCAATTTTTTTAGTGATTTCTTGATGCATAGCATTTTGCTATTCCTTAATAGCGAATCAGTATTTTTCGCTATTAAGGAATAGCAAAATGTGTTCTTGATGAATCTGGGGGATAGTTTGTTACTTTTTTACTTTGATGCTTGTACCGGTTTTAAGAGTGTCATAGTCTGTTACTTTTTTACTTTGATACTTGAATCGGTTTTAAGCGTGTCATAGTCTGTTACTTTTTTTTTATTTTGATGCTTGTACCGGTTTTAAGCGTGTCATAGTTTGTTACTTTTTACTTTGATACTTGTATCGGTTCTAAGCGTGTCATAGTCTGTTACTTTTTTTTATTTTGATGCTTGTACCGGTTTTAAGCGTGTCATAGTTTGTTACTTTTTTACTTTGATACTTGTACCGGTTTTAAGAGTGTCATAGTCTGTTACTTTTTTTATTATGATGCTTGTATCGGTTTTAAGCGTGTCATAGTTTGTTACTTTTTTACTTTGATACTTGTACCGGTTTTAAGAGTGTCATAGTCTGTTAATTTTTTTATTATGATGCTTGTATCGGTTTTAAGAGTGTCATAGTATTTTACTCTTTTACTTTGAGGTTTGTATCGGTTTAGCTTGTCATAGTATGTTACTTTTTTACTTTGAGGTTTGTCTCAGTTTTTTATTGTCATAGTGCGTTACTTTTTTACTTAGATTTTTGTCTTTACTATGTCACTCACCCATACTTTGCCCTTGTTTTAATTTTAAACAGATCATTTCCTACATTTGGCCAAGGGTATCAATTGGGGCTCAGTTTTCAGATGGCGGTTTGTGATATGGTCAACAGGCGATGATGGTGGCTAGACTGGGGCGCCGCGACAAATGACACGCCTTGGAGCGGCCTTACTAATACTGCTAATATCTGTTTGCTCATAATTATGGTGAGTCAACCAGAATTGGACTTTAATTGATTGTATTTCTGCCTGTGCTGTAAGTGAGAAGTGTGCAGAGAATACCTTAATGCACACAATTACAAGGTATGCAACATTAGCAAACAGCTCTTTACTGGTATTCATTTATTAATCCAGTGTGGCTGCCAATCAACATTCTTAATACGTATAAATCTAGGCACGACAGGACCAATCAAAGCACAATGAAAGCAGAAGACGCTGGGCCAATGAAAGCAGATGTTCATGTCGCTGGGGTTAAAAGCGCATGCTTGATTGGTCGCGAGCAACCCCATTAATATGTGGAAATAATTGCAGGGCTTTGCAGAGCGCGTCTGGCCGGATGCAGCGTCCCGCTGGGCCTGTGGTGGGACTGGAGGGATGTGCCCGCCTCACATGAACAGATGTACAAATCCGGAAAGGTCACAGAGCTTTGAAACCCCCCCTCACTCACCCCTCCGGCCTGGGTTGGATGTTCAGGGATTTGCCTTCACTAAGGAGATCAGCGGGCTGTCACGGAGCTCAGTGCCACCCAGACAAACTCACCCCTCCTGTTCAATGACTCCATGGCCACTTACTCGACTACCCGCGAGGTGCCCACCGGGCCAGTGGGGCAGGCGGAGGCATGCGAGCGATGCACCGGGGCAGCTTCAGGGGATACAGGACGGTTTAGGCATTTAACACCGAATTACCATCTCGTATATTTAAATCCCTTCTGACTCCAGCCACACATTACAAACCTACTGTGCTACTTGTAATGGTATATATGAAGGGCGATGGGCGTGGTGCTTTAAATGGGCAGGTACTGTCCGGTACTGAGTACTTGCACTTCTTTCATTTGCGAGGGAGAGAACGTACAATTCTCAGCACTGCTGCAATACATTTAAAGGGAGTGCTGGCACTTCTCAGGAGCAAATAGGCACTCTAAATCGTGAGTACCTGCACTTCTATATTGGCATTTACAGCCCTAGGCGAAGTCCATTTCTTGTCCATTTTCGGCCAACCCTGTGAGAGGCAGAAGGCCAAAGTTAGACATTAGAAATCCTCCCACTAGGTAATGGAAAGACCTACAAAGTGCCATGTGTACATTTTTTGGGCTAAATTGTACAATTTCTGCTTATGCAAAGAAGGCGGAGTTAATATCAGTTCTCTGAGGCAAGTTCAACTTTCATCTGGTATATTTCTCCAGCTGGAAGTCAAGTGGGACACCAAGCTGCAAGGCATTGTTTTCTTGCTTTTGCCAGGGCCCGCAGCCCTGAGTGGCAGCTGGGCTAGCCAATAGTGGTGCCTGACCAGATGTGTCTTTCCCCTCTGCTGGAAGTCCTGACCTGAGACTTCGGGCTGTCAAGAATAGGAAGGCGCGGCTCATGAGGACACAATAACCCGCTGGTTGACCCATTCAGCAACAGGAACGTTCCTGATTCCGTGGAAGGTCCCTTTTTGGAAGTGTCTCAAAACAAAAATTGACCAGCATCTAACTTAGCAAAGTGGGAGAAAGTTTTAAAAGATGTACAAATTTGCGAGTCGTCATGCTTCGCAGTTTCACAGAGTTATCATGAAGATAGCATGACCCGAAGCTGGAACCTCGCATGAGTGAAGAAGACTGTCCAGTTAAGTTTGTGCCACAGAGGTGATCACCTAGACTTTTGCACAATAACCCCAAGCGGAGTCTACATGTGTTAGTTCACACACTATTCTAGGAATCAGTGTATCTATGAAACATTTATTTGCAATGTGTGATCCACATTTGTCATGCCAGGGGTTACATTTAAACCTGCCCCTTTCTGTTCCGGAGAGGGTCTGGCAGGGGTATTTTAACAGCTCCCTGAATTATGGTACCATGGCCAATTCTCCTGCTCTTTGGATATTTTGGCACCAGGTTAAAGAGGCCAAGCACATCATTGCACATCTATACATTTTGAAATATTCGAGGGGTTTTCCAGACTATCTAGTAAGGTATTCCCATACGATCATTTGGATTGCATCTGTTGGTTTACGTTGTGTCTGATGTACAGTTGAGGGATTTATAAGCCAAGGTCTGTGGTCTAGAGAACAAGAGATATCTGACTATTGCCACAAAGTACACTCAACTCTCCAGACACCATTCCGGTAACAGACACGCTGATGATGTTCCACTCTCGGGCAGTATTGCTTCACAGCGCTCGGAGAGGCACACTGACCATATCTAAAGAATATGACAACCACAATTGGAGGTGTAGTGTGGCACCTACTGAAATCGAGACTAAAGTGTGGCTCATAATGCTTGACATTTCAAGGTACCATGACCTTAGGAGTATAGACTGGGATTTTGGAAAATTCTGGACTAAACTAAGGCTTGTGCCCTGTTGCAAAACATGGATTTGTGAGGTGCCTACCACCCGCAGTGTCTAGGGTGTGTAAACAGAGAGAGACGTCAACAGATGCTTTTCGAATAGTAGTGTCTGTAGATTGTACAAAGGAGGCCTAAATCTGATAGTTACTCACCTTTATGAGTTCTAAATTAGGTGGATCGTCGTCCTGGATGATAGAACTTTGAAAATGTGGCTGTCTTTGTGTAGTCATCTTGAATTAATAGAATCCATTTCTTTAGGTCAATTTGATGCTATATTTAGTCCTGTTCAAGCGTCTGAGCTAAAGTCCAAAGATGCAACAATCATCAGCTCCAGGTGCTAATAAACAGTCTATGAGTAAAGCAATATCATAGTACCTCAATAGTTCAATGCATCACCTTCGTCAATGGACAGTAAAGGGGGATGTGGATTGACTGCTCTGCCTGTGTGGCAAATGTGGTGTGGTGGAGACTTATTTCACGAGAAAAAGATGGGCTTTGATTATGGAATCTCTCCACAAGTTGTGTATTGATTTCAATTGATACAATGTTGTACTTACTTCCGAAGGTGGAGAATGTTGGCTCTGAAAATAAGAAACAAACATGAGCGCTTCAGACTGTGACTGGGAGATGGTGATGCTCGATCTGTAGCTGAAGGTGTATAATACGTCCTCTAGAGTGTAGAAATAGGGAAGAACTCTTCTACATGACGATCTCCTTCAATGGGGAAATACCGCTTCCCATTTGTTGAGCTTATGGAGAATGCTTCAGGAACCTCAGGAAGTTTGAGTTCTATCTCTCAACATCTTGCAGGTCCTCATTGGCTTCTAGAATGCCTAAGTATCTTATAAGGTTCTGTGAAAAGTCCCTGGTGCTGTCTACCAATCAATCCTCCCCATCATTTCTGCTAATCGAGCTTGTGCTCGGCTTCGAATTCCTCTCTGAAGGTGACAAAGCATAGGAAATAAGTAGCATAGCCTTTCTGGTGCTGGCCCATGCTCTACTTATTCTGCACACTGAGTCTTGTAGAGAAAAATAGGAGCCTTGATGTTGGCGACTCTCTGGTCGACTCCTCACCCGACTCTCTGCTCGATCGACTCTCCGTTCGACTCTCTGCTCGACTCTCTGCTCAGTCGACTCTCTGCTCGACTCTCTGCTCAATCGACTCTCTGCTTGATCAACTCTCTGCTTGACTCTTTATGATCCAGAGCATAAGACCACATGAGGAACTAGTCTAGCGTGCCTGATTAAAGGACTTCGACTTTATTGTTCTCCCAGAATCTAGAGTTCTGCAGAGTGATGGCTTCTTCATATCCAACATTGTCAAAATCCAAAACAGGGGGACTTTTTGGGGTTCAAGCGGTGGATCTGTGGAACCTCCTGCATCTGTCTCCCCTCCAAATCAAACCCGCCCTGGTTTTTACCCAAAGAAAAAAACTGTCTGCCTACTCCTGAGAGAGTTTAATTCATCCACTGTGATGGTACGTGTGATTTTGTGTAATAATAAGCTGAACATTCGTCCAAGCACCATAAAGTTTATAGGTATGCATGCACATTAAAATAAAAAAAAATAAGAATACACAAATTTACAATACAACATAATCATAGTACTTATTTTTATCCACACTCAGGCAATGTTCTAAGAGTATTGTTGACACAAAGATTCAGAACCAGTCAACAAGAGGGGGCATCAGATCTGAGCACATAGGCGCGTGGAAAGAATCAAACCACAATAACATCAGATGCTTGTTAACACCTTTAAAAACAGAATTGTATTTATAGCTACAGCTGGTTCTGCGAGATTGTTTTTCCAAAAGTGTCCAAAGCGCAAGGGCTTGTGTTGATGGGTAGTAAAACGGTCTTAAAATGGCTCACCAAAGCAGTGGGGCGCAAGGACGTTTAATTATCAGACACAATCACAAAACTAGTTTTTTTCCAGTGTTTGGCATTTGTGAGAATGTCCCACATGGATATGTAGGTAAAGAGACCGACACCGATCACAGCGGTGTCACCTTAAGAATGTGGCGTGTTAGGGTAGTGCAGTGTCATTTTGGTGTCAGCTGCAACTCCTCCGCTATGGTGGAGGAGTGTCGCCCCCACCTGCCAGCAGCCTCAAAAGTTGCAAAATAAAACTATAATAAAACAGGTTTATTAGCGTTTTATTTTTCAACTTCTAGGTGCCGAGGCTTGTGGGCAGGGCCATCACGGGGGCAGTCACAGAGGCGGAGTGGTGGGCTATCAGTGCGCCTGTCGGGTTTGGCTGGCCGTCTTAGGACAGCCAAACCGACATGCGCACTGAGCTGTCTCCAACTCAAGCAGCGTTGTCAGGTTAGAGATAGCAGGCACAGGCTCCCAGTCTCTCTGGGAGCGAACATCCAGGCTAATCCTGATGCTGCTCTCATGCTGCCAGCCGTACGAGAGCAGCATCAGGATTGTTCGTAGGGGAGTCTGGGAGCCTATACTGCAGTCAGGAGCAGAAGATTGGCGAAGTGGCGGGGGGGGGCAGGTAAGTTCTTTTATTTTTAATTGTATGTATATTTGTAGTAATCCTCCTCACCCGTCCACCACCACTCTGCCCTGGCACCAGCCGCTACTGATTGCTGTTGCTGTGTGGTTTTTGGGTGTAATGAGGTGGGTGTCACTGCACATAGACAAGGACATCATTATGCATGCTATTCGTCTTAGGTGCATAGAAGCCCTCTGGTGCACCATGTGGTGCCATTCGCGCTGATGTTTTAGCACGGAATGCTCTTCCGGCACTAAATCACAAAGGGGCAGATTTATGATGACTGGCGCATCCCCAGGGATGTGCCAGTCATCCTGCGCCGCTGCTCCGCCACCCATGGTGCGCCGCATTTACAATGCGGCGCACCATGGGGCAAAAACGGCACAGATGCGTGACGCATCTGTGCCGAAAAGGTGGCGCATTGCTGGAGCTGCGTCGCAAGCGCGACGCAGCTCCAGCAAGGCTCGGGGTGCCCCATCTCCACAATGCTGCGTCAAGACCTACGCCTGCTTCAAGCAGGCGCAGGCTTTTGACGCAGCATTGTCCTGAAAGTGACTGAGTGAAATCTTATAGATTTCACTCAGCCACTTTTGCGAGGCGCACCTACCCCGGAACGCCCACCCTGCGCCGGAACGCCTCCTGATGGCGCAGGGCTTTACATTTACGTTGTAAATAGGGCGCATTGTTTGCGCCGCCGTTGCGTCAAATAAAGTGACGCACCGGCGGCGCAAGAACTTACTTCATAAATCTGCCCCAATGTGAGCAGCTCCACATGCCTATTTCTGGTTGTAGGGGTTTTGTGTAACTCAGCGGAATTCCGCAGAGTCAAATTCTGCGAGTTCCGCCCACCCTTGTGTACTGGTGAAAATGTGACCCCTGGACTTGCACAGCCCAGATAGCCACTGTTTCAACTAATTGAGCCATACAGTGCAGCTATTTGGAGTTTGAAGGGGGTGAGGGGTATTGCAACATTTAATGGTGAGGTAAGAGAACTTATGCATATTCAAATAGATTTCATTTATGTTGTCCAGAACTAACACAACTAATAGATCCATGAATTCATAGTTTGGGTTTAGGAGTTGGTAAACACCTTCAGAACATGCACAACTTCCTGGTCTTTACTGTAATCCTTTCTTAAGAGTGTGATCTAAGAAACTAAAAAGGTGTCTATTCACAAAGGCATTATGGATGCAAATGTGTACTCCTTTAGAACTCTTTTACGCACACTACTACATGCTGTGTCCCATAACACAATAACTGCACCTCTGTGGTCATCCCTCACAACATGAACTTTTCACATAGGATCAAAACAAGGATAACATGCTTCCACCCACACACAGTACATGGTGTAGCATTCTACCCATGTAGGCAAGCCCTTCAAAGTCCCACATAGGGGTTGTAAGCCCTATATAAATGCTGCAATACACTACAGTACAATACTCTTACAAGCCTTTGTGATTTGGTCCCAAACATATACATGGGATTATTCAGGGAACATTGATATATAGTCAAAATAAATTAAAAGGACGGTGTCCTCTTTATACTTTTACTACATAGGAGTTTGAAGTTTCAGGGCCGAGCCACAAGCCATGTAAAAGAGTACTCCTGTAGTACCCCATAAATATGAAGTTCTGAAGAATACCATACTCATAATTGCCTTTGTGAATCAGCCCCAGACAGGTGCCTTTAATAGCTCTGCAAACCAGAACAAAGTTATGTGAACATCTGGATGGAGTGAGGAAAGGCACTCCTAGAAAGCAAACGTGGGAAGGAAGAGGACAGCACTGGCTTCTGAGATTCTGCTCTGTTCGATACTCTGATACCAAACCGCAGAGCAGGCAGATCTCAAGTTGTGCTTTGTCAGAGTGGATTGTGGGACCTGTAGTTTCCCTTTCTCATAATTGGGACAGGACTTCAAGTACCGAGATCTAAAGTAAGCTAAACATCCAGGCAGGTCCACCAGTCCTTTTCAACCGGCTAACCCAAAAGGCAAACCCCACGTCTGTCAGCCCATAAAGCCCTCTGAGTCCTGCTCCACCACTAAAAACAAACAGGGGAGAATACTATCATTTATGATACAGAGGAAGGAGTTTTAATAAAAAACATTGATTTAACAAATGCTGTATATTTGCATGAAATTAAACTGTTCCAGCAGATACTACCTGTGTATACCCCAAAAATCAGGCAAACTGAGGCTCTTTTTGGTATCTTGCTTGCCAAGGCAATGTAGCATAAGCCTGGAAACTCAGGTGATGGTTTGCAGCAGACCACAGCGAGTGAGGCCTACGGTCAGCTCCACAGAGCTGTGTCTTCTTGTAGGGAGAGACGTGTACTGTTGTTACTCACTTTAATGCTTTCATAATCCTTGGTCTCTGTTTAAGTATCTTCAAAGGCCAGAAACTAGGCACCTGTACCGGAGTCTGTCTTGTCCAGTTTCATCTTAAGTTAAGCTTAGTGGATACACTCCACTCTCATGCTGACCTACACATTCAACCTCATCTCTAGACTGTCTCTGTGTCCAAGTTGAAATGCAAAATAAATACATCCAAGACTGGGGTCCTACAAGAATAGGGGCCAGATGTAGGTAGGCTATTACCGGTCGGTAACGGCCGAAATCGGCAGTTACAGAAGGGTAATAGGCTTTCCAGATGTAGGAGGCTAAAAAAGAAGGATTCGGTAATTTACCGAATCGGTAATTTAAGGAATCGGTAAATTACCGAATTCTTAAATACCAATTCGATAAATTACCGAATCCTGATATGTAGGGAGCACTCAAATGAGTGATTTTCCCATTTTAGGATTCGTTATTTACCACCAACTACAATTTGGTGGTAAATTATGAAAACCTTTGAAAAAGCATTTTTTTTGCTTTTCCAACAGTGCCATGTTGCGCATCTTTGTGAAAACCCGAGACCTGACACTTTGTATTGAGCTCACTGTGACCCTTATCATGGAGGCTACAACATTAGATGTATGATTGGACGGATTTCGAGATCAGACCACTGTTTTTGTCCGTAATACTTTGACTTAGACCGTTCTTCCAAATTCCGGGCCCTGACGAAGTTCACGTCTAGAACGAAACGCGTTGGCTGAGGTTTCATGTTCATACAAGTTTTTGATGAGCTTCAATAAAAAATACTTTTTAAGGAAGAAATCGACTGTGCTTCCTAATTGAACATTATTGACCTTTGGTAGTGCACCACTCCACCCAGTTTCAAACCATGTTGCGCAACATGTTCACCCATACACAATTGAGGGGTGCAACAGGGTGTCTAAGTGACACCCTGCCACCCTTCAATGTTTCCCCCAATTACTGAATCGGTATTTACCGATTCGGTAATTGACATTCATTCCTATGTGCCTCCAGGCCCATAAGAATGAATGGCAATTACCGAATTGGTAAATACCGATTCGGTAATTACCGAAACTTACCGATTCGGTAATTTTTAAAGAAAAATTACCTACATCCCATTTGCCTGTTCTTAAATACCGAATCGGTATGATTCGGTATTTAAGAATCGGTAATCTGGGATTACCTACATCTGGCCCTAGATCATGACTGAGCTTTGCACATGGTGTTGTAGGAACAGTAGTGGTCCAGCGTGCGGCAAATGTGGCTCAGTGCCAAGGAGTGGCATAGGTGCGGTGATGGACAAGGAGTCATCTAGTTGTAGGACAAGTGTGGCACCTGGCTAAAGAATGGCACAGGTGTGGAACAGATCCAAGACACGGCACAGGTGTGGTACAGGACGATGTGTGGAACAGGTGTGGCACACATGTGTGGTAAAGGATCCCAGGGTGGCACAAGGTTGGTAGAGGAGCAGGTCTGGTCTGTGCCTGGCACAGTTGTGCTACACCGCCATGGAGTGGTACACGGTAGAGCAGAACTAGGAGTTCTATAAACATACTACAGGCGTGGTTCACATGAGTATGGTGCTAAGAAGTGCCACAGGTGTAATGTAGGACCTGCAGCAGCCTAGGCGTGTCACAGGTGTGTTGAAAGACGACGAGGTGGCATAGGTGTGGCTGAACCAATAGTCTTCGAGGCGTGTTACAAGTGTCCTATAGGACAAGAGGGGCACAGGTGTGTGCTGAACTAACAGTCTTCCAAACATGTCACAAGTGTGATAAAGGCAAAGGGGGGCACAGATGTGGTAAAAGACCAGGATTGGTAAAGGTGTGACACAAGTGTTGTAAAAGACCGAGGGGTGGAACAGGTTTATGCTGAATTATCAGTCATTCAGGCATATCACAAGAGTGATATAAGGCCAAGCAGTTGCACAGTTGTGTTGTAGGACCTTAGACAGACACAAAGTGTGGTATATGGCCAAGTAGTGGGTCGGGATTAGTGCAGGGCCAAACTGGACTGAAGAATGGCACAGGTGTGCAAGAGAAGTAAAGAGTTGCAGCGGAGTTGTTAAAAATGATGTTATCTTGCATGCCTGCCTTCGACTGAGGCTTAACAATAATAAACCATTTTGGGCTCGATTCACAAAAGTAATCTGAGACAAAATCCTAACTTTACTACTCCTAAATGCATTCTGTGAATGCCAAAAGTCGTAAAGTTAGGATTTTTCTCAGTTTAGGAGTAGTAAAGTCAGGAATCCTACCTTTGCTACTCCCAAATGCCTTCTGTGAATGCCAAAAGTCGTAAAGTTAGGATTTTTCTCAGTTTAGGAGTAGTAAAGTTAGGAATCCTAACTCTGCTACACCTAAATGCCTTTTGTGAATGCCGAAAGTCGTAAAGTCAGTTAAAAACTACCAGGACCTGCACTGTCGACTGATTCTCATTGGAGCGAACAACTACCAGAATCTGCAGTACCGACTGATTCTTATTGAGCTAATAACTACCAGGACATGCAGTATTGGCTGATTCCAACTTGGGAAACAAATAACAGCACATTCACTGGGGTTAACAATTAGCAGAAGAGGAACTGCTTGTTGATACTTATTGGGCTAATTACCACTGGGGCATGCACCATTGACATCAATCATTGCATTAGGCCTAAGAACCACCAGGAAATGAACTGCTAGCTTATTCCCATGGCGGGGCTAATAATCAGTGGGGCTCGCGCTGCCAGTGGAACTGCCCCTTGATGACAAGCATCTTGCCTAACATGGAGCGAGACCTGGTGGTCCTCAGCAAGTTGGCAATAGTTTAGTGGAACTCGACTTGTACACTTCTAAATTAGAATTAATTTGGATTCCAACACCCTTCTAGCTGTATTGTTGAGAGCCCCTGCTTCTCCTGCATCCTACAACAGATGGGCATAGAGCTGGTACCTGATACTGCTCGCGCCCACACTTTACACGCTGTCCAAGTACAGTTATTTCAGTAAGGGTCAGGGACATGCCAGGTCAGTAGAAGAACACAAGCACATGCCAGACTTTATTTAACTGAACAATACCAGCCCAAGCACTGGCCAATTGGAAAGAATCTGCATCCTGAAATAGCCATCACAACATGAACTAATCCCTCAACAGTGCAATAGCAATAATAGGCCTCCATTAGTAGACCTGTGCCAGCAGAGCTCATCCTGAAACTGAGCAAGGCTTTAAAAACCATGTCAAGGTGACCACAGTGGTCTCATTGTCATGAAACTCACATCTGCAGCGATGCAAAGCTGGTCACATGTAGGGAAATATAACACGTTAAAGCGTAATACATTTCCATTGAATATTATAGTCAATTTTAAAACAGAAACAGTGTAGTCCAACAGGCACCTGGTACTCTCTTCCCCATAAGTTCTTCTTTGTTCAGTGGTTGATATTGCAGAAGTGCAGAACTAAAAATTCACCCAGTGGGTGATCTAGAAGTTTTATGGAGTTGTCAATTTTTGCACTTAATGAAATTGCAAAGTTTGTGAAGATTGAACAAAAAAAATCAGTAAGTTCGCAGAAGTGGGTCCCGCAGCTTCACCAACCACAAATTAATGTACATATTAGTTTAACCCCTTGGCTGTGGTGCCGATTACCCCGCTGTGCTAGGGGGAGGGGGGCGCGCACAGCGCCCCGGTGCTCATGACGAGCTCAGCTCGTCATGAGCCACGTTTCTCGTGTGCTCATGAAGAGCTGAGCTTGTCATGACCACGCCCGTTCCTTAGAACGCCCAGCACAGCAGGGGAATTAGCCCCGCACCTGAGCATTCTAACGGTCATGACGAGCTGAGCTCGTCATGAGCGTCGGAGGGGTTAAAGTTTGGAACTGTATTGCTATATCATCTCTGGCCAGTTGATGTGATATATTGATGGTAACTGTGTGTGTGTGTGTTTGTTGTGTGTGTGTGTTTGTTGTGTGTGTGTGTGTGTGTTTGTGTGTGTGTGAGAGAGAGAGAGGGATATAGAGAGGGAGAGGCAGGTGTGACAATACTGGGGTATTAAGAACAACTTAATTCCCATCTTTTGCAGAATAGATTACAATTAAGTGGAAATATGGAGCTGGAGACTTTGGGCCTGATTGACAAAGGTAAACTAAGATGAAAGTCTAACCTTACAAAATTTGGTGTTCAGAAAGGGCATTTATAAGTAGTAAAGTTAGATTTTTGTCTCAGTTAAACTTCAATTGTGGTCTTAAGTTTAACTGAGACCAAAAGTCCTTAGAGTATCTAGATTGAACTCTTGAAAACACTTGATGGAGCACTTGATAGAACGTGTGATTAGGCACTCGATAGAGTACTTTGGGAAATACTTGATATAACTCTTCATAGAACTCCTAACAAAACAATTGATAAAACACTTCACTGAAAACCTAATATGACACTTGATAGAACATTTGGCATACCACTTAATAAAACACTTGATACAACTGTTTGCTGGAACTCCTGATCACACACTTTATAGCACACTTGACAGAACAATTGGTAAAGCATTTAATCACCTACTTGAAAGAGCACTTGGTAAACCACTGTATCTGCCACTTCAAAGAAGTCGCATTTGACAGAGCACTAAATAGAGCACTTGTTAAAGCACTTGATAACAAATGTGGCTAAATTCCTGTAAGTACCTATGATAGAACAGTTGTAAACCACTTCATAGAAGACTCCTTAAGGCACTTGACTGGATACTTGACAGACCACTTAATGATACAATTGATACAATTGCTGCTAAAACTCCTGATCAAACCAGGTATAGCACGCTTGGCAGAATACTTGATACAGCACGTTAGCAGACACTCGAAAGAGCACTTGATAGATGAATAGAGCAATCGATAAAGCATTTGACCAAACTCTTGAAAATGCTCATGATAAAGCATGCATAAAACACTTCATAGAATACTTAATAGGACACTTGACTGGATACTCAGTAGAACACTTGATACAACTCTTGAGGGAACACTTTACAGGACATATGCGGTAACACTGAATTGGGCACTTGATATAATACCTAATACAATACTTGATAGAACAAATGAAGCCCCATAACAGTGAACATGATAAATCACTTCATACAACTCTTCATTTAACCCTTGATAGTGTTAACTCTTGATAAAACTCATGATAGAACTCTCAACTGAAATTGTGATCTTTTTTTTTTACAAAGTGGTTGGATGAACCTTTGTGGGCTCAAGAAAATGGTAAATGTCAAAGAAAGTGTGTCAGTCTGTATAATATCTCTGATCACCCTTGGCCCCTACAAACCCACATTGTGGCCAGGGTGGTCCTTGAGACCAGACATCTGATGTGCCTGAGAAGGCTCTTGACCGTTGTACCTGACAGCATTAGTTTTGGGAGAAACAAAACTTCCATGTTATGTTTCTGACTATGTCTCTTCCTGTTTGAACAGCATCTCTTATTCTTGTATCACTTCCCGGGGCCTGGTCCTCTCATAGCTGCGAAGGAGTAGAACATCACTCCTATATGTAATTGCAAAGTGTCCTTTTTGCTTGCATTTTCATCATCGAGGTCATTCTTTGCACACTTTGGGCATGATTTGTTTAATGGATGATTTGTTTCCTGTGGTGCTGAAGATGCTATGCAGTGTTGGTTGCTGTGTTTTCGAGGAGGGACTGTTGGGGCGGAACAGCAAAGCCAATCTCAGTATTTCAAGGGTGCATGAAGCATTTGTTTACTAGTATAGTCAACACAAACCCTTACCTTATGTTATGTTAATGCCAACTGTATAGTGCACAATTTATCGCAGGTCTGGCGTCGGTGTGCCTTCAATGGTGCACGGGTGGTCGACGGTTCCAGTTGGTCCATCGCAGACCAGGATCTGATGGGCTTCGGGTGAATCTGATGATGTGTTATTAGTGGTATATCAGGGTCTGTTGTCTGTTCCTCTGTTAGCTGTATGTGTTGGCTTCAGTGAGTCATTGGTGTCTGATGGCTGTCTGTGGACCACTGAAGGCTGCATTCTAAGAGGGGTCATGACCCTCTCCCCCAGCTGCTGACCACCTCCTCCCAAGTTCTGGCCATACATGAACCATGAAGGTGTTTTTTGCCCTCAGTTTGCTGGGTGTGGTTTGTGGCTTTCATTGTGTATGGATTGTTGCCTGTGTGGTTCAGGCCACGTGGAAGGCTCAAATGTACATGGCATGAAACAAAAGAGGAGACATGGGAACGACATGTACAAATATTGACCCCCATGGGAACAAGGATGCTGACAACTGGTGGCAGGCTTAATTAGTAACAACATATATCATGTTCTTACCCCCTTCCATCCCGGAAAGAAGGGCCCACCACTGAGGACAACAGCTGGTAGAGAAGAAAGTGAACAGGTGGTGTGGGACCCATAACCGAGCCTGTACCGTGCACGTATCACTGCACAGTTAAAACAAAAATATGATTAAAGTGCACGGCCCTTCGGTGGCCTCCAAAATGGACTGAGGTGTCGTGTTCCGATGGTTCCTCTCCCGCCAGCTGGGCAGAGCAGGCCTCCTGCCCGACCCTCTTAGCGCGCAGGAAGGGATCAGCCGCCCCTCGCCCACTGATTTAACAACATCCTGTCCTGGCTTCGAGTCTGAAACTCGATCCGTGAGATATGCCGCCAGAATAGCCGCTCTCCGCGGGGGCGAGCTGCTGGCTTTCCGAGGCTTGCTTAATTTATCTCTCTGTATAATCCCTCCATCACAGGTGCGCGTTCATAATTCATCGGGCCGTGAGCGGCGGAGTCAGTCACCGCGGGCGGCGTGAATGTCACTCCAAGGACGCGCTTCTGAGCGGAACACTCATGACAGTGATGGGCCCCGCCGCGGGGCATCATGGGAGCAGGGAAATGACGCAAGGGTCAGGCAAGGGGAGGAGAGGCGCAGCAGGATCCTTTAAACCTCTGCTGGTTATGTTATGTTATGTTCAAGCAATACTCATGGCTAGGACACAGCTCTCAGTGCTCCTTAAAGTAAAGTCCAACTGATACCGCTGCGAATCCAGATACAGGGGCACATAGCTCTATGAGGTATTGACAGTTGTAACAAGCATTGGCAATGCCAATAGGTAGGGCCTTAAGTGGGATGAAAAAACTGGGGTGGCCTCTCAAAGGGGCGTGGCCAATGTAATTAAGGGCATGGCTTAAAACACTTAAGCTAACAATCTGTGCTTAGCATAGTGTGTCGCCTGACTGTTATTTTGCTGTTTCTGTCACTGCATCCAGATATATGATACAACAAGTAACATCATACCTACAACAAGTCAGGACTATTGGCTTTGGCAATGGTTGTTAGTTATATAAGATAGATGAGCAGCAACTATGGATTGTACATAATATTGAAAAAGCTTCTACTTAAAGCCCTGGGGACACCACGACAATGTTGCTGCTCCAGAAATTCAAAAAGAGAGGGAAATCCAGAGATAAAATGAGTCTCTTTAAAGGATTTCGCTTCTCTACAATGCCGTAATTTCTCCACTAGTGAGAAGTGTGACCACTGCAGCACTGCAGCCCAGAGAAAAACGGACCGCCTGTGCCAGGGCACAAAACAGAGCCCGATAGAGACCCGTTTCAAGACACCCTTTAAAAAACTGCTGGTGCTGAGACCCGGTGAAACCCGGCCCACTTAAAGACCTGCCAATAGGTTGCGCCTTTAGGACCTGTTGACTATGACAATGGTTTTACTGATGCTGTTCCACATCCTCAATGCTGTGCAGCACCTCCAAAGAGGAGTCACAAAACAAAAGGCTCTAGGACCTGGCCAATCGTGCCCGGCCTTGTGAGTAGGAGGGAAGCATTGTGTACATTTCTTCATTTGGGCAGTTCTAGCTGGAGAGATTGACTTCTTTCTTCGCAGTCTTATCCAAGGGGTCTTAGTTGCGTATCTCCAGGAAGCACAAGACTGTCTTCAGCTCTATACAGGGATGATGCCACAGGAGGGTGCAGAAGGCACATTATGCCCCAGTCCTTGTGCATTTTAGGGTTCCATGCTCCTAAAGCATCAATGATTTATGGATTCCTAGTTTAGAGCAAGCAGTCATGATTACTAATAACAAGGCAGCTTGGATGGTCACTGCAGTGATGTCACTTTCCCTGAAGACCTTAGGAACTTTTGTACTCTTTATTCTTGAACGCTTCTTTGTGTCGGGCTTAGACTGTTGCCCGCTTCAGGGACCCGAAAGCCAGGGTTTTTCCCAGTAGCACCATTCTTGTTTAATTCAACTGGGGAGGGACTATTGTTTTAAGCTAATTTACCATATTCCTAGCATTGACCTTACTCCAAGAGGAGAAGTGTGCTTTATAAAAAGTATTTTTATTGTAGTAGTAGCTTCTCGAACATGAGGACGTGCACATGGACGGCATGATGGGTGGGGTCCTGTTGAGATCGTATTCTTCAAACTAGGGCATGAGCTGCTGAAACATGTGGCATCCGTGTGCTGTTTCCTGTACCTTGTAGGACCACATGCACATCACAGAGCGATGACCCCCCCGCCTCATTGCCATTGGCTGTTGAGGAGCTGCTGCGCCTGCTCTTCCTGGCACTTCCTCCTTCTCCTCATCATCAACCAAATGTGTTTCACTGGTGGAAGATCAGACACCCCTGAAGAAGAAGGCACGTCAAAGCACGTGAACCCTGCCGCAGACGGTTCGAAGAGTCCTCGCGCGTGCAGTGGGTGAGGCCATGTCTGTCTCTGCACGATGCAGCGAGCCCGGAAGGGCATTAAGGAGCTCGCTTACACCTCCCTGCCAGTGTACGTGCATGTCCTCCATGTACCATACTCCCTACCATTCTCCCATACTCCCATACTCCCTCCCATACTCCCATACTCCCTACCTTACTCCCATGCTCCCTACCATACTCCCATACTCCCTCCCATACTCCCATACTCCCTACCTTACTCCCATACTCCCTACCATACTCCCATACTCCCTCCCATACTCCCATACTCCCTACCTTACTCCCATACTCCCTACCATACTCCCATACTCTCTTCCATACTCCCATACTCCCTCCCATACTCCCATACTCTCTACCATACTCCCTACCATTCTCCCATACTCCCTACCGTACTTCCATACTCCCTACCATGCTCCCCTATTCTCTACCATACTTCCATACTATCTACTATACTTCCATACTCCCTACCATACTCCCATACTCTCTAACATACTCCTACGCTACCTATCATGCTCCCATACTCTCTACCGTACTCCCATACCCACTACCATACTATATACCATGATCCCACAGTCTATAATACACTCTAACATACTCCCATACTCCCTACCATACTTCCTAACATACTCTCTACCATTCTCCCATACTCCCTCCCATACTTCTATGCTCCCTACCATGCATCTTTACCATACTATCTACCATGCTCCTATACTCACTACCATACTCCCTACCAGCCTCCGATCCTCTCTATCATACTGCTATGCTCCTTACCGTGCTTCCATACTCTCTACCATACTCGTATACTCACTACCATACTATCTACCATGCTTCCATACTCTCTACAACACTCTCTATCATACTCCCATACTCCCTACCAAACTACCTACCATACTTCCTACCATGCTCCCATACTCCCTACCAAACCCCATAACCCCTACCATACTCCCTGCCAAGCTCCCATAGTATCATCCATACTCCCATACTCCCTACCATACTTCCTATCATACTATCTACCTTGCTCCCACACTCCCCACCATGCTCCCATACTCTCTACCATACTTCCATACCCACAACCATACTTCCTACTATGCCCCCAGTCCTCTTTCCTCACTTTTGAACATTGCTTGATGAATCGCCCAGTCAAGGAGCAGGTTCTAAAGAAAGGTCTTTTCTTCCTCTTCTGCCACAAATCCTACTGTTTTCAAACTCACCTGGCTCTGTGGTTTCCATGTCTATGACCCCGCCAGTGTCAGGGACACACCCACACCTCTGATGTACAACAAGGCCCTTGTGGCACTTGACTACAGGTTACCAGGGCAGAAATGTTAGTTTTCCAGAAGAGGCGAGTGTCAGCTGCATCCCAAGCACACACCCAGGGCATCATTGAAATGCATAATACATTCTGTGGGAATTCTAAAATTAGCCTGGAAATCAGAGGTGTTTAATTTCATCACCTTAGAAGCACATGGCGGTAATTATTCAGTGTTTAGCAACTTAATTTCTGCAACATGCACCGCTATATTTAGATGGAGAAACATTCCTTGAGAGAAGTGGCACTCACTTGGAAGTCAGTCACCGCTCCTACATCCAAGAATGACCCTCACACACCATCACTTCCAGCATTCGTACACATCCAGTGGTACATACGTAAAGGCACACAGGCGATAGGAGCGGATACACACACACACATCGATGGCACACACACACGGAGGTAATAATATACCTGCAAGCTTGTGTATACACAAAAAGTGGGCTGCCCCTAGTATGGGTTCCTACTCTTTTCTACAGATTTAAATTGAGATGAAGTTGCAGTGGGGACATCTCATAAAAAGTTTCGGACTGGCCTCACAACCCACCCGGTGTCATGCTTCATCATCGGCTGTCCTCGCCCTCTAAAAACTTTGTTTGATAGAGGGCGGGCATACACCTGGAGACAGGGATGCACTTCTAAAGCTAAGTGATGGCCGTGTGAAAGGTGATCTAAAAACCATTACACTTGTCTCTAAGCAGTATTTATTCAGGGAGCAGATGTATGGTATTAAAATAGGTGAACGGTGATGTGGGACATTATTCTCCCTTCACGGTATTGAGTGCGGTCGACATGTTTCTGCGTACGTGTCCCAGGAGGGTACGTTGCCTTCTTCAGGACCAAAAGATGTAATTAATGTGGGCGCTCCCTAGTAGCACCCAGTACATAAAGGGGCTTTTGTACACACACACATATGCATAGATACTGACACCCGTGCATGCACCTAGACGTACAAATACACAAAAGTTCACAGACACACACACAGGCAGGCACAGATGTAGTCACACTTTTGTGTGCATGCTCGTTTACATACGCACACACGCGCGCGATTAAGCTGTAGGGGCCGTTTTGCTTGTTTTCTTCTTTATTTGTTCAGTCCTTTTTTTTTTCTCTGCTGACCTTTTATTTCTCTATTCCTTTCCTTTTTCTCATCCTCCTTAACTCAGCAGCAATATACGTCTTCACTCTTCCTTTTACTCTCATTCGCGTCGCTGTTAGATTCTTCTGCCCGCAGGCCCCCCACCCCTCAAAAAAATTCCACCGAAACTACAAAAAAATGGATAATCTTAAAACAGAAGAGAGTGCTGGAGTGGGAGTGAACTCCTCCAGAAGTCCGCAGGATCATAGCCTTATGATCCCGGGGGTTGTGGTGGCTTGATGGGGTACTTTTCTCAGGGATTTTTCACCATAAGGCGATGATCCCTAGCCAGAGAGCTCCCGGACGGAGCTCCTTACCCGTCGGCCATCTTGGTTTGGTGTCCCTCACAGTGACTCAGTCTCTCTCCCAGACTCTTTCTCCTTTTCTATCTCATTTGTCCTTTCATTTTTATGCACTCATTCACTATATCATATTTTGCCACCCTTGCCTTGTCTCACTGACTCACTCTCTCTCCTCTTTCTTTTCTCTCTCTCTGCCTTTTACCTCACTCTTCTGTTTTTCACCTTCTCTCTGTCTCCCTGCTCCTACCTCCTCTCCCTGACTCTCATCTGTCTCCATTTCTTTCTCGCTTATTCTCTCTTCCTCTGTCTCATTCTCTCTATGACTCTTCCTGGATCTTCCACTCACTCACTCACTCACTCACTGACTCACTCACTCACTCACTCACTCACTCACTCACTCACTCACTCATTCACTCACTCACTCACACACTCACTCACTCACTCACTCACACTCTCCCCTTCTTTACCTTTTCCCAAACATGATATCTAAGACCTTTAGCTGTAAATGTACATGATTGATGAAGCACAAAATATATATGAGGAAGTCGCGTCTTCTCTTTGGCTATTTTTGTCTAGCCTGCGCTGCTCGGTTTTAATTAGATGCAAGTTTCCTGATTGGCACTATTGATCCTCGATGGTCCTAATTATTAACGTTTGCTCCCATCAATAGGAGAGGCATTAATGAGGGTTAATGACACTTAATCAAATGTTCTGCATCACCAGAGAGTCCCTGCCACTGCCCTTCAGAGCCTTCGATGCTTCTTTGTACCATGAAAGGTCAGGATAATGATTTGCTGTAGTTGGGTTTAGAATATGAATTAGAATTAAAGCCCCGTCCCCCAGCATCCAGCTTCCTCGTCGCACTGTTTATTGATCAGAGCAGACCTCAAAGCGCTGCATGAGGAGCCTACACACACTGCAAGAACAGTAAAGGGGGCCTCCTTTATGTTCATGCTAGTCCCTGGCTAATGGTTCAGGCTATAAGAATAGAGTCCATCTTGCAGTGTTTCCTGGGTACTGGCCCTTTAAATCCTTGCTTGCAGGCAGTGCTAAATTTGTGCCTGTGATTGCAGCTGATGGACACCAGCATTTACTTTTTGGGGCATGGACCTGCTTGTAATTCATCAGACTTTGACCCACAGAAAGAGAGGGAAGGGCACAAAAGGAAAAGGGAAGACTTAAAAGAAGCATGTCAAAACAGTGAGAGGTGTGGAAAGGGATTACAAATTATGTTGTGAGGGGGGGCGCTAGGTGGCGCACTGGCAAGATGGCCTCACTGATGTGAGGCTCTGGCCACTTGGCGTATACATCCTATCAATTATCCTACCCAGTTGTCTCTCAAGACGCTAGAGATGCAGCGCTACACTGATCGGAGGTCCGGGAACTGATGGTATGGAGGCAGCGGCCCTACTGCGATGCGTTAAGCTCCTTCCGAGAGATTCTGTCTGCACCGGCGTGAAACCCTAGACTGCGCGGAACTGTCTCCGGGCTGAACGCGCTACGAAACCGCCGTACTGACCACGAGCACCCAGGCCGCACCGGAGGCCCGCTGGTGAGTGCACTTCGCGCAGTCATGGCGCAGTTCAAATAAGGAAGCCGCCTGCAGACAATGTGGATGGGAAGCTGTCATTCCCACATGTGTTCCCCTGTATTGGTACTGTGACGCTCTTGACTATTGATTGCCCGGGTGGCGGACTGGCCACAGGTGGTGCGAAGCGTGGATAGTGTACCGCTTGAGCGCTATCGTTCTGGCCCTAGACAGGAGCACATTTCATAAAACCAGGCGAACTGAGGCCTGTTGGCTAATACAAACGGAGATTGCTGCAAGCATTATACAACGGCATATGCTGTGGACGGATCATGCCTCGGCATCATCCTTAGCAGCAAGCTATTGAGGAAAAAGCAGGTCAACGCAGTCTCATCCCCCTGCTTCCACACCCACTGCATGCTCCATAAGATCTTCAGGTGGCTCCCAGTCAACACCAGAAGGGCTATCATGCAGGCCCCGTCATCAGCAGACTTGACTACGGAAACACACTTTATGTATGAATAACTGCACGCCTTCTGAAAAGAATTCAGACAATACAAAACACAGCAGCAAGACTCATCCTCGACCTCACAAGAAGGACCAACCTCAGGAAACGACACTGGCTCCTGATACAGAAGAGATGTCAGTTTGAGAAGCTGACACGCTTACAAAGCCCTACACAGGGAAGAACCAGCATACCTCAGCAAAATGCCTGACCATCCACCAACCGACCAGACACCCGGATCAGCCTCCCTCTTCCTCACAGTCACCCCCTGGATCCACCGAAACAAGAGCGGAGAATGCTCCTTTTTTGTCACATGGCGGCCAGGACATCCTGCACCTCAGGACCACCCCAACACTCCAGCAATTCAGGAAAGAACTCGAGGCCTGGATGTTCTATTGAAGACCACCACGCAGCAGCCAACCTCTCCAGCGCCTCGAGACCCTCACAGGTGATTTGCCACTCTTTACAAATGTTCGAATGATTGATTGATTGTATGCAGTGTGCTACACAGACAGACATCTGAAACGGAATGGGGTTTTAGCAATCTCAATACAAGTTTTGAAATGCTACTAAAGCAGTGTATTTACAGCAAAATTCCCTCCAAATTGTCTCAGGAGATTATGTTACCCGCAGGTCAGACAACCTAGGTAAGATAGACCACAGGGAAATCTCGTACTCCATCTGAAATGCACACACCTCGTTTCTCACTGCTACTTTCAGTTCAGTTCAGTTCAGTAAATCTTTATTTCGATGATTAAAAACCATCATAAAAATACATATATACAGTTAAAAATTTGATTAAATAGCATGTCTGAACTTTGTCTAAAATCAAAAAGTGCACAGTTTTAAAACTCAGTAAAATATACAGCCAATCCTTGACATTATCCTCTTGTTCTAAGTCTTACTGCTATTTAAAAAAAATTCATGATAGAGCATAATGTTCGCATATCGTTGGCTCTTTGTAAGAAAAGTAAGGCAGTTTTGGCATGACGAAATTTTGCCTCTTTTAAAATAGCCACCAAAAATTTGCGTCGAGACATCTGATAAAAAGGACACAAAAGTACAAAATGAAGGGTGTCCTGTGGAGACCTGTTGTCGCAGCCGCAGGCACCCTTCTGCTCAATTGTTAACGTAAAACCAGATGGATAAGACACTGCTACATTCCACATTTATTTATTTATAAAGTTTTATATAGCGCAAGCTTGACCCTAGAGGGTATTAGTGTATGGATATCATTTATTTTTCCATCCAGACCCTTCCATGTGATGTTCAGTTCCGGTGCATGATTGACATTTAGCTTGGAAGGAACAGGGATGGAAATGTAGATTACAGAGCTCACCTAATGGCACATCTTATACTGTAGATCTTAGAGGCTGGAACAATAGTGCTATCATTCTAGCTACAGACACCTTGCAGGCTTAGATATGCCACACCAATCCTGCAGGCTTTGCTGTCAGACCGTAGCAGTGATAATGTCATAAAAAGCTTTATCAATATTCATATTAAATGACTGCAAGTGCCGCTAGGCGCCACAGATACAACATTAGAAATACATTTATGAAGCTCAGAGTGAATTATCACTTAAATATCAGCTCAGTATATAATTTTATATTCAATCATTTTATTAATTTCCAAAAATATGTTCAAGCTTTTTTGATTAGACGAATACACTCTGAAGGAGACTCCTTAAGAATTCATTCAACGCAGAGCAGCAAGGCATGTTCCGTGAATGGGAGAGAGCTGAAAAGCACCACATCGACTAAGGTATGGCGCTTTTGAGCGCTGTCCCTGCGCTGTGCACTTGAGTGAGGCTGCCTAGCACCAAAGCAGGCTTCCTTGCATCATGCTGCAAGTGTGCCTGTGTTAATGGCAAGATTGTTTGGAATAATCAAAAGAGGTATCTTCCTCTTTGAAACAAACAAAATAGGCATCTTCCTCTGTCTATGTGTGAAGATTTATGTCCTCGCTATGCCACTCTGGGGTAGGCATACCAATTTCATTCAATTCCACTTTACAAACCTAAGTATACCTGGTGTCGCGTGAAATCTATGGGTCGAATCACCGGAACGCCAATGCTCCCCCATGTATGCCTACCTGTACGAAATGTAATGCAACGCAGCAAAGCTGCTGCATTGTGTTATATTTCTTTACAAATCCATGCAAGGCCCCGCCAATCAGGCCTGACAAGGCTTTGTAAATCCCAAAGAAAGCTTTGCGTTGCCCTGCGTCACCATACGCGAGTCGACGCAAAGGCTAAGTAAATCTGTCCATCAATTCCCACCACTCTGTTCTTAGCTTTGCACCTATAGTTATTTTCCACTTAGATGATGTAATCTATGAACCAACAGCAATAATGAGGAATGGCATTGGTATATGTCAAAATAGTATTTACTGATGACAAAGATTTATCAGAAAGGTCTGTTCCTGTGTATCAGACCTTGGAAAGATTGCTTAAGATTAAACAGAGTGATTGTGCCTTTTGCATATTCCACTCAGAGTGTTTTAAAAGTGGGCTTCCTGCCAGGAAGCAAATCCCCAAGGATTTTCTTTGTATTAATAACTTTGATGTCTCAGGCTGATTAAAGAGTAGGCTCTTCTTCAAAGAAAATCACTGCCCACAATCTGTTGCAGTAAACAAGCCTTGGAATCACACCGAGTTGCTTCTGCTCAGAACAGCATCACAAAGTTTGCAGTAAGCCTTTCAACAGTTTGGTTATGTTGCGCTGCCTATTCGGCATCACGAATCATTGTGTGGATATCAGTGTTTCAAGAGGACAAACAGATGTATAGACTGATTCACAAAACAACCAGTAAAGCCTGAAATCTGTGCATTGAAGATTTCCTCCTGTTCTTTTGATATTTTTGTGTCTTTGAAGGAACATGGCAATACCCCATGCATTATGCATGGAAATCCACTGTCCAACACTGTCTACAACAGGAGTCGTCAAACTGAGGGCAGGCACCCCTAGGGGGGCCTCAAGTGATCACAGGGGGGGAGTCAGGCTCTGCCCAAAAGTAGCATTCTGCAGATAACAGTGCTTTGTTTTTAGCTGAAAAAAATGACCTGTAGTAAGCTGCTCTGTAATGGTCCATCACTAACATATTTTGTCATTTGTATCCTGGTTGGGAGAAGGTGTTCAAATGGAAGGGACTCTAATTATTCTTCAAAATCCTCACCCACATTTCTAATAATCACACTGTGGAGACTTTTACAGGTTAGTAAGACGCCTAGCTGTCCAAAATAGTATGTTTGGCAAGCATGTATTTTATTGCATTTTAAAAACAGTAACATAACTTACCTACAATGTTTAAATAAGTCTAGACATATTTAAGCATTGCCAGTTTAATCGAATAATTGTGAAAACATTTGAGGGGGGCCCGGTTATTCCTTTTTTCCATTGTGGGGGCCTGGCCTTAAAAAGTTTGACGACCACTGCTCTACAGTAAGTCTTCTTTTTTATATTTCATTTCAAAGAGAGGCAAAGCTCTCTATATTCCATTAATGGAAGCCTTTTATAGCTGGAGTCTAGTGGTCACATAAGACCTGCAAATAAAATATTTTTTGGGCTAGAGGAAGACAGGCAATGGGTAAAATATTGAAATGGAATCAGCATGTTGGCTATCTTGAGTCCAATGGAATTTACTGAGGTTAAAAAAATCTCAGTTCAACACTCATTGCTGATTCAATCTACCCTGGCCATACAGCTCTATCTAACTTGTAATCTGAGTGGCTATAAAAGGTTTCTGCTGACTCGTTTTAGGATGAATATTTTCCATCGCCTGGTAACCTTTCCCAGAATCAATGATTGGTCGAAGTTGGAAACACCTTGCCCCTGCGATTAAGTATCAACTCAATCGTTAATCCATGTCGTCCTTTTTTGTAAATTTTATAGAGAACCGAGAAAGCATTGGATAATTCCAATTTTAAAAATGTTAGGTGTACGCCAATGTCGTCCTGCCCTTATCGTGTTGCAACTTATGGAGACAGAATGCCTGGTGACAAATATTGTTACATTTATGAAGTTCTGTGTCATACATAAGGCTAACTTATAATTGGAATAGTGCTGTACATATTCCTCTAGGCTATACTGTCTTCTTGAATTGTACCCAAATGACCATATGAATGTTTTTAATATTATCTTTGAATACCAAGATATTTTTATTGTGGTATGCTTGTCTTCTAACTTTGTATAACTATTTATTAATATATGTGGTTTTTAAATATGAACTTTTATGGTTTTTCTAATATGGAAACCGAATAAAGAAAATTTTGATTTGGTTTGATTAGTCCAATGGTAGTGTTTGTGTGTTAGTTGCTGGTTCATCCATTGCTTCCACACTGCAGTGTAATTGCTGCAGGTTGTTGGTTGCTGTGTGGTTGGCTCTGTATGAGGTACTATGAAAGTTGGGTGGTCTGTCTCTTGTGGATCCTGTTGTCAGGCACTGCCTGCTCTTGAATACTTGGTGCTGATTAAGATGTTTGCCAGTATTGTCCATCCGGGAAACATCCTTTACAACAAAACTTTTTCCACGCAGTACCTTTACAACGCAACTTTTACAACGCAAGCGTTACAACGACTTGCGCTGGGGGGCGCTGTAGGATAGGGAATAGTTTAATTTACTATCCAACTCCTTCCCTACTATCCATGGGGACTGGAGTTGGAATAGTAAATTAAACTATTCACTATCCAGCGCCCCCCAACAAAGTCGTTGTAACGACTTGCGTTATAAAAGTTGCGTTGTAAAGACATGCGTGGAAAAAGCATGCGTTGTAATGACATACATCCTGTCCATCCACAACCATCTCTTTAATGATAGTTTGCGTTCATGTTCTTTCTTCAGGAGGGATCCGTATTCTTTTCTGGGTGTTAGCTGTCTCTGTTTGTCCCTCAGCTGTGCTGGTGAAGGGAGTGCCTGTTGTTTTGTACTTCTTTGTTCAGACTCACGATAGAGCCACTGGGACCACACACTAAGGTCCCATTATCTTGTTCAGAGAACACACTGTCAATTCTCTTTTTTTTCTAGTAGAGTTTTTTTGCTTTGATTGTAAACAAAGGAATTTGTTTTTGCTAATGTCATGTTCTCTTCTGGGAATTTCTGCAAACTATACTGAAGCTGTTCTAGGATTTCCTGACACAGCAAATAAGAATAGGCCCATAGGCTGTTATGTCATGCCAGCCACCAGAAAATGTGTTGGTTTTTCAGAAACTACCCCATAAATGAAATTTGTTCCTGAGAAAGAAACGCTGGGAGTTTTCTCCCTGTACATAGAAGCCATTGATACTTTTTTCTGTCCAGATCCGCCTTGCCTGGATGGCTGGTTGGGTAGTCCTTCAGACATGCTGACCTGGCGTTACTGTGGTAGGTGGGCAGCCATTTTATAGGTTTCATACAACTGTGTCAGCTGAGGCTCAAAATTAGGGAAGAATCCTCAAGTTTGGTTGAGAGAGAGTCCCACCTGGGTGCCACCTCTCTGCCAAATTCTAAATGAACCTCTCTCTCTCATTGAAATCAGTCCTTTGCACATTCTGCGGCAAAAAATGTGGAAATCTTTAAACTCTAAAGCATATGTAGAAAGAGGAAAATGTCTCTAGGGAATGTTTTTATGTAGGAGGAGCATTGCACCGGCAGCCCGTCTTCTCTTTTTGTCTTTTCCTGCACAAAAACAATCCTGCCTACAACGCGGGCACCCTTGCCCCATGCCTACGTACGAGCTAGGCATGCATAGTGCGCCTACGCAGAGAGAGCGCAGGAATGCACTATATATTAGTAATTATTGCACATTCCTGCTCTCTTCATTTGACGCAGTGCAGCAAGTTGTCTTGAGCTAATCTTCGTGAGTCTGGTCCTGAGTGCTAATCTTGTTGTCGAACACCCATGTGATGCAAGGATTCTGCGCTCCAGTCAGATAGCTTCATGGCTCTGCGGTGGTTCAAGTCTACGCCAATGAGCGGCGCACCACAAACGAAGCGCCGCAGACCTGTCACTAGTTTCCAAAAGACTAATGAACATCATTTTTGGAAGCACATACGTACTCAGTATTCTAATCCAGAGTCAGCCCATGGGAGCTTGAGAAATGTCTGTTGAGCACACAATGCTTCTAAATGCAAGGGATGAAATATGCATCAGGCCCTTGATTTCACAGAAGGAGATGGAAACAACAAACCTGAATGTTCTTTTGGAGAATGCAAGTCTTTTAACAGAGCTCTGCCTGGAATAATGATTTTGTGGCAGTTTTTTGGACTTTATTTACTATAAACAAATCCTAACATCACAGTAGTTAGAACATTCAACCAGAGCTTGTTTGTGTCCAGTTGAGTTCTGAGCACAGCAAGTTTACAAACTGCAGGGGGAAGGGGCTATGACTCCCAAACGTCTACTCTGTGGCACCAGGTCCCAGGAACCACTGGCCCAAATTAAGCACTGCCCTCAGTTGATTTAAATGAGAGACCTGTGATGGAACCTCTTGGCGAACAGAAGGTTCTGCAAAGGCCGGTTGATGCTTGCATTGAGTGGGATAACTTCAGCCATATACAAACACAACAAGAAGGCAGTGGTGGCATATACAGTAGCACATCAATCAATACATTTTACCAAGTAACAGATTCCAAGTTTTGGTGCCTCTCGAGGTCACAAAGACATCCCACTACCAAAAGAAGTCGCTACACGGTAGTTCAAGAGAGCTTCCGTGATCTTAATATAAAAAAACACTGTGCCTCGGCTCTCCTAATGTCCTTATTTTAGTCTTTAGCTAATAAGCAAAATCCTTGAACTAGTCCTAAAGCAGCTCACAAACGTGAATCAATCTTAGTAAAATCATTACATGTAATTTGTCTAATTCATTATAAAGAAGTTTCAATTGTCAGATAACAGTGCTTCACTTAGAAATCAGAGATCATTTTACAATGATTAAATGTATCAATCCAGTATAGTAACAAAAGGAATATGAAAACCGTGTTCCTCAGTGTTAAGAGATGATGGCAGCCTCGCTACCTGTTGCAAGACCTTCTCATTGGTGATGGCACTGGCATCTAATTAGGAATGCCAGCTTAACCGAGTGATCTAATTGACTTCTGAGTACTGCGGCGATCCTGATAACACGCTGCCTCAGTTTTTGACACGTCATTGGCCGCGAGTAAGGCCACATTCAGATCCTTGTCCATGGAGAACCAGTTGATCAAAAAGAAAGGACCTCTGCTCCTGTGTGATAAAGGATGTACGTCAGTACAACGCGATCAAAATGATCGTGGTACTTTACGACGCAGCCATTACAACGCAAGTCGTTACAACGACTTGCGTTGGAGGGCGCTGGATTGTGATTAGTTTAATTTCCTTTTCCAACTCCAGCCCACGTAACAGTAGGGAAGGTGTTGGAATAGAAAATCAAACTATTCCTTTAACAAGAGCGCCCTCCAGCGCAAGTCGTAGTAACAACTTGCGTTGTAATGACTGCTTAGTAAAGGACGCGCGGTGTAAACACCGCCTTGTAAGGGATGTTTACCATGATAAATGCTCTCCTGAGTGGGATGTGATTCAGAGTAACATCTCAGGTGAACGTATGGCTGCGATTGGCCCCGGTGCTGATCTTCTTGCAATGTCATGGCGTCCTCACTCTTCCTTTCATCCTGGAAGGGAGGCAGGGGGCTTCCTTTATAGCTCCTGCTCTCTGGAATACAGTTCCATTGCATGTGCTCCCTTATCATAAGTACCTGATCCTTTAAATTGGGGTGAAGACATGGCTCTTCTCCGAGCACCAATGTTCCTGTTGTGCTGTGGCCCGCGAGCAAGAGTAAATGTCAGCATTTAGAGACCTTGGGGTGATGTTTGTGCCTTACAAATACAACCGCAAAACACACAAGATGATGGACGGAATGTTGCACAATGGCAAAACATTCACCCCCAGTCACAGATCTGGGTATATTCCATTGTTATTTTGCTCACCAAGCCATCCCAGTTCAGACATGGCCATATGCAAATCAGTCTTGACCCTGTGCCTCATGGGAACTGTTCAGCCCGAACTGCCAAGCCATGTCTTCCCTGGACCGGAATTAAGCATCCTAGGACCGGTTTCTGGCTATCAGCCGTCTTCAGCCAGGATAGCTTGACTCCAGTGGCTTACAAATACAACCATCAAACAAAACACGACTACTGGGGGCAACTTGACCATTAACTAGTAAAATAACAAAATTGTTCTTTAGTATAAAAAGACCTCAGGAAGCAGGGTGTGCAGCATTGGTATTACATCCTATTAAACATATTGTTTTCTTTAATAAATTTCACATTTATGAGGATCCAAGGGTTGAACCTACCCTGAGAACACTAAAACAACATGTTAAATGCATCAGGGTCTGACAGAAGTAGATACATTAACAAATTCCACACAACCAATCATTAAGGAATTGTCTAATTTGTATACATCTTGTAAAAGGTTTGCAACAATCACAAAAAGAGACAGAAAATGGTGAAGAACTAAAAAGAAAATGGGATGGAAGATAAGTGCCATGAAGTAAGAAATTGAATGGTACGTGAGACTTCCTTTCACCACTATTGAAATTAGTGTCATTAGGAATCGCTGTAAGAGGTGGGGTTCTTAAAGTGCAATTGGAGGTGCGCGATTCGACCTCTAAAATGCCCAATTATTGAATTGTTGACATTAGGTACCAGCGAGAGGTGGTGCCACTGGCATGAAGGTGACAGCATGATTTTATACCTGTGAAGTTCTGAAATTTTGGGGCATATTATCAAGGGGGTTTATCTCCGCTTTTTTGGCTTTAAAAGCCAAGAAAGCGGAGATAAAATTATCTCCCTATTACCTAGCTGTCGCTAACACCAGTTAGCGACAGCTAGTAGGAGATAGCGACCATCTTGGGCCCCACTTTGCATGTCAGTGATATTTATCACTAATGACATGCAAAGTGGGCGTGCCAAGATGTTAGCGACTGGAAACAGTCGCTAACATCGCTATCTCCTATTACCAACTTTTGGAGATATTCGCGCTAAGCGTGAATATCTCCAAAAACTAACACCTGCCCTGAGCAGTTCTTAGCCATGTTATCCAATGGGAGGTGGATAACATGGCTAAGAGCATTAGCTCGGTAATGCATGAATATCGCTGACTTTTCAGCGATATTCATGCATTGCGGCTGTTTTTTATCGCATTTGCGATAAACCTTGATAATAGCAAGGTTTATCTGCGATAATTTCTGACGATGCTTAGCGTTAAAAAATTCGTTGCTAAGCATCGTTAGCGATAAATATCGCTTAACGTTGGTAATATGCCCCATAGTGTGTGTGTGCACAAACGTGCATGAACGTGAACGCTTTCCTGCCACAAGATAACGCAAGGCATCGAAATATGCTACCTTGCTTTACCTTGGATTTACTAAACCACGCGGAGTCATGCAAGGTGGCTTTGTGTGGCTTAATAAACTCAACGTAAGGGCCTTGGTTGCCTTGCATCGCCTTGCGTGATGCAAGGACATTGCAAGCCATTTGTACATGATCGGTCATGAAGTTTATATATAATGTGTTCATTCCAGACCATCATTATAATTTATTTAAGCCAGGCAGACTAAGTCTGCACAGTTTTGCAAAAGATAATATTGTTGCAATTGCAAACCATAATTTCTAATTGGTAATTGCCCCGTCAATGTCTGTCAAGCTATGTTACATAACCAAGGGAGCCTGGACCAGAAAATAGTAGTCATTAGATGTGCTTATGCACAAGTAGCTCCTGGTAATAATAATATTAATAATTCCACATTTGTTAAGCACGACCTTAACAAACCTAGGGGGATCCAGGCACCAGTCGGGGAGATTAAATGAGCTATTGACCAGAGTCACATGATGCTGAGCTGAGCAGCTGCCAGCACTAGTGATCAAACCATGAGCCCTGTGCTAAGGAGGCAGCTCCTCTGGCCGCTGTGCCACACCTCACTGTAGAGAAATGCGACACACTCTACTCCATAGAGAAACGTAGAGCACTACTTGTTGCCCCTCTGAAGCTTGTCTTGAGAGAGCTGGAGGATTCTAAGATCACACACAGAAGGGCAGATTTACAAGCCCCTTGCAACACTTTTATGCCACCGTTGAGTCACTTATGTGACGCAGCAGCGGCGTAAACAATGCGCCATATGCGACATATTTACAACGTGACGCATCTACTTAGATGCGTCACGTTGTAAAGCCCTGCTGTATTCAGGGTGGGCGTTCCGTCGCAAGGAAGCCCCGTAAAAGTGAGGCAGTGAAATCTACAAGATTTCACTGAGTCAGTTTTGTGTCCCCACTGCGTCAAATCCTTACGGCTGCTTGAAGCAGGCGTAAGAAGTGACGCAGCATATTAGGTACAGGGCACCCCAGAGCAGTGCTGGAGTTGCTTTGCGCTTGAAACACAACTCCAGCACTGCTTCATCCATACGCCGACAGATGCGTCACGCAACTGTTTATCCTTTCACCATGGCGTGCCGCATTGTAAATGCGGCACATTCATGGTGACGCAATGGTTTTTTGAGTCACGCAAAATAACTGGCGCATGCCTGCTAATATGCAGGGATGCACCAGTTATTGTAAATCTGCCCCTGAGTTTTTTGTGAGCCAAGCTCCCTTCCTCAGTAGAACTACTGCTAGGTGAGCGGTGAACCCTGACGAAATTAGGGAACAGAGTGTTTTCCCTTTTTTATGATTGTTTCAAAGGTGTCATGTGAGACTGTCAGGAAGTGATGGGTGAGTGGGAGGTGTGCGACAGGGTGTCAACTGAACCTAACAGGTGCATAGATTTCTTATTCTTGGAAAGAAAGAAGGAGAGGGACATAGGCTGCTGAAAAAACATGCTCACGGAGAAGAAAAGTAAGCCACTCACGGCATCATCATCATCATCAACTTTATTTCAGCTCATTTGAACCATAAAAGTGCACAGTGCAGAGCAATATTTGTAATTAAAACATAAAAAATACTCATCCCAGTTCATAGCGATAAATAAATAATCATACACCATCACTTGTCAAATGGAATATCACAAAGCTCAGATAAAACCAAAGGAACAAAAACCTTGAAGGGAGTCGTAGAAGAAAACTCGTTAGGGGTCCCCTATATCTCCATGGGTTATCTAAGCAGAAAATCAAACATATTGAGGACAGTCAGTACTACAATCAAGAGCACGGTGATCTATCATAAAATTAAAAAAAATCCATAAAAACCACATAAGATTTATAAAACATCATATAAGAACTGTAGCCCTCTGCGTAATAGCACGATCAATATATGTGGCAGCGGAGAAGCAGATCTTGATGGTGGGTAAGGTTTGCAGGTAAATAAAGGCGGCTCTACAGTAACAAATGTTGGCCGCCCTAAAGATGGGCAGCAAACAGTGTTTCCTCAACAACAAATACAATTTACAAAATAAAATAAAGTGTAAGGTGGTCTGTGGGGATAGGTCATCTCATGGGCATAAAGGAAGTTGTGAAAAATAAGTGCCTTGTGATGTCAAAGCAGCAAGAACGTGCACTCTGCCAAGCCTAAGCCTCAGCAATAAAAATGTGTGGTCCCATCCATACTAAGGGGCCGATTATGATGGCGGACGGACCTGAGTCCGTCCGCCACCATAGAGTAGGAGGGACCGTCCGCAGGGGCTGCGGCGGTCCCTCCGTGCAGATTAGGATGTGACCGCTTCAAGCTGCACCCCCCGCAATGTTAAAAATGCAGGCACGGCATTTGCGTGCACAAAGCAGCAGGCACCGCGCGGTGCCTGCAGCTTTGTCCACGCAAATGCAGGGGGGTACCATAGGTACCCCCCATGTGCACCCCCACCCCCCTTCACCAAGGGGGCCCGCAACAGGCCCCCGAAGTCAATGTCCGTATGCTTTTCCACGGCGGAAAAGCCGCCGTGGAAAAGCATATGAATTCCGCCATCCTAATATGGCCATGTTAATGCTTTTCCACCGCGGTCGGAAGGCGACCGTGGCGGAAAAGCGGCAGACAGATTCAAAGACCCACCAGCCATCCTAATTTGGCGGTGGGTCTTGCCAGCATCCGCGGCGGTTTTCCCGCATCCTCCGGGCCGGCGGTGGCTTCCGCCGGCCCGGAGGATGCGGGAAATCCGCCATTCCTAATGACCCCCAAAGTAAGGTGCATGACTGTCAACCGAACAAAGCCCCATATAGGTCTGGACCGTTGCTTTGTCTGCGGCACTTCGCACTCTATCCTCCAGCCGTCCCTCTAGAAACGCTTTCTTCAAAGTCTTAATAGAGGTGGCGGAGCAGTGCTAGGAGAGGTAAACAGGTCCTCCCGTCCCATGCTGTGACTTAAATTCTGTATATACTTCAACCAAGGAATACTCAAACAGTGGTCGAGAGTTAAGCAGTCTGCAAGGACAGCCCAATTGAAGGATGTCTGGCGTTTGGTCCAGATTCTAAGGCACAAAACGAGGAGTTGAATTTTAATCAGATCGTTGATATAACAAACCCTACCTCAGTGTGGCAAACACAGGAACTAGTGCTTTGGGGGACAGCTAGCAATCTCTTAATAAAACTATTCTCACTCACTAATAGAATTCGCCAACATCCCTGATAATATAGGTGGATAGAATTAGTCAGTCATTCGCTCCATTAACTCATAATGCACATTTTAAGGATGCGGCTGTAAGATTGCCCATAGGTGAGATTACTTCAAGCATTCCAGTCATCACATTGTTGTTTTTGCATTTGATGCCCTAAATACACTGGGGATGCCCGGACGTGCTTTCGGATTCACTGTGGCACTGGAACCAAGATCTACCTGGCTGAAGAGCTCTAGTAAAGGTGAAACCTGTCCTGGGTCACTTGTGTTCCAATTCAGGGAGGAGCTGGCTTGGTAGTTCAGGCTGGACTGTTCCCAAGAGGATCAGGGTCAAGAATGATTTGCATATGACTGAGTCTGAACTGAGGTGGCATGGTGGGTGAAAAACGATGGATTGGGATTCGGCCCAAGAGATTAATACAAGCATTCCAGCCATTACCTTGTTGTTTTTGCACTTTTTAAAATGACTTTATTTATTTTTTGAGTTACACTATTTATTGACAGTGATTACAAAAGCATAATCCTATGTAGCACTTTATGGGCAACCATTTAGTAAAAGATAAAAGCGAACATTATAGGGCGTGGTTCCAGCAGAGTCTTTGAGCTGACAATTTGCAGTTACCTGTGAAAGGATTGAGATGAATATACAGAAATATAAATGTATAGCTGTCACTAACTGAGCTGTTTTCCACCACATGGCTCCTCGTTACATCAGCCGTATAGCAAGAGTGTCACCACCTTAGTTAGGACTGGAATCAAAGCAGCTAGACCCAAGCACCCGTTGGGCCTAACTTTCTCTGTACTTATAGTGTAAACGCAAGCACTTGGAACCAGGTCCTTGGAAAACAGGGGAGGAGAAACAGGAAGGGAGAAACACTGATGTTTAGGCCCCATTCAGCACCTGTAATTTATAAAGCATTACACAATGAGACATAGTGAGTCTGAAAGTGTGGGCAATCTAGCAAATCTGCAAGTTAGACGTCCAGCATCCATACTTCATCTCACCACCTGGAGGCTATTGGAGAGCATCACCAACAGGGTGAAACCAAGGATTTCAGGATGAATGGAGCTGAGTGAGAAAGAGGGAGAGCTAAGGAGAGCCACTTGCAGAAACACACGCAAGCAACAAAGGTGTGGAGGGAAGCCCGGTGCAAACCAGTGTAGGGAGCCAGGGAGTCCACCCAGATGCACAGTTCCCAGGCACAGTCCGTCTGAAAGTGCGGCACTTGTATACTCTTTTTCTGATCATCACCCAGGAGAGGAATCCTATTGCCATAGTAGATAAGGATGACGTAAATTCCCACACAGCGATCTTCTGCATTATTAGAGTGGTGAAGACGCCTGCACTTGCGTGCATGATTCCCTAACCTCCATCTTCCGGGTACCACTGAGGGTGATTTAGGGTCATAGGACCATCATATCCACACACATATTCTTCACTCCCACTCTACTAATAAAGGATACTTTTGGACTAGGTGAGGAATTTTATCTTTAAAGCTACACCCGCTTACACCTTATCTTCATAAGAGCTCCCTGGAATATGGTCGAGCCAACCCCGATCTTTAGGAGTCAGGTGAACCCGATGATGAAGCAGCATGCCACCACTAAAGTGGGTGACGGTTATATAGAGAAAAGAGTCACTTTTCCCTTTCCACCCCTAAGAGTGGGTGTGCCATCACGCAGTGTACCACTGGTCCTACATTAGCCTCCAAGGAGCCGGTCGCACTCTGTAAGGGATACCTTTAGTTCTATAGCATATCACAGGGAGGATGTATCCCTCCATCCTCGAGTTAGAGGAGCTCTCTACCCCTTAAGGGCTGTAGGTTTCACCTCCCCCTTATCTTGTTCTAGACAACTGACCCCATGCCACCTTTCCGCCACCTTTCTATTCCACGATGTACCCCCGAGTCTCTTGCCCCCTACAACTTCGTGG
Organism: Lissotriton helveticus; assembly: GCF_964261635.1. Lineage (NCBI taxonomy): Eukaryota > Metazoa > Chordata > Amphibia > Caudata > Salamandridae > Lissotriton > Lissotriton helveticus. Next base: position 1,956,135,180 of record NC_136067.1, read on the forward strand.
GTTCCGAAACGCGACCTATCAAACTTGTTCTTGGGTGAGTCCTGACAAAGAGCATAGTTTGAGTTGTCTGTAATGTGACTTGAAACCCTAATTTGGAAAACTCAATGTTATTAACATCTATCCTCTATACTTTTGTTATATATACACACATCTAAATACTCTTCCCCTGTGTTGCTGATCCTTTCGATGAGTTGTGCAAAAGAAGAGAAGTTTTGAAGAAAGTATGCACATTGCTGCCTCATCTCTTTCAGCCTCCTTCTCCTAAAATGACCTTGTGTCCACTGCCCCACCCTTGTTAGTGCGCTCTCACTTCTCCTAAACACATACAGTGTACTTTGTATCCTGAACCCCTCCCCCACCCAACACCACCCTTGTTTGTCATCTCCCTCTCCCAACTTCACAAAATATACCTTGAATCCTGCCCCCTCCACACACCACCCTTTAAAATGACCTCTGCCATGCCCTCCTCTGCTCGCCTGTACCCGTGAAGAGCAGCAGGTGAGCCAAGTCCAGTCTAGTGGGCGACACCTAATTGTCCCACAAGCTGTGCTTAGTTTGTAAAAAATTAAGTGCCAGGGCCCAAAGTATTACTGACTGGACCCCTGCAGCTGACACAACCCATGCCACTTTAAACTGCAAGTTTAAGTGAAAGTGTTATCATTTTTTTAGCATATATGAAATAGCTGAATGCTTCACTAATTAATGTTGCTTGAAAATTCACACACTGCACCATAATGTGGTTATTCCTCATTATTAGGTGCCGGTGTTTACAAATAAATGCTGGTGCTGAGAACCGGGAAATACCAGCACAAATTAAGCACTGTCAAAGCTCTCATCCTTCAAAGTTTTTTGCAAGTATGATATTTGTATTGAAACTTTCGACATAGGATGCGTGGGGCAGACGCGAGTGTGACACGGCTATGACGCAGGGTCTAGAGCTCAAAAAAGGAACTGTCTCTTATCCCTGACCCATGCATGCGATAACAACCCCAGTCACTAGTGGGAAGGTGCCAAGTTGATGCAGTTGAAGATGAATTGGCTGCTTTGAAAGGGAGGGTATGGGGGTACCACATAATCTATGAATTGATTTTGTTGTTTTATTTCTTTTAAATGGTAATCTAAATCCCATACCCCAAAATGGCGGCATGCGTATTTAAATTCATTGTAGCAGAAGGACCTTCTGATTTTCATTGAATTAAAACTACACTCCGTCGACAGTGGAACCGACATCCCATGATAGTTACAACATATAACTTCTTCGGCGACCCTTTTGTGTCATGAATAGGAGCCCGCTACTCTTATCGGATGTCTTTCCCGCCATTACACCTTAACCAACTCTTGCTAAACCGAATGCCTTCCTACCACTACTTACACCCCTCTTGTAACATAAGGGTGCCTTACAGCCCACCAGTCCTTTACTCCCTTTAGACCACTCTGTTCCTTCTCACACAATCCCAATCAATCATCCACTCTCAGTCTCCTGCTTAACCAATCTAAACTGAATTAATCCCACCAACAAACACGTTGACTAATGTACTTATTGGATAATCTTAATAATATAAAACTATTAACTTCAACCACCTGCAAGAGCATTAGGGGACTAAAGCAATTAGCATAGCGGTGGGAACAACTTGTCTGCAACTAAATAGACCGGTGTAGCATGAACTGCCCATGGGTATGTCTCCTCGAATTAATGCCCTCACCGAAAACTGATCAGTCTTCCAGTAACTTCATTGATATGGCCCTATTTTTAGCTGAGAGTGATAGCTATGAACTGGAGAGCTGTGTATAATCTCCAAATAAGATATATTAGGCCATCATGTGGCAGACTGTCATAAGTGCTGGTGTTGACAATTAAGTGCAGGAAACCACCATCTCAAATTAAGCACCGCGACCATCATAATTCAACACTGCATATTAAAGAGTTTCACAGGCATAGTGCTCAAGGTGGCCTACCCTTAGGCTGAGGCACTACCGTCTGCAGCAGAGATTCCCAGTTCGCGCCCACAGACTGCCTGTCTGCAAGGATGAGAGACCGCCTACGAGCATCCGTTTCTGCGTGTGCAGCCTGCAAAAGCCATGCCGGCAACTACATTTTCAATAAGTATTTCTTGAACCACCATCATTCTAGTATAAAATATGTGTGCTGCAACAACCATTAGACAGAAACAGATATATACGATTACAAGCATTAACAGAGTAAATAAAAGGTAGAATTCGACCACGGTGCTAAAACATTGAACATGTGAAGGCATACAGATTCTTGGCTCTCCAACTACATACATGCTAGGTACATTTAGGGACATATCGTTGGGGTTTGCATTGTAGGAGTTTGCATGATTATTGCCATGTATCCATATGCCTGCATATATTCATTGTTTTAGAACCATGGTAGGATTCTACCATTTATTTACTCTGTTGGTGCTTGTAATCGTATATATCTGTTTCTGTCTAATGGTTGTAGCAGCACACGTATTATATACTAGAATGAAGCTGCTTCATTAAATAAATGTAAAAAGTCCCCAACGTTTATTCTGTGTATCTCTATGAGACAAAGTGAGCACGAGTGACTGAGCGAAAAGTATCTCACTATTTCCAAGATCCCTGAGGAGTCAGGGTTGCCATGTTCAATAGTTGCCAGAAACTATTTGCTCCTTGGTAAGGTTAGGGGGCTTATAGTGGCACTGTGAGCTATCTGGTCTACAGACGAACATATCCTTTGGGGGTGACTGGAATCAGTCTGCATACCAATCCCTTAGTTTATGTTGTCTAAACACGAAGATTCTATATAGATTTATAGGAACTACACGACAACCAGTTCCTGTTAATTAGCATACAAGGCAGTGGCATAATCAATTTATTGTACTAATAATAAAAACCTTAACCCTTTCGGCAGTGCACAAATTCTCCCGCTGTAGAATTAATAAGTGGGTGGGATTCGGACGTAGCACACGCCCAATGTGATGTCGGACGGCGGGGGCCGCCTGAGCAACGAAGAGGTTTACAAACAGGCATGATAGTTAAAAATATTCAGCATACAAAAATTAAAACATCCTGTTATAAGGGCTGGCAGATTCACATTTAACACACAGAAAATGTTTAAGACAAGCCATTATGAGGACAGAGCAGCGGTCTTGATCGGTGCCTCGTAAATCTGAGCCGCCTTTTGTCTCGATCAGAGAGCAATGTTAACGGAGTAAACCAAGAATATTTTGTATGCAATACAAACCCAGAACCAACCCATTTAAAAACAAACAACGCGCTCAGGAGGGCTAAGTGCAAGACAAGATATTCCACCTCCGAGACCAGCCATTATAAAAGCAGACAATGCAATATAATATACCAAGTGCAGAGAAGCATGTTGATCAGATGACACATTGTAAGGATACAAAGCAATATAAAGTGACAAATGAGAAGCAGCATGTTAATCGATGAGGAAGGCACTGTGCAAAGTGCAATATCGGACGAAACTATAGCCGACCCTTTTTTGACATGCGCTGCAGTAGAGGTGCCTTATGCAACAAGGTTTTTGATACTGATTACATTGGTTTTAAAAGATTTAATTGTGGCGTGCTGAGAAAAAAAGTACAGTGTGCAATGACAGATAGAAAGTGCAGGTAAACTGCAACATTAGGGGGCAGATTTACAACCCCCTTGCGCCAATTTTGCATCATTTTTAACATGGGAAAAGTGACGCAAAAGTGGCGCAAGGGGCTTGTGAATCTGCCCCTTGGTGTCAAGTTTTTGCAGCGCAGATAGAGTTAGCATCGTCCAGTCTGGCACTAATCATCCAAAGAAACTTAACAGGTTTTACATTTAATATGGTGTTGGCAGAGTTCAAACTGGCTATTACTGCCTACCAGCAAGTGTGAACTCCTAAGCGGATAAAGTCAGTGTGGAGTAGAATCTTTCTTTGCTGTGACAAAGAGGGACAGATGCATAAAATATGAGTTAGGGTTTCCTTTTTGTGGCCACAGAGACGACTCCTGGTATTGTGGGTTTCGAAGCAGCGCCATGCCGGATGTGTGCTCGCAGGTTCCACTCACCCAGTCTTAGTGCCACTAGCCTAGCCTTAATCCACAGAGGATATGTACAAGTACAATGCAGTGCTTAATTTGAGCCAAGGGTTTCTGGTGCTCAGCACCTGCACTCAATTGTCAATAACGGCGCTTGTGACAGCCTGCCACAAGGTGGCACTGTCTGTTTAATTTAGAGATGACCACAACAACAATTAATTATTAACTCAATAAATATAAAAAAATAATATTACCTTCCACCCAAGCCATTCTTATAGCCTTCGGGCCTGAAATAGTCTGAACTGTCCCACTTGTAGGAGTGTAATGGTTAGTAGTTGTGTTGTTATTAACATTGGCTGCATGGCATGTGTGGTGCGGGAAACAACCATTACAACGCAGTCATTACACCGCACTACCTTTACAATGCAGCTGTTACAACACAGCTGCCTTAACAATGCATGCCATTACAAAGAATACCATTACAACACATATCATTACAACGCATTATAAGGTAAGTAATAGGGATTTTTTTGTTTTAGGGTGGGTATGGGTTTTGGGGTGCATGTGGATAGTATTTTGACCCCTACACTATCCGTCATTTACCCTACTGTTGCACTCACTGGAGTGGGAATAATAATGTTTACCCCTACACTATCCAACACTTACCCTACTGTTGCACTCACTGAAGTGGGAATCGTAATTTTTACCCCTACACTATCCAACACTTACCCCAGTGTTGCCTCAAAAGTGTTATGCTTTGTAATGGTATGCGTTGTAATGGTATGCGTTGTAAAATCATGCGTTGTAATGGTAGTTGTGATGTAAAAACTGCATTGTTAAGGCATGCGTTGTAATTGTTTGCATTGTAACGTCATATATTTGTGTGGGGCACGCTGCAGTGGCCTATTACAATAGCCCTGGCACTTATGTTTTTTAAAAATTAAGCACTGATACAATGCCAGAAAAAAATCGAAAGGGAACCTGTCCTCAGGCGATCACCAATAGAGTCTAGACAGAGGGAATCAAAGAGAGAAGAAGGCTTGCAATAAAAAAAAGAAGAACAGAAATATAAAAATAAGAGTGAGACAGGTGGTGATGACCCTGTTATTATCCAAGTGGCTGGAGTCACACACGTGGTAGATCCTTCCTCCACCCACAGTGGCATGCTTCATTGTGGGGCTTCCCTCTAAGCACTGATGGAAGCACACTAGGCCTTCCATGAACTATCTACGTCAGCCATTTAGCCATCTTATGCCTTGGTTTAACTAAGGTCTGGATCCCTAATGCTGTTATTGCTGTTAGTTCCTGAAACCAAGTGTAGAACTAAAGAATCAAAATAAAAAAATACAAATGTGTAATGGTGAATCATATATACCTTCATCGTGTTCCGCTCTCACATGATTAACACCACACAAATCCTTAACTGGATTTTTCGTATTCCATCAGTCTACATGTTTCCGCACTCAGGGGCTTATTTACAAGCTCTTGCGCCACCCGTATGTCACTTTTCCCATGTTAAAAATTATTCCAAATTTGCGCATGGGCCTTGTAAACAAGCCACTCAATGCCTAAAATCAGACGCCCCAGAATTTTGTGGGCTGGGATGGCAAATTCAGTGGCAAAAAAAGCAAAAATTGTGATCCCAAACCCCAAAATGTGAGGTGTTTTTGCACCAGGCAGAACATTTCCCAGCCGGCAGGAAAAATAAAGGTCTTAAATTGGACAGACTGGATTTGTCTGTTTATGGTTTTTACAATAGTGGAATTTACTTAGCCTATTTCCAGCACCTAGGTACAGTGGCTGACTGTAGAGATAGGTTTCACAGTTAGTTTAGGGTGAGGTTTATTGACGCACTGTTTTAAACGAGAACGGGGGGGAGGAGGGGTGGTCATGGATTATCTGGAGACCTGGATTTGCATGAATTCATGACCTGAGCCATTTCCTCCATATAAACTGGGGCAAACTCTAGCAAGGAGGGGGCATTGAGTGAAGACAAGGCCTCTAGTCAAACCCTGTTGCCTATATAATCTGGAAATGCCAACTGAAGGGAATTTATGAGTGATTTTATTTTGGAATCGAAGAAATCTGAAAGTTGGTTACACAGCTTAAGGGAGGGCGTTAATGGCTGACGTAGGGTGTCAGGGTGTGTGAATTTTTTTACGATTTTGAATAGCTCACACGATTTGTTATGGGAGGTGTCAATTTGAACTTGAAGAAAGTTTGATTGTCTGATGTCATCAGAGACCGCTATGTCATGAGAGCTCTAAGACTATCGGCAACAAGAGGACATGCATCTTCTGAGTCCGGCTTGTTATGAATCAATGAGAAGTCGTGAGTCACAGAAGCCCGTATGTCATGAGAGCCCTAAGGCTATAGTCAATGAAAGGATGTGTGTTTTCTGAGTAATGTACGTCATGAGAGCTCTTAGACTAGAGTCAAGGAGAGGCCGTACGTCATATGATTCCTGTACGTTCTGAGAGCTCAAAGACTGTAGCCAACGAGAGGGTGTGCATCATCTGAGCCTTGTATGCGATGAGAGCTCTAAGACTATATTCAACGAGAGCATCAGCGGAGTTCTGTACATCACGGGAGCTCTAAGACTATAGTCAACTCAAGGACGTGTGTCATATGAGTCCTGTACGTAACGAGAGCTCCAAGACTATAGACAAGGAGACAATGAGAGGTTGTGCGTCTTCTGAGTCCTGTACATCACGAAAGCTCTAACACTACAGTCAATGAGAGGCTAAGAGCTCTAAGACTATAGTCAACGAGAAGACATGCGTCGTCAGCATCCTGTACGTCACAAGAGGTCTAACACTATACACTATAGTCAACGAGTGGCTGCACTTCATCTGAGGCCTGTACGTAACAAGAGCTCCAAGACTATAGACAATGAGACAATGAGAGGCTGTCCGTCTTCTGAGTCCTGTACATCACGAAAGCTCTAACACTACAGTCAATGAGAGGCTAAGAGCTCTAAGACTATAGTCAACGAGAAGACGTGCGTCGTCAGCATCCTGTACGTCACAAGAGGTCTAACACTATACACTATAGTCAACGAGTGGCTGCACTTCAACTGAGGCCTGTACGTAACGAGAGCTCCAAGACTATAGACAATGAGACAATGAGAGGCTGTGCGTCTTCTAAGTCCTGTACATCACAAGAGCTCTAACACTACAGTCAATGAGAGGCTAAGAGCTCTAAGACTATAGTCAACGAGAGGACGTGCGTCATCAGCATCCTGTACGTCACAAGAGGTCTAACACTATACACTATAGTCAACGAGTGGCTGCACTTCATCTGAGGCCTGTACGTAACAAGAGCTCCAAGACTATAGACAATGAGACAATGAGAGGCTGTGCGTCTTCTAAGTCCTGTACATCACAAGAGCTCTAACACTACAGTCAATGAGAGGCTAAGAGCTCTAAGACTATAGTCAACGAGAAGACGTGCGTCATCAGCATCCTGTACGTCACAAGAGGTCTAACACTATACACTATAGTCAACGAGTGGCTGCACTTCAACTGAGGCCTGTACGTAACGAGAGCTCCAAGACTATAGACAATGAGACAATGAGAGGCTGTGCGTCTTCTAAGTCCTGTACATCACAAGAGCTCTAACACTACAGTCAATGAGAGGCTAAGAGCTCTAAGACTATAGTCAACGAGAGGACGTGCGTCATCAGCATCCTGTACGTCACAAGAGGTCTAACACTATACACTATAGTCAACGAGTGGCTGCACTTCATCTGAGGCCTGTACAGCCTTGGAGATCCCAAGAGTAAAATGCTTAAAGTAAACAAATTAGTGGTTCCCAGCTGTAGCCAACAGTGTACGGTCTCTTTATAAAAAAAAAATTGTTACAAAGTGCATTATTTTTAAATGAAAATACACCAGACCTCACACTAAACAATGATTAATTTGCACTGTTTACTCATCCAACATCCTGCACCCAGGAGCGCAAAAGAGTGATGGGAGCCCATTAGACTGAGACGAATTCCCAAGAGGATGAACTCCCTCGAGTCTCTACATCTAAACTGACAGCTCATTCCTAGCACAGTTTCTAAAGTTGCCACCAGAGAGGAGGGCCTTTATCTTTTTTGTTAAATATAGGATAAGACAGTCTGACTGTTTTAGGGATAAAGTAAGAAATGTGTGGCAAAGTAACCTCATTCACATGGAACTTATTTGTATAAAATGTAGATTCCAAGTACACCTTGCGAGATCCATCACCCAAGACAGCATATATAATATATATTATATATATATTTATATTTGTATTATATTTTATAGTTAGGAGCTAGTTTCCATAGGAAAGGCATTTTTCTACTTGGCTATAACTTTGGCGTCGTTTGACCGCTTTGCATGAAATTTTGCCCAAAAAGTGTCACATGGGTACTATTAATTTGGAAAATTTGGGGGTGATCCGTGCAGTAGAGACAGAGAATTTGGAGCGCTAAATAAGGTTGAATTTGTAATGTTAATTCCCATAGGTACATTTAGCCACCTCTACAGCCTGAACCGCTCCACAGACTTCCACCAAATTTGACAGGGAGGTAGATGTCGGTTCAAGGAAGTGCCTTTTGCTTATTTGGTGTAAATCTGTTCAGTAATTTTTGAGAACTGCAAGTTTAAAATTATAGTGATGCCTGTGGCTGCAGTGGTTTTGTGATAAATCGCTAATGCACGCACTAGCGGGAATGCTCTGATTGGCTGGACGGAACCTAAACAGAAATTTGAAGCTGCCATTTTATTGCTCAGGAACGGTTCCAGGGTTGAAAATCTGTGTGAAAGCCCACATAAAGGGTCTGGGCCACCTTCCTGCACAAAAACAATCCTGAGAGGCAAATTTCTCTTTTTCTGTGTGCTGCACAATGCAAAAGGAAAAAGATCAATTGATGGACATAATGCAGAACAATGTCATACATTCACCCCAGTAAAGAGATCTTGGCCTAAATCCATTGTTTTTTTTGCTCACCATGCCATTCCAGTTTGGACCCAGCCAAATGCAAATCAGTCTTGTCCCTACACCTAATGGAAATAGTTGAACCCGAACTGCTAGGCTAAGTCCTCCCTGGACTGGAAACAAGCATCCGAGGACCGGTTTCGGGGTTTCACCCCTCATCAGCAAGGATAGCTTGACTCCAGTGTCATGGAGAGCACGGGACCCACGTCTGGGCATACCCGTCCCACTCGGGGTGATAAATGCAAAAAGAACAATTGATGGCCAGACTGCAGAACAATGTCATACATTCACCCCAGTACAGAGATCTGGGCCTAAATCCATCGTTTTTTTTGGTCACAGTGCAAAAGGAACAAATGATGGACGGAATGGTGAACAATGCAAACATTCACCCCCAGTCACAAAGATCTAGGTTTAATCCATCGATTTTTTGCCCACCGTGCCATCCCAGTTTGGACCCAGCCATATGCAAATCAGTCTTGACTCTCTTCCTCATGGGAACAGTCCAGCCCGAACTGCCAAGCCAGATCTTCACAAGCATCCTGGCACCGGGTTCGGGGATTCACCTCACATCAGCCAGGCTAGCTTGAATCCAGTGTCGCAGTGAGCAGGAGACCCACATCTGGGCATACTTCTCCCACTTAGGGTGAAAAATGCAAAAGGAACAAATGATGGATGGAATGCTGAACAATGCAAACATTCACCCCAGTCACAAAGATCTAGGTTTATTCTATCGTTCGTTTGCTCACCACGGCACCCCAGTTTGGACTCAGCCATATGCAAATCAGTCTTGACCCTGCTCCTCATGGGAACAGTCCAGTCCGTATTGCCACACCAGTTCCTCTCTGGACTGTAAACAAGCACCGGTTTCGGAGCATCACCCATCATCAGCCAGGCTAACTTGAATCCACACTGCTGCACAGGGAGAAAGAAGATGCAACAATGAGAAATAAAGATATTTCTCCCCAGTAAGCCTTACCTGGGAAGCATTCCCAGGTTTACAAGGTCTTGTAAAACTGGGAATGTGTCAAACACCATAGGAGTTATGTGGACGTGGGAACACCATTGCAACGCCCATGGTTCGCCTACCCAGGTCAGAGTGACACAACTCAGCGATTAGCGCTGCATTGCATTACCCCAGGTTTTTGGAGCTACTCAAAGCCATGGAAAGTGGCTTAGGATGGCTTCAAAAATCTGACTTAAGTTTTATGTCAAGATTTAGCTGTGGATTTCTTTGAGGTGTATCAACAATTCGTTGAGTGCACAATGTAAGCACAAATTATACACAAGTTATTTCAATTCTTATTTTCTTTCTTTATTCTTTTGGTCTTGCTTCAGACAGCCAACACGTGTTTCGTCGCTTACAAAAGGAAATCATCCTGCGACTTTCTCAAGGCTATGTCCTTTTTGATAAAGACTTTTCTTTTGTGGTGATATTTCCAACCCACAAAGGGATTCAGTATCTTGCGCGACATCAGTAAGGCAGTCCATGCATCCGAGTGATCCTATTTTGTCCCCAAATCTTGAGCTCATGTCATGAGTCTGATGGTCTTGTCACAAACGTCGCTCTCCGTGTAGCTCGAGTAAGAGAACACTGTGTACTAGTACTCTTTCTCGTTCTCAAGGGACGATTTCCCTTTGTAAGCAACGAAACAAATGTTGGCTGTCTGAAGCTAGTCCAAAAAATTAAGAAAGAAAATAAGAATTGAAATAACTTGTGTATAATTTGTGCTTACATCCTGCACTTAACGCATTGTTGATACACCTATGAAGTGTGCTGAGGATTTCTTTGTATATTTTGTTGGCTTTGGCCGCTATTTTGGGGAGGTTGGTGGTTCTCCTCACCTTACAGCACCATCTTCCAAATAAGTGGTTTTATGTACAAATACATGTGTTATTCTCCTGAATGGTGCCAATATACCTAAGCATTATACCACTGTTCATTTGTAGTTGTGAATTTCTTTGAGATAGTACATACACACCAGACAGCACAGCTGAGAATTAATGTGTAGTCATTGCCTCACTCTGTTTTTGAGGGCTGCAATAGTCCACATAACACAATTAAACAGAGTATGGAATGTCTCCAGTGCCAGCGAAGAACGTAGTGCTTAATTTGAACCGGCGGTTGCAGTTGGAGCCCACCTACACTTATTTTGCGACCAACATTTATTTTTCATGAACAGACTTTGATCCAGAGCAAGAGAGAGATAAACACAAATGGGAGAAAGTAGGAGGAATAGAATAACGGAAAACTGTGACAAAGGGAGAGCAACGATGAAAAAGAACCTGCAAGATAAAGGGACAGGGAGCGTAGAGAAGTGGGAGAAAGAGACCTGAGGTGGAATCAAGTCTACGCAGCTTTGCTTTTCAGCCTCCTGTACTTCCATCGCACTGGTTGCCGGTTTGGGCCTCTGCACTTATTCTTTTACAAATTAAGCACTGGAAGAAAGTCCCATACCTGCTGAGCTGACTTTTAGTAAAGTCTATTAACATCCATGACTAAATGCCTCTGTTGTGTCACTCCCTCCCCTCCTCCACTCAGGTATCTGTTATGGTTCAGCGCCGGGACGCCTCGTTGCTGGGGCAGCTGTTTTGCGCTTAATAAAATATTAACATAACATAACATAACATGCAACTTTCCTGAGGTACACAGCTACGAACACATCAATGTAACGTGCAAAGCTTTGACTCCGGCAGGACCTAGCAAAATGGCCTCCACCGACTGCGGGCAGCGGCCGGAAGCGGTTGAGCAGGCTCCGCGCTGGAAGAGAGGTCTGGGCCATGTGCATTTTGAATCACTGCAGAAGTCTTGAATGAAATGGTGCTTTCTTGTGGTTACATAAAGAGGCCATCTGTTCTCAGGGATGATTTGAGCAGCAGTATTTAGGTCATCAAGCCTTGCTGGCTGGTGAACACAGACTTTTGAGAGCGCGGGAGTTGCTGGCATGGAATGGCGCGTCTGACTAGACTGTCGCTGCGACAGCCGCCCACCACAATATAGCTTTATAGCTGGCCGTAGACGGCTATACGGCTATTAAAGGCCCTCTCCAGCGTTAAAGGCGAGGGCCTTTAACAAGAAAGAGGGACTTTAATAGCCGGTATAGCCCAGCTACGAAGGGCTATAAGGCTATTAGAACATTCTGCCACTAGAGGGCAGAATGTTCTAACAAAAAAGAACAAAGCCTTATGGGAGTGCGAGGGGATTGGAATCCCCTCAGGGTCCTTGAAGCCTTGGTTCACAGCCAGAGCTGTGGACAAAGAAACATTGGAATGTTGGAGCTCCAGGCTTATACCAGCCATTATAAGCCCGGAGCACTCCATTGTTTTCAATGGAGCTCCCAACATTCCAATGTTCTAATGGGCATTAATGAACTACTGGTACCTGTCCCTGACTGAGCCACAAATAAGTAGTGTACACATAGGAGTTTCTTGGTACAGACTTTGTAATAAAGATTGTCATTACATAGACAGGTCAAAGGTTATGGCACAGCAGCACATTCTCCCATTACCAGCAGAATCGGCTCTAATAAAATTATGACCATGACATGTGCGTAAAATAAAGCCTGTTATTTATTGAGATATAAAGGTGCAGATGTTCTGTACTGTAATGTAGTATATACATAGAACAGTTTACCCTATTGTTGGGCACTAGAGTGCATTTTTGGTCTTGTGTCGAGCTACACCATGGGAGTGCATTGTGGGAGGCGTGTTGTATAGTGGACCTATGTGGGAAGCATTGTGGAGTTGTGCCTGAGTAACAAAAGATGTGCTCTTGTCTTGGGTTGCAGCACCTAGCAGTGTGATGAAGAAGGCATGCAAAATATAACTGTAATTAGCTGGTGGTTATAAGGCACTCTGCTGATCCTGGCTAATGTTTCATGGTTCTAGAAAGCGACAGGGATGTACCTGGATGGTCTGTTATAGGTCGTTGATCTGGGGACATACATATGTTGTTACACATCACTCTCCTAGCCAGAGGGGTAGGATGTTGCTCTCTGCAGGTACACCAAATAAAAGGGAAGTAATCGGAGAACCCTCAGTCATCGATAGGCAGGGCTTTAAGTGGCCCGGGTCCTGCCGGTGCTCAGCACCGACCGTTCTAAAAAGCAGGTGCTGAGATGAGTCCCGATCGGGCTCTCCATTTTTGCCCTCATCTGCAAAAATCTTCACTTGCCGGTGAAAGAGACTTGTTACAGTTCTTTCACTGTCCCATAATTTCAGAACTGAAGCATGTTCAATATTATATACAACAAAGCCATACTTGTTGTTTATTTAGCTTATGCAATTAACAACCATTGACAAAGCCTAAAGTCCTGGTTTGTTTTAGGTGTAATGTTACGTGTTGTATTATATATATATGGGTGCACTGACAGATGCAGCAAAATACCACTCGAGCTGCACACTATGCCAAGCACAGATTTTAAGCTTATGTGTTTTTAAGCCACACCCTTAACCCCTTCCCTGCGGGGGTAATTCCCCCATGGTGCGGGGGGTGAGCACAGGGCCGCGGTACTCGTGACGAGACCAGCTCGTCATGAGTCACGGTGGAGCTGTGCTCATGACGGCCTGGTCTCGTCATGACCCCGCCCACTGATTATTTCACCCGCACAGGCAGGGAATGAACCGCGCGTGGGCGGAGCGGCGCCGTTATGACGAGACCAGCTCGTTATGAGCACAGCTCCACCGTGACTCATGACGAGCTGGACTCGTCATGTACCGCGAAGAGGTTAAATACAACGACCACGCCCCTTTGAGAGACCCCACATTTTTCCATTCTACTTAAAGCCGTTGATAGTGCTAAAGGCACCAGGCAGATAAATGACTGAAAGAGGTTCTTCTCCCGGCGACATGAGGCACTAAACACTGCATACCAGTCTTCTGCTTCCAGTGTCCAGGACCCGAGTGCCACCTCCCTCCTGGCACCATAAGGCACTCAACACTGCACACCAGTCTGCTGCTTCCAGTGTTCAGGATCTGTGCCCCATCTCCCTCCTGGCACCAAGAGGCACCGTGTGGCTGACGTCATGAGTCACGGTGGAGCTGTGCTCATGATGGCCTGGTCTCGTCATGGCCCCGCCCACTGATTAATTTGCCAGCACAGGTGGGGAATTACCAGCGCGTGGGCGGAGCGGCGCCGTTATGACGAGACCAGCTCGTCATGAGTCACGGTGGAGCTGTGCTCGGGTCATGACGAGCTGGTCTCGTCACGAGCGCCGAAGAGGTTAAATACAACGAAGCAGTGTCATTTCAGGCCATGGTCAGTGTGGGTAGAGTGGGAGAGGCCTCGCAGGGGGGTCCATTCTCACCTAAGTGCCCCTGGAGGACCAGCATTAGTTGTGTTCTTTTTGTGATGCCCCTCACCTGCTAGGTCATACCCTCTGTCAAACACTGACCTGTTTGTCCCACGGAGACACCAAGGCGGCCCAGGTTGTTATTTCACAATTCTACCAGGATGCCCGAGCCCTATTCATGGTAGAACGTGTCTGGTGCAGGGACAGTCCAGAGTAAAAGGGATGGGAAAAGAGAATGAGAGATGCTGTTATCGCACGGCCTAGTTCTGTGGATAGTGTCGCGTTGGATGTGATAGCGTCCCAAGTGATAACGTGTTGGATGTGATAGCGTCTGCATTCGATGTGATACTGTCAGCGTTGGATTCTCACCAGACAGTTGCGACAGGCTTAAATTTCCTAAAAGAAGATTACTCTGTTATTACCTTGGCCTAACTCAGTTTTCCCTGTCAGCTACCCCTGTTCAACCAGTCCCGCCTGTGTGGCTCTCTTCCCTTTCTGTATGTGTACGGGTAACTTGTGAACCCTGGAAGTACGGAGGAAATGGTTAGTAGAAACACAGTATTAGGTATGGGCTGTGTAATCCCCTCTGACCCTTGCACCTACCTATTGTAAACACAGCCGCAGCTCCTCCAGCCTTTTTACTGAATGAGAAAATCTAGTCCTACCCCACTGTACCTGCGTTTGGATTATAGTGGCAGACACACACGGGAACTCAACAGAATATCAAAATACACATACAACTGACCATAACATGCATGTCACAGTTCAGGTGACTGACCGATGTATAAACAGGATAATATTAACAACATGCGACAGTTTACATCATGGATCAATGCAATGTCCATGGATTGTCAGAACACAGAGAACAATATTAGCTCACCAGGAATACTATGTGTTCACATATCACATAACATCACACTAAGAACGAGTACATTACAAGTTATAGTGTATGTCCCAGGAGTTTTCATATCAAAGTCAATACATGAGAATCAGTGCTACTCCGTATGCGTCAGGAACACGCTGTGGACGCGGTTATGCAGCATTTGAGTTTGATATGCTCCTCTCTAATCTGTCTCCAAAATCGTAGCAGCTGATGCCTTTTTTAGAGTGGTTTCAAAAACACAAATCTTTAATCAGAGCTTAAAACCTAAGCGTTACCGAGAGAGTTCTAATTGGGTTAACGGTGGTCCTGAATAGTGCAGAGCGACACACGCGTTTCCACCAAAGTTGTTCTCTTCTTCTCGTTAAATGATGATGAACCTTCGGAGAAGTCTGGACTTGCAGCCCACATCTTCACATTGTCCACGGTCCCCGTCTGGGCTGTTACTGTGAGGAAGTCTTGGTTGTACAGCAAGCACAAGTCCAGGGGGTGGCGTTACTTTTATAGCCACTAGTGTCAGTCACGCCACTCCCTTAACTTCTGGAACAAGCTGGAAACCGTAGGACTCTCTAGACCCATGGGAAATTCCCTGATTTCAGGAACATGGAAACCTCCACTCTCTAAGACCAGGGGGAACCCCCTTGTTGGGCAATCTCCAAAAGCTTCAAGGTGTTATCAAGCAGTGGCTGAGGCAAACTGAAACATAGACATAGTAAACACAATATGGCAAGAGTATATGTCTAAGACACCTACCAGTTTTACTAGTCATAAATGGTGGGGCGCCTTAATGTTTTTGATTGGTTATTGGGGGGTTTTGCAGACCCAACACCCTGAGGCTATAGTGGGCTGGGGAAGCAGTAAGAGAAGTAGAAGTAGCCTCGAGTCCATGCTATATAAAGCTAAAACTTTTTATATATATACATGTATATTTATGTATATATATGTATATATCAACCGTTTGAACTAGAAAGAAAATTGTTTTTATTCAAATCTGAAGATTATACAGCAGATGATTTGCTGGATTATGTGGCAAATGCAGCAAATTTATAATTATGTGAAAAACTCCACTGTCGCATAATTCCAGTGGCCCTGTCTATTTGTGGAGTTGGTCCTCTTTTTCATCAGCAGACTTTGACCAGGATCAGAGAAAAGGTAGAAAATGAAGACAGGAGCAGGAAGAGAAAGTTGGGAAAACAACTACAAAGTAAAAAAGCATGACCAACAAGCGTTGGCAAAGCCAGTAGGTCTGGCGTTGACAAGCATGGAAAAATGTTTATTTTTTACAAACATATGCCTGTGAAATATAGAAAAAAGAGTCACACATATAAAAACATAAAAAAGGAGTAGTTCAGCAGCCTACGTACACAGGCCATGGCATTGAAATTACTACTTTTCAAGTAGCTGCAGATCAGGCAACAGTGCGTGACGGCCAATGCCTGAAGTGGACTAACCCATTCCTCTTGCCGTATACCGAGGTGGGCGGAAGCAAAATGTGAATGACACTTGAAGAGACCAGTGGATGAAGAATATGCAACCAATAGGGACAAGACCTTTGAAAGCAGAGTAGGCTGGATACAGAATCAAGTAATGCAGCAAAAACAAGTCCTACTCACCTAATTATACAGCACAGTTTGCAAACAAATCAAACAATCAATTTATATCAAATGATAGGTCAAACAATCATACATGTTTATATTGAAATGAAAGTTATCCCTGTACTATTAAGATTTGAGAGCTTTGCTCTGCAAGTACATCTTTTTAAAAATGTTTTTTTATAGAACATCACCTTTTTATAATTCAGCAAATTATATTTCTTTTACAAGACTGGCAAAAAAGAAATATACCTTCACCAGTGTGGAGGAGTGTGGGCACATCAGATGAACTGATAGGTATTCTTATATATTGTTGTGATCAGTAATTAATTTTTATTAATCGAAATTGATTGCTGTGAAAGTCCCTCAGGGTGTTTCCAACATTTGCAGTGATCTCCAAGGATGTGGTTAGACAAGCTATGGACCACCTTGGCAGACTTCTCAAGTGTATTGGACCTTGAGATAATGTTTTTAGTGTTTCTGTATCGAGGAAAGGGGCACCGACACGTTTCAACCCCAGCAACTAATGAGGTCTCCTCAGGATGAGGACTCAATGTTCCTATAACTTAGAAACAGACAAGCGGATATTTAATGGTCTAGTTTACTGTATTAACTAAAACTTAGATAATAATAATAATAATAATAATCCACATTTGTAAAGCACACAATCACCCGTAAGGGTCTCTAGGCGCTGGGGGCCGTCGGGAAGATTAAGCAAGCTATTGCCCTGAGTCACATGGTGCTGGGCTAACCTGCTGCCGGAGCCGGGGATCGAACCGTGATCCCCAGATTCCAACGTCAGTCGTCCTGGCCGCGGCGCCACACCTCTCCCTAAGTGTTGCAGCCTACTGTGAGGTACTACCTGGGTAATTGTGACGTCTCCTTTTGCTTAGAATCAAATTCCTGAATCACAATACAAAAAACAGCATAAACAAAGGGCGTTTAATGTAGAGGACACTGGATATCGACATGTGATACGTAACATTGTGTGGCACCCAGTATACCTGTTGTTTCATAAAAGATCCATATCAATTCTTCATGTGGAGTCGTTCCTAGGTGGGACGGTGACCTGAGACTGAACCAAAGCTGTTTATTAAACAACTATTTCATGTTCACCTTGAGAGGACCTAAGAATACAAATGCACGAAAGCCCTTTATGCTGTAACGTGTTGGTGGCTGGGCTGGTTGATCGGATATTGTTCCCCATATGGGGATTGGGGCACCAAAAAAGGCTCCAGTGCCTCCCTCCAAGGCACCGGGGCCACAAACTGTCAGAATTCAAGATCGTTGTCCGTACATACCACTTATGGTTGAACACTCATGGGACTACAGTTCCGGATTTGGGCGGTGTCTCTGTTGTTCGACTATCCCGCCAGCGGCCCAGTGGGTGTCTGAGTGGCCTTTCTGGAGGGAGAGCGGCACTCATTATCTCCCGTATAGCAGCAACAGAGGTGTCACCCTTTTAATCTCGCTGGGCCTCCCATTAATGTAGGCATACTAAGCGGGGCAGGGGGCCTGGGCAGAAGTGGCCTCACTTGTTGTCAGGTGTGTTTCACTAGTGTAAACTGATGCGTGCATTTTTTTTAAACCCCCCCCCCTTTTTATGTAAAATTACTTTGAAAGCAGAGATTTGAGGGAAGGCATTATGCAAATGTGGGTCGATTTTTTTTATGTGTGCCCGGGCGATTTTTAATCCCAATCCAATCCTGTCTGTGGTATTTAGCTATTTAGCACCCCTCCCCCACATTCTGCAGGCTCCGCGCAAGGCTTTAAGTGGGATGACAAAACTGGGGGGTCTCTCAAAGGGGCGAGGCCAATGTAATTAAGGGCGTGGCTGAAAAACATGTACGCTAAAAATCTGTGTATAGCATAGTGTGCCGTCCGGCTTGTATTTTGCTGTTCCTGTCATTGCATTCAGATATATGACACAACACGTGACATCATACTTACAATAAGTCAGGACTATTGGCTTTGCCAATGGTTGTTAGTTGCATAAGATAAATAAGCAGCAACTATGGCTAGTATATAATATTGATAAAAGCTTGCACTTAAAGCCCTGGTGACACCACAACAATGTTGCTGCTCCTCAGTTTCAAAAAGAGAAGAGAAATCCAGAGAGAAAATGACTCTCTTTAAAGGGTTTCCCTTCCCCCTACAATGCTCACCTGGCATGACGTCATGCTGTAACTTCTCCACTGGTGAACTGTGTGAGCACGCGCACATCATGTGCCTGCTGTCTCGAAACGGGTCTCTATCGGGCTCTGTTTTGTGCCCTGGCACTTTTTTTCCGGACTGCAGTTCGGGAAAAGGACCGCCTGTGCCAGGGCACAAAATAGAGCCCTATAGGGAGTCGGGACCCGTTTCGAGGCCTCCTGTAAAAAAACTGCCGATTCTCAGACCCGGCCCACTTAAAGCCCTGGCTCCGCGTCAGACTCTTGAAAAACTCTTTGGACACCTACCCCGGCTATTCTTGTTATTTTATTTACACACGAAGCCCTGAGTGCCACACCCAGCCACCTCCCACGTGCACGACAATGACGCACACCGGCACCATCTCTGCAAAAACAATATCTGAATGAAATTCCAACCTTTGAAATGCGCTCCAGATGCCGGACGGCTGATGGAATCAGTAGGCCCACATCTGGACAAGTGCACAGGGGGCGGTAATCTCAGACCAGCCGAGCGCCCATTAACACGAACAGCTGGCAAATAAGCCGCGGCCGCCTCCCCCGCCCGCCGGGGCAGGCTCGGGTGCTCGGCCGCCGGGGCCTTTGAAGTCTGCGCCATAACCTGCTGCTCGCTTGGGCCGCCCCCATTTTTGTAATATGACAGGCCACGTGCGAAATAGATTATTTACTAAATGAAGGGCCAATTTTGACTGCAAGTGAATTTTATATTCAGTCAAATAATGCTACAAAATGGAGATATCATATACATTATTAATGTATGCCTGAATTTAAGGAGTCAGACGTAACGTTTGGATTACCCAATGAATTATTCGTAAACGCTAGGAAATATGGGCCGTGGCTGCATTTCCGACTTTGGACCTGTAAGATTCAGAGCCATATTGTGGGAGAGGCCAGGGCTTTAAGTGGGATAAAAAAACTGGAGGATCTCTCACAGGGGCGTGGTCAATGTAATTAAGGGCGTGGCTTAACATGTAAACTAAAAAATCTGTGCTTAGCATACTGTGCCGCCCGACTTGTATTTTGCTGTTTCTGTCATTGCATCTAGATATAAGATACACCAAGTAACATCATACTTACAACAAGTCAGGACTTTTGGCTTTGTCAGCGGTTGTTAGTTGCATTAGATAAATAAGCAGCAGCTATGGCTTGTTGTATATAATATTGAAAAAGCTTCCACTTACAGCCCTGGTGACACCACGACAGTGTTGCTGCTCCCGAGTTTCAAAAAGAGAAGGGAAATCCAGAGAGAAAATGTCTCTCTTTAAAGGATTTCCCTTCCCCTACAACGCTCAACTGGCATGATGTCATGCCATGTGTAACTTCTCCACTGGTGAGAAGTGAGCAGCGTGAGCACGGCACAAAACTGAGCCCAAAAGAGACCCATTTCGAGGCCGCCTTAAAAAAACTGCCGGTGCTCAGACCCGGTGAGACCCGGCCCACTTAAAGCCATGGGAGAGGCGAATGCTTCCATAGGGCGCCGACTGAAATGGGGCACTGGGGTTCTCCAGAGGGCCAAAGGGACCCCAGCCACATGGAGAGCAGTCCTTCTGCGAGGGATACCCCTGCACACTCCAAATGTAAGGTAGTGGAGCGCCTCGGAGCAACAGTGACAGCACAGCTGAGTCCTTGCCACGCCCCCTCTTCACGCGCACCATCCACCCCGGATGCAGGAGGTGGTCCTCATGTTCACCACAAGGATGGGTGGGGGCACTCTATGACTGTTGCCACAGTCGAAGGGCATCAAGTCCTCTACAGGGGGTACAAGGAGCCTCCTATAGGGAAACAGAGCAACAGTCTGTACCACAACTCCGTGTTTCCCTCAGTGCTTAATTTGTAGAAAAAAACATAAGTGCAGGGGCTGTCGTTTGGAGGCCACTGCAGCTTGCTCTACCAATGATAGACAACACAACTTATAACCATCACACTGCTTGCTATAAGTGTGACCATTCGGGCAATATTCCAGGCCTTCAAAGCATAAGAATGTCTTGTGAGGCAGGTAATAGTCATTTTTAATGTATATTGAATTAATAATTAGCTGTTGTTGTGGTCCTCTTTAAATTAGCCAGACACCGCCACCTTGTGGCAGACTATCAAAAGCGCCAGTGTTGACAATTAAGTGCTGTTACCCACACCGGAAACGACGGACTCAAATTAAGCACTGGTTTCCCTTCTGCACTCTTTCCAGCGCAGTGAGTTAGTGCAAGCACTAGACGCTGCCTGAGCACATCGCGCAGGTTGGTGTGGGCACTTCAGATGACAGGGTTCACTGGCGCAAACTGGCATGTGCACTGGACTGGTATTCCATCAAAGACTGCCATTTTGAGCTATTTGTGGGATCTTGCGCATATTTCTCCATGCTCCTGAGTCTCTATTGACATACCTGACAAGAACTGGGAGTACAAGTGAGGAGGCCAAATGCATGTATTAAACAATATGGGCCATATTTATCAATGAGTTGTGTCACACTTGCGCAGTAGCGACACAACTCATAAGTCAGATTTATCATATCACGCAAGGCCCCTTTACGTGGCTCTCAGTGGCTTCATAAATCTAGTGCGACGTACCACAAATCGCTGCGTTGCGTTACTCTGTCCCAGGGGGACGTTCCATGGGTGGTACGTGGGTTGATTTAGGAACATTCTCAGATTTACTATTACTGGTAGACCTGGGAATGCGTCAAAGCTGCTATGAATCCCCCGAGGAGGCGTAACGAGGAGAAATATCTTTATTTCTCCTCATTTTTCCCTCTTCCTATGTGTGGTGCACTTTGCAGCGCACTTAGAAAGAGAAAAATGCTTCAAGGGATTGTTTTCGTGGAGAAAGGTCTCCCTTCCTGCACAAAAACAATCCTGCTTGCAACACAAGCACCCTTGCACCATGGTGCAAGGGTGCCTGTGTGTGGAGCTCCAACAACACAAACGGGAAAAAGCAGTGGCGGCTCCTCTGGTAAGGCGAAGGAGCGTCGTCCCACTTGAAAAATAAAATGATAAGGTTATCATTTTATTTCTTACTGTACTAGCAGTTTTGATTAAGGGGTGAGGCGGGGCTGGGCTGTCAGCCAGCAAGGGTAGGAGTGGTATGCGCACTTAAGTGCGCATAATGATTTGGCCGGCCACCAGGGGCTGGCCAAACTGTCATGCGCACTTTGCATGTTCCCCACCCAGGCTGCATTACAGCCGGGGTGCAGAACATGCCCAGGCTCCGACTCCCTTTCTGAGTGCCGAGCCACGGTGCTCAGACCAATCACAACACTGCTATCAGCAGCGTCATGATTGGCTACGAAGCCTGGATGCTTCCTGTTCCTGCCTCGTCAAAGTAAGAAGAACGAGGAGAGGCCAGGTAAGTACAATTTTCTTTTTTTAAACACCCCCCCTACCCGCTTTCCCTGACTGCCCCGTGTCTTCTGCCCCATAGCATCTGCTACGGTAGAGAAGTCACGAAATTATATTTAAAATGCCTTTTCTGTTCATTGTCCAAAGGGTTAATTTATGGCGAAATTGTCTTAAATTGAATTACATTTATCTACGAATCTGAAGTCAGAAGGCAACTGATTTACCCTAGATAGATGGTGCAGTTATAGAAACACAGCACCTACATGCCCCCATCATCTTCATAATGAGGTTCAAGCCACTGGTACACCCACACATCCTAAGACCTCAGCACCACATTCCCCCTTTCCAGCTCTGCTTGACATCCTTAACCCCTTCTGTGCTCGTGACAGAACCACTCCGTCACGAGCCACGGACGCGCTATGCTGGTTATGGAGTGGTTCCGTCACGGCGCGGCCGCCCTGCCCACGCCGCAGCAATTCCGCGCCTGCGCGGCAGTTTTACTGAGCGGGCTGGGCCGTGACGGAACCACTCCATCACAAGCACAGCGCGCCCGTGGCTCCTGATGGAGTGGTTCCGTCATGTGCATGGCGGCGCCGCGCGGCCCCCCATTTCCCCCAGTGCCGCGGCGGAATTAGCGCCGCGGAGGAATTACCGCCGCGGCCAAGGGGTTAAAGGAACAGCGGCAGGCTATTTCTAGGGCAAGTGGACACCACCATGCCTTGTAAGCAGGTTTTCACTACGGGCAGCAAGCTTTGCACATGTGTACTCACAAAACTGATGTCACCTTGCTCTTGGTGGCAAGTGCGGCGGCACCTCGCGTCCGTGAGGCAGGAGTAGAAGCTAAGGTGGTGCATTGGTACTGAAATGTGGGCCTTTGCCATCATCACTCTGATCCTCGCACTGTGGTGGTAATGAGCGGTGCGTAATGAAGCCAGAGTCTTGGTTCTACACACCCCATCTTTGAAGGCCACCATAAGTGAGATTTTTTGTGGAAAGCTGGGCGAGATTCAGTTAGCAAAGTAAGAAACTAGGGGAAAATGAATGTCAGTGTTGGAATTAAAGATCCCAATTGGCCCTGTGAGTCTCTTGAGGTTATCTTCCACAGGACAGACGCAAGTCCATGGAGACAGAGATCCAGAACGGAGCCCCGGACAGCTCTCCTGGTATTTGTTCCATCAGACCAAGCAGGGTTCTCACCTTCTATTCACAAAAGGGAGGTCCCAGGGGTAATTTAAAGACTCTAGCTGTTGAATCCCCTGAACAGAATTGACACCAACAAAAATCAACAGAGAGTCTGCACACACTAACAAAGTACCCAAAATCAAACACAAGATACTAAGGAAAGGTTTCTCAGAAACGAGTTCCCATCAGTACACCATCGAGACCGCCCTTCATCATCTGGGATCTCTTAGGACACTTATGCCTACTGCTGTTAGAGGTGAAAAAACCTGCACTGGCCTGTTAACAAGCCATGTACCAGGAAAAACCACAGCAAATATATAGGATGTGAAAGAAGACGTGTCTGGTGGAGTACTGAATAGCAGTGCAGAGAAAAAGTGTGGGTGAAAAGAATAAGAAAAGGGGTTCTAAAATTAGGTAGTGTTCAGGGACAACAAATTTAATAACCACCGTCACACTCCTAAATCAATAAAAACAGTGCAATTAAGTGGCGTAACAAATAACCACTTAGTAGATGTATAAGGTCGACATGTTTCTGCAGTCTAAAAGAGTCTCGAGATCTCCTGCTGCTTCCTCAGGACCAATTAGTGCTACTGCTAGATAAGATCAAAAGGATCAAAAATAAATAAACCATATCACCTGAATAGTGTAGGTAACTGTGTAAACATCTTCCCATCCCACTCGATGGGAAGGAAAAGCCCCACCTCACCTGGCGCGAGCTCAGGTAGATGGATGCACCGCACTATCCGTCGGTACACCGGTCGTCCCTCTAAGCTCTGTCTTGGGGAGGGCAGTCTCGATGGTGTACTGATGGGAACTCGTTTCTGAGAAACCTTTCCTTAGTATCTTGTGTTTGTTTTTGGGTACTTTGTTAGTGTGTGCAGACTCTCTGTTGATTTTTGTTGGTGTCAATCGGGTTCTCACCTTCAACATGCCGCAGGGTCTCTTCCTCATCTCCTTCCCTATTCCAGGCTTGATTTGAGGAACTGTGGGCTCTCCATGGGTTCTAAAAGGGTTCTGGCTAGCATGTCAGTAATGCACCCATCTCTAGCTGTTCCTTAAATACTCCCTCCTAGGTCCTCAGCATTGTGTTGAGGTTCCTGCCCTGTGAGACTGCCCTCTCATCAAAAGACCAGATGCCAAAGTCAAAAACCCTGCACTTGGCAGAACGTCCAGTCCTCAAATTCCTGGTCCCGGTGGGAGGCAAGGACCTCCCACACTGAGCAAGATGAAGATCAGAAGATGCTTGAGACCTGTCTCATATGTCAATGGATATGCTTTGCCACAGATAAATGTCCACTTTGTGTGCCGATCGGAGCCCGTGGAGAGAATTTCAGAGTGGGCAAAACATGGTGCCATTTCCTTGGGTTGAGATAGCGCTGGGCTACATCACTCGGTATCCAGCACTCATTGTGGTGAGACTCTGCGGGATGGCGCGGCAGGAGTCCGGTTGAGTGACACACAGGGCACTGCTTAGGTGGAGATGGTAGTTCCTGAGAAGCTTCAGCTTAAGGTTTACATTCTATTATAGGGTAAAGGAAAGCTGGGTCTCAAACGTGATGCCCAAGTTCATTGTTTTTTCAGATGGATGCGAAGTGGTGTGTGTGTGGGAGGGTCCTAACATTTGTTCCATGAGAGAAGCAGGGTACCTCTGGCCGGCCCCAACCATGAGGCACATCTTGTCCATGCTTCATATTTTAAGAACCTACAATAGTTGCATACAATATTTTTTTAATAGTTTTGTGTCACATAGAAAATCTGTTACCCCACCATGTTCTTCTGTGAAGAGAAGGATTGGAAGTATCAATGACATATGAAAATCTAATATAGAACTTAGATTAAAAAAAAATATCAATATCATTACTATGCTCTTGATGCACATTGACAATGACATTGTGTTCATAGACTCAGCAACATGGCTACAAAACCCAAGGCAGTTTTGAAAGATGCGAGAGCCACAGATTGGAAGCAAGGGACCTTGTGATGAAACGTTTCGGACACCTTGGTTCTGTGTGGAGACTGTTTCAGGATCTGTGGAGTGAAGACTGGAGTGCTTGCTCTATTTGGAGCCTGTGTTGCGGAAGATCAGTCTCATCTCAGTGCATGGACTCCATAGCTCTTGCTGCCTGGCTCTTTTTAGGTGACCGGCCTTCGGCCACTGCACGCCTCTATAATCCTCCATTCCTTCCTTTCAGTCGCTGTTCTCCACCAAGCTTCTGAGATGTTTAGATCCTAAGACCTTACTCGTGCCAAGCATATGCAGGATCGACACCAACAGCATTATTCTCCAGGACAGGCAACCCTCTTAGCTCTTACCACGTTACCGGAGAGTGAGCTGGCCCTTGTCGGCAGATCAAGACCAGGAGTATCCCATATATAATTTGTTGGCATAACCTGACTCTAAGAGCTTGCGGTTGTCCCACAGCACCTAAAGCCACTCTGACATTTAAAAAATGACATAACATTAGACATATCCCATAATCCTTTGCTTCCTTCCCTGTCTGGGTGTCCTTCAATTTTTAACCCTACAGTAATTGCTCAGATAGTTAAAAAGGCCACAGGAAGGAAAATACATAGATATTAGGGGGTTCCTCTAAACGGGGAATATAAATGTAATTAGAACATTGGAATGTTGGGAGCTCCATTGAAAACAATGGAGTGCTCCGGGCTTCTAATGGCCGGTAGAAGTCCGGAGCTCCAACATTCCAATGTTTCTTTGTTCACAGCTCTGGCTGTGAACAAAGGCTTCAGGGAGCCTGAGGGGATTCCAATCCCCTCACGCTCCCATTAGGCTTTGTTCTTTTTTGTTAGAACATACTGCCCTCTAGTGGCAGAATGTTCTAATAGCCTTATAGCCCTTCGTAGCTGGGTTATACTGGCTATTAAAGTCTCTCTCCCTTGTTAAAGGCCCTAGTCTTTAACGTTGGAGAGGGCCTTTAATAGCCTGTATAGCCCTCTACGGCGGGCTATAAGGCTATATTAAGTAAGTATTCTTTGTTCATCTTCTAAAATATTTTGGTTCTCGTTTGAATTTATTGTTTTAGATGACTATAAGCTCTTATATGCTACCAGCATACTCTGAATGCTCCTATCAGAATTATAGACAGTGGAAGCAGCAGTCAGCGGATTCGCTCCACTCACCAATACACCGCGGTCCCATACCTTTGCAAGGCTAGCGTAGGTCACGCCATTACCTTTCTCTTCTCAGATGAGCGCCTTCACAACGCCGACAAGGTACACTTTAAAGAATAGGTTAATGGGAATCTTGAAAGGCAAATGAAGACACCTTAGGAACACCCGACGCTTCATTTTCAAACAATCTGACAAGTGTGTCGCTCAGTTTGGCCTTCGACTGGAGAGGCATGAGAAGTCTAAGCAATTACCAGCAAAGAAGATAAGAGGGCTGCTGCTGCCTCCCACATAGATGTGACCACTTTCCTGCACAAGGGCTTCAAATATATAGTCAAGATTGGGACAGTTGAATTGATTTTCAGGGCGTTGGGTTCAGACCATGGGCGGTAACTATCTGAGCCGACTTTTCGCAGTCCCTTGTTGTGCCGTCTTCTTTATCTTTCACAAAGGGGTGCAAACATCAGGAAGAGTCACAAGCTGTTCTTGTGCAGCAGGTTCCCTGCTCCTTTTGCTGCTTCCAGGCTGTCTAGGCACTATGCTAGTGCTACTTCTTAATAATGATGCTTCAGGAACCCCTCCAATTTTCAGTCATTTGGCTCTCGTTATTAATTTATTTACAAAGTTTTATATAGTGTGGACTTGACCCTAGAGGGTATCAGAGCATTTTATATATATGCAGATAAAGAAGAAACAGGTAGAACAACCAATAAACATATATGCAAGGTATGAATCAATAGAAGGCCAGTAGATTAAAAAGCAAGAACACAGTAGCAGAGCAATAACTATGTATGGAGACATTGTGTCATCTTAGTGCCCTGCTATAAAAGACAATGGGTTCTAGGGAAGAAATGTGTGCATTAAAAGCAAATTTTAACTTCTTTTTTCAATGATGTAGTTGAACGGTTCAGTCTGACTTCCGGGGACATGGAGTACCAAATTCTCAGGGCCTTCCAGAGAAAGCTCTGTTATAGGTTTTCATTTTTAGGAATTTCTGAGGTTTCAACAGTAGGGTGCTTGAGCGTCTAGAGGATCTGCCACCGCCAGAGAGCTCCAGTTTTTCAGCTAGGTACTTTGGTGTGTTGAAGGGTTGCGCTTTATGGGTCATGCATGCGATTTTCAGCTGTACCGTTGCCTCATATGGGAGACAGTTTAGCGACTTCAGATTAGGAGTGATGTGGTTGTTTCTTTTGGAGCCCGTGATGAGCCTTGCAGCAGAGTTAAGGGATGCCCTTAGAGGAGTCAGCTTTGATCTAGGCAGAATGCAGAGGGTTACACTACCATAGTCCAACCCTGGAATCACTAGAGCTTGCACCGCTGACTTGAAGTCATCAAGGGGGAGAAAGGGCTTTATTTTTCTTAGCACGTTCACTAGAAAGTTTGCTCCTTCGGTGGCTGAACTGATATTTTCTTGCATGGTAAGATTCTTGTTGAGGGTGATTCCATGTGATCTTGTGGAATCTATAAAGTGTGGAAGGGAGTTGAGGGCTGTTAGATGCTTCACCCATTCTTCAATATTGAGGGATTGTTTGCGTAGGGCGATTGAGAGCAATTGGGTTTTGAGCGCATTGTGCCAGGGTCAGCCAGGTCTGGGTTTTTTGCTGAGTTATGTTGAGGGATCGGATATCTTCTGGGTGAAGCGATTTTAAGGTATAGTTTGGTGTTATCTGCGTACATGTGGTATTTGATGTTAGATAATTTCTGAATTTTGGTTAAAGCCTCCATGAACAAGTTAAAGAGAGTAGGTGACAGGGTGGACGCCTGTGGGACCCCTAATGTAGCTGGAGCGGCATTGGACAGGGATTGGATAATCTTAATTCTTTGATTTCTGTTTTGGAGGAATGAGGGGAACAAGTTAAGAATGGTCCCTGATAAACCCATCCTGCGTTCAAGTAGGTCTAGCATAGTTTTGTGTTTGACCGTATCAAAAGCTGAGGGGAGGTCTAGGAGGATAGGCAGGCAGGATTCATCCTGATCTAGCAGTTTTAGGGCTTCATCAACTATGTTTGTAAGGGGGGTTTTCATGCTGTGTCGCTGATGTAAGCCGGATACAAATTGGTCTATTAGTTAGAATTGCTCTATGTGTGCATAACTGGGCATGGACACATTTCTCGAGGAGCTTAGCAAAAGTCGGAATGATGAAAATTGGATGGGAGTTATTTGGGTCCATATGATATACCTAAGGGTTTTTTCAGAATAAGGGTTACCTGCCTGGATTTTAGGCACAGGTATAGCACCTTGAGTTAGTGTCTTAGCCCAGAGTGGGAGTATAGAAGTTTTGATCTAACTGAAGAAGTTAGATGGCAAAGGGTCGCAGAAGTGGTTTGACGGTTTAAGTGTGGTTAGAATTCTAAAAGTGGTGTTTTCATCTCAGGATTGGAATGAATTCCATGAAGCGTTGTTTTTGAGAGTGTGTCCAGGAAGTTGTGGGGGCTGACCGAGCCGCGGCAGGAGAGAGCTTTTTAACTGGCTGACTTGAAGGTGCCCTATTGCCATTTGAAGATCCTTTTCAATCTTTTTTATTTTTCCCAGGAAGAAGGAGGCAAATTCCTTGCAGCTTGGCTGCAGGTTATATCCAATAGTGGAAGGGTTGGGATGTCCATTAGATTGTAGTTTGATCATTTCGAATAGCTTTTTTAGACACTTTCTGGCTTTGTCTAGTTGGTTACTACAGAAGTTTGCTTTTATATTTCTGATGCTTTTGTTGTAGATGATCCTCAAAGACCTCAAGTGCTTAAAGTGTTTGAGTGACGGTGAGAATCTCCATACTCGTTCAGCTTGTCTCAAATTGCGTCTTTCATCATTTAGGTTAACATTGTACTTTGGTTTGGAGTCTTTAGTGGATAGTCTTTTTAGCTGTAATGGCATAATTGTGTCAATAATGCTTGTCATGGCATTGTTCTAATGGTCTGGAAGGTCACGGATATCAGACAAGTCCACGGGGGGCAGGATGTTATTTGCTGAGGGATGTCAGTTTGCTATGGTTTATGTTTCGGTTTCTTTAGTTGAGCTTTGTGAGTCCTCACCGATTTATTGATGAAGAAGATAATGCAGTGGTGGTCAATCCAGTCAAAGGGGACTATAGATTCAAGTTTAATGGAATTGGCCTCAGCAATGATTAGAGCCAAGGTCGCGCCCAGGTTGTGTGTAGGGCTGTTGCAGATTTGAGTCAGTTGAGGTCCACTAGGAAGGTATTTATGCTGTCCACTGAGGTATCATTCTGGTCGTTCCAATGGAGGTTGAAATCTCAGAGGAAGATCTGGGTGCAGTGTTTCCCCATGTTGGAGGTGATGATTTACATAATTTGGTCGATAAATGAGAGGTTGTCTCCTGGTGGGTGGTAAATCGCAGTCACATTCCATATAGACTTCTTGTTACTAGCAATGTTTATGCCTATATATTCACAAGAGAGTGGCATAAGGGTTTGTGACTGGAGATGGGTTTCACTCTCTCAACAACATGGCAGAGTCTAGCATGACCTGCGTGCTTTGAACCCTCCTTGATGAGTTTGTGTCAAAATTACAGGCACCATCTTGTTCCTTCAACAGATAATGACCTTCACAACCCTCCATGAAACTTGCCCGTATATCCAGATTTCAACCAGCTCCAAATGTTTGAAAATGGGAAGGATTTTATAATTGTAGCATTGTTATAACTCATTTTACAGTTCTTCTATATATGTCATGTTCCATGTTACCTCCTGCCCAATGTCAATGCTGCAAATTTCAACTTAAAATTAAACTGAAAAAAAGTAAAGAAACAGAACAAGTTAACAGCCCTGTGTGTGCTTCTTCACTACCTCATATATGCAACAGAATCGTTGGATATCATGGCAGATCTTGCAGTAACGAAAGGTTAAAGTGACATATGAGTTATGAATTGTAATTATATCTTACTTTAAATTTAAAATAAAAGCTTAGAAAGTCACTGAACGAAACAATGGTTAAAGTAAAGTTATAGGTGAAAATGTCAGTTAAAACATACCGTTTTAAACAAATAAAAACACTAAAATTAACAAGTTATAGGTATCTCAACGTGTGCCCTAAAGTAACTATAACTTGCGCCCCCTCAATCAATGTTGAACTCATGCCTCCACTCAGGCGCGCAATGCCCATTGTGCTCAAAGGGCTTCAGCCCCCCTCATCGTGTGTGTCAGCCTGGGCTGAGATAGCTTCTCAGGCACACACAGACAGTTTTTGAACTGTTGTGGTTTGGCATCCGTCTTACTGCAGCTGCACCTGAGTACTTCACAGGTCTTTAAAAGATAATTTACTTGTTAACGAGGCTTTGTTGTTCTTTCACCCTTTCTTAGAGCCCCTGTATCTTCCCTCTGCCGATTGCAGGAAGCATTAGCCCACTGTGAAATTTGACTCTAGTTGCGCTTGTGCCTCCACTACGCATAGTGTTTTCAGGAACTATGCAATTTCAGATGTTGCAGTGATGTTATCAATGTTGTGATAGAACATGCCATGAGTGATGCAATGTATGAGGTAATTAGGTAGTTATAGTTAGGACACAGTTTCCATAGGAAGAGCAGTTTTTGTTTTGCTAATAACTTTGGCGACATTTGACGAATCTTCACAAAATGTTCAACTAGTTTGCCAGTCACTTCAGCTGCTGTCTGGAAAGTTCTGTGTTGATCCATCAAACAGGGGCTGAGAATCAAAAAGGGGGGGGGGGCAATTCCAAAACACGCTTCCCCCATGCAATTTCCTATTTAGATTTTAGACACAACTACTGCCTGAACCGCTGAACGGAAATTCACCAAATATGGCAGAGGGCTAGAACTTTATCCAGAAAGAGTGTGTTTTGCAATTTGCTGTAAATCTGCTGAGTAGCTTTTTAGTTATTAAAGTTAAAATATTTATGTATAGCTAGAGATGCGGATCCGTAGAGCCACGCACCAACAGCAATACCGTGATTGACTGGCTGCAATCTGACAGGAAAGTTACAATCACCATTTTGTGCATCGGGACACAGTTCCCAGTGGTGAAAATAAAATGTATAAGTGATAGTAGTGGTCACCTTGTCCCCATTGGACTGACTAAGGGGTCTGTGGTGCCCCCTTCATGGGCAAGAATTTGTCTGAAAATGTTTTTTTTTTGCATGAGAGGGTCCGTGAATCCACCACAGCGTGGTCACACACCCACATAGCCACTCACACATTCATTCACCCACCCACACACAGGCAGTGATACACTTATATACATTGCAATAGCATATGTATGTAATTAGATTGTTGCTGTTTTGGTACTGAATGTAAGCTTTTGGTTGAGAACTAATCCGGGGATGCATGAAATGAATAAAAAAAAAACAAAGACCGGGTGCGTTGCATTTATAGATAGACTACATAAGTTACCTTGCCTTAATTGTTTCATTTTTAGTTTTAATATATATTAAGCATGAATGTGTGAATAAAATGTATTTATAAACTTATGAAAATAAATATATATCAGTAAATTAAACTTATGTGTCAAATTGTAGTCCAATTTATATTTGAAAAAACTGTGGCATTCACTAAAAAAACAAAGGTTAGAGTGACGTTATATTTAGGAAATAGCATTAAAATGCCATAGAAATTCACTGAAAAAAACAGCGGTTACAGGGAGGTTATAGCTAGGAAATGGAATTTAAAAAACTTAGAAATTCACAAAAAAAACAAAGCTTATAAGGATGTTATAGTTAGGTTCAGACTTTACACACACAAAACCATAGAAATTCAACAGTTATAGTTACCTGAGCTAACTATAACTTATACCCCTCACAATGCACTGCCTACGACCTCACATATTATATCACTCATAACATGGTCAGTGACATCACTGATGACATCACTAATGACATCTCAAATGCCATCACTGATGACCTCATCCAGCAAAGTACACTTCAATATACTTCATGAAATACCATTTACATTTTTTTTAAATAAGAAAGGGAGACAGGTGAGAGATGTCCTACAGAGAGCTCACTTTAAACTAATAAACTACTACCCTCACTTATCACCCAGGAGAGACTTCGCAGCTGATAGCCCCGTCTCTTCTAAACCACCACTCTAAACACTAATGGCCAAAGTAAAACGTCTAACCGTATAGGCTAGTCTATTGCAAACCACAACAACACCATTCATCAACCTGTAAAGAGGTTTCAGTGCAGACGTCGGTTTTACACAAACCACTACAACACACACCCAATAGAGAGGTCTTAGTGAACAGGCTACTAGTAAAATGATTCTTCATTCTGGAGTAAGGTGTCAGCAGATAAGTCAGTCCGTTAAAAAATACTGAGCCATCGCCCTAAAGAGAGATCTTAGTGAACAGATGAATTTATTACAAGCTACTACTACACTCATTCATCGTAAAGGAGCATGATCTAAGCAAAGTGGTCAATATCTGGTAAAACACAACTATACTCAGCCATCACCATGGAGTGAAGTCTTAGTGAACAGCTTAAACTGTTGCAAAGCACTACCACACATAAAGCGCATAAATCAGCACATCACCAATAGGGTCGAAACGTCAACGTACTTCACCACACGTCCAACTGTACAAAGTCGAAAGGAACAAAAGAACTAATTTACTTTCTGAAGACTATTGTGTTTTTACAGTGGATTATTTGAGAAATATTGCTTCAATTTTATGTATATATGTTGTCTCACCTGTCACATTCAGTCACAAGTCACTATTCACACCCCCTATGTATTTATAATATACTGTTTGTATAATGGACAGCACCCCTAGCGTTGTATATAAGTATAATCCAAGAGTAATCTGAATACAATACAAAAAAAATATTTTTTCTTTCAATTTTGGTTCAAGTGTTTCATTCTATTAGCTTGTTTAAATCAAGCTTGTGGTATACAAAATTATTACATTAATTGTGATATCAAAGTGATATGCTCTTCCCGACAGAACCATTGTTTTTTGTATAACTACCCGCCCGGGTTCTGAGGGTTACAGGGTTACCCCATTACACTTAATGGCCATTTGCAGTTGCAGCATCCTGTGCCTTGATTCTTCCTGTCATCTGCTCATGGCCACAGAAGGTTAACAAAGGCAGCAATTAACTGTGCCACAGAAGGCTGTAACAAACAGAATGAATGCCAACAGGATGGATACCTTTGTATTACCTGTGCTGCCAAACCACCAATGTATAATTATAGCCTGATATACAACGCTTGAATCTGTTCCTTAATTAAGACACTTTAATATACAATTATTGTTACCCAAGGGAAAAAAGGTATGGGCCATTTTAAACTTAAAAATGGAAATTTTAGCAACACAGGTGTCCCGTAGTTACCATACCCCTAGGTCATATGACGTGTGTGTACTAATGTACTGCTGGCATACTTTGGGTTTAAAGAGGTTAAGCAGAAAAATATATATCCAAAGGAGGGTGAGGGGTATCAGAAGAAGAAGAGGCCCCAACGCTGGCATCGTATCACTGAGAATCAATGGAACAGCGCCGGATTCGTCGCGAGCCAGGCCTTTACAGCGCCTCCCTCTTTCATGAAGCGCCGTAAAAAGATTAGGGCTCAACAAATAATCTTAAATCGCACTTTCTGAACACGGTTTTGAAAGGGAGCCCGTGACGTAATCTGCAAAATTAAGAGGTGCCTCAGAACAAATGCTATGATTGTGAATACTCTGCAGCAAGGAATACTTTCACCTTAAAAACACAGGAGGTGGAGAAGGACACATCAGTGGATAAAGAGAGCCTTTTAGGTGGACGAGAGTGGCGCATGGCAGCGGGCATATTTTTTTTTGCTAATGCTGGAGCTAAAGATTTTCGAGATGGCTCCTTGTACACTCAGGGGCAGATTTGCAATAACTGGCGCATCCCTGCATATCAGCAGGGATGCGCCAGTTATTGTGTGTCATGGCTCCGCCACCTTGGATGCGGCGCATTTACAGTGCGGCGCACCATGGGGCAAAAATGGACAAATGCGTGACGCATCTGCTGCTGTAAAGGTGACACATTGCTGGAGTTGCGTCGCAAGTGCGACGCAGCTCCAGCAAGGCTCGGGGTGCCCTATCTTTAAAATGCTGCGTCAATCCTTAACCTGCTTCAAGCAGGCGCAGATTTCTTGCAGATTTCACTCAGCCACTTTTAGGAGGCGTTCCTGCGCCGGAACGCCCCCCCCCCGCACTGGAACGCCTACATGTGGCGAAGGGCTTTACAACATGATTCATCTCCCTGATGCATCACATTGTAAGTACCCCGCACAATGGCGCTGGCTTTGTGCTGCCGCTGCGTCACAAAAGTGACGCAACGGCAGCATAAAAGAGGCGCAAGGGGCTTGTAAATCTGCCCCTGAGAGTCCTGCGGCTTACATAGCGCAGGGGGGCGCACCCTCGGCCCTTAAACCTTCCAGGGGGGCCCTATTCCACCCACTGCCAATAAATATTTTGTGAGATATGGGAGACTCAGGGGCAGGGCTGTGAGTGGGATGAAAAAACTTGGGGGTCTCTCAAAGAGGCGTAGCCAATGTAATTAAGGGTGTGGCTTAAAGCACGAAGTGAAAAATCTGTGCTGGCAGTGCTGAGAAAACAGGTCCTGAGACAGATCCCTATCGGGCTTTCCATTTTTGCACTCACCCTCAGGGTGGAAATAAAATTGAACTCTGCAGCAGTTCACTGTTGTTGATGTTACTTTTATATTTTTGAAGCTTTATATAGTGCGAATTCGACCCAGAGGTATTGGATCGCTTTACATGAGCGGCAGCTACATTACACAGTGACATATTTATTAATTTTTTACACAATTACATATTTATAAAAAAAAGTTAGTATGTACAGGGAGATTAAGTGATTTGCCCAGGATGTTGATCTGACCCGAGACTCGAACCTGATTCCCCATCTCCAAAATCGACAGCTCTAGTTGCGCTACAACCTCTACCACAAGAGGTGAAGCTTTTTCAACATTATATACAACTTTATGCAACATACAACCAATGACAAAGCCAATAGTCCTGGTTTGTCGTAGGTGTAATGTTACTTCCTGAATTATATATCTGGCTGCAATGACAGAAGCAGCAAAAGATCAGTCGAGTGGCACATTATGCAAAGCATAAATTTTGAATTTAAGTGTTTTTAAGCCACACCCTTAATTACATTGGCACGCCCCTTTGAGAGACCCCTCCCCCCTAGTTTTTTCATCGCACTGACATTGTAGCCCCAGTCTCTTAAAGCAGCAGGGTCTACAATACATAAATATTTCCAGGTTGGGCAGGGGCATAAGAGAAGCATGCAGTTTTCTCTTGGACCACTGTCAGCATACCCAACACACAGAGTGAACCATGCATACCATGACAGGCAGATAACCACGCATACCACGACAAGCAGCAAACCACGCATAACACAACAACTGCAGTAAAAATTCTCTTATTGGAAGCTGTTCTTCAAAAAAGCTTCCATTGTGGCAACAGTATCCCATCAATGGTTTGTCACAACATTAACAATCACAAACCACTGATACCAATCCTTATAAGCAGTGCTTTAAATGGAAAAAATAAGTGCACGTACTCACCAAATTGAGATGTGGGCGGGGTTAGGGGCGGGCAGGGCTATGGGCGTGGAGCCATGGGGGCGGGGCTACGGATTGTGCTAAGGGGCCATTCATTAAAATCATTGCTAAAACCTCATGACCATATGCAACTCTTCATTTAAGATTTCGTTTCATTGGCGCTTTATGTTCGAAATTGTTTCAAAGGCAGGAAGAAAAAAGTTCACTAACAATTATTTTCTAATGTCATAAATATTTTACTTTTAATTGAGTGTAAACCCCTTCTTAAATTGTTTCCAGTGTAAAAGCGCCTTGGGTCTCACAAGCACTGGGAAAGTGCTATAAACCCACCTGGTCAGTTTCTAATATATGATTATTTTATTGCCACGCTGACTCTGGCTTAGGGTGAGATGCAACAAGAGCCTGCACAACGCCTGGTCATTCAATGCCTCCACACACTAGGCATGGGAAGGCATCAAACTTGCTGGCTTGCCATTGCCTTGTGCGCACACACTGCACTTACCCTACCATGATACGGGTAATTGGGACACAGATTTTGGCCCTGCATGTAC
The DNA here is from genome assembly GCF_964261635.1 of Lissotriton helveticus. Taxonomy (NCBI): domain Eukaryota; kingdom Metazoa; phylum Chordata; class Amphibia; order Caudata; family Salamandridae; genus Lissotriton; species Lissotriton helveticus. The sequence continues at coordinate 1,956,171,823 of NC_136067.1, forward strand.
TGACAGCAAATGGCAGACTGCTTTGACATACCTTTCCATAGTATCTTGTAATGCTCCCCTAACCTCTTCGATGCTGATAACGGAACCGCTCCGTCATCAGCCGCGGTGGCGCTATGCTGATGACGGATCGGTTCCGTCATGGCCCGCCCGACGCGCCTGCGCGGCGCGTTCTATTGAGCGGGCGGGGCCATGACGGAACCGCTCCGTCATCAGCACAGCTCACCCGAGGCTGGTGATGGAGCGGTTCCGTCACCAGCGTGTGAGCGCCGCGCGGCCCCCCGCCCCCTTAGCGCTGCGGCGGAATAGCCGCCGCAGCGAAGTTGTTAAAATTAATCCAATTCCATATTCTACACAGGGCATATTTAACTCCCATCCACGTCAATTGCTTTTTTAACCGCACCGATGCTGCCTGCCCTAGGCGCATAACCCTGGATGTGGGGATGGTACATATGTTCTGGTCCTTCCCTGCACCGGCCACATATTGGAGGGATGTTACTGCTCATTTAGCCTCCTGCAGAGGTGCAATCCCCCATTACACCTGGGAGGTGGGCATTCTGGGGCTTTATGAACATACTAAAAAATACAGGGCGGTTATGAAATTTGCTGATATGGCCCTCCTCGTGGCCAAACGGCTCAATATTTATTTATTTATTTATTTATTTATTAAATTTATAAAGCGCCTGGTTACACTAACTAGTGTGTCCCCGCGCTGTATCGAGCCCTAATCAACTTAATTAAATTTACCCGCAAATAGAAGGCAGCGAACCCCCCAGTTGCCTCTGCATGGACACTCTCCATGCTGGCATGGCTCGAGCCGAGAGCACACTACTACGAAGGGAAGAAATAAACAGCCCCCCCTGTAAACATCCCATCTCAGACACCTGGGACGCCCTCGTCGACAAATTGCAAGAGCTGACACCAACTACCCAGCTCTCTCCTTGACCATGCATACCAAATTGATGAGTTGTCTTCCCTACCTCCACCCCTGGACTCGCTCTTACTGAGTGGCTGCCCTATTGATCTCCTGTTGTCTCACTCATAGCTTGGAGATGTAAATGAGATCTGTATTCAGACACAAGTGTTTTGCTTCCACCCCCCTTGTTCCCTTTTTTTTGTTTCTCTCCATTTTCTTTTCCACTCTGTTCAAGGTTTAGCCCTTATTTATTGTTTACTGTTCCAAAAGTAGCTTGTTCTTTTTCTTTCTATCCAATAGCAATGGTATTCACATTGGGACTGATTATCGCAATTCTTCCTGTTTTTGAACAAGACACAATGGGGCATATGTACAAGTTGCTATCACCACCACAACGTCACCTATATCCGATGTTGTTGTGGTGATAAGGGCTGCGCCTTATTACAAGCAGCGTTAAGCCACTTAGCATGGCTTAATGCTGCCTTGTACATAAGACCCCCTTTCACTCTATGGTTAGTGTGAAAGGGGTGGGCAGTGGATGTTGTGGTGGGCGTTCCACCGGAACACCTATTCATTGTGACGCTAGCCCCTAATTACAAGGGTGGCATACATAGGAGGCAGCGCCAAAATTAAGACCAGGTAAAAACTGGTCTTAAGTTGGCGAAAGGAGGAGAAATGCATTATTTCTCCTTGTTTTGCTTTTCCATGTGTGCTGCCTTATGCAGCACACATGGAAAAAGCTAAATGCCATGGTTTGTTTATGTACAGGAAGGTGTCCCTTCCTTACATTATCAAACTTGAAAAAGCATGAAGCAGCACACCTGAAAGTGACAGAATGGCATTTCAAAGGATTTATTTATTTATTTGTATATAAAGTTTTATATAGCGCGAACAAGATCCCGAAGAATATGAGAGCGCTTTACGATTGTTTATGTGCAGGAAGGGGCACCTTCCTACACATAAACAATCCTTCCCTGGACGCAGACACCTTTGCACTCTGGTGCAAGGGTGCCTGCGTTGGCCCTAAGTTGCTTAACTTAGCACCATTGCAAGGGTAAACGCAAGTCTGCACCACATTCTTGTAAATATGGTGCAGCCATGTGTTTCAGAAGTGGAGGAGAGAGGCGTTAAGCTAGGAAGGCTAACGCCTCTCTCCTCCACTTCCTTGTATATATCCCCCAATGTTTTATTCTTTGCAATATATTGGATGTATGTTTATCTCCAAAATGCCAATAATAACTACTTACAAACAATGAGGAACCTGACCACAAACAGACACCGTTTTTGGTGTTTGCAGTGGCAATCATGTTTTTTTAACCAATCCCTGTGGTCCTATATAGCAAAAATACTAGAGTATTAACCTCTTCGGTGCTCATGACATAACGGTTCCGTCATGAGCTACGGTTGAGCTGTGCTCATGACGGAACCGTTCCGTCATGACCACGCCCGTTTTCATTAGGGCTCAGCACCGGAGGGGGAAACGCGGCCGCACCGAAGGGGTTAACATGATATTATATTTTGTTTATGTTTTTGGAACTGTTGGTAAACTAGAAGTAGAAATGCATCTAACAGCACTCTAATTAAAAAGTTCTTTCAGCAACTCACCGTCACAGAAATACCAACCACTGTGCTTTTGTCTTTTCTGCTCCAGGGTACGGCCATGCTGCTCCAAGCACGGATGGAGGGAAGGTGTTCTGCATGTTCTACGCCCTGCTGGGGATCCCACTCACTCTGGTCATGTTCCAGAGCCTGGGTGAGAGAATCAACACCCTGGTTAAGTACATCCTGCACCGAATTAAGAAGTGCCTTGGCATGAGGCGCCCGGAAGTCTCCATGGCCAACATGGTGACCATTGGCTTCTTCTCCTGCATCAGCACCCTCTGCATCGGTGCGGCCGCGTTCTCTCACTACGAGCACTGGAGTTTCTTTCATGCATACTATTACTGCTTCATTACGCTGACCACAATCGGATTTGGAGATTATGTGGCACTTCAGAAAGAAGAGGCCTTACAGACTAAGCCCCAGTATGTGGCATTCAGCTTCGTCTACATTTTGACTGGCCTCACTGTTATTGGGGCCTTCCTCAACCTCGTGGTCCTGCGTTTCATGACCATGAATGCGGAAGACGAGAAGAGGGACGCTGAGCACCGGGCGCTGCTCAATCACAACGGGCAGTCCAGCATCCATACCACAGACACAACCTCCTCTGCTGGTGGCTTCCGAAACGTCTACGCAGAGGTCCTCCACTTCCAATCCATGTGCTCCTGCTTGTGGTACAAGAGCCGTGAGAAGCTACAGTACTCGATCCCAATGATCATACCCCGGGATCTGTCCACGTCAGACACTTGTGTCGAGCAGAGCCACCACTCGCCCGGCCGGTACACTGATTGCCCGTCCAACGGATGCATTTGCAACACCCAGCACTCTGGCATCAGCTCTGTGTCAACAGGCTTGCATAGCTTCTCCGGCTTTCGGGGACTCATGAAGCGAAGGAGCTCCGTATAGCCTGAAATGAAACGTGCTGCTTCTTAATTGAGCAGGGAGAAACAAGAACATTGTTTGACATTTGCATTCATCTCCCTAATTAATAGGAATTGAAATCAATTTCCAAAGACACAAGAATGGCATATATGCAAAGGACTTGTGCAATGTAGATAACTATGTGTCCTTCTGTACATGCATATCTATATATTTTATATAAAGATACATATATACACACACATATAAATATATATATTCACATCCTGTACTGTAAATTGGCCTATTACTTGGGGTAATTATTTAAGAGCCACAACAGCACTCAGGAACATGTAATAAAAAACATATTATTTAAGGGTAACATGGTAGAGTGAACGAAGTGTACAATTGTGCTGCTCTTGTAAGTGCCCGCTGTGTCAGTACATGGATGTGTGAAGCCTCCAAGTTGAGAGGCGCCGTGGATCATTGGTAAGTCCATGGAAAGCCAAATTAAACAAAACCCATTGAAGAGCATGCAAAGCATCCATTTTGTCCCACAGGCCACCATTTTATGCAACATACTGGACTCCATTCTCAGCCCTTCTATGCCAAGGTACAGGAGGCCGCTGCCATCATTCAAAGAAAATACACTCAGGAGTCATGTGCAATATACTTTCATGTTCTAGCTCTGCTCTATGCTGTTTTTTTAATAATGTGGCACAATTGTTCGTCTTCTAGGGAAATGTGGAAACGCACACAGAGTAATGCCTCTTTAACGAGCTGGATCTGCATGAAATCAGCACATTTGAAATATCTGCTGTATGCAAAGTAAACCCATGTGAGAACTGCTGTGGACTCACAAACTACTGCTAGTAATACTGCATCAAGTCACTTATCAGCAGTGTAGCTGAGTCCCGGGCTCGCTACGGGTCTTGAGACAGATCAAAACTCACAGTCTGATATCTCACATGTCGGTCTGTAATGCTTGCGTCTGACCTCGACAATGGTTGATTCTTGCACAGGGTTTTATCCATATGACCTTCCACTGTGTGATTAGAGATGCTGCAAAATAGGTTGGTCTCTGAAGAAAAGTGCAATGAAACATTGAATGCAGCGGGTGAAAGGAACTGGCTTCTCACCAGGTTAATATTATGTATGACGACAATTTAGTGATTCTGCAAGGTGAGGACATCCAGTACAGAATGTAAGGAGTCTCTAAGAGGATATCTCTTAAAAACTGGTTGATCTGAATGAATTTGGTCCTTTCTAAATGCGGCACTTTAGCTCTTCCCTTTTTTTACATTTGACTTGTTGATAGGAAATTGACTGTGTCTGTTACCCCACAGTCATTGCATGTAGGTCACTCCATGTTTTTGTCTTTGCATAGATATTGAGATCAGGTTCTCCAATCTCTATGGAAAATTGACTGGGTCTGTTACCCCATAATCACTGCATGTACATCACACCATTTTTTATCCTTTGCATAGATCTTGAAATCAGGTGATGTTCTCCAATCTCAATGGGAAATTGATGATCCTTATTCCGCAGTCACTTCGCATAGGCTATTAAAATGTTTATTCCGTTACTTAGATATCGAAATCAGAAGTGGCTCTCCAAACTCATGTAAACTAACAAATTGTGACTCTAATTGTATTAAAATGTGTACAATGCCACCACCATGTTGTTGGGGAAAATTGAGATCTGCTCATTTCTCATTTTTCAAGAAACTCTACACAAGGCGGAATCTTGATCAGTGTCGCAGGACTTGCCTGTTCATCTGGAAAGCCTGTCACGCTGCAGTGTTCGCACATACGAGATGCATGACTGTAGGCTGTTTGCTTGGTAGAATTGCCAAGCAAGTACAATCAGATTGCTTTGTCCACTTAGCAGGTTGATCATTTTCAGTGTCTTGTTATCATATCATACACTAGCCTATATCAATGCATATCTTATCTTTTCCTTTTTTAAATGTTCCACCTCATTACCGCACACACCAAATTGAAATTTATGTTCCCAAGACCCCACTGTGTTTACTGCAGTGCAACCACTTCCCTAGCATCTAGTAGGGATACAGTGTAGTGTCAGCTGTGAGCTGGCCCAACGCAGGGAAGAGCACAAGCCAAGGGGCAGGGAACACTGCAGCATGGGCAGGACTACAGTAGTCATCAAAGATGCATACTTGCATATAAAGGAATGTATTGGTTGGTTGTTTCAACTTATTTAAGGAATATTTGCCAGATTTTCAAGGTGGTGCAGGTTGGTCTTAAACGCCTCAACCGAGCTTGAAGCATGCATACATCCTGTGCACTACCTGACAATGTTTAAACTGTGAAATAACAATGCGACAATTGCACGGGTTGCCAAGGAGAAGGGTACTGTGTTGTTTTACATTATTTTGAAAAAAATAAATGCCGTTGAGAGTTAATTCTGTGTCGTTCATTTGTTTCTCTCGCTCTGATTTCATTGACTGAATCTATATTGAACGGGAGGTAGTTGCTTTCTTATTTTTAAAGGTGTGCAGCATAGCTCCCTGAAGGGCTGCCAACCAATCTTAGGAGCTTTTCTACATGGAAGGAGTATGGAGCTAAATAGTACATCTTTGAGTCTTAACCTTGCCTTAATGTGGCAGATTGACAGTGTTTACATATGTATGTATTTGTGCGGTAAAGAGAACCAGCAAAAGTCAACATAGTGCCTTAAGGCTGCTCCCACTACTTGGTATTGTTGCACATCACCTTTCCATCAGGTTCCTCTTTTAACCTACCAGCAACTATTTTCATCATTAAAGATATCCCAACCTGTCATATGGGCTTCTTACAAGGTCAGTGGAAACCACTTTGTTTTGGCACCTGTGCTTAGTGTTTCAGCTCTCTACTGAACCTTCATCAGGAGTCCCTGGGACAAGGAGAAGGAGAATCAATAATGAAGCTAACCTCTGGAAGTGTGAGAAATCCCCAAAGCATGGGTAAGGTGGAGGGTGGCAAGGAACCTTTACATGGTATCATAACAATATTCTGTCCCGTAGATATTTTGGATTCGATATTCCCATCCACAATTCCTTTATATGTGCAATAAGCAAGCTCACACAACACAATACTCTAACCTGGAGGCTCCACAGCTGCAAACCCATTGTATCCTGACATTCTCACACAATCCAGGCTTAAGACTTCATTTAAGTGGTGTTCATGGTGCAAGAACTGGAAATTAACAAACCTCTACAGGTCTAAGCCAAGTTTTTAAAATTTGGTCTGCTAAACACCACAAAAAATATATTAAAATCTTTATAATGAAATAATCTTAATATCCATTAATGAGGATAGTTGTTATCATAGATGTCACTGAGGATAGAGGTTAATCTAAAGGAAATGGCAGAAGTCAGAATAGCTTTCTGTGGGGTCTTTTAGCAACATTTGGACGAAATGTTAGGCTGACTTGTGTGTGAGCAAGGTACAACTGAGGTTGGACGATCGCGCTTGCAATATTACTTGGATATCAATTCTTTCCTGCAGTGGCCATGGCAGCATCTGGCACTGTAGGCATGATGTCAGAGAGGGGGAGTAGTACGATAGAGGAAAGATTACTGGGGAACAGGACAAAGCAGACATGGGACGCCTCCGCTGGAGGATGCCAGATGCACCTATGGATTTTGGATTGAAGTTCTTGCAAAAATTAGTTCTCCAGAACTTTATCTCCTGCAAACGAACACATACGGTATCCCACTAAACGCAGGACTTTTCTCCCAGCTGGTTCCCTAATGACCAAATCTAACTTCTCATAGAGCAGCTAATAAGCAGCACCAGGCTGAGGCGTATCCATGGCTGCTTTCAGAGCTGATGGGCTGCCATTGTCCAATCACGCCTTCCGATCATGTTGATGCCACCTGCAGTGTGGGACTGCTTTGACATTTTTGCCGGGGCTGAAATTTGGCTTCCAACCCAGTCCTGCTAGGAACAGAGACTTGAGCTCACAGTTCTGAGGTTCAAGCACCTGCTGCACTTCCTCGTCTTGCTTAGGGAGTCAGGAGTTCCTTCTACATTTATAGATAAACGTTTGCACTTTTACGTGTGATTTTTGTGCACCTTTAAATCCTAATGGCTGTAGCGGTCGACCTCAAAGGGGGGGATTGGGTTCAAGTCTCAGCAGGGTCACTCAACATCCTGTGATTCTGGGCAAATCAAATAATCTCTCCATGCCTAACACAAATGAATGTGTAAGTCTATAATGCGGCTGGTACTCATGTAAAGTGCTCCGATACCTTCGGTCAAGTTTGCGCTATATAAAACTCCCCCCTACAAATTTATAATTAATCGTAACCTTTCCTTTCGAAGCAGTGTGGCACCTTCCAAATCTCATGGATATGAAATGCTGAGTCACCGCTCAGTTGAGGAAGGTGGGACAATCAGTCTCCCTGTCTGTTCCTATGTTCTCTTGACTGTCCGCAGAGAACAGTAGTTAAATAAATCCTACAAGATTGATAACGAGAATGAGTGGCCAACATTTTTTTATGCGCCTCAGTTAAACTATTCACTGTTAGGTGGCATAATGCACCGATAGATAGCCTGCAGGACTCTAAATCAATGAAAAGGTGACACAAAGTACAAGCTGCAGGTACACAAGAGACTCTAATGAGATCCACAGGTTCTGCCCCCACGGGGTCACGACAATTGTGCTGCGGGAGAAGTAAAACGTGAGTTAGATTCCTTACATAGAGCATTAGATGTCAATTAATGGCCGAAAGGGGTGCTACCTGCTAGCCCTGGCAGTGTCCTTGGTAATCCTGGCCTCAGGGAATCATGGTGGCAGTAACAGAATCAAAACAAGCATTGGCAATGCCAATATAGATCTGGCTTTAACCCCTTGCCCGCGGCCGGAATTCCGCTCCTGTGCGGCACATTCCGATCGCGGGCGTGGTCATGACGGCCCCCAGCCATCATCAGCACACGAGCACTGTGTGCCATGACGGCTGGGGGCCATCACAGCATGTAAGGGGTTAAAGGAATGTTGTATGATAATGTGAAACATTGCAAGTAAGTAACACTAGAATAGATATGTATTTGTGTGGAAGCAAAGAACTGTAGAATAATATTGCTGTAGGTTTTAAGATCAGCTGGCAGTTCTCAAACAGACCTAAAAATCTGAGTTGGTTAATGACTGCCCTCCTCCTATCTATACTGCTCGGCTGCCAGAGAAAAACAACTAAATTATCTAGTTATCTAAGACACATTAAAAGCATTCCAGTGTCATGTGTGTGCCCCTGAATGTCTATGCTTCGGCAGCTGGATAAATACAAACAAGCATCGGCATAGTCAATAGGTCTCGCCTTTGGGGTGTTATAAGTGTTTTGACAGAGCTATGGGCTTAGTTAACGTTTTTAATATGTGTTGCATAGTATTGTGAATGTTGTGCAGCACGTTTAAAAGTTATAATTAAAAAAGTGTTATAACCATTTCTGGCACCTTATATATAAACTAAAAAACAATATATACAGCTGTTGTATCGTAGGTTAGGTTTGCTCTATAAGCGTCGGTATTAATAATTAAATACATTGGTGAAACCACCAGCTCAAATTAAGCACTGTAGGTTACAACATGCAAAAAGCATATTAAAAGGCACGCACAATAACAGCATCGTAGATTATAAATAAAAGCTACATCAGAAATGCGTTTTACTTGTGCGTGTTATAATAGCCAAAGAGCATGTAAAACATTGCGCACAATAACAACATTGCAGTTTATAAATAAAAAATATATCAGAAATGAGTTTTACTTGTGCGTGTTATAATGCGTTTTAATATATCTTTAAATGATGCTTATAAAAAGCACTCCAAAACCTTTGGGTCCAGTTTGCACTGTAAGCGCCGGTTTTGACAATTAAATGCAGTGGGGAGCGCAGGAAAACACTGGGTCAAATTAGCACTACTATAGAAAAAAGGAACAGAATAGGAGAAGCAATTGTCATTGACGAAAGCTATTGTGTAACAGGCAAAGATGCCGACTTAAGAGCTGGGGAACAAAGATTGAGTCTTGGCGTCAGATCAACATCCTGTGATACCGAATCGCTAATAGCGAATGTCTTCACATTCATTCCTATGGGCCTCCAAGCCCATAGAAATGAATGGGTAGGTATTCCTTATTACCGAATCTCAATTACCGATTCGGTAATAAGGAATATTAAGGATTCGGTATTTTTTACCGAATCTTTACCTACATAGGAAATACCGATTTCTTAATAGCGAATCGGTAAAATTTGCTATTAAGAAATCAGTATTTCAGATTTACCTACATCTGGCCCTTAGTCTCCACTTTTGTACCAGAAAATATTATGTCCTTGAGTTATGCTCACAAAAAGAGTTTGAATATTTGTAGGTCCAGTTTGCTGTATAAGTGCCAGTGTTGTTATTTAAATGCTGTGGTGAGTCCTGGAATCCACCGGCGGTTACAAAATCAAAGCACCATATTAAACACCGTAAAAAATAAGAATATCAAGAACTAAAAATAATAAGTATCAGGCAGAGACCACCACTCTAGTCAGGGCAAGGGAGTTACATGCCAAAGATAACCCCTGCTCACCCTCTTGGTAGCGTGGCACGAGCAGTCGGGCTAATCCCGGAGGCCATGTAGAAAGCATTTGCGCACGCACACAACAGCAACAACATCCCAGGAACATTACAAAAGGAACTCCACACAAAGTTATGTAAAAAATAGCCTTTGTATTCTCAAAACACATTAGAATAGTAATCACATAACAAACACTGTGCCAACTGGCAAGGGCAATATTCACAAGGGATTATATACTCATGACAGGGCCACTTGGACCACTGTCAGAACCATCACAAAGCGAACTTGGTAAAAGTAAAATAGATCATAAACGTACAACCAGTGAACACTGATGATCACTGTACTCAACATCAGCCTGTATCATAAACTAGATCATGCACAGTCACATCAGGCGCAAATTTTATTCTGCGCCAACCTCACCAGCATAAACACATTATGCAATCTTCTCACCAGTCTAAACACATTTGACCCTACCTCCTAAGTATAACTCACATTAGGGGCATACATCGCACAGTGAAACATAATCTCACTAGCCTAAACCATGATATGCCAAACAACTTCAGAATCATAAACCATATTTAGCGGTATCAAACAGGGTGCGTAAAACATACTAAATGCATTACATTTCCTAGCACCACATCACATTTAGCACATAAATCAGATTAGCGCATAAATCACATTAGGGCCTGGCGCCCTATAAATCTACTAGTCCCTCCTGGTCACATGGCCATCACAAACAGAGGCTCACATGCCCTATGTCCCAGAGTCAAGGCGCGCTGCCAATGCAGCGAAAGTCAAGGGTGCGCCACTGTGCAAACCTAAACATTGCAGCTGGCACTAAGTGCTGTGCAGCTGTGCAGGGATAGGCAACGGAGTGCGGTTCACTCCTAATTTACAATCCATGTCCCCCAAAGAATTGCGCCTAAATGGTGCAGCTGCCCACTACTTGCTGGGCAGCTGTAAACATTCCAATGAGGCCTGGCACCACTGTGCCGCTTCTGTCCCTCTCAGGGACTTTCTCCATGACTGCAAAACCATGGGCATCACTGTGCCTCACCACAGGGGAAAATATGGCCCCTCTGGGCCCTTTAGGTAATAATTGCCCATTTTTGGAGCCACCTAGGCCCTAAGGATAAACTTGTCACCTATGTTGCAGCTGCATGCAACTGCGGCGCCGCTGTGAAGATTAGCCCCACACTGGGGCACTAAGAAAATGCTCATGGGCCTTACAACAACCATTTCCATGTTGGAGCGGCCCGCTGCCAGACGGGGCCGCTCCGAAGTGAACATCCCACTGTGCCTGGATCAGGCACCTTCAATACTCCCCATGGAGCCCCCAAGCCCTTTCTTACTCACCGGGCTGCTCGCTGGGGACTCCTCTCCATGGGGACGGCTGCACCTCTCTCGCGAGGCTTTGCCTGCAGGCTCCTCTTCTCGCCGGTGCTTCTGCTCTTCCTCAATGCGGCAGGGGGCAGGCACCGACAACGTGCCTCGGGCCCCCTGCGTCGCGAGAATGCTTCACTACCACCGCGGGGCTCTCCCTCGGTCTCGGGATCCCCGCATCACTTCTTGCGCTGGACTCTGCTTACTCGGGGCTTCCCCTCCGTTGTGGAAGCCCCGCCCACCAAAATCACAGCCTTGCCTGCCTTCTGGGTCATGCTGGGCAGCGGCCCGGAAGGGATTGGATGTGCGGCTCGGGCCGCGGTGGTGATTCGAGGGGTAAGCTCCCTCTAAGGAAAACAAAATTCAGAGGCGGCATAAGCGGGGTGGGTACCCGCCAGTACGCATAAAAACAGGAACAAAGCAGGGTAGGCTCCCGTCACCACAGGTACCACAATTCTAGGTGGGCACCCACTCCCAGCAGCCTCATGGGGGAATCCCTCGCCAGGGATTCCCTCTCCTCGTCAGGCAGTGCCGCGCTGCCAAGCCCACGCATTCTTCCTATCCTAGGGCATTTAAAATACAGCGCTCCCAAGGCGCTTAGGCTATAACAAGCCTTGGCAAAGGTAAAACAAAAAGGTCCAAGAAGTTTTTGAAGTATCCAGGGGTAATGCAGGGCCCAGGGAGGCAAGCCCTCCTGGCAGCCCCCCCTGGGCCCCAGCAGCAGCACGCCCTGCTGGAACAGCACACACCAAGAACTGCACATCCTCATGGGGACACAGCCCCTATTTTTATATGACATTTTCCTTTGTTAGAAGGTACAGGACATGGGAGAACCAGATACAACTGGTTCAGGGGAGCTCCTGAGCACTTTGTTTTGCTCAGCTCCTCTCTCCTATTCACCAGACAGGCCAGGGACATCAGACACACCCCAGGGTGTGGAGCCAGCATTGTGGAGGGAAGGCACAACCCTATTCAGGTCCCAGGTGCAACTCCTCCCTCCCATCTTCATGCAGATCTCCCTATTCCCTATTCACCACCGGGCAGACCCATCCTGGCTCCTGGAGCCAAGCACACCAGCCAGCCCCTGTCAATCCCAAGCCAGACATACAATTCACATCAGGCAGGCAGACACTGCACACAGAAATGCCAACTTCTATAAGTGGCACTTCTCCACTAGCCACACTCAATCTGCGCACACCATCGCGCAGCATTTAATCTCACGAGTTCGCACATACCAAACTCGCACCTGCACTCCTCTTACACCAGGAACTACTAGGGACACACATATCCCCCAAGAATTCCTATGGAACGGCAGGCCAGTCTCACCACACAAACACAGAGAACGCACACACTTTACACTGGACCACAGTGAAAAAGTGCGCAGAGGCCTAAAATCACCCACACCAGGTTACAGAAACAGGCTAGGAGAACGCAAAAAGTTTCGGTGTGACCTGCCAAAAGGGCCAAGGCCAACAGTGTGTAATGCGAAAATTTATATAATGTAATTTCTGTTATCCTTGGCGTTTTTGTGACTCAGAGTCCATCTACAAGCAGGGTCATTGCATGCCGTTAAATTTGAGATAACCACTTTACCACCTACTGAACTCACAATGGAGCCTTTTGACAAGTAGGGCAGATTGGACAAAAAAAATCCCTGCAACAAATGCAAAGTTAAAGACTTTATTGCAGAGCTTGCGTGTTCTGGTCCTAAAGCAGTGACGTTTAAGGACACATTGAAGAAAGGGAGAAAACACTTATAAATGTACAGAAAACCAAGGGCTTATTTACAAGACCCTGAAGCTACAAGTACCTCACTTTTTCACAAATTAAAAGTGACGCACAGCTGGCGGAATAGACTTGTAAATATGCCCCCAAATGTGTAAAGATCTTGTATTAGAAGAACTCTAGCCAGGGCTATGGTAGGAGCGCTCTTAAAAAGGACCAAAGAAGCTACGTTTAAATAAGTATCACGTCAAGAGACACTTAGGCCTCATCTCAGGTGGCCTGGTAAATTGCAGCACCTGAACCTGTCTGAGGTGCGAGTTGGAGATTCCAGGTGTAGTCAAGGGCTGTAAACGTGGGGCAAGACCATTGTGGTGTTGCTGCGCCTGCTCGGCTCGTCACGCTGCACGGTGGTGCTGTGCTCATGACGAGCTGAGCTCGTCATGACCACGCCCGTTTTCATGGAAAGCTCAGCACAGCAGGGGAATTATACCCGTGTGGGCGTTCCGCGGCGGTCATGACGAGCTCAGCTCGTCATGAGCACAGTGCCACTGTACCTCATGACGAGCTGAGCTTGCCATGAGCACCGAAGGTGTTAAACTGGTAGTAACAAGGTTGCCCAGACAGTATCACCATCTGTAAAAAATCAGATAATGATGAAGTAATGCTATCAAAAAATGAGCTGCACAATGCAGCATAATTTGCATTTTTTGCCGCATGATTTAGTCAACCCTCTCACATAGGGGCATATTATCAAGGGGGTTTATCTCCGCTTTTTTGGCTTTAAAAGCCAAGAAAGCGGAGATAAAATTATCTCCCTATTACCTAGCTGTCGCTAACACCAGTTAGAGACAGCTAGTAGGAGATAGCAACCATCTTGGGCCCCACTTTGCATGTCAGTGATATTTATCACTAATGACATGCAAAGTGGGCGTGCCAAGATGTTAGCGACTGTAAACAGTTGCTAACATCGCTATCTCCTATTACCAACTTTTGGAGATATTCGCGCTAAGCGCGAATATCTCCAAAAACTAACACCTGCCCTGAGCAGTTCTTAGCCATGTTATCCAATGGGAGGTGGATAACATGGCTAAGAGCATTAGCTCGGTAATGCATGAATATCGCTGACTTTTCAGCGATATTCATGCATTGCGGCCGTTTTTTATCGCATTTGCGATAAACCTTGATAATAGCAAGGTTTATCTGCGATAATTTCTGACGATGCTTAGCGTTAAAAAATTCGTTGCTAAGCATCGTTAGCGATAAATGTCGCTTAACGTTGGTAATATGCCCCATAGTTTGGTGCTCCCCTGCCTCATAATTTCAGTGGCTCTGCTTATAGATAACGACAAAACGGACAACTGAAACACCTCAACATCAGCAGAACACTTCTGCAAATCACAGAACGATGGAAATGCGAGACATTTTTTCCACATAATTGCCTCACGCTAATAGCCCATTTAGAGAAAGGTGGATCATGAGCGAATGACTTAAAGTTGTTCTTTTTGACCTTTTACGAAACATACATTTGGAATAACATATCAAAAGAGTCAATTTAAGAATTATTAAAATGTTTCTTCATCTTCCAAAAAAGGGTCAAAGACCAGAGCTGCCGCCAAAGAGATATTAACATAGTCTCGTAATTAAGTCTGAAGGTTAAATCGCCTAATTGCCCCGAGGCTCAATCTGTATCGTTTTCTGGTTGAACCAGGACAGACAGGCAGAGATAATTATGTAAAAGAGGCAGCATTCTTCTTCATGCTTCTCTTAAAATATGCACAGTGATTGGCTGAGATATCTGATCACACAATGAGGTGGTGCCTTCTCACTTTCCACGTCACTGGAGAGTGTACATCACTAGATCAACAAGCAGTTTGTGGCTTCAAGTGTAATGACTAGTCATCCATCACACACAGGCACATGTGATCTGAAGGAAAAATAAGTTTCTTTTCGCTGTCAATCAATCAACCAAAACAACTTTATTTTGGCTCATTTGAATCATAGTGCCCAGTGCAGAGCAAATATATAATTAAAACATTAAGGGGCATATGTATGAAAAAGTTATTTGGCAAGACCTTAATAGCGATTTTTAACAAATCGCTATTAAGGACTCGCAAAATGCTATGTATTTAGGAATCGCAAAATTAATTGCAATTCCTACATATTTCTTAATTGCGAATCGCAAATTGCGATTCGTAATTAAGGAATACCTTCCCACGAAGCCCATAGGAATGAATGGGAAGACATTCGCAATTTACGAGTACCCATTAGGTACTCGCAAATTGCGAATGCAATTTCAAGGGTGCAAGGGTGACAAAAGGACACCCTGTAGCACCCCTGAAATATGTATGTGTGCACATGTGGCACACATACATGCCCTCAGGGCATGTATGTGTGCCACATGGCACTTTGAAAAACGCAAAAAAGTGAATTTTTCAAAGAAATTGCAAAATACCACCAACATGAAGTTGGTGGTAATTTGCTATTTCTTAAGCCAAAATCACACAATTGGGTGCTTCATGCATTGCATTTAAGGAATCGCAATTTGCGATTTCCTAAATGTATTAGTAAAATAAGGAATCGCAAATTTTGCGATTCTCTATTTTGTGAGGGCCTTTTGGGATGATACATCCCAAAAGGCTTTTTCCCGTTCGCAAACAGATCGATTCTGAGAATTGGCCCATTTGCAAACGGGAAAAGGGCTTGATACATATGCCCCTAAAATACTCATCCCAGTTCATAGCAATAAATACATCATCATATAGCAACTGTCGTCAAATGGAATATCACTAAGCTCAGATAGATAAACCTAAAGGAACAAAAACCTGGTAAGGAGTCCTGAAAGAAAAACTAGTTAGGGGTCCGCTATAGCCCCCTGGGTCAGGGGCGTAACACAGGCCCCTGCATGTCCTGCAGTGCGGGGGGGGGGCCGAGCTGCAGGGTGCCCCTTCAACACAGTACTCAGGCCTGAGCCTCCCGATTAAATCCAGAGCGGGGCCCTTAAACTTTTGTTACGCCACTGCCCTGGGTTATCTTAAGCAGATAGACAAAAAAGAGAGGAATACCAAAGCTGTGGCTATCTCTTAAGTATTATGGCAAGAGCAAGATATCTACCTCATACCAGAGGTGCTAGGGTGCAGGAAAATCAAAACGCAATGCAGTCCCATGAGATAAGTAAGTTAAAGCCTAGGCAACGGTTGAAGTACGAAATACACAAATATTATATCACTATTATCACTTGGGACATACATAGGTAAAATGTTTTACTTAACAATTAAAAATGTCAAACTAGATGAGCAATCAAGGCAGTGGCTCACACAACTCTGGGGAGGCCACTTAGTCCCTAGCATGCAGTTTACCAAGGTCGTCGCGGGCGGTCCTAGCCTCCGCCCTCCCTGCAGCAGACCGCTCGCCTGCCTAGACCCAACCTCCTCTGCAGCCGTTCATTCCTGGCAACAATGTTTCTGTCAGAAAGACCAGAGTCTTTCAACAGAACCCAGTGCCAGGCTGGCCAATGGAGCATGGTGGCCTGCCGTGTAGTATTTCTTTATTTTCGTAAACAAACCACTGAGAACAAAAGAAGACAACTGGCTGTGGTGCACGTGGAGATCTCTCCATCGACGTGGGGGTGGATTCTAACAGGTTTGTGGCCTATTAAGCATGAGGCTTAAACATGTAAACTACATTTCTGGATTTCCTAGTGTGCCACCCAGCCAGTATTTTGGTTCCTCTCTGATCTTTAATTTATTGAATCCAGATATATAACACAACAACTTACATACACCTAAAACAAGCCAAGACTGGTGTTCAATGGTTGTTAGCTGTTTAAGATAAATGAGTAACCACAATGAGTTTGTTGTAAATAATTATTACTGAAAATGTTTCAATTCTGAAATTATAAGACTGAGAATTAAACATGAATGAGGCCTGTGGAAGTGGTGGTGCTCTTTGGAGTATCTCACACACTGCTGGTATGTTTACTCTATTAGATATGCACAACTTTACTCTCTCCGCGTCTCCATCAGCCTATCCTACCCCTCATCTCTTTCCTTTTCAGCACCCTCTTTTCGCGCTCTCCTTAATGCACTTCCTCGCATCTCCTTCCCTTCACCACCTCCCACACACAACACACCCACTCACCTGAAAGCACTGACCTGACCACTGTGGGCCTCCTTACCACACATTTGCACAGACTCACAATTGCAACTAAAATACGTGATCATTGCTTTGTGCACTCTGGAGAGAGGCCAAGGATTGGAAGATCATGAGTTCTGAACACTTTTTATGACCCAATGACAGTCACAGTGAAAAACCTGCACTGTCTTCAGCCTCAAGTCCAGAGCACTCAATTATGCCCCCTTGTAAGCACCTGGAGGTGACTAAGTTGAAAGCAGATGATTAATTCCAATCCTTCATTCCAGGTCTACAAAGACTGTCAAGCAATGCAACTGTAGGCTTATCAATCGCCTTTATTTCAATATCAAAAAATGGATATGTACAAATCAGATCAGGGAAAAGATTTTTGGGAAAATCGAAATGACAAACAATTCACATTACATCACATTCTTACAAACAAACCCTCAGTTGCATTCAAATTTTCATTCATTCTGCATTCATTCAACCATCATACACATACACAAAGTCCTACAGGCCACCGTGACTTCTTTATACAGTGGCTTTTACTCCCACCAAATCCAAAAAATGAATTAATTCCAACTTTTCACAATGCATATCACATATGTAAAACAACTGTTTGCGATACACTGTTGTCATTCATTACATCCAAGCATTCAGCTCAAGACCGCTTGAATCACAAAACCCAAGAAATTTGTCAATTACGTTTTGAAGACCCGCAGGTGTCTTATAAATCAATAATGAATCGCCGGCAAAAAGCTAGATTGGAATCTTATTGCCATTTAAAGTAGGTGAGCCATTCAAACATGGCAATAGATCTCTGGCCACATCATTCATATAAAAAGAAAACAAAGTAGGTGCTAAAACACACCCATGATGAACACCTCGCAAATTTGGGATGTGCTCGGTGAGCTCTCGCTTTTCTTCCCGGGCCAACCTGTGCATAATTATTTTCATGCAGTAGAGCAAAAGGATTAACCAAACTTGCAGGAACACCCATTTTGCCTAACACACTCAATATCTGTCTGGCAAGAAAAGGTCAAATGCAGATCTACAAAGTACAAATGATGCTTATTAAGCAACACACATTTCCAATCCAAGATTGTGAATCTAAAAACCTGATCAATAAGGCCCAATTAAGCAACTTATCAAGAACTTGCCTGGTAAAAAAACTTCTGCAGGCGAAGGCTAAGAGGATGATAATTCCATGGGCTGCAAGCGTTTCCCATTTTATGAATCGGGATAATTTCGTCTCCTCTCCAGGATTCAAGGATTTCTCCACCAGCTGTAGTAGCATTCGATAGAAGATCAATATAACTGGATCAGACTTGAGGCTCAGATTCGTACAGGTCTCCAGGTATCTTGTTAGGGCCAAGTGCCCTAGCAAGTTTAAGTTAACTGATCAAGGAGAGGGTGTCAGATAAACTGAAGATAACTCCACTAGCCTCCAGTAAACCTGCATTTGTGGAACCTGTAATGGAAGGTCCGGGGCTTGGGAACAAAGACACGTTAACACATTCGCGATCAGCCGGGGCATACAGAGATGAGACAAGTGAAACCCACTTTTCAGGCTGAACATGAAGATGAAAAGAGTTCATACTATACAGACTGCCAGGTGAGATTATGTGCCAAAAAGCTTTATTATTATTTGACTCAGCGGGACAAAGCAAATCTTGCCAATTTTTTCATCCCAATCATTCTTGTCCTTTGCAAGTGCCATTTTATATTCACATCTGGACACTACAGCCTCCTGGCGTGACCACTTGCGTAGGGCTATCTTTCATGAGCATTTGGCTAGTTTATAACCAAAGCTTTTGCTTTCACAAAGAATGACGCTTATGTACACCTTCATATTAAAAAGTTCACTTAGTTTGTTAAAGAACTTTCTGTGAATTTCCAGTATAGCAATTTCCTCATCAAGATAGCTCACAAAAGCAGACAAATAAACTACAAACCAAAGATAAACCTCTGAATGCAACTTGCAGTCAGACAAAGCTTGAGGCCACGAAACCTACCTATAGGTACCAGCTATCATAGGAAACGGTACCTCTGTATGAAGAAAGGATGAAACCACACCAAAAACATCCCCATGAAAGAATGTAGTCAAGGAATTGTGGTCACTATCCGCAAAATCGATAACCTTCAGATCGTCAATAAATGGCCATAGCCTTACACCAACAAACACATAATCAATAATGCTCTTATATGATCCCTTTCTGACAATAGGTGCTATTTCTTGATCAGAGCGAGTGTGGCCATTGCAGGTTCTCTGGCCCCGACCGGCAACGATTGAGGATAACTGGAGAACTACGTTTGAGAAATGACCCGATGGTTACCCGTCAGGAGAGTTATCCTCCACTGTTCGTCTTCCACCTCCGTAAAAGCACTGATATACGGAGAAGGATCAATAGGGACATTAAAATCTCCAGTCGCAATAATGTTGGACTGCTTCTGGTACAGCTCAATAAGCTCATCAAGGAGTACCAAGACAGATGGGTCAGTATTAGCAGGAGCAGATCTCACATATGCATTAAATTGATCTATTTTCAGCCCAGAGGGAAACTTAAGACTGACCTCCATTAAATCTCTCGAGTCAACCTTAAATATATTATGTTTGCAAGGGACAGTATTTTTTACGAGAATCAATAATCCTCCTACAACCGGCCCAAATTTCCCAGGTGGTCTATCTTCCACATGATAAGAAGTGAAGCTATTGATAAACACCTTGTTAACTGCCCAGGTCTCAGTGCTGCATAATTTAGATGTTATGCCTGCCAAATTCTAAGACATCATGGAAATGACAGCTTTTTTGAGGAAACCAGCTTTTTGCAGGATGTCACCTGATCTTTGCTGAACCTGCAAACGTCATGTACAGAATCCCATTCCAGGCCCCCACCAAACAGCTCAAGATGAGGTCACCCACACCCCCGGTGGCGTAAAACAGTACTTTTGCACTCACACAGTGAATCCACTGGTAGATGGATTACCTCCTTTGCATTGAAACGGCTGGGATCTTTCTATCTGTTGGCCAGTCATCTATTCCCGGGTTATTTAAATCTCCACAATGAACTGTCTAATTCAATCTCAGTCTGATGTCAGGATGGGAGGGTCCTTCTAAATGGGAAGTGCATAATTCAAGGATGAGGCCATAAACCAGTGCCTTATTGTTCAATGTCACAAGAATGTCATCTGAATTTGTGGACCCCTGATGGAAACGTAAGGCGTACACAATATCAGACCTTATTAGTGACAGGCAATTGCGTTTGGTGCTGATCCAATGTATGACCTTATTAATTTGGGACTCGGTTTGTTTGTGGGCCCCAGGGTCAAGTTTTGGGACAGTTAAACTGTATTGTATTGTATTGTATGTGATGCTTATATAGTGCAAACTGTCACCCAACAGGTATCCTGGCGCTGTAACTTAGCAGAGGACATCAACAAGCAATGGGACTAATTATCAGTGGGAAGCATTACTCTCATTCCTAGGGAATAGCCAGGTTTTCAGACTCTTTCTGAAGCATAACAAGGAGGTGACTTGTCTAATACTCAGAGGTTGGCCGATCCAAAGGCGTGAGGCCGCTATGCCAAAGGGCCTGCCTTCCATCCTGGATTTCTTGAATCTAAAGTACCCTTCCAGAGCTGATGTCATAGTCGGCCAGAGTGGTGAATCGACAGGGTGAATCGGGTAGTTTGAGCTGCTTTTTAGAATAAGTCGATTCAGTCCTCACAGTACCTCGATCTATCGTGTAAGTGGCAGGAGGGTTGGACCGAGATGGGGGAGCTGATGACCTGTTAAAGTTCGCGAGCGGGTTATTCCTATCCAGGTGCAGGGACATCCTTCAAGCCCTCTGTTGAAAATTAGTACGTTTCGGTGAACATTATCTGCGCCATCTTGCCTCTCCCCCTGATGCCACACTTTTGTCGTGCGCGCCCGCCATTTTGTTAGATGCCCCGATCAGAACGAACCCTTTTGCATGCCGCTGGCCCCTGACATAGCCTTTCGCCTTCACTAAGCCTGCACGCTGACCACCCCCTGCTTGCACCTGCCTTGAGTCATAAACCCCTCTTCGGCGCTGCTCTGCCCCAGGCCCTCATCCTGTTCCCAGCGCGACACCTCCCTGCTTCCCTTTCATGATCTCCGGCCCTTAGATGCAAACCCCTTTTTCCCCGTGTGCCCGTTTTGTCTTCCCCGTTCCCAGGCCGACACCCAGCTCTGCCGATACCATCCCTTGCCCCTCCCCGTACAATAGAAAGCTTCCCCCATCAAAGGATCCCCGGGTTGATCAAAGCCCCCACTCCATGAGATCCGATCAAACCCCCACATTCCGTGAATCGGCGGAATATCCAGCTGCGTGATACTCATCACCTGTTGTGACTAGGGTGGGGACTTCGACTGTAAATGTGTGTGGGAACGGGCTCAAAGGGAGTTCCGGGAATGTCTTTTTCATACATCAAGGCTTTAACATGAATGTGTAATGTACAATAAAGTCATAAACTTGTGTATAAGAGGCCAGGCCTCAGGGATGCAGTTAGAGCACCTCAGAACGATACCTTCTGTCCGTTTCGTTGTGTTCTCCTCCGGAGAGAATAAAAAACCTTGTTTCCTGCTTTCCAGTCTCCAGCGCCTGCCTCTTCATTGATTAAATAACTAGAGGGTCACAGAGGCAATACCGCCGGGCAAATATCGATTGCCCCCGACCCGCCACAGGTTTTTACAATTGGCGTCCCAAGCGTGGGGCCCATCAGCGACTCGTGGATCCAGTGGGAGAGGTCCCGACGACAGAGTGAACGACTGCAACGATCGGGAGAGCTCTTGCCCAATAGACCCTCGTCTGGCAGCCGATCATCCGAACTTCACTAGTTCCGAACAGACCTCTCTCGAGTGATCTACGGTCCTGACTGGGGACCATCAGGAGTGCCGTGAGAAATACGAGAAAAAGAGGACGATCGGGCGCTGGATTCGGAAGACAAGAAACTGTCCATATGGTCCGGGTAAGGTCGTGTAATCACGACAAGTTGCGAAATAATTGCTTGATTGCTTGATTGTTCAAAAATACTAGTATTGCTCTTTTTATTTATTTGGAGATTCACTGTCTACAAACGGAGAAACAACGGGCTCTCTCTTTGCAAGCAGTGGAGGATAGGTAGGGCAACAGCCGTGCTTATTTTTTCTCCCCCACTCAATAATCACTTGAAACTGAACTGTTGTTCGCAAACTATTGTTTCCTGGAGATTCCCTGTCTGCAAACAGGGAAGAGACCACCCTTTTTGCAGATAGTGAAAAGGGTAGGTAACGCAGATCTTTGCGGACCTACTCATTCTCCCCATTGTTATTTATTGGTCTTTTGTTATTTTGATCCATGAGGTATTCACTGCCTGCAAACAACGTAGAATAGAAATATTCTGTCCGGTCTTTGCACCTAGTGATAAGATAGGCAGTGCTGACTTTTTAGTCCCTCGTTACGAGCCGTCATGTCTGTCTTCTCCCCACTGATTAATAGCCTGTTTAGCCCGGACCGTGTATTAGAGGTGGACCATATAGCTCCACTAGAAGGCACCCCTAATAAGGACATGTTCATAAACTATGGATTAGTCACCATAGCCTATAATAAATTGTGGCACAGGTATACCGAAGATAGTCAAGACAAACAGTGGCCACTGGCAGGATCCTTTGACCTTGATAAAATAGAAACGTTAGAAATAGCCCTTCGAAATAATAAGACAACGCCAATTATGCTCGACAGTCTCGGTATGTGGCGCAGAGAGGCTATGCAACGACAGAGAAAAGACGAGGACAAACCAAATAGAGAAATATACCGACAGGACAACCCCAGGACATCGCTACCCACAACTTATCCCCCGACACTATGCAAAAGACGACCAGACTTAGGGCCAGCCCAATGCGCTTTTTGTAGGTATGTCGGACACTGGAAAGCCCAATGCCCGACTCTACTGAGCGTGAGTAAAGGCAAAGGGCCGACAAGAACGACAGACCGGCAGTACGAGAAAAAGCGCGAGACAAAGAAGAACCCGACTTACATAGACAGACTAGACAGAACCACCACGTTTGATTATGCCCGATGGCACAGATTTCGCCAGGACAATTTCAGCGGCATGCTCAAGTTCTCCTAGGTCGGCCAACGTCAAGACAGGAACCCAGCCTCGTTTCAAATTCACAGACGGAAAGAGATAATTATGACCAACAACTGTTTTATATTCGTCTTGGGTCTTTGTATGTCGTACTTGTACTGTCCCCCGTCTGAGTTTGTGTGTATGTAATGTACAAATCTGCGTCATCCCTCTACACGTGTTTCCGTGTTACTCAACCTCTGTTAGCAGAAACTTAGCATAAAAGCAACCTGAAAAGAAAGAAATGGTAAAACAAAATCCGTAGACCATTAATGAACTTGAACTTTTAATTTAACACAACAAACAAGGAATAATAACGGTAAACTGTAGAAAATGAAAGTCAAACAGAACATTCGCCCCCCCCCATTCTGGAACCTTCCAAAGTAGGGCAGGGTTACGGCTACGCCCAACCAACGGCAACCCATATAAGGCGGGCCCGGCCCCCAACTCTTGGTCAGGAGATCTTAACGTATGGGGGAGCCGGAGGAGAGGCAGGAGCCAGCAGCCTGGGCAGTTGTAGGTAGTTCCGCCACATGTCTCCTCGGCCAGCCGCAACGGGCCTGGATAGACTTAAGCAGTCCCGCCACATGTCCAGAGAAGAACGAGGCACCTCTTCCTTTTCTCTTCCGTCACAGCCGCAGCAGCCCTGGACGGCGGGATGTCCTGCACGTACCTCCACAACAATTTGTCCAAGTTGGGCTGGGAGGGAGAGGCGACGCGGACGAGCCTCTCCCACCTCCACCGATAGGAGGTTTCCCAGCCCCCGGCCCGACGCCGAACACCCCCAGTCAGGCGATGGTGCCAATACTTCCACAGCACCGAACACACCATGGTGGCACCCCAGTACTTGCGCAGCACCGAACGTGCAATGGTGGCCATACTCCCACAGCACCGAGCACAGGTCTTGGGGAACACCGGATGTGGAGAAACCTTCATGCGGGGCGATGAAAAGGAGCGGCCTGGAGTGCACCGAGAGAAGGAGACGATGCGAACCAGTCTCCCTCGCCCCCCAGGTGGGGGCATCACAGCTGCACCCCAGCCGAACGTCCCGCTTTCACAAAACAGAGACCTCTTCCTTTCACTCCGAAGGATCTCTCCCACTCTTGCAAACTCGACGAGAGTGGCCCCTGTAGGGCCTCAAAATGGCGTCTGGGTCCGCTGGAAGACGGGCCCCGGCCACTAGAGTAACTTTGACCAGCAACATAACTCGAACATTTGCCCCCTGGAGCACGAGCCCCCATCTCCGACAGCATCTCCACAGCCTTGAAGATCCTACACAGGTCCCCGGCGGAACCTTCGGCCTTTGCAGGTTTCCGGTAAGGGACGGCTGCCTTGATCGCCAACGAAACAAACATGACATTGCCACTCCTTCTGTTAGCATGAATTCTAGAACTGCCGAAAAGGACTCTGGTCCAAACTGCCAGTAATGGGAAACATTTCCCCCTGATGCTGCTTCCGGACTGAGCCGGCCCCGCCCAAAATGGCGCTGGTATCAATCGGAACTTACGAACACCTCGTGGTGTTCCTTCGCACTGATATAAACTTGATGTTCTGAGATTTTATATGATCCTTTGTACACTTGGCTAGAAAAGACAAGGAGAACTCACTCGACGAACAGTATGAAAGGATCCCCGTTACAAATGTTGATTACAAATGTACAAATGTATTATATTTTTTTATAACTGATGTAAACCTCATTTACGACGTACACGTACGGTATGCATATAGGAAATCTGATTACAACCATTATGATTATGCTTCTAAAATTATGAAAATAAATGCCCCCGAACCCCCAGCCAATTAATAGACGTTTTAGTTTCTTACAAATGAATGAGTCAAACTTTCCGATGTTTTTATTGCCGCAAACGACACCCCCCCACTGTACGCACTTTAGCCATTGCCACGACCGGCCAAATACGACCGCATCCTCATAATCCACATGCTGAAATGATTTTGCAAAATAAATTCTTTGAAACTATGGACGGGTATTGCATGCTTTATTTTAAAAATGTGGGATCGGTGGGAAAGTTCTTTTCTGTGCACCCTACTCTGCTCTCTCTTTAAGGTTAAAAGAAGATGGTTGCCCAGCCCTGGAGGACGGATCGGATCGACAACACGACACTCCGCCTTCAAAGTACGCGACTGACCCATGAACTCTCGCGTAGGGGAAGACCTTGACTTCCAAGGATGGGTAAAACGAACGGTGTAAATGAAGGAATGTAAAGGGAGGGTGAAATGAAATAATGTAAATGTTATAAAGTACAACGTTCCAAAGTACCAGGGAACGGAGCTGACCCAAGAACCGAAGAACCTTAGAACGCCACAGCGTTGAAAGAGGTTTAAGGGTCCCGATAGTGAGATACATCCTTTGACTAGATACCTCGCACTAAGCACCTCTGGTTTCCTTTTTTACGCTTCCCCGCCCACGACCTATATGGACACACTACCCCCCCCCGACTCCAGAAACCATATCCCCGGGGACCCTGCCCCGAGGAGGAAAGACGAGTAAGAGGTAAGTAAAGGACTTATGAATCCATGTATTTGAATGTGCGCGAACGCTGTCTCCCCCACCCCCTTTTTTCCTCCCTCTGCAGGTTACATCAGAAATTACAGCCGAGGTGTGGCGAAGATCCGAAGCCTTGCCATGTCTAATACACGAAGCGGACTAGCGCCGCAAGGTGGTGTCTAAGCACGCCTGCAAACTACTCACGTATCGAACAAACCCGAAAAATTAGCACAACCTGATAAAAAGTGATCACCCTTAAACCAGACTGGACGAATGAACCCATGTCACGTATGATGCGAAACTATGAGGGAATGTGTGTGTGTGACTGAGGCGTCGACCCAACTGGTCGAAGGACCGAGAATGCGAGAAGTGCGACAACATGGTACCTCCTTTCTTCTTTCCTTTTTCTCAAAGCACGTCCCCTCTACCCTGTCTAATGCTCAAACTGCATGATTACAAGATCCTAACGCAGACCCGTGAATGCCCTTTACTGCGTAATGCACTAAATAGCCTTTCTTGAATACACTGCCACCCTCTCTGTTGCACGTGTACTATTTAGCCTGCCGTTACGCTCTCTCTCTCTCTCTCTCTCTCTCTCTCTCTCTCTCTCTCTCTCTCTCTCTCTCTCTCTCTCCCTCTATTTTTTTTACTCCCACTCTTCCGAGTGATTAGCCCCGAAATTGGCAGACTGCCACCCCTAGCACACCACCTAATTGGCTTCAAATACCGTCAGTATTTGCACAAAAACTTGTCTTTAATACAATCACCCTGAGACCGCGTCATTACCTCTCCTTTTCCGCTAGAAGCCAATGAACCGAGGTTGGGCCGTAAGGGAAAGGACAGGTAAGGCGACAGAGGTTCCCTAATCTGGCCCGAAATAAGGGAACTACAGGTCAACGGCTCCTATGGTATAAAACAAGGACCTCAGAATACGCGACCCTCCCCTCCCCGAAATGTCGCAATACCCAAAACCGGAAAAATGATCACCCCTGTTACCTCCCCTGTATCAGCCGCCCAAAAACTGGAATTATGAAACTACCCCTCATTTCCGGTTGTGAGAGATGGGTCGATTTATGCCCTTACCACAAGTTTCCTATGTCCCTGGTTGTTCCCCATAAAACCCCTGTCCTTCCTAATTAAGTAATCGGGCTGTAAAGGGTTACGTAGGATCCAGAATGATGTTTTACAAGGTTAACAGACTAGTCCAAGGTAAAGAAATCATCAAAATGAACCCCGTAGTAGTTGAAAAGCAGGATGCATCAATAGAAAGGAAATGTTTAGCCATGTTCGTCTCCCGGCAAAATACCTGCGTAGTAAATAATTGTAAAGGAAAGTCATAGTAAATCCAACAAGCCCGTCTCCGGTCATTCATATGCCAGTTGTGAACACCAATATAACGGGCATTTTCATTCTTTGCCTGGAGCTGGGAGAGAAATAGACTTTTTGATTATCTTCATCTGCAAATTCTCTAAAGACTGTCTTTTCAAACTTGTTTAAGGGTACTGCTGTTGGAGGAGAGAAGGACCGGATGTGGGAGCACGAGGCCTGACTGCAGACTAAGGAACACCTGCGACATTAGCCAAGGCGAGACCACGACAGAAAAGAGCTGCAGGACGAGGCACTGTTTTCGACAACATGAGAAGGAAGGGTCGACCTGATGCCCCTGCTCGATGTCCAGTGTCTGTCGACAAGTCCCCGCTCTCTGAATTCGGTCACACGCTCGCCTATTGGAAGTCTCTCGTTCCCCTAGTTTGTTCCTAATTTGGCCTTGCTCCATCCCCCTTTTCCTCTGACCTACCCTATGGACTGTTTTGAACGCTCTTCTTCCATCTGAACTTTCTGACAATCACCTCAAAGGACACAGGGCGAAAGGGACCTTTCCGACCAGGAACGCGAGGAAAGGGTCGTGCCCTGCAACGCAGAACTTAGAACCGAGCTGGACTCGTAGCTCCACCGCCGGTGCTCAACAGCGCCAACGAAAGGCAGCAAAGAACATTTGACATCCCCAATCGCCGTTTCTGCTAGACCTCATTTCTCTCCCAGCCGCCCTTGTATTGATCATGCTCCAATCCGAACCTGATATATATGTAATCACCCGCCAGTATGAAAGGTACTTGCTGCTCACGCTACAGAATCGTTTTTGTATTGCATTTCTATGACTTTCCTGCTAGACAAATTGATCAAAGTTTATCAAATAGGCCCACCTCCTAAAAACTAGAAATGTTAAATGTATTGTTTACGACTCTTTTTCATCTAGGGTTCCTACCGTTTTCTTTCTCATGCCCACCACAATAGAACCGAGTAGAAAATGAACCAGCAAGATGTCTTGAATATGTTAAAGGGAGGACTGTTGAAAATTAGTACGTTTCGGTGAACATTATCTGCGCCATCTTGCCTCTCCCCCTGATGCCACACTTTTGTCGTGCGCGCCCGCCATTTTGTTAGATGCCCCGATCAGAACGAACCCTTTTGCATGCCGCTGGCCCCTGACATAGCCTTTCGCCTTCACTAAGCCTGCACGCTGACCACCCCCTGCTTGCACCTGCCTTGAGTCATAAACCCCTCTTCGGCGCTGCTCTGCCCCAGGCCCTCATCCTGTTCCCAGCGCGACACCTCCCTGCTTCCCTTTCATGATCTCCGGCCCTTAGATGCAAACCCCTTTTTCCCCGTGTGCCCGTTTTGTCTTCCCCGTTCCCAGGCCGACACCCAGCTCTGCCGATACCATCCCTTACCCCTCCCCGTACAATAGAAAGCTTCCCCCATCAAAGGATCCCCGGGTTGATCAAAGCCCCCACTCCATGAGATCCGATCAAACCCCCACATTCCGTGAATCGGCGGAATATCCAGCTGCGTGATACTCATCACCTGTTGTGACTAGGGTGGGGACTTCGACTGTAAATGTGTGTGGGAACGGGCTCAAAGGGAGTTCCGGGAATGTCTTTTTCATACATCAAGGCTTTAACATGAATGTGTAATGTACAATAAAGTCATAAACTTGTGTATAAGAGGCCAGGCCTCAGGGATGCAGTTAGAGCACCTCAGAACGATACCTTCTGTCCGTTTCGTTGTGTTCTCCTCCGGAGAGAATAAAAAACCTTGTTTCCTGCTTTCCAGTCTCCAGCGCCTGCCTCTTCATTGATTAAATAACTAGAGGGTCACAGAGGCAATACCGCCGGGCAAATATCGATTGCCCCCGACCCGCCACAGGTTTTTACACCTCCTCTGTGACGTCACCTCCTTCGCGAGCTGAGACTAGGTGACGCGACTTGATGACTGACAACAGAGCTTGCGGCCATGTGAAGAAGTGACCCCCGAGCAAGAGGCCTCACAGCAGGGACATTTTAAGCATTTTGGGGGCAGTGGGCCAAACGTATCCTGGGGGCCCCAGTTAGAACATGCCCTTTTTGGCCAGGTCACTGAGAGTGCACATGAAACATACAAAATGTCTGTAATAGACTCTCACACATTAAAAAACACTATTTACAACAATCTGTTTAAGAATTATTCAAGGTCATCTGGGCAAGGCTCTCTGCAGAACACAGGGGCCCCCTGAAAGTCTGGGGCCCTGGGCCAGAGCCCACTTCGCCCATGCCTTAAAACGTCTCTGCCTCACAGGCTGGCCTGCTTCAGCCTGCTTAATGCTTGCGCTGGGATTCCCTAAGGATGCATTCCCCGCTCCACAGGTACAATTCCAATTACAATTCGCAATAACATTAGACTGGATTTTTACCAGTTCGTTAATCTTTCCAACTCGATCGAGCACTTCGTTTCCTACAACTCACATCTTAATGAATTCAAACCACCAACTTCAGTACCATTCATTCACCAGTTCTAGATGAGTTATAAATCAAATGGTGCAGCATGGTCCAAAATTGGTGTATGGGGTGTTTGTGGGGATAGACTGGGCGCGTGTGGTATGAGTAGGGAATATTAAGAAGGGTGGTGGTGTCAGGAGCCAGATGTACACATTTGGCGACGAGGCACAATAGGAATCCACGTTATCCTCGCGGGTGTTTGGACTCGGAGTTAGCTCGCGGAAGCCTCCCTCCGTGCTACAGTTGGTGCCTTTCCTAGTTTTCTCCCCCTTGAACATGTCAGGCAAAGTCACAAGGCCAATCTTACCTACAAAATTCACATCCTTGGCTTTTAGGATAGTCTCGACTTTCTCAATTGAGTGGCTAATATCACACTTTCCCTTAATTTTCAGAGTTCATTTGCACTGTATTTAATTCCTACGCTTTTCCCATTGTTCGAGTTATTGCATAAGTAGACAGCATGTAGGTGCACGCAATTTAGAAAAAAAAGACCCCGTCAGAAAAAAGCAGCAAAACAGATAATAGAAAAATGTAAGATGATATTAAAACACGTAAAGTAACTTGCGCCGGTCAAGGAAATCATCATCAAACAGATGGCCTGGAGCACATTAAGGAGGGTGGGCCTAACCTGCCCCAGCCTCCCACCCTCTTTCTGCTACTGACAGGCGCAAGTGGCCAGCTCTTGCCCAAGCGTGGATGCATTGGAACAATGTCAGCCAACAGTCGGGTGGGGGGGGGGGGGTCTGCTAGTGAAAGGTGACTTCGGGCTGGACTGTTCCCATGAGGCACAGGGTCAGACTGATTTGCATATGGCCATGTCTGAACTGGGGTGGCGGAGTGAACTAAAGAACGGTGATGGATTAAACCCAGATCAGTTGACTGGGGGTGAGTGCTTGCAATGTTCAACACTCCGTCCATCACCCCCTTTGGTTTTGCTAAGTGAAAGGTGTCTGGCATCTGAGGCCAGGTGTACCAAACCTATTTTCAATTTCAAACCCTGCGATTTGCTAAATATTTTGGTTTGAAACTACTAAAAGGTTTTGTACTATGCACTAACCCATTATTGGAGCCAGCATACTTTCATCGACTCCTAAAATGGGTTTGGAAAAGGATTATGAGGAGCAAAATGAAGGGGCATGTTGTGGGCGTTCCTTCCAAACTGCGATCTCTTATTCATATGGATCAGTGATTTATGGTCGTACAAGCAGTTGCAAACCAGTGAAAAGTTACCAACTCCCAAGATGGGGAGTTGGTAAAAAGGTCGGCTTTTGACTCCTTTGCCTTTTTGAACTATGATATATCTTTTAAAAAATGTGCAATAATGTTTCAAAAATGCTGCCGTTTTCAAAGCAACGCCATTTCTTCTAAGGAAATTGGGCTGCTTTAAAAAAAAAGTGTTCTTTATTTAAAAGTAATCACAGGCATGGTGACCCCCTGACCCTTGCGCGCCACCATCCTTGTGATTGTAACCAATTGGTGTGAATTGAAAATTGTAACCTAACTAACGAATATTAATTAGATATGTCGGACTGTGACCCACTCCAATATCTTATTTTGCAAGCTGATCTATTACTACATAAGTCAATTTACAAAATACGTTACTGGTAGCAGAAATTAGGGTTGAAAAGTGCGATTGCATTTTGCAACCAGAGCGTTAGTATACCCAGTGCTTAGTGCCTAACTGGCTATTGGGTTCTGCACTATAAAGCCCACTTACCCTCACGGTGGGTAGTGCAGTGTCCGCCACAAGGGTTCTCCGATAGCTGATCTGATGGGAAGTCAGTGCAGGGTAGAGTCCGATCAAGGGACGATCATCAAAGCAAAAGTTGAGACTTAAATTACTTCTGAAAGGAGTGGAATGTGGGACATTCTGAATTTGCAAGACTGTGTAGTGAAATATGTCCTAGACATGAGGTCAAAGATGGAAATCAGCAAATATGGTAATTATTCACCTGAAGGAGATCCTGCATACAAGATGCTGCCTGTTTGAGGGAAAAATGAATGTGTCAATTGCAAGAAACTGAAGATCTTCTTAAAGGACCCTCACAGTCTTTTTCATAATATATATTTTTTTTTTTTTTTTATTTATTTTTATATTTTTTAATTTTTATATTTATATATAAAAAATAATATTTTTCATAAGCATGTAGGTCACCCCATGTTTTTGTCTTTGCATAGATATTGAGATCAGGTTCTCCAATCTCTATGGAAAATTGACTGGGTCTGTTACCCCATAATCACTGCATGTACATCACACCATTTGTTGTCCTTTGCATAGATCTTGAAATCAGGTGATCTTCTCCAATCTCAATGGGAAATTGATGATCCTTATTCCGCAGTCACTTCGCGTAGGCTATTAAAATGTTTATTCCGTTACTTAGATATTGAAATCAGAAGTGGCTCTCCAAACTCATGTAAACTTTCAAATTGTGACTCTAATTGTATTAAAATGTGTACAATGCCACCACCATGTTGTTGGGGAAAATTGAGATCTGCTCATTTCTCATTTTTCAAGAAACTCTACACAAGGCGGAATCTTAATCAGTGTCGCAGGACTTGCCTGTTCATCTGGAAAGCCTGTCACGCTGCAGTGTTCGTGCATTAGCGATGCATGACTGTAGGCTGTTTGCTTGGTAGAATTGCCAAGCAAGTACAATCAGATTGCTTTGTCCACTTAGCAGGTTGATCATTTTCAGTGTCTTGTTATCATATCATACACTAGCCTATATCAATTCATATCTTATCTTTTCCTTTTTTAAATGTTCCACCTCATTACCGCACACACCAAATTGAAATTTATGTTCCCAAGACCCCACTGTGTTTACTGCAGTGCAACCACTTCCCTAGCATCTAGTAGGGATACAGTGTAGTGTCAGCTGTGAGCTGGTCCAACACAGGGAAGAGCACAAGCCATGGGGCAGGGAACACTGCAGCATGGGCAGGACTACAGTAGTCATCAAAGATGCATACTTGCATATAAAGGAATGTATTGGTTGGTTGTTTCAGCTTATTTAAGGAATATTTGCCAGATTTTAAAGGTGGTGCAGGTTGGTCTTAAACGCCTCAACCGAGCTTGAAGCATGCATACATCCTGTGCACTACCTGACAATGTTTAAACTGTGAAATAACAATGCGACAATTGCACGGGTTGCCAAGGAGAAGGGTACTGTGTTGTTTTACATTATTTTGAAAAAAATAAATGAAGTTGAGAGTTAATTCTGTGTCGTTCATTTGTTTCTCTTGCTCTGGTTTCATTGCCTGATTCCAAATTGAACGGGAGGTAGTTTCTTTCTTATTTTTAAAGGTGTGCCGCATAGCCCCCTGAAGGGCTGCTAACCAATCTTAGGAGTCTTTCTGCATAGCTCAATAGTACATCTTTAAGGCTTAACCTTGCCTTAATGTGGCAGGATGACAGTGTTCACATGTGTATGTATTTGTGGAGTAAAGAGAACCAGCAAAAGTCAACATAGTGCCTTAAGGCTGCTCCGACTACTTGGTATTGTTGCACATCACCTTTCCATCAGGTTCCTCATTTAACCTACCAGCAACTATTTTCATCACTAAAGATATTCCAACCTGTCATATGGGCTACTTACAAGGTCAGTGGAAACCACTTTGTTTTGGCACTCATGCTCAGTGTTTCAGCTCTTTACTGAACCTTCATCAGGAGTCCCTGGGACAAGGAGAAGGAGAATTATTAATGAAGCTAACCTCTGGAAGTGTGAGAAATCCCCAAAGCATGGATAAGGTGGAGAGTGGCAAGGAACCTTTACATGGTATCGTAACAATATTCTGTCCCGTTGAGATTTTGGATTCGATATTCCCATCCACAATCCCTTTATATTTATTTATTTATTTTGAACGTTTTATTGAGTGCGAACAAGACCCTTGCGGATATCAGAGCGCTTTACAGTAGTTGAGGGTCTTAATACATCAATTATCTGCAAGTTAAACACGTGTACATGACGTCTTGTAAAAGTAAAGTAGTAAGGTACAACAAAGAACAATCCCGTTGAATCAGATAAAGGGTAGATAAAATGTCTAGGTTGTCTAGAGGGTCCCTTGTCATAGTAGGATTAGTAACGTGGCTACGTTTGTTCTCGAAGATTCTTTAGACTATGCTCAGGTGAATTTTTCCATGAGAATCGATTTTACTTCCTTTTTGAAGATGCAATATAAGAGTTCAGTCTGGTTCCTGGGGGTAAGGCATTGCATATCCTGGGCGCCATTCCTGAGAAGGTTTGTTTATATGTTCAATAAGCAAGGTCGCACAACACAAAACTCTAACCTGGAGGCTCCACAGCTGCAAACCCAATGTATCCTGACATTCTCACATAATCCAGGCTTAAGACTTTATTTAAGTGGTGTTCTTGGTGCAAGAATTGGCACTTAACAAACCTCTACAGTTCTAAGCCAAGTTCTTAAAATTGGGTCAGCTAAACACCACCAAAAATATATTAAAAACTTTATAATTAAATAATCTTAATATCCATTAATGAGGATAGTTGTTATCATAGATGTCACTGAGGATAAAGGATAATC
The DNA here is from genome assembly GCF_964261635.1 of Lissotriton helveticus. Classification (NCBI taxonomy): domain Eukaryota; kingdom Metazoa; phylum Chordata; class Amphibia; order Caudata; family Salamandridae; genus Lissotriton; species Lissotriton helveticus. The sequence continues at coordinate 1,956,205,981 of NC_136067.1, forward strand.
TAAAGGAAATGGCGGGAGTCAGAATAGCTTTTTTTGGGATCGTTTAGCAACATTTGGACGAAATGTTAGGCTGACTTGTGTGTGAGCAAGGTACAACTGAGGTTGGAGGTTTGCACTTGCAATATTACTTGGAGATCAATTCTTTCCTGCAGTGGCCAAGGCAGCATCTGGCACTGTAGGCATGACGTCAGAGAGGATGAGTAGGACGATGGAGTAAAGATTACTGAGGAACAGGACAAAGCAGACATGGGACGCCTCCACTGGAGGATGGCAGAAGCACCTGTGGTCCTTATGGATTGAGGTTCTTGCAAAAATCAGTTCCAGAGAACTTTATCTCCTGTAAACGAACACGTACTGTATCTCACTAAACACAGGACTTTTCTCCCAGCTGGTTCCCTAATGGCCAAATCTAACTTCTCATAGACCAGCTAATAAACAGCACCAGGCAGAGGCGTTTCCAAGGCTGCTTTCAGAGCTGGATGGGCTGCCATTGTCCAATGACATCTTCCGTCCATGTTGATGCCACCTGCACTGTGGGATTGCTTTGAAATTTTTGCCGCGGCTGAATTTTGGCTTCCAGTCCAGCCCTGCTAGGAACAGAGACTTGAGCTCACAGTTCTGAGGTTCAAGCAGCTGCCCATACTTCCTCATCTTGCTTAGGGAGTCACAAGTTCACTTTTACGTGTGATTTTTGTGCACATTTAAATCCTAACGGCTGTAGAGGTCGACCTCGAAGTGGGGAATTGGGTTCGAGTCTCAGCAGGGTCACTCAACATCCTGTGATTCTGGGCAAATCAAATAATCTCTCCATGCCTAACAAAAATGAATGTGTAAGTCTATAATGCGGCTGGTACTCATGTAAAGTGCTCCGATACCTTCGGGTCAAGTTTGTGCTATATAAAACTCCCCCCTACAAATTTATAATTAATCGTAACCTTTCCTTTCGAAGCAGTGTGGCACCTTCTAAATCTCATGGATTTGAAATGCTGAGTCACCGCTCAGTTGAGGAAGGTGGGACAATCAGTCTCCCTGTCTGTTCCTATGTTCTCTTGACTGTCCGCAGAGAACAGTAGTTAAATAAATCCTACAAGATTGATAACGAGAATGAGTGGCCAACATTTTTTTATGCGCCTCAGTTAAACTATTCACTATTAGGTGGCATAATGCACCGATAGATAGCCTGCAGGACCCTAAAACAATGAAAAGGTGACACAAAGTACAATCTGCAGGCACGCAAGAGACTCTAATGAGATCGACAGGTTCTGCCCCCACGGGGTCACGACAATTGTGCTGCGGGAGAAGTAAAACGTGAGTTAGATTCCTTACATAGAGCATTAGATGTCAATTAATGGCCGAAAGGGGTGCTACCTGCTAGCCCTGGCAGTGTCCTTGGTAATCCTGGCCTCAGGGAATCATGGTGGCAGTAGCAGAATCAAAACAAGCATTGGCAATGCCAATATAGATCTGGCTTTAACCCCTTGCCCGCGGCCGGAATTCCGCTCCTGTGCGGCACATTCCGATCGCGGGCGTGGTCATGACGGCCCCCAGCCATCATCAGCACACGAGCACTGTGTGCCATGACGGCTGGGGGCCGTCACAGCATGTAAGGGGTTAAAGGAATGTTGTATGATAATGTGAAACATTGCAAGTAAGTAACACTAGAATAGATATGTATTTGTGTGGAAGCAAAGAACTGTAGAATAATATAGGTGTAGGTTTTAAGATCAGGTGGCAGTTCTCAAACAGACCTAAAAATCTGAGTAGGTTTATGACTGCCCTCCTCCCATCTATACTGCTCGGCTGCCAGAGAAAAACAACTAAATTATCTAGTTATCTAAGACACATTAAAAGCATTCCAGTGTCATGTGTGTGCCCCTGAATGTCTATGCTTCGGCAGCTGGATAAATACAAACAAGCATCGGCATAGTCAATAGGTCTCGCCTTTGGGTTGTTATAAGTGTTTTGACAGAGCTATGGGCTTTGTTAATGTTTTTAATATGTGTTGTATAGTATTGTGAATGTTGTGCAGCACGTTTAAACGTTATAATTAATAAAGTGTTATAACCATTTCTGGCACATTATATATAAGCTAAAAAACATTATATACAGCTGAAGTATCGTAGGTTAGGTTTGCTCTATAAGCGTCGGTATTAATAATTAAATACATTGGTGAAACCACCAGCTCAAATTAAGCACTGTAGGTTACAACATGCAAAAAGCATATTAAAAGGCACGCACAATAACAGCTTCGTAGATTATAAATAAAAGCTACATCAGAAATGCGTTTTACTTGTGCGTGTTATAAAAGCCAAAGAGCATGTAAAACATTGCGCACAATAACAACATTGCAGTTTATAAATAAAAAATATATCAGAAATGAGTTTTACTTGTGCGTGTTATAATGCGTTTTAATATATCTTTAAATGATGCTTATAAAAAGCACTCCAAAACCTTTGGGTCCAGTTTGCACTGTAAGCTCCGTTTTTGACAATTAAATGCAGTGGGGAGCGCAGGAAAACACTGGGTCAAATTAGCACTACTATAGAAAAAAGGAACAGAATAGGAGAAGCAATTGTCATTGACGAAAGCTATTGTGTAACAGGCAAAGATGCCGACTTAAGAGCTGGGGAACAAAGATTGAGTCTTGGCGTCAGATCAACATCCTGTGATATCGAATCGCTAATAGCGAATGTCTTCACATTCATTCCTATGGGCCTCCAAGCCCATAGAAATGAATGGGTAGGTATTCCTTATTACCGAATCTCAATTACCGATTCGGTAATAAGGAATATTAAGGATTCGGTATTTTTTACCGAATCTTTACCTACATAGGAAATACCGATTTCTTAATAGCGAATCGGTAAAATTTGCTATTAAGAAATCAGTATTTCAGATTTACCTACATCTGGCCCTTAGTCTCCACTTTTGTACCAGAAAATATTATGTCCTTGAGTTATGCTCACAAAAAGAGTTTGAATATTTGTAGGTCCAGTTTGCTGTATAGGTGCCAGTGTTGTTATTTAAATGCTGTGGTGAGTCCTGGAATCCACCGGCGGTTACAAAATCAAAGCACCATATTAAACACCGTAAAAAATAAGAATATCAAGAACTAAAAATAATAAGTATCAGGCAGAGACCACCACTCTAGTCAGGGCAAGGGAGTTACATGCCAAAGATAACCCCTGCTCACCCTCTTGGTAGCGTGGCACGAGCAGTCCGGCTAATCCCGGAGGCCATGTAGAAAGCATTTGCGCACGCACACAACAGCAACAACATCCCAGGAACATTACAAAAGGAACTCCACACAAAGTTATGTAAAAAATAGCCTTTGTATTCTCAAAACACATTAGAATAGTAATCACATAACAAACACTGTGCCAACTGGCAAGGGCAATATTCACAAGGGATTATATACTCATGACAGGGCCACTTGGACCACTGTCAGAACCATCACAAAGCGAACTTGGTAAAAGTAAAATAGATCATAAACGTACAACCAGTGAACACTGATGATCACTGTACTCAACATCAGCCTGTATCATAAACTAGATCATGCACAGTCACATCAGGCGCAAATTTTATTCTGCGCCAACCTCACCAGCATAAACACATTATGCAATCTTCTCACCAGTCTAAACACATTTGACCCTACCTCCTAAGTATAACTCACATTAGGGGCGTACATCGCACAGTGAAACATAATCTCACTAGCATAAACCATGATATGCCAAACAACTTCAGAATCATAAACCATATTTAGCGGTATCAAACAGGGTGCGTAAAACATACTAAATGCATTACATTTCCTAGCACCACATCACATTTAGCACATAAATCAGATTAGCGCATAAATCACATTAGGGCCTGGCGCCCTATAAATCTACTAGTCCCTCCTGGTCAACTGGCCATCACAAACAGAGGCTCACATGCCCTATGTCCCAGAGTCAAGGCGCGCTGCCAATGCAGCGAAAGTCAAGGGTGCGCCACTGTGCAAACCTAAACATTGCAGCTGGCACTAAGTGCTGTGCAGCTGTGCAGGGATAGGCAACGGAGTGTGGTTCACTCCTAATTTACAATCCATGTCCCCCAAAGAATTGCGCCTAAATGGTGCAGCTGCCCACTACTTGCTGGGCAGCTGTAAACATTCCAATGAGGCCTGGCACCACTGTGCCGCTTCTGTCCCTCTCAGGGACTTTCTCCATGACTGCAAAACCATGGGCATCACTGTGCCTCACCACAGGGGAAAATATGGCCCCTCTGGGCCCTTTAGGTAATAATTGCCCATTGTTGGAGCCACCTAGGCCCTAAGGATAAACTTGTCACCTATGTTGCAGCTGCATGCAACTGCGGCGCCGCTGTGAAGATTAGCCCCACACTGGGGCACTAAGAAAATGCTCATGGGCCTTACAACAACCATTTCCATGTTGGAGCGGCCCGCTGCCAGACGGGGCCGCTCCGAAGTGAACATCCCACTGTGCCTGGATCAGGCACCTTCAATACTCCCCATGGAGCCCCCAAGCCCTTTCTTACTCACCGGGCTGCTCGCTGGGGACTCCTCCCCATGGGGACGGCTGCACCTCTCTCGCGAGGCTTTGCCTGCAGGCTCCTCTTCTCGCCGGTGCTTCTGCTCTTCCTCAATGCGGCAGGGGGCAGGCACCGACAACGTGCCTCGGGCCCCCTGCGTCGCGAGAATGCTTCACTACCACCGCGGGGCTCTCCCTCGGTCTCGGGATCCCCGCATCACTTCTTGCGCTGGACTCTGCTTACTCGGGGCTTCCCCTCCGTTGTGGAAGCCCCGCCCACCAAAATCACAGCCTTGCCTGCCTTCTGGGTCGTGCTGGGCAGCGGCCCGGAAGGGATTGGATGTGCGGCTCGGGGCGCGGTGGTGATTCGAGGGGTAAGCTCCCTCTAAGGAAAACAAAATTCAGAGGCGGCATAAGCGGGGTGGGTACCCGCCAGTACGCATAAAAACAGGAACAAAGCAGGGTAGGCTCCCGTCACCACAGGTACCACAATTCTGGGTGGGCACCCACTCCCAGCACCCTCATGGGGGAATCCCTCGCCAGGGATTCCCTCTCCTTGTCAGGCAGTGCCGCGCTGCCAAGCCCACGCATTCTTCCTACCCTAGGGCATTTAAAATACAGCGCACCCAAGGCGCTTAGGCTATAACAAGCCTTGGCAAAGGTAAAACAAAAAGGTCCAAGAAGTTTTTGAAGTATCCAGGGGTAATGCAGGGCCCAGGGAGGCAAGCCCTCCTGGCAGCCCCCCCCTGGGCCCCAGCAGCAGCACGCCCTGCTGGAACAGCACACACCAAGAACTGCACATCCTCATGGGGACACAGCCCCTATTTTTATATGACATTTTCTTTTGTTAGAAGGTACAGGGCATGGGAGAACCAGATACAACTGGTTCAGGGGAGCTCCTGAGCACTTTGTTTTGCTCAACTCCTCTCTCCTATTCACCAGACAGGCCAGGGACATCAGACACACCCCAGGGTGTGGAGCCAGCATTGTGGAGGGAAGGCACAACCCTATTCAGGTCCCAGGTGCAACTCCTCCCTCCCATCTTCATGCAGATCTCCCTATTCCCTATTCACCACCGGGCAGACCCATCCTGGCTCCTGGAGCCAAGCACACCAGCCAGCCCCTGTCAATCCCAAGCCAGACATACAATTCACATCAGGCAGGCAGACACTGCACACAGAAATGCCAACTTCTATAAGTGGCACTTCTCCACTAGCCACACTCAATCTGCGCACACCATCGCGCAGCATTTAATCTCACGAGTTCGCACATACCAAACTCGCACTTGCACTCCTCTTACACCAGGAACTACCAGGGACACACATATACCCCAAGAATTCCTATGGAACGGCAGGCCAGTCTCACCACACAAACACAGAGAACGCACACACTTTACACTGGACCACAGTGAAAAAGTGCGCAGAGGCCTAAAATCACCCACACCAGGTTACAGAAACAGGCTAGGAGAACGCAAAAAGTTTCGGTGTGACCTGCCAAAAGGGCCAAGGCCAACAGTGTGTAATGCGAAAATTTATATAATGTAATTTCTGTTATCCTTGGCGTTTTTGTGACTCAGAGTCCATCTACAAACAGGGTCATTGCATGCCGTTAAATTTGAGATAACCACTTTACCACCTACTGAACTCACAATGGAGCCTTTTGACAAGTAGGGCAGATTGGACAAAAAAAATCCCTGCAACAAATGCAAAGTTAAAGACTTTATTGCAGAGCTTGCGTGTTCTGGTCCTAAAGCAGTGACGTTTAAGGACACATTGAAGAAAGGGAGAAAACACTTATAAATGTACAGAAAACCAAGGGCTTATTTACAAGACCCTGAAGCTACAAGTACCTCACTTTTTCACAAATTAAAAGTGACGCACAGCTGGCGGAATAGACTTGTAAATATGCCCCCAAATGTGTAAAGATCTTGTATTAGAAGAACTCTAGCCAGGGCTATGGTAGGAGCGCTCTTAAAAAGGACCAAAGAAGCTACGTTTAAATAAGTATCACGTCAAGAGACACTTAGGCCTCATCTCAGGTGGCCTGGAAAATTGCAGCACCTGAACCTGTCTGAGGTGCGAGTTGGAGATTCCAGGTGTAGTCAAGGGCTGTAAACGTGGGGCAAGACCATTGTGGTGGGGGAGATGGTGTTGCTGCGCCTGCTCGGCTCGTCACGCTGCACGGTGGTGCTGTGCTCATGACGAGCTGAGCTCGTCATGACCACGCCCGTTTTCATGGCAAGCTCAGCACAGCAGGGGAATTATACCCGTGTGGGCGTTCCGCGGCGGTCATGACGAGCTCAGCTCGTCATGAGCACAGTGCCACTGTACCTCATGACGAGCTGAGCTTGCCATGAGCACCGAAGGTGTTAAACTGGTAGTAACAAGGTTGCCCAGACAGTATCACCATCTGTAAAAAATCAGATAATGATGAAGTAATGCTATCAAAAAATGAGCTGCACAATGCAGCATAATTTGCATTTTTTGCCGCATGATTTAGTCAACCCTCTCACATAGGGGCATATTATCAAGGGGGTTTATCTCCGCTTTTTTTGGCTTTAAAAGCCAAGAAAGCGGAGATAAAATTATCTCCCTATTACCAAGCTGTCGCTAACACCAGTTAGCGACAGCTAGTAGGAGATAGCAACCATCTTGGGCCCCACTTTGCATGTCAGTGATATTTATCACTAATGACATGCAAAGTGGGCGTGCCAAGATGTTAGCGACTGGAAACAGTCGCTAACATCGCTATCTCCTATTACCAACTTTTGGAGATATTCGCGCTAAGCGCGAATATCTCCAAAAACTAACACCTGCCCTGAGCAGTTCTTAGCCATGTTATCCAATGGGAGGTGGATAACATGGCTAAGAGCATTAGCTCGGTAATGCATGAATATCGCTGACTTTTCAGCGATATTCATGCATTGCGGCCGTTTTTTATCGCATTTGCGATAAACCTTGATAATAGCAAGGTTTATCTGCGATAATTTCTGACGATGCTTAGCGTTAAAAAATTCGTTGCTAAGCATCGTTAGCGATAAATGTTGCTTAACGTTGGTAATATGCCCCATAGTTTGGTGCTCCCCTGCCTCATAATTTCAGTGGCTCTGCTTATAGATAACGACAAAACGGACAACTGAAACACCTCAACATCAGCAGAACACTTCTGCAAATCACAGAACGATGGAAATGCGAGACATTTTTTCCACATAATTGCCTCACGCTAATAGCCCATTTAGAGAAAGGTGGATCATGAGCGAATGACTTAAAGTTGTTCTTTTTGACCTTTTACGAAACATACATTTGGAATAACATATCAAAAGAGCCAATTTAAGAATTATTAAAATGTTTCTTCATCTTCCAAAAAAGGGTCAAAGACCAGAGCTGCCGCCAAAGAGATATTAACATAGTCTCGTAATTAAGTCTGAAGGTTAAATCGCCTAATTGCCCCGAGGCTCAATCTGTATCGTTTGCTGGTTGAACCAGGACAGTCAGAGATAATTATGTAAAAGAGGCAGCATTCTTCTTCATACTTCCTTTAAAATATGCCCTGTGATTGGCCGAGATATCTGATCACACAATGAGGTGGTGCCTTCTCACTTTCCACGTCACAGGAGAGTGTACATCACTAGATCAACAAGCACTTTGTGGCTTCAAGTGGAAGGACTTGTCATCCATCACACACCAGCACATGTGATCTGAAGGAAAAATAGGTTTCTTTTCGCTGTCAATCAATCAAAACAACTTTATTTTGGCTCATTTGAATCATAAAAGTGCCCAGTGCAGAGCAAATATATAATTAAAACATTAAGGGGCATATATATGAAAAAGTTATTTGGCAAGACCTTAATAGCGATTTTTAACTAATCACTATTAAGGACTCGCAAAATGCTATGTATTTAGGAATCGCAATATTAATTGCAATTCCTACATATTCCTTAATTGCGAATCGCAAATTGCGATTCATAATTAAGGAATACCTTCCCACGAAGCCCATGGGAATGAATGGGAAGACATTTGCAATTTACGAGTACTCATTAGGTACTCGCAAATTGCGAATGCAATTTCAAGGGTGCAAGGGTGACAAAAGGACACCCTGTAGCACCCCGGAAATATGTATGTGTGCACATGTGGCACACATACATGCCCTAAAGGCATGTATGTGCGCCACATGGCACTTTGAAAAACGCAAAAAAGTGAATTTTTCATAGAAATTGCAAATTACCACCAACATGAAGTTGGTGGTAATTTGCTATTTCTTAAGCCAAAATCGCACAATTGGGTGCTTCATACATTGCATTTAAGGAATCACAATTTGCAATTCCCTAAATGTATTAGTAAAATAAGGAATCACAAATTTTGCGATTCTCTATTTTGTGAGGGCCTTTTGGGATGATACATCCCAAAAGGCTTTTTCCCGTTCGCAAACAGGCAGATTCTGAGAATTGGCCCATTTGCAATCGGGAAAAGGGCTTGATACATATGCCCCTAAAATACTCATCCTAGTTCATAGCAATAAATACATCATCATATAGCAACTATCGTTAAATGGAATATCACAAAGCTCAGATAGATAAACCTAAAGGAACAAAAATCTGGAAAGGAGTCCTGAAAGAAAAACTAGTTAGGGGTCTGCTATAGCCCCCTGGGTCAGGGGCGTAACACAGGCCCCTGCATGTCCTGCGGTGCGGGGGGGGGCCGAGCTGCAGGGTGCCCCCTCAACACAGTACTCAGGCCTGAGCCTCCCGATTAAATCCAGAGTGGGCCCCTTAAACTTTTGTTACGCCTCTGCCCTGGGTTATCTTAAGCAGATAGACAAAAAAGAGAGGAATACCAAAGCTGTGGCTATCTCTTAAGTATTATGGCAAGAGCAAGATATCTACCTCATATCAGAGGTGCTAGGGTGCAGGAAAATCAAAACGCAATGCAGTCCCATGAGATAAGTAAGTTAAAGCCTAGGCAACGGTTGAAGTAGGAATAACACAAATATTATATCACTATTATCACTTGGGACATACATAGGTAAAATGTTTTACTTAACAATTAAAAATGTCAAACTAGATGAGCAATCAAGGCAGTGGCTCACACAACTCTGGGGAGGCCACTTAGTCCCCAGCATGCAGTTTACCAAGGTCGTCGCGGGCGGTCCTAGCCTCCGCCCTCCCTGCAGCAGACCGCTCGCCTGCCTAGACCCAACCTCCTCTGCAGCCGTTCATTCCTGGCAACAATGTTTCTGTCAGAAAGACCAGAGTCTTTCAACAGAAACCAGTGCCAGGCTGGCCAATGGAGCATGGTGGCCTGCCTTGTAGTATTTCTTTATTTTCGTAAACAAACCACTGAGGCCAAAAGAAGACAACTGGCTGTGGTGGACGTGGAGATCTCTCCATCGACGTGGGGGTGGATTCTAACAGGTTTGTGGCCTATTAAGCTCCAGGCTTAAACATGTAAACTACATTTCTGGATTTCCTAGTGTGCCACCCAGTCAGTATTTTGGTTCCTCTCTGAGCTTTAATTTATTGAATCCAGATATATAACACAACAACTTACATACACCTAAAACAAGCCAAGACTGGTGTTCAATGGTTGTTAGCTGTTTAAGATAAATGAGTAACCACAATGAGTTTGTTGTAAATAATTATTACTGAAAATGTTTCAATTCTGAAATTATAAGACTGAGAATTAAACATGAATGAGGCCTGTGGAAGTGGTAGTGCTCTTCGGAGTATCTCAAGCACTCCTGGTATGTTTACTCTGTTAGATATGCACAACTTTACTCTCTCCGCGTCTCCATCAGCCTATCCTACCCCTCATCTCTTTCCTTCTCAGCACCCTCTTTTCGCGCTCTCCTTAATGCACTTCCTCGCATCTCCTGCACTTCACCACCTCCCACACACAACACACCCACTCACCTGAAAGCACCGACCTGACCACTGTGGGCCTCCTTCCCACACATTTGCACAGACTCACAATTGCAACTAAAATACGTGATCATTGCTTTGTGCACTCTGGAGAGAGGCCAAGGATTGGAAGATCATGAGTTCTGAACACTTTTTATGACCCAATGACAGTCACAGTGAAAAACCTGCACTGTCTTCAGCCTCAAGTCCAGAGCACTCAATTATGCCCCCTTGTAAGCACCTGGAGGTGACTAAGTTGAAAGCAGATGATTAATTCCAATCCTTCATTCCAGGTCTACAAAGACTGTCAAGCAATGCAACTGTAGGCTTATCAATCGCCTTTATTTCAATATCAAAAAATGGATATGTACAAATCAGATCAGGGAAAAGATTTTTGGGAAAATCGAAATGACAAACAATTCACATTACATCACATTCTTACAAACAAACCCTCAGTTGCATTCAAATTTTCATTCATTCTGCATTCATTCAACCATCATACACATACACAAAGTCCTACAGGCCACCGTGACTTCTTTATACAGTGGCTTTTACTCCCACCAAATCCAAAAAATGAATTAATTCCAACTTTTCACAATGCATATCACATATGTAAAACAACTGTTTGCGATACACTGTTGTCATTCATTACATCCAAGCATTCAGCTCAAGACCGCTTGAATCACAAAACCCAAGAAATTTGTCAATTACGTTTTGAAGACCCGCAGGTGTCTTATAAATCAATAATGAATCGCCGGCAAAAAGCTAGATTGGAATCTTATTGCCATTTAAAGTAGGTGAGCCATTCAAACATGGCAATAGATCTCTGGCCACATCATTCATATAAAAAGAAAACAAAGTAGGTGCTAAAACACACCCATGATGAACACCTCGCAAATTTGGGATGTGCTCGGTGAGCTCTCGCTTTTCTTCCCGGGCCAACCTGTGCATAATTATTTTCATGCAGTAGAGCAAAAGGATTAACCAAACTTGCAGGAACACCCATTTTGCCTAACACACTCAATATCTGTCTGGCAAGAAAAGGTCAAATGCAGATCTACAAAGTACAAATGATGCTTATTAAGCAACACACATTTCCAATCCAAGATTGTGAATCTAAAAACCTGATCAATAAGGCCCAATTAAGCAACTTATCAAGAACTTGCCTGGTAAAAAAACTTCTGCAGGCGAAGGCTAAGAGGATGATAATTCCATGGGCTGCAAGCGTTTCCCATTTTATGAATCGGGATAATTTCGTCTCCTCTCCAGGATTCAAGGATTTCTCCACCAGCTGTAGTAGCATTCGATAGAAGATCAATATAACTGGATCAGACTTGAGGCTCAGATTCGTACAGGTCTCCAGGTATCTTGTTAGGGCCAAGTGCCCTAGCAAGTTTAAGTTAACTGATCAAGGAGAGGGTGTCAGATAAACTGAAGATAACTCCACTAGCCTCCAGTAAACCTGCATTTGTGGAACCTGTAATGGAAGGTCCGGGACTTGGGAACAAAGACACATTAACACATTCGCGATCAGCCGGGGCATACAGAGATGAGACAAGTGAAACCCACTTTTCAGGCTGAATATGAAGATGAAAAGAGTTCATACTATACAGACTGCCAGGTGAGATTATGTGCCAAAAAGCTTTATTATTATTTGACTCAGCGGGACAAAGCAAATCTTGCCAATTTTTTTCATCCCAATCATTCTTGTCCTTTGCAAGTGCCATTTTATATTCACATCTGGACACTACAGCCTCCTGGCGTGACCACTTTCGTAGGGCTATCTTTCATGAGCATTTGGCTAGTTTATAACCAAAGCTTTTGCTTTCACAAAGAATGACGCTTATGTACACCTTCATATTAAAAAGTTCACTTAGTTTGTTAAAGAACTTTCTGTGAATTTCCAGTATAGCAATTTCCTCATCAAGATAGCTCACAAAAGCAGACAAATAAACTACAAACCAAAGATAAACCTCTGAATGCAACTTGCAGTCAGACAAAGCTTGAGGCCACGAAACCTACCTATAGGTACCAGCTATCATAGGAAACGGTACCTCTGTATGAAGAAAGGATGAAACCACACCAAAAACATCCCCATGAAAGAATGTAGTCAAGGAATTGTGGTCACTATCCGCAAAATCGATAACCTTCAGATCGTCAATAAATGGCCATAGCCTTACACCAACAAACACATAATCAATAATGCTCTTATATGATCCCTTTCTGACAATAGGTGCTATTTCTTGATCAGAGCGAGTGTGGCCATTGCAGGTTCTCTGGCCCCGACCGGCAACGATTGAGGATAACTGGAGAACTACGTTTGAGAAATGACCCGATGGTTACCCGTCAGGAGAGTTATCCTCCACTGTTCGTCTTCCACCTCCGTAAAAGCACTGATATACGGAGAAGGATCAATAGGGACATTAAAATCTCCAGTCGCAATAATGTTGGACTGCTTCTGGTACAGCTCAATAAGCTCATCAAGGAGTACCAAGACAGATGGGTCAGTATTAGCAGGAGCAGATCTCACATATGCATTAAATTGATCTATTTTCAGCCCAGAGGGAAACTTAAGACTGACCTCCATTAAATCTCTCGAGTCAACCTTAAATATATTATGTTTGCAAGGGACAGTATTTTTTACGAGAATCAATAATCCTCCTACAACCGGCCCAAATTTCCCAGGTGGTCTATCTTCCACATGATAAGAAGTGAAGCTATTGATAAACACCTTGTTAACTGCCCAGGTCTCAGTGCTGCATAATTTAGATGTTATGCCTGCCAAATTCTAAGACATCATGGAAATGACAGCTTTTTTGAGGAAACCAGCTTTTTGCAGGATGTCACCTGATCTTTGCTGAACCTGCAAACGTCATGTACAGAATCCCATTCCAGGCCCCCACCAAACAGCTCAAGATGAGGTCACCCACACCCCCGGTGGCGTAAAACAGTACTTTTGCACTCACACAGTGAATCCACTGGTAGATGGATTACCTCCTTTGCATTGAAACGGCTGGGATCTTTCTATCTGTTGGCCAGTCATCTATTCCCGGGTTATTTAAATCTCCACAATGAACTGTCTAATTCAATCTCAGTCTGATGTCAGGATGGGAGGGTCCTTCTAAATGGGAAGTGCATAATTCAAGGATGAGGCCATAAACCAGTGCCTTATTGTTCAATGTCACAAGAATGTCATCTGAATTTGTGGACCCCTGATGGAAACGTAAGGCGTACACAATATCAGACCTTATTAGTGACAGGCAATTGCGTTTGGTGCTGATCCAATGTATGACCTTATTAATTTGGGACTCGGTTTGTTTGTGGGCCCCAGGGTCAAGTTTTGGGACAGTTAAACTGTATTGTATTGTATTGTATGTGATGCTTATATAGTGCAAACTGTCACCCAACAGGTATCCTGGCGCTGTAACTTAGCAGATGACATCAACAAGCAATGGGACTAATTATCAGTGGGAAGCATTACTCTCATTCCTAGGGAATAGCCAGGTTTTCAGACTCTTTCTGAAGCATAACTAGGAGGTGACTTGTCTAATACTCAGAGGTTGGCCGATCCAAAGGCGTGAGGCCGCTATGCCAAAGGGCCTGCCTTCCATCCTGGATTTCTTGAATCTAAAGTACCCTTCCAGAGCTGATGTCATAGTCGGCCAGAGTGGTGAATCGACAGGGTGAATCGGGTAGTTTGAGCTGCTTTTTAGAATAAGTCGATTCAGTCCTCACAGTACCTCGATCTATCGTGTAAGTGGCAGGAGGGTTGGACCGAGATGGGGGAGCTGATGACCTGTTAAAGTTCGCGAGCGGGTTATTCCTATCCAGGTGCAGGGACATCCTTCAAGCCCTCCTCTGTGACGTCACCTCCTTCGCGAGCTGAGACTAGGTGACGCGACTTGATGACTGACAACAGAGCTCGCGGCCATGTGAAGAAGTGACCCCCGAGCAAGAGGCCTCACAGCAGGGACATTTTAAGCATTTTGGGGGCAGTGGGCCAAACGTATCCTGGGGGCCCCAGTTAGAACATGCCCTTTTTGGCCAGGTCACTGAGAGTGCACATGAAACATACAAAATGTCTGTAATAGACTCTCACACATTAAAAAACACTATTTACAACAATCTGTTTAAGAATTATTCAAGGTCATCTGGGCAAGGCTCTCTGCAGAACACAGGGGCCCCCTGAAAGTCTGGGGCCCTGGGCCAGAGCCCACTTCGCCCATGCCTTAAAACGTCTCTGCCTCACAGGCTGGCCTGCTTCAGCCTGCTTAATGCTTGCGCTGGGATTCCCTAAGGATGCATTCCCCGCTCCACAGGTACAATTCCAATTACAATTCGCAATAACATTAGACTGGATTTTTACAAGTTCGTCAATCTTTCCAACTCGATCGAGCACTTCGTTTCCTACAACTCACATCTTAATGAATTCAAACCACCAACTTCAGTACCGTTGATTCACCAGTTCTTGATGAGTTATAAATCAAATGGTTCAGCATGGTCCAAAATTGGTGTATGGGGTGTTTGTGGGGATAGACTGGGCGCGTGTGGTATGAGTAGGGAATATTAAGAAGGGTGGTGGTGTCAGGAGCCAGATGTACACATTTGGCGACGAGGCACAATAGGAATCCACGTTATCCTCGCGGGTGTTTGGACTCGGAGTTAGCTCGCGGAAGCCTCCCTCCGTGCTACAGTTGGTGCCTTTCCTAGTTTTCTCCCCCTTGAACATGTCAGGCAAAGTCACGAGGCCAATCTTACCTACAAAATTCACATCCTTGGCTTTTAGGATAGTCTCGACTTTCTCAATTAAGTGGCTAATATCACACTTTCCCTTAATTTTCAGAGTTCATTTGCACTGTATTTAATTCCTACGCTTTTCCCATTGTTCGAGTTATTGCATAAGTAGACAGCATGTAGGTGCACGCAATTTAGAAAAAAAGACCCCGTCAGAAAAAAGCAGCAAAACAGATAATAGAAAAATTAAAGATGATATTAAAACACGTAAAGTAACTTGCGCCGGTCAAGGAAATCATCATCAAACAGATGGCCTGGAGCACATTAAGGAGGGTGGGCCTAACCTGCCCCAGCCTCCCACCCTCTTTCTGCTACTGACAGGCGCAAGTGGCCGGCTCTTGCCCAAGCGTGGATGCATTGGAACAATGTCAGCTAACAGCCGGGGTGGGTCTGCTAGTGAAAGGTGTATTTAGGGCTGGACTGTTCCCATGAGGGTGGGTCAGACTGATTTGCATATGGCCATGTCTGAACTGGGGTGGCGGAGTGAGCTAAAGAACGATGATGGATTAAACCCAGATCAGTTGACTGGGGGTGAGTGCTTGCAATGTTCAACACTCCGTCCATCACCCCCTTTGGTTTTGCTAAGTGAAAGGTGTCTGGCATCTGAGGCCAGGTGTACCAAACCTATTTTCAATTTCAAACCCTGCGATTTGCTAAATATTTTGGTTTGAAACTACTAAAAGGTTTTGTACTATGCACTAACCCATTATTGGAGCCAGCATACTTTCATCGACTCCTAAAATGGGTTTGGAAAAGGATTATGAGGAGCAAAATGAAGGGGCATGTTGTGGGCGTTCCTTCCAAACTGCGATTTCTTATTCATATGGATCAGTGATTCATGGTCGTACAAGCAGTTGCAAACCAGTGAAAAGTTACCAACTCCCAAGATGGGGAGTTGGTAAAAAGGTCGGCTTTGGACTCCTTTGCCTTTTTGAACTATGATATATCTTTTAAAAAATGTGCAAAAATGTCTTTAAAAAATGCTGCCGTTTTCAAAGCAGCGCCATTTCTTCTAAGGAAATTGGGCTGCTTTAAAAAAAAAAGTGTTCTTTATTTAAAAGTAATCACAGGCATGGTGACCCCCTGACCCTTGCGCGCCACCATCCTTGTGATTGTGACCAATTGGTGTGAATTGCAAATTGTAACCTAACTAACGAATATTAATTAGATATGTCGGACTGTGACCCACTCCAATATCTTATTTTGCAAACTGATCTATTACTACATAAGTCAATTTACAAAATACGTTACTGGTAGCAGAAATTAGGGTTGAAAAGTGCGATTGCATTTTGCAACCAGAGCGTTAGTATACCCAGTGCTTAGTGCCTAACTGGCTATTGGGTTCTGCGCTATAAAGCCCACTTACCCTCACGGTGGGTAGTGCAGTGTCCGCCACAAGGGTTCTCCGATAGCTGATCTGATGGGAAGTCAGTGCAGGGTAGAGTCCGATCAAGGGACGATCATCAAAGCAAAAGTTGAGACTTAAATTACTTCTGAAAGGAGTGGAATGTGGGACATTCTGAATTTGCAAGACTGTGTAGTGAAATATGTCCTAGACATGAGGTCAAAGATGGAAATCAGCAAATATGGTAATTATTCACCTGAAGGAGATCCTGCATACAAGATGCTGCCTGTTTGAGGGAAAAATGAATGTGTCAATTGCAAGAAACTGAAGATCTTCTTAAAGGACCCTCACAGTCTTTTTCATAAGTCCTACAGCAAGGTGCACCTCAGGCTGATGCTGCTCGAGTCCCTCTGGGCTAGAAGGACTGGGCACTACATCTATCGGGCATTGCGTATCCGGGGCTTCGACAAACAGTGGATCCCGGACAGCAGGAGACTGGCATACGTGTTGGCAAATCATATTCAGTTGCTAAATAGTTGTCCACTTGGCATGGATGTAAATTACTGCTAAATGGTCCAAATCCTTCCCCGTAAAGATTTATACAGCATATTCTACAATAGCACAGATGGTTCCAGTGTAACAGAATGAGGCGTACAGGTATTTAGAGATACTCAGTAGAAAGAACACAGTGACATAATGACAGATGTGCCAAATATACATGTGGCACTGGCAATTGTGCCCACAGCGTGCATCTCACACAACCTTCCAAAAAAAGAACGTGTGGCTCAACCATTACCACTCAACCTTGTTAACCCCTTGGTACCTGATTCCTGTTTTCTCCGTTTCTAAGAGTTGAGTGTTAATCAGAGACATAGATCTTGGTGTATTTAAATTTTGGATTTTTGTTTTTGTTTCTTCCCATACAGGTTGCTCTTAGATTCCCTGTTTTGGGCAGTTTTACACTGGCTAATGGAATTACAGTGTGCTGTTTTTTTCTGTATGACTGCAGGTCGGTGGGTGGTTGTTTGTGATATGCCTAGAAAAGGAGGTCCGGGTTCCTCCACCGCTTGAGACAGGTTAAATCTCTAATCCCACAGCAACTATGAATAAAGTCCTCATGAATGTGATTAGGAGGACAAAAGGCTTCAGAATAAAGGCACCTTCAATTGTAGGGAGAAAGTGACACCCATGAACTTAAAGGCTAATACAATGCCAAGTAGCCATAAGTCAATATCCCAAATGATTAGTGACTTATCTTTTGAAAAAGACCACGTGGACTCTCAAAAACTGCCCAAAATCCATTGCATCATTGTTCTTCCTGAGATGAGTGTGAAGGATCAGGGAACTAAAGCATCCATGACGGATATCTATGTTTGATCTCATGGTCCCAGGTTCAAGTCTTTAGGAGTCCAAACTTTTTTCTTTGATTTTTCTGAGTTCAATAAAATGACTGTCATTATATAGAAAGTCCTCAGGATGAGCACCACTTCGTTAAATACACCTCTTATGTCAACGCATTTTGTCTTTCTTTCTTTTTAGGGTCTGTTAGAAATCATCAATAGACTATCCAGATAGGAGCAAGGAGACCAACATATGGAAAATCCTTACTCCTAAACACATAGAAAATCCTTACCTCTGTGGAAGCCCAACTTCATTTCCCTCAGATAGCATCCAAATATAAGTCGACTGTTGTGTTCCCACATAAAGGTGTTAGACGCGGGGGCACTTTGAGCAGGGCACAGATCTGTGGTTAAAGAGTTATCTAGTGATTGTGTGTGATCCTTGCTGAGAGGTTATTTTGTGACATCTCATTCCAGCTGGAGTAACTCCCTTATCATGATTTCAGTTGTAATTTTTTTATCAATTGCTGCTCATTTCCTGAAGCCAGCATCTTTTCCTTCCAGGTTTTCTGAGCAATTGATCATGAATGAAATTGAATGTTCAAATGAATTAAATTGGCACTTGTAAAGCGCAACAACCACTTTAAGAGACATCTCGTTGCTAAAAACACTGAAACAAAAAGCAAAAAAAATGTACCTCCAGAAAATAAACTCTTATGATTGAGTCAACAGCCATGTTTTCAGAAGCTTTCTGACAGTGGCAAGGTTGGTGACTTGCTTTAGAGTGAGAAGAAAGTTGTTCCATGCCTTTGCCCGAGAACAGATTTAGATCTGCACCTCCCCACCGCCCCCCCCCCCCCGGTTTGTAACCCGAAGGTCCCGATAGATACCAGATTATTACAGGCAGATCTTAGCGTTTTCAGAGGGAGGTAGGCAACAAAATGATCAGAGGGGAATTTAGGACAAATTCCACAGCTTTTGTGTTATGTCTTAGTGTCTTAAATAAAGATCATTTTACACTGCCATCCCCACTATGATTGGGGGTATATATGTGCCTACACTGGAAAGATCCAAGGTAGGGTGGAGGCACTTTAACTGAACAAAGTAACACATGTGATTACCACAAAGGCGCTGACTGATTAATTTGTCCGTTAGCACCACCGCCCACCAAGAGACCGGGAGATGGGTAACTGCTCTGAGAGGACTCCAGATATGGGTAAAGGGCCACAGGGGTCATGTAAAATGGCAATCGATGCTGTCTTTTTCAAGGACATTTAAAACTCTTTGATTATTTTGGCAAGATCATTATTCTACATTGCATTTTATTCAGCCGGGTCTACTTCTTATTGCCACATATGAACTTGACTTGAATGGCTATATCTGTATATAAATGTATATTCTTTGAAGTGTCTCAACTTTGTATAGCCAGAGATTAGCCTTCCTGTGGAGATTCTTTTTTCTTTACTTGGATGAGGGATCTAGTCGGCTTTAAACCTAGCATGATGGCACCACCATATGGACATATTTATTATATGACTCTCCTCTGGGGTAGGTGTGAGAGAAAATATAGCCAACAATTAACCTGCTCCTAGACATCTTGGAGTTGAGGAAAAGGTTTGTGAGCCCTTTGGTATAGAAAGCCACCTGCCACAGATATTAGTCTGATCACTTAGGTGTAGGTTGGTTTAAGAACAACATATCACTGATGGAGTACCTGCCACCATTATTTTCTATAGGAGGGTGTTGCAGTACCAGTGCTTGGACCATGTGTAGTGTTGGACCTACTCCAGCTTTGACCTTTGAGGTTGAGCAAATCTACAGCTGTTTTTGGTCCTTTTTGGCAGTAGTACCTGTATACGTTTAGCTTGTGAATATAAATAGGCTTATTCTTTTGTGGGAGGGTGCCTGCCCCTCCTTAAACCCCTCCTTGCTCCTCCCTTAACCCCTCCAATGTGGTAGCAAATATTCCCCATTTTCAGTTGCTTCCCCGTTCTTCCCATATTTCTTACCAAAACGTATACCTACATCTGTGGAAATCTCAGCAGTCGGGGCACAGATCTCTGCACATAAATTATAGGAAAGGCAGCGATGCCGGCATTCACATGTAGATTAGTGAATAGTAGTTTGTGGTACGTTAATAGTACCAAACATACTACAAGATGCAGTTTGTGAATATGCACCATAGTATGGACGTTGGAGCTGAGCTTGAAAACAACTCAAATGAAGCAAACAAACATAGGTTAGCAGCTTTTAGAAAGTTGTATAAAACGGCTGTTCGTATGGCAAAGAAAGACTGCTGATGTCTGAAGTTGACAAACATATCAAACTCCACTATAAACTTTTTTAAACCCCTAAAAGAAATAACCAGCCTTAAATCAACTTCTAGGCCTCTCTAAACACTTGTATGCCATAGTTAGGGGCATAATGAACCCACCGATACAGCAGCCACAGCTGGGGTGAGTCCTTTATGGGCCTTTTCTGTCTGCATGCTGAAAAGGAAGGATGGGTGAAAGGGTGGATGAATGAAACAATGTGTGGGTGGGTGAAAGGCTGGGTGGCTGAAAAGGATGTGTGAAAACAAGTATAGGTGAGTGAAAGAATGTGTGGGTAGGTTCGTGCAAAAATGGAAATGGATGCATGGGTGAAAGGATGTGTGGGTGAAAAGATGAGTGACAGAATGTGTGGGTGATGAGAGGATAGGAAACAGAAACATGGGTGGGTGAAAGGATAGAGGAAAGGATTTAGTGAAAGGTGGATGCGTGAAAGGTTGTGCAGAAGGGTGAAAGGAGGATCGGAAAGTTGAAAGGATGGATGTGTGTGTGGGTGAAAGGATGTTATGTTATGTTATGTTATAACAGATTTCTAGAGCGCACTGTCACCAAAGGTTTCCTGGCGCTGATTGGACTGGAGAAGAGGGGAAGATCAGGGAGGGAGGGAAATTTAGTGGGGAAAGAGTAAAGTTTTTAGGGATTTCCTGAAAGAAAGAAGGGAACAAGATGACTTAAGTGCAAGAGGGAGAGAGTTCCATAGCTTGGGGGCTAGACAGGAAAAACTGCGGCCGCCCGATCTCGAGAGTTTAAAAACGAGGAATGACAAGGAGCGAAAGATGAGTGGATCTCAAGGTGCGAGGGGGACAGTAAGGAGTGATGAGAGACTTGAGGAACGCAGGGGCAGGACCAGTGAGAGCCTTAAACACCAGACAGTGAACCTTGAAGGTGATTCTTTCGCTCACTGGAAGCCAGTGAAGGTGACGTAGAAGAAGTTGAGCAGACTGCCATTTAGGAGTTTTAAAGATCAGCCGGGCTGCTTGATTTTGGACGATCTGCAACCTTGACAATAAAGTTTTAGGGAGACCGTAGTAGATGGAATTTGAGAAGTCCAGCCTGGACAGCACCAGGGCTATCAGTGCTTGCAGCAAGGCTTCAGATGAAAGGAGGTGAGCGACTTTCCGAATCCTGTAGAGTTGGAACATACAGGAGGATGTTACTGCGCTCACCTGTGCCTTGAGAGTGAGCCCGGAGTCAATCAAGACTCCGAGACTCTTCACACATCCAGCAGGGGAAGGTGGTGTTCCCAGCTCAATCGGCCAGTACTGAGGGCCCCAGAGCAGGGCGCTTCTCCCCGGAAGGAGGAGCTCAGTCTTGCTCGGATTGAGCTTAAGTTGGTTTTGATTCATCCAGAGCTGGATATGTGTCATGACAGCCTGGAAATTAATGGCAGCATCAGGGGAAGAGAGGGGAAAAATAATCTGCAAATCATCCGCATAATTGAATACGGTGATGTCCCATTTACCCAGGGAGTGAAGGAGGGGTTGGAGATACAAATTAAAAAGGAGAGGGGACAAAGAGGATCCTTGGGGGACTCCGCAAGAAGAAGGAACGCTGGTGGCGCAGAAAGGGCCCAAGCTGACTGCCTGGGACCTTTCCTCGAGGAAGGATTTGACCCAGGATAGGGCGGGCCCACAGATTCCGGCGGATTCGACACGGTGGATTAAGATGTTATGGTCCACCGTGTCGAAAGCCGCCGAAAGATCGAGTAGCACCAATGCCTGGGGTTGTCCTCTGTCCTCGCTGCGTCTGAGATTGTCCAATACAGCGAGAATCACGGCCTCGGTCGAGTGAGCTGGTCTAAACCCAGCCTGATTGGATGCCAGGTATCCGGACTCCTCGATGAAGTTTGAGAGGCAAGTCGTGACATGAGCCTCAAGGATTTTGGATAGGAAGGGTAAGAGGGAAATGGGACGGTAATTAGCTAGGACTGCTGGATTGGCGCCAGGCTTTTTTAGAAGAGGCACCAGTGTGGCCTCTTTGAATGACCTGGGGACGGTGCCCGAGTTGAGAGAGGAGTTGAGTAAAGGAAGGATGCAGTGGTGAAGGGTATGGCAGATATCACGAAGCACGGAGGGAGGGCAGCAGTCCCTGGGAGATCCGGATTTCACACGGACAGCCAGTCTGGCGAGAGATTCAGGATTGAGCGCCGGGAGATGAGAGAAAGTGAGTGTGTTGACACGGGGGGGATCGGATGTGACGAGAAGGGGCGAGTGAGGGATAGAGTTCTTAATGGAGGTAATTTTATCAATAAAGAAAAGATTAAGGGCAGTGCAGGATTCCAAGGAAGGGGGTGGAGTCGGGAGTGTCCTGGCGTCTGATGTCAATTCGCCGAGGACTTTAAAGATCTCCTTGGATCTGTTAGGAGCTGTTAGGATCCTGTTGGAAATAAAAGTAGTTTTGGTGGTAATGATAGCGGTTTTGTAGGCTTTGCGTGCGGACACGTAAGCTTCTCTGTCGGGGGCATGGTAGTGGCGCCGCCATCTGCGCTCCAATCGGCGCAGCTCCAGATGCTGTTGCTTTAGAATGGAGTTATACCATTTGTGGGATTTATTGAGATGGGTGCGAGAATAGCAAATGGTGGGTGCACAAATGTCGCTGGCCATCGTTAACCAGTGAGAGATATTGGCGTCCAAGATGTTGATGTCGATGTCTGAGGACTCGGGGGGTAGGGGCTGGGATTTAGCAAGTAGGGAGAGGAAGGCAGGCGAGTCAAGAGACTTCCAATTCCGTGCAGACCCTCCAGGCCGGGAGGGAGGCCTGACCAGGCCCGTTATAAGGATGGAGGACTCAATCAGTAGGTGGTCAGACCAGACACAGGGGGAAATAGTCAGGTCAAGGAGTGATATGCCCTGAGTCCAGATGTGGTCTAGGATGTTGCCCCCGATGTGAGTGGGAGAGGCGACATGCTGCGTCAGGTTGAGGCTAGAAAGTGCCTCAAACAGTTCGGTGGCATGAGAGCCGGCATCAGCATGGTTGAACCAATAATTGAAGTCGCCGAATATGGCCACACGGGCTGAAGAGGTCATGAGGGCAGTGAGCTGCTCACAAAAGGTGACAGGAAACAGAGGCATCGGGGTAGGGGGGCGATATAAGACAATAAGGGTCAGGGCCCCAGCTACGGTTGGCAGGCTAATTACCAAGTTTTCAGCATCAGGGAGACAAAAGGATGAAGACTTGATGAAAGGAAGGTCTTTCCGAATGATTGCTGCAACCCCACCGCCACGGCGGCCATGCGGTCGGTTGGCATTCAACAGGTAATAATTGGGGGGTAAGGCAGCCAAAATATCGGGAAGGGAAAGGTCGGACAGCCAGGTTTCGGTGAGCAACAGGATGTCTGGGTTTTCCGCGGTCAGTAGGAGAAAGATATCAGTGTGATGTTGGGGAAGAGATCGGGTATTGAGGTAAAATATACGAATACGAGTTTCTGGTGGCGCAGGAAGTGGCTCAGGTACACGAATGAGTCTAGGAGTGACAGTGTCGGCCGCGATGCCAAGGGAAGTCAGGCGGTCCCAGGTTGTAGATGGAAGGGCACTGGGAGGCTGCTGATGATTTTTAAGTGCGGCAGATGAATATGCCAATGGTTGGGCAGCATTCCAGGGCCCTGGGCCCGTCTGGGCGCGGACGGGCGCAGACGGGCTTGCCTTAGGCGCGCCTTCGGCGCACAAACGGCGCGCCCGCTGCGCCCGTCCGCTGCGCGTACGGTAGAAGCACATGCTTTATGGCAAAGGTAGGAGGCGTGGCCAGTTGCAGTGGGCGTGGCCGGGGGGAGCGGCCGCTGGAGGCGGCGAGCAGGAGGATAGGTACAATGATGGGTGAGAGGGTGAAAGATTTAAGGGTGAAATGATACGTAGGCTGGTAAATGGTTGGTAGGATGGGTGAAAGGATGTGGTGATGAAAGGATAAATGAAATGGTGGATGGATGGATGATGGATAGATGGGATGGAGAACGGCTGAATGATGGATCAAAGAGTGAATGGATGACAGATTATAAAGGTGAAATGTTGGATATCAGTGGGTGGATAGAAAGGTGAAGGGATCAATGGATAGATGCTTGGATAGAAGAGAGCTATTCTAAAATGCAAAAGATGAAGCAAGAGGTGCTCCAAAAATGCTGCAGTGAAAGTGATAGGTAACAAAAGTGCAAAGGTGTGCTAGTGTTTCTTAATAAGAACAACATTCCAATGTCATTGTTGACAATGTGGATCAATAATTCAATCCAAATAATCAAAATGCATGTTCAATTTGATGACACCTAAAGGAATTTATATTTAACAAGTTCAGCTTTCAGTGTTTTGAACCATCCAACAACTCAAACACGGGTCTGTCTTCATCAGGACAAAGGGGAACAACTTAACAGAAAAGCATAACACTTTGAAGAACAATGAATTAATCTAATCTGTGAAGGAGACACATACATCATTAATCTTACCTCCCTTCCACAAATAGTCCATAGTTATGCAAAGGAAGCCCTCTGTGCGAAAACAATATGTGGATCTGTACATACAACTGTAAACAATATACCTGAAAGGATCCAGAGGACATCTACTATTAACATGGTCCAGAAACAATATTTGGGTATTCATTTTCACATTGTGTATTGGGGCACTCCAGTATGAATATCTCTAAAGAGGGGGTTAATATCAAGCAGATCTGTATAAGTACCTGTGACCTAACAGGCTTTAGAGAGCTGAAACAGGCATCAACATATAGAAAATTGAAATATATGGGATTTTGTGAAAAGCAAGGGGAGCCGCAAACATCTCTATGTTTTAGAGAGTTTAAACAGACATCTCTACATGGACTAGCCCAAAGACAATATCCGAAAGTCAAATTACTGGGACTCTGTGTATGTGGGATAAAAATAAAACAAATATATGAATTGGGGTGAGTTGTGTTGGACCCTTTAAAGTGGATGAGTAGTTTTTCTGTCAGACTTTAAACCCATAATAGAAGTTGGTGAGGATTCAGTCAAGCCCATAAAAGTGTGTATCAAGGTGCAGCTTGGGTCATGTCTTTCTCCACTCATTTTAATGTGTGTGCAAATCTTAAATCAGATCTTAACTAATCACTGGAAGTCAAATTTCAAAATTACATAGATGACATACAGGTAATTTTTACTTTTCTCAAGCCCTTACAGCACACAGCTGAAAAGCAGTACAGAATCTTTTCAGCCATCCAAGAACTTGAAGAATCCGAGTAGAAAGAGTTAAAAGCAAGACTCTTAAGTTCATGAGGTTTGCATTCAAGTTAAAGAGAAAGTGAAGACCTTATGGCTACCCTTTGATGAGGAACGTGCAATGGATGCTTATCCAGTCTTCCAATGATAGCCATAATCATAACTATTATTGGTATGCAAACCTCTTTCCCTACTATCACAAGAAGACATAGCCACTTGATTGGTTCCAAAATGGATTTCAGTAAAGCTCTGCAAACAGAAACTTGTAAACAGAATATTATAAAGATGTACGTTTTTACAGAATTCCTCTAGTTTTTTCAAGGTCAAATTCCTGCTTATTCCTTTGTATGATATGGAAGTGGACAAACTATTTATTTTGGAATGAGACCCGAAGGAGGTTTACATGTACGCCTTGTCTATGTTGTCCTCACTTTTAACCTTTTTCTTCCCCAAATTATGCTGGTTGTCCTCTGTTAATTCCTTAGTTTCTTGTCAGTTATCTGCCTCCCTCTCTGTGCAGCTATGCCTGGCAGCTGCTGCCCCTTGCAGGTTGGTGGTTCAAGGTCCTCCCCAACCCTTTGGCTACTGCCGGCGCCTCATTCCTGGTGGGCTAGTGGGGAGCATCTGTGCTCTGCTGCTGGTCTGCCTTCTGTCCTGGTGCTTCGGCCTCCCTCATCGCTACAAGATCACCTGCAAGGACCACACCATCTGACCTTTAGGAAGGATCGCCATCGTTTACAAGAAATCCTTCCACCTGACCACCCACTCGGACGACCCAACGACAACAATGGAACATCTTCACTTCCAGGCCCACAACCAATCTCTGCGGCACCCTCGTCTACAGACCTCCTGGATCCCGCCCACCCTTCACTGATGCCATCTTTGACTACATCGCACCCCAAGCTCTGGCATCTACCAAATACAACCTACTCGGCGACTTCAAAATCCACCTGGACAACCCCAATGACCAGAACACTGCATCCCTTCTGGAGAACCTCACCAACATCGGACTCAGGCAGCTAGTCACCTCTCCGACCCACGCAGCAGAACACATGCCCCACCCCGTCTTCTCCACCAGCAAAAACATACCTACAGCCACACCTCCAAACTCTTCTGGAATGACCACTACTGCGTTTATTTCGCCTTCAACAAACCCACCGTAAACCACTGTACCCACTGCCCCCCTGACTGCAACTGGAATAAGGTCACAAAGAACATGTCACAACCTCCCTAAGTACAATCACATTTCCGACATCCATAGATGCCTGCCAATACATCATCACGCAACCTCCACCGATGGATCTCTAACTGTTCCGGCGCACTTGCGCCCCTCAAGAAAGCACCCGGCAAGCAACACTCCAAGAAAGCCTGGTGGTTCATTTCCGTCCTCCATGAGTCCAGGCGCAACTGTAGAAGGCTTGAGAAGAGATGAAGGAACAACAAAATTCCGGAAGCCAACGCAGCCTTCAAAGCCACCGTCACCACACACCACATTCTCCTCAAAACCACAAAGCAAACGTACATCAAAGAAAGAATCAGCACGCACAACAGCAAAGAACTCTGCGACATCATCAAGGAGGTCGCCAAACCCAACAGCAAAAGCAAAGAAGTCCCACCGTCCCAAGACCTCTGCAACAAGCCCAGCACCTTCTTACACCACAAGATCAAGCAGATCTATGACAGCTTTGACACACAAGACTCACCCATCATGACCGCCACTACCACATCCGACAACGATGGCCCCCAACAGATCCTGCTCAACTGGACCCCGCTCACCATGGATGACACCCTCAAGACCATGAAGAGCATTCACTCCGTAGCTCCCTCGGACCCCTGCCTGCACCACATCTTCCACAGAGCCCCCACCACCATCGCCCCGAACTACGCCGCACTGCTCCATTGAGATCACCACCTTCCCCGATGACTGGAAGCACTCAGAGATAAAACCCCTGTTGAAGAAACCAACCGCCAACCTGACAGACCTCAAGAGCTTCAGATGCAGCTCCCATCTCCACTTCCTAGCCAAGGTCATCAAGAAGGCCTTCAATGCGCAACTCTCTGAGTTCATACAAGTCAACTACAGCACCAAGAACACCCTCCTTGTTGCCACCGATCACATTCTCGACTGGAGAGAAACATTAGCCCTCATCCCCCTGGTCCTCTCAGCCGCCTTCTACACCGTCTCCCATCACACTCTAAGCACAAAACTCCAAGACGCCTTACTCACCAGTAGAACACAGCGAATCAGACTTACTCTGTTCCTCTCAGATCCCATAGA
Source organism: Lissotriton helveticus (assembly GCF_964261635.1). Classification (NCBI taxonomy): domain Eukaryota; kingdom Metazoa; phylum Chordata; class Amphibia; order Caudata; family Salamandridae; genus Lissotriton; species Lissotriton helveticus. The sequence goes on from NC_136067.1 coordinate 1,956,233,663, forward strand.
GATCGTCCGCTCTTTCCTGAGCCTCATCCTCTTCAACGTCTACATGACCTCACTTGCTGCCATAATCAGGAACCACAGACTCAACATTGTCTCCTACGCCAGCGACAGCTAGCTGATTCTCTTCCTCACCAACAAGCCCACAATCGCCAGAACCAACTTCAACAACGGGATGAAGTCGCCACTTGGGTGAGAGACAGCTACCTCAAGCTCAACTTAGACAAGACCGAAGTCCTCATCCTGGGGCCCAACACCTCAGTTCAGGAAGACTCCTGGTGGCCTGCAGTAGGAACCCCCCCCACACCCATGGACCATGCACAAAACCTCGGCATGATACTGGGCTCCTTGCTCACTATGAACCACCAGATCAACGCTGTCTCCTCATCATGCTTCCACACTATTCGTTTGCTTTGAAAGACCTTCAGATGGATCCTCACAGAGGCCAATAAGACGGTCACCCACGCACTCATCAGCAGCAGACTCGAAAACGGCAACGCACTCTACGCAGGCGTCACCCAGAAACTCTTCAGGAAATGACAGAAAGTTCAAAACGCCACTGCCAGACTGGTCCCCAACATCCCCCGCCACAGCCACATCTCCAAACACCTACGAGAACTCCACTGGCTCCCAGTCAACAAAAGAGTCACCTTCAAGCTCCTCACACGTGCCTGCAAAGCCCTCCGCGATGCCGAGCCATCATACCTGAACCACCGCCTCTCATTCCATGTACCCACCAGACACCTTCGCTCCGCCCAACTGGCCCTGGCCAATGTACCCACATGATCAGGACCGGAGGAAGATCCTTCTCGTACCTCACAGCCAAAACCTGTAACTCCCTGCCCCTCCACCTCAGGCTATCCCCATTGCTGACCCAATTCAGGGATGATCTCAAGTCCTGGCTCTTCGACTGAACCTCAGCCCCCATTCGGACCTGCAACCCCCCCACTCCCCCTACCTGACCACCACCCCAGTTCCTTGAGACCCTCACGGGTGAGTAGTCGCACTTAACAAGTACTGATTGATTAATTGGTTGTTTCTTCCCCCTTCATTCCTTCACTCCTCCTTCCTCTGCGTATGTGTGTGTTGGTGTTAGATAAGAGATTCCAGTTCTTGGTCTCTTTAGTGAATGGAATGCAGGGTTTGAATTGTGTTGGAGGGTTGCTGGGAGTTGTGCCTGGAAGCAAAGGATGTGACTGGGCTGTATGGTTGCTCCCCAGCACAGCGGAATAGAGTACTTACTTGCGAACTTGAGGTGAAGTACTTAATTTTACACCACAGAACCGGCGATGAGATTCTGCCCCGGCAGAGAACCTATATGGAAAGCAGAATGTCCATACATAGCTGCAGATCACTGGAGGCATTGCGGTCTCTAAATAGAAACAAACGGCCAGATGCATCAAGTATTTTTCTTCTTGCAAACAGGCAGATTCGCAAAATCGTCCCGTTTGCAATCGCAAAAAATGCTTCTGCGATGCATCAAACCCAATTTTGCGATTTGGTAACCTGTTACCGAATTGCAAAATGGGTTTGCGATTCGCTATTTGGAAGAGGCGTGTTTAGGGCGTCCCTTCCAAATAGCGAATCATAACAGTATGCATGAATGTTTTGTGACCGGGAATGAGGTCGCAAAACATTCACTTTTTACCACCTACTTCAAGTAGCTGGTAAGAGATTCACAAATGGGAAGGGGTCCCTAAGGGACCCCTTCCCCTTTGTGAATGTATGTAAAAGCATTTTTAAGAGCAGGCAGTGGTCCCAAGGAAAACTGCCTGCTCTTAAAAATATAAAAAGAAAACTTTACATTTATCTTTTTGTAAAGCATTTCAGGCCCATGCATCAAAGGAAAAACCGGTCGCAAACGGGCAGAATCTCAGAATCTGCCCCTTTGCGACCGGTATTTTTGCATTTGGCATGCATCCTCCCAAATGCAAAAAATCGCAATTTAAGGAATCTCCAAATTGAGATTCCTTAAATGCAATGCATGAAAGTTAAAAAATTAGCGATTTAGCTAACAGGAGTAGCAAATTACCATAAAGTTGAACTTCATGGTAATTTGCAAAAAACTATGAAAAATTGACTTTTGTGCATTTTTTAAAGTTTCATGTTGCACACACACATGCCCTAAGGGCATGTGTGTGTGCAACATATGCGCACAGATCAATTTATGGGGTGCAACAGGGTGTCATTTTGACACCCTTGTACCCTTGAAATTGCATGAGCAATTTCCGAGTACCTACTGGTACTCGCAAATTGCTCATGCAATCTCCAATTCATTCCTAAGGGCCTAGAGGCCCATAGGAATAAATGGGACAGCATTCCTTAACTGCGACTAGCAATTTGCGAGTAGCAATTAAGGAATATGTAAGAATCGCTATTTTTATAGCGATTCCTACATGCGTAGGCTTTTGCGATTTCTAAATAGCGATTCCTTAAAAATCGCTATTTAGGAATCGCAATTCTTTCTGTTGATTCATGTGGCAGTTCGTTTTCCTTTAAGGATTCGCAATTAGGGAATCGCCAAACATGGTTTTGATGCATCTGGCCCAAAGTCACTGGCAAGTGGCGGAGAGGAAGCGGCGGATCACAAAAGACTGTGGGCCAGATGCATCATGCAAAGAAATAGCGATTCCTTATTAGCGATTATTAAGGAATCGCAAATAAGGACTCGCTGTTGGCTATGCATGATGAGGATAGCGAAGAAATAAGGAATCGCAAAAAATCGTTAAATACAATAGCGATTCCATTTTAAGGAATCGCTATTGTTCAAAAACTCGAAACTCGCATTTAGCGATCCCGCTATTTGCGATTTCGCAAATAGCGATATCGCAAATAGCGATATCGCTAATTGCGGGACCGTGAAAACTACAGAGTCGCATTGGGAGCAGGCTGATTACATCACAACCAGGAAGTCAATCAGCCCATGCTGCCACCTGTGCACAGAGGAACACAGAGGCAGAAGCTGAGTGCAGGGAGAGAGAGCAGAAGAACACAAACTGCAGTCTGCTCACAGGTGGAGACAGCCATGTCCCAAACAGCTACAGAGGAGGGTGCAGTGGGCAGGAAGCGAAAAATCAAGTTTAGTGAGAGTGAACTTGACCTCCTCATTGAGGAGGTTGCAAACAACCATGAAAAGCTATTTGGGAAGCTCTCCCTTAAAGTGCCAGAGGCATATAAAAGAAGGATCTGGAACCGGATTAAAGACAAGGTGAATGCTGTGGGGGTCACACATCGCAGCATAGATGACCTAAAGAAACGCTGGTACGACCTGCGCAGTCGTGCCAAGGAGCGGGTAGCGGAAAGGCTGAAGGAGGCGAAGGGGACTGGAGGAGGAGGCCCAACAGTCCCAGACAACACAGCCCAGGAGGACATGGTTGAGGGCACACTTGAGCCAGAAGCAGTGGTGGAAGTAACGCAGCTGGACACATCCGGGGCGGCCAGTAGCACACAAGGTAAGATGCATGAAAATCAACAGAACAATGTAAATACTGATAGTGCCCAAATGTAAATCAACCTGCAAATTCACATTAGAAATGTTCCAGCACACTTTTTACATAGGGACACTAATGCATCATGGGACTTGTAGTCAGTAGAACCCAATTTCCTGTCAGAATCCAACATAGTAAGCCCAAATGCTACCAAAATGCAGTACAGTCATTGATGAGAGACAGTGAGAACATTAATGTATTGATTTATTAATGTTGCTCAACTAATGCAACAACATTAAATAACATTGCAATGTTTCACATGACAGATGCAGCAGAAGTAAACACTGATGACAGTGATATTGGAGACAGCACACAGGTCATCCAAGAGGCTGCCGTGTCAAAACCTGTGACACCACCACCCAAATCCAAGGCACCAGCAAAACGCAGGGCCACAGTTACCCCACTGCAGCCAATGGAGTCAGAACAGGATTCAGTTACCGCTCCCAGTACAAGCCGTCCAAGTGCGAGCCACACAACTACACCGCAGGCACATGTCCGTCCGGGAACAAGACGCAGGCCAAGGCCCCATACTTGGGCACAGGATGCAGGAACTCCCAATGAGTGGGGTGGCGTGGAGACACAGATGGTGCGGGTACAGTGCATGCAAGCGAGGCACATGGGAGCCATCAACCTGCAGATGACGAAAATGAACACAAACATATCTGTAATGGCTGAGAGTGTGAGGGAGCTCACTACTGCACTAGTGGAAGCACACAGAGAATCCAACAACACCCTGCTGGAGGTGGCACGTGTGATGCAGGAGGGACACACCGCACAGAGGAGGAGGCATCACCAGTTTATCACATGCATGGGTGGCTATACCAGGTCCAACAACAAGATCGGCGCAAGCATGGCACAGCTGTCACGTCAGTCTGTGGAAATGCAGATAGATATGGGCCATTGTTGTGGGGATGTGTCCAAGGCACTCGGCCAAATTACAACTGCCGTTGAACTGATCCAGTCTAGCACTGGTGGTCAGGGCGATGTGACAGGGGAAGAGGGTAGTGAGGCATCCAGCCTCAGCAGCATCACTGCGCCAGTCACCACTGTCAGGAGGAGTAGTAGCCGTAGACAAGAACCTCCTGCTGCATCCGGGAATGCCGATGCAGATGCAGGAGAAAGACATTTGGGTGTGAGAGGGAGGAGACGCTAAACCTATTCAGAGGGGTGTAATACATCATGGTGACGTAACCATGTACAAGACAATATCTGTGACTGCATTACAAGTCCGTTGTGTGTCTCTTGTGTCCTTCAGTGCATGCAGTTAATGTGCTAATGGACACCAGCTCTGTTCAATATCACACCCCTACCGCCTGACGTGGTAATAAATAGTTCACCTTCAAATGCAAATGAGTGTTGTGTGTCATTTTTACATACCTTAGAAATAATGCAGGGTGATGTCTGTACGTTTTCTTTGTCCCTCGGCTGAACTCCCAAGATGTGCCCGGCGTGGTTGTGCTGGGGGCTGGTTGCCCTCTGTGTCAGATTCCTCAATAGGGATACCTCTCCTTGTTGCTATGTTGTGCAACATTGCACATGCCGCAATAATCCTGCAGCATGTTTCCGGTTGGTACAGCATTGCTCCTCCAGTTTTATGCAGGATGCGGAAGCGACTCTTGAGCAATCCAAATGTCCATTCTATTAGATTACGTGTCCTGATGTGGGCTGCATTGTACCTCTGTTGTTGTGGGCTCGCTGGGTTCAGGTATGGAGTCAAGATGTAATGCCTCACCGCGTATGCACTGTCACCTACAGAGTTACGAACAATATGTTAGTGTCAGGTATGCATTGCCATTACCTAAGTCAGTGATGAGTATTGTATTCAACTTACCTAGCAGGTGTCCATTGCCAAAATCACCCCTGAGCAGACGTGTGTGCAAGCCACTATGGCGGAAGATATAGGAATCGTGAGTGCTTCCAGGGTATTGTGCAACGAGGTCGGTGATGATGTTATCAGCATTGCACACTGCTTGGACATTGATTGAGTGATATGCTTTCCTGTTGCGAAATATATACTCATTTACGGCAGGGGGACATATGGCTACGTGGGTGCAATCTATGCATCCGATCACGTGTGGGAACTGTGCTACTTGGTAGAAGTCCTGTTTTGTTTGGCTCAATTCCTGTGGGGTTGTGGGGAAGGTGATGTGGTTGTTGATCACAGACATCATGGCGGCCAGGAAGGATTTGAAGAACCGTGAGAGGGAGCTCTGTGATACCCCTCCAGCTTCTGCCACTATATCCTGGAAGCTACCTGACACAAGCAGGTGCAGGCTACATAGCACCTGGACATGAGTAGGGATTGCCTGGGTCCTACGTGTTTGGCGCTGCAATAGTGGGTCCAATTCATCTATTAAGTCTAGTATCATTGCTGCATTCATCCTGTACTTGTCATAAATTTGCTCACGAGTCTGGCCCAACAATGTGATGCGCAGCCGGAAGATTCTCTCCTGGATTCTCCTTCTGGCCTGGCCTGCTGCAAGTATCCTCCTCCTCGCGAAAATGTAGAGTCCTGCCATTGTGGGAGGCCACTATGGCCTCATGGGTCTGTTTAAATACACCTCTGATGTAAAGCAGGTGAGTGGAATTTTTTATTTTTTTTACCACCTGATTGTGATTCCCTTAAAACTGCTATTGCTAAATAGCGATTTTATATGTAATCGCAATTAGCGAGTTTTCATGCATGGGATTAGCGAATTTATTGCGAATTCGCTATTTTGATCTTGCGATTTCGCTATATATTTCGCAGTATCCTTGGGTTCTCGCTAATTGAGATTCGCTAAGGGGCTTCTACCTTGATTCTGTGATTTTATTGCTATTTCACATTTTTGCGTTTGCGAATTCGCTTTTTGCTAGGTTTTCAGGTCATGAATGGCGTTTCTTTCATTTGCGATCACAATTGGTAATTCGCACCAGTTGCGAGCGCTATTTTGGTTGATGCATCTGGCCCTGTATGCCCGTTTTCAACTTTGGTGTGGTGAGTACATTAAGGTCACGAGCTTGACCTTCTGGGTTTGCAGAGGAGTGTGAGCTGTAGCTCTCGAGCTCATGGGCATCGTGTGCTCAACAGCTGTGCAGAGGAACGTGCGCAGTGCAGAAGCGTGCATCTCACGTGTCGGCTATGCAAACACATGCTACGAGGTCACGCAAAATGGCCCCATGACGTTCAATGAATACCTCAGCTTTCGGGACAACTTCGGCAGGTGCAGGATTCCCGCTGTACATGAAACCTTCAGTCTGAACCCAATTGTCACTTTATCTACGGTGAGGACATTGTGTGACAGTTGTTTTTGGAAGAAGCAACCCCATTTTTCATACTTTTTTGTCGGTATCATTATGTTTGAAAGGGCACATTTTTTAAAGGTAATAACTGTTTGTGGGGCAACAGAGCTGGTGAAAACGGCCATTGAAGCAGAAGCATAGTCCGTGTACAGGATCTACAAAATGTGTGTTTTGCAGACTTTCTCACTGACACCCCCACAACTGTCAATACCAAGGGATCCCCCATTAAAGTGGCGGATATGGAAGGAGTATTTCTTGAATTATTTAGGCACTATACAGGATGAGGAATTGTCTCAAGGAGAGAAAAAAAATTCTGTCATATTCTATGGGTCAAAAACAAGGAGATGATGGACAGAGCGCTGATTCTTTTCAGACACTAACCCCCAGTCACAGATCCAGGTTGAATCCATCATCGCTCTTTAGCTCACTTCGCCACCCCAGTTCAGACCCAGCTATATTTTGAATTTAAAGGAATTTGTAACGCGCACGTCTATCAAGCGGTTTCTTGGCGCTGAAGAAATGCTGAAAAACCAAGGGCGGGGGCACATAGGACTAGGATGGGAAGGCTTGTAGGAAAAGGAACGTTTTAAGAGCCCTTCGGAACTCCATGTAAGAAGGGGCAGATCTGATTGCAGGGGGGAGTGCGTTCCAGAAAGTGGGGGTAAGGACAGAAAATGTCAAGCCTCCCGACCTGCTTTTCTTGAAGCGGGGTACAGAGAGAAGCAGCTTGGTAGAGGAGCGTAGCTCTCTGCAAGGACGGTAGGTCTTAATAGCGGAGGAAATGAAAGTGGGGGCGGACCCCGCCCGAGCCTGAAAAGTCGTACAGCCCAGCTTAAAAAGAGCCCGTTCTTTGATGGGTAGCCAGTGTAGTGATTTGAGTATGGGAGTAATGTGGTAGGATTTGGGTAGCCCATGAATCAGGCGGGCAGCCTGATTTTGCACTAGCTGGAGGCGTCGAAGGGCGTAGGCGGGAACGCCGTTATACACAATGTTCCCGTAGTCCAATCGCGATAAAACCATCGCCATTAGGATCAATTTCAGAGCAGAAAAGGGAAAAAATCGGGAGATTTTCCGAATAGTGCGGAGGGTAAAAAAACAAGAGGAAACTACAGAGCTGATCTGGGAATGAAGTGTGAGGTGTTGATCTAGAGTGATCTCAAGTGTTTTAACAGAGGACGACGGTGAAGGAGGGGGGACCCAGGGAGGGAGGCCAGAAAGTAGGGGACCAGGGACTGCGACTGCCACCGGTAAGGACTAGCTCTGTCTTGTCCGGGTTTAATTTCAGATGGGTGCAGTTCATCCAGTCCCTGATGAACAACATGACAGATTGAAAATTATGAACAGTAGTTGAGGAGTGAGAAAGATTGAAAATGAGCTGGAGGTCATCGGCATAGTTGTACACCGTGACCTCCATCTCCTGAAGTGCAGAAATAAGGGGGAAGATGTACAGATTAAACAATAAGGGGGGCAAGGGACGATCCCTGAAGAACGCCGCACTGCACCTTGCACGGAGAAGCAGAAAAATCGGCAAGGTGGACGGCCTGGGTGCGGTCACTCAAGAAGGAGCTGAGCCAGGCCAACGCCGGGCCCCCTATGCCCGCCGCCCTGACACGGGAGAGAAGAATAGAATGATCAACCGTGTCAAAGGCGGCGGACAGGTCTAAAAGAATGAGGGCCTGAGGGGTGTTGGAGTCCAGCCCCTCCCTGAGTTCGTCTATGACAGAGACGACCACCTTCTCGGTGGAGTGCCGAGGGCGGAAACCCTCCTGGCACGGTGCGAGGTAGCCGCTGTCTTCCACGAAGGAGCTGAGCACCTTGGTGACGCAGGACTCAAGGACCTTACCCAAGAAGGGAAGGAGGGAGATAGGGCGATAGTTTTAAGGGGAAGAGGGATCGGCAGCAGGCTTTTTTAGGATGGGAATAATGGTGGCCGCTTTATAGGGGGCGGGGACAGTGCCCAGTCTAAGGGAGTCGTTAAGAAGGGTAAGGGGGGGCAGATAACAATCTGAAAAGATCTTGCGTAAAACGTGAGCCGGGCAAGGGTCGGCAGGGGAACCTGACTTGACACTGTCTAACAAGGGGAGGAGGGTTTCTTTGGTCAGCGGTGGTATGTAGGTCAGGCCAGATTTGTTAGGTGACGGCTGAAAGTCACAAAAGGTAGGGGAAGGGGGTGGGGTATGTTAGCCTTGATAAGTGCGACTTTCTCAATGAAAAAATCATTGAGGGAGTCGCAGAGGAGCTGGGAGGGAGGGGTTTTGGAAGATGTCCTGTCAGAGGAGGCCAGCTCGTGAACTGTAGCGAAGATTTCTTTTGGTGGCTCTCGGCTGCGAGAATCCTGCCCGAGAAGTATTCGGTCTTGGCGAGGAGGATATCTCTTTTATATTCATTAAGGGTGGAAGTATAAAGAAGCTTGAGGGTAGGACAGTAGGCAAGCCTCCAGGCTCGTTCTGCTTGGCGCACTTCAAGTTTTTTTGCTTTGAGGTCGGGGGTAAACCACTTGTTAGCCTGATGGGCCCTTCTAATTGTGACACGCTTCACGGGGGCCGCTTGGTCACAGGCCCTCGAGAGCCAGCTGTCCAGGGTGGCTGTTTGAGATGGTAAAGTGAGACCTGCTGAATCAGGGCAGGTGGCTGACAAGGAGGCGCAGAGGGAAGGGATATCTACTCTGCTCCAGTTCCTGGCCCAGGTGTTTTTGGGGAGGAAAGGTTTTTTTGTGAGGCTGAGGTCCCGGAAAAAAGAGATCAGGAAATGGTCGGACCACGCACAGGGTGCGACAGTGGGGGTAGTGACTGGGATATTGAGGGTCCAAATTTGGTCCAAAGTGTGGCCTCTGGAGTGAGTGGGGGTGTGAACCTGAGGAGCAAAATTAAGACTAAGAAGGAGCTGGATAAAAATCTATAGACATGGCGTCTTCCGCCGGGTCATTGGGCCAGAAATTGAAGTCCCCTAGAACCAGAACAGATGCATTGTTAACTACCAATGCGGCCAGAAGGTCTTGGATGGCTGGGATAAAACATGGGCTGGGCTGGGGTGGGCGATAGATTAACACACACGTGATGGGGGTCTGAAAAGAGGCGGAACGCACGACTAGGTAGTCGACCACTGATATGGAAGGGGAAGGAAGTACCTGGAAATGGAAACCGGTTCGGGCAATCAGGGTGACCCCGCCCCCTGTCTTCCCCTCCGGCCGATCGGCACGGAGATGAAGTAGGGGGGAGGAGAGCTGCTAGTACACTGGGTAGTGAGTCCGTACGAAACCATGTTTCCGTCAGGAACAAGAGGTCTGGTTTATGAGAATCCAAGAGGTTATGCGTGTAACAAGAGGGAGAGAGAGGACTAGATAGCTAGTCCGAGTCCCCGAGGGTTTATATGTGATTAATCAAAGAGGACTAGCTTAAGTTGACCAAAGTGTTGCAGTACTCTAATTAGTTCTGTCACGGGCACCTTGTTGGTGTATTCATGAAGCCCTCACCCACCAACCTAGTTGGGGGCATGCTTCATCATCGGGCCCACCCAGTGACACCTAGTAAGGCCTACCAGAGGACGACGGCGGGACAACAGGTACAAGGCAGGCACTGACCAGAAAGACTGGTCATCCCCTTACCGCTTCCCTCCAGGAAGCCTTGGCTAATAACCCAAAGCGTATGCATGAGAAGGGAATCCCCCTCTCACATATAGAAAAACGCCTTAGTGAGTGTATCACATAGTCTGTACCACAACACTAAGTCTGTTTTATTTCTCCACACCTTTTAAAAAACGGTCCTGAGGAAAGCCAGAATACTCTAAGGCACTGGCTGAAACATGTCGACCATCTGAAGGATGCAGGGGGCAGTAACTCACCACCCTTACGCGTCCTGTAGCCTTACTTTTAACCGCTGGTGACGGCCCAGTTATTAAAATTTAATTTACCCTCGGGTACTGGGACCACCACCAAGCCGTTTTAAATCACAACTCACTCAACCTCACTCACTGCACTCTCAGCAATATACCAGCTCCGCTGTAATCAGACGTCGTAGCACACCCGGGACATACTAGGTGTCACTGGGTGGGCCCGATGATGAAGCATGCCACCAACTAGGTTGGTGGGTGAGGGCTTCATGAATACACCAACAAGGTGCCCGTGACAGAACTAATTAGAGTACTGCAACACTTTGGTCAACTTAAGCTAGTCCTCTTTGATTAATCACAATCCAAGAGGTTAAACAGTTCAAGCTGATGCTTGACCGCCGACCTGGTGTTCAGAAGGAAAGCCGAGATAGTAGGTGTAGGGTTGGAGGAGGGAGGAGTTTGGGAAAGGACAGGAGAGGGGGGGAGAGAAAAGACAGAGAAGGAGGAAGAACACATGAAGGCCTACCTCGAGCCAGGCCAAGTTCTGTGACCCGTGTGAGGGAGGCTGGCTGAAGTGGCCAGGGAGCCTGATAAGAACAAAGTAGTGCGGCAGAGTAGGAAAAAAAACGGGCATAGTGAGTTGCCACTAGCCCCGGCCGGCCGCGGACGGGCGCAGTCGGACTTGCCTTTGGCGCGCCGCTGGCACGCCCGCTGCGTGCGTGCGCTGCGCGTGCACATGAGGGGGGGCTTAAGAAGGTCAGAGGCGCAGGAGACTAGAGCGCTGACCTGGGAGAAGGCTCCCAAGATGGCGACCGACAACCCCGTCAGCCCTCCGATCAATCGGCACTCAGCCGTGTCGGACCGGGGCTAGGGGAGCGGGGGCCAGACAAAAAAGCACAAGATAAAAATATGGTGAAGATAAAATTTAAAATAGGATTTGTGCAGCCAAAAGTCAACCGCCAACAGCGACACACACGCAGCTAACCTAGAACCCACTGCCACCGGGTTCACAGCGTCCGCTGCGCGTGCGCATGAGGGGGGCTTAAGAAGGTCAGAGGCGCAGGAGACTAGAGCGCTGACCTGGGAGAAGGCTCCCAAGATGGCGACCGACAACCCCGTCAGCCCTCCGATCAATCGGCACTCAGCCGTGTCGGACCGGGGCTAGGGGAGCGGGGGCCAGACAAAAAAGCACAAGATAAAAATATGGTGAAGATAAAATTTAAAATAGGATTTGTGCAGTCAAAATTCAACCGCCAACAGCGACACACATGCAACTAGCCTAGAACCCACTGCCACCGGGTTCACAGTATCCCACAGCTATATGCAAATCAATCTTGACCCTGTTCCTCTTGGGAACAGTCCAACCGGAACTGCCAAGCCATGTCTTCCCTGGACTGGAAACAAGCATCCTGAGACCGGTTTCGGGCTAACAGCCCTCATCAGCCAGGCTAGCTTGAATCCAGTGACAAAGTGAGCAAGGGACCCACGTCTGGGCATACCCTGACAACTTAGGGCGAACAAAGCAAACACAGGTAGATGATGGACCGAGCCCTGAAACTTTTCACTCACCCCCAGTCACAGATCTGGGTTGAATCCATCATCGTTCTTTAGCTCACTTGACCACCCCAGTTCAGACACAGCTGGGGAACAGTCCAGCCCGAACTGCCAAGCCATGTCTTCCCTGGACCAGAAACAAGCATCCTGGGACCGGTTTCGGGATAACAGCGGTGCTACAAAACTTAAAGGTTTACAATAGAATAGAAAAAAAAACATCTTGACAAAGGAGACATTTTTGAAAATGCTTTGTCTGATCTTGGCGATTATTATTCACTATCGGTGTGTGTTGTCATAGACATGTTTACATTTTTTATGAGGGCAAAGGCAAAACCAGAATCCATTGAAGACTATGGACCTGATTACCAGTTTGGCAGCCTCTGCCACACTGCCAAACTTGCCCGCACACCGCACGCCACATTATGAGTTCATGCGTGGTGTGGCAGGCGGTGCTTTGGCGGTCCCACGGCGGTGCCTTTCAAAGGCTCATATCCGAACCTTAGAAAGGCACTGCAATGGGAGTGCCAAAGCATGTTCCTGCATGGCATGGACTGTGAAGCCCATGGCGTGCTTGAACTGGGGGTTCATGTAGACAGGGGTGCACACCATGTACCCCCCTGCATGTAACCCCAGGTCCAGAGGCAACAGGGGGCCTGAGGGCCCCCTTAGTTCCTCACCACCACCCGGCTCATGTTTGGAAGAAGAATGTGGCAAATTCTGGGAAGTAGGGGAGGAATTATCAGTGTGGGAGGATACACTGCTGAGGGGAGAAAAAATGGTACCACCTCAAAACATAAGGAATACAATTGTAGAATTGTGCCATGAGGGTCATTTGGGTATTGTTAAGAGTAATAAAAGAGTGAAGGAAAGGTACTGGTGGCCTAGGAAGCATGGTGAGGGGGAACATGCAGTGAGGGAATGCATGGAGTGTGACTGTGCAGACAAATCTAAGGTAATGTTAAGATCACCTCTATTTCTGGTGGAAAGTCTCAATGTGGCTTGGGAAGCTATTGGAGTGGGCATCATAGACCCAGTGGCGAATGCAACTGCTAACTGTAATTATGTTTTGGTTGTCGTTGATTATTTTTCTAAGTGGCTAGAGTTGGCTTTTGTGAAAACTGCCAGTGCAGAAAGAGTGCTTGCAAATTCAGATGAGTTATTTCAGAGGGAAGGTTTGCCAACGAAGGAAATAACTGATAATGATGCACAATGTAAGGCTGCAGAGGTTGAATCATTTTTTCAACATAATGGTGTTGAATATACATGTACTTCAGTATATCATCCAGATGGGGATGGTGAAGTCGATATACAGCCGCGTGATTAAGGTTTTCTTCGCAGATGGCTAGTAGCAAAAGTAAAGATGGGGTATTGAAGGTGAGGAAGATGGCTTGGATGTATTCCATCACACCAGGAGTAACAGGGTACAGTCCATTCACTATCATGAGGGGAAGAGTTACTTTTACGTAAGATACACGGGGTGGATGGAGAATTCCAAGCAAGTTCAATGGTCACCAGAAGTAAAAAAAAATATCAAGAGCACACAGAATAAGTATAAAACATGCAGTGATGGTAAATCCTTAGGAAAAGCTTTTTGCGAATAGGGGACCAAGACTTAAAACATCCCTCCTGTCATTCAGTCAGAGAACAGCTTAACGTTGTTGTGTAAGAAACATAAGACCTGGCTATTCAACCTTGATCTGAAGGCTCTTGCAGTAAGTAGAATGCATATTCTTTAGTGCCTACAGGCTCCTTTGAGTGAGTTATGTGCTCTACAAACAAGTAAAAAAATTTAAAAAAAATGTTCTTTCTTGCAACAATAACTATAGCAAGAGGTATTGAACAACTTCAGTGCCATAGAATAATTACTTTCTAAAAATAATGTGAGGTATGTGATATTTTAGAGAAATACTGTGATAAACAGCCTATCAGATAAACTATTTTTGAGAAAAGGGGGAGAGGGGAAAGGAGCAAAATGGAATAAGGAAAATACTTGTCATAGACATGCCAGTCAAATTTAACTGTTAAGTTATAGTTTTTGCCCGACATTTAAAAATCCTACAACAAATAGACAAGAGTCATTTTACCAGGCCTTTAAAAATGCAAACACATCATGTGTGGGTTGCATGCCCAATAGTCACACAACGGAGGGTAAAGATTGTTCCAATTGTGACATGGTACTGGTTGTAGGGGGGTAACAGGAGGTTGTGTAAAAGCCTTCATCATTGTAAAATATTTGTGGATGCTTTATCTGTTGCAGTTTGGTTATATTCTGATGATTGGTACATCACTTGAGGGAAAGGATGTCTAAAATTATCTTTCAATGATTGAAGAACTAGAGGAGATTTCTTGCAGTAAAGAGGGAGCAGCTTTACTGAGGTGGTCACCCAAAATGGCCACGAAATTAAACTTAATTACAGATTAATTTACATTATTGTAGGAAGTGTGCTCAGGGATGAGTTGAATATCATGTCATTGAACAAGTTGTTGGGGTAATTCAAGTACCTAGAGTGATCTATGATAAGTATCGTAAGATTTTCAGTGAAATTGTCAGATACTACAAACTACTGAATGATAGAGATATGCAGTAATAAATAATATTAGGAGTAATGTTGGCCATTAACATGCAGTTGTAGTCTCAGTTAAAAGGAATGTTTAAAGATATGTTCTAGAAAAACATTATAGAGCGCATTATGGGCTTGATTATGAGTTACTCGTGATGGAGGTGTGGTGGCGGTCAGGGACCGCTGCACCAGCAGTCTGGCCGCGTATTACGAGTATGGCTGTCGGAGCGATTTGGGACCACCGCAAGCGACAGGGATCTGCAATCATTGACAATGCCGCTTTGTTCTGCGGAAGCAATAGTACGGGTTTCCCCACTGCTAGCCTTTTCATGTAAGTTGAGACCGCCATTAAAAGACTGCCAGTGGGGAAACAAAGGGGGCCCCTAGAGCCCCCTCTTACCTCTGTGCATGCCCTCCTGTTGCTGCACGGCATGGACTGCTCAGTCCATGCAGTGCAGGAATGTGTATTGGCAGTCCCACGGTGATGCAGTTCTAAGGCTCATTTATGGAGTATCACTTCCACTGGTAAGTGAATTGATATACTGCATGCTTTGAATGTCACATTTCGGAACAACCCAGCGTTCTCCGTGTATGTCAAAATATGGTCTAGATGGGAGTAACTGCCATGTACCACTCAGTAGTAAATGTATTGTCTTTCCCAGGAGTTATGTAAACACCAACAATACGTCAGCCCCATGGCCTCCACAAATGCCTTCAGCGGCTCTGTCCCCTTTCCCCTCTTTGCTTTTGATTCCCTGTCTCTCTATGGCACCATGGTTGCTTTCATGTCCCGTCCTAATATTAGGGTACCCAACGGAAGGTCGACCAGTAGGGCATCCAGTGCCAGTGCTAGTAGTGTGTTTGTGTGCAGAGTTGGTGGTATACATATTGAGGCCAGCCGCGGCCGGTAGTGGGAGTACAGGCCAGGCGGTAACGTAGGGAGGGAGAGGGGCAGGGTGGGGGTAGTAATGTATGGATTATGGACCTTAACATGTAAGTAAACATATAAATAAATAAAACAAATTTTTTTGTGCACACTGCATCGCATTTGGTAATGCAGTGCGCGCAACGAAATTTGTTTTATTTATTTATATGTTTACTTACATGTTAAGGTCCATAATCCATACATTACTACTCCCCACCCTGCCCCTCTCCCTCCCCACATTACCGCCCGGCCGGTACTCCCACTACTGGCCGCGGCTGATTGAGGCTATATTTAGGACCTGCCCCTCCCTTGACCTAGTTAGTGCCACGTATCTCCCGATTGGGTCATGCCAAATTTCCTCACTTCCAACGGGTGGGCGGTTCTAAGTATTATCCCCACCCCTGACAACCCCGTAGTGTATACTGCTATAAGTTTGTATCCATATCCATATACCAGCGCTTTATATCTATTGCCCTTCAGGTGGGTTTCTTGAAGTAGCATTAAGTCGGGGGGGGTGTCAATGCAGACATTGTAGCACTATTGTGCGCTTTATTTGATTACCCAATCCATTTACGTTCCATGACAAGATTTTCAGGCTATTGTTTCCCTTGCGCAACCCTTGACTGTGTGCACTTAGGTTGGGAGCTTCTGTTTGGGAGTCGATGTCCCTCTTTTTAGCCAGTTGTCTGTCATAATTACCTCCCCATGTGCTGGACACTTCAATTGTTCTGCAAATTGACGTTTCTTTAACAAACTGTAAACAGTCCAGTAATATCAGGAACAGTACTGTAATCCCCAACTTTGTAACATCCCCCTCCCTGCCACCCTGCTAGGTGGATTAACACACCACCCACCTCCCCAACTCTGTCTCCCTTTTAGCCTTAGTAACTAGAACGGGGTAGGCAAATGCCGATTAGTGTAATGAACCATCTTCGTTCGCTTGTTCATCCCCCAGTCTAGCGATCACGTTACAGTTTCTGCTGACAACGTTCAGATCTATTGAGTAACTACTCTCCCCTTGGGTGCAATTCAACCTCCTGTCACTTGTCCCCCCACCACTTCTATTGTTCATAAAAGGATATAGACTAGGCTTCGGCAGTTTTACCCAGGAATGCCAGAAGTCACAATATTCACTGGGGATGGACTCATTTGTATACGATTTCTTTGTGTTTCGATCACACCAGCCGGTTGCTTCTCAGTTGGTGCTGTGCGCCATCCCATCTGTCTTCTCCTCCTGTTGGCCCTTCAGTATTCCCTGTCTTCTGTCACGCTGGGGGGGGGGGTTCGTCCCACTGAGTACCAGCTCTACAGCCACTCCCACGCTTCCTCCGATGTGTTGAAGTGCTGGTTGTCCCTTCTGCCACGTCCCTCAATTTTGCTGGGAATAACATCATGTATTTGATATCTTTGTTACCAGTTCCCTCTTGACAGCCTTGAAAGTCATTCTCTGCCGTTGAACCTGAAGCGTAAAGTCCTGAAAGAACCAAATGACTGTATTTTCGTATTGAAGGTGCGCATGCATGCACGCTGCCTGCAGTATAGCATATCTATCCCAGTAGTTAAGGATCTGTGCTATAATCGTCCTGGGCGGTGCTCACGGTTTTGCCTTGGGGAGTGAGGCTCTGTGTGCACGTTCTATATTAAAGTAGTTGGAGATTCACTTTGGTTTAAGGTTAAGAATCAAATCCTCTAGGAACAGGTCAACACTCGGCCCTTCCGCCTCTTCCAGAACCCCTAGCCCTCCTATATTATTCCGATCTTCAAGGAGGTCGAAATCTGTATACTTTGTATTGTGGCAGGTGCATACACTGCAGTACAAAAGATACGCAGCTGACATATTCCTGCACCTTGTCGGGGCACCGTAGGTGCCCACTAGGGCCCATATCAGAGGGCCAGGAGGGAAGAGCGGCCGGCTACGGGCCCCCAAGTCACTTTCTGCCTGCCTTTTTATTGCAGGTTAGCTGCCATGAAACGGCAGGAGAAAGGGACATTGAGATCCCTATAGCAGTGCCTGATCAGGCACTGTCACTGTTGTAGAGATTGCAGTCCCTCCGACAGTCCGACGACTCCTTGAGCCCATCAGATGCATGACGGTCAGTCTCTCTGCCCGCTCTCCATTCGCCCACCATCGTAATGTGGCAGGCGGTTCTGCAGGGTCCGATGGCCGTGGAACCGCCATGATGACCTGAGGGTGGGGGTCCCACCACCGTCGTAATGGGGCCTTCAGTGAGAGGAATTACTTAGTGAACGATATAAAGTTGTAGGCGCGTGCATTGCTGCAAACTATTTCCATGCAAATTCAACATTTGCACAGAAAACTAGAAAATATGCTCTTGGCAGGTGGGGGAGAAATGTAACTGCTAGGTTGGCCAGACTTTCAAGCAAAATGAAATCATTTTCACAACCAACATAATCCGGGGAAGTACAGGGCATGGCCAGGCTGATTGTATGTCCCGGTTACCACCGAAGGGGTGTGATGGAAAGGATAAGGAGGATAAGGAATGTGAAGCATAGAAAATAGTGTTCAGAAATGATAGCATGCATATACCGAGTTTACTAATGTTTGCAATACAATTGTACAACCATTGGCAACACGTATAGTGGCAGCAGGCTGGCCTTCTCGAAAGTAAACAAAAGAATGTTCAACAACGTTCGAACATTAAGTTATGTGCTTCACAGATTACTGTTGTGTTGTGACTATACACAACATGGCGGCCATCCTTTTATTAAATTATAAAATAATGTAAATATAATAATTTAATTTAAAAATATTAGTTTCAAAACAAATGAAAAATTAAATTACCTCCCTTTACATACAAATTTATTTTTATATAATGTGTAGTTAACATGCTTAAAAAGTTGTGTTTCATTAATTCAAATATTGAAATAATATAATGAATTGCCAATCTACCAGTAATGCTTGTGTCACATTTGGAAAGCACAAATCAGCAAAAAACAAACTGTGGCAAAGCTAGACTGTTTCACATTACCTATGCTTCTTTATAAAGTGCTTGGAATCTCAGACAGTGGCTTCCTTGTGCTCTAAGAAATAGGTGTGTCTATTGCCTACTCAAAGGTGCTCATTGTATCATGAATTATACCTTTCTACCAGGACTGAAACACAGGCCACTGAGGTTACACAAAGGCCCTCATTACCAGCTGCCCTGTAATTCCAGTGGAGTCAGTAATGGGAGATGCTGGCCACATCAGAATTAAGCGGTCCTCTGTAACTGAAGGCCCCACCTGATAACTGCAGAGGAAATGATGAAAAGCCAGGGGATCTGTGACCAGAATTGTTGATTCCCTGGTAATCCCTCATTTATTATCTCAGCAAACCCTGGAGGTCTTACATGTTTTTCAGGTACCCCTACCAGGAGTTACATTAGCTCAATGATCTAAATCACTCAGAAATCTATTTATTACTTAATAATTTCTGTAATTTTATTTTCTGAATTTCTCATCACTCCACTACAACATGTCCACTCCCAGTCAGGAAATCAGAGGCCACCATTAAAGCGGCAGGCAATACGTTTAGTGCAAAGAGACGCTGAGTTTCCACCGGGGTTTCCAGCTCGTAAACGCGGTGTAATTTGAAGAGGGGGCTTGCTGAACACCTGTATCTCTAATCCTTTCGCGAGCTTTCATGAGAACAGGGACGGCCCCTGTCATTGAAGGAGGGATTGAGCAGAGATTGGAAAAATCCATGAGCTTGGGTTAATCCCTACGCATTATGAGATTTAGAGTCTGCACAACAAATAGCAAAATAACACATAAATAACAAAATGATAAATGCCGCCCACTGTTCGCACAGCAAACACACGACAAGGTTTGTCGGAGCAGGAGATTAATAAAAGACATTGGGGCATATTAGCAAGAACCTTGTTAAAATGATCCCTGTTTTAGCGGCAGGAAACTGCCGCTAAAACGACGATAATGGGCTTGGTAATATGAGTTATACAATTCCAATAGAAGCCCAGGTTAGATGTGCAGGACATCTAACCTGGGCTTCTATTGGAATTCTATAACCCATATTAGCAAGCCCATTATTGCCGTTTTAGTTAAAACGGCGATAATTTTAACGAGGTTCTTGCTAATATGCCCCATTGGGCGCAGCACAGGTTTTCCGAGAGATACTACAGGTGTGTCACAGACTTCAGAAAGGTTCTGGAAGTTTGTGTAACTTTCTCAGTGTTTGAATTACTATTAACCCTCTGCCCTAAGTGACAACATTTGTCTTGAAGTAGATGAGTAAATAACTCTTGGTCGAAATAAGCATTAATAGGTATGAGTTTCACAAAAGCAAGAGCATTTTTGCAATAGGCCCTGCTGCCTGGGAGCTGTACGTGGTCCAGTAAACTAAAAGGGACGAGTTTACTATCACATCAGAAGAACTTCTGATTTAAAAAGCATTTTTTCATAAGTGCAACACTATGGCGTTTTGACATGTGGAAAAGTCTAAAGCCTGCTTCACAGAGGTAACTATGCATGCATACATTCACTCACATGTAGATCTACTCCTACACCTAGGTGTAACTCTCCACTTTTTCACAATTTACCATTCCCGAGGAGTGTAGACATACAAGTGGTCACACACTCCAGCGAAGGGATGGAGCCTCCTACAAAGGAATTTACAACATAAAATTACTACAAGTGACTTTTCACCTGGGGATCACTGCCATCCGGACAGAAATTGCCATATAGGAAAGTACAGGGAAATCTAATACATTTCATGTATTTAACAACATATTTAAATATATTCTAATATGATGTATACAAGAGAAATAATTTTAATTAATTAATTAAAACCTACATACAATTAAAAGTGACAGCGCATGTAAACATCAAATTACATTTTAATTAAATTATAAAATAATGTAAATATATTAATTTCATTTAAATATATTACTTTGTAAACAAATAATAAAAAAGGAAATTACCTGGCCTTACATTCATTTTTTTTTGTTTAATGTGTAGCAAACGTGCTTAAAAGTTATGTGTTTCATTAATTTAAATATTGAAATAATATAATTAATTTTGCATTAATTACTATGAGGTATTATCTTATGCTCGCAGTTGTGTGGAGTGGCGAAAGTTGTTCTGTGCCTCACCTGTGTCCTAGAGGCTCCTGGATTGGCGTGGACGGAGGAAGATTCGGCGTAGCAGCGGGACTGCGAGTTCCAGGACTCCAAGCGGCGTGCCTATCAGCCGCACCTGGTGACTTTTCCCGATTGGCCGCGCCCCCCCCCCCCGGGTGCTCAAGACCACGACTCGCGGCCCCCGCTTCGCGGGAGCCGCTCGCAGTTGTGTGGAGTGGCGAAAGTTGTTCTGTGCCTCACCTGTGTCCTAGAGGCTCCTCGATTGGCGTGGGCGGAGGAAGATTCGGCGTAGCAGCGGGACTGCGAGTCCCAGGACTCCAAGCGGCGTGCCTACCAGCCGCACCTGGTGACTCTTCCCGATTGGCCGTGCCCCCCCCCCCCCCGGGTGCTCAAGACCACGACTCACGGCCCCCGCTTCGCGGGAGCCGCTCGCAGTTGTGTGGAGTGGGGAAAGTTGTTCTGTGCCTCACCTGTGTCCTAGAGGCTCCTCGATTGGCGTGGGCGGAGGAATATTCGGCGTAGCAGCGGGACTGCGAGTCCCAGGACTCCAAGCGGCGTGCCTACCAGCCGCACCTGGTGACTCTTCCCGATTGGCCGTGCCCCCCCCCCCGGGTGCTCAAGACCACGACTCACGGCCCCCGCTTCGCGGGAGCCGCTCGCAGTTGTGTGGAGTGGCGAAAGTTGTTCTGTGCCTCACCTGTGTCCTAGAGGCTCCTCGATTGGCGTGGGCGGAGGAAGATTCGGCGTAGCAGCGGGACTGCGAGTCCCAGGACTCCAAGCGGCGTGCCTACCAGCCGCACCTGGTGACTCTTCCCGATTGGCCGCGTCCCCCCACCCCCCCGGGTGCTCAAGACCACAACTCGCGGCCCCCGCTTCGCGGGAGCCGCTCGCAGTTGTGTGGAGTGGCGAAAGTTGTTCTGTGCCTCACCTGTGTCCTAGAGGCTCCTGGATTGGCGTGGGCGGAGGAAGATTCGCGTAGCAGCGGGACTGCGAGTCCCAGGACTTCAAGCGGCGTGCCTACCAGCCGCACCTGGTGACTCTTCCCGATTGGCCGCGCCCCCCTCCCCCCCCCCCGGGTGCTCAAGACCACGACTCGCGGCCCCCGCTTCGCGGGCGCTGCTCGCAGTTGTGTGGAGTGGCGAAAGTTGTTCTGTGCCTCACCTGTGTCCTAGAGGCTCCTGGATTGGCGTGGGCGGAGGAAGATTCGGCGTAGCAGCGGGACTGCGAGTCCCAGGCCTCCAAGCGGCGTGCCTACCAGCCGCACCTGGTGACTCTTCCCGATTGGCCGCCCCCCCCCCTCCCCCGGGTGCTCAAGACCACGACTCGCGACCCCCGCTTCGCGGGCGCCGCTCGCAGTTGTGTGGAGTGGCGAAAGTTGTTCTGTGCCTCACCTGTGTCCTAGAGGCTCCTGGATTGGCGTGGGCGGAGGAAGATTCGGCGTAGCAGCGGGACTGTGAGTCCCAGGACTCCAAGCGGCGTGCCTACCAGCCGCACCTGGTGACTCTCCCCGATTGACCACGCCCCCGGGGTCATTGGATACAAGTTCCGCCCCCGGACACGCATTACGGAACGCACGCGGGACGGCGCCGGGCAAAGCCCGGGCAAAGGGCGGGCCGTTTGAGGCCGTTAGAGGACGGGAGAGACCGGACCGGGCCACCCCCCTAAGTGTTTGCCCAGTAGGTTACCCTATTTCTACACCTTGACTGGTTTCTGCGAAATAAGGTGTTGTTTAACATGGCAACGAGGGAAAAAAGGAGCAAAGCGGTCACCCTGGTAACAGGTACCCTGGACAGTTTCCTCGTTAAGGCAAATACTGTGGTAAATAAGGGTCTCACAGCCCTAGAAAAACAATTAGTAGAGGGGTTGGAAAGCTCGCAGCTAGTTTCCCCGGGTTCATCTGTGAATGCCAGATCTCTAGAACTGTTGGATGCTACCCATTTATCCCTTATGGATAGCATCGACCAAACAATAGAGTCAGTGCTGCAGCAGCTGAGGACACCATCTAACCCACAAAGAGATCGTGACTCAGTACATACCATTCATGAGTCGACGTCTCCCCCGATATCTCAGAGAGTTATAACTCGGGAAGAGGGGGATGTCTCTACTGCATCACATCATAGGGGTCTTCGGGAGGGTGCGGTTCCGAAAAGGAAAAGACCTAGGCAGTCAAAGGGTGCTAAGAGGGCTAAAGTAGATTACATTCCGGACACCGCTGGTAACAGCACAGATGCCCCAGGACATCTTCTGCCGTGACTGTCACCGAAACTGTGAGCCCTCTACAACCCGCACACAACCATATGCCTCCGCACACTGGCCCGTTCATATTTGGTGAGGGACCCTCTAACACCTCGGACCATATTATTTGCTCTCTGACTAACATCCTTGAAAATTTGTTGGACCCCCTGTTGGCTAAACTCGATTGTATTGAGGCTAGACTTCTAGCCATAGAAAAACCTAGCAGGGTTAGGGCTGACCAGCAAGGGTTGCGATCCAGCACAAATGGAGTAATTGGGACAAATAGTGGGATCCCTCTTGCCCCTAGTGCTTCTACTGCTGTGGCTCCTACACAGCCCACTCCCTCTCTAACGGTGAACGCCCCCTCAGTTACCCTATCCCAACCCGTCCCATTACCTCTTCCTAGGCAACTCCCTCCGGTGCCTCTTGTCAGGAAGTCGAGGCTACCCACTTCGACTACCACAATGAGGCAGGAAAAAATGCCCAACGTAATGGCAGACCGTCCTAACCGGATTAGTAATAGCCATAACCGGCTAAAAGTAGTTAACTTGCCTCCAGAGGCGGCGGCTCATACTGTAATCTTGACTGGGGTACCTGAGCTTTCTAGCAATGTGGTGGAATCTTTTGACTCCCTACGTAACAAAGTCATTAGCTGGTTGAATGTTCACAGGCCCCTTCCACCGAATCTGAGAGGAGAAGTACTGATGGTCAGGAGGGTCCCATGGGTTGGGTATACTGTTAAGAAAATAGCGGGAGATTGTATCCTTGTAAGTTTTAGGAATTCCCAGATTGTGCCCCACATTTGCAATTGGTTCAGGAGTTCGGGGAATACTTCCATACAATTGGTCCCGCTGTCGTCTTTTTTACCCTAGTGGCGGGGATTTGCACTTGGGGAAGGCGATGGCTGGACTAGGGTGGGATTTGCTATTGATGGGTCAAGGTATAGGCCCCCCGCTATGATATTCCTGCCTATAGCAACTATGTTCATGCCAATAGATATAGCTGCCTTGACCAGGTTGACTGACTCCCGATGGATGTATGTCAAGGGGATATTGAAGGGGCAGTTTCCCATACCTCTTTTTTGGGGACAGGGACTCTTGCTATTTCTAATATTAACTATAGCCCTGTTGTATCACTATTGGAGAGTTCAACTACCAATAGTACCCAGGGCTATCGCGCCAATCTATCCCCGAGATCATTTAATTGTAATTTAACATCCCAGGTTCCAAGTGATTTGGGAGCCCCGTGCGGGGCGAGTAGTACTGGATAGGTCTGCATCACCAACTATAGATAATTCTGCTGAGAGGACGAGGGGACTGGCATCTAGGACACCCTCGGGATCCATGAAGGTCCTTTCCTGGAATGTTGCAGGCATCGCCAACAAATTAGATTCTAATGATTGGGATTCTTTAGTAGGCAGCAATGATATCTGTCTCTTTCAGGAGACTTGGGCTAGGGAACCCTTTCTCAGGGCAGGTTACGCAACCTTCTACATCCATGCCACGTGGAATGGTAAAGGGAGGCCTTCAGGAGGACTCGCTATCTGGGTGGCTAGTCATATTGGCTGCAGAGCAGAGATAATACCAACTCTCTCGGAAGACATCCAATGTGTTCTTCTCAAATGGCCAAACGCCTTTAACCTGGCGATTGTTAACGTGTACTCGCGCCCAGTCAGTGTGTCCATGGAATCATCCACTTCGGATGATTTATCTTCATTTTTGGGGCAACTACCCACCGACTGCACGATACTGATGGGCGGAGATTTCAACTGCCACTTCGAGCCACTGAAAGGTTTGAAGGAGGGTACCCTAACTGCTGAAGATGATTACTGGGGGATTCCCCCCTGCCAATCCCCTAATCCGAAATCATGGTCCCCTCTAGCGGTGCAAATTACGTCCCTAACTTTGAATTTTGCCCTGAGGGCCTGTAATGGGCGTACTCCATCCGATACCCCTTCGTTGTGCACCTTCAATAGGAAGGATCACGAATCGCGCCTGGACTACATTTTTGTTGATATAGCTATGTGGTCCAAGGTCCAGGACTTCAGGGTAATTGAAAGATCAGATAGTGATCATAATGCCCTCTGTTTACATATGGCTCACCCTGTCCCTGAAGCAGGGTCGTCACCTACAGACCTAAGTGAAGACTCAGGGAATCTGGTTTTATCGAATAATAGACGCAGGGTAAGATGGGGGAAATTAGTAAGTTCAACAGAGTGCATTACAAAAATCTATGAACTGGCACTCCCAAAGTTAGCTGAAATGGACGAACTAATTAACAAACCTAGAACCACTGATTTTTAATGAGAAATTTGCCCAAATCCACACAGATTTAGTGGAAAGTTTAGGAGAGGTTTTTTACCCTGAGGTGGCGACTAGGAAGAAGAGGCCATTGACCTCAGCTTGGTACAATTCCACTTGTAAAAAGATAAAAACCGAACTGATTTTTATGATAAAGTCTGGTACCAACAAGGTCAAGGAAGCTGAGCTGAGACGCAAATATACGAAAGCCATCACCCAGGCAAAGTCAGATTGGGACTGGGAGAGATGGCAAGACCTATCGCTGGCACTGGAAACCAGGGATTCAAGAAAATTCTGGTCCCTAGTCAATATTGGCACAGGTGAACCAAAATCAGCAGTGGAGCCAAACATCGCTGCCTCCGCATGGGAATCCCATTTTAGTGAACTGTACCAAGACATCCCTGAAACTGCTAATGAGGTAGCCCTCGACATTCCATCTGAGTCCGGAGACAAATTAGAATTCACTCTGGGTGAGGTAGTAAATGCCATGGAGAGATTGGCGCTGGGGAAGGCCCCAGGACTCGACAAACTCCTCGGAGATTTGTTTAGATACCATCCAGAGAGCTGGGGCCCGTACTTTTTAATTATATTTAATTCTATCTTGGGAGGGATGGAGATCCCCTGTACTTGGCTGGGGGCAGAGATAGTACCGATTTTCAAAAAGGGCTCTCCTCTGCTCCCAGTCAACTACAGGCCGATCAGCCTTATAGATGTACCCAAAAACTTTTTGCCCGCCTTCTCCTGGACCATCTTCTTGACTGGATGGAGGACAATGCGATCCTCAGTCCCCTCCAGGAGGGCTTCAGGAAAAACACGTCCACCATGGATCAGATTTTCCGCCTCGTCCTTCTTTACTGGAAAACAGTGCGGATCGAGGGGGTGAGTCTGTACATGGTGTTCGTGGACCTGAAGTCCGCATTGGATTTGGTACCCCGCAAGAAACTATGGGTGGTTCTTAAGGAGTTGGGCGTTCCTCCACAACTGCTACAGGCCATAATCAGGCTCCACGACGGCAATTTCGCCCAGGTTAGGTGCGGGAGGGATGGAGCGTTGTCTTCTAGGTTTCCAGTTCTCAGAGGGGTAAGACAGGGTGGCGTTCTTGCGCCGACCCTGTTTTGCCTCTTTGTCAACAGTGTCATATTCCATCTTTATAATGTTAGGGACAACGACACACCTAGGTTGGCAGGCAGGAGGGTTCCGGCTATTATGTTTGCCGATGATACCCTCCTGCTTTCCAAATCCCCGATGGGGATCTAACGGATACTGGATGGGTTTGGGGATTTCTGCAGGGCGCATGGCCTGGAGATCAACGCAGAAAAAACCAAATTCATGGTATTCAACCCCTCCACAACAACGAGGCCTAATCCAACCCTGGGATCTGAAAGGCCAGTATTTGGATGTAACTTTACACGAAAATTTATCATGGGGTCCACAGATAGCTACATCCTGTTTAAAGCTATCCCAAATGGCGGGGGCGATTCTAAAGGTCGCGAACTCATCAACCCTTAAACCTATTAGTCCAGCCCTGGAAATGTACAAAACCCAAGCCAAAGCAGCCTCATCCTATGGTGGTGAGCTGTGGGGGCATAAAGCGGGGACAGACCTTGTCAAGGTAGAAAATAACTTCCTTAGACGCCTGCTGGCTCTTCCCCAAGGTACACCCTTGCTACCTCTGAGATTAGACCTGGGGCTCCCTTCAATAGGGGATGAATTGGCACTAAAACCATTGAGGTATTGGCACAGGCTCTGGACTACTGGTGAACTTTCCCACTACAGGGAAGATCTCAAGCACGTCTTGAACCTTAACCATCGTGACAGAATTCTCTGGTTGGCTTATATCAAACGGGAATTCTATCGCCTGGGACTGCCTGAGTTGTGGGAGGTTCCTGAAATAGGCTGTCTTGGGGTGGTTCGCAAAAGGCTTGTTAAGATCTTTAAGGACAAAAGCATAGTTTCGCTTGTATGTGCATCTAAAGTCGGCACCCTTACTGAACAATTTCTGGACACCAAAAATTATTTTCATTTTGAAGGTTTTATGGACATTATATTTCCTATTTGCGCAAGGAAACTGTTCATCCAATGGAGGTTTGGCACCCTGCCCCTTTTTTTTTTTAAATTAATTTTATAGAGCGCTCAGCTACCCAAAGGTTTCCCGGTGCTAAAACCAACTAATAGAGAGGGGAGGTCAGAGGGGAGGAGGCTACATGGTGACCGCTCAGCCCTCCACAGGGCTTGGTCGCCCCACTCACTGCTGCCGCTCCTGCCTGCCTTTGCCGCCTCCTGCCTGCAGATTCCTTCGCTCGCTGCCCGCTGCTCCTGGGAATTTGCCGCTGCTCCTGGGAATTTCCCGCTGCTCCTGGGAATTTCCCGCTGCCCGCTGCTTCTTGGAATTTCCCGCCGCTGCCTCCCTGCGGCCCCGCCCCCCTGTGATTCCATTTGCCGCCCCGCTCCCGCCACCCAGCTGCTCCTCCCTCCCGGCTCCTTACTTATGACGCCCCCAGAGCGACCGTGCAGCGGACGCGCGCAGCGGGAGCGCCGATTGAGCGCCGAAGGTGCACCAAAGGTAAGCCCGTCTGCGCCCGTCCGCGCCTGGCCCGCGCCCAGCGCCAGGACCCCTGGCCCTCCCCGCCGAGGCAAGACGACCCGACTGACCTACGACGCCGCCACTCTCAACGCACTTAATGCAGGCCGGACCCACGCCTGCTGCCGAGCCACCCCGAGACGCACCCACGGACCCTTCACCTGCTGCACCTGCAAGTTCACCTGCCTCTGAACCTGCCCCGCACCCGCCAAGACAAACACCAGCAGCAACCACCTCAAGTGCATCCTGATCAACACCCGCTCCATCCACAGACACGCCGTGGAACTCTGGAACCTCCTCGACGCTACATCACCGGATGTCGCCTTCCTCACAGAAACCTGGATGAACGCCTCCTCTGCACCCGACATCGCCAACGCCATCCCGGACGGGTACAAGATCATCAGGAGGGACCGCATCAACCAGACCGGAGGTGGCATCGCCATCGTCCACAGGAACACCATCCGCATCACGACCGACGCCAACGACTCCTTCGCCGCAGCCGAACATCTCCACTTCCAGATTCACACCGACCCTAAGACGACCCTCAGAGGCACCCTCGTCTACAGACCCCCGGGACCACGCACACAATTCAGCGAAGACATCATAGACTTCATCAGCCCGCACGCCCTCCCCTCCACTGACTACATCCTCCTCGGGGACCTCAACTTCCACCTGGAGAACAACAAGGACCGCAACACCACCGCCCTGCTGGAAAACCTCGCCAACCTCGGACTCAAGCAACTGGTCAACACCCCCACCCACTACGCCGGCCACACGCTTGATCCCGTCTTCTCTTCCAGCAAGTACATCACCTTCAGCCACGCCACCGGACTCCACTGGACCAACCACAGCTGCGTCCACTTCAGCTTCAAAAGATCCACGACCCACCACCACCACCCGCAACAGGTACCTCACACAAATTGGAGCAAGATCACCGCAGACCAGCTCACCACCTCCCTCAGCCAGAGCCCACCCGCCAACACAACGGACCCCAACGAAGCAGTCCGCAACTTCACACAGTGGCTGACCGCCTGCGCCGACGACCTCGCGCCACTAAAGAACCCTCCCAGCAGACCCAGAAGCAAGAAGGCATCCTGGTTCACCGACGACCTCAAGGACTCCAAGAAGACCTGCCGCACCCTCGAGAAAGCCTGGCTCCTTGAACGGACCACCGACAACATGACCGCCCTCAAACACGCTACCCGCAAGCACCACCAGCTCATCCGCACCACCAAGAAGAAATCCCTGAAGGAACGACTGGACAACAACGCCCACGACAGCAAAGAGCTCTTCACTATCGTCAAGGAGTTCTCCAACCCCAGCACCGGCACCAACGACATCACTCCGTCACAAGACCTCTGCGACTCCCTCGCCTCGTTCTTCCACCGCAAGATCGCCGACATCCACAACAGCTTCGGCGCCCCACCCACGCACCCAACCGTCGAACCAACGCCCCCCACCGCCACCCTTCGCACCGGGACCACGGTGACCACCGAAGACACAGCCCGCACGATGAACACCATCCACTCCGGATCACCGACCGACCCCTGCCCACACCACGTCTTCAACAAGGCCGACTCCACCATCGCACCCCAACTCCGGAACATCATCAACGCCTCCTTCAACACCGCCACCTTCCCGGAGAGCTGGAAGCACGCCGAGATCAGCGCCCTCCTGAAGAAACCTACAGCGGACCCCACCGATCTCAAAAACTTCTGCCCCATCTCGCTCCTCCCTTTTCCTGCTAAAGTATTCGAGAAGAACGTCAACAGACAGCTGACCGCCTTCCTCGAGATGAACGGATCCCTCGACCCCTCGCAGTCCGGCTTCAGAGCCAACCACAGCACCGAGACCGCCCTCATCGCAGCCACCGACGACATCCCGACCCTGCTCGACAAGGGGGAAACAGTGGCCCTCATCC
The DNA here is from genome assembly GCF_964261635.1 of Lissotriton helveticus. Taxonomy (NCBI): domain Eukaryota; kingdom Metazoa; phylum Chordata; class Amphibia; order Caudata; family Salamandridae; genus Lissotriton; species Lissotriton helveticus. Next base: position 1,956,263,428 of record NC_136067.1, read on the forward strand.
TCCTGGACCTCTCCGCTGCGTTCGACACGGTCTGCCACCGCACCCTAGTCCAGCGCCTCAGCAACATCGGTATCCAAGAGAAGGCACTGGAGTGGATCATCTCGTTCTTCGCCGGTAGAACACAAAGAGTCCGCCTCCCCCCGTTTCGCTCCGAGGCCACCGAAGTCATCTGCGGCGTCCCGCAAGGATCTTCACTCAGCCCCACCCTCTTCAACATCTACATGAAACCTCTCGCAGCCATCGCACGCCAGCACAACCTCAACATCATTTCTGACGCCGACGACACCCAGCTGATCCTCTCCCTCACCAGAGACCCCGACACCGCCAGAACCTGCCTACACGAAGGGATGAAAGACGTCGCCGAGTGGATGAAGGACAGCCGCCTGAAACTGAACTCGGATAAGACGGAAGTCCTCATCCTGGGATCTTCGCCCTCTGCCTGGGACGACTCCTGGTGGCCCCCAGCCCTGGGCACCGCACCCAAGCCAACCGACCACGCAACCTGGGCTTCATCCTGGACCCCTCCCTCTCGATGACCAGACAAGTCAACGCCGTCTCCTCATCGTGCTTCAACACCCTGCGTATGCTTCGCAAGATCTTCCGCTGGATCCCGACCGAGACCAGGAAGACTGTCACCCAGGCACTCGTCACCAGCCAACTGGACTACGGAAACGCCCTCTACGCCGGAACCACAGCCAAGCTACAGAAAAGACTCCAGCGCATCCAGAACGCCTCCGCCCGACTCATCCTGGATGTCCCCCGACGCAGCCACATCTCCAGCCACCTGAGGAACCTGCACTGGCTCCCCGTCGACAAGAGGATCACGTTCCGGCTCCTCACCCACGCACACAAGGCTCTCCACGACCTGGGCCCCAAGTACCTCAACGACCGCCTGACCTTCTACACGCCCACCCGCCAGCTACGGTCCACCAGCCTCGCCCTCGCAGCCGTACCACGCATCCGAAGAGCCACCGCCGGAGGAAGATCCTTCTCTTACCTGGCTGCCAAGACTTGGAACTCCCTCCCCATCCACCTTCGGCTGACCCACGACCATCTCGCCTTCAGGAAACAACTCAAGACCTGGCTGTTCGAGCAGTAGCATACCCCTCCCCCCAAGCGCCTTGAGACCCTCCCGGGTGAGTAGTGCGCTATACAAATGGCATGATTGATTGATTGATTGATTGATTGATTGAATAACCAGTTTTTCACCTGTTTGCGAAAACTAAGGTAGTTGGGCTCTTTTCGTAACTGAAGAGGAAGAGAATTCCAAAGTGAAGGTGCTAGCCAGGCAAAAGAGCGGCCTCCCATTCTGGCTTTTCAAATTCTGGGCACTGAGAAAAGGTGTTGATTAGATGAACGCAGAGTGCGGGGGGGGGCAATGGTGGTGAACCAAGGACGTCAGATAAGGTGGGGCCAGGCCAGTGTTTATTTTGTGCATGAAACAGAGAGCCTTGAATTTCGTGCGATTTTCGATGCGGAGCCAGTGTAGTGAGCGAAGGGAGTTAGAGGTAGGAAAAGTATTGGGGAGTTTGCAGAGCAGTCGTGCTGCCATATTCTGGACTGTCTGCAATTTGCGGGTCACCTCTTTGCTGGCACCCAGAAGAAGAATGTTGCTGTAGTCCAGTCTAGAAGTGTTTAGAGCCTGGACTACAGTTTTCTGGGTATCCACAGGCAGCATCCAGATGATCTTGCGCAACCACTTGATGATTGTGATGCAGGTGGAGGAGGTTTTGACCACATGGTTTTTCATTGACAACTGGTCGTCAAAGATCACGCCTAAGTTGCGTGCTGATTTAGATGGGGTGGGTAGAGGGCCCATTTGAGTGGGCCAATGTTGGGGTCCCCATAGAGTGGTATTGTGGCCAAACAGCAGAAGTTCTGTTTTTCCCCCGTTCAGTTGCAGTTGGTTGTCCAGCATCCAGGCTGCGATGTTACTCAATCCTGAACATAGAGCAGATGAGGGGGCCTGAGAGTCTGAGGAAAGAGAGTAGATGATCTAGGTATCATCTGCGTAGGAGTAAATGGTGAGCCCAGCTTGCTCCGCAACAGACGCCAGAGGTCTGACGTATAAGTTGAAGAGCAAGGGGCTCAGGATGGAACCCTGTGGGACTCCGTACGCAGATGTAAAATTTTGGGAAGCGGATGAGGAAGAGAAGACTTGGAATGTGCTGTCGGATAGGAAACTGACAAGCCAGTTGAGAGCTGAACCGGTAATGCCAGATGATCGGAGGGCATTGACAAGAATGGGGTGGGAAACCGTGTCAAATGCGGCGCTCAGGTCCAGCAGAATGAGTGCCACGGTTTCCCCCCTATCAACTCGGTGACGGATGTTTTCTGAGACTCCCAGCAAAGTGGATTCCGTCGAAAAGCCTGATCTGAAGCCGGATTGTGACGGATGTAAGATTCCCCTTAACTCAACGTGGGTGGAAAGTTGAGAATTAATGTGTTTTTCTAAGATTTTAGAAAATACCGGTATAAGCGAGATGGGACGGAAATTGGCTAGAATGCTGGGGTCGGCATTAGCTTTTTTAAATAAAGGCATGATCATCGTGTGTTTCCATGCGGAGGGTACAGTAGCTTCTCTAAGGGAGGAATTTAGAAGGTCCATGATAAGTTCTAGGGAGGATTTGTCCAACTTTTTTAAAATTTGAGGGGGAATAGGGTCCAGTGGGGAACCGGATTTGATTTTACTGATGATGTCGGAGAGGGTCTCAATATTGAGCGGATCCCATGTTTCGATCAGCTGAGTGACCGAAGGACAGGTATCAGATGGGAACCTAATGTCACAGGGGGGCGTGGGTGGAGAGGGGGGGATCGACGAAGAGTGGATGGGGCTGTTGTCATCTGGTGTCCCTTGATCAAAAGATGAAATTGTGGCAGGTAAGTTAGGCAGAGAGGTGAGGGGAGATGAGTTCTCAAAGTTTGAATAGATGTTATCAATTTTGGCGATAAAAGATTCAGCCAGTGAGTTGCATTGTGCCTTGTTAAGACAGGGAGGTTTGGGCTGACACAGTACACCCGAGAGTTTTTGTACTGCCTTGAAGAGTGCCTTTGGACGATTTTTTGCCTCCAGGATTGTATGATTGACATGTTCAGCCTTGGCAGTTTTACATAGAGAGTGATATTTTGTTAATGCAGCTTTATAGGTTTGCTTAGAGCAGGAGTCATATTTTATGCGCCATTTGCGCTCCAGGCTTTTGCAGGTGGTTTTTTCTATTTTTAAGGCTTCGGTAAACCAGGGTGCAGGTGGATGATGAAAATTGTGCGTTTGCATGCGCAGGGGTAGGCATGCGTCGGCAGCCTGTGCAAGCCAGATGTTTATAGCGGCAGAAGTTGCAGTACTGGTATCTTCTATGAGAGGTCTGGTTTTCTCAAGACAGGAATTAAATTTGTTCAGGTCCAATTTATTCCAATTTCTGGATAATCTAGGTTCCGTAGGGTTAGAGGGGGTGAACAGTTTCTGACCTAGTTTAATAATAAAGGGCACCATGTAGTGGTCGGACCATACAATGGGAGACGGAGCCTTACAGTCAATGGCCTCAAGATTAGAGAAGATGGGGTCCAAAAGGTTCCCAGCTTTATGTGTAGGACCAGAGTTGTGTAAAAAAATATTTAAAGCAGCCAGATCTTGTAAGAGATTGCTACTGGTAGTACATGAGGGGTCATTCAGGTGGAGGTTGAGGTCACTGATAATGGAAAAATTTGTAGAGCTCTGAATTACCGGTGCGATATACTCCGGAAGGGAGGCTGCCCAAGAATTCGCTGGGCCCGGGGGGCGGTAGATAAGCAGCCCAGAGAGAGTAAAATTGGGAGAAAGTGAAAGCTTGAACAGACCTGCCTCACAGTTGGGTAACACAAAGTCTTCCCATTTGCAGGAATATAATCTGTTGTACACTATAGCTATACCTCCACCTTCTTTCTTAGGTCTATTTTTCCCAACATAAGTATAGTTGTCGGGGAGAGAGGTGGCAATATCCGGGCCAGAGTGGTCTTTTAGCCATGTCTCTGTAAGAAAGAGAGCTGCAGGTTTCTCAGAGACTAGAAGATCATAACTTTCTCTCTTATGTTTGCCCAGAGATCTACAGTTTAGGCTGATCAGTGTCCTAGTTGGGGTCTGGTCAGTGACTGTAATTTTGGGGCGTGAGGGAGGGAAGTTCGAGGCGGCTATATTGGTTATAGAGGGGAGGGAGGTAAGAGGGAGCCAGCAGATAGAGCAGGCACAAGGGGAGCAGTGAGGATTCAGGGTAGTGCAGTGGTCATGCTGGGGAGGCATGAGTCTGATGAGGGTTTCCCTGGAGTAAGTATAGGTTAGCCCTGGGAGTAAAGGGCCAGGGGCCATCGTCCCTAGTCCCGGCCCGTCGCGGACGGGCGCAGACGGGCTTGCCTTAGGCGCGCAAACGGCGCGCCCGCTGCGCTCGTCCACTGCGCTTCCTAGGGTTGCACATTTATATATGTGTGCCGGAAGAAGGATGTGGATAAGGAGGGGCGTGGCCTCAGAAGTGGGCGTGGCTAGCGGCCTCGCCGCTGATGGCGGCGGCAAGAGTGCAGGGTGGACACAGGTCCCAATACAACAACAGGTACTTTTAAAATCAGAGTACAAGTTAAAAAATTTGTGTGCAGATGCTGAAGAGCTTCCTCCCGGCTTTCCGCCTCAGGAGAAGTGATTTTGCAGAGCGCTCGCAGTCAGCGCTGTTAAAAGCTATTGGGCGGGGGGCGTGGCCTCAGAAGTGGGCGTGGCTAGCGGCCTCGCCGCTGATGGCGGCGGCAAGAGTGCAGGGTGCACACAGGTCCCAATACAACAACAGGTACTTTTAAAATCAGAGTACAAGTTTTACTAGCAAATGGACAGTGTTGGATGACAAAATCTGTCCCGGGTGCAGCAAGAATGAGGAGGATGAACTACACATGCTGTTTTTTTGCCCTGCCTATACTAGACCGAGGAAATACTGGCTAGTGCCGCTGTGTAGGAATTTGGGCATCAGGAACTATTTACACTCATACAGAATCTTGAAGACAAGTACCATGCACTATATAGTTTTTGCAGTTGCCAAGTACCTAATGGCCATGTGGCAGATAAGGGGAAAAATATTAAAAGGTTGATCTTCTGCTAAATGTGTAATGAACTGTAATGAAATAGAGTTAATTGCCTCCTCTTGCCCTATACCCTACAGGAAATTGAATTAGCTGTGTGATGAACCTTGCCTTGTTTTTATTGTAAATTGTATGTTTTATGTGTTATATATGTTTTTTAATGAATCTTTTATGGTCTCAAATGGCCGAAATAAAGAATTTTTGGATTGGATTGGTATTATGTTTAATTCACTGCCTACAATGTTTTCTATGGGAGTACCAGTGGTTGTGGTGCTTGACCAATGACACCTATGGTCACCTGCACCAAATTGCCAGACACTTACAAACCAAGAGACATCATTGGACGTGGACCTCTCTCAAGAGTTGAAATCTTGCTTCCTCCTTCTGCCAACATACATTGCATACTACTGCACCCTCAAAGACGGCAGGCCAGCAATACAAAACAGCAGCAGGGATGCTTCTCCATATTCACCTGAGAGAAGGCATCCAGCTTCTCTGTGAGCTGGCCAGCCTAAATCAAATTTTAGGGCAACATCACCAAACTTTGCTAGGAGTGGCACCTATTTCCATTCTACCACTGGATAGAATGTGTGTTGGAAAAGAAGCCATGTTTATAACAAGCATTGGCTAAGGCAGTAAAATGAGCATTAATGTGCTAACATGTATATGAAGTAAAACACAAATACTGTCTACATGCAATCCATGTACAAAGCTGCTTATCATATTAAAGTCTGCCCTGTTGGTTTTGCCAATGCTGGGATTAAAGTAGCCCCAAAGGATTGCTTTCAGTAGAGAATGTACATAGGATATAAACAACTGAATGTTACAAACCAAGTGATGACTGACTTAGAGCCTGATTTACATGTTGGCAGAGCGGGAATTCAGTCGCAACGACAATGGTGGTCCCTCCCAGCCAAAATGATGGTTTGTTCAGTTTAGAAATTGGCGGACCATAGGTTTGATGGTGGCAGAGACTAGTGCGTCTCTGCTGTGGTCACACTCCTCTGATGGCCCAATGGAGTAAGTCCCATCGGAGGTTTGGCTGTATGTCCACCCACCTAATTTAAAGGGGCAAACATATAGATGATTTTCTATGTCCAACACTCCCAGGAAAAACCTGGTGGTGAGGTGCATTAATAAATGCTCAATACCCCCTTCATCATGGGAGGAAACTCCCAAGGAGAGAGGGGCACTGTTTTCTATTTTCAAAAAGAAAATTCTGTTTTGGTGTTTACTTGTATGAAATAAGAACAAACTGTGTAAATTTGCAGGGCAGCTCCGTCATGGTCACGGAGCCGTCCGTCAAACTTACAATGAATGCATTGACAGGAACCACTATGACGGCAGGGACGTTCCAAGCGGTGGGAACCTCCTCCAAATAGGACGATACGCGGGGCAGGACCCTTGATGGCTGTTTTCCTACTGGGCTACCCCGGTGCACGGTGAGGTCCCACGTGAAGTAAAACCTCTCCCAGAACGGGATGGAGTGATTACAAGAGACAATAGTCCAAGTTAATTAAGGAGCAGCTATCTGCCCTTATCCAAAGCAGTATAGGGAAATTCTCTTACTACCCTTCTTCCAGAGGGTATCCCACCCTAAAGAAAGTCCAGCACTCTTCATGGGGCAACAGCGGACTGAAACATGTTGGCAATAGGGTCTTAGGACCATAATATCCCTACTGACCCCTGTTTCTCTGTTTTTATCATCTCTGCCAGAGCCAAGAATACAGGGAAACTGGGATCTGATAGCGGTTTTTAAATCTTTATCCCCCTAGCCAAAAATATCTCATTAAGTGCTCCCTGAAAGATGGCCGAGCCCACCCTGACTTCTAGGCGTCAGGGTGTCTCGATGATGAAGCATGACACAACTAGGAAGTGTGAGGGAACATAAAACAAAAGGATGTGCCTCCTTTCCCACTCAGTAGTGGAGTTATATTCATAGCTTCACATAGGGCGCACCACCTACTTTTAGTTCAGAGGTTGTTCCAGGAAACTTAACCACTTGACAGCGGTTAAGCAATCAGGGGAGTACTTGTTGTGAAATAGTGTTATGACACGGGAGGGTGTACGCCCCTCTTGAGTTCCTCTCGGCCCCTTACCAAGCGGAATCGTTTTTTTCCCCGCTTGTTTTGTGAATCACGATTTCTACCAATGCCAGAAACGTCTGCTGGCCGGCGCATATTTCTCAATTTACCGGGCAGCACCTCCGTCATGGCAACAGAGTAATTTACTCCGTTGCCCTCATGAAGAAACGGGCTGCTCGCCAAGATTGAACTCGGGCCCTAGTGTATGTTTCAGATTTAAAATAGTCCCTCATGTGGTCCAATGGAAGTACTTCATGGTAGGTGGAATGATACACCAAATTGCCAATAGTAGAAGATGAGAGCTTCACACAGCCCTGCGTGAAGTCAAAGCAAACTATATATTTGAAAGACTTGGGAACAACAAGCCTTGTACATAGCTGCACTGTCTAGCCAGATCTAAAAACTATTTACAACAAAGAAAAAACACTACACTCCGAATAATCCACAGATTTTCATATTGATTCTGCACTCATATGCACTTGTATCATATATATAGGTAGAGTTTCTCAAATAACCATGGGCCCGATGTAGGTGGCAAATACCGGTCGGAAACGGCCGAATTCGGCCGTTTCCGACCGGTATTTGGCATCTTGAGATGTAGGGGGCCAGATTTGACAGATTCTGTAAATTTACCGAATCGGTAAATTTACAGAATCTGTAAAATACCGAATCGGTATTTTTACCGATTCGGTACCTTCCAGATGTAGGTGGGACTCTTCTGAGTCCCAAAGGCCCTACAAATTCGGTATTTTACCACCCAATCCAATTGGGTGTTAAAATACCGAATTCAGGTGTGCATGCACATGTGTGCATGCACACCTAGCCATGTGACAGACAGACATGCCCTTAGGGCATGTCTGTGTGCCACATGGCGCACATGCCTATTTTTGGGGTGCCAGAGGGTGTCAAAGTGACACCCCCTGCACTCTTGCCAAATTCGGTATTTACAGATTCGGTAATTACAGAATCGGTATTGCCCATTGATTCCTATGGGCTTCAAGGCCCATAGGAATCAATGGGCAATACCGATTCGGTATTTACAGATTCGGTAAATACCGAATCTTAACGATTCGGTATTTACAGAATCTGTAATACCTACATCTCCCCCCTTCATATTTACCGACTCTTAAATACCGAATCGGTAAATATGAATTACCTACATCTGGCCCTAGATGCCTTAAACATCATAATATTCAGTATGTACACATAAAATGTATCTAACTATCCCAAAACTAACATGCAAGGTTAATATATAGGCTACCATTATGCGTGGTATAATTCAAACCTTATTTACCTGTCTCGTTAGGAACACTTTACCTGCTCCCTTCTTTTACCTACACACCTCCAGCTGAGCTGAGGAGAGGATGTGACATAACGGCCAGAGCTGCCGAAGTTGGAACTGGGGAGCCAGCTTCGAGTCTCCTGTGATTCTGGGCACTTCACTTTATCTCCCAGTGCCTACCAGAGACGAATGTGTCCTTGTGTAATGTAACTGCTGCTCATGTGAAGCGCTCCAATACCTTCGGGTCGAGTTCGTGCTATATAAAAATGGAGAAAAAAAAACAACAACAAAAAAACAGTCCTTGAAACGGAGCTGTTTCTTCCAAGTCAGGCACTGCCTTACCACTCTTTTCCCACGGCGATCAGCGCCCAGGGAAATAAGCGCGGCTCGTTAGTGTATATTGTTTGCCCCCCCCCCCCTCATGGATTATGCATGCAGGGACGTCTTGCAATTACTTCCTGGCTCAGAGTGTTCAAACATAATCAAATGCGTCCCCTTTGTTTTCGAAAAGCCGGGTATATTTCGCATAATTCACGGGTTAGGAAAATGAGTATATTCATCACAAAAAAGTGTAAACAAAATATTGTATGCAGATTTCAAAATACGTATATTTGCATTTGTCCTTATTTATAATTAAATATCACGGGCTTGTCCTCCTCCAGCAGGTCGCGAACAGTCAATGGCTGGTAATGTTGCCTGTCATGCTAAAGGTTACTAATTGCTAGTTCTCTTTTTTTCTCTGACGCGTGTTGGCAAGAATGAGAGCTGTGGTTGGGAGTTGAATCGATGGTTGGCCTGTCTGCCTCATGTAGGGGCAGGGGCTTTCCAGGGGGGACCAGGATATATTCTCATAAGAATGGAGGCTACTCTGCCTACTAAAGCAATAACCCATTGAGTGCTGCACACAGCAACAGCGGTGGCTCCACTGTCACGTGACATGGGAGGTTCTTGCCTCCCCAGGTTGACAACAGGGCTCCTCCTTATGCACACTGGCCACTCTGGTGACAGATTTATGTTGGCTCACAGTCTGTGGCAGATTCACCAATAACATTCTGGATTAATGACCTAAGGTAGTGTTGAGCTGTTAGGAAAAACCCTCAGTTTTCTGGAGGTAAGAACAAATCTGAAGGAAAGTCCACCAGTGGATTTTCCTCAACAATAGGGTTACTTTGGTGGAGTTGTAGTAATCGCCAGAAATATACACTGGTGGAATTTCCTCTGCCATGGAGATGGTAGGGTGGAGGAAATCTGGGGTTTCTCCTACCGATTTATCGCTTCACTTAGAAATCAAAGCATTGAACATAATAATAATTTACCAACCAACCATAAATAAAACCGAATCTTACGCAGGGGAATGCTCGTAAATGGTGTCATACTGCTTGGATATCACGATTGTGTGGTCTACAATATTGACCTACATTTCCTAAACTTTAATCCATTACATTGTTTTACGCTATATTGCCACTTATTTACTATATGCAACTCCACTCTACTTCCCATAACAAAGTAGTGTTAGGCGAAGTAGTAGGTGTAATATTTGTATCATGCAGTACATCATATGTGATATAGTGAGGGTATACTATCACAATGAGGGTCAAAGCCCAACCAAATATAATTGAACAAAGGGATGGTGCAGAAGCCTTATGATTGTTGACGATAAAGACATGTCTCACGAGAGTGTGTTATGTGTATCGTGTATGCGAAAGCAATCCCAAATAGGTAAGGACACAACTGTTTCAAGGTTGTAACACTATCATAATGTTTTCAGTGGCTACAAAGTTCTTTATTCTTGGCCCAATCTGTGATAAGTATGTGTTCTTGGTCCTTATCCTTCATTTGGACTAGCATTGCACCAGTCCCAGATACCAATGTCTGTACAGTGAACAGATGGCTCAGCTCTAGTGCTTCCAAGAGTGGTGCTTCACCGGGGGCTCGACTCAACATCGCAGAGGCCTTCAGACACTACTCGGTCCAGATAACATCCTTGGGCCTAGGCATTCACATAGTGTCTTCACAGTAGTGGCATTACTCAGTGAGCCAACAAGGTCCTGTATCAGTATGTGTTGCAAGAGTCAAATTGTCCAGTTCAGTGAGAATATGGTTCACTATATTCTGGGAAATGTCAATTTACATTTTTAAGTTAAAAAGGTCAATCTCTTGGGTGATGGAGGACACAAGCTTATGTTCTTCACTTTGTGACCCAGAATTTGGTCAATAGCCACAGCTCAAGTAGAAGGTGATCCGGAACTAGGCCACAAAGATTTATTAATAAACGTGTCTGCTTGTGGGATGGGATAAGCATCTGTGTTGCACCTTGCTTTAGAACCAATTGACTGATATAGCCTGGGAGGGCTCCTTTACTCCTAGGTCAACAATTGTGGCCTTGGCCCTGATACAAACTTGAGAAAGTCATATGGTGAGTATATTTTTAATTTCACAGGTAAAATTTTGCCAATTGTTGTGCGAAAATTCCCCTTTTGCGCGGTCCCCACAGTTTTTTGCTGAATGATACTGCTGGTATTTAGACTCTGCACACTGGTCCACTGTCGTCCAGTGCCCAGTGTACGTACCTGTAAAGAATTGGCTAATCCCTGATTGTAATATTTAATTCTCCGGTAAGGGCACAGTATATGTGTAGAAAATACACCCATGGCATGGAAAATTAATATGACCCACGGATTACAGCAATTATTGTGCCATCCACCAGTGTGACAAGGAAACCATAGCTTCAGGCCTACCATTGTAGCCTCACTGCTGCAGTTTCAACCTGCAGTCAAATCTGTAAAAATAACCCTTTTGACATTCAAAATATCTCTCTTTTAAATATTAAGAACTCACCTTTGAGTCTTGTAGGTCACATGATAAGGTGCATGGTATTTAAAAGTGGGACATCTATACATTTAATGCTATCCTGTCCATGAAGTCTCAAGCCCACATAACCTATTTTCACATTGGAGGGCATTGGCTGTCCTACGAGAAAACTAGAGTACAGATTAAAATATTAATTCTGCTGTCTCAGGTTTGGGACCAGCCAGGGAAATGATTCAACCATTATTTTTAACATACATTAAAAATAATGTAATGATAAAGGTAGACTTTTAATACATATTAGGGAAATTACATTTTAGAAAGTTACCTTTCCCTGCCTGAAGCTCCTGGAGGATAATTTGAATTAGTCTGATAGCAGTTGCCTACCAGTGCTCGACCTGAATGAGGTGTGAAAAATGCCCCAGAGTAGAACAAAGGCTTAGGCCTGGTGACAGGAGCTGGGTGTGGGACTTGTGATCCCCATCATCTCAGGAATAGCAGCTGGGGATGTTCCAGGAAATTCATTAACTTACACAGAGGCAAAACCTCCCCATTCATAATTTAGTGTAAGGGGAAACCCAAGAAAGGGGGAAGTATTTGTTCTTTATGCCCATGATAGTCAGTTGGGAACCAATCCATTGGGAGGGAGAGCTGGCCCCAGAACCAAATTGGTGTAAATTAGGAGGGCAATGCTCACTTGCTTAAACACAGCCCAACCTGGCACACAACTTCCCTCAAAGGGCAGAAGGCTATGCCATCTTGGATTTCCTTTAGACTTGTGCACTCTGGGATAGTTTGTAGTAGGGCAAATATGATGTGCTGTTAAAGTAGGTACGGTTTCCCCCAGGAACTTGTACCGCTTTGGTTAGTAAGAGTTCAGGGGTCACCCCCATCCACTGGATGGTGTAACGTTGTGGAAGAGGTGTGGCGCCGCGGCCAGGGCGACTGACGCTGGAATCTGGGGACCACGGTTCGATCCCCGGCTCCGGCGGCAGGTCAGCCCAGCACCATGTGACTCTGGGCAATAGCTCGCTTAATCTTCCCGACGGCCCCCCAGCGCCTAGAGACCCTTACGGGTGATTGTGCGCTTTACAAATGTGGACTTTACTTTACTTTTACGTACAAAGTTGGCACCTCACCCAAAGCTTCTGAGAACACTTTCTGGACCTGTGGAAGAAAGGAAGCATGTCTGTATCTGCAGTTTGAGACCTTAGAGGAGACCTGAAGGGCTGGACGTCCTCCCACTTGTACCCAAGGAAAAGAAGTGGACTCCCAGGGTCAGTTGGTTGACCTTGTGCATGGCTAGAGAGACCCACCAAGCTCCAAGAGGCCTCTTTCCTGAAGTGCCCATCTGACCAGTTGCAAATGGACCTAGATTTGACTTGACTGGTGACTTCTCTTGGAGTGAGTTTTGACCCTTAGGTGTTGTCCCTGACGTCCCGGGACTCTTGGGACTGTCTAGCTGGACTTGTTCTTCAATAAGCTCTGAAAAGCTGATACTTGGAAATAATTTGAACTGACAGACGGTAATGGGGGAGGTTTTTGTTACTCGAAAAACCTGCTCAGTGGACCTTCCCAGACATAGCCTGCAGCTTTGCCCTATTGGAATATTCTGGACTCGAAAAAGGTGATTAAGGCCAAATAAAGAAATATTGACCAAGTGAAGGTGTGAATAACCGCAGACCTCTCTAGGTTTGAAATTTGAATGTTTCCCACTCAGAGCTTTTTTACTTTCCCCTTTGTTTTACCCTAAGGAGACTCTGCAGTCGCAGTGGAGACCTCCATAAGATATAGTATAGGGCAAAGTAAAAACGTTTATTAAAGTTGGAAAACATTTGTAAAAATATTTTTATGTTATATATTAATGTAAAGTAATACTTTATTTTAAATCTAGAGCTAAAGACATGCACTACTAACAATTTTGAAATAAATCTTTAATTATTCTAAATGTATTAAACTATTTTGAACTTATTTTCCTCAAGTTTAAATAAAAAAAGAAAGTAAAAAATATATTTTTTAAGATACATGAATAATTACTAAATGTGATGAACAGAATTAAATAAAAGCAATGTAATTATTTCTAAATATCATTTATTGTTCATTATTTAAAATTAAAAAGTGCATTAAAATATTTTTTAATTACATTAAATAAATGTAATATTGTTCATGTTTCTTAACATTAAATTATAGTTATTTAAATAATTCAGTTTAAATTAACATAATTTATAATAGGGCTTACATTTAAGTCCTTGTCTTCATTGCTTTCTATGGTAGGGAGTTACAGTTCCAGGGGTTGGCCATGTGTGGCACTAATTGTTTAGTAGTAATTTACACTTGTAAATTAGGCTCTACCCTCTTTTTCAGGGGATGCAGATGTGTCAGTCTACAGTATTAAGTAACTACAGTCAGATTTTATGAGTCAGCAAAAGTAGTAAAATTATTCAATATTGTAATAATAAAGTTGGTCATGTGAATGACTCACAATTGTAACTTACCTTTCTGAATAGCTCGGTAGACCTAATTTTCATTCCTACATAGGACCTTTGATCTGTGTGACCTTTGGAAATCGTTCGTATGACAGAGAAATAGTTTACCTACATCATGAAATTCACATGTGATTTACCAGGCCATGCAGAAAACATTTCACAGTTTTTAGATGTCGATTCAGAAATTCCCTAAAATATCCATATTCTTATCCTTTTAGATTCCTGTTGCTTATGTTCAAATGTTAAATGTGCTGAGGATGAGCCAACATTTATTGAGCGGCTGAAACAGCTTTGTGGCTGTCTGCTATTAGATAAGATAATTTACTGTCTAGACTAGACCCTTTGGATGGGTGCAATAAAATTGGCCTCATCGTCCCCTTCTTCTATTTTTCTTTTGCCTGTTTCTTTTTTAATTACACGTTTGTTATGTAGCAATTTCTCCATGTGAGCACTTGAGCGCTCATACTTATGTTGCAATATCTTTTGCTATAAACTGAGTAATTATTTTTCAAAAGACTGCTTGTCATCAGTGGCGGCTGCTACTTAACGGCTGTCTGTCAGCTGCCGCCTTTTGGTCGTCTTTGTCCACTTCCAGGGGCACGAAGCAGGAACAGGAAGCACCCAGGCGTCCAGACTCCCCAAGCCAATCACAACGGTGCTGATAGCAGCTTTGTGATTCGTCTGAGCACTGTGGTTCGGCGCCCAGAGAGGGCCTGGGAGCCTGACGTGTTCTCTGCCTGGGCTGTGCCACACAGCCCGGTGTAGAACATGCTAAGTGCGCAGGACTCTATTGGCGGCCGTCTGTTATGCACACTTAAAGTATTTTACCTTTTTCACCTGCTTAGAGTGCAGTGGGGCGATGCTCTTCTGCCTTAGTGGAGGAGTCGCCCCTGCTTGGCACGCTAGTGTCATTTGAAAACTGTAATATTGGTTGTGTAGTTACTGTTAATATGAAACATGATTTTGATGAAATTGATGTACAAACCTAATATACTGAAAATATTTATTCCACAGTGAATCTCTGATGCTTATGCATTACGTAACCATGGTTCTTGGTGGTCTGTAGTGTAGCTACTGTTCTTCTAAAATGCCTTGTGGAAACTGACATGGTGTTGCTATGGCTTTTGTAGGGTAGGTTGAGAGCAGAAAGTCGATTTTTGCCCATAAAAAGCGTATCTTGACTGCACAGAGATAGTGAATCATTTCCACTCATACGGGTTAACACAGCCAAGATAGGGAAATGAACCTCATTGAGCAGAATATGTGGATTTTACTTAAAGAGGGTGGATATTAGACATCTGTGCATTCTACAGCAGGTTGCCTGCCCTGCACCCCCAAACAGTACTAAAAGAGTCTGTACCGTAGGAGAACATCCCCCCTTAAACTGCCTGGTGACATTATTTACTTGGGAACATGGGCCCTTCTTTCTTCAATCGATTCCACTGTAGGGCACTTCGGATGCAAATTGAAACAGACA
Organism: Lissotriton helveticus; assembly: GCF_964261635.1. NCBI lineage: Eukaryota > Metazoa > Chordata > Amphibia > Caudata > Salamandridae > Lissotriton > Lissotriton helveticus. The sequence goes on from NC_136067.1 coordinate 1,956,278,656, forward strand.
TCCTCAATATCTACTTGTTAAGATACTGGTGTGAGGTCAAACTCGGTAATCAAAGTATCAAAAATAAGGAAACGTCTGGATGGCGATGCAGAGGTTACCACTTTTGCTCTACAGTATATAGCCCATAAATCGGCCATTTAGGCTGCTAACTAACTATGAACCTTTATGAGCGTTTGTATGGTGTTTAAATGCAGAAACAAACTCACACAGGACATAGTGCCCAATAAAATAAAAATGTTCAAATGTTTAAAGTTTCAAACGTCAGCTGCCTTTAAAACTTTCACAATTCCATAAAAATACGAGCAAAGAAACAATAAAACACATATGAATGCAATTAACTACAATTCGTTATTTAAATGACGCACTACTACATCTAGAAAAGTAAATTCACCCAAGAGAACAATTGTGCTTGAAAAGAACGGGAATAATAGTTTAAAAACAAAGGGAAGAGATTAAATCTTCTTGTGAAAAGCAGACAGTAAGGCATCAACTGTAACTTTGTGAAATTACAGCTCTTTGTACACAGATAAAATCTCTAATTTATTTTAATTAGTTTAATGAATTCTTTGAGTCACTTCACAGGGTTTAATCACATCCCTCAAGACCCAGGTACTCTATATTTAAAGAGACGAACCTCATCATTAAATAACTTAAATCCTACTATCAGCCAGCACGAGAAAGATATCTTTTTTTACCATTGGTAAAGTAATTTCTAAAGACAATACATTTCTGTATTGATTAATCCAAATATTTATTTTTCCAGTGACTTATTGCATTAGCTTTGTGAATGTGCTAACGAATTTACGCAAAGGAAAGACAAGATCTCAGAATTCTTTCAAATACCCATTGTAAGTATTTTATAGTCCTAGATTTAGCAAATCTGTCCCAGGAACAGGTTCCCGTTCAGGTCTAACTGCCTGAATCATGGCTGAGCTAGGACTATCAAAGGTAGTTTAACCAACCTTTCCATCCAACACAAGAAACCGATACATTTGCCCATCACTAGCAACAGATGGGTGTAAAATACTAAGGGGCATATGTACAAGGAGTTAACGGTGCATTAGCGGCACTTCTCCGATGGTTTTGCAGTGAGATTTTTATCACCTTAATTACAAGCTGCAGCTAACCTCTGTTAGAGGCAGTTTTCCAGCAAAAACGTCCAATATAAAGATCGCCACTTCTGTTAGCGATAATGACATGCAAGGAAGGCGTTCCCATGTAAAAACGGCCGCTAACCCCGCTTCGCGATATTTACAAGGGGATTGTTTGCATCTGGGGGACCAAAAAAACTTCCTCTAACTGCAGTTAGAGGCAGTTTTTCAAGACCAGAAAATAGTTGGTCTTAAAAATGGAGATAACACTTGGGGCCTCATTTCAGCAGGTTTTGGTGCTGGACCACACTACAAGCAATGTTGCTGCTCTGCCCTGCGACAAAACTACAGGGCAGGACTGCTCACCATCAATAAGATAGTGTGCATTCCTGGGCCTCACTCATGAAAAGTGTTGCAGCGCTGCAGAAAGAAAGTGATGCAACACTTTTCACTACCCCCTTCTTGCGACACCACTGATGCGATGTATTCACTCGACAGCCCTCTATGATGCAAGTAATTATAGATACGTCAGAAATCCTTACGTATCTGTCTGCGCTAAAGTTACGCATTGCTGCAGTCGTGTCACAACCATGGCGCAACTCCAGCAATGCATGGGGCCAGCTTCTCCCTGTGGCACTGCGTTCCCCTTATGCCTGCCATCATGCAGGCATAAGGTACTGACGCAGTGCCGTTCTTGAGGGATGCCCGGGTGTCGGCGGAGTTGGAGATCCATCGGTGGCAGTTGCACGCTGTGGTGTTATCGTATGTACGGGTTGGCGGAGTGGGGGTGCTGAGGGAGTTGACCTTCGGTGGCCTTGATCCAGCTGTGAGGGGGCGATAATGGCGGGTGTGTACGGTGGGCATGGTAATGGTGGGTCCAGGAGAGTCTGGCGGTGTGGCTGTAGTTGAAGGTACCGCTGGCGGAGGAGACATGCTCGACCGTGTGTCCTGCTATGTGGCTTGCTACGGTTACTAGCTGCTTGAGTCTGATGTTGGGGAGCTACCCCGGGAGGGGGTGGTGTTCTGGTCACCGGGGTTGTCCAAGTGGAACTTGAGTTCGCCGAGTAGGATGTCGTCGGTGGATGGGAGAGCCTGCTGTGCAATGAAGTCTACAATGGTATCGGAGAATGGGTATCCATGGCCCTGGGGGGCCTGCAGATTAGGGTGCCGCAGACGATGGGCTTGGGGTTGGTCCGGATCTGGAAGTTGAGGTGTTCCACGGTCACCGTTGGGTCATTAGAGTGAGTGGCCAGTCGGAGTGTGCTTCTGTAGGTGATGGCAATGCCGCCTCCTGGATGGTCGGGGTGGTACTTGCGGGTGATTCAGTAGCCGTCAGTGATGGCGATGGCGATGTCTGATCCGGAGCAGATGTTGGTCCTGACAGGCGATGTGGCATCTGGGGTTGATGGCGAGGAGGGTGCTGGCACTATAGGGGTGGAGTGTCCGAGAGAAAGGATCCTTGGTGCTGAGCGTGGAAAGACAGACTCAGACAGGCTTGCCTATGGCTTGCCTTTGGCGGAGATGTCCATTAGAAAGGAGACATTACATCTTAATGTCTTTACAACGCAAATCTAACAACGCAGGTGCCTTTACATCACATTCCATTACAGCACATTGTGAGATCAGTAATGGGGTATTTTTCATTCTTAGGGTGGGTATGGATTTCGGGTGACGGAGATGAAGTGTGGGGTGTATTATGGGGTACAATTTCAAATTTGGGGTGTGCATTTGGATGAAATATGAAAATTGGGGTGTGCATTTGGGTCAAATATGATTTTTATGGTGTGTATTGGCGGCTCAAAGATGAATTTTAGGCTTCAGGATTTGCTTTGGGGTGCAAAGGCTAGTTTTAGGGCTGCACTCATTGAAGTGGGAATAGTAATGTTTACATCTCTGCAATCCAACAACTTCCCTACAGTTGCAATATGCCTTGTAATGGAATGCAATGTAATGGTATGCGTCATAACTCCATATATACCTTTGGCACACCAGAGGTATGCCCGCTGTGCATGGCCACTCAGAAGTGCTGCGGTGGGACTGGACAGCTGGGAGGTGGGAAACGCCGGAAAAGAACACTTGCTGTGGCGTGGATGGAGGGGGTTGCGTGTGAGCGGGTGTTGTAAATATTTAAATGAGAGAAATCTTACCTCGAGGCCGGGTCCTGTGTCTTCGTTGCTCCTGCTCTCCTGAGTCTGCTTCCACGAACAGGAACTAGGCAGCCAGGCTCCCTCCCCTAAGCCAATCACAACGCTGCAATGCGGCATTGTGATTGGTCATTGGCACCGGGACGAGGTGTTCAGCCAGGGGCTGGAGGTGTGGGCATGGTCTCCATGCTGTAATGCAGCCTGCATTGTGAACATGACAGTGCACATGACTGCTTTTTGCGGCCTGAGCAGGCCGACTAAACAGTCACTGCGCACTTGAGTGGGCATGCCACTCCGCCCCTGCCCAGCTCCGTGAGTGGAGCAGCCCTACTCACCCTCCCGCCTGCAAAGGTAACATGGCACGATTACATCAGGAAGTTATCATCATGTGATGATTGTTTCTCTTCATGCACTGCTTGAAAGCAGTGGGGTGACGATCTTCTGCCATACCGGATGAGCCGACACTGGGGGTGCGTCATCTACAGGTGCTAGACTTGGGCAACTCGACATCCCATCCTCCTCCGCTACGAGTCCCACCAACTCCCCAACTCCTTAACTGGACATTGACTCCATGCCGCAATCCGCTAAACTCTCTCCAAATCTGTGACTCGGCCAGCAGGAGCCTCAGCCAGGTGGGATTTCCCAGGCCTGGGAACAACAGTCGCAGCCAAGTCCACTGGTGAACCTCCAGATGCAGTCGATGCAACAGGGCCCCCTTAGGCAGGAACTTGCAGCGCTCCCGCAACACAAGCTCAGGAGCCTCACCCTCCACATCGTCCGGCCAGTGCAACCTCATCCGGCCTCTGATGCAGAGAGGTGACGCCCAGTTGGCAATTCCCTCTGTGCACCCCAGTGCAGTGGTGGATCGTAGTATGCAATACAGACCTCCCTGCGTTGGTAAGCAGGAGCACCTCTACCATTCACAGCCCGAAGGGGCGCAAGGCGGTCTTCTCACACAGGTCAGCAATGTGTCTCCATGCAACCTGCGAGACTTCACCACCAGGTACGGGCGATCGCCGCGCCTCAATGTCTACCGCCAAGGCTCAACGACTCCACAGCTACTCTGCATCCCACTCGAGGCTACAGAAGCAGGTCCAGCAAGCCATCCAGGCTCCAGGCGCAGGTCCAGCGAGGCATCCCGGCTCCAGGCACAGGTCTAGCAAGCCATCCAGGCTCCAGAGGCAGGTGTAGCGAGGCATCCAGGCTCCAAACGCAGGTCCAGCGAGGCACCCAGGCTCCAGGCGCAGGTTCAGAGAGGCATCCGGGCTCTCATCCTGGTCATCCTGGATGTTGGGTGGCTTGAGGGGGTTGTTGATGTGTGCTGCACTTGGCCCTGACTGCTCCATTCTGCATTTCATTTTTTTTTTTTTTTTTTGCCTTTTTAGGTCTTGGCCTAGGCAGCGCACATGCGCTGGTTCTCCGAGACATCTAGTAATCCATATGGGTTTTGAAACTCCGCCCATTGCTTCTTACTTTCTCGTGGCTTGCGATTCATTAAGTTGTTGCTTTTTTTAGTTATCAGCCTCATTATTGGATGCGTAAACAGGCCGCCGAACACAGCGACCCCAGGAGCAGCGATGCATGAAGAGCGGTCGGCAACAGCAAGCAAGTTAAATAGCTATCTATTAATTGTGTTTTTATTTGGCAACATGGCACGCTTTTAGTACAGCGTCCGCGTGCGCATCCAGGCCGCCCAATGCACGTATGTGCTAAATTACCTCCTCTATAGATTTAAACCTCCACTCTCCACTCCGCACTTTTATACAGCAGCCCTGTATGGCTTCGAACATTGTTCGTCCCGGCTCTCCCCTCACCGCCCCACTGCTATATCAAGCAAACTGAAGCGGGGTGGTGTTTCTTTGTAACTGTCTCCGGGCGTGTGATTAAGTCTTCTTTCCTGACGATACAATTCCGCAGTTAAGAGTCTTTAATGGTTTTCTCCACGCCACCACGAACATTTAAAAAAAAAAAATTCAAAGGAGTAATTCGCAATTATTGTGTCAATCTCAAGCACTGTGGAAGAGTCTTAAACTTGCACGAGGGAGCGGCTTCCTCTAATCCCTTTTGCAACAATCTCAGGCGGCTCGGGCCTCTTCTTTACAGACAACTTCCGTGGTGCACGTGGTCACAGGGGGAAAATCTGGGACAATGCAGGGTCCCGGCAGAACACATGGGGACACCAGCCGATCTATTAAATTAGAACATCTGGTCACATTCTCCTGTCTGGGTGTGCAGAACTTTCTGCGCTTTTAATTAGGCCGCTCTGAAAAACTGATCGAAACTCACGGCAGTTAGCAATTATGGGCTAGTAATTTGCCATCCTTGCTGTTTTTTTTTTTGGTAACTTTTTATTATATAAAACAAAAGGAAACAACACATCAAACATACAATCAAGGCAATACAGCAATAATACAGCCATTAGGCCTGTGCTCAAGGAGGACGGGAGATATATGACAACAGCAGAAAAGATTTTTTGAATACAGATGAGGGGAGGGTGCCAAAGGTAGAATTGCATATGAACAGCACCATATACCACAGCTAGAGGGAATGTAGGTCAGGGCGACTGGGAAGGACTAGGAATCGCAGTGAGTGGGGGCGTACAGATATCTCCACGGTATGAGTTTCACTGGTTCCAAATCTTCCCCCATTTTTCGGGTCTGCCTCTTGCCATATACACTGTCTTCTCTCTGAACATGCACCAGTCCAGGCTCTCTTTCCAAGCAGTCACTGTAGGCGGCCTCGGGGACCCTCACAACTGTGCTATATCCCTCTTTGCAACCATATTGGCAAGAGTCACCCACCGAAGCTGCGACACTTCATAATCATTCGGACCCCACACATTCAATAAACATTGTCGGGCTTCCGGCATCATCACAAACACCCGTTACTTCATCCATCACCTCATGTATACGTTTCCAAAATCGCACCACCTCAGGGCATTCCCATATGATATGGAGATAGGTGCCAAGGAGACCACACCCATGCCTACACATGCCATCCGTGGAGTAGCCCATATGGATCAGACGGGGACCGGTGACATAGATCCTGTGGAGGATCTTGAGTTGGACCAGACGGAGGTGGGCCGGAATCGCCACCTCCCTGGGAGAGGAGATTGCAGACTGCCAGTCCTCATCATCCAGTTCAATACCATCAGCAATCCAAGCTTCACGAAGGCGATCAAGCAGACTCGATCGGTCATTAATCATTTTCTTATAGAACAATGAGATAGTACTGTCTGGCACATAACCGTCTAGTACACGATCTTCGAGGGGGGAGGAGTCCGGAATATCACTACCCACTGGCAACACAGAGTTCAGAGCATGGCGTACCTGGACATAACAACATTTTTCCCTGTCACTCAGCTTATACTCTACTTGCAGATCCGAGAAGGTCTTCACCTCTCCTTTAACCCAGAGATCACGCACTTTACTAATACCGATCGTGTCCCATTTATCAAATCCCTTCGTCTTCCATAGGCCACCTAACTTCGCAGAGGCATAGAGCGGAGTTGCACCAGTTAGTTTATCACTCCAGCCCATAGCCGCCGTTGCGCTATGCCATACCCGCACGGCTATAGCGGTAGGTCCCGAGAGTTGTGAACCCGAGGGTCCCCAATAAAGCGTCCTGTAGTAATCACCACCCGGGAGCAGCCACTTATCCATTTCAAATGCTGGATTCAACGCCGGGCCATACATCCCGTGGTTGATGGCAGCAAGGTGGGAGCCCAATAATACCTACGAATATCCGGGAGCGCTATACCGCCATCATACCAGGGAAGTGTCAATTTTGGAAGAGCGATGCGTGAACGTCCGTCCCATATTAATTGCCTCTGCAACGATTCTACTTCCCGAAAATATTTCGACGGGATGACATCAAAACTATTCTGAAGCGCGTATAGGAACCGCGGTAAGGACATCATTTTAAAAAGGGCCGCACGCCCTAGGGGAGATAATGGTAATTTACGCCAATGCGCTACATCGGAGCGCAACCTTTGGAGTGTGGGGGAGTAAATTGCGTTCATAGCGAACCGCCGGATCCAACGAGATAAACACACCCAAGTACTTAAAGCCAGACTGCGACAACTCGATGGGACAGCCCCGCGGCAAACGAGGGACATCACCCGCAAGTACATAAATGTAGGATTTCGACCAATTAATGATAAGGCCCGAGTTCTTCCCGAAGGAGTTAAGTACGTCAAACAATACGTTGAGCTATTTTTGGGGAGATGTAAGGTACAATAAAATATCATCCGCGTATAAAGAAATACGATCTTCAAATTCCGGTGTCCAGCGTATACCCTTCATCGAAGGTTCCCACCGTAGCCAAGCGGCGAGTGGCTCCAATGCCAAAGCAAAGAGGAGCGGGGACAACCGACAACCCTGCCGCGTGCCCCTCCCGAGAGTAAAAGGCACGGAGACACGGCCATTAACCACCACCTGTGCCAGTGGCGTTTCATACAGGAGTTTGACCCAACCAATAAAACCAGCGCCGAATCCAAATTTGGCGAGCACCGCCCAGAGATAAGACCACTCGATTGTATCAAAGGCCATCGTGGCATCCAAGGACGCCAAGATGGCCGGTTCACGCAGCGTCGGGGCCCTCGCGAGAACACCATGCAAACGTTGCAAATGTAATGCCGTGTTACGGTGCGGGATAAAACCCGATTGATCCGGATGAATCAGGTCGCTAATAACCGTAACCAGACGATTAGCAAGCAGTTTGGCGAGGATCTTAGGCTCCGCATTTAAGAGCGAATCCATACCGACGCCAATAACTCTCCTGAAACAAAATCCCCACAGCAACAGCACAATCGCTGCAAGCAAACCTTCCACGCTTAATACTATATCACCTACTACTAACATAAACACCCAATCAACTAACCTACAATTGGTGAGCACCCGCAAACCATCTCAGAAAGGATCACAGAAATCAATACAAAAACCAACACAACTCAATCAGCCTAACGCAAAATCTCAGCAACCAAAGATACCATACGAACAACCATATAAGTTTAGACAGATACCGGCACGCATCACCCTTCCACCCGAATGCGGAGCCTACGTCCTTGTATTGGTAAACGTTCCAACACTTAAACAAGAACAGAGTGAAACAACAACATCTTTGAAAAACAAGGTACTTCATTGGTTAAGCCTGAATTCTAACTTCCCAATAGAATGTGCAGGGGAAATTTCCCATACGCAAAGAGTAGGTTGGATAGGCCCCTTACGTAAAAAATTTGAGGGGGATTGTGTAGCTATCACTTTTAAAAACCCCCAGTGGGCCGAAAAGACATTAGCTAAGGCACCACCACCCTCTACATGGGAATTTAACACAACCCTTCTCCCGTTAGGCTATTTCTATAGACATTTATTAAATACAACCTCCAACATCCCGCCTGCCCCTACGAATCCTTTTTCAGAAAGACCTTATCCTACTATCTCTTATCCTTCCATCCCCTACCAGAACACTAAGTTCCTATACCCAATAGGCTCGGTACAGTGGCATCAGAGCCAAACGTCCATACCGCCACCCACCCATCCTTATCTCGCCGAAACCCCCCGTCAAGAGAATGGAGACAATCGATGGAGACAACCAGTTCCCCCGCTAGCTACTCCTTTTAACATTCCAACATATAACAGATTTAATGCCTTTTCTGGCCTAGATTTTAACGATTGACTTCCCAATACCTATACCACCAGGGAACTCTCACAATTACCCAAAACGGACCCTACCTCATCACCCAACTCATATTCTATCCTTGTAACAACTCCAATGCATCTCCCTCTTTCTCCTACTAAACCCGAGTGTCCAAAAATCAATCACGAAGTCATCACAACTATAACAGCGACCCAAACCAATCAGGAAATCATTGAACGGAGGGCTAATAAAGGCAATCCTGTTGACTCTATCTCAGAAATTTTGCAGATTCATTTTACTTTCTGGAACATCGCAGGTCTTTCCGCTAAGAAGACTGACCCCGATTTCCTAAGCCAGATCAATTTGAGCGGTTGTATCTGTCTTCAGGAGACGTGGGCCATAAGGCCTATACACATACTAGGCTTTAAAACTTTTTGGTCACCTGCGACGAAATCAACCTCTGGCAGAAATAGCGGAGGCTTAGTTACTTACATCAAAAATACCCTTCCTGTGGAGGAGATAATCCCCATAAGTTTAGATACAAATTTCCAGATCATAGCGGTAAAGGTCACTAAACAAAGATTATACTTTATTACAAACTTTTATAACAATCTCTCCAACTCCGATATGAGTACGGTACTCCCAGAGATATCCGCAATAATACAAGAGCAACGAACTAATCACATTAAAAAGACATGCACAACAATCTGGGGCGGAGATTTCAATCTACATCTATGTAGCAATAGTGATAACAATAAATGCGGTATTAGTGACGAGCTCGACACAAACCTCACGCATTTTACACATTCTAATGGGGGGGAAATAATGAATGAAACCATGGCTGAACTAGAACTAACTTTCGCTAATGAAATAAAGAATCCACCTGTTCAATTTCAGCCCACATTTAACGGAAGAGGTCTAACAAGCCTAATTGACTTCATATTGATCTCATCACCCATAGGATTTACCGTAGAAGATTCAAGGTCATTAACAATCCTCTAAGCGACCACTTTCCCATTACTATGGTCCTTGCTGAAATAACAAAGAATAAACCATATGATATTTTGACCACTCTAAATCAAAGTGATCTAGAACTAGGCTCTTTGAATGGCTTTACATTAAAGTGGGGCAATATTGACAAAGAAATAATAACAAAAAAAATAGTCACAAATAACCAAACGGATATTATAAATTGCTTGGACCCCACCATCCACCCCACTGAAACTATAGTAAGCTTCCTCTCAATTACAACAACCATACAAAAAGAACTAACCAAAAAGCACAAACAAAGGCCCCAACCAAAGAAAGGATGGTTTGATTCAGCATGCACCAAAGCATCTACACGCCTAAAGGAAGCTCTGAATAGTGATCACAGGGACAGAGTCGAAATCATCAGACTCAGAAAAGAGTATACAGCTACCATAAATAACAGGAAAAAGGAAGTAAAAGCTGAATTATGGTCAAAACTGACCCAAAGCTCGGAACTAAATAACAGTGCCTTGTTCTGGCAGATAGTTCGTTCCCCATTCCTAACAGAGAAAGCCAACTCTCCATCAATTGATGTAGCCATAAGTCAACATGAATGGGTGAGCCATTTTACTAAAGTCTTTGCGAAAGATCCGACTGAAGAGACAGACCAGCTTGAACTTCTGTCACACATTGCCTATCTGTTAAATCTTCACTTTTCCCATGAAGAGGTCCAAAAAGCTCTAAATTCCTCAAAATCAGGGAAAGCACCAGGACCGGACGGCGTTCCGGTTGACGTTTTTAAACACCTCCCAGATCTCTGGACCCCGTTATTAACCAACGTCCTGAATGCTACCATCGAAGTAGGCATTTTGGAGTCTTGGAAAACATCAACGTTGGTACCTATTTTTAAGAAAGGAGATAGAAATAGCCCAACATGCTACAGGCCGATCTCCCTCCTGGACTCACTAGGCAAAATGGCAGGACGAATACTCCTTGACCGCCTCCAGGAATGGGCCACCGATCACAAAATTATTTCAGACCTACAATATGGCTTCCGGGAGGGACTAGGAACAGTTGATCAGGCCCTAAACCTGTCCCTACTGGCGAGCAAATATCTGGATGTCAAAGGGTCCCCATTTCACATGGCCTATGTTGATCTTTCCGCAGCGTTTGACTGCGTGGCACACTCAACGCTGTGGACTACAATCTTGAAAATGGGTGTTCCCACGCCAATTGTGGATTTCCTCCGTGAACTATATACAGGTACCACAGGCAGGGTAAGATTCGGGACAAAGGGTGAGCTCACTAACTCTTTTAGGGTGGAAAAGGGGGTCAGGCAGGGGTGCGTACTGGCCCCCTTTCTATTCACCCTCTATACGAATGGCTTAGAGGCTGCCATGCTACAAGGCAGCAAGGACCTCCCGTTAACAGCTCGTCGGCAGATACCAGCACTCTTATATGCCGACGATGCTGTTATTTTAGCAAGAACACCAAATGAACTACAAAGGGCCCTGAACAGATACTGTGATTTTATGGCAAGTCTAAACCTGAAACTAAACGCAAAAAAAACGTATACTATGCACGCAGGGGAGAAAAGAAATGCAAGATATAGGAAGATAATGGTGCTGGGCGAATGCCTGGACAGGACTAAAACCTATCCCTATTTAGGGATCGTCATTGACGATAAATTCAAATGGACCCCAGCCATTAACGCAAGAAAACTGGTTTTCCTCCGAGAGACATCATCGCTAAAAACTTTCTCGCAGAGATTGGGGCAGAGACCAATTAAAGAACTAGTGCAAATATATAATGCAAAATGTGTAAGCACTGTAACATATGGGGCGGGGATCTGGGGTTTTTTAAATGTGGACTCAATACAAACAATAGAGAACTCTTTCTTGAGATATTTGCTGGCGGTGCCCAAAACCTGTTCCACCTATGCCTGCCACACTGAGCTGGGCATTGATTACATCACAGACATCATAAGACTACAACCAATAATGTTGTGGCGCAGAATATGGGCTACCGAGCAATGCCATTTGACTAGGACGATTATTCAAGACATTTTAACGCTAGACCACGCCAAGAAAATCAAATGGCTGTCATACGTCAAAGCGTTATTAACAGATCTTGGATATAGAAAGTACTTTGCCCACCCATCGCTGATAGAGGAAATCCCAAAAAAGAACTTAAAAAGGGAGTGTTTAATTCATCTACGTCAGCTACGCATATTATCCGAGGTCCATAAGCCATCAGTCCAACACTCCTTGCTAGTTCAAACTGTGTTCTCTGCTGAACCCTATCTGAATTTTAAAATAACACAGTTTGAAAGAATGCTGCTTACCCGCTTTAGACTCGATTTGTTCCATTTATTAGTTGCATTTCCTGAGCAAAATGTTAGGACATCCACCGCCTCTATGTGCCCTTGTGATTTGGTGTCCCCACAATCAACGATACACACAATGCTATTTTGCAAATTCTTTACTGAGCCCCGGAAGCGCTGGATACTCCCCATTTTGAAGTTCTGGGGTTTTCGTCAATGCCGCCCAGCGTATCTGGCACTACAGTACCTTGAAAATGAAAATTATGCCAAAGCGATTGTATCTTACCTTAAATTTTGTATACGCCATCGCACAAATTTTTAACCTCGAACGACATCGCTCTTACATATTAACGAAGGGACTGAGATAACAGAAAAACTGAACGTCTTCGCACATGTGGTAAAAATCTGCGCTAATGAAACTGAGATGCACTAGTCACTTTTATGTATTTTTTTAAACAAAATGTACATTCAACAACTTTTTAATTTTTTTCTGACAAAATTGTAACTGTGTTTTTTATTCTTCCTGAACTTTTATGGTGTTTTACAAAACTACCGAATAAAGTTGATATTGAATTGAATTGAATTGAAAAGAGCGAAATGGGTCTATAAGACGAGCAGCGATCCCGTGGTTTACCCTCCTTATGGATCACCACAATGGAAGCAAGACGCTGATCTCTGGGGAGGGAGCCACTGTCTCGCGCAGCCAAAAACATATCACGGAGATAGGGAGCTAGAGTATCAGGGCGTAATTTATACAGTTCAACAGGAAGGCCATTGGGACCCAGAGCCTTGCCGGAATGAATGGAGCGTAGCGCGAGAGCCACCTCATCCACCGAGGGCGTGGCATCCAAACAGTCCCGATCCGATTCCGACAAACATGGAAGTGCTATATCCCGAAGCAACAACTGCGAATCCTCCTTGGGCCTGTCGGACACCGAGGTATAGACCTCTCGAAAATAATCAGCAAAGCATTCAACAATTTCAACAGCGTCCGTTACACGCACACCACCACATGTCTCAATCACCGGAACCACTCGACTCGCTCTCTCCCTTCTGTCCAGCCAAGCAATCAATTTTCCAGCTTTATCACCCACATCATATAGCCGTCCCTGCTGTTCCCTACTCATCATCTTTGCCGCATCAGTAACCAAAGTTTTATATTCTAATTGTTTAAGGCGGAGGACATGTAATGCTTCTTGAGACACCCCTCGTTCCAATGCAGTCTCCAGGTCTGTGATTTCAGTCTCGAGCTGAACAATAGCCTCATTCTTACATTTCTTAGCACACCCCACCAAAGACAATGCCTGTCCCCTGATCACAGTCTTAAAAGCTTCCCATAACGAAACAGGCGAGGATACAGAACCAGCATTCTCAGTAAAATACAGATCAAATGACTTAATCAATTCAGTGCGAGTCTTAGGGTTAAGAAGATACCAGGGGTTAATCGGGGCCACCCTCCCTTCGGCGCCGATGCTAAGATTAAAATGAAACCAAATAGGGGAATGGTCTGACATACCCCGGGCCAAGTGTCTAATCTCTCCAATCGAAGGGGACAGGGCAGCCGGTATCAGGATATAATCCAATCTAGAAAGACTACCATGAGCTCCCGAATGGAAAGTAAACTGCGTTTGCTCTGGATGCATTAGTCTCCAACAATCTATAAGTCCCAATGTTTCCAGGAAGTCACCCAACCAGGATTGCGCAGCAGGAAGATCTCGGGGCGGATAGTGGTCTATTCTGCCAGAAATGACGGAGTTAAAATCACCACCCAATATCACAACACCCGCCGGGAGACCCAGAACCATCCGCCCCAGGTCCGTAAATGTCGTGGATTGTAAGCCCGGAGGGACATAGCAAGACACCAACGAAATTGGTTCCCCTCCCACCGCCCAACAAGTGCAACATATCGACCCCTGGTATCAAGGATCACATCGTCAACCTCGAGGGGGAGGGAAACCCTAAGCAAAATACCCACTCCTCTAGAACTAGATGTAAATCTAGAATGGGCAGCAAGACAATAACCCCGTCGATTAAGAGCATGACAAGTATTTCCTATCAAGTGTGTCTCTTGTAGCAAAACGACATCAGGCGAAAGGCGCCGCAACAGCTGCATAACCACCCCTCTCTTTTTCCGATCACCCAACCCATTCACATTCCAGCATAATACCCTCAACCCTCTACCCCCCATCCAGATCCACAATGAACTCCCATCGCAAAACGAGCTCACACCAATGTCAAAAATAATGAAAGTACCTTGCCTTGAAAAAGAAAAAACAAACAATCCCAAAACATGGCCCTCCCTCCCCCCAAAGTTCCCAACACAACTCCCCCCCACCCTGCACCCCTGCACCGACTCGAAAGCCACCCCAATTTGCAGTGTGCCTGTCGCCCTAACAATTACAGAGACACAAAGAGAGTGTACAAAGTTCCCCGGGAAGAGTGACGGAGAGGAGTGTGTGCTAGTGAGTGGGGGAATCCCCTAGTTGGAACTAAAACCCTCACACACCCAGCAAGCTAGGTGTCTTGCTTCATCATATGGGTTCTGCTCCTCGTCAGACTGGCGCTGCAATGTCTGACGGGCTCCCGAAACCGGGGCTCTTTATCGGAGATCTTTTGTTCCCGCCATATGGTGCATGCGTGTGAGAGGGCGTGGGGAGTGTGGTCGTGACGTGAAAGAGAAACTAAAAAAGGTGAGTCAGTCCACAACCTAATTTTATTCTCGTGGTAGACTCCCTTGGTTAAAAAGGGGAGGTGGTGTATGAGGGGAGGAAAAAATGCCCTGAAACTATTAGAGCAAAATTAACTACTACCCTCAATTATGGTCGACATGTTTCATGCCTGATGGCAATTCTTCAGGACCTTGGTAGATAGTACCACACAGTGAAAAAATTGTTTAGTGAAGGGTAAATACCGGAGCGCAGGCCGATTGGTCCTGCTGCAGTATTGTTACCTGTAGAGATGAGAATGAAAACATTTCACAAGATAGCGTCAGTGAAGTTTTACCTCATCAAAAAGTGTAAGCACACACACACACACAAACCGTGGTGATCGATTAAAAACCGAGCATATACATTGTACTCAGTTGGTAAATAATTTATGTAACCAACTAGTTCATGCCACACCATGCAACGGTGGAAAATGAAAACAAAAACAAAAGCAATAAAGTGCTGCATGTAGGGAGGAGGGCTGGATGAGTAACCTTACCCCAGAAGATTCCCTGAGGTACCTCACAGTCTGCTCCCGTGGGACCGGCTGAGAAGGTATGGTACCTAGTTAAAGGGAATCATAATAACTTCATTTTGGTGATTAATTATTGAAATTCTATGGGCCAATCGGTAGCGTAGGGACGTGGGGGCTGTGAAGGCTCCCCAACAATGAGGGTAGACAGAATAAGGTTTGCCGTTTGCCTCGTATTTCGAGTTGTGGGGTCACCCGGCGTAACCCCTGTTCCCTCACTCAGCCAGGGCAGTACTGCTGACGCGGCAAACAGGGATGTGCTCGCCGAACCCGGCGCCCGCCGTAACCGCACCGTGCCCCAGATAATACCATCAGGATCACACAGCGCGGAACAACGGGGCAGCCACGTAAGGCGCACACACCCACAGGCCAAACAGGACCGCAGACTTAACCGCGACACAGTAGTAGATGGTTACCCAGAGACCCACACTCTCGTGGATCCGAGCGCTATGCCTGACAAAGCTCACCTGTTTGAAGGATGGTAGACGGGGAGCAACAAGAGGAGTGATTCTCACCTTCGGCGGCAACAGTCCTAGCCGATGCACCTACCCCCTACCTACACCCCTAACAATTACAAACAAAGAACTAATCTACACAAACAAAACCCCAGAGGAGGAAAGGGGTCCCGCCATCCCCGGCACCTCCCAAGATACGAATGGAATGATCAAGGAAGTCAGTGAGCCTCAGCTGGACACGTTGAATAGCGTTCCGGACACAGGCACCATAATCATTCTTGGTCCATCAGTCCCCCCTCAGCACCACCAGCATGTTCCTGGCCAGCACGGCGAACCGGCAAAGTGTCCAACCAATCACTCGCTTCCTCAGGCCTGACAAAGAAGAATGTTCGATTGTCATATTCAACACGCAGTCGGGGCGGGAATAACATAGCGTATTTTAGTTCCATGTCTCTTAGTCGCCGTTTCACCCCTTGAAATCCCATTCGTTGTTTTTGGACCGATTGAGAAAAGTCCGGATAAAAGTTCACAGCAGCGTTCTCGAACTGCTTAGGGGCGCCTGTCCGTGCCGCCTGCAGAATGGCGTCGCGATCTCTGAAGTTGAAGATCCGTGCAATAATCGGACGGGAGGGAAAACCGGGCGTCGCCTGTCCCCCTGGCACTCTGTGTGCACGTTCGATGGCAAAGAATTTGCTCAGGCCCTTGGGTGCAAGATGATTAAGAATGAGGTCCTCCACTCGAAGATCAGTGGCGAAAGAACTAGAATCTTCTGGGACCCCAATAATACGCACGTTGTTGCGCCGTGCACGGCCTTCAAAATCCTCCAAGCGACGAGCAAAAAAGCCATTAGCAGTTCTAAGGTTGCGCACTTCTGTTTGCAAGTCAGACACATCCGTGGTAAGGCTGGACGTCTTTAGGTCCAATGACTTCACCTTCTCGTTCATCTTGGCCAAATCAGTTCGAATGAGGTTGACATCAATAGCCACAGTGTCCAACTTCAGAGCCAGGGCTTCATACTGTTGGCCAATAGAAGACTGAATACCAGCAATGGCGCCCATCACGTCCTGTAGCGTTAATTCCGCCAATACGGCAGGATTGACAACAGCTTCCTCCCGGGCCTTAGGTGCACCACCAGGGGATCCTTTAGAAAGTGTGTAGCGATCCATGACATTCGACTGAGTTGAACCTCCACGGATAGTGGTCTTGACTTTCCGTTTTTCACCCTCAGGCTTGCCCGTCATGGTGAGCCGGGTGCCCCGGAGGGAGGCTTGGGATCTGGTCCAAATGGCTCCTTAAAAGTCAAACACAAGAATACAGGAGGCGAAGTTGGGCCAATTTGAGTCCACAGCCAAACAGTCGCTAGCTCGAAGCTCAATGAGCTGGCATCAGAGCTCGTCCGATCAACAGACACACCGCAGATAAGAGACAGTGCGCTGGAGAAACGAAACCGAAAGTGAAGTGAGGCTGTGGTCTGATCCCCTCAAGCCGTTGTTGTTAAATTACGACCTGGGCACTGCTACAACTCAAGGTCCAGGCTGTTCCATGGAGAAGGCCACAAATTTCAAGACGGCAGAACTCGGGGACCCTGCGTCCGTTTCCGACCCAAAAACATGCTAGTACATCAGCCAGGTTGTGTCTTCAATGACCTTCCATCAAATCAGGATATTATCCAGGATAAATGCGGGAGGCAGCGAGGGTCCTCGGGAGCCCTGTGCTCACGCGGCCATCTCGGATGCGCGCGTAGCTCCTCCCTTCCTTGCTGTTTTTGAAAGATTTAAAATGTTGTATTCTGCGATGGACTGCAACTGTGCCAGTCAATTCTTCCAAACAACAAAATGACAATGCTGGCAACGGTTTTCATTCGAGCAGGAAAACTAGAGTAACATCTTGGGTTGCATTCGTTTTGGAGCTTCTTTCCCTTCCATTTTAGGTAACATTGTTTCATGGTAATTTTCTTTTGTTGTTTAGCGTGCAATAACTAACGCTGGCGCTTTGCAAAAACATGAAAATTGTTGTTTTTGTTAACTCAAATAAAGCATATTTAACACTATATAAAACTTTCTAAATAAATAAATAAAATAAGCACTTCGTATTCAAGTTGTTCTTAAAGCTCCAACTTCCCCCATTTTCCCTCGCAGTCAACTGTTTCCTTCTTGCCTATCTCTTCAATCCATTTGCCGCCGTTATTTTGTCATTCCTGCCCTTTGACCTCTATGCTTGACTGCATCATTGTTCATATTCTTTTCCTTTCCAACTCCTTTATCACTTCACTATTCAAGATCTCTTGACCCTTGCAATATTTTTTCTATTGCACTGTTTTATTTAATAACACCAGGAGTCTGTTTTTAGTTTCTTTTTACGTTGTACATGTGCTTGCGTCTTTTATAAACATCAGATGCCGTGTAGTTTCATTTAACACGAGGGTGATTACTCACGTCCTATCTGTGGACCTTTGCAGTCTCTGGTTTATGTTGTTATTCACTTATGCCTCATTCTTGCCCTCCAGTCCATTTTCCTCTTCTACTTCTCTCCTTTATCCCAGCCTGATGTGTCTCTCTCACTATAGCTTCAGAACATTTTCTTTTCTTTGCTCTGAACTTTGTCTCTTCCTCTCCACTTTTCCTTCATAATGTTTTGTTTTAGTCCGCAGTCTTACTTTGGCACACTCACTCCAGTCCTGAATCTCTCTCAGAGATCTCATTTCCTACTCTATGACATCTCGCATTGGGCTATTGCAGCTTTCAGACTGCTACACTCCCCTCCCAAAATCTGATCCTCCTCTTTCTCCACAGTGCCCTCACTTCAAACCCCTCTTCCTCTGCTTGCACCAGCCTCCTGGACTCCATCCTCCTCAAGCTTGGAGTTTCTGAAAGGAGGGTGGAATCAAGGGGTGGCTGTCCTCCAGCACCCCTTGATTCCACCCTCCATGGTGGAGTCCATAATAGACTATAGGGATGAAGACCTCTTTGGAGTGAAGTTGAGTGTAAGGAGAGAGTGACCCTCCACATGAGGGTAAATTGATGGAGGAGCGAACTTAGCCCTCCTTTTGTTCTCCCGCCTTTCTCTAACCAGTTGTCCCTCCTTTTCATTCCATCAACTGCCCTCACATCTCTAACCTCAGATCAACCCCCCCTGGCCCCGGCCTCACACACCTGTCATCTCATAATATGACTCACTCTCTGTACATTGCCTGCCTCTCACATCTCCCCTTGGAGCAGTCTCTCATGTCTTTTTAACTCTCTCACCCACTTGTGTGCAGTCTCTGCTTGTTCTTTATCTGATCCCTCTCTCTCTCCCCACTGCTCTAGTCTCTCACCCTCTTATCTCCCTGTCACGAGGACATGGTCCCTGTCATGGACGGACGGGGTGTGCCTACTCACTGTTGTCCATTTCCCGGTCCTTAGTGTCCATCCTTACGCGGACCGAACCGTCACACTCCCCTTTGCAGTTTTCCCCACTCTTCCGCCGCTAGCATTTTACTGCAGTCTCTGCCTTGTTCAATTACACACTTCTTTTCTACACTCTCATTTACTCACTCATCCATGCATATCTCATCTCCTCCCTCTGCCACCCGCTGTTTTTCTTTAGTAAGTCATCCGTCGTCTGCTATCTCGCCAGTCTCTCTCCTGTCTCCCCGACCATCAGTCCCTGTCCTCTTGGTGTTTCTCTCTTCTTTACCTCTATGATCTCTGGCTGCTTCTCTCCTCTGCCTCAACTCTCCCCACAGTGCAGTCGGTCCCTCTTCACCCCTCCAACCTCAGTCTATTTCTAGTCAGTGTCCCATCCCTCTGATCCCCCCCACACACTACTTTGCCTCTCTTGTGTCTCACTCACTCTCTCTGTAGTCTGAAACGGATGTATGTCACTACAACGCGGGCTATTACCACGCGTGCCATTACAACGCTGTTTTTATAACGGAAGTCGTTACAACGACTTGCGCTGTAAGGGCTGGATAGTGGAATAGTTTAATTTTCTATTCCAACTCCAGCCCACATTGACAGTAGGGAAGGTGTTGTAATAGAAAATGAAACTATTCCTTTGCCAACAGCTCCCTCCAGCGCAAGTCGTTGAAACGACTTACATTGTAAAAGCAGCGTTGTAATGCCCGCGTTGTAAAGGCTGTTCCCCTCTGAAATGTGTTTGGTCCCTGCCTCAATCTCTAACTCCTTACCTGGCTTCTCTCGTCTCTAGTCTCGAACCTAGTGACCCACACCCTCTATTCCACCTCTCATCACTTCTTCAATGTTTGGTGTCTCATTTGCAGGCTCTGCTTCTGTGTGTCTTTCTTTCTCTCACCCACCCAACCTCCACATCAACTTGCCCTCCATCTTGCAGCCTACACTCCACCTCATGGCCCCTTGCTGTCCTCTCCCCTTCTCATTTCGAGTCCTCCCTGCCTCTGGTGCCACAGCCCCATGTTTCCTGCAGCCTCTCTCCCTTCATGGCCCCTTGCCCTCAACACTCCTTCTCTCTTCGAGTCATCCCTGCCTCTGGTGCCACAGCCCCATGTTTCCTGCAGCCTCTCTCCCTTCATGGCCCCTTGCTCTCGCACTCCTTCTCTTTTCAGGTCTCTCCTGACTCTGGGGCCAAAGACCCGTGTTTCCTGCAGACTCTCTCCCCCAGGCTGTTACATCTACCTCCTGTCAGTGCACTCAGCATACCTGCCTCTTATCTCCCTGCCCCCTCTTCTTGCTCCTGCCTGTTGCCCAGCCCCCACACCTGTTTTGTCCGCTCTCCAGTCCCTTCCTCCCCAGTCTCAGCATCTCAGCCCTCACTCCTCCAGCTGCAGCGGAGGAAGCCCCAGCCCTGGTCCAGCTGCATGTAAACAGAGGGTGTTTGCTATGAGGTAAGATAGGTTTCTAACCTCTTCGACACTGATGACGGAACCGCTCCGTCCTCAGCCGCGGTGGCGCTGTGCTGATGACGGAGCGGTTCCGTCATGGCCCGCCCGACGCGCCTGCGCGGCGCTAATTTCGCACCTGCGCGGCGCTAATTTCGCACCTGCGCGGCGCTGATTTCGCGCCTGCGCGGCGTGTTCTATTGAGCGGGCGGGGTCCTGACGGAACCGCTCCGCCATGAGCACAGCGCCACCGCGGCTGATGACGGAGCGGTTCCGTCACCAGCGTGTGAGCACCGCATGGCCCCCCCGCCCCCTTGGCGCTGCGGCGGAATAGCCGCCGCAGCGAAGGTGCTAATCTCCGCACAGATAATAGATTGCTCCTCATTAAAAAGTGAAATATAAACACTGGTCTGGGCCTGCTTCTCTGTGCCGCTGATAGTTTGTTTCAGTGTTTTCCCACTTTCTACCAGTGGTCCAGGTCTTGATAGCTGGGTTTCTGGTCTCAGGGTGAGCTTTTCTTTACTTCATTAGGTGTAGCTGCATCTCTGGTCCTGTCTGTAATTCCTCATTCTAAATCCTCTAGGTAGTGCTGCTAGCTGCTTCTCTGGTCGCAGTGGAAAATTCCTCTTTCCAAGTCCTGGAGACAATGCTGCTAACTGCTATTCTGGTCCCGTTGATAATTCCTCCGACTAAATTTTCCAGACAGTGCTGCTACTCTGGTCCCGTCAGAAGTTCCCACATTTTAAGTCCTCTAGGAAGTTCTGCAGCTGTGTCTCTGTTCCTCTAAGCAGTGCTGCTACATGCTTCTCTGCTCCCGTTGGTAAATCCTCATTCTTAGTCCTCGAGACGGTGCTTCTCTGGTCCCGTCAGTAACTCCCCATTCTAAATCCTCTAGGCAGTGCTGCAGCTGTTGTAGCATCCTGCTACTAATAACCACAGACACACTTCAATATACTGTTGGGGCTTTATTCTCAACAACCTGCTTTCATTATGTCCCTACTCTAACTGTCCTTCCCTCATCCGTCCCCTCCTCTTCCTGTCCACCCCCTGGCTCCACCCACAACCACTAGACTGCTAACATTACAACATCTCCCCCTTTTGTAACAAAACAAATAAACGCACTTACTTATTAGTCCATTTCTTCGATAAGCCTTTTGGGTGGCCGTGTGACACGATGGGGTCGTGGCGACTTGGCTCTCGGACTCGTATTGTTCCGTGTCTCATCGATTGAACCAGTGTTTTCGCAACCAACTGACCGTGGTTCTTCAGAACCAGGAGTGTCCAGTCCATTTCACTCGGTAGGGTTCCAGTGGTGTCTTGTGGCAATTTCTTGAAGTGCGAGATATTTCTCGTGATTCGCCGCTGCTCTGATTCTGCAGTCAACATAGTTCCTTTCCTTTTCGTAATCACTAACGGTTCATCCTTGAATGGGCAGTCGGTTTTTCTCTGCTGCTCTTGCCGGACGAGCACATGGTCTCCTTCCTGTAGCGAGAGTGACCTGGCTCTTCTCCGTTGATCTACATATGACTTCATTTTGTCTTTCCGGCGCATGTCGGTTTCCCTCATTTCTTGAAGGTCTCGAGTGGATGACAGGGATGGTCGCAAAGCCCCTTCCCACGTTGGAATACGGTTCCTCATGGGACGTCCCAGCATGAGTGTCGCCGGGCATTGCCCCGTGGTCGCATGAGTAGTTGTCCGGTAAGCACGAAGGACTTCATTGAGTGCCACTTGTAAGTCCTTTCCCTCCGCGGTCGCATGTTGAAAAGTCTTTTTAAGCGTGGCCATGAATCTTTCAATGGTTCTATTGGCCTGTGGCCAGAGGGGTGTGATCTTGCGATGATGGAAGTCCAGATGTTTAGCAAATGCTGCAAAGTCTTGTCCATTAAATGGGGGTCCGTTGTCTGTCTTCACTTTTGAGGGAACACCCCAGGCCGCAAAAACTTCATCAAGTACTTTGAGAGTACTTGCGGCATTTGTAGATGATACAAAGTACGCAATAGGATATCGAGAATGCTCATCAATGATGGCTAGCACATATTTGCCCGATGACAGGGGTCCATAAAAATCAATAGCAATTTCTTGCCACACCCCCGGTGGTAGAGGGGTCATGTGTAGTGGTGCTGGAGGATCACTTTTGCTTGTGAGTTGACAAAGGTGACAGTCCTTCAAAGTGGTTTCCACCATTTGGTCGAGATATGGAAACCACACTCGCTCTCTTAATGCACGTTTGGTTGACACAATGCCCCGATGTCCTTCATGGGCAAGGGCAACTACTCCTTGTCGTAGTTGAGTGGGAATCACAATTCGCTGGTCTCTTAGCAGTATGCCATCGGTGGTGGCTGACAATTCGCTGCACACGTGTTGGAAAGCTTGCATTTCTTGTTTGATGATAGGATCAGTCTCTTCATCCTTAGAATCATGTCTCCACTTATTGTGCCGAATCTTGCGCAGGACCTTCTGCAGGACAACATCTTTGGCAGTACTCTCTCGGGTGGTGTCCATTGGGATAGCGGGAGGTAGAGCTTGGTCAGTCACAAAATGTATGTACTCTTCCGCAATGGAGGACTTAGAGACTGACGATGCAAGTGGGTGTCTGGACATGTAGTCAGCCGGGTTTTCTGACTTCCCCGGCTTGTGGATGATAGTAAATGTGTATTCCTGTAGCCTTAGGCCCCACCTCTCGATTCTAGGGGGCATCTTGGATCGTGGGTTTCCATAAATGGTGACGAGAGCTTGGTGGTCTGTAATTAAAGTAAAGTGTTTACCATATATGAAAACATGAAAATGTTCACATGCCCACACTACGGCAAGACATTCTTTCTCGGGCTGCGAGTATGCCCGCTCCGGGTCAGTCAAACTACGACTCGCATATGCAATGATTCGACGTGGATCTGAGTCGTTGTCATACTGCGCCAGGATGGCTCCAAGCCCGACGGGGCTAGCGTCCACAGTTATCTCAGTCTTTCTTTGTGGGTTAAAATATGACAGGTGATTCGCAGATGCCACTGCCTTCTTGATCTCCTTGAATGATTTCTCGCATTGGGGAGTCCATTCAAATGGTTGGCCTTGTTTGGTCAAAAGGCGGAGGGGATGGCTGATTGTTGCGTAGTCCCTGATATACCGAGCACAATACCTGTCCATCCCAAGAAATGACCTGAGCTCACTGACATCCTGGGGACTCTTGGTGTTGTTCAGAGTCCCAATTTTGTCAGGATCAGGTTTCATGCCAGCGCCTGAGAAGATATGACCAAAGAATTTCAATGTGTCTTGGTGAAATTCACATTTCTCTCTGTTTAGAGTCAGGTTTGCCTCCAGTAGTGCGTGACAGACACGATTGAGTGCAATATCATGTTCTCGTAGATCAGAACCATATACAAGGATGTCATCACTATAGTTGAGCGTGTTGGGAATGTTCTGGATAACTTGTCGAATAGCTTCTTGAAATATTTCAGCTGCTGAGGAGACTCCAAAACTGAGTCTCTTATATCTGAACAACCCCAGATGGGTTGCAAGCGTGGTGATGTATCTTGACTTGGCCTCTAGTTCTAGTTGGTGGTATCCTTTATTTAAGTCCAACTTGGAAAACACCTTCGCCCCGTTGAGAGCTGAGATCATATCGCTCAAATGTGGTCCCGGATGTCGTTCTCTTTCGATTGCAGTGTTGGGCAGGCGCATGTCCACACAAAGTCTGACTTTGTTGGCTGTGCCCTTTTTGGGGACGATAACTACTGGGGACACCCATGGTGTTGGGCCCTCGGTGCGCTCAATGATGTCAGCGGCTAGCAAGTCCTGGATTTCTTCTTCCACGGCGGTCTGTAGATGGAACGGTACCCGTCGAGGATGTTGAGCAACGGGTCTGACTTGTTCATTGATATGCAACCGCACCTGACAGTCCTTTAACTTGCCACGCCCTTGAAATAGTCTGGGGAACTGACGGGTCACATCTTGGTTTCCGCTGACCTTGAAGAGAATTTCCACTAGGTGAAGGCGTTCAGCTGTCGGTAGGCTCAGCAGACAGTCCGCTTCTGGGCCTTTGATAACGTGGATGACTGCCGAGATGGTTGTGTCCTCATGTTTAAGAGTCGTCGAGAACTTCCCAAGGCAGGGAAGTGGCTTCTTAGCCATCCATGTGAAAACTCTGACTGGTGCAAAGGACAGAGGGGGACGCGGACTCATTCTTTCATATTCGGTAACTGGAATATAGTTCAGGGATGCACCCGAGTCTAGTACAAACGTTGTATCATGATTTCCAACTTTAATGTCTAGCCGAGGATATGTCTTAAATTGGTGGGGATCTACGGCCAAGTTCAGATATTCAATGGTATATGTTGAGTCTCTGGATGAGGGTCGAGATTCCTTGGACGGTGACCTCCGCTCCCACCTCGACCGACGTGACTCCCGGCTGGAGTGTGACGACCCAGACGACTGCTCAATTTGGTCTTGGACCGCTCGTGCATGGTGTCTTCGGGTGTTGGATCGGGACACTCTCGAGGTACCTCTTCTTGTTTCGGGCTGAGCTGTCTTGGTGGCTCCACTTCGTCTCTCTTTGTGGTAATCCCCACACATTGCTTCAAAATGGTTAGTTCTGCTTCACTTCCGACATCTCTGACCCATGGCAGGGCAACTGTCTACATGGGGGTAGTCATAACCGCAACGAAAGCATTTCCTCACGTTCTCGGGTCTTCTCTCTTTCTTCCATGGTTCCCGCCGCTGGTATCTTGACTGCTCTTGACGAGAGGACGGGCGTGACCTCCATTGTCTGTCTCTCGAACTCCTTCGATGGTCACTTTTAGCATGTACACGTCGCACTTGTTTGCGGCTTCCTTTATGCCCTGTTTCGATGTCGGCTGCATACTCTTCCGCCTGATCAAAGACTTGTGTCATTTCTTCTATATCGTCTAGGCTATGTTCCTTCCTTAGTAACCGTCTCCTCAGTTGGTCAGAGTGACATCCGTCAATTATTTGCGACTTTATTGCAGCATCTGTCGAGAAATTATCAAATGCACAGTGCTTGGCTAGTCTCCTCAGGCGCATCATGAAGGTGCTCATTGGTTCCTCC
Organism: Lissotriton helveticus; assembly: GCF_964261635.1. Taxonomy (NCBI): domain Eukaryota; kingdom Metazoa; phylum Chordata; class Amphibia; order Caudata; family Salamandridae; genus Lissotriton; species Lissotriton helveticus. The sequence goes on from NC_136067.1 coordinate 1,956,304,411, forward strand.
TTTCCTTGACGAGCCGAGTGGAATGTATGTCGTTCATAGTCGACGTTCTTTTTGTGAAGAAATCTTTTATTTAGTGCGTCTCGCACTTTGTCATAGGTGTCCGCTTCCGTGGCAGGAAGATCTTTGATTATTTTGACTATCTCCCGCCCCGCCAGGTTGCGCAGGGCAATCAACTTCTTTTTGTCCACGATCACTTCCGATCCTTCGATGTAATCCTCAAATTCTTCTAACCATTCTTGCCATTTAGGACCCATGGTTCCCCCAGTGGTCACTTGGAGAGGTTCGGGTGCTCGCAGGTGTGATCCACCCGGAGCCTTAGGTCTAACATCGGCCACTGGCTGCTGATTGCCATCATCATTGGACATCTTTGTAGTGCTTGTTTGTGTCTTTGTCACAATCTCTTGGTTTCACTGGTGCTTGTTTACTTTATGACGTCACTGCTTGTTTCTTTGCCAATGCTTGTTTATTTTCTGTTGCCAATGCTTGTTTCTTGGCCAATGTTTGTTTATTATCTGATGCCAATGCTTGTTTCTTTGCCAATGCTTGTTTATTATCTGACGCCAATGCTTGTTTCTTTGCCAATGCTTGTTGATTGTCCGACGCCAATGCTTGTTTCCTTGCCAATGCTTGTTTCTTTCTTAATGCCTGACTTCAAAATGGCCGCTCTATGATGATCAAGGGGTCTGTCCTGACAACCGCCTGACTTCAAAATGGCCGCCGTCCCTGCAGTCACACACACGAGGCTCTCTCTTTCTGCTCGTTCAGTTCCCGCTTGCTCTGGACTCACCAGCAATTGATTTCAGGCCACAGCGCTGGCCAGGATGTCTTTTCTTGGCTACTGCTGGTACCAGGTGAGGTTGGGGTGGGCTCCCGCTTCTCTCTGCCGGTTCCCGCACTTTCTCGCCGATCACCTGCTATACCTCACGCATCGGGCGTGAGGTTTTCCTCCGTCGGGACGGTTCAAGCCCCGATCTCAGCGTTCTCAACGGCGCTTGGCAGCTGACTCTCCCAGACGACGTTCGATGTCCTGGGGTGCTTCCTGCTTGCTTGTGAGCGCCACACAGGGTCGGAGTGGGCTCCCTATTACTGCAGCTTCGCCACTCACTCAGGGCGCACGCTTCCAGCGTGAGGTGCGCTTTGACACGATCGGTTCCTTTTCTTTTCCTCGAGCGGTTCAGCGCTCGGTCATGCGGCCCCTTCTTAGCTTCCTCCTGGTCTCTTGGAGGAGCAGGGTCACCGGCTGCTGGCCTCGCTTCTTAGGCGGCAGCTAGGCTTCGCTTGGCGGCGTTTTCTTCAGCGCTGCCCAGGGACATGTGCTTCACGATGTGCTGTGGGTTGTGGGTTGTCTCATCCCACCCTCGTCGCCAGTTGTAGCATCCTGCTACTAATAACCACAGACACACTTCAATATACTGTTGGGGCTTTATTCTCAACAACCTGCTTTCATTATGTCCCTACTCTAACTGTCCTTCCCTCGTCCGTCCCCTCCTCTTCCTGTCCACCCCCTGGCTCCACCCACAACCACTAGACTGCTAACATTACAACAGCTGTGTCTCTGGTCACAGTGGTAATTCCTCGTTCTTAGTCCCCTAAGAAGTGCTGCTATCTGCTTCTCTGTTCCTGTGGGTAATTCCTCATTCTAAGTCCTCTAGGCAGTGCTGCAGCTGCACCTCTGTTCATACATCCACTACACTCCAAACCAAAAAAACACATATAAAAAAACAATGTCATTTACATCGCCAATGGGTCTAACTCTCATAAATGCAATACCTATTGCATTGCAAATGCTTGTTTCTATTGGAGGTCGACTGATAGGCTATCCTTTCTATTAGAGGCAAAAAAAACTCATGTTGGACTGACTAACATGCGTTTTTTTGCTGTAATGGGCCTTTTGTTGGTTTTCGACCCGTTACCGCCGGAATTCCTATCGCCATCGTGCTAATGTTAGGGGCAGTTTTCGCCGCTGATCCCTGTAGCTATCGTCATGTTGGAACGGCTTGTACATACGTCGCCAACGTGGCGATAATTGTCAGCGGTACGCCGCTAACTAACCTTAGCGATAGTTTTCGCCAGTCCTTGTACATATCCCCCTAGGAGTTCAGACTCTCAACAAATTGCTTGAACTAAAGCCATATTGAAAAGTCAGTATACTGGGATTGAATTAAAGCAAAGCCACCAAGACATGGAAGGCCTTTGCTTTCGTTCTTACCGAGTGATTACCAAGAAGGTCTCCTGGTGAACATCATGCCAAAGTGCCAAAACTGGCCAACAGTTTCCAGCTGAACGCCCATTCCCTATCCACCGTTAGGCTACAATGTTGTTATTGCTTAAGACCAATTCTTTCGTTTTTTGGACTATGACACCAATGGGGAAAGTGGTTCATCACTGAATGTCACTTTTAAAAACATAAAGAAGGCCACATATGGCAAGAAATTTTAGCTAATTACTGCAAGAGCTACAACACTGCAGACAAAACGTCTAAACCACGTATAAATACCAGCTTTAATGAAATAGTAAATAAGCTGCTAACATTTTCAAAACTGTGAGAAAGATATCTGAACGAGTATCGCAGTTCCCTGTAGCTATTGTCATGTTGGAACGGCTTGTACATACGTCGCCAACGTGGCGATAATTTTCAGCGGTACGCCGCTAACTAACCTTAGCGATAGTTTTCGCCAGTCCTTGTACATATCCCCCTAGGAGTTCAGACTCTCAACAAATTGCTTGAACTAAAGCCATATTGAAAAGTCAGTATACTGGGATTGAATTAAAGCAAAGCCACCAAGACATGGAAGGGCTTTGCTTTCGTTCTTACCGAGTGATTACCAGGAAGGTCTCCTGGTGAACATCATGCCAAAGTGCCAAAACTGGCCAACAGTTTCCAGCTGAACGCCCATTCCCTATCCACCGTTAGGCTACAATGTTGTTATTGCTTAAGACCAATTCTTTCGTTTTTTGGACTATGACACCAATGGGGAAAGTGGTTCATCACTGAATGTCACTTTTAACAACATAAAGAAGGCCACATATGGCAAGAAATTTGAGCTAATTACTGCAAGAGCTACAACACTGCAGACAAAACGTCTAAACCACGTATAAATACCAGCTTTAATGAAATAGTAAATAAGCTGCTAACATTTTCAAAACTGTGAGAAAGATATCTGAACGAGTATCGCAGTATAAAGAAATACCTCTAACCACTATTTGCAAAGTCCTGATCAACAGTGACAGGATAGGAGAAACCCTTTGGGGGGAGGGTTGGAGGGGGGACAGAAAAAAATAATGACTCCCACACATTGGGAGAAAACTCTCAGAGTGTTTTTTTTTTACATTGAATTTGTAGTCGATTGGTGATATGAATGTCAATTAGTTTGCCAATGGTACATATTGGGCAGAAGATTTCAGATTTAAAATACTTTATTTAGACAATCAAGTCCATTAAATTGGCGTCAGCATGATATTATAATGTAAAAAGTAAACACAATACATAAAAAACAATTTCGTCATTAAAACACAATCAATTCATAAGAGGTTTAAACATCTATGGTGCAGAGCGTGATATAAATGAGGAACTGTCAAAAGTCAAGACATTTGGAGGGGCGTGGCTAGCAGCCGGACATGGCGGCAGCATAGACAGCGAGCTCCATGGTTGAAGCGGCCTCCTTGAAGATCCGACTACTGATCCGGTGATAAATATTTCCCTGCGGCAAGGTACCGAAGCCCGGGACCGGGCGGCTTAAACGGTGGCGAACAGAACGTAAATCCGACGGAGGGAAGTGAAGATAGAAGTGCAGTCCGTTCAGGCCGCTGCGGAGAATTGGAGCCGGGGAGCTGCCTGGCGCGGAGAACCGACAGGAAGTGTTCCAGGCTGGGCAAGGAAGCACCGGAAGCGCCCGCTCGTGGATGACCTCGGAGTGACGGAGGGAACCGCGGAACAGTGCCGACACCGGACATAAGGTGCCCCTGGTGTGGGGAACAAACATCGCTGTCTACTGCCCGGCGAGTAGCAGGAACGCACCTGGCCAGCTGATGGAGGCGGTCGGTCCTACCGACCCTGGGGCCGGTGCCGCCATCTTGAACTCCGAGCACTGCGGTACCTGGAGCACGGGATTGAGGAAGAACCGCTCCAGTCTGCACAAGACCCGGCTGGACCTGCAAGGGTCGAAAGGTGGCGTTCAACGGACTACGATCTACCCGGTAAGGAACACTACGGACCCCTGGGGCACCCATCGGGCGGCGGCACAGCGGCAGACGGGGACACGCCAGCACGCGATTCCGACAGAGTCGCCTTTGCACAGACACTGTATTCAGGTCACGGACCCAGTATATCGGGGCCCTACACCCCATCGTGTGTAGCGGAGCCTCGGACGTCCATACCGGGACATAGGTGCACTCAGCCCAGCTCTCCTGCCCTAATAAAAGGAGGTTTACATCGCGGACGGCGGTGCCCCCGACCACGGCGGTTGAGAAGCGCCGCATGCACATCCACAGCAGCAGACACGCGGGCGCTTCCCGGCTGCGGCCGAAGTGATAACGGCCTGAGCACGGAGACCACCGCAGACAGAGCCTGCTATCTATTGCCTAAGGGGAACACGGTGAGGACGGCGTCCGAGAGGCCGCATCACCCCTGACACTGTTGCCACGGACTACTAGCGCCAACGGGAGACCACACATGAGTGTACTCGGCGGATCGCCAGGTGACGTCGACACTACCATATAGATCACACACGATCTACACCCTGAGCGCGGTGAATAGTACTGGTCGCATCCACCAGTTGCATGGTAGAAGGAAGGGGAAGCTCCGTTGCCTGGTGCACATCGTCACTGCACGGCCCATATAATTCGGAGAGTCGCGAGAAACGCTGCAATCCTCTACCAGGGATACTGTCCGACAAACTCAGCTCCATAAACGACGCTATTCACAGCGGACACCCTGCTACAGGACCCTACTGAAGTGACCACCAACATGACCGGTAAAGGGCCGAAGGGAGGGACCGCACAGTCACGTCTTGAAAGATACGCGTATGATAAAACAACTTCCTCCCCAACAGACGCTAAAACGCAGGCGAGCAAAGCCGTTGAAACGGCGGGAGGTAAGAAAGCGACTCTAGATGATGTGATGCGGGACCTGACACAAGTGCAGGTAACAGTGGGTTCGATCTCAGCAGAAATAACACTAATAAGAGCGGACTTCCACAAAATGTCGGAAAAGGTGAACACAATGGAAATAGTGACCAAATCGTTAGTGGACGACGTATCAGAATTGCAAATGAGTATGGAACGGATCTCGAAGGAAAACAAGGACCTGCGTGAAAAGCTGGATGATCAGGAAGGGCGCTCAAGACGGAACAACATCCGCATAATAGGGGTTCCAGAATCGGAGGACACGAGAGCGATGGACCTTTACGTAGAAGACCTGATCAAACAAGAACTCAAGCCTAAGGGTCTTTCCGATTTTTTCTCAGTGGAAAGGGCGCATCGAGTCCCGGGGGGCCGCCCGAAAACGGGTGCCTCCCCAAGGCCGATCATTGCTCGGCTCTTTAATTTCAGAGACAGGGATGCGATACTGCAAGCAGCACGAAACTCGCCCCCCATTAAAATCCAAAACTCTACATTAGCGTTCTTTCCAGATTATACGGCGGAGGTCGCACGTAGGAGGAGGACATTCTTCGAAGTGAAAAAAGAACTTAGGGCAAGAGAGATTCCTTACTCAATGCTCTTCCCGGCCAAGCTACGGATCGTGGCGGACAATAAAACGTGTTTTTTTGACACACCGGAGGCTGCGCAGGATTGGCTGGAAGGCTGGAGACCAACGGGCCAACCTCGCCGTTCCAACAGGACAAACAAGCACAGCGCTAATGGATTTCGTCCGGGCTCCCAGGCTTCCGGAGGAGAAATGGCACCACACTCACCTCTGAGCGCAACACCAGAAACTGAAGATAACGAAGAACAATGACTTCCCGATGTTACCTTTCTAGACCAAATGCAACGCTGACCGGGCGAGCCGCCAAGGACACTGGGCGGAGATCCTCCGTGGACAAGAAGGGGGGCCGCTGACTCCGGAGAGTCCTTCACCCCAGCGTGCAAGTACTGTGTTTTGGGTTTGGGTCAGGCACTCTGCTGAGTTGGGGGGGCGGGCAGTTTTGAGTCCGTTTAGCAGGGGGGCAGGGAGGGGGGGAGTTGGGGGTTGGGAAGTTTTGCAAATTCTGGATTATTTCACTGGTCGAGATTGGAAATACGAGGCACATGCACGCAGTATAGCGAGAACCCGGCAATTAAATCGAACTCAGTTGGTATGGCAAGCAAGTACTTTCAACCACAGAAGCTATGGCACACACCACACGAGCTGACACGGGGAGGGGGGAATCTAGAATGGGGCCAGTGACACCGCTGCAACTCATGTCTTGGAATGTGAGGGGACTGGGGGACAAGGTCAAACGAGGCTTAGTACTGCAAAGTATAAGAAGATTAAATCCGGCCCTGGTCCTATTACAGGAAACGCACTTGACAGGCACAGCAACACAGGCCCTAGACAGAAGAGGTTACCATATGATTGTTCATTCTGAATTCAGTAGGGGGTCCCGTGGTACGGGGATCCTAATGCACCGATCTTCTAGATACATAGTCCAGTCCACGAAAGTAGACACACAGGGACGCTTTGCAGCGACACATAGACAGTGGGAAGGGAGGCCACTGAATGTGGTCTCGGTGTATATTCCGCCGGCACTGCACGCAGTCGCTCTCCCGGAACTGGGGAAATTCCTGCTGGAACTCCCGGAGGGAGATCTCATCTTAGAAGGGGACTTTAACGCGGTGGCGCACAACACACAAGAGAGATTCCCGGCACGAGCGCAGACTTCCGGGCCTTCCCGGCTGAATGGCTTTCTAGAAACACAGGGTTTGGTGGACATCTGGAGGCGGTTACACCCGGACGACCAACAATACACATACCACTCGGCGGTCCATGACAGTCTGTCACGGATTGACTACTTCCTAACACTGGGCGACGGACTCCTCACTATCGATGACGTACAAATTAAGCCGAGGGGTATCTCGGATCATTCCCCGTTGGCGCTGGTTCTCTCCAACCCTGAGCGGACCCGAAAGCGCATCTACCCGATATACCCGGGGTACCTTAAGGTGCCACAAGTGGCTAAAACACTGAAAAAAGCGACGAGGTGCTACCTCGCGGAGAACGTAGGCTCAGTATCGTCCCCCTCTGTCCTGTGGGAAGCCTACAAAACGGTTCTTCGAGGGCAAGCTATATCCGCCATAACAAGGTACAAGCACACCCAGAAACAGGAACTAATAGATTTAGAGGACAAACTCGCTAGGGCTAACGAAGAACATATGGCTGATCCGTCGTGGGACACGCTGCACACGCTCCGGCTGTGTCAGCAGCTTCATACCGATCTTATACGCCGTAGAGTAGTAGAGAATATCGCGGCCACAGCGCACAGGATATACGATGTCGGGGATAAAGCTAGTAAGCTCCTAGCCTGGCTAGAAAAGAAACAGGGAGGACAGAGAAATATACTACAGTTGAGGGACCCTGCAGGTGTACTACAGACCCGTCCATCACTGATAGTTGGACTATTGGCAGACCATTTCCAAATGGTGTATTCCCCAGAATTGGACGTTACACAGGAGATGACAGAGACGGCTCTCGTGGGAGTACCCACCCGCACCCTGTCAAAAGACAATGTGGAAGAGCTGGAAACAGACCTAACCGCTGAGGAGTTACAGACGGCTATCGCAGCACTACACTCGGGGAAAGCGCTGGGCCCCAACGGGATACCGATTGAGTGGTATAAAACCTTGTCGGAGACGCTTAGTACTCCCCTACTCAATATGTTTACTGACAGTCTGGAACAGGGACAATTGCCGCCTGACCAATGTGTGGCTACCATAGTGGCGATCCCGAAACCCGGCAAACCGCCGGAAGAATGCGGCTCATACCGTCCAATATCCCTCCTCAACGCTGAAAGCAAAATCTTGGCGAAACTACTGGCCAACAGATTATTGCCTCATCTAGCACACCCAATACATCCAGATCAGTCAGGGTTTATGCCGCACAGGAGTACGGCGATGAATCTCAGACGATTACATGGTGTGATGGCGCGAGCTCCATTATTGACAGAACCGGCAGCAATCCTCTCGCTTGACGCCAAAATGGCGTTTGATTTGGTAGAATGGCGCTACCTCTTCGCGGTCCTAGAACATATGGGTTTCGGCCCAAAATTCATAGCGTGGATTAAATTATTGTATAGTAACCCAGTGGCGCGAGTGACGGCGAACGGCCACATCTCAAGAGAAATACCGCTAGCAAGGGGTACGAGACAAGGCTGCCCGCTCTCGCCGCTACTGTTCGCCTTGGTGCTGGAGCCGTTAGCCACTATCATTAGGTCCACCCGGCTATTGCGGGGAATAGACTGGGGAGATAAGTGGGAGGACAGAGTGTCACTATATGCCGACGATATGTTAATAAACCTAACAGACCTGGCAGTGGGAATTCCAGTGTTACTGGCGCTGTGTGAGAAACACGGTATAGCCTCAGGTTATAAAATTAACTGGTCGAAATCGGTGATTTACATGCTGCATGGAACGCCGCCTAACCTTGGAGAGGGCTGCCCATTAATATTGGAGACCGCATCCTTCAGGTACTTGGGGATCCAAATCACGCAAAACCACACGACATTTCAGGACCTGAATCTAAGGCCGCTGCTCGAAAGATTGAAAACGGATGTAAAACATTGGAAGACCCTCCCATTAACGTTATTGGGCAGAGCGGCGCTATTCAAGATGATGGCGCTGCCCCGTTTCCTGTATGTCTTGGAGAACACGCCGGCGATGGTCCCATCGTTGTTCTTCAGACAGGTATCAGGTCAACTGTCGGGCCTACTATGGGGGAACCGACCAGCTAGGGTCGCACAGGTGAAACTAGTCAGAGACTGGTACAGTGGGGGGGTGGCACTCCCCAACCTGGAACTATACTACTGGGCGGCTCACCTCAAGGTGATCAACCAGTGGATGCATGCACCGCAGGATGACCCGGCGTATTTAGCAGACAGGAGGCAGCTAGGTACTAACACCTTTCTGGCCCCGCTCTACAACAAGGGACTGACGGCAACACTGATTGGCCCAACTAGACACACAGCGACGCTATGGCATAAAGCACAGGTACGACTGAAGTGGGAGGGTGTGATTACACAGCTTACACCCTTGTGGGACTCCAAGAACCTGGGTAACCTAAGGCATAGTAAAGGGTTTACCCAATGGGATAACATCGGGATATCCACTGTGGGTGATATGTGGACGAAGGATGGAGTGGTTCCATTTGAGACCCTGAGGGAGCAGTATGATCTGGGCATTAATGAGACATACCGTTACATACAGATTAGACATGCATTAATGAATGCAATTGCACCAGGTACTAAGGTCCCGGAATCTGCTCCGTTGGAAGACCACCTACTCACAGACTACATGGAAGCCAGCGCCACTTCCCTCACCTACCGCAAACTGATAAACAATCTACCCGACCCGTTGCAGAAACTGAAAGAGAAATGGGAGGACGAGTTAGGGGAGATGGATGAGACAAATTGGAATGCAGCAATGGCGTCACCTAGAGAAGCTGGTATCTTGGCGAGATTTCGGTTAGTGCAATTTAAAATATTACACCGAGTATACTACACGCGCACCACCCTACATAAAATTCAGAGGGCAGACCACCCTTATTGCTTGAGAAACTGCGGAGAAGAAGGCACACTGTTTCATACACTGTGGTCCTGTCCCAGCATGGTAGAATACTGGCGGCGGGTAACACGCACTGTTGCCCAGACTCTACGAATCTCGGTCACACCTGACCCTAGAGTATGTTTATTGAATGTATGGGGCCCGACCAACCTGACGTCGCACGGACGGCAATGGGTGGTTATCGGAATGGTGTTGGCAAAGCGAGACATAGCGCAAAAATGGGGGGCATCAGAAACACCAACCTTAGCGCAGTGGTGCAGAAACATGGATATGCTCATGATGGCAGAGAGGGTGGTGTATCAGCAGAGAGCTAACCCACGTAAATGGAATAAAATATGGTCGCCTTGGAACACATATAGGGGGGATCTGTGTGAGCCACTGCCTGAAGAGGAGGATATAGACAGTTCAGGGGAGGATGATGAAATAGATGAAGGGTGACAGGAGAGGTAGGGATGCGCAACGACAGGAAAGGCTCCAGGATTCCCGTGATCTCCCGGCATGAACAATAGATATGCGAACTGTGGCGTACAGGGCTTTAACCGCTATACTACCATGATTAAGCAAGACAATGTATATATTGAATGCTGCTGAAATTCCAATCTATGACCCTAAAAGTTGAAAGTTGCACATAAAAATGGAACAGTTGCGCTAGCGGTTGGAGGTAGCTGAATGTTGACGCTACACTGACGGCTGATTAATCCTGCTAATGTGTATGTCTTGATGCAACAATAAAAACAAATTAAAAAAAAAAAGTCAAGACATTTAGCAGCAAAATTGTGTTGAATACTAAGAAAGAAAGTCTTAATCTACTCGTGATGTTTCTAATGTAACTGTTATTCGTTTGAAGCTTCTAGAACTAAGTATAATGATATGTCATCACTAAACCACTTAGAGAAAGGAGAATTGGTCAATCTACAAACGATGGTTCTAGTGAAGCTATTATTGATTTGAAGCTTCTTGAGCTCAGCATAATGATATTTCGTCACTTTAAATACACTTAGAAAAAAGAAAATGAATCAGAGACCAGAAAGTTAAGCTACAATGCCAGTTCATAAAGTGCCTCGTGCTATTAGTGATAATACAAAGAGTTCACAAACAACAGAGCTAATGGGTTCATTTGTCAACATTGGGATATAAACGGAGAGATCCTTCAATGACAGGGAGGGTGAAAATCACAGGGAATGGTCAGAAACGGTAAACAACTTGAGTTGCAAACAGTGATTACAGCTGAATAAATATTGATTTAAGGCTGATCGAACCAAGCATAATAGCATGTTATTGCTGTTAATACAATTCTGGGAAGAAAAGAGGGTCAGAGGCCAGAAAATGTAACTTAAAGTGCTAAATCATAAAGTGCTAAAAACTCACAGCAGCAGTACCGGAAACTATTTTTACCAATAACAGACATTGGTCAGTGGAAAGCTAGAAGGACAGGATAGCCGAAGTTCAAAAGGGGATCAGAGAGAGATGGTAAAAGACAGGGATTACTCCTTTTTTTTTTTTAAATATATTTTTATTGCAGAATTCAAAATAAAACCAGTCAATAGGCCAACCCGTACACTTAAGGCTCCCCGCAGTGAATATGATGACAATACAATACACAGCCATTTAGCCCACATCCCGGAGGCTGGGCGGCGCTTCAATGATCCATTTTTCCGGAGGCGCCTCAGTGCGCGCCTTTTCTAGGCCTTAGGTCGGTTATATCGTATAACATCCGCTTTTACCCCACAACAACCTTCCCCCCCCTCACACCGCCAAGCCCCAAGTCGCATCCACTGTCGCTCCTAGCAATTCTTTCTACGACCTAATTGGGCCCTCCAGAGCCGGTAAACTTCCGGCAGTGTCAAACCACCCACTCCATAAACTCCCTATCCCCCCCTCCCCCCCCCCAACTGCTGCTAATGCAGGTACCAACAATCATTCCCTGCTCCGAAGTACGTCCTCCCCCAGGATAGCCAATCTAACATGTGATCTCCATGGAATCCCATCCTATATCTGATCATCCTCCGCCCCTTCTGTGATATAGTCCCGCAATGTCTGTACCACCAACTCCCAGGACCGCGCCAGTTCCAAACTTTTCTCGTTCCCAGTTCTAGTCGCCTGGCGCAGCCTAAGCACACTCTCACAGCCCGACCACTTCAACAGCTCATTCCTCCATCTCCGCACTGACGGGCCCTCCCTAGACTTCCAATGCCAGGTGATTTCACGCTGCGCCAGTATTAGCCCCAAGTCAATGAACTTGCTCGTCACTTTAGTCTTCCTGGTATGCGGGAACCAGAGGAGCAGACATGCAGCCACATCGAAATCTACCTCCCTTTCCGTGACAGCGTTCAGGAGTTCTCCCACTTCTAGCCAGTACTCCCCTAACTTCGGGCATCCCCACAGCATGTGGTCCAGATCCACCTCTGGTTCCAAACATCTCAGGCACATGGCGTCAAGCACCTGGAAGTGTCGTCGCAACCTCTCCGGGGTCAAATATGCCCTATGAACAATGAAAAAATGCACTTGCTGAAACCGCGCATTCCTCATCCCTTTCCAGGTCCTATGCAACACCTGGCCCCAGACGGTGTCCGGGATCTGCTTGCCTACGCTGACCTCCCAGCTCGCCTTCAACGCCCCCAAAGTGACTAGTCCCTCAGACAGCAATCTGGCGTGGAGGCAAGTCACAGCCTTAACGGTGCCCGCGGCCATCACCACATACTGGCACGTCATGGTCACCTCCGGCTCCGCCAGCCCTCCCCCCCAATGCCTCTGCATCGCTGCCACCACCGCTGCATGCAGCAAGAAGGTTCCACCCGGTAGGCCGAATTGCTCCTGTAAAGTCGCATACGGGACTAGTGTCCCGTCCATATAGAGGTCTCCCACCATCTGCAAACCCAGGTCTTCCCATGCCATTAATTGGGACCAATCGCCCCCGTGCGGCAATGCAGTTAACATACCCAGCGGTATCTCCGGTGCATACGGCCGGCGCTTCTTCGCTCTTTTCAGGCTCCTATTCCAGCACAATCGAAGCGTCCGTTCCTCTATCGTAAGATCTCTCCCCTCCAGTTTCTGTTGCATTACGATAGATGATAAGACATGCCTCTGGATGCCAATCCCTCGGACGCTATCTGGGCCCCTGAATTCTCTGGCCACGTTCTGCGTCAGAACCTGTAGTTGTGCCGCTAGATAATACAATTCAAAATCGGGGACGGCCATCCCCCCCTCGCTCTTGGGCCGTGACAAGGTAGTCAATGCCACCCTTCGCCGCCCATGGCCCCAGATGAAGCCGGTCACCAGCGTCTTCAACTCCCTAAAGATTCTCTGCGGGATCCACACCGGCAACGTTCGGAAATAATAGAGTAGCCACGGGAGTGCCACCATCTTCAACAGTGCCACCTTGCCCAGCACAGATAGGGGAAGAGTGGCCCAGAAATCCATACAGCCCCTCAGCGCACGAATACAGCGCTCCACATTCCCCCCTAGAAGGGCTGCTGCGTCGTGGTAGATGCGCACTCCTAGATAAACAAAACAGGAGGGTTCCCACACCACCGTTCTCGTGAGCTGTGGGCAGAGCGTAGTCGCCCGCAAAGGAAATACACAGGTCTTGGTCCAATTCACACTTAGTCCTGATAGTCTCCCGAACCTGCCCAGCATGTCCACCGCGCCTTCCAGTGCCCTCCCGGGATCAGCCAGGTACAGTAATAGATCATCGGCATATAGCGATATGTAGTGCGATTCAGGTCCCTGCGCTATCCCGTCATACACGGTGCCCGATCTTGCTTGTGCCGCCAGCGGCTCCATAGCCAAGGCAAAGAGCAGAGGAGACAGCGAGCAGCCCTGCCGCGTGCCCTACAAACCGGGTAAGCCGGAGAGACCATTGGCCCCAGCCGCACCCGCGCCCGAGCTGAGGAATAAAGCACTCTCGTCCAACCTCGAAACCCTTCCCCAACTCCGAACTTCAGCAGCACCCCATCCAGGTAATCCCATTCTAAGCTATCGAACGCCTTTTCGATATCAACCGCTAATACCACCGGGTCCTGTTCCGCCGTGGTAGCATCGTCAATGATCCTGACCAATCGACGGATATTCATCGAGGTGCTCCTGTTCGGGATGAATCCCGCCTGATCCCTATGTACTAAGGTGGCCATCTGCGGTAGAAGCCTGGTAGCCAGGATACGACTCAAAATCTTATAATCCACCGTCAACATAGACAATGGCCGGTAAGAGGATACGTCTAACGCGTCCTTACCCGGTTTCAGCAGCGGCACCACCAGCGCCTCCCTCATAGATTCAGGTAACCGCCCCATCTGTTTCGCCTCCGCATACACTATCAGCAGCTCGGGCGCCAAGACATCCACGAACTTAGCGTAGAACTCAATCGGCAACCCATCTACCCCTGGCGTTTTGTTCCGTGCCATATGTTGGATCGCCCCTCTGATCTCTGCTAGGGTGACGGGGCCCCCCAGGTCCCGCGCGTCCTCTTCATCCATTACCGGCAAGGGGATCCGATCTAGGTAGTCACCTATCTCCGAAGCCTCTGCCTCGAGATGGCTCACGTACAGCCCCGTATAGTAAGACTGGAAACGCCCCAAAACCGCCGATTGCGAATAGACCACTTCCCCATCCTCGCGCCTTATGCTCATGATCGGGCACCCTCTAGTTTCCGGGTCAGCCAGCTTGGCAAGGAGTGTGCCCACTTTATCCCGCTCCTCATGCACCCTGACAGCATACAACTTATAGTCATAGCACCGCAGTCTTTCCGTCTCAGCCGCCACCACCTCTTTAGCTTGCAGCAGTCGTTCCTGCAACTCCGGTCTCTCGGGTCTGCGCCGTTCCAGCTCTCTCAATGCCTCCTCCGCTTTCGTAAGATCATTCAACACCGTCCCTCTCTCATTCAGAAACTGTCCCATACACACCCCCCTCACCACCACCTTCATTGCATCCCATTCAATGGACCTAGTTCCTGCAGAGCCTGCATTATCTGTAAAATAGCTATCTATGCCCTGGCGGACCGTGTCACAGAACACCGGATCTTCCAGCGTATCCGGACGAAGCCGCCACGACGGAACAGCCGATCTCACCAGCTGCCACTGCATGGAAAGCAACAGGGGATTATGATCTGAGATGGTCCTGGACAGATACTCCGAGTGAGTCACCACATTCGCCAATGAACTGCTGCACAGCACCGAGTCCAGTCTAACATGTAGGTCGTGCAGCGCGGAGAAGTAAGAATAATCCCTGGTCTCGGGATGCTGCGCCCTCCACACATCCACCAAGCCCCACCGTTCCTGCCATTCCCGCCTTTGTGTCGCTAAACGGCGCACTGGGGAGTCTACTAGAGGTGGGTGTGATCTATCTAACAGCACATCAGAGATGGAGTTAAAGTCCCCCGCCAGTAATATAGGGCCTGCTAGATAATACGCCAGTGAGCGCGATAGACCCTCAAAGAAGTGAGCTTGATCAGAGTTGGGGGCATAGATGTTGCACAGCACCACCTCTCTACCATACAGCCGTCCCTCAACTACCACATATCGACCCTCTGGATCTATCCTCTGACTCGTGACCTGAAATGGCGTGCCCGCCCGTATCCATATCAGCACCCCTCTGGCGTATGCCGAATATGTCGTGCCAAACACCTGACCCCGCCACCTCTTCTGCAAAGCTCCGCACTCTTTCTGTGACAGGTGGGTCTCCTGCAGCATTGCAATCTGAACTCCCCGTCTCACCAAGTAAGCATGCACTTTGTGGCGTTTCACCATCGTACGAATACCACGGACATTCCATGTGACATATTTCAAATTAGGTAACGCCCCCATAAGGCATCGTTCCTTTCAGTGGCGCTAGCCAATAAATGACTCCCGCATTGCAGCAATTGTATAACCCCTTCAAAACAATCCCCCTAACTCCCTATAACCCCCTCCCCAGGACAGGACCTAATAACCCAGCTTCAGCCCCGTTCCAAACCTTAAACACCCCACACATCACACTAACCTGTGGTCGTCACCACAGGAGACCTTAAGGGTCTAAGAAGGGCGATGGAGCCCCGAGCCAGAACAGCAGAGCCAGCACCCCGCGCCCCTAGTCCCATACTGCTAATGCAGCCCCATACCTGGCAGTCCAATAGAAATGTGGATTGTCCATACCGTCAGGCATCCCGGAGTTGTTCAATTGCCTCGTGCCTCACTCATTAAACAGACCATCCGACGTCTGTGGGGTGACCACCGGCCCCCGCGCGCTCCCCACATCCGAGTCCTCTTCCCCAGTCTTCTCTCCTTCTTCCTCCGATGCCGAGCCCCTAGAAGCGCTCTCCTGCTGCGATCCCGTGATGGTCGCCGTGGCCGCCAACGCACTCTTCCTGTCAGCCAGCATTTGTGCTTCTCGCTCAGCCCGTTGGCGCTTATTCCGGGAGCGTATGCGCTGGGATTTCCTGACCTTGACTGGTTGTTGCCGGTCCCTGTTGGTACCGTGTGTCCGATCTGTCCCCGCACGATACAGTTCCAGCCAGGACCATGCCTCATCGGGCGTTTGAAAAAAGTGAGTCCTATCATCAACGATCACCCGCAGCTTGGCAGGAAAAAGCAAGGAGTATTGAATCCCCTCCTCTCTGAGCTCCTTCTTCACTGACAAGAAAGAAGCCCTGCTCCGCTGCACTTCCTGCGTGTAGTCCGGGAAAATCGTGACCTTACTGTTATCCACCTGGAAGGGACCTCGGGACCTTGCCTGCTGGATCAGCAAATCCCGGTCTTTATAGTGTAACAACTTGACCACCATCGGCCGAGGTGGTCATCCCTCCAGGGGCGGCCTGGTCGGCACCCTATGCGCTCTTTCCAGAGAGAAGAAGGGGGACAGACCCTCCGGCGCCACCACCGTTCTGAACCAGTCTTCCATGTAGGATACCGCATCACCTTTCTCAATTTTCTCCGGAAGGCCCACCACCCTCACGTTGTTCCTCCGGTTACGTCCTTCCGCGTCCTCCGCTCTACGCTCCAGGACCGCCAATCGGCCAATAACGTCTTCTAGTTTGTGTTCCACTGTGACCACCGCCGGTTTCAGCTCCTGAAGCAGTTGATCGTTCGACTTCACTCTATCAGAGAGCTTAGTGTGGTCCGCTCTCAGCAAGCCCAGCCCCGTCGCCACCTGCACAATGTCCTGATGCAGCTCCTCCTTCGTAGCAGTAATCGCGTCCAAAATGGCGTCAAGGCGTAGGTTCAGCCCCTGTTCCTGTGGTGAGGCCTCCACGGGGCCTGGGGTACCGCCATCTTTGGCCGTGGAATTCCCGTCCCCCCGCACGGGTGGTGCGGCGAGGTCAGCTCCCAGCGCGGCCATCTGGACTGCTGGAAACACGCCACTCGTGTAGTCTCCACCGATGATAGCTGTCCGCAGCAATCCTCTTGGCCGTCCGTCCCCGGCCCCGCCTACCGCCACCTGATGGTAGAAAGCGATATATACAACTCTCAATGCCCCAGATCCAGCTTGTCCACGCAGCACCAGTAGGCCCCTGTCTGCGTGTGGCCGCCTACCGCCGTTCCATATGCGCGCTCTGCGTAATACTCTCAGCACACTCACGGCGCCCCCAGAGGTCGCAATGTCCGGGGGGCGAGCCCAGCGCTCCCCTCCTATAGGGCCAGCAGATATAAGTCAATCAGGCCGTGTGTCCGGGCGACCTGAGCCCACTGCTCCACACGGCACCACACCACGCAGGCCCCAGCACTCACTGGCCTTCGGTCACCGTTTCTTCAGGCCTGAGCTCGACGGACCCTCATCGGGCCGATCCCACCTCCTATGTCCAATCCCCCGTCCACTTCTCAGTCCAGCCGCTCCCCGGGGCGCCCAAGAGCCGGGGGCGGCTACACCTTCAACACGCCGCCAACCAACTGTGCGCTTCCCCTGCGCAGCGGTCCTCCGTGCACTCGGGACTCTGTCCTCGCAGACCCCGGCAGCCCAGCTCCCGCAGCGGCGGTCCTGACAAAGGGCCGGTCTCACACGCCCACAGCGCCGCCAATGGCGCAGTTCAGGTCCCGGTCCTCCAGCCAGGGATCAGGGAGCATGGGGGGGGGAGGGGCAACGTCTGTACCTGGCCTCCGCCGCTGAGCACCCCCGCCGCTCCAAGTCCGCTCTCCCGGCCCTCAGCCCGGGCCGCTTCACCGCCGGGACCTCCCAGATGCCTCCAGCGCGCTCGCCGCTCTGCGACGGCCAGGGACTAGCGCTCTCGTTTCGGTGGCGCCGCCATCTTGCCTCCCCTCGCCAGTCGGGTCAGCCAGGCCGCCAGGTCCGGCCACACGCGTTGCCCAGGGTCCCGACGGGGGTCCAACACTCCACTCTGGGTCAGCGACCCCTCCGGAGTTCAATGTACGCCGCCAGGGGTCTCGGGGCCCAGGATATCAGGATGAAAGACGGGACTCGGCGTGGAGCAACTCGCTCACGCAGCCATCCCGGTCGGCGCCGAAACCACGCCCCCAAGACAGGGATTACTCCTGCATGAGATTAACACATTTCACCTAACAACCTGATCATACTGTTTCCCCATTAGCAACTGGGCAAAAAACAAGGGAAGTGCACTATAGAAGCTAAAAGTTTAGACTTTGCACATAAAGCTGCTGACCTCCATTTTAATTTTGAGCTTGCTCACTCAGATGACATAGGGACAGAGATTCATACTTTGGGCTCACACCAGGATAATACCCCTAAAGCCCTAGAGGGGTTGGGCGAATGACTGAGTTCCTTCACAATTTGCCGGCTCTGCCTGAAGATTTTATCAGGCTAGCGATTACTTGTGGGTGAGCGACATTTAGGAGGGAATCAAAGTTAGTCTGGGTTGTCCGCTTCCCTTGCTTAATCAAAAACCTTCTGCGATCATAAATCAGCATGGGACATATAAAGAGTCGGTGGGGTAGTGATTCCTGGAACTAGCCACAGAGACGGCACATGTTGCTGATGAGACAACTCGCCTATGGAGGGAAGAGATCTAATGAAGAAAAACAGCTCATACAAAGGAGGCAAAACAGAACTTAAGAATGGAATAAGAATAAATTGGTGATGTATTTTTGCAGTCCTGTTTTGGCGTAATTCCTAATGACAAAGTCCTCATGTTTTCTTCTCATAAATGTCTGAGGATCAGATACAAAGGATTCCCTATGAACCACTTTATTTAAAGCTATATTGATCTGGCGATGAGGCAAATTTAGGTTCCAGAGGGCTGATGCACCTTTAAGCTGCAAGGTTTAGAAAAGAGAAATTTTCCAGACATTTGAGGCACAGAGTTATTTGGGAATAGCCTATCCAACCAGATTAAATTCTTCAACAAGCCTCCCTTCGGCGGCACGTGCTGAGCGCACATATTTCCGGAAACTGGCTTTCTGTACTAGAAGTTGATTGCTCAGCATAAACTCTAACCTGATCTGGGCTGGTGTAGTGTAGTAAGGAAGCTTAAGCAATGATCAAAGACAACTGTAGTAATGGCATATTCCTTTATGGAATAGTATGTAGGAATGTTGTACATGTATTCGTAGAATGCTTAGTGTGGAATCGTGTATATGTAATTACTATGCCTGTTACATTATGGAATGTTGTTATTCAAATGCTCATTCAGTCAGCTCTTCTACGAGCTGCTTGTTTCCTTCATTCCTGCTTCTTCCATGTTAATTAAACTGAAATTACTATTCAGTACGTCTGCTTTCATCATTGGATATTACTACAGATTTTTGGCGACGAGGATGGGATACCCACGCAAAATCGTGTGCAATCAAAACAACTAACTACTAAAGTCGTTTCTCCATGGACATTAACCACTTTGTGAGTAAACTACTTTCTATCTTTGTTGCAGTTCCCAAAATGTTTTTTTCTTTTTAAAAGCGATACCGAGAGATTCTTCTCTTCCTGGATTTTACATAACTTTGTTTATTCCCGTTGATGCTAAATATTAACATTTCGGGTACGGAAGTACTGTGTGGAACAAATTTTTGAGCTGACTATTCAATGTGTGAAAGTCTCATCGCTGTAATTCATCACATACCGAAAAAACAAATTTTTAATGGTTTTGGTGATATTGAAGTCTGCTGTTGATTTAAGTTCGTTGAAGGTGCTTACCTTTGAATGTGCATCTCGAGTGCGGGTGCCGTGAGCTCGAGGAAGGATTCCCTCCGGACAAGCGTTGATGTGAAGTCTTTTACATTCTACAGTACCACGTCACCGGAGTTATCAACGCGAGGCAGAGTTCACCCCAATTCGTCACAGGAGACGTCACCACGCATAAGGTCACGCAGAGCGGCCATTTTAAGAAACCTGATTTTGTGGTTTCCATAGCGACCAGACAACTTGTGTTACCGAGTGAACACCGGCATTTGCGTTTGCTTAATTTTCTGGTTTGATGAATTATTAAACAGCGACGGACTTAAAGGCACTTTCTAGAATTCTTGGAAGAAGGTTACTAGCAGCGTCAATGCTTGAAGTGGTATTGTCTTATATTTATGTTTCGTGAAGTGAGACTTTGTGTGTACTATTTTCTTTACCTATTTTTACCACCCTCAACCACAGACTATAATTTAGTTTGGCATTGTATAAAACATGACGACAGAGAACTCTTCTTCAAGACCAAATACCTCTGGGGATAGCAATGTGTCCAATCTTCAAATTAATTAGCCTAAAGAATTTTTATCTGTTCCAGGTGAACCTGTAATATCATGGTTGGATTGGAAAGAGTACTTTCTCAATTACTAAACGAATTTAGAAGACGTTAATGGCACATTTTCTCCAGAAAGGAAAAAGAGAATGCTATTATATTTGTTAGGTCCAGAAGGTTTACGCATTTTTAATGACTTACATGCACAGGAAAGGGCTGATGGGGATTTGGACGTTTTTAAAGTGACATTGTTAAACCTCGATGATCATTTCTCTCCTTCAGTCTGTATTGGTGTTACTAGACATTCTTTCTTTCACAGAAAACAAGAGAAACATGAGTCCGTAGAAGAGTATGTCTCAGCTTTAAAAAAACTGGCTGCAAAGTGTAAGTTCGCACAATTACAGGAAGATTTAATCAGGGATCAGGTAGTCATATATGCTAAAAATAAAAGTTTACAAGATAAATTGTGGGTGGAGGGTGATAAATGTTTGAAGGACATTATTGCCATGGTAAAAAAGGCAGAGCTTTCGGAAAGGTGTGCAAAGGTCACTCTTTCTCAAGACAAAAAAGGTCCTGATGAAGTAGTTGGAAAAATTACTGAAAAGAAAGTGGGGTTCAAAAGTAACAAATATTCAAAATTTGAAAAGAAGAGAACGAATTTTCCTGACAAAAAAAATAATGAAGGTCAGAAAAAGTTTAGCACAATGATTTGTTACAGATGTGGCAGTTATTCTCATTCTGCTACATATGATAAATGCCCTGCTAAAGTTGCAAAATGTATTGAATGTGGATTGGTTGGCCATTTTTCTAGAGTGTGTAATCGTAAAAGCAAGAAACCTTCTAAAGGTAAAGTTGCTTATGTACAAGACTCTTCCTCCTCATCCTCAAGCGACTCGGATTCGCAAGTGAATTTGGTTCAATTGAAGAAAGTTGTACTGAATATCACTGGCGATATCTCTTCCAAACCATTGTGTCACATTTCGTTTGGAGGAGTTATGATACAATTGTCCGCTGATTCTGGGTCACCTTTTACAATTGTGTCTCAGCATGTTTGGAGGAGTAAATTTGTCAACAGCATTGGAGAATGGTTGGAACCGAATGACATTGCAGCTGAAGGTTATACTGGTAAAAGCATAAAAATGTTTGGATATAGAACTTTGATTTTCCGCTTTAAGGAAAGACAATGCACTGGTAAACTGTACATTTCCGAGGAAGGGCCATCAGTTTTAGGATGGAAGGACCAGAAGATGTTAGACATAATTCTTAATCCCAATAGCAAGGAGCAGGTACTGGTTTCTTGTGAAAGTGTAGATACCAAGAAGTGGGTATTACAGGAGTTTCCGGAAGTGTTTGAGAGTCGCATGGGTAAATTAAAAGGTTTCACACATCAAATTCGCTTGAAGGAGGGGGCATGTCCTAAAGTTCATAAGGCTAGGAACATCCCTTTTATTGTCAGGGATGAAGTCAAAGGAGAGTTAGACAAAATGCTTGCTAACAAAGTTATTGAGCCTATAGAAGCTGCTGAATGGGGTTCGCCACTGGTCGTAGCCCGTAAGCCCAATGGTAAGGCCCGTTTATGTGTGGACCTTAGGTATTTGAACAATAACATTTTGGTTGATCAGTTTCCATTGCCCAGAATAGATGAAATGCTTGCCTTGACACGGGGTGCAAGTTGGTTCTCAACGTTGGACCTCTCTGCGGCTTATCATCAGGTGGTGCTGGACAAAAATAGCAGGCAGTTTACTTCCTTTTGCACACCCTTCGGATGTTATAGGTTTAGACGTATGCCTTTTGGATTGGCATCGGCTGCGCCCGTTTTTCAAAGGCTTATGTCTAACCTATTTGGCCATATCAAAGAGGTTGTTTTTTTTCAAGATGACATCTTGATAATGGGGAAGGACAAACCCCAGCATGATGCTTTGTTAAGAGAGGTTTTGTCTATTCTAAAGAGCAATGGTTTGGTAGCTGAGGGTACCAAATGTAAATTCTCAGAGAGATCGGTCACATACTTAGGCCATGAAATTGGAGGCGATGGTATTAAACCTAAAAGTTCCTTAGTGGAAGCTATTCTCAATGCCCCTGCTCCCAAATCAAAGGATGAATTGCGTTCATTCTTGGGTTTGGCCGAGTTTTATGCAAAATTTGTTTGTAATTTCTCACAGAAGACTTATGAGATGCGGTTGCTAATGAAAAAAAAGGTTCCTTTTCTTTGGAATGAGGGCTGTCAGAAATCTTTTGATTGCATCAAGAGTGCAATTGCGAATGCACCTGCACTGCAGGGTTTCGAGCCTTATGCAGAAAATATTGTCACAACTGATGCCAGCGGTACAGGTTTGGGTGGTGTTTTATCTCAGATCTCAGAAAAGGGAGATGAAGTGGTCATTGCATTCGCATCCTGCTCGTTGTCTCCTGCTGAGGCAAAGTATTCAGTAATAGAGCGGGAGACTTTAGCGTGTGTATGGGCCATGGAACATTTCAGGAAGTTCATTTGGGGAAAAAAATGTGTACTGAGATCAGACCACAAACCATTAACAAAATTACTTACCACAGAAGGTTTGTCCAAGGCATCTGCGAGGATTGCAAGAATGTCAATGAGAATTCAGGATTTTGTTTATGATGTGCAATATGTTCCTGGGGCTAAAAATATCATTGCAGATTTCCTCAGCAGGCTGCCTTTGCCTCTCAGAGAGATTGATCCTGATCCTTGGAATATGTGTGTAGCTGCTGTCTTTACTGATACCCCGGGTTTATCTAAGGATAAGTGGGATGAGGAGAACAAAAAGGATGAACTTCTACAAACTGTGAAAGACAGGGTTATTCATGGTTGGAGTAAAGGTTGTAAATTGGATCCGAAATTGAGACCTTTTTGGGAGGTCCGTGACAAATTAAGTGTTGATGGTGCATTTTTGTGTAGAGCTGGGAAAATTTTGCCTCCTTTTGGCATTAGAGACAATGTTATTGTTTTGGGTCATGAGGGTCATCAAGGTGTTTCTTGCACCAAGAGGAATATTAAAATTTTGTACTGGTGGCCCAGAGTGGATTTGGATATTGAAAGACATGTTCGTGATTGTATCTTGTGTGAAAGTGCAGACAAGTCCCAAAAGACTCTTAATCCGCCTATGTCTTCGTTAAGTTGTCCAAATTTACCTTGGGAGCATGTTGCTTTAGATATAATTGGTCCTGTTGTTTGGCAAGATGGCATTTCAAAGTACATCTTGGTTCTTGTCGATTTATTTTCAAGGTGGATTGAAGTGGAAGTAGTAACTAGTGGTAACACACAAGTGGTTATCAATTTGTTAGATAAGTGTTTTTTAAGGGAAGGTTTTCCGGTTTCAATTTTAACCGATAATGGTGTGCAGTTTAGGTCTGAACTTATGAAGAAGTTTTTGTGTCATACAGGGATTGAGCAAAGGTTTACAGCCCTATACCATCCTAGAGGGAATTCTGTGGTGGAAAGAATGAACAGAGTTTTGAAAGGTCTTCTGCAATTGGCAAAGAAGGGGAATAAGAATTGGGATGATGAGCTTAACAAGTTGATTTGGTCATATAGAGTCACTGTTCATGATACGGTTGGAGAGAGTCCTTTTGGATTGATGAGAGGTAGGTTTCCTCATTGTAGGTTGAATCCAGGATGGATTGGCAAAAGTAAGAAGTATGAATGGGACCCTGATCATGTTAAACAAGCTATCATTAAATCTCAAGATAAGAATAAGTTATACTTTGACATGAAACATGGAACCAAAGAGGTGAGTGTCAAAGTTGGACAATGTGTTAGAGTCAAGTCGAGTAGGAAGTCTGGAAAATTAGAATCTAAATTTTCCAGCCCAAGGGTTATTACCAGAATTATGAGGAACACGATTGAACTCGATGATGGTACTATACATCATTTGAATCGAATTGCTTTGTCTGGTAAGTCTGGTGTTATAAAGAAGGATACCTTTGCTAAGGAAAGAAACTACTGGTGGTTGGAAGGTTTGCCGAATTTGGAGAAAGGGGATGAGTCTGGAGCTTCTGTTGAGAGTCAAAGGCAAGATCTAATTCCTGTGGAGGGTCCTGTAGAGCCCCATCCTGTAGATCCTCAATCTACACTTGGTGGGGTGTTGGTAGATTCTTCCTCTAGTGTTGTGAGAGATGACAGCCATGCTAGTAGTGATTTTCATCATGTTGGTTCTCAAGTTCTTTTACCAACAGAAGGGTCTAAAGTCGAGGAAGGAATGGTTGATTCGGAGGAAGGAATGGTTGATTCGGAGTGTGATGTTATTAACAAATCTACTAGGGGTGGGAGATGTATTGTCACACCTAAGAAGTTTCAGGATTACGTCCGTTTCTGATTTTCATTGATTTTTATTGTGTTTAAGTTTCCTTTTTGGTTTTGTGTATTATCTCTATTAAAAATGGTTAAGAAAGGGGGATGTGTAGTAATGGCATATTCCTTTATGGAATAGTATGTAGGAATGTTGTACATGTATTCGTAGAATGCTTACTGTGGAATCTTGTATATGTAATTACTATGCCTGTTACATTATGGAATGTTGTTATTCAAATGCTCATTCAGTCAGCTCTTCTACGAGCTGCTTGTTTCCTTCGTTCCTGCTTCTTCCATGTTAATTAAACTGAAATTACTATTCAGTACGTCTGCTTTCATCATTGGATATTACTACAACAACGCACTGAGCATTGTTCTAAAAGGTGCCCCGTTTCCCAGGGAAAACTTTTGTGCCATACCCCCGTGTGGGGATGAGTGTGGCCTTCACTATCTTCAGCAGAGAGTTTCAAGGGTAGGCTGTTTTATCTATTTAAATATGGTTTGAAAGGCAAATCGTAAGGAAGCAAGTTTTGGTTTTAGTGAATTTAAATAGGTTAACTGACCTCCTTTGCCGTCCAGCCAGTATTCCAAATATTTGTATTTATTCCATATGATCAGGCCGCTGTTATTCAAGTGACAGGCACCCATTTTTTTCTTCTACGGCCAAATATCACGATATTAGTTTTTTTCTAAATTTACCGTCATTCCATTTGAGTTGCAATGCTTGTATAAAACACCGATCAGCCTTTGAAGCCCCATCCCCATTTGAATTAAAAGGACTACATCATTTTTTTTTTGAAAATCTGTTTATTAGCATAGTAATTGGAGCAGTCACATACACATCCAGGCATATCAAAAATCAGAATTGTGCAGTCATATGTCTGCTCAGTGTTTACAGGGGCACAGTACCAATGATTTTCAATTTCATGAGAAACCATAACGACCGAACATTTCCCAACCTACCCACCCCCTCCCCCCACCCGCATGGAACCCTCCCGGCACTCCACAAACATGCGTATAATTGCGATATTTACATCCTGGTCACTAGATGCCCCGTATAGTACAGTTCCTCGGTGTTCACATTTTCCCCCACACTTGGCCAGGCTGGGATATGATCGTCAATGGTACGGGGTCCCCCGCACCTCAACATAGTGCACCTTATATCAAGAATGACCTGAAGGGTTGGGCCCAATCAGCCCGCGTGTATTGAGTTATCCGTATCGCCTCCGCCCTCCTCCTCCTCCCCAGCCTCAAAGGTCCCCAGCACAGTGAACCAGTCTAAGGAGATCAGTGTTTTCCTGAGACCTCTGCGTTCCTCTCGTTGTAGTGCCTCGCCTTCCGCCTTGCCCCACCTTATTACCTCTGCTTTCCATAAGTCCGGGTCAGGGGGTCTGGGGGATTTCCACCTCATGGTGATCGCTCGCTTCGCTAGTAATAGGGCCAAATCCGTGAAACGTGTCGCCACTGACCTAGTGCGTGTCGACGGTCCCAGGCCTAATAGTGTATGTTCCATGGTGAGTGGTTGGGACCGGGCGCCAGCACCCTCAAGCGTGTCAGCGATGGTGGCCCAGTAATGGCCCAACTTGGGGCATTGCCATAGCATATGTAGTAGTGATGCGTCGTCAGCGTCGCATCGGGGGCAGTTGCTACTCGCGTCGGGGAACATCATGTGCAGGCGATGCGGAGTCAGGTAGGCCCTATGTAGCACCATCAGCTGGATAAACTTGTACTTGGGGTTTCTGGCTACTCTCTTGGGAAACTGGAGGATGCGTCCCCATTCGTTGTCTCGCAGTGGCCTGCCAATGTCACCTTCCCATGCTGCCCTGAGTGGCTCTAGCGAGACCGCCCTTCCGGTTTTTATGCTGGCTGTGAGCCATTTGGTTAAATGACCGCCCGTGCCCATAAGGTAGTGCATCGTTACCAGGGGGTTAGTAGGTGCCTCCCGTCCTTCAGGTGCCCAGGTGTGCGTTACATAATGACCCAGGCCTGCGTGCATAAGGAACGAGCCTCTGGGAACGCTGTGTAAAGTCCTGAAATCCGTAAAGGGCAGTAGGCGCCCTTCCGCGAACAGGTCTCCCACATGTGTCACACCCGCGTCCAGCCATGGCGCTAGCCTGGTTGTCGTGAGCGTGCCCGAGCCCAGTGAGATGCCTAGAAGTGGGATCGTGGGAGCATACGAAGTCACGGGGGAAGTGTACCTCACTGCCTTCCGCCAATATGTCACCGCCAGCCGGAGGAGTGGCGGGGCATCCCTCGGTATGTCCGAACGGGGTAGGAGCAACTTGTGCACGTCCCCTCTTTCGTGGTCCCTCTCTGTCATATGTATCTCGTGAAGGTTACGGCCCGCCACCCAGTAGGCTAGCCATTGCAGCTGGCACGCATAGTTGTGTGCCCTAAAGTCCGGAAGGCCCATACCACCGGAGCCCGAGGGGAGCTGCAGCTTAGCTAGGCCAATACGTCTGCGCCCGTGACCCCACACAAGTTCCGTAAGCAGTGAGTCGAGGTGTTTGAATGTCGCGGCTGGGATCAGGAACGGTAGGTTGGTGAAGTGGTAAACAAGGCGAGGGAGCATTACCATTTTGGAAATGGCCACTCTGCCAGCAACTGAGAGGGGCAGCGTCAGCCAGAATTGGATCTGTGACTTCAATGTTCTCAGGGTCCTGCCAAGGTTGCCGTCAATCATCATATCAGCCTCCCTGTATATGTGCATCCCTAGATACCGGAAGGTGGTGCCCGCTACCTGAAACTCGAGCGGGGTGAAGGGTAAGGGGAGCGGAAGAGTCTGTAGTCCCGAAGGCGAAACCATAAGACTTGGGTTCGCTTATGGCAAGGCCCGAGATCTCCCGGAAGTCCTCAAATATTTGGGGTATGGGGCCCATGGCGCCCCGCAGGTCCCGAAGGTACAATATGATGTCGTCGGCATAGGCGGACACAATATGTGCCGTCCCATGTCTCAGAATACCATAATGGGGGGCCAGTGCCCTGAGTCTGCAAAGCAACGGTTCGAGGGCGAGGATAAACAGAAGAGGGGAGAGCGGGCAACCCTGTCGGGTGCCCCTGGCTATAGCTATGGGTCCCGAAATGTACCTGGAAGTGCGCACTCTCGCTGTAGGGAGAGTGTACAAAAGCCTGACCCAGGCAACGAATTCGGGCGGTATCCCAAATTTTAAGAGCGTGGCAAACATGTAGTCCCATCTAAGGGAGTCAAATGCCTGCCTCAAATCCAGTGATATGCAGCCCTCCGGATCCGCATCCGCCCTGCCTCCCAGCATCAACTGGGCTAAGCGTCTGAGATTCATGGCCGTGCTCCGGCCTGGCACAAAACCACATTGGTCGGGATGGATCAACTGCGGCACATATTGTATTAGACGCGTCGCCAGGACTTTGCTCAGGATCTTCGAATCAGTATTCAGAAGGGACAGGGGCCTGTAGTCGGCCAGTTGTATCCCGCTTTTGCCTGGTTTTAAGAGGGATGTGATCAACGCTTGCATAGATGATTGCGGCAGAGAGGCCGACCGCAAGGCTTCCAAATAGAGAGCATGCAAACGCGGGGCAAGGAGATCTATGAATGTTGTGTAGAATTCGGCCGGCAGGCCATCTGTGCCAGGGACCTTATTTCTAGGGAGTGCCCGTATTGCCTGTCTAATTTCCGCCAGAGAGATGTTGCGCTGTAGATCTTTACATTGTATGTCGGTGAGTCGGGGCAGGACCAGTTCCCCCATGAAGGCCTCATATGTGAACTCTGACTGCGGCGGCGGGGGGCTATACAGCGTGGTATAATAGTCTTTGAAAGCCGTATTAATCCCAAGTTGGGAGGTGGCTAGCTTACCAGTTTGGTCCAGTATTTCTAAGATTGGGTGGCAAGGTGGGGAGTCTTGTAGGAGTCGGGCCAGGAGGGTGCCAGCTCGGTCTGCCTGCGTATGTTGCCTATTCGTGTGCTCTCTGTAGTCTATGAGCCTCAGGTCTTCTAGTAGTTCTGCGTGTCGTATGTGAGCCTCCTGTAACGGTGTGAAGTGTGCATTGGTGCCCGCCGCCTCACTCTCCAGGGATGCTAGGGAGCCCTCCACTTCGCTTAGTTGACTGATGACCTCTCTCTTCCTACCCACTCTGGCTGCCATCGCCTCCCCCCTCAGGCAAACTTTAAATGCGTCCCACTCGACCTGCCGGGTACTGGCTGTGTTTGCATTCGTGGTAAAGTAGGTGTCTATAGTGTCAGATAGGGAGGAACGGAAGACTGTGTCTTCAAGTAAGTCGGGGGGCAGTCTCCAAGCCGGGATAGGAGGTAGCAGCTTGCCCCACTGCCAGGTGAGCTCAACGGGGTTGTGATCGGACAGGGTTTTCCCCATGTGTTGGGTTTGGACAATGGAGGTCGCCAGGGAGCGGGAACAGAAGATATGATCAATTCTGGTATGAAGCTGGTGAGGCGGGGAGAAAAAGGTATATTCCCTCTCCTGTGGGTGTGTGCTGCGCCATGCATCCGCCAAATCCCAGCCCTCAGCCCAGCGTGTCAGGGCGCCCGCCTGTTTCCTGCTTTCAGTGGCCAATAGGGGGGGGTGAGACCTATCTAATGTAAGATCGAGCACAGCATTGAAATCCCCGCCAATGATCCACCGATGGTCAGCCCAAGCAGCAAGTACCCCATTTAAAGTGAGCAGAAATTCCGACTGGCCTGCGTTCGGTGAATACACACAACCTAGTACAATGGCATCCCCATCTAGTAAACCCCTCACAAATACATAACGCCCCTCCTTATCAATCATTTGTTCTATCGCCTTGAAGGGGACAGAGTTGCGAAGCCAGATTGCCGCCCCCCTGGAAAACGCAGAATAGGAGGTGGCAAAGAGCTGTCCGCGCCACTTTTTGCGCATTTTCACGTTTTCAGCATTATTCAAATGTGTCTCTTGCAAACAAGCTATCTGCATCCCTCTACGGTTAAGTTGTGCTAAAATCCTGTGGCGTTTGTGTACCGAGCCCAATCCCCTTACATTCCAGGTGCACAAATTATAGGCATTAAGCAGTCCCATAACCATTTGTGTGTGGTGGTAGAGCGGAGCTCATGAGTGACCATGACAGGTTCGCCGAGGTATTAAGTGAGAGTGCCCCATGAACATATATCCCCTTAACTAAAGGGTCCCCAGGCCAACGGGCTCGGGAGCCAAACA
This sequence comes from Lissotriton helveticus, assembly GCF_964261635.1. Classification (NCBI taxonomy): domain Eukaryota; kingdom Metazoa; phylum Chordata; class Amphibia; order Caudata; family Salamandridae; genus Lissotriton; species Lissotriton helveticus. Next base: position 1,956,334,232 of record NC_136067.1, read on the forward strand.
AGGGTGCCCAACGTGGGCACAAGTCTATGTGTTCCATATTCAGAGCGGGGGGAGTAGGCCTCCGGTGACTGTCACTTTACAGCCCGCTCTGGCTTGGTAGCCCTTGATATAGTGTGCCCTTCAGCAACCCACCAGTCATGAGAAAAGGGGGGGGGGTCGGCCATACGTTACCACCCGGAGAGGGCCAATCGTGCCGCCAATCAAAACTCCGCTGCCATCTGGGCTGTTACCTTTGGGAGCAGTTGCAGACTGTCCACCGACCCGGAAACTCCAGTGTGGGTGCCGGTGGTGACGGTGACCCCATCCTCGGCCGCCATCGCGTTGTGCGCGGCAAGGGCCTCCTCTGTCAGCTGCAGCCCTGAGGAATGACCCGTTGCCCGGTCCCTCGTGGTCTGCGCTGTCGCCGGCGACCCCTGGGAGGGGGGGGTCCGGCTGGCGTTGGAGGTGGTGCCCCTCCGGTCTGGCGGTTTCCTCTGTCTGTCGCCTCCAGCGTCGGCAAATGGGTCCCGCGAAGCCGGTGGTGTAAGCGAAACCTCCATCCATTCCTCTGCCTCCTCTGGCGAGTCAAAGAAGTGGGATTTGTTGCCATGCAGGATCTTGAGTCGTGCGGGGAACAGGAGCGCATACTTCATGTCTCTCTCCCGCAGTTTGCGCTTCACACCCATGAAGGTGGATCTGGCTCGCTGGACCGTGGGCGTGAAATCGGGATATATAGAGACGGTCTTGTCTTCATAGCGTATTGGCGCCTTCTCTCGAGCCGCCCTCAGCACAGTGTCACGATCTTTGTAGTGGAGAAGGCGCGCAATCAGAGGACGGGGGGGTGCTCCCGGTGGCGGGGGTCTCGACGGCATCCTGTGTGCCCGTTCCACACTGTACAGGGCTGTAAGATCCTCTGGGCCCACCATTTTGCGTAGCCAATCTTCCACGAATTGGGTGGGGTTCTTCTCCTCGCTCCGTTCCGGAATGCCCAGGATGCGGACGTTGTTACGGCGGGCACGTCCTTCCGCATCGTCCACCCTGTCCCATAGCTGTTTGAGTTGTTTCTCCACGCCCTCCAGCTTTGCAGAGTGTTCCGTCTGTTGGGGGATGAGGTCGTTCAGCGCAATTTTCTGTTCTGAGACTCGCTCCGCCAATTTGTTATGATCCGCTCGGAGCAGGGAGAGTCCCGTCGCCATGTTGTCCATACGTGTTTCCAGTGCTTCACGAGTGGCGCGTATTTCGTTGAGAATAAGGTCCAGCTTGGCGTCTTGCGATCCCATCCCTGTCGGCGGGATAATGTCCACGTTAGAGGAGGCCAGTGGGTCCTCTGAGCCCGTGGACTGCGCGTCCGTCGGAGCACCCCGGCCCTGGGTCTTGCCTTTATTTCTGCCCATCGATCTGGTGTGCAGGGTGGCGCTATAAGAGGCGCACTCTCCGGTCCGGAGGGTGGTCACGCCGCTCCCCAAGTTAGCGAGAGGGAAACAAGAAGTAGCAGGGTCCCAGCGCAACGAAGGTCAATGGCGCCGCAGGAATGATAGCGCCCCTGGCGGGTGTGTCGTTGCCCCGCGGAGGGCCCCGCTCTCTGCCACTGTCTTGACTCCAGCAAGGTGCCGGGGGGGGGGTCTCGGTCTGCAGGTAGGGAAGTCACAGCAGAGGTCGGGAGGACGGTAGGCACCCCTTGCCCGGTCTAGTAGCAGGGATCACGTGGACTGCGGTCCGCACGCAGATCGCCGTGTGGTCGAACTCTGTGGAGGTGCCCGGGGGTCCCCGCCTTGTCGACGAGCGCAGGTGCCGTGAGCGGGCGTCTCAAGTGTCTACGGTGCCTCTGCCCTCTGGTCTACGCAGCACACGCCAGACAGTGCGGGGCGCCGTGCCAGTCTCTCGGGGAATCCGGGGCCCAAAGGGAAGAAGGCAGGTGTGTGGCTCATGCAGCCGTCCTGGGCTCCCGACGCCAGTGGTTGTCCCCGTGCACCCCCGGCCCCACTTGCCTTGCCAATGTTCGTGTCCGTGCGAGTGCCTCCTCGCAGTGCAGGCGGGCGGCGAGATGGTTCAGGTGCCTCCCGCGGTCTCGGGCGGCCGCCCGGCAGAGTAGGTCCGTCAGGGGACCTCAGCGCCAGTGGGGAGGTATCAGGGTAATATATGGGGGCGGATGCCCGCCGACGTCCACGGTCCAGCCAGCCGAGTCTGAGGCTCGCTCCGGCGCGGGTCTCTCGCACAGGGCGCCGGCAGCCGCGCGGTCTGTCGGCCAATCGAGGCCGTGGCTCGCCACGTTGCATCAGGCCCCAGCAGGCTCTCCAGTTCCCAGAGTTCTCCGGCAATGTCCGAGGGGGGCGGCTTTCCGTTGCTGCACGCCGCTCACCTCCCGAGGCTCCGGGCGCAATCACTAGGTGGGTCGCACTTCGGGTAGGCAGGATATTATGCTGGTATCGAGGGCTTAGGACGGAGCTCCGCAACTACACGTCCGCCATGGTCGGCTCTTGGCCACGCCCCCCAAAGGACTACATCATTAGCATAGAGCAAAGAGGAAATAGGGTGATTCGCCAATTTTGGTGCATCGCTGATTACGGAATCCAATGCAGGTACCAAATCGCACAAAAGCAAACTAAAAAGGACCTAGGCTTAGACATACCCTTGTTTGATGCCGTGTTCGGTTTTTATCTTATTGGAGACTGCTGTATTATTTCCCAGTTTTACTTCGGTCCAAGTGTCAAATAAAGTAGTTGGATGCCACGAAATAATGCTTCAGGGATATCCCAGGCTTTGAGCTTGGACCAGAGCAGCTGGTGGTTGACATGATCAGACGTTTTGTAGTCATCTACAAAGCAACAATAGAAGCAACAGCTTTTTCCTTATCTGCTTTGCCACCAGCATCCTGATGGCCGCAAGGTTGTCTGTGGTGCCTGACATGGGTCTAAAACCGGTTTGGTTGAGACTAATCAAGTTTTTTTAATTTGCTCATGCTTCAAGATCTTCCAGAGGTAAGGAGGCGAAATATTTGACTTCAACATCTAAGAGGGCTATAAGGCGATGGCTGTCAGGGCTTGCTGCTGGTCCCTTTTTATAGAAGGGATGCAGTAAGGATCCTTGCCAGGAAGAGGAGATGAGGCAAGTTGTAAACAATTTGTCCATCGGCTGGGACCAGAACTCAGCATCTTGCTTATATACTGAGGCGGGAATCCCTTTTGGACCAGGCGCACCATCGTCTCTGCTTTTGTGGATCAATGTTGCTATTCTTTTGGCCGCGATGGTTGACGCATATTGAATGATTTGCGCTTCTGTTGCCTTGGACCTTCCATGTGAAAGTCTGGGCTTACTGTAGCTGAAATGCAAGTTAAAGCTTTCTGACCTGGATTTATAAAGAGACCTGATATGTGTGGTCCAATTTTCAGAGCCGCCATTGTTCCCGTTTAATTCAACAGTTTCCGTCTCTCTGCAGCGGCGATTGATGGTGAGCCAGAACTCCTTTGAGTTTTTAGTTTGGCAGGCCTGGAAAAATTCAATCTGAAGTGCTTCCTCGTATCTCTGTTTAGCTTGCCAGATTTGTTTTTTTTATAGCTGCTGCTTAAGTTCTGTATTTCTGCATGGGAGACAGTAGGGGACCCAGATTTCAGCAATCTAATATTTTTGTTCAGAGATCTCTTCAGGATCTTGAGGTCTTTTGTAAATCAGGAATGTGAGGGGGCAGGTCTGGTGGGCCTGGGTGCTGGGCAGACCTGTTGGCAAGGACAAAGAGAAGGTGTTGCACAAAGAGTTCCCAGTTGTGAATAATATGCCGCAAAGAGGTACTCTGGTTGGGAAGAGTTGTTTTCCAGGAGATGTAGGGCCATATGTATGAAGGTACCGATTAGCGATTCTGAAATAGCGATTATTACCGAATCGCTAAATCAGAATCGCAAATCGGGATGTAACAACGCATTCGCAAATATATAGCGATTCGGTCAAAATCGCTAAATATTTGCACGATGCGTATCAGCGATTCCTTAAACGGCAAAAGTCGCTAAATTGCGCGACCGCGCCCCGGAAATCGCTAAATTGCGTGACCGCGCCCCTAAATGCGCTAAATAGCGCGACCGCACCCCTAACTGCGCTAAATAGCACGACCGCACCCCTAACTGCGCTAAATTGCGATGTTCCCACGGGAAAAATCGCAATCGCTATCCTGATGCTTTATGATGACATCACCATCCAGGAAGTGAGTGATTTCCCATGGTGCATCTGGATTGAGACATAGAGTGTGAGAGTGTTGTTTGGAACTCAGGAGCCATGGCAGAAGGTGGAAACCAGGATGTCCCAGCAAGCCAGCAGGAGCAGCAAGCAGGGGAAGCAGGCAGGAAGAGGAAGCTCAAGTTTTCTGAGGCAGAACTAGAGACCCTAATCACCGAAATGGTACCACACCATGAGGCATTATTTGGGACCACTTCCCACAAGGTGCCAGAAGCCAGCAAGAGAAGGATTTGGGAGGGCATCCAAGCCAAAGTGAATGCCCTAGGAGTGACCCACAGGACAATTGATGTTTTGCGGAAGCGCTGGTACGACCTGCGCCAGCGCTCCAAGGAGAAGTTGGCTGCCAGGCTGGAGCAGTCCCAGCTCACCGGTGGGGGAACCTCCAACGTCCCTGACTCTACACCACTGGAGGAGCTGGTAGAGGGCACACTTCCTCATCAGAGTGTTGCGGGCGTGTCCGTGATCGACAGCTCAGCACAACCAGCAGCAAGACCAGGTAAGAAGCATGCCTCCCCACCCTAAACCACCCCCAGAACCCCCTGCAGCGACCTAGGGATTAGGAGAACCACATGCCAGGCTAGAGCAAGTACACAGGCAGGCACAGCAATGCATTATGGGAGACGTAGTCACAATAGTCTGCAATGTAAAATGTAGCATCAGAATTTCAGATTGTACACATGTGCAGGTCAGGAAAGGTGAATGACACAAGTAAAGTCAGGAAACACTGTGAATAAATTTATTAGAACATCACATGTGATGATAAAATAAGTAATGTGTGCTGTTCTATCCACAGCACCTGCAAGTGGGAAGGCTACAGCCAGTGCAACTGAGACAGGACCCCGAGCCTCAGGAGAAGGCAGCCATGGCCATGATCCAGATGGTGAGGACAGTCCTTTCATCCGACCACAGGGACACAGTAGGAGGAACGTGAGGCTATTCAGAATTATGGATGATGAGGAAGAGGAAAATGAAAATGTGCAGTCTGATGCACCAGTACCCCAGCAGCAGGAGTCCAGAACAGAGTCCAGAGGCAGGCGTAGACCCCGCACGGCCATCAGCTCCAATGTGCAACAAGATGAATCAGTGTTTGCCGGCCTCGAAATGCACATGCTTCAGGTTCACCGCCTGCAAGCGAAACACATGAAGGCCATTCAGAGAGAGATCAGGGCAGGGAACAGAGGACTACGCGAGGAAATCAGGGGGGCTGTGCAGGAGCTGACTGCAGAGTTGAGAGCTGAACGCGCAGCCAGGCGCAAAGAAATGGCCCGTATGGACCACTACACGCGTGCTATTAATCGCCTCGCCTCCTCCACCAATATGCTGGCAAGGCGTGCCATAGAGACCCAGCGAGAGTTCTCGCATGGTATCCAGGACTTAGCCACTGTGGTAGTGCAGTCAACTGCCACCCTGGATGAGCTGCGTGCGCTGCGTACTGCTGGACCCGGGGTGCTTACCCCCAGTGAGGAGGACTCACAGTCGGTGCGGAGCTCAAATACACCACCACCCACTGTTGAGAGGCGCCGTAGTGGCCGGAGCAGCAGGCCTGCCACTCAACAATAGGGACTGAAGCAAAATGACTATTCCACACAGGGGGGATATGGGGCCAGCAACAGTGTAGCACTTGCTGTACCAATGACTGATTTAGTTGCACTGTGATTTAAACATGTGCTTTGGTTTAGGAGAGTTCATCCAGGTTTTTTTGGATGTGTCACATTGTTGGTTTTGGAAATTAAACACGTTTGCAGAGCAAGAAGTTGTCATTGTATCATTTTCACTCACCTAGAAGTAGTTCCGCATGATCTCATCACGCCTCTGTCGCCCAGCTGCAGCAGCAGCTACGCCAGCTTCCATGTGTATGGGTCCGGGTCCCTCGACGTCAGAGGTATCTGAGTCACTCAACTCCACAGGTGTCCCTTTCCTGGTTGCAATGTTGTGGAGCATGGCACAAGCTACAACAACTTTGCAGCACGTCTCAGGGCTGTATTGAAGGGCTCCTCCACTTTTGTGGATGCATCTGAATCTGCTCTTCAGAATCCCAAATGTTCGCTCGATGGTGCCTCTTGTGGAAATGTGTGCCCGGTTGTATAGGCACTGTCCCCTGTGGGTGGAAATGTTGAAAGGTCAGTCACTGTGATGCACATGCAGGTCATGAGTAATATGGGCTGACAGTGTGTGCTGTTACCTAGTAGGTATCCCTCTCCAAATTCCCCTCTTGAGAGTCTACGGTATAGCCCACTGTGACGGAATATGAATGCGTCATGTGTGCTTCCTGGGTACTTTGCCACTATATCGGTGATTATGTTTTTGGCATCACACACCATCTGTATGTTCAGTGAGTGGTAGCATTTTCTGTTCCGGAATACATACTCTATGTTTGAGGGGGGTGAAATGGCAATATGTGTTCCGTCGATACATCCTATGACGTGGGGGAATTGGGCTATGTTATAAAAATCTGCTTGGTCTGTGCTAGTTCTGTGGGGTGCTGGGGAAGTGTATGTGATGTTGCATCCTATGTGTCATGGCGTCGAGGAACGCATGGAAAAAGCACGACAGGGCACTTTGTGACACCCCTCCTGCACTGGCTATGACCCCCTGGAAACTACCTGAGGACAGCAGGTGTAGTGAACACAGGACCTGGATGTGTGTGGGTATGGCTTGTGTCCTGCGGGTGGGGTGTTCTAGGTGGGGCCTGAGTTCCTCAATCAATTCAAGTATGCTCTCTTCCTCCAGTCTGTAATGGGTGTGGATATCCTCATCAGTGCGTTGGAAGATGGTGGTGCGCAACCGGAATATCCTCTCATGCCGTCTCCTCCTCTGCGCTAGGGCTCTCACTCTTCGCCTCCTCACTATCATGTACAACCTGGACATTGTGGTAGGGAGTGTGTTGCATTCTGGGTTTCAATTTATACTTTGCACCTGGTTACCACCTGCTCCCACTTGATGGTAATTGCGATTCCTTATTTAGCGATTTTGCTTAATTCGCTATTTGCGATTGGTTGATACATTCCATTGCGATTTCGGAATAGCGATTTCCACTTTAGCGATTCTCGCTAACGGATTTCAGCGCAAATTTGGAAATCGCTTTTGTATTCGCTATTTAGCACTTTCGCTACGTTTGGGATTCGCTATTTACCGATTCCTTATTTGGCAAGCGTATTTTGCTTCATACATTGCGATTAGCGATTTTTTAGTCGCTAACGCTATTTATACCGATTCGCAGCGTTTGCGACTGATTTTTGGCTTCATACATATGGCCCGTAATTCGCTGAAAGTTCCAAGCTCCATTTAATTCATTTTCATATTAGGCAGAAGTTTATTAGGGTCATCTTTTGTCTTTTTAAGACTAGTCTCTCTTAAGATGGTCCACATCTTAGGCTGGCCAAAGAGATTCCTTATCTCAGACTTCCTTAAGCGGTTTTCACTTCACGTGCAGTGTCTGGTGTTGCTTTCTTCATATGCAGAAACCTACCCCTAACACTTTCTGGTCTGTATTCTGTGCATATGTTTTCTTTGCTGTTCGGAGTTTAGGAAAAATGTATGGATTGATAGTTGATAGAAGCCGTGTTTTATCAGGATGGAAATGGTAATTTGGTTCACACCATGTGAGACTATATTTCAATAGATCTATTTGTTTACTGTACATAACAGCGGTTCATACAAATTATAGAAAAACGAATAGAATAGAATAACACAGATATAAAAATATAAATTACAACAGCATAAAACAAACTTTCCATAGACGGTCAGTTTCTAGGCAAGATATATAAGGATGTGGGGGTCTTAAAAACATGACATTGTGGATAATTAGGCTAGTTTAAAATGCTCCCCTCGTTTATGAAAAGTACTTCACAGTGGAAGGAAGTTGTGGGTGAACATTTTGGTTCCAGTGGCTAGTCTGGCAGCTGCATCAAGTCTGCCCTAAGAGATGTGAAGCCAGGGTTTTTTAATTAAAGAGTTTCCATGGTCAAGTCTTCACAGTACCAGGCACTGAATGACAAGCTTAAAATCTGAATCTGGGAAGAAAAGTGTGATCTCCAGGAGAATTCTAAGCTGGAAGTGTGCAGCTTTTGCCATTGTCTTTCTGTGAAAGGGTGAGACTCTTGTCCAGTGAAAGGTAGAGCGATGTGCAGACTCCACAATTGATGACATACACTTCAACACAGTGAGCAACTTAAGCCAATCTGAATCCTGACAGGACAAATAAGCAGGAATACTAGTGCGTTAGGTCTCAGGCGATTGCGTGCCTTCCATGTTTGGATGTCCTTGAGACTTTTTGTTATCAATTCTACAACTTTTGGGAAGGAGATTTTCAAATAAAGCTGGGTGTTAACAGTGCAAAAGTTATAGGAGATGTTGAACCTCAGAATGCAATTTGGAGGTATTCCCCCGGCAGCCATTTTAGTGAATGTTCCTTCACATTTGTGCAGCTAAAAATAAATGTAATGGGGACACAACTTGCCGAGCAGCAGGGGTAAGGACTTTGCCCCCTCAAGACACCTGGCAGGAGGAGGTGGAGCCTCAATCTGAAGCAGCGTGTGGGAGGATATATCGCAGCGCCTCACCGTGGGAATTGCCCAGGCGAAGACCAGGCCAAGAGCGGGCCCGTCTGCACCCACCCATGGCCAAACTAGGCTGGGTCCCGTTTCTTGGTCGTTATAAAGAAACCTTAAGGTAATTCTACCTCTGTTTTAGAAATTCCTTTAGACAAGTCTAGCTATCTGTTATCAATTATGGGGAAAGGGAAATGTAAATCATCACCAGAAAGTGCAAAGAAGAAAAGTACCACTATAAAATCTACTAAAAAGTATCTGACTTTGGTGATGGGGTTCATTGATACTGAAATAGGGTGGGTGGAGGCAAGGATGGATGCAATCTTGCGAGAGACACCAACTTTATCGGATACACAGCCATCGGACAGGCCTTCTTCTGATCATGTTGCTGCTACAAGGAGCAGAACTGTGTGTGCAGAACTGACTCCCTCCAGCGCCCAAAGGCGACAAACATGTGGAGTCTCCAATCCAACCCCAATCCCTCACCGTTAAAAATCTCATTAATAACATCTGCATAGACCCCCAAGCAGACATTGAAGTATTAGCAGGGCACGAGTCAGGGGTACACGCAGGTGGATGGTGTCCACTCACTATTTTCACAGGGTGGACGCCGTCCACCCTGCCAAGAAGTTGGGCAGTGCAGAAAAATATGCTGAATTCCTCCTGGTGTAATTTGCAAACACCGGGACACATTCAGCAGTGTAATTTATTTTCCTTTTCTCTATAGACTTGTAGTGCCTGCACATTGTGGTCTGCTTTTGATCCACAACAATGTGCAGGCAGGGTCGAGCTTTCTTATTTCTGACTCCTGCTGGGTCCATAACAAAAGCCAAATCTGAGGGGTCATCAGGCCTCCTTTTGTTCCAGACTCCTGCCTGGCACCTGTCAGGAGCCTCACACCTAGAAGCAAATGCAGCTGAGGCTCAGACCTTGTTAGCACTTCATGCATATCACAAATTGTTCTTGTAAAGCACTATGGGTAGAGGAAGTTTACACTGACAAAAGGCAACACTGTTTTATGCGCATGTTACAAAAGTGTGAATCTTCTGCCTAATTCAGAAGGGTTTTACCATATACTTGAAATGTGCTCCAATGTACTCATGATAGACATGTTAAACATATATGCAAGGGCTTCAGATCTGATGTCACGTCTTATGATGCCACTTCCTGTGATGTCACATACTGTGATGTCATGCACCGTGATATCATGCGCCTGTGATGTCACCGACCCTAACAACGCTAGGATGCCTGGCTTCACCTTGGGTGTGCCCAGGAGTGGACACCTCACAGGAACAGGCCAGGAAGGGTTCCACAGCGGTATTCGTACAGCGCTTAGAGACCACTGGGTGATAGGCGCTATACAAGTGCAAATTACAATTACAATTACTTGCATACTGATTAACTAGGTTAGTCCCCCAACTTATTTTTTTAAGACTTGTGCCCTGAGTATTAGCCACTAAATCCTCTTGCAAGTCTATAGAGAAAAGGAAAATAAATTACAACAGAGGGCTAAAAGGGGGGTGAGGATACTGTGGAGACCCAAAATTAGCCCATATAAGCTGAAATGAAATTAAATGAAAATAAAAGTAGGTCTTATATAGCACAACTGTCACTCTTAACGGAGTCTTGTGGAAAAGTAAATTTTGCCATGTTCTGTGTCCCTACGTGTCCTCCATCTTATGTTATGTGTGCATGATTAAATATGCATATGTATCCCCCATGTTTGATTAAAGACGCAATTACAGTTGTGTCCATCACTAGTATGCCAGTTTCCAGTTCTCGTGAAAGCTACGAGTATCAGGCCTATGTAAAGTTACGTTGCCACGTTTCCCAGTGTGCACGTTATTTTATTGTAAAGTCCCCGTTTCTAGGCCTCAAAAGGGCCCGGACACCAGATTCAGCTCCTGTCCCCTGAGCCTCGCTGAGGAGCGATACAGCCCCCACCTGTATCCTCGACCCTTCACTTACTTCCTGCCTCACAGTGCCCGGCTCAGCCTGGCTCTGCCTCTGAGTCTGCCAAGAGTATGTTATGATTCTAGTTATCAGTCCAGCCCTCCTTCTCTGCATTCCTAAGCTACTGAATCGCATCAATAGTTTCCGTCATTGTCTAGCCTTTACGTCTCCATGTAAGAGAAATACTGCATTTAATGGTCATTTAATATTCTTCATCACGCACTACATGTGGAATAATGCATGCACCATTCTTAGAGTCTGTTAGCCTTTACCCCGATAACTTTTGGATTCTATCAACATGTTCTCTAAACATCAGATACTAGATACTGTTTAGGTACATGTCGCCCTGACTCTCCAGACTTCAGTCTCTGCTCCTAGCACAGAGTTCATAGCCCCCAGCTTCTCCTAGTAACACGTTATTGTCAGTTTGCGCGCACCATTAGGTTAGAGGTCCCGGCTCCTTAGGTAGCCCCCTCCATGTTTCCGCCCCATTTATGACATATTCCGTTACGTTTACATCACATGTCTATGTATACGCCCCTGTTACACCCATTTTCACCCTTATCTTTCGCGACTGCTATTGACCACACCCACTGCTCCGCCTACTGTAATTCATTGTAATGTAACTGTTTTAGTATATATATATTTGTGCACTGTTATTAAAGATTATGCCGATTCTGATCCTGCCCCCGGCAGCGCTGCCATCCTGTTCCCGTGCAGGTTGTCCTGTTCCTGTCCTTTATGCTGTATTAAACCTGCAAACTCCTACTACCTCGAATCTTGACTCTTATTTATTGAGCTATCTGTTATTGCTATGTCCAGTAAAACCTAGATCCGGTATTATTTATTTATATACCACATAATGGCGCCCGAATAGGGACTTGCCCTTTCCCCACGCGCCGGTGAAGCCACGCCGGCCCCCTGACCCTCTGCAGCCGTGACGGAACCATACCGTGCACGTGCAGATATTTCTGCTTCAAGTATCCCTCAGGCCCACGGAGGAGACGGAGGTGGCGGTCCAGCATCCAGACGAGGCGGTGGAGGAACGCGGCGAGTCCCGACCAGAGCCCAAGCCGAGAGTCCAAGGTCCGAGGTATCCGGAGGCCCACCCATCACAGAAGTCCGAAGTTCGTCCGTCCGGCGTCGAAGCAGTCCAGTCCAGTCCGAGGCCTTCCGTTCTTGCTGCCCGGTGAGTACCATTGCTGGGGTAGTATCTAGACAGGGTCAATCTCATTGACTCTGGTCCGTGGGTTGGTGGTACACAGACCCAAAACGAAGTGTCCACTTCGGTGGATGCGGGTCCTGACGTGTCTCTTTATGAGACCGGTAAGTTTCGTACTGTTTCAGCAGTACATCTAGTTTCTGTTCTAGTCAGTTCTGTTCTCGAGAAAATTCATGTATTCTGTTTTCAGTATTCCAGGTAGTATTCTGTTCGAACTGTTATTTTAAATGTTCTTCATGTATTTTAATGTCGTGGTATGAATGTGAAGTAATTATCGTGTTCATTGTGTATTGTATTGTGTCTAGATTACAGTTCAGTCATGCCCTTATTCTCGAAATTACGTCAGTTAAAAACCAGAAAAGGTCTGCTAGAAGCAGCAGTTCCTGTCCCGCCTAGGGACAGTCCAGGTCATTTTATGTATCGAAAGCATGGCATAAGTGCCATATTGTATCTAGATTTATGGGTAGAGTATACCAAAGAGTTAGAGGAAAAGTATAGATGGCCCGTATCAGGTACGTGGGATGCCGAGTGCATCATGAGAGTAGAAGAAGCATTATGGAAAAAGAAAGCCAGACAGTCACAGAAAGATGCCATCGAGTTATGGCGCAAAGAATCTCATAAAAGAACCGAAAAAGAAATCAGAAAGTCAGAACTAAGTAGAGAATCCTTGGAACGAGCCCAAGAAAGGGAACTAATCGAGATAGGTGAACGAGTTAAAACAGAACAGTCAGACAGACAGAGGAATGCCCTCATCAAGGGTATGTATCCTCTTCTTGCCGAGGGCTTGCCAAAAGCGACCCCGGAGGCATCCAGTAATTTTCCGCCACCATTAGTTCCGACCAAGCTACGTCACAAACCGACCGCAGCTGATATTTTCATCTCGTCCTATTTGGACGACACAGTCCCGGAATATGCAAATCCTGTTCTGCCAGTCCCTGTAAATCAGGCAATTCCTGCTCCCCCAGACACCGGGGCACCTCTTGCAGTACCTGCTACGGTACCCCCGGTCCAGCCTACATTACAATTTCCCGCCGCACTGGTACGAAGAGTATCAGTCGACAATTCCAGTTTAGGGGCCGCAGGAGGAGGTCCTCCTGGTACCCCGCCACCGCACCAACGTAGAACGTTGGCCGAGTTACATGAATGTGCGTTACAGCGTACGCCCAAATTTAAGTCCGTTGCAGAAATCCGACGAGCTCTCACTGAATGCCGCTATGATCCAGTTGCAGGTGATGATAGTACAGTAATATATTCCATCCGTGTAAGACGGGTGACCGGGTATTTAGACACCCTACCAGATATGAAAGGAGATCTAGACAGAATATATCGTTTCATCCGTACAGGGGATGATCCAGAAAGTATTGGCGAAGCCATGTCTCAAAGGAAAGCTGAGATCCAGCTCATGATATTAAAGTTTCTGATTAATTGTCTAATAAGAGAACAAGATTACCCGACTAAAGATCCGGCCGAAATGAAAATCCTGACAAGGTGGAATGATAATATAGCCGAGGGTAAACACAAGACTATCAGTAGTATAGAGAGTATGTACAAGAAAATTCGTAAGGAAATACTAAAGTTACACGAACAACGTAAAGCAGCACAAGTAAGCGAGAAAGAAAATGACTCTACTGAAGAGGTAGAGGACGAGAATCCCACTAGAATAGCGTATGTAGGAAAATCTAGATTTCCAGATCGCCATTTGCGCCTAGAACACAAGTCAGTTTTACATCATCCAGCACCAGAACAAGGTTCTCTGGAACAAGTATTTCAAGTTACCGATCACATTCTGAAATCACGAATCGGTTACAGTGAGTTAAGTACTATGCATGAACAAGAACTAGCCCGATCAGCAGTCCGATGGATTACTGATTCTACCACTTTTCCAGACGAAATAGTGGCACAAATGTTCCTGAAATTGCCCCCAGCCGAGCAGCGACTGGTGGGTATGTATATGATCCAGCACCTCATTACATTGTATGAGGGTCAACATTCTGATCCAGGTCCGTTACACTATGTCCTGAACGAGTTACTCCAGTATAGATGGAAAGGTTTAGGTACCGATTTAATTAGTGTCATTCTAGAACAGCGCCACAAATATAGTATGTTTTTGAACCCGCATTTCGTTCATGTCTCACCTCCAGAAAGTAAACCGTTTTACATAGACAGACAGAATCCGTTACGAGAAGTACACCCAGTTAGGACAACAGATGGTGAAATGCAACGAGTGTTTGTTTACACTCCGATTACAAAGATGGAACTCTTAGAGATGAAAAAATTAATTCCCTGTCATGACAAAGATCCAGCAGGGTTCCACCGAGAATTAAAGGACATGCTCCGTATGGGAGAATACACGTATCCAGATATTATTAAAATGTTAAAGGTCCTGTTGCCCGCAGGGGTATATGAGAAACTCAAGGAAAAAGAATGGGAGGTGGGAGAGAAAAAGATCGATTGGGCAGTTCTCGAAGCTGAAGATAAGATACGAGTACCAGGTACCGGTCTAGGAGAGAAATGTAAAGAATTACCAGAACTGTTAATACAAGTTTTGCCAAGATTATTAGCCACTAAAAAGGAAGACTGGGATGCAATCTCAGCCTGTAAACAGAAACAAGACGAAGACACTAGTGATTTTTATTCTAGATTCGAGAAATGTTTTAGTATAAACAGTGGCCTCAAGACAAGTAGCGAGTCATACTCTCATCTTGTTGTTACTAAATTAGTCGAGAATTCAAGTCCACAAGTTAAGAATCGAGTTTTGAAAGTCGAAAGTACCTGGCAAGCTAATACCCCGTCCCAGATGTTACAGATGCTTCAATACCACCAGAATAGAATCAGAGAAGAACAAGATCATGAGAGAAAACGTATGAAAGACACGAAAATGAAAGTGCTGGTTGCACAATCTGTTCCACAAGACAGTCAGAAGAGGGGTACGAATCAAGTCAGTCATTCTGCAGTTCCCGTTAAAGGGACATGCAATTATTGTAAACAGCCAGGTCATTTTATAAACGAGTGTGCAGTTCTGAAACACAATATAGCTACCGGTAAGACTAAAGAAAGACCACGTCCGCCTAGACAAGAACAAGTTTCACAGACTTCTCAGCTACAGAATGCACAACAGACAGTTCCAGTACCGCAGCCTATTGCTGCAACACAGCATGTTACACAACAGATGTACCAGTATGCACAGTCCGAGTATCCAGAGTATCAGCCATATTCATGAAACAGCCTAGAGAGGGAGGTAGGCTTGCCTCTCATTGAGATACCTGTAGATCAAGAGGGTCCCTATGTTCATAGTCAAGTATTAGGGAAAGACAGAAAGTTTTTGATTGATACAGGGGCAAGTAGGACCACCATCAGTCACGCCGAAGTTCCAGGGGCTCCGCTCTCAGGCTCTAGAAATGTTTCCCTTGGATTTTCAGGAAAGCCTATTATAAACGAGATATCTAAGCCAGTTACTCTAGAAGTAGGTCCATTGTCCCGTACTACTGATCTGTTACTTACGAAGTCATGTCCAGAAAATCTGTTAGGCATTAGGACACTGAAAGAATTAGGTGCAGTCATATGCTGTTCCCCAGAGGGAATACGACTGTTCCTACGTGACTTCAAGGGTCACTATGTATTACGAGATTTTGATCCGAGATTGTCTAATGTTCCGCAGCATCTATGGGCGCAAGGTCCAACTGATGTTGGTTATATGCAAATCACACCCCATCGTGTGACTCTCAAGCCAGGTGTAGTGTTACCACGAATCAGACAGTACAGATTGCCACCTGAGGCTGTAGCAGCCTTATCCAAAATTATTGACGAGCTCATCGCTCAAGGAGTAGTTGTAGAAACTGACTCCAATGTATGTAATTCTCCGATCATTCCAGTCATGAAACGTACTGATCCAAATGCACCCCCAGTATATCGATTAGTGATTGACCTTCGAGAACTCAACAAATGTATTATTCCCCAGTACCCAGTTGTCCCAGATATCTCTTCCCTATTGACAGCCATTGATTCTGAAGCCTCATTTTTTTCAGTCATAGACCTCAAGAACGCGTTTTTCAGTGTCCCCATTCATCCAGACAGCCAGTTTCTTTTCGGATTTTGTTTAAATGGAAGGAGCTATATGTTCACACGCGCTCCTCAAGGTTTCACAGAAAGTCCAAGTATTTACAGTCAAGCACTTAAGAGACAACTAGACAATATTCACATGCCAACTGACACTGCCCTGCTCCAGTATGTCGATGATCTACTGATCACAGCCCGTTCTGAACGTGCTTGCGAGCGAGCATCCCTTACAGTCTTGTATTTCCTTGCCGAGATGGGGCACAAGGTGTCCCCTTCTAAGCTTCAATTCTGTGTCCAGCAAGTGATCTATTTAGGCCACTTACTGTCCAAGAGGGGTAGGCAATTGACACCTGACCGTATCCAGTTAATAGCGAGTCTTCCTCAGCCCAAGACCCAGAAGGAGGTACGTGCTTTTATCGGCCTCACTTCTTACTGCAGACAATGGATTCCTCAGTATGCATTTCTAGCTAAACCACTGATACAGTTAACGACACAGGAGGCAGCCGTATCGACTGTCCTCCCTTGGACATCTGAACATACATTTAGTTTTAATGAGTTAAAGAAGGCTCTATGCCAAGCTCCAGTTCTAGCAACACCGAACTACAGTAAGCCTTTTACACTTTTCGTCACTGAACGCGAAGGTACAGCATTATCTGTTCTCACACAAGATCAAGCAGGACAATACAAGCCCTGTGCTTATTTTTCGAGCACGCTAGATCCTGTAGCCCAGGCTCTGCCTGCGTGCCTCAAGTCAGTTGCAGCCACAGCACTAGCTATCAGACAAAGTGATTCCATAGTATTAGGACATTCCTTGACAGTACAAGTTCCACACTCCGTGGAAGTTCTTTTAAACCGAACACAGACTCAGCACTTGACAATTGCACGTTTAACAGGTTATGAATTGACACTGTTCCAGCCACACATAGAAATCAGACGCTGCAACGTTCTAAATCCTGCAACACTGTTACCGTCAGTTAATTCAAATCCTGCCACACATGACTGTGTGGAAGTAGTTAACATTATGACTAAGCCAAGACAAGACTTGACAGATATTCCATTACCAGATCCCGACCTGACACTTTATGTGGATGGTTCATGTATGAGAACAAGTACAGGAGAACTAGTAGCCGCGTATGCAGTGACTACTGACACTGAAGTTATTGAAACACACCGTATTGACACCCTGTCTGCTCAAGCAGCAGAGCTAGTTGCTCTGACTCAAGCCTGCATACACGCCAAGAACCTGAAAGTTAATGTTTACACAGATTCACGTTACGCATTTGGAGTCGTACACGACTTTGGAGTGCTCTGGCAGGAGAGAGGTTTCATGACTTCTCATGGAACCCAGATTCAGCATGGTCTCCTTATTCAAGCTCTGTTAGATGCCATACACTTACCGACATCTATTGCTATCATGAAATGCAAAGCACATACGAAAGTTACTGACACTATTTCTCAAGGTAATGATCTAGCAGATCGCACAGCCAAGCTTACAGCACAGACACCAGACATTCCAGTGAATAAGACACCGACATACACTCCAGATCCAACTACCTGTATGACAGTTAAGGACCCTACTCAAGATGTCATAGATATCCAGTTACATGCTACTCCCGAGGAAATCAAGAAATGGTCCGAACAAGGAGGGGTCCAGACAGATCAGGGATGGGTAACGAAGGGTAAAGCCACATGGTTTCTCCCCGATTCTATGGTTCAAGTCATTATCAATACCGCACATAGTCCAGCACATTTAGGAGAAAAAGCTATGTTAGATAGTATCCAGAACATTTGGTTCAACAAGCATTTACGAGCTGCAGCCAAGCAGAAGGTCCGTACTTGTATGATATGTTGCCAGTTTAATCCAGGTAAAAGTGTCCCGGTGGAACAAGGTGGGTTCCAGCCCCCTGACCACCCTTTTGAAGTCCTCCAGATGGATTATATTCAGATGGAGCGATGTCGAGGTTTCAAGTATGTTCTCGTAGTTGTATGCGCTTTGTCCAGGTGGACAGAAGCATATCCAGTACCAGATTACACAGCCGCGACCACTGCCAAGCAGTTGGTTCGTGAATTCTTCCCCCGCTACGGACTCCCTAGAGTCGTATATTCTGATAACGGCCAGCCATTCTCATCTGAGCTCATGAAACATATTTCCCTGTTGTTAGGGTACCAGTGGAAGTTCCATTGTGTACGCCATCCAGAAGCAGCCGGTCTCGTAGAGAGACATAATCAGACCCTGAAAATCCGAATTGCAAAAGTATGTAAAGAGAAAGGTGTGGACTGGCTAGTAGCTCTGCCAGTTGCCTTATTTTATATGCGCATGGTCGCACATTCCAGATCAGGTCTGTCCCCTTATGAGGTCGTATTCGGCCGCCCCCCTAATATGTGGGGTACACCTAGACCTCGAAGTATTACCGATGTTTCAAGTAATATGCTGACAGATTACCTAGCTTCCTTGATGTCTGCCCTCAACTCTTGTCGTTCACAGGTTGCTGCCGCATTTCCAGACAATACCGAGGTGGCACCGCATGAAATCGTTCCCGGATCCATGGTTCTGGTCAGGAACTTTGATCGTTCAAGTCCGCTGGAGCCTCGCTGGAAGGAACCCCGACAGGTCCTCCTGGCCACCCGTACTGCCGTCAAGCTGGAAGGCAGGAAGGGCTGGGTCCATTTGTCACATGTGAAAAGATTTTTTGGATTGAAACCTGTTTCAAAGAACATTTCCGAGGATCTTAAAGACTGCCAAAGTACTATTCTTAAGGACTGTC
Organism: Lissotriton helveticus; assembly: GCF_964261635.1. NCBI lineage: Eukaryota > Metazoa > Chordata > Amphibia > Caudata > Salamandridae > Lissotriton > Lissotriton helveticus. The sequence goes on from NC_136067.1 coordinate 1,956,352,981, forward strand.
CCGCAAAAGACATTGCTACGAACCCTTCCCTGTTAGAGAAAACTCCGCAACAGGAGTATAAGCTTAAACTAAGGTCTAGTAAAATAAGTCAGCCAGTTTGATTGTCTAAGTCCTCCCCTAGGTGAAACGGTTAGACCGGTTTCTGACATGTATATAATAGACCCCCACAGAGAGAGAGTTAGTGAGAACTCTAGAAGTTGCACTATTATTTTATGTTTTCTGCTATATTTTAGCATTATGATTTCCTGCACCAGTTATGCATTTTATTTGTATTTTTCAGTTTCTCATATAAATAAGTCTGCTAATGTTACAGTAGAGCACACGTTTAGTGATCTGCCTCCTCATGAACTCTCATATCGTCTTGCTATGCGTAATAACTCCTTTATCCGCATGTTACATTATTCACACCAGACCAGCAATGCCACAAATTGTTGGGTGTGTGGTCGACTCCCCCCTTTCCAGACACCGAAGGGAGTTCTGCCACTCTTTCCTTATCCATTTTCACATAATGGTTCGTGTGGAGCATGGTCCACGTTAACGTCATCCTCAACAGATATGTCTTTTCTGAACAGTACATGTTTCCCAGACAAGCAAGGTCTTCCCCACAGAACAGGGTTAGATCTAGAGAATGAAGTTTATAATTTGGGTAATTATTCTTCGAATTTTATGGTCCTGAATGTTCAGTCTGATTCTACTCCAGACTTACCTGCTATTTCAGTACTACCAGTCAAAGGTGAATTATGTGTCCGAAATAATGGTTCCGTACATGTAGGCCATAGTGATTGTACTACTATTGTCAAGTATAGTGACAGTAGGAAATCTATTTTCAAAGCTTCACGTCATTCTTATTTTGTTTGTGGTCAGACCGCATATGTTCGTCTGCCCCTTGATTGGGATGGTACATGTTACATTGCCTTCCTACTGCCACCAGTTTTCCTAGCCCCACCTGACTATCATAGGAATTCCCTCCTAGTACATACTAGACACAAGAGAAATTTCCCGATTGTCGATTATACTGAAACTGCTCTAGAACAATACATAGATATCAATAAAGGTGTCTTCCCCTACTTAGGTACTGTTGTAAATAGTAAACTGATACGTAGATTAACCAGAACACTTGAAGCAGTAGTGATCGAGACTACTTCTGCTCTAGGTAACTTAACCGAAGAACAATCCTTTATGAGAATTGTCGTGCTCCAGAATCGTCTCGTCCTTGACGTCATACTGGCCGATAGGGGCGGGGCATGTAGAGTCATCGGATCTAGTTGCTGCATTTTCATTCCTAATAACGCACCGTCTGTTTATTCAGCTATTACCAGACTCCATAAAATTGCCCATATGTTACACCAAGATCCAGGCACCTGGACGTGGTCCGGTTGGTTCTGGAATATAATTTCCGCCTGGGGATGGAAAGTATTGTCATTTCTGGGTATTGCAGTAGCGATCATATTCAGTTGCTGCCTCTGTTTACAATGTGGCCCTGCGATTTGCGGCATTTGTGCTACATCTTGTGTTCCTAGTCCCAAGTCCCGTCCTAAATCCCGTTCCAAGAAAATTCGAGACGAGCAAATGATACTGTATGAAATGATAGATGGTATCATGAATATTGATGTTTCCTGATGGAAACGTAGTGACAAGGAGGGAATGTGGAAAAGTAAATTTTGCCATGTTCTGTGTCCCTACGTGTCCTCCATCTTATGTTATGTGTGCATGATTAAATATGCATATGTATCCCCCATGTTTGATTAAAGACGCAATTACAGTTGTGTCCATCACTAGTATGCCAGTTTCCAGTTCTCGTGAAAGCTACGAGTATCAGGCCTATGTAAAGTTACGTTGCCACGTTTCCCAGTGTGCACGTTATTTTATTGTAAAGTCCCCGTTTCTAGGCCTCAAAAGGGCCCGGACACCAGATTCAGCTCCTGTCCCCTGAGCCTCGCTGAGGAGCGATACAGCCCCCACCTGTATCCTCGACCCTTCACTTACTTCCTGCCTCACAGTGCCCGGCTCAGCCTGGCTCTGCCTCTGAGTCTGCCAAGAGTATGTTATGATTCTAGTTATCAGTCCAGCCCTCCTTCTCTGCATTCCTAAGCTACTGAATCGCATCAATAGTTTCCGTCATTGTCTAGCCTTTACGTCTCCATGTAAGAGAAATACTGCATTTAATGGTCATTTAATATTCTTCATCACGCACTACATGTGGAATAATGCATGCACCATTCTTAGAGTCTGTTAGCCTTTACCCCGATAACTTTTGGATTCTATCAACATGTTCTCTAAACATCAGATACTAGATACTGTTTAGGTACATGTCACCCTGACTCTCCAGACTTCAGTCTCTGCTCCTAGCACAGAGTTCATAGCCCCCAGCTTCTCCTAGTAACACGTTATTGTCAGTTTGCGCGCACCATTAGGTTAGAGGTCCCGGCTCCTTAGGTAGCCCCCTCCATGTTTCCGCCCCATTTATGACATATTCCGTTACGTTTACATCACATGTCTATGTATACGCCCCTGTTACACCCATTTTCACCCTTATCTTTCGCGACTGCTATTGACCACACCCACTGCTCCGCCTACTGTAATTCATTGTAATGTAACTGTTTTAGTATATATATATTTGTGCACTGTTATTAAAGATTATGCCGATTCTGATCCTGCCCCCGGCAGCGCTGCCATCCTGTTCCCGTGCAGGTTGTCCTGTTCCTGTCCTTTATGCTGTATTAAACCTGCAAACTCCTACTACCTCGAATCTTGACTCTTATTTATTGAGCTATCTGTTATTGCTATGTCCAGTAAAACCTAGATCCGGTATTATTTATTTATATACCACAGTCTCCTGGCACTGTAAATGACAAGGATCAATTGTATAGAATAAGACATTAGTTCTAGGCAGCAGGCAGCAGATATTCCAAAGATACATGTCAATGCTTTCCTAAACTGCCCCTCCTGTTCAATTACTCTGAGTTCCTTTGGCATGCAATTCCAGGTCTTTGCTCCGAGTACAGTGGCTGATTTCCCATGTCTAGTTACTAATTTGAAGCCCGGCACTTTGAGCAAGCTTGCAGCACTAGATCTTAGTGTTCTTGCAGTAATAAATGGCTGAAAGATATATCTGGCCCAAATGACGATGTGCTCTAAAAGTCGTCAGTAATAGTTTGAACAAAATTCTTTTATGAACTGGGAGCCAGTGTAGGGTCTTCAGGGCAACCGAGGTCAATGCTCTACGCAGAAGCCCTAGGACCAGTCTAGCTGCAGCATGCTGGACTACCTGTAGTCTCCTCAGGGTGGTTTTATTGATCCCTGCGAGGAGGCTATTACAGGAGTCCAGCCGCGATAATATAAGAGCCGCAGCCACTGTTTTCTTGGTGGCCAATGGAATCAGGTTGAAGAACTTTCTTTATAAGACCAAAACAAGTCCCGGTTATCTTCAGGACATGAGGTTTAAAAGAGAGGGAAGAATCAAACCAAACATCCAGATTTTTTGCATTCTCCACCGTTGATGGGGGGGGCTGTAGTATTATCTGGCCACCAGTCCTTTGGTTGAAAGAAGTTGTTTTTACCGATAGGTAGACTTTCTGTCTTGTCAGTGTTACAGCAGAGATGATTATCTTTCATCCATTTTATAATTGCTGTAAAACAAGATTTGAAATTTTCTTCGGCATCAGTAGAATTCTTATCCAGTGACAGAATCAACTGAGTGTCATCGGCGTATGATGTGATTTCGATCATGTAAGTCGAAATCAACGAGATAAGAGGGGCCATATATATGTTAAATAAAAGTGGACTAAGTGAAGCCCCCTGTGGTACACCAGTCGAAACAGTACATGCAGGTGAGAGGAAAGATCATCTGCTTCCTATTTGACAGGAAAGATGTAATCCATGCCAATGTGCAATCAGATATGCCACAAGATCTCAATCTGGCTAGCAGGATGTTATGTGAAATGGAATCAAATGCCGCAGACAAGTCTAGAAGGATCAAGACTGCCTTCTTGCCATTGTCCGTTATAAATTCAATGGTGTCCGATATCTTGAGTAACGCTGACTCAGTCGAGTGTTTTGGTCGAAAGCCGGATTGGCAGGAATGGAAAATCTGTGTTGACTCCGAGTAACTAGAGAGTTCTTTATATACTATTCTCTCTGTAATCTTACCTAAGATTGGTAACAGGGATATGGGCCTGTAATTAGAGAGGTTAGAGGGGTTGATGTTTTTTTTTTCTTCAGCGGCTTCTCTGTGACAAATTTCTATTCATCCGGTATAATACCGGTAGATAGTGAAGAGTTCACATTATTATTAATCACCGGATTCACAATATCGATGATATGATGTAGTAAGATCGGGCGGCATGCGTCCAATGGGGAGCCCGGTTTACAGGCCAGTATCGCCTCCTTGGTCTGGGAGAGCGTGGCCATTTGGAAGGCTTGGAGGCCAGACCTGTCATCTCTATTTTCTGACACCTTTCCCTCAATGAGCTCAGAGTGATTATTGGTCTCGAAGTTCTTTTGAATGGCCTTGATCTTATCTTCAAGGTAAAATGCGATTTCAATACATAACTTCTAAGAGGGAGGGATTTCTACATGTAAGCCTTTGGAGTCTGTGAAAGATTTTACAATTGTGAAGATTTCTTTCTGATTATGCTTTGCCAGAGTTATTTTATTATGGAAATATTCTTTTTTTGCCAATTTAATAGCTGAATGGTATCTTTTCCTAAAGGTTTTAAAGATCTGTAAATTGGATACATCATATCCCTTCCTCCATCTGCGTTCTAACTGTTTCTGCAGATGAAGTCCCTCCAGTTCTTTTGAAAACCAAGGGGCGTTATAAGTTTTCCTTTTAGTCAATTTGACCATACACTCAGTTGGGGCTAATTCTTCGCCTATAGACATGATCCAGCTGTGGAACCGGCAAGAGTCCCCACCCGGTTCTCCCGTGAGTATTGGAACCTTGTCTTGGGCGATTAAGGGCAAAGAAGGATTAGTGGCTAAAATATGCCCTTTCCTCCTTGGTGCCCCCACATTATTCTTCCTCGCCACACAATCCTTGTTAGGGATAGGAAAAGCTAACGGAATAAAACAGTGATCAGACCACACCTGTTGAATTTCTACTCTCAATAACCCACTTTCAAAGACACGTAATGCAGGAAGCACTGGAGGCAAAAATATTTCTTTGGATTTGCAGGAGTTTAAGTCTAAATTTAAGAATTAATGTGATAACTGTTTGAGCAAATTGGATAAGCTAGAGGAGACATTCAGAGATTTCTCTACTGCAATCTTGGGTCAAATCAATGTTTTAGATGAAATGGTAACGGTTGTTCACAAAGCTTCCAATGCATCAGGCCAGGGTGTGAGCGGGTGACCTGGACGCCCCTCGGTGCAGTCCCAGTTGCCCGGGTGCATAGCCTCCTTCCTTCTCTAATAACACAAATCCACAAAGTGGTGAGATCAATAATAGAATCTTTCCTGATAGTAATCATGTCGGAATTCAGAGGGACCAGCAGCTGTCCTCAGCTCGTGGTGCAGATACGTGCCCTGTTAACCCTTCAAACGCTGCAGTGAGCGATAAACATCCTCATATTCCCTCAGAATGTACACCATACATTATTGTCTTGAAGAACGTCCCTAATTTGGCAAATTGCTCCAAGGAAGACCAAGCTTTACTCTTAAATAAAGCAGTCCATTGGCTCAGGAAACATTCTGGTTGTACATTGCATTGTATTGTAATTGCATTTATATAGCGCTTACTACCCCATATGAGGTGTCAAAGCGTTTTTTCAGTGAGTAGCATGCTACTCCGGGACCCATAGAGTATTAGTGTTGAATTAGTATAGTGAAACATGCAAGTACATTTTAAGTGGTGGATAGGTTAGCCAGTTATTTGGATTTGGAATGATAGCAGAAGGATAGAGGAGGACAAAGGTTTGTATTTATATAGCGCTTGTTGACGCACACTGGTCAGGAAGCCTACAAAGGATTAGTGGTGAATTATTATGGTAAAATATGAAGTAATTTCAGTGGTGGATATTGTCAGTTACTTGGAGTGAGAAGGATAGCGGAGGGATAAAAGGGGAAGAAAGATTTGCATTCATATAGCACTTGTTACCCCTGATGGGTGCTGAACCGCTTTTCTGGCGAGTAGCACACCACTCCGAACCCATAAAGGATTACTGTTGAAAATTAGTATAGTAAAAAATATTAAGCAATTTGAGTAGTGGATATGTTATTCAGTTATTTGGGTAGTGTATTAGTATAGTTTAATATGGAATTTGAGAAGTGAACATGTTGGTCTGTTAATTTCGACTGAAAAGGATAAAAGAGTGAAGGATTTTTTTATTTTCTTTGTTTTTTTAAGGTCTTAGCAGTAGGAGGAGGCTTTTGGATGAGTAAAAAGGAGTTTTGGAGGGGAGGACTCAGAGGGAACAGTTTAGAAAGGTTTGTTTTAGGGGATCAGTATAGTAAAAGAGGTGTCGGATGATGCAAGGAGGTGTATAGTAGGAGAGAGTCTAGAAAGGGTTATTTTGGCAATCATAGTAGTGTATGGGGTTTGGGATAAATGAGAGAGTGGGTGTAGAGGATATATTGATAGATGTATAAGATGAGAGATAGGGTAGTGCATTGGAAGGAGTAGTAGAAGAAGTTTGAGATAAGTCAGAAGGTTGGGCTAGAAGATGTATTGAGCGAAGTATAGGCAGAGAAATAGGGTAGTGCATTGGAAATGCTAAATTAGAAGAAAGTGATACATATATAGATCCATAATTACATTGAAAGTATATAGATACATAAAGGAGGTAAGTATATGTAGAATAAAGATATTGATAGAGGCACAGGATGAGAAATAGGGTAGTGTATTGGATATGCTTTTTCAGGAGAAAAGTAACAGACACACAGATCCAAGTACATGGAAGGGACATAGATGCACAACGGAAGTATGTACATGTAGACCAAAGATTATTTTTATTTATTTATTATTATTATTATTTTTGTGACTTTCATGAGCCAATCTCCTTAGTTAGAAGGGTTACGTGGGTTGGGTCTCGAGGGAAGGATTCTCCGGGAGACTGTGTGCTTGTCAATTTTAAAATTCCCCTATTTTACGTCTATGTTACTCCATTGCCTACGTTCATTAATTTTCAAGCCAGGATTCATTAAGGCTAAACCCTTAAAATAGGTTTTTGGCCCATCTAATGCAGACCTGCTTGAACCGAAGAACAGAATCAGGGACCTGAACCCGAACTATGTGTGTAATGCATCTACTTTTAATAGGTTTGAGGCCATGGCCATGCCAGGTAAGGCGGATTGACTCCTTGACCCCGTAGTCGATGCCCCTGAGACACAAAGAAATAACGGTAAGGAACTGTTGGCAGGCACTCATAGTCACTCATCCAAAATTAAAGGTAATTCTTTGGAATGTGGCAGGGCTCCAGTCTTATATGGAAATTCCTGATTGGTTGAACTTAATAAACTGTTACAATGTTGTATGTCACCAGGAGACCTGGGCTACTCAAAATTGCTGGATAACTGGTTATTACTCATTCTGCACCCCTGCCATTCCGTCACCAGCTGGAAGAGGAAAAGGAGAATTACTGACCATGATCTCTGTCAGACTTACCTAATTGGTTATTGAGCAGTTAAAATGCATTTCTTTTTTTATTATCAGTTATTACTTTTTAAATTACAGGAATCATACGATCCATGACTGACTAATGTGCATTACAATGTGATCTGGCGTCCTATATAACAGATTTACAGCACAAGCATATCAAGGAGACCCTGTTTTTGTGGGTGGGTGATTTTAATGTGCGAATCTGCAATCCATGTATTTCTTTGACATGTTGTGTACTGGACACATAGTGGAATGAGTTGATACACTTCATACACCTGCCATATGGGAGGCTTTAAATAGACTCACTATGTTAAAAAATGTGATTTTTGCACCCGCGTGTAAGCACCTGCTAATTCCATTAACACCTATGTATTAGGGAAGTGGAAGCTGTAGTAACATAGATTTTATGTTACTTTCACAGGATCTCACCCCACTCATAAAAGCGTATAAAGTGATTGTCAGCTGCATCAGCGATCACGACCCGCTATCCCTCCAGCTTGCAATTGGTATGGTAGAACCAGGGGTACATGTTTCGAGTGGTGGCACAGATTTCTCCCAGAATAAGGGGGTTAGAATTAAATGGGAGAAGGTTCACAAAGAAAAATTGTTTTGTGACTTCTTGAGACACAACAAGCAAGATCTCTCCTTGGTCTCACAACATGGGGGAGAACCACTGATTATTCGACAGGCATATAACTCTGTTTGTATTAATATTGTTTCTAGGTTAACAATTGGTCAACTCTCTGGAAAACCACAAATGGGGGGTTTAACAATGCCTGGACCCCAGCACGTAAGCATCTTAAAGCGGTCTTACAGGAGAGTCTATTAGAGAAGAAGAAAATTGTTATGGGTAGAGGTGCATATAAGGATATCTTGGACACAATTAAGGCAAAACCTAGAGTAAAAGTGCAGGAGGAATTGCACATGGCAGGACAGTTAAACGACAGTAAGGGCCTGATTTATATTCCCATAGAATCTTATAGGATTTATATTTCAGCGGACAGGATACCCATCACCGTTCTGACAGAGTAACTCAATCAGACCCTAAAGTCTTTTTGGAAAGTTGTCATTCATCAGTTTTTTTTGTAGATTAAGAAATAAACGCAGATTGAGTCCTTCATTTCTTTTCATAGATGGGTAGAGCAGTTTACCAAGATTATTGACCAAAAAAACCTGGAATCTTCTCAAATGGACAGGGATGAGTTCACCAATGACAAGGATACTGCCATTCATTTCAGTGAAACCACTGACATCAAGGACGTGGTCTCAGCGATCAGTGGCAGCCCATCAGGCAAAACACCTGGCCCTGATGGCATTCCGATGGACCAATTTAAGGTACATCTTTCGTTTTGGGCCCCTAAAGTCACCAATGTGTTAAGAGCAGCAATTGCAGGTCCACTGGACCACGTGCCAAGAGTCCATCATTGTCCCAATTTTAAAGAATGGGGGATAGGTCCCAGCCTTGTTATTATTGCCCTATTACCCTTTTAGACAGTACCGCCAAGAACTTGGGCAGGGTGATTTTAGCCAGGTTGGAAGAATGGGCGGCCAGTAATAATATCATATCTGACATACAGGGCGGTTTATGCTCTGGCCTTGGTACCACTGAACAGTACCTGAACTTACATCTGATTACAGAAAAGTATGTTGAGGCCAAGAGAGGGTCCATGCATTTGGCATGCATGGGCCTCTCTTGTGCCTATGACATCGTATAGCGGCCTAAACACGGGAACATCATGGAGGGTATGGGTATTGAAAGGGGCCGAATTGATCTGCTTCACCGATTACATTGGGACACATCTGCAAAGGTTCCGTTTGGGAATAACGGCAAACTCACACCAAGATAAACTCAACTCAGGGGGTCGTCAGGGTTGTGTTATGGCCCGTTTTCTATTTTTGCTTTATATTAATAGCCTGGAAAGCTTCCTGTGTACAGTGGTTAAGGATTCAGCCAAAGTGAGTTCCTGCTCGTCCTGCTAAATGCTATATGAAGACAATGTGGTTCTCTTGTTGAGAGCCGCAAACTGTTTGTAAATTCTTCTTGATGCTTTTCATATTTTTATGATTCAGAAAAGGGGGTGGTGATGAACAGAGTGTCCGAATTAAGCAGACCACTCTTACCCAGTCCAAAGATCAGGGCTTGATCCATCACCGTTATTTAGCTCACTGCCCCATCCCAGCTCAGAACCTGGCTATATGCAAATTAGTCTGTCCCTGGCCCAGTGCATCATGGGAACAGGGCAGACCAAACTACCAAGCCAATTCTTCACCAGAAAGGAGACAAGCTTCCGGGGACCGGTTTCTGCCATTTCAGGCGTCGTCGGCCCGGCTTGCTTGAATCCTGATGGAGCAGTGAGCAAGGGACTCATGTCTGAGTATACCCTTCCACGCTTATCTAAAAAACGGTGTTGGATCTAGCCCTGATCTCTTGACTGGGTGAGAGTACTCTGCTTAATTCAGAGACTCTGTCCATCACCACCCCTTGTTGTAAATAATTTTGTCCACCCTAAGCGTGGAAGGGTATACTCAGATGTGAGTCCCTTGCTCATTGCACCATCAGGATTCAAGCAAGCCGGGCCGAAGACGCCTGAAATGGCAGAAACCGGTCCCCGGGAGCTTGTTTCCTTCCCAGTGTAAGAATTGGCTTTTGTAGTCTGGTCTGTCCTGTTCCCATGATGCACTGGGCCAGGGACAGACTAATTTGCATACAGCCAGGTTCTGAAACTGGGATGGTGAAATGAGCTAAAAAACGGTGTTGGATCTAGCCCTGATCTCTTGACTGGGTGAGAGTACTCTGCTTAATTCAGAGACTCTGTCCATCACCACCCCTTGTTGTAAATAATTTTGTCCACCCTAAGCGTGGAAGGGTATACTCAGATGTGAGTCCCTTGCTCATTGCACCATCAGGATTCAAGCAAGCCGGGCCGAAGACGCTTGAAATGGCAGAAACCGGTCCCCGGAGCTTGTTTCCTTCCCAGTGTAAGAATTGGCTTTTGTAGTCTGGTCTGCCCTGTTCCCATGATGCACTGGGCCAGGGACAGACTAATTTGCATACAGCCAGGTTCTGAAACTGGGATGGTGCAATGAGCTAAAAAACGGTGTTGGATCTAGCCCTGATCTCTTGACTGGGTGAGAGTACTCTGCTTAATTCAGAGACTCTGTCCATCACCACCCCTTGTTGTAAATAATTTCATATTTTTATGGGCAGTCTAGGGAGTGAAACAAATTTGACAAAACCTTTCTTTATGGAATGTGGCCTGAAAAGTGCCAAGTCCAAAAAGTTTAATTTAGCAGAGGTGTAAGTGACCAAACTCCAACCTTTTACCCATCTGCGCATTCGCTTAACAGCAAATATATGGATATTCTCTCCAATTCCTGAAAACAATTGACTTAATCTTCTATTTTGCAACAAGACTGGGCAATATGTAAGTAAAGGAGATCCAGATGCAAGTGCATCACAATCAGCATTTATGGCACTGGAATCAGGGATATGCCAATCTAGAACAGGTCCTAAAGTTGGAAAACAGTTTTTTATGTAGACTCTTAGCTCAACCCCTGTCTGTATCCACTTTATTATGCCATGCTAAAGCTGGCTTTGATTTTGTGGAAGATGTCATTAAACTTAAACCTATACTTTCATGGCTGCGCTTATGGAGCAACCCAGAAGCCAATCTCATCAGGCAAATTATCTCTGGCTGCCTAACCTTGTATCGTGCCCTGGATGTTACATGGCTGGCGTATATAAAAAGAATTTGCAGTGACTTGGGTGTTCCAGATTTGTATACACTGCCGGATACCATTTCCATGTAATAAATTGCTGTGGTAAAAGGTTGTTTTATTATGCGTGCTGGAAGACACAATTTAAGGCTAGGCAAACATTTCAATCTGGTGTTACCTATCGGCCAACATGTTATTTTGTACCCTTTATCTTTCTCATCAGAAACTTATTTTAGTCCTACTCTTCTGTGATTCTAATATTAGACATTATACATATGCGTTCTTATTTTTACAGCAATTGAGCAGTCCGCAAGTGGGTCACGCGCTAATTAATTATATATAGTGCTCTTTAGCTACAAGAAAGAGATATTGAGGCAAATGGATGGCATATTTGTTAGTGTTTTTAGATCTCTTGTATGAAGTCTTCACTGTTTTATCTTTTATCTGAAATAAAAAATTGTTTTAGATATGAGATTTTGATTCTGAGGAGCTAAATTGAATCAGCCAATCAATCAGGATTTATAAGGCGCTGAGTGTGGAGGTTGGGGGGGTGGATTTGCAGTTCAGTTGAAGAGCCAGGTCTTCCTGAATTGTGGCAGCAATGGTGCTTGCCTAAGGTGCAGAAGCAGGGGGATCCAGGTATTTCCTGAGAGGTAGGAGAAGGATCTTCCTCCAGATGTGGCCTTGCAGATCCGAGGGATGGTGACCAGGGCCATTTGGGCAGAGTGGAGATGTCCGGTGAGAGTGTAGAAGGAGAGGAGGTAGTTGAAGTGTGCAGGTCTGGCATTTTGGAGGGCTTTGTAGGTGTGCATGAGGAGCTTGAAGGTAACTCTTTTGCTAATAGGTAGCCGTAAAAAGTCTCTCAGGTGGCCCGTGATGTGGATGTTCGTGATGAGTCTTGCGGAGGCATTGAGGACGTTCTGCAGTTCCTTTTGGAGCTTCTGGGTGGTGCCGGCGTACAGTGCATTGCCATAGTCGAGTCTGCTGCTAATGAGAGTGTGGGTGACTGTTTTCCTGATCTCAGTGCAGATCTACTTGAAGATCTTACATATCAGACAGAGCATGTGGAAGCAGGAGGATGAAATTACGTTGATTTGGCATTTTCCTAAGAGCAAGGAGTCCAGGATGATGCTGAGGTTTCGTGCTTGGTGCGTGGGTGGGGGAAGGGGGGGTGTGGGAAGGGGGGGTCCGAGCGCTGCGGGCAACCAGGAGTCATCCCAAGTGGAGGGGGTGGAGCCCAGGATGAGGATTTCGGTCTTGTCTGAGTTTAGCTGGAGGCAGATGTCCTTCATCCAGGTGGCAACTGCCTTCATCCCATTGCGGAAGTTGCTCTGATGATGGCTGCAAGCGGGGTCACCTAGATTTTGAAGAGGGTGGGTCACACAGTCTCCTTCTCAATAACTGAAAATATTTTCTCAGAAGGAGATAATCCTCTGGAGGCATAGGCAATGATGGATTTTTTACCCTTCTCATTAATTTTAGACAAAACACCTCATAGACCTTTGTTGCTGGCATCTACGGTAACTACACATTTACTATCCGCATCAAAGCAACTCAAAACAGGAGCATGAATTATAGCTTCCTTAATGTTCTCAAATTCTTTTTTGCAGAAGTCAGACCAATGAAATTTTACATTACTTTTAAACTAAAAACCTTCTACAAATTTGGCATAAAATTCAACCATCCCAAGGAAAGATCTCACTTCATCTTTGCTGGCAGGATGAGGGGCATTTTCGATAGCTTCAATCAACGATGGCTTGGTGGCACTACCCTCACCACATAAAACGTCTCTGAGATATGTCACAGATTTAACACCAAATTTACACTTCAAGTGTTCAACGGTTAAGCCTCACTTTTTACCAAAATGCTCAAAACGTCCTCTAACACACAATCATGCTCTGCTTTGTCCCTTCCAAAAATAGGATTACCATCTTTGAACCATCTTACTTTGAGGTGTTTGCCAAAAAGCTTATGCATCAACCTCTGAAAAATAGTGGCTGCGGCATTCTTTTATATTGAAAACATCCCATTTGAGTAATGAATTTAGTTAAATGTTTGCTTTCCTTGTCTAACAAAATCTGATGGTAAACTGCAGATAAATCAATCGTGGAGAACCACCTAGCATCCTTAACAAGTGCTAGCATTTCCGAAATCTTGGGAAGGTGAAACTTGTCAACTACAATATTATCATTAAGGTGACGTGGGTCAATACAGAGCCGAATTTTACCATTGGAGTGTCTAGCTACCAAAATGTGGGAAATCCACTCTGAGGATTTAATGGGCTCAATAATTTCCTCAGGGACTAATTTTTCCAATTCCTTTTCAACTTCGCAGCGTATAGGGATGTCTCTAGCTTTGTGAATTTTAGGGCAAGCATAATTTTTTAGAACAATACGGTGTTCAAAACCATTGAACACTCCCACTAAAAATGTTGGCAAATTTATTTAACATCAGGTTGCCTAAAGATCCGCTCTCATCTATTGCCAAAACCGGATTAGGACTATTGGGATTCAAAATAATATTGAGATTTCCTTGATGTTTCCACCCAAGGACAGATGGTCCGCGCTTTGCAACATACAACTTTCCCAAAGATTCTCTACCTTAAAATCTGAAGACAAGAGATCTAAATCCCACCATGTCATTTTTTTCTCCTGAATACCTTTCAGGACTTATGCCAGAAGTCCAAAGTTTGCTACCCAAACGTTTCTTAAATTTAGCATTCCATACATTTTAATTTACAATAGTATTAGGAGAACCTGAATCTGCATATATCTAAACATAAACTCCTCCAATTAACATGTTGCAAATGTTTTTTTAGATATCTTTGGTATCACCTTTTATGTTTAGTAAGAATTGTTTTTTAATTTTAGAATAAACTTTTAAAGAACAATGCATACTTTTCTTAGCTAATGTCTCATCCTCACTTGAAGTGCCTTCATCAACAGATTTCACCTTCTGTTCTTTTTTCCTATTACAAACATAATGGCAAATTAACCCACAGTTAGGACATTTTTCTTTTAGCGCCGGACAAAATTTACTATTAGCTAAATGTGAACTGCTCCCACAAAGATAGCATTTAAGTTCTTCTCTTTTTTTAAACTCATAAGGTTTTACTGATTCTGATGTAGATTTTTGTTTTGTTAGATTTTGTATAGAATAAGTATTGTTTTTTACTTTAGCAACAACCTGTTCACTAACTTCTTTATTCTCAACTTTAAGTGCCTTAGCACTCCAGCTATATAATTCAACTTTTCTGACTATAGCTAGTATATCTTTTCATTCAGCATCACCATTGATCCAAAGCATATCTTGAATTGCAGGATCATGAGTGTGCATGACTACTTGATATCTAATAAATTGTTCTTGTAGGTGATCAAATTTCCAATCTTCAGCAAGTTTTTTCAAAGCAGCCACATACACATCAACAGTTTCACTTGGATCTTGTTTTCTGTAAATGAATGTGTACCTTGTGATACCTACACATACTTTTGGAGAAAAATGGTTATCAAAGTCTTTTAAAACATCCAAAAATACATTAGAATCAACCCGCCAGAGGTTTTAGTCACTTCTTCATACACTTTCAAACCACCAGGACCAACAGAATGTAAAAAAAGTTTCCTCTTACTCAGGTTTCATTTTTCCTTCTTCATCAATGGTCTCAATAAAGTTTAACAAAATAGGAGTTCCATTGCATCCATTTCATGCATGGTTCACTTCCTGCAGGCCAAAACGCTCGTGGAGTCTGTATAGTGTAATTTTGCGTTGCCATAACAGAAATAAACTTTTTCAGTGTCCTTCTTCACCTAAAGGACTAGTTCACTGAAAGTTAGAAATATAACTAAATTGTAGAAAAAAAACTCCAATGCAAAAAGTACACTAGAAAAATAAATACGGTTGAGCAGACTTTAATGTAACCAAAGAATGCTGTCCAAACCGATGCATGAATATATAGAAGAGAAATGGAAAAACGAAATCACAATAGCGTGTTGAAATGACCACTAAATGCGCATAACCGTTAATTCTAAAAAAATCTAGAGCGTGCAAGATAATAAAGTGAATGAACACTCTTCAAAAGGGAAACACCCACTACAATGCGGCCGTTTCCACCCATAACCATAACCACGCCTGCATTACAACGCATGCGCAGTTACCATGTATAGCCTTTACCACACATACCTTTACTACGAGATACGTAGTAAAGGCATGTGTGGTAAAGGCTATGTGAAAAAAAGGGGGCTTGGGGGTCTCCCCTACAAACAAAAACAAACGTGTGTTTCAAAAAGGGGGCTTGGGGTCACTAAAAAATGCATCTGGTTACATCAGGATGTGTAGGCAATCAGCATTGTTAGAGGAAGCTGAAAGACACTTCCACTTTACGACGTGCAACGTAGATCGGAAGAGCTTGGAGAGGAGAGGACGTGGAGAGGTAAGGGGGATTTTAGTGTAAGAAAATAATAATTTAAGGCATGAGGTGTTTGTGTCGCGAAGGGGTACATTTTTAGGGTGCAGGGTAGGGGAAAATGAAAATAGGGTTTGTGGGTGGGGGAATCGCGCAGGGCAAGATTTTTAGTGTTACGGGCAGGGGTATTTTTCAGAAGGAATGGGGGCGGGGGTTACACAGGGGTACAGGGAAGGGGTACTATAATAAAAAAAGAGAGCTGGAGAGAGGAGGGCGCAGGGGAGCAGTTAAAGGAATTGGGGCAGGGATCGGAGATAACCTTTACCAAGAATATGCCATTATCATGCATGGTTTTACAACAAAAATGGTTGTAAAGATATGCGTGGTAAAGGCATTTTCGTGGTAAAGGATATGCCTGGTAATAACATTCACGTTATAACCCATACGACCTCTTCAAAATGGCCGCACGTAGATCTACGATGTGCGACACACATCATTAGTCGCACGTAGACAAACGTTATGCATCATTTAATTCGTGATCGATTTTCGAAGAGACAAATTCCAGGTGGAATGGAGAACAACAAGTGTCCGAAAACTCCAGAGCAGCAGAAGAGTTCCACATGGGATGCACTTTATTTGAAAACGTAGGATTCAACGGTAAGTCTAATGTTATGCGCAACCATAATAATGCCACTGAAATATATAGAAATAGATCAGCATTCAAGCAAGCTCAGATCATGTGGTCCGGGAAGAAAGGCGTTACAATCCAAAATTAGAACACAGTAGTTTGAAGAATACGCTGGACAACACGAACGTGCAGCAAAGCCTCCAAATCACTCAAACAAAATCACAAAAAGAGTAGTGGGGCAAAGCAATACAGACCCCAATAGTAGCACTCCGATGAAGTGTTGTATCCGAATTCAATTGTAGAAATCCAACGAAGTATTGTCCCAAACTGCAGTATATAAATCCAAAGAGTAGAGGCGAAATGAAATGTATGTTCGTTCTTCACTGCTGTTTTAACATGAAGATCGTCGCCAAAATTGTAAAGTATGATGCTTCCATTAGTAGCAATAAAGAAGCTTTATTGTTGAAACACCATAGCAGGAGGGACAACATATCAGGAACATCTCTCAACAGCAACTGACTTCCCAGAGCTCCAGCAAAGAATATAGAACTTTGCAGTACAAAGCTCGTGGGAGACAGAATGCTAAAAAAAAACATAGAAATAAAATGGAAATACAACAGTTGTGAGTTGAATGGTGAAAGTTTGACTCTCTGTGAATGGCCAGTGAGGAAGGAGCTGATCCATTCTGGGCTTTATCTGGATGCGGGCGTCGTGGAGTCTGGCGCAGAGGGTGTGGTGGGAGACGGTGTTGAAGACGGCTGAGACGTGCAGTAGGAAGAGGACAGCAATTTTGTCTCAGTCAAGGAGGGTGCAGATGTCATCTGTAGCAGCGAGGAAAGCGGTCTCGGGGCTGTGGTTGCTTCTGAAGCCCGATTGGCAGAGGTCCAGGATATGGTTCGTTTTGATGAACTCAGAAAGTTGGGCGTTGATGGCTTTCATAATGACTTGTACCGTAGGATACCTTTTTTATGATCTGTTGCTTCAATTACTTTTCAGAGATAACATGATAGGGATTGTTCATATTTTTTTATTTTTTATTTTTATAAACCTTTATTTGTATAGAAAGGATTTACAAAGCTGGGCCTACAACCAAACTGGCCGGCCACGATACGAGAAAGCAGTCAAGGAATCCAGAATGAAAGGTACAGAATCAATCGTAAAGGAGTGCGTTCAATACAATCTTAAAAAGGGGGGAGGAAAGAGGATCTAGACGGCCAGCAAACAGGAGCAAAGAAGGTTAATTTTATAACGTAGCAATAAGGAGTACGACAGGCTCAGCGACAACACAGAGGAATCCGGATCCCCAAAACAAATCATTGGCAACAAAAAGGCTAGAGGGCAGCAATGCAGGAGTATCAGCACTGTATACATCGGTATAAAAACAGGTGCGGTGAACACAAATCAATATGCAATTACTAGCAACTTTGCACACCCACCACCCAGTAGCACATTGGAAATAGAACAAAGGGGCCGGAATAGCGACATCACCAAGACTGATCCGTCATACTAACCTTAGGAGAGAAGGAAAAAAAGGGGGGGGGAGAGGGGGAAAAGAAAGAAGAGAAGGAAAGGAAAACACAGACTGAAAGAGAAGAATGCCTCGCCGAAACAAGCGCCCTGTAGCGAGGAACACATAAAAGAACAGGAATATTAGCAACGAGGAGGGCATGGGAGTCGCAATGGAAAGCAGCAGAACTATGAAAAGAAGAACAGCGACGTTACAGACCCCACCCCAACAATACCACGGAAGGCAAGGACAGACGCGGCACTCCAATAAAGAGACACAAAAGGGCCATAGAACTGAAGAAAATAAAACATCAAAGAAGACCCAACCCACCCATCCCACCCAGCACCCCTGCAGAAGGCTACGGCCTACCCTCCAAACAGCGCGCCTGTCGCCCTAAACCAGAACCCGAAATGTAGTAGAGACAAGAGAGAAGAGGAATAAAGAGACAAAAAGAAGAACATGAAAACAAAAGTAATAAATGGGAGGGAGGAGCAAGAGAGCAGAAACAAATACGGTCGGCCACAGCCCTCCGCCCAACCATACAACCATATTACGTGTGAATCAGAACGACACGACTTCGAGCGCCATAGAACTTACAGGGGGGTCTCCCACGGCACTATGAATATGAGCCACTGCGCCACGAATCCGTACACCATTAATCCACCGGGAGCCGTGCATCTCACCCCAGTCCTTTCCTAACCACAATTACCACCCACCACATGACAGTGTGAAGCGAGCAACACGATGCGAGGCAAGCACACAAATGAAAATAAGTACGATAAAGACATAGGCCAGGGAGGTCAGTCGGTAGGCAAGTGAACAAAAGTTCAAATAGGCAGTTCAAATGTCTCAGTAATAGCAACAAGGGCAGTAAAAGACAGGAGTTCAGTCTCGCCGTTCGAAGAAGCGGGGGTTTCCCAGCAAAATAGAAACACGACCTCACCAAGGCAAAAACACGCTGCAGTTCACCATTTTTCTCAGGCATCCGGGGAGGATCGGGCCCCCGCACGACATCCAAGTCCCCAAACTCCAAACATCGAAGAGCAGGAGGTTCCAAAGCCACCGGCCTGCAGACCCGTCGATGAACAGCGGCAGCACCCCTCGTAGCGACCGAGGGGGGCGAGGCAGTGGCATCACTGAGACAAGAGGGGAGCATGAAGAAGCGTCCACCCAAGATGGCGGCGGACCGCAACGAGTCTCCAAGAGCACCGGGGGCCAAGGCCGCGTGCCAGGATCGCAGGGCATCGAGAACGTCTCCAATCGTAGGCTCGTGCACACATGTCCATGTCCCCGTGCAGTCCAGTAACCCAAGACCGCCATCATGAGGAAATCCACAGCCCAAGTCGTCGGCAGCCATTTTGTAAGTTCAGCCTCCTCACCCCCCTCCGCGACTCCCGGGACAGTTCACAAATGCGGGCCTTCACAGATATCCAGGGGGCCCAGCAATGGCTGCCTTGGTGCAGAAAGGAGAGCCGCCCAAGGCGGGGGGCCGCCCGTATTATCGCCGGCGCTCCTCACAGACAGAGCCCGAGCGCGAGGGTCCAGGGTCGATGGACGGAGCAGCGGCGGGGGGACCCCTCCACACGATCAATCCACGGAGCACCGCGCCCCGCAACAGCCTCACGGCCGCCAAGGCAGGCCCGGATCAGGATCACCGGGATGTTCACACAACGGCTCTCGCCAGTGGCTCAGTCTCTCTCGGCCGGGGCCGACGGTCACCACAACGCCAGGCCGGATCCAATAGGCGAGGCCCCGGTCTCAGCACCACGAAGGCCCGGGTCCCCTCGGGGGGCACAACTTCGGAACCGCAGCACGCCGGAGCTCCCAGTTCAAACGGTGAGTAAGAACGAAATGTTGCGTTGCTATTTCTTCTAAAATATGTCGTCTCTGGGCAGGATATGCAGCAGGATATGCGAGTCAGGCCAGAGGGCTGACGGAGCCGAGCTACAAGGCGACCATTACGCTCGCGAGCTTGGCTCCTCCCCATGATTGTTCATATTTTTATTTTCTTTGCAACAGTTTAAATCTGTATTTGTGCGCTTTTATGGCTATTTATAGCCGAATAAAGTCGATTGACTGACTGACTATAAATGCAATGAACGTTTTATGCACAATTTCCTGAAGTGTGTGGAAATAAAGTCCAACAATGTCCCACCCCATGTACACAAAATGAGTAAGATAGATAAGCACATATGTATCTTGTTGAGGTATGCATTGTTGTTGCTCTTTGTGAGAATGATGCTCTCTTGCCTCTTACCTGGGCAGAGAAGATGCAGATGGCTCTCTTCATAAGATGCACATGACAAATCACTAATCCAGCCTGTGCTAAAGAGATACCCAATGACCCCACACCACAGGCTGTGAAGAGGGGCTCATGTTTGGTCGTTCATTGCTAAAACACACGAGGAAAGATGAGATCTAGGCCTTGCATGGTTAATCTCTTCTTCATTTGTTGTGTGGAGTTGTGCATCCCATCCCCTCAAATTAGGCCTTACAACCAAGGTGCAAGGAAATGAGATGCAGTCTATCATGTGCCTAAGTAGAAGTTTACTGCAAGAACTCTAAAAGTCATTGAAGAAATGCTATAGGACGGATCTCTTCCTACGCCACTCACTTGATTGGTTGTGAAACATATTTATGTAAAGAAAAGTCATTGTAGAAACACCCCTTTTATATCCATCACAACACTCCAAGTTCACATCACCTAAGTAAAGAAAAGTAAAGTTTTCAAAGTACAAATAGTCTGATGCTGTTTCTATTGAAAATCATGATGTACTTGTACAATTAAATGCTTCAAAGCCTATTTCAATTTGAAGTGATTTGTGTCAGTAGCAATGTCCTTGGCCCATGTTTTGCAGTTCCAGCCCAGAATAGGTACCCAGCAGTGATGCCTGCTCCCCGCCTGCCAGCTGCTTCCCCTGCATCCGGTGTAAGGGTTCTCGCCGCTGACAGGTGCCTTGCGGACTTCATTTTCATGTTCCTGCTCTTTCAACCATCTCTGATCTCATGCCAGGTTTGTGCATGCCACGCTCGCTGCCCTCCCATCCTCAGTACTGAATACATGACAGGTATCTGGCAACAGTACTGCTGCGCACATGTCAAGCTGAGTTTCAGGAGCACCCCTCCAGCTGTGAAGATGATGCTGCAGGAAGCTATTCACAGATCAAGAGCCTTTACATACATGTATGCATAGATATGACTCATTAACAGGCAGCATCACCCTCCATTGTTAAAGTGAAGGGACACTGTTGGCTCCAGCAATATGTTTTTATTTCACAAAGAAAACATATTTCCTCACAGCAAAACTCCTTCCCCTACACCACCAGAAGGTTTGGGGGAGTTCCATTCCACTTGTTACCCTGGAAAGAGTTTTACAGAAGGCATTTGCTGGATCAAAATTTCAATCATTTCCAGGAGGGGAGGAGGGCTGGTAAGGTGTATGTTCACAAACTCAATAATGTTTACAGATTTGAAAACAAGCACCTAATGCAATCACATCATCTGCTATGTTCTGATCTTGGTAGATGGCTTTTACTTCATGTGACATCAGGTAAGTGGTACAAATAGCTTTTCAATGGTAAGAAATACAACATTGTTAATTTTTTCAAGCTCACCTTTTTCAAATGCTAATTTCTTTAAAAACTCCTGAATAGATTTACCCTACATCATGAAAAGCATGCTTTCTGAGTAAAGAATACTGTCATGTCTGGTTTAGTATAAATCCATTCAACACCCAGAGCCTGATCTCCTGCTGACACTGCCACCGCACCTTCACCCACCGCCGGACCCAGGTAGCCACCCCCACACAAGCCACTCAATTGTATCTTCCTCAACGTATGCTCCCTGCACAAACACGATGTAGAAATCTGGGACCAACTCAACACTCACTCGCCCGACGTCACCTTCCTCACAGAGACCTTGACCAACCCCAGCTCCGCACCCCACATTGCAACCACCATCCCCGACGGATAAAGGATCCTGATGAAAGACTTCCCCACCTCCCCAGGAGGAGGCCTCGCCATCGTCCACAAAAGCTCCCTCTGACTAACAACCAACAACTTGGATGACGCCTCGCACCTCATGGAACACATCCACTTCCAGATCCAGCCCAACCCTAGACTGACACTCTGCGTAACACTTGCCAACAGACCTCCCGGTCCACACCCCCTTCACTAACGTCATCGCAGACGACAGCGCTCCCCACACCCTCACTTCTATGGACTACATACTGCTCGGAGACCTGAACTTCCACCTTGACAACCACAGCGATCCCAACACCATCGCCATCCTTGAGAACCCCATCAACATAGGACTGAAGCAACTTGTCTGCACGCCCACTCCCACAGCAGGCTACACACTCAACTCCATATTCGCAGGAGGAAACAACATTCGCTTCAGCCACACCATGAAACCGCACTAGACAGACGACTACAGCATCCATTTCTGCATTTCGAAACCCACCGCACACAAGTACATGCTCTGCCTGCTGTGCAGAAGCTGGAACAAAGTGTTAGAAGAACACCTCACCTCTCCCTTTAACTGCACTCCTCCCCCAACTACGACAGATGCCAACACAGCGGCAAGCAAGCTCCACCAATGGATCGCCAACTGCGCCAACACTCTCGCCCCCCTCCAAGGCAGCCACAACGGAACACCCCCAACTCATCAAATCAACTAAGAGAAACTTCATCCAAGACAGAGTCCTCTCCAACGCCCACAACTCCAAGGAACTCTTTGCCATCAGACAAGAAGTCACCAGACGCAACTGCAAAACAACCGACGTCCCTGCCTCCCAAGACCTCTGCAACAAACTCAGCTCCTTCTTTCACCTCAAGATCAAGATGCTCTACGGCAACTTGGGCGACCAAGGCCATGGCACTGCCATCCACTCCGGAGCACCTACTGACCCTTGCCTGCTGCATGTCTTCTACAGGGCCACCAGGGCCATCGCACCGGAACTACGCCGAACTATCAACTGCTCCCTCAAGACTGCCACATTCCTCGATGATTGGAAAAGGTGCCGAAGTCAACCCCCTCCTAAAGAAGCCCTCCAGAGGCCTGACGGATCTCAAGAACTTCAGGCCCATCTCACTGCTCCCTTTTGCCGCCAAAGTCATCAAAAAGGCCATCAACATCAGCTAGCACACTTCATAGAAATGAATAGCATCCTAGACACCTCTCAATCTGTAATCCACAGCAACCACAACCCTGAGACTGCCCTCATAGGCACCACTGACAACATCTGCACCCTCCTCGACTAAGGCCACACAGCAGCCCTCATCCTTCTGGACCTTTCAGGAGCCTTCAACACCGTCTCCCACTGCACACTAGCCTCCAGGCTCCACAACGCCAGAATCCAAGGAACAGCCGTAGACTGGATTCGAGCTTTCCTCTCAGGCAGAACACAGAGAATAAGACTCACGCCCTTCCTCTCAGAACCAACAGAGATCAGACGCGGAGTACCCCAAGGATTCTCCCTCAGCCCCACACTCTTCAACGTCTACATGGCCCTCCTCGCAACTATCATCAGAAACCATGGACTCAACATCGTCTCATATGCTGACGAAACCCAGCTCATCTACTTCTTCATCAAGGAACTGACATCACCAGGTTCAATTTCCAAGAAGGCATAAAAGACGTTGCCATATGTAAACGCAACAGTTGCCTGAAGCTCAACTCAGAGATAACAGAAGTCCTCATCCTCAGCTCCACCCCCTCCTCATGGGACAGCACCTTGTGGACCTGTGCCCTCAGAAACCCACCCACCCCAACAGACCACGCACACAACCTCTGCATCATACTCGACTCTTCACTCACCATGAACCGCCTGATCAATACCGTGTCCTCCACATGCTTCAACACCCTCCGCATACTTCGCAAGACCTTCAAGTGGATCACACAAACTACAGGAAGACCGTAACCCACGCACTCATCACCAGCAGACTAGACTACGGAAACGTTCTCTATGCCAGAATCAACAAAAAACTCCTCAGCAAACGCCAGACAGTCCAGAACGCCGCAGCCAGACGTATCCTCGACATCCCACAATATGACCACATCACCCAACAACTCCGTGACCTCCACTGACTCCCCCGTTGAAAGAAGAATAACCTTCAAACTACTCACCCATGCCTACAAAGCCCTCCACAACACCGGACCCCAATACCTTATCGAACGAATCTCCTTCCACGCCCCCAAGAGAAACTTCCGCTCTGCCGACCTTGCCCTAGCCATGGTTCCTCGCATCCACAGGGCCTGATCAGGTGGCAGATCCTGCTCCTACCTCGCAGCCAAGACCTGGAACAAACTCCCCCTCCACATCCGACAAAATCCAACACTGCACCAGTTCAGAAAGGACCGCAAGACCTGGCTCTTCGAATGACCAACGGAGCTACTCACACCCACCCCCTGCACCTGGAAAAGGCCTGCAGCAAAAGCCACAGTGGAAAAGGGGATGTTTTGAAACATCCATCCCCCATGTGACAGCCACCAAATGGTGCCTGGCACATGGGGCATGGATGTTTGGGCAGGCACCACAGGTTTCATAGCGGAGGCCGACAGGGGCTCTGCTAGGGGCCCACAAAATCTTTCCCCGAGAGCCTTTCAATGGAGGAAGGACCGCCATGGAGAGGCTGTCAGACAGGGACATCATAATCCCTACGGCAGTGCCTGGGCAGGCACTGCCACTATTGTAGGGATTACGATCTGACAGGCGGCATGACGGGCTCGCTGTTTGGTCCCTCTGAATGCAGCGTTTGACCCGACCACATCCTAATTAGGTGGTCGGCCGCTATGCTGGATGGCAGTCGAACAGCCACTGACGGCCTGTCAGTGTCGGTCAGACCGTCATACTTTACAGTAAAGTAAAGACAGACTCAATAATTGAGTTTTAGGGCAGAAATAGAAATTAAAAAAAATATTACAAGAATTCAAAAGGCGTGATACAGAGATCATAAATGCAAAAGCATGAACTCACTGTCATCAAGATTATCAGTGAATAGAGAAATACAGGATAATGTGCAAATAATCTGTAAATATGCCTTCTCCTTCCCTGCTGACATGGTTGAGGTGACAACGCCTACAATTCGACCATCTCCAACATCTTGGAGAATATTGCTCCACTCCAACAAGAAAATGCTTCAACAAAAATATACAAACCTTGGTATAACGAAAACTTAAACTCAGAACGCCGCAGCCTTAGGGATTTGAGCTTTCCTGGCGAGTCAATCCCTCCTCGGACCAACTAAAACTCCTTAGAGATGCCAGGAGCCGCTAGAACAAACAAATCAAGAGTGCTAAGGTGGCCTAATTCAGACACTAACTGGATCAAGTGGCAAACCGCCCCATGAAACTCTTCGAATTGGTCAAACGTCAATCAGTCTTTGGGTCTAACCAATCTGATCTTGGTTGCAACCCACCCTCTTGCGATGATCTTGCGGACTTCCTCACTGAGAAATCAAGAATCATCTCCATCGACCTCGCCTCTAAGAAGGCTCTACTACCTTCTTCCATTGCTGCCTCATCCATTGACTCCTCTGGAAAGGCGTAAATCGACCTCCACGAACTCCAAGAGCAATGCATCATGGGACACCTTTACCACATTTAGTGAATATGATATCTTGAAGATTCTTCAGAATATCAACCCTTCCAACTACTTCAGCGACCCGTTGCCCCCTTCAATCTTCAAAGAAGTCATGAATGCACTGATCCCCACATGGACTAGGATTGTAAATGCTTCCCTATCCCAAGGCATGATCCCAGACTGCCTAAAAGCAGCACAGGTAACACCCATACTAAAAAAAACTAAATCTGATTCAATAACTTCCGCCCCATTTCCAACATCCCCACTTTAGCAAAATTACTAGAAAAATGTGTACAATCCCAACTCTGTGCTCACATAGAGAATTTCCAACTCCTAGACCAGCATCAATCGGCTTTAGGAAGGGGCACAGCATCAAATCGGCTCTCACTCACGTTTTTGATGACATTTTAATAATGCTCGACCAAAATGAATCGTGCCTCCTGATCCTCCTCAACATCCTATCCATTCTGCAAAATAGAATGGGTTTTTCTGATCAGGTGTTACAATGGTTTTCATCCTTCCTCCATCACAGAACTCAAAGAGTCAAGGCAAACCACTCTATCTCCCAGCCCTCTCCCGTACTCATTGGGGTCTCCCAAGGATCCGCTTTATCTCGTATCCTCTTTAACCTTTTCTTGGAACCTCTTGCAGATTCTTTAAATTCCATGGACATTCTCTTCCACATGTATGCGGATGACACACAACTATATCTGAAAATCTCATCCTCTGAAAACTTCATCTCACTCAATACTACCCTAATGTTTACTCAAAACTGGTTAACAGAGAACCATCTCCTGCTCAACACCAAAATGGAATTCCTGCTCATCTCCCCTCCGAACCTCATCCCCAAGCTAGACCTCTGGCTGAGCCACTTCACTACTTTCAACTGCACTCCTCTCATCGTAGATGCAGCCAAGTCTCTTGGTATCACCATGGCCAAGCACTTGAACATGAAAGGTCATATCAGCAATGTATGCAAAGGAGCTAACCACTTGATGAGGTCACTCAGAAATATCAAACCTTTCCTTCCTCTAAATAATTTCAAGCAAGTGGTCCAAGCGCTTGTCTTGCCGATGTTAGACTACGGCAGTGCTACCCTCTGTAGCCTTCCCAAATACGCCCTGCTCCACTAAGGGCTTCACTTAACGCGGCTGCTAGACTGGTTACAGATACCAAGCAAAAAGATCATATATCCCCAGTCCTAAAATCCCTCAATTGGTTGCCCTTCAAAGCACAAATTCAATTAAAGATTGCTGTTCTTCCACACAAAGCCCTTCACCTCAACACTCATATGTACCTTTCGCAAAAACTTAAACTATCCTGTGGTGTAAGTGCTTCAAGAAGCGCCTCTACCCTCTTCCTGAAACCACTTATCCCTAATAAAAAGAGAAGTTGTCACCGAGCCTTCTCCGGAGCTGCCCCTAAGATTTGGAACTCTTCCACCGGAAGTTAGCAGAATCTCCTCATTGACGGCGTTCAAAGTGGAAGCCAAAAGATACCTAATGAACAAATTTGTACCCTACTAGGGTTAGACTCACAAGCCTGTTGACAATAATTTCACAGCTTCCCCTTATTGTACACTGTGTCTCACACTTGCTGCCCGCCTAAACCTGTTTATTGTATTGCCCTCCTGGTTGTGTTCTGCACTGTATTTTTTTTTGTTTTTCCCTCCCTTCTTCTTAATGGATAATGATATAGATATTGCTTTTGTCTCTCCTCCCATCATATTGTAAAGCGATCTGTTATCCCTCGGGATCATGCTCGCGCTATATAAAACTTTATAAATAAATAAATAAATCCGAAACATTCTAAGGCCAAAGTGAGCAGCAAAATCAAAGAGAAAATCGACAGCATCCCTAGTAGCATTAGAAAGTTATCATAGAAGCACTGGATTGCCCCCAAAATCGATTGTTTAGATACAGTTTCTTGTATAGGAAATAATCAGTTGCTGCTAACTCATCATAGTGTGAGCAAAAGAATGAATCAAAGTATCAGAAAATCAGAGCACAACCATAAAAAATGGCATATTGCCTTAGCATCTAAGCGCTATCGTGCTACATGAATTTTGATTATTGCCAGTCCATGCTAATTTCATCCGGAGAGTCAGGACAAACTAGTTATAAGACTAACAGCAAAATATAAAGATTGAATGTAGTACAGAGAGCCAACTGAAGGGCCTTTGGAAAGGCTACATTACTGTGACCATGCTGGAAAGCCTTGTTTCAGAACAGCAAGAACAACATCAATAGAAATAAACAAACATAACTCTGCTTGTCTGCGTGCTGCAGAAACAATAAACAATGAACATGCAGAAGGAGACATCTATTTTGGTCAATATGGTGATGGGGCCTAAATTGAGGCATTGCTAACATAGGCCGGGAAAACACTCTTCACAGTAAATTTGATTCAAGTACAATAGTATTATGTCAGTGTGTACATGTAAACTCTAAAGTAAATGCACGTTCTGTACATGGTTAATAATGCACAAAAATTATGGGATTCACAAAACTTCAACAAACACAGCTTATGAACTCACCTATCACATCACTTATGGTATGTTAAACGATATCCTTGACATCTCAATTTATATAGAACTGAATAATCCATCTTCATATTGTGACACAGCAAATCAGTGCTTAATTTGAGCCAGTGTTTTCCGGTGCTCAGCACAGGCACTTAGGGGTCTATTGGGATGGCGGTTGGATGACCACCTCTGGGGCGGTGGTGGCACCGCCGGAGGTTATCCGCCCGCGATTGCAACCCAGGAAACCTCCGGTCCCATTAGCATGTCGGTGACGACCGCAGTGATGAGATTTTCCACCTGCCACTTTCCACCGGTAGCAGTCCGCACGCTTGCCTGGCGGGAGGAGCTGGACCGCTAAAATAGGGCCGGTGCAGGGCCAGGCTCCGCCGGCATGATTATGATGCCGGCAGTAGCCAGCCATTCCGCGGCGGTGGAACCACCATGGAAAGGCATGCGGAGAATGTCTCCAGGGGCCCATAGCAGGCCACCAATGAGTTGGGGGTGTGGGTGCACTGGGGGGTACCCATAGTACCTCCCTACATGTCCCTGTACAAGGTGGCAGGCACTGTGCAGTGCCTGCCACACAGTGCACGGATATGCAGGACATGCTTTTTTGGACATCGCGGCGGTGCTGCAGGCAGCCGCAACAACTTAAATGGTAAATGCCACAATCGTCCCGCCGCGGTCAGATTTCGACTGTGAAGCATTCTAATTGGACCGGTGGTTATGCTGCGCCTATGAGGCGGTGTTCTCCCGCTACGTTGGCGGTAGGAGTGATTTTCCGACCGCCATCCAAATAGACCGCTAAATTCTCAGCACCGGCACTTATGACAGTCCACCACATGGTGATGCTGTCTGTCTAATTTTGAGAGGAGCACAGCAACAGTGTTTATTAACTCAAAATACATTAAAAATGTATAATACCCGTCGCTCACGGTATGCAGACACAATATCGAGTTTTTATTATCGACCTACACTAATATTGAGTTTTAAATATCGTAGGGACAGAATATTCATGTCAAGAATATCGGTGACCAGAATATCGACATTAAGGTAAGTAATATTGTTTTTTTTATATTGAAGTAAGTAATATTGTTTGCAAAAATATCGTTGTTAATAATATCGATATTTATATTAGTGTTATGTATTTTAGTATGTATTTTATATGTATGTGTTTAACTTTTGTTTGTAATTTTTTTTATTATTTTTAAATATATGTATTACATGTTTATTATTATTATTATTATTATTATTTATTTTTATAAAGCGCGATAGTCACCCGGGGGTATCCCAGCGCTAAAGAACCATGAATTCACCAGGTCGAAGGGGGGGAACTAAAGCAGAGAAAAAAGGGGAGGGGGAGTACAGATTTAGGGAAAAAGATGGGTTTTTAACAGTTTCCTGAAGCGCAGGTATTGAGATTCAAGACGTAGATTACGGGGAAGTGAGTTCCAAAGGCGGGAGGCTTGTACTGAGAAACGTCTTCCTCCTGCTCGGGTTTTCCTGAATCTAGGGATGTTGGAGAAGTTTTCTGCATTGGAGCGGAGGGACCTAGAGTTCCTATAGGGAGTGATGATGTTACTAAGAACAGGAGGGCCTTGATTCTGCAGCGTTTTATGAACAAGACATAGGGCTTTGAATTTGACTCTCTCCCTTATGGGGAGCCAATGGAGGAGTTTAAGAGCGGGCTTGGCAGATGATCTGGCCGGGGTGTTAGTGATGATCCGGGCGGCCGTGTTCTGAATTATCTGTAGTTTGGTGAGGGTCGCTTCGGGGGCACCCATGTAAATCACATTGCTATAGTCCAGTCTCGATATAATGAGACCTTGGACTAAAAGTTTTTGGGATTTAGGGGGAAGAAGGGGCAGAACCTTCCTCAGAGATTTTAAGAGGCCGAAGCAGATCCCTGCCACCTTCTTTGCTTGTGAGGTGAAGGAGAGATCGGAATCGATCCACACACCCAAACTTTTCACCTCTTTTTTTGGATCAGGGGGTGGACCCAAACAGGCTGGCCAGCTGTCCAGGGGAAGTGAGGCTCCTTCCGGGCCTAGTATAAGGACCTCGGTTTTTGTCCCGTTGAGTTTTAAGGCTGATCTGTTCATCCAATGATGGACCTGCGTAAGGCAGTTGAACAGATCAGCTTTCTGTTGCTTGGGATGGGACAGAGACACCACTAGTTGAGTGTCGTCGGCGTAGCTGACGACGCTCACTCCGAAAGGGATGATGACCTCCTCCAATGTGGACATATAGATATTAAATAAAGTGGGACTCAGGGAGGAGCCCTGAGGCACACCACATTGGAGGGGCATTTCGGAGGAGCGGGCGTTCTTTTCCCAGATCTGGTAGGACCGTTGGGCCAGGAAGGATGAAAGCCAGGATAGGGCTGTACCTTTCACTCCCACCCCAGCCAGTCTTTTGATAAGAAGTTGGTGGTCAACTGTATCGAACGCTGCACTAAGGTCGAGGAGGATCACTGCCACTGATCCTCCCCCATCCAATAGTGCTCTTGCCTCCTCTACAGCAGCCAAAAGGGCGATATCCGTGCCCTGTCCAGGTCGGAAACCTGTCTGGGAGCTTTTTAATTTATTATTGGCCTCTAGGAACTGAGAAAGTCTCCTATTGACCAATTTTTCTGCGACCTTGCTCACTCCCGGCAGTAGGGAGATAGGTCGGTAATTAGTTAGATTCTCGGGGTCCAGCGTAGGTTTCTTCAGCAGGGCTTTCACCACCGCCTTCTTCCAGCTTGAGGGTACGGTTCCTTGTTGGAGTGAGGTGTTAATCAGGTGGGTAAGGGAAGGGATGATAGTAGGGGCTACCTCTTTAAGGATACGAAGGGGAGCAGGGTCGCTAGGGGAGCCGCTCTTCATAGAGTTGAACACATTACTCACCTCGTCTACCGTGACCTGGCCCCACGTGGACAGGCAGGTGGTGGTGTGTGGACAAGTGATATTTTCCTCAGGGCTGGAGGGGGGGATAGATTCCAGAATTAGTCCAATTTTGTCGTGGAAGAAATTGGCTAGTTTCTGGCATTTCTCCAGATCGGCTTTAGGATCGGCCGTGGGTCCCGTTCCTTGTCCTTGGGGTTTAGACAGCTCTTTAAGGATTGCGTATGCTTCCTTACTGGAGCAGCCTGCTTTCTCTATTCTCTCCTGAAAAAACATGCTTTTGGTTTTATGAATGGCAGTTTTATAGTTCAGGAGAGAAATAGAGTAGAGGTTCTTGTTGGTTGATGTTTTGTCGCGCCTCCAGGAGCGTTCGGTTTTTTTACACTCTTGACGTAGAGTTTTAAGCTCAGGAGTGTACCATAAAGCTGGTGGTATTCTTTTAGGTTGTTTCCGAGTGGTAGTTATCGGGAGCAATGTATCCAGAGAGGAAGTGATCCAGTTGCTGAATTGACTGTCAGCTACATTGGGATCAGATGAGAGCGCAGGGGTGGACTCTGCAAGAGAGGTGGCCCAAGTCTCCGGGGATAGTTTGCGCCATTGTCGGTCGGTGACTTGGATTTTTGGGATCGAATGAGTGGAAGTGGGGATTTCCCAAGAAAAGGGTACCAAAAAGTGGTCAGTCCAGGGTAAGGTCACCGGTGGGTCAGTAGTCATAGTTGCTATGTTGGTGAGGATCGGGTCCAATAGATGGCCTTTCTCATGAGTGGGCTCTTTATTCACTAGACGGATGTCTAGAGATGTTAGGTCGCTCCTAATGTCCGATGCTGCTCGATCCGTGGGGTCCAAGAAATGAACATTCAGGTCACCTAGTATGAGGAAATTGGGGGCAGAGGAAGCTAGTTGTGAACTGGATTCAACAACAGCATTGATGAAATTACCCGGGGCCCCTGGTGGGCGGTAGATAAGAAGCCCTGCCAGGGTAAGGGCTGGGGCGACTTGGATGGAGAATTGGCCGCTCTCACAGTCCTCAATACCAGCATTGGTCATACGGCAGGTAAATTGTTCCCTGTGGATTATGGCTATCCCGCCTCCTCTCCCTCTAGGTCTATTAAGTGCTTGACAGATATACCCGGTGGGAAGGGCCGTGACAACATCCGAGTCGGTATTGTCAGAAAGCCATGTTTCTGTTATAAACAAAAGGTCAAGCTCCTGGTTCTGAATTAGGAGGTTCATTTCGGTGGCATGTTTGGGGAGGGAACGGCAATTAAGAAGTCCTAGTCTCAGGACAATGGTGGGTGGTTTCAAGATAGAGGTCAGATTGCATTGTGAACAGGTCAAGAATGTCTTACCTGCAATCAGCGAGTGGTGGCAGGCTAAGGTATTCTTAGGTCGTAGGTTGTATAAGGTATCAGCTGTATACGTTATTCGATCCTGAGGGGTACCAGGCATAGTAACCGGGCCTAGGGCCTTCTGGGCCCGGACGGGCCCAGACGGGCTTGCCTTTGGCGCGCCTTCGGCGCGCTGACGGCGCGCCCGCTGCGCCCGTCCGCTGCGCGTCCGGAAGTTGCACATCTTAAATGTGCAAAGAAAGGGGCGGGTGGGCGTGGCCTGAAGTGGGCGTGGCCTCTCTCCCTCGCCGAGAATGGCGACAGGGAAGTTTGTTTGAAGCTTAACGTTGCAGCGAAGGAGTCGCTGTTTTGGTGACTGACAGCCCGCTTTAAGGAGAACGGGTGAGTGAGGTTCAATTAAAAGTACAAAGTATTTCGGCGCGTTAGTGACAACAAATACAATTTTAAAAAGTGGAGGTTTCTTCTCCCGGCTTCCGCCTCAGGAGCATTCAGGATTCTAAGAGAGTGTTGCGCTGAAGGCAGCGTTTAAGTACCAAGTGCGGCGGGTGGGCGTGGCCTGAAGTGGGCGTGGCCTCTCTCCCTCGCCGAGAATGGCGACAGGGAAGTTTGTTTGAAGCTTAACGTTGCAGCGAAGGAGTCACTGTTTTGGTGACTGACAGCCCGCTTTAAGGAGAACGGGTGAGTGAGGTTCAATTAAAAGTACAAAGTATTTCGGCGCGTTAGTGACAACAAATACAATTTTAAAAAGTGGAGGTTTCTTCTCCCGCCTTCCGCCTCAGGAGCATTCAGGATTCTAAGAGAGTGTTGCGCTGAAGGCAGCGTTTAAGTACCAAGTGCGGCGGGTGGGCGTGGCCTGAAGTGGGCGTGGCCTCTCTCCCTCGCCGAGAATGGCGACAGGGAAGTTTGTTTGAAGCTTAACGTTGCAGCGAAGAAGTCGCTGTTTTGGTGACTGACAGCCCGCTTTAAGGAGAACGGGTGAGTGAGGTTCAATTAAAAGTACAAAGTATTTCGGCGCGTTAGTGACAACAAATACAATTTTAAAAAGTGGAGGTTTCTTCTCCCGGCTTCCGCCTCAGGAGCATTCAGGATTCTAAGAGAGTGTTGCGCTGAAGGCAGCGTTTAAGTACCAAGTGCGGCGGGTGGGCGTGGCCTGAAGTGGGCGTGGCCTCTCTCCCTCGCCGAGAATGGCGACAGGGAAGTTTGTTTGAAGCTTAACGTTGCAGCGAAGGAGTCGCTGTTTTGGTGACTGACAGCCCGCTTTAAGGAGAACGGGTGAGTGAGGTTCAATTAAAAGTACAAAGTATTTCGGCGCGTTAGTGACAACAAATACAATTTTAAAAAGTGGAGGTTTCTTCTCCCGGCTTCCGCCTCAGGAGCATTCAGGATTCTAAGAGAGTGTTGCGCTGAAGGCAGCGTTTAAGTACCAAGTGCGGCGGGTGGGCGTGGCCTGAAGTGGGCGTGGCCTCTCTCCCTCGCCGAGAATGGCGACAGGGAAGTTTGTTTGAAGCTTAACGTTGCAGCGAAGGAGTCGCTGTTTTGGTGACTGACAGCCCGCTTTAAGGAGAACGGGTGAGTGAGGTTCAATTAAAAGTACAAAGTATTTCGGCGCGTTAGTGACAACAAATACAATTTTAAAAAGTGGAGGTTTCTTCTCCCGGCTTCCGCCTCAGGAGCATTCAGGATTCTAAGAGAGTGTTGCGCTGAAGGCAGCGTTTAAGTACCAAGTGCGGCGGGTGGGCGTGGCCTGAAGTGGGCGTGGCCTCTCTCCCTCGCCGAGAATGGCGACAGGGAAGTTTGTTTGAAGCTTAACGTTGCAGCGAAGGAGTCGCTGTTTTGGTGACTGACAGCCCGCTTTAAGGAGAACGGGTGAGTGAAGTAGAAAGTAGAAAGTAGAATTTTTTTTAAAGGAAATTTTGCAGTGAAGTAGAAAGTAGAAAGTAGAATTTTTTTTAAAGGAAATTTTGCGTTTTTGTATCAGAGTGGGGTGTGGGTTCATAGGGGAATAGGGTGGGAAGTAATTTATTTATTATTAATCAATTAATATTTTTTATTTATTGTTATTGATTATTAATTTATTGTTAATTAATTAATATTTGGTAATTAATTGTTATTACTTGATTAATTGATAATTATATTAAAATGTTATTTTTTAGGGTGGGAAGTAATTATTATAATTAAGTACATTTTAATTTGTACTAATTGGTATTGATTATTAATGTATTGTTAATTAATTAATAATTGAAAATTAATTTGTATTATTTGATTGATTGAAAATTAAATTATTTGTGTTATTTTTTATGTGTAACTGGTTGTGGGTTTATAGGGGAATAGGTTGGGAAGTAATTTATCATAATTAGGTAAATACCTTTTCTTAATTGGTATAGATTATTAATTTATTGTTAGTTATTTTTTAATTGGTAATTACTTTTTATTAATTGATTAATTGATAATTAAATTAATTGTGTTATTTTTTATGTGTAGTAGGTTGTGAGTTTATGGGGAATAGGGTGGGAAGAAATTTAAGGTTATTTAAGTAAATATAAATGTAATTCTATTGGTATTTATTATAAATGATTTTGTTAATTAATTATTAAAATGTTATTTATTTTACAAAAATTATTTCCTTAATAAATATGTTAATTTACCAACTACGCTATCCAACACTTTCCCTACTGTTGCACTCTCTGGTGTGGGAATAGTCAATTTAACCCCTACGCCATCCAACACTTTCCCTACTGTTGCACCCACTGCAGTGGGAATAGTCATTTTTACCCCTAAGCTATCAAACACTTTCCATGCTGTTGCACTCACTGGAGTAAATTTTAACCCCTACGCTATCAAACACTTTCCCTACTGTTGCACTCACTGGAGTGGGAATAGTCATGTTTATGCCTACTCTATGCAACATTTTCCCTACTGTAGCCCCGACTGGAGTGGGAATAGTAATGTTAACGCCTACGCTATCCAACACTTTAACTACTGTTGCACTGACTGGAGTGGGAATAGTAATTTTTACCCCTACGCTATCCAACATTTTCCCTACTGTTGCACTCAGTGGAGTGGGAATAATAATTGTAACCCCTACGCTATCCGACACTTTCCCTACTGTTGCACTCACTGGAGTGGGAATAGTAATTAGTCATTTTAACCCCTACGCTATCCAACACGTTCCATACTGTTGCACTCACTGGAGTAGGAATAGTAATTTTTACCCCTACGCTATCCAACTCTTTCCATACTGTTCCCCTCACTGGAGTGGGAATAGTAATTTTTATCCCTACGCTATCCAACACTTTCCCTACTGTTGCACTCACTGGAGTGGGAATAGTAATTTTTACGCCTATGCTATCCAACATTTTCCCTACTGTTGCACTCACTGGAGTGGGAATAGTCATTTTAACGTCTACGCTATCCAACACTTTCTCTACTGTTGCACTCACTGGAGTGGGAATAGTAATTTTTATCCCTACGCTATCCAACACTTCGCCTACTGTTGCACTGACTGGAGTGGGAATAGTAATTTTTACCCCTTCGCTATCGTACATTTTCCCTACTGTTGCACTCAGTGGATTGGGAATAATAATTTTAACCCCTACACTATCCAACACTTTCCCTACAGTTGCACTCACTGGAGTGGGAATAGTAATTAGTCATTTTAACCCCTACGCTATCCAACACTTTCCCTACTGTTGCGCTCACTTGAGTGGGAATAGTAATTTTTACCCCTACGCTATCCAACACTTTCCCTATTGTTGCACTCACTTGAGTGGGAATAGTAATTTTTACCCCTACGCTATCCAACACTTTCCCTAATGTTGCACTCACTTGAGTGGGAATAGTAATGTGTACTCCTACGCTATCCAACATTTTCCCTATTGTAGCACTGTTTGGAGTTGGAATAGTAATTTTATTCCCTCCGCTATCTAAATTTTTTTGTAATATTTTAGTTAATGCAGTATATTATTAATTCTAAAAAGATAAAAAATAATGGTAATTTTTCTTAATTTGTTATACATATTTATTTATATTATTGTTTTATGTGTATAGATGCAGTTGTAATTCATAAGATATTTTTAAACAATTTATAAGTTATTAAAATAATTATTAAAAAATGTAATTAGGTATATATATATTATATGTATATCTTGAATTTGTTTTTCATTATATATATTAGTTATCGTTTTTAAACAGTTTAAAATATTTTTGACTATGTTTATTTTAACAATATGTATTAATTAATTTATTTTACATTATGTTTGTAACTTGAAAAAAAACTATATTTTTAACAATATTTTGTACATCGATTTTTTCCCCCCTGATATTTTTATACTTACCATAATGTAGATAGGATGTCGATATTCTTGACTTCGATATTTTTGAGTCGATATTCCTGTAAGTCGATATTCTTACTCTCGATATTCTGTCAATGATTCGTCGCTCTTACACCTTTGGGCGGCCTGTAATAGTCTGAATTGTCACTTGTAGGAGTGTAACGGTTAGTGGTTGTGTTGGTACTGTCATTGGCGCGCTGGCGGGGGCAATAGGTGGTGCAAGCTGCAGTGGCCTCCGGAGAAGGGACCTGGCACTTTTTTCTGCTCTTCATCTCTGAAGCAACCTGGATAACCTCGACAAGGTGCAACCAAGGCCATGTCACTTAGACTCAATGACACCTTAAGTGGCTGAGGATTAATAGAGACACAACTATCCATCTCAGACATCTTGGGCCACATTATGCTACATTCTCCTTTTCACCAAACAAACGCCCCTCTTTCTCCCTTGAGCCCTGATGTATCATTTTATAAAAAGGACTTGACTCTTGGTGGGAGGTGGACTCTGTTTAGGATGCGCAGCCTGCATTCCAGGCCCTCACAAAACCTTATTGTAACTTAATTTAATGCTTGGCTGCCCGCCGAGAACATCAAAAGTCCTTCTGCGGAGGGTGACGCGGCGGTATTTTTAGAAAGTGATGCGCTCCTTCAAGATCACTGCGGTGCAGGGCGGAGATGGTATCCTTCTGAAAGGCACCCTCGAGGCGAGCACCGCCATCGTTGACTCTGAGGGCGATGATGTCATTCAGGCCCGGTTCTAGAGGGTGGGCCGGGTGGGCCAGGCCCACCCAAACATGAGCCTGGCCCACCCAAACATGAGCCTTGGCCCTCGCAGTGAACCTGCCACCGATGTACAACAATAAAAACTGTTCAGATAACTTGTGATTTGCGATCCTGCTGGAGAGCAACCATTTGTTGGTAGTTTTTAAATGCAGATAAACTGAATTTTATGGGAATAGCTCAGTGGGTTACTACCTCTGTCACAGAAATCCTTGTGTCAGTTGCAGTTCAGAAGTTACTATCCTAACAAAGGACAGTGACCTATGAACTGTCATCAAAGAGCTGCATACAAACTTCGCTTTTTTGTGTTGTGATATAGTTAGAACTTCTCTATTCCTTCATTATTCTAATGTTACTAAAAATAGTTTGTTCGGGTAGTTATACATTTTTATCAGTAAAGCCAACCCCCAACCACTGAAGTATTCTTTAAATCCTGAGTTTGTGCTACTCCAGACCAAACCCCCGTAAAATAAATTGCCCACCAGTGTTGATGAAGTGATTTCTACACCATGTAATCCTCATTGGTTTATGTGACATTCCACATAAACGGATTTAGTGTCTCTGTATAATGTGTGCTGTTATGTAACGTACTGTGACACCCTACACTCATATGAGTAGCGCTATATAACAAATGGAATGGAATGGATATGAGAGAGGGGCAACGGACAGATGAGGGGCACTAGTGGAGGGTGGCAGTGAGGGAATCCCAGGAAGAGGTGATGGGGTGGGGGAGAGCTACGGGGAGATGAAGAGAGCTGGTGCGGGTGGCAGTGAGGGAGTCAGAGGAGGAGGACACGGGGTGGGGGAACTACAGAGGGATGAGGGGCACTAGTGGAGAGTGGCAGTGAGGGAAGCTGAGGAAGAGGTCATGAGGTGGGGGAACTACATAGAGATGAGGGGCACTAGTGGAGGATGGCAGTGAGGGAGTCCCAGGAGGAGGTCACAGGGTGGGGGAACTACAGAGAGATGAGGGACGCTGGTGGATGGTGGCAGTGAGGGAATCTGAGGAGGAGGTCATGTGGTGGGGGCTATGGAGAAATGAGGGGCACTAGTGGAGGGTGTCAGTGAGGTAATCCGAGGAGGAGGTCAATGGGTGGAGGGAACGAGGGTCGCTGGTGGAGGGTGGCAGTGAGGGAATCCGAGGAGGAGGTCAATGGGTGGAGGGAACTACAGAGAGATGAGGGGCGCTGGTTGAGGGTGGCAGTGAGGGAATCTAAAGAGGCGGTCATGGGGTGGAGGAACTACAGAGATGCGGGGCACCGGTGGTGGGTGGCAGTGAGGGAATCCGAGGACGAGGTCATGGGGTGAGGGAACTACAGAGAGATGAGGGGCACTGGTGGAGGGTGGCAGTGAGGAAATCCGAGGAGGAGGTCATGGGGTTGGGGCGGTAATTTATAGAGAGATGAGGGGCGCTGGTGGAGGGAGCAGTGAGGGAATCTGAGGAGGAGGTCATGGGGTGGGGGGCTATGGAGAGATGAGGGGCACTAGTGGAGGGTGGCAGTGAGGGTATCAGAGGAGGAGGTCATGGGTGGAGGGAACTACAGAGAGATGAGGGGCGCTGGTGGAGGGTGGCAGTGAGGGAATCTGAAGAGGAGGTCATGGGGTGGGAGGAACTACGGGGAGATGAGGGGCACTGGTAGAAGGTGGCAGTGAGGGAAGCCGAGGGGGAGGTTATGGGGTGGGGGAATTACACAGAGATGAGGGGCACTGGTGGAGGGTGGCAGTGAGGGAGTCCGAGGTGGAGGTCACAGTGTGGGGAGAACAACAGAGAGATGAGGGGCGCTGGTGGAGGGTGGTAGTTAGGGAGTCTGAGGAGGAGGCCATGAGAGGGAGTGGCTACAGAGAGATGAAGGGCACTGTTAGAGGGTGGTTATTCAGGTATCTACAGAGAAAGAGGGAAAAAAAGAGGCCAACAAGACTTTTGCACCAGCACTAAAGTCGGCCCGGTCATGGCCTTCCTGTTTTTGTTTATTTAATTAACAGTCCGGTGATCAGGACAACTGTGGAGCATTGTTTAACATGCATGCTAATTACATTTACTGCTATATACAATGTTTCAGGTTTGAAGATGATTTTACTATTGTTTTTTACTGGGAATAATGAAAGTGGAACTGAATGGTGGCTGATATGGGGCTGAGGCCCAAGGTCAGCTGTGAGAGAAGGTGTAATGGAGAGGGGTGGTAGAAAAGTGGATAATCAAGCCTGTAAGGAAGTGCCCTGCAGAGTCAGGGGTC
Organism: Lissotriton helveticus; assembly: GCF_964261635.1. Lineage (NCBI taxonomy): Eukaryota > Metazoa > Chordata > Amphibia > Caudata > Salamandridae > Lissotriton > Lissotriton helveticus. Next base: position 1,956,392,511 of record NC_136067.1, read on the forward strand.
AGGTGGAGGTAGTAATAAAGAGGGTTTCTCCCTGAAGGCTCACACAGAGGGAGTCTGAGTAGAGTCACTTGCTAGATACTCCCACCTTACAAATCTCCTCTTCCCATCAAAGGGACATTACAGGGAAGAAAAACACTTTTTGAGAGTGATAACATTTAGAAAGAGACTTGGAAAAGAGTGCGTTTTACTGTAATTTGTAAGACTAAGGAGAGATAAAAGGAGGGTCCAGAAGCAGGCCGGCTAGATATATAAGCGTTAAATCGGGCCAGCAGTGGCCCACCCGAATGTACCCTTGGCCCACCCAAACAAAAATTCCTGGAGCCGGGCCTGATGTCATTTCATGATGCATAGCAAGCCTCAGCGTCAACCAGGGGGCGCTCCTCTTGAGTGATGTAAAAATGCAAAGCCATGGAGTAAATGAGAGGCCCTCATCCCTGAAAACAGTTCCAGACTTGCACCCGCAGGTTCACTCCCACGCCTTGGTGCACCTCTTTGGGATTCACAAAACATTTCCACGCTATTCCTGAAACTGGCTCCTGTTGCAGCTTTCCAGGCATAGCCCTGGACAACTTTTATAAATGTAAATTCTCAAACGAAAATAATACGTGCAGATTTTTACAGGAGAAAAGAAAACAGAACAAGTGTAAATTCACTTGCTGTTTATGTATTCACCCTGTACCTAACTATTTTTGTGGGTTATCTCTTTCTATCCCAATATGGATTTACTTCTACCCTTTACAGGAGTACATTTCTTAACATTCTCAAAATGGGGTGGCTTACGAAAACCAACATTTGTTCGAATACTGTCATAGAATTCCCACTCAGGAGCACCTGCTTAGCCCTAAAAAAAACTGGTCCCATGATGCTTGTTCACAGTCCATGGAGGACGTGGCCTGGCAGTTCGGGCTGGACTGTTCCCATTGGGCGCAGGTTTAAGACTGATTTGCATATGGCTGGGTCCAAATTGGAATGGCAAGGGGAGAAAAAATCGATGGCTTTAGGCCCAGATCTCTGTACTGGGGTGAATGTCTGACATTGTTTCAGCATTCTGTCCATCAATTGTTCTTTTTGCATTTGCCCCCTAAAGAAGGACATTTACTCATATATTTACCCACTGCCTGGGTCTAACACACATAAGAGTGTTAAGGAACAACAGCATCTGGCTGAATTCGAATGAACTTCAATTTGATGATCTTGGTCTTGCTAATAAGCACTGTGCACGTTTTGACCCTTTCATAGAAGCAGCAACTAGGGAGCATATTTACAAGGAGTTAATGCCAGCAGAACGTCACTTTTTCAGACCTACTGGTGACGTTAAGTCCTTCACCTTACTTACAAGGCGGTGCGTGGCTTAACGCCGCCTTGTAAATAGCGCCCCTATTCATGCAGGGGCGTGCAATGAGTGTTGCAGTGGGCGTTCTGCTACAACACCCATTGCTTTTTTAAGCTGCCCCATATTTTCAAGGCATGGGACAGCGCCAAAAATATCTCCAGGGCATACCTGGCCTTAATCAGGCGATACGAGGAGAAATGTTTCATTTGTCCTCGCATTTCACTCTTTCCATGTGTTCTGCATTCTGCAGCACACACAGAAACTGCAAATCCCTGTAAAGATTGTTTATGTGCAGGAAGGTGTCCTTTTCTGCACATAAACTATCACCACCCCTGACGAGCGGGCACCCTTGCAACATGGCACAAGAGTGCCTGCGCTGGCACTACGTAGCTTCTTTAGCGCCAGAGCTAGGGGAAAGGCAGGGGTGTGCTGCATTTTTTAAAATACATTGCATCCCTGCATTTTGAAAGTGACAGAGTGTGACGTAACCAGTTTTTGTATAAGTTTTTGTATAACACGCGCTCCTCCAGTTTCTAGTAAATATGCCCGAAAGAAACTTAAAATGAGACTAGAATTACATGCCTACAAGAGGGGAGAGAGAAGATTTTGTCAAAAGAGAAGTATACTGAACGTCTTCCCATATTGTGCAAGTCAAATCCCAACAATACAGTCCAGCTACCACTTCCTCAAAGTTAGTCAGGGACAAATATTTCCACTAGATGAAGAACCCTCACCCACATAGGCGTCGATTCCGATCCGTGAAAAAGCGCTCTGAATAGCGGTTGGGAGCGTTTTTCCCCGTACGAATCGTACCCGTAGGCGTCCACGTACGAATCTGCAAGTACGATCACAATCTAAAGCGTCACTCCGTACGGCTCGGAAAAAACGCCGTCCGAATCGAAAGTCCATACGATTTGCAGTTGGCTGACGTTACACGCAACGTTCGGACGTAAAAAGACCGCGTCTCCCGAACCAGGAAGTACGATCCGTGTAGAACACACTCCGTACGGCTCTTATTCTACAAGAGCTCTAAACTACCGTAAAACCACACTCCTGCACGAACCGCACGCCGGTACGCGACAAGCAGGACATGAACGCCATCGTCCGTCTCATCCCTATCCTGTACGGCCACCACCTCGTACTTAGAAACCGACGACGCGCAGAAGGTGAGTACAACGAACTTCAACATACCTGTACGTGTTGCCACACGCGCACATCTCCATTGCACGACTGTAATGTCTGGGTACGTTGCGCCACACACTCCCGCACTTCACCAGTGGAATTCGGAGACGTACCGCACCTACGTCATAGACCTCGGGGTACGGTACGTCACCGCACAACACCAGTGGAATACGTGCCGCATGTACGTCATCGACCACGGGGTACGGTATGTCACCGCACAACACCAGTGCAATACGGAGACGTACCGCACCTACGTCATCGACCTCGGGGTACGGTACGTCACCGCACAACACCAGTGCAATACGGAGACGTACCGCACCTATGTCATCGACCACGGGGTACGGTACGTCACCGCACAACACCGGTGCAATACGGAGATGTACCGCACCTACGTCATCGACCTCGGGGTACGGTACGTCACAGCACAACACCAGTGCAATACGGAGACGTACCGCACCTACGTCATCGACCTCGGGGTACGGTACGTCACCGCACAACACCAGTGCAATACGGAGACGTACCGCACCTACGTCATCGACCTCGGGGTACGGTACGTCACCGCACAACACCAGTGGAATACGTGCCGCATGTACGTCATCGACGTACGTCACCGCACTTCACCAGTGTAATAGACGTGTGGGACATACGTCTGCTAAGTAATTGTATGTGTAAGTATCAGAGTGTGTGTCTGAGACCCCCCCTGCCCACCAGTGCCCAGCATCAGAGTGTGTGTATGGCTAACCCCCCCCCCCACTGCCCACCAGTGCCCAGCATCAGAGTGTGTGTATGGCTAACACCCCCCCACTGCCCACCAGTGCCCAGCATCAGAGTGTGTGTATGGCTAACACCCCCTCCACTGCCCACCAGTGCCCAGCATCAGAGTGTGTGTATGGCTAACACCCCCCCACTGCCCACCAGTGCCCAGCATCAGAGTGTGTGTATGGCTAACACCCCCCCCACTGCCCACCAGTACCCAGCATCAGAGTGTGTGTATGGCTAACACCCCCCCCACTGCCCACCAGTGCCCAGCATCAGAGTGTGTGTATGGCTAACACCCCTCCACTGCCCACCAGTGCCCAGCATCAGAGTGTGTGTATGGCTAACACCCCCCCTACTGCCCACCAGTGCCCAGCATCAGAGTGTGTGTATGGCTAACCCCCCCTGCCCACCAGTGCCAGGCATCAGAGTGTGTGTATGGCTAAACCCCGCCCCACTGCCCACCAGTGCCCAGAATCAGAGTGTGTGTATGGCTAACACCCCCCACTGCCCACCAGTGCCCAGCATCAGAGTGTGTGTATGGCGAACACCCCCCCACTGCCCACCAGTGCCCAGCATCAGAGTGTGTGTATGGCTAACACCCCCCCCCCACTGCCCACCAGTGCCTAGCATCAGAGTGTGTGTATGGCTAACCCCCCCCACTGCCCACCAGTGCCCAGCATCAGAGTGTGTGTATGGCTAACACCCCCCCCCCCCACTGCCCACCAGTGCCCAGCATCAGGCTGTGTGTATGGCTAACACCCCCCCCCCCACTGCCCACCAGTGCCCAGCATCAGAGTGTGTGTATGGCTAACACCCCCCCACTGCCCACCAGTGCCCAGCATCAGAGTGTGTGTATGGCTAACACCCCGCCCACTGCCCACCAGTGCCCAGCATCAGAGTGTGTGTATGGCTAACACCCCCCACTGCCCACCAGTGCCCAGCATCAGAGTGTGTGTATGGCTAACACCCCCCCCCCACTGCCCACCAGTGACCAGCATCAGAGTGTGTGTATGGCTAACCCCCCCACTGCCCACCAGTGCCTAGCATCAGAGTTTGTGTATGGCTACCCCCCCCCCACTGCCCACCAGTGCCCAGCATCAGAGTGTGTGTATGGCTAACCCCCCCCCACTGCCCACCAGTGCCCAGCATCAGAGTGTGTGTATGGCTAACCCCCCCCCCACTGCCCACCAGTGCCCAGCATCAGAGTGTGTGTATGGCTAACACCCCCCCACTGCCCACCAGTGCCCAGCATCAGAGTGTGTGTATGGCTAACCCCCCCCCCCCCCCACTGCCCACCAGTGCCTAGCATCAGAGTGTGTGTATGGATAACCCCCCCCCACTGCCCACCAGTGCCCAGCATCAGAGTGTGTGTATGGCTAACCCCCCCCCACTGCCCACCAGTGCCCAGCATCAGAGTGTGTGTATGGCTAACACCCCCCCACTGCCCACCAGTGCCCAGCATCAGAGTGTGTGTATGGCTAACCCCCCCACTGCCCACCAGTGCCTAGCATCAGAGTGTGTGTATGGCTAACCCCCCCCCTACTGCCCACCAGTGCCCAGCATCAGAGTGTGTGTATGGCTAACACTCCCCCCCTGCCCACCAGTGCCCAGCATCAGAGTGTGTGTATGGCTAACACCCCCCCCCCACTGCCCACCAGTGCCCAGCATCAGAGTGTGTGTATGGCTAACCCCCCCCCACTGCCCACCAGTGCCCAGCATCAGAGTGTGTGTATGGCTAACACCCCCCACTGTCCACCAGTGCCCAGCATCAGAGTGTGTGTATGGCTACCCTCCCCCACTGCCCACCAGTGCCCAGCATCAGAGTGTGTGTATGGCTAACAACCCCCCACTGCCCACCAGTGCCCAGCATCAGAGTGTGGGGATGGCTAACACCCCCCACTGCCCACCAGTGCCCAGCATCAGAGTGTGTGTATGGCTACCCCCCCCCCACTGCCCACCAGTGCCTAGCATCCGAGTGTGTGTATGGCTAACCCCCCCCCCACTGCCCACCAGGGCCCAGCATCAGAGTGTGTGTATGGCAACCCCCCCCCCCACCAGTGCCCAACATCAGAGTGGGTGGCTGAGACCCCCCCCCACTGCCCACCAGTGGCCAACCTTTACATCACAAACCTACCATTGATAACCACATTACCATCAGGAGAGTGACACATGTCATCATACTTATATTCTAACATCACATCAGCTCCCAGGCACACAGCAGTCACAGACATTTTCACACAAACAAAAGTTCTGAAAAGGAAACAAATAGCTTTATTCAGCTGGTGCTAAAATAGCAAAGCAAATAAGAGTCCTCGCTCATTAAAGGCCAATGGCCAGTCCAAAAAAGTCTCTGCAACAGTTTGTGCCTCCATGGGTGTCATCACACCTAAACCTGCCTGCACATGGCGTTTAATCCGCTGTGGTGACTATGGGGGCACCATCTGTGGAATCCACCGGCACCGCATGGACAGGAGAGGGAAGGACAGGTGGAGTGGGTGCAGGTGTAGTGGATTCATCCACACTGTCTGGGTCATCGCCGAAAGTAGCTTCAAAGACCCGGCTGCACACCTCAGCCAGTGCGGAAAAACAACCACCTGAACCCGGGGACACATTGGGGGTGGAGGTACAGGGCTGTGAGTCAGTTCTACTGGGTGTGTGGATGCGTGTGTGAGGTGTCTCCCCTCTCCCTGTGGGTGTGCCTACTTCCCCTTGAGAATGGGTGCGTGGAGCTTTGAGCTTCTTATGCTGTGTGTGTGCGCTTGGTGTGTCTGACCTGTGGCGTGTGCGTGTATGATGTGTAGGTATGTCAGAGGCAGAGGTGGATGGGTCTGAAGGATGGGGGGGGGAACAGATGCTGCTGGGTGTACACAGCTGCCGTCAGTGCTGACTCCATGGCAGCCACACTCCGACGTAGATCAGACATGGCTGATGACATGCTCTCCATGAACGACACCACCTGTGTAAGCAGTTGTGTATGTCCATGGAGGACAGTCAGCATGGATGTCTGACCTACTGCAATCTGCCGGAGTAGGTCCACAGTCTCAGCACTGAGAGCAGCAGGGGACACAGGGGCAGGGGCTGCGGTGCCGGGAACAAAGGAGACACGGGGGCTAGCACGGACCCTAGGAACACTAACGACTGGGAGGGTGGAGATGGTACTTGAGGAGGGGAGGGCAGCTGAAGAAGATGTTACCATTGCTGCATATTCCACCCCCTCCTGAGAGTCTGACTCTGAGTCGTCGGCATGGTAAGATGTGTCAGTCACATGTCGTCCGGCCTGCAGATTCTCCTCACCCTCCGTGCCACCGCCTCCCTCTGACACCTCAAAGCAGGTGGCACTGTCGCTGGGTCCCTCGGCCTGGTCCGCGCCTGTGTCTCCTCCAGATTCAGATGATGATGCTGTAGGCAAGGAGAACAACAATAACATATCAGTCACTTGTACACATCAGACATATCAGCTACAATACATTATGGCTCATTTCGAAACATGGCATGCATCATGAGGCACATTACACAGAACTCTGCACAATGCAAAGTCTACTTGTGGCCAATTGGGAGAGACACAACGCTCAATGTACAGTAGGATACAAGCAAAATGTAAGCTAAAAACTAGTATGAGATACACAATGATGATCCACTGCCTGGCAACAGGATAGCTGATTATGCATCCCTGCTCATTTTCCCACCCTCCCACCCAAACCCAGAACAGGACATGTTGGAATTGCTTAGACCTTGTGCCACATGGGAAAAGTCCTGCCTGTACTGAAATGTTATGCCATCCTGGGACCTGAACCAAGTGTAACATCACCTCACACTGGCATCACAGCTGTTGACACCCAAAGCCTCATTGTGTGGCTGACCATCATTATTAGTTAGAAACAACATTATACATATTTGGCGCATATGCACACACGCACTGCCCAGTGTGAGTATGCATAATGCCAAAATATTGCACATGTACGTTGTGCACCTGTATCCAACACATTACAATTTGAAAGAGTACCATGGTCCAAGGCCACTGAGGCAGACTCGTGCAGAAAACACATGTTTAGACTCAAGATCAGTGCAAAAATATGAAGAATGGCAGACACTGTGAACATGTGGTGCTACATGTAATGTACCAACAGGTGTCACAGACCCACCTCAAACATGATGATGTGCAAAGGAAGATGCATTCTGAGACATTGCACCATAGGAGTACATGTGAAAAATACACATCAGCCAAAGCGCAGGGCAAATGTGGAGTAGGACAAGGCATGCAAAGAAGCAGCTGCAGAACCTGGGACATTCTAATGCCAAAGCATGGAGTGCCTGTCTGACCACACCACTCAAACTATGGGAGTGTGAACATGCCATGAAGCACTGCAGGGAGCATGTGACACACATGACAACAAACAGACATGTACCTACCCCCTACTTGCTGCTGTCCCTCCTGCAACTGCCTATGGAGGTCTGGGAACAGCACTTCCAGGACCCGGAGCATGTTGGGGGTGAGGTGGCGGGTGCCGCCATGCCGGCGTGGAGCTTCCAGATGCAGCTGGACTCTGGCGATGCGGCGGGTCCAGCACCGGATGTCCTGCCACCTCTTCTTGATGTTCCTGAGCCTCCTGCGAGGCCCCCCTCACTCCTGACAGCCCTGGCGATGTCCAGCCAGATTTCACCCTTCTCATAGGCAGATACCTGTCACAAATGTAAAGTTAAAGAGCATCAGTACACCTGGTCAATGTTCAAAAGACACACATATGTGCACAAAAGACTTGATGACAACAGGGCATCGTAGGCTCCACACATTAGCATCATTGTCCAGGAGTATGTGGACTGTGAGCAAACACTGCTGCATTACATGCCATTGAAAGACTACAGATGACATGACGTGGGCTAAACACTCTTAGAGCATGGCAATCACAGAGCAATGTATGCTACATCTGGGTGCACTGCAGCCTGTGACACGCTGTCACACACCCCACTACAAGAAATAACCCTCTTTACACAAGACTGTACACCCTGGCATTCACTCCCAACAACATTGCATCTATACACCATACATACACAGTGGGCATTATGTCACACACACAACAGGTGCACACTCCAAGGTATTGCACCAATCACTCACCTGATCCTCTGGTCTCCCATACAGCTTGCTGTAGTTGGGCAGGAGGGCATCCAGCAGGGCCTTGTTCTCAGCATCAGTGAATGCAGGTGCCCTCTCCATGCTCAGCTAATCAGGGTCCAGAGGATTCAGAGACAGCAGCTGTGGTTACCACACCAATGTTGTGCAGGCAAGTGCCCTCCCACAGCCACATGCTGCCTTATATCTGTACTGCAGAGGGTCTGTGAGTCCAAGGAGTAGTGTGTGATATGCCACCATAGTTAGCATCCTATGTTCCATCCAATCACATCACACATAAGCCCATTACACACATATGCATGGTTTGAAAATTGAGCCTGAGCTGAACAACTTTTGCAACATTGTATACTTTAGCCAAATTGATTTTTCTAGAACACCTGTAGGAGCCTCAAAAAACTCTGTATCCATGACAATCTGGTTGCATTTTGATCAGTACACTGTTCCCCTAGTTGTTCACTATTATTTATCTAAAATGCCCACACAAGTATGGTGACATAGCGTTGCTAATGCAACCCAGTTAATGGTGTAACGAGGCGTACACACGCACGTACCTTGGGGTACGCTTTGCTCGCGCATGGCCAAAAAGCAATAGGGAAACGAGGCGTACACACGCACGTACCTTGGGGTACGCTTTGCTCGCGCATGGCCGAAAAGCAATAGGGAAACGAGGCGTACACACGCATGTACCTTATGGTACGCTTTGCTCGCGCATGGCCAAAAAGCAATAGGGAAACGAGGCGTACACACGCACGTACCTTGGGGTACGCTTTGCTCGCGCATGGCCAAAAAGCAATAGGGAAACGAGGCGTACACACGCACGTACCTTGGGGTACGCTTTGCTCACACATGGCCGAAAAGCAATAGGGAAACGAGGCGTACACACGCACGTACCTTGGTGTACGCTTTGCTCACGCATGTCCAAAAAACAATAGGGAAACGAGGCGTGCACACGCACGTACTTTGGGGTACGCTTTGCTCGCGCATGGCCAAAAAGCAATAGGGAAACGAGGCGTACACACGCACGTACCTTGGGGTACGCTTTGCTCGTGCATGGCCGAAAAGCAATAGGGAAACGAGGCGTACACACGCACGTACCTTGGGGTACAGTGCGTCAGACATGGTCAAGTGAAGGGTTGTGTAGCCTGAGTCCCTGTCCACCTTCATGTCACCATTGGGAGAATCACACCAGGAAATCACATAGCAGGGATGTAGTCTACACTCATGTCGACGATGTGGTGCATACATCAGCATGGCATACATACATCAGGATGCCCATGGTGTGGCAGACATTGAAGAAGCACAGGGATTGTGACCTTGTGCCTCAGTTGATGTGTGAAGAGCTTGCGAGACATGTCATCAATCATATTGCACATGTGCATCACATGCAGTCAATACTTTGCACCGGAGTAACGTCAGCAACATGTTGCAAGGAACATCAACACTGGAATGGCTCACCATTCAGTACAGGGAACTGGCACATGATGACAGCAACATGCCCACTGTCACTGAGGTGTAATAGCCGCACAGCATGACCCTGTGTGACCACGTCATGTGTGTGCCATGAGCGACATTGTGCATGCCGTTTGCATATGAAATGAACAGGTCAGCATTCTATAACTCACCTTAGAATATCCCCACATGTCATCCTGGATAGGTCAATTTCCGTTCTGTAGTACAATTGTGTGTCGGTAGGCATGTCCTGTGGCTCTGCATGGGTTGTTGGCGTCATGTGGGCCGTGATGACGTTGTCAGAGTACTCATACGTCACCTCTGCGTGCACACGTCAGGTCCTCTTTTTTAACAACACCAGCGCTGGTCCCGTATAAGTGTAACCTTACACACTTTTGTTGCCACTTTCATAGTACAATCACTTCAGACCTTTTACCTTGGATTCTCTGACTCTGGCCGGTGCCAATAGGGATGTCATTTTCAAAGCCTGTGAGGAATACAAACTAGTCATGTTGGTGACTGACCCTCACCGTCTGTGTCTCCACTCTTATCACGTCAAGCACAACAACAAGAGCAGCTCCCACTGCCGGGACCAGACATATGAATCCAGGTGTGATTGGTCCCACAAGCCACTCTGACTCCAGCAGTTGGCACTGCACCACAATCGCTCATGGGCTGGACGTAGGACGAGTGCATGGGCGTTGTAGTTGAGACATCACTGCCCCTTAATTTGACATCAGTGCTCCCGGGCAAAGTTGTCAAGTTAACTAAATAAGTCAGATATATCTGATAGCAAATCCAAATCACCACAATGCACGTGCAATGCTGCATGGGATTCGGGTGACACCAACCACGTGGCTCTGTCAGAATTGCAGCCGTCGTAGCCAGCACCACGACCTCCGGTCCCTGCCCTGCATGTGACGCAGGATGAGTTAGTGCACTTCCTCATGTCCATGATGTCCCTCACCCCACCAACGGCCTACGCGTCGGCTTCTGGCACAGCGGACCCGTCTGGGGGCACTAGCGCGTCTGTTGAATAGCCCCTGACACCATCACTCACTTACTACTGGACGCAGGCGGCGCATATGTCCCAAACCGCCGGGACAGACAGGATCTGAATGTTCATCCTGGTCCCCGCTGGTTGAACTCGCAACCTCACTGGCAACTATCACCCAGGTGTCAGCCGTGGCGCCGTTCTCGGGTGGTGATGTCCCCGATACCACACACTTTACGGCTCCGGCGTGGGAAATGTGCAGCAGAACACCCCTAATAATGCTGCATGGGGAGTTTAACTTCAATGAGCCGGGCAATGCTCATTACAATGGTTGTCAATGAGTATTGGGAGGGTCATGAGGAACCACTGGCACGTGAGTGTCAGTCCCAAGACAACAGGACAGGTGGACTGGGGGATGCAAGTGGTCTGGACACCTAGCCAGACACTGGTGATGTCTCTACTCCTAACGTGTCTTAGGATGAGCGGGCAACGTACAGTGTTGTGTTAACGTGGGAGGCCGGAGCCTTGGCCCTTCATCTCCCCGTTGCTGCCATGAGGACCAACTCCTCACTGAGGTCATTAAACTTCACTCCGGCTCAGCTGATCCTCTGCAGGCATATCTTGAGGAATGTACTGTATCTATATTGGGCATCCTGTACAGCCACGCATCATGTTTGGCTGTAGATAGGCACCTTGTCAGACCCCCACACCCCGCCCTGGACTGACCATGTTCCCTTTCCTCCCACCCCACCCCAGAGAGCATGGGCATCCAGGCCTCCCAATCACAGTCCACATTCCCGTTAGCTCTGCTGTAGAGGGTATCCAAGAGGTATGGGCACTACGGAAAGATGTCATCATCCTCCCTGAGTCTGGGACTGAGGTCTTCCAACATTACATGCATCTTAGTCCGCTACCCACACTCTCGGTGGGACATGGTTGTGTAACTGCTGGCAGAGTGTGCGTTGTAGGTACGGGCAACACTTGGGCACGCCCTTGTAGGATGCCAATCTGCGGCACTTTCATTTTTCCGGTGTGGCCTGGATACCCCCGACTCACTGTGCAGAGCGATGGCATCCAGGGATGCAAATAGGTCAAAAGCCTGGTATGTATTGAAAGTCGGGAATATGCTTCTAACTACTGTTGTTTACTGATATTTTGTTACAAAAGGTAAGTAATCCGTCCTTACTGTTCAGTACATCTGCTGTAGGAGCATCTATGTAGTGTCCTTGCCGTGATGACAGGGTTACTAATGTACGCACACCATGCCACGTGTGTTAATGACCTGTTCATATGTGTGATGGCATCACAGACCATTTGTGAGAATAACACATTTATGCTGTATGATGATGGATATGGAATAGTTAGGGAAGCTACACACCGCAACATGACTAAGGCAGAACTGTGTAAATGATGGCACATGTGGTGTGTGTGTGTGTGTTTATTGCTGTCAGATGTCTGGTTGTGCAGACAACCTACTACAGACATTCACATGACCTTTGTCACTGACATGATACATTGTCATGCTCACTAAGACCTTTCCATCAGATTGTTTGTATGCATGTCATATCCATTCCACACACCACAGGTCTTTAATTATTCACGGAGGAGTGGCTGGGAGCTGGCACACGTTACTTCAATGTGTATGCCACGCCACACTCCAAATTGTCTAGATTATTTTAAGCAGTCTTGCTTGTGCCATGTACATTGTTACAGTCTCAGTCAGACAGTTGAAGACATTTCCAATAAATTGTGTATTGCAGGGCACCCCCTCTGGAAAGGCCGTTGCCTGACTTGGAAGCCATGAGGGAGCGCAATTGTATTCGTCGCTATCGCTTCAACAGGCAGTTGATCAAGGAGCTGACGAACAGGCTTGAGGCTCACCTACAACTACGCCACAGGTATCCAAGTGCACTGACACCCAAGGTAAAGGCAGCCCTCCATTTCTTTGCCACAGGTACGTTCCAATTTACCATAGCTGATGGGGGAGGGATGTCTCAGACAATGATAAGCCGGGTGTTGAGTGATGTTTTGGCTGCCATGTTGCTCCACCTAGATGAATTCATTAGATTTCCGACTCCTGAAGAGTTGACAGATGTCAAGGGGGAATTCTATGCCCTGGGCCGCATGCCACATGTAATTGGTGCAATTGATGGTACACATGTTACTCTGGTGCCACCACAGGCTCAGGAGCAAGTGTATCGCAACAGGAAACACTACCACTCGATAAATGCCCTGGTGGTGTGTCCTGCCAACATGATTATCTCACATGTTTGTGCACGTTTTACAGGATCGTGCCACGATCCTTTCATCATGAGGAGTAGCAGGGTACCACAGATGATGCTGCAGCTGCACAACCACCGGGCATGTCTAGTTGGTGAGTATACACTGTCAGCTCTGTATGGCAGTATGTCACAACTTCATGATCTGCATCATATTAATCACTTTTGTACTTGATGTCTATTTGCAGGAGACGCTGGATATCCTAACATACCGTGGTTAATGACTCCACTATGCAACCCCTGGACAGCTGCAGACCAGCGGTACAACAATGCCCATGGCAAGACCAGGCGGGTGATTGAGCGAACCTTTGGACTCCTGAAGAGCCGTTTTCAGGTGCCTGGACAAGACAGGCAGAGCCCTCCAATACAGCCCATGCAAGGTGTGTGACATCTTCACCGTGTGCTGCATGCTACACAACATGGCAGTGGAGAAGGCCGTGCCACTCTACCTTGATCCTGATGAGCTGGAACATCCGCCCGTTGAGGATGAAGGCCTTGCCCAGGATGCCAGTGACGAGGAGGATGAAGATGATATCCGGAGTCACCTCATCCGCAACTTTTTTGCATAATAGTGAGTCATCGCAGCTTTTCAGCAACAGATGGACTCTAGAGTAGCATGGGTAGCATGCTGTGTATGCAACAGACTGTATGCAACGTCACTTGGATGTGTGTTGTGCAGTGTCACACATGTGCAGTTCTAATGCAACACACATACGTGCTATGTGTGCACTTGGAATGTACAGGTGTTCTACAACATCTGGCTATTCAACAGGACATTGTGATAATGACATTATACAGAACTTGACCCCTTGTGTGCCACTCTCATCCACAGCTCGCCCTGCCTGTTGTCCGTTGGGGTCATCGTGGTCATCCTGCTATCGCTCATTATGATTGCAACGTCAGCCAAATCAACGGAGCATGCATGGACATGTGTAGAAGTCAATTTGGGTAAGGACGCATATGAGGCTGTTTAGCCTTGGTATGTTTAGAAACGTGTGGTACATGTTCATGTGCATGTAGTGAGACCATGCATACATGCAACTACATTATGTTACTTATTACATGTATGCCCACTCCCATGACAGGATATTCACCCCATCTGACTGTCATCTGTTGTAGTTAGAGACTCTGGTGAATGCATCAATGTGTGTAGACATTGGCACTGCAACATTGCAAATACCTTGGGTTTACATTGTGTCAGAGGTCACAACGGACTCTGTGGGGGATTGCAGCCTCACTGTGTGCATTAGATTGTGACTGGATCCTCACCTCCAGCTTGTGGCCCAGTCCAGTTTGATTACCATGAAACTATGTGGTGTGGGTGTGGCCCAGTGTATGTTCCACATGTTAAGACAACTGTCCTGTGAATCAGTTAACATGGATGCATTGCCCCTTGTCGCTGTATATCATGTCACTGTCATGTCGTTACCTCAGTGCAGGTTGAGAATACTGCTGCGCCAGCCTTCACAGTGAGTAGCAGTGCTGTTTAGACTCACATGATGCCAAGTATGTTTTGCATGTAAAGTCTAATTGTTGGGATGATGCATATGTGATAAATTGTGTTGCACCAGTGGAGTGCAGTCATTCACATGAATCTCTGGTCCCGTGCTGCATTCCTGTGTAATGGTAAGGTCTCATTATGTGGCTCGGATCAACATCACTAGCACTTTATAGTTCTTCTACTGGCATGTGATGTTTTGCATAGTAGTGCTAACTTGACAGATCAAAAGACTAGCTACAGAGTGCCTCCATTGCATGTTGGTCATTAGCTTCCTCTACATATGTGATAGTTACAGCTGTTGTGGCTGAAGTAAAGTTTGCCTACATGGCCCTTATGGGTAACCAATATCAGACAGACATTACAGTTAGGGTAAGTAGCATTTCCATATGTTTCCATTTGTTTGTAAGGTCCACCTCATCTGAGCCAGTGAAAGAGTTTTTTACAACATAGATCTAATTGCATGGTAGCTCAGTTGTGAGCGGTACACATGACTCTGATGGATGACAGACTGTCCTTGGTTTTATGTGTCCGTGTCATAGCATCAGATCTCATGTGATGGCATGATTAATCATCTAAACTTGTCTCCAGTTAGTACACTTCACAGGTGTGAGTGGTACAGTGTATCAAATGAGGTATTTGAAATGTCAGTGACATGAGAATGTAATCCTAATGGTTATATGCCTGTGTTTCAGGTCTCCCTCCCAGCAGTTCCCATCCTCTCCTTCCCTCGCCTGATCACCCTTTTGTGTCTGTCGTTTGTACTCAGACCAAGGGGCTATTTGGAGGTGGAACCCTTTGAGCATCACACCACTCTGAAGAAGAAAGGTATGGCCAGTCCTTGACAGGCTAGTAGGTAATAGTACTGCTGCATTACAGGTGACATCAATAATATTGTAATTTGGACTTCTTGCCAATGCACATGTATGTTTCATGATGCTCCATGGGCTCACAATGTAAATAATGATGTTGTGCATGACGTCTGACTTCTACGGAATATTGTGCCGCCTTGATGTCAACGCACATGTCCTTCTAATGTGCATCTATACTATTTGTCATTAACTTAGCTTATGCTTGTTTTGTGTTTACCTGTAAAGTGAGCACACGCATGGGGTTGGGGAAGGCTAGTATACTATGTTGTGTGTGAGGTAGATGGCTTTGTAGCAGCTGTTTAGCTTTGAAAACACTAGCTGTAGTCTACACCTGATGATGCTGTGTGTCCTGTGCCCCACTTGTCCGTAATGTCCCTGATCCACTGACCTTGGTGATTACTGTGCCATTTATATTTCAGTGACCCTGAGTGAGGCAGACACTCCAGCCTTCACATACACATGTCACTTTGTGGCTTGCCAATGGCGTTGTGGTATGTGCTTGTTTTGCATGTTGTCACACCCCTCCTGCCGTCATGTCTTCAGTCATTGCTGCTGCTGCATACACATCCACCATGCAGCGCACACCATTCAGGGACACTGACACCTACAGGATGACCCTCCTTACATCCATTTATGGAGCATGCTCCTGCCACCCTACACACAGACGAAACCAGACAATCAGCATCCTGGTATCACAATGCTTCCGACTCAGCCATTGCTGCTGCTATGCCTGTGTGTGCGACACATACTGGCACGACTATGCAGATTCACATGACATTGGGTCTACGTACCACCAGGTCATGTGCCGTGTCCAGCACAGCCCCCCCTTCCACGGCACAATATTGTACAGGGTTACCTTGTTAACACCACTATAGCACTAAAGTGCTTGCTTACAGTCATGTGGCTGTACACAACCTGCTCACACCACTGCAACATGGCAGTCACAGTCAGTCAAGTTGCCACATGGAACACACACCATGAGCATGTCTCTTGGGTGTGGTGTGATTTCCCCGTTCTGGTGTAGGTATTTGTCAGACGTGTGTAGTTGTTCTGTATGCGTAGCTACCATTACAGTAGTATAGTACTTGTAGCTACATAGGGGTAGGTCACCTATTCAGGTGTGCTTGTGTGGAGTGCTACAGCCCATTGCCCACAGTCTGTCCTGCCAGCCTTGTCCTGTGCGCCACACATCACATCCACAGTACTGCATCATGCTGATGATAGCTCACATACCTGAGGACACAGTTGTAGGTACTCCCTACGTGGACCACTACTTTTGTGCCACTGATATGTACACCTCAAAGACACTCTCCTGGGTCAGCCTGTGATAGAATTTTTGGGATCCATACCCCCCTCCAGCATTTACTGTCCCACGCAGGTGTGTATTTCCATCCATGTATGTAGTTGATAGGATTTTCTGACCAATGTGTGTCCTCACTCAAATTCTGATCGAAGTGTGAGGCTGACTGCTGTTTGTTGTATACCCTTGAATTTATACATTTGCACACACATATCAGTTTATGCTGTTTAAAAGATAACTCACCTAAAGCGTATGAGGTGTAGAATATTTATTGGGTGATATTGTGCAGGAAACGTGAATAGATGCTGTACAGGAAGGGGTGGAATCCAAAGTTCACTGCTGGAGATGAGATGCCTTACTGTTTGAGTCACCAGAGTCCAGGCCACAGTGCTTGGCAACATTGGGCAGACTGTGACCAGCAAGTCCATGTGGGAGAGTCTCATAGGAGATGCTGTTGCACCCAGGGGCAATATGCCAGGTCCAGTGTCCTGGGAGATGTCCATGGCCCACTGCCCCTCAACGTCTTTGCCGTGGACGACCCACCTTCCTTGGGGGACCCTCATGTGCAGGCATGGACGGTGCATGGGACGCTACGTCAGAGGGTACCTCCTCCTCCTCCTCCTCCTCCTCCTCCCTCCCTGTGGCTGGTGTTGCACTTTGCCGTGATGTTGCTGGCCTTGTGACACAGGGAGGGGGCCGCATGTTGGCAGCCATCAGACGTAGCATATGGCAAATGTCCCGATGCACCATCAAGAGCTGAGCCTGGTGTGCCTCCACCCGTCCATAATGCTGGTCTTGCCTGGCTATTTGCTCTGCCTGCTGTTGTCTGACCTGGTTGAGGGCCTCCGCAAGCTGGCTTACCTCCCTGGTGTCACGCCGGTATGCCTCCAGGATGTTAGCGAGTTCAGGCATACCGGGTGCTGCAGCTGACTGTCCAGATTCTCGCCTCCGCCTTCCGCCACTCCCACCACCCTGACCCACATGAGCACGGCCTGCGCTAGTGGGCACATCTGCTCGACGGGCCCCCCGATTGCTGGCAGGGTGGAGGTCGACACCATCCTCAGGGGCGCCCGACAAAGGGTGTCCCTCATTTTCAGACTGGCTCTCTTGTGGATCATGGGCAGGGCTCTGACCTGTCTGCTGGGATGTGGTGGGAATGGGTCCGGTGGTTGGCTGAGATGTAGCTGGTTCAGTTGCTGCAGGGGTTTGGGATCCAGAGGAGCCAGGTTGGTTGGGGTCATCCACAGTGCGTTGAGGGACGTCGCTGTTGGTGGGGTCTGGGTCCTGCTGAGCCTGGGACTGGGATCCTTCTCCCCCCTGGTTGGGGGGGACCGCCGCACGTTCCCCTGTGTGTGGGAGAGACAGACACTGTTAAGGCACTATCAAGTGACATCTTGTTAACTTATCCATTATCAGCATCACAGTTCCACAAGCTTGACATTGTTGACATTGTTAAGTTGTGTATGTAGTGGTACAAAATTAAAATGTACTCTGGGCTATTTACATTCTTCCTTTGTCTTGACAATGACTGACACAGCCATTGCTGTGTCTTGTGTTGCCGGCACCACACGTGTTAAGCATTGCTCAGTTTCACGCAACATCCAGGATACGGTGTAAATCCTTATGTCTGCGTCATGCATGCACAGAGTTCATATGCAGCGTGTTGATGTAAGAGACAGAGCATCATTAATTTGCATGTCCTCTACTACTTTGGATGTCGTTTGCTGTCCCATGCTGGCCAAACAATGCCAACACACCTGGACCTGTAGACACACAGTTATAGATCATGGCTTTTGAACTTGGCACTTCTCAAACACGCATCACCTTGTCGATACCCATGTCCATGTCAGTACTTACGTGCATACACAAAGTTCATGAGATGGGACACGTGCATTGTTTGAGAGGCACAATGGACTAGAGCATCTGCTATGTGCATGTATGAGTTGTATGCATATTCATATGAGTGAGTGTTTTGTTGTGGTACATGACAATTGGGACAGTGTTGCACTCCATTGCCTGTCCCCTGGGGCTGACTTTCTGTATGGGGGTGTATGACAAGGCATGCTATTACTTAGCTTGGGAATTGGAAGCGTCAATCGTTCATGATTTGGCTGTCCCCTGATGTATCATGCTGGCATGATCGTGTTTTTGTGTTGGTGCCCAGAATGTGTGACCTTGTCCTGGTGTTTCTGTTAGCAGTGATCACAGGAGGGACTTGTGCTGCCTAAACCTGTGCCCATTGTGTACTACAGAGCATTCCGAGAAGTGTGTCCTAACACAGTACAGTGTGGACTGCAAATGGTGGGTGTGTTGCAGGCACATAACAGATGACTGGTGGTACTTGTGAGACATCCCTTTACATTCAGATCTATGGTGTTTGTTAGGCCTGTGCAGTGCTTAGGTGCAACTGTGTGTGTGCCCAGGGAGCTGCGGTGAGGTGACAGAGGGAGGAACACTGAGGGATGGATACAGAGGGAGAGGGCGACAGAGGGAGAGGGCGACAGAGGGAGAGGGCGACAGAGGGAGATGGCAACAGAGGGAGATGGCAACAGAGGGAGAGGGCGACAGAGGGAGAGGGCAACAGAGGGAGAGGGCGACAGAGGGAGAGGGCGACAGAGGGAGAGGGCAACAGAGGGAGATGGCGACAGAGGGAGAGGGCAACAGAGGGAGAGGGCAACAGAGGGAGATGGCGACAGAGGGGGAGTGCGACAGAGGGAGAGGGCGACAGGGATGGAGACAGGTTGTTTGTGCTTGTTTGCTTGCTACACTGCCTTACTGTGTCACAAAATATCGCATCTCGGGAAGGTGTGTCCACAACATGAAATTGATTAGGAGCTGTGGTCTACTATCTTGTGTGATATTTCCCTATCCCTGTACATTGGGCATGGTGCTTGAGTGTGGCCCTGGGACATATGGGATGAGTGCAGCCTCCTACCCTCCACCTTACACCCTTTGTGGGTTCCACTTGCAACAAACCACTTTTAGATGTGTCCTGTTAGGACTCATGGCCACCCACTCCATGCTGCTGGGCACTGTTGTAAGTCCACCCATGTGACATGTATTTTTTGTACAGTCACCAGACTCAACGGCTCCTTGTATTCCATGTACTCCCACCGGTGGCAGCAGGGCCATGACTCTCTCCTCCCAGGGATGGTATACAGGAGGTCTGCGGGGACCGCCGCCTCCTGTGTGGTGTGCAGAGGCGTAGTCCTGGTCCATTTTCTTCTTGACCATCCTCCGCAGCTCATACCACCTGGACTGGCATTCCACCCTGGTGCGCCGGATGGGTGCAACAGCATTGACCCGGTCTACAATCCTCTCCCACAGGCGTGTTTTTTCTGCCAGGCTGGTCTGTCTGACCAATGCGCCAAACAGCTGTGGCTCGACTCTGATGACTTCATCTGTGAGTATCTCATTCTCCGGGTTAGTGAACTTTGGATTCTTGGGTGTGGTCATGGTGTGGGGTGTATGTGATTGAGGGTGTGATGGTGTGTATGGATGAGGGTGTGTGGTTGTGATTGTGAAGGGGGTGGTGTGGGTGAAGATATGATGGTGTATGTGTGAAGGTATGTGGCTGCAATTGTTGGTGTGCTCTCAGTTTCCTCGCAAGAATGGGTATGTTGCAAAGGATGATGGGTTGTATGTGTGGACCCTTTTATTGGCCAGAATGTGGGTGTGGCTTAATTTGAATTGGGGAGGGGTGTTATATGGGGTGGGTGTTGGTGTTGACCTCTGTTTGGCTGTGATCAGGACAGTGATTCTCAATGGAGTGTACACAGGAGACATGTTCAGTGTTGTTGTGCGACCTGTTTGGTAAGTCCTTGTGCTGCTTTGGGTGTTGGCGTTATTTGTGCGTGTCGTACTTGTGCGTGCGGTTGACTGGTACGGCCGTTGGCGGGTGGGGGGGTTCGCGTAGGGGGGTGTACGTGTCGTACTTGTGCGTGCGGTTGACTTGTACGGGCCGTTGGCGGTTGGGGCTGTTCGCGTGGGCTGGTTGGGGGGGTGTGCGTGTCGTACTTGTGCGTGCGGTTGACTGGTACGGCCGTTGGCGGGTGGGGGGGTTCGCGTAGGGGGGTGTACGTGTCGTACTTGTGCGTGCGGTTGACTGGTACGGCTGTTGGCGGGTGGGGGGGTTCGCGTAGGGGGGTGTACGTGTCGTACTTGTGCGTGCGGTTGACTTGTACGGGCCGTTGGCGGTTGGGGCTGTTCGCGTGGGCTGGTTGGGGGGGGTGCGTGTCGTACTTGTGCGTGCGGTTGACTTGTACGGGCTGCTGGCGGTTGGGGCTGTTCGCGTGGGCTGGTTGGGGGGTGTGCGTGTCGTACTTGTGCGTGCGGTTGACTTGTACGGGCCGTTGGCGGTTGGGGCTGTTCGCGTGGGCTGGTTGGGGGGGTGTGCGTGTCGTAGTTGTGCGTGCGGTTGACTGGTACGGCCATTGGCGGGTGGGGGGGTTCGCGTAGGGGGGTGTACGTGTCGTACTTGTGCGTGCGGTTGACTGGTACGGCCGTTGGCGGGTGGAGGGGTTCGCGTAGGGGGGTGTACGTGTCGTACTTGTGCATGCGGTTGACTGGTACGGCCGTTGGCGGGTGGGGGGGTTCACGTAGGGGGGTGTACGTGTCGTACTTGTGCATGCAGTTGACTTGTACGGGCCGTTGGCGGTTGGGGCTGTTCGCGTGGGCTGGTTGGTGGGGTGTGCGTGTCGTACTTGTGCGTGCGGTTGACTTGTACGGGCCGTTGGCGGTTGGGGCTGTTCGCGTGGGCTGGTTGGGGGGGGTGTGCGTGTCATAGTTGTGCATGCGGTTGACTGGTACGGCCGTCGGCGGGTGGGGCTGTTCGCGTGGGCTGGTTGGGGGGTGTGCGTGTCGTACTTGTGCATGCGGTTGACTTGTACGGGCCGTTGGCGGGTGGGGCTGTTCGCGTGGGCTGGTTGGGGGGGTGTGCGTGTCGTACTTGTGCATGCGGTTGACTGGTACGGCCATTGGCGGGTGGGGGGGTTCGCGTAGGGGGGTGTACGTGTCATACTTGTGCGTGCGGTTGACTGGTACGGCCGTTGGCGGGTGGGGGGGTTTGCGTAGGGGGGTGTACGTGTCGTACTTGTGCGTGCGGTTGACTGGTACGGCCGTTGGCGGTTGGGGGAGTTCGCGTAGGGGGGTGTACATGTCGTACTTGTGCGTGCGGTTGACTTGTACGGGCCGTTGGCGGGTGGGGCTGTTCGCGTGGGCTGGTTGGGGGGTGTGCGTGTCGTACTTGTGCGTGCGGTTGACTTGTACGGGCCGTTGGCGGTTGGGGCTGTTCGCGTGGGCTGGTTGGGGGGGGTGTGCGTGTCGTAGTTGTGCGTGCGGTTGACTGGTACGGCCGTTGGCGGGTGGGGGGGTTCACGTAGGGGGTGTACGTGTCGTACTTGTGCGTGCGGTTGACTGGTACGGCCGCTGGCGGGTGGGGGGGTTCGCGTAGGGGGTGTATGTGTCCTACTTGTGCGTGCGGTTGACTTGTATGGGCCGTTGGCGGGTGGGGGGGTTCGCGTAGGGGGGTGTGCGTGTCGTACTTGTGCTTGTGCTTGTGCGAGGGGTACACGTGTGGTATGGTTTGACGCTGCTTGATGCGACCCGATATTTGCCGTACGAATCATTGTTTATGTCCGAATACTTTGTCCCGTCCGAATCGCTGTCAGGTTTCTCGTACCGGATCGTACTTGTGTGTTAGTACGGGTAGTTTACGAATCGTACGGTAGGATTCCCGATGCATGTTCGTACGGATCATCGACTGTGATTCGGACGGTTAGATGATATTCGTACGGAAATAGATGGGAACGGATCGCAGGTCGGACGTAAAGTTCCCATTCGTACGGATTCGGATACGAATGCGATTTGTACGGCGGATTATTTTACGGGATCGGAATCGGCCCCAAAGTGTTGCACGTGTCATCATCTGGTTCCCCACATAGCAGTGGGAGGCATCTCCTCATTGTTCAGACAGTTGTGTGCAATTGTGATAGCTATGTTTAGGAGGATAAATGATGTGTGTGAAAACAAACCATGAAGGACCAAACTTGTGCAGGGATTGGCAACCTAATGGTACCAATTTTTTCCGTGCCCCATTACCCATTTGTAAATTCACTGGTCTGCAGTTCAGGACCAGTTTTTTAGTCAACATGTTTCAGCTCACTAAAAAGATATAGGGCCATATGTAGGAGAGGCAATACTGGTCGGTAACGGTGATATTCGGTAAATTTCACTGTGACCGACCGGTATTTAGGGATGTGAGATGTAGGAGGCAGGTTTCAGGATTCGGAAATTTACTGAATCGGTAATTTAAGGAATCGGTAAAATATCGAATTCATAAAATACCGATTTGGTAAATTACCGAATCCGGACACCTATGTAGGAGGCACTCAAGTGAGTGCATTTTTGCATTCAGGATTCGTTATTTACCACCAACTATAAGTTGGTGGTAAATAACGAATACTTTTAAAAAAGCTTTTTTTTGCTTTATTGTCAGAGCCATGTGGCAGACATACATGTCCTTAGGGCATGTGTGTGTGCCACATGTGCACATATGCACGATTCAGGGGTGCAACAGGGTATCAATGTGACACCCTGCCAACCTTGGATATGTTCCCCCTATTACCGATTCGGTATTTACCGAATCTGTAATAGCGAATGGCTTCCCATTCATTCCTATGGGCCTCCAGGCCCATAGGAATGAATGGGGATTACCAAATCAGTAAATACCGATTCTTAAATACCGAATATTACCGATTCGGTAATAATTACCGAATTTTTAGCTACATACCATTTACCGATTCTGAAATACAGAATCGGTAAGATTCGGTATTTTAAAATTGGTAAATGTAGATTATCTACATATGGCCCATAGTGCCTTTATCAAGAATGATACACTCAAAAAAGGATATAGTAACTTGGGGGTTCGCTTCTAGTGAAAAGTCATTACTGTTCCTATTAGGGGAAATTTGATATTTACAAAATTGGTCAATGTGTCTTTACATTGGTATTTCAGTTGTGGCAGCAGTTCAAAGTTGCATGTTTTATTGTTTTGCCAAATAATGTAATGGTGGAAAACAACACCCTAGTTTCAAATATCTATGGTGATGTTACTAGAAATTGTGAGGGTTACATAGTAGTATTACAGTGTGCAATACGACCCATGTGGGCATGCAAGTGTAATTGGGTTGTTTCAAAATGCATAAAGAATTGATGGGACACTTACCCAATGGCTGACTAGCACAGGCAAATGAGGGGTTCAAGAAGTGTGGAGCCGGGTGTCATGGGGGTTGAAGGCCTAACACCTTCCCGGTAATAAATTTATTTCCCAAGGTCCAGATAAAAAATACCTCAGGGACACAGTCACTCAGGCCTGTCCCTCCGAATCTGTAAATGGAAGAGCTCAGAATTGTTTTTTTTTCTATATGTCTTGATGAGTCCTAAGTATTTACGTAGTTCGCTCCATGTCTTATTGCATATCGAAACCATGCATGTTCTGTATAATCTTTCTAGTGGTGGTTGGGATTGTGTCTCTTATAGCAGGTCTTTGGACAGATAATGATAGATGCTCTGGGTATTCTAGGTCTTTTTACTAATGGTGGTCAGGTTTGGACAAACTTTATGAACTACATGTCTGTAGATATAAAATAGGAACAAGCAAAGGTGCCTTTCTGCCGAATGATAAGCTTAAAAGTGATCTACCTACCTAGTTTTGGATGCATCTCAAACATGCATGCATGGGGTAACTCAGTGTGAAGTGGATGTTGTAGGACATCAAGGATGACATAATGCGTGAATACTCTTAGGAATTTGCCCCAAACAATGATTACAAATAATTCACAGGGTCTCAGACTAGCTGGCCCTTGCTGCACATATGTTACATTGATGTTATAGTGCCTCAAAGTAAGTAGTAGTATGTAACTCCCTCTGTATGTAGCTCATGACACCGGTTACAAATAATCTGGTGGATCAGAATCTAAGTGACACTAAGTAAAATATGGGAAGATTGTTTGCTGACTAATCATCTACACTCCCTAGATATTAGGTAAGAGCGTATTATTTCACTTAATCGCGTCTTTGAAACCCAAGAAGTGTGTTTTGTGACGGCGCATCCATTGCTGTTCTTTCTGCTGCAATGTCTTCACTGGACTTGTTTTTTCTGTACATGTGGGTTTAGGCTTGATGATAGTCCATTTCATGTTTTAGAAAGAGGCTGTGCTACACAAAAAATTGTTACAAGTTTGGTGGTCACTTCCTTGCAACAGAATTAATTTTGTGCTCAAGCATCTGTTGCTTAACCTTGCGTATGTCATAACTACATGTAGCAGGTTGCAATGGCATTTTAGGAAATATTTAGCATTCTTGATATTGCAATTTAGAAATTCCCTCTCTTCCCATTGGGATGTCAGATCTAACTCAATGGATTTGGAAGTTTCTGTTTGAGTACACAAAGTACATCTGCAGCTCAGAAAGTAGCTCCATATCTGACTAACTGTTCCACTGCGAGGTTTGAGACTCAGATGCTGCTCTGACTCACCTGCCTTGTTCTCTGAGTAGGCTAATATAAGCCACACACTATGGCACAGGGGAATGGGGAAAAGATACACGTACTCATGCACCTTCAGCTGGACCTGGTATTTATTCTTCTCATATCCCCCAGTTTAAGTATCTCTGGTCCTACTGGAAGTAAACAGAAGCAACTTTAACTCAGCAATCATGCATGATTAACTACCTTTACGATATTGTATTATGCTATACCTTTTAGAGTAAGACAATCCTATGCAGCTACTTTTGATTTCAGCAGGTTAAATGACCCTCCTGTAACATATAATGCTATGGTATCATAGATTTTAAACTCTTCTATAGTGTTAGTGTAATATGTATGAAGTATCTATACCTAAATCAATGAAAAGAACTAAATGTTAAAGATTAGTTGAAGTTAGATAAACATAATTTATTATTTCTATAGAAAACAAACTGGAGTTGCACAAACATTAGAAATTCTAAAGTTATAGTTATAACAAAGTTATAATTTGACCACCACCAAAAACGTATTAAAACACACACACCTTTGTATATAGTGTTGTGAACTCTCTAGCCAGAATACCTGAATAATAACACGCTCTGCTACCATGGCAGTGTTCTCATAAATGACATTTGAGATTTCATGATTGTTAGTATGAATGCTATTATTTAACATGATATAAGTGTTGTGCATGGAGAAGGCACAAGCTTTAGTTAATGTAGTCTGGCTAGCGAGTTCAAAGTTCATTAGGAACGTCAGCATCGTCCATGTGATCTTTGCACATTGAAGAGCAGTTCCTCGATAGTACAGCTCTACTTCATAAAACATATATTTACACCATAGAATTATTTTGTATTCAAAATATGGATCTAGGGTTTGATGGCTAGTTTTGTTTTTTAATGGTATATTTGTTTGTATTGCAACCAAAGGTTGTGTTTGTGAACTTTACAGGTACCGCAATAGTATGGGGATGCTACTGCGGTACTTTAACTTTTGTAAAGCATCATTTCATTGACTTAGAACTCTGTCAATTGTAGGAAACAGGAGGTGTATATGACTTATCCAATTCCATTTTATTTCTTCCAAGGAGAACTTTGCGGTGCTTGAAAGAGCGAATACTTTTTCTTCTCCAGCCACCTTGCAACTGTTCAAGACCTGCACTGGCTGAAGAACCAGATCCTGGGTTTTGCAGCAGGAGGAGGAAGAGATGCAGTTGCAGCTGGAGGAAGAAGAGCTCCACTGGAGGAAGAAGCTGAAGGAGTCCCTTGTGTGGAATTTTGTTCTCACTGCCTCCTAGAGGGAAAAAGTTAAACGTTAAACTAGTAACCTCCAACCTCTGCAACAAAGTGATATCCCATGGGAAAGTGAAGCAGTACTCATTTAGGACCGCAGAAATGAGGAAAATGCTGCAGGAAAGGCAGTTAGCCAGGTTGGCGCGTGTCAAAAGAAGGCGTCAGAATGATCAGCTGCAGGCACTTCTTCAGCTACTGCAACACTGTCAACTTCTTCTCTGTAGTCGGCACCACCACCACCACCTGCTACATCTGTCCCTCCGGTAGCACCTTCGACCTTTCCAGATACATTTCTCCCTCCACCACCAGTCAGTGCATCTGGTCCTGCGTTAGTATCTTCTCCTGGTACTGAAGTGCCAATCCAATTGATGAGACACAATAGGGAAATTATCCAGCAGTGTAGCAGTACTGCCACATACTGTCTCCTCTATACTGTGATTGATGCAGGAGAGAGGGACATAACAATACATCAGGAGCTTATCATGGATCACCAGTGTCCTCCCCAACACTCTTAGTGCATTTGTTTTTTATTTAGTTTACTCCTTTCTCCTGTTGAGTCGATTGCTTTGATTGGATATGTTGACCTTATGGAAAAAAAACTTCCAGAAAAAAATCATTAAAAAAAGAAGAAAAAAATCCTTTAGGAACTAACCAAATGTCTCAAAAGACAAAGAGCTTGTTGCAATATTTACCCAATGTTTACAGGTGTCAGAGATTCAACATTGTAAGTAATATAGAGATAAATTATAAGCATAAGATAAGTTAAACATGTGCCTTATTGTGACTTCATAGTAGATGGTAGGTTAATAATATACTACTACAGTGATATCTGACTGTATTTAAAATGAAGTACAGTGTCGTTAAATGGAGCCGCATAGAGTGGAGTGGAGTGTCGTAGAGTTGAGAGGTGTACAGTGGAGTGTCGTCCAGTGGAATGTTGTTGAGTGGAGTGTTGTCAAGTGCAGTGTTGTAGAGTGTCATAAAGTGGAGCAGAGTTTTGTAGAGAAGAGTGGCATAGAGTAGGATAATGTGAAGTAGAGTAGCATAGAGTGTCGCGGCATGGAGCAGAGTGGAGTAGAGTAGAGTGGCATAGAGTGGAATGGTGTAGAGTGGAGTGGCGCAGAGTGGAGTGGCATAGAATGGAGTGGCATGTCTTAGAGTGGAGTGTCGTCAAGCAGAATGTCATAGAGTAGCATAGAGTGGAGTGCAGAGTTGTAGAGTGAAGTGCCATAGTGTAGAGTGGAGTAGAGTGGAGTGTCGTCAAGTGTATTGTCATAAAGTAGAGTGGAAGAGAGTGTCACAGAGTGGAGTGTCATACAGTGTAGTCTTGTAGAGTGGAGTGTTGTAGAATGTAGTGGAGTGGAGTAGAGAGCAGTGGCATAGAGTGGAGTAGAGTATTGTAGAGTGGAGTGGCTCAGAGTAGAGTGTTGTATAGCAAGGTAAAGTGGAGTGGAATGAGTGTTGTAGAATCAAGTTACAGAGTGGTGTAGGGTGGAGTGGTGTAGAGTGGAGTAGTGGAATTAAGTGGAGTAGAGTGAAGGAATAATGCGTCATAAAGTATAGTAGAGTAAAGTGGCATGGAGTGGCATAGAGGGGGTTGCCTAGCATGTCGTTCAGTGAAGTAGAGTGTCATAGATTGGCATATAGTGGAGTAGAGTATAGAGTGTTGTAGAGTGGAGTGGCATACATTGGAGTAAAGTAGAGTGTCGAAGAGTGGAGGGGTGAAGAGTATTGTAGAGTAGAGTAGAGTACAGTGGCATTGAGTGGAGTGGCATAGAGTGGATTGTCGTAGAGTGTCCTGTCATAGAGTGTTATGGTGCACAGTGTTGTGTAATTCAGTGGAGTAGCCTAGAGTCAAGTGGCATAAAGGTGAGTGGCATACAGTGGAGCGGCATACAGTGGAGCGGCGTACAGTGTTGTAGTGAGTTGTGGTGTACAGTGAAGTGCCATTGAGTGGAGTGGTGTTGTGTGGAGTGGAACAGAGTGAAGTGGTGCAGAGAAGAGAAGTGTAAAGAAGAGTGCTGAACAGTGCAGTGGCAAACAGGGGAGTGGCTTGTCATAGGGTAGAGTGGAGTGGCATAGAGTAGAATGGTGTGTCATAGAGTTTATGTTTATGTTTATGGAATTTATAAAGTGCATGGCTGACCAAGGGCTTCCCAGAGCTACCCAAAAAAGGCAAGTGTGGAGGAAGGGTCTTTAAGAAAATAGCCACTTCTTACGTTTTTTCTGAAAATTCTCTTGTCTCTCGTCAGTCTCAATTCCTTAGTCATGGAATTCCTGAGTTTTGGAGCAAGGAATGAAAAGGATCTCCCTCCCCATCTTGATCTCTTTATCCTTAAAGTGTTCATGAGGTAGTCCGATGAGGACCTAACAGATCTTTTAGGGACAAAGGGGGTGACCATGGTGTAGTGGATTGGTGTATCATAGAGGGGCATGTCGAAGAGTGTCTTTGAGTGCAGGGGCATGGAGTAGAGTGGCATGTCGTAGAGAGGAGTGGCATGTCATACAGTGAGTGGAGTGGAGTGTTGTAGACTGGAGTGGCATGTCTTAAAGCGGAGTGTAGTGGTGTGTTGTAGAGTGGAGTGCATTTGTGTGTTTTAGAGTGTTGTAGAGCTACATAAGAATGGAGCGGCATAGAGTGGAGTAGAGTGTTGTAGAGAGGAGTGGCATAGAGTTGAGTGGCATGTTGTACAGTAAAGTGGAGTGGTGTGTCATAGAGTGACATGTCATAGAGTGTTTTACAGTGTAAGGTTGTAGCCATAGAGTGGACAGGCTATAGAGGAGTGTCATGACTTAGAGTGGATATGTATGTCGTAGAGTGGAGTGGCATGTCATAGAGTGCAGTGGTGTGTCGTACAGTGCGGTGGAGTGTCGTTGACAGGAGTGGAATTTCGAGAGTGGAGTGGAGCTGCATGGTGTGAAGTGGAGTGGCTTGTCAGTTAGGTGAATCTGTCAATTACAACATTAACATTTTGAACAAAAAAAACACAGAAATCCAACAGTTATATTTAGCAGAGCTAACTGTAACTTGCGCCATTCACAGCTAATGATTTCCAATATTACATCACTCATGATGTTCTATGACATCATTTATGACTAACATCACTCATGACATCTCAAATGACAACAGTGATGACATTATTGATGACATCCCTGATGACATAATATTTAAACAAAATTACAAATATTAATGTATTTAATTAAAAAAACGATTACATTGAATATAACTTTTAACATTTGGATTTCTATACACATATATAATATAGCGTATATATGTATATATATTGTTTTTCACTGTGCGTGGTGAGAGTGTGACTTATAGTTACTTCAGTTACCTTTAACTGGTGAATTTCACAGCTTTTTTATTTAAAATGTTACCTTTAAATTACATTTTCACCTAACAATTACTAACTGAATTTTTTTTATAAAAATGTAGATTTGGATATTAATAATTTACTTAAATATAACCTCACTTAAAAACATTTTTACCAGTGGATTTCTATTTTTTTATGTAAAGTAATAATTAGGTTAGACTCCCCCATGCAGAGTAGCAACAATGATGTAAAACTGTTCATCGGAGCCTCCCCGCCCACACTACACCGTTGAGAAATAGGGTACGGATTGTCTAACCTAATAATTGGAAGTGGCAGCACGGCAAGGGATTAAGAGACAAGGTTCTTTTTCATGGGATCACAAGCAATGCAAGCGCTATTCAAACGGGTATTTAAATGGCAGGATGGCATTTTTTATGAGCGGATGTAACAGCGCTTTTGAAAGTGAAACAGAAAATGGAGGCTTTAACCACAATGTCCCCATAAGGGATCCATAAAAGGGAAATCAGCAGTGGTGCAATAGTAAAGTGAAATTACTTTCTTAGTGCATGTTGGGAATTGCAGTTTATTTGACGACTACATTGAAACCCAGTAATCTGTGTGTGTTTTTAACCACAATACTTTACAAATTCAAATTCAAATTCAAAAAGCTTTATTCAACAGTAAGTCATAAAAGCACATACAATACACAAAAACTATCACAATACACAGTAAATAGTACGTATACAATACACATGGTTAAAAAGTATTAGATTCCAGTTAATTACTGCCGGATAGCAGAAACTATTAAAATTCATATATAATACATTTAAAATTACTTCATAAAGGAAAAACAACTCTAAAATAAGAATAAGACCTTATAACTAGCTAGCAGCAGTTGGCAATAAAGTGCGTGCATGGATGGTCCAAGCCCACCTTAAAAATTTGGCTAAAGCAATAGCTATATGGGGAGAACAATCAGATCCTAGTATCCTTAAAGCTTCTGTACACCTCAAAGTGCCCAGGGAAGAACAAATAGGTCTCAACCCGTTTTTTTTTTTTTTGATTGAGCCCGCTGCTTTTCAATATTTACATGAGCCCACTGGCCAAAATGATAGAAGAGTCCGGTCTACTCATGTTCTCGTATGCTGATGATTCACAGCTTATTTTCTCTCTATCATCCTCGGACTCCAACAACATCTCGTCATTAAAAATCGGCCTCACTAACATCGCAGAGTGGATGAGAAAAATGTTTCTCAAACTTAATGGCGAGAAAACAGAGCTACTTGTTTTGGGCAAGAACAAAGAACTCTGGGGACCCCAGCACTGGCCTGATGATGTGATGGGTACACCCCCGGTTCCAGTCAAATCAGCCCGCAATCTTGGAGTCATCATTGATGAATCACTTAGTCTTAACCAGCAAGCTACTAAGACATCAGCTACTTGCTTTGCGATTCTAAAGTGGTTGAAGAAAATCTGTTGGATGTTGCCTAAAAATACCCAAAAATCGGTCATCAATGCTCTGATAACCTCCAGGCTCGACTACGCCAATGTGCTATACCTGGGGGCCAACAAGGCCACAACCCGACGACTACAGACAGTGCAAAATGCTGCCGCAAGATTACTGTGGAAAATTCCCATCTCCACACCCACCACCAAGTACATCCGCGAATTGCATTGGCTGAAAATCGAGAACCGGGTAAAATTCAAATCCTTATGTCTTATGCACAGGATTTCAACTAACAACGCACCCAAGTACCTACATAATCTTATACATCCCTACCGTCCATCCCGTACCCTTCGTTCAGCTACAGCCAACCAATTTGTGATCCCCAAAATCAGGCTGGCGAGAATGGGCGGCAGATCCTTTTCATATCTTGGACCCTCCCTCTGGAACACTCTTCCACTGACCCTTAGGCAGGAAACAAATCACTTGAAATTCAGGAAGGCCTTAAAAACCTGGCTGTTCAACATCTAAAAAATCTGAATATCTCAATGCACTGAATCATCAGCGCCGGGAAACCCTTTGTTGGTTAGCTGTAGCGCTATAGAAGTGAAATAAATAAATAAAATAAATAAATAAATAAATAAATAAATAAATAAATAAATAAATAAACCATTTACGTCGTTGTGCTGCATATAGGGGACATACAAAAAATAAATGGGCTGTAGTCTCCGCCATGTCTAGACAGTTATGACATTTTTCATCTGAAAAGGAAGCCCATTTATGAGTAAAAGCTTTTATTGGTAAGGTTTCTATCCTAAATTGAAAGTACAATTTTCAATCAAGGGTACTCTCAATAATATCCCAGTAAGCTTCACAGGACGGCCAATACTTTACTGCAACTGACAAAATGGCTCACCTGTAAACAAGGCTTTCATCTAAGCCGAAACGTGTCAGGACAGATAAGATTTAAATGAGCCTGCCGTCACTCTGTGATTCATTAAAGCACTTGATTTCCTCGAGGTCCTGGTGTGCGGCGCTCTTCTTTGTGTATGGATGAAGAAGATATATATATATATATATATTCACTGAAAAAACCATAGGTTTCACACCAGTTATAGTTAGTTGGAAATTTTACTCGCATAAAACCATTGAAATTCCCACGTTATAGTTAGTTGGACTCACTATAACTTGCGCGTGCAATGCACTGCTGATGACATCACATATTACATCACTTATGACATGGTCAGTGACATCACTCATGACATCACTGATGACACCATCCAGTGAATGTGTGTCTTTCTGAAAAATAAATATGTTATATGTCTATATGTAAAAGTTGATGGAAGAATAAATGTTTAAATAAGTGTTTACATGGATTTTTTTTTTAAATTGATTGGTTAACTGGCTTATTAAGTGTATCTTAGTGAATACATATATTAGTGAGTAATGTTTAAATATTTAAATATATGTATTAGTGTTTCACTTTGTGTATAAGTGACTGCATGGGTTGGTGAGTAGCTGCATGTGTATGTATATGGGTTATTAGATGTTTTTCTTAGTATCAGTATGAGTGTCTGTATGGTTTGGTGGGGGTATTACCTAGCACATAGATGCATGAATGACTGACTCTCTCTTTGTATCTGTTTTAAAGACAGCATATGTACAGGACTGTATGGGTGGATGAGTGTGTATATGTGTGTGTTAGTGAGTGAATGACTGTCTCACTAGTGTCTTTATCAGTAACTACATATGTTTTAATCTAGTATATGTGAATATTGATGTATATAAGTGAGTATATGTGAGAGTAGGAGATTGTAAGAGTTCCTGTTTAAATTAGTATGTGTTTCTATAAGTGATTGTTTAAGAGAGTAAGTATGTGTAAGTTTCTTTAGAAGTAAATTGCTAGTGTGTGTATAGCTGTATATGCAAATAAATGGATGTTTAATAGTTTATTTGCATGTGTGAGTATGTGTCACAGTATTTTTTAGATGACTGTCGGTGTGTAACAGGATGTATAGGTGTATCACTACATATGATGAGTAAGTATATGTATGAGTGACTATATAGAACTGTTGGTGAATGAGTGGATGTGTATATAGAAGGTGGAATTATTGAATTGGTTGTTGTAACTGGTATGAGTATCTCCTTTTTTTTGAAAATTTTTGTTTCTATTTTTGAATATGTGTTTCAAGGGTTACATTACAGTGAAAGGAGGTCTGTAACTCTGTCACAAGGATGTGTCATCAGTGATGTCATGAGTGATGTCACTGACCATGTCATGAGTGATGTAATATGATGTCATCAGCAGTGCATTGCACGCGCAAGTTATAGTGAGTCCAACTAACTATAACGTGGGAATTTCAATGGTTTTATGCGAGTAAAATTTCCAGCTAACTATAACTGTTGTGAAACCTATGGTTTTTTCAGTGAATTTAATAGGTTTTTTAAATGCTAATTCCTAACTATAACTGGTGTGAAACCTATGGTTTTTTCAGTGAATTTCAATGTTTTTTTAATAGCAAATCTCTATAGGTATAAAAAGTAAAAAAATTTATAACGAATTTTCTATTGTATAATTATGTAATTTTTTATTTTTTTATTTTTTGCCCTGGGGTACTCCCGGGGCGCGTA
Organism: Lissotriton helveticus; assembly: GCF_964261635.1. Classification (NCBI taxonomy): domain Eukaryota; kingdom Metazoa; phylum Chordata; class Amphibia; order Caudata; family Salamandridae; genus Lissotriton; species Lissotriton helveticus. The sequence goes on from NC_136067.1 coordinate 1,956,426,510, forward strand.
CCGGTAAACGCACGGGTAAGCGCAATGTAACGGCGCGCCCCGGGCGCGTACCAGGGAGCGTCCCATTAGCGCTATTCTCACGAACGAAAACAACATCGTGACGTTTCGTGTAACCGCGTGATGCGTCATATGACGCACTGCGTAAGCGCACCCGGAAGCACGCAAGCGCATACGATCGCGCAATGTCCTGACGTGCTTACGCTACGTGCCCCGGGGCGCGTAGCGTAAGCGCGTCGGGCCATGTGACCTGAAAATAACACTTTTCATTGGTGCAGATCAGTTTTGGTTCCCAAATGATGAAAGCCTGGATCATGTGACTTGAAAATAACACTTTTCATTGGTCCAGAACAGTTTTGTTTTCCAAATGATGAAAGCCCCCACCTTTTTTCCTTATTCTGACTTTGTCCTTTGACTGAGGAAGACCTGTTTCAACAATTAAGAGAATTATTTTGTACTTTCAAATGGCTACTGTAGCAGCAACAGCTGGAGCGTCTGCACCACCACCACCACCACCACCACCAAGAGGACCACCACAACAGTACATTAGTGGTCAAGAAGAGGAGGAGGAGGAAGAGGAAGAGGAGGAGGGGAGAAGATGGCTGCATGAAGACAATACCCCATACCAGAAAAGGCCACACATTATATGGGAGTTTTTTTCTATCCCAGAGGGCATGAAAAAAGTCACTGCGTCCAAGGTGACTTGTCTAATCTGTGGCATGGAACTTTCAAGGGGCAACCCTAACAAGAAGTATTCTTTTGGAGAAGTGTGGCTCAATGGTTAGAGCGGCAGACCCTGATGCAGAGGTCTAGCCCGGGACCAGGGTTCAATTCCCCGCCTCGGCGGGTCTTGAGCTCAAAAATTCCACGGACCTGATAATTCTCGCCTCGGCGCCTATTCCAATCATTGAGTCCCACTCTGCAACTCTGGGCAACAGCTTGCTTAATCTCCACAACGGCCCCCACATTGCTAAGGATGCCTGGCCTCCACCTTGGGGGTACCCAGGAGTGGACACCTCACAGGGAAAGCCAGGATGGGTTCCACAGCGGTATTCGTACAAGCGCCTTGAGACCCTTGCGGGTGAGTAGTGCGCTATACAAGTATCAATTTTTTTTTTTTTTTGGTAATAATACCATGATTAGACACATGACCCGCAAGCATCCGAACAACTATTCTCGTGCAGAGATGAGGGAACTGGCCAGTAACCTCCCCCAATCTTCAAGGACCACCTCCAAAAGAAAGCAACCCACTCCATCGGGACCAGAGACAACGGAGACGATGCCTTGCATTCAATCATGATTTGAGGATTTCCGAATAACATGTATTTATTGAAGTAAGCTCATCTCCTATGGTGAAAAGAGCGTCAAGCTCATCGTCCTTGCTGGTGACAACCACAATTGCCCCAAAAAACCCAAATGTTTTCAGTTTTTTGTTTTGTGCTCCAGTTGAGCCATTTTCAATTCCCTTTTTTTTTTGTTTCTCCCCATAAAAAATACAAAAAAATATAAAACTGATCAGAAAAGCCAAAAAAAGTACAAAATGTTAAAAAAAAACAATAAAAAAAATAAAACAACAAAAAGAAGAAAAAAAACAGTTCTTTTTAGAACTACCTTTAATTTATAAAAATAAACCTATATTTTTAAAGAATCTCTGTCAATTTGTTTTCCTTAGGGTACGCGTACTGGGGCGCGCACCCAAAAAAAAGAAAAAAAAATTAATGAAGGAGTTAGCATGAGGGAAGAACACAAAGAGAGTAATGTTAAGAGAAAGAGAGCTACAGGGAGAAACACAGAGGGATTGTTTATTACATAGTAAAAAGCAGAGAAGGTGTAATAGGGTGAAAGTGAGAAAAGTAAAATGACTAAAGGAGCGAAAGAAAGGAAGAGAGAGGAAGAAGACTAAAGTAGAGATAGTGGGAGAATGTGAGCGGGTGTTGAAAGAATAAGAAAGGACAGTAAAAAATGGACAATGAAGGGTAGTAGCGGAACCGGGATAAATGAACGGTGAAGGAGGGTGAGAAAAGACCAGTTAGTGTAAGTAAAGAGGGGTGAAAGAGGGTGAAAAATTGAATTAGGATAAGACACGGGGAGTGACAAAGAGAAAGGACAAAGAGAGTAAAGGAAACTGTGCCTGAATGGGTTTGAGTGAAACAGCAAAGAAAGGTAAGTAATGCAGTGTGTGTGACTTATAGGGAGTCAGTGGGTGTAGGTCGGGGTGTGGGTGTGTAAGGTGTGTCTGTGGGTGTGGGTGTGTGGGGTGTTTCAGTGTGGGTGGAGGTGAGGGTGTGTGAGGTATGTGTGGGGAGTGTGTGACTGTGGGGGTGTGGGGTTGTGTGCGTGTGGGTGTGTGTGGGACGTACTTGTAGGTACCTAAAACAGCCACAGAACCCAAAAGCTCTTTTCAGAGCTACCCTACCTCTAATCACTCAAAATGATTATTTTACACTTCTATTTTCACTATTTTTCACCAAAGAACGCTCCCTGGTACGCTCCCCGGTGCGCGTACCGGGCGCTCCCCCCGCGAAAATCGAAAAAAATAATAATAATTTGACCCGCGGGACCCTTTTATGGCCCCCATATCAAACCTAGGGGGTCAGGGAGGGTCTACCCTGCCCCCTTTTGGTTATTTCCCCCTTTGTTTTTGCCACCTCTTGTGTCTCGATCCTACCGAAACACAAGATGGCGGCTGCTCCAAACTGTTTGGAATGTTTACATACACCCGAGAGCCAATCAGCTTTCCGTGCGCAAGTCGCGTGGCGCGCCCGGAGCGCTCCCCGGTGCGCGTACCGGGGCGCGCTTATAGATATATATATATTTTTTAACCTAAATTACTCAAAATCCACTGGAGCACATATCTTGAGACATAGCAAAGGCACATCGGGCTACCAGTCCCTACAATTTTGCCAAGTTTGGTGGGAATCCATTCAGCCGTCCGGGCTAAAAGTGAGTCCAACCGCCCTATGGAAATTAACATGGAGAAAACACGTTTTGGGACCCCCCTTTTATCTCGGCCCCCGCTTGACGAATCCCCCCCAAACTTTCAGGGAAGGAGCAGAGAGCCGCGAGGCAAAGATAAGGAAAATTTCAGGCAGATTCCTCAACTGGCGTCAAAGTTATTCTCAATAGAATGTTGCGATTTCCCTATGGAAAACAATCCTAACTATAACTACCTACTGGCGACCGCCAGTAGGTAATATATATATATATATATATATATATATATGTATATATGTGTACCTAAAAATGCCCAGCATTTGAGGCCGCACAACACTGTGATGAAGGAAACATCCTTATTTAGAAGAAACAGGCAGCTTCCGATTCCGTGATACATCCTGTGGCCTGACGCGTTTCGATGGACTTTTACCATCTCTTCAGAGGCCTTGTGAGCAGGAAATAATATGACGTGCATGACTCGCCGCCCATTATATTAATTGGCTTACCGTATGCCGAGTTTGTTGCATTTTGGGCAGCGTAGTCCATTTGAGCACTATTTATCCGAAGAACTTCATGGATGCGGACAGGGGGAAACCCCCCCTGTAAATGGTACTGTGATCCGTAATTTAACAGGCAAAGTCCGATTCGGGAAGCCTAATGGAGGGCTTGAAAAACATTTATCCTGCAATCAATCGTGGGCATGTTACCCACTGGGTCAGGCCACAGGATGTATCACGGAATCGGAAGCTGCCTGTTTCTTCTAAATAAGGATCTTTCCTTCATCACAGTGTTGTGCGGCCTCAAATGCTGGGCATTTTTTGGTACATACATATATATATCTATATATATATGCAAAAAAGAAGGAGAGAACTCTAGGTAGTTCTCAAGTTTAGGTGGAAAGCAGCTCCTGTTAGAGCAGTCTCAACACCAGCGACACTAGATCTGCTCACCTCAAATGTCTGTTTTTCTATCAAAATCTTTAAGCATAGGATTAGCAAAGTGCCATCCACACCGAGATAGAAAAGGACAAAGTCTTTTGCCATTTCTACAGCAAACTCTTTAAGCATAGGACTAGCACAGTGCTGTCCCTGCCGAGCTGAAAAATGACAAAAGCCCTTTATCACCCCAGGCACAACACCACAGCTTTGAAATGGTAAAATACCAACTTGTCATTCATAGCTGTGTGCACTATCAGGTGTTGGGCAGCCAGGCCCTGTGCCCAAGTGCCCGCTGCACTAATGGCAGCATGGGGTTGGGCACCCTGCCCAACCCCCCACACGCATGCCCTAATGGTGTGCACTGCTAGGAGTTGGGTGCCAGCAGGGAGTTGGGCACAGGGCCTGGTGCATGTCAGGCCCTGTGTCCAACCTCATGCTGCGCATGGCAATGCACTTACTTTACGTTTAAAAAAGTATAAAAATTCACTGATCAAAACAAAGATTGAAATGATGTTATTGTTAGCTACAGTAATAATATCTTACTTTGCATTAAAAAAACTTAGAAATTTACTGAGAAAACCAAAGTTTAAACAAATGTTATAGTTAGGTGAAAATGGCACTTAAAACATATCGTTCTATACGAACAAAACCGCTGTAATTGACCAGCCCTTGCCATGCACTGCTTATAACTTCACATATTACATCACTTATGACATGTTCTGTGATAGAATTGATAACATGACTGCAACTCCACCTCCTCCTACTAGCAAAGCAGGACATCCCACGAAAATGCTAGACAGTGAGAGGGGACAACTCCTAATCACCTTTTCGCAGAAACTGACAAAGGACCATCCAGCCTCTACCTCTTCCTCCATGATGTCGGCCATCTTGGACTAGTCTCTGACTTTCTCGGCAGGCAATCCTGGAACACTCTCATCAGCTGCTAGCTCCCTTATAACCTCTCTCTCCCCTCCTTAATGCACAGGACCTCCTCAACGAGTATTGATTAGGCTTTAGGATAGCCCCTCCGCAATCAGCCCAATCACAACCACACTCACTCCAGCGTCCACCTCACATTTATAGCTCTTTCATCACATTACCTCACGACTCTCACCATGGAGATCACCGACACCCACACTTACACAATCAACTACCCCCCATGCTCTCAAAACAATCTGCCAAAACCTTCAAGCACAATTTTCTGAAAGCCCACCCAGAAACTCCTTTTGCAGATCCCTATTTCTCCCCTCGTAATGGTCACACGACCACCGACATCATCTTCTACACCAAACGCAGAGCACAATGGAGGAAAGCCTTCCTAGCTGTACTCCCAGTCTCCTCCACTAGGAAATCCACACATGGTCTCCTGTTGCATATTATTCCATCACAACTCTTCCAAGCGACAGCCACCATCACTATTTACAATAATGGCATTATTCTCACCCAGTCTAAGGATCGTAGCCTTAACCTATTTGACAGCATTTTCCTCATCATTAAAGAGCAGGTAGCCAATCCACTGCCCCAACCTACCGCCTCTCTCAACACCCAACACATCTCCTCATCAACCCAGTCCCACACTACCCCACTCCCAACCCTCCTGACTCCAAGATGTCCAGAGCCGCCCGCCACCCTCAACCCTACTACCTCACCCTACAACACGCATCCTCTCTCGCCACCTAACCACCCCCTGGCTATAACCACCTCACCTCCTTTCATATCCATCCCCCCCTCCTCATCTCCAACCCACCTCCTCTCTCTTCTAGCCCCCCTTCCTCTATCTTCACCTCCCCTCCTTTTACATCCAGTCTGCCCTCCACCTACCCTATCCCCCCTCTCACCCCTAGTTCCCCACCCCCTCGCGCACCACCACCTACTCAACGCCCTACCCTCCCACACCCAGTCCTCCTGACCCCTAGGAGCCCAGAACTCTGCGTCACCCTCGAGCCTCTCACCCCACCCTTCAACATACATCTCCTCTCCCCACATAACCTCCCCTCCTATGTCACCACTCCTCCTCCGCTCACATCTAGCCCCCCCAGTCCATCACTACCCCCACGCCTCCTACATCTAACACACCCTCATCTTGCCACATCCCCTCCTGCCCCCCTACACCCACCTCCTCTACTCTTCCCACTACTCCAACACCCCCCCTCTCTCTACCCCCCCTCCCCTCACACCTTATCCCTACTCTTCCTCTCACAGTACCACCCCCCCTCCCACCTCCCACTCCCCCTTTAGATTGCCACCCTGCCCCCTGTTTCCGTCACCGTCACCCTCTGGCCCCCTTCCCCCCATAACACTTCCAGCTCCTCTCCAGCCGGATCCTGTCCTTGCCCCCCACCCTCCTTTAACACCCTCCCCTACCCTATCTCTCCCCCACCCCCCCTACGTTACTCACCTATGTCTCCACCTCCGAAACACCCTCCATACCGACCCTTGACACATACGCGACATCCTATCCACCTCCCACCCCCACTCTCGCCACTCCCCTTTCAGCTCTCACACCCAACCGAGCCATCCCCCCTCTACCTTTACCTCGTTGTACTACCCCCAATACTACCATTCCCAACCCCACCCTTGACAAGATCATCACCCTTCTCCAAATCAAAGATGAGTTGCAAACTTTCAAAGAAATACTCTCTTGTCAACCTAGACTCCCCTCTCTTCCTAGTACCCACCTACCCCACAAACACCGCACCCTTCCCACACACCTACACATACACAATCCCCCTCATTGGACTTCCATTCCTGCCCATAACTCTCCCAACCGCCCTCGCCGATGCATCAATCATCTCACACGTTATGACATTCGTGCCCTCCTGCACTCCTACGCAACCTCTCCCATGACCCACACAGCCGCCACCTACCTTCCCATCCCCACCATCCATTCCAACCCTCACAGGCCCCCCACTCAAAATAATAGAGGCACCATCTCTAACAATCTGAAGAAAGTCACCCTCACTCTGGACCCCTCCGCTTCCCTACCCCCCGGCTCAAATGCACTCTACTTAACTGCAGATCTGCCCCCAGACACGCCTCTGACATAGCTGACCTCATTATCGCACATGAACTAGACCTTACCATACTCACTGAAACCTGGCTAACAGCATCCTCCTCCCCCCTCCTCGACATTCTAGTTCCCCCCAATTATCACATCATCAGATTAGACAGGGCTGATAGGACAGGAGGTGGAATAGCATGTATTCATCTTAGTAACCTCTCAGTAACCAGAGCCATTTCTCCCATATTCTCCTCCTGTGAACATCTCTGCCTTGACGTCAACAGTGAGGGCAACCCAGTATGCTCTCTACATATTATTTACCACCCACCAGGGGACAACCTCACCTTCGCTGAACACCTCATGGACTTCATCACAACTAACTCGGGTCGAAAAAACACACAAATATTCCTTGGCGACTTCAACCTTCACTGGAATGACCAAAACGATTAGGTGGTTAACTGTCTCAACAACTTCCTTAACACTTTAGACCTCACCCAATTCTGCAACAGCCCCACCCATGACAAGGGTTCTATCCTAGACCTCATTATCTCCAAAGTTGACGTCATCCAACTCGATTCAATCCAACCTTGTGACTGGTCCGACCACCACATTATCACATTCTTCATCAATGAGCAGGTGAAACTCTACCCAGCCCAACCCACCAAACCCAAGATCTGGAAAAGAGACCTGAGGAACCTCAATCCCATCTCCGCTCCCTCTCCTAGCTACAATCTACTCACATCCCCAATCGGCAACGACGATGTCCAGGCTCTCACCGATCACTACCTCAACTCAATGGCTACATTAGTCAACGAAGTTGCCCCCCTTCAGCTAAAGAGAGTCTCCTCCAAAAGCTCAAAGCCTTGGTACGACGGTCTACTTAACAATGATAGACGAGACATGAGACTAGCAGAACGTAACTGGAGAACCACCCCATCAGCTATACATCTCACTACTCTAAGGAAAAAAAGAAATGCTTATTTCAGGAAAATCAAAAGATCGAAAGCGGACTTCTTTAGCCATCAACTAAACCAAGCAAAAAACCGACCAAAAAAAACTATTCGATCTAATCAAAACTCAATCCAAAGATGACCCACAGCAAACACATAACACAACCAGCATGCTACCATCCTGTGAAGAATTTGCAACCTACTTCAATCTAAAAACAGACAACATCAAGAAGGATCTCCTCGCTGACCTAAACCTATACTCCAACCCCCTCTGTAAAACACCCATCACACTAAAAAATAATGCTACTTGGGCATCCTTCGATACCTACACGGGAGAATCCATTGGCAAGATCCTCAGTACTCTGAAGCCCTCCAATCACCTCTCTGACCCTCTACCTGCAAACGCCGTAAAAGACCTCACCCCATGGCTTCTCCCGCTTTGGACCAAAATCATTAATAGCTCTCTCCAAAAAGGATCTATCCCGGACTCCCTCAAAATTGGACAAGTATTGCCTATACTAAAGAAACCCACAGCGGACCCTATCGACCTCAATAACTATCGCCCCATCTCCAACATCCCTATCTTAGCCAAACTGTTAGAGAAATGTGTTCCCCTCCAACTGACAAAACACATCGATCATTACGACCTCCTCAACCGACATCAATCCGGCTTCCGTGCAGGCCACAGCACTGAATCAGCCATGACACACATAATTGATGACGCACTCCAAATCCTAGACCAAAATGGTACCTGCCTCCTCATCCTACTCGACCTCTCATTTGCGTTCAACACGGTCAAACACGAGAACTTACTCGACCTGCTGAAACTCAGAATGGGTATCTCTGGGTCAGTACTCAAATGGTTTACCTCCTTCCTACAGAACCGGACCCAGAAATTCAAAACTAACAACACCATGTCCACACCCGTACCAGTTACTCTTGGTGTCCCACAAGGTTCCTCCCTATCCCCGACCCTGTTCAACCTAATCATGGAGCCACTCACCACACTGCTTCATGCATCTAAGGAGCAATTCCACATGTATGTGGATGATACCCAACTCTACCTCAAACTACAATCCCCTGAAGACATCACACTACTCAACTCTACACTCAAGGTCACACAGACCTGGCTGGCTGAGAACCATCTGAAACTCAATGCTCTAAAAACAGAATTCCTCTTAATCGCACCCCCTTCCAAAATCCCCATCTCCAAGGATTGGCTGAAACACCTCACTGCACTCAACGTCCAACCTACCATTGTAGACTCAGCTAAATCCTTAGGTATTACCCTCGACTCCAATCTGAATATGCAACGACACATCAGTAATACAACCAAGGGAGCAAATTTCCAAATTAATACCTTGAGGAAACTGAAACCCTTCCTCCCACCCAACGATTTCAGAACTGCAGTCCAAGCGCTAGTTATCCCTAGGATTGACTATGGAAGTACCACCCTCTGTGGCCTCCCCCTTTCAACAACTGCTCCATTAAGAGCCTCTATCAATGCTGCAGCAAGGCTCATAACTGGATCAAAAAAACGTTCTCACATTTCTCCTGACTTAAAATCCCTGAATTGGCTTCCATTAGAAGCTAGAATACATATGAAAATCGCCTGCATTACTCACAAGGCTTTACACCACAGCTCGCCCAGCTACATCACCCAGAAATTGACAATTTCCGGAGGCTCTAGATCCACAAGAACCGCAGAAACTCTCCTCTTGAAACCACAAAGATTCCACAAGAAAAAGACATACAAGCGCTCCTTCTCAGGGATGGCCCCCAGGATCTGGAACTCCCTCCCCCCAGAAACCAGACTTATCTAATCCTTGGCATCCTTCAAAAAAGAAGTCAAAGCGATCCTCCTGGCTAAACTCACATGAACATAAACTCTACTAACTCAGTTTGCTTGTTTGTTTTCCCCCTTGTATTACTCTGTATGCATCATTTATCCTGCACAAATGTCCTTATGTCATTCTCCCTCTTATTGTCCTCCTCTCATATGTATGTGAAGCGCTCTGATATCTGTCAAGGATCTAGTTCGCGCTATACAAAACTCTGAAAATAAAAATTAAATAAATAACATCTGAAATGACATATTGATGACAACACTGTACATGGCATGAGGTATAGTTACTTGAGATAGCTATAACTGGTGAATTTCAGTGGATTTTTTGTTTTGCGCTCTCTGACACACCTTCACAAAACTTTCAAAGGAAAGTTCTTCCAACAGAACACCTTCCTGGAAAGTTTCAAATTAATCCATCAAGCAGGGGCAAGAAAAATTGGGGAGGGATTTCCCAAAAATGTTTTTTTTCCATTTAAATTCCCAAAAGAAATTTGGCAATCAACACAGAAAAAACAACTGAACAGAATTACACCAGATTTGGCAGAAAAAAACAAGTAAATGATGTAAAAAGAACTGTATAAAAATTGAAAAATAAAAATGTTGAAGAAAACACAGAAAACAAACAAAAAATTAAACCTCTAGGTTCTACAGATGGAGTTGGCCACCTGTGGGGGCAGGGAGGTGGGGGGTTGGATGCAGAGCCTTGTCACACACCTGCCAATTCCAAAGGCCAAGCGCAGTGGAGGGTTACCCACTAGTGGAGACTTGGGTGTAAGGCATGGCTGCAGGCTAGGCTATGTGGCCACCCCCTGTGCCGCATTCAGCCAAATGCTCTGTTCAGTAGTTGGGTTGGATGAATATGATTAAAAAAACAGAATTTCACTGAAAGGAAATACAAAGGTCAAAGTGACGTTTTCATTAGGTATGCTAAGAGTTTAAGTTAAAAGAATTCTACAAATTCACTGAAAAAACAAAGTCTAAAGTGACATTTTAGCTGGTTAGGTAAATAATGTTTTAGATTACATAAAAAAAAAATCACTGAGAAAAACAAAGGTTAAAGCAACATTATAGCTAGGTGATGTAAGAATCTAAAAGATGACGTTTAAAAACAACAAAAAAACTGACATTTAGCAGTTATCTTCATAGATATTGTTATAATTATAGTTATAGTTTACTGAGCTAACTATACCTTGCGCCCCCACCATGCCTTGCTGGTAAACTCACATATTTCATCACTCATGATATGTTAGATGACATCATTGCTGACATTACTTATCACATCACTAGTGCCATCATCAAGTGGATATGACAGCTTGCCATAATGTTTTCAAACGGGAAGATATTTAGTAAAATACACTGAGACCCAATTATCCACAACCTCTGTAGTACTAATAGGCATTACTTTTTTGCAACAAGCAGTACAAACAAAAATATGAAGGATGTCTATGAAATCACCCACACTGCGTAGATATTATGCTCCTTTTTTAGTGGTATAAGGGTGTGAAAGAAACATAATGGCTCTGTATGACATCAGCAACCTTGACTATTGTTCAAAAACACTGTTAGGTCTTTTTGAATACCTCATCAGACATTGAATATGAAGTCAACGACTTCACTTCTATACATTAATCAATTATAAGGCATGTACTTACAGGCTTTATAGACAATGCTCCGTTGTATGTGAAAATACCATAAACATACTTTGTAAAAGAGCAGAATTGCTTACACCATTTTGAGTTCACTTAAATATTGCGTTGTGAAGTGACTTTAAGTGAGTCATCCATACACGCTACTCACTGCAATAATGCATGTCGCAGAATTTTAAGTGAACGTTTGAAAAGAAATAGCTCCACTTTATATATCTGTTGTTCTTATAGAAATGGTAGCACTACATAACAACTCTTTTAAGTCATCGTGTAAATGGATTTCTACAGGAGAATGATGTATTGTAAGGATAAGCTTTAGTTTTTCTCACATATTTTTAGTATAAGGCCTTTGAATTAAGGCACATCCTATTTAAATGCATGCCTGAAACCCTACTTGCGCTCAGTCTCTAGTGTTTTATTTTTAAAGTTTTAATTAGTGCGAACTCGACCCAAGACATCGGGTATCAGAGCGCTTTACATGAGCCCCAGTTTTGTTACAGATGGACACATATATTTTTTTTTTGTTAGGCACGGGGAGATTAAGTGATTTGCCCAGAGTCACAGGATGTTGAGCATCGTTACTGAGACTCAAACCCGATTCCCCAGCTTCGAGGTCGACAGCTCTAGCCATAAGGCTACAGCTTGTTTAAGCAAAGCAACTTTTACCATACTGAATGAGACTTGTTTCCTGTACTATATTGTTTCTATATGAAAAGCAATAGCTTTGATGATGTCAGCAGTGATCTGATCAGTGATGTTATCAATGATGTCATTTGAAATGTCATCAGTGATATTATCAATGGTGTCATTTAACATGTCATGAGTGATGGAATATGTGAGGTCATAAAAAGGGCAGGACGGGGGAACACGTTATAGTTAGTTCAATAAAATATAACAGGCACATTTCATTTTGTGTTATTTTTTAAATGTAAATTTTTATATTATTACAAAGCCTAACTATGGGGCTGATTAGGATTGCGTTTTTTTCGCATCCTCCGGGCCGGCGGAAGTGTCCGCCAGCCCGGAGGATGCGGAAAAACCACAGCGGAGCCTTCAAAGACCCCCCACCAGATTAGGATGGCTGGGGGGTCAGGAAGACCTCGGCAGCTTTTCCGCCGCGGTCGCCTTCCGACTGCGGCGGAAAAGCTCTAACATGTCTGGCGGTGTCTATCAGACATGGCCAGGTATATTAGGATGTTGGTGGTCCTATGCCTTTTCCGATGCCTTTTCACTTCGGGGGCCCGTTGCGGGCCCCCTGGGTGAAGTGGCGGTGGGGGGGTGCACATGGGGGGTACCTATGGTACCCCCCTGCATTTGCGTACACAAAGCAGCAGGCACTGCGCGGTGCTTGCCGCTTTGTGCATGCAAATGCAATGCATGCATTTTTAACCTTGCGGCGGGTGCAGCTTGAAGCTGCACCCGCCGCAATGTTAAAGATAGAGGATGTGACCGCCACCCTGGCGGTCACATCCTAATCTGCTCGGAGGGAACGCCGCAGCCCATGCAGACGTTCCCTCCTCCTCAGGGGTCGCGGACGGACTCAAGTCCGTCCGCGATCCTAATGGGCCCCTATAATGGCACTTTAATCTTAGATTTTTCAGTAAATTTCTTGAATTTGAAAAACATAAGCTAAAATCTTCTTACCTTATCTAAATATAATATGACTTTAGCATTTGTTTTTTTACTGAAAATATATATATATGAGTGCATGGATGTGTGATTTAAAATTCAAAATTATTTATTTTGCTTAACATTTATGCCTATGGGGTGATATTTTAAGTCCGTGTATCCATTTTTTTCTTTGGGAGTATATTGCAGTACTTCTGGGTGACCATGTGTGGTGCTGGACTTACTCCAAGGCTGGGCTGGAGCACATTCACAACTGTTTTATACCTTTTGGTCTATAGAATCTTTAGAAGTGTAGTTTGTAAATAGCAATGGGCTACTCTTTAGTGTGTCAGTGTTTGAATTTGCATGCCACTACTTGAACACCTCCTTGCACCCCTCTAAGCCCCTCCTTAACCCTCTTATTTCCCCCCCATTTAGTAGTGAGTATTCCCCCACTTTCTAGCCACTCCCCTGGCCCTTTCTACATTTACTTCTAAAAAGTATACCTATGTGTGCGGAGATCTGCGCATGTGTGGGTGATCTCTCCACACATAAAAGACAGAGAAGTGGAGGCAGAGACGTCTGTTCATAGGTTTGTAAATATGTATTTGAGTTTTATATAGCGCTGGCTAACACGGAGGCATCAGGGCGCTTCACATAAGGAAACAGCGAGTTAAGATTACCACATATTCACATATCTTACAGAATGATTACGTAGTTGAGACCGGTGTTACTAACGATCATAAAATCACAACACAAGAAGACCAACAGCAGAGAAAATAACGAATAGCATATTATAGTATGTTAGTAGTACTATTGTAGTACTTCTAAACATGCTATGAATTGTGATTTGTGAATACGACCCACATGAGGATGAATATTTAATTTATTAGCACACAGGCAATGCACAATCAAATATATTGTCTAGTCAGTGTTAATTGTATGTGTTTATACAAGAAGTAAAGCTTATTGCTGTTTGTATGAATTATTTACTAAACACTGGCTCTACAGCGCTATAGCAATTTTAACTCAAGTTGAACTTTGCAACGTACCATAAAAGTCCTATAGCCGCCACCAGATCATCTCTATGTGTGCTATAGAGTTTTTAGTTTTAGTTTTTAGACCCTAACATCGGCTATCAGAGTGCTTTACATGAGCACCAGTTTTGTTACAGATAGACACATTCATTTTTGCTAGGCACAGAGAGATTAGGGGGCAGATGTATCAACAAATTTTTTAGTCACAAACGCTGTGTATCGCAAAAAAAAAGCGTTTGCGACTAAAAAGTAGGAAAATGGTATGTATGTAAGAAGTCGCATTGCAATGTAAGGAATCGCTATATTTGCGAGAACAGCTTTTCTGCTATTTATTTGTCATTTCTTATTCTGCGAGGTATTTTGTTAGCGAAATTCGCAAACCAGAAATCGCTAAATTAGAAATCGCAAAGAGATGTATGAAAAATTCACAAATTGCGAATTTAAGAAAATCGCATTTTATTAAATCGCAATTAACACCAACTAGATGTAGGTGGTAACCAGGTTGAAAGTATAAAAAGGAACCCACAATGCAATGGAAAGTTCCAAAATGGCTGGACTATACCTGATAGCCAGGAGGCTGCGTGTCCATGCCCTTGCACAGAAGAGACAGAGACAGGAGCGAATATTCAGACTGCGCATCAAGCTGTTCCAGCAGACTGAAGAGGACTTCTATGACAAATACAGACTTCACCCACACACCATCTTGGATCTCATTAATGAATTGAAACCTTTTTTGGAGCATCCAACACGCAGGACACAAACAATTCCTACCCATGTGCAGGTATTGTGCTCACTGCACCTTTTGGCTTCAGGGTCTTTTCAAAGCGTCATTGCAGAGGTTGGCGGGGTGTCCCAGAGTGCTCTTTCACGCTTTTTCCATGCCTTTCTGGATGCAATGCTGAACAGGCTTCAACATCACATCTACTTTTCAAACACCCAACAAGCCTTGCAAGAAACAAAACTGGATTTTTACCAAATTTTCCACATGTGATTGCTTGCAGTGATGGCACCACTATTGCCATCACACCACCAGCAGCCACAGAATATGTGTTTAGAAATAGGAAAAGCTACCATTCCCTCAACTTCCAGATTGTGTGCAATGCTAAATACATCATCAATGATATTGTGGCAAAATACCCAGGCAGCACACATGACATAGGGGAATTTATAGACGTCTGAGTGCTGGACAGTTTGGAGAGGGACACCTGCTAGGTAAATGAATCTCATCCATCCATCCATGCATACATTAGTAAATTATCAATGGAACACACAGTCACTCTTACTTTTCTTCCATGCAGGTGACAGTGCCTACGCAGTGCGTGACTTCATCCTAACGCCATATTTGAATCCATCAAATGCAAGTGAGAGAAGATACAACAGGGCACACCGGTCAACGCGCGGCGTCATTGAACGCACATTTGGAATTTTAATAAGCCGTTTCCGGTGCATACACAAAAGTGAAGGTGCATTGCAGTACAGTCCAGAAACATGTTGTAAGATTGTAACTAGCTGCGCAATGCTACATAACATGGCAATGAGAAAAGGCACTGACATTGAAGTGAGTGACTCAGACACATCTGATGATGATGCCATTCCTCCACCTAGAAGGGCAACAGCAGGAGTAGGAGCAGCGGCTGGCCGGCAGAGACGGTCTGAGATAACACGAAATTACTTTTAGGTAGGACAAGTACTCTCACAACATATCTGTTTTTTGCAAGTGATGTGTTTAATCACAAAACAAAAACCCTACTACTGTTTTCACCCATGACATGTTACTGCACAGTCATGCTAATGTCCCATTAATTAAAAAGAAAGCCATATGTGATAATGCAGAAAGGAGAAAGTATTGCAATGTACATGTTCACTTTTTGCGGTGGCGGCTAGGTGCAGGGCGGTGTTCACATTCCATGCTCTCCAACACAGGTGTAGTTCCAGCATGTCTTCCACTTCTGCACTGCGTGAGTTGAGAAGTTGCAGTGGGGTTGTTGCTACTCCTGCTGGAGGTGTCCTCGCTGTCTGCTGAAGCCATTAGGGCGCTGGCACCAGAGTTTGCAGTTTGTAAAATCTGAACAGCAGATGTAACCTTGTCCAGGCCTTTGGCAATGTTTTGAGTGCATTCACTCATCTCCCTCTGCATGTTGATGCTCCGCCTAGTAAAGTTACATGTAACTGTACATAGCCGGTTAATGGCCTTTGTTTATCCATGCATTCTTCCATGTGCACGGTGAGCAGCCCTGTTCCGAGATGTCTCTGTGCGTTCAAGTGTCATGCACAGTCTGTCAATTGAAGCTGCCATACACTTCATGCCCTCACCCATGCTTTGTTGGTTATTGCTCAATTTTGAAAGCTGTCTACTAATTGACCGTAGGGCCTTATGTTGCAGGCGCTGCACATAAAGCATATCCTGCTCTAAACCAGCAAAAACTCTGGGTGTTTCTGGATGAACAATGCTGCTCCTGGGTCTATCCAAACTATATGTACGTGGCCTTCTTTGCGTTTGTTGTTGGACTTGGCTAGCAACAGGGACCACTGGATCAAGGCCACTGTCTCTTGTATCCCCTTCAATGTTAAGGTAATCTTACAAAGGAGGCAGAGGGGCCACATGTCTGCGCTTCCTGCACACAATTGGAGTAGAGACAGTCTCATCACTACTTCCTCCTTCTACCCCAGAGACAACATGGAGTGGTGATTCATCGCCCTCTGTGTGATCCCTTGATTCCCTTGATTGTGCTGTGGATGTAGAGTGAGACATATGAGTTTGTGTTTTGCTGTGCAACTTGAAACAAATAAAGGTTTCTGATTTCAAAATCTGACATTATTCACACTCTAATTCTGACTACCAATAACACCACAATGTGGGCCTGTGTTTCATTGATGTAAGATTAAAAATATCCTTGTACAACTACAACTCCCATGATGCATTTCTAAATGTATGTTAAGCAGTGTACCAGGACTTAGAAATTCCTTGCACTGAGTACATGTATCAGAACTGTGCACATGCATTACCCACTAATTTTGGACTTCATAAAATGCATCTTACCTTGTGCACTTTGTGTAGTGTCAGAGCTGTCTATATCAGCCACTCCACTCACACTCTCAGGCAGGAGAGTGGCCTCCACAAGTTCTTCGTGTGGTGTAGGTTGCTCTGCTGTGGAAGTTCCACCTCCAGTCTTGTGTGCCTCCTTTATCCTTTCAGCCACCCTTTCTTTTGATCTCTGGTGCATGTCGTACCATCTCTTCCTAAGTTCTTCTATGGTACGGTTGGTCACTCCCACTGTATTCACTTTTTGCTGTATATCCAGTCAGATCTTCCTTTTTCTGGATTCAGGCACTTTTAATGCTTTTTTTCCAAAAAGCAGCTCATGGCTGCATACCATCTCCTCAATTAGGATTTCCTGCTCCTTTTCTGAAAACGTATGTTTTCTCTTTCTTTTTTCACCAGCCATTCCCTCCTGTGTGCTCTGGGACTCCATTTCACAGCAAGCAAGTCTGTTCAGCCTCCAGTCTTTCAACTGCCACTGGGTGTGGCTCAGGCAAGCAGGTGCAGGTAATCACTCCCTCTTCCTGGCTGTGATGTCATCAACCTGCTCCTGCATTGCAGATTCCCGTTTTTGGCGATTTCTTAATTTGCAAGGGATTCTGAGAATTTTTATAATCGTAAAATTCTACATACATCCCGTTTTGCGAATCTACAATTGCGAATCGCACAATATCGCAATTACAGATTTGCAAAACCCCATCTTGATACATCTGCCCCTAAATGATTTGCCCAGAACCACAGGATGTTGAGCGTTGTTGCCGAGGCTCGAACCCAGTTCCCCAGCTTCGAGGTCGACCGCTCTAGCCGTAAGGCTACATCCTCTCCCCAAGGTTTGTTTGAGGAAGGATGCCCTGCAGTGTTCACTCCATGCAGGAGAATCTTCGTACTCTGGCAGTGGAAATGCACAAGTCAGCATGGACATTGACAGATGGAGCCCTTTCTACTTGACTCTTTCAGGCTGCTTTGGTTGTGTAGGAGATGCCAGCTGTGACTCACACAAATGGAGAGAAGGGTGGGAGGTACAGCACCAACAGATGTCACCAGCACTTTTGAGTGACGTGAGAACCACCAGAGATGGTTTGTGTTCTGGGTGACAATCAGTTGGCGCAAAAACAGACACAGTGTGCAGGGAAAAGGGTGTAAGTGATCTACTACTTTTCACAGTGGAAAAAACTCTTTGCACAACTTTGAATCAAGGGGACAGTACTGAAGGTACATCAATGGATACACCCATAGGTTCTGACACAAAGTAAATTCTCCTTAGATAGCCACACCAAGCAGGAAGGAAGTTGTACTGGAACAGTATGCTTTGTTGCCCAATAATTTAGTACCATGGTATACTCAACAACATATTAAAAACAAGTACACCATAGAAAGACAGATATAGATATCGAGAAGAGAAAATTACCAAGAGAGCTCTACCCTTCTGAAAATACTCTGCATTCAATTATTGTTCCATTACCACCATAGGTAAAGCCGCCTAATATAAGACAACCTTCAATGCTGCCATCAATAGCAGTAAAGCCAACTTTAAGGCTGTCAAACATTGTGCCTATTTTCTCTCAGAGTCCGATAACACACATCAGTAAAAATATGGAACAATATCAACTGCTTCTTTACGGAGAAAATCAACTAAATTACATTTACCATTACACATTGATCATTGTCATCGACACGATCACCTACACCCAATTTCCACATCACTAGAAGATCATCATTGAATACTATTTCCAACACAAACCTCTCTACCATTTTGAATTCACTCAAAGCCACATCTTTCAAAGACAACATGCTTCCTTCTTCTGTCATCAAATTTCTGCAAGGAGAATCCCTCACACCCTTTCTCCACATAGTCAATGTCTCACTAACCCAGAGCACCTTTCTGAGCATCCTCAAGACAGGACATAGCTTCCTTCTGCTGACAAAGCTAGATGTACTAGATGTAGCCAACCTTGCCAGCGTCCATCCAAAAACGACTTTCAATTTGGTGGAATAATCATTGAGAATGAAGTCACCACCTAGCTATGTGAGCACATCAGAAAGGATAACCCACTTAAAGACTTTCAATCATGGGGTTCGATCAAACTGCAGTACTGAAAGATCCATGTTCCACGTAGATAATGATGCCCTCTTCCTCAGCAACAAAAAAGACTCTTGCCTCCTGATTGTGCTTGAACTCTCAGCAGCTTTCAACACCATCTGGCATAGATCCACACCCTGACAACTTGCAGAGCTTCACTAACACAACTCTACAGTGGTTCACACCTTACCTCGCCAACCAACAGCAACTCTTGCAAGTAGGAAAATACCTGATTCCAGGCTCTCCCCATCACTACGGGCCCCGCAGGGTACCATCAGGGTGCCATCATAGTCGACCTTCATATGGAACCCTTGGGAGCTATCCGTGGAAACAGCAACATCAAGATCCACCAGTATGCTGACAAAATTCAAATCTATCTCTAAATCTCTTCAACTTACAGAAACTCAAAGTCTGCCCCAAACATGCCCAAACCTACAACAATAAACTGCATGCTAAACCCCATGAAGACTGAAATCCTCTATTTTGCCACCTGTGCCAAAATATTTCTGATTCAGTCATTACTTCCCAACTCAAACCTAACACATTTCCCTCCTCAGCTCACAAAACAGGCCATATTCTTCAGGTTCACCCTCGACTTCATACTCTCTCTCTCTCTCTCTCTCTCTCTTTCTCTCCCTCTCTCTCTCTCAAAGAACGCATTACCAAGAAGACTAAAGTAGCCCGGCTCCAACTTTCTCTCATGAAAATAGTGAAATATTTTCTCCCAGGAGAAGACTTTAGAATATCAGTTTAGGCCACAGTTCTTTCCCACCTAGATGGAGGCAACACCCTGCACAATGGCATCCCAGCGATCACCCTCACTCCCCTGAAAGTTATTCTTCGTATACCAGAATGGTTCATGACGGGACTGAAGAAATCCGATCATGTCCCCCACATGCTAAATAATCTACTCTGGCTTCTCCTTGCAAGCCAGGATCATCATCAAGATGTGCTGTATCACTTACAAAGTCCTTTACACCAAGACCTCTGTCTGTCTGCTAAGAAACAATGTCTGGAGGTCAACATCAGACTAGGAGCTTCTACGTTTCCAGATTAGAGACTAAATACTGCTGGAAGGAGAAAACAAGAAAACAAGCTTTCTCAGCCACCCCGGGATCTGGAAGAACATCTCCTCTGACATCCGACCAGCATAAAAGTGCCTGGAATTCAGGAATACATTGAAAACTTACGTCTTCTAGAAATACTACGTCAGGCAGGCCGACTTCTCATCTCTTACTCCAATTTTGCCTCCTCGCTCTGTCCTCTCCCCCATGTATCCTCAAAGGGGCTTGTCTCCTGGATGGCACTCTGTAGATAGCCAGCTAGGGTGCTTTAAGGTGATCAGTCACAAATAACTGTACTTTTATTTATACCATATTTAAATCTTTACATACGTTTGCAGCTTCATACCCTCAGTCAGCAACACATATTTCTTTAGGCCATGGATTTTCCTTCAGAGATGGCACACTCACCTCCTTTCTAAAGTACTTCTCCGCTAATGGACTTGTTGGTATCAGTTGAAATCTTTCATCATACTCTTCATAGTAGCCATTACACTTTCATATTCATCAGGTGGAGGCTTTGCCAGATACACTTTACTAACTACATGTTTAACCTACCTGCCTGCTGCTTAAGTCATCTGCTCCCTTCACCCATTGGTGTGGAAGGGGGCCTGATGCCCCAAGCTGGCTTCCTAGATGGAAACTTGCAATTCATAATTACATTTAGAGATCCCAAACCCCAATCCTCATTACTTTCAGCTCTTTACTCCATTTCAGACGGTTTTGGACTATTGACAAGGGCATCCAATGGGAGACTTACAGCACTACCCTTTCTATCTTGCCATTAACTCTCATGTTGTCCCAGCAAAATATCAGTGGACAACCCTAATATGCAAGGATTTCTTCACTCAACTACATATCACCCTGTGTAGGAGTGTTTCACTCAACTACACATTACCTCTAGGTCAGCGTCCTTCACTCAACTGCACATTACCTCTAGGTCAGAGTCCTTCACTCAACTGCACATCACTTCCAGGTCAGAGTCCTTCGCTCAACTTCACATTGTCCCTATGTAAGAGTCCTTCACTCAACTGCACATGACCTATAGGTCAGAGTCCTTCACTCAAATGCACATTACCCCTACATAAGAGTCCTTCGCTCAACTTCACATTGTCCCTATGTAAGAGTCCTTCACTCAACTGCATATCGTCCCTATATAAGAGTCCTTCACTCAACTGCACATCACCCCTATATAAGAGTCCTTCACTCAACTGCATATCGTCCCTATATAAGAGTCCTTCACTCAACTGCACATCACCCCTATATAAGAGTCCTTCACTCAACTGCATATCGTCCCTATGTAAGGGTCCTTCACTCAACTGCACATCACCCCTATATAAGAGTCCTTCACTCAACTGCACATCACCCCTATATAAGAGTCCTTCACTCAACTGCATATCGTCCCTATATAAGAGTCCTTCACTCAACTGCACATCACCCCTATATAAGAGTCCTTCACTCAACTGCATATCGTCCCTATATAAGAGTCCTTCACTCAACTGCACATCACCCCTATATAAGAGTCCTTCACTCAACTGCATATCGTCCCTATGTAAGAGTCCTTCACTCAACTGCACATCACCCCTATATAAGAGTCCTTCACTCAACTGCATATCGTCCCTATGTAAGAGTCCTTCACTCAACTGCATATCGTCCCTATGTAAGAGTCCTTCACTCAACTGCATATCGTCCCTATATAAGAGTCCTTCACTCAACTGCACATCACCCCTATATAAGAGTCCTTCACTCAACTGCATATCGTCCCTATGTAAGGGTCCTTCACTCAACTGCACATCACCCCTATATAAGAGTCCTTCACTCAACTGCATATCGTCCCTATGTAAGAGTCCTTCACTCAACTGCATATCGTCCCTATGTAAGAGTCCTTCACTCAACTGCATATCGTCCCTATGTAAGAGTCCTTCACTCAACTGCATATCGTCCCTATGTAAGGGTCCTTCACTCAACTGCACATCACCCCTATATAAGAGTCCTTCACTCAACTGCACATCACCCCTATATAAGAGTCCTTCACTCAACTGCATATCGTCCCTATATAAGAGTCCTTCACTCAACTGCACATCACCCCTATATAAGAGTCCTTCACTCAACTGCATATCGTCCCTATATAAGAGTCCTTCACTCAACTGCACATCACCCCTATATAAGAGTCCTTCACTCAACTGCATATCGTCCCTATGTAAGAGTCCTTCACTCAACTGCACATCACCCCTATATAAGAGTCCTTCACTCAACTGCATATCGTCCCTATGTAAGAGTCCTTCACTCAACTGCATATCGTCCCTATGTAAGAGTCCTTCACTCAACTGCATATCGTCCCTATATAAGAGTCCTTCACTCAACTGCACATCACCCCTATATAAGAGTCCTTCACTCAACTGCATATCGTCCCTATGTAAGGGTCCTTCACTCAACTGCACATCACCCCTATATAAGAGTCCTTCACTCAACTGCACATCACCCCTATATAAGAGTCCTTCACTCAACTGCATATCGTCCCTATGTAAGAGTCCTTCACTCAACTGCATATCGTCCCTATGTAAGAGTCCTTCACTCAACTGCATATCGTCCCTATGTAAGGGTCCTTCACTCAACTGCACATCGTACCTACGTGAGACGCTCTTTTGTCCTCAGTGGGACGCTTAAACAAGACTGTTGGTAGTTTCTCCCTTACACTGATTATCTACCTAACTGGTCGTCAAACTGAATGCCATCCCCATGGTTTACCATCTTGGAGAGGAACCCTGCATGTCACTGTGCACCCCCACACTCCAAAGAAAGTACCAGGTTGTGACGACTGGCATCTGGGCTTAGAGTTTCCGCCATGTCCTTGCAGGGACTCATTGCTTCACCTGCTGCATTTCTAGGTCTCCTTATTCCATGTAGAATGGCTATAAAGGCAATGAAAGGCAGGGCTGACCAGTAATTTACTGGCTACAGTACCCTGCCTGGTAAATGTATTCTGAGCTGTCCAGCTCAGATAATGGCCTCAAATGATACGATGCCGCCTAACAAAGGACCGGAAATTGAAGAGAAGTATCAAAGCAGATTCTGGGCTGCCTCTGTTTGTGTTCTCCTCGCCCTAAAGGGACTCATAGATAAAAAGGATGTTAATAGTATCTTAATGAAGATGAGATGTTCTCATGATGGCAGAGTCACAAAGAAGCACTTAGCTCAATCCACTGGCCCTGGAGAACCAATAGATCTTTATCTTTTATTTCATTCTCTCTTCAAGCACAAACAGGTGTACTTGGTCCTGCCGGACAGCAATGACTGGATTGTATCACAAATTACAGGATGGGCTATTATGCTTCTCAAGGGAATAATAATGTAAACATCAAAGGCTAAATTAGAAGAGAGAGGAGAAAGGATGCTCCCTACAGTAATGACAAGGTTGTAATCATAACCCTGTGTCCTTGCACAAATGTTAGGTTTCTGTGGGCTTACTAGTAAAATAAGCATTACAAGCCATCATTGTTCACAGTGAAACTTTCCTATCCTTGTACAACAGAGCTGCAAATACTGCAGAGGGATTGTGAATTTCTAAAGAAAATTCTATTAAGAAATCTTCAACGAAGAAAGGTAAATGGAAAAAAGTGGTAGTTAATTTTTTTCCCTGTAATAATAATTTATATTACAGGGATAATAGGTATAAAATATGTATGGAGAACAGATCCTGTGCACACGCTGGTGAGATCAGTGGTCCTGAAGTCAGAACGCAAATTTTATATAATGTCGCCGGTATGTGTGCGACCAACACGTGTCGGCTGGCTATTATTTTCTGTACTGACCAACAATTGACTTATAAAAACATTTTCACCTGCTTGAAACTTTGTGTTTTGATCCCTTTGAACCTTTCACGCGCTATCCACTCTTATATAAGATTTGCGTTCTGACTTCAGGACCACTGATCTCACCAGCGTGTGCACAGGATCTGTTCTCCTTCTCTTTCGGTTTAGGTCTTCCTATTCCGCTGCAGGGGTGGTTCTCTGGGTTTGTGTTCCCCTGTCCTGTTTTTGCACCACGTGCCCACTGCACGGACAGTCCTATCAAGAGATCACACCGCTTAGAGCGCCATTGCTTCCTGTTCTCTTAACCCAAACCCAGTCTCTTATAAAATATGTATGTTTAGATTAAGAAAGGGTATGAGTTACAAAATGGTTTTTGGGTAAACGTAAGTTGTAAGTAATGTTTAATTGAGGCTAATAATCTGGGTTTAGGTGTAAGACTCCAGTAAGTACTATTGTTTGGGATCATGTAAGTGTTATTGATTTGGTTAATTTGTGTGGTCATGTGAAATTCAGGGCTTGAGTTAGATTTAAGAGTAAAGATTTTGTAAGTGTTATGGTTTGAGTTAGTTTTAGGGGTCGTGTATTAGAGTTTGAGTTAGTATAGGTGTTAGGGATTGTGTTAATGTTACATATGGTATACATTAGGGTTAGGACTGTTAACATGTTAGGATTTGAGTTGGTATTAGGAATCATGTAAAAGATATGAGTTTGTGTTAGGGGTAAGATTTGAGTAACTATTAGCCTTGAGGTTAGTGTGGTACTGTTTGAGTTAGTGTTAGGTTTGGGGATCATTTTCGTATTAGGGTTGGGGATTTTTGTTTTCCAGGATCACGTAAGTGTTAGGGTCGGAGTTAGTGTTAGGGATCATGTAATTGTCAGAGTCTAAGTTAGTACTAGGGATCATGTACGTGTCAGGTTTTGAGTAAGTGTTGGTGATAATTTCTTAGGGTTTGAGTTGGTGTTAGGGACAATATAAGTAGGTGTTAGGGTTTTATCTTAATGCGAGGGGTCATTTGGTCGGAATTAGTGTTAGGGATCATGTAAGTAAGTGTTAGGGTCTGAGTTAGTGTTAGGGGTCATGTAAGTGTCAGGGTCAGAGTTAGTACTAGGATCATGTAAGTGTCAGGGTCTGAGTTAGTGTTAGGGGTCATGTAAGGGTCTGAATTAGTGTTGGTGATAATATGTTAGGGTTTGAGTTAGTTTTAGGGACCATATAAGTAGGAGTCAGGGCTTGTGTTACTGTAAGGGGTCATGTGGTATTAATTGGTGTTAGGGATTGTGTAAGTAAGTGCTAGGGGTTGAGTTAGTGTAGGGAATCATGTAAGTGTTAATGTATCAGTTAGTGATAACGATCATGTAAGTATCAGGGTTTGTGTTACTGTTAGGGATCAAATAAGTATTACGGTCTGCATTAGTGTTAGGGATTTTGTAAGTAAGTCTAAGGGTTTGAGTTAGTGTTAATTGATTACATGAGTGTTAGAGTTTCAGTTAGTGTTAGGTATCACGCAATGTTGTCTGAATTAGTGACCACGGAAAACCTGGTCTTAAAGTGGCAAAACGAGGAGAAATGCTTTATTTCTCCTTGTTTTTGCCGTTTCCATGTGTGCTGCATTGTACAGCACACATAGAAACAGCAAATTGTCATTGATTGTTTAGGTGCTGGAAGGTGTCTCTTCCTTCACACAAACAATTCAAAATAAAATGACGTTTTGCAACTTTGTGTGCTGCATTAAGCTGCACACATAAAAGTTACAAAACACCATTTAAAGATTGTTTATGTGCATGCAGGGAGACCTTCCTGCACATAAACAATCTTCCCCTCAATGCAGACTCCCTTGCACTATGGTGCAAAGGTGCCTGCATTGGTGCTAGGCAGTGAAATTTAGCACCAGCGCAGGGGGAAACGTAGGGCTGCACCATATTGTTGTAAATATGGGGCAGCCCTGCATTTCTGAAGTGGTGGAGTGTGGCGCTAAGCCAAGGAGGTTAACGCTGCGCTCTGCCACTTCTTTGTACATATGCCCTGAGTTGTGTGTCGTTGGTGTAGGAAAGGATGTTGTTGTCGTGAGAGAAGATGATGGAAGAGTTGGGCTGAGGGAGGATCCTTGTGGAATTTAGCAGGTGAGATCACGGGGCCCAAAGTGTATGGTGCCAGGCTGACTGACTGGCTCCTTCCAGTCAGGAAGGAGCATATCCATCGGAGTGTGTGTCCTTGGATTCCGATATCATTTGGTCGTTGGATGATGATGGGGTGGAAGACTGTATCAAACACTGTAGAGAGGTCCAGGAGGATGAGGGCCGCCTTGTCTCCTCTGTCCAGAGTCATGCGGATATTATCTTTTGCAGCGACGTGGGCAGTTTCCATGCTGTGGTTGGGTCCGAATTCAGAGTGGTGTTGAGGAGTTGTGGTCGTTGAAGTATGCGTTGAGGTGTTTGCTAATGATTTTCTTAAGACCTTAGCAGGGTAATGATGGCAGGGAGATCGGTCTGTAGTTGGTGGGGTTTAAAGGATCCATGGAGGGTTTCTTCAGCAATGGTAGGACAGTTGTGTGTTTCCAAGCACCTGGGAATGTTGTGGAAGAGGTGGTGGCATGCAGGATGGATGTCAGCAATCCTCTGATGGGTTGGAGTCCTCTGGAGCAGGTGTGGTGGTGGCAGGAGTTCAGTGGGGCCCCTGAGTGGACGCACTTCACAGTGGAAGAGGTTTTCTACGGGTGATGACGGGCCACAAGGGATCAGGACTGCCTGGGTCATGCAGTGCTTTGATTCAGGAAGTTTCATGATAACTTATGCATTCCTTACAGTACTGTAC
This sequence comes from Lissotriton helveticus, assembly GCF_964261635.1. Lineage (NCBI taxonomy): Eukaryota > Metazoa > Chordata > Amphibia > Caudata > Salamandridae > Lissotriton > Lissotriton helveticus. The sequence continues at coordinate 1,956,453,272 of NC_136067.1, forward strand.
CGGGAGGCATCATTAACAGATGTTATTGAAGGAAGGAAGCAGGAGAAGCCTTGATTGGGCAGTTCTGGTGGCTTGGGGAGAACAGTTATACATCAGTGATGCTGGATGCAACTTGTAATGTCTATATTACGTTCTAAGCAGTCTGCATCAGACCAGATCTGAATCTGTGTATCCTTGCCATTCCAATGCTTTTACCACTGTGTCTAATTTATGATGATGGCTTCATCTGTTCTCTAGGGATTCATTTTCTCACTCCAGGAATTTTGAATTCCTGAAAATGGGCGACATTTGTCCTTACACCACTGACCAACCTGCAACAACTGGGTTCTATGTACATAGTTGTTATACCATTCCTTCACAAACTCAGTTTTCGTGATGAATGATTTCATAAGAATATGAATCTTGTGCTTTTCTTGCGAAAAGCATTTGTTTTTAAAAGAAATAATAATGTCCATTGGTTTTCCTTCTCAATTAACAGTTTCCTTTTTCTGCGTTATAGCCCTAGGAAAGCATTTCCTGTGCACTTATTGCTCTAAAACACCCCTACAGCTACTGCTTAATTTCTGCCGGAGTTTACAAGTGGTGGGCACTGGTACTCATTTTTGGGGGACTCAGTCTTATTTTTCATGTCAGACTTTGACCCAGCGCAAGAGAGAGAACTGCAGGAAAATGAAAAATGAGGAAAAATAGGCAAATCCAAAAACAGAGGCAACATGAGAAGGCAGCTATGAAAAATAACTTGCTTAAGTAAGATAAAGAGATTGGAAGTGAATGGGGGCATAAAAAGAGGGATGGGATGGAATCAAGACTAAAAAGGCTTAGTATTGGTCAGTCATGGAACTATATGAGCTCCTGCACTTTTGATCAAGTTAAGCAATGCCTAGTTCCCTAAATCACTGCTTTTAAACAAGATACATGATAAAAAGGCGGGGGGAGCTAAGGTAGGATCAGGCGGGGCCCTGCATGAGACAGAGCATAGGAAAATAATAAACACTGCCTATCTCTGCTTCATTGTACAGTAAAGTGCCTTTGGAATGGGCAGATGGCTGTGCAGCCTGGCCTACTGCATAAAGTGCTTCCAAGACCATGGTGTTAGGGTCATAAGGGCATATTAACAACGGCCAGCGGTAATCATCGCTGGCCATGCTTAGCGGTAATTATATTACCACAGGCTATCTCTGGTATTTATAGCCCTGGTAGCGCGTAATTAACAACCCGTTACTCCATGGCGATAAAAATTCCAGAGATAGCGAGGTTATTGCCCTTTTGCAGGGAACATTGCTGGTTTTCGCCAAAATCTAATGTGTGCTAAAATAATGTGGGCTGCCATGTAAATATCGCGATGTAAACATCAGTGATATTTGCAAGGTAGTCCATCTGGGGTGCGCCCAGTAACGCCCACTTTGCATCTCATTGGAGATGCAAAGGGAGGCGTGGGAAAAAGGGTGATAACATGCGATTATGCATGTTAGCGCCCTCTTGTAAATAGGGCGCTAGTTTTATTGCTGCTTTTTTGGCTTTGTAAGCCAAAAAAGCGGAAAGCCCTCTTAAATATGCCCCATTCAAAGGTGTGAAACAGAGCACAAAGAGAAGGCGCCTGGCAGGTCCCAGTTAAATGGCACTTCTTGCTTCCATGCACCCTCCTTTGATGGACGTCTCAAGATTAGCTCTGTCTGATGTCCTCTACATTTGGCCTGTGGCACACTCCCTTCCTGTCACCAATGAGTGGAAAGGCTGAACAGGTGATTCCTCCCTCACATCCATGGAAGTCATTTCGGGGTCGACAGGGGTCGCAGATGTGGCCCCTGACTTGTCCCATGCGACCCCTGGCACTGTCTTTGCTACCCCTGACCTCAGAGGAGAGGAGATGGCCTAACAGCTAGGGCGGTCGACCCAGGGCCGCACTGGCTACCGGGCAGTTGTGTGTACTGCCGAGCAGGGGGATGATTTCTCTGTGGTGTGGGCTTATTTCGTTGACGGGGACCTGCGTGCGCTTTGAAATAAAAAAAGCAAAACAAATATCGTTTTGAACACACAGGTCCCCAACAACGAAATCATCCCCCTGCTCGGCAGCACACACAACTGCCCGGTAGCCAGTCCGGCCCTGGGTCGACCTCGAATCTTGGGAACTGGGTTCGATTCTCGGCAATGACGCTGAACATCCAGTGATTCTGGGCAAATCACTTAATCTCCCTGTGCCTAACAAAAACGATTGTGCCCTCATGTAATGCAACTGGTGCTATGTAAAGCACTCTGATAGGCGATTCGGGTCAAGTTTGCGCTAAATAAAACTCTGTAAAAAAAAAAAGAGGTGGCAAAATTAGTCCCTGGAACACAGGGTCAGGACGTTGGTTGGGGCTGCACTTCCTTAGTTTTGCCAGATCTTTATTACACAAATAGTGAATAATATTAGTCACTATTTGTGTAATAAAAATGGAGTACAATTAGCTGGAATATGACCCTACATGGCAGCTAAGGTATGTAAGAATGCTTTTAAATGTATGTTGTAGGCATCCTTGTCTGTGAGAGTGTGTTTATGTGAGAAAGAGCTAGCGAATGTGTGTGTATGTGTAAGCATGTGTACGAGTCAAAGTAAAAGTCAAATGGCGTGTGATGTCACTTCTGCTACCCCTGGCATTTTGGTGAATTGACGCCCATGCAGCCATCCTTCACATCAGGACAGTCACATGTGATAAACAGGGCTAGGGACAGGCAGTCGGTGTATTTAGAGGAAGCCACAAAACATTAGTGGCAGATGTTGACTTTAGCCAATGGAATGATGCTCACTTTATCACCCAGAGCAGCATAAATAGGCACACCTTTATTGTCTTTATGTCAAACTATGCCTCTCATGTCTGCACACCACTCTATGCAGAAGCATCTACCAACTGCGCTATCTCGCTAAAGAAGGTGAGAGGCTGTAGCCTTCAATATATTAGGTCTAGCGTTAGCCAAGAACGTTTGATTTTACTAACATTTAATATGTCCTATGTTTATAGGGGAATTCCACCAGCCCTCTTCATTCAGTGGTCTGTGGTTGTGCCATTCATGTTTTCTTCCGCCCACTAAAGTGCAAAGTTTGGGCAAACGGTCAGCCAACTTCAGCCATTAGCTAATTTCACTGTGAGTGCAGGCATTCTCCTCTTCCTTAAGGAGACATACACACACAGAGTACTTCTCTTCAGTATCTGGGACTACTATGTCATTGTGTGTTCTTTGATACCCCAAAAATATTTTTGCTTTAAGCTATTTTTTCAATGTTGCTAGCATCCAGCAGCTTTTCCAACAGAAACCAAAAACAATAACAACACAAGCACTGCCAAAGATAAAAGGATTGCTGCCGGCAAAAGACCTATTGGCCTTGTCAGTGTTTGTTCATGAAAGGTATCAAAGAAGAGCTAGGTGGAATGCTCATTTTATGTACCTATGACAAATAGAATAAATACCATATGACAGTCAAGATAAGAAGTGGTTTAAAGAAGCTCACATATTATTGGCACAGTGTTCACTAACAATTAAAGCATTCTTTTTATTTTAAGAGCTGCTGACAGTGGAGAACTGCACCACCCAGTGATTCATTTTATGACAAGACCAGAGGCTCCTTTTATGCTGTTCTTTTCACACTTTAATCAATAGCAGCCAAGGATGTCAATACAAACTACATTTCTCCTGAGACAAATGGAAAAGTGGCCAGTGGGATAACATCTGCAGTCAATCATTAGGAGACCAGAATATCCTACAGTTTTTGCCCGCAAGCATCAAGTCCTCTTTTCTTGCTGTTCGCAATCAAGAATTAGTACGTCAAAATTCATTATTTATGTAATTCTAATATTAAAATGTTTAATTTTTTGTGTTGTTCAAAATTAGTTTTTGTTGCCTTTGTAACTGTACTCGCGGTTGTCTTTTTTTATTTAAAAAACCGCCCATTGCAGTCTTTATTATTCCCCACACACTGCTCTTTGGAGCAATTTCTGAAGCTGTGCGATTCATGCTGCCTCAGAAGCACGTTGCTTACCGGTGGCGTGGCCATTTTCCCTCCTTAGACAAGTAGACTCATTCTAATTTAAAATGAAAATCCCCAGCTCTTTCCAACGGCATTAAAACCACTGCAGTAACTAGCATGTTGGTATTCCTCTTGGTAAGGACCCTAAAGAGGGTATTGATAAAGCATGATCCAATTGTCATAGTAAATTAACGGACATTATTGGTCCGTTACCAAAGAATTTCCATATCGCTGTGGAAGCTAGGTTGGAGGGCACAAGTGTTAATCTCAATGAGATTTCTAGGTAAACACAAAAAGCTTTTAGACAAAACTAACTCTCAGTTCTTTCAATAGAGGGAAGTTTAGCAACCCAAGTTTTAGCCTGACAAGAAATAACCACAGCCCTTTGGGTGTTATCCGCAAATCAGGGTTATATCATAGAACTTTACAGAGAGCCTTTTCAACATTCACACCCTCATCCACTTCACTTTTCAGAAGCTCTTTCCATTCTAGTCTCTCAAGAGGTAAAGTCTCTTCTCTAAAAAGGGGCAACCCAATTGACAATCACGTCCAAAAGGATTTCTAAGCAACATCTTCACATCTTCTTAGTCCAAAAGGAAAACAAATAATCCATCCAGTAATACATTTAAAATAATTCAATTGTTTTGTTGTTTATCATCATTTCAAGATGCAAACATTTCTCCATCTCAGAGACTCTCTTTTATAAGAACACTGGAAGCCTTATTTGGATCTCCAAGACATCAATCTCACAGTTTCAATTCATGTAGACGTCAGGCAATGTTTATAGTTTCAGTGGCACAATCAATTTACTGTCTCCCCTTTGTGTTGCATCAGCTCTGAGGTGCTTTAAAAAATAATGAAGTCTGTTATTTCCCTTCTAAGATCTAGGAGAATAAGATTGATCATCTGTCTAGATTATTTTCTTTTAATCTCTCAGGAACAAACTCTACTCCCACAACATATTTCCATAGCAATTCAGTTATTACAAAACCTAGGCTTTGTTATTGATTAGGAGAACTACCGTGTAACTCCCTTAAAGCAGACATAAATTTCTCGGATTTCTAACAGACTCAGGTAAAGCAATTCTTCCATTTCCAAACTCCAAAATAACTGTGATCCACAAAGAGATACAATTAATTATTCATAAAAAGATGATATCCCTTCACTCTCTGGCCCGAATCAGAGGCCTGTTACCTTCCTCTGTTCAAGCAATCTTTCCAGGGCTTCTCCACTATTGAGCACTGCAGAGATTACAAATTTGCAATTTAATGAGAGTGCTTAGTTACACAGACTTTATTCCATTAGAACAAGAATCTTTGGTAGAACGCCAGTGGCCTTAGATAATATTCAGGCCTAGAATGGGAGGAGAATTTTTGCTTCTGCCTCTGATCTACTATTGTAGTCACATCTGACTCGTTGGGTGCAAAATGTGGTCAGTTCTTGACTGGAGGTGCATGAGTCATCTCTGCACACAAACCATTTAGAGATGTTCGCAGGTTATTTTGCTAACCAAATTTTTTGCTTAAGACAGAAGGCCTGATTACGAGTTTCAAGGTCCAACAGACCGCCAATCTCATGGTGGAGGTGCGGTGGAAGTCGGACCCCGCCGTATGACGAGTACAGCATTTGGAGCAGTTGGGACTGCAGCAAACGCCAGGGATCCAAAATCCCTGGAGGTGGTGCAGCAGTCTAGGGAAGCAATATGCATGGCAGTGCCACTGCGGCACCGTCATGCATATTACGAGTTTTCCCACCGCTGGCCTTTTCATGGTGGTGAGCTTGCCATGAAAAGGCTGGTGGTGGGGATACAAAAGGCGCCCTGAAGGGCCCCCTGTTGCCCCTGTGCATGCGGATGCAAGCAGGGAGACACTTGCTGAGCCCCCTAGTGTGCATGCTCCCCTTTTCGTGCATGACGTGGACTGCACATTCGATGTCGTGCAGGAACCGTCTTTGACGCTCCCATTGCAGTGCCTTCCTTATATGGCACTGCTTTGGGTCCACCTCTCTGGCCACCTGCCAGACCACGAGAAAACTCATAATCTGGTGGGTGGGTGGCAGTCGACTTTGACGGTGTGGGAGCAGGGTGGTGGTGTGACGGCCTGCTCCCACAATGCCAAAGCCATAATCAGGCCCAGAGTAATCTGGGCAGTCGTGTTGTGAATGGACAATCTGACTAAAAATTCTTTGGTTCAAAAAGGTACAGACGCCTGACAGAACTGCAAAAAGATTTTGGGAATTTTGTCTACAATACAAAACTTCAGTAGACGAGGAGTATCTAACAGGCACTTACCATACAGTAGCAGATTAGCAATCAACGTTCCTAAAAGACCTCAGCGATTTCTGTTTGCACATTTTGGTTTTCAGAAAACCTTCTTCAAAATAGGGTCCTTGAAGGTATTTTTTTTACTTTCCATCTCAGTACTCACATACCTGCTTCCTACAGCTGCAGACCAGATCACCTCACATTGGCACCAGATGTTTTTGTCCAAGACTGGTCTCAAAGCTTAATTCATGCTTTTCCACCTTTCATAATAATTTACAGATCATTGGCACAAACTTGTTGTCCGAAAGCAGTCATAAGATTGGTGACTCTATTTTAGCAATCTCAAATTTGGTTTCCAACACTGTTGGAACTAACCACCTTCTTCCCTCTTTTCCTTCTGCCTTTGCCCAGTCTATTAATGATATTAAATGTAAAAAAAAATGATTTTTTGTAAGTATTAAAATTATGATGTAAATTATAAAACATTGGTAAAATAAATGTAATAATGTAAAGTATTTTCTTTTAAATTTGTATATTTAATGTGTTTTGTAAATCCATTTGTTTTAAATTTAATTCATTTTAAATTACTTTATTATTTTTTAAAATATAAATGTCATTATAAATAAATTATTTGAAAATTGCTTTAGTTTTTACATTTATATTTATTTTTAAAGTTTTGGAAATGTTGTCTAATTACATTATCAAAATTCAATTGCCCCTCGAGGAATCATTTATTTCAATGTAATTATTTATAACAATGTCACCTTCATGATCAGTAGTTAACGTTAAGCAGGAAACAGTCAACCAATACCAATAGCCAACTGTATCAAAAAACAAGTTGTATTCTTGTTGTAATGTGGTGCATACAAATACATGTATGACTGTGATTTTGTCACATATTGTGGTATTTCAAAAGTCCATGATCTTGGCAAATGGTGATCTCACACGACTGTAACCAATCGTATTTTTCAGTTTTGTATATGTTGCCTAGTATAAAGAAAATACAAAAAAGAAAAACTTGAATACAAGAATAAAACTTGTTTTTTGATACAGTTGGCTATTGGTATTGGTTGACTGTTTCCTGCTTAACGTTAACTACTGATCATGAAGGTGACATTGTTATAAATAATTACATTGAATTAAATGATTCCTCGAGGGGCAATTGAATTTTGTTATTGAATATACCCAGTCCCTGGGGGATTATTGGGTGGCTCTCTGTTTTCTTAATTACATTATCAACATAGAATCAATATGTATTGTTATGAAGTATTAATTCATATTTTGTTGCATATTTACATGTTATATGTTTATTTGTGAAAAAGTGTAAAACTAAATTTCAATAATGACATTTTTACCATGTTTAATATTGGAATAAATTCTCATGTTGGGAATATATTTTCTAAAATGTTGTAATTTTAGATTTATTTTTAAGAATATTTAATTTGAAAATTAGTTATACACTTTTTGATATGTTATGATTTTTATTTTTGGAGTATGATTTTTGTGTCTTATGTTTCAAAGTTTAGGAATAGTAGTTAATATTAATAAACATATTAAATATTAAAAGTGATAAGCATATTATTGTATATGTTCATCTTTAATTATAAATATATATGATTTTAGTTTCGATTATTGTGCTTTTAAGTAATTGTTATTTTATGTTATAGATCAAAAATGAAGTTAGAATAGTAAATATTATCAGTGTCCAACACCTTCCCCAAATTGGTCTAGTCTGGAATGCCAATAGTAGATTTCACCCCTTACGTGTCTAACACCTTACCGACATTGGGATAAATTGGAGTGTGAATAGTAAATGTCACCCTTCTAGTGTACAACTTCTTTACCAAATTGGTATAGATTGGAGTGGGAATAGTAAATGTCACCTCTTTAGTGTCGAACACCTTCCTCAAATTGGTATTGAGTTGAGCGGGAAAAGGAAATGGCATCCCTTTAGTGTCCAACACCTTTCCCAAATTGGTATGGATTGGAGTGAGAATAGTAACTATCAACCCCTTTAGTATCCAACACCTTGTTCAAATTGTTTTAAATTGAAGTGGGAATAGTGAATAAAACCCCTTTAGTGTCTAACACCTTCCCCAAATTGGTTTAGATTGGAGTGAGAATAGTAAATGTCACTGATTTCAGGCCTCATATGGATCGACCGACGCAGTCTCGGGACCGACAACCTCTGGTCGGCGGTCTTGACACCGCAATTACATGGCGACCACACGTGGTGCGTAGCATACTCCCATTTGTCTAGGGGAGCTTTTGCTGTGGCCTTTAACCGGCCGTAGTACATGCTCTCGTAGACAAATGGGAGAATATATTCATCCCTGCACAGCGTGGAAGGCACCTCAGGGTGATGGCACATGGTTCAGGGCCCCAACTGAAAGCCGCAGGGCGAAGAGGGCCGTATTAGGGGCCCCCAATGTCGCTTTCCAACAGGCTTTCAATGTCGGAAAGCAGGACATGGAAAGCCTGTCGGAAACCAACATTGTAATCCCTGCGGTGAAAACGTTGTCCATAGGGATTACGGGGTGGTCTCTGACTGACCGACAGTCTCCTTGAGCCTGTTGGAATCCAGCCGGTATGACAGGCCGGTTTGAATTCTGCAGTATTCATACCATGGCGGCCGGAATTCAAACTACGGATGTTGGTCAAAAAACCTCCCACCTGCCGTCGGAGGCTTTCTGACCGACGGCTACTTGGTCTACAACATCTTCTCCAAATTGGTATAGATTGGAGCCGGAATAGTAACTGTCGCCCCTTTAGTGTCTAACACCATAGCCAAATTGGTTTACATTGGAGTGAGAATAGTAAATGTCACCCTTGTAGTTTCCAATAATTTATTTAAAATGGCTTATGTTGGAGTGTGGTTATTTAATGTAATCATTTTAGTGTGAAATATGTTTTTAAAATAAATTGCATTTCTATGTAGTGGGAGTAGTTTATGCTATTTAATTAGTATTATTGGTGTTTAGAGAGATAATTACAAAAATGTATATTTGTAATCAATAACATTATTAATCACATATTTTCAGAGAATGAAGACAGGTAACACTTTTATTTTTATTTATTTTTTCAAAGTTATTTAATATTTTTACTATTTGAACATATATATTTCTAATGAAAAAGAAACATTTATATGTTGATAAATAAAACATTCTTTAATATATTTTTATTATTAAATAAACAATGCAAATCATATTTAAATAATATTGCATGTTGTAAATTTTCCAGGTTTTGTATATTTTTTTACATTTATTTAACATTTCTTTTGTATAAACAAACATATTTTAAACATTATTTTAACATAAGTTTTTCAGTATATATTAAATAATTGTATATTTTTATACTATTATTTAATTTATACTTTACAATTTTCAACAGCTTTTACTACATTATTTGACATGTTTTATGTTTAATAATTGTTTTACATGTTTTAATACTTGTATTTAACATTTTTTTAAACTTATTTTCCCATTCATTTCTATGGGAAGATAGTCTTTTTTAGTTTCATTCAGCAGCTCTTTTGTTTTTTACCACTACCTTCTATTTTGTAGCATATGTGTGTCATTTTAAGCATATTTTCTGGCATCCGGGTTGCATTAAAGTGCCGCTGTTTCTTGGAACAGGTAAATCCTTTTTAAAGAATTTGGGGTGTTTTGAGGGTGGGAGGGATTTAGGGGGAGGTCCAGAGGTCAGTAATAATGTTGCTTCTGCTTATTTTGTACCTTTAGTTGTATTCATTGTAGTGTTGTTCACTAGTGTGTAGATTTGAGTTTTCGTACGCTGTTTTAGTAATGTATCGGTATGTTATAATATATTGTGTTGTGTTACTTGCTTTATGATGATTAAGGGCCTTATTACGAGTTTGGCGGTGCGAGACCACTCTGCTCCTGCACCGCTAAACCTATGGTTGAACTGCCCACCTGATTAGTAGCTTTCTCCTGGTCTGGGGGGTGGTTCTTTGGCGTTACCATGGCTGTACCTTTGATAATGGCACCACAATGGGAACGTCAAAATAAGTACCTGCATGGCATAGACTGCTGCAGTCCATGGCGTGCATGCGTTGGGGTGCCCCTCTGCATGCAACCCCATGCACAGAGGCACTAGGGGCCCCTTTAGAGCCCCCTTTGTTTTCTCTCTGCCATTGTTTTTATGGCGTTGGAACCGCCATGAAAACCGTGGCAGAGAAGAAACTTGAAATATGCTTGGCGGGACCACAGCAGTCTCCCCAACCATATTGCAACCCCAAGACCTCTGCACCACCACCAAGGATATTATTCCTGGCTGGTGCGCCGGTTGTGGCGGTCCCAGGGTGGCCCGACTGCCCTAGTTGTAATAGGGCGGTCGAAATACCTCTGCCGCCAAGCCCCTGCAAGTCTGGCAGTCTATGGACCGCCAAACTCGGACTTAGCTCCTAAGTGTAATCAAAACATAATTGTTAAAACTTAAAATGATGTCATCATAAATACTACAAAAATAAATTACACATTTGCTACCATGGCTATCTTATATGTAACACATGCATGATATAATCTACTCAGAATATATTCGGATATAATTGATGTGAATGAAATCCTTTATGTATCAATTTGAAGAGAATAAAGCATATTTCCTCTTAGACCATATGCAGTGCAAAAACCTAGAAAACATATGGCTCTATTGACAAAGATACATTAATATGACCAAATTAACCTTTTATACGCCTTTCAGGAATTAATCAAGAAATGTTTGACAGACTTAAGTTCATTTACATATATGGAGATCTGTGCCATGAGTGTCCACGCTAAGGATAGTTCAAGGGCTTTGGCCGGCCCTTTGCCCTCAGCTTCCCATCTCATGGATTGGGTATCTGGCCTTGGCCTGTGTGATGTTTGGCGCACCTGGCACCCACACACATGAGCATCCACCCACACCTCTGCTGCACATAAAACTAACTCATCATTGAGTATGTCTTCATACCGACCAAGGATGTGCTCCTTACAACTGGTGCACAGATCCTGCTGAGAGGAATTTCTGTACAAAAGGGGGTGGTGATGGATGGAGCATGGAGATCTGGGTTTAATCCAACACCATTCTTTAGCCCACTCTTCCAACCCAGTTCGGACATGGCCATATGCAAATCAGTCTGACCCTGTGCCTCATGGGAACAGTCCAGCCTGAACTGCCAAGCCATACCTTCCCTAGACCGGAAACAAGCTTCCTAGGACCGGTTTCTGTCATTTCATCCGTCTTCAGACAGGCTTGCTTGAATCCAGTGGCAAAGTGAGCAAGGAAGGGACTCATGCCTGAGCATACCCTGCCAACAAAGCGATACAAAAGGGGGTGGTGATGGACGGAGCATCTGAACCAATCAAAAAGTCACACCCAGTCAACAGATCTGGGTTTAATCCACCACCGTTCTTTAGCCCACTCTGCCACCCCAGTTCAGACATGGCCATATGCAAATCAGTCTGACACTGTGCCTCATGGGAACAGTCCAGCCCGAACTGCCAAGCCATGCCTTCCCTGGACCGGAAACAAGCTTCCTAGGACCGGTTTCTGGCATTTCAGCCGTCTTCAGCCAGGCTTGCTTGAATCCAGTGGCAAAGTGAGCAAGGGACTCACATCTGAGCATACCTTGCCAACTTATGGCGAACAAAGCGGTACAAAAGGGGGTGGTGATGGATGGAGCATCTGAACCAATCAAAAACTCACACCCAGTCAACAGATCTGGGTTTAATCCAACACCGTTCTTTAGCCCACTCTGCCACCCCAGTTCAGACATGGCCATATGCAAATCAGTCTGACCCTGTGCCTCCTGGGAACAGTCCAGCCCGAACTGCCAAGCCATGCCATCCCTGGACCGGAAACAAGCTTCCTAGGACCGGTTTCTGGCATTTCAGCCGTCTTCAGCCAGGCTTGCTTGAATCCACTGGCAAAGTGAGCAAGGGACTCACGTCTGAGCATACCCTGCCAACGTATGGCGAACAAAGCGGTACAAAAGGGGGTGGTGATGGGCGGAGCATCTGAACCAATCAAAAACTCAAACCCAGTCAACAGATCTGGGTTTAATCCAACACCGTTCTTTATCCCACTTTGTCACCCCAGTTCAGACATGGCCATATGCAAATCAGTCTGATCCTGTGCCTCATGGGAACAGTCCAGCCCGAACTGCCAAGCCATGCCTTCCCTGGACCGGAAACGAGCTTCCTAGGACCGGTTTCTGGCATTTCAGCCGTCTTAAGCCAGGCTTGTTTGAATCCAGTGGCAAGGTGAGCAAGGGACTCACGTCTGAGCATACACTGCCAACTTATGGCGAACAAAGCGGTACAAAAGGGGATGGTGATGGACGGAGCATCTGAACCAATCAAAACTCACACCCAGTCAACAGATCTGGGTTTAATCCAACACCGTTCTTTAGCCCACTCTGCCACCCCAGCTCAGACATGGCCATATGCAAATCAGTCTGACCCTGTGTCTCATGGGAACAGTCCAGCCCGAACTGGCAAGCCATGCCTTCCCTGGACCGGAAACAAGCATCCTAGGACCGGTTTCTGGCATTTCAGCCGTCTTCAGCCAGGCTTGCTTGAATCCAGTGGCAAAGTGAGCAAGGGACTCAAGTCTGAGCATACCCTGCCAACTTATGGCGAACAATGCGGTACAAAAGGGGGTGGTGATGGACGGAGCATCTGAACCAATCAAAAACTGACACCCAGTCAACAGATCTGGGTTTAATCCAACACCGTTCTTTAGCCCACTCTGCCACCCCAGTTCAGACATGGCCATATGCAAATCAGTCTGACCCTGAACCTCATGGGAACAGTCCAGCCCGAACTGCCAAGCCATGCCTTCCCTGGACCGGAAGCAAGCTTCCTAGGACCGGTTTCTGGCATTTCAGCCGTCTTCAGCCAGGCTTGCTTGAATCAATCATCCCCTTTTCTATCGCTTTGTTCGCCCTAAGTGTGGCAGGGTATGCTCAGACATGAGTCCCTTGTTCACTTGGCCACTGGATTCAAGATAGCCTGGCTGATGAGGATTATGAATCCGAAACCGGTCCCAGGATGCTTGTTTCCGGTCCAGGGAAGACATGGCTTGGCAGTTCGGGCTGGACTGTTCCCATGAGGCACAGGGTCAGACTGATTTGCATATAGCCATGTCTGAACTGGGGTGGCTGAGTGAACTAAAGAATGGTGGTGGATTAAACCCAGATCAGTTGACTGGGGGTGAGTGTTTGATTTGTTCAAACGCTCCGTCCATCATCCCCTTTTGTATCGCTTTGTTCGCCCTACGTGTGGCAGGGTATGCTCAACCGTGAGTCCCTTGTTCACTTGGCCACTGGATTCAAGATAGCCTGGCTGATGAGGATTATGAATCCGAAACCGGTCCCAGGATGCTTGTTTCTGGTCCAGGGAAGACATGGCTTGGCAGTTCGGGCTGGACTGTTCCCATGAGGCACAGGGTCAGACTGATTTGCATATAGCCATGTCTGAACTGGGGTGGCTGAGTGAACTAAAGAATGGTGATGGATTAAACCCAGATCAGTTGACTGGGGGTGAGTGTTTGATTTGTTCAAACGCTCCGTCCATCATTCCCTTTTGTATTGCTTTGTTCGCCCTAAGTGTGGCAGGGTATGCTCAGACGTGAGTCCCTTGTTCACTTGGCCACTGGATTCAAGATAGCCTGGCTGATGAGGATTATGAATCCGAAACCGGTCCCAGGATGCTTGTTTCCGGTCCAGGGAAGACATGGCTTCGGCAGTTCGGGCTGGACTGTTCCCATGAGGCACAGGGTCAGACTGATTTGCATATAGCCATGTCTGAACTGGGGTGGCTGAGTGAACTAAACAATGGTGATGGATTAAACCCAGATCAGTTGACTGGGGGTGAGTGTTTGATTTGTTCAAACGCTCCGTCCATCATCCCCTTTTGTATTGCTTTGTTCGCCCTAAGTGTGGCAGGGTATGCTCAGACGTGAGTCCCTTGTTCACTTGGCCACTGGATTCAAGATAGCCTGGCTGATGAGGATTATGAATCCGAAACCGGTCCCAGGATGCTTGTTTCCGGTCCAGGGAAGACATGGCTTGGCAGTTCGGGCTGGACTGTTCCCATGAGGCACAGGGTCAGACTGATTTGCATATAGCCATGTCTGAACTGGGGTGGCTGAGTGAACTAAAGAATGGTGATGGATTAAACCCAGATCAGTTGACTGGGGGTGAGTGTTTGATTTGTTCAAACGCTCCGTCCATCATCCCCTTTTGTATCGCTTTGTTCGCCCTAAGTGTGGCTGGGTATGCTCGGACGTGAGTCCCTTGTTCACTTGGCCACTGGATTCAAGATAGCCTGGCTGATGAGGATTATGAATCCGAAACCAGTCCCAGGATGCTTTTTTTCGGTCCAGGGAAGACATGGCTTGGCAGTTCGGGCTGGACTGTTCCCATGAGGCACAGGGTCAGACTGATTTGCATATAGCCATGTCTGAACTGGGGTGGCTGAGTGAACTAAAGAATGGTGATGGATTAAACCCAGATCAGTTGACTGGGGGTGAGTGTTTGATTTGTTCAAACGCTCCGTCCATCATCCCCTTTTGTATCGCTTTGTTCGCCCTAATTGTGGCAGGGTATGCTCAGACGTGAGTCCCTTGTTCACTTGGCCATTGGATTCAAGATAGCCTGGCTGATGAGGATTATGAATCCGAAACCGGTCCCAGGATGCTTGTTTCGGGTCCAGGGAAGACATGGCTTGGCAGTTCGGGCTGGACTTTTCCCATGAGGCACACGGTCAGACTAATTTGCTTATAGCCATGTCTGAACTGGGGTGGCTGAGTGAACTAAAGAATGGCGATGGATTAAACCCAGATCAGTTGACTGGGGGTGAGTGTTTGATTTGTTCAAACGCTCCGTCCATCATCCCCTTTTGTATCGCTTTGTTCGCCCTAAGTGTGGCTGGGTATGCTCGGACTTGAGTCCCTTGTTCACTTGGCCACTGGATTCAAGATAGCCTGGCTGATGAGGATTATGAATCCGAAACCGGTCCCAGGATGCTTGTTTCCGGTCCAGGGAAGACATGGCTTGGCAGTTCGGGCAGGACTGTTCCCATGAGGCACAGGGTCAGACTGATTTGCATATAGCCATGTCTGAACTGGGGTGGCTGAGTGAACTAAAGAATGGTGATGGATTAAACCCAGATCAGTTGACTGGGGGTGAGTGTTTGATTTGTTCAAACGCTCCGTCCATCATCCCCTTTTGTATCGCTTTGTTCGCCCTAAGTGTGGCAGGGTATGCTCAGACGTGAGTCCCTTGTTCACTTGGCCATTGGATTCAAGATAGCCTGGCTGATGAGGATTATGAATCCGAAACCGGTCCCAGGATGCTTGTTTCGGGTCCAGGGAAGACATGGCTTGGCAGTTCGGGCTGGACTTTTCCCATGAGGCACACGGTCAGACTAATTTGCTTATAGCCATGTCTGAACTGGGGTGGCTGAGTGAACTAAAGAATGGTGATGGATTAAACCCAGATCAGTTGACTGGGGGTGAGTGTTTGATTTGTTCAAACGCTCCGTCCATCATCCCCTTTTGTATCGCTTTGTTCGCCCTAAATGTGGCAGGGTATGCTCAGACGTGAGTCCCTTGTTCACTTGGCCACTGGATTCAAGATAGCCTGGCTGATGAGGATTATGAATCCGAAACCGGTCCCAGGATGCTTGTTTCCGGTCCAGGGAAGACATGGCTTGGCAGTTCGGGCTGGACTGTTCCCATGAGGCACAGGGTCAGACTGATTTGCATATAGCCATGTCTGAACTGGGGTGGCTGAGTGAACTAAAGAATGGTGATGGATTAAACCCAGATCAGTTGACTGGGGGTGAGTGTTTGATTTGTTCAAACGCTCCGTCCATCATCCCCTTTTGTATCGCGGTGATGGATTAAACCCAGATCTGTTGACTGGGTGTGAGTGTTTGATTGGTTCAGATGCTCCGTCCATCACCACCCTCTTTTGTACCACTTTGTTCGCCATAAGTTGGCAGGGTATGCTCAGACGTGAGTCCCTTGTTCACTTGGCCACTGGATTCAAGATAGCCTGGCTGATGAGGATTATGAATCCGAAACCAGTCCCAGGATGCTTGTTTCCGGTCCAGGGAAGACATGGCTTGGCAGTTCGGGCTGGACTGTTCCCATGAGGCACAGGGTCAGACTGATTTGCATATAGCCATGTCTGAACTAGGGTGGCTGAGTGAACTAAAGAATGGTGATGGATTAAACCCAGATCAGTTGACTGGGGGTGAGTGTTTGATTTGTTCAAACGCTCCGTCCATCATCCCCTTTTGTATCGCTTTGTTCGCCCTAAGTGTGGCAGGGTATGCTCAGACGTGAGTCCCTTGTTCACTTGGCCATTGGATTCAAGATAGCCTGGCTGATGAGGATTATGAATCCGAAACCGGTCCCAGGATGCTTGTTTCGGGTCCAGGGAAGACATGGCTTGGCAGTTCGGGCTGGACTTTTCCCATGAGGCACACGGTCAGACTAATTTGCTTATAGCCATATCTGAACTGGGGTGGCTGAGTGAACTAAAGAATGGCGATGGATTAAACCCAGATCAGTTGACTGGGGGTGAGTGTTTGATTTGTTCAAACGCTCCGTCCATCATCCCCTTTTGTATCGCTTTGTTCGCCCTAAGTGTGGCTGGGTATGCTCGGACGTGAGTCCCTTGTTCACTTGGCCACTGGATTCAAGATAGCCTGGCTGATGAGGATTATGAATCCGAAACCGGTCCCAGGATGCTTGTTTCCGGTCCAGGGAAGACATGGCTTGGCAGTTCGGGCAAGACTGTTCCCATGAGGCACAGGGTCAGACTGATTTGCATATAGCCATGTCTGAACTGGGGTGGCTGAGTGAACTAAAGAATGGTGATGGATTAAACCCAGATCAGTTGACTGGGGGTGAGTGTTTGATTTGTTCAAACGCTCCGTCCATCATCCCCTTTTGTATCGCTTTGTTCGCCCTAAGTGTGGCAGGGTATGCTCAGACGTGAGTCCCTTGTTCACTTGGCCATTGGATTCAAGATAGCCTGGCTGATGAGGATTATGAATCCGAAACCGGTCCCAGGATGCTTGTTTCGGGTCCAGGGAAGACATGGCTTGGCAGTTCGGGCTGGACTTTTCCCATGAGGCACACGGTCAGACTAATTTGCTTATAGCCATATCTGAACTGGGGTGGCTGAGTGAACTAAAGAATGGCGATGGATTAAACCCAGATCAGTTGACTGGGGGTGAGTGTTTGATTTGTTCAAACGCTCCGTCCATCATCCCCTTTTGTATCGCTTTGTTCGCCCTAAGTGTGGCTGGGTATGCTCGGACGTGAGTCCCTTGTTCACTTGGCCACTGGATTCAAGATAGCCTGGCTGATGAGGATTATGAATCCGAAACCGGTCCCAGGATGCTTGTTTCCGGTCCAGGGAAGACATGGCTTGGCAGTTCGGGCAGGACTGTTCCCATGAGGCACAGGGTCAGACTGATTTGCATATAGCCATGTCTGAACTGGGGTGGCTGAGTGAACTAAAGAATGGTGATGGATTAAACCCAGATCAGTTGACTGGGGGTGAGTGTTTGATTTGTTCAAACGCTCCGTCCATCATCCCCTTTTGTATCGCTTTGTTCGCCCTAAGTGTGGCAGGGTATGCTCAGACGTGAGTCCCTTGTTCACTTGGCCATTGGATTCAAGATAGCCTGGCTGATGAGGATTATGAATCCGAAACCGGTCCCAGGATGCTTGTTTCGGGTCCAGGGAAGACATGGCTTGGCAGTTCGGGCTGGACTTTTCCCATGAGGCACACGGTCAGACTAATTTGCTTATAGCCATGTCTGAACTGGGGTGGCTGAGTGAACTAAAGAATGGTGATGGATTAAACCCAGATCAGTTGACTGGGGTTGAGTGTTTGATTTGTTCAAACGCTCCGTCCATCATCCCCTTTTGTATCGCTTTGTTCGCCCTAAGTGTGGCAGGGTATGCTCAGACGTGAGTCCCTTGTTCACTTGGCCACTGGATTCAAGATAGCCTGGCTGATGAGGATTATGAATCCGAAACCGGTCCCAGGATGCTTGTTTCCGGTCCAGGGAAGACATGGCTTGGCAGTTCGGGCTGGACTGTTCCCATGAGGCACAGGGTCAGACTGATTTGCATATAGCCATGTCTGAACTGGGGTGGCTGAGTGAACTAAAGAATGGTGATGGATTAAACCCAGATCAGTTGACTGGGGGTGAGTGTTTGATTTGTTCAAACGCTCCGTCTATCATCCCCTTTTGTATCGCGGTGATGGATTAAACCCAGATCTGTTGACTGGGTGTGAGTGTTTGATTGGTTCAGATGCTCCGTCCATCACCACCCTCTTTTGTACCACTTTGTTCGCCATAAGTTGGCAGGGTATGCTCAGACGTGAGTCCCTTGCTCACTTTGCCACTGGATTCAAGCAAGCCGGGCTGAAGACAGCTGAAATGCCAGAAACCGGTCCTCGGAAGCTTGTTTCCGGTCCAGGGAAGGCATGGCTTGGCAGTTCGGGCTGGACTGTTCCCATGAGGCACAGGGTCAGACTGATTTGCATATGGCCATGTCTGAACTGGGGTGGCAGAGTGGGCTAAAGAACGGTGATGGATTAAACCCAGATCTGTTGACTGGGTGTGAGTGTTTGATTGGTTCAGATGCTCCGTCCATCACCACCACCCCCTTTTGTAGCACGCTGAGCCAAGCTCGAGCAGGGGAAGGCAGAAAAATGGGCATCCTGTCACAGGGAGGTGTGGCCACCTCCCAGATAGGATTTAGTGTATTAGGCCTGGTTGGGTGCGCTTGCCAGTGACCGAAGGTCTGCATGAGGGGCACATGTGATGCCCCTCATGCGGTACTTCACAAAATAATCTTTTCACTCTGATGCTGCGCAGCAACAACCTCATTCAAGGTGCGCAGCAGAAGCTCAGCTAGACCCTCAGTCGTTGCTCCCAGCAATGATGAGGAGGGTATTCGGGTCAGGGAGGATGTTCTGTGCCAGTGTATTGGTATCGGTGGCAAAAATGTTTGTGTGCATGTATTTTATGGTGCCATACCATGTGGTACGAACAGCAGTGGTGACCTAACAATACAATTTTCTTCATATTTATGTGTATATGCATATTTTTAGTCCTACCTTTGTGCTGGGCCTGTCCCTGTATTTATTTTCAAGCTCTGGTCACCCAATCCTGAGACTCGCTCCCTCTCCTGATGCAGACCATGCTACAGATCCAATTTTCATTCGTGGACCATCGATTTGTTGTCACATTAATGTCTAAGGGTAGGTGTGCCAATTACCGGAGATAATGTCTGTGTTTCAATTCCGCAGATAATTGAGTAGGTAGAATAGCGGTATGATGTGTGCGATGGGCTCCATGTCTGCACAGGAGGTGAGAAGCTGTGTAGAGGTGAGTTTCGGCCTTGTATGATTCCCTTCCGCCAGCTCTGATGAGATGGTTGGACCGCCACGAACTGCATGTCAGCCATGCGCCTCATAATTGGGCAGGCAGTTCGTAGGAAGGACAGCGCTCAGATCGCCTCCAATGGCCCTTTCCTAGACCTGCACGGTCGGAATTTCCTGTTGGAGTCGGAGGAACCTCGGTGGTCGGAAAGCTATATATTCGGATGCATCATTATCCGGTGCTCGGAGCGACCGCTTCCGACAAGACATTCAGCAGTCAGACTGCCTCGACAGGACAGCGGAAGCTGGTCCACTCAACATCATAATGAGCCCCTTAGCGGAGAACTCCACACGTATAGAGAAAATTAACAAAAGTTTATCAAAAATTTTGAAAGAAATGAAAACCTTTGTCTGTTAAATGTTGTTGGTAAATAATTGTATATGTTTTTAAATGTAGAATATTTTTTAAATGTTACTGTATTACCAAAATATGAAAAAACGTTTTTAATAAATGTAAAAATACTATATTAAATGTAAATAATTTTTAAAAGATTTTGTTCAATAAAATAAACCCACCTAATGTAAAATATCTATATTTATTTTTTGTGTTAAAAATGACTAAGAATTATGTATAAAACTAATTTAATTAAATGAAATTTGTTAAAAATAAGGTTGCATTGGGTTTTAAAGTGAAACAGGCTAATTAAATTATTTAAAAATTAAATAATATTAGGAGTGGCCTGACTGGCCACGATGGCGGAGGTCCTTCCATGAGCTATCGCTCCCTGGAGGTGAATCCATATTTATCTGGCTGGACTGCATTCACTTCCCTTGTGGGGTTGAACGCTCTTCCCTCATCCCCCTGATTCCGGGGGTCTTGCCATGTTCACCTGGGGGCCACCTGGAGGCTGTGGAGTGTACCCAACTGGTTTGCGTGGCAGCTGCACCGTGCAGTGAGAGGAGCCTGGCCTGTGGATTCTCCTGGAGCGGTGGGAGAGCCAAGATTATAGGAGTGACTGGCTGATTGAGGAATCCCGCCGTGGGCTGTCTGAGTAGTGGAGCCACATTTTCGTGAACCTTTGCTGCCCTCAGGCAGTGGATGTGACTGGGCGTGGTCTTCCAGAAGATTGCCAGCGCTACCTGCAGGCCACATTGGGGACGCTGGTGCAGAGCATAGACCATGCTGTTCAGGGAGCCTGGCTGATATGCTCTGCGTCCCCCTTATACTCTATTGAATTCACTGGGCCCATACCCAGCTGTGGAGCCCTCAGCGCTGTTCTCCAGGCATATAGACATTCTCAGCTTGGGGTACTGAATGCCACGGTGCACTGTATCCTGCAAAAGGCCTCCCGGCTCCGACCTCCGGTGACGTCGCGGGGGTGAACGCTTCAGATGCTGGTTGTGCCATGCTGCCTGACAAGTTACTGTGGCTGGGCACTGTGGAGGCAATCTCACCCGAGGCTCTGTGGGGCACTCCCACCCTTTTCTTTTCTTCCATGCCTGTACCCTGTGGTAAGAGTAAACCAGGATCGGGAAGCCTTCATGTAGGTCACATCGAGCTGGGCACCAATAGGGCCTGCTATTTGGGGCTCCCCCCTACTTTTCCTTCCTGTCCTACTGAACTACGCCTGGGGCTCTGGGACCCTGTGAAGCCCCCAGCTGTGGCTTTGGGTGGCTCTGAGTATTCATGTTGCCAGGAAGGACACTACCATGTGCAAGCGGGTTCTGCCATGCCCCCCCACCTTGACTTTGTGCCTCTCTGCTGTAGTTCAGCCCCAGACATACCGATAGCTGGTGTTCTGCAGTGGAGACCCTTGCCAGTAAACAGATCCTAGGATGAAGCATTTTCAGACTGTGGGCTGAACAGCACCTCCAGCCATTATGGGGAAAGGAGCCTACCCCCCTGTCCCTATACATTCAAAGTTTCGATAAATATAACACCCATCAGCCCCCGTGTCCCAACGGAGTGCAGCTGAGGCCCCCTCGCTCTCTCTGCCGGAGGGATCGCGGAATACAAATGACATTCTCTGTGATATCCAGGTCTAAGGACCTGCTCTGGAATTTAGGATCGGTTAGGTTGGCATCAATTTGGCTCTTTTGTGCGATGTGGTGGACTGTGTAGCAGGCCCCGAAGGGTGCATTTCAGACTCTGTGTCCATTTTTATGATAGAGGTAACCCGCCTTCGACTGCGTCACACAACTTGAAGATGTGAGCAGAAGACGCAGAAAATTGGACCTAGAGGAATAATCTCCAGTTAGTGGGGCTCCCCGAAGTAGTTGAGGGGATGACTCCTGCAAACTTCCTGGAGAAGAGGTTTCTATTGTGTGTTCCTGAAGGGCATCTGTCCTTGTGCTTTGTGGTGGAACGTGCTCTGGATCACTGGCGGCAATCCTCCCACTGGGGCACCTCCACGACCAGTGATCATGAGGATCCTGAATTGCAAAGATAGAGATGTGGTTCTGCAATTTGCCTGTGAGTTGATGCCCTTGACTTTCAAATCATCCCAGATTCTACTCTTCCCGGACTACACTGACCTTGTACAGCGCCAGCACTGGTCCTTTGAAGCTGTGAAACAAAAACACAGGGAGTAATGAACCTGCACTATATGATCCTGTTCCCTGCCCATCTCAAGGTGATTCATGCCTACACATCCTACTTCTTTGACACCCCTGAGGTGGCATGGAAATGGGCTACGAAGACTAGGCTCTCCACTAATACGCCAACCCACTCCCAGAAAGATTGTCCATCCTACAAAGACAATACCGGCTGGAACCGGAATCAGCGGAATGGCCCTACAAGGTGAGACTGGCGGGCCGGGGGGGTCCCATGCCTCTTCCAATGTGGGGATGCCTAGTCCCTCACATGACCCCATGGAGGTCATGTGAGGGACCAGATCACTGAAGGACCAGATCCTTCAGTGATCCCTGATGTACACGTGTCCATATCCTACGATCAACAGGAAACTACTGAGACTTGGCCCTCTTGGGCAGTCTTTTGATGTCCATTAGACTTCACAGTTTTTCTGAGTCAGCAGTACTGCATCCTTCTTCCTCTGGACTTCTCTGATAGAGGGGAGTAGCGTGTGTGTGCCCTGTGAGGTGGTCTTTTGTTGTTTGTAGTGATGTTTGGTGGCAACAGATGCTTCTGGGAGCATACTGGGTAGGGCGGGCAGGTCGGGGGAACTGTTTGGGGTGGTTGGTACCGTTTGGCCGTGTGTGTTTCTGTTTAGTTTAGGCCAGCTGTGACCTCTTGTCTTTTCATCCCGCTAGATGCTCACCTGGACCCCACCGGCCCCAATGAGATTCCTTTGCTATGCTGGTTCTTCAGTTAATAACAAGCAATGTCAATGGCATGAATGACCTGTTCAGTGCAGTCATGGGGTTTGGGAAGCACCATGCGCATGATAATGTCCTACTTCAAGAGATTCATCTCCTTGGTACCCAATACCCCTCTTTGGCCTGATATGGATACAATAGGGTATACCATCTTGGTTACACTCAACGTTCCTGGGAGGGCTATCCTCCTCCACAGGCATCTTCCTTTGGTGGTCACTTATAGCCCCTCTGACCCTCAGGGCAGGATTGTCAGGGCTGAGGGGATGATTAACGGCCAGGCATAAGACCTGTTGAGCGTCTATGTACCTCCCCAATTTCCTGGCACCACACTTAATGCATTACAAAAGGCACTGGTGGGATGGTCCAGGGGTGGGGTCACAATTGTAGGCGGAGACTTTAAGATGCTGATGTCCCCCGCTAGGGATAGCTCAAGGGCTTTGGCCAGCCCTTTGCCCTCAACTTCCCATCTCATGGATTGGGTATCTGGCCTTGGCCTCTGTGATGTTTGGCGCACCTGGCACCCACATACTCGAGCATACACCCACACCTCTGCTGCACATAAATTTAACTCATGCATTGATTATGTCTTCATACCAGCCAAGGATGTGCTTCTTACAACTGGTGCACAGATCCTGCTAAGAAGAATTTCCGAGCATGCCCCTGTTACCATCCAGCTGGGCCACGTGGCTTAGGGGGAGGGACTGATTTGGCACATCAGTGCCAAGCGCCTCATCGACATTACTGCGGTCCACTACCTGACACAGGAGCGGCTTGCCTTCCTACGACTTAATGTTGGGTCCGTGGTGTTCCCTGGGACTCCTTGGGCCTCCAGTAAGGCCTCTATGAGGGATATGGCCCATACACATTTCTGTAGTCAGGACCAGCAATGGGTGCTGCAGGTTGAAGGGCTTGAACTCCGCAAAGCAGGGTGTACAGCTGGGGTGACAAATGAAGCAAATGTTTATACTGGCTGGCCTCTCATGGCCTTACCAATAGAGTTATTCCCAGCAACCGGGCCCCCAACCATGGCTTTCTAACAGAGAATAGTGGAATTGCGGCTGCTTTTGCAGACTACTATAGAGCACTGTATGCGCTCCACCCACAGCCCCAGTGCCCCCTGTTCTGTTTTCTTCCAGCCGATGATGCACCCATGCTAGATGAACCCTATACCATTGCTGAGGTTGAATTTACCCTCTCCGATTTGAACTCAGGCAAGACGCCAGGTCTTTATGGTTTCCCTGTGGAATATTATAAGAGGCTTCAGACTCCATGAATGCCCCATTTATTGGTACTGTACAATAAGCTTTTGGTTGTGGGATGTGCACTGCTCTGTGTTTGCCCGTTTTATCCGTGCTCTAGAGTATCACTCCCCTCCTGGAATGTATTAGAGAAATCCGTAAGTTGCAGACCTACTGATCGTAAGGCTGTCACCCTAGGCACTGGGTTGATACTGAACTCTATTCAGCCTGCAATTCATTCATGCTTCAATTCAATATCGCTTATTCTGTTTGTTTCATCAATATTTCAATTTATTCTTCATTCGTAATTTTCTTGTTGTCAACATGTTTCATTCACATGATTTCATTATTTAGTTCCATAATACGTGTATACACATTCCAATGCATTTCGGTGCTCTATGCACCTTCATCAGGAAACAATCTGCAATTAATAAACAATCATAAAACACCCTTAGTAGTCTGTTCCAACTTGACCGTTTCATTTATAATCCTTTTACTTCTAACTGCGGTTTGTATTAACCCCCTTTACGCGCTCACTTTGACATGCTTTAGTGCACATTTTGCTTTCTGATTCTATAAACCAATGCCCATAGTGGCTGCGGATGTATCCCTTAAATGTTGGTGTTTACACTTACTATTGCCACCATTATTACACTATATTCAAGGGTAAGTGCTGTCTTCGTATCGCTAAATCACTGTCGGCTCATAGTTTAGTAACTTTCTAAAAAAGGTCCACATTTATGTTATATTTCATGAGAAGCACCAAATATTTATACTTCATTCTAACCGGCTCTTAAGCTGACTCCCTTCATTAAGAAAATGCCGCTTACTGCTTGCACTCAACTCATTGTGGTTAAGTAATCGCCCAACCTTTTCACCACGTGTCACCGCATATTTTTGGCGTTTTGTCGCTTCTATTTAAAAAAAACAGCTACGCGCAATAATCACAAGGCGCGCACGCACGATAGTTTATTCAGGGCTAACATCACGTGAAGTACACGTCATAGCACATCCCAAGAGTATCCGGCGGAGGAGAGAGGACACATTTGAACTAACAAGGTGAGCTGAGTGAGATAGAAGCGGCTTCTCCTTTACCGGAGTGCGGCCTGAAGTCTAAGGGACAACCGACTTCACCCACCAGCTCCTCAAGCGTTCTCCTGAAGGGCCTGTAGTTGTGATGGACTTTTTGGGGACTTGCGTGTCGCAAGGAGCTGGAAGCGCGACTCAAGATCAAGATTGCATCGCCAGAGGAGAGGATCGACGTTGCAGCAGACGCCGCTGCATCACCGGGAAGCGTGTCGCAGGACTAGAGAATCGACATCACATCAGACGCTGCCGCATCTCCGAGAAGCGTGTCGCAGGGCCTGTCGCGGTTCATTGCCGGAGAAGAGGATCAACGTTGCAGCAGACGCTGTCGCATCACCGGGAAGAGTGTCACAGGGTCTGTCGAGGCACACATCGTTGTGGAAGCAACTTGCATCGCCAGGAGAGAGGATCGACATCGCTTCAGGGCACGCCGCATCACTGGGAAGCGTGTCGAAAGGCCTGTCGCAGCTCGCATCATGTAAAGCATCTTGCATCGCCGGACAAGAGGATCGACGTCGCAAGAGATGTCGCTGCATCACTGGGAAGCGTGTCGCATCAAGCAAAAGCGCCATCTTTATGAGGAAATATCTTGAGCGCTGGTCCTCATTCCCCCTCAGTCTTGTGGGGAGGATTGCACTTTTTAGGTTTTGCCTGCAATGCGTACGAAGTACGCATGCGCTAGCAAAACCTCTTGAGTTGAATATATGATAGATGACCCGCCTCTGCCTCTCATTGGCTAGCTCCATAAATGGAGCTAGCCATTGGGAGACAGAGGCTGTCAATCGCGCTTTCTCTTGAAAACGCGATTCGGGGGGGCGTTTCGCGGTGTTTTTTTAAGCCCCGCCCCTTTGTCCTGGGCCGCGCTGCGATTGGCTGCCGGCCCGGGACACCCCCGTGACGTCATTCCCGGGCCGCGCTGTGATTGGCTGGCCGGCCCGGGACCTGACTTGTTTACTCGAGGCACTTGATTTGGGTAATGGCCCTGAAACAAAACGTCAACTTTCAGCCTTATAGAATTGACACCTGCATACGTTACTTTGAAAGTGGTCTGAGGAGAAAAAAACTTGAAAAAGACCATAAACGGCTTATCCCAAGGAGATCATAGTTTTACGCCAGCAAGTCCTGTATATCAAGTATTACCGTGTTATGTGATGATGCGACAACGTTTATGCGACAGGAAGAGCGAAACCGGACCAAAAAGACGCCAGGGGTCGGCTGCCAGCACCACGAGGAACCCTCTCAAATATCCGCTCCGCATCCTCGGAGCATAGGGAGTTTATGGCGACCTCCAGGTGGCGCCAACACATAAAATAAAAACAAATGACGTCTTGTCAATCACACCGAATGCGAGGGTTCCTGGAACAGTCCCTTCTAGATTAAAAAAAACACAAGCTAGTGCCACCCCTCTCCATCCCCCAACAGCGTGGGGAGCGTGTGATGCAGTTCACCTGCGCCAAAGATAATTACCTAACTTGCATTCCGTAAATAGCATTCCGTAAATAGTTCCCTCTCAGGTCCGCACCGGAAATTCTAATTACTGTTTCCTGTCTGTTATTGTAGCCAATCCTTGCGCCCTGAGTGTTACAATGTATGGCGTATTCACACGAGTAAGTACCCACGATCGGGGACTCGTTTTCTTATTGCATGATTGGTGGTGGTTACTGGATTACTGAAGATATATTCTATCTTGTGCACCCGTTTGATTGAAGTAGTCACTATATATAGCGTTTCACTATGGTTTATGGTTCGGTTGTGACTTTTGGTTCTAAGGCTATAATTTCATTTACAGGGTCACATACTCTCGCTTCTCTGTCACGTTCACGTAGTCGAGCACTTCTCATTTTTCAAACACACGTTTACTGGGATTGGATTCTAGTTTGGTTTTTGCTGATATTGTTACATGCGTATTACATTTGGTCCTTGTATGTTTTTGTTTGTAGAGTAATTCCCCTGACGACGGGCCATGCCCGAAATGCATTGGGTTGTGTGATGTGATAACACACCCGAACATACGTGTGGAATACAGATTATTGACATGTACCATCTATATTGAAATCCTGATATGGATATGAATAAATCACACATTTGAACATTCTTTCATCTTGAGTACGAATATCCTCACAGTTGAAGTAATGAATCAGACCTTTGGTCCTTTGAAAGTAGTGCGTGGGGTTGTTCTCTCCCTAGGCGGGAGAGCTTCTTCTAGTATGGCGCATATTGCCATTGTCGGTCGCTGCGCTACATCTACATGCATAAAAAGTAAATTGACAAGTCTATTTCGAGGCGAGTGCTATTAAAAGGGAATCAAGTAGCTCCCAATCACCTCTCTAGAAAGCGCGAGCCACAACAGGGCCGTATTTTACTGTAAGCATCGCGCGAAACCGGGCTCTTGCATATAATATATGTTTACTTTCTAGCTTGTTAACAGTCTGGCACAAACCTGATTGGACAAACGCCCCTTTGATATCGCCTTCTAATGCATTCTTTCAGCCGCGCTTCCGTGTTTCTTCTTAGCCTTCAAAAGATAGGGAAATATTGTACCCGTTTTTTTGTCGCTATTTACTGATAACAGCGGCGGAAAAAAGAAACATGGATTCCCGGTTTACCAGAGCCGTGGCAGGCTGTTCTACGTGAACGGGTTAAACCGAGCTTGCTCAGTCCCCTTAAAAACACAGTAACCGCCTGACTCTCGGGGGAAGGCGGCACACAGGCCCCGAGCATCTTAATATCACAGAAGGATGCCAGCAGAGCAGGGCTGCTCTTCAAGTGGCAGTCAGGCAGGGATTTGTTCGGCCTACATGGTGTACACCGAAAAATAAGGCTTTGTTCAGTCGGGGAGTGACCCAAAGCAGTGCACTGTTATTTACTTTCAAAGGCATAGGTATTTTGCTCTGGAAAGGTGTCCTCATCGGAGCGCAAACATCCCTGTGGACTGCTTTGCGTCACTTTGGTTCACTTTGCATCAGGCGGGTTTTATTTTGGACCGATCAGTACAAACATCTATAAGTTTTGATGCAAACCCCGATCTGCTAAGATTATCAGACTAGGATTTGCATAAAAAAATAATGCCTCCTTGAAGCAGCTGAAAAAGAGGAAATGAGTGCATTTCTCAAACAAAAAAAACATGCATTACACGTGTGGTGAAGTGCGCCATTGCGTGGGATCCTTTTAAGTTTATCTAAGCATTCCAGTGCAAAACCTATTGTAGACAGCATGCAATCATCTTTGCACTACGGTGCAAGGATGTGCTTTTGCACACAGCTGTCTAATTAGAGCACCTTAGCAGAGAAAGACAACGGCAGCAAGCCAATCTTGGTAGATTTGTCTCGGCGTTGTTTTTTTCTCTCACAGAACGCAGCTCAGCAAATTTGGTTGCTGCTCTCTCTGTGTTGCATGAAAAATTATTAAATCTGGCCCGCGGAGAGGGAGAAGCCAGCGGACAAAGTCACTGAGGGGCAAAATCTCAGCGCCGGTCAATAGAAGTGCCCATGATATTTAAAGGGATGAGGAGCAGCTCAGAGAACGGAGGGGATTACTGCAGTTTTTGCACTCTGAATTTGTGGAAAATAAACAATACCAAGACAAAAAATCAGATACAAAAACCTGCAGTACCTGTCTTCCCTGCTGAGCTACTTTTCACCTTAGTAATAACAATAAAACAATAATAATAACAACAACAATCATCATCATGATAGCCAGACCTAAAAATGCTTACAGCCAGAAGCAGGCATGCATCAATTATGTGGTGGGGAAACTGACTATATTTGCTATTTCTGCAATGACCACAATTGCCGTTATTAACACATGTGCAATGACACAATGCAAATATTGGATAAGTCTGTGTAGGCATATTGTATGCAGAAAATCCACCCAAAGAAATTAGCAGCAGAAAACCAAACGTGTGCACCAAGGTCCTTCTTATGGCACCTCTTATGAGCGGTGTATGGATGTCACACCAGTGATTCTGCGTCCAGAATTACTGACAGTGAGGGGTGCAATAATACCAGAATGCAGTTTTAACACAGTATTTGGAGTTTTACCTCAACAATGATGGAACAAGCATTTACAATGCAACGGTTTCCCCTTTGGAAAAGTTAGAGCTATTGGCAATGTAAATGACAATGCCTATTATTTATCTGTTTTCAAAACCAACACATAAATACAAATTTTGTCATTTGCAATGCCAATAGCTCAAACTTTTCCAAAGGCGAAACCGTTGCATTGTAAATGCTTGTTAAAATTATGTTCCGGTTTTTATGTCTATCAGAACTTCCCCCACTGCGTCCCCAAAACGTGGTTTCGCTCTGTTCAAGCTGCTTACATCCCTCTTTATGGAACCACCAGGTCCTACGTATACAAATCAGAAAACGTGTGCAGTCTACTTTTGAGGCAGTTATGCCTGCAGACGACAAGATATTTCATTCTTATGAGTCTGATAGCCACGTCTAGGAATACACACACTGCATTAAATTACACACATGCATAAAAATACAGAAACTATCTCTGCTGTAATTCCTAATGGGTTTGTGGATTTGCCCCTTTGTGTGTCAGAAAATCAATACTTGTATCCCACTTATTTTTTTGAATGAAGGCTACTGTTAATTTCTGGCACTGGCGTCCAAGGGTGAGAGGCCATCTTTATGAGAGTTACGTTCGTGACTTCAGGGGGTATCTGTAGAGAGTGTGCAAGCAGCGAACACCTCTCCACCTATGGAGACAAAAAGGAGCAACAACGCTGGGAGCTACAGTACTCAAGGGTTGGGTCAGTGCTGAGTGTATAAACACAAGCAATTCTGTATATTTCGCTCTTGGAGAAAACCAAAGGGGAATTTGCTTTGCTAAAATCCCCGCACAATTTGGGATCTTTTGAACAGGGCATGTGCCGGCATCAGAAATGTCTTTGGACCTGTCAGAGAACAAGCAGTTTTACTTCAGTGTGTCGTTTCTGTGTGTCCCCGGAGTCACACGAGTCAGTTCTCTGATGCGTGGTGGACGTGTTCTATCCCCGAGGGATCCCTCTGCGGCTCTTGAAGGTCGTGTCTGCAGCGCCAATGACACACAGCGCGATAGTTATGTTTAATACTAAAAAAAAAAAACTCAAAAGCTATTTTGTGTTTGAAGGCGAAGTCAGAAAATTGGTGGCAGTCACAGAGATTATAGATATCAAAGGGAAACCGACAGCTACAACTGTTTAAAGAAAAGTGGCTAACCCAACTTTTGAAGAATGCGTGCTTTCTCGGAATTGCTATTACGTGTAAGATGAAATCATTCAATTTCCGCTGCCTGTGCTTAAATCAAGGGGAGAACGAAGATATATTTTGTTATTCAACTTTCGTTCAGTTCTATAAAGTAATGTGCACCTTTGCAAAAACGACCTAGCTATTTCTTTTTGCTCCTTTCGCATAAAAGGCGTGATTTTGGGGACAATTTAGTTTCCCATGTTCTTAGACAACACAGACAAAACGGTTCTGCATAAGATTTACATCGCAATAAACAGTTGTGCAGTGAAAAGTACCTGGGCTATCTGTGCCTCCTCGGGCACCTGCAAGCCCCACCACAGTTTCACGCACATACATAGTGCAACTGCCGGGTCACAAGTCAGGTCCTTGCAAACGGCGCACAACGTATTCACCCATGCACATTTCGGCGATACAAGGCCTCGCCAGTGTAATCCACAAATGACAACATAAGTCACTGTTTGTGTAGGGAAGATGAGTGGCAGGAAATAACGTTTGAGAAGACAGGTTTGGAGTAAGGGTCATCTAGGCAAGGTGGGCAATCAGCCATCGACCCACTCCCTCGAGGAGAACAGCATCCTGGACCCGTCCCAGTCCGGGTTCTGCAGCAACTACAGCACCGAAACGGCCCTAATTGCCGCCACTGATGACATCATCATCCCCATGGACAACGGGGAAACCGCAGCTCTCATCCTCCTGGACATGTCAGCGGCCTTCGACACAGACTGCCACCAGACCCTACGCACACGCCTCCACGAAGCCGGGATCCGAGAGAAGGCTCTGGACTGGACCACCTCCTTCCTCTCCGGCAGAACCCAGAGGATCCGGTTCCCCCCTTTCCGCTCCGAAGGCACTGAGAACATCTGCGGCGTACCCCAGGGCTCATCCCTCAGTTCCACATTGTTCAACATCTACATGGCATCGCTCACCCACGTCGCCCGACTGCACGACCTCAACATCATCTCCTACGCTGACGACACCCAGCTGATCCTCTCCCTCACCAAGGACCCCCTCACCGCCAAAACCAACCTCTACGAAGGAATGAAAGCCATCGCCGAGTGGATGAAGAACAGATGTCTGAAGCTAAACTCGGACAAGACAGAAGTCCTCATCCTCTGCTCCACCCCCTCGGCCTGGGATGACTCCTGGTGGCCGACCGCACTGGGAACAGCACCAACACCCACCGACCATGCACGCAACCTGGGGTTCATCCTCAACTCTACTCTCACCATGACAAAGCAGGTCAACGCCATCTCGTCCACCGCATGCTCTGCAAGATCTACAGGTGAATCCCCACCGAAACAAGAAGAACAGTCATCCAGGCCCTCGTCAGCAGCAAGCTGGACTACGGAAATGCCCTCTACGAAGGAGCCTCGCCCAAACTCCTGAAACGACTTCAAAGCATTCAGAACGCCTCTGCACGCCTGATCCTTGACATCCCTCGCCGCAGCCACATCACACCCCAACTGAGAGACCTGCACTGGCTCTCCATCAACAAGAGGATCCCCTTCAAGCTCCTCACCCACGCACACAAGGCACTCCACAACACCGGACCAGCATACCTCAACAGACGACTCACCTTCTACACACCCAACCGCCAGCTCTGCTCCGCCGACCTCGCCCTCGCCCCCAATCCCTAGCATCCATAAAGCAACTTAAGGTGGCAGATCATTCTCTCACCTCGCTGCCAAGACCTGGAACGCCCTCACCATCCTACTACCCAAGACTTGCTGACCTTCGAAAGACTCCTCAAGACCTGGCTATTCGAGCAGTAGCAGCTTCTTCCCCCCCTCCAGCGCCTTGAGACCCCCACGTGTGAGTGGTGCGCTTTACAAATGTCCTGATTGATCGGCCCATGGACCTGTGGTCGAGGGCAGCTAGTGGGCCGTTTTTCCCCCTAAAATGGATTACATGGCTTGAGCCTTCTGCCCCATAGGAGCACAGCCCGACAGGTGCACTGAGCCTAAGGGCTCGTGGTGGAGGTGCAGTGGCTGTCGGGGACCACGGCACCAGTGGTCTGACTGCAAAATTACAACTTTGGTGGTCGGATCTCATTAGGAACACTGCAACCACGAGGGATCCACAATCCCCGTCACTGTCGCGACAGTCTGAATCCGCAATATACTTACTTTGTGGTGCCTCTGCGGCACTGCCGAGCATATTACCAGGTGCATGTCAGCTATCCTTTTCACAGGACAATGACTGAATGTCAGGTAGAGAGGGAGTGCTCAAAGCACCAAGTCATTCCTCTTGCTCGAGCTCACATGTCACTCTGGACCTTCATATTTGTGTATTACACTCTGCACCACTTTCGGAGTCACTACCGCCTGCCACTGTAGTTTGAAGACACCCAAATAAGACCCCCATTAGGATGGCGGGCGTACTTTGCCCGCCCGCCCTCCTCCCGGTACAAGGGACCGCCTGCCATAAGGGCGGGGGTCCCGTTGGTGGAATTAGGATGCACCCGCCACAGTGGCGGGCGCATCCTGTATTAGCACCGACCGCCGCAATGGTAAAAATACCTGTTGTGCATTTAAAAGCACAACGTGGCAGGCACAGTGCGGTGCCTGGCACGTTGTTCTTTTAAATGCAGGGGGGTACCATAGGTACCCCCTGTATACCCTCCACGCCACCAGAGTCCATGGGGGCCCGCAACGGGCCTCCAAAGCAGACTCCGTATGCCTTTCCATGGCGGCATTGCCGCCACGGAAAGGCATCAGGAAAAGCCCATCCTAATATGGCTGGCGGTGTCTGATAGACACCGCCACCATATAAACCCTTTTCTGCCCCGGTCGCGTTGCTGCGGACGGTTCTTCCATCCGCCGCGGACCCCCCAGCCATACTAATATGGCGGCGGGTCATTCTGGCTAGGATGGCGGGCGGATTACCCCCGCCAGGCCGGCGGTGGCTACCGCCAGCCTGGCGGGGGCGATCCGCCCGCCATCCTAATGGGGCCCTAAGTCATCAGAAGTTTTTTTTTAATAACTTGGCCATTTCTTTAGTTCTTCTATTATCTTTCTTTATAAACAAGATTTTTTTTTATAGAGCAGCATTTCTAGAGGAACATCCAAATGCTTCAAAGGCAGTAGAAGCGTACAGTTACTTAAAAAAAATAAGGAACCGTGAATGAATAAACTTCTGTTGATTTCGATAGGAGCAGGGTGAAATGCTCTTAAATGTCTGTAAATTTCAAGAGGCAAGTGTTGTTTTGGGCCATCAATACTCTAAAATGAAGTTCTTGAGGATGCTGTTACAAAACCCGAATATTTTGGAAATCAGTTTTAACTCTCACTTTGAATATTGGGCACCGACAATAGAAGAGCATCTTTGGTTTTATCACCTACTGGAAACACTGCATGGTGAGGATGCCCACGCCAAGCAGCGACACCAGAGAAAGCTGTTCTTGCTTCTGATTTGCTGTGAAGACTCTTCCACAAAGTTCTGGAGGTATAGTTTAATTACTCAAGGATGACTAGACTGATTATGAATGAAAAGAAACATGAGATTCAAAAAGTAAAGTATTGGCCCAGCAGCCTTGACACTGAAGTCCACCTGCTGGACTGTTCCCATTAGGACTAGGGTCAAGACTGATTTGCATATGGCTGGGTTCAAACAGGAATGACATGGAGAGCAAAAAAATGATGGATTTAGGTTCAGATCTCTGTACAGGGGTGAATGTTTGACATTATTCAACATTCTGTCCATCAATTGTTGTTTTTGCATTTATCACCCCGAGTGGGACCAGTATGTCCAGATGTGGGTCCTGTGCTCTCCATTTCACTGGAGTCAAGCTAGCCTGGCTGATGAGGGGTGAAACCCCAAAACTGGTCCTAGGATGCTTGTTTCCAGTCCAGCGGAGACCTGGCCTGGCAGTTCGGGCTGGACTGTTCCCATTGGGCGCAGGGTCAAGACTTATTGCATATGGCTGGGTTTAAACTGGAATGGCATGGGAAGCCTAAAAACGATGGATTTAGACCCAGATCGCTGTACTGGGATGAATGTTTAACATTGTTTCACATTCTGTCCATCAATTGTTGTTTTTGCACATTTTTTTAGGGCAGATGTTTGCATGCCAGTAGTCAAAATGCAGTCCCCCACCATGCAAGAGAACTAGTAGATGAGGTGAGTTGACCCATTGCCTGAATCTGAGGTGGGAGGAAGCAAAATGTGAAAGACAGTTAAAATGACAAATGGATGAAAGGGGATGAACCAAAGCCCTCTATGTCTGCATGCATGTCTTTTTTTATGTATGATTTGTTTTGTTACAAAGGAAGGTGAGATGTTGTAGGAAACTGCCCCTTTTTGCATGGTTGCCCCCTACCTTTTTGCCAGATACCTGATGCCAACTTGACTAAGTGTGTGCTGGGACCCTGCTGACCTGAACCCAGCACCTGTGTGCTTTCCCAAAACTGTACCTTTGTTTCCCCATATGGCACAACTCTGGGCCACTTGTAAGTCCCTTGTAAAAGCTACACCTGGTACCAAGGGCCTTGTGGCCCAAGAGGGCCCCTGAGGGCTGCAGCATGTATTATGCCACCCTCAGAAATCCCTCACTTTAACACCCACACCCTGTCACTGCAGGCTGCGTGTTTTGGTGTAGACCAAACTGAGTTTCGACATGGCACACATCCCTGTGTGCCATGCCCCCCAACACTGCCTGTGGCATGGGTATGTCACCCCTCTAGCAGGCCTTACAGCCCTAAGATTGGGTGCACCATACCACAAGGGAGGGCATAGGTGCATGAGCAATATGCCCCTACATTCACAGACATCTAAGTGCAGTGAAGCCATTTTGAGTATCTATTGTGGGAGGTTGTCATTACGACCTCCACAGCTTCATGATGGCTTTTCTGAAAACTGGGAGGTTTAGTTCCAAACGTCTCAGCATAATAAACGCACACTGATACCAGTGTTGGATTTATTATAAAATGCCCTCAGAGGGCATCTTAGAGATGCCCCCTGAAAAACTACCAACTTCTAAAGTTTTTACTTACTGGTCTCCGCCAGCCAGCCACTACCAGACAGTTTTCTGACCTCATGGGGGAGAACCTTTGTGCTCCCGGAGGTCAGGAAGGCTATCACCTTGTGATGTGCTGATTTGGGCGTCTCCAACTAGTGGAGATGCCCATTCCTCTGTCCAAGCCCCGTTTTGGCAGCAGGATAGACAAGACAATTAGTAAGCAGAGTAGTAGTGTCCACCTCAGCCATGCACACCCTTAAGGTCACCAGAAGCTGAGGTGAACATCTTTCTCAGAAAATCTCCATCTTGAATTGGAGAATTAGTCCCAATAGGAACAAGGATGTGTCCCTCTCCCCAAAAGGAGGGGGCACTCAAAGGATGTAGTCATCCTAGGGGACAGTAGCCATAAAGAGCTGGCTTCCTACAGATGTCTTAAGCTGCCTTAAGGCCAGGCTAAAAAAGAACATAGTGAATATAAAACTCTGGTAAGAGTGTCAGAATAGCCCAGGGCAAGTGAATATGGCAGAAAAAGAAAATCATAACCGCTTTCAGAAAGTCAAATGATCTGACATCACTTGAAGATAAAGAGGACACGTGTTCCAATACTTGGGACCCAGTGAACCTAAATGCTTTGCAGTCACAGTGGGGACTCATAAGATCAGGACCTCAGATACAAAGTTGAATGTTCCAATAGGGGTTATGATATGCTATGTTATAAGGGGATTTATATCACGCACTGCTACTCAAGAGTGTCCTGGCGTGGAGGAGAACGGTGACAGAGAAAGACAAAAGGGCTAGATCGGCTGTTTGAACAGATGAGTTTTGAGGAGTTTTTTGAAGATAGAGAGTTCCTTAGTATGCTGAAGATCCTCTGGCAGAGCATTCCACAGAGGGGATGCTTTTACCACAAAGGACTGCCCCCCAAGCCGCATGCGTCGAAATCTAGGGACCACCAGCCGGCAGTGGAGGGCGGAGCGAAGAGGACGGCTAGGAAGGTAGAAGGCGAACCTTGAACTAATATAGGCAGGGCCTGGACCGTGGTGTGCCTTATGCGTCATGGTCAGAGCTTTGAAGCGCACTCGCTGGGCAACGGGGAGCCAATGCAAATTGTTAGCTGCTGACGTACGCTCATTCTCCTCGGGATGTTAAACAGGAGCCTGACAGCTGCATTTTGAATAACCTGCAGCTTTCCCAGGAGGTACCCCGGGATGCCGATGTAAAGGGCGTTGGTGTAGTCCAGACGCGATAAGATGAGCACCCTGGCCACAGTCTCCTTAGCAGAGCGGGGGAGCAGGGGAAAAAACCTCCTAAAGGCTTTAAGCGTGCCAAAACAAACCCCTGAGAGTCTCTTGATCTGCTCATGAAAGCCCAAGTCGTCCCCAAACCAAATTCCCAGGTTCTTGGTGACACCACTATCCCCACTGGGGCATGGGTACCCAGGAGGCCAGAGGGATTCTCTAAAAGCCTGGGGGAATTGGCCATAGAGGAGCACCTCCTATTTGTCTTCGTTGCACTTAAGGCTTGCCTGTGCCAGCCAAGAAAATACGGACGACAGGCACCGATGAGCCACGTCGGTTTGAAGATCAGTGCCCTTCCAGGTAAAGAGGAGCTGGGTGTCACCGCCATAAGCCATGATTTTGGCACCCAGATTCTCTGCCAAATAAATCAGGGGTGTTAGGTAAATATTAAAAAGTAGGGGGCTCAGAGTGGACCCCTGAAGGACCCCTGTGGACACTTTACTGGCAGATAAGAGAAAAAGGAGGCATCCACACCTGTTGGGAGCGGATGTCCAAAAAGGATTTAACCCATTCCCAGGCCATGCCAGTAATGCCAATGTCAGACAAGCGGGAAAGGAGCTGGGGATGGGGAACTGTATCGAAGGCGGCAGAGAGGTCCAGGAAAATCAGAGCCGCCCTGCCGCCCACATCCAGGCACTCCCTGATAGCCTCCGTAATCTCCACCAGCGCGGTCTCGGTGTCCTAAACCCGGATTGAGCCGGGTGGAGAGCACGGGAAGATTCCACAAATCCCTCCAGCTGTCTAAAGGCCACCTTTTCGCACACCTTAGCTAAGGCCAGAAGAAGACTGATGGGGTGATAGTTAGAAAGGAGAGTGGGATCAGCTGAGGGCTTCTTGAGGAGAGGGAGGAGTTTGGCCTGTTTCCATTGCAGGGGTATCACCCCAGTCTATATAGGCAGGAGAAGCACTCTTTGAATAAAGGGGTCACATTTTAATAATCCTCTGGCATTCTATATGGGTTAAAGATGAGACCAGCTTTACCAAATCAATTATATTAGATTGTCTGTCCTTGGACAAAGCCTTGAGCATCCCCTGGTTAGGATACATTAATTCCATCTTTAGTCGTTTTTTCAAGATGCCAATCTGGTCTAACCCCTCACAGGTGATTTCACTAATCAAATTGTCTATCAAAGATACCTTTATGAATCATCGAAGAGTATCTGATATGAGGGCTATAGGGGGGAAGCCAACTGTTATGTTTTACAAGTCGCTTTTGCTGGAGATGGGATGCCAAAGCTATTTATCTAGGGTTACTAATTTATTACACTGTTTTGTATTAAGTAGATTTAGATTTGGGACTGTCCATCATTTGGAGGCCTTCCCTACTATGATATCTTGCCCTCCAGAAATTATTCCTTGTCCCTGTGATGGCTGAGCAAGCAAAATACAATTTAATTGATGTTATTCTGTTATTTTTATTCGACTTTTAGGTGTTATTATCTAAAATCCCTTCAGGTAGCATAGAATATCAGACCACATATTGCCACCCTGAAATTTTTGCTTCACCTGAATGATAGCGGGTCTGCTTTAATGTTGCACTTTTTATCTTGAAAGCAAATAATGCACAGAAAAGTATTATGTTTTAAATGTTGGAGGACTGTAGCATTATTAATTTGATCTAATATTTATTAACGGTATATTGTGAATAAGGATGAAGTTATATATTCACTTTTAAGTATTGTCTTGTATTGTGTCTACAGGTTTTAATTGCTTGTATTTGATTTCATTCCTTTATCCTTTATGGCTGTTTATGTATGTCGAATAAAGTTTTGAATCAAAACAAATAATTCTCGGTGGCAGAAAGCCTTGAAGAAAAGCCGGTGCAGAGCACTTAGAGTGACAGTGACATGAACAAAACCTCTCAACCGAGAAACTAACTGCACTGTGTAGGTCTGAAACTGCTGAAACTTAGCAAGAGTCTAATATGTTACTACCAGGCCCACTGCAATGCACTACAATAGCCCCGAGAAGATATAATCAGCCACAACGGCAGTGTGTTCTTCTTTCTGCTGGAAGGGTGAGCTTTTCTACCATGGGATCACGCTGGCATTTTCCTGGTAAGTTGAAGGACAGGGGGCTACTTACAAAGCTAAACCTCCATTCTTGTAGCTGCTTCCTGCAGTGTGGAGTTGGTTTCACCAATTTTGCCAGCGGTGACTTTGGCTTCCATGGTGGCCCTGCTTCAGAATAACTGAGAGACAATCTCCGTCCTTCAGCATGGATGTGCAAAGGGGGACTTTTCAGTACGTAATCTGTAGAAAGATGATTTCAGGGGCTCAAAGTTAGGAGCTTGCCGTCGGTGCGATGGAATGCTGAGGTGGGTAGTTACCAAGGATGCATTTGCCAGAATCCACTTCATGCCTCTTCCACCAGTTTGCACTTCCTGACTCTTTATCTCACTCTTACTTATGCATTTTCATCCCTGCATGTTTCCCTTGTAAATGTTTTCCAATCGTTCTATTCCTTAGTTGTGTTTCCTTTTCTGCCTTTCTTTCTCTTGGGCAAAGTCTGATGATGAAAAAATAAACCCCGGTGCCCACCACCTCCATCCACAGGCAGCAGCTAAGCACCCGGGGGATAATTTATGAGAATTGACGCATCGCTGCGTGAAAGCAGCGATGCGTCACTTCTCAGTGCGCCCTCCTTGCGACATACCTGATGCGTCATATTTAATGTATGACGCATCATATCGCAAGGAGTTACAGATACGTCAGTATTTCTGACGTATCTGTATGGCGCAAAAGTGACGCATTGCTGGAGCGTGTCACTAAAGTGACGCAACTCCAGCAATGCGTCCTTTCACATGGGGCGAGCCCCATGTGAAAGGGCCTGCGTCAGTCTTACGCCTGCTGTGAGGCAGGCGCAAGATTTTGACGCAACAGCATCCTAGAAGTGACGCAGTGAAATCTCATAGATTTCACTGCGTCA
The DNA here is from genome assembly GCF_964261635.1 of Lissotriton helveticus. Lineage (NCBI taxonomy): Eukaryota > Metazoa > Chordata > Amphibia > Caudata > Salamandridae > Lissotriton > Lissotriton helveticus. Next base: position 1,956,493,038 of record NC_136067.1, read on the forward strand.
CTTCTACGAGGCTTTTTGCGGAGGAACGCCCCCCCTGCATACATTATACCTGACGCAGGTATAATGTAGCGCAGGGGTTTACAAAGTGACGCATCTGCTTAGATGCGTCACTTTGTAAATGGTACGCAACAGAAGGCATGTTTTACGCTGCCGATGCGTCACAAAAAGTGGCGCATCAGAATAGCAAAACTGACGCAAGGCCTCATAAATGAGGCCCCCCGGGAGACGAGAGCCGTAGAGATAAGTGAGAGTTAGCAGGAGCCTCAAGGAACTGAGGTTGGGGAGCAGCCTCAGGGATTGAAATAGAGAAGGCAGCCACGGTGAACCCAAGACTGAGGAGGACACGTTGGAACATTGAGGAAGGGGTGAAGCTTTGGCATTCTGTGGTTGCACAGGAGCCTGAGACCCTGAGGGTAAGTAGGACACCAGTAGAATTGAGGGTAAACAGGACATTTCTGGAGACTCATGACTATGGTAAACACAATCCTTACAGAGCTGATGCGACCCAGGATCTTTTAGGTAAGAGTGAGCAAGAGCCTCAGGGCATTGGGGGAGAGAAGATAACGGGACGTAAGGGTGGCAATGAGTCCAATGTCATTCCAAAGAGAACAGGAGCTTTTGGGGACCTCAGGGTGAAAACGCCCTTACTGTTCTTGAGGGTCAGTGGGTAGTTTGGGGACCAACTGATGAGGAGTGAAACACTCAGGGTCTGAATGTGAGCGCGGCCCCTGGGTTCCGGAGGATGAACTACATCTCCAGACCTAGGGATCAGCATGCTCTTTTGGCACTCTGTTGGTGAGTGGAAGATGAGGGTGCCTAAGGATGATGGTGATAAGGGCATGCATGGATCTCAGGGTGAGTGGGGCTGAGGGACCTAAGGGTGAGCATAACATTCTGGGACTTAGTGGTGAGATGGAGAAGCTGAACATCACGTGACCTGTTGGCGAGTTTAAGTGTTATATTGGCATTTTCAATCTCAGCAAAGGTACCCCTCTTACAAGCTTTAAAGCACCTAACTTACTGCAAATATCTCCCAAAATTGGTCCTCTCATAGATGTAATGGTTTGCACAAAGTCACCATCTGCAAATGTGGGCCACTTTTTGGGGAGTGCCCGGGCCTAGTTTTGGTCCCAATCCGACCCTGTTTGGTGCTGTTTTCTGTTGGCTGGTGGGACTGCTAGTGCTGGGGAGAAAAGTCCAGCCGATATTGGCTTTGTGATGCAGCAGGAGGTTCAAGAGAAACAACACCATTCCCTAATATGTGTGTGTGTGCGCATGTGTGATTGCACATTTATGGTGGGGAGGTGTGCTGTGTATGTGTCTGTCTATGTTTGTGATTGCACACGTGTGTGTGTGTGTTTGTGGGATCTACAGCAACACATCTCATCGTCTGCTGGCTGTGGCCTCTTAGCTTGAACTCAAAGAGGCATTTCCCCTCCCAAAGCCCTATGTGCTCTGTTTCATGTCAATAAATAACATTTTCTCTGCACCTGAATGGAAAAGTGCAGAACTTGAGATGGGGTGTCCTTACCTAGGCTTGTCACTGTATGCCAGGCTAAATCCCACACACGTCATCTAACCATATTAAAAGAACACGGTGGAAGCAGCAGTGAAAAGTGCAATAGCCTGGTGCACCCTTTAAATTTTAATAGAATTTTCTTATTCACAGTAGAGTTTTTTGTAAACCTTTTCCAAATTATTTCTTTATTAAACATTCCTTCACTGAGCAGCCATGAATTTGTTTATCTCTGTGTTTAGTTAATGTACAATTCCACAGGTTTGAGGAATCTTTTCGCTCTTCCTCGTCGAGGAAGTAGGGGTTCTCTTTTTTTTAATTCAGTTTTTTTATTGCTTTATTTACCAAGAGTCAAAAATCAAAACAGTCACTCACATATTCAGAATATCTCCAGTCAATATAAAAGATGGCATATAATAATATATTTATATTATACAAGAAAATTGATGGTTAATTTAGAAATCAATCCGAAATGGCCAAAAAGAACAATAACAATCAATCGTTATGGCTAATGCCAATGAGACCATATTTTCCCAACTTTTTTAATAGAGCGCGGACCTCGAACTTTAGCAATAGCGATTTTGCATACATAAATTTGACGAAGCATTGCCCAAAATTCAGACAATTTAGGAGGTATAGGATCAATCCATGCCCTAGCAACACAAAGGCGAGCACTAACAATTATAATCGTAATTAATGCACTCAACTGGGAGCCAATCCATCTTTATTACCCAACAGGATTTCCTTATCACTCACGTTGATTTTAATCCCAATCTGCGTTGTGATCAGTTCCAATAAACTGTCCCAATAACCTTAAAGTTTAGGGCAGTTAATGAACATGTGTACTACGTCTGCCTTATATATCTTGCATTTGGGACAGTATGAGTGCTCTGAAGTCCCTACCGTACTTCATTTTGAAATTTGATTAGGTGTATAATATAACATACAGATTGTCTTAAATCGCTGTAATTTGAGGTTAGTTGAGCTGATTGACTGATCTAAGATAGCAAGTGCAACCATTAAGCGCTGGCTCCATCTTAAAGCGAGTTGAGTACTATCGTCAGAAATGCAGACAATATACTTCTGATATATTATACTTATAATGACCATCTTCGCTTCTTGTCCAGAGAAATAACAAGAATGTCAATCGTTGCTGTATCATTCCTATAGTTAAGGTCATTAACAATATAGTCCCTCACCTGCAGATATTTGAAAAAGTGGTACAGTGAGAGCCCAAATGCAGCCTGTAAAGAAGTAAATGCCCGAAAACCATGCCAATCAAACAACTGTCCCAGAATAACTATGCCCATCTAACCTCAAAGTTTTTCCTAAGTTGTTGTGAACTATATTGAGAAATAGAGGGTTGCCCCAGAGTGGGATCAGCGAATGCACGGTTGGTAAAGAGAATCTTGTACAAATTTCTCCCCAGATTCGCACTATATCCCTTACTACTTTGAACCTTTCCCGCTTAAAGTAGTTGGGATCCATCAATTTGTGAAGAGAGAATCGAGAGTCGTTACCCGGTGCTAGTTGATGCCCATATATAGTTGGCCCAGCCTTGTTGCCAACCATTAAGCTTCAAAAACGGCCAGTAAATGATGCCCCAACAAATTATTTTAAATCTGGTAGTCTTAATCCACCCTGTGTATAGGGTAGCTTCAGGAAGCGAATAGCACTCCTAGGTCTCCTATAGCCCTAAATAAAACTGCCTTTTCCCCGTCGTCGTTTGAAGAAAGAGTCTGTAACTCAGAGTGGTATTGAGCGGAACAAATACAGAAAGTATATTAATTTTCACAATATTACATCTACCCAGGATGCTCAACGGGAGTGTATGCCATTGCCGCAGTTTCACTACGACTCCTTTCAGAAGAGTTTCGTTATTTAGTGGGATAATCTTCTACACATGGCTACACAGACATATGCCAAGATACGTAGTAGTATCCACCACCCCTATCACAGGGGTGTGTGACTTAAAGTTTAAAATGAACTGCTTCTTTAAAAGGTTCAACTTGCAGCTGTAGAAGGAGCCGTAATGTTCAGCCTCCTTAGATATTGTATTCACCGCATCATTTGGGTTGCTAGCAAAGACTGCAGCATCATCAGCATAAGCCATTATTTTCAAATCAATATCATTGAACCGAGCAGGTTGTATGTCCTTACTCTGAAACAAGTGTCTTATAAAAGGTTCAATATACTGGGCAAACAGCAGGGGAGAGAGTGGACAACTCTGCGGTGTGCCCCGTCCTATTGGAAAGGAGGAAGACGAATGGCCACCGTCCATTACCTTAGTTACCCGGTTCTTATAGAGCCTCTGTACAAGTGTAATATACCGATTACATATTCCACAGTTAGGCAGAATCTGCAAGAGTGCTCCCCAAATATGACCCGATCAAAAGCCTTCTCCGCGTCCAGCATGAATATCCTTATTTTTACCGGCCACATCAAACGCCACAATCACTGTGTTGATATGTACTATGGCATCCCTGCCTGTGATAAACCCATATTGTTGATCTGAGACCACATTATACATACCTGGAGCGAGATGCAGAGCTAAAATTTTAGAAAACATAACATAACACTGCTAGCTGAATGGACTAATGCGTCCATTACAGAGGCTTGTTTTCAACCTCATGGTCACAGGTTCGAATCCTGGTAGGTCCACTCAGCCTTTCATCCATCTGAGGTTGATAAAATGAGTACCATTGAGTTAGGTAAGAATGAACATCTGTTATTCAGCGTCAAGATACCTACGGGTGAACGTGTGATTTACAAATACATATGTTATGTTATAGGAGCTTCTAGTGCTGGACTGTACGGGGTAGCAGCTCCACATGGAGTAGTTGCTGTGCGGGGCAATTGGTGCTGGCCCAGCCTCACTGAACGAGCTACCTCGCTCTCCACTGCTTATGCTTCACCAGTGCCTACACCTAAATCTTGTTAGAGCAGGAAAAGTCAAAGGTAGGTATGACACCTCTGCAGGCGAATCTGTAGCAGGGTGGCCGAGGGGCCCACGAGGCTAGAACCTCTACGGCTGTTGAGCCGACAGTGCAGAGGAAGAGGAATCAAGGACCCGTCCGAGACAGAAAGCCACTGCCACAAAGGTCGGTCGTTCTATTGTAAGGATTCTTCATTCAAGCGGCGCAAGCGATCTCTTGCGCACCAGCAACCCGGGAGCCACAGAGTCCTCGTTGGTGGATGTACTTCTGAACGCAGTGTCAGAGAGCAAGGCGGCAGCATGCGTGGATCATCACTGTCTTCCTCAGTAGTTGGGATCTGATCTTCAGCAAGGTAAAAACTTTTCATGCTGCACTGATGTAAGATCTAACCTTACCATGGCTCTGAATAATAAGGAGAAGGAATTGATCGGGGGCTCTCTGCCTCAGAAGGACTGTAATCTTTTCCCCCAGACAGACTCTGGGCCCAATAAATCTCGGGCCCCATGGAGCACACAGAGGTGGTTGGACTGAGCAAATCACTAAATCTAAGTGGAGAGGAAGCAAGGGTCCCCAGTAATGTGAACCCACCGTCATGTATTGAAGCCACAATGCGACCAGGCTCTGTCACAGCAGCCAATGGTTTGGGGCCAGGTGGGGTGGAAGGGGCACAGTCCCATAGTAAAAGCTTGGAGCTGGGGGCGTCGGCTGCAATAGAAGAGGCACCTGGCCTTGAGATGTTGCAGGACTCTCCTGCGGCAGTACCCCTTGGCATTCTACAATGAAAGGATGAGGCTACTGAGAAAGAAGGGCCCCCCGAGAAGAGGTAGGCTAAAACAAAGGCGGGGAAAGCTCGCCATGGCGTTTGGAAATCTCAGGCGGCCTACTGGTCTGATCCCAGTTCCCTACGAACGGTGTGGGGGGCTGGGAAGAGCCCGCTTCAGAAGTTGGTCACTTCTAATGGAGAGGTTAAGACTCTGATCTCAAGGCTATCTAAAAGTGGCTCTGCCCTTCAGTCCCACCCGTCGCCATTAAGAACTAACACTTGCTCCAATGTTGCTGAGGCTATGAGCCCTGCAATCAGACTCGGATATATGACTGATCACCCACTGGAATCATCTAGCTGATTGCTTCATCAAGGTACCTCTCCTGTCAATTCTGCAATAGATGGGAAGGAGTCAACAGATAAGGGGGGCCCATTGGAGGTAACCAAGCCCTCTTAATCAGTTAAACTTCAGCTCTTACAGCTGCAAAGAAATGCAGCTTTTTCTAACACTATGCTCAGGTTAAAGAGGACAAGAAAAAATATGCAGCAGGCTTTAATGAAAGTCACAAGTAAAATAGCTAGTCTAACTATGGATGTTGCAGAGCTCCAGCATGGAGTAGCAGGTACAGTAACAACTAAAACAATCACAGACCATGATCATCAACTGGCATATGTCCAAACTAAAATCGAGGATCTAGAGAAGAGGCAATGCCAGAATAACCTTAGGGTATTTGGAATACCATAAGGAAAAGAAGGCAATGATACCCCGGCCTTCGTGGTTGGTCTACTGCAGAAAACTCTTCCAGACTTGGCAGACTGGGATATGTATTCCCAAATTAATCGGGCTGATATGCTACCCTTGTAGTCTAAGCAAGCAGCACTCTCTAAACGCCCTTATCGTTGCCCCATTCTCATTCATATGGGGAATTTTCTTTTGCAGTAGGAGCTGTACTTCAAGACTCGTCTCACAGCCCCATTGTCAGCTGACTCTTTTTCTATCTACGTCCGTACGGATGTCTGTAAGACAACAATGGACAAATGCTTGAAGTGCACAGGTGTACCAGCACGACTGACGATTATCAACAATGGTTGGTCACAGGTATTCCTCACGGAACTTGAAGCTTCACAAACCCTCATCCAATGACGACAAGAGACTTTACAGCCTTCTTCCTAAATCTGCTCTCAATGTCTAACCTGAGCAAGGAGGGGCGGCACTAAATGGATAAGTGACAGGACTAGCCACATAGAAGTGGGACAGTCTATATATATATATATATATATATATATATATATATATATATATATATATATACATATATATATATATATATATATATATATATGTATATATATATATATATATATATATATATAAACAGGGGTTTAATAAAAAAGGGGTATGTATTACACTGAGGGTGGCGAGGGCACGGGCGGTCTGCACAGTGCTCCTCGATGGCTGTCAAAACAACTGACAGAGTAAGGGGGGTGGGTCATTCTCTCCAATAGGCACAGGGTGGGTTGGGCCAGTGGGGTTTCAGGGGGTATGAGGGGCATCTATAGTAAAAGATTTGTGTATTTAACAGTTAAGGGAAAAGAGGGAGGGTATTCACAGGACTCAGAATAATTCGAAACGGTATCCAGCATGTAATGTAGCGAATAAGGTGGGTGGTAGTCCGAGATGGTGATTAGGCTATAATGTCGGATATTTCAGCCAGGTAATGGCTAGTTTAAAATGAATGTTTTGGTATGTGGCAGGTTTAAACCAGGCAAGAAAGCGACAACTAATTCAGGAGGAACTAGCAGCATACAAGCCACAAATTTTTGGGGTAACTGAAACACATTTGGAATTTAAAGATCGACAGGTATTGAAGCATCTGGGGCATGAGGCACTCATATGCACCTCCCAAACAGTGTCTATAGCGGGGGTGAAACTAGTCGCTAGGACTTTGCAAACTGCTTCTAGCAGTAGGTGCAGATGGGCTATAGCACACCTCATCATCAATTGGCAGACCTATACCATCTGTGTAATCTATGGCCGTAATTTGACAACCCAGCAGTTTTTGATTATTCAAATTGTTGGACTGGGGGGGTACTTGATTACAATGGGAGATTTCAACTGTGTGATTGATTATTCCATAGACACTACCAATTGACAAACTAGTGTTCGGATGCCCAAAAATCGTGCATCTATCATGGAAATTATTAGACTGCACTGTCTTGTCGATGTATGGAGGGCTCTGTACCCCCGGTTACATGGTTATACTTGCTATTCTGCCACCGATTGACACTATTCTTGTATTGATCTAATATTAGTACAAGGGCAGTTGCTTGAAGGGGAATCTATTGAGATCTGTCCCAAGGTTACGTCAGAACATAACCCTATCATATTTAATTTGCAATCTAGGTTATTGGAGGGAAGGGGTAGTCGTCGACCATTAACATTTCCTCAAAAAGTTTTTAAAAAGCATTTACTACTAGAGAATGTATCAAAGAATAAAGGCACTACTACGACTGCTACAGTTTGGGACTGCATGAAAGCATATACACATTGGGTAATGGTTCTGTTCATTTTGGCGCGTAATAGGAGTAAACAGCTAGAGGAAGTTCAAATACATTATGAGTGACTATAAAAGGAGAAACTAGGCCACTGATAAACTCAATAAGAGTCCTCCAAAATTTACAAGGCTATATGAATTTACCCGCTGCTCCCTTCTTATTGAAAGGCCCCAATATCTCCCTCTCCATCTCCCTCTCATTTTTTAATATTCCCTTCCATCTCCCGGAAAGCTAATATCGCAAGGAAATGAAATGTATAAGTGTTTATGTATTGTTACACTAATATTATTTGCCAAATAAGGTCTAATTGTAGGTTACAAAAATTTATTATTCGTTTTTTAAGATTGTAAAGATAGTAAATTCATGTATGTAATTTTTTTCTCCTTGTATATTTACCATCCCTTTCCTTTAGATATTTTCGTGGCAGCTCCAGAAGAAGGCGCTGGTCGCCGAAACGCGCGTAGAGAATTAATTTGCCACCTTCTTTTAATTTTAGAGGCATCTGAATATGTAATATGTAATGTGTATTATGTTTATCTTTCCTTGTGGAAACTAAATATAACATTTTTTATTGTGTGTTCCAATTTTAATATATGGTACTGTGTTATAAAACATTTTTTATTGTTAATAAATTGTCGAAACCAAAAAGTATTGTTGTAGCCTAGTTTCCTTATAAACATTAATATTGATTCATTTCGTTATGGTTGCCTAGATTGCTACATATCAATTGCTTATTGTTTCCCTGGTCTAGGAACCTTATTCCGTTATACCCAGAGGGTCCTTGTTAAATACACGCGAAGTATACTTGCTATTCTGCCACCGATTGACACTATTCTTGTATTGATCTAATATTAGTACAAGGGCAGTTGCTTGAAGGGGAATCTATTGAGATCTGTCCCAAGGTTACGTCAGAACATAACCCTATCATATTTAATTTGCAATCTAGGTTATTGGAGGGAAGGGGTAGTCGTCGACCATTAACATTTCCTCAAAAAGTTTTTAAAAAGCATTTACTACTAGAGAATGTATCAAAGAATAAAGGCACTACTACGACTGCTACCGTTTGGGACTGCATGAAAGCATATACACATTGGGTAATGGTTCAGTTCATTTTGGCGCGTAATAGGAGTAAACAGCTAGAGGAAGTTCAAATTCAGCAGGAGTGCTTGGATTTGGAAAACGATCATGCAGAGGCAATCCTCACTCAATCATGGAACAATTTGTTATATTTTATCCAAAACTGTGCCAGGGTTCTGACGGTAGTAACTATCAGGCTGCAGGTAAGTACCTGCAAAATGTGGTATGTCCCAACTCAACATCCAATAGCAACAGGTCCTGGAGAGGGAAATTAGTCTTGGTGAGGTTAAGACAGCTATAAATGTACTGCCTTCAAGGAAAGCAGCTGGTGAAGATTCAATACCCCTGGAATTCTGGAAGTAGGGGTTCTTGCACAAAGAAAACAGTAAAATATATCATGTCGTTGATTAAAAAAGGAAGTTTTTAGATATTACTGCTCCCCAAAGCGCTCAATGCCAGCCATTTGCTTTATTGCCGGAGAAGCATTGCACTGAGGCGTATTTACAATGCCCCTGCAGCACTCATACACTGCCAGAGTCACATTTGTGACGCTCCAGAGGCGCAGTGTGTTGGCCCATATTTACGAGGCCACGCAGAGCCACCCTGCGTGGCTTTTCATGGTCTTGTAAATATGGAGTAAGGCAAGGCCTTACTCTGCGTGGAAGGGGCATTTAAAGGGCGTTGCTGCAGGTGTTCCTATAGTTTTCGACCCTGCCCTAGATTTACAACCTACCGCACATCCGGGGCAGCGCCAAAGCAGGCATAACAAAGAGAAATGTGCGCATTTCTCCTCATTTTCTCCTTTCCACGTGTGCTGCATTCTACAGCACAAATGGAACAAGGAAAACGCCTCCTTTGATTGTTTTGTTCAGGAATGTATTCCTTCATGAAGAAAAACAATCATGCCAATAACACAGGTGCCTGCGTTGGTGCTCGGCTGCTGTTTGTGCGCCGGTGCTGACAGCAAGGACAGCAATGGGTCGTCTCTTGTAGATACGGCACATTCCTGCTCTTTTCTTGTAACAAAGGGCTGCCCAGCTAGAGGGCTTGCGGTGCTGCCCTATGCCAACATTTAGTAAATATGCCCCTCTATTCAGAAGCCCGACCGGTGCAATTTAATTCTGTGCACCGCATACCAGCGACGGACAGTCTTGAATCCTCCATCGTGTCTCTTTAATCCACTACCAGACAGCCCCTGTCCCTTTATCTCACTCGTGTAGCTTCCTGCTTTCTCCCTTTCTAATGGGTTTTCCGCCTTTCACCTTCCCCCTTTTTCCATCTCTCACTCATCATGTCTGATGAGTCAATATAAGTGCTGGACCCCAAAAATATGTGCCGGTGGCCCCACCGGGAACCACCGGCTCAAATTAAGCACTGGTAAGTGGCAAGAAGAGGCTCAGAACGGGACATGCCAGTTTACCGACCAGATGACCAGAAGCAGTGGGTCAGTGTCTCCAATCTGGGCTGCTGGAGTCTTTAGGGAAGCCTGTGACAGCCCCTAGGCAGCACTGAGTTGAAGCTCTCTCATATGTCAGCCCCTCTGCTCAGGAATCTGTCAGGATGTATCCATCAAAACTCAATTTCGATGGAATGACCTTTTAAAGCTCCTTAAAGCTCGGAGTTCAGCTGCTTGAGCCACTTCTGGTGAATTAATAATCCATCTGGCAAACGCGCAAAGAGGCCCTTTATCCATTTTCAAGCTTTTTTCCTATGGCAAAGGATTTTAATTCTCTCAAGAATACAATTTAATCCTAATTTCCTATCTAAGTGTTACCATAATTTCTTCCCCAGGAGGTAAATTGTCTTATTTGCCCTTCTTTAACATTTTAATGATTTGTGCAATGCAGTCCTGATTTTTTTTAAATGTTGTTTTTATCCACAAACGTTTTGGTACTGTGTATCCTTTTTTCTTGTTGATTTACCTAGCTTCCTCTAGAGTTAGGTCTTGCTTGGGTGTTGTGGACGCTTGAGTGTGGCACCTTCTCCTCCACTTCTGTTTGGACACTGATGGTTCCACAGTGGGTTTGAAGTTTTCTTCAATAATTAAGCAGGGTGATTAAGATGGAATGACACTCAGGGGTAGATTTTCAAACATTTTGCGCTGGGTCAGTGTCACAAAGGTGATGCTAACCAGCACAAAATGTTTTAGGGGGAATTTAATTTCCAGTGCAAAACCCTAAAAGTAGCACAAAGCACTGCTTCGCGTTAATTAGCATCAAGGGAGGTGGTACATGGGTGTTCCACCCATGCCTTTTGATGCAGAACCCTATCTACAAAGAATTTTAGACAGGGTTTAGCACCAAAAGTTAATGGCACTTAAAAGGAGGCGCTAACGAGCAATGTTTTAATTTTTCTTTCTTTTCAGACTGTGCATGAGTGCTGCACTCTGCAGCACACATACAAAGTGGGAAAAACTTGTCTAGGCATGGTATTGTGTACAGGAATGGTACCCTTCCTGTACAAAATCTATGCTAGACTCACGTACACACCCTAGTGCTACGGTGCTAGGGTGTGTGCGTGGCGCTTGGAAGTTGAAATCAGAGCCGGCGCTAGGAAGAGGGCAGCAGGGAGCCATATCTCTGAAGATATGGCGCTCTCCGGCTCCCTCCCTGTCACGCAGTGCAGCCTTTTTGGGAGCTGCTCTGCATTGCTTGTATTTTTTAAAAATCTGCCCCATAGTGTACATTTTGCAGAACTATTGAGAATCTTCTGTATGCATGTGTTGCCTCATGATTGGTTTGTCATCAGGCCTGATACTCTCAGGATATTAATTTCTGAGCATGGCCTTGTGTTAATCTAATATAGATGGGTTTCTTGCTAATTTGGTTAGCTAAACAAGAAAATCATTTGGATTAAACAGTGCTAAAAAATTATTGTCTTCATAAAGAGTTGTTTTGTGCCAAAGAGAATATTATTGAGGGGTGATTTCTGTTTTAAGATAAGGCAAGCATACGAGGAATGAATGAATGAATTAAGTTCTATTTATATAGCGCATGGCTACCCTGAGGCCTCCTAGTGCTGGTTAATAGAAGGTAGAAAAAACAGAGGCCGCAATGCTACGAAAACGTCCGGAAAAGATGGGTTTTCAAGAGTCTCTGGAAGGCCAGAAGGTTATTGTTCTCTCGAAGAGCGAGGGGGAGAGTGTTCCAGATCTTAGCGGCGTTGAACAAGAATGAGTGTCTGCCACATCTTTGTATTTTCTTGGGGGTGGCCAGGCATAGGGAACTGGAATGTAGGGTTCTGTGCGGAAGTTAGGGGGTGACCAGGGAATGCGTAATGGCCGGACCAGTCTTCCAGATGGCTTTATGAGCCAGGCACATAGCCTTAAACTATATCCTGGCGGAATAGGGAGCCGATGAAGATTCCTGTTGTAATGTACCTTTTACTCAATGCACTCTCCCTGCAGAAGTTCTCTGCCTTGCTGCTCAGCCTATGATGAGGTCATATAGAATGTTGAGTGGGTTTGTATGTGGAGAGTGTCAGTTGGTGTGGATGGGCTGAGCAGCGTGGAGGCTGCTCCTGGTGGGGCACGGATCTGACTTACATCTGTAACTAAGAAGTGATCTTAAGAATAAAGCAGAGATCCTGCTGAACATCACTTGGTCTACGCATCTTTCATCTCTGTAACACTGGCGACGATTTAAATAACCTGCGTGCTACTGAAATGAACTTTTGGAATTAGAAAATTATAGAAACTAAAGGAATTTCAAGTAAGTGAATTGAAACTCGTAGATTTGAAGAACCCAGGCACCCCAAATGCCCCACCAGTGACCCTGTCATCGGTCGCCCACAATGTAAGGTGCCAGTTCCTTCCCTGTATTGACTTGAGTGACTGCATTGGGAAATCATCTGTGACCTGATTATTACTCTTGAGCTTGCTGTGTTTTCAATTGGTTATGTGGGCTGGGCGTTGCAACTGGCGCTATGGTATCACCATCAGTGATTGGTTTTGAAGAACAACTGACACTTTTCGAGAGGTTAATGCTGACTGTGTGCACTCTGCTACTCCAGTGGAAAGGGAGCGACAAGAGAATTTGAGCCCCAGTGCTCAGTAGAAGGAGCGACGCCCTTCAAAGAAAATAGTGACCAGTAAAGTACTTTCTTTCCATGTGTACGATCAGTTAGTTTTCTTTTATTTAAAGAGGAGCACAAAGTCGATTTGTGCTTGTGTGGTATTTTGGCAGTAGCATTTGGATGGGTGCTACGAGTACCAAGAATTGTTGACACAGTCATTTTTTGGGGACAGTTTAACCGAGTTGTGGCTGTTTAGAAAATGAGGCGTGTGTCATGTTTAGCGCGCGCAGTCTTACCTGCCTCTCTGAGAGCTGTGATGACGCCATGAATCCTCTCTGACGTTGTGGACTCCTGTGTCGAAGCCTGCGTGCAGCAACGTGCTGGAAGCCACCCGGCCTTACGTCCTTATTGACGTGCCGCCATTTTGGGTTTGGAAGCGATTTGCCATATTGGTCCTCGACGCTGCCAACCACGTTTGAAGTTTTGATAACGATGCTTCCTCTAATAAAGTGGCGATGTGAAGGAAGTGCATACTTGTGAATACTCACGTGCAACGTTGGACAAAATCATGCTGCCTTGGAGGTGAGCAGTCTTCGTGGGATGAGCTCTACTATTTGCCCGCGTTGTCAAACTAGTAATTTCATGCTTTGCCAACAATTAAGGAAAATATATATGAATACTTAACTATGCAAGTGTGTCACTATGTCTGGGATGTCGCTGGATTCAAGTACACTGGGATCGTTTCCTGTTGGGTTTTGTCTTTCTGCCACAAGTACCTATTAACAGTTTTAGTGAAGGCGTCCAGTTTAACACGTTTTGGTATAACAGTGAATAATATTTTTGATGCACCAAGATCTATTCTGGATAGTGGGCTCGGGTGAGAAGTCGCTCACAAGCCACTTGACTGTTTTCCCATTTCTATGATCTGATATTTATGTTTTTGCTTTTGCACTTTGTTTCCATGCCTATGAAGCTTTACCATGTTATGTCAAATGTATGTCAAATGTATTTTTGACAGTTGTGTCATGGTTTTATTGTATCTGGAAGGGTTTTGGGGGGCTTGTGTGTGTTTTGATTCTTGGGAAAGTTTACTTACTGATAGCTGTAGGTTGTGTGGGTTCTCTGTTACGTTTGGCTGTGTTCAGGAGTGTGCTAATTTCCCCTGAATTTTCTATATTTCAGGTTTTGGACAATATGTCTTGGATTAACAGGGATTGTTATGGGTTTAAGGATACCATTGTATGTTGTAAGAGTGTTTTGACTGCGCGTTTGTGTTAGATTTTCTGAATTTCAAGTTTTGGGCAGTTTATCTCGGGTACAGGGATACCTGGGGTTGTCATGGGTTATGTATATCCATTATATAGACTGTGCGTTACGGGTACGCACGTGGGAAGTTTACCTATTGTGTAGCTTCTCCTATTGGTTTTGTTGATACCCTGTATGTGGTTAATGCCTCAAGGAGGTGCTTGGACTGTGCATTTTGCTGTGCACGTTGGGTTTAGAGATACCCATAATATGTTTGCTTTGGTTTAAGGGATACCCTGGATTTACTTTGGATTTAAAAATATCATATTAGTTTTAGTGTGTTTTTGGGATTATACTACCCTGTCTTGATATGGGCGGAATCTTATTCGTCTTCTTTGAGGTAGACCTGTTCTGCCATTAGTTTGTGCAGTTGAGGGTTGTAGATCCCTGTTATGCCGCAGTTTTGTGCTGGTTTAGTATGTGGTGCATTGGGTACTTTGTGAAGTGTGACACTATTGTACCCAGTTTGGGGTGTGAGTGATGTGGATAGTATCCACTAGTTTTTTAGTTTTTAAGAATGGATTTATTTATCTTGCATTCTTGTATTTGTGATCATTATGAAGGGGAGATATGTGTAGTAATTTAGTTATTTCATGCATCCTCCTTTACCCTCATTTGTATGTTTGGCAACTTCCATGCATTTGATTGTTATGATCATCATAGCAAGGGGTGGGTGATGTATCATTTTGTTGTTATTGCATCCTCCTGTGCTGAAACGTGTGTTTTATCACCTTCACACTTTTTAAATATTTTTCATTGCTTTAAAGGGGGAGATGTGTTGTAATGTACCTTTTACTCAATGCACTCTCCCTACAGAAGTTCTCTGCCTTGCTGCTTAACCTATGATGAGGTCATATAGAATGTTGAGTGGGTTTGTATGTGGAGAGTGTCAGTTGGTGTGGATGGGCTGAGCAGCGTGGAGGCTGCTCCTGGTGGGGCACTTTAAAGGATCTGACTTACATCTGTAACTAAGAAGTGATCTTAAGAATAAAGCAGAGATCCTGTTGAACATCACTTGGTCTACGCATCTTTCATCTCTGTAACAATTCCTCAAAGCTGGTCTTGCAGACTGCCATCGCAGAGTCTGAAAAAAGCATCCGAGCTGCACAATTCTGCATTACTTGCAGTTTGTGGATAGTAGATTGAGGAGCTCCGAGGTATAAAGCATTCCCGTAGTCCAGGCGAGAAAGTACAAGGTCCTGTACCATAATTCTTCTCGCCTGGAAGGGGAGGAGGGGAATGATTTTCCGCAACATTCTCATCAGTCCATAGCAAGTGGCTGAGAGCCTGGTGGCCTGGTGGTTGAAATCAAGAGCGCTGTCAAGCCACATGCCAAGGCTCTTGATCTGTGTCTTTGGAGGTGGGACAGGGCCCAAGCAAGCCGGCCACAGAAGAGCGGGGACAGGGGAGGACGGGATGCCCAGGAACATGATCTCCGTTTTGTCCCCGTTGAGCCTAAGGCAGGAGAGTTCCATGCACTCGGCCACCAGGTCTAGGCAAGGACCTAGGGTGCTAGACGACCCCTCAGAGTGATTTAGAGCTACCACTAACTGAGTGTCGTCTGCGTAGGTGATGATCTTAATGCCGAATGGATGGACAACCTCCGCCAGAGGACTCATGTAGACATTAAAAAGCGTGGGGCTCAGGGCAGAGCCCTGTGGGACCCCACAGCTGAGAGGAAGCGAGGCAGGCCAAAGAACACCTGGGAGCAAACTGTAGAAACATGAATTAAGACCCTAAACCCCTGCTGGGGCACAGTACAGAAAAATGCCCAAGACAGACAGAAGTGGAAGTCACTTTGTGCTGCCCCACATGCCAGCTAGCATAATGGGCAGGAGGTAAGCAGTAGGAAACATTCTCAGAGCTAAAACCTGCTGTTAAACACTCACTATGAAATGGCCACAGAGAGACAGAAGTCATGCCATATTACTGTGTTAGAGAGGCAGAAAAGAGTACAGAAGCCGTGAAACAAAGTGCTCAAAAATGTTATAAACAGAAATGAGTTGAGCTTGCCAAAATCTCAAGTGTGATGACTATCTGGTGGAGCCAATGTATAAATATTCTGAAGTGAGACTGTAAACTGGAAAATAAAATAACTTTTTGAGGCGTATTATTTATACGATTAATCCGGTCCTATGCTTAGAAAAAATAGTGTATATTAAACTACCAGCACCGACATTCTAAGGGATGGAGCGGTGTGGGGACTTGGAGACGCAGGTTTTGTTTTTCACCAGCTGGGTTTCTGGGAGTCAATGCTCCTCGCTTGGGCACATTTTTTCAGGGAGAAGGTAACCTAAGGACTCATTTATGAGGTTTTACCACAGGGGAGTGTGTGGCCTGCGCTGCGCGGCCCTGCGACAAAAGAAAAGGGCAGCAATGCGCATTATCTATGAGAAACAACACATTGCTGTCCTTTTCCCCTGCTCTAGCGCACAGTGGGCTGCTATGCACCAGCGCAGGCATCCTTCCGCCATGGTGCAAGGGTGTCTGCGTTGTAGGGGTGACTGTTTTGTGCAGGAAGGCATACCTTCCTGCACAAACACAATCTCAAGAGATGTTTTACTTTCTATGTGTGCTGCAGAATGCACACACATAGGAAAAGGAAAAACAAGGAGAAATAAAGGCATTTCTCCCTGTTGTGCTTCTCGTACGCCTCTCCTGGGAGGGGTAGGAATCTGATGCATTCCCAGGTCTACAAAACCTTGTAAATCTGGAAATGCATCAGATTCCATGGATGTTGCGTGAGAACACCCACAACAACACACATGAAACACCCCTTTCATGCAGAGTAATGATTGAAAGAAGCCATATTTACAAGTCCATGAAAATCCATGCAGGGTGGGTTCATGTGGCCTTGTAAATATGCGCAGGCACACTGTGCCACCGGTGAGTCCAAAAAGGGACGCATTGGCAGAGCAAGGGGCTTGTAAATAAGCCCCCTAGTGTGTGCATGTCTCACTGCCAGAAAGAACATGAAAGGTGATTGGAGAAATACTGGCACTTAGTCTAAACCCCTGGCAATTGCTGGGGTGGCATTCCAACACATAGGTTTTTCACTCTCCATGTCACTCAGGACAGAGGACTGCCTTAGGCAAATCAGTAGTGACCACTCTTTTCCATCTCTGTGTGGGAGAGGAGGCCCTTTGTAAACAGACACACATGCTGCTTTACTGCTGAATTCAAAGAAGGGTGATGAATCGCATGAACCAAAAAATCATAACTCTCCACCTGTATTCAAGTCAAGAACAACTCTATTCGGCACCAAGACCACAAAAGTTTGACAAGCAGACAGTACATTTTAAAATATTTAAAATCCTTATTAATAAAAAAAAATCACATGTACAATAGATACATCATCGACCATAAAATGTCATATTGGTTAAAATTAAACCATAAGAAGTATTTCTCCTCCCCATCCAATTCCTTTAGTTCATATCTTTTTCTAATAGCCATTGAAGTTTTAATAAAGTTTGACACCGCAATACAAACAGCAGAACTGGTCAGCGATTGCAGATATCTGAACCCCTCAACATATGTACATGGCCGTATGTTCTTTAGTAGTGGTGCCAAAAATCTTCTCCTTGGTTCCTTGTAAAGTGAGAAAAAAAGGATAAAGAGATGCGTACTCTGGGTTGCCATATTGTCACAAGGGCAGGGAATAAGATTGTCGGTCCGCCCAGATTGCCTCGGAAATGCCACTAGAAAGTGCATAGTGCCTATGCGGAATCTTGTTATAAAGAAACGTGTCTGGGTATTCGTAGTGATGGATCAATAAAATTGCTGTTTAGGCGTAAAAAAGCAACTGGGACCTGTCGCCTCCAATTGATTATGACGCAAAGTTGCCCAAGTGTGATGCGCCTCTTTTATAATAACCATAGTGTAACTTCACTTCTTCATTTAGAATTAGGTTTAGAATTTTTGGAATTCTCAAAGAATTTCAGGCGTACTCCTCAGTCTCAGTTAGATATTTGTCACAGTACACTGTGTACTATTATGCATTAGTAAAACCTTATCAAAACTACATTTGTGCTTCCTAATAATTCTTTTACTCCATGGGTAAAAAAATTGAGCTGCTTGCCACCGTACAATTGTAATTACTCCTGCCCATGAAAGGACTAAACCTCTGAACCTTTAAAAGATGGTGTAAGAAATTGTGTTATTTGTTGAAGTGATGAGAACTTGGAACAAAACAGTCAGGCTTAACCAGGGTCACTGGGATTATGCAAATTAGCTCAAATGGATCAAAATTACCTAAAAATATGGTGATATGTTTTTGCACATGTTGGAAAACTCTTAACAAAGATTAACTGGTCATCTTTCATATGCTTATTCATGTATTTGGTTGTTAAACTGGTAGTAATGCGGTGAAACCGTTACCCAGACAGTGTTACCATGTGTAAAAATTACAAGATAATGAAGTAATACAATCAAAAAATGTACCGCATTATGCTGCACAATTTACCTTTTCTTGCTGGATAATTTAGTGGACCCTAACGCATAGTTTGGTGCTCCCCTGCAGCATAATTCCAGTAGCCCTGGTTTTAACTTAAAAGCAATGTAGAAAATACTTTTGCAACATTCAAACCAGAATAAACTGCAAACCCAACACAAGAAAAATACAAAAAAAATTAGAAAAATAGAGAATATTTCAATATATAAAACGACACAAAATTACAATAATCTAATTAGCAGAATCAGTTATGATTTTTTTAAAGTTTTAGATAAAAATTGCGTCAAAAGGCACTAAGTGCCAATGGTGGGTATCTGGGCACGCTGGACCGGTGCAAAGTCACAAGTTCAGGTCAACCGTGATGGAGCTTAGGTTGGGTACAGGATCAGGTCCGTCCACTAAAGTTTTATCTTCTGACTTAGACGCAAGGCTGTGCAGTGTTGCGATGCGAAGCTCTGCATCGTTCTGTGTTGAGTCTATTGAAGTAAATGGACATGAGCTAAATGGTGCTGCGACGCGAGGCTCGCGTCACTTCCAGTGAAGCTGCCGATCAGGAACTAGATGGTGCTACAATGCGAGGCTCTGCATTGGTCTGCACTGCCCTGCTTCAGGTACGGTCACATGTTCAGTGAAGCAGGAAAAAGTACACTTTGACTCCATTCAACGGTCCAGGACCTTGAAGACAGCACTTGGGGGTTAGGGCTCACTCCAGTAGAGGTCAGCAAAGGTGAGAAGGTGAGGCCAGTTCAAAATACAATTTGTATGGGTAGAAGAAATATATCTCTATCTGTTCCCAAACTGAAGTTATCATTTAAAAAGTGTAATAAAGTAACCAAGTGTTAATCTATGGGGGACATAGTTTTGCTATGTTAAAAGTTTTCACTGTCAAAACGCAGAAAACTTAAATATACTTGTTTACTTTTTTCATACTATGATCGAGCCTTTAGGGCCTACCTTAGGAGTGACTTATAAGAATGGAAAAGGAAGGTTTAGGCTTAGTAAAAGGTTTATCCTATCAGGTCGAAACGGCAGGTTAAAAGTGCGCGACAGGCTGCAGTGGCGTACCCGAGACATGTGTACAGTGCTACTTTTGGGGGGGGCACAATAAGCGATGCAGCCGACTTTTAGCATTTAATGTAGAGGCCCTGGGTATATGTGGTACCACACACTTGGAACTCATAAATACATTAAAAGTGGCAATTATGAGTAGACCCATTTTACCATGTTTGAGGGGAAGAGTAGAAGCCCTTCACCACCGGTTAGCATCAAGTGCCCAGAGTCCTAATGCCAACAGGGTTGTGAAGGCAAAATGTCTCAGGGAACCCCAAGCCAAAGGTGTCAGATCTAACAGCAGTTAGAACGTGTAAAAAGGTGAACCAGTGTTAGTCTCTTGGACATCAATTCACCAAAATGCCAGGGAAGTGAGTTCACATGCCCCGTGATATTCACTTTCACTCACACATACATATTCTTATATACATGCATTAACACATACACACACACTCACACATACACACACACTCAGCCAGTACGAGGGGTCACCAGGAGTTGCAGCAGCGACCCCTAAATGAGGTCCATGGTTATTCCATGGGAGACCAGCCTCGCCACATTGAAAAATGACTTTGGAGTTTTTTCACTGCCAGGACAAATAAAAAATTAAATATGCATGTCCTAATTTTTAAACACCCTGTACCCTGCCCTATGAGCAATTATGTTCTTCCTCAGCGGTGACTTATAACTATTAACAAGGAAGGTTTAGGCCTGCAAAAGGTTTATTTGGCCGGATTGTATTGGCGGTTTAAAACTGCATCCCAGGCTGCAATGGCATGCCTGAGGTATGTTTTAGGGCGCTACATTGGTGGGAGACCTTCCTGCACATAAAGAATCAATACCGTTTTGCTGTTTCCGTGTGTGCTGCACAACGCAGCACACACGGAAACAACAAAAACGAGAAGAAATTAAACATTTCTCCTCGTTGCGCCAGGGTAAGACCAGGTTTTCCCTGGTCTTAATTTTGGCGCTGCCCCATATTTACGCCACCGTTGTAAATAGGGGGAAGCGCCAAAATCAATGTGTTGCCGTGGAACGCCCACCGCAACACCCATTGCCCGTCCGTTCCACACTAAGTCTAGCGTGAAAGGGGTCCATATTTACAAGGCAGCATTAAGCTGCCTTGTAAATAAGGCGAAGCCCCGTTCGCCACCACAATGTTAGAAAAAGTGACGTTGAGGTGGCGATAGGGGCTTGTAAATATGCCCCAAAGAGTGCTGCAGGCCCACTAGTATGATGTAATTTACAAGCCCTTGATACATGTAGTACCATATACTAGGGTCTTTAAGTAAATTATGCCAATAAAGTATATGCCAGTTATTCCATGTTTAAAAGGAAGAGTACACTCACGTTACCTCTGTTTAGCAGAGTCCTATTGATCAACAACACAGATTCAGGAGCAAAAGGCAAAAATCTGAAGTGTCTCTGTAGAAAGAGCACATTTCTAGCAGATGGCAATGGACCACAAAAACATTTATGAACAGCTGGACATTTCTACCATTGGAGGTGTGAGCACACTTCCATTCTGTAATACTGAGCCTCAATTCACTGCAGTAAATGTACTCCTATATGATATTAAGTCAAAATGGTGGACTATCAAGTTCAAGTAAATGCATTTACACACATAATGCCACCTCTTGTGAATGCCAAGCTATGAATTCGTACTTTTATACCAAATCATCTGTGGGTGCAAGTTAAACGAATGCAAAAAGTTAAACATCCTTGCGCCAATGGCTTTGTGAATGGGACCAACAGTATGTATTTCATGGGATGTTATTATTTTAAAGAGTTCCTTTTTGTTCGACATGCTATAACAAGATATATCATGCTGTTTCTCACCAGAACTGACATCCTGTGACTTGGTTTTTTTCCCATGCTCTACTTAGGTTTAGCACTTGGTTCAGAGTACGTGAATGGATGAAGAGCTGCAATTCGACTCACTACTTTGTTAATTATGAGAATTTTAATAAACTGAAAGAGTGCACCCTAATCTGATAAATACATTTTAATATTCCCTTCAGACCTTGTAGTATCTCTCCCTAGAGTTGGGCGAGCCACTGGAACCTGAAGCCTGGCTCTGTCTCAGCTCGAGGTCGTGTTGGAACCTCGAGCCCGTAACGAGCCGAGCTTCATGTGGCTTCTGCCTGCCAACCTACATCTAGCCAGAATGTGACATTAGGGCCAGAGCTGGGGAACCAGGTATGAGTCTCGGCATTGGGTCAGAATCCTGTGAATCAGAGCAAACCACTTTTAAACTCCCTGTGCCTATAAACAGTGAAAATGCCCTTGTGTAGTATAACTGGTTCTCGTGTAATGCATTCCAATACCTTGGGTCGAGTTTGTGCTATAGAAAAATGCCCAAACAGGTAAAAATAAAGCCGTAACTTAAGAAAAGAAAAATAGCAATTAACTGGCTGATTTATACAAAGTGAAACCACAAAACCTTGATAATTTGCGGCATCACCGTTTATAAATGTGTGATCTTAGGCAAAGATTTTATTTCACCAGAACTCCTTTTTTTCATCATTGTCGCTTATGAAAGCACTTTCAGATTCACGAGTTCAAAATACCAGCTGAACAAAAGCCAATGGTGTTTGATTTCATAGACTATACCGTTGCTCTGTGATAATCTGAGCCAGGACGTGGTTTACTTGTCTTGCCTCTTAGCTCACAGATAGTTCATGTTTAGAATGTAATAAATACTTCACAGTGCAGTGCTAAAATGTGACATTTTGATGTCAAAGCGTCCACCTGTTACTTATTTACATGCCAAATATTTGCAGGTCTGGCTCGTGCAGGGGCTCTAGGGGCCGAACCAGCGCCTTGGCTCGGCTCGGGCTCGGCTCTCCAGCCCATCTCTATGTCCTCGAGCCACAAACAAGAAGAGGATGGGACAGAATGTAGTGGACAGAATGTAGTTATATGGCGCCCTTTTACTGTTTATCAGACTACAGCACAAGCAGGGAATTGATGCATCAGCATGTGCAGGAATCACCGGGGACTTGGGCCTAGATGTAGGTAATAGCAAATTACCGAATGGTAAATACCGAATTTTACCGATTCGGTATTCACTATTCGGTAATTGCTATGTAGGTAAAAGATTCGGTAAAAATACCGAATCGGTATGATTCGGTATTTACCGATTCTGTAATTACAGAATCGGTATTTGTCATTGACTCCTATGGGCCTTGAAGCCCATAGGATTCAATGGCAGATACCGATTCGGTAATTACCGAATCGGTAAAAATACCGAATTTACAAGGGGGACAGGGTGTCACTTTGACACCCTGTTGCACCCCTGTTTCTGGCTTGTGTGCCATGTGACACACAGACATGCCCTTAGGGCATGTCTGTGTGCCACATGGCACAGGTGTACATGCACAGATGTGCATGTACACTGGAATTCGCTATTTACCATGGAATAGTATTCCATGTTAAATAACGATTCGGTAAGGGCCTGTGGCACTGATTACAGTGCCACCTACATATTGATTTACAGAATCAGTAAATTTACCGATCCGGTATTTTACCGACTCTGTAAATTTACCGATTCGGTAAATTTACAGAATCTGTAAATCTAAGGCCCCCTACTTTTCAAAACCCAAATACCGGTCGGTAACGGCCGAAATCGGTTGTTACCGACCGATAAGGGCCTTCCTACATCTAGCCCTTGATTTCTTAATGGGAACGGCTGTGGCGCGAGAAGCTTCGGCGCCCCAAGCATAATACATGTTTGCTGTTGTGGCGCTCCCTCTTCTCTAGCAACAGTATCACAGTCGTGGCATTTTAATGTAATCTGGTGCACCCCTGCGGTAAAAAAAGGCTGCCTACTTTTGTCCTAAATGCCCATAGGAATGAATGGGGAGTCATTCCTTATTTGCGATTAGCAATTAGCGAATCGCAAATGTGCCGCAATTTCAAGGGTGCCAGGGTGTCCAAAGGACACCCTGTTTCACCCCTGAAATGGTAATGTTCACTGGTGTTGTGCACACACATGTCCCAAGGACATGTGTGTGTGTAACATACAACTTAGAAAAATGCACTAAAGTGCATATTTCTAAGTTTTTGCTATTTACCATGTAGTATGACTTCGCGGTAAATAGCGGCCCCAGATTGCGAATTCGCAATCTTGGAATGGTTCATGCATTGTATTTAAGGAATCGCAAATTGCGATTCCTTAAATGCAATCGCAATTTGAGAACTCGCAATTATTTGCGAATTATTAAATTGCGATTGCCTGAACCCTTGATGCATCTCAAATGCCATTTTTGCGGGCGCAAACGGCCGAATTTTGCGATTCGCACCGTTTGCGCTCGCAAAAATGCTTGATGCATCTACGTGATGGTCTCTCAGTTCCAAAGCCAATAGGCCTGGCCATTCGGCCGTATCAACTCACTTTTGTACTTTAAAGAGTGGCCTTGCGCACTCTGCAGACGCGGTAGCTCGAAAGGTAATGACATCAAAGCTTCCGTTCCAAAGTGCCGCAAGAGACTGCATATGTATATAAATTTACCGCGGCGGCAACCTGCGCTTTATCATAAGGGACGCATTACATACATCAAAGTTCCGCAGAACTGGCAGCATTAATGGAATTTCGGTGAATGGAAAGAAAACGATAATTGAAATACACAGAAAGGCCCCACGGTAATCCATCAAGCATGAACGAAATTGCCTGGCAAAACTGCTGACTCGAGTCTGAACACAGTTATTCACTGGAAATAAAAAAGAAACTGACGCGCGGCGCGGGGATCATATTGCAATGTATGAACCGAGCGTTGCTATTTTTAGAAGCCCTCAGATTTTCCTGGAAGAGAGCTAAATTCTCGACCTCGGTCCAAAGGCAGCTGAGTAACTTAGCAAGGGGTTGGTTGGGGTGTAAGTACTGAAATAGTGCCTTTTACCGCATAATTTTCCAAAAACTCATAGTTTTTAAAGCCTATTGTCTAATGAAGATTTCATTCTATTAAAGGGTCTGCCAGGTGACCATGCCTTTACATAGGATAACTTAAGGATTCACCCCACCCATTTTTAAGAAATTGTGCTAATTTTCGCAAAGAAATTGTCAAGAAAGCCAGAGAGCTGTTCGAATGATCTGGCTATCCACGTTGACATGCCCTCCTGGTATTGTGGAACAGTGTACCTCACACCCATACTGCTGTCTCCTGCTTAGTTTTGTTTACAGATGACAGAATCTTCTTGAAAAGGGCAGGATTTTACAATGTAAAATGGTATAAATCTTGATGGATTGGGATGCGGCCCGAGGGATTGGGAGTGGGTAAAATTATTTCAAGCACCCCATCCATCATATTGGTGGTTTTGCCGCCCTAAGTGCACTTGGTATACACAGACATGCGCCCTGGGCTCACTGTGCCATTGGAACCAAGCTATACCTGGCCGAAGAGCAGGCCCGGACTGGCTGTAGCGGGCACCGGGCAATCCCCTGGCACGCCGCTCGGGTGGGCGCCGGTTTTGGGCCCCTGGGGGCCGATTTTGTTACAGAGCCGTTGTTACAGGCCCTGGCAAAGAGCTCGGCGGCACCCCCAACCCCGGGGGAGGGGTTTGGCCGAGCACTTTGCCAGGACCGGTTTTGGTTCCCAGTCCGGCCCGGTCAAAGAGCCCTAACTAGTGCGAAACTGGTCCTAGGTTGCTTGTCTTCCAGCACAGGGAGAGCCTGGCCTGGCAGTTTAGGCTGGACTGTTCCCATTTAGCACAGGGTCTAGACTGATTTGCGTATGGCTGGGTTCGAACTGAGGTGGCATGGTGGGCAAAAAAACAATGGATTGGGATGCTTTCCGAGCAATTGCGAGTGGCTGAGATTAATTCAAGCATTCCATCCTTCACTTGCTGTTTTTGCAAATCTCACTGCAGCAGGCCTTTGAGAGGAAGCCTGCCCGTAAGGACAGGTAGATCACACAGGCTCAGGTATAAGAGCTACTATACTAACCGGTTCAAGCAGCAGACATGCCCTGCAGGTTCGTGCAATGATTCCTAACCTGAGGTCCGGGAACCCCTATAGGTCTGTGAAGCCTACTCTTGGTACCCGCAACTGCTTAGAAGATTAAATACAATTCACAAATTAATAAAGTGTTATAAATAAAAAAGCAAAATATACAGTCGAATTTTTAAGAAACTTTTTGTAAATGTGAAGCAATTTGAAACTGAAGGCTAAAAATTAAGTTAGATTGCTTTGCGGGCACAGTGCAAGAGCAACAGACAGAATACAGTGTAGGTGATGAGTGGCCTCAATCAAATTTAGAAAAGCTCCAACTTTCTTATTAAAATTGTGATGTTTTATATGTGTTTGTTATTTAAATTAAATATTTCAAAATTTGTCTATTTTCTTGATGAATACTTGTTTATGTATCTTTTGTGTATTTTTTGTGGACCACATCTTCAAAAACCATAAGCTGGGGTCCTCAGCTTCCAGTATTGACTCAGTGCAGGTCCCCAGATTCCAATAATGATTCAGTGGGGACCCCTGATTCCAGTAATGATTCAGTGGGGGTCTCTGTGTTCCAGTAATGGTTCAGTGTGGGCCCCCATACGTCCAAAGGTTAAGAACCACTGGGTTAGTGAAAAGTGTGTGAAGTCCACACAGGTGTTGATAACAAGTTGCCTTGTTTAAATCAGGTGAATGCCAGACTATAGGTTACATATAATAGACACCTATGTAGATCCAGCCCAGTGGCGGCCCAGGAGCACGATGATACCAGCTCAGCTCTTCCTGGGAAGAGCGCCCTCAACTGGCATATGTTGAACACAGAGCATGCATTCCGCATGACACACACTCTATGAACACTCTGGCATCACTCATCCAGTCAGAGACTATCTACGAGAGAGACCGGGCATACTACATCTCCTTTTTTTGCAAATGAAACAAATGAAGCTACTTGAAAATAAGGCAAATAGAACGAATCATCCAAATATTGCACCGCCCGGACGTGTCACAGCATGGCGGCCTCATGGTCCTGTCCTTGGCCCCTGCTTCCTTCCCTTACCACTATGTTTGAGGCCTTGGCTCTTCGCAGAGAGCACTCACTTCTACACATACCAGGAGTGCACCGGAACAGCCAGAGTGCAAGGCTTGAAGGCATCACTGCATCTCCACTTCTGCAGGACAGGACCTCTGGCCATCCACGTGGCTCATGCCTTTTGGGATTTACTGAAAGTTTGCTACAGGTTGGACTAGCCACGGCCCTTATATTTTGTTTCGAGCGCTGCATCGCATTTGTGGATGCAGCGTGTGCATCAAAATTATTAATTTTTTTCCATTACTTACCTGAAATCGTCCGCTTGCCGCTTTTTACAACCCCCCACTCTGCCCCTCCCACGCCCCACGTCACCGCCCGGTTGCACGCCCTATACGGGCTGTGGCTGGGTTGGACCCATAGTTGGGCTCCTCTGAGGAGACCCAGCCCATCGACACGGACTAAAGGGGGCCACTTCTTCCACCAAGCAAAGGTCATCCAACCAGGCCAACACCGGAGACCCTCAGGGAGTACCCCCGGGAGGTTCCTAATAGCTGCTACAAGCAGTGGTGAAGTGGATAGGATTTAATATCTTTGTTAATCTTACAAAACAATTCCCATACTTTAAAACAAAACAACCTCCAAAGTAGCCAATGCTCACCTTGAGGTGCATCTGACTAACAGGGAAGGGAGGGTTATCCTACAGCGAAGCCAATGGAGACCCAAACAGCAAAAGAAGAAACCAGCCACTTACATTAACAAAACAGCCTGGAATCAAAGAACGCCAGCAGATCCCATTTTCCACTTTAACCCTTTGCGTGCGTTTGACGGCCCCCGGTTACGGTGGGCGTGTGCGGAGGACGACCGGGGGTCGTCCTAACCACGCCCAGTCATAAATCACCCGCACCGCGGCGAAATTCACGCCGCAGTCAAGGGGTGAATCAAATTATACATCAACAAAAGAAACCTTATCTACTCCAAATCTATCTTTTTTGCTCATTTAATGTCTTACAAAGGACTGCAAGCAACCAATCTATAGGTAATAATCTGTTGCATACCGCATGGCCAGCAATGGCATGTGCTCCATTCACTCTCACAATAGCTTCCACATCAATGTAGCTCACATGCTTACATAATTAAGATTCCAGATTCTGGGACTGTGAGTGCCCTTCTAAGCAAGAATGGTCCTGCCTTGCACACAACACGCTCCATTCTCTTGCATGTCAGATTCTCACGTATCCGGCTCACTATTAGAATTGTTCTATTCCATGACCTTGGTTACATTACTGAAGTAAGGAAGTACCCTGACTATCTCACTTATTCCTCCCCTACTCGTTTACTGCTGCTACGCACAAAGTGTTTGCAATCACAATGTTTCTCCATGTGCAACCTCACAGACAGAACACAAAATACGCTACCAGAGCATAAACCCTTCTAACCTTAGTCAAATCAAACCATTGGAATCTATGATCGTAGCTGAAAACCATCAAACAGGCATCTTTTGAGCCTGCTTTAAATGTCAGAGCAGAAAATGTGTACTGCAATGAAATATGCAACCAAACAAGTGACCATGATCTTAACACAATCTTCACCATAGAGACTCAACTAAATGAACACTCAACTCCATAACAGACCTCCTGGAACCACAATGCTACAGCAGTTCTACAACATCTTTAGGGGAGATAGACACCATATAATAGGAGAATATATTGCAACCATTATTCAAAAAAGATGTATGAGCACATCACACCTTTAAGTGCTTCAAAAAGTAAATGCATGTATGCCGAATTGTCCTATTCTAATACACATAATTTACCACCATCCAATAAACAACACCAAATTTGTGGATTATCTGGTACCGTCTAGAACTGAAAGATGCTTGCTGTCCTTCGACAACTTATTCCGTGGTGACTTTAACATTGACTGAGAAAATACAACAAACACTACATGGTTGTAGGCAACCTGACCACACTGCCAACTTAATTATGTGGCTGCACTTTCAATCCGAGTTATCAAAATCTCGGGGCGTATAAATCACATGCAGACAATATGTATAGGAAGAACCAACATAATTCAGATCAATCACACATTGTTGACAAATACAAAACATGTAGCAATGGGTTACCATCAAATTGACTCAATGATCAGTCCTATCATCTGGCCAAACCCAGGTGTAAGTCAGGCTAGTCCCCTGATCATTGGGACATCAAGCGCCACACCATTTGTTGCTGGTAAAGGATTTGGACCACCACTACAAACGAACCGTCAGTGATGGCTGATCTTTGATGGTCAAGTGAATAACAGTGCAACGGAAAATATAGTGACCTTAAAATAGGATGGGGTGTACTCCTTCTGATAACTTTATTCTACGGCCGAACCACACCTCCTAATTAAAAACCTAGAACAGTGCAAGAGAGACAGTCAACAAATATCTGTCTTATAACGGGCCAACATGTTTCTGCCTACCGGGTATTTAATCCCATGGCATTCGTCAGGGCCTCTGTTCTTTTAATAGTTGCACTAAATAGTAGTGAAAGCCAAATGAAACACCACCATCACCAAAGTGGAAAATATATAAAAAAGGTTGAATACGGTACAACCTGTAACGACCGAAGACATTAGCCCTCCATGTCAATTGGGAAATACGAATTCTATGGAGGAAAATATATAGTCATTAATTATAAACATTATTGTGTCATTCACCTATACAATGTGTTTCACCACAAGCAATTAAAGGAAAAATAATGTATTCATGCTCACCCTTCATGGTAGGGGAATGGACCTCACCTCACCTGGACCTTGCTCAGGTTCTACGAGGCCCCGCACTACATAGATATAAGAAGTAAAACAGAAAACGAGCACCATAAGGCGTAGTTGCGCAGCCTTTAAAAATGCCCAAAAACATTCCTGTACATCAAATCCCCTTATATCTAGAGACCAACATATGAGGAGATTTCAGCACTCAAACTGTATGTGCCCAGTCTTAAAGTCTCCCAGGGCTACCACCCAACACATACTCATAGAGGTTAAATGAATGTTATAAGTGGGACTAGTAATGAACGAACTACAGACTCTATCAACCTCATTCATTATAGCTATATTAGCCATGCTTAAATACATGTGACCCTAGATCTGTTTGGTAACTGTGGACTCACCTATCCGTCGGTACCTCAAGCTCCCATCTGAGTCTTGGGGGAGGTATCGATTAGTAGGTGGTCTGTTCTTTCATAGTTTCTTCGGAGGTCGTTTGTGTGGTAACCCTCCGCCATAGTTATTAAAGTTTCGAAAAGCCAGAATGTTTTTATGGTTCACTAACGCTTTTCTTACATACTTTGTTGCATCAAGACAACAAAAACATTATTAATCACCCCATTTTTTGTAAGATATAAAGCACACTATTTTGCGCTCGAAATCGCGTGAGAAATGGCGCTCGGGACTACTACGTGATGTCAGAACCTCAATTTTAGTAGTTCATTTAGAATAATTATCATGAATGTTCTTAGCATTAGATCGGAAGCACCTTTAATGTTCCGATCATGTTGCCGGGCTATGCGCGTCTTTTCTAATTGTGAACACGATCTTGTCCAAAGAGCAAAATGAAGCGTACTACGTTGCGCATGAAGTCCCGCAACGGTAGGGACACCCCGTTCTGAAGTGCCGAGCGCTCTCTCTTGCGCTCGAAGTATCGCGAGCTTTCCTACCTCATGGACTACACAACGACGTCATGTAGACCATAGCTGTAATTTCATTATTGTAACGATGTTAGCAACAGAAAAGGGTAAATTAAGAGTTTGTCGGATATGGAAACTCCGTCGCCCGTCTTTATTCTCAAATCAGAAATAGTACTTAAAGTTCAAATTTCCTGAACAAACAAATATGACTGCGGGGCTTTACGGATAATGTAGTTATGTCTCTAAACATAATTCCTGCTCAATACGTATGACAAAATGACACAGACTACTAGCCGTAGGGAGGAAAGCGCAACATCTTTCCCATATTTGTGGTACAAAATCTACTCCTCGTATAGTGAACAGGCACTTGTTTAGGTACACAAAGTCAAATTTATACGGTCTGTGTTAACGGTAGTAGTACATAACACAGCATCACTAAGCCTAGGTTTAGTGTGTGGTAGTAAAGCTTAAGCCCCCCAGCATACATAGTTCTATTTATTTGATGCCTAGCATCTATCTGTGGGTTAAAATATGTGTCTCTTTTCATAGAAAGGGGAGGTTAACTTAAGTTAGTGTTGGAGTACCATAAACCACAGTGTGGATCCCTATAATGGGGTCCAGGGAATATCATCATTCAATCTAATAGTATTGGTCTGGAGCTTATAAATCCATTTTTGTTCCTTTGAGAAAAGGTAACTTAACACATCACTTATATGTCCAGGTATAAAAGACTTTTCCAAGACAGTCCATGGAAATCAGTTTTGTGATGTTGTTTCTCCAAGAAATGTCTTGTGAGTTTCGTGTGGGACTTTTTGCAATGAAACGAGCTCCTATGCTCCAACATTCTTGTGCGGACTTTGCGGGTTGTCATGCCCACATATCGAATGGAACAAGTGCTTGTCAACATATAGATTAAGTTACTGCTGTTGCAATTGCTGAAGTTGCATTGCACCCATGGTCTATTCGTACCAATGTCTATCTCTCTTGTGTGTTTTGTCTTGGGGCAAACAGAGCAGATGCCACACGGGTGATGCCCTACCGCTGGAGGGAGATTCCATAGGGTTTCACCAATTTTCTTAGTGGTTTCTTTGGGCCGTGTATGTACCAGCCGGTCCCGAATGCTACTGGCCCGTTTGAATGCAAATAGAGGTTGCGCTATCTTGTCCTTGCTGTGATTAAGTAGGCGCCAATGTCTTCTCACAATTTTCTGAATACTATTACTCCTAGTGTTGAAAGTACTCACGAAAGTTAGTCTTTCTAACGGTGGTTTTGGAGTGGGAGGTTCAAGTAAGGCTTCTCTATTGTTGTTCATTGCACTTTTCCTTGACCTCTTGATCAATGAACTTGGAAAGTGTCACTCCTTCAGTTGTATACACAGGTTCCTAGCATGTACGTTGAAGTCCTCTTCACTAGAGCAGTTCCTACGAACCCGTAAGAACTGCCCGTAGGGTAAATTCTGGTGTAGGGACTTAGGGTGATAGCTCTCGTATAGGAGCAGAGAATTACGCGCCATGGGTTTCCTATATAGCTCACTCTGCAGGCCTGCAGGTGTGGCATAGATAGACAAATCCAAGAAAGCAATCCTTTCTTTGTGTACCTCTATCCTGAACTTAAGATACTGGTTTCTGCTGTTCAGCCACAGATGGAAGTTTTTGACCGAGTCAATGGTGCCTCTCCACACCACCAACACGTCGTCGATGTAACGCTTCCACCACCTAACCGAGGTGTGGAAGGGGTCGGTGGGAGTCAGTACGTGTTGTTGCTAGAACTGATGTACGTATAGGTTCGCCAGGCTCGGCGCAAAAACGCTGCCCATACTCGTACCAGATATCTGGAGAAAGATTTTGTCCTCATATGTAAAATAGTTCATTTTCATGGCCAAGGTGGCTAAGGCTATTATGAATGGTACTGGTGTGATTGTCTCACGGATGTTATCCCTCAGGATGGATGTTACAACTTCAAGAGTCTCATCCTGAGGGATAGACGTGTACAAGGATTCTACATCGAAAGAGACCAACAGGTCTCTTACGGTATCAAACTCTATTTCAGGGAGGACGCGTAGCACATCTTTCGTGTCCTGAAAATAGGTTGGCATTTGTTGTACAATGGGCCGTAGAAAAAAATCTACAAAGGTAGAAAGCGGCTCCAGTGCAGACCATATTCCTGAAATAATCGGCCTACCTGGCGGAGGCCTCTGCGGTTTGTGCACCTTAGGTAAAAGGTAAAAATAGGGTGTTACAGGATGTTTAGCAATTAAAAAAGTAGCCTCATTCTGGGTTATCCAACCCTCCGAGAGGGCCTCTTCAACTAGGTCCCTTATTTGTTTGGTGACATCTTCAGTAGGATCTTCGGGCAGAGGAGAGTATGCCTGTCTATTATTCAGCTGTCTAAGACATTCTGCCTGATAATCAGTAGTGTTAAGAATAACTATAGAGCCACCCTTGTCCGCGGGCTTTATAGTTATTGACTGATCCTCTGAAAGCGATTTCAGTGTTGCCTGTTCCAATTTGGTGAGATTATTGAACGACCTCACTTTTGTACTCCAAAGTGTGGCCACATCGTCCGCGACAGCTTTCTCAAAAGCCAAAACCTGAGGCAGAACAGTGTGTGCAGGAGGTTGAAATTTGGATTTAACTTTGAGACCCGTGTTGGTGTCGTTGTTCTGGGACTCTTTATTGATCTTATCCTTGAAAAGGTAGTGACGTCTAAGCTTCCTAAAAAATTGGCTTAGTTCACATTGAAAAGTGAACGGATCTCCGTGGTTGGTCATGACAAATCCTAAACCCTTGTTTAATACTTGTTCTTCCAGGGGACTCAGTATTTTTGTTGATAAATTAACTACGAGGGATGATTCCCCGATGAGTCTGCTTTCTGATTCTTGGCTGTTTGGCTCCGCGTGCCCGCATGGGGACCTGTCTGATCTTCCCATTGAACCCCTGTGTGTTGTGCCTGTCGCCTTTTGCCTCTGGGTCGGTGTGGGCCAAACCCTAAAAAATGTTGCGAATTGTAATCATTGGGAAACCCTTGGAAATTAGAGGGAGGTGGTGGGGGATATGCCTGATGTTGATTTGGTGGGAAGCCCCAAGGGTCGGTGGCCACCACTGCTGATATTAATTCATGTGTGGGTTAGCATATGGATACGGTCTATTGCCTCTCCCTCTACCTCGTGGTGGAAAAGTAGGTATGCCAGTATTGACGTTATCTGAATCACTGCCGTCTGAGCCCGAGCTGGAATAGTTGGACCCAAAATGTCTACCATTGTTCCTATACTCTGGTGGTGTGTAAGTATCACTCGTGTAGGGGTATACCCGTTTGTGTTTCCATTTAGACAAATCTTTTTTAAATTTGTCTAGTTTACTTTGTAAGATGGTATCCTTAAACTCACAAGAATTTTTGTTAGATTCGTCTTGTTGTTTTTTTAACAAGATCGGTGTCACAGTTGTTCTAATAGCTGCCTCCAGAACTTGTATCTCAACTAAGATGGTATCAGCTATTCTTTTAGCTGTGCTAATAATCAATATTAGCCAATCCCTGGTGCATCTCCATGCTATCAAGAACCAATCCTTCATGAAGATCTTGAAGTAGTGAGATAGACATTGGTACGAATAGACCATGGGTGCAATGCAACTTCAGCAATTGCAACAGCAATAACTTAATCTATATGTTGACATGCACTTGTTCCATTCGATATGTGGGCTTGACAACCCGCAAAGTCCGCACAAGAATGTTGGAGCTTAAGAGCTCGTTTCGTTGCAAAAAGTCCCACACGAAACTCACAAGACATTTCTTGGAGAAACAACATTGCGAAACTGATTTCCAATGGACTGTCTTGGAAAAGCCTTTTATACCTGGACATATAAGTGATGTGTTTAGTTACCTTTTCTCAAAGGAACAAAAATGGATTTATAAGCTCCAGACCAATACTATTAGATTGAATGATGATATTCCCTGGACCCCATTATAGGGATCCACACTGTGGTTTATGGTACTCCAACACTAACTTAAGTTAACCTCCCCTTTCTATGAAAAGAGACACATACTTTAACCCACAGATAGATGCTAGGCATCAAATAAATAGAACTATGTATGCTGGGGGGCTTAAGCTTTACTACCACACACTAAACCTAGGCTTAGTGATGCTGTGTTATGTACTACTACCATTAACACAGACCTTATAAATTTGACTTTGTGTACCTAAACAAGTGCCTGTGCACTATACGAGGAGTAGATTTTGTACCACTAATATGGGAAAGATGTTGCGCTTTCCTCCCTACCGCTAGTAGTCTGTGTCATTTTGTCATACGTATTGAGCAGGAATTATGTTTAGAGACATAACTACATTATCCGTAAAGCCCCGCAGTCATATTTGTTTGTTCAGGAAATTTGAACTTTAAGTACTATTTCTGATTTGAGAATAAAGACGGGCGACGGAGTTTCCATATCCGACAAACTCTTAAATTACCCTTTTCTGTTGCTAACATCGTTACAATAATGAAATTACAGCTATGGTCTACATGACGTCGTTGTGTAGTCCATGAGGTAGGAAACCTCGCGATACTTCGAGCGCAAGAGAGAGCGCTCAGCACTTCAGAACGGGGTGTCCTTACTGTTGCGGGACTTCATGGGCAACGGAGTACGCTTCATTTTGCTCTTTGGACAAGATCGTGGTCACAATTAGAAAAGAACATGATCGGAACATTAAAGTTGCTTCCGATCTAATGCTAAGAACATTCATGATAAATATTCTAAATGAACTACTAAAATGGAGGTTTTGACATCACGTAGTAGTCCCGAGCGCCATTTCTCGCGCGATTTCGAGCGCAAAATAGTGCGCTTTATATCTTACAAAAATGGGGTGATTAATAATGTTTTTGTTGTCTTGATGCAACAAAGTATGTAAGAAAAGCACTAGTGAACCATAAAAACATTCTGGCTTTTCGAAACTTTAATAACTATCGCGGAGGGTTACCACACAAACGACCTCTGAAGAAACTATGGAAGAACAGACCACCTACTAATCGATACCTCCCCTAAGACTCAGATGGGAGCTTGAGGTACCGACGGATAGGTGAGTCCACAGTTACCAAACAGATCTAGGGTCACATGTATTTAAGCATGGCTAATATAGCTATAATGAATGAGGTTGATAGAGTCTGTAGTTCATTACTAGTCCCACTTATAACATTCATTTAACCTCTATGAGTATGTGTTGGGTGATAGCCCTGGGAGACTTTGAGGCTGGGCACATACAGTTTGAGTGCTGGAGTCTCCTCATATGTTGGTCTCTAGATATAAGGGGATTTGATGTATAGGAATGTTTTTGGGCATTTTTAAAGGCTGCGCAACTACGCCTTATGGTGCTCGTTTTCTGTTTTACTTCTTATATCTATGTAGTGCGGGGCCTCGTTGAACCTGAGCAAGATCCAGGTGAGGTGAGGTCCATTCCCCTACCATGAAGGGTGAGCATGAATACATTATTTTTCCTTTAATTGCTCTTGGTGAAACACATTGTATAGGTGAATGACACAATAATGTTTATAATTAATGACTATATATTTTCCCCCATAGAATTTGTATTTCCCAATTGACATGGAGGGCTAATGTCTTCGGTTGTTACAGGTTGTACCGTATTCAACCTTTTTTATATATTTTCCACTTTGGTGATGGTGGTGTTTCATTTGGCTTTCACTACTATTTAGTGCAACTATTAAAAGAACAGAGGCCCTGACGAATACCATGGGATTTAATACCCGGTAGGGAGAAACATGTTGGCCCGTTATAAGACAGATATTTGTTGACTGTCTCTCTTGCACTGTTCTAGGTTTTTAATTAGGAGGTGTGGTTCGGCCGTAGAATAAAGTTATCAGTAGGAGGACACTCCATCCTATTTTAAGGTCACTATATTTTCCGTTGCACTGTTATTCACTTGACCATCAAAGATCAGCCATCACTGACGGTTCGTTTGTAGTGGTGGTCCAAATCCTTTACCAGCAACAAATGGTGTGGCGCTTGATGTCCCAATGATCAGGGGACTAGCCTGACTTACACCTGGGTTTGGCCAGATGATAGGACTGATCATTGAGTCAATTTGATGGTAACCCATTGCTACATGTTTTGGATTTGTCAACCATAAGTGATTGATCTGAATTATGTTGGTTCTTCCTATACATATTGTTAACCTTTTATTGAAATATGCTGTCTGCATGTGATTTATACGCCCCGAGATTTTGATAACTCGGATTGACAGTGCAGCCACATAATTAAGTTGGCAGACCCTCTGTGTTTTTGTGTTATACATATAGAAGTAGCTGGGGATAATAATCAGGTACGGGTCTTTACACCATATATCCCTTGGACCCTCTCTAAACTGTTTTGTTGTTGATGAACCTGACCACACTCCCTGAGCTCCTCCAATTAACCTCATCCAAGCCATGACAAGTCTAAAGCTTTGCAACAACATTGCAATATTCATTGTGACAGTACCTACATTTTGTGACCAATGTGCTGCTTTTAGAATATATGCTTTGGACAACATAGCCCCTTTTTGTGGAATGAGCCCCAAAAAGGTTTATATCAATGCCAGTTTCTACCTTAATCCTTTTGACCCTTCTGGCCAGGATTGAGGGAAAACCAGACTCGAAGGTTTCTTAAAAGAAATGAAAAGTTATGAAGCAGAAGGAAGACAAATAATGATTTTGGGATTCATAATGGCAAAGGCAAGAAACTACACATACCGTTTTGAAATCTGGGAATGCTGGGTTACATATAGAGGTTGAAAATTTCTTCATAAGTATAGAGGTTGAAAATGTCTTCATAGTCTAGTCATAAGTAAAAGGTAACACCTGTGGAGAAAAAGATGTTATCTACATTTAAAGCTCTGACATCTGTCTCTCTTCTGAATGGAATTAAATAAAGCAATATAGTCAGCTTGCGGATAGCTGTTCTAAAGAGAGAAATTTATTATCAGACCAAGATAAAATTAAATCCAATTTCCACAAGGAAGGATACTTAAGACTAGGAGGAATTTTGAGACATATGGATCTCAAAGCACTACACACCAAAAAACATACATCTCCTTTACCCAGAAGAGGGCCGGTAAAAATTGCTGACCTGTAAACATTTATAGTCATGTAGGGTTTTATAGAAATGAAGAGGGATACTACAAAATGCACTAACATCAACTTGAAAGCAGTTTTATTTCACTTGTTTCTGATTCCAATGTGATAGCCGGGGCATGGAGAAAAAGGATCTTATATTGCAGGCCACCATTTGGGACAGCCACCAACCCAACTCCTTCCTTGTCTTTAGAGAAAGGGAAATCAATGCAGAGTAATTGAAATACCTTTAAAGATGTAAAGATTTTCGATGTTGTAAGGTTTGATAATGTAAAGGATCTAGAAACATTGCCTGAATGAATGGATAAAAGACCTGCAATCCTGTTCAATCTCCAGAGAGAAAACGTCTGTAGTCTGAGTACTGATCGACTCCCTTTCTTGATTAACTGTGGTTGCATCGGGGAGAAAAAGGAATGCTTTCACGGAATCTACTGTAAACCCTAGAAACTGGATAGTTTATGATGTGGTTACATACTGATTTGTTTTTGATTTAGTGCAAAATCAAACTGCTGCAGAAGGTTGACCACCCACTCAATCAATCAATCAGTACATTTATATAGCGCGCTACTCACCCGTGAGGGTCTCAATGCGCTAAAGGGGATGGGTGCTGTCATCGCTCGAATAGCCAGGTCTTGAGGTGCCTCCTGAAGGTGAGGTGGTCCTGGGTCAGTTCAAGGTGTGCGGGGAGTGAGTTCCATGTCTTTGCGGCCAGGTAGGAGAACGACCTTCCTCCAGCGGTCGATCTGTGGATCCGTGGAACGGTGGCGAGGGCGAGGCTGGCTGAACAGAGCTGGCGAGTGGGGTGTAGAACGAGAGGCGTCGTTGAAGTCTGCGGGTCCTTTGTTGTGGAGCTCTTTGTGTGCGTGTGTGAGGAGCCTGAACGTGATCCTCTTGTTGACGGGGAGCCAGTGCAGGTCTCTCAGGTGGGCGGATATGTGGCTTTGGCAGGGGATGTCGAGGATGAGTCGGGCAGAGGCGTTTTGTATGTGCTGAAGTCGTTTCTGGAGTTTGGCTGTGGTTCCTGCATAGAGGGCGTTTCCGTAGTCCAGTCGGCTGGTGACGAGGGCCTGGGTGGGGGTCTTTCTCGTTTCTGTGGGGATCCACCTGAAGATTTTTTGGAGCATGCGCAGGGTGTTGAAGCAGGATGAGGATACGGCGTTGACTTGTCTGGTCAGCGAGAGGGAGGAGTCCAGGATGAATCCTAGGTTACGTGCGAGGTCTGTGGGAGTTGGCATGGGGCCCAGCGCTGTGGGCCACCAGGTGTCGCCCCAGGCGGAGAGGGATCGTCCGAGGATGAGGACCTCCGTCTTGTCTGAGTTCAGCTTTAGGCGGCTGAGCTTCATCCATTCTGGGACGTCTTTCATTCCTTCCTGGAAGTTGGTTTTGGCGGTGGCTGGGTCCTTGGTGAGGGAGAGTATCAGTTGGGTGTCGTCGGCGTAGGAGATGATGTTAATGTTGTGTTTGTGTGCGATGGAGGTGAGGGGGATCATGTAGATATTGAAGAGGGTAGGGCTGAGTGAGGATCTCTGGTGTACGCCGCAGATGATCTTGGTGGCTTCGGAGCGGAAGGGAGGGAGGCGGACTCTCTGGGTTCTGTCGGAGAGGAATGATGTAATCCAGTCCAGGGACTTTCCTTGGATCCCAGTGTTGTAGAGGTGGGTTATTAGGGTGCGGTGGCAGACGGTGTCAAAGGTTGCCAAGAGGTCTAGGGGAATGAGGGCGGTTGTTTCTCCGTTGTCCATCATGGTCCTGTTGTCATCAGTGGCTGCGATGAGAGCAGTTTCGGTGCTGTGGTTTGCTCGGAATCCGGACAGGGACCGGTCGAGCGAGTTGTTCATCTCGAGGAAAGCGGTCAGCTGTTTATTGACGGTCTTCTCGATGACTTTGGCCGGGAAGGGAAGAAGAGAGATGGGGCGGAAGTTCTTGAGGTCTCTGGGATCCGCCGTGGGTTTTTTCAGTAGGGCGTTGATCTCTGCGTGCTTCCAGCTCTCCGGGAAGGTGGCTGACGTGAAGGAACTGTTTATGACGTTACGGAGGTGGGGTGCGATGATGCTGTTGGCTTTGTTGAAGATGTGGTGGGGGCATGGGCCAGCGGGGGATCCGGAGTGGATGGTGTTCATGAAGTGGGTGGTGTCTTCCATGGACACTCGGCCCGAGTAGCTGAGCACTTAACAAAACTCTATAATAACATAACATAACATATCCTGCTGATGGGTGTCCATGTGTTGAGGGTGGTGGTAGGGGTCATTGGTTCTGTGATTGGAGGTGGAATTTGGGGTCCGAAGCTGTTGTGTATATCAGTGATCTTGCGGTGGAAGAATGTGGCGAGGGAGTTGCAGAGGTCTTGTGACGGTGTGATGTCGTTGTTACTGGCGCTGGGGTTGGAGAGCTCTTTAACGATGTTGAAGAGTTCCTTGCTGTTGTGGGTGTTCTTGTCCAGTCGCTCTTTGAACGATGACCTTTTGGTGGTGCGGATCAGCTGGTGGTGTTCTCGGGTGGCGTTTTTGAGAGCTGTCATGTTTTCTGAGGTCCGATCGTGGCGCCAGGTTTTTTCGAGGGTCCGGCAGGATTTCTTTGATTCTTTAATGGTGTCTGTGAACCATGATGTTTTCCTGTTGCCGGTCTTGCCTGGGGGGTTCTTCAGTGGAGTGAGATCGTTGGTGTAGTTGGTGATCCAATGTGCGAGGCTGTGGGCTGCGTTGTTAGATTCTGCCGTGTCGGCTGGCGGGTTCTGGCTTAGTGATGAGAGGAGCTGGTCAGTGGTGACTTTGCTCCAGCATCTGTGGGGGATTTGTTGTGTGCGGTGGTGGGATGTATTCTTTTTGAAGGTGAAGTGGATGCATCTGTGGTCAGTCCAGTGTAGTTCTGTGGAGTGGCTGAAGGAGACAGGGTTGCTGGTGGAGAAGATGGGGTCGAGCGTGTGGCCGGCTCGGTGGGTGGGGCTGTCAACCAGTTGCTTGAGTCCGAAGTTGGCCAGGTTGTTGAGAAGGGTGGTGGTGTTGCTGTCGTTGTTCTTCTCTAGGTGGAAGTTCAGGTCCCCTAGGAGGATGTATTCTGGTGAGGCTAGGGCGTGCGGGCTGATGAAGTCGGTGATGGTTTCGGTGAAATGTGTGCGCGGGCCCGGGGTCTGTAGATGAGCGTTCCTCTCAGGGTGGTCTTGGGGTCGGTGTGTATTTGGAAGTGTAGGTGTTCGGCGGTGGAGAGTGTGTCTTTGGCGTTGGTCGTGATGTTGATGGCGTTCTTGTAGATGATGGCGATTCCTCCTCCGGTTTGGTTGGTGCGGTCCTTCCAGGTGATCTTGTAGCCGTCCGGGATTGCTATGGCGATGTCGGGGGCCGAGGATGTGTTCATCCAAGTCTCCGTGAGGAAGGCGATGTCTGGTGTTGTTGAGTCGAGGAGGTCCCAGAGTTCGACGGCGTGCTTGTGGACGGAGCGGGTGTTGAGGAGGATGCACCTGAGGTGGTTGTTGTTGTTGCTTGGTGTGGCTGGCGGGGGGGGGGGGTCGGAGGCAGGTGAACTTGCAGGCTTGACAGGTGAAGGGTCCGTGGGTGTGCTTCGGGGTAGCTCGGTAGCAGGCGGGTGGTCGTCTGGTGTTGAGTGCATTGAGGGCGGCGGAGTCGTATTTCAGTCGGGTACCCTGAGTCTGGCGGGGACCAGGGGATCTGGCGCTGGGCGCGGTCCAAGCGCGGACGGGCTTGCCTTTGGCACACCTTCGGCGCGCCCGCTGTGCGCGGCCGCCGTGCGGTCTCCATATGACACGAAGTGGGAGGAAGGAGCAGCTGGGAGGCGGCAGCGGGGAGGCCAATGGGCGAGGGCATGGGAACCGGAATGCAAAGGGGGCGGGGCCATAGGGGAGCAGCGGCGGGAAGCGGGGAGTGGGGGGGGCACAGAGGGCTGCAGGCAGTGCCTAAGGGTACAGTGCAGTACCAAACTACGGGGTGCAATACAAAACAAAGACAATAACAGGGATAGCAGGCGGGTGGTCGTCCGGTGTTGGGTGCATTGAGGGCGGCGGAGTCGTATTTAAGTCGGGTACCCTGAATCTGGCGGGGACCAGGGGATCTGGCGCTGAGCGCGGTCCAGGCGCGGACGGGCGCAGACGGGCTTGCCTTTGGCGCACCTTCGGCACGGGGGGGGCACAGAGGGCTGCAGGCAGCGCCTAAGGGTAGAGTGCAGTACCAAACTACGGGGTGCAATACAAAACAAAGACAATAACAGGGATAACAAATAGATACAGATCACGGCGAGTACAGAGGGGGGAAACAAACGCGGTGGCCGATGCCACGGGCGAACCCTCGGCAGCGGCAGAGCAAGGGCAGAGGCTCGGTCTGAGACGGGGAGCCGTGCGGCGTGGGGGGGGTGACCTGGGGTCAGGTCAAACTCACCCTCGCCGTGTGGTCTCCATATGAGGCCAAGTGGGAGGGAGGAGCAGCTGGGAGGCGGGAGCAGGGCGGCCAATGGACCAGAGCAGGGGAACCGGAATGGAAAGGGGGCGGGGCCGCGGGGGAGCAGCGGCGGTGAGCCGGCGGGGGCACAGAGGGCTGCAGGCAGTGCCTAAGGGTACAGTGCAGTACCAAACTACGGGGTGCAATACAAAACAAAGACAATACCAGGGATAACGAATAGATACAGATCACGGCGAGTACAGAGGGGGGAAACAAACGTGGTGGCCGGATGCCACGGGCGAACCCTCGGCAGCGGCAGAGGAAGGGCAGAGGCTCGGTCTGAGACGGGGAGCCGTGTGGCGTGGGGGGGTGACCTGGGGTCCCCACATCTGTTTGCCTAATCGCTCTTAGGTATTGGTCACCAATCAGTAATATGTCTTTTAAATAGATTACAATCCTAAACCCACAGGACTTCAACAGTGGCGTAGCAAGGAGGTGGTGGGGTTGGGCGGTCCGCCCCTTGTGGCACGAGTTTTGGGGGTGGTGGCCAGCGGCACACAGAAACCCTCCCCCCGCTCTTACCTGCGACCGCAAGAATCACCAGTACCCCCTCTTCTCCCCTCCGCTCTTAGATTCGCCCACCGCGGGTGGCAAACGCAGGGCCCACCACTGGCGTTTTAAGGCCTAGCTATGCTACTGGAACTTAACAGTGCTTCTAGT
This sequence comes from Lissotriton helveticus, assembly GCF_964261635.1. NCBI lineage: Eukaryota > Metazoa > Chordata > Amphibia > Caudata > Salamandridae > Lissotriton > Lissotriton helveticus. The sequence continues at coordinate 1,956,535,564 of NC_136067.1, forward strand.
GATCATGTGAGCATAGTGAAATACCAAGGGACTTGCAACAATCAGAACAGGAGAGTCATGAACTGGAATTTCTTTGCCTTCCATTGAAACTATAGAAAACTGCCTGTGTCACTGATGAATTAGAACAGATAGGTATGCATCCTTCAGGTCTAACCAGTCCCCTCTCTGAAGAAAATCTCCTAAACTGTGCATTCTTTCCATTTTGAAATATCTGTAAAGGACAAAGGCATTCAACAGTTCCAAATGTATGACAACAGTTTCAAATGTATAACTGGGCGAAAACCTTCGTTCACTTTCTGAACCCAAAATAAGCTGCTGAGAAAGCCATCAGAGGTCATTGGCGCCTCCTCTATTGCTCCCTTTTGAAGCAATATTTGTACTCCCTGTGTAATCAAATCTCTTCTAGGGACATGAAAATCCTAAAATGGGGTTGAATCTACTAAACTGGATGAGAATAAAACTCTATTGTATATCCTTGAGTTGAGTGTAATATCCATTGTTCTGATGCTAATAATTTCCAATGGTGATGAGAGAGGGTGAGTCCGCTACCCAACTTTCTTGGGGGACAAAAAGTTTTTTTAAGTATTGACCTGCTAATAGTAGTGTGGGTACATCCTTTTCCTTGGTGAAATCGGCCTCTATATTGACTTCCTCCTTGAAGGAAGGCAGGATAAATCCACTCCTGTTGTTGAAACTCTGTGTATGTTCTGGTCTCTTGGGATAGAAGGTTGGCTGATAAGAGCTCTTCTGAAAGTTGCTGGAAGAGCAAGCTCTTCCTCGATTGGCTATTCCAAAATCGCGAGGAGCGAAAACCTTCCAGAGATATCTTTGGACTTTATCCAATGAAGTAAATGTTTAGACAAAAGAGGATATGTTTCCAATGAAGCAAACTCCAACAAAATGACCTTCAGCCTCAGGGCCAAACTTTGTGTCTTTCTTCCAGTACTAAGGCAGTGCTTTGGCTCCATTCCCCAAGGATAGATAAACCCACCTAGGTCTCTAGGAGTGCTGTATCTTCTGTAATTTCTCAAATTTGAGTTAGGAGTCCAAGATGTCAAGAAGCTTATGTCAACAGTCAAACAGCCTTAACTATAACCTTTTTAGGGTCCTTCCTTTTTTTAAATAAAAATGAAACCATTGATGGATGCTCCTTGCATGCTGCAGCTACCTTGTATGGTGATCTAGGCCAACGATATTCTGCTTAGAGTTTACTACTATTTAATGTATCTATAGCCTTCTTAATCCAGAGAGCAACAAAGTGTGTAATAGAGGGAGAAGTTCTAATTTCCCAGACCTGGGATGGGTAAACGTTGTTTACAACGCGGTGTTTACACCGCACAACCTTTACCACGCTGCCATTACAACACAAGTCATTACTACGACTTGCGCTGGATGGCGCTCTTGGTTAAGGAATATTGTGATTTTCTATTCCAACATCTTCCCTACTGTTACGTGGGCTGGAGTTGGAATAGAAAATCATAATAATCCTCAATCGATGCCCTCCAGCGCAAGTCGTTGTAACAACTTGCATTGTAAAATCAGCGATGCAAAGTACCGCGATCAAAATGTTCGCGTTGTACTATCATACATCCCTGGGATGTATTATTACCTGAGGGTCAAACCAGGGGATATCTAGAGCATCTAAGATGGCTGTGCAGTATCCTGCCTGCCCTGTGCTGTCTAGTGCATCACCTGTTGTATGAGGGCTATTCATATCTTCCCCATCGATGTCCCCTGGATGATCTACAGGGGAGGACAGCAAATCTGATTCTGCGGGGCCTAGAGCTAAACATTTTTTACCAGACTAACGTCTTAAATAGGTATCACCCACAAAACCAACCCGTCTGGCCTTTTTTAATAGGTATATAATTAACCCCTTCCATGCTCATGACGAGCTGAGCTCGTCATGAGTTGCGTCACTCGCATGCTCATGACGAGCTCAGCTCGTCATGCAACGCGGGTTTTTGTAAATTGCCGCACAGCGCGAAAATCGCGGCCGCACGCATGCGGTTAAGATCCTGATCTCTTGAACACGGTGTGGCTGCCTCTTCTTGAGTTTGAGACACCTAGAAAACTGGAAAAGGAATCTTTAGAGCAAGAATACTGGTACTCTATCCCCTGAAAAACAAATGTTCTAACCCTTGGGCATGGGGAAAGCTGATCTATAAGTTAGTTAAATGATACTACAATAGAATTGCTAACGGTGTCCTATATGGACTGGATTGACACAGCCACCGCTGACGGCATGACATCTCAGACTTTGACTTTTCTTTGACAGACTCTTGTATTTTATGTCTTTCCTGGCTTTCCTCATTCACATAGGAAGCAAACTGGTCTGAACTCTATGGAGGATTATTTATTGAAAGTCTCCTTAGACCACTTTTTTATCAGTGCCCTCCAGGTTGTGCCTTGTAGGGCCAAAGTCACAATATTGGCGAGCAGCGAAAATTCATTTAAACTGGCAAAAATGAAACATGAACACAAAGTGACAATAGTTACACAATGTTAGACCATTTATTTTTTTAAATAATACTGTCATTACCAAATAGCAACATGCACAAGAACTAAATAATCAGGAACAACAATCAACAAGTACTTATCTCTGCCTAGTGATTGGTGTCCCTATTGTGATGTCATACTGCTACTGGACTGCTAACCTGCAGAACATATCACTCTGACCCTTTTTTCTTCCATGTTGATTTATTTGCAGAAATGTACTTATTTGCTGCTAGAGTTTACAATAAAGATGAATAGATAATAATTAAGCCTCCAGTTTTGTAACAGAATCCAGGGGAAACATGTTGCTTTTGAAGCAATGAGGTGGACTGTCATCTATGTATGTGACAGGACCAGGAGGTTATGTTTAGTGACAAGATTATGCAAGATGAAAGACTCGGATTATGGTGGGTGGGAAGAATTGCCCTACTTCAGGGCCATCTGCGTTCACACTCAAGAAATACCCTCTTAAATATCAAATTTCTGAAACAAAATAGCAATCAGTGGGCTGCCGAGGACCACTAAAACCCTTCGGCCCGGTGTCATTGCACATGCTGTAGTAATGATGGCTGCACCTCTGGCTGAGGGTTCCCACAGATATAAGAGACAGAGTGTGTGGGGGGGATGCAGTCAGTCCTACCACCTATGAGGTGGTATAGATACCTACCACACAGCGGCTACCTATCTAAGGTGATAGGGCGATCGGGAGGGGATGTGTGGGGGGAAATAAAATTAAAATAAAAAAGACTTACCTGCCCCTCCACTCCCGCTGATGCTGCTGGCCGCCTCGTTGCTCCTCTATTCCGGCCCGGAAGTGAATGGGCCTGAAAGCACAGACTCCCCACCCAATCCAGATGCTGCTCTTATAACATGACAGCAGCACCAGGATTGGTCTGATTGGCCCTATTTGCAGCAGAGATAGTGCCTCTGAGCCTGTGGCTTTTCTCCAACCCAGCTGTGCAAAGCACCTGAGTTGGAGAAACATAAGTGTGCATGTCAGTTTGGCAGGACTAACTGACATGCTCACTTATAAGTGCCCACCACTCCTCCCTCCCATGCCCGGCCCTATATTCATTGCGTGGCTCAGACGTCAATAAATAAAATGATAATAAATTGTGTTAATATTATTTTATTTAAAATTGGCTGGCTCTAGGCAGTGGGGCAACGCTCTACTGCCATTACGGAGGAGCCGCCCCTGCTCACACGTTATGTTAGCGGGGGATCACACAGCCTCAGAGTATATGGGAAGAGACTGAAATCTGGAGGAAGGTTTCAATTGACAGCCACAGATTTTTTTAATTTCTGTTTGTAGAACTAATGTGTGTGTGTGAGGGTTAAATAACAAAGGGAATCATTTCCTTCCCGCTATTGAGGTACACACCACCTAAGGAGTGGAGAAGGCTTTTTGAGCCAATTCGGGGTCAGGATACACAATTGTGAGTAGAAGTCGAGTAGGTCCCAGATCTCCACAGATCTTGTGGAGGGAGAGTGTGTTGAACAGGATACAGATGAGGCATTCGGGTCTGGTTTTTGTTGGTGGTGTATTGGGTGGGGCTGGTTTGCTGTGGCAGGCAAAGATGCAGCTGCAGTTTTGGCAGGAAAAAGGGTCTTGGTGTCATTTGGCGATGCCCAGCGGCAGGCGATGTGGCGCCCAGTGTTGAGGGCATGGAGGGTTCTGGCGTCATAGCGGTGGAAGGTCCAAGGGCCAGGATCTGTGGTGCTGGGCGTGGTACAGGTGCAGACGGGTGAAGACTGGTTTGCCTTTGACGTGCTGCTGGTGTGGCCATAATTAAGTAGCGTGAGGGTGAGGGCTGGACAGCTTGGAAGCGAGAAAGCGGGAAGTGGGAAAGCGGTGTTGGAAGGGGCGGGGCCACACTGGATGTGCAGTGACGGGAACATAGTGAGGAAAAAGGCGCAAAAGTGCAGAAAAGCGAAAGAAAGTGAACAGAAAAGATGAAAAGTTGAAATTGAGGGAAAGCAGAGGTCAGAGGAGAAAAAAGCAGAAACATAAAATGGCAGAGAAGAGAGAAGAGCAGCAGCAGAGCAGAGATGCTCTCGACTGGACCACCTGGGATGAGGCACTGGCGGGTGCCTTCGGGTGGACAAGGGCCTCAAACTCAGGACCTGGCAGAACTGTGCGGTGAGGGAGGATACTCCCTGACAATGGCCACAATTCAAAGTGGCAAGCACTTTACACACTAGCCTCCCTGCCTCTCTAGTTTTAGAAAAGCTCCTCTAAGCATGTATATGAACCTATGTCTGTATTTGTAAAAGGCCATGATAACAGTAGATGACAGCATGTGGCATTCAAAAAACAACCTTTCAATGCCCAATGCCCATAAAATTCAAGATCCATCTAGGTGTTTGACGTAAGTAAAACACAGACAAAGTAAACAAACCTTGGTAAAATGAATAGATCTGGTTGTAATGAGGTAAAACATGTAAACAAAGCGTGTGCATGCCTGTGTTTGCATGTAAAATCACATTAAAACTAGAGTCAGTGGCTTTGTTAATACTTATTGATATATGCCTGAGTGATTTTTGCTTGCCATTAGGACCACTGAATTATACAATTCTGTGGCAGTGGTGTTTTCTGCATAATTATGGATTTTCCACATTTGCCACATGACATAATCCTTCATCTGCAGAATAAACTTGATTTTAACAACAACAACAAAAGGTTTTTGCTTCAAGCTCAAACGGATCAAAGGTTGCTAAAAACGCAGAGACGTGTCTGTGCACCGTGCAAGGCCCTTCTCAAAGTTTGACTGGTCATCTTTCAACTGCTTATTGCTGCATTTGGGTGTTAAACTGATACTAACAAGGTGAAATCTTTGCCTAACCGCTGCTACTGTGTGTAAAACTGTTTACATACCAGAATTGTACTACACTGCTGGGGCAGGAGCTGCTTTTGAATTGCTTTGAATTATTTTGTCAAGGCAAATGTTCTGGTAGTGAATATGTGCCAGATGGGGTTTCATAGTTACCAGTGCTATGGGGGATTACATACATTTTTTTGACCAAGGGCCATATGTATCAACATTCCCTTTTGCGATTTCTAAATAGCGATTTTTAAGGAATAGCTATTTAGAAATCGCAAAATGGTATGTATGTAGAAATTCGCTTTTTTTTAGCAATTTCTTAAAATTCCTTAATTGCGATTAGCAAATTGCTAATCACAATTAAGGAATGATTTCCCAACCATTTGTATGGGCCAGGAGGCCCATAGGAAGGAATGCGAAATTATTCTCAATTTGCGATTCGCAATTTGCTAATCGCAAATTGAGAATAATTTCAAGGGTGCAGGGGTGTCTCAAGAACACCCTGCTGCACCCCTGAAAATGACATGTGTGCGCATATGGCACACATACATGCCTTAAGGGCATGTATGAACGTCACATGGCACCTTTACAAATTGCATGAAGTGCATTTGTAAAAGAAATCGCAGAATACCACCAACTACAAGTTGGTGGTAATTTGCGATTCCTTAAGGGCATTTTGGATTTTTTTTTTTGCTTAATACATTGCATTTAAGGAATCGCAAAATTTGCGATTCCTTAAATGCAATCGCAAAATAAGGAATGGCAAATTTTGCGATTCCTTATTTTGCACCCAAATTCTTTCATACTTACCATTTTGCGAAAATGGGTTCGCAAACCCATTTGGCCTTGATACATATGGCCCCAAGTATTGATATCTGTGGCTGGTACTTACTAGAGAAAATTTTCTTGACAGTTGTAATGTAACTCTATGACTGGAGCAGCAAACCATCTCATAAATGTGCTCACACCAAGACCTATTAATAATTAATACACCTATTAAAGTAGGCCTATCCGCCAAGACTGCGCCAGTCATATACAATGCAGCAGTATACGGATAGCAGGCCAGAGCTCCAGGCGTGGGGATCAAGGCCCCTGGGGTCCCATCACGCCAGGAGCACCGCCAGCTTTAGGACACGTCCTCTGAAGGCACGTGAAGTGCGTGCTACCACTCGGCAGCGCCCCCTGTCCCTTGGTAGATTCACACCCTGGGCTCCCTGGGGGCGAGTGTAGCATCCGCCCGCCATGAACTGAAGGATTTCATCACTAATCGACGCTGCTCGTATGAATGGGGTACTGGGGCCCCCGGGGGCTGCTGGGGCGTGGTTCGGCTCGCGCCGACGGTGCACAGAAGCCGACCCGGGAAATAACCGCTCCTGCCGGCTGCACGTTATGCCAGGGTTGCATTTTGTAATGTAATTGATTTGCACGTGGATTTTGATCGCTGGAGATTAAAAGCATCACATTCTCATTTCTTTCCTTCGGTGCTCGGGAGGGATTACTTTGAAATGAGCCCTTGTAATGCCCTCACACCGGCTCCAGACGTAGTAAGCGCGGGTAGAAGCAGCGGCTCGTGCACCTTCCGGAATTACGGAAGGGCCGTGTTCAATCCGCCGCTGTCCCGGAGGTCTGTGAGTTTCCGGCACGTGTTGGGGATCTGGGCAGCTAGGATAGGCTAATGCACCACAGGAAGCCCCGCCTCTCATGCATGCAGGACATGACGTTTATAATTGCAAATACCACCGAAGTCAATCCAGCAGTTCATCCTTCCGAGGTCGATGTATTGAGTACCGCTAACCCTCATATTGTGATGTGAAGCAGGATGGGAAAGCCTTAGCGCATACATTCCGAAAGACCGCTCTGCCATAGTGCCCTTTGGATCAGTACATTGGGTTATAATGTCTGGAAGCATTACCAACATTGGCATGATGGACATCACTCAATATTACTGTTTCAGCGCACAGCGGAAAAACAATTCAGGTAGGTGCAGGGGGGCAATATCTCACACCAATAATTGACAGCCAACTTACAACACATCAAATTATCTACTCTAATTGCACAGTTTCAAAGAAACAATCAAAAGGGCTCAATAATAGACTCAGACAGTTCTAGATTCATTTTGGTTATTGTATTACAGAATCAAAATGTGTTGCACATGCAATTTCTTCAGAATTTCAGTGAAAAGTATCTAAATTTGCATTAAAATGCCCAACATTTAGGCAAATCTTAAAGGATGGTTATTATTTCACAAAGTTACAAGACCTGCTACCCCGTAAGGCAGAAGGTTAAATCGTTGATCTAACAGCTCAAACCCTACCAAGCAAAGGGGAAATTTGAAAATAAAAGTCCTCTAAGGGCGAGTTCATTAGCATAAAGCAAAAACCAAATTGATATTAGTTTGCCGCCAAGAAAATCTCAGTCCATCAGCTACCGATTGAGGCATCGACAAATAGTCCAAAACCAAAGAGGATGATTTGTGATACCCAACAATCAGTCAGCATAACGTCATCAGCATCGCATCACAGAAAAGAGAAATATGGCTTTGACCCTCCTTTCGGGTTTCTTCTTTTATAAAGAAGAAGAAGAGGTGTGGCGCAGTGGCCAGGGTGCCTGACTCCGGACCACAGGGTTCACGGTTCGATTGCCGGCGCCGGCAGCAGGTCAGCCCAGCACCATGTGACTATGAGCAATCATCTTCCCGAGGGCCCCCAGCGCCGGGAAACCACTTCAGAGGTAGCTGTGCGCTTTACAAATTCAAGGATATTATTTAATATTATAAAGTCTTAGATAAGAACCAGTGGCGTAGCATCGCACCACCATCGAAAGATCATCACATGTCCATTTAGCAATAAGTCACCTAAGTCTGTTAGCAACATTAGGATGGGTTCCCATGCTAGTCATGAGAAACAACAGCTTCAGGAGTCCACATCAGCTATCCATGGGAAAAAGAAACTTAGTCACAATTTATAGAACAGTAGAAATGTCATTCTTTTCTCTTCCTTTCCGATGCGAATAAATTACAGAACACATTGTAAAAAGTTCGTGAATGTCCATATGAGGCACAAAAGTACTACAGTTTACAAAGGCAAAATGAACCACTGTATTAATTCGGGTGAAAGGTTAACACGAGAGAAAGAAAATCTTGAAAAGAAGCCTTTAAATTGACTTAATACCTTTACACGAAATGAGCTCTAAATCATCAATAAATGAAATAAATCATAAGAAAAATATAGTAAGTTCACAAATCACTATTTTGTGTAAATGTACTTTTTTCTGAATTAATCCTACAAAAATCATTCCAACATATTCATAAACTGCAACATCTCTAGTATCAGTCTACACAATTTAAAGCTTACATCTCATTGCTATAAGACGTAGACTCTATTTTTCTAGATGGTATATTCACTATAAAAAGCATTCAATAAAACAAAGCCACTTCACTTTTAACATCAAATTTTACCGATTTAATTTGTATTAGTGTTAATTTGCGTATGTGTCTCTATAGTACATTTAAATGCATGCTTTTATGGTGTTTCTACTACACTTGTCTCTTCCATATGTGTTATTGTGTCCAACGTGCAACATGTAGTTTCAAATTTGTGTTTTAATTTCTGCATCATGTTGTGTAGTATGAATTTAAAAAAATTGTGCTACATCATAACCATTGCATTTTCAGGGAAACACATACATTTAGCAATAGTGGGGAGGGGAACAAAATATTTGGCAACCCAACTCCTTTTTTTTTCTTTTTGCAAACCTACCTCATCCTTCATAATGAGGGTATACGTTTGGTAAATATTGTCTTTACTCTACTACAATTGCAAATTGTGGTTGCCAGCACTATGTAATGCACACCTTATTGCATCCTCTGAGTCAGGAGTCATACAATCCTGTCTTAATTTTGCTGTCTGTAGTTAGCAGAGAGGGACAGTCACCAAAATCGATACCCTATATCACTTTGCTAAGAGTCTCCCAGGCCCTTCATTTGAACCAACACGATAGGCAATGAAGGCCAAATGGTTTCCAACAAAATCCGAATAGATTGACACACTGGTTCAGTGTTGTACAATGCAAAATGTATCGGGAAATATTCTCCCAGTCGAGCCAAATCTCTCAAGCACAGATACGGCTGGGCTTTTTTCTCCTCAGGCAGGGCAGAGTCGGAGAAGCATCATTTATATAGTATGGCTGGCCAGCACACCTGTCGCCAGACAATTATGTAAGAATCACCAAGAGAGGGGCTTTGGCTCCAGCCACATGTTGGGAGTCAGGACTCGGGAGTACATGCTTTGATTTGGCAGAAGTTGTGTGCTACCACACAAAAGTGCTTTCCCTATAGGCAGCTGTGATAATTGTATTTATTTATCCAGCTGCCTGAGCTTGAACTTTCAGGGGCACACACATGACTTTGTAATGGTATTAAAGTCTCTTAGATAACTCGATAACTTATGGTGTTTCTCTTTGGCAGCAGCACAGATGACAGGGGGGCAGAAACGCGAAATGTATTGCAGTCCCAGGACTCTCCCCTTCCATTATCAACTTTAGACTTCAGAGTGCAGATTTGTTTTTGAGAGCGGCATGGGATTCCCAGGGCTACACTAATCTACACGGATTTACGATCTGGCTTGACAGTACAACTGTTGCTCTACTTTACGTGATTAACAAAAAATAACTTTCAGAGCACTGCTCCATCCACATGGGATGTACTATTGAATGGCGACACCAACAATATTGTGGTACAAATATATTGAGGACAGACTATCGAGGGAGAAGAATCGAAAGGTAAGTGCATATAGGTAAGTATAGATTTACTTTTCCTAACTCCATATCTGTGTACCTTGAATATCTATGCACTGCGTAGGTACATAGATGTGGAGCTAAGAATAGAAAATCTATACATACTTACTTGTCAGTATTTTTGAAATTCTGTCCTCAACATTGTGTCCCATCGATATTGTTTTATTATTCAAGGGGCACACCGCCCAAATGTTGGTTCCACTGCGTACAAGATTTTATTGGGCCAAATTAGCGCACTTTCAATAAAAAGCCTGCTTATATTTTTGGCTTGTGGAAAAGCTTATAGTCAATACTGTAGAACTGAGTTGGTTATCATGGCACACCAAAGATCATGGCTATAGGTTTGATCTGTTTATTATGCCATGTTTGATAAAGGCACTAGGCCTGACATATTTATTGCGAAAAATATATGTTAAAGTCAATAAGCACTGAAGTGTGGATCGTTAGTACTCTATATTAAAGCTTACCAATAGGTATTTTGTTGCATTTCTTTTGGAGACTAAGGGCCTAATTACGATGTTGGGCGGATTTAAGTCTGCCCGACACCATCTCGGTCCTGGGACCGATCGACCTCCGGTCGGCTGTCCCGACTGCCTAATTAGAATGCAACCGAATACTGAGGTGCTGTTTATCCCTGCACCCTGTGACAGTCACCTCAAGGTGCCTGCCATGGATGGCAGAGATCAACAGAGGGCACCACAGCTGCCCCCTAAGCCACTAACTGGAGGCCACAAACACAAGGGGGGACTGCTGGGGGTCCCCAAACACACTTTCCAACCTGGTTTCCATGTCGGACAGGCCGGCATGGAAACCATCCCAGAAACCGTGTTTCGTAATCCCAATGCCGGATTACGAGCTGATTCCAACTGGCCGACGGGATCATTGAGCCCATCGGAATCCAGCCAGAATGACCGTCCGGTTTCAATTCCAACCAGAAGACACATAATCAGCCGGTCGGAATTGAAACTGACAATGGGGGTCAGAAAGCCTCTGACCCTCTGAAGGAAGAGGTGTGGTGCCGTGGCCAGGGCGACTGACTCCGGAATCTGGGGATCACGGTTTGATCCCTGGTTCCTGAAATCCAGAAAGGGACTAAAAGGAATAGAAGGAATGTAACGCATCCTTCATGTCAATGTGAGGGTCTTTGCATCCTGAATAAGGGATTCCTGAGACCACCGGATCAAGAGACATAAACAACTTCATTGCCTCTACCCACAATGTAGGTGAGGCAATTTTCTGGAATGTCACATTTTTGATATAGGATGACTCAATCTTTGGCAGACCTCATTGTGAGCTCTTGCTCTGCCTCTGTATCTCCTATGGCACTTCTGCTTACTTTCATGACTTTCAACCCAGTTACCTCTGGTGGCCTGGGCATTTTGCAATGAGGCAAGCCCATTTGCAGACAAATCGGTGTGCAAATTGTGCATCCTTGTTTGTAAATCAGCCTTTATACGTTGACCCCCTTATTAGCGGAGTTCATCACTGTGTATTTTAGGCACACTCTATTGATATTATAATCACCACGTGCCTCAGTCACAACATGTAAAACGCTCTCAACACTTTTTATGTATCCTTCTTTTTTTAGAGGATCCCTGTAAGTGAAACATGATTCCTAAGAATCTTCTTCCCTACCAGTGAAATGTGGTGTACAAAGTGCTGAATTTATAAATAATAACAGCCAAGGTCCAAAGATTTGCTCAGAAGCACTCAGCCAGGACTATGAATATTGTGAGGTACCGGATACCAAAGCTGTGTAGTCTTGAGTCCACCTCATGCCTCTTTACTCTGCCACCAGACACTCCTTGAACCTTAATCTTACTATTGCACGTTCTTCTTCATATCTGCTTTTTCACTTTATCACTGTTTCTCCATAGTCCTCCTCCTCTTTCTTTCTCCCTTTTGTGTTTTTCTCTGTCTTTCTGTAGCTAAGTCTGGTGAGGAAACATAAGTGTGGTCCCCAAATAGGAGTACTGGTGGCCCCACCTGTAACCACCGGCCCAAATTAAGCACTGGATGTACCACAAGGAAGCATCCTTTCACCTCACCTATTCAGCTTATATATGGAACCCCCTAGCGACAATCCTTCAAGAAAAGTAATTTTCCATACACTGGCAAACCGTAGATACCTAGCTAAATCGCTGAGTGTCTTAACTTATCAAACATTCTAACTGTGAAGTCCTTCCTCACTCTCGTTGAAACGGTACCCACAAAAGACCAGTGTTAGAAGTGGGCGGGAACGGAAGGGCACGGCGTGCCCCTACTTTTAAAAATGATGCTAGTCCGTTCCCCTACTTCTTGTTTTAAAAAAAAGCGTACCTGGAACTTTATTTTTCTGCCTGTGTGATGCAACGTGCACATTGAGGAAGGCCTCTGCAGTGTGCCCGACCTCCTCCCCTTCCCCTCTGTGTCTAGGGGCCAGCAGAGTGACACTGAAAGGGCCATCAGTGTAGCATAGCGCAAAACGGCTATCTCTGATGGCCCGTGATTCACACCTCATTTTGTGAGGCCGCTGCCTGCCTGCCCCCACTGTAACCAATACAATGGTCACATCAGGATATTTTTTAGGTGTCACGCAGACTGAGGGACGCCAGCTGGGAAAGAAGAAGGGCTTCACTGAGGACTTTCCCCTACATGCATCATTGTTGCCGTTTGCGATTCCTAAATTGCGAAAATGAAGGAATCGCAATTTAGAAATCGCAAACGGCAATGCATGAACAATTCGCATTTTTTCCGCGATTCGGTATTTTTCCTTAATTGCGATTCACAATTTGCGAATCGCAATTAAGGAAAACCCTTCCCATTGATTCCTATGGGCCAAAAGGCCCATAGGAATGAATGGGAAGGCAATCACATTTTGCGAATTTCAAATTGCGATTCGCAAAATGTGAATGCAATATCAAGGGTGAAGGGGGGTCCAAAGAACCCCTCCCTGCACCCCTGAAATGTAACTTTAAATGCAATTTACACACACACATGCCCCAAGGGCATGTGTGTGTGTAAATTTAAACTTCCAAAAATGCAATTTGTGCATATTTGATAGTTTTAGGTAAAATAGCATGAAGTTCAATTTCATGCTATTTTACCCCTTCCAAACTGCGAATTCGCAATTGAAAAATAATCATGCATTGCATTTAAGAAATCTCTAATTGCGATTTCTTAAATGCATTCGCAATTTTAGAAATCGCAACATGGGTGCGATTCCTAAAATTGCGAAATGCATGATGCATTCCAAATTAGTCAATTGCATTCCCAAACGGCCGAAAAATGCTATTCGCACCGTTTGCGAATGCAATTCTATTTGATGCATCTAGGCGTTAGTGACTTGCTCTACATCAGCTCTCCAGCCAGCCAGAACTGAAAAGCTGACCCAGCCCCACCAGCCTCTGCTGGAAATTCTTCTCCGTGCCTGCCCAGAGGTCAGGTCCCAGCCCCTCCTTTACAGCTCTGCTCTTTTCTCTGTACCGGGGCCTGCAAGAGGAGCATGGACTGCCTCTGAAGTTGAACTCCACAAACATCAAGTAAGTTGGGAAAATAAAATACCTGGTGCATTTTTTTTTTTTAAATAAATGGAAAATGTCAAATGTCTTATCTGCTGTTTTTTTATGTTATATTTTTTCAATGTGTAGTGCCCAGTAGTGCGGGTGTGTAGATATGTGTCTAATGGGCAGGGTAACAAGAGAGTTATTTTATGTTAATGTCTATAGTGTGCCTGGTTAATTGCACAAAGCAGCTTGGGAAACATAAGGTGCATTACGAATTTAGAAGTACCTAAATATGTCCATATGTGGGTGCACACAAGTAAAAAACGTATACATGCATGAAGAAATGCAAGCATGAGTAAGAAAAAGAATACACGTCTACACAGATAGCGCTATAAGTGCGTCGCTACTCATAACAGCGCTTTAAGTGCGTCGCTACTCATGGACTCAAGGAGCCGTTGCCCATAGACACCATAAATGCCCATTCTTCAGGCGGTGTGCCCTGTGGGTGCCCCTTTAAACCCAGGGCATGAGACAAGGGGTAAGCTGTCTCAAGCAGCATGATCTATATTATGTGACCTTTTCTTTCCTGTTGCTGATTGTAAGCAGTGTCCTGTTTCTTAAAAGATCCTTTCTTTCAGCCTTTGAGATGTCCCTTAAATGACACTTTAAAAGTGTATATGACGATGCAGTCAGTGTGATGTCTCATAATTGACCCCTTTCCAGTAAATTGGGCTATCCTCAAAAGAAGAAGTCTGGGCACTAATTAAACATTTTAATACAAGTAATAATGTCTTCAAATCTGACCCGATTCAATTTTGTTCAAAGATGCTCAAGAGAAAATCACTTTAAAACCGACAAATGTTTGCAAATGTTTTTTGTTTTGTAGTGCCTGGAACAATATCAACAAGCATTGGCATAGGCAATAGGTCTCGTTTTTGGGTCCTAATATGTATTTAGTTATGCAGCACAATATCCTTGGTGCAACAACATCAACTGTTGTATGGCTAAACACTTATAAGGTCCCAAAGGCGAGACCTATTGGCTATGCCAATTCTTGTTCTATCTTGCACTCACTCTTCAACATTCGGTATAACATTCTCACTCGCACTCACTCACACTTTTTCCTACTCTGATTACCTCATTCTAACTTACAGTGTCACTAACTCTACGTGACTCATTCTCACTCACTTTCTCTCACGTTCATCCGCATATACTCTTTCAATCATGCTCGGTTACATTCAGGCACTCAATCATTCGCACCCACATTTACTTACTCGCACTCATTCTTCTTTGCAGGACACTTGAATACATATTTGCTATAGTATGTTTGAGCAGGTAGTTGGCTAACATGAATATGAAGGAGCCCTTGTGGGTTTCCGTGAGTCAGATCAGATTCTCTTGAAGAGTTCCTTTGTGTTCTGAGCCCTGTTTGACACATATGTACAGGAGGAGCCCTATATTAATGTCCTCAATGTTTGAGACACAAAAATACTCATTGATTTCTGAACAATGAGAGTAAAAGCGTTAAGGTAACATGTCGTTCCTGCTTATATTTTGCATGCTTTACATAATCCTGCATTCCCTATGAGTGTTTGCTTTTTCCAGAATGTTGTTACTTTTTTTCAGGCAGTGCATACTTTGAAATGAGTCACATAAAGGTGTTTATAATGGGGCAGAATTGGGTTGTAGCTGAAGACAGTGCGAGTTTCACTCAGTGGTGCAGAAGGGTGTTTGGTGAAGGTAGGATGTGGCACTATGGCCAGAGCTACAGAATTTGGAACTGGGGAACCTGGTTTATCCTTCATGCCTAGTCCATCAGACCACTCCTGAGGGAGCACATTCCCATGATAGACCTCAGAAGGCCTCACTGGACCTTAGAAGCCCTGGTCACTTAGCACCAGCAGGTGAACCCTACCGGTGGCCAGTGTTGGTTAACCTTGAAGCCCTGTTGACCACAATCTATACTGAAGTTCACCTCCAGTCTTGCGGGCAGGCCTACAAAGCAGCACACCCTAGATCAACAGTGACTTTGTCACTGAGGACACAGGACCCTTGAGGCCAGTCCACCTCACCCATTGGTGCCTCCATTGGTCTTGTTCCAGTAGTACTAATGCAACTCACCAGGGATTTGCAATGCAGAATTTGCATGCACACCAGACAAAGGAGCATGTTTTCAAGGGCCTTGCGTCATGCTTGCACCTTGCTATGTGGTACATGCACAATGCAAAGCTCCAAGTCATGTTGTTAAAAGCCACGTAAAGCCACTTTGCATGTCTTTAAACAACTTCATAGATATTGAGTAGTGCAACGCAGCACAAACTGCTGCATTGCCTTACTGTGTGCAAGGGAGGTGTTGCGGTAGGTGTTGCATGGGAGATTGGTTTTGTAACTGGGGACTGGTTTTGCAGCAATGCTGTAAAATCGGCTCCCAGTAACAAAAGCAGCAGTTCTGTGCACCATTATGACTCACTCTTAAAAACGCATAAATCACGGCAGAGTTCCTTGTAAACCCAGTAGTTTTCCTGCAACAATAAAAGTTTCACACGCAACTCCCACGGTTTTTGATGCATTCACAGATTTACAAGGACTTGTAATCCTGGGAATGCTTCAAAATCTTGCGCTGCCCTAGGGGAGGCATAACTAGGAGAAATATCTATATTTCTCCTTGTTTTTTCCTCTTTCAAAGTGTGCTTTTTTCTGCAGCACACATAGAAAGAGGAAAAAGCCTCTCAAGATTGTTTTTGTGCAGGAAGGTGCCCCCTCCTGCAAAAAAAGCAATCCTGCATGCAAAGGAGGCCCCCTTGCACTATGGGGTATAATAGGGGGGTTGTACCCAAAAGAAGTCCCAGGGACCTGGGTTAGTTACGTATTATGGGGAAGGGGTCCCAGGGAATGAGGAACACAGGATATAACTCAATACAAAAAAGCAATCACGTAGACATTGAGTCCAATCTCCATGTTTTAATCACAGAGGAGATGTATGACAAATAATGACAATAATCACGTAATAGAGATAGTGGTGGATAGTCTATTAAGGTCACCCGTTTCACGTGACGCTTTACATTGTTTTTCAGCACCCCTAGCTCACGCTACCACTCACGGTGATGCCAAATCTTGGTTTTTCTTGGTACCCCATAAGTAGGGGTCACCTTATTAATCAATTCCCCACATTCGTGCATGTTCCCTCCTTTTTATCAAACATCGTGTGCTGTCCTCCACTCAAGTAATTATGATTAAACTCCTTATTTTATTAGCATAATAATACCTTACATTATATATATTGTATTAGGTGGTCTGCCCTAACTCCCCAGTCCTGAAGAAGACCCCGCTGCAAGGATTTAATAGGACCTGCAATTTTAAGAGGGTCGAAACGTCGACAACCATTGTTTTTCCTATTTTGTCAACTCCACGGCCTTACTATTCATATGTTGTACTGTGTGGAGTATGATACAGTTTAACTTGATATCCAAAGTACTTTTGTTCTTTATCGTACACTATATGTAACCATTTTTATTGTGGTTGAAAGTATTGATTGTTCGCTCATCTTACCCCTTCCTTATCACTATATCCTCACATTATCACGCAACCCCCTTTCCCCCCCCCCCTTTGGGGCCTTGCTCCACCACTATCTCTATTACGTGATTATTGTCATTATTTGTCATACATCTCCTTTGTGATTAAAACATGGAGATTGGACTCAATGTCTACGTGATTGCTTTTTTGTATTGAGTTATATCCTGTGTTCCTCATTCCCTGGGACCCCTTCCCCATAATACCCTTGCACTATGGGGCAAGTGTGCCTGCCTTGGCGCTAGGCTGACGAAATGGCGCCAGCGCTGGGGGGAAAAGACAGGAATGCACCATATTGGATAAATACCGTGCATTCTTGCCCTTTCCCTTTGATACAGAACAGTGCAGCAAAGTAACTTGCTGTGCTGCCCTGCGCCACCATTCCCATAAATATGCCCTAAACTCACAAACTTCTTGGTCTCTCTGCTTCATACACAAGCACCTTTAGCATGTGCTGCCTGCTTTGGGGGAACTGCAATTATGCAGCAATGGAGGACAACATTATGTTACAGTATTGACTAAATTGTGCAGCAAAAAAGACTGCAGGGTTATGTAGTACATTTTCTGATACTTTATTATTTTGACATTTTTACACATACTAACAGTCTCTGGAAAGCTTTCGCCTCATTAATCCCAGTGTAACATGCAAATGCAGCGGTGACAAAGGTGACCAGTTAACCTTTGCACACGGCCTTCCACTTCACAGCAACACAATTCACGTTGTTTAGTAACTTTTGCTCCGTTAAACAACTTATATATTAAACCTCAAATAAACAGGTTTATCGATTGTTTGAATTAAATAGCTTTATAAGCTGTAACTGGTCAGTGAAATGCCAAACGTACTAAAAATTGGTATGTTTTGCTATTTCTAGCCACACCTCCGACTCCGCCCACTAATCCAATCCTCTGCTTATTCCCGCCCCCTGAGTCCCCCCCCACAGTTCCCCAACTTTTTTCCCCCACTTCGACCACTGCAAAAGACACAATTCTGTCTCCTCTTCTCAGCTTCAAACCCTTTTCCTCTTCAGAAATGGCTGACCGCTCTTCATCCTTTAGATATCTACCCAACCCTGATTCACATGCAAAATCGATTGGCTACATCTTAGACGAGACCCTGTCCTTAAATTACCACATCAGCAAGCCAACCAAGTCAGCATCTTATCTGCTGCACTTGTTCACAAAATGTAACAGAACATCCCCCTCTAGACTTCAGATCTAGAGTGCAGACCCTAGTTCTCAATCACCTAGATGACAGAAATGTTCTCCAGCAGACTATTCAAAATCTACCAGCCCTCCCCTCGTCTTTAAGTTACACTTCAACAGCACAGGAGCAAAGGAGTCGCATCATATCTTACCCATCTTTTAAAAACAAATATATGGGCCTGATTCACAAAAGTAATCTGAGACAAAATTCTAATTTTACGACTTTCTTTATTCACAAAAGGCATTTAGTAGAAGTAAAGTTAGGAAACCTAACTTTACTGCTACTAATTGCCTTTTGTGAATACCGAAAGTCGTAAAGTTAGGATTTTTTCTCAGATTACTATTGTGAACCGGGCCCTATATTTTTATTTATCATTTTCTGAATACAAAAAAAACATATTCAGCAACAATCATACATGTCAAGTTGTGGCATCATAAGAAAAAGGAAAAAGAAAAGGGGAGAGATAAAACGGTCCAGACATTTATCCGAAAACACAGTACTCAGATCATCAAATATCTTACAGTAACTTCATGTGTGGTAATTTAGGGTGAAGTCGGTGGGCATGGAGGTAGATGTGGGCACGCATGGTTCTACGCACAGCCCCTGTAGCGGTATATGTAGTGTATATATAATCAACGAGGTGAACCCTTCCACATAGTTAGTGCTAAGTGGCCAACGTGGCTTGATGTAAGTAGGTACGTATGGGTTGGCATATGTCTCAAGGGCGAGATGTCAGTGGCGGCATCTGTGCATAAAGTTGACTTGTAATATCAAAACAAGTTAGGGTCTTAAACCACTGTGTTGTGGTGGGGCACCGTCCACTACCCCAGTGTACATCAATCTCACATTTGGCCAAAATTCGAGTAATTACCACAAAGTGGCGTACCTTCCCTGAAACGCCATGTATGTAGCCCAGCAATGCCGTCAGGTGCCAGGGTTGATCCTATCATCTGGGAAGCCTTGGAGAACATATCGGTTCAATAGTTACCTATATGGGGGCACGCCAATGTGAGGTGAAGAATGTCGGCATCGGGTACTTTACATCATAGGCCAGCCGGCGAATGGACGAGGTCAATTCTAGCCAATAGACTGGGTGTCACATAGACTCGTCAGAGAAACTTAAAATGCAACAGTTTGTGTCGGTGATTAGGGGGTATGAGTTTAGTCTGTAAACAGCGGGAAACATCCTTTACAACGCAACTTTTACTCCGCACTACCATTACGACGCAGCTATTACAACGCAAGTCGTTACAACGACTTGTGCTGGAGGGCGCTGTAGGATAGGGAATAGTTTAATTTTCTATCCAACACCTTCCCTACTATCCACGGGGACTGGAGTTGGAATAGAAAATTAAACTATTCCACTATCCAGCGCCCCACAACGCAAGTCGTTGTAACAACTTGCGTTGTAAAAACTGCGTTGTAATGGCATGCGGAGTAAAAGCATGACAAACATCCGTAAACAGCAATAGGACCAGACGTCATCTGGCGAAGGATGTTGCAAGTCCTCCCGCCACACCTCCAGGAGTCGTTTGTCTGTGGTGGGTAACAAGTTCAAGCAGGCACGATAAAGCTTAGATACCAAGTGCTCATCAGTATCATCATTAATGAGAGTTGTAAGGCGGTTAAAGTTGTCAGGAGCAAGTGGGCATGTCGGGATTTGGGCCCTCAACGCGCTCTAAATGCGATGCAGTATAAACCTATTGAGCAGTGTAGCGTCAACACAGGGGCAGCATGGCCCTCAGAAACGACAATAGTGTCGAGTGCGTATCGACTGCACGTGAGTTTCACTGCGGTCCCAGTCCTTGGCGGGAGTCAGCAATCATCAGCAAGTGGGAGGGCGGGAAATACAAATGTTCCCTTCCCAACATGCGCAGCAGTAGGCGCCAGGCCCGGCACGTGGCTGAATGTCCCTGGGGCCCAAAGGGAGACACACTGGTAAAAGAGAATTCAGAGGTACAGCGCCAGCTGCTTCCCAGTCCAAACGGCCATATGTAAGGAAAGACGAAAAATCCTATCTTCAGATCATACTTTACTAACTGACCCTAGGCTATCTCCTCCCAGTGTTTCTCTGAACACCACAGTTCATGTGTTACTGTAAACAACTTTGCACCATACCCTATGCTCCATGCCCATGCTCTATGCACCTCTTCCAATGGTAACCTCCCTTGGTTTCTTTTGTAACTCTGTATGCTATTTGTTACTTGGAGCTCACTCCGCTGTCCTGTGGCTCAGTCCATAAAAACACAAATAATAAAATATAAAATGCTTCTGCCTTTCACTTTTGGGCACTCTGATAAAATAGTTGTGGCCAGAGTTTGTTATGAGGGGTGTTCCATATTGCAAGGATTCCACTCATTTGATAATAAAAGGGAGATAATACTAAGGTAATTGTCACGTTTAGTACATGTATGCACATTGCTTAAACAATGCTGTTTTGAGTGCATTGTGTACTGAGGTGACCATTAGAGGGACCAGCCACTTTTGCAAGAGTCAGTTCTCTGCAAACCTGTGATTAATGTAATCTTACCTTCTGTTGCCAGGGGTCGAAGGACATAGCCTGCACAAGGCTCTCTTTTACTGTCTGTGCACAGGCTTCCCTTTATTAACTTCATTGCTGTACAATTAAGATGATAGGGAAGAAATTGTTCTCAGCCGCCAGATGAAGTTTCTTTTTTTGAAGTTGTGATTATGGTTGGCTTGCTGTGCATCACTGAGTCACTGTACCAAGAGGGTTATATTTTATTTTTATATGGTTAGTTCGTTTTGTGTTGTATGCTAATATTTTATATGATAATGAATTGCAATGGTTTTAATTAACTTTCCAATACATTGATGTGGTGCTGTTTTCCCCTCCCCCTGCGCTGGCGCATTTTTAGCTTCCACGCGCCAATGCGCGCGCCCTTGAGCCACAGTGTGCGGGTGGGCGCATTCTTTAAGAAACAGTTTTTGCATTGAAAGGGGATGATTCTAGTACAAAGACTATCCTTTAACAAATGTTTCTCCTTTGTGTGCTGTACAATGGAAGACGTGTACAAAGTAGGGAAAATGAGACGTTAAAACTTTTCTCCTCATTGCAATTGGCTTGAGGTGTAAGAATTTAGAGCACGTCCCTATATAGGAATGTTTGTAGATAGGGATTGTTGTCAAAACCCATAGTGGTTGCATGGGAAAATCCAAGTACCACCCATGGAACCCCCCCTTGATACAAAGCAACACAAAGCAGTACATATCATTCTTTGGAAAGCTATCCAGAGTAACTCCTGCTTTTCATTGGATAGTAAATCCCAGCATAACGCTTTGTGTTTAATTACAAAAGTAACACAAACCCGACGCAAAGCGTTAGTTACTCTGGGCCCAAATTGGTCCATCACATGTCCTTCCTCAGCGTAATCCTGTATCAAAAAATTTGACATTCTGGTGAATTCCATCGACTATTTTGAAGGTAGAGGACATGAGTGACCGCCTGGACCTTCCTCAGAACGGTTGCTCCCCCACGCTCCTGCTCACCTGCAGCTACGTCGCTCTGTGATTTAAACGCATCATTGGTATCGTTATCACTGTGAATACCATAGCATTGCTTTGCCGTCCCTCATAGCATTCTAGCGCTTTACACGCATAGCGCCGCACTATCTGACTGACATACGAGCGCGACCTTGCTCTGGCTGCTGTGATCATTATTTCTATTGTCTGCATCGCTGTGGCTGTTGTGCATTTATTTATTTATTTAATTCGACTGCTCACTCGGCGCTTTTGAGGATTTGCTGCCCCTGCCTCGCTTTCACCTTTGACCCTCCATTTTGTTGTGGATATCCCCTGGCCCGCCCCTCATCCCCGCTACCGCCTCCCTGCTGCCCCTCCCACGCTCCGCCCCCTCCACTCTCCATTTATGTCGGATGTCCACACGCGCAGCGTCCAAGCGCTACGGCCGCGCCGAAGGTGTGCCAAAGGTAAGCCCGTCTACGCCCGTCCGCGCCTGGACCGCGCCCAGCGCCAGACCCCCTGGTTCCCGTAATGCCCAGCCCACTCGCATCACTTACGATGCCACCACCCTCCTAGCCCTTAACCCCGGCCGTTCCCCCAACTGCGTCCAAGCCGCTCCCGGACACACCCATGGACCCTACTCTTGCAACTCCTGCAAGTTCGACGGCACCAAAACCAACTCCTCATCCACCAACACCAAACAGAGACCTGACACCAACCACCTAAAATGCATCCTGCTCAACACCCGCTCGGTCCACAGACACGCCATCGACCTTTGGAATCTACTAGACACCATCTCTCCGGACGTCGCCTTCCTAACAGAAACATGGATGAACGCCGCCTCAGCCCCAGACATCACCATCGCCATCCCGGAAGGCTACAAGATCATCCGAAAAGACCGCTACAAGCAAACAGGAGGAGGCATCGCTATCATCCACAAGAATTCCATCCGCATCTCAACCAGCTCAGACGTCAACCTCGCTAGCGCCGAACACCTTCACTTCCAGATCCACACCGACCCCAAGACCACACTTAGAGGCACCCTCCTCTACAGGCCACCAGGACCCCGTGCACAATTCAGTGAAGACATCACTGACTTTATCACCCCACACGCCCTCCCTTCCGAGGACTACATTCTATTGGGAGACCTCAATTTTCACCTGGAGAAAAGCAACGACAACAACACCACCACCCTTCTGGACAATCTCGCCAACCTCGGACTCAAACAACTTGTTAATACCCCCACCCACCACGCAGGTCACACACTCGACCCCATCTTCACCTCCAGCAAACATATCTCCTTCAGTCACACCACAACTCTCCATTGGACGGACCACAGCTGCGTTCACTTTATCTACAAAAAACCCACAACCCACAACCACCCCCAACCCACTCTGCGAAGAAACTGGAACAAAATCACCACCGACCAAATCTCCTCATCGCTTCTCCAAAACCCCCCTGCCCACTCTTCAAACGCCAACCAAGCAGCCATTAACCTCACTCAATGGCTAACCAACAGCGCTGACAACCTAGCACCCCTGAAAAAACGTCAAATCAAACTAGGCAACAAAAACGCCCCTTGGTTCAACGATGATCTTAAGAAATCCAAGAAACTCTGCCGCTCCCTTGTGAAGGCCTGGAAAAAAGACCCAAACTCCAGCACCAGGGACGCCTTCAAAAACGCCAACCGCAGACACCACTAACTGATCCGGACTGCCAAGAAAGCCGCTTTCAAAGACCGACTTGACAACAGCAAGGAATTATTCAACATCGTCAAAGAGTTTACCATCCCCACTGCCAACTCCAACGATATCACTCCCTCCCAAGCCCTTTGCGACTCCCTAGCCTCGTTCTTCCACGACAAAATCGCAGACATCCACAACAGCTTTGACAACCAACCCGGAGACCAACACACCCAACCTTCTGCAGTACCTTCACCCCCCTTGAACATCCTTAAGGACTGGAACCCAATCTCCACTGAGGACACCATCCGCCTGATGAACTCCATCCACTCAGGATCCCCCACAGACCCATGCCCTCACCACATCTTCAACAAAGCAGACTCCATCATAGCACCACACCTCCGAGACGTCATCAACTGCTCCCTCAACTCCGCCACATTCCCGGAAATCTGGAAACACGCCAAACTCAGCGCCCTTCTGAAAAAACCCACAGCTGACCCTACCGAACTCAAAAACTACCGCCCCATCTCGCTCCTTCCATTCCCGGCCAAAGTCATCGAGAAAGCTGTCAACAACCAACTCGCCGCCTTCCTCGAAACCAACAAATCCCTCGACTCCTCACAGTCCGGCTTCCGGGCCAAACACAGCACTGAGACCGCACTCATAGCAGCAACAGGCGACATTCGAACTCTACTGGACAATGGTGACACAGTCGCCCTCATCCTCCTCGACCTTTCCGCAGCCTTCGACACAGTCTGTCATAGCACCCTTATACAACGCCTCAGAAACATTGGAATCCAAGGAAAAGCACTGGAATGGATCACCTCGTTCCTTGCCGAAAGAACTCAGAGAGGCCGCCTCCCACCATTCAAGTCAGAGGCCACTGAAGTCATTTGCGGCGTCCCGCAAGGATCTTCACTCAGCCCCACCCTCTTCAACGTATACATGAGCCCCCTAGCGGCCATCGCACTCCAACACAACCTCAACATCATCTCCTACGCTGATGACACTCAACTGATCCTCTCACTCACCAAAGACCCTAACACCGCCAAAACGAACCTAGATGAAGGAATGAAAGAAGTAGCTGAATGGATGAAGCACAGCCGTCTGAAACTGAATTCAGACAAAACAGAAGTCCTTATCTTAGGTACCTCCCCCTCCGCTTTGGACGACACTTGGTGGCCAGAGGCCCTAGGAAAAGCACCCATCCCAACGGACCACGCATGGAACCTGGGCGTCATCCTGGACTCCTCACTCTCGATGACCAGACAAGTCAACGCCGTTTCATCATCTTGCTTCAACATTCTTCGCATGCTCAAAAAAACATTTCGCTGGATCCCCACCGAAACCAGAAAAACGGTCACCCACGCACTGGTTACAAGCCGCCTGGACTACGGAAACACCCTTTACGCCGGTACCACAGCAAAAGTTCAGAAAAAACTCCAACGCATCCAGAACGCTTCAGCCAGACTCATACTAGACATCCCGCATAAAGACCACATCTCTGGCCACCTGAAAAAACTCCACTGGCTCCCAGTCAATAAGAGGATAACATTCCGCCTCCTAACCCACGCACACAAAGCACTTTACGAACTTGGACCCGAATGCCTCAACACACGACTCTCCTTCTACACCCCCTCCCGCCAGCTACGCTCCTCCAACCAAGCCCTTGCCGTTGTACCTCGCATCAACAAAACCACCATGGGAGGAAGATCCTTCTCCTACCAGGCAGCTAAAACATGGAACTCACTTCCCACTCACCTTCGCCTCACTCAGAACCACCTAGCATTCAGAAAGCAACTTAAAACCTGGATATTCAACAAGTAATCCCCCACCCTTCTTCAAGCGCCTTGAGACCCTCTGGGTATGTAGCGCGCTATATAAATCAATTGAATTGAATTGAATTGAAGTGATCACTGGAATATCTTATGAACGATGCAAGGACCATTGCTCACTTAGGTGGCATGCTTTATCATTGGGTCCTGCTCCACGCTAGATGAGCTGTGCAATGCCCAACAGGTCCGTCATGTAGAGACACTTCGGTGGAAATCTTTTTCCAGCCCTTTATGATCGTAAAGCATCCATGTGAATGTGAGGGTCTTTGCATCCTGAATAAGGTACTCCTGGGACCACGAAGCATCCTTCATGTGAATGTGAGGGCCTTTTCACTCTGAATAAGGTATTCCTGTGACCACTGGATCAAGAGACATAAACCACTTCATATCCTCTACCCTCAATATAAATGAGGGAATTTTTTGGAATGTCAAATTTTTTAATATAGGATGACTCAATCTTTGGCAGACATCATTGTCAGCTCTGTACTTCTACAACTCTTATGCTTAATTTCATGACTTTCAATCCAGTTACCCATGATGACCTGGGCATTTTACAATGAGACTCAGGCATTCACAAACAAGTTGATGTGCAAATTGCACATCCTTGTTTGTGAATCAGTCTTTATACATTGAACACTTAGTAGTGGAGTTGTCACTGTGCATTTTTGACACATTCTATTGATAGCGTACTCGCAACACGCATCAGTTAGAGAACCTGTCAGACGTGCACAGAACTTAACTTTTATATATATATATATATATATCTATATATATATATATATATATATTCACACAAAAAAGGTTACAGGGACGTTATAGATAGGCTGACATTTCATTCATACAAAACCAGTGAAATTCAGCCGTTATAGTTAGCTAAGTTAATTGTAACTTGCTCCCCTCCACTGCATATGACCTCACATATTACATTACTCATGACATGGTCAGTGACATCACTGCTGACATCTCAAATGACATCAGTGATGACATCAGTGATGACATCATCCAGTGACTGAGTGTTTTAAAAAAGTTTATACCTAGGTGTATTGGTGAAACAGTGGGTGTATGAGTGACTGCTTGGATGACTGAGTGGGTGTGTGACTGACTGTTTAAGTGAATGATAGGGTGTATCAGTGAATGTACGGATGAGTGACTGGTTGTGAGCATATATCTGTCAGTTGATGTCTAAGTGGGTGTATGAGTGTGTTAGTGGGTATGTGAATGGCTATATGGGTGATTGATTGGTTGCCTAGCTCTATGGTTGTCTGGGTTTCTGTGTGTTTGGGGGAGGAGGTTTGTGACTGCCTGTATGGATGAGTGATTGGCTGAGCCAGTGCCTGTATGGGGTGGTGAGTGTGTATGTGAGAAGTTGTATGGGTGAGTAAGTGTCTGTATGGCTGTGTCAGTGATTGAGTGCTTGTGTCAGTATGGGTCAGTAACTGTGTATGTGAAAGGCAGTATAGCTGAGTGACGGGGTATATTAGTGACTCTATGCATGAGTGAGTGAATATAAGAGTGGCCAAATGGATGAATGCATGCTTCTGTCAGTGACTGTATTAGTGAGTGAGTATGTGTTACTATTTGTATGAGTAAGTGTGTGTGTAAACTGTTTGGGTGAGTAAGCGGCTGTGTGATTGACTGTATGGGTGAGTGTCTAGGTGTGTGAGTAGTTCTATGGGAGACTCAGTGTGTGAGTGCCTGTTTAGGTGTATGAGTGGATATTGATGGCTGTATTAGTGAGTATAGCGTATGAGTGGCAGTACGGGTGAGCGAGTGGATGTGTGTGTAGATCAATGAATCAGTGAGTGGGTGTGTAGGTACACGTATGGCTCTGGGGATGGGTTTGTGAATGGTTCGGTGCAAGTGGCAGCGGGTGTATAAAAGATTGTATGGGGTGTGGGTGGGTACGTCAGAGATGCTGTGGATGATGTCATCAGTGATGTCACTGACAATGTCATGAGTGATGTAATATGTGAGATCATAAGCAGTGAATTGTCGGGCGCAAGTTATAGTTAACTCAGCTAACTATAACGCCCGAATTTCACTGGTTTTGTATGAGTGAAATGTCAGCCTGACTATAACGTCCCTGTAACCTTTGTTTTTTTTTGTGAATTTCTAAGGTTTTTTAAATTCTATTTGCCAACTATAACGTCCCTGTAACCTTTGTGTTTTTTAGTGCATTTCTAAGGTTTTTTAATTAGCAGCCACATTTGCAGAGTGGTGGAGAAAGGGGGCTGGGCCTCCAACCAGCTCACACGAATTCTGCTGCATAGGACTTACAGGAGGTACCAGGAGGGATTCTTGGCCCCCAAGGTCCCTCAGGAGTAAAGTGGACTTCATCCCCCAACCAGTAGTGCACCAGGAGGCATGTTTGCAGAGTGGTGGAGAAAGGGGGCATGGCCTCCAAAGATTTCTTAGCAATCCGACTGTGTGGGACTTACTGGAGGTAACAAAAGGGGTAGTTGGCCCCAAGGACGTCTTTAGGGGCCAACTACCCCTCCTACAACCTCCAGTAAGTCAGATAGCAGGCCATGCCACCCTTTCTCCACCACTCTGCAAATGCGCCTCCTAGCACGCTCTTGGTTGCAGGATGATGTCCCCTTCACTGCTGAGGGTCTTTAGGGACAACGAGCCCACCTGTTACCTCCAGTAAGCCCCACACAGTGGGATTGCTGAGAGGTCATTGCAGGCCACGGTCCTTTCTACACCACTCTGCAAACATGCCCCCACGCATCCCATTATGAATATAACCCCAGGGAGGTGGCGGTTCCCGGGCCGGGGGGGTCTGCGCTGCCCCGCATTACCAATTCAATTGCCCCCAGGACCTGGACCACCCAAGGGCCTAATTAGACGAAGGACGGGAGACCGTGCATCGTTTTTTAAAAAGTTTCGACGGAGTAGGATCACTATTTTCTGGTCTTTGACGCAGAGACTGTTGAGCTTCATACGTCATTGGGCTTTATTTTGGCAGGTAAGAATACTGTGAGGGACAGTAGACCTTTGTTCCAGTTTAAAGATAACCAAGCTATATTGTGCAGTGACACACACACCTATTTGATAACATTCGAAGATATGGGTTAGTGTGACCGTATATAGTCGAACAAAATTGATGAGAGGACTAAACCATGTGGTTACGCAGGCTATAGAGGTAGAACGTTTGAAATTGCAGGGTAAGGTTGCTTTATAGGGAACCAAGTATGCACAGTTATGCAAGCATGCACATCTGGGAACACGGTGTATAAGTGGCACAATATGATATAATGCATCCAATGCTGTGAGGGCTAGGAGGAAAAGGGTACACGAGAGGTCCTGGTCTTGCAGATTAAGGAGTTCCTTTGCACTTGAGTTCCTCTGCAATGGCAGACACCTGATTGCTGACCACTCAGCAGGTTGTCCACACCTGGAGCTTCATTCTAGGTCTTCCACTAAAGACTTATGCCCACATGCATCAAACTGAATTGCATTCGCAAACGGTGCGAATCGCAAAATTCGGCCGTTTGCGAATGCAATTCATTGATTTGGGATGCATTAAGCTTTTTTCGCATTTAAGAAATCACAATTTATTTGCGATTTCTTAAATGCAATGCATGATTTTTTTTTAAATTGCTAAATCGCAAATGGGAAGTGGTAAATTAACATGAAGTTAAACTTCATGGTAATTTGCGAAAACTTTCAAAAATGCACAAAAGTGCATTTTTGAAAGTTTCATTTTACACACACACATGCCCTGACAGGGTTTTGAGGAAATACTAGCTCATGTATTGCACTGTTGTTCTGATTGTAGGAGGGGCCTGGTTATGTCAGTGCTCTGTTCATGCCAGGACACAGTTTCTCACTTTAGTTCCAGAGGAGCAGTCTTTGTGTCCAGTCTAGTAAACTGATCTGACATAGGAAACATATTTACAGTCATATCTTTTTTTTATAGAATGTTACTGTCAAGAAACATGTGGCATACTTGTGTTCAAGTAGCTAATCTGTCAACTGAAGATCAAGGAGACCTCAGTTCCACTCTTGTATCTCCACTTCATCACACTGTGTGATCTTGGACAAATCACTTATCTTACCCTTGAACAGTTTAACAAAGTTGCTTATCACTGATACTGAGCATTATATGAATAGCTGGACATTGATATTTTACAAACCGAGGACGTTTCCCTGTTCTTGTTTGAATGATCAATAGATGATGGTTACACATTGGTTGCTGTTACTTATCCAATTATCCACCCTATACCTTTTTCACATTTTTATATTCATCAAGTGAATACATTTTTAAATAAGGATTTATTGAAATACTATTCAAATAGGGTTTGTCAAAAAGTATGGCTATCACCTTATCAGTGTCAAACTTATTTCAAGTTGGACATCAGAGAACAGCCAACAATGGATCAGCCTCATTGAATGAGGTTTAAGAGATGAGGATAGGACGTGCCACACATCTCTGCTGGATGTATTTTCAAGGGGGCGTGGGGGTAGGAAACACCACACATCTCTGTTGGATGTGTTTTCATAGGGGGGGTTGGACACACCACACCTCTCTGTTGGATGTGTTTTCATAGGGGGGGTTGGACACACCACACATCTCTGTTGGATGTGTTTTCAGAGAGGTGGTAGGATACACCGCACATCTCTGTTGGATGTGTTTTCAGAGAGGTGGTAGGATACACCGCACATCTCTGTTGGATGTGTTTTCAGAGAGGTGGTAGGATACACCGCACATCTCTGTTGGATGCGTTTTCAGAGAGGTGGTAGGATACACCGCACATCTCTGTTGGATGCGTTTTCAGAGAGGTGGTAGGATACACCGCACATCTCTGTTGGATGCGTTTTCAGAGAGGTGGTAGGATACACCGCACATCTCTGTTGGATGCGTTTTCAGAGAGGTGGTAGGATACACCGCACATCTCTGTTGGATGCGTTTTCAGAGAGGTGGTAGGATACACCGCACATCTCTGTTGGATGCGTTTTCAGAGAGGTGGTAGGATACACCGCACATCTCTGTTGGATGCATTTTCAGAGAGGTGGTAGGATACACCGCACATCTCTGTTGGATGCGTTTTCAGAGAGGTGGTAGGATACACCGCACATCTCTGTTGGATGTGTTTTCAGAGAGGTGGTAGGATACACCGCACATCTCTGTTGGATGCGTTTTCAGAGAGGTGGTAGGATACACCGCACATCTCTTTTGGATGCGTTTTCAGAGAGGTGGTAGGATACACCGCACATCTCTGTTGGATGCATTTTCAGAGAGGTGGTAGGATACACCGCACATCTCTGTTGGATGCGTTTTCAGAGAGGTGGTAGGATACACCGCACATCTCTGTTGGATGTGTTTTCAGAGAGGTGGTAGGATACACCGCACATCTCTGTTGGATGCGTTTTCAGAGAGGTGGTAGGATACACCGCACATCTCTGTTGGATGCGTTTTCAGAGAGGTGGTAGGATACACCGCACATCTCTGTTGGATGCATTTTCAGAGAGGTGGTAGGATACACCGCACATCTCTGTTGGATGTGTTTTCAGAGAGGTGGTAGGATACACCGCACATCTCTGTTGGATGTGTTTTCAGAGAGGTGGTAGGATACACCGCACATCTCTGTTGGATGTGTTTTCAGAGAGGTGGTAGGATACACCGCACATCTCTGTTGGATGCGTTTTCAGAAAGGTAATAAAACACACCACACATCCCTATTGGATGCATTTTCAGAAAGGTAGCTGGACACACCAAACTTCTCAGTTTGATGCGTTTTCAGAGAAGTGGTAGGACGCACCACACATTCTCTATTCGATGTGTTTCAGGCAGGTTTTAGGACTTACCACACATCTCTATAGGATGTGTTTACAGAGGGGTGGTAGAGCACAGCATACATCCCTAATAAATGGGTTTTCCGAGGGGTGGTAGGACACATAACACACCGTTAATAGATGTGTTTTCAGACGGGAGGTAGTACACACCACACATCTCTAAAGGATGTGTTTTCAGAGGGGTGATAGAACACATTACCCACATTTAATAGATGTGTTTCAGAGGGGAAGTAAGGCACAGCCACACATGTGTGTTGGGTGCGTTTTTAGAGAGTTGATAGGACACACCATACATCTATAATGAAGTGTTCTCAGAGGGGTGGTAGGGCACACCAGACATCTCTGTTGGATGTGTTGTCATAGAGGTGGTAAGGCCAGAATGTATCTCTATAGCCACTGTGATGGCCCACACATATTTTTAAGCTGGGAGGCTAAACAAAGGAATGGTGGATGAATGGAAGGACAAAAGGCTAGATCCATTGAAGGATGGGTGGATAGGTAGAAGGATGGAGGAAAGTCTTCTCTGGAGGGACGGGTTCACTTGCTACGCTCGCCTCATGCCATTTGATGGAATGCTTCAAAGCAGGGCCATTTTTATGTTTTGTCTACTCCCTTGACTATAGAGATTGAATTGTGGAGGAAAGTCCATCAGTGGTTTCTCCCCAAATCTGGCACTTTGTCCAGAAGCAGAAATGAGAGGATACTGAATTACAGCACAATTTCAGATATTGCCTTTAGTGTAGGTGCATGTCTGCAAAGTACAGTACAACGGCCCCTATGTGGCAGCCATTACCGGTGAACCAGACAACTTGCATGGGCCAGATATTCTGATGTAGCTGAACAGTTCCATTGTACGGTGATTGCTGTACATCCCATTGGCCGGACAACCATCCCTGCATTGTGTGCACTCTAGCATTAGCCACAACACTATACCTTATGGTTAGATCTGCCTTCATGTAAAGGAAGAAGCCCAGAGGCAACCTGTAATTGTGGCTCTTTGAGGCCTGTCCAGTAAGTGCCCTGCACTTAGCATGGGAGACAGAAGGGCCTTTGTACTTTCCATTTGACTTGGAACCTGCCTTTGTGCTGATGAATCCAATTGATAATTCTGCTCAACTTTCTTCCTTTTTAGGCTTGCTCTGCTCCTTCTTGAAAAGAGCTCTGGGTCTGTGGATATCAGATATCCCACAGCCCTTTCCCTGTGTTAGTAATATGTTCCATTAGCCAACTCAGTCTCAAGATTTTATTTCAATCTGTGATTTTCTACTCAGGTAAACAGAGTGTCCCAGGAAGGCCACTTCCAGAAATGTTTAAAGCATTCAAACGGTAATGCTCAAGAGAAGTATCTTAATGTCTCTGACTCCACTTCTATATCTTTTAAATTGTGTAATTAAAGTCAAGTAAAAGTTTGTTTAAAAAAGTAGTTTGAGGAATTTAGTGCATTCGCTTTTGCAGATCATCATAGTTTTACAAATAATACATGTTCTTGAATATTTAGATGGATTTTCTCACATTGTCAGCTAGCATTATTAAATGTGCCAAAAACATGAAAAAAAAATTATTTGCAAAAAAATCCGGCCTGTCTGTCCCCTTGGTTGTTCAACTTTCAGACTCGCATTTGTGCTCAGATGGGATTCTGTTGCAATGGCCGCATCATAGTGCACTCATTTTACTTAGTGTGCCATCATCAGCAACATCAAGGCGGGGGCGTCAACAACTTCTGAAACAATGGGACAGATTTATCAACATGTTACACTAGTGCAAAGTCGCTGAAAACAACGCAAACTGCTGCAAAGGGTTCAGTCGGTATTTACTTTCCAGTGCAAAACTTGTTTTGCCCTGAAATGTTGTCTGAAAGTAGCGCTTTGCGCTATGAGGTACTTTGCGCCAAGGGGCGTCCGATGTATTGTACATGGAATTCCCATGCTACAAGCCAAGGTTTTTGATACAATGCTCTATCTACTAACATTTGTAGGCAGGTGCAAAAATTGAGAAACGTTTTCTTTTCTCTACACATTTTTAACTTTGCATGTGCGTTGTACTGTACAGCTTACATATAAAGTGGTAAAAGTTAAAAGTAGATCAAAGCATAGTATTCTGTACTGGAAGGGTGCTCCCGTGGTACAAAATCTACGTTACACTCACGCAGACACCTTTGCAGTAAAGGTGCAAAGATCAGGGCCTGGCGCTAGGCACCAAGGAAATGTGTCAGTGATTAGGAAGTGAGCAGCAGATCCATATCTAAGTAGATATTGTGGTATCCTGCTGTCTCCCTCTTGCACAACACTGTGCAGCAACTCCGGTTGTCGTGCTGCTTTGCGTCAAATATTTATTAATCTGTCCCAATGTTTCTTGGCTCTCCGCCATCATCTCAGACATAAATATTAGATTTTCACAACTTTGTCCATATGTGTATCTGCCCAGGTAAGAAGAATTAACAGCCGCCAACACAATAACAGATCTTGCTTCCAATGCTCTAACTTTATCAGGGTCCCAGTAAGGAACGTACCCACACCAATGAATCAATCCTTTCTTTCTAGGTCTAACCTAGACAGCACATGAGCTGCCTCGTTGAGACCTTTTGTTTTCTGTCAGTGGACCTAAAGACCACCCACTGTTTACCATTGGTTGGCATCATTGTTACTTTCCTTTGTTTGCTTCTTATTGGTCAGCTACGGTAGGCTTCCTTCCTCTTGTGTGTCTGTCCTTCACCTGCAGAATAGATGCATTATTTGTGTCCTTCCACTGCTTTTTGGTGCTACTTTTTTCTCTGTGTCTAAGCACTCTACCAGAGCATGTATTTTTCAGCTGGCTCCATCATGTGTTACTCCCTTCTCCCTCTTCCTCATTGTTGCTTGCCCGGAAACCCCTCTGTTGTTGCTTGCCATCACCCACCCTCCTTTCTCCCTCCGCCTAGTTGCTGCTTGCCCCCACCCACCCTCCCTTCCTTACTCGTGTTGTTGCACGGCCCACCCTCCTTCCAGCATGAAACAGCACCATGATGTGGCAAGCGCTGGCCGTGTAATAACAAGCTTTTCAAAACTTTCAGCCATTGTGCACAGCAGCCGTGCTGTTGTACATTATGGCTAAAAATTGACAAAATGAGACCTTTTGGCTTTGCCAATCTTTGTATCAGGTTTGTATCACAGCTTCAGCTGTCTCCAGAACTCTTGTCACTAGCACACAAACATAACACAATAAATGTACAGAGTGCAGCTCTGAGTCAGCCTCTCTCCAATCACAGCTTCCTTGGATCAGTGCCCTTGCACCATGGGTTGTTAACTGCGTATTTCACATTCTGATCAGCCCACAGCATTTCAAGGATAATTATATTTTGCCATGTTGTATTCCTTGTTAAAAAATATTCTTGAGTTTTCCGTAGATGGATCTGCTGCTGATTTCTAGTTTCCTTGCCAGGATATACCTTTATTTGCTTATAGCGACCCATGGATTGTACTATTGTTCACCCTAAACTCCTTCATCAAGTGTTTCATCATTAATATTGTGCCACTTCCAGGCACCCTGTGCCCTCCTTTCCTCTGGTGACATTGAGGCTGATGATGCACTGGAAATGAGAGATGATGTTTGTTGGAACTGACACTTACTGTTTGGCTGAGGCGGTGCCCTAACCGGACAGACCCGACCACTCCCATCATGGACAGGTGATTACACTGACTGTGTAACCTGCACTCACCCTTGGGTAGCTTTGGCACCGAGCAGTCAGGCTTATCACAGAGGCAATGTGTAAAACACAGGCACAGCACTCCCTCACAATAAATAGACTGAGCATCACAAAAGAGACTTCACACATGGTGAAGGTAAATAAAGTTTTTATTCAACACTCACATTCATTAACACAACATGAACAACATGTATTTCTGGGCATAAATCACATTTGGAAACTAACTAGAAGTACTAGGCCCAACCGTGTTAAAATGACATCAGTAGTTGCATACTTAGGAAAGATCCTACTTTACCCTCCCATCACCCTTATGTGGTGCAAAACGTTGTCAGAACTAGGCCCTCCTGGAAATAATTAAATTCAATACCACGCAGTTATAGGGTGCGCCCCAGATCACAACAATATAAAAAATTTGTAGACACAGATAATTACAACACTTTTAAACAGCAGAGTGAGCCAAGGCTGCATAGTTAAAAACCAATGTCAAACATAGTTTTCTTTTGGCAAGGAATCATCGTGTAACTTCACCGTGCGGTGTAATTAATAACAGGAGGTCCTCATCCAGTCACTCCCGGACACTCAGCACTGATACGCAGTGGCATGGATATCAGGCTGGGCTGGGCTGGGCACTCACACATACACATGAATGCTGCACAGCAATGTAGTGACACTGATATTCGGCAGGTCAGTTGATAATACAAATTTAGTCCCAATGGCCCAAGCCCTCCTCCACCCTTCAGCTAACCTCAACTACGCTACGCCCACGGGCTGGAGATAAACAACCCTCCCCCGAGGCCTATTGCTGTTGCAGTCACACTTAGTCAGGGTCCCACGGAAGAAGTTTGGGGTAGGTAACAGGACTAATTAGGCAGTTGACAAATGGGGGTTTAGCCACCACTGGGAAAGTTCGCTCATGGGATGCAGAGCAAAAGTGGGCTGAGGGCGATAGTCATTCAATCAAAGGATTTAACAAGGTGCCTTCTGGCACTAGCCCAGTTCTGCAAAGCACAGGGGGAGGCGGGTGTCACGCAGTCTCTTGACCTGCTTCTGATCGCTCTTAGAAGCGTTCCTTAGCCCAGTCAATGTCTGTCACCACCTAGCCCGATCTGGGCAATAGTACCTGGCAACACAAAGTTGTCGGTCGGGTGAGGAGAGGGCACTTGAACCTCCGCAATGAAGGCACAAAAAGAACAATTGATGAATGGGGGGTGAGGCAGGGGAGCCTCTTGGAAGAAGGAGGCAAGCTGTTAGACACACATCGATCAAAGTAGCACCCAGGCACATCGTATGGTGCGTGTTGATACAAGTCACACCAGACAGTCCCAGTCATACACAATGAAGGGCCGCAAATTCCGTACCTCCCTCGAAATGACGCACAACGTCTGGGGCACATTGATCTGAGTTGCACCAGATACTAGCGTCACACACAACAAAGAGTATCAAATTCCGTACCACCTTGGAAATGAGGAACTACACCTGGTGCACATCGATATGTGTTGCACCAGACAATTCCAGTCACATGCACATGTGCAAGTTTAGGAGTGCTGCACAAGGTAGAATAACGCACTACTACGGGTATGTCTTAGCTCTGAGGGTTGCAACCTGTGAATCGGACACTGCAAAAAATGAGCATGCATTTGGCATTTCACACGAGAGAGATGAAGGAGGATGGATGAAGTGGGCCACACTGGATCCCACAACCGGTGAATTTGCTAACAACCAACAAGACGCCTATGCCTGTTGATGCCCTCACGATGCAGGGGTCACACTCTTTAGATGTGGGCAATACTTCTGGGGCCTGCACAAGGCAATCCGGTCTCCAAGCGCAATACTTAGTTCCACGCTCATGCCATGATACTAATTGGGATCCAGCAGATAATGTGGGCACTTAAGAGGACACTGCTCTCCAGGTGTTACAAGTAGATGGTGTGGGTTCCTCGCGTGGGTCTTTGACGTTCCTGAGACCTTCACAAGAGAACAGGGGGCAAGTCAACCAGCTCTTGGAGAGCACAATTCAGGGTGACACACTGCAGCAGGTAGTCAGCTCAGGACAGCCAATATTCAGGAAGCTAAATATTGGAATATTGAATATTGAATATTGGAATTGTCCCTTCCAATAAAAATAAGATTCCTCATGCTCAACAGATTCCTCTGGCAGTGTGCATTACACAGTTCCAGGATGTGCGGTCTCACGTAAACACAAGTGTATCTCCACCCTGCTGAAATATAGCACCAGTAGTTATACTGAGGTGGGCCTTTGAAGTTGGGGGTGCCTTTTACCTTCCACTTACTTCACCCCTTAAGGCTTACCCCAGGGGTTCACTAGGGGTAGTTGAAGGTTTCCTCAGGACTGGCCAGTGGTTTAGAAAGTCCGACTTGAGCATGAGTGCAATTGCACACAGGCAGGCCGGCTGTGGCAGACTTGACACATGTTTAAAAACATGATAGGTGCAAGTGCACACACACACACACACACACAGGCCTGCAATGGCAGAGTTGAGACATGTTTTGAAAACATCATACATGCAAGTGTTCACAAACAGTCCTGAAATGGTAGGCTTGAGACATGTTTAAAAACATCAGGCATGCACCACTTCCTAATGTGTTTAGGAAGGGCAAAACTCACTTTCACACTTCATTTACAGTGGGAAAGTACCCAGAGCCCTAAGGCCACAAGCAGAGAATCAACGGAACCCCAGTGGTGTCCCATGAGAAGCGCCGACCTCCTAGGTAGGGACAACCCACATAGGGGCTCTTCACTACCTGGGCAGGGAACACCCATGTGTACCTGCCCTGCCTTTCACCTACCACTTGCTCCGCCCCTCAGGGCTTAGCCTAGTGGTGCCCTAGCGGTAGTGGAAGACCCACTCAGGGTTGGCTAAAGAGTGAGAACTGCACAATCTGAGCATTAGCGCGACTGCGCACCCACAGGCCTGCAATGGCAGACCTGATACATGTTTTGACAGGCTATTGTGGTGGGTGGCACAATCAGTGCTGCACCCCACTATTAGCCAGTGCAGTACCTGCCCCGGGTATGTGGTGTACCTTTCTACAGGGTAATCACAGGTACAAAACTGATCAAGTAAGCACTTCTTCCTAGCATGTGGAAGAAGAGAGTGTGCGCTTTCACACTGCATTATAGTTGGATGCGTCCAGAGTCCTACGCCCACAAAAAGAGAATCTAGGAAAACTGGGGGGGTGTGGCCCTATGGACTGAAGTGGGGTAGGGCCCAATGATACTTAACAAAGAAGAGGAACCCGCACTTCACACTATTTTAGCAAATATCATTCAAAGGAAATGAACCAACTGTATCATGTTCATCTCGGCGTTTTATTTAAGCCATTTATTCATATTGTTAAAATGAACAAAAATATTGAAACCAGGAAGAGAAAAGCGTTCTTCCCAACTATAGCCACAACAATCAATAGTCTGAATTATACAACACCCTATGTGTAACATAAGTTTGAAAAAACAATTAACAATTCATGCAATTCATTTCAAAAAGACAACGTAGTGTTCAAGAAACGATTATAATACAAGTGAAAACAAAACAATTATTAAAAGTGAAAAAACGATACCAACATTATTTACAAATGGACAATATATAGACACATTTTTCAAAAATACTGAATTGCCATAAATCAAAGGTACTCGATGAACAGTTAATGTCAGCAATAATTTACAAGAAAGATTATCCCATGTGTGAACAATGTTTTCAAGGTTCTAGGATTCAATCCTTTATGCCGACGCGTTTCGAGTTTGGGTCTCCGGTACCCAGACTCTCATCAGGGCCAATTTAATCGTTTTTCAGTCCTTTGACCTATTAAATAGAAAAACAAATTTTGGATGCTTAATGGGGGGGCTTCCTTTCCGCTTCTCAGATTCTTTACATGACTCCTGTCTGAGTTCCTTACCTCGGGGTTGCAGAGGAAGGTCTCTTTTTGAAGCTTGTTATTCGAACTGTGCGTGCATTTCTAAAATGGAGATTGTTGTGTATTTATTAGTTACCATACTTCAACAATCGTCCTAGATAACAAAGTTAGAAAGGGCAAGGGTCAGGACAATGCTTCCTACCTGACGTCACTTGTTTCCAAATTAAAGGGTAATTATTTTCTTCCCTCGTCTTTTTGGATGACGCAGTGGATCACGATTTTATGTTCATTTCTAAAAGAAGAGTAACCAAAAGTTGCCAATGTGACATCGATCTCTATTTGGAGGGTGACGACCGCGACAATGGTGGGGGAGCCGCTGGTCAACTCACCGTCTCTTTTCTGTGCTCTTAAATGCGGTATCTCTGATCCGCCGTCTTGAGCGGTAGCGATTTCTCCGCTGTGATCCTGCAACAAAGGATCGCCCGTTAGGGGTGCCGTGATGAACGCGTGTAGTGCGGTCGTTTAACTGAAACGGCGCCCTGCTTACCTATATCTTCAGACTCTCTTCTCTCACTGATCCCCGTCTGTCTCTATCACCAGTATGGGTCAAACAGGCAATCGCCTGGGAGTTTCTTAAAACATGCTTGACCAATAGGGTGTTTGCAGTGCGGTGATGCCTCAATAGTGCATTCTGGGAGTTGTAGTGCATCGGAATGCTAGTTGTCATTAGAGTCTGTTCAGTTCACTCATTGAGTTGAGTCCTCTGTTGATACTGTCGAACCTCATTATTAGGTACGCTTCCTTTCGTAATAGCGCATCTTCCACATTTGGGGATCGGTGTTTTGGATCAACGCTCGTTAGCACTGTCCAAGTAAAATCGGTCTCCTTGTGGTTTGAAGCCACAAAGTGGTCGACCATTGGGGCATTTGGTACTCTTTTCTTTATTCGTGAGCGATGTTGTGAAATTCGAATGTTCACTTGCTGGCATGTTTTTCCAATATAAACTTTATTGCAAGCACACAATACTGCATATACGACATTCTTGCTTTTACAATTTGTATGCAACTCGTGTCTCCATTTAATGCCGTTGTGGCAAAATTCATTTCCTTCGATAGCACTGCTGCAGGCGACACACATACCACATTTGTGATGTCCAGTAATGGGTTTCAATTTCCACTGTGATATAAGGTCACTCTTGGGTTTAGGGACATAGCTATCTGCCCGAATGATTTGCTGGCCAATACTGGGATTTTTTCTCATAGCAAATATTGGTCTTTCCATAGGGTGTTCTAGTCCCTCTAGTAAATGCCAGTTCACAAAAAGAGAATCAGCAAAAACCAGGAAGAAAGAAAAGAAAAAATGTTTAAGAGAAATCCCCTAAGAAGGGTCATTACTAACAATTTTGAACTTAACTCCTAGCCATCGGTTTGCGACTCTGCATGATCATTATGTTCAAGCTGCAGGTTCACGTGACAAATCATGTTGGCAGAACAGGGCAAGTGCCATGCTTGAAAGTGGATATGATGGCGGAGCAGGTCTGTGTGCCAATCACATCCTTGCATCCCTTCTTTGCAGATGTACCTCAGTGTAGCTGGCACGGCTAGTATCTACAAGAGGGGGTGATGTGTACAAGTGATATGAGACTATTATGTTTCTGGAAACTCCGGGTTGTCTACGTACATGTGGTCCTGATCTATTGTACATGTGGTTAGAGGCTGAGTCTACAGACAGGAGGGATTTTGGCACTCTTTCCAAAAATGTGGATCACTGTTACATCATCTGGGATGAACTGCTTGCTTTCCAGCCCTTGTGGACACAGCAGAGTGCACTGAAGACACTTGAATCCAGGGCTCGAGTCGGGGTACCACGCGGGTGGACGGCATCCCCCCACTTATTTTACCGGGAGCTCAATAACTATAAACTGCAACTGAGTGCAAGCCACCTTTCGTGACGTCACTTCCTGTCATGACGTCAGCGTCCCCCCACTTCTTTTTTTAGGACTTGTGCCCTGCTTGTATCTCTGTACAGTGGAGCACACACAAGCACTACTTGTACTCCATCACATCACCTTTCACGGTGCTGAGAAGACACGGTTTGGTGGGCATGTCGTTCTCCACTCTCCCTGGTCCTTCATAGGTGCACCACACTGGTCAAGTATAAGGAATGGCCTGTGAGAGCAAGTAGAGCTGGCAGACTGCGCACCCTCTGCTTCATTTACATCCAGTCTCCACCCCCTAAGCGTGCACAGGGTCACAAGTCGCACTGTAGCCGCGGCTTACGTTCTTGGTCTGGTTCAGCTGTAGCAATTCCATCACTTTATTTCCTCGTCAGTGTGGTAGTCACAACATTGTCACATATCAGCTGCGTGGAATTTCAGTTTTTACTGTAACACACCTCACCTACATTAGCCCCTGGGATACAGTCTAGGAAATTATAAAAACACATGCACAAAAAAGAAAAGACTGAGGAGAAACAAATAGAAATGTAGGATTTTCATAGTCAAGGGGCCAGGGTCAAGGGGATGGCAAAACAAATGATGCAATGCGGGAAAAGGGAAGCAGGCAAAGAAATGTACAGAGATGAGTAAAGCAAATAGTGAGAAATGTGAAGGCTAGAAGACTTTTGCCGCTTTGTCACATTGGTCACACTGTTGATGCATAAGGATATAAAGACTCTTAGGCAGCCGCGGCCCATGCAGGTAAGAGCGAGCGGGGGGGGGAGGGGAGGTGGGATTTCAACAGACGAAGATGAGGGGAAATTAATTATGTATTGAATTAATTATGTATTTAATTTTCCCTCATCGTCGTCTGTCGAAATCCGTCCTCCCCCACCCCACCCTGCCCCACTGCTAAGTATCTAAAATTACATTATGGGTTTCTCTCCAAAGACTTACCAGGCCAGCGGGATCATAGTGTTTTGGGTTGGTTACTTTTGTCGCAAATGAAGATGTGTGTGGCTTTGCTTGGGATTCTATCCCAATTGTAATGCAAGACAGCGTGCAGTGCTGTCTTGGGGTAGCTTGAGGCAATGAGACGTTACATGAGTGGACCATGGGCATTCCCGTTCATCCACCCCTGCATTCTGACGCAAACCAATATTTACTAAAGTCAGTTAAACAAAGGTGTGTGCCAAAAGGTTGCGCCTACCAAAGGTTGGTGTAACAAGGAGAAATATCTTTATTTATTCTCATTTCTTCTTTTTTGCATGTGTGCTGCATTCAGAAAGAGGAATACGGCTTCAGAATAGTTTTTGTGTAGGAAGGCAACCCTCCCTGCACAGAAACCATTCTGACCACAGTGCAGGCATCCTAGCGCAATGGCGCAAGGGTGCCTGAGTTGGCATTAGCCAGCCAGAAGTGAACCAGCACTACAAGAGAGCAGAAATATGCCGTAGCTTAGTAAATTCTACTTAGATATGGCTCTTTGCTGCTCTTTCCTTTTGATTCAACGAAGTTCATCAACTTCCCTTGCTGTGCTGCGTCAAGGTTTAGTAAATCTGGCCCTTTGTCTTTTTGCTGCCATCATTGTCCATAACCTGATCTAACATGAGAATGACAGTCCAATGAATCAGTAGCTGAATGGCGGTGACCTAAAAAGCTGCTAAAGCAAGGCTAACCAAAAAGCAACCAGCATTCCCTGCACTGGGTTGACCCAGCTATTGGCTAAGTCTGTCCCAAGCTTCTGCAAAGAGGGCGGATCATCAAGTGGGTGGGACAGAGTCCCTCTCCTTATATTTATTTCCTCTCTATTTTATTATGACATGAGCTCTAATAAACAGCTGAAGTTGTCTCTAGCCAGACCTAAAAACGTGCCGACAATATGTTTTGTAGAATTTTGGCCAGTGAATGCACAAAATGGCATAAAGGATTTCTCAGGGGAGCAAATCTTTCCGTTCTCATTACTTTCATCAGGGCCTGGGGAGAAAACATTGCTGCAAGCTTAAAAGGCAGCCATTAAACCCGAAATAGCTTGCATCTGGGGTGCCTTTTTTTGCTGCTGCTACCTGTCTCGAGGTTGATATGAAGTTGCATTTAACTCCCCACAGTAGCTGTCAAATTCAGTCCCTGACAGCCAGGGACTTCAAACAATCCTATTTATATAATGTCTGCCGCGTATTTTGGAGGATTTGCTTGACAGAGGGGTTTGTGGGTAAAAACAGTCCGCCAGGGCGGCTTGTAGCAGCTGCGCCTCTTCCTGCTGACGTCATGAAATTAATACCGATCGCGTTCCCTCCCGGCCTGGCTGGTTTGAGTCACAGCTGCAGAGCCATCCTTGAGCTCGAGACACTGAAACCGGAAATCCTAGAGGGCACAGTGACCAACTGTGGCGCGCGGCCCTTCCCAGCAAAGGCAGCGTCACCGGCTGACGCAGACACTCATTATAAAGCTAGCCTCGATCAGGGGCATAGAGGTGCATAACATTAGAAAGTTTAAAGTACTGCATGGCGCAGGCAGCTTTGACTGCTGTGCTTCTAGCTAGCTGATGTTGGGTCTGGTGGCTCAGTGGACTGATGCATCCATGCAGGGGTCTGTGTTCGACCTCATGGCCACAGGGTCAACTCAATTAGTACAATTGAGTTGGGTAACTATAAACATCTGTTCTTCGGGTCCACTCAGCCTTTCATCCATCTGACGTTGATAAAATGAGTACCATTGAGTTGGTTAACAATAAACATCTGTTACTCAGCGCCAAGATGCCTACCGGTGAACGTGCGCATGTTATGTGGTGGTAAATGAAGGATTTTTGGGGTTCCTGTGCAAGGCCTATAGTGGGGCCCGGTCCAGAACAAATTTGAACTTTATTACCCATTTCCTGCTAATTCAAGCCTGCATGGTGTCAAACAATACTGAATTATATGTTAAACTTTAACATGTCGTTCAAAAAAAGCTGAAATGTCTTGCGTGGTACTCGAAAAAATCGTTAATATGATGCAGAATAAAGAGTGGGAGAGTGAGTCTCTGAGAGTGAGTCTGTGAGAGTGACTGTGAGAGAGTATCTGTGAGAGTCTGTGAGAGAGTGTCTGTGAGAGAGTGTCTGTGGGAGAGTGTCTGTGAGAGTCTGTGAGAGAGAGTCTGAGAGAGAGCCTGTGAGAGAGAGTCTGAGCAGGCCCGGACTGGCCGTTGCGGGCACCGGGCAATCCACCGGTGGGCCGCAAGGGTGGGGGCTGGTTTTGGGCCCTTGGGCCGTTTTTAATACAGGGCCGTTTTTGCAGCATAGCTGCAAAATCGGCCCTGTAACAAAATCGGCCAAAAACTGGCCCCGGCAAAGAGCTGGGTCGCAACCCCAGGGGGCCGGCCGAGCACTTTGCCAGGGCCAGTTTTGGTTCCAAGTCCGGCCCTGAGTCTGAGAGAGAGTCTGTGAGAGTGTCTGTGAGAGAGAGTCTGAGAGAGAGTCTGTGAGTGTCTGTGAGAGAGTGTCTATGAGAGAGTGTCTGTAAGAGTCTGTGAGAGAGTGTCTGTGAAAGAGTGCCTGTGAGAGAGTGTCAGTGAGAGAATTTCTGTGAGAGAGTGTCTGAAGGGAGTGTCTGTGAGAGTGTCTGTATGAGTGTCTATGAGTGTCTATGAGTGTCTATGAGAGTGTCTGTGACAGTGTATGTGAGTGAGTGTCTGTGAGTCAGTGTCTGAGTGAGTGTCTGTGAGAGAGTCTGTGAAAGAGTCTGAGAGGGAGTCTTGAGAGAGAGTCTTTGAGAGAGTCTGTGAGAGAGTGTCTGTGAGAGTGTCTGTGAGAGTGTCTATGAGAGTGTCTGTGACAGTGTCTGTGAGAGAGAGTCTGTGAGAGTCTGTGAGAGAGTGTCTGTGTGAGAGTCTGTGAGAGAGTGTCTGTGTGAGAATGTCTGTGAGAGAGAGTCTGTGATAGAGAGTCAGTGATAGAGAGTCTGTGAGAGTCTGTGTGAGAGAGTCTGTGAGAGAATGTCTGTGAGAGAGTGTAGTAAAAAGTTACAGGAGTGTGACCCTTAAATGCTTG
Organism: Lissotriton helveticus; assembly: GCF_964261635.1. Lineage (NCBI taxonomy): Eukaryota > Metazoa > Chordata > Amphibia > Caudata > Salamandridae > Lissotriton > Lissotriton helveticus. The sequence continues at coordinate 1,956,580,252 of NC_136067.1, forward strand.
AGCAAAATAAGGAATCACAATTTTTGCGATTCCTTATTTTGCTAATTACCACCTACATACCAAAAGGCTGTGATTCGCAAACGCCGGAATTCTGCTAATTCCGGTGTTTGCGAATCGCAAACGCCTACCTACATATGCCCCCAGGTCATTAGAAAAACTATGAAAAATGTCAGGCATATCATAGCTCAATGTACACATTCAATACACATTTGTTGAGGCTCTTGACTCATGAGAATACACAACAGGGTGATTTGTGGTGTGCAGGGCAGCCTGCAAGCTCACCAGGTCAGAGGAGTTCCTCGCCGTGCACTATTGGCAGAGGAATGTCCGCATAGCAACATTTAGAGATCAACATCTGGCTTGCAGCATCTCAGATGGATAAGCAGCTGTAGGTGCAATGGTTTCACTATATCACAATATGATGTCATCATGTTTGCTAGTCTGCCGTCGATTTTATTTTACTTTTCAGCAAAAAAGCCCAAAGCAGGGGGTTCCTCCTGAAAATAAAAACACAAATGTCCCTGATGAGTAGGAATTTTTCTCTATGTAGTTTAAGGTCAGTCTCAAATTTTCCTTCCCAGGCCTCGCATGGCGATCTCGAGAAGAATGCATCAGTTTCTGAATAATGCGGGCGAGATTTACAGATTCTCGGCTGTCCTGCAGTTCCCCCGGGGCACAAGCAGGCATCCACTTCTGTCATTACAGCTGATCGCAGCAAAAAGACAGAAATGAATGCCTGCTTGTGCCCCGGGGGGACTGACATAAAAAATGAAGCATGCTGCGCCTCGCGCTCGCAGCAGGGGGGAGGGAGAGAGGAGGGGGCCTGCCCCTGCTTCCCTTACGGGAACGAGCGCTGACACCATATGTTTGCAATTTATTACAAACATATTGGTTCGGCGCTTGAGTCTGCAAGGGAATAGCCACACATGCGCGCGTTGCCATTGAAGGCAATGGAACGCGTGCCCTGTTGTGGCTTAAAAAGAGGACCAATGGCTAAAGGTCTCCTCCTATCCAGCGCATGTGCGCTGCATAGGCGAGACCTAAAAAAGAATGTGTCCTCATGTAACGCAACTGGTGCTCATGAAAAGCGCTCTGATACCTGATACCTTCGGGTCACGTTCGCCCTATATAAAACTCTGTAAAAATAAAAAATGCAGAATTGCTTAATATATATATAATGATTTATTTTAAATTAGTTTTGTTTGTAAGAAGCAGGGTTCTGTATAAGGATTACTGGGTGTTACACACAGTTAATAAAATGACAAGTTTAATGACAGTTCCAGTTGCTATATGCTCCTTCGGAGTAACAACCCAACAGCACTGTGGCAAAAGTACCTCTTTTTGAACCCTGAACTGCTGTGTCCCCTGCTCAGCCAGGGGCTTCAGCGAGCAGCTATCCCTGGTTTGCTCATAAATCCCCTGGCACTGAAACTATAAAAGGACTATAAGACCCATGTTTAGGGATGAGACAATGGGTAAACACTATGGTGTCATCAAGGTCAAAGGATGTGTGATTTCCTATCTGCTACCTTGCCATTTCGGTAATCGATCTCCATATCTTCATATTTACTATTTATTATTACTGGTTATATATTTAATTTGCCTTTATATAGCGCATCTATACCATTGTCCAGGCAGAAGAGCTTTTCGCAATGACAGTGTAAAATGCAGAGATGAATAAGATAAGTACATTCAGCTAGTGTAAGCATTAGTCATATGTTAAACATATTGCAGAACATAAAATGATGCCGGCTATGGTGGGCGGGGACTCTCCATGATTGACAGTTGCCCACGCATGGCGTAGGGCGGGCTCTCTCTCCCTTGAGGGCAGTGTTACCAGATTGGGCTACTTCCCACACAATTGGGCGACATTTTTCCCAATTGTGCGGGAAAAACCCATGCCTGGCGGGGGCCTACTTTTTGGGCTGTTTTTAAGCCTGTGTGTGGAATTTACTGGCTGGGTCGGAATTTACTGGCTGGGTCGGGCGTCCGTGGCGTGCACCTATCACAATGGCGCAGAAGGTTCATTGGCAAATGAGCGAGCAGCGCGTGCTAACATCAGTGCAGGCAGGACAGTGCAAATCATTGGAGGAGGACCCACCAAGGTTTGCCTGTGCGCACATGACCCCACCCACCCCACCCTCTACCTTCCCATCACACGAGTGCAGCCTGCGTGTGAAATTGTGAAGTGCAGCCAAGCACACCTGCACATGCGCAGCACTGCACCAGATCACAACTATCACCTAGCATGGTAGTAGTGTGTGCGGGCCGATGTGAGTCCCCAGGGCTGTCAATCTTGTAGCGCGCGAAAGCGCTACCAATGATTAACAGCCCTGCGCGGCGCTGACTGTTCCAGATCTGATTCCTGAATGGAGAAAGCAGGTAAAAAGCAGAGAGCTTCAACGGGCAAGTATTAAGTGGTGTCTCAGGTGCTATGCGCTGTTGAATATGCCTGCAATTTATTTATTTATTTATTTGCGGGTTTGTATCGCGCTCGAATCGACTCCTGGAGGAGTATCTCTGCGCCCTAGGAACACAGCAAGACACAGTCAGAGGGGAACCAGACGAAAATGGACTAGTTTTGAAACAGAAAGGTTTTGAGTTGCTTTCTAAACAGCAGATGTTCTGAGCACTGTCTGAGAGCTAGAGGGAGCTTGTTCCATAGCGATGGCCCAACCACAGAAAGAGCTCTGCCTCCGTGCCTGGCCTTCTTCGCACGGGGCACACATAATAGGAATTGATTGCTTGACCTAAGGGAGCGTGCAGGGGCGTAGGGTATACATTTATTTTTCAGATATGCAGGACCTAGTCCGTTTAAGCTCTTGTGAATTAGACAACATGTCTTAAACTTCGTCCTCTGCCGGACTGACAGCCAATGCAGTTTGTCCAGGAGAGGTTTGGACGCAGTTCGGGGGGGGCGTTCAAGACCAGGCGGGCCGCAGTGTTCTGGATCACTTGGAGTTTGGCTAATACTCCCTCGTTTACAGATAGTAGCAAGCCGTTACAGTAATCAATACGGCTAAGGACAAGGGCCTGTACCAATGTTTTCCTGATGGAGTCTGAAAGTATAGGGATGACTTTGCGTAGTAGGCTTATCACGTGGAAGCACGAGCCCACAATATAATTGCTATGTTGTTTCAGTGAAAGCTCCTGATCTAGGCGGACTCCTAAGTTCTTTACGATCTGTTTGGGTTCACGGACTGGTCCCAGATCATGTGGCCACCAATCTGGGGTCCAGAGGATTTTTGCCTCCCCGAACAACATGACTTCGGTCTTGCTTACATTACACTGCAGGCAGTTTGATGACATCCACTGAGCCACAGCTTTCATGCCCTGAGAAAAGGAGTTTTTAACCTCGGTGGTGAGAGATTTAAAGGGGAAAAGTAGCTGTGTGTCATCCCAAAAAGTCACAGGGATGAAACCATATGCTCGCATAATTCCAGCCATGTGTGCCACATAGATGTTAAAGAGAATCGGGCTCAAACAAGAGCCCTGTGGCACCCCTTTAGAGATCTCTACCTCCACCGAGCGATAGGCACCCATGGTGATGCATTGGGTGCGGTTGGATAAGAAGCTCTTTAGCCAGGTAAGAGCCTTGTTCTCTAGACCGAAATATGCCTAGGGCGTGCGTGGTAGGGTTAGGTTCTTCCTTAATTTGTGGTTGGGAATTATCTCCACAAAAGGACAGGTTGGAGCTAATGATTTTCTCATAGATCCCATCTATTTTTTGGGTGAAGAACTGTGAGATGTCATCACACAGTTTCTGAGATGCTAACCCTGAGCTCTCGCAGGCCACCAGTTTAACGAATGACTGCAGGATTTGGTATAATACCCTTGGAGTATTTCCAGCAGCTGCGAGTTGGGGCGCAATGTGGTTTTTGCGCGCCATGCGAATGGCTTTATGGTATGTGGAGAGGGATTCCCAGTAGCGGCTCTTGTCATCAGCCAAATGGGACAATCTCCATTTCTTTTCAAGTTTCCTGGCGGCTTTTTTTAGGGACCTTAATTGCTCTGAGAACCAGACTTCTTGTTTATGTGCCGGGCGTGATTTAAACAGTTTCAAGGGGGCAATATCATTCACTGCTGTCACAAGCGCCCCTTCAAATTTAGTCAAGGCCACCTCAATATCTTCAGTGAGCGTGAGGGAGGGTTCTACAAACCTCTCTTTAAAAGAAGCTTGGGTCATTTTGTGCCATTGCCTCCGTTTACTCGGCAAGGCAATCGGGCCTGAGGGAAGAGTACTAATGCGAGGAGTGTAAAATTCTACAATGAAATGATCGGTCCATTTTACTTGTGTTGGAGGTAGGCAGTTGATTGATGGGGAGATGGACAGGATTAAATTCAGAGTGTGTCCTGCATGGTGTGTTGGACCACTATTAGCTTGTTTTAGGCCCAGTAAGGACAGATCCGTCAGTAGGGATTGTGCCTCAAAGCACTCTTTTATTTCGCTATGTGTGGCAATCACATATGCAAGTGCCAGGAGCACAGTAGCGTCTTCCCTCTTCCGCCCGGCAGTACTCACAAGTCCCTGGAGGCAGAAGGAAGTCGCCCGCAGAGCGCGGCTCCAGCGCCAGCGGGTGGTCCGGCCAGCAGCACCATCTACACTGAAGCAGGTCCGATAATAACCCCGACAAGGGTCATAGGGTCCGCCAAGAGGGAAAGCCACCGGACAATAGGCACACAGCAGTGATGGGCCAAGCCAGCTTTGAATTGCTGCAAATAGTAAGTGAAGTAATATATTCTCTGCTTTTTGTAAATCAGTCACTGTTATGCGACCGGTAAATGTTCTCATGATTCTGCACGTGTCTAACACCAGACAGGATCAGGCTTTTTTTTTTTTTACAAGTCCTGCCGGGTCCAAGGAAGTCATTGCTGCGATCCTTTTAGGGAGGGCATAGGCAAAATAAACTAACCAACTTGTTTTCGATCAATCACAGTGAGGCTGTTATGAGACACACATAGCGCACTGTGTAAACTTAAGTTCTACTGCTGCTAGCATTTGTCCTGTGTGACCCAGTCATGGTCTGGCAATTTTACACTGTCAGTGCAATTTCTCAGTAGTTCTGCAAGCAGCAGTGGTGATCTCAAGTGTAAAATCATGTAGGATTAGATTGTGGGTATACAATTGTTTATCAGTAGGATCAGGTGATTTGCATCAGTTTCATTTTCTTTTCATAGCTTGTCCTTGCTTAAATGAGTGTCATTTCTTATGTTTATCTGTTTACATGAACTTAATTTCTTGATTTTGCTTGCAAAAAAGTGTCACTCTTAGTGTCATACATTTAACTGTGGAATATCATTCATAAGTACTCTGAAACCTTGAAAATGTCACACATAAGCACTCTTAAAACATGGCAACTATGCAGTCTGTTTTCATATTGAATAGTGTCCTTCCATTTCTGGTGCTCTGCAATAGTTTTCAGATCTTCGTAGAGTTTCTCGTTGCTGAAATGGCTGTAAGTTGTTATATATGTTTCCCTCATCTTCATTGCTTGATTTTTGAGCCCGAGAAAGTGTCACTCATAGTTGTTGAATGTCACTCATAATTACACTGAAATTATGAAAATGGCACACATAAGCAATCTGAAACCTTGGCAGCTATGCACTGTCACAGTGGTGAGGGGTCATGAAAATGAGTAGCATTAACACAGGTGCCCAGTTAACCCCTTTCCACTGTCTGTATATTGAATAGAATTTAGATTCATTCTCTAAGTGGTTTCTGATTACTATTTCTGCATAATTTAAGAGTTGCAAGTTTGGGCTGGTTTTTGGTCTGAAACTGGTCTGATTGGACTTATTGAGACGGGTCTAAAAATCTGGCAACACTGCTTGAGGGCGAAGGGTAGACGGCGTTCTTCAGGGATGGTAGCCGACCTCCATGGAAAACAGAACATGCCATACACATGGCTGGGGTTGCGCTCGCTGTCCCATTGCCCTTTACCCATCAGGCCTTGCGTGGCCAGTAACCTACACTCATCCCAGGCAACTCCCAAGTCGACAGAGACACTTGGTGGCTGGGTGTCAGGGCGTGCTTCTCAGATCACAGTTCATTTGGTTTTATCCGCACATAGGTTTACGCTAGCTGAGGTTACACTTCTCTTATCGCTCTGTCCGCTCACCTCGCTGACACACAACACTCTCTACACCCGCTTAGCAGGTTGTCCACATTTTACATCGGTGGGCGCCTTCCAGGTGGACACTTCCCCTTGTGACGGTGCCCATCTATAGCCTCACAACACACATGGGTTCTCCCCTAGACTCCGGGCAATGCCTCCTTCACTACATCGAGTCCAACACCTCTGTGTCATATCCGTGAATGTTTACAGCTTATCCAGCTTCGTCAGACGCAAAAAGATTCTTACATTTGCCATCACAAGACAGACGTGGTGCTTCTAAAGGTACTGCAGTCACCTGCGAGCAAAGTTGATAAACTATGGAGGTAATGGATAGCACAGTTGGTGGGGAGTAGCTGCTTCAGACTCTGGGCCTCCCCACCCCTCAGTCTCTACTCTACCACGTAGATGCAGATGAGAGTCCACTACACTGGAGTATAATACTCTTTATACTTCAGCCACGGAAAAAGAGTTGACAAAACTCAAAAGAAGGCAGGATGCCTTTCAGCCACGTCAGCGGGGAGCTCAGCTCTCCATACCAGCCATATGAGACCTACCAGGTCGGAGATCCAACTGACTTAACAGAGGCCTTGGCCTCCTTCTATGAGCGACTCTATGGTTCTGATATTGGAGAATCTTCACCAGTAGAAGAACAGTTTACACTTTACAGCCTCCATCCGCCTTCCAGTGTTGATTCAGGAAGGGAAAGTCTTCTTGAAAGGGGACATTTCCTTGAAAAATTAGTGATGCTGTAGCCAGACTGCCCACATCAGTTGCCGGGCGAAGATGGCTTCTCAGGGAATTTTTATAAGGCATGCAAACTGCGATTAGCACAAATGCTACACCAAGTCTACCAGGAAGCAACAAGAACTGGGAGCCTGAGCCCTCTCTCCAATAATGCCATATCATAGTCCCCCCTAGAGAAGGGCAAGACCCAATTGAATGTGGGTCCTGTACACCTATTTCGCTCCTTAATGTGGCCGTAAAGGTTCTAGCTAAGATGCTTGCTAGCAGGCTCTGGAGGGCGATACCCACCTTGAGCCACAAATCCCATGTGGGATTCATGCTGTGACATTCCTCACTGAACCATATGTGTAACCTGGATCATCTCCTTTGGGACTATCAGAATGCAGACGATGAGCGTGTTGCACTATCCTGGTACTATTACTAGCCTCTACCCGTTTGACTTTGCGAAATGGACCCACCTCCACTTGTCAGTGTGGGGTCACATCCAGGCTGTGAAGATGATGATGACCCAACAATGTAATTACATAATGGGAATGCTGCTGATTTGTGTCCCACACTCTCTTCCGGCTACCATAGACTCAGTGATCGCAGGCCTCATATGGGGAGCAGATATGCTCAGGCTTCGAGTACCGAAACTCTATGCCCATATGGAGGCAGGAAGGCTTTGCCTCTCCCACATGGGTACATACTATATTGCTAATCATCTATCACAAATGGTATGCTATTTGGGGCAATACCAGACCCTCCTATTTGGCACCAGACTGAGAGTGCTGCGTTACACTGTGGAGCCACCATTGATGCCACCTATGTTGCAAAACCTAAGACTCAAGCTATAAGTCACCCCATCATTGTAAACACATTTCACATCTGGAAACAGGTGCATATGTCCCTCAAAGTGGATCTTTGGATTCACGCAACAGCCCCAATCTGGAATAATGCGAGGATCCGTATTGGAGGCCAGATGGTTAACAGGCTGTTCTGGAAGGAGCGTGGTTTACATAGATTGAACAGTTGATGTATGGGCCTTCACTGAAGTCATTTGTTGAACTTTCTTCAGAATACGATCTCTTGACCACATCCTGTTGCCAATATTTGCAACTCCGCCACAGCCTTTGGGGCATTTGGAATGAGACTGAATCTTGCTCACCCCCTCTCCAATCGCGCCTACTTTGACACCTGGTGTACTGCTAAAAGTGTTGTAATAGGACATTACAGCGTGTTGATCGATTCTACCTTCTTGCAGCCCACTCTGTTGATGTCCCAAATTCACTCTCAGAGAACTGTAGGTCAAACATATGCTCCCAAAGCCTGGTCTTCACTACTTGACTACCACAATTGTTTCCTTTGGGAGGCCAGTCTGAAGTTTGCCTATTTTAAATTATTACACAATTGGTTCTGGTCCCTGGTACGTCTACACAGAGATGGTTTGCTGCCACAGCATGACTGTTGGTGGGGTTTGGAGGATGGGACATGCTTCATATTTTATGGACCTGCTCTGCAATATCTGGTTATTGGTCGGAATGAACTGGAAGCGGTCCAGACAACTCCTTCCGCCAGGGTTGCGGGATACCCAGAAAACATTGGAAACGGTGGTTGGTGACGGGACTGGCTATTGCCAAGCTCTCGTCCTCCACCACTAGAAGAAGCCAAAGGTATCTAGTGGGGCCGATTGGATTTCTGAACTGGCAAAGATCTCCAACTGCAAACGTATCATCTATACGAAGAACGATCAAAAGGATGCTTATGCCTTGGTATGAGAACCCTTTTTGCAACCATGGGATGACCCCTGCTAGGTGATGGATACCGCTTTATTTTATTAAGCGTGGCCCACGCGGGGGATGGTAAGGATGGCCTGGGACTCGTACCAGTGAACCCGCAGTTGTTTACCCCTCCTCCCTCTGTCTATGTGTGATGGATACCTCCCCATTACTGAATACTTATCTGCCAAGCTATTCAGCTATTGGACTGTACTATGAGCCGGTGGCTCATCCGCTATAACAGAGTAGCATCACCCCCTGCTGAGAGCCAGATGAGGGAGAGAAAAATAAAATTATATTAAAACCATTTTATTATCATTTTATTTATCTTTCTGTGCCACTAAGTCTGGGCAGGCCATGACGAGAGCAGCGGGAGGAGTAGTGCACACTGTATATGCGCATTATGGTTTTCTGGCTGACTAAGGCCGGCCAAACCGTTATGGGCACTTTGATCTCTATCCAACCGAGCTGTGTTGAACAGCCGAGTGGAGAAGAGGCACCGGCTCTTAGGATCTTAGTGAGCATTAAAGAAGCTCGCTCAGGCCAATCACGGCTCTGCTCTCTCATACTGTATTAGCAGTATGAGAGCAGTGCCGTGATTGGCGTCTAGGAGTCTGGCAGTGTACACCAGCCCCTAGGAAATTGGAGTCCGGCCGGAGCAGAGAACCCCAAGACGACAGCAGCAGGTAAATGCTTTTTTTGTTATTTAAACCCTCCCCCCACACATCCCCACCACCTGCCCCACCACCACCTGTTAAGAAGAGCAGCCGCTACTGCTATTATGAGCCATCGGATGGAGACCCATTCCATTTTTCTTTAGTTTGGGTGGCTTGCACTGCGACAACAGATTTGCTTCATGTTATGTTGATTGAGCAATTGAAGTGTTGTAATGTGCCTATGCTGTGTGTAATTTTGTTGCATACTGTATTGCTTACTGTGCGTGATGTGCCACAAAATAAAAATAAAGAATTATTGCAACAAAACAAAAAGAACATAAAAGGAGTGACCCCTTTATTGCATTGATTATCGCACATTACATGGTATAATTTACAGAAAGCTTTGAGAAACAAGACCATAATCATCCTTCCATTAAGAATGTATTTCCAGGGTACTGACAGAGATCAAATATGGTTCAGATTTACAAAAAATTCAAGCAACGGGAGAGAGCAGAACAGCACCTGGTCTTCTAAGATGTGGCTCTAGGTTCCTCTCTTCCTGTGCTGGTGATCTTTAAACTAGACTGTGATTGCCAAGACACCCTTGCGCCATAGTTCTAGGAGGGGACTAATTTTAATAAATGCCTATAGGGACACAGTGGTGATGCATCAGGAAATTAGGACCCACCCATAACAGAGAATTCCTCATAGAGTAAGGTGGCTAAGTCTGGAATTAAGGCCTAAGCTATAAGGGCACATTTGTTTTTCTGTATGTTTGTTTTGATATTGTTATCCACATATTGTTTGGTCACAAAGTTGTGTAGTCGCACAGGCTCAGTCTTTCAAAGCGGTTTCCTTGCTGCAGCATGAAATGAAGAAGGCTGTCAACATGTTTATTAAAACGTTCCCCTCTCTTTCCCACAAGTTCATGCTGAAGAACAGTTTCATGATGGTCCATTAATTTTGAATTTGTCATCTCTCTGAAAACATTGCAAATATAAAAGGACTTCATTGTAAAATAGCTGCCACTGTGCAATATATTCACTTATACGTCTGACCATAATTCTTTTGAAGCTTTTCTCTACTCTCTGGATTGTCTGTTCCAGTTTTATATCTAGAGCCACTTCATTGAATGTTCCCTCTCTGTCTTTCATGACAAAATGTCTTTGGATGAATTTTCTGAAGAGGTATGGTTTTTCCACCTCTAGTTTCTTAACTTTTTCCAATGAGAATTGCTCGCTGGGCTGACGGAAATAGATCTGTGTGGTTTAGCATATCCAGAAATCCATTGTCAAACTGCTAATTTCAAACCATGTGAGTGCTTCGGCTTCCCGGTTTTCAATGTGTTTAATTTCTTTGATGCTTGCAATCTGGCATTTGTATTGCTCAAGTGTCATTTTTGACATGTGTTTTTGTTAAAGTGAGAACAGACTGGAATTTTTCTTGTTTTCATTGCCAAACTGACTTTCTAATGATGCAATAATGCAGTCCATGTATGGCACAGAGATAGACTGGCGATATTATTCTTCCATAGAGGAGGAACCAAAATGAGAATAAAAAATGTGCTGGTCACACTGTCTGGGAACCCAATGTTCAATTTGTCTATCATTGTTTGAACATTTGAAAATATTTCATTAAATTGCTCTTCTGCTTTTTGTCTGTGATCACGGCACACATTCAGTCGGTCTTTCACGTGATCACACACCTGGAGGATATCAAGCTGAACAGCTTGGAGAGCTGGCTTACAGATTCCATTTTTGAATAATTTGAAATTATGGTCATGCAAAAAGAGAAAGCTCACTGTGCTTGAGGAACATTGCTGTCGATATGCATCCTGACATGTTTTCCCTGATGCTGTAGTGACCAGTAAGTGTAATTGCTGAAACATCTCTTCAAAGTTTGAGCAAAAATTTGTACTGCTCATATTTTCTGCCAATCGTGTTTCACTCGGCAATGGCACATTGGGAATAAGAGATCATCATTTTGGACTCTCACGCAAAAAACGTGATGATGGCTTTCACTATGCCAATAGAATTTTGTAAATCAGGGTCAGCATTAAGAACCAAATTACATTTATGTGCAGCACAGTGAGCAAAAGCAGCTTTAGGATAGTTTCTCTTTATAGTAGCTTGAATGCCACCTTCCTTTCCTGCCATTGTAGAGTATTCATCATATCCTTGGCCATCGAGTTTTTCTAAGTTTAATCCACATATAGAACATGTACCCATAATCACATTTGTGATTTTGATAGCATCACTTTCTGGTAAGGTTGGAAATCCAAGGGATTCTTCTCTGAGGACAGTTACTGTGCTACTTGTGCCTACAAAATGTACTCCAAGTTACATCTGTTCTTTTCTTGATATGTCAGCAATTTCATCAGCAATGATTTAAAATCCATTTGACATATTGTCTAAGGATACTACATCTTCTCTAATGTTTCTTCACATAATGTAATCAATTCATTTTCAACTCGAACTGATGTTGAACGTGCATTAAATGGTGCATTTCCTGCTTTAATGCAAAAATGTTACAGACAATGCACGTTTTCGGTTGTACTTTTTCCTCCACGTATAGCAACGTCATGCGTACCACAAAATAAGATCGAGGACAAAATTGGAAATAACTTTTTCAGATTTTCTTTAACTTGCCTTTTCACAGCGCTGTCTATTTGGCAAAAAATACTTGTTTATGGTTTCTTTCTGATCCCCAAAAAGTGAGTTGCATCCACTTGTGCGTTTTTATGCCACGACAATGAAACATGGTTGCATGCACTTTCATGGAAGTCTTTATATTTAGTGAAAGTCATAGCTCCTTGTAGCCCATGGTGAACTGGTTGTGGAAAAACTGTGCAATATTTGCAAATCGCACCTTTCAGTTGTGGAGAGTAGCTAAGCCATGCTGAATACTAATTAATCAACACATGACGGAAACATCGTGGTCCACCTGAATCCTTCTTGAAGTCATACTTTTCTGGTGGGGTATATGTATTTATTAGTAGATTGTATTTAAATGTATCTATTAGTTTTTTGATGAATTGAAGTACAATCCAATATCATTTACAGGAGCATCCACATGGCTGTATTCTGTTGGAGCTGAAACTGGACTTTCAGAACTGCCTGTGCTTGGTTCTTCTGCCTCTTGTTCACCATGTCTTCCTTCTTTTCTTGCTTCCTTATCGGATTCGAAATCATCCAATTTTCGTTTTGAAAAAGATTTGCGGATGTCAATTGCTACAAAGCAATGAGGATAATTAAATACTATGCTCATCACCGGGCTGTATTCAATAAACTCAGAGTTATAGATGAGCTGGAAGGAGAACCAAGCTTTTATTGCATAATGTATAGTTATATTGGTAAGATGAGATGTGTGAATTTCAAATAACTCACCTACAATGCACTATTTATTGAAGACAGCCCTTTGAGTGTGCAGTAATAGAAACTTGAACAAGCATTTGCAATGCAATAGGTCTCGCATTACTGAAAGTTTGAGCTATTGATGTTGCATTATTATTTGCAATGCTAATAGCTCAAACTTTCAGTAATGTGAGACCTTTTCCAAATCGTTTGCTTGTTGTTTGTGTGCTACACAAAAAAATCCTACATTATCTCCTCTTACACGGTTACTCAGCAGGATTGTCACATACATTCTTTCGCTTTGAAGTCCGAGAAAGAAAAGTAAACACCAAGCTCCCTCTGAAGAGAGAGCTTGACTTTTGACCTTTGTCTTTGGATGCACAGCAAATATGACAAGATAAGAACAAGATTTAAAGGCCTGTATACAGAAAGAGGGTTTGTGGAAGAATACAGTACACAAGGTTTGGGCAATGGGAGGGACAAAGTCGAAATGGACTGTCTAAAGGAAATAAAGCCAGCAAATAGAAAGCCAGAAAATGTGAGTTACAAACCACAAAGCCAATGGTAAGCAACAGTCGGAATGCATTCCTAGGTCAGTTTCCTGAATGCCCTAAGATGTATTTTGCAAGCCAGGCAGCTGCACTGTCTGTTAGGCGTCGACCACAAAAAGGCAACGCAATTCACAAGCTTCCCACCTGGCCAACATTTTGTTTATTCTAACCAAGTTAGCTGCTGAGTCTATTATAGTCAGAGCATTAAGTCTTCCTGCGAGTAATTTGTATATGCCCTAAAAAGGTTTAAAATTAGCCCAGCAAAATGAAGAGCTTTAGACCAGGATTCTGAATTTTTTAAATTTTATTTAATTCCATGAAACTGCTGCAACATATTTATTTTTGTTAAACCCAAATTCTTTTTCTGTCACACAATTGTGAAATAATGAAACAACACCCGTGGGTCATTTTATGTAATAGCAAAAGTGGCCTCATGTTATGTGGGGCCTATTCAGCCATGCACTTTGAATTCTAGGACCGGCAGTTATGCGGTAAAGACCACTAATTTATGAAGGAAAGCATGGAAAATCATGTGGAACACAGAAGTAAATCATACAGCAAAATATGTGCAATAGACAATTGTATAACACATTCGGTGGCTTTAATACCATAATGATACAATAGGGATCCCAATGGTACAAAAATGCTTGCTTTTAATGTTAGTGAGTTGATGTGGCAGAATTCGGATATTTGATTACACTTTATCAAACGTTACATGCATTGTGTTTGTTTTATGAATTGTTTTATCCGATAATAACAACCTTGAGACTGTGACAGAAGCAAGGAGGTCAAAAAACATTAACAACTAAAGTAACACCTTAATGAACGTAGGAATTGGTTTCCATGAATGGAGTGATGGGGGTTGAGCTAAAGAGGAGAATACAAATCGGCGAGGTATAACTGGGTGTGTTTGAACTGGAATTAAACACAATCATATGATCCAAACAACGTACACATGTGCCTGCCACCTCCTTATTACTGTCTGTATGTATAAACAAAAGTGGGCACACAAAAGTAATTCCGGAACAACAAAACTTTTGCAATTTTTTTAATTGGCTTATTACTAAACACACGGATAGGAAAACAAAGGAAAACAGTACTAATGGCCAATGAGTATCTTGTAATCCGATACCGGAGAATTACTGCCCGAGGTGGCCTGCAATGTTGCTATGCCTGCTTTCACGGGAGCTCAGACAGGATGACGGTTGTTGTTGGGAGGCCCCAGCTGCGGGCGGGAACACAGCTCTCCGGGCACCTGAAGTGTGAAGGAGACGCGCCCTCCTGGATGGGCGCGCAGCCTGGGTGCACGTCTGGGTGCAGTAGTGCAGGCGCCAGCGCATCTCGGCTGTCTGCCGGAGCGGGAGAGCACGATAAGGAGATCTGCGCACGAACAGCTCCAGCATGTGCCTTGTGTTCACTTGAATTGACAGAAACACTTCTGGCGCACTGGGCTGTTGACGGGAGAGCGTTCTTCCAGAATTTATGACTGCCGAATATAAACATGCGTACACAAGGCAGTAGTGGAAATAGGTAGCAGTTGCGGCAGGGGTAGAACGTTGGCTCAGCAGTGGAGACTTCTTGACACCTTAATGTAAATCGCAATGGCCGATTCAACAAGCACGGAATCGAAACCAGTGGTGCCCGCGCACCACAGAGGAGCGGGGCAAGCGAGCGCGGCAGCAAAGCTAACAGGCTGATTATATACACATGTTTATAATTTGCGTGTAACCGACACCAATGGGAAATGGGCGGAGCAAAGGCAGGACATGCGCCCGCCTTTGCCCAATTGCGTGCTGTATTTTTTGTTAAACGCGCGCAAAAGCCAATTGCAGCCGACAAAAACAAAAGCACACGCACAAGCGTGTGGTCAGCTTTCTGAATCCCCTACATGAGGTCTTGTGCTTCGCGAGTATGCTGCGCACTGCAACGCAAGGCGCGAGACCTAAAACGTGTATGTGTGGTGTGGGTATATATTAGCTTCATAAATCTGCTATATAAATAGCAGATTTATATAGATAATATATAGCTATATAAATGTTGTCTATAATTATTCGTTCATTTTGGGATATAATGGCATCTAAAGTTGAGCCTTTGTTGTGGGTTTATCCCCCGCATTGTTGTGTGAGATCTTTACTGAGTAGGACTTTGTTTAAAGATTGGATTAGTGAGTCCTTCTCGTTGTTCCAGTGTAGGTTGAAGTCCCCTAGGATTATGTTGTGTGTGTTAGAGATAGAGCATTGCGTTATCTGATCTGATAGTTGTTCACGGAAAGCAAATGTGTTTCCTGGTGGGTGGTGGAGGAGGTGAAATTTCATCACATTATTGTCTTTTTGCGTTATGGTGGAACAGAGATATTCAAATATGGGGTAAGAGAGGGTCTTTGATTCTGCAATCTTGATGCTGTTTTTGTGGATGATGGCTATGCCACCTCTTTTGTGGTCATCCCTTTCCTTCTTAATGATGGAGATACCTGGGGGAACTGGGAGGTCAAGGATTGGATAGGGAGATGCATTTAGCCAGGTTTCTGTGATGAATGCAATATCAATGACATGATGTAGGATAGCTTCTGCTGGCTCTGTAGCATGTTTGGTTACTGACCTACAGTTTGTGAGTATGCAGTAGTGTTGCTGCTCACCTACATGTTAATCCACTCACCCGTGCACACTATCTTCAGAGATCTACCCGTTCCCCCTTTCAACAACCCTGAATCATCCGTGCATCTACAGGTCCCATCTGTCCAGAAACCCATCTACATCAGGCACATGGAAACTCACCCATCAATAACAAACACCTATCGGCTTTGTCAAAGTATGGTTTTCTTTGTCTACAAAATGAAAGAAGGTGGCAGGCGTTTTTGGTACCTTACAATTACTTTGTCATAACCCCTGTATCTTCACATAAGGCCAGCGTGGACGCTGCATTGTGTGCAAAGAACGTAGATTCCTGTCAATCACAGTCAACTTTCTGACACTTCAGCACAAGTCAGGAAAACTGTTCTATGCCAAAGGGTAATTTTAGCACACATTCCAATTTAAATTTAGAAGTAAATTAGCGAGTTAAACGTAAGAGCTTTTCCTGCTCTCCAATTTCAGCAATTTTGTAATCAAAAGAATTGAGAAGAAATAAGAGCAAACACTAGTGCGTCATCAGTTTTGACTTTAATTGACTCGCATTGATTGGCACGTGTTCGATGGCCCCATGGGGATTGCAATAACTTCTTCTGCGTATGAAGTAGAATTAAAAATCAAGGCGCAGAATGCAGAGTTTTTTAGCCGCGTTCAGGAAGTCACTTAACCATTAGTGAGCTGCCAAACGGTCGCGCTATATGCGTGTAAAGCAGGTAAGTCCTGGCAGATTTTCAGAACAACCAATGGCTGTGTTATTAAATTCCATTTAGGTTTAATGTATGTACATATATGTTTTGTTGATAACAGGAGAATGTGGCAAGAGTATGGGCCTCCTGGAACTATACTGGGCACCCCTGCCTTCAAAGGAGTGGACATGGAAACAGGGGTACAGAAAGATGGGGGCCTGGTGGGACAGCGGTACATGGAGCGGGGGGCAGAGGGTCATGGAAACAGGATGTGTGTGAGCAGGTAATAAGGTTAATGTGGGAAAGTGGGCCTGTTGGACAGTAAAAGAGTACAGACAATAAAGTGGTCCTAGACTTTGATATTTGATGTTACAATAAATGATACAAGTGTTTTATATTTCTTATGCGATTAAATCCTGTAATAGAAAAAGAGAGGCAATAACCAAATACATTCGCAATTGAAAACAGTACCCACTGATATAGTAAATACCAAAAGCACATTTAATTATTTCTCAGCAAATATTCACATTAGTTTTAGAAAAAACAATCGAACATATATTGAGGAAAGGTGGGGTTACTAAAAGGGAGCGTGTAGAGAAGTGAAGAGATTAGTGCTCATTTGAAAGGACAAAGAAGTTCGGAAAGAATAAAAAGAACACTGGGGCATATTACCAAGGGCATTATCGCCGCTTTAGCGGGCATGTTTCCCGCTAAAGCGGCGATAATTTTATCACCCTATTACCTAGCTGTCGCTAACACCAGTTAGCATCAGCTAATAGGCGATAGCGGGAATTTAGGGGCCCACTCTGCATGTCAGCGATGATTATCGCTAATGACATGCAAAGCGGGCGTGCCAAGATGTTAGCGACTGGAAACATTCGCTAACATCGCTATCCCCTATTACCAACTTTTGGAAATAATCGCGCTAAGCGCGATTATCTCCAAAAGCTAACGCCTGCCCAGAGCAGTTCTTAGCCATGTTATCCAATCGAAGGTGGATAACATGGCTAAGAGCATTGTCACGATAATGCATGAATATCGCTGATTTTACAGCGATATTCATGCATTTCCCACGATTTTTACCGCTTTTGAGATAAACCTTGATAATATCAAGGTATCTCAGCGGTAAAAATCGTCCGAGTGCGGCGATAATTTAATGCCCGCTAACCAAGCTTAGCGATAATTATCGCTATAGCTTGGTAATATGCCCCACAATATTTCTGCTGTATAGTGTCAAGCTAAGGCCAAACTCCTTAGTGATTGAAAGGGCCTGCCCCTGTTCATCATTCAAAACATAGCCATTATCCTTGTTTTGCCGTGGCACGGCGAAAGTTCATCTGTGATCAAGGTTGAGGGGAGGGGGGTACATAGGGTACAGACCCCTGTCACCTCACTTCCTGAATACTAAATGGCCCTCAAGACCTGGCTGATCAAATAGGCCTCCGGGACCTGCACGCGCCTGGATTTCCTACCGGGTGATTATTTGCGCTTTATAAATCCTCATTGATTCATTGAGTATTCCATCTTTGTAGGGTTAAGGTTTTCTGCCTGCTTCATGATCTGGTGTTCTAATGTTATGTTATGTTATGTTGATTTGGAGTGCGGTATAATCTCCTGCCTGTGGTATCTCTGTGCTTGAGCAGGAGTGTAGGCGTGTGGTCCCCACAGATTTATTCGAAAAGCCAAGTCTTCCGATTTTCGCAAAACTCAAGGTATGTGGAGGAGGTTCTGATATGTTGTGGGAGGTTGTTTCATGTTTTGGGTGCGATGTAAGAGGACAAGCGACCTCTTGCTCTGCTTTTGTGAATGTGTGAGGGTGTGCAAGTGAGAATGAGGCGGAGCATAGGTGTTTTCATGGGTTGTGAAAGAGTATGTGGCTGTTCAGGTAGGTGGATCATGTGGTAAGAAGGGTTTTGTAGGTTTGCATAGGATGTTTTAATTGGCTGGGTTTGTGAACGGGGAGCCAGTGAAGCTCCCCGAGGTGAGGTGAGACGTGGGTACGACAAGGAAGGTTGAGTATGAGTCTTGTGGCAGTGTTCTGGATGGACTGAAGTCTGTTCAGGAGTTGCACAGTCTAGTGTTTGAGAGTATCTTTTGGCCCTTCCTAATAAAAGATCCTGGGGCAGATGTATCAACATAACCATTTGCGATTTCTAAATAGCGATTTTTAAGGAATCGCTATTTGGAAATCGCAAAATGGGATGTATGTAAAAAATCGCAATTTTTTAGCGATTTCTTAATCTTCCTTATTTGCGAATTCGCAATTTGTGAAATCGCAATTAAGAAATAATTTCCCATTCATTCCTATGGGCCAGGAGGCCCATAGGAATGATTGTGAAATTAATCTCAATTTGCGATTCGCAATTAGCTAATCGCAAATTGAGAATAATTTCAAGGGTGCAGGGGTGTCTCAAGGACACCCTGCTGCACCCCTGAAATGTACATGTGTGTGCATATGGCGCACATACATGCCCTATGGGCATGTGTGTGCGTCACATGCCACCTTAAAAAATGCCAAATTGTGCATTTTACAAAGAATTCGCAAATTACCATCAACTAAAAGTTGGTGGTAATTTGCGATTTCTTAACCAAAATTCGCAAATCAAAAATGCTACATACATAGCATTTAAGGAATCTCAAAATTGCGTTTCCTTAAATGCTATGGCAAAATAAGGAATCGCACATTTTTGCTATTCCTTAAATTGCGAATTTTTGATGCATGCCAAAACATGCAAATAGACCGTTTGCGATTGCAAAAGGCTTGATACATCTAGGCCCCTGTTTCCGAGCCGCTTTAGCTCCACCACTGGGCACCATCTTCTTAGGACCTGGTTTCACTTTTGTGAAAAGGTTTTTATGTGCTCCAGGGAGTGAAAACTGTGTAGCAGAGGTAAGGCATGTTATCTCTTGTAGTGTGGGGGGTTGTGAGTGTTGTGGGGTCAGGTGAACACGTGATGATCACACATCATAATACGTAAGGTGAAATCTTGTTATGTTTTGCACAAAAGTTCACTTCTCCCCACTCCAGTCCTTGTTCCTACATGTGGGCAGCTGCTTTGCGTACAAACTGCAGCACCTTGGAAAAGAAAAGGTAGAGCTTTTGCAGGACTTCCAGAGGCAGTGGGGGATGGGCTGATATCGAACTTGAGATAGCTGCCAGAGGTCCGTGACTCTGAAAGACTGGGATACTCAGTGGAGCAGATAAGAGCCAGTTGGATTGAGAGGGTTCAACTATTCCCATAAGATCTCATTCTTGCATCTCTGGCAAAGGAAATGCAGCGATGAAAAACATGAACAGGTAGCCCATGCTCTTTTCTGCTAAGTCAGCGGAGAGATTTGTTCTACTGCCCTGGCAACGTCCACCCGCCATAACAGCAGAACTGTCGAAGGCACTGAAGCTTTGCTGTGCAGCACCTAGTTTAACCCTTTGGGCGTGGCCGGAATTTCCGCGCTGTAGCAGGAAAATTCCACGTGTGCGCACATGCCCACTGTGACGTCGGATGGCCCCCAGGTGTTAATGCACCCAAACAGCAATGTTTTGTTGTTTTTTCATCACAGTGGGAGTTTGGTATTGAAAAAAATAGCCTGATACGCTGGAGTTTTTCGCCCAGTATGCAGAAGGACATTTATTTGTTTTCCTGTTTTGGATCGCCAGGCTTACCTGGCAGACCCGTCTAGGAAAAAAGTATTCAGCGACATCCACTCTAACCAGGACAGAAGGTCTAGGGGACTGTGACCAATGACCCTATGTCAGCTGGCTCATCAGTGGAAGGTTTCTGCTGGCAGGACCAGCAAAGGCTCCTCCAGGAGAAACACAGCTGTTTATCCGATTCTAAATACAGCAGGAAACTGCAAGCTTAGCAGACAGGGTACTCGTCCACCTTTGTAGGCATTATCCTGTATGCCAAATTCGAAGGGCACGATTCACAACGCTAAACTGTTATGAAAGTCTAACTTTACGACTTTCGGTATTCACAAAGGGCATTTACGAGTAGTAAAGTTCGACATTTGGCTCTGTTAAACTTAAGATTTGGTCTTAAGTTTAAATGAGACAAAAACGTAAGTTTAAATGAGAGAAAAGTCTAATTTAACTACTCATAAATACCCTTTGTAAATACATAAAGTCATAGAGTTAAGACTTTCATCTCAGTTTACCTTTGTGAATCAGGCCCTGAACGTGCACCTACGTTAAATTTCCATATCTAGCAAAATAAGAAACAGTCCTGTGCCAAGAAAAAAATTCAAGGGAAATTATTTTATGTTGGTGCAAAAATTAACTTTACTACTTAAACTTGATTAAGAATTTTGACTGGTCTTTTTCTAATAACAATAATTAGAACATTGAATTGTTGGGAACTCAGTTGAAGACCATTTGCTCCAACGCTTTAGTACTTCTCTTTCTGTTTATTTTAGTATATTCTCTAGTTGGTGGCTGGAAGGTTCTCATAGAATTGCAGCCCTTTTGACTTGGTCAGTTGTTAGAGGCCTTCGTGCTCGTTATGTGCTCTAGCCTGCCTAGAACTCGGGAAGAGGGCCTTTAACACCACATACATAAAAAATACTTGTAATACTACTACTACTACTACTGTTATTAATAATAATAATAATAATAAGAAGAAGAAGAAGAAGAAGAAGAAGAAATATGTGTTATGTCCACCCCTCACACCTGTCTTACCATCTCTGTCTTTTAAATGGGGAGCGCACAAAAACCATCACTTGTAAGTACATCTCCTGCATCGTTTTTCATCATCATCCTGCCCGGACCGTGCCACTGGTCTAATCCGAAGAGAATCCCAGCGCCTACTGGGGAGCGAACAGCATCTCCTTAAATCCTAAAAGTGGACACTTTCTGCATTGTTCGATCTACATCCAGCACTTCATAAATCCGAATTCCAAACACAATGATTAAAATCTTTATTATTAATAATATTATTATTATTGTTATTACTATTATTATTATTAGTAGTAGTAGTAGTAGTAGTAGTGTTGCTAATATTGTTTTTTATTGCTGTTGGTATTATTATTATCATTAGCGGTAGTAGTAGCAGTACTATCAGGGCCGGACAGGCCATAGCGGGCACCAGGCAATCCCCCGGTGCGCCGCACGGGTGGGGGCCGGTTTTGGGCGCCTGGAGGCCGTTTTTGTTACAGGGCCCTTTTTTGCAGCATAGCTGCAAAATCGGCCCTGTACCAAAAACGGCCGAAAAACGGCCCTGGCAAAGAGCTCGGCGGCACCTCCAACCCCCCGAGTGGGGAGTGGGGACCGGCCGAGCACTTTGCCAGGGCTGGTTGTGGTTCCCAGTCCGGCCCTGAGTACTATTGGTATTATTATTGATATTATTATGATTAGTAGTAGTAGTGTTGTAGCTACTATTTTTATATTTTATTGTTGTTATTTTTATTATTATCAGTAGCGGTAGTAGTAGCAGTACTATTGGTATTCATATTAATAATATTGATATTATTATGATTAGTAGTAGAAGTAACACTACTAGTGGTAGCGTTTTTATAGGTAATATTATCTGTAGATACAGTACTAATAATAATAACTACAACAAGAATGATAACGCTGCTGTTAATAATAATTCTAATAATAATAATGCTATAATAACAAACAAAATGCAAATACAAGTATTGTCATTATCATTAATATTAGTAGTAGTGGCGGTAGTATTGTTATAGATGAAAATGACCACATTAAGAATTTTTTTATTTTTATTTATAAGCATTTTATTTTTAGCAGTATTAATATTATTATTACTATCATTATTATCTGTAACAATACTACCACCACAACTAATATCTATAGTGATAATAACAATAATTGTATCTGCATTTTGCTTATTCCCATAGCCTCCACAAAGCTACCTTAAATTCAAGTAAAATCGTTCAGCGCTGAACAAACACTCCAACATCGTTTGTTTTGTCGATTTGAACAAAAATAACCAACTATACAAACACATCATAGAGAAATCATTTCTCAAGTCAGTAAAAATCCACCTCACCACATGCTTTGTAAGTTCCAGGTGTAATATTAATTGTCATTCTCTGCTTTCACGAGGTTGTTTACAGACTAATCTGGACCGAGGTGTTTACCCCACTCTACGCCCCCCCTACCTCCCCCCCCCCCTGTACCAGCTGTTGATATCCTTCCCTTGTTTACCCATGTATTGTTTGATTTTTTATTTGGCAGTACATAACATTTGCATTTTTGCTCTCGTTTCACAGCTGTTGTTTTTATTTCTTGATAGCGCTGCTGTTCCAACTTCTGCTTGTATTTTTGCTCCTTTTGTAAGGCTCTCCCACACCCCCTGGGAGCAGTTCCCACAGATAACTGTTAACAAACAAATAAACTAAACACAAACGCGCACACGCCTCTGATTATTTCAGATGACAAAAAGACTCTTCCAATGAGTTTGAACAAAGCTTCGTCGTCCTTGGCTGCTCGTGAGTTCGATCCAGGGATGCGCCGCACGCCACGTCACTGCGTGATGTCAACCAGTGGTTCCGCCGCACACCACGTCATTGCGTGATGTCAACCAGTGGTTTTTAGGGCTACAAAATCGCAGAACCGTGGCAGCAAGATTGGGTGTTTATTTACTGTAATGTAGCTTTCAGGAACTTTACTAGCAGCAGTAATTATTTCTAGCAGGATTATATGAACAATCTTTAAGAATATATATAGTCATTTGCTCTGTCCAGGTTGTATTTTCCTCTCACCTCATGTTATTGGCTGTATGGTGAGTGGTTCCACCTTTTATGGAGTCTTTGCATTGTGGTGCATGAAGAACTATTTTACGTCTCAAAGGTACACTGAATCATCACATATTTAACTCATAAATCCATTTTATACTGAAAACGAGCTTTTTTGTTTTGTTTTTTCTCTGCAGCAGGGGCCATGTCACTTTGCGTCAGACATTTGCAGAGAAACGAGAAATAGCTAATAAATAGTTTATGCTCTATGTTAGTGCACTAAATATGTCACTTAATTAGGTTTTGCTCAAATACTTTACATCACTTGGATACTAAAATAAAACTGCTACCTTAGGAAAAAAAAAAATAATAATAATAATTTATTCACGACTTCTGAGTATTTTTCCCTTTCTGAATTTCCCATTGTTCCCCGCTCTGCTTCCTCTTGACTTTCCATTTATGTTTATTTACAGCTGGTTTCCCACTGTATAGATTTCCCCATTCTTCTTCCTTCCGTGTTTTCACTGGAAAAACAGGTTTGCCAAAGCCAATGGGCCTGGCTTAAATGAACTAACATATGCATATACAGGCATGCACAGATGCTGTAGACACGTTATCATATTAAAGCCAGGCCTTTTGGCTTTGCTAATACTTCTATTGTCTGCTTGTTGTATAGTGCTAATGCTGCATGGTCTTCCGGAGGTGACTATGGGGCATATTACCAAGGGCTAGTATCGCCGCTTTCTCGGCGAATTGTGCAGAGAAAGCGGCGATACAGCTAGAGCCCTATTACCAAGGGCACTTTAAAGCCTAGGCCGAGCTCACTTTGCATGTCGGCGACAAACATCGCTAATGACATGCAAAGTGGGCGTTCCCACATCCAACCACATGTAAAATGTGGTTGGAGGTGTGAACACCCTATTACCAAGGCAGGCGTTGGGAGACAAAAACCTGCGATAAACTCATTTATCGCAGGTCACCCAACGCCTGCTCCGACCAGGCGTTAGGCATTGTTAACATGGGGGTGTGGATCATAAAGCTGAATCCACCCCCCCATATTATCAAGGCCCACATTAGCGCATGAAAACAACGTTTGTTTTCACGCGCTAATGTGCCATATCGCCGACTATCGTCGGATTTCTAATCGCCTGCCTGATGCGCATTGATAATTGCGCGCTAATTAGGCGATGAAATCTGGCGATAGCCGGCGATACGGAGATGTGCGTTGTGCATTTTGCAACGCACACCTCGGTAATATGCCCCTATATGTTTTAGAACCCCTGCCTCACCCTTCCTCCACCCCCCCAACACCCCCGAAACATTGGCTCACCTATAAAGCACACCATGCAGGTACATCCCTATCCCTTTCCCCGGCCACTAGCTTTAGAAATAAATACAATGAAACATCTCCCAGGACATGTACCAAATCAAAATCAGCTGCAATTAACACAGGTGGTGCGACAGGCACACTGACCGGCACTAATAACAAGCATTGGAAATGCAATAGGTCTCGCATTAGGAAAGTTTGAGCTATTGGTCTTATAAATTACATTTTTTTTTATTTATGTATTTGTTAAAATAGCTAAATTAATAGCTCTGTCATTTACAATGCCAATAGTTATAACTTTCGCAAATGTGACACCTATAGCATTTGTAATGCAACATGTTTTTTATTTACGTGACTTAGATGTATTAATATTACAAATAACAATGGCTTTTATTTTTTTTTGTTAAATTGTTAAATACTGTATTTAATTTGTAATGGCAATAGCTTAAACTTTTGTAAATAACTTTTGTGAAGATTATATTCAGTGTTTTTTATTGTGACGAAAATCCAAGAACAGAAGTGAAATATTAACATCTTTTTTGTGATTTGTAATAAGGCTTGAAAGCTTGAAAACAGCTTGAAACAGTGTTGCCTGTCGTGAACTGAGGGCTATAACTCACTGTGTAATGCACTATGTAAAGGCGACCACAAAATACAGAAACTGTGAATTGAACTTTACAGGTTTGAAATTTAAATAATTCCTTTCTGAGGCCGTACATAAATAATTCATATGTGGGAAAGAAGGGTGGTGGTTGGTGTGGTGTGCATGTATAATAGAGATTGTTTGGAATGAATACCGGGAACGCAGCAATTAATTTGAACCGGTGGTTTCCAGGGCTCAGTACGGGCACTTTATTCTCAGTGTCGGCGCTAATGACAGTTCACACATGGTGGCGCTGTCTGTTTAATTATAAGATGAGAGCAACAACAGTATTTAATAATTCAAAATACATTGAAAATGGCAATTGAGACTATTCCATGCCATTCGTATTGGGAGTCCTGGAATAGTTTGAATTGTTACACTTGTAACATTGCAATGTGTTGTAGTTGTACTGGTACTTTTATTGGCAGTGCAGGCTGCAGTGGCATCCAAAGAAGGGCCCTGACACTTACTTTTTTTTCAAATATAAATTACGCACTAGTTTCAATAACAATATAGAATTATGCAGAAAAGGAGGCATCTGTGTAAATTTAAGATGATACAGGGGAAGCAGCGAGGAGAGTGCTCTGATTGTGGAAAACAAGCAGCAAGGAGAGAGAGAGAGAGAGAGAGAGAGAGAGAGAAAGAGAGGGAGTGGGGGAGAGAGAAAGAGAGAGTGGGAAAGAAAGAAAGAGAGAGAGTGGGAGAGAGAGAGAGTGGGAGAAAGAGAGAGAGTGTGAGAGAGAGCCAGTGGGAGAGTGGGAAAGAGAAAAAGAGAGAGAGAGTGGGAGAGAGAGAGTGGGAGAGAGAGAGAGAGAAAGACAGAGTGGGAGAAAGAGAGTGAGAGAGGGAGAGTGGGAGAGAAAGAAAGAGAGAGTTTGGGAGACAGGGAGAGAAAGAGAGGGAGAGAGAGAGAAAGAGAGAGAGTGGGAGAAAGAGAGAGTGGGAGAAAGAGAGAGAGTGAGAGAAAGAGAGACAGTGGGAGGGAGAAAGAGAGAGAGAGTGGGAGAAAGAGAAAGACAGAGAGTGGGAGAAAGAGAGGGAGAGTGGGTCAGAGAGAAAGAAAGAGAGAGGTTGGAAGGGAGAGAAAATGAGGGAGTGGGAGAGAGAGAGAAAGAGAGAGGGTGGGAGGGAGAGATCGAGGAAGAGAGAGTGAGAGAGAGAGAAAGAGAGAGAGTGGGAGAGAGAGAGTGGGAGAAAGAGAGAGAGTGAGAGAGAGAGAGAAAGAGAGAGGGTGGGAGGGAGAGAGCGAGGAAGAGAGAGTGAGAGAGAAAGAGAAAGAGAGAGAGTGAGAGAGAGAGAGAAAGAGAGAGAGTGGGAGAGAGAGGAAGAGTGAGAGAGATAGAGAAAGAGAGAGAAAGAATGAAAGTAAAATAGAAAGGAGAGAGGAGAGACGCAATGAGGGACAGAGAGAGACAAAGGGACAACGAATTTGCGTGAGATAGAGGTAGAAGAGAGAGAGACAGAGTGAGAGATAGAATAGAGAGTACAGAGGAAGATGTTGTTGCTTCTTTGCGCCTGTCTATCACAAAGCATGGGGCCAGATCAGGCCTCAGGCATGGAGTGGCAGTTTTTGCAGTCTGGATGAAATAGCTACGCCTGCACCCTTTGATCGCTGGTGCACGGGAGTATCAGATCTGAGCTGAGACTTTACTCTGGAATATATTTGTTCATTTTGTCCCGGTTTTTAGATCCCGATCTTTACATTCAGATATAATTACAGCAATATTTCATGCACTTTGTCTCCGCACTTCAAGGATAGCAGTGGTGATTTGATGCATCTGATATTTGATGGCACTTTTTATTCAGATGGTTCCAGGAGACGACGTTGGTATTATGTGTGATTTCTTCTAATTTTGAACAGGGGTCGCATCGCACTAATCCCGGTCTCAGAGATGAGGAGAACCTCAGGTATCTGACCGGTGACAAGATCATTCATGAGTGAACTATCGGTTCTGAGACATAGAACAGAAGGAGAGCCAAGATAGCGCTGTTGGTCAGAGTGCACGGGTGCATTTGAACGGCGCTATGCGCAGGGCATGGCCGTGCCTGTGAAAGATGACAAACAGGTGACAAGATCATTCATGAGTGAACTATCGGTTCTGAGACATAGAACAGAAGGAGAGCCAAGATAGCGCTGTTGGTCAGAGTGCACGGGTGCATTTGAACGGCGCTATGCGCAGGGCATGGCCGTGCCTGTGAAAGATGACAAACAGGTGACAAGATCATTCATGAGTGAACTATCGGTTCTGAGACATAGAACAGAAGGAGAGCCAAGATAGCGCTGTTGGTCAGAGTGCATGGGTGCATTTGAACGGCGCTATGCGCAGGGCATGGCCGTGCCTGTGAAAGATGACAAACAGGTGACAAGATCATTCATGAGTGAACTATCGGTTCTGAGACATAGAACAGAAGGAGAGCCAAGATAGCGCTGTTGGTCAGAGTGCACGGGTGCATTTGAACGGCGCTATGCGCAGGGCATGGCCGTGCCTGTGAAAGATGACAAACAGGTGACAAGATCATTCATGAGTGAACTATCGGTTCTGAGACATAGAACAGAAGGAGAGCCAAGATAGCGCTGTTGGTCAGAGTGCACGGGTGCATTTGAACGGCGCTATGCGCAGGGCATGGCCGTGCCTGTGAAAGATGACAAACAAGCAGATCATAGATGGAATCGAAGCTGTACCGAGGTGGGGGCTAAAGGAAACCAAAAGAAGTGAACAGTTGCAAAGGGACAACAAATACAGTCAGATGAAGGGCAGGCGACAAACAAGAAAGGAAACAAGACGGAGGGCATTGCTGTGGGGAGGGGGGGAGGAGAAATGCACACGGCGGGCAGGGGAGAGGGCGGAGCGGGGAGAGCGGTATGAGGGTGTGAAGCAGCCGGGGCCTTTGAAGTGAAGCTAAGCTTCACTTCAAAGGTGTGGGAGGAGTGTGGCTTTGGGAACAGATGGCGATTTGATGATGTGCACGCGCATTTTAGGTCAATGCGCTTGCGCATTGACCTAAAAGCGCACGGGCACAGCACCAAATCGCCACAGTTAGTTAAACTTTGTTTAAAGCCCTATAGTCTCGCTTCTCTCAATGCGCATGCGCATTGATAGGTCACGAGACCTAAAAACCAGCAGTGCCCTTAGGCCCAAAGCCAACGCTCTGAATCGTAGTCCATTTTAAACTGTGTTTATAACGGGCCACAACTGAGACCTCTGTAGTTGAGGCTGAAGCCTCTGCGAGTTTCTCACAGTGCCTGTCAATAAATTAAAGCAACTTTATTTTTAAAAAAAAGAAAAAGATGTATTTACCTGTGTGTGAGGGAACTTAAGGAACGCCAAGCATAGCCTGTCTGGGCATCGTGCAAAGACCTTACAGGACAGAGCCACAGCAGCTCCAGCGCCGACGGAGGGGGCGTGCTCAGGGACTCTGGTCTGCAGGTGCAGGTAAGACTGATTTGGGGGCAGTCGGCCTCAGGGGAACAAGCTTGCCAAAGAGTACTCTGGCTCTGGAACACTTTTGACTTTCAAACAGAGCCGGAGTGGGACTTCTGAGACTGGGACTATAGAGGGGCTTCATCCGAATGTCACCTATAGTGAATGGGGAATAACTCGCGCAGCTAGAGCTAGGAGAGAGTGGAACTCAGGTACCAACCTAATAAACAGTAGAGCCCCGACCTCTCGGGACAGTGGAATTTGTTTGCGATTGTCATATTTCCCTTTGTGACTGTAGATGTAAAATAAATGCCTCTTTTTTCATAAAAGCAAGTATTTGACTGGACAATCATTCATTGCTTCTGCTGGGCGTATTTTGAGTTGTGAGCCTGTGTTCACCCACCTGTATCTACCACCCCCACAGAAGCCTTGGACCGTGCTGCTACTGAGAGTCAAATGCTGAAGAGGTACTTGGTGCTAAGGTTCTACAGTAGGTTGGGCCCCGGACATCAGGAGTTAAAGACCTCACTCTCCACAGTTGAGAGTAGTAACCCCTGCTGGCCATCTGAATGGGGTTCTGATACCTAGTATTATAGGGAAACCCTCATGCTTACCTTGAGTGTTGGACTTGGCTCTTTTTGCAGGGTCATCCCTGAACTTTTTGCCTTCCTTCTGTATTTTTTCTGACCTGTTTTTGTGGGTTGTATAACTCTGGGCACTTTACCACTGCTGATCAGTGCCAAAGTGCTTATGCTCTCCCTATGGTAAATTGATGTATGGATTAGTGACTCCATGATTGGCCTATTTGATTTACTGTCAGACCCTAGTACAGTGCACTGCGTGTGCCCAGGGCTTGTAAATCAAATGCTGCTGGTGGGCTTGCAGCACTGGTTGTGCCACCCACAAAAGCAGCCTGTAAAGTGTGTCTCAGGTCTGCCATTGCAGAGCCAGTGTGCAGTGTGGTACTGCCATGTTGACTGGGCAAGTGCACCCACTTGACAGTCCCTAAACCTTCCCTTTTCTGCATATTAGTCATCCCTATGGTAGGCCCAAGGGCAGGGTGCATTCCAAGTATAAGGTAGGACATGCCCTGGTGTGAGTGGCATGTCCTAATATTGAATTACAGCCATTTTAGTTTTTCACTATTGCAAGGCTACCTGTTCCCCTGGCAGTTTGATTATTACAATTTATAATCCTAACTGACTCAGGGAACTAGGTAGACATGTGAGTTTAGTATGCCTGAACTCAGAATGATAAAATACATATTTTAGTGAAGTTGGTTTTAACATTCTGTGTTTGAAAATACCACTTTTAGAAATTAGCTATTTTCTTGTCTAACCATCCAAGCCTGCCTCTGCTAGGTTGTGTATTCTTTGTCTGGAGTTTGAGTGACAGGGGCTGGGGGATTCCAGGAGACAGGGTGAGTCAGCACAGGGCTGATTAGAGAGATCTGCATGTAGATGGGTGGGAGGTGTTGCACCTGCACCTGAATAGGGCTGTGCCTTCCCTTCACAATGCTGGCTCCACCTCCTGTGGTGCGTCTGATGTCCCTGGTCTGCACTGTGAAAGGAAAGAAGGAGTCTTGTCAACAAAGTGCTCCAGGACTGACCAGTACTGGTTTGGACTAGGCAAAGGCCTCTCTGCCTTCAGCGAACAAAGAGAAAATGAGGACAAAAGGGGAGACCTAGACCCCAGAACTTTAGATCACCTTTAGGAAACAAGAAGAAACCTTTGCTGAGGAGAGGAACCAGATAAACTGAGGAGGAGACTATCCCTAAAGCTGAGTGCTGTTTGGGGGATTGGCCTGCAGTGGTTGCTTGACTGCCAAAGAAAGGAGAAAGGACTTTTGTGCTACTTTCATTCAACTTGTGAAGGATCTCCAAGCTTGAGATAAAGCTTGCCTCCTGCTGAAGTCTCAGGGACAACAGACTTCACCCACCAGCTCCCCAAGAGTTATTTTGAAGTGCGTGCTGTTGTGTTGGGACTTCTGAGGGACTGCGTGTCACAAGGATCTGGAAGCGTGATTCACGAAGGAGAATAGTGTCGCCGCCGCAGCAGCTGTCGTCGCATCACTAAAGAAGGGTGTAACCGCTTCCGCTTCGCAAAGCAGAAGCACCTCGCATTGCCGGAGAAGAGTGCACTGTCGACGTCACATCAGATGCCGTCGCATCAGATGCTGTCGCATCATCAAAGAAGCGTGTCCCCGCCGCAGCCGCTGTCGTCGCATCACTGAAGAAGGATGTCGCCGCTGCAGCTGTCGCATCGCATCGCCGAAGCGCCTCGCATCTCCGGAGAAGAGGATCAATGTCGCATCAGACGCCGCTGCAGCACCGAAGAAGCGTGTTGCAGGGCTTGTCGCGGCTCAGAAGAATCATTGAGTCGCTGCATGGTTGTCGGGCGTGCACGCATCGTGTCGCATCAAGAAGAAGACGCCATTTTGTTTTATTGCACCGGATCTTCATCGCATCACGGCGCTGCTGGTCGCATCGCCACGGAAGCGCAGTAAGAAACCGACGCCTCACCTCTCCACTCCGAGAAGAACCGACGCATCCCCTATGCATCAGTAGGGACCTGACACATCACCGTTCTTGCGTGTAAGGAACCGACGCATCACCTTCCCTGCAACACTTTCATTGTATAGCGTTATGCATCCAAAGGTACTTTGAACTCAAAGTGTCCCATTTTACATCTTAAGAGAACTGAGCTAATTCTACCATTTTTGAATTACAGTATTGTGGATTTTTGTCATTTGTTGTCTTGTGTTAAATCTATATAAAGAATACTTATTTTTAAAATACAACTGGTGTGGTGTCCATCTGTAGTGTTGTCACTGGGTTACTGTATGTGTTCACAAATGCTTAACACACTGCCTCTGAGATAATCCTCGCTGCTCGTGCCAAGCTACCAAGGGAGTGAGCAGGGGTTATTTTAGGAGTGTACACCCTTACCCTGACTAGGCGCAAGGGTCCCTATTTGGTCAAAGGTACCTACCTCTGCCAACTAGAGGCCCCCAAATCTAACATCGAGGTATATTCAGTCCGTATTTTTGGATCCCACCTTTAGTCAGCATCTTTTATAAACAAATCCTTCACACCCTGGGGGTATCATTTTATCAGGGTGGGGTGAGGAAGGCATTGATAAAGCATGCCATAAGATGTGGGTGAGGCTTCCTTGTCCAGTATATCTGGTGCATTGATCTACCCTTTGAGATTGGTTACTCTACCAATCTCTTTTTGGTGGAGGAGCCTGATCGCCATCGCATTGTGTGTAGGTACCTGGGAGAATTGCATCCAGAAAATACTGGAACCCTCAGTATTGGTATTCTGAGTGTGACAATACTGCATAGCAGTATAAAAGCCAAAAAGTGCAATTTGTTCAATATCAGTTGCGTGAAAACTGCAGGGCCTCATTTAGGGTTCAACGGATATAACTCCATTCATCAGGGTAGCAAAGGATAGTACCTCCAATATTCTAACTTACTACTGTTGGTCACATTTAGAGGTGACAGGTGGCCCAGCGGACATCTCTGTGCTTTGAACAGAATCATTGTCACAGCAGGTCCCTTTAAGGTACAAAACTTTGGTAAATGGTTTTGACAGCTGTTCACCGAACTTGTAAACTTTTTTATTTTTCAGAAACAAATTCCCAAAGCAGACATTTCTTTCATCTAAGTAAACAGGTGGGGTTTGCTGGAATTCACTTGTTTCCGTCTGGCTATTTTTATAAACCCTACCACCTCTGCAGGACAGCCAACCCTATTCAGCACCAACGCTCACTGACCACTCATGTAACGGCCCGTATCTCTAATGACCCTGCTGATGAACGGGGTGTTCTTGGTTTTTCCACCTTCAATCGCTATGAGGTCCTTGCTGACATTGATTGATGTACGTGCACCTTGGGTTCCCACAAATACGATCTACCTTGGTTATACCATGGAGGGAGCGGGGTGGAGAGTACAAGATGTTGGGCACCTTCCGGGAGGCCATGAGCAACATTCTATCACCGGTGTGCAGACTTTTTAACTCACCTACAATTTCCTCACCAAATATGCCGGCTTGCAGTTATTGTCCTGTTAACAGTCCTTGTGGGTCAATTAGGAACCATAGGCAGAGGTCCTTGTCACAGCCAGAGCTATCTGCAACAGTCATCCACAAGGCCACCTGTTGCTATATGAGACTTAACCGACTCTACCCCTAAAACCTGTACGCACCTGATCAACATAGGTATAAGCCTGGTAGCAGTGAGTTGTTTTTTCCTACTAGAGTACTCTCCTCCACTAGCCACTGCCTAGACAGGGGTAGGGGAGCAGGGTGTAGCACTGTTGACACACCAGATACAAATCGCCCAGTCCTTCCCTTCAAACTGCTCTCCTGGAACATCGCCGGGCTAGCTTCAAAACTGGATTGCCCAGACTGGGCCCAGTTTATTGATTTTCATGATCTCTGCCTTTTTCCAGGAGACATGGTTCACCAAGGTGGTGCATTGCATGGGCTATGTCAAATTTAGCAAGGCATCTTCAACTATGGACAAAGATAGGCCATCGGGGGTCCTATCAACCTAGGTCCGCACAGTCCTCACCTGTAAGGAGGAAGAAGTTCCAATGTCCTCCCAGGATATCCTGTGCATTTCCCTGACCTTTCCGCAAATCATATTGTATGTATGTATGTGTATACATATATATACACATTTACATTTACACTCGCGCACAGTGTAAATGGGGAAGTTGTACCAAAATTGACATGGAGAACCAGCGAAAGAATGAGGACAGTCGTAATGCATTGTGGGGGATGCAGTCCCTTAAACACTGAGAAGAGCTTTTTGAAATCTACAACGATGGAATACATGAATATGAAGCCATTTGGAGGCTAACTGCCTTAACCGTTATTGAAACTTGTACATTTCCTCGTTGCACTAAAGAGACTGAGCAACACTTAATTTAAAATGAAGAAATGCGAAACGACTGGTCCTTTAAATGACTGGAATAATGTCCTTTTTCCATGTCTAACAGTTACGTATTTAAAAACTAAACGAACCCACCGCAAACAGCAGTCAGTGGCATATGATTAAGAGTCATGGGACTCGAAACGCGTAATGCCTGAATAGGCTTTCATTTATTGGAATAAAGATCTTTTTGAAGTCAGATGGTGTGGCCTGTTATCGTTGCTGCAAGAGCGAACGTGTTGTTTCCTGTGTTTTAAGGTGTCTGACACACCTGTAAACGGGCCCACAATCCGCCAGGTAGTGGCATTCCTATTGTCAGAAATCTTGGGACAGAAGCTTGGAGCTTATTAAAGGGATGCCCGCCGGCTGTGACATTGAACAGTAACTGAGCTGTGATGGAAGAGGCCGCTTTGAGAGGCCCGCCTGAACTTGGGAATTGAACTATGAAAACAGCCAGGATTTGCCGTAGGAATCTTTCCGATGCACTTCGTGACTTCAAATATCTAAATTAAAGCTGACCGGAGACTGCAGGAAAACGTGGTGGTAGTGGAACTCACCTTTGGAAACTGTGCTCGAGGTATGGAACTTTTCCTTTTCATGCAAGTTTGCACTCGCGCACAGTGTAAATGGGGAAGTTGTACTGAAATCGACATGGGGAACCAGCGAAAGAATGAGGACAGTCGTAAAGCATTGTGGGGGATGCAGTCCCTTAAACACTGAGAAGAGCTTTTTGAAATCTACAACGATGGAATACATGAATATGAAGCCATGTGGAGGTTAACTGCCTTAACCTTTATTGAAACTTGTACATTTCCTCGCTGCACTAAAGAGACTGAGCAACACTTTATTTAAAATGAAGAAATGCGAAACGACTGGTCCTTTAAATGACTGGATTAATGTCCTTTTTCCATGTCTAACAGTTACGTATTTAAAAACTAAACGAACCCACCGCAAACAGCAGTCAGTGGCATATGATTAAGAGTCATGGGACTCGAAACGCGTAATGCCTGAATAGGCTTTCATTTATTGGAATAAAGATCTTTTTGAAGTCAGATGGTGTGGCCTGTTATCGTTGCTGCAAGAGCGAACGTGTTGTTTCCTATATATATATAAATATATATATATATATATATATATATATATATATATATATATATATATATATAAATATATATATATATATCGGATATGAGATCATCCAAGACACAGTAGACAACCATCCGGAACTCCAAGGTAGGGTTTTATTCGTCAATGCGTTTCGGGAGTCAAGCTCCCTTGTTCACGATGTTAAGCCACCGTTTTTTTCAGGTTAAAATACAAGACACAGTGGTAGTAGAAATTGACAATGGACCCAGTGTTCTACCTATGGGACTCTGCCTGATAGAGTATAGCGGCCATATTTAAATGTGTTACCACCAGTATTCACATATATATATATATATATATATATATATATATATATATATATATATATATATATATATATATATATATATATATATATATATATATATATCAGAATCAAGCTTACTTTCCACTTGTTCTCTGTTATCAAGTTTTAGTTAAAATAAATGGGATTTTATAACCATAATTTACAACTATTAATTGGGAATATCACTTCCTCAATTGTGTATATTTAAATTGAAACACAAATTATTTAAAAAAAATTAAATTGTACATTGTAAAAATTCAAAAAGTGCAAGTGCTTAGTGAATTTGGAATTTTTCAGCTTGTTCAAAGTGTGGCGGCAAGACCCTATTTCTGTTGGGTGCTTGTTCTAACAAATTTAAAGTGCCTGTGCAACAGTACAAATATGCATTATACAATCCTTATTAGTTGGACTTCAAGATGATTCACTATATAGCGAAACCACAAATAGATATAATTCCTCATGACCTATATACAATTCCAGAACAGGTCATTATTCATATCCATTTAAAAGTAAGTTTACAAAAATCTAGAATCATTTTAAAATATGACTACATCTAGCACCTTAAAAGTGCTTGTGCAAACAGTGATAACTTCTCAATGTACACATATCTCTTCCCTCAATGTAAACAAACTTCAATACAGTACCATGATAAAGAATAAAGTGCAAGTGCATATGTAAACTAGATAGAATTTCTCTATGTAAACATTTCACTCTTTTCAATTTCTAGAATCCATTTGAGTACAGTGCAATAATATCATAAAGTGCAAATGCATAATAGTTCCTACATTGAACGAACTATTCCTCCCAACTTAATGACACAGGTCCTATCTTTTCATATATCAGAGTACTACCACTATAAAATTAAAGAATTAAAAAAAAAACAATCAGTTCATGGTCTTGCGTGCAGATTCTCCTATTTTAACTCTTCATCATATTCATCAAGACAGACAGGTATAGAGGTCCTCATCTACATTGAGCCCATATGGTTCCATGCAGTTAAATTCCAGAATGAAGTATGTTTCTAACTTCCGGAGTTCTCTTTCCCTGTCCCCCCCCCTCTTTTTCTTGGGGACCTCTGCTATACATGTATACTGCAGGCTCACAGGGTTATTTTGGTGATGGAACTCAAAGTGCCGGGCAATGGGATACGTTCTGTCTTGATTGATAATCGCTCACCTGTGTTGAAGGATTTATTGGTGAACAGGCAAGGTAGTGCTTCCTATATATAATTTTGGACAGGAGCACTGTAACAGATATACAACAAAATTGCTTTTGCAGGTCATAAAACTGCTGATAGTTACAATTTTATTTAAAAAAAATCTGAAAGCAGTACGGTTCATGCCATGTTGTCATGCATTACATTTAACACATTTTTTAAAACCAGGTTTCTTTTGTAGCCAAGTCGAGGTGCCTTTCTTTTTTTCAATGAATTCACTTTTGACAATCAGGTCTTTGAGAGATTTGGATTTTTTATTTGTAACCTCTGGATTTCTTTTTACTCTAGTTCCCAACACCGGATTGTTTCTTACAAGATGCCAGTGTTTATTCAGGATAGATCTAATTTCCCTGTGTTTTACATTAAAGGTAGTTATAAATCTAGAGTTATCCTGGTTTCTCAAATGTTTACTCTGTTCCTTCTGTTCTAGAAGGTTCAAATAGTATCTTTTGTCGCTCCAGATTTTTCGCTTAGGTTGATGCCCCTTTCAAAACATCTTGACGGTATCCCCTTTGAATGAATCTCTGGGTCATTTCTTTTTCTACTCTGTCATACTCTTCCTCACTGCTGCAGGTTCTCCTAGCTCTATAGTATTCCCCAAAGGGGATACTTCTAATTAGCGCAGCTGGATGAGCACTTTCTGCATGGAGAACTGGATTTCCGGCAGTAACCTTGTGAAATACAGTTGTCTCCAATTTACCATCAAGGGGTTTGATCCGAATGTCCAGGAAGTCTATTGTGGTTTTACTGTAATGCCCTACAAATTCTAAATATAAAGAATTTTGATTCAGGTCATTAATGAACAGCTCAATGTCTGTCTCCGTGCCCTGCCACAGCACGAAGACATCATCAATAAACCTAACCCACAACAGGACATGTTCAGTCCACTGGTCTAGGGGACCACCCCCGAGCACCCGTTCCTCCCCCCAGCCGAGATGTAAGTTGGCATAACTGGGGGCGAAACAGGTGCCCATCGCAGTCCCCCCGTTCCTGCAGAAAGAAGTTGTCGCCAAAGAGAAAAATGTTTTTAGTGAGGCACCATTCCATAAGTTCTAAAATCATTCTATTCTGAGCAGCAAATCGAGCTGGTCTTCTATTAATATATATATATAGTGTATCTTGGCCCTGGCGCATATATTAGAGTATCTCGACAATGGTGTTGTGGAATACACATATGTCAGCTACCCCAGATGGAGTTAGGAAACTAGTGGGTGGGGATTTTAATCGTCAATTCAAACCTCTGGAAGATAACAGAGTTCCTAATCCAGGAGGAAAATAGTGTCTGGTCTATACCTAAGTTACGAATTCCCCCCATTAAAAAATTATCCTCCCTTGCACTTCAAATCAATGCCTTAACATTGAATCAGGGTCTGTGAGCCTGCAATGGCAGAACTGCATCCAACAGGTAAGGCAAGCACACTTTTAACTGATTCCCTAGTACCAGCCTCATTTATTATACCATGGTGGATGTCCAGGTCTGGCCTCACCTTATAGATATGGCAGTCCTCTCAAGACAGGATAGTGACCACAATGTACTTTTTATTGACATAGTTCTGCAATATGGTATAGCAGCCAGTTCCATCAAACCTTTTGTTCGGAGGCTGAGGCCCACAAACAACATTGGTAGAGTGAAGTGGTGTCGCATAGCTCATTTCCAAGAGTTGGTCGGGGCAGTCTACAAAGTTGTAGTAATAAATATGGAAGGCCTTCTACCCATGGTTGGGTCCCTTGACTCTAGTGACACACGGAAAAAGATTGGTGCAACCTACATGAGGATGTTCAAAGAGCTTACAGTTATTCTATGTGGGAACTAAAAAGGCTGTCGGGAGGCAGCGCCGCCAAACGTGGTTCAACCTATTTTGTAAGCGGGCCAGTGGTGCCCTGATACTTGCAATCAGGCAGCTTAACAGGAACAAGATCATAACCTGGAGGGTGGCTTACAAAAAGCCCATTTACTCTGCTAAAAGGGAGTGGAAGGCCGGGATGGTCTGCTGTATACAGATCCAAAGGGAGACCAGCGGTCCTTCTGGAACCTGGTGTCGACAGGCTCCCTAGAGGAATTTTGCAACTTTGAGACTAATGTTCCTGCTGCAGAATAGGTCATACCTTTCTCTAGTTTATACACTGTAATTGGAGAATACATCAGCTTCCAGCCGTAATCAATTAATTGATTTGAGACAGGCGTGTGATAGTGAGGAGTTCCCCCATATTACGCCCCTAGAAGCTAGATCTGCGATGTCTAAGAGCATTCCCAACAAAGCCCCAGGTCCTGATAAAATTCCGGGAGATTTATACAGTAGTAAGCTGGATGTCTGGGGCTCTTATTTCTCACAATAGCCTCATAGTGTGCCGTATCGGGCTTGACCAGCCATTAAAGGCCCGCTCCAGCATTAAAGGTCCCAGTCGAAGGCGAGGGCCTTTAACAAGGGATTGGGACTTTATTGCCCGGTACAGCCCAGCTACGAGGGCTATAAGGCTATTAGAACATTCTGCCACTAGAGGGTAGAATGTTCTAACAAATAAAACAAAGGCCTATCGGAGCCCGAGGGGGTTTAAATCCCCCAGGCTTCACTTCAGCAGCTGTGAACAAAAGCAACATTAGAATGTTGCTCTGCGGGCTTTTACCGACCCGGTGAAGCATGGAGCACTCCATTATATTTAATGGAGTGCTCCTCATTCCAATATTCTAATACACTTTAACGCCATAATGAAGGGGGCTCCCATTCTGCAAACCTAGCTGAGGGCAGAAATTATTTCTATATATAATAATGGCTTACCATCACTCCTGTCCAAATACAGTCCTATACGCCTTATTGATAGCTCTCAAAAGCTGATCAGCAAAATCCCCCAAGAAAGGCTACGTGAATGTCTGGCAGCTGAAGAAGTCCTCACTCCCTTGCAGGCAGGCTTGCAGGAATGAACCAGCACCTTGGACCAGGCATTTCGTCTTCAATTATTCTTTGGGAAAACTGTGCCCCTGGGGGTTGGTAGGCTTTATGCCATGTTCGTGTACCTTCATGCTGCATTCAATTTGGTTCCCAGACCCATGCTCTGGCAGGTGTTGGCCTACATGGGTGTGCCTAAATATCTTTTGGTTAATATTATAAGACTGTCTTAAGCATAATTATGCCCAGGTGAGGTGTGGTCAATTGGGCGAGTTGACAGACCGCTTCCCTGTCACCAGAGGGGTTAGATAGGGTTGTGTTCTAGCCCCCACACTTTTTACAATTTATGTCAAAGACTTAGTTGACCATTTGAACCATTGTGAGGGGGATCCCCCAAGCCTGGTAGGCACCAGGGTTCCCAACCTGATGTTTGGAATGACACGTTATATCCAAATCACCATTGGGCCTGCAGAGGATTTTAGATAGCTTTGACACCTTCTGCTGTCAAAGGGGTCTGTAAATTAACATCGCAAAATATATGGTCCTCAATCCTTGCCGCACCACTAGATCCAACCCGAGGCTCAATGGCTTCCCATTGGAGAGCGTGCGCACATTGAGTATCTAAGACTGACCCTTACAGAGCAATTGGACTTGCGACGTCAAATTGACAGGTGTAGGCTCAGACTAGAGCAACACAGTGGGGGGCTGGTAAAAGTGCCTAGTGGCTCTCAATTCCGTCAAATCTCTTTGGGGTTTCAAATGTGTAACCAGCAGGCCCTGAGGTCAGCCCTTTATAGCATAGAGCTTTGGGGACATTAGGATGTAGTGGCTCATACTGCTGTTGAAAATCGTTTCCTGAGCCAATTGACGAACCTACCTGTTAGTACCCCTCTGCTTCCCCTCAGGTGCGGTGTGGGTTTTAGGCCCAGCTCAGAAGGGTTAGAAATTAGACCAATCCTTTATAGGGGGGAGATCTGGTCCACCCCAAACTCCTACCCAGTGGTTGGAAGAAATCCTGGGCTTTTCGGGTTCCAGCAATTTCAAGTGGATCTAGTACATTAGAGAAAACCTTAGAATATTGGGTAATGGGATCTTAGCTTAGGGCAGCCGGGTTTGTTAGTAAGCTAACCATCAAGGGCAACTTTGTCCAGTATTAAATGAGTGTAACCCCTTCCATGCTTATGACGAGCTGAGCTCGTCATGAGGCACAGTGGAGCTGTGCTCATGACGAGCTGAGCTCGTCATAACTGTCCTGGCCCGGCCACGCACGGCTAATTCCCCGCCTGTGCGGGCATTCTAAAGGAGTGAGCGGAGTCGTGAAGAGTCCAGCTCGTCATGAGCACAGCTCCACTGTGCAGCATGATGAGCTGGGCTCGTAACGAGCACGCGGCGTGCGCGCTGCCCCTCCCCCTCCCCCCACCGCGGGGGAATTAGCCCTGCGTGAAAGGGGTTAATGCAGTCACAACCCTCTTATGGCCCCTTGTCAAATGCATCCCATTTTGTGAAAGATGAATTTAAGGTGGTGTGGTTCCTTGATGAGATTGAACCTGCGGTACCTTCAGTTTAGTTCTGGTACCCTTCCCCTGTTCTCCTTCACCTCAGGCTGGGCTCGCCACCACGGGCAGGACAGGTGGGCGTGCCCTTCCTGCGGTGATATCAAGGAAACAGTAGAGCATGCGCTGTTCTTTTGCCCGGCCTACGTGAAGGGAAGGAACCGATGGTTACTCCCAGTATGCTGGAATCTAGGGGTCAGGAAATATGCAAAGGCCCTTCAAGACTTCTAATACGACACAAGACGAAGTCTTGTTTTTGCTCTTTCCTCATATTTGTTAATGATGGAGAAGACCAGGCGTAAGATGTTTCGAGCC
The DNA here is from genome assembly GCF_964261635.1 of Lissotriton helveticus. Lineage (NCBI taxonomy): Eukaryota > Metazoa > Chordata > Amphibia > Caudata > Salamandridae > Lissotriton > Lissotriton helveticus. The sequence continues at coordinate 1,956,621,169 of NC_136067.1, forward strand.
AAAGTGGGTCGTGATATAACAGAGGCACAGGGTGTCCCCACTGATTCTGCCCCCTCGGATGCACCAGCACTTTGATGAAATTGATGTGTAAGACTCTACCTGCTTGTTAAATGGCCTACCATACCGAGTTTATAAATTGCTCTGGTTGTAATGATTTTTTCTAATAATTTCTTATATTAATGGTGTTTCTCTGTTTTATATCATGTTTTTGTTGTTGTTGGTGCTCAATTGTCTAAATCATAATGTTTAAAAAAAAATTAAATTCATATTTTTATCTGTAGTTATATGGCTTTCACCCGTAAGAAAGATTTTTGATGATGATAATATTGCTCAAAGCTTAATCAAGCTGTGGCCCTGCTTTTGGTGAGGAATGATTTGTATATGGCAATATTATTATATATTTACTGGTAGTGTGTCTCCGCATTCTTGAGACGTGCGCGCCTGACTTCATTATGGCCGCTGTCCCATGCTCACTCTACTAGTTACAAAGACCACATGCCGTTTTCGAAGATGTGGACAATCTCACATGAAACTTCATTTTGCAGAAACAGGGAGACGCAGAAAGCATCTTACTGTTCTAGGAACTCAGCGTGAAGTCAGCAGGGAGCCCAGAAAGCAAGCTGGAAAACAGAAATAGGTTGAGTCTGCTCTGCCCCCTCTGGGGAAGAAGCTTCTTACCAATCCAAGTCACGACAACCCTAAATGCTTTCAGCAGATATATTACAGCAGACAATAAATAAGGCTGTGGAAGCTGCTACACAGGCCAGGAAAGTATCTCATCCAGCTGAAAAGACTATGGTTCATCCTGGTGTTTCTCATGATAGTAACACTTCTGAAGAGGAGGTGGAACAGAGAGGGAGTTTTTTCCTCAGGTCTGCGTTGATGGAACTTATTCAGCATTGAAGAAAAGATTTACATTTTCCAGAGTCTTCTGCCCAAGAAGAAGATAACTTGTTCACAGTAATATAGACTAAAAGAATCTAACAATGCCATTTGCGATTCCTTATTAGCGAAAAATAAGGATTCGCTAATAAGGAATAGCAAAAGGCTATGTATGTAGAAATCGCAAAAAAATAGCGATTTCTAAACACTCCTTAATTGCGAGTCGCAATTAAGGAATACCTCACCATTCATTCCTTTGAGCCTAGATGCCTACAGGAATGAATGGGAAGAAATTCTCAATTAGAGAATCGCAAATTGAGAATGCAATTTCAAGGGTGCCAGGGTGTCAAAAGAAAAACCAAAGGTGGTGATGGATGGAGCGTTGACAATACAAACACTCACCGCCAGTCAACTGATCTGGGTTTAATCCATCACCGTTCTTTAGCTCACTCTGCCACCCCAGTTCAGACATGGCCATATGCAAATCAGTCTGATACTGTGCCTCATGAGAACAGTCCAGCCCGAACTGCCAAGCCATGTCTTCCCTGGACCGGAATCAAGTTTCCCAGGACTGGTTTCTGGCATTACAGCCGTCTTCAGCAGGGCTTGCTTGACTCCAGTGGCAAAGTGAGCAAGGGACTCACATCTGAGCATACCCTGCCAACTTAGGGCGAACAAAGAAAAACCAAAGGTGGTGATGGACGGAGCGTTGAAAATACAAACACTCACCCCCAGTCAACTGATCTGGGTTTAATCCATCACCCTTCTTTAGCTCACTCCGCCACCCCAGTTCAGACATGGCCATATGCAAATCAGTCTGACCATGTGCCTCATGGGAACAGTCCAGCCCGAACTGCCAAGCCATGTCTTCCCTGGACCGGAATCAAGCTTCCCAGGACCGGTTTCTGGCATTACAGCCGTCTTCAGCTGGGCTTGCTTGACTCCAGTGGCAAAGTGAGCAAGGCATTCACGTCTGAGCATACCCTGCCAACTTAGGGCGAACAAAGAAAAACCAAAGGTGGTGATGGACGGAGCGTTGACAATACAAACACTCACCCCCAGGCAACTGATCTGGGTTTAATCCATCACCGTTCTTTAGCTCACTCCGCCACCCCAGTTCAGACATGGCCATATGCAAATCAGTCTGACCCTGTGCCTCATGGGAACAGTCCAGTCCGAACTGCCAAGCCATGTCTTCCCTGGACCGGAATCAAGCTTCCCAGGACCGGTTTCTGGCATTACAGCCGTCTTCAGCTGGGCTTGCTTGACTCCAGTGGCAAAGTGAGCAAGGGACTCACGTCTGAGCATACCCTGCCAACTTAGGGCGAACAAAGAAAAACCAAAGGTGGTGATGGACAGAGCGTTGACAATACAAACACTCACCCCCAGTCAACTGATCTGGGTTTAATCCATCACCGTTCTTTAGCTCACTCCGCCACCTCAGTTCAGACATGGCCATATGCAAATCAGTCTGACCCTGTGCCTCATGGGAACAGTCCAGCCCGAACTGCCAAGCCATGTCTTCCCTGGACCGGAATCAAGCTTCCCAGGACCGGTTTCTGGAATTACAGCCGTCTTCAGCTGGGCTTGCTTGACTCCAGTGGCAAAGTGAGCAAGGCACTCACGTCTGAGCATACCCTGCCAACTTAGGGCGAACAAAGAAAAACCAAAGGTGGTGATGGACGGAGCGTTGACAATACAAACACTCACCCCCAGTCAACTGATCTGGGTTTAATCCATCACTGTTCTTTAGCTTACTCCGCCACCCCAGTTCAGACATGGCCATATGCAAATCAAAGGTGGTGATGGATCCGGTTCTGAGCTGCAGGGACATAACAATATCCATAGACCTTGAACCCGCCACCTGGCCTCAGGTGGACCGAGTCCTAACCCACCAAAGGGTGACTCATCAGTACTGGACCCTTGAAAGTAGTGTTAAAGGCCTTGCTCCTACCTAACTCGAAAACCTGGGACGGACTTAGACACAATTTTTCACCATAAAGTGGTCTGAGAACTGACTGAACACCGGGACATTTTTGCCTGTTGATCAGCCCGAGTTGCATCGCTGGTCGGCCTAAATCTGCGGTAGCTTCCACTACGTTCTTCTATGCTGCCGTACATTCTGTTCAGCAGACCCTCTCGGCAAAGGTATTCAGCCTCTTGCAGCCCTCATCAGCTAAAGACTGCAGCTATGTCCCACTGTACCTTTTTGACTTAAAAAAAGTGACAAAGTCCAAAGGTAGAAATCGTCACTGCTACTGTATAGCGCATCCCTGAAGTCCATGCTTTCTCCTTGGACATCACTGGCTGCCTTGCCCCACTGAAGTTTATGTTCTCAGGAACTCTTCCTCAGGTAGCCGAACCCTGCTCGCATGCAGTCGGCCTTAACTTTTGACTTTGCCGGGTCTTGCAAGACCAGATGCTGTGATCTTTTAGGCGCTATATTTTACTCAAAACTTTAAAAATTCATAACTCTGGTTCCACTGATTGGATTTAATAAATTTGTAGGTCATTTTATTTATTAAATTTTTCATATTTTTCTAAATTGGTTTGGGATTTTGCTTGTGCTGTGTTTTCACTTTATTACTGTGTGTGTGCTGCATACATACTTAACACAGGGCCTCTAAGTTAAGTCCGACTGCATTTGTGCCAAGCTACCAGAGGGTTAATCACAGGTTCAATTAGTGAATGTTTTTATCACCCTGACAATGATTGTGGTTGTTGTTTGAGAAGAATTTACACCCCCCTCAACCAAAAACCCAATTTCTTACAATCGCGACTCCGTGTCCGATCTTGAGCTGACGGTCCTGTCTAGTGATCTTGTAGCTAGGATGTCTGTAGCGTTGTCCAGTGCTGGGGTTAGGTTTATGTGTAAGAACAACAGGAGGAAACCCATAGACCACGTTGGTATGGGTGTGTAGTATAAACAAGAACAATTCCCAACAGGTATCATTTAAAAGGCAATTTCAACAATGTATGCAATTCGCATTACATAAATAAACAACAAGGAGTCTCTAAGGTTTTTTTGAGAAGGGGTATTATTCACCAATTGAGAGAAGAGGGGTCTTTCACATGGTAATACAGTTGGACAGCACTGTACAGAACAAATCATGTGACAACCCGGTGGCACTTGGTGAATAGTGATATATACAGTTGGTGATGGTGAAAGTGCAAGTGCTAAGGTGAACAGCGTGGTCGGCGCATAGTGACAAATTATAAAACAGTAATGGCTCCAGAGGGTCAAGTTGTAGTCACTTAGAACATGATTAGATGAATTTTAACAGGAGCACAAAACGTAATATGCGCCATAAAGTTAGGCTGTGAAGTCGACGGCGTTTAGATCCCCGTGAGTCGGGATCATCATCAGGACAGGGTTGTCGATGAAGACAGTGCTGTAGGGGGAGAGAAGGGCGAGTAAGTGGGCGGGCAAGGACGGAAGCGCGGTAAAGGGAGGTGCGGGGTGCCTGGGGGGTGCACAACTGATCAGGTTGGAAAGGGCCTGTGTGCGTGACAGGGCGTGTGAGTGAGGGCGCGACTTAGCTAAAAGGAGGTGCTGGTTTGTGAGGCTATCAAGGGGCAGTGAGCGTTTATAGTTAAAGCAGGCTCGTGTGACTGGTGGCTTGATATTAAAGGATGTCGACACTTAAGGTGGTGTCCGGGGGGGCCGAATGTAGCGTGAAGCGGGGAGGGCTGTGAGGAAAATTAATTAATTAAGAAGGGAGTGGTGATATGGGGGTGAGCGCGAGAGGAAAAAGCTGTGGTAACTTACATAGTCACCCAAGCGGAGGCGCGTGGGTGGCTAGGGTCCAAGCGGTCGTTCAAGGGTCCGCGGCTGCAGGGAAGTGAATAAAATTGAGAAGCGAATTAGGGATCCGGCACACGGGGTGGAAGCGTCCCGTCTAAGTACCGAGAATTACCTGATCGTTGGTTTGGTAGAATCTGGTCAGCGGGGACGGGCGGCACCTGTCAAGAGAGGGGAGCAGGGAAGGGGTTAAGGGAGACTGGCAATGGCAGGAAGGGAGCAACAGGCAGGCTAGCAAGGAGATCGCACGGTGTGTGCGTATCTAAGGCATACCTGTGTGAATCAGGGCGGCGGAGGGCGATTAGGGCTCTCAGGGTCTGGTTTCGCTCGCAGTAAATGCAGCAGCTACGTGCGACTCGGTGGCGGCAGCCTGGGTAATGAAAGCCAGAGGCGGGGGCGGGGTAAGCGCGGGGCGTGATCGGGAGGGGAGGCGGGACTGTGGATGTGTCAACGTGTTGCCAAGACAACGCGATCAAACAGGAAGAGGTTTACTCGAAACGGGGAAGGGCTCAGTCAATGGCTAAGCCCACGGTTGCTGGAGCAACAGGAACAACCAGGAAGTGATGGGGTCGATTGAAAATGAATCGGGGAAGAACACGAGAGGTTTAAGCAGTCAAGGAAATTAATGGCAAATGGTTGAGAGTCAAGTAACGAGCATAATTTCAGTTAGTTAAATTAAAAGGTAGATGCATTATTGGCCAACAGTAGCGGTATAGATATCAATCTAGTCGTGCTTTATCTTACATTATAGATATGAGGACACAGTAAATATACAATTTATGATCCACAATCTACAGGTACATAACAGTTGTTAAGGTTCAAAAACGCAGACAGGGTACCAAGCAAGCGTGCCGATAAATAAGAGCCCCCGCGCCGCACGGCCACCAGCTGCTGCGTGCGTCCCATTGCCTTGCCTAACTGCCTCGCCGCCGGCCTCGCTGCCGCCCTGGTCTCTCCCCAGTTGTTTTTCTCCATTTGTTTTGCCCTCCATTTGTGCTTGTAGTTTCTGTGCCGTGGTAACGTTTCTCTTCCTGTTTTCCCCATTTGTTTTGCCCTCCATTTGTGCTTGTACTTCTGTGCCGTGGTAACGTTTTTCTTCCTGTGTTTTCCATTTGTTTTGCCCTCTATTTGTGCTTGTTTCATTGTAAATTATTGTAATCTCTGTTCCGTGCTTACGGTTTCCTTCCTGTTTGCCCGCCTACCTCGCCGCCCTCCGCTCTCCCTCCCCGCTTCCCGCCACCGCCATTTGCCCCGCCCCTTTTCTCTTCTGTACCCTCCCCGCTCCCGCCTCCCAGCTGCTCCGCCCACCCGCGCACTTGGCCTTATATGGCGACCGTGCGACGCAGGTGAGTGTGACCCACTTGTGGGACACCCCCGCGCCGCACAGCCACCAGCTGCTGCGTGCGTCCCATTGCCTTGCCTAACTGCCTCGCCGCCGGCCTCGCTGCCGCCCTGGTCTCTCCCCAGTTGTTTTTCTCCATTTGTTTTGCCCTCCATTTGTGCTTGTAGTTTCTGTGCCGTGGTAACGTTTCTCTTCCTGTTTTCCCCATTTGTTTTGCCCTCCATTTGTGCTTGTACTTCTGTGCCGTGGTAACGTTTTTCTTCCTGTGTTTTCCATTTGTTTTGCCCTCCATTTGTGCTTGTTTCATTGTAAATTATTGTAATCTCTGTGCCGTGCTTACGGTTTCCTTCCTGTTTGCCCGCCTACCTCGCCGCCCTCCGCTCTCCCTCCCCGCTTCCCACCACCGCCATTTGCCCCGACCCTTCTCTCTTCTGTACCCTCCCCGCTCCCGCCTCCCAGCTGCTCCGCCCACCCGCGCACTTGGCCTTATATGGCGACCGTGCGAACGCGCAGCGGCCACGCGCAGTGGGTGCGCCGATTGTGCGCCAAAGGCGCGCCAAAGGTAAGCCCGTCTGCGCCCGTCCGCGCCTGGACCGCGCCCAGTGCCAGGACCCCTGTCCCCCGAGGACCCCGACCGATCCGCCTGACGTACTCCGCCGCCACCCTCACCGCACTCAACACCGGCCGACTCCCAGATTGCCACCAAGCCACACCACGATGCACCCACGGACCCTTCAGCTGCCACGCCTGCAAATTCACCTGCATCCGGACCTGCCTCGCACCAGCACCCGCCAAGTCGACCTCCAGCAGCACCCACCTCAAGTGCATCCTGCTCAACACCCGCTCCGTCCACAGGCACGCCATCGAACTCTGGAACCTCCTAGACACCACAGCCCCAGACGTGGCCTTCCTCACTGAGACCTGGATGAACGCCTCTTCAGCTCCCGACATCGCCATCGCTATCCCAGAGGGCTACAAGATCGTCCGGAGGGACCGCAACGCCAACCAGGTGGGAGGAGGCATCACCATCATCCACAAGAACACCATCCGTCTCACGACCAGCACCGACAACTCCCTGACCACTGTGGAACACCTGCATTTCCAGATCCACACCGACCCGAACACCACCCTCAGAGGCACCCTGATCTACCGACCCCCGGGACCACGCACACAATTCAGCGAGGACATCGCCGACTTCGTCAGCCCGCATGCCCTACCCTCCGCTGACTACATCCTCCTGGGGGACCTCAACTTCCACCTGGAGAACAACAACGACCGCAACACCAGCACCCTGCTCGACAACCTCGCCAATCTTGGACTCAAGCAGCTGGTGTCCACCCCCACCCACCTCGCCGGACACACACTCGACGCAGTCTTCTCTTCCAGCACAGACATCGACTTCAGCCACGCCACAGAGCTTCAATGGACGGACCACAGCTGCGTCCACTTCACCTTCAAGAGAACGAAGACCCACCACCACCAGCAACAGGCCGCCCGCAGAAGCTGGAACAAGATTACAGCAGACCAGCTCGCCACCTCCCTGAGCCAGCACCCTCCTGCCAGCTCAGCGAACCCCAGCCAGGCCGCCGACAACCTCACGAAGTGGATCAGCATCTGCGCGGACGAGCTCGCCCCGCTGAGGACCCCGCCCAACAGACCCGGCAGCAAGAAAGCCCCGTGGTTCACCGACGAACTCAAGAGCTCCAAGAAGAACTGCCGAGCCCTCGAGAAAGTCTGGAGAAGGGAACCCACACCGGACAGCAGGACCACCTTCAAGCTGGCCACCCGGAAGCACCACCAGCTGATCCGCGCCGCCAAGAAAACTGCATTCAAGGACCGGCTGGACAACAACGCACACAACTGCAAAGAACTCTTCAACATCGTGGAAGAGCTATCCAACCCCAGCGCAGGAAACAACGACATCACCCCATCGCAAGACCTCTGCAACTCCCTCGCCTCATACTTCCACAACAAGATCGCGGACATACACAACAGCTTCAACAACCAACCAACGCACACCAAGACCGAACAACCACCCCCCACAACCACCCTCCACGCCTGGACCCCGATCAGCACCGAAGACACCATCCGCACGATGAACTCCATCCACTCCGGATCACCGACCGACCCCTGCCCTCACCACGTCTTCAACAAGGCCGACGCTGTCATCGCACCCCACCTGCGAGACATCATCAACACATCCTTCGACACCGCCACCTTCCCTGAGAGCTGGAAGCACACCGAACTCAGCGCTCTACTCAAGAAACCCTCAGCGGACCCCACCGAACTCAAGAATTACCGCCCCATCTCGCTCCTACCGTTTCCAGCCAAAGTCATCGAGAAGACCGTCAACAAGCAGATGGCCGCCTTCCTCGAGACGAATGGATCCCTCGACCCCTCACAGTCCGGCTTCCGAGCCAATCACAGCACCGAGACCGCCCTCATAGCCGCCACCGATGACATCCGAGCCCTGATGGACAACGGAGAAACAGTGGCCCTCATCCTCCTAGACCTCTCCCCGGCATTCGACACGGTCTGCCACCGCACCCTAGTACAGCGCCTCAGCAACGTCGGAATCCAGGACAAGGCGCTGGAATGGATCATCTCCTTCCTCGACGGAAGAACACAGAGAGTCCGCCTACCACCGTACAAGTCAGAGGCCACCGAAGTCATCTGCGGCGTCCCCCAAGGATCCTCACTGAGCCCCACCCTCTTCAACGTCTACATGAGCCCCCTCGCGGCCATCGCACGCCAACACAACCTCAGCATAATCTCCTACGCCGACGACACCCAGCTGATCCTCTCCCTGACCAACGACCCCGCCGCCGCCAGAGCCAACCTGCACGAAGGGATGAAAGAGGTAGCCGAGTGGATGACGACCAGCCGCCTGAAACTGAACTCGGACAAGACGGAGGTCCTCATCCTGGGCTCTTCACCCTCCGCCTGGGACGACTCCTGGTGGCCCCCCGCCCTGGGCACCGCACCCAAACCGACAGACCATGCACCCAACCTGGGCTTCATCCTGGACTCCTCCCTCTCCATGACCAGGCAAGTCAACAACGTCTCCTCGGCGTGCTTCAACATCCTACGCATGCTACGGAAGATCTTCTGGTGGATCCCCACCGAGACCAGGAAGACCGTCACCCAGGCCCTCGTCACTAGCCGACTGGACTACGGCAACGCCCTCTACGCCGGTACCACCGCCAAGCTCCAGAAGAGACTCCAGCGGATCCAGAACGCCTCAGCCAGACTCATCCTCGACATCCCATGAACCAGCCACATCTCCGGACATCTGAGAGACCTTCACTGGCTCCCCGTCAACAAAAGAATCACCTTCCGCCTCCTCACCCACGCACACAAAGCCCTACACGACCAAGGCCCAAGCTACCTCAACAGCCGAATCAACTTCTACGCTCCCAATCGCCACCTCCGATCAGCCAACCACGCCCTCGCCGCCGTCCCCCGCATCCGAAGAGCGACTACAGGAGGAAGGTCCTTCTCCTACCTGGCCGCCAAGACCTGGAACTCCCTCCCGATCGACCTGCGCCTGACCCAAGACCATCTCTCCTTCAGGAAGAAGCTGAAGACCTGGCTGTTCGAGCAGTAGCGGCACCCCCCCTCCCCCAGCGCCTTGAGACCCAACGGGTATGTAGTGCGCTCTATAAATGTCATTGATTGATTGATTGAGCACATGATTAAATATGGTTACATGAAATTGCTGCCCAGTGGGGCATGTGGTCTGAAACCGGGGGGTTATATACATCAAGATCTATAGGTGGCCTAAGGGGAATAAACTTTAGACAGTAATGGTGTTATTCCACTCATCAAAAGTGTTCAGACCATGGTTGTCAGAGTCAACCCGTGAAATCCACTTGCATTCTGCTCTATTCGGAAGGGTGGCCATGTTGCCCCCTCTGATGGGTAGTGTGGGTTTCTCAATAACCATCCATCTCAGATCTGTATCAGCATGTGACTTTTCCAAGAAATGCGTGACCAAGGGAGCTGTCAGGACTTTACAATTAATCCTGCTCTTATGTTGAATTATCCGTTGTTTGACCATTTGAGTGGTTTGGCCAATGTAGATGAGGTCGCATGGACAACGGATGGCATAGATGACATTTTGGGTTTTGCAGTTAGAGTGGTGGGTGAGTTGGTGGGTATGTCCGTTGTACGTGAATTCTTTGGTGTTGGCAGTCAGCTCACAAACACTACAGGATTGACATTTAAAATGTCCGATCACTGGATTCAAACCCCAGGCGGCAGTGATAGTGTGCCTTTCTGTTGATGTGGTGGGCCAGGTAATGGCATGTACCAGATGGTTGGCGATGTTGTTGCCCCTTTGATATGAGAATAAGGGTGGTTCCTGAAATTGTTCTTCGGAACGTAGGAAGGGCCAATTTTTCTTGATTACTTTAGCAATTTTGTTGCTGTCAGGACTGAAAACTGAGACAAAAGGGATTCTAGTCATTGTTTTTTTGTTGTTGTTTGGCACCAGTAGATCTTCCCGGTGATTGTACCAAGCCCGTTTCTTTGCTTTTGTAACCAAGCGTCGTGGGTAGCCTCTATTGATTAGCTTGGTGACCAAAATGTCTGCCTCTCTGAAATAGTCTTTTCGCCATTTACAATTTCGGCGAATCCGTAAGAACTGGCCGTAGGGAAGTCCGTCACGTAAGCCTCTTGGATGGTAACTTGAGTAATGTAACAATGTGCTACGTTCCGTCGGTTTTCGGAAGAGTGATGTACCCAGGGCGCCGTCTTCTGCATGAATGGTGACGTCAAGGAATGGTAGGTCATTGGACTTATATTCGCTGGTGAATTTTAAGTGTTCCTGTGCAGTATTAAGCCAGTCAACAAAAGGTAGAAGAGTGTCGGATGATCCATTCCAGATCAGTAGAATGTCATCTATGTACCGGCGCCACAGATGGATTTGGGGCCGGTACGGGTTGATGGAATTAAGGATCAAAGATTAGGTTTAGCCATGTTTCCTTGAGGAAAAGCAGGTCCAGAGTACAGACATTGAGTAGGTCCAATATTTTTGTGCATGTTTGGTGAATGAGCAGGTGTTTAGGACCATGCATGCGAATGTGGTGTGTTGTGTGGGTGGATTATTTTCTGTGTGAGAGTGAGTGGATGGCTGGTTTGTGTGAGTGTGTGCAAGTGGGGTGCTAGGTGTTGTTGGTGCGGGAGTGGTGGGTGTGGGGTATGGGAGTAAACTTGCAGGCGGCGCATGTAAATGCTCATTCTGTGTTGTTTGGTGCGTACAGCGAGGGGCAGCCAGGGTTAAGAGCGCTGCAGTGTTGCAGTGGGTAGGGGGAGGACCGGGGTTCTTGGCACGGAGCTCGGTTCAGGCATGGATGGGTGCAGGCAGGATTGCCTTTGTGTGTCCATCAGTGCTGCAGCAGTACACCTGCTGCGAGTGTGAGCACTGTGACCGCCATTAAGCAGGTCCTGGGAGGAGTGAGGAGAGCAGGGGGCAATCGAGGATGTGCAGATGTATAATGGTAAATTAAGTTGTCCTACTTGGACTCTTCTTCTACTAACGGTTTTAGCCGGAAACCAGTGATGACACTTCCTGTGCAGACAGATAATGGGAAATGCAGTGATGGCAGCTCCTGTACAGATGGATGATGAGAAATTAAGACCTCTTGCTTGGCTTTTTCTTTTCAAGATGGTTTGGGCTGAAACCAGTGATGTCACTTCCTGAGCAAATAGATGTTGGGAAATGCAGTGATGTAAGTACCTGTGCAGATGAATGATCGGAAAATGAAGTCCTCTTGCTAGGCTTCTTCTTTTAAAGACAGTTTTGGTGGGAAACCAGTGATGCCAGTTCCGTTAATGGCAGTAATGACACTTCCTGTGCAGATGAATGGTGGGATGTAAAGCCTAGCTCTCCTGGCAGATGTTATAGGGACATGGTCAGAGCTGAATCTTACATCTTACTCAAATGTTTATCTTCTGGAAGGGAGAGTATGCATGCAGACAGGCTGGGTCAAGCAGTTCCCGCCTCTGTCCCTCTCTCCCTGTTTCTGCCTAGAGATCCAGAAGAAGTTAGTCAAAATCCGGCTTGATCTCTTTAGCTCCCCCAAGAATGCGCTACTTCCAAACCTTTGCTCTCTTCTTAGAAGGAGGTAGCTCTTTCAACTCAGAAGGCGAAGTATGTGAAAGATTTATGGAAGACATTGGAATAAGTTTTGAAAATGTCATAATTCTAGCCGAGTCTGGTGGCTTAGTGGACTAATGCATCTGCTATAGGGGCCCGTGTTTTCACCTCAAGTTCAAAGCTTCAAATCCTGGCGAGTCGACTCAGCATTTCATCTTTCTGAGGTCGATAAAAAGAGTACAGTTGAGTAACAATAAACTTCTGTTATTCATCGCCAAGAAGCCAGTCTAGTAGACGTCATCATTTGAAACATCTGACTCTATACCCTCCTCCGCGCTCAAATGTTTTTTTTAAATCAACCAGTGAACCATCCTGGGATCTTACTTCAGTAGTAAATGGTTTACAAGATGACCATTTTGAGTTTTTGGAATCTATTCCACTAACGTTTCACACTCTTAGTGTGTTTTTCTTAGTAGCTATTGTAGAGGCTGAAGATTAGGAGAAATAGGAGCCTTTCTTGCGATAAAACCTTTCACAACGTTTTTTGAGAACCAGGTCATCTTGAGACCTGCTCCATCTTACCTACAAATATTCTATCACAAGATCTAATTCTTCCAATTCTCGTTCCTTCTCCCTCTCCTCAGGAAATATGTTTATATTCTCTTCATTTAACCTATTTATCTAAGCATCTCTTTCCGTAAAGTTGATTTTCTTTTTGTTACATTTAGGATTGCAGATAAAGGCCAAAGCCACCTTGTGCAGAGAGTAGGAATCAATAGCATTTAAGTAACAGGTTATGTGGGTTTACCTTCCTTCTGTAGACGAGACATTCCACTAGAGGCATTTCTGGCTTTTGGGCTGCTCTTTGGGGAGCGTCACTGAAGTCCAGCTGTTACAGTGGATGTGCCCCAAAAGGTTGTTTCTAGACTTTACACACTACTGATGGGGGGTGTAGTTTTCTCTTTTGGTACTTTAGTTTTCCCAAAGCGAGATTGGGTTTTCTTTGGGGTTTTCTTTTCCAATAAATTCCATTTGACTTTTAATTCGAATGTTTGTATCCTTCTCCTTCTTTTTTCTTTTGTTTTTTACTTTTTGCTTTGATATAGATAGACACATTTGTTTATTACTAGGATGAGGAAATAATCTCACTTTATGGCACAGGAAAGGGAAGTGTGGCCATATTGGTGGTATTAATTTCTTTTTATCTTTTTCATATGTCTGGGTGAAGACCATACCTTGGTCGTGGCGGACGGAGCTTGTTGGGTAAGGACTGTGGGAAGGAAGACTACGACTCGGAGTAATAGTAGTTGATTGTATGTTTAGAAAGGTTTTTTTTTTTAAATAAACCACAAATGTACATTTTTTCTTTTAACATTGCACACATCATATCAAACGCTTAATTGGAGTTATTTTCAGAATCTCTCCCAAGTTGTATGTTGATAGCAAAATGTTGTAATAGCCCAGTATTGTCTCTGACGCACATCCTGTACAGTCCTGCCTGCAAGAGCAGGAGTTTGTATTTTTTTCTCAGATCTGTCTCTTTAGGTCCTTGAAGTCTGTTAGCGGCGCAAAACGATGGTACACCGGCAGGACAAGAAAGCTGCGGGTCTCCTTTCATCTCCCACTCTCGCTGACGTCAGCAGGCGCGAGGAGAGGCCGCGAGCCTGCGCGCGGCGGCGTGCGCACGTCATGGAAACAGAGCTCCGCCGCGCAGCCTGGAGATGCTAAACATGATTATTTGAATGTTTCTGGGGTTAGGGAAGGTTGGGCTGTGGAGGGACACGCACTCTTGGGTGAGCGCATTCCCTCATCCTCTGGGGACGGAGCCGTGCGGCCGCACAGACCCCTGAGAGGGTCAGCAGCGCGGGCCTGCCTGCCAGCTTTCCTGGGATATAAACACGCATTATTGGGCTTAATTGGATGCTAGAAATGTTTCTGAGCGCCACTGTAAACATTCAAGTGGCTGAGAGCAAGCTCGACATTTATGCTGCGCTTTTCCCAGAACATGTAATATTACTCTGGGTCAAAAAGGTGTGCGCGGAAATTGTGGCAAGGTGTTACTGGAATGAAACATGGGCCCAGATTTCCACGCAACGCAGCATCAAACTTGCTCCACTGCGTTGCGTGTGAGAGAGGCCAGCACCATATCTACAGAGATATGGCGCGCTATTTTCTGCTTAAGACCGGTGCACAATCAGGCTGCTGTGCGCCACACACACACTTTTGCACCATAGTCCAAGGGTGTCTGCGTAATCCTGGCAAAGGTTTTACCTGGACGGCTACACTACAAGTACAAAATACTATGCTTAGACTAACTTTACAACACTTCCCAAGTTGGATGTGTGCTGTACAGTGGAGCACACATGCAAAGTGGGAAATAGGCGAAATAAAGGCATTTCTCCTTTTTAATGCCTGCATCATTTTTTGGCGCGAAACCCTGTATAGTATTGTAAGTAGATAAGGTTTTGCGTCCAAAACCATGAGTGGCTGCACGGGCACACCCATGCACCCATTGCACGTCCCCTTGACGCAGAGGAATAAGCGCTGCTTTATGTTACTACTGTCAGGCAATTTTCCAGTGCAAAAAAAGTTTTGCACTGGAAAGTAAATTAAAAAAACATTTTGCGCTGGTTTGCATTATTTTTCTGACACAAACTCATCGCTAAATGTTTGTAAATCTGCCCTATGGTGTAACTACCCAAGCAGAAGCGGACTAACCAGCCCAACAGTCTCCAAATTACAGTACTGCCCCCCATCATTCTGAGCGCTTAATGTGTGCCAGTGGTGGACCGCGACAAGAACCATGACTTATTTCTAAGGGGCAGAACTTATTAGCAGAACAACCTCCTCACCCACCTCCGGACCATCACTTACTCCTGGGATTCTAAATGGCCCTCAAAAGCTGGGTGTTCGAAAACGCCTCCAGGACCTGCAAGCGCCTGGATCCCTATCGGATAATTAGCAGTGCTTTAAAAATCCTGATTGATTGATTGATTGATTGATTGATTTATCACTAGACGTTGAGACAGAGCAAGAGATTGAAGTGCAGAAAATGAAGGAAGAAGGAGGAAGACAATGATAGGAATACAGTGGCCTAGAGAGAAAGCATGGATGATAAAAAGCCTGCAAGAGGGAGATAAGGAGACAGAAAGCATAGGGTAGGGGAAGAAAGATGCACAATGAGGCATCAATACTTTTTAGCCTTCATTTTCAGCAAACTCGGTACTTGGCACAGCTTCTTCTTCTGGACCCAGGGAAATGAAGTACTGAAAATGATATAATACCGAAGGGTTGAAGAGGAGCTGGATGAAGAATGACCTGCAAAGAATCAGGTAGAAAAGGAACACTGGTACTGCTGATGAGAAAAAAAGAAAGCAACTCAACACGTTGAAGCACTAAAAACCAGGACATCGTTAACATCAAAGTCTAAGCGCTCAAACACACAGAATATCCCTCAGGATGAGGTAATGCTGGGAGGATCCTTGGTCTCCTCTAGGAATAAGTCTTCTTCAATTCCTAAGCTTTTGAGCCCTGCAATTTGTTAGGAAGCCACCTTGAGACTCTTGTTGTCAGCCATAAGACCTGAATTATCTGAAGAAGAAAGCAAGTTTAAGGTACTTAGAAGGTAAGAAGAAATGAAAAGCTGGACAATAAGTTACAGTGGACAACACCGGTGACTGTGGCTTAACTTTGTGTGACAGCTCGAAGAGTTCTGATCTCTGTCGGAACAAAATGGTTCCTTTTAGAATATTGTTCTGATTGCAGTTCTGTCTCTCCCGGAGGACTATTTCTGCTCCTGCACATTGTATCAACATCTCTGGGCATCAAGGGTGTTCCAAAATACCCTCAACTCCTAAAACAAGAGTCGCTCTCTTACTGCTCACCTGTGCTAAACAAGTTGACCCTGATTGGGTTATCAATGACTGGAGTTGACCATCACAGCACACAGCTCTGTACTGCAGCTCTGGTTTGGTTTCCATGTCCCTCCATTAGCACCTTCAGAAGATTCTCAAGCATGTAGCTCGCAACATTTGGGCTGGGACATGCTAGCTGTGCAGCAGTGCAAGAAACAAATCACAAACAGCAAACCCCAAGCTAAGGCAACCGGAAAAGACTGGGCAGAGTAAAGTGGTCTCCTCTCCCAGAGCCACCAGGAAGGAAACAAGACTTTATGCCGGCTCACACAAACAGTGAATTGTGGAGTGAAATGTATGCATGTGAAAGCAGTGCAGACACCAGATCCTTTATAAAATCAAACCCATACCAAAAATAAAGGAAGATGGTGAATTGCCAGACACATTCCATGAGAAAGAATGTTGGCTTTATTAAAAATAGCAAACACAAGGAGATGGCGGACGGAGCACTGAAACTTTTCAGACACTGACACCCAGTCACAGATATGGGTTTAATCCATCATTGTTCCTTAGTTTGCTTCGCCATCCCATGTCATATCCCGCTATATGCAAACCTGTCTTGACCCTGTGCCTCATGGGAACAGTCCAGCCTGAACTGCCAAGCCAGGTCTTCCCTGGACCGGAAACAAGCATCCTGGGACCGGTTTCAGGATAACACCCCTCATCAGCCAGGCTAGCTTAAATCCAGTGCAAAGTGAGCAAGGGGCCCACGTCTGGGCATACCCTGCCAACTTAGGGCAAACAAAGCAAACACAAGGAGATGATGGACGGAGCGCTGAAACATTTCAAACACTCACCCCAGTCACAGATCTGGGTTTAATCCATCATCATCCTTTAGCTCACTTTGCCACCCCAGTCCAGACCCAGCAATACACAAATCAGTCTGACCCTGTGCCTCATGGGAACAGCCCAGCCCGAACTGCCAAGCCAGGTCTTCCCTGGACCGTAAACAAGCATCCTGGGACCAGATTCGGGAAAGTACCCCTCATCAGCCAGGCTAGTGTGAATCCAGTGGCAAAGTGTGCAAAGGACCCATGTCTGGGATACCCGCCTACTTAGGGTGAGCAAAGCAAACACAAGGAGATGATGGACGGAGCGCTGAACCTTTTTAGACACTCACCCCCAGCTACAGATCTGGGTTGAATCCATCATCGTTCTTTAGCTCACTTCACCACCCCTCCCACACTACATGCTCCACCTGCAAGGGGACCTCTAATCCCCCTTAAAAGTGCAGGCGTGTTGCCCCCTTAACAGTAAAACACGGAGTGGCTGCTTCAAAGCTGCTCTGTATTCACTTGTATGCGCCACCAGAGCAGCAAGAGTTCGCAGCTGCCCCCAGGGCAGAGTATTCAGTGTGATACAGCTCACTCTTCTTTTTAGCACTGAGCGTACCTTTTGGAAGCTGCATCCAGCGCTAACAAGAAAAATGCGCTGCATTCCATTAAACGACCCCTAGTCTGAAAGTTTTTTTAAAAGCACTATGACAGGGACATCGCTGAAAGCGTGATAGCTCTTTTTTTGTTATTGGGGGGTGAGGGTGTGGGCATCATGGACAGCGGGAGGGAGCAAGCAATAGCACAAAATCCTGTAGAGTGCATAAGCGTGCAAGCAACAACATGGAGGGCGAAAGATAGTGTGAGGGCGGGAAGCAACAACACAGAAGGGGAGAGGGGTGTGAGGGGTGAGTAACAGCACAGGGGTAGGAGGGGGCAAGTAACAACACAAGGGCATTAGGGGGCAAGCAACAACACAGAAGGGGAGAGGGGTGTGCGGGTGAGTAACAGCACAGGGGTAGGAGGGGGCAAGTAACAACACAAGGGCATTAGGGGGCAAGCAACAACACAGAAGGGGAGAGGGGTGTGAGGGGTGAGTAACAGCACAGGGGTAGGAGGGGGCAAGTAACAACACAAGGGCATTAGGGGGCAAGCAACAACACAGAAGGGGAGAGGGGTGTGAGGGGTGAGTAACAGCACAGGGGTAGGAGGGGGCAAGTAACAACACAAGGGCATTAGGGGGCAAGCAACAACACAGCAGGGGAGAGGGGTGTGAGGGGTGAGTAACAGCACAGGGGTAGGAGGGGGCAAGTAACAACACAAGGGCATTAGGGGGCAAGCAACAACACAGCAGGGGAGAGGGGTGTGAGGGGTGAGTAACAGCACAGAGGTAGGAGGGGGCAAGTAACAACACAAGGGCATTAGGGGGCAAGCAACAACACAGAAGGGGAGAGGGGTGTGCGGGTGAGTAACAGCACAGGGGTAGGAGGGGGCAAGTAACAACACAAGGGCATTAGGGGGCAAGCAACAACACAGAAGGGGAGAGGGGTGTGCGGGTGAGTAACAGCACAGGGGTAGGAGGGGGCAAGTAACAACACAAGGGCATTAGGGGGCAAGCAACAACACAGAAGGGGAGAGGGGTGTGCGGGTGAGTAACAGCACAGGGGTAGGAGGGGGCAAGTAACAACACAAGGGCATTAGGGGGCAAGCAACAACACAGAAGGGGAGAGGGGTGTGCGGGTGAGTAACAGCACAGGGGTAGGAGGGGGCAAGAAACAAGACAAGGGCATTAGGGGGCAAGCAACAACACAGAAGTTGGGAGTGGGCAAGCAACAGCATGGAGTGTGGGATGGGCAAACATCAATATGGAGGGGAATAAAAGCACACAGGTAACAGAGAGTGACACAGAGGACAGGTAGAGAAGCACATGAAGGAGACAGCCTACAGCCACATGCACCCTTATGGAGTGCTTCAACAAAAAGATAAAAGTAGCTATGAAAACACGAGAAGTGAAAGGACACAAATATTTGGGCAATGCTCCACTGGTTGAACAAAGATAAGAAAAGAAGCCAGCACGCGCTGAAGAAGAGAAGAAAGCAAATGAGTGACGATTAAGGCAACCTATGGTAAGCAGTGGGTGGAATAAAGCCCGCTGTAAGGTAACAAACTGTCTCACAAGTGACAACACATGCACTGTTTCAGGTGAGAACTAAAAAGTGACAGTGCATACGAGGTTTCAGGTGACAATTAAACGCAATGTAGACATGTGTAAAATTCTACTTCTTACCAAAAAATACATACGCACGCAGGGGGTTACCTGCTAGACCTGATCTTTTGCACTAGTAAATTGGTTGCAGTGGGTCAACAAATTACTCTCATTTGGACAGCTCACCATTATTTTCCTTGCCAATTCAAAGACCTAGTTTGTCAGACAGGACCTCGCATACACATCAGTTTCTGTGAAAGAGCCAAGAAGAACAATAACTCAGAAGTGCTGGTTAACATTCTCCCCAAGTCCCTGCAGCTCATTTTCTCTCTGCCAGAAAAAACAAATCCAAACTTGTGTGTCAGACAATTCAGCCAGGGAATTTGGGAGATCTAAAAAACGTTTTGCTCGTACAAACTTTGAAAAATAGGGTAGGGATCCATCATTTGATTTTAAGAGCCCACTGCTGATGCACTGCGATGATCCCCGAAAAAAAAAGAAGAGAACCATTGCAAGACAACCAACTTTAGTTCATTTGCTTAAACCGGTGGAGAAGAAAGGAAGGGTGCACAGGGTTGAAGGCTTCAGACTTCTCCGGTCGTGTTCGTGTCATCCATGATGGCCCGAAGTTCCTAAAATGCCCGAGTGAAAATGGTCGCCATTTCTCTTCTTGGATGGGATTCCAACTGGTGCGCATTCAGAACCTCGATTCTAGCTGCCATAAGCTCCATCCCACCCGCCATGCATGCCGAAGCTCTATCACATCTACCATGCATCCAGAAGATCGATCCCAGATGTCATTCAGAAGCTCGATCCCAGCTGTCATGCATCCAGAAGCTTGAACCCAGGGGAAACAGCCTTTACAACGAGGTTTTTACCATGTTGTGCCTTTAGCACACATTGTTTACCATGCATGTTTTTACCACTTATATATGACTTTACAACAAATGCCTTCAGCATGCATTTAAGGTAAGTGGAGGGTGTAGGGGGTTTCCACCCACATATGCATTTTTATATATATATATATATATATATAAATACATAAAAATGATGCGTGGTAATGCCATGTGTTGTAAAAGCATATATGTTCCAAAACATGTGGGGCAAATGATGTGTTGTAAAGGCATGTAAAGTGAAAGCAATGATTAAAGTAAAGAGAATATGGGGAGGCATGTTTTATACATCCGAAACTAACTAACTTGATTTGAAGCTGTGTCTAACTCTAATTTAGATAAGATTGTATTTATTTGTGTAAATCCTTCCTGTATTGTATTTATTTGCCCGTCTGACTATTGTTTATTATTTACAAGTTTTGGTAAACTACTTTTTGTAATATTTCTGTAGACACTGGAAGTTATGTACAACAAAATTCTGATTATTCTGTTTAAATCTGCCTGTGATACCCACAAATAAAAAGGTTTTTAAAAAAAAATTATGCGTGGTAATGCCATGTGTTGTAAAAGCATATATGTTCTAAAACATGTGGGGCAAATCATGTGTTGTAAAGGCATGTAAAGTATTTCCTTGCGTTGTTCCATCATACAACTAAACCAGCTGCTATGCACCCAGAAGCTCAACCCTAGCTGCCATGCATCCAGATGCTGAATCCCGGCTGCCATGCATAGAGAAGCTTGATCCCAGATGCTGTGCATCCAGAAACTTCGATCCCAGCCTCCATGCATCCAGCACCTCAATCCCAGCTGTTATGCAACGAGATCCTCGATCCCAGCCTCCATGCATCCAGAACCTCAATCCCAGCTGCCATGCACCCAGAACCTCAATCCCAGCTGCCATGCATCCAGAACCTAAACCCCAGCTGCCATGCATCCAGAACCTCAATCCCAGCTGCTATGCATCCAGAACCTAAACCCCAGCTGCCATGCATCCAGAACCTAAACCCCAGCTGCCATGCATCCAGAACCTCGATCCCAGCCTCCATGCATCCAGCACCTCAATCCCAGCTGTTATGCAACGAGATCCTCGATCCCAGCCTCCATGCACCCAGAACCTCAATCCCAGCTGCCATGCATCCAGAACCTCAATCCCAGCTGCCATGCATCCAGAACCTAAACCCCAGCTGCCATGCATCCAGAACCTCAATCCCAGCTGCTATGCATCCAGAACCTAAACCCCAGCTGCCATGCATCCAGAACCTAAACCCCAGCTGCCATGCATCCAGAACCTCAATCCCAGCTGCTATGCAACCAGAACCTCGATCCCAGCCTCCATGCATCCAGAACCTCAATCCCAGCTGCCATGCATCCAGAACCTAAACCCCAGCTGCCATGCATCCAGAACCTCAATCCCAGCTGCCATGCAACCAGAACCTCGATCCCAGCCTCCATGCATCCAGAACCTCAATCCCAGCTGCCATGCATCCAGAACCTCAATCCCAGCCTCCATGCATCCAGACGTTTGATCCCAGATGCCATTCGTCCAGAACCTCAACCCCAGCTTCCGTGCATCCAGAACCTCAATCCCAGCTACCATGCATCCGAAAGCTTGATTCCAGCTGCCATGCACACAGAAGCTGGATCCCAGCTGTCATACATCCAGAAATTCGATCCCAGCTGCCCAGCATCCAGCAGCTCAATCATATCTACCATTCATCCGGATGATAGTTCCCAGATGCCATTCATCCAGAAGCTTTACATTCTCTAGATAGGTTGTTAGTTGTGTAGCTAGAGGCTTCTCTAAAGCTTTATCCTGACCGCGAAGTGGCCAAATAAATCGGCATCTACAGACACTCTCAGAATCAAGAGAGCAATTATTTTGTGGGGTACCGCCCCTTTTCCCAAATTCTAGTGACCACCTGTGTAACAGAGGTATTGAATAAAGTCACAATTGTATCAACACTACTAGAGTAAACAGTTTCCAAACAGGCACTGGGGAGGGACCTTTGGAGAACCAGATTTAATCTTCATCTTTGGTTATATGTGCTGCAGATACACCATTTGCCTTTGAGGTGTTCATGGAGAAAAGCCCCTCCTTCCCATGCCCAACTAGCTATGGTTGGGCTGGATTGCCACCTACACTTGTTGAGAGTAAGATGTGGATAAAATGAAAACAGTTTCTAGGACTGCTTTTGAAAGGGAAACATCCTTTACGACGCAACCTTCACTACGCAGTACCTTTACAACGCAGGTTTTACAACGAACGTCATTACAACGAATTGCGCTGGGGGGCGCTCTAGGATAGGGAATAGTTTAATTTACTATCCAAAACCTTCCCTACTATCCATGGGGACTGGAGTTGGAATAGTAAGTTAAACTATTCCACTATCCAGCGACCCCCCAACGCAAGTCGTTGTAACGACTTGCGTTGTAAAACCTGCGTTGAAAAGGCATGCGTAGTAAAAGCATGCGTTATGATGACATACATCCCTTTTGAAACCCATCCCAGTAACTTCACTCACATCAAGAGAAGCTGAAGAAAACCCTGATTCAACTGAGCATTTCACAAAGGTCTGGGAAAGGATTCCAGCAAAAAAGGGGACTTTTTGAATGAAGGCCAATGCAATGCGTTGAGATATACAAGGGGGGGCCAATAGGCCCCCACGCAAGCATGGCGGGGCCCGGTCCCTCCCACACCCCGTCCCTTTCGGGGCCGCTTTCCCCGCCCCCTCGCCCCGGAAGTACTGGTGTGCTTCCGGGGCGAGGGGGCCGGGGCCGCGGCGGCGAAAGGGTTAAAAGCCTGGGGAGCGCGGGAAGCGGCCTCTTTGTGCCCGCGCTCCCAGGCTCGCTCCTCGCCCCACCGTGGGGCCGTTTAATTTTCTATTTTTTGTTTTCAGGTGTGCTTCGCGATAGGAAACTGCGACCGACGCGTTGGAGTGGAGCACTAGAGTTGTTTGGACCGGAAGAGTTTTGCCGCGTTCGAGGCAGTGAGCGGAGGAGCCCGACCGACCGAGGACTGCGGTGTGTTGGGCGGCGATCTCGGGACAGCGTATTGGCTGCCCACTGAGTACTGAGCGGGGAGAATTTGGCCGGGACCAGCTGCGAGGAGATCCAGAGGCGCACCGCCGAGCGGAGGGTATTCGGAGCGACCATTCGGGACACGAGCGGAGCGAGGTCACTCCAGGTCGACCGGGCACAGAGAAAAGGGTCGCAACGAGACACGAGGTATTGTGCGGGGCGTGGGGGGGCCTTAGCGGACGTGCGCAAGAGCCGGTATCAAGGTATTGGGGTGAGCGCGCTGCAGGCTGCTCATTGTGCGTGATAAAATTAAAAGCTCATAGAGCTTACATCGAGGTATCGTAAAGGGCAGGGGGCGGCTGCAGCGGCGCAGGAGCGGCCAGTCGCGTGTGAGGCTGCAGCGGTGTGCAAGCCGGCGCTTGGGACAGTGAAAGTTAAGCAGGGACAGCTAGGGCAGGAACTGGATGGGGGACAAAAGCGGTTTCCAAGGAAATTGAGCACTGAGCCAGTTTGAACCTTGGAATAATAATCGAGGTGTTTCAATAATACGCATAATTTTGCCTGTGGTTGCATGTGTGGTCTCTCACTGTGATTTTGAACAAAAAACGCTTAATTCGGTTTGTGGGGGCACTGGGGGTCAGTTACTGTGCTATATGGGTAGTAAAATCACGATTTTTATGTTTTGAACAAGGATTACTGCACGATTCATAGCGCTTTCATTCTGGGGGATACAGTTGTGTGTTACATTGGTGTAATCCTGCGAATATATGTTTAAACTTTAACACATACCATTTGATGCACATATCAGGGTGCGCTATTAACTTAATCGTGCTGAAGGGGGTTCTGATACTTTCTATATGCTGATAGTTTCGTCAAGTGCTTGCAATTCAAGTATTGACGATTAAGCGGTTAGTTATCCTGTAAGGGGAAGGACCTCTAGGGCACCAAGGGAATTTGCATTACTGCCTGTTAAGGATTTTGTGTGTCTATGCGAATTGGTGGGTAAGCAGAGGGGAATTTGCTAATACTATTTTCCCGGTACAAGGTTTCTCTAGTTCATGGTCACTAGTTGGAAAGGTAACGCTCTTTGTTTTTCAGGACTGCGAGACTAGGTTGTGGTCGCCATACATCAGCACAGGCGCTTTTGATCGGGTCAGGTATTGCAGGTCGTGCACCGCCAACTGGGTCAGGTAAGGAGCACGGTGTGCTCATAAATATGTCTCAAAGAAGGGGGCGTGTCAATCCAAATGTGGGTGTAATGTTACAAAAAATGATGCGCAGAATGTCTGCAATGGATAAGAGACTGGGGAAGGTTGATAAAATGGATAAGGCTTTAGCGGACCTGGGGGCCAAAGTAGATGCCCAGGCCGGTCCATCTGGAAGACCCAAGCGGACGATAGTACCGCCCAAACCAAGGGGCGTCTTTGTGACACCACCCAGGCGGGCAAGAAATAAGAGGGTGGGGGGCAGCCACAGAGTATTACTCCCATCCTACCTCCTGCTGCACCAATTCTGCCACCACAGGTACCCCCTGCTGCCCCACTCCTGCCACCTCAGGTCCCGGTCCCCGTTCCAGCACCGGTGCCCCAGTTGCCAGTGGCACTACCAAATGTGCCAGTAATACCGGCAGCGGCACCAGTGCCACCCGTCGCGCCACCACAGGATCCGGGGCCCCTAGGTGCGGGCCATACTCCCATTCCCGCGCCAGTGCCAATAGACCTGGCAGCTCAGGTGGCGGCTATTCTCCCTTGGTTAGGGGGGGGTGCGTTGCCGGTCAATACTGCCCTGACAACGGAGCAACAAACATTGCTGACTCAGATATTGTTGGCTAGTGGTAGGGGCGCAACGCCGCCTGCACCGGTTTCTCCCCAAACAGGTCCAGCGAATGATGGAGGCAGTGCCAAGACCGCGGAGGCAACGTTACCCAACGACAATGGGAATGGTAAGGAGATTGCCCTTCCTTTGCTGGGCGAAGGAACATTGCCCTCTAGGGGTGAGTGCTTAGCACAGCATGTGTCACAGAGTGTAAAGGAAATGATATGGGCTGACAAGTATGTGAACATGTTTTCATTGCTGATAGATAACAGGGAATGGGAATATGCAAAATCACAGAAGGAAATGTTGTTGCCCAGTGAATGGAGAGCGAAGTTGTACAAGTTTAGGGTAGAAGAAAACCTCATCAACTGGCTGAGGGCTTTTGCAGTGTTCGGCGCAGTAATGGGCGAACGTTTTAAGGGAATGCAACCAGCCATGAACTGCTATCAAAGTAGGATAACAATGTTCCATGAGAATCATGCAGGGGATGTATGGAAGGAATATGATGTCGCTTTCAGAAAGTCCAAAGAATTTGATAAAACTTTATCATGGGACAAGGTGGATTCTATCTCATGGCACAATCAATTCGAGAAGGGGCAGGGGGCAAGCACAAGCACAAATGCGGGTAGAGGTTATTTCCCCAGGCCGCAGCAGCCGTTTCAACAGCCCTTTCGATCAGCACCGGGAGGGGAGACGGCCCAAAAGCAGAGAGCAAATGGAGGGGCGAAGGGGGTATGTTGGGACTTCAATAGGCGGACATGCAACAGGGCACCAGGTACCTGTAAGTTCAGGCACGCATGCAGCGTATGTGGCCACCCTTCCCACCCCGAAACAACATGCCGAAATAAAAATAGTGGTGCAGGACACAGGGGTAGGAGGAAACCTGAATAGTAAGATCCACCCTCTAATAGCACATTCACCCATTCAGTTGTCAGCATTGATCCCCTGGTTGAACAGGTACCCGAATCACACGTCTGCTAGATTATTACAAGAGGGTTTCACACATGGTTTTCGAATTCCTGCTGGGGGGTATGTCGGGAGACCACAGTGTAGGAATCAGCTATCAGTCCTTGCCAATCCAACAGTGGTGTCAACAAAAATAGCTAAAGAAGTGCGTTTGGGGAGGGTAGCGGGACCATTTCACGTCATTCCCACGCAGAATTTTGTGTGCTCTCCTCTGGGGGTGGTGCCTAAGAAAGAACAAGGGGAATTTAGGCTCATCCACAACTTGTCCGCACCGAGGGGGACATCATTGAATGATGCTATTGATGATACAATTTGCTCTGTGAAGTATGCGTCCTTCGATCAGGCAGCGGGCATGCTGAGGAGTTTGGGCGCGGGAACACTGATGGCTAAGTCAGACATTGAGTCAGCCTTTAGACTACTCCCGGTTCACCCAGAGGACCAGCACCTGCTGGGTTTCTCCTTTAAGGGGAAGTACTACATGGATAAGTGTATGCCCATGGGTTGCTCAATTTCATGTGCTTATTTTGAACAGTTTAGCTC
This sequence comes from Lissotriton helveticus, assembly GCF_964261635.1. Taxonomy (NCBI): domain Eukaryota; kingdom Metazoa; phylum Chordata; class Amphibia; order Caudata; family Salamandridae; genus Lissotriton; species Lissotriton helveticus. Next base: position 1,956,647,420 of record NC_136067.1, read on the forward strand.
CTTTTTGGAATGGGCATTAAGACAACATACGGGTCACCAGTGGGTGATGCACTACCTGGATGACTTTCTTTTTCTGGGCCCGGCGGGTTCACGGGAGTGTGCGTCAGCATTGCAGGAATTTTGCGTGCTCATGCGCTCTTTCGGGGTCCCGTTGGCACAGGGGAAGACAGTTGGACCAGTGACATGCCTGGAATTTTTAGGCATTGAACTGGATTCTGTTGAGGGTTGTTTTAGATTACCAGCAGAAAAGATCCAAAAATTCAAACAGACTCTAGGACTGTGCTTACAAGCGAAGAAGGTGAATTTAGGGCTGTTGCAGCAGACAGTGGGACAGTTGAATTTTGCGTTGAGAGTAATTCCTATGGCTCGCCCATTTTCACGCTCAATTGCACAGGCCATGAGGGGTCTTCGTGAAAAACATCACCGGACACGGCTGTCTGCTGAGGTGCGCCAGGACATGCGGATATGGATGGCATTCCTGGCGGATTTCAATGGAAGAGTGCTGTGGGGTGCACCCACGGTGTCTTCGGAGGACATTGGTTTATGGACCGATGCGGCGGGCAGTGTTGGGTTTGGTGCCATCCTTGGCAAGAAATGGGTGGCGCAGAAGTGGCCCGCCTGGTGGGAGGAGAGCGGGCTGACGGTGAACATTGGTTTCCTCGAGCTCTTCCCAATCTGGGTGGCACTGAAAGTCTGGCCCGAGGAGCTGGCCAACAGATCGGTAATATTCTGGTCAGACAATATGTCAGTGGTTGAATGCATCAACCAACAAGCTGCAAGGTGTCCACTCATTTTACGCTTGATCAAAGAGATTGTGCTGTGTTGCATGACGAGGAATGTACTTTTCAGAGCAAAACATGTCCCAGGGGTGTTAAACAATGCAGCTGATGCCCTTTCTCGCTTTAAGATGCAGGTGTTCAGGGATCACTTGCCGGAGGCAGAGACAGCGCCAGCTCAATTCCCGGCGATTCTTTGGCAAATTGGTGCCCCCAACTACATGACCTCGTGGCAGCCAGCCTAGCACCCAAGACAAGGACGGCATACGAAGGGGCGTTCAGGTCTTACTGTCACTTTCTGGGACAGGGCTGGGAGAGTAGTTGGACTATGGAGGCTAGCTTCAATGGGTATTTAGGCAGCCTACACAAGGAAGGGCGCACGGTGGCAACAGCCAACAGGCACAAGGCCGCTATCTCCTTTTTCGCACGGGCACGAGGGGGCAGGGACCCTACGCACAGCTTCCAGGCCCAGAGGGCATTAAAAGGATGGGGGCGCATGCAGCCCCCCTCCATAGATTCTAGGAAACCCATAGGTTTTGAACGTCTATCAGCTGTTCTCCTCGCGCTGCCGGACACATGTAGCTCTACATCTGAGGTGGGCCTATTTAAAGCTGCTTTCTCTTTAGCCTTCTATGGGGCATTCAGGGTAGGTGAACTCGTGGCGGCCAACAAAGGTGATAAGATAGGCGGCCTTCAGCTGCAGGATATCAGCATAAGGGGCGACACTATGTGGATCAGCATCAGGAAATCTAAAACTGATCAGGACGCTAGGGGCCAAAGTTTGGCGTTACATCGGGCAAGGAACAATCCCTGCTGCCCGGTGACACATGTGGAGGAACTGATAAGACAGCGGGCACAGGAGTGTGTGGGGTCACTGCTAATGCATGGGGATGGGACTCCTCTTACCAGGTTTCAGTTCCAGAGGGTACTAGCCATGAGCATGGCAAAAGCTGGTTATAACCACAAAGAGTTTGGGACACACTCCTTCCGGATAGGGGCAGCCACAGAAGCAACAGCTAGGGGTTTGACCCCAAATAGTGTGCAAAGAATTGGGAGATGGTCCTCAAGCGCTTATAAACGCTACGTGCGGTTGCACATGTTGTGAGAGCTGCCGCCATGTGGAGTATTGCTAATACCTGCTGTTTTTCTGGTTATTTACAGTTTCACGGGCCTGTGACGCAGGACGGAAACTACCCATGGATCATCAAGGCAACTTTACTACAGCATGGAGGAACCAGGAGGACAGACAGAAGACCGTAGTCATTTGGGTAGTGGGGCATTCATATGTCAAACGTGCTAACAAAATTTTTCTTGCAGGTTCAGGCAAACAAAGGGTGGAAAGTAGGGGGTGCAGGGTCTCCTTCCATGGCAGGGGGGGGCTCCGCCTCAATCAGTTCAGGGACTATATGTCGGACTTACTAGCGCGACATACTACACCACCCTCGGCGGTAATACTTCATTTAGGGGGGAATGATCTGGCAGGTCTGGGCAGAAGGGTCCTCCTTGAAGAAATTATATCTGCAGCGGGTTGGCTAGCAAAGCGGTTACCAGGTAGTGTTGTAGTATGGTCACAACTGATACCAAGGATGCAATGGAGGGGGGGAAACTCAGTCAGCGCGTTGAACAGCTCGTTAAAGAGGGTCAACAACAAGCTGGACAGGTTATTTAGGACTCCGGTCTTACAGACCATCCCTCACGGTTGCATTTGGGGGGAACACTTCTACCTGCGGGACGGGGTTCACTTAACAGAGGAGGGGAATGCCCTTTTTATAAGAAACATCCTGGCATGGGTGGAAGTTTTTGCAGGAAGAGAATGACCTTTCTAGAAGGGGGGTGTTCTGGGGGGGGGCCAGATAGTCGGTTAACTACCTGGCCTGTGGCGGTAAGGTCATTAATCGGTGAGCAGCATTTTAAGGTCCTTACGGGGGGGGCGGACCCATTCACGAAAGGGGCCGCCCGCGGGAGGGGCCATTTGGTCTCTCTCAGAACTTCAGGGGCAGGATATGATCTCCATTAATTTAAAGGGTGCGGGGGAGGGAGTCTACGCTTTCCTCAGGCTGGTAGCCACCCCTCACAACACTATGACGTCACTAAGGTGCGCGAGTGTCTGGGCCCTCCTGTTATGGTTAAATGGAGTTCGGGGAGCGCACGTGGGTGTAACGTGCCCTGGGTTGCGCATGCGCATCTTCAACGTGAGAGCGCAGCTGTAAAAGGATCTGACACCGGTTGGCGACCTTGCCGTAGGACTTTATTAAAGGTATTAAAAGTATTAAAAATATTAGAATGCAGTTTAATTTTCAGGATGATTAGATTACGTTAGGAGACACGCTGTATTAGCTATTTGTTAAGGTTAGCCCATCATACCATGTCGAAACGGATGTCAATCTAATATTCTGAAAAGTGTGCATTTTAATAATTGTCAGAAATGTTTATTTGATTAAAATTTTTGATTTGTTTTTATATTTTAATAAATACGGCCAGGGGGGGGGCCCCGTACCCCCCCTTGACTTCCAAAGACCCCCATGTGTTGACTGGTTGAATTGGGTAATTCAGTCGGTGTTCAAGGGGGGAGGTGGCCGGCAGTCCAAGACCATGATACAAGGGGGGGCCAATAGGCCCCCACGCAAGCATGGCGGGGCCCGGTCCCTCCCACACCCCGTCCCTTTCGGGGCCGCTTTCCCCGCCCCCTCGCCCCGGAAGTACTGGTGTGCTTCCGGGGCGAGGGGGCGGGGGCCGCGGCGGCGAAAGGGTTAAAAGCCTGGGGAGCGCGGGAAGCGGCCTCTTTGTGCCCGCGCTCCCAGGCTCGCTCCTCGCCCCACCGTGGGGCCGTTTAATTTTCCCCACCCTCCATCCCTTTTTAGCAGACCTTGGGGCTTGGCAAATGGTGAGTATCAGGTTTGTCAATGTGCCGGAACATAGATTTAAGGGGGGCTTGATCCAGTAGGCCTTGAATTTCCTGTTTACTGGAAGGAAGAACAGAATTTAAACTTTTGGTGCAGTGTCGTGATATTTAACTAATTCTTTCCTTAGGCCCTTTTTCCCGCTTACAGGAGTAACTATATATGTAGATGTTTGTGCTTTGCTGTGTGTTAACAATTTTATCCTTAGGCCTTTTTTCCTTTTAGAATAGCAATGTCGTATTTATTATGTGTGTCTGGCGGTAAGGTCATTAATCGGTGAGCAGCATTTTAAGGTCCTTACGGGGGGGGCGGACCCATTCACGAAAGGGGCCGCCTGCGGGAGGGGCCATTTGGTCTCTCTCAGAACTTCAGGGGCAGGATATGATCTCCATTAATTTAAAGGGTGCGGGGGAGGGAGTCTACGCTTTCCTCAGGCTGGTAGCCACCCCTCACAACACTATGACGTCACTAAGGTGCGCGAGTGTCTGGGCCCTCCTGTTATGGTTAAATGGAGTTCGGGGAGCGCACGTGGGTGTAACGTGCCCTGGGTTGCGCATGCGCATCTTCAACGTGAGAGCGCAGCTGTAAAAGGATCTGACACCGGTTGGCGACCTTGCCGTAGGACTTTATTAAAGGTATTAAAAGTATTAAAAATATTAGAATGCAGTTTAATTTTCAGGATGATTAGATTACGTTAGGAGACACGCTGTATTAGCTATTTGTTAAGGTTAGCCCATCATACCATGTCGAAACGGATGTCAATCTAATATTCTGAAAAGTGTGCATTTTAATAATTGTCAGAAATGTTTATTTGATTAAAATTTTTGATTTGTTTTTATATTTTAATAAATACGGCCAGGGGGGGGGCCCCGTACCCCCCTTGACTTCCAAAGACCCCCATGTGTTGACTGGTTGAATTGGGTAATTCAGTCGGTGTTCAAGGGGGGAGGTGGCCGGCAGTCCAAGACCATGGTGTAGATAGAATACATCCCCGATGTATGCAGCTTGTAGCCACAAGATTAGAAGGGAAGCAAATGTTTGTGGTTTTAATCGGGAAGAGGAAACTGGCCCCTTGACAATGTCTTTACTGTAAGTTCTGCCTAATTACCTTTAACGTTTTACAGTTAAGGTCATCTTAAAAAGAAAAGAAAAGGAAGTGAATGAAAGAGTGCCGGGCTGGCCCTCTGCCGGCCTCCTTTCAGCAGGGCCCTTGAGGACGCTCCAGAGGTTGTTAAAGTGTACTTATCTTTTCCATGTCTGGAGCGGATGCCAGCTGGCACGGGCCGGGTTCTCCAGTGGCTGACCGCACGCCGCCGCTTGAAGGAGGCTTCCGAGCAGGCTGGAAACACGCTCTCCCGACGCCCTGGTTCCACCATATTAGGCCTTCATTCCAGCGCCTTGACCTCTAACTTTCCATTCGCCGAAAGCATGCAAATGAGGACAAAGGTGGAAGAACCCAGCAGGCGTGCTTTGGCAGGGACATAGCTTCAGGGGAGAAGTTCTCTTCAGGGCACTAGTCCTAAAAAAAGAAGGGGGGGACGCTGATGTCACGACAGGAAATGGCGTAATGAAAGGTGGCTTGCACCATCAGACTCATTGCCTCCCCTCGCGCACCCCTTAGATGCGATTGGATCAGAGAAGCCAGTGCGTGAGCAGCGTTCTGAATGAACTCCGATCTCGCCCCAGAGAGGCCAAAGAGTGAATGTGTGGCTCCATTTGCTCCAGTTATCCAGCTCCCGGAAAAATAAATGGGGGGACGCCGTCCACCCCCGTGGTACCCCGACCCGAGCCCTGGTTCTCTTCTGTTTGGGCTGCGACTCCCCCAAATAAATGCATTCTCAGCGGCGGCCGACTCAGGTAAGTGCGGTGAGGCGGGGCAGGGCGCGCCAGGGGGGAAGCTGACAGACGACGGATTATGTCTAATTTATTTATTTAATTATACTATTTAGTTGTCTGTGAACGTACCCCCCGCCCCCTCGCCCACCACACCATGTTTACCTGTGCCGACCCTGGTAGTTGGGGTAAAGGCGTCTGAGTTGGATCTGCTGTGTCTGTGTCGCTTTTATTTATCGAGGGTCAAGAATTAAAGACAAAACAGTGACCTTTGATGTAAAACAGGAAACAGAGAGTTGTATATCTGGTGGCTGGAGTTCAAAATGTGAAACCAGATAGCATGGAATCAATGTTAGCTTCCCTGCTTGTCCAAATTGTGTGATCCTAGGCAAACATTTCATTTCGAAGCCTCCTTTTACTTTATTATCACATATGAGAGCCCTTTTAAATACCTGGGTTCAGGATGTGCGCTGTAAAAGCACCTCTTATGGTTGATTTAATAGACTACAATGCTGCTCCATCTACAATAATATAGGCCATATTTAGGGTGTACAAGACGACTTTAGGGTTGACATGGTAGGCCTGAAAGCTATTCACAAAGTGCATTTTGTAGGACTACATTAGCAGTACAAACATACAACATGTGCTATTTACAAACTGCACTTCTAAAGTACTATTTTTTGTAGTAGTTTAGAAATGAAGTTTGAGAAAAGCATTTTGTAGTATGTTTTATAGTAATATTGAAGCACTAAAATATAGCACAAAATGCAGATTGTGAATAGACCCAGGCCCTTCAGTTGGGAGGAGACATGTAAATTACACTTTTAAAGAAACTGTACGCTACGATTTTGTGAATAGCCAAAACGTAGTACACTTACTCAAAAGTGCAAAGTACTCAAAAGTGTAAGTTGCCTTTATGAGTGATGGATTTTCCAAGAAAATAGTACATTTGCACCCATAGATTCATTCCTTGAATGAGTGCAAATGTACTATTTTTTGGAGTTCACATCCATTGGAAGTAGTAGACTTGGAAAGCTGTACCAGTCCCAGGTTTCCAGGTTTACTACGGCCGATCAAACACCCAAATGCTGATGGGATGAATACTTGCAAAAAGTCTTATCAGTGGCAATCACTCGGGGGAGCATTCCAACTCAGTGTTTTTTGCCCACTGTGCCACTCTAGACAGAGGCTCACCTAATGCAAATCAGTGCTGACCCTGTTCCTCATGGAAACCGTCCATCCCAAGTGTTGGTCCTCTCACCCCTCCACCCTGCAGCCCACTGCTTTTTAGTTGGTAAATTTGAGATTCACACCGCCCGAATCTAACTGACTAAGCTACGCCCCTGTGCTTTGGGTGTCTGAGGATTAGGTCACTGTTCCTTTGGACAAAGGCATTTTTCTCACACGGACCAAACAAATAATACCCCAGATTTTTAAAAATATATTTCTGCAATATGGAGCTGATATTTTGATTGACAAGAAAGAGTGACTGCTCATTATTTCTTCTAGCACATACTTAGACGGTGGCCATGAGGACAGATTCATGTAACTTACGGACTGACACATCAGCTGCCTGATTGTGCTGATAACTACTGATTGGAGTGACGTTTGACTGAGTCTAAAAGAATTTTTATTTTTAGATTTAATTCATTCATTGGTATGAATCATACTCAGAATTGGCAGATTGCCAGGCCCTGTCGCAATCCCTGCCACGCACAGCTGTAAGCAGCAAGGGCTGACCTACCACAGCAGGTCGGGCATAGGGCCTAGCAAAATGCTGGCTCGCGACCCTTCCTCCCCCATTGTGCATGACCTAAGTGGAAAGGGAATCATTGCAACAAAGTTGGATGAACATCCTTCTCTTGCTAGATCGTGGCTATATTTGAAAGCATGAAGTGGTGGCTTCACAGCTGGAGCCATCTGGAGGACCATCAAAGACCACATGGTCGCAGTTTGTAGTTCCATCAACAAAGGCTTCAGCATCTAGTGATGGCCTTACCATGGTGGACACAGGTGATAACAAAGAGAGCATGAAGGAGTCATATGTATGGGAGTACACTACCCGTACAATTACAATAGCATCAGTTGTAGTGGAAGTGGAGGACTGAAAAAACAAACCAGCCAGGACCCCCACACTACCCCCATTCAGGAAAGACCTCAAGACCTGGCTCTTCTGATTACCCCAGCATGCTACGGAGTCGCCACCTTCCTTAGCGCATTGAGACCCTCACAGGTGAGCAGCTGCACTTTATAAACCCCTGATTCATTGATTGGCTGTCCAAACATTCTGCCAGATTTAAATTTAAAAACAGAAAAAAATGTAAAAATGAAAGAAAACACAAAAGATAGTGTGTGGAAAGCTGCTGTGACTCAAAAATGGTGACAGATGTTTATAGGTACCTCAGAGCTTGACCCTAACTAGGAGTGGGCCCTGACAAAGAACTCTCTAATACCTTTCATGTTAGCATATTAATCCTAAACAGTGCTACAGTATGAGGGAACCCTTGAAAGTGCTCCATTCTCTGCCAACTTGTGTCTGCTACCCGCACAGTCAGTGGGCTTGGCTTAAGAGGTGTTCCCTTTTTTTCCTAGGACCCCATCTGGGTCGTTGTCCAGAGCTCACTACAAGGTTTTGCCATTTTTGAAGGGCCCAGAAAAGGAGGTTCCCTGGGATTGATATACACTACGGTCAAATGAATGTTGGACATGGCCCTTTTTGCAGGATCACCCCTAAACATTTTGCCTTCCTCCTCCTGCTTTTTGCTGTATTAGTTTTGTTGGCTTTAGGTCTCTGCACACTATACCACTTCTAGCCAGCGCTAAAGGTCTTGTGCTCTCTGCTTAAAACATGGGAACATTGGCTTATACCAAATTGGCACATTTAATTTACTTGTAAGCCCCTCGTAAAGTGGCACAACATGTGCCCAGCGCCTATCAATTAAATTCTACTAGTGGTCTGTAGCTCTGGTTGTGCCACCCAATTAAGTAGCACTTTAAACATGTTCCAGGCTTGCCATTGCAAAGCTTGTGTGTGCAGTTTAAACTACCAAGTCGACCTGGCAAATAAACCTTTAGCCAGGCCTAAACCTTCCTTTTTAATACATATAAGTCGCCCATGGGGTAAGGCTTATATATAGTATAGGGTGCTATGCAGGCGTGCAGCATCCATTGGGCTCAAAGGGCTTCAGCCCCCCCATCGTGTGTGTGCTTCCCCGGCACACACACAGGCAGTTTTTGAGCTGTTGAGGTCTGGCATCCGTCTTACTGCAGCCACTCCAGAGTACTTCACCGGTCTTGAAAAGACCATTTACTTGTTAACAAAGCTTCGTTGGTCTTTCACCACTTCTTAGAGCTCCTGCATCTTCACTGCAGATTGCTAGAAGATTTACCCCCCCCAAAAAATGTATTAGCCCCCCACCAAAAATTTAACTCTAGTTGAGCCTCTGGTCCTATGTATTTAAAAAGCTGGACTTGTACTTTTGAATTTTACATGTCCTGGTAGTGAAAAACTCTTAAATTCATTTTTTACTGCTACAAGGCCTATCTCTCCCACAGGATAACATTGGAGTTGACTTATTAGATTTTATAAGTGTAATTTCCAAATGGGAAGAGATAACATCTCATGTTTGGTGTCTCTGGAATCACAATTTAAAATCCTAACTTATTGTGAAGTCGGATTTTAAATTACATTTCTGAAAATCCCACTTTTTATAAAGTTAACACAAGGAGATGATGGATGGACGCTGAAACTTTTCAGACACTCACCCCCAGTCACAGATCTGGGTTGAATCCATCATCTCTCTTTAGCTCACTTCGCCACATCAGTTCAGACCCAGCTATGTGCAAATTAGTCTTGAACCTGTGCCTCATGGGAACAGTCCAGCCTGAACTGCCAAGCCAGGTCTTCCCTGAACTGGAAACAAGCATCCTGGGACCACCAAGCCAAGCCAGGTCTTCCCTGAACTGGAAACAAGCATCTTTCAGTGAGATCCTCACCCCGAATTGTACCCCTCAGGTTCTGAACCCTTAATGTGACTCAGCGGGCTCTTAAATCAAGCTTTTGGGCTCTTCACAACCGTGATGGGCCCGTTCTCCCTGAGACTGCGCCGCTTGCACTAAAACTCAGCGCGAGCCACAGCCAGCCCGTATCTTTGAATAGTAAGCATTGATCACCCGTGGAGGACCTCCAATGCAAAGCACCAGCCTCTGTGATACCCATCCTTCTCCCCTTGCCATGCCGACTACCACTCTGCTTGCTACCCGCTACCCTTTCCAATGCAAATGGGACTCTTGGCACAAACTTGAGAAGGTAAACCTTCAGCTGGACTAATCTTGGAGTGTATCCGACCTGCGCTCCATTGTAGTCCGCTTGAACTTGTGATATTGACATGGTCTAGCGCAACCAGATAGCCTTGGTTGGCACTTTGTGCTTTTAGGCACTATTTTTTTGTTTATTCTTTAAGAACACATAAGTCTGGCTTTTCTGATTGGATTTTTGTAATTTTGGTCTTGTTTTGTTTATTAAATTAAGCTCTATTGTTTCAACATGGCACAGGTATGGATTGTTTCACAGTTTTACTGTTAGAAATGTTGCACACACACTTTACACATTGCCACTGAGTTAAGCCTAACTGCTCTGTGCCAGGGGGTTGAGCACAGGTTAATTGGCTAATTTGGGTTTGGTTGTGCCTCACCATGACAAGGACCATGCTGCTTGACCAGGGATCATACCCTTGTCAACCCAATTTCTAACAAGGAAGTTCTGCAAAATACGGCTAAAAGGGCTGTGAAGGGCTTCCCCCCCCTAACTGAACCTGAGTGAGACCAGAAAAAACACTAGGATGTCTACGTACAGGATGGTGTTATGCTATGGTATTGTGAGGGGTTGCCGAGCATGATCTGTCGAGTGCCGGGGTTGCAACGTAAATGTCGGCACCGTCACTTACCGGACAAGGCGATAGCAAGATTCCGGCATAGAAGACCGCCGATAACACCCCCATATCCTCTGTTTGTGCAGCGGCTGGACCTCCCTCACAACGACGAGGAAGAGGGCGGGGCTAACCCCGGAAGCGGATCTGTGCAGGAACTAAAAAACTGGACAGAGACGGAGGACGGGCGCGAAGAGACCGGAAGAAGATTAGAACACCGAAAGGTTCGGGAAAAGGAGGAAGAAACCGAAGACTGAGACGACGCGAAAGGAGGTGATGCGGAAGAGCAAGAAGATGACGAAACGAGGTGTGAGGACTGGTGGTCCCCAACAGAGGTGGCTGAAGAGCGGCCGCAACTCAGGAGAGTTGCGGCAGAGCCGGTGAGTGTTGGGTAACGGGGGAGTGGGTGTAGGGGAACGGGAGGAGGGGTGCGTGTACAGAAGGGTGGCGGGCGGTTCTTGTTAGAAGGAAGGCTTGTTTTAGGTCTTTGGCAGGTAGTTTATGTTCTTTTTTCCCTCCTCATTTATCAGTGAGAGCAAACTGAATCCTACTTGTCAGGCAAATCGCTATTTGAATACCTTTCAAATTAAACCTACTCTTGACTTATCTTGAGTCCTTTCTAATTGCACTGTGCACTATATCCTCCTAGCCAGGTCCTGCACTATTCCCCTTCACAATACCGACCCTGTTACCCCTCACAATTCCAGACCATCCTTCATTCTTTAAGCAATTACCTACTGGGTGTGGTGATGGTGACAAGCAGATAGGAAACGGAAATCATAAAAGATCTGACAGCTCCTTGTTCTTCTTTCCTCTTCTAAGCCTCCCTGGGATGGACGATCCAGCTTGCCAGCTAACCCCATACGAACACCGAGGAGACCCGAAGCCCCAACCTAAAGAAGAGAAGCAAGATCCGAGCCTTGGAATCCCGAACTATTCCTTTGCCTAAAATTGTTAAATAAAAGTAGTCCCATTGGCACACTATATACAGCCTCCTCGTCTGTTTATCCGGCCCGCCCTCCCACAGGCATGTCTTATCTTTTCTGAAAATAGATATATAACGTACTCATTCACTCAGGGGTTTTATGAAAGATGGAAAGATTGCTTTCATGGCAAGGAAAGACAGATAACTAAGTTAAAAAGTATTTATAAGTGAGAAGTGGGAAGAAGAGCTCCACTGTGTTTGAGATGTTGATGAAAGAAGATAGGGGTTTTATATGTAAACAGGGATTTATAGATGCTAGTACAGATGGTAATTTTTGCACTCCATATCCTATTTTAGAAGCAGAGTTAAGTATAATATTGTTCTTAATGGACTCCATTTTGACTACAAAATGTTTGGCATCATTTCAGAGTTCATGGGAAGTAATTATTTATGGAGAAAAGGTGGAGGCACGAGCTAACACCTTGATAACTAAGAATTTTTCTTCATGTTTATTTCCTGCTGCAGCTCTCCGATAAGATTTTTTGTGATGGTGGTTGCTTTTTTCATATAAGATTAATTTATTTTTATAGGTAGCTTTGAAATACGGTGCATTGAAAGCGCCACTTACATTCAGCTTGCTTTGCCTCCTATTTCAAGAAAACACATAGCAGGTTTAAACCTAGTTGAACGCTTGGCTTTCTCTGGTCTCAACCTGCTAGGTTCAGGTGCAACGGGATTGCCAGCGTAGTAGTCCAAATTATAAAAATAAGAGTATCTTGAACTGGACAAATCAATTTCGGCAATTTATTAAATGCAATATGTAGGTCTGTTCACTGTTCACTTAGTCTATTCCAGGTTCTACCTGAAGATTTCCTCAATGGATTGTCCTTGTAAGAAATTGGAGGGCAGCTGTTATAAGTAAATGGTCTGTCGAGACTAGAGGTGTTAAAGATTGGAGGGATTTGTTAGCATGAGCTGAAAGCCATTTTGTATTTTGGCAGCCATTTTAGGTAGCCATGTGCTCGCCATGTGCTGTTTCCCTCTTCAGAGCCTTGCACATGCTCAGAAGTTCCTAGCTAGCAGAATGCACCTGCTCCTGTTATAGAACTGTCAGGATATTTTTGCTGCTGTATGGAGAAGTAACTCTCCTCCCACTTTGTTGAGCAAGCAGATCTTGCATGCCCATATTAGGCATTTTGCATGCTTATATGCGCCAGGACTGCCCCTTGGTCTTATGCTGACTATGTAACCCTAAGCATATATAAGGCCGTTGTTTTCTGTACTCCTTAGACTGCCTCATTCAGTTGCTAAGACTTCTGTGTGAAGTAGTCTCCCTCATCTGATGTGAAGAAATGCATTCTTTTTATATTACAGCTTCTGTGCCAATTTCTTCTTTGTTGGTTTAAAAGGACCAAGTATCAGTGAGACCACTGAGAAGGTTTCTATGTTCTTCAGAGGGAGGCCATTTACCACTTGTACCAGGCCAGGGGGTTCCCAAATCATATCTAGTGTGAGGTCTGCTGCATGAGTCGGTCTTCTCACCACCTGTGGGGCTCCACAGCCCTCACAGTGTTTGCCAATAATGGCCTCTGATACATCAGCTTTGTCATCAAAATATAGATTATGGTTGCCTAGTATTACTGGCCAGTTATGATCAGTAGTAGAAGCAGAAATAGGGTCTATAATTTCCTCTTCAGACAGGCCAGGAGTATCTAGAGGTAGTAAATAAGCATATATGGTAAAGTATATATATATTGATGAGATTTAAAAGGTTCTAAAGAGTGGTCTGGATATTTTGGCAGCCTTTGACGGAGTGAACAGTTGAGCTTCCATTGAAGTGCTAAGATGTGGCCTTGCTCTTCCCTTGGCTGTTTGTGAGCTGTAAAGAGACCAGGAAGACGTTTTGTAGCATGGTTGAAAATTGGGACTTGTGGGACCACTGAAGATGTGGGACACTGTGCCAAGGATAAATAAGACGGGTGCAAACTTGGCGAGCAACCGCTTCAACTTTATCCTGTTCAGAGCTTTTTGGTGCAAAGAAAATGGCTTCATTGGCATTTTCCGGTGATGCTATTTGGCCTTATGGAGTCGTGCCCTGTTGTCGTGTTCAGTCTTTAAAAGGTGGCTACCTGTCGATATAAAACTTGGGACCTTTAAAATCCCAGGGTGAGCCCACTTAGTGGACACGTTTCCACGCTTGTCCTTCTCTGAACTTTTTCCACAAAAATTTAAGGATTTAGGGGCTGATTACGATGTCGGTCAGAAAGCCTCTGACTGCTAGTCTGAATCGTTCCGACCGCGGTTGGAATTCTTCCTACGGACACGGTTGGTTTGCAGTTCGACCCCCAAATTACGCTGTCGGCAGTCAGAGGGTAAACCGGCCGGTCATTCCGATGAGGTTCGGACCAGCTCTTGGATTCTTCCGGCCAGTCGAAACCGCACCGTTATCCCCTATGGACGGCGTTTCACCATCAGGATTATGATGTTGGTTTCCGACAGCCTTTCCGTGCCGGCCTTTCCGACACGGAAAGTCTGTCGGAAAGCAACTTTGGGGTCCCTAGCAGGGCCCCCTTGCCTCCGTAGCCTGTGGTTGGTGGCCAAGGGGGTACTTAGGGTGCCCCCCTGTACATCTCTACACTGTGTGGCAGGCACCATGTGGTGCCTGCCATAGGGTGCAGGGTTTTACACACCCTGCCATTTCTTTACAGGAGCCTGTATTATGGCCAGTTTACGGCTGTAGCACAAGCTCCCCTAGAGAAATGGGAGTATGCGACCTAACACTCATGGAACACCTACCACTAAGAAATATAACGCAGCATAGTACAAGCTGCTTCATTGCAATACATTTCTTTACAGAGCCCTGCAAGGCCGCAAAAAGGAGCTTGTGCATGCCGTCGTAAATTCTTAATAAGCCTTTTTGTTGCCCTGCGTCACCTTGTGAGATGCAAGGGGATGCAAAGCCTTAGTAAACTTGGCCCATATAATGTACATGGAGAGGGCACTGAGCTCAGCTATTGGCTGTTGTAAGTGTAATTCTTCAGACACTGGTGAATTGTAAATGTCATGTCAGTAAGTGATATGGCTATTTCACTGGTGCATCAGAGAGACAAGTCTGTTTAGGAGGGTCATCTCTTTTTCTCTTTGATTTATGCAAGTGTTTTTTTCTGTTTGCTGAGTTTTATTTTTTCTGCTATTTTGACCAGACGACCTGACAAAATGAGCTGTTAGTAATTTACAATGCAATTCTTTAAGATACTGTAGAAGGAGAGGAGTTCTCCTGAGGCAAAAAGTGATGGATGGAAGAGCAGGGAAGCAGAATAATTCTGACAGGCCGCGGGCTGTGAAAATGTAAGGGCCTGGGACAGAGTCAGTCACATGCTGGGAGGGATTTATGGGGTAACACAGGCCCCTGCAGTGCAGGGAGGGACACCCCACAGTAGCCCCTGAACCCTTTGGGGCCCATATAGCCCAAAACCAATGAATATCTGTGAGATACAGGAGACTGTGGGACCCCTCCTCACATTCTGCCGGGGAGGAAGGGGCAATCAATTCTTGTTACACCCCTGGAGGGATTCTGATAAGCCTGTAAAGAGGAGACAGTCACTCCATTCCTGTTTCACATATGTGTAGGCCAGAGGGTCCAGCAGAGTCAGTCACATCAAGACCACCACTGACAGGCAGGCTCATTCATATGCCAGATGTATCTCTCTCAGGGCGTTAGGGTTGGGACAGAGTTAGTCACTTGTTATCTGTAAGACCATAAGACTGCATAGGCTGCCAGTAAAGCATTGGTGCCTGTAAAAGTTTGTCCATCAAGCCCTAGCAAGCAGAGGTAAAGTCAACAGGTCTGGCTTGTGTGTAGTGCATGCACACAGATGAATGTGTTCACATATGCAGGCAGAGAAAAACTTTTACCTGCTTCAATGTGGACAAAGACCACGATATATATATATATATATATATATATTCACTGAAAAAACCATAGGTTATAGACCATATATAGTTAGGAATTAGCATTTACAAAACCTTGAAAATTCACTGAAAAAACCATAGGTTATAGACCATATATAGTTAGGAATTAGCATTTACAAAACCTTATTTTACTCACACAAAACCATTGAAATTCCATATATAGTTAGTTGCACTAACTATATATCGCGCACCCGCAATCCACTGCTGATGATGTCACATATTACATCATTCATGACATGGTCAGTGACATCACTGATGACATCACTGATGACAACATCCAGTGATTATGTGTTTCTGTAAAGTTTAAATATGTTTTACATATTGAAGAATGAGTGGATGTATAAGTGTCTGAATGAAGGTTTTAGTAGGTGCGTGATTGACTGTATGAGTGAGTGATTAAATGCGTCTTACTGAATGCACGGGTTAGTGACTAAACTGTCTGAAAGTGTGCATCAGTATGTCTGTTGTTGTGCAAGCTGCTGCATGTGTTGATCAGTAGCTATATAAGTAGCTATATGGGTTATTGATTGGTTGCACAAGTATTTGTATGGGAGACTGAGTGTGTGTATGGCTGGCTGGGAGGTGTGTGACTCTGTGCAGATCAATGTGTACTTGTATCAGTGATTCTATAAGAGAGTAAGTATGTGTTAGTATATGTTTCAAAAATGTAAGGTGTTCTGTGTTTAACTGTATAGATGAGAAAATGGAAGTGTGATTGATTCTTTTCAGGACTGACTAGGTGTGTGAGTAACTCCATGGATGAGTGGCAGAGTGTGAGTGTCTGTATAGGTGTATGAGTGCATATGATAGTGTTGTAAAGATGAGTGATTGTATGTATGAATGATTGTATGAGTGAATGTGTGTGTAGACATAGGAATCAGTGAGTGCGTATGTAGTAACTAGTATTGGTGTGTCAATGGTTTCAAAAATTATACTCTCTATTTAACACTGGGTGTAATAGAGGTTATATTAGAGTGTGAGGAGATGCATTGTATTATCACATGAATGATATCATCAGTGATGTGATCATTGATGTCAAGTGAGATGTCATCAGTGATGTCATTTGAGATGTCATCAGTGATGTCATCAGTGATGTCACTGACCATGTCATGAATGATGTAATATGTGACATCATCAGCAGTGGATTGCGGGTGCGCGATATATAGTTAGTGCAACTAACTATATATGGAATTTCAATGGTTTTGTGTGAGTAAAATAAGGTTTTGTAAATGCTAATTCCTAACTATATATGGTCTATAACCTATGGTTTTTTCAGTGAATTTTCAAGGTTTTGTAAATGCTAATTCCTAACTATATATGGTCTATAACCTATGGTTTTTTCAGTGAATTTTCAAGGTTTTGTAAATGCTAATTCCTAACTATATATGGTCTATAACCTATGGTTTTTTCAGTGAATTTCAATGGTTTTTTAATAGCAAATATCATAAGCTGTCGAATGTCAAGTACGTGGTAAGTAAAAACATTTTCGTGTTTATGCACACTGATCTGCTTTGATTGCTGCCCCCCACCCCTCATTTCTATTAGGAGTACTCTCTCTTTGCAGATAGTGAAGGGTAGTTAACGCAGCCCTTTGCCCCCTTTGTAATCCGTCGTGCCTGCTTCTCTCTCCATTTGATTGTTTGTTCTCTTTGGTTCATTCTCTATTTACAAACAAGCACAGAGTCGCAATACTCTGTTTAGTCTTTGCAGATAGCGAAAAATCGTGTAAAAAAACAAAAGGAATCGAGCAAAATCAGTCGGCCACTAATGGGATCTCTTTTGACCTCGCTAAAATAGAAACATTAGGAACAACCTGTTGAAAATAGCAATGCGTATGTATATAAGCGGCGTTCATTTGTGTTCACAGTACCCCTTGTTGATTGTTTCAATCGAGCATTGAATTGTTCGAAGTTAATTCTCTTAAGGATCTTCTCTACCTGCAAACGAGGAAGAATAGGAATATTCTATCTCCCTTTGCAGATAGTGAAGGGTAGGTAACGCAAGCCTTTAACACGTCGTACCTATTTCATTCCTCATTGATTGATTGATTGTCCGAACATTGACTGTTTGGGAATTAGTTCTTTTTGGAGGTATTCCCTGTTTGCAAATAAACGTAGGAAAATCTTTGCAAGTAGTGAAAGGGTACGTAATGCGGACCGTTCTCCCCCGTTGTAATCTGTCATGCCTATCTACTCCCCACTGATTGATGCACCTTTTTCACCCGGACCATTTACTAGAGATACGTCATCTGGCCCGACCAGAGAGCACCCCTAGTGAAAAGCACATATGCAATAATAACGAAGTGATCACTGTATCCTGTTAACAGAAACTTTACCATGAAACAACCTGGAAAGAAAAAAATAGGAAAACGAAAATCAGTAGGCCACTGATGAACATGAACTTTTATTAAACAACGAACAAAGAAACGATAACATAACGTAATGATAAAACCTATTAATGTCCTAGAAACAAGAAAACGTTAAAATATGCCAGTGGTGAGAGACCAGAAAAACAGTAAGAGAAACCAAATCACCCCTCGCTGTCCCACCGCCTGCCACGCCAAAAAAATCGATAGACTAGGGAAAATGCAAGTCAGTAGAACATCCACCCCCACTCTGGAAACTTCCAAGGTGGGGCAGGGTTCCGGCTACGCCCAGCCGGGAGCAGCCCATATAAGGCAGGTCCTGCTGCCACGCCTCGGCCAGGAGATCCTAACGTAGGGTGTAGCCGAAGGAGAGGCCGAGGCCAGCGGGACCCGGCCAGGGGATTGCCTTTACAACGCTGAACAGTTGCAGGGGGGGGGAATGTCTCCTCGACCCTCCCCTCTCTCTCCCAGTCCGGCCGCGGTGGCCCTTGAGAGTTGCAGGTAGTCCCGCCACATGCTCTTCCGGTCCGACCACCAACGGTCGGGGGGCCGAGGCCGACGGGATCCGGCTGCAGCCGATAAACCAAGAAACCCGTTCATGGGGCCAGAGCCAGGGGCGTCCGGCCGACATCCACCGGAAGCCCGGCCCGAAGACGGACGGGACACTTCTTTCTTTTATAATGGCTGCGACAACACTGGGGGGGGATGTCTTGCACATGCCTCCGACCCCCGGTCCGACCACCAACGGTCGGGGGGCCGAGGCCGACGGGATCCGGCTGCAGCCGATAAACCAAGAAACCCACCAAAAATTCCTCACAAATGTACCTCAGACAGTAGTATCACAGTAGTATCACAAAATGGCTGTGGTTTCCTCTCATTTGACATATATACATAACCAATTAACTTTCATCACACACAAATACAAAACCAAAGTAACATTTTAATTGGTTCTAAATTTCAACACTTTCAAATGTGTTTTCCCCATGCAATTTTCCATAGGACATTTACATACGTCTACAGCCTGAATGGCTGAACGGAATTACACCAAACTTGGCAAAATGGTACATCAAACCTAAGAGGTCAGGAAGGATCTACTATGCCCCCTTATGGTCATTTCCCCCTTCGCATTGGCCTCCTCTTGTCTCTCAATCCTACCGAGGGACAAGATGGCGGCCGCTACGGACTGTTTGGAATGTTGACAGACGCCGGAGAACCAATCAGCTTCGCAAAGCTCCGTAACGCGAAAAGTACGCGAAGCGGAGCGCTGTTACAGATATATATCTTTTTTTGAACGTTAATTTCTCAAAATCCACTGGAGCACATATATTGAGACCTAGCAAAGGCACATCGGGCTACCAGTCCCTAATATTTTGCCAAGTTTCGTGCAAATCCATTCAGCCGTTCGATTATTATTATTTTGGTTTTTTTTTGCCCCGCGGGGCCCTTTTAAAACCTCCACATCAAACCTAGGGGGTCAGCGAGGATCTACTATGCCCCCTTATAGTTATTTCCCCCTTTGTTTTGACCTCCTCTTGTCTCTCGATCCTACCGAGAGACAAGATGGCGGCCGCTACGGACTGTTTGGAATGTTGACAGACGCCGGAGAACCAATCAGCTTCGCTTCACAAAGCTCCGTTGCGCGAAAAGTCCGCGAACCAGAGCGCTGCCCGGTCCGCTGTTACAGATATATATCTTTTTTTAAACGTTAATTTCTCAAAATCCACTGGAGCACATATATTGAGACCTACAAAAGGCACATCGGGCTACCAGTCCCTACAATTTTGCCAAGTTTCGTGCAAATCCATTCAGCCGTTCGGGCTAAAAGTGAGGCCAACCGCCCTATGGAAAACTCAATGTTAAAAACACGTTTTGGGACCCCCCTTTTTTCTCGGCCCCCCCTTGACGAACCCCCCCCAAATTTTCAAGGGCTGCTCAGAAACATAATGTGCCATTTTCCTGAAAATTTCAGCCAATTCCGTCCACAAACGCCAAAGTTATTAGACATAGAATTTTCAAAAAACCCATAGAGAAAAAATCCTAACTATATATACCTACTGGCGACCGCCAGTAGGTAATATATATATATATATATATATATATATATATATATATATATATATATATATATATATATATATATATATATATATGCATTCCTGTTTTTCTCCGTAGAGAAGTTTGCTCGTGCACTCCGGAATCGATTTTCCAACACAGTAATTACTCCCAAATCAGTGGTTTAGGTTTCTTTATTCATCACAGCTAGATGTATATTTGTTACCATATGTGAAGGGACTCACATCATACATCATACATACAAGACACAGGCGATTTGCTGAGGCGCCTACAGGAGACACCATGGCAACCCAATTACAAACTTATCACTATGGATGTGGTGTCCTTATATTCAAACATTAGCAATGACATTGGCATCAGTGCTTGTGAACATTTTCTGGCAGAAAGAAGCATACAGTACTTTGAACATAACAAAATGCTAATAGAAATGATCCAACTTTGTTTAGTACAGAACATATTTTTGTTTGGAGATGAACTGTTTAGACAAACGAAAGGGACGGCGATGGGCTTTTCCTTTAGCCCTTCGTACGCATGTCTGACAATGGGACTTTGGGAAATGACATGGGCGTGGAGGCATGAAAATGACCGGTTTGTAAACAAAACCATTGCATGGCTGAGGTACATAGACGATTTATTTTTGATTTGGGATGGTACCAAAGATGAGTTTTCTGAATACTTTGAAATATTGAATAATTCGAACTATAATTTGAAATTCACTTTTGAGATCAGTGAGGAACGGGTCATCTTCCTGGATACGGAGATATATATCCAGGATAATGAAGTACAAACCACCCTACACCGCAAGTGTACCGCAACCAATGCTGTGCTACATGCTGAAAGCTTTCACCAAAATAGCTTGATTAATAACATTCCTTTTGGCGAGTTCCTGAGGATCAAAAGAATTTGTTCCAAAAAATAAGAATGTGACAAACATCAACAAAATGCAGTACAGCGTTTTAAAAAACGAAAATACAAGATGGGAAATATTGAAAAATCAATGAAAAGAACAGAAACAATGCAGAGACATGATTTGTTGAAACAAAAAATTCCTGAGACTGAGGAAAATAAAATCCGCATGATAACTACCTACTCCACAGCCAATCACCAGCTAATGAGGATTATGCGCAAAAACTGGCATATTCTACATATGGATGAAACGACGGCGAAAATAGTGGGGGATCATCCCAACATAACCTATCGACGAGCAACAAAATTAAGGGACAAATTGGTGCACAGTCATTTTCAACCACCAAAGAAACGAGATGATTGGCTGAAACCAAAAGGATTTTTCAAGTGTTCAAATTGCAAGGTATGTGCTATTGCCCAAAACACCAAAGAAATACAAATGGCAAATATCCGCATGTGGAAAATTCAACAACTAATCAACTGTAAAAGCCAATTTGTGATTTACATCATAGAATGTCCCTGCTCGCTTAAGTATGTGGGCAGCACAAAATGCGAGTTGAAGAAACGCATCTTGGAGCATGTCAGAGCCACTATCAACACAGACAGAGCCAACGCAATAGCCAAACATATGGAGAAAGAACACTCGAGTAATTGGAAAGAACTAAAATTTTATGCTGTGGAATCGGTTGGAATGCACCCCAGAGGGGGGGACCGTGAATTAATCCTCAGGCAGAAGGAAGCAAAGCATATCATTAACTTTCGTACCTTAACCCCGTATGGGCTGAATCAGGACGAGGAGTTACATTACCATCTCTAAATTAAATGACAATTGTGATAAGATGTTGAGGGCAAACACTGGACTTTTTCTTATATAACTGTATCACCTTTTAATTTCACTTGTTTTAATTTAATTTGTGAATCACGGTGCGCACTGAATGAGAAAGCATAAGGGTTGGAAACAGCAAGGGAACGCGGCTAGCTTTTGAACAATGAAGGGGGAGTGGCTTGATCATATACCCACTAGAGGGTAACAATAGAATGAGATAAAAACTCCCCACTGCAGTTTATTCGAATCTGTGCAAACACCCACTGGAGGGTGCGAGGTTGTGTTCAATAGCGGTGAGCTAGATTTGAAACCAATAGAGTGTGAGTGTCAAATTACCAAAAGAGGGATGATTATAATGCATCTATAATGGTTTATTTAATGAAGATCGCGATATAACATAGTCATTTGCATGTTACCGCTGAACCTCTATCCAAGTATGAAATCAGAGTATGTTATAAATTGTGGCCAAATGCGTCCCTTCCAGGAAGAACTATAAGTACCACAATGCACAGGGAGGATAAACAGGATGTGATGTCACAAGTAGTTGTTAATGTTTTTTTAAAAGTATCATGAAAAAATTGTGGTTCCATGTCAGTCTTGTGAGCAAGGTCTTGGTTAAGACTGAAACGCGTAGAGTTGCTGCTGGCTGAGCTGTGATGAATAAAGAAACCTAAACCACTGATTTGGGAGTAATTACTGTGTTGGAAAATCGATTCCGGAGTGCACGAGCAAACTTCTCTACGGAGAAAAACAGGAATGCATTTTTACGGCGGGGCTCTGCCGTGGCTCGTTTGCACCGTCTAAGAGCGCCCAATAGAACCTGAACCCGGGCCAAAGGAGAAAAGAAGTTTTAATCAGGTTGGGCGAACGCCGGCAAGAATCTGAAGCTGGGACTGTGAGCGGAAGCTGACCGGGCAGAGGGACACGAAGGACGCGGCTCCGGATAGGAACGCTGAACCCGCGGAACTCGTAACGGTGAGCTGATTGCCAGTCTCTGCTTAATAACATTGTATCTCTGCGGAGAGCGTTGCCGGTTGATCTGTCTAGCGTGTATTGTTTGCCGAGTGTGTTTACGAGTGTATATACTCGAGGACTGTTCCTTCAAAAAGTCTTTGTGGCAAAACATTATCGCTTTAAGCGGAATCATCAACATTGAAACACAGACGAGAGGAAAGAAATGGAAATACTTAATTAATATATACAGCGAGATATCTAAAGAAACAGCCAGCGCAAAATGGATAAAAGAGAAGCCAGTAGAACTGCCCTTATCAACACATGCTTCGATGAGGAAGTGACATCTAGCACTGAAAATGGGGGCAACGATAAACGCAAAAGTGATGTTAAAAACAAATTGCGCACATGGGAAAAGCTCTCAAAAAAGGAAATAAACAAATGGTGGGAAGTGGCATCCATCAAGAAATATTTGGAGGTAAAACGCGTCCCACGCGGTTTACGCATTAATCTGCTGCCTAATCACCAAGACACCAGTAATGATCTACTCACTGAATGGGGTGAATTCATTCTAAAATCCTCACTGGGTCTAATGGAAATTTTAGTAAAACATATAGAGATCGCACTGGAAAAAATAACAAGACAACTGAAAGATTTGGAAAAGGAATTGGGAGCAATGGATTTGAATCCCGAAATAATGAAATTCAAAGAAGAATTAGATCATTACATAGAGAAACATGAGGAAACTGTGCGAAAACGAAAACAAACAAAATTCCAGCGAGACAAGGAGGATTATTCTGAGGGTCGCATATTTACATATGCCCGAAAATATGATAGATTTAAACAACAGGATCCAACAACTAATAGTGGTAGCATGTCGTCATTAGCCTCAACAGATGCCAGTACAAGTGGAAGTGAAGTAGAACAGGGAGCACTTGGACCAAAAATCACTTTTTTAGACGAAATGAAGTTGGCCCTACAACAGAAAAATTGGGAAAAGACCAGGGGCCCGCCAACCACAAATCGGGGAAGAGGCAGAGGTCGCGGAGCAAACCGCAAAAACCAACAAGAAGAGGCAGGCGGGGCGCAAAACCAAGGATTCACTTCAAATCGTGTGGGAACAATGACGAGAAGTATGAGGCAGAAATGGAATTAAAAACAATAAATGAGCAAATGGATGTCGAACTAGAGACATCGAGTAACGACATGACACACGAATTACAAGTCATCAATCTATCTACTAAAATCTTGACGACACCAGAACAAAAACTTTTACAAAGGGGCCTTAATTTCTGCCCCACAAATGGATTTGACCTAGCAGAAACCAGAGTGGATCTGTATAAATTTGTTCGCAAAATAAAGCTGGCAAAATTGTGTGCAGAGAATCCCAAAATGGCGAAACATACAATCAACACGGAGTTGCCGACTACAGACTTAAGTGCCAGGGACACGAAAGTTTCATTACACTCATGGAACTTGACCAGGATCCGGAACAAGAAAGAAACAGCATAGGAGCATATATGGCCCAAATCGGTGCTGGGAGTAGCAAGAAAAAACCGAAATCCAGATTCTATCCGCAGCTTACCCCAGGAAATAAAATCGATTTGTTCCACGACTGTGTGATCAAAGAACTGTACAAACTGAATTATCCCAAAATAAAAGACAATCTCAACCCAGAGGAACGCAAGGCATTACAGAATCTTCAAAAGGATCTTTCCATTGAGATAAAAATGGCAGATAAAGGCGGTAATGTCATAATTTTGGACAAAGAGGCCTATATGCGTGAAGCATATTCCCAACTGAGAAACAGGGAATATTATAAGAAAATGAAAACAAATCCCACGCAGAAATGGAAAGAGGATCTGGACACAAAATTGGATCACTGGCTGCATCAAAATCTACTAAATGAGGATGAAGTGAAGTATTTAAAGGTAGAACATCCTAAAATGGCCACGATATACTTCCTTCCCAAGATCCACAAGCACCCCACTAAACCACCAGGGAGGCCCATAATATCGGCAAAGGGAGCGCTACTGGAGCCTATGGCCAATTACCTAGATGTATATTTGTTACCATATGTGAAGGGACTCACATCATACATACAAGACACAGGCGATTTGCTGAGGCGCCTACAGGAGACACCATGGCAACCCAATTACAAACTTATCACTATGGATGTGGTGTCCTTATATTCAAACATTAGCAATGACATTGGCATCAGTGCTTGTGAACATTTTCTGGCAGAAAGAAGCATACAGTACTTTGAACATAACAAAATGCTAATAGAAATGATCCAACTTTGTTTAGTACAGAACATATTTTTGTTTGGAGATGACCTGTTTAGACAAACGAAAGGGACGGCGATGGGCTTTTCCTTTAGCCCTTCGTACGCATGTCTGACAATGGGACTTTGGGAAATGACATGGGCGTGGAGGCATGAAAATGACCGGTTTGTAAACAAAACCATTGCATGGCTGAGGTACATAGACGATTTATTTTTGATTTGGGATGGTACCAAAGATGAGTTTTCTGAATACTTTGAAATATTGAATAATTCGAACTATAATTTGAAATTCACTTTTGAGATCAGTGAGGAACGGGTCATCTTCCTGGATACGGAGATATATATCCAGGATAATGAAGTACAAACCACCCTACACCGCAAGTGTACCGCAACCAATGCTGTGCTACATGCTGAAAGCTTTCACCAAAATAGCTTGATTAATAACATTCCTTTTGGCGAGTTCCTGAGGATCAAAAGAATTTGTTCCAAAAAAGAAGAATGTGACAAACATCAACAAAATGCAGTAGAGCGTTTTAAAAAACGAAAATACAAGATGGGAAATATTGAAAAATCAATGAAAAGAACAGAAACAATGCAGAGACATGATTTGTTGAAACAAAAAATTCCTGAGACTGAGGAAAATAAAATCCGCATGATAACTACCTACTCCACAGCCAATCACCAGCTAATGAGGATTATGCGCAAAAACTGGCATATTCTACATATGGATGAAACGACGGCGAAAATAGTGGGGGATCATCCCAACATAACCTATCGACGAGCAACAAACTTAAGGGACAAATTGGTGCACAGTCATTTTCAACCACCAAAGAAACGAGATGATTGGCTGAAACCAAAAGGATTTTTCAAGTGTTCAAATTGCAAGGTATGTGCTATTGCCCAAAACACCAAAGAAATACAAATGGCAAATAACCGCATGTGGAAAATTCAACAACTAATCAACTGTAAAAGCCAATTCGTGATTTACATCATAGAATGTCCCTGCTCGCTTAAGTATGTGGGCAGCACAAAATGCGAGTTGAAGAAACGCATCTTGGAGCATGTCAGAGCCACTATCAACACAGACAGAGCCAACGCAATAGCCAAACATATGGAGAAAGAACACTCGAGTAATTGGAAAGAACTAAAATTTTATGCTGTGGAATCGGTTGGAATGCACCCCAGAGGGGGGGACCGTGAATTAATCCTCAGGCAGAAGGAAGCAAAGCATATCATTAACTTTCGTACCTTAACCCCGTATGGGCTGAATCAGGATGAGGAGTTACATTACCATCTCTAAATTAAATGACAATTGTGATAAGATGTTGAGGGCAAACACTGGACTTTTTCTTATATAACTGTATCACCTTTTAATTTCACTTGTTTTAATTTAATTTGTGAATCACGGTGCGCACTGAATGAGAAAGCATAAGGGTTGGAAACAGCAAGGGAACGCGGCTAGCTTTTGAACAATGAAGGGGGAGTGGCTTGATCATATACCCACTAGAGGGTAACAATAGAATGAGATAAAAACTCCCCACTGCAGTTTATTCGAATCTGTGCAAACACCCACTGGAGGGTGCGAGGTTGTGTTCAATAGCGGTGAGCTAGATTTGAAACCAATAGAGTGTGAGTGTCAAATTACCAAAAGAGGGATGATTATAATGCATCTATAATGGTTTATTTAATGAAGATCGCGATATAACATAGTCATTTGCATGTTACCGCTGAACCTCTATCCAAGTATGAAATCAGAGTATGTTATAAATTGTGGCCAAATGCGTCCCTTCCAGGAAGAACTATAAGTACCACAATGCACAGGGAGGATAAACAGGATGTGATGTCACAAGTAGTTGTTAATGTTTTTTTAAAAGTATCATGAAAAAATTGTGGTTCCATGTCAGTCTCGTGAGCAAGGTCTTGGTTAAGACTGAAACGCGTAGAGTTGCTGCTGGCTGAGCTGTGATGAATAAAGAAACCTAAACCACTGATTTGGGAGTAATTACTGTGTTGGAAAATCGATTCCGGAGTGCACGAGCAAACTTCTCTACGGAGAAAAACAGGAATGCATTTTTACGGCGGGGCTCTGCCGTGGCTCGTTTGCACCGTCTAAGAGCGCCCAATAGAACCTGAACCCGGGCCAAAGGAGAAAAGAAGATATATATATATATATATATATATATATATATTACCTACTGGCGGTCGCCAGTAGGTAGTTATAGTTAGGATTGTTTTCCATAGGAAATCCGCAACATTCTATTGGGAATAACTTTGGCGCCGAATGAGGGATCTGCCTGTAATTTTGCTTAACTTTGCCTCGCTGCGCTCCGCTCCTTCCCTGAAAGATTTGGGGGGATCCGTCAAGCGGGGGCCGAGATAAAAGGGGGGTCCCAAAACGTGTTTTCCCCATGTTAATTTCCATAGGGCGGTTGGACTCACTTTTAGCTTGAACGGCTGAATGGATTTCTACCAAACTTGGCAAAATTGTAGGGACTGGTACCCCGATGTGCCTTTGCTATGTCTCAAGATATATGCTCCAGTGGTTTTTACGAAAATTAACTTTGAAAAAATATATATTGGGCTACATTAGGCTATATATATGTTAGAGCCCAAATGTAGCCCAATGTAGCCCAATGTAGCCCAATGTAGCCCAAAGATGGCCACCAGAGACAAAAAAAAACAAATGTAGCCCAAATATCAGCCAGATGTAGCCCAACTATAGCCCAATGACAGAATGTCCCAGAGTGTTCTAAAGAACAACTAGAGCGCTAACAGTCTTACTTATGACAACAGTATGGCACACCTGAAGTCATCTTGATTGGAATAAAGTGGTAACACTTAATACATTTAATTTGAAAAGGAACAAAATGAGGGGTTTCATTTTGCCATAGAAATTTTATATATATATATATATATATATTTTGCCCTAATAGCGAGATGGAGTATACACAAACAAGAATTGACTTGTTTCGCTTTACAAGGAAATTAAAACTCCACAAGTATTTTAAACTACGTCCCCATACACAAGATCAGAATAAAAAGGGAACAAGGATAACGGCAACAGATGCTTTAAGCAGTAAAGATCTAACGGCAGTAGAAACTCTCGAAGACCTAAAAGGATCATTCCTTGGATATAGACCAACTGGATACTGCTCAACGAGCAGAACTGCAAGGGATTGATCAAGAAAGAGAAGAAAGCGGTTTCAAACCCCGTCAGTCTTTGTTCCACAATCTCCTTGGGACGCTGTGGATGTGTTCAGCAAAGCAATGAACAATGATCTCATGAGATATCGTAAAGAACATTCTCAAAGTCCTAAGCTTAAATATAACATCACGGATCAGCAAAACATTGCTTTAAAGAACCTGATGAAAGATAAGAACATTGTTGTAAAACCTTCAGATAAAGGTGGGAACGTGGTTTTAATGACCAGGGACTATTATAAGAATGAAGCACTGAAGCAACTCTCGGATGAGAAGTTTTATATCAAATGTACCAATGATGTCTACCAACAAAGCATCAAAGAATATGATATTTTGATCAAAAAATGGTATGATCTTCAGATGCTAGGAAAAGAAGAACACCTATTCTTACCTAACAACTGTCCCATGATTCCAACTTTTTACCACCTCCCCAAGCTGCATAAAAATAGAGACAGTCCACCTGGTCGTCCAATTATTTCCTCTATTGGCAGCTTAACCGAGAACATGTCCCGATTTGTGGATAATATCCTGTTTCCTCTAGTATTAACTTTAAAATCGTACATTAGGGACACCAAAGACTTCCTAATGAAAATACAAGATCTAAAATGGAATCCAGGATATTTGCTTTTGGTGCTTGATATAACTAGTTTATATACTTGTATCCAACATCATCATGGTTTGAAAGCAATCCAACATGCACTTGATCAACGTCAAAGGAGATTTGCTAGACATAATCTTATGATCCTGGACTTTCTTGAGTTCTGTCTAACGCACAATATATTTCTATTCGAAGATCAATTGTACTTACAGAAGTCAGGGACGGCGATGGGCACCTGTTTTGCCCCCAGCTACGCGAACTTGTTCGTGGGCTGGTGGGAGGAGCAGGTGCCCAAGAGCTGTAAGGTTGGACAGGAGATGGGGAGTATCGTGTGTTGGCATCGTTACATCGATGATTTATTAATCGTATGGAAGGGAAGTCTGCATACAGCGGAAGAGTACATTCAAGTATTGAATAGAAACAACCTCAACTTGCACTTCTCGGGTTCCATTAGTCCGGTGGCAGCGGAGTATTTGGACCTGAGAGTGTTCTTTGAGGGAGAATATCTACACACGACCCTGTATAGGAAGGAGACTGCTGGCAATTCTACACTCTTTGCCAGCAGCTGCCACCCCCCACAACTCATTAACAGCATTCCTTATGGAGAGCTATTAAGACTCCGAAGGAATTGTTCCAAGGACTCAGACTTCGAGGCGGCTGCCTCGGATTGCCTATCCCGTTTTAAGATTAGGGGGTATGGCGAAAGTCTGTTGCAAAAGACGCTGAAGAAAGTCAGAAAGATCTCAAGAGGGACCTTACTCACTGCCAAGCCAATCATGACTGGCCGTGATAAGGATACAACTACCAACAAAGGCAAATTCAGGTTCATCACTCCATATTCAGCAGGTGCCAACGAATTTAGAATGATGCTTAGAAAGAACTGGCACATTCTACAAACAGATCATGTATTGAAAGAGGATTTACCATCTTACCCACTGTTAACATTCAGCAAGGCAAGATCAGTGGGCGACATGCTTGTCACTAGTCACTTAGATAAGCCCCTGCCCAAAACAAACACCTTAAGGGACCAAAAGGGGTTTTACCCCTGTGGACTCTGCAAAGCGTGTGTTGGTAGCAAGAGGGTTTCAGCGTACGTAATATCTGAAACAGGGAAGAAGGTATTCATAAAGAAATTCATCACCTGTAGTACGCAATACGCAGTTTACTGCTTGCACTGTCCTTGTGGCCTCCGCTACATCGGCAGCACAATCAAGGAACTGAAACTGAGGGTATTGGAACACCTCAGGGCTATAGACAAAGCAGACCCTAGTTACCCTGTGGCTCGCCACTTTGCAGAAGTGCATGGCCGAGACAGTAACCATCTACAATATTTTGACCTTGACACAGTACCTCCAAATATAAGAGGGGGAGACCGTCTGAGACGACTTCGTAGATTAGAGTCAAGATACATCATAGATCTCTCTACGAAGTATCCAAAGGGTCTCAACAGTGGGGAGGAAATGGCTTTCCACCTCGGAAAATGAAATCTGTAAATACTTAATCAATCACATTATATATGTATATACATAAAAAAACGTGATACCTTGCAAATTGCATCTGCTTATGGAAACATATAGAAATTGAGTTAGGTTCTTTAGATACTTACTGTGTTAACTGTGAACGAAATTTGACCCTTCTTTTGATATACTGTATATACACTGTAAATAATAGAATCTAGAGAGATGAGCGTTGACAGATGCCCTGTCTGGGGTGCTTTGGGATCAGAGCACTAATTGTACAGTACAGTAAGCAGATGAAAAAAATTTCCTCTGTTAGTTCATTTATCTCTATAATCTCTGTACATGCAATCAAGTATAAATATATTTTTTTTTCATCATTTTTTTCATCGTTTTCTCCACCATTTCTCTCATACTATGTGATGACTGAAGATATTAAGATGAATTATAAAATATAATGTAAATGACCGAAATATTATGAAAATTGATGAATTGCTTCTTAACATGGACTCTCGGTAACGAATATGAATTGTATTTGTACACTTGCATATATAAGCACTGTTATGTTGATAACAAATGGTAGAGGACAATAGCCGATCCACGGCTTCATATTTTGTTGATGTTTCATACAACATGGAAAACACGATATATCCCCTGTCTCTGTGTATTAGCCCATCGGCGGGCTTTATTTTAGACCTTGTATTTACTTTGGCTAAATGCATATAAAACCATTTAAAGATGGCGCCCGCAGTGAGTGCAGAGGGGTTAGTCCTCTATCTCTTTCTGTGCCAAAATAATGCTTTATTAACACACTGGTTGTTGTACATATGTAATTCACACTGACGAAGGTAGAAGACCGAAACGCGTCTGTGTAACCCTCGCTAAGAATAAAAACTTGCGTGTTGAGAAAGACTCCTCGAGTGCTGTCTATTTTCTTCAAAATGGGAGAAATTTGGAGCGTCATATATATGTATATATATATATATATATATATATATATATATATATATATATATATATATATTCACTGAAAAAACCATAGGTTTCACACCAGTTATAGTTAGGAATTAGCATTTAAAAAACCTATTAAATTCACTGAAAAAACCATAGGTTTCACACCAGTTATAGTTAGGTGGAAATTTTACTCGCATAAAACCATTGAAATTCCCACGTTATAGTTAGTTGGACTCACTATAACTTGCGCGTGCAATGCACTGCTGATGACGTCACATATTACATCACTCATGACATGGTCAGTGACATCACTCATGACATCACTGATGACATCTCAAATGACATCACTGATGACATCATCCAGTGAATGTGTATCTTTCTGAAAAATAAAATATATGTATATCTAAAGGTTGATGGAAGAATAAATGGGTAAATAAATGTCTAAATGGATGTTTTTTTGTGTAAAATTGATTGGTTAACTGACTTATTAAATGTATCTTAGTGAATACATATATTAGCGAGTAATGTTTAAATATTTAAATATCTGTATCTGTGTCTCACTTTGTGTATAAGTGGCTGCATGGGTTGGTGAGTAGCTACATGAGTGTGTATATGGGTTATTAGTTGTTTTTTGAGTATCAGTATCAGTGTCTGTATGGTTCGGTGGGGGATATTACTTAGAGCACAGATGCATGAATGAGTGACTCACTATTTGTATGTATTTTGAAGACAGCATGTGTGCAAGACTGTATGGGTGGATGATTATGTGTATGGGTGGGTTAGTGAGTATGTGTTTTTATAATTGATTGTTTAAGAGAGTAAACATGTTTCCGTTTCTGTAGAAGTATGTGTAGTGGTGTGTATATAGCAGTATAATCAAGTAAATGGTTTTTTTTTTTTAATTTCAAAGTTTATTTAAGAAAACAGTACAATTTCTGACCAACGATGAACCAATAGGACTTAAACAGCAAAATATACAACAGAATCAATGATCCATTTTGAAACTGGCACTCAGAAATACACAAGCAAAGCAGAACATTGAAATGGTATCCTTTTAAACAAGGCAATTGCTAAAATGTAACGAATTTGAAACTATAAAATCCAAGTGTTATCACGCTGGTACAGTATTTGATGAAGGAGATGCCTTCAAAAACTTACCATCTTGCCCTGCAACATACACATTAAGATTAATAAATTGGTCAGTTACTATTTTTCCCTGAACACCAGACAAAAGCAGCAGCCATATCAAGGTTACGACTACCTTTACCCTAGTTGCAGGTATTGCAAAGACATCCCCAGGAACTTACCTACAAAATGTAGATAACTTGGGTAAACAAGCTACAAGGAGCTCAGCCAGGGTCGCTTCAAGGGTCCGCTTCAGTACATCATATGGAAGGAGCTTAAGTCTTTTGTTCAGCCAGGTCTCTCTCCTTTGACTCTTGACCCCCACACTGCACATCCCAATCTGGTGCTGTCTGAAGGCTTGACAAGTGTGAAGTACACGGATACCAAGCAGCAACTTCCAAATAATCCAAAGAGATTCAGCCAGTGTATTCTTGTGCTTGGTGCTGAGGGATTTGACTCTGGGAAGCACTACTGGGAGGTGGAAGTGGGAAATAAAACTGCTTGGGATGTTGGAATGGCCAGTGAGTCTAGTAACAGGAAGGGTAAGATCAAGCTGAATCCCAAGAACGGCTATTGGGCAATATGGCTGAGG
Organism: Lissotriton helveticus; assembly: GCF_964261635.1. Lineage (NCBI taxonomy): Eukaryota > Metazoa > Chordata > Amphibia > Caudata > Salamandridae > Lissotriton > Lissotriton helveticus. The sequence goes on from NC_136067.1 coordinate 1,956,680,086, forward strand.
AATGGTAATGCTTTCAAGGCATTGGAGTCTCCCTCAAAGACCCTGAACCTGACTTCCAAGCCATCAAAGATAGGGGTGTACCTGGATTACGAAGGGGGGCAAGTGTCCTTTTACAATGCCGATGACATGTCTCCCATCTACACCTTCAATGGGGTATTTACTGAGAAGCTGTACCCATATCTTTCGCCATTCCTCCAAGATTCTGGCAAGAATGCAGAGCCACTGAAGCTTGTTCACACCAAGCTATAATCCAGTTCCCTTCCTGGCCACCTTAGTACTGCATTCACATTTTTGTTTACTCTTAAGCATGTCACATCTTGCCTAAAACGTTGCCGTACTTTGTATGTTGTCTTGGAGCTACTATCTAAAGCAAGATTGGACCCTAAAAGTAAATGGTTTTTTGATAGTTTATTTGCATGTGTGAATGTGTGTGTGAGTAACTATATGGATGAGTATTAGTGTGTAACAGGATGTATAGGTGTATGAGTAAGTACATGCATGAGTGAGTGACTATATAGAACTGTTGGTGAATGAGTGGATGTGTATGTAGATGTTGGAATTACCTAATAAGTTGTTGTAATTGGTATTGGTTTCTCCTTTTTTAAGAAAATGTTAGTTTCTATTTTTGAATGTGTGTGTCAATATATATATATATATATATATATATATATACAGGCACCTAACCCCTCCAACAACACACTTAACAAGTATCAGTATATTCACAGTTCATATGCCTGTTTGTGTGTGTGTTTGAGAGAGAAGATAATTGCACTGTTGATACATATGTATTACCTGGTGCATGCATGTGTGTCTGTGTGCACAAGTGCGAACGTTTGTGTGTATGACTGTATGCATGTGTGTGAGAAAGAGAGTATGGGGTAGTGGAAATTAGGCCCTGCTGTGGACTAGTGGCTTCTGTTTTGATGAGGTATTTTGGAATCTATTCTGTTTTTGGCCTGGCCTAAAGACAGCTTCAGCTATCTTGCCAGCCTCAAGTTTTCCAAAATATGCCATACAAATATAAAGCAGCTCCCAGTCAACACTGTTTCACCATTGGTCTGTTGATCCTTTACTCAAATTATACTCCCTCCTACCCCAGCAGATGGTATAGGTCAACAGACCAGCCCACTAAAGGCATTTGGATGCCTTCACTTTGAGTGACTGCATTTTACCCTTGCACATGTAGACATACATCTAAAATATAGTTTACGAAAAATAGAAATTGTTTGACACTTGCACTTTCCAATGACTGATAATCCCTATATATAGTAGGGTACATCAACTATTTTCATAACGCTCCAGATATTTATTGTAAATTACAGTGTTCATTCCTCACTATAAACTATTTAGTATATTTAATTATCCTACAGAAAATGAGCACGAGTCAATAGAAAAGCTCAAGTGTGTATGCAGATTTTTAGACTGCAACTACACCCCCACAGATGAGTGATTGGCATTTCAAATGCTTGAGAGAGCCCTCAAGCACCTGCTTGTGGAACTAATTGACCCCTATTGGAAAGTTGCACTGACACAGTCAGTATGCAGGAAACCTTCGTCTCAAGTCAAAAACAAAGCTTACACTCACTGAAACATAAACAGCCAAAGTAAGATTTCAAATGTTAGTTGAACTTACGAGTGAATAAGTGAATAAAAGTTCCTGTATATAGTAGGATGTGATCACAAACGTTTACAAGTATGTGTTGAAATATGTAATTTTGACTTGCTATTTACAACCAGCTTTGGCAAAGAATTAATCCTCGTGTAAACAAGCACAAATGAGTAAAATAACATAAGTGTGTATGCATATTTCTTTATGAAAGCCACATCTTCTGAGCTTGGAGCAGGTAATTCAAAGCATGACCTCTATTATCAACAAGTGGAAGTGCAGCCTTATGTAAGAATGCCAATGCTTTAGCATTTGACTAGTGTGGGACACCTAGTAAAAACTTGTGGAACTGCAGATTCGTGAAAGAATTTCATTGATTTGATTTTTGACAGACACCAAGTGACGACTATTTGAACTGCAGCTTGATATAAGAATTTCAGTGGCTTTGCATTTGGCTTGTAAGGGACACCTAGTAACTACTTGTGGAACTGCAACTTAATTAAAAACTTCAATGCTTTTGCATTTGACTTGTGAGGGACACCTAGTAATGACTAGTGGAACTGCAGCTTCGTGTAAGAATTTCAGTGTTTTTGCACTTGACTTGTGAGGGACACATGGTAACAACTTGTGAAACTGCACCATTACTAAAAAATATCACTACATTTACATTTGAGATGTGAGGTACACCTAGTACCGACTTGTGGGACTGCACCTTCACGAAAGATTATAAATGCTTTTGCATTGACTCAACAGGGCCTTAAGAAACTGCAGCTTTCGTCAAGAATTTTGAAGATTTAGCATTTGACTTGAGAGGGACATCTAGTAACAACTCGTGAAACTGCAGGTTTTATATATATATATATATATATATATATATATATATATATATATATATATATATATATATTCACTGAAAAAAACATAGGTTTCAGGGACATTATAGTTAGTTGGGCATTCCACTCATACAAAACCATAGAAATTCCGCCGTTATAGTTAGTTGAGCTAACTATAACTTGCGCCGCCGCAATGCACTGCTGATGATGTCACATATTATATCATTCATGACATGGTCAGTGACATCACTGATGACATCTCAAATGACATCACTGATGACATCTCAAATGACATCACTGATGACATCATCCAGTGAATGTTTTTGTTATTTAAAATGTAAATATATATATATATATATATATATATATATATATATATATATATATATATATATATATATTACCTACTGGCGGTCGCCAGTAGGTATATATAGTTAGGATTTTTTCTCTATGGGATTTTTGAAAATTCTATGTCTAATAACTTTGGCGTTTGTGGACGGAATTGGCTGAAATGTTCAGGAAAATGGAACATTTTGTTTCTGAGCAGCCCCTGAAAATTTGGGGGGGTTTCGTCAAGGGGGGGCCGAGAAAAAAGGGGGGTCCCAAGACGTGTTTTTAACATTGAGTTTTCCATAGGGCGGTTGGCCTCACTTTTAGCCCGAACGGCTGAATGGATTTGCACGAAACTTGGCAAAATTGTAGGGACTGGTAGCCCGATGTGCCTTTGCTAGGTCTCAATATATGTGCTCCAGTGGATTTTGAGAAATTAACGTTCAAAAAAAGATATATATCTGTAACAGCGGACCGGGCAGCGTTCCAGTTCGCGTACTTTTCGCGGTACGGAGCTTTGTGAAGCGAAGCTGATTGGTTCTCCGGCGTCTGTAAACATTCCAAACAGTCCGTAGCGGCCACCATCTTGTCTCTCGGTAGGATCGAGAGACAAGAGGAGGCCAAAGCGAAGGGGCAAATGACCATAAGGGGGCATAGTAGATCCTCGCTGACCCCCTAGGTTTGATGTGGAGGTTTTAAAAGGGCCCCGCGGGGCAGAAAAAAATAATAATAATAATAATCGAACGGCTGAATGGATTTGCACGAAACTTGGCAAAATATTAGGGACTGGTAGCCCGATGTGCCTTTGCTAGGTTTCAATATATGTGCACCAGTGGATTTTGAGAAATTAACGTTCAAAAAAAGATATATATCTGTAACAGCGCTCCGCGTACTTTTCGCGTTACGGAGCTTTGCGAAGGTGATTGGTTCTCCGGCGTCTGTAAACATTCCAAACAGTCCGTAGCGGCCGCCATCTTGTCTCTCGGTAGGATCGAGAGACAAGAGGAGGCCAAAGCGAAGGGGCAAATGACCATAAGGGGGCATAGTAGATGCTCCCTGACCTCTTAGGTTTGATGTACCATTTTGCCAAGTTTGGTGTAATTCCGTTCAGCCATTCAGGCTGTAGACGTATCTAAATGTCCTATGGAAAATTGCATGGGGAAAACACATTTGAAAGTGTTGAAATTTAGAACCAATTAAAATGTTACTTTGGTTTTGTATTTGTGTGTGATGAAAGTTAATTGGTTATGTATATATCTAAAATGAGAGGAAACCACAGCCATTTTGTGATACTACTGTCTGAGGTACATTTGTGAGGAATTTTTGGTGCTCAATTTCTGGTGTTTGGTTTACACAGTACTAACACTTCTCCTACTTTTAAAAAGGTGAGTTGTTAATTTGTAAGGGGAACTATGTTGTACACTTTAAGATAATTTGAAAAATGTTTTCTGTTATTTATTTACAGTCCTTCTGTTATACTAAATACTTGATAAAGTTAGTTTTATATTATGTATTACTAAAAACGATAAATGAAAGTGATTATTTTTTTCTGCAATTTACAGCAAGCAATTTCAAAATAAAATGGCTCACAATGAAGAGACCGTGGCAATTTCTTTTGAATTATCCACTACATTTATTGAAATTGACAGCACCAATAATGAAATATTCTCACAAGGAGGAGATGACTTGAATGATTTTTTTGATCAATCTCTTGATGGCGAATTTATGGAGACCATAGAGTTACAAGAATCATCATTGCAGACTTTTCATGAGGAGATTCCAGATGAGATGATTGAAGAGGAAATTCCTGATGAGGACATGTTACTAGTTCTTTCAAATTTTGAAAATTCAGAAGAATAAATTTATATTTAGAAATACAGTTAATACCCACAGACTCCACGAATTCATGAATGTTGCTTTGGAAGAGCAGAACTTACCTCAAGTCCTCTGAGGTATGTTCCACTTTTATAGTTGTACATATGAGAAGGACCGGGCAGGTTGAGTAGAGCAATGTATATTAAATGTCCACAATTTGGTTTATGTTTTTACTATTAGGTCTAAGAAACGAGGGAAAGAATTCATTTGGCCCTGATGAGAGTTTGTGAAGAACCCTCCCAAACTCGAAACGCGTAGGCAAACAGGATCAAGTCCTTAGTCCGGAATCATAGTTAAATTGCTTAGGAACTTGTAGCCTACTAGCACTTCTACAGAATGGTGGTGGTGCTTTCAACAGACACACTGTTAGTCTGTTTGATGGTCAAATATTTGTGAATAAGCATTCATTATGTTTTGATTGAAATATATTTCGAATTTATTTCTTCTCTCCTTGTTGTGAGATATGGTATCACTTTTTTGCACAATATTTATATGTTTGCACATTGTATATGTAATTTTGATTTAAATTTCTCGCACATTGTATATTGAATTTTGATTTAATTTTCTGTGTTGTGTTGTACCAAGTAAACATCGCGACATTTATGGCTAGTACATGAAAGGCAATGTAATTTCTCTAGACTTTATGAATAGTCAACAAAAGATTTTTATTGAATAAAAACGAGGCAATTAATTGCCAGGATAAACATATTAAATTTTGTTTATCTTCTTTTTCAACCAAAATTGCATGGTGTTAAATGTGAAGTGTGGGTTCCTTTTTGTTTCTCAAAGTATCTTGGGCCCTTACCCCACTTCTGTCCATATGGGCCAAACTCTTTTTTGATAGAAAGTTTCAGGGCGAGACGTTGCAGCATCGCCACAGTGGAAGAACCCTTTTCCGGGCGCCTGGAGCGCTGAGGGTGCAGCTGGGAAGCCTCCACCTGGGGAGGCGGGAGAGGCCTGTTCGCACCGTCTCTCCCTCCCAGTGCACCCCACGGCGTCTCGCTTGAGATTTGTTATGGCCGGACCAGGCGATGAGGACGAGAGGGGGGGGGGGGGTCGGAGGCATGTGCAAGACATCCCCCCCCCAGGGTTGTTGCAGCAATTATTCAAGAAAGAAGAAATGTCCCGTCCGTCTTTGGGCCGGACCTCCGGTGGATGGCGGCCGGACGCCCTTTGCTCTGGCCCCATGAACGGGTTCCTTGGCTCATCGGCTGCAGCCGGATCCCGTCGGCCGCGGCCCCCGGCCGTTGGTGGCCGGACCGGGAGAGAGTGTGGAGGGACAACCTGCAACTCTCAAGGGCCACCGCGGCCGGACTGGGAGAGAGAGGGGAGGGTCGAGGACACGGACATTCCCCCCCCTGAAACTCTCCAGTGTTGTCAATCCCCCTGGCCGGGTCCCGCTGGCCTCGGCCTCTCCTCCGGCTACACCCTACGTGATGATCTCCTGGCCGAGGCGTGGCAGCAGGACCCGCCTTATATGTGTTGCTTCCGGCTGGGCGCAGCCGAAAACCTGTTGCCCTTTGGAAGTTTCTAGAATGGGGCGGATGTCTGCTGACTTCTATCTTTCCCAGTTTGCCGTTATTTGGCCGTGGCAGGCGGTGGGACAGACACGTTTTGGGGCAGTGAGGGGCGATGTTTTCAGGTTTCTTATTACGGGCTTACTTCTAACGTTTCTTGTTTCTAGGACAATAATAGGTTTTATCATTACGTATTGTTATCGTTTCTTTGTTTGTTATTTAATAAAAAGTTCATCAGTGGCCTACTGATTTTCGTTTTCCTATTCTTTTCTTTCCAGGTTGTTTCATGCTAAAGTTTCTGTTAACAGGATACAGTGATCACTTCGTTATTATTGCATATGTCCTTTTCACTAGGGGTGCTCTCTTGTCGGGCCAGATGACCTATCTCTAGTAAATGGTCCGGGTGAAACAGGTGCATCAATCAGTGGGGAGTAGATAGGCATGACAGATTACAACGGGGGAGAAAGGTCCGCATTACGTACCCTTTCACTACTTGCAAAGATTTTCCTACGTTTATTTGCAAACAGGGAATACCTCCAAAAAGAACTAATTCCCAAACAGTCAATGTTCGGACAATCATTCAATCAATGAGGAATGAAATAGGTACGACGTGTTAAAGGCTTGCGTTACCTACCCTTCACTATCTGCAAAGGGAGAGAGAATATTCCTATTCTTCCTCGTTTGCAGGCAGAGAAGATCCTTAAGAGAACCAACTTCGAACAATTCAATGCTCGATTCAAACAATCAACAAGGGGTACTGTGAACACAAATGAACGCCGCTTATGTACATACACATTGCTATTTTCAACAGGTTGTTCCTAATGTTTCTATTTTAGCGAGGTCAAAAAGAGATCCCATTAGTGGCCTACTGATTTTGCTCGATTCCTTTTGTTTTTTTACACGATTTTTCGCTATCTGCAAAGACTAAACAGAGTATTGCGACTCTGTGCTTGTTTGTAAATAGAGAATGAACCAAAGAGAACAATCAATCAAATGGAGAGAGAAGCAGGCACGACGGATTACAACGGGGGCAAAGGCCTGCGTTAACTACCCTTCACTATCTGCAAAGAGAGAGTACTCCTAATAGAAATGAGGGGTGGGGGGCAGCATTCAAAGCAGATCAGTGTGCATAAACACGAAAATGTTTTTACTTACCACGTACTTGACATTCGACAGCTTATGATATTTGCTATTAAAAAACCATTGAACTTCACTGAAAAAACCATAGGTTATAGACCATATATAGTTAGGAATTAGCATTTACAAAACCTTGAAAATTCACTGAAAAAACCATAGGTTATAGACCATATATAGTTAGGAATTAGCATTTACAAAACCTTGAAAATTCACTGAAAAAACCATAGGTTATAGACCATATATCGTTAGGAATTAGCATTTAAAAAACCTTATTTTACTCACACAAAACCATGGAAATTCCATATATAGTTAGTTGCACTAACTATATATCGCGCACCCGCAATCCACTGCTGATGATGTCAAATATTACATCATTCATGACATGGTCAGTGACATCACTGATGACATCACTGATGACATCTCAAATGACATCACTGATGACATCACTGATGACAACATCCAGTGACTGTATGTTTCTGTAAAGTTAAAATGTGTCTTACATATTGAAGAATGAGTGGAAGTATAAGTATCTGGACAAAGGATTTAGTAGGTGCATGACTGAATGTATGAGTGAGTGATTAAATGTGTCTCACTGAGTGCATGGGTTAGTGACTAAAGTGTCTTAATTTGTGCATCATTATGTCTGTTGTTCTGTAAACTGCTGCATGTGTTGATCAGTAGCTATATGATTAACTATATGGGTTACTGATTGATTGTCCAAGTATTTGTATGGGAGACTGAGTGTGTGTGTGGCTGGCTGGGAGGTGTGTGACTCTGTGCAGATCAATGTGTACTTGTATCAATGATTGTATAACAAGGTAAGTATGTGTTAGTATATGTTTGAAAATGTAAGGTGCTCTATGTTTAACTGTTTAGACAAGAAAATGGAAGTGTCATTGATTCTTTACAGGACTGACTAGGTGTGTGAGTAACTCCATGGATGAGGGGCAGACTGTGAGTGTCTGTATAGGTGTATGAGTGCATATGATAGTGTTGTAAAGATGAGTGTTGTATGTATGAATGATTGTATGGGTGAATGAGTGAAGGTGTGTGTAGACGTAGGAATCAGTGAGTGCGTATGTAGTAACTAGTATTGGTGTGTCAATGGTTTCAAAAATTATATTCTATATTTAACACTGGGTGAAACAGAGGTTATATTAAAATGTGAGGAGATGCATTGTATTGTCACATGAATGATATCATCAGTGATGTGGTCATTGATGTCAAATGAGATGTCATCAGTGATGTCATCAGTGATGTCATTTGAGATGTCATCAGTGATGTCATCAGTGATGTCACTGACCATGTCATGAATGATGTAATATGTGACATCATCAGCAGTGGATTGCGGGTGCGCGATATATAGTTAGTGCAACTAACTATATATGGAATTTCAATGGTTTTGTGTGAGTAAAATAAGGTTTTTTAAATGCTAATTCCTAACGATATATGGTCTATAACCTATGGTTTTTTCAGTGAATTTTCAAGGTTTTGTAAATGCTAATTCCTAACTATATATGGTCTATAACCTATGGTTTTTTCAGTGAATTTTCAAGGTTTTTAAAATGCTAATTCCTAACTATATATGGTCTCTAACCTATGGTTTTTTCAGTGAATATATGTATATATTCACTGAAAAAACCATAGGTTAGAGACCATATATAGTTAGGAATTAGCATTTAAAAAACCTTGAAAATTCACTGAAAAAACCATAGGTTATAGACCATATATAGTTAGGAATTAGCATTTAAAAAACCTTATTTTACTCACAGAAAACCATTGAAATTCCATATATAGTTAGTTGCACTAACTATATATCGCGCACCCGCAATCCACTGCTGATGATGTCACATATTACATCATTCATGACATGGTCAGTGACATCACTGATGACATCACTGATGACATCTCAAATGACATCACTGATGACATCACTGATGACATCTCAAATGACATCACTGATGACATCACTGATGACATCATCCAGTGACTGTGTGTTTCTGTAAAGTTTAAATATGTTTGATATATTGAAGAATGAGTGGATGTATAAGTGTCTGGATGAAGGATTTAGTAAGTGCGTGACTGACTGTATGAGTGAGTGAATAAATGTGTCGTACTAAATGCATGGGTTAGTGACTAAACTGTCTGAATGTGTGCATCAGTATGTCTGTTGTGATGTAAACTGCTGCATGTGTTGATCATTAGCTATACGAGAGGCTATATGTGTTATTGATTGGTTGCCCAAGTATTTGTATGGGAGATTGAGTTTGTGTGGGGGTGGCTGGGAGGTGTGTGACTCTGTGCATAGATGTGTGAGCAGTTGATTCACTAGGTGTATGAGTTCAAGAGTGCATGTGGAAAAAGCTACATGGGCGGTTGACTGTGTGCATGAGTGTATTGATGAGTGAATGGATATCTCAATGCTACATGTCATAGTAAGTACAGATGTAAAACACAGTACATGTGAGAGTTGGCATATATAAATAACTGTGCATGAGAGCCACTGAATGTGTGAGTGGCTGTATGGATCATTGTGAACTTGTATCAGGGATTGTATAAGAGAGTAAATATGTGTTAGTATATGTTTGAATAAGTAAGGTGTGTATAACTGTATAGTTGAGGAAATGGAGGTGAGATTGTTTCTTTGCATGACTGACTAGGTGTGTGAGTAACTCCATGGATGAGTGACAGTGTGTGAGTGTCTGTATACACTGAGTGTATCTAAGGTTATATTAGAGTCTGAAGAGGTTTATCGTATTAGCACAAGAATGATGTCAAATGAGATGTCATCAGTGATGTCATCAGTGATGTCATTTGAGATGTCATCAGTGATGTCATCAGTGATGTCACTGACCATGTCATGAATGATGTAATATGTGACATCATCAGCAGTGGATTGCGGGTGCGCGATATATAGTTAGTGCAACTAACTATATATGGAATTTCAATGGTTTTGTGTGAGTAAAATAAGGTTTTTTAAATGCTAATTCCTAACTATATATGGTCTATAACCTATGGTTTTTTCAGTGAATTTTCAAGGTTTTTTAAATGCTAATTCCTAACTATATATGGTCTCTAACCTATGGTTTTTTCAGTGAATTTCAATGGTTTTTTAATAGCAAATATCATAAGCTGTCGAATGTCAAGTACGTGGTAAGTAAAAACATTTTCGTGTTTATGCACACTGATCTGCTTTGAATGCTGCCCCCCCACCTCATTTCTATTACGAGTACTCTCTCTTTGCAGATAGTGAAGGGTAGTTAACGCAGGCCTTTGACCCCGTTGTAATCCGTCGTGCCTGCTTCTCTCTCCATTTGATTCATTGTTATCCAAGCATTTACTGTTTTAGAATTGGTTCTCTTTGGTTCATTCTCTATTTACAAACAAGCACAGAGTCGCAATACTCTGTTTAGTCTTTGCAGATAGTGAAAAATCGTGTAAAAAAACAAAAGGAATCGAGCAAAATCAGTAGGCCACTAATGGGATCTCTTTTTGACCTCGCTAAAATAGAAACATTAGGAACAACCCCTCATGAGAAATACGAAACTAGTGAGATGAACTGAGCTCCACGCCATGATGGCTGCAAGACAGCTCGGCTCCGCCACCCAACCCGCCCAAAATAACGATAAACTCTATGCAAATATTACAAATATATACAACACACCAGCAAAGTAACAGGGTAAAACGTTTTATTAAATAACTATTTACATAACTATTTTATACTTTTTGTTGCCCGATCCGGCTAGCTCAATCGATCAAGCATGAAACTCATGCACTCTGATAGTTCAAAGTTTTGAGGAGTGCTTGTTACACTGTCTGAAGGTTATTTGCACCTGCTACAGCTTCACTATTCTCAATGTAAGTGAGGGCTGTTTGAGGACGTGACTGCATTTGAAAACAATGTGATGCGGTGCCTCCCTGAACCGCTTGACGGAGGCCCCCGAGGGACGGTGTGATGGCGCCGACTGGGAGGGGGCGCTTGGCTCCTGCCCCCTCCCCAAGTCTTGTTGCCCTGGTGTGGCCTGAGATCGCCCCCGACATAGGCGGCCGGCTCCCGGGGTCAAGCGGAACTTTTTGCCTTTTGGTGACTCTTCCATTCTTGACCTTGTCCCACAATCCGTTTGACCTGAAGACACGCTGTAGTGGGGCGCCCCTTTACCGTTTCAGTTGCCATTCCGCCCGCTTTTGCTACACTGTGCCTCTTCCGCTATTCAGCTGTTTACCGCCCGCTCTTGCGACTACAGCGTTTCGCTCACCATGTAGTTGAGTTGCTCCCGCTCTTGCGGTGCAGCGATAGGCGGCTGCCACAGGACTCTCAAAATGGCGGCCGGCTCTTCAGATTTGGGCGTGGTCCACTAAAATGGCCCTGCGACACCTTGGAACTCGGACGCTTGTCTGCTAGGGCTTGGGCTCCATTCTCGAAAGCGTCCCCTCAGCCTTGAAGATTCTACAAAAGTCTTGGGGGCCCCCGACTCCCGCAGGCTTCTGGTGGGGAGCGGCTGCCATGATTGCTCGTAGAATGGCCACGACGGAGCTACGAGATGATGGTGCTCTCATGCTGACCCCAGCTTCAGTCTGAAACATCCAGAAACACTGTAGACTACCAATTCGATCAGTTCCGGTAGCGCCCCAACGTGACCCGGTAGAGAAGAACTTGCCCTCCCCTCTTTGACTGATGGTTCTTGTTGCCTGTCCCTTCTGTTGTCATTTAACAGAACTATTTAGCCTGCTGAAAGGGGTTGTGTTCCGACCGCTGGTTGGTGGAGACATTTTGACTATATTCTGGACCTGCGTTGTCGCGTAATGCGTCATATGACGCGCCGCGTTAGCGCATCCGGAAGCGATCCGGGGCGCGGCGCGCAGCGCGTAACGTACGTATAACAGGTCATGTGACTTGTTAATAAAACTTTTCATTGGTTTTCATTTTACTTTTCTTATTCTAATGATGAAAGGCTTGGTCATATGACCTAAAAATTACGCTTTTTATTGCTTTCGAACATTATTTTTTCTTAAACATATATGTTATAATGTTCCAGGCTAACGTACTTTCCCGGAAAATTTACAACTGTCCTGCAAGTAAAATATATTCCTTTTTTGAGAAAAAGGGTGTTTCTTCGTCCCATGACGGAGCCGTTGAGCAAAAGAGGCTCCGCCTGCTGTCTTAGTCGCCGATACGCCTGAATATCAGATTCTTATCGATCACTTTATGTTGCAGAAGTAGAAAACACAACAGCCCTTGACCATTTATCTTTACTGCGTTCCTGCGTGTTATACCTTTTACCCTTCATGTAATTGGACTGCTTTATTTCACTTGCCTTTTACTGATTCGAAAACAGTGACTATTATTAAAAACTTTACCAATGTAAGTACTACTACCATGTTTTCTTTTAAAAACCTTTATTGTGAAAATGTCAGTATACAAATACGGGCCTATAACCACGTGGGCCGGCCACGGAGCAAACTGTAATCGTATATGATGAGGAGACATTTACACTGTAGAGGAACGTAACGGGCGGGCCATTAGGTTGCAAGAACTAAGGTGTCTAACAGTTGCGGAATCGGTGGACGTACATTTTATAATTAAAAATACGACAGGGCCAGTTACAATAAAATTATCTAGATATACATTTGCGGGCAAGTACCATGGGTGACGTTAATTCGAACTTTCAATAGTACAGTAATCAATAACACATCAGAACTTAATATCAATAGGGATGTCGAAATATTCAATCAATTCTCATCCCCGCCCGCCATGTGCTTCAAAACTGCATACGTATCTCGTGATATCAAGGTTGTGCAACCAGTACACAACAAGGAGTTACGAGTCCCATTTATTCGGGCGCCATTTTGGGCGAGGACGGGCAGGTCCAGGATATAGTCAAAATGTCTCCACCAACCATCGACTATGATGATGTTCATATGCTGTATTTATTAGAGTAACACTCATATGTCCACATGAAATTAATTTGCCACAATCTAAACATGTCATTTTAATCTTTCCAAAGTTCTTCTGAATATTTGGGACCGTTTCCCTTGCCTCTGATGCTGTCAGTGCCACTTCTTTGGTGAATGTACTGGCAGGTCGGGGGTTGTCCTCCAAATCTCTCTTTTGTGCACCACTATAATTAATCGGTGCCACCTCTCCATATGACGATGCATGGTATAATTACCATAACTATATTTTTTTTCGGTTCCTCTGGAGAGTACATCGTGGCAGATGAGGCAGGTAACGTACCGGGCATTTACCTTTTTTGCATGTAGAGGAAAGGAAAAAAAATTTGAGCGTCCGAGTTCTAAGGTGTCCCAGGGCCATTTTAGTGGACCAGGCCCAAATCCAAAGAACAGGCCACCATTTTGAGAGTCCTGTTGCAGCCGCCTGTCGCTGTAGCAGCAAGAGCGGGCGAAACTCAGCTAGACGGCGCTCCACTGCAGATGAAGTGCCTCAACCTGGAGAGGCGAGAGAGGCTCGTTTGCGCCGCCTCCCCTCCCCCTTCGGGCACCCCATGCCGACTTTCAGCGCAGCATTGTAGGATGGCCACACCAGTGCGGCAACTTGCTAGACACCACCTCGGTGCCATCCGGATCTCGGCGCCCCACTGCAGATGAAGTGCCTCCACATGGAGGGAGAGACTCGTTTGCGCCGCCTCCCCCCCGCTTCTCAGAACTCTCAACTATGACACCACCTCGGTGCCATCCGGATCTTGGCGCCTTGTGCTGGTTCCGGCCTATTCACACATCGGTCCGCTACTGACGCCACCTCACAGGCCAACGGGGCGCCCCACGCCGACTTTCGGCGCAGCATTGTAGGATGGCCACACCAGTGCGGCAACTTGCTGGACACCACCTCAGTGCCCTCCGGATCTTGGCACGTTGCGCTGCCTTTGGCCCTATTCGCACATCGGTCCGCTACTGATGCCACCTCACAGGCCAACGGGGCGCCCCACGCCGACTTTCGGCGCAGCATTGTAGGATGGCCACACCAGTGCGGCAACTTGCTGGACACCACCTCGGTGCCATCCGGATCTTGGCGCGTTGTGCTGCCTTCGGCCTATTCGCACATCGGTCCGCTACTGATGCCACCTCACAGGCCAACGTGGTACCCCACGCCGACTTTCGGCGCAGCATTGTAGGATGGCCACACCAGTGCGGCAACTTGCTGGACACCACCTCGGTGCCATCTGGATCTTGGCGCGTTGTGCTGCCTTCGGCCTATTCGCACATCGGTCCGCTACTGACGCCACCTCAGAGGCCAACGTGGTACCCCACGCCGACTTTCGGCGCAGCATTGTAGGATGGCCACACCAGTGCGGCAACTTGCTGGACACCACCTCGGTGCCATCCGGATCTTGGCGCGTTGTGCTGCCTTTGGCCTATTCGCACATCGGTCCGCTACTGACGCCACCTCACAGGCCAACGGGGCACCCCACGCCGACTTTCGGCGCAGCATTGTAGGATGGCCACACCAGTGCGGCAACTTGCTGGACACCACCTCGGTGCCATCCGGATCTTGGCGCGTTGTGCTGCCTTCGGCCTATTCGCCGCAAGTGCGCACGCAACTCAACTGCATAGCGAGTGAAACACCAAGGGGCGCCCCACTGCAGCCGAGGAACCTCCATCTTGGGGGCGACGCACAGCATCACATTGCTTTCCAATGCAATCAGATCCTCAAACAGCCCCAACTGACTGACGCGAACTCACAGGCCAACGGGGCACCCCACGCCGACTTTCGGCGCAGCATTGTAGGATGGCCACACCAGTGCGGCAACTTGCTGGACACCACCTCGGTGCCATCCGGATCTTGGCGCGTTGTGCTGCCTTCGGCCTATTCGCACATCGGTCCGCCACTGACGCCGCCTCACGTGCCAACGGATTTTCTACGCTTTTTATAACCCTATGCCGCATAACAGGTCATGTGACTTGTTTATAAAACTTTTCATTGGTTCATTTTACTTTTGGTTTCCTAATGAGGAAGGCTTGATCATATGACCTAAAATAACACTTTTCATTGGATTAAAACATTTTTTTTTCCCAAACGATGAAAGCCCCACCTTGTTTCTGGATGTTTCAGACTGAAGCTGGCGTCAGCATGAAAGCACCTCCATCTCGTGGCTCCGTCGTGGTCATTCCGCGAGCAATCATGGCAGCCGCTCCCCACCGGAAACGTGCAGGAGTCGGGGGCCCCCAAGACTTTTGTAGAATCTTCAAGGCTGAGGGGACGCTTTCGAGAATGGGGTCCAAGACCTAGCAGACAAGCGTCCGAGTTCCAAGGTGTCCCAGGGCCATTTCAGTGGACCAGGCCTAAAAAGGAAAGTGCCTGCCGCCATTTTGAGAGTCCTGTGGCAGCCGCCTATCGCTGCACCGCAAGAGTGGGCGCAACTCAGCTGAATGGCGGATTTTGGCACAGTGTACCAAAAGCGGGCGGAATGGCAACTGAAACGGTAAAGGGGCGCCCCACTACAGCAGACGAGCCTCCACCTGGGGAGGCCCGTTCACGCCGCCTCACCCCCCCCCCCCCCCGGGGCGCCCCACGCCGTTATTCGGAGCAGCATTGTAGGATACCAAAACCAGTGCGGCAACTTACTGGACATCACCTGGGTGCCATCCACATCTCAGCGCGTTCTGCTGCCTTGGGACTATTCGCACAACAGACCGCTACTGACAATGCCTCCCCCGGGACGCCCCACGCCGTTTTTCGGAGCTGCATTGTACGATACCAAAACCAGTGCGGCAACTTACTGGACATCACCTGGGTGCCATCCACATCTCAGCGCGTTCTGCTGCCTTGGGACTATTCGCACAACAGACCGCTACTGACGAGGCCTCCCCCCGCACCCCCCGGGACGCCCCACGCCGTTTTTCGGAGCTGCATTGTAGGATACCCAAAACCAGTGCGGCACCCAGGTAACATCACCTGGGTGCCGTCCAGAACTCAGCACGTTGTGCTGCCTTGGGACTATTCGCACAAAACACAGCTACTGACCATTGTTGCTTCTTTTTTCCATAAAATGTTTAAATGTATTTACTGTTTTTGTTGCGTTGTATATATTTATAAGTTATTAAAGTTTTATAATCCTACTACTTTGTTGGAGTGCTATATATTTTTAATGTGACACATAATTGTAAAAACTTTGATGTACAAAGAGGCATCCCTGGAATCTTCCGCTTCAGGCTGGGTCCCCTCCCCAATCACAATACACGATGGTTTTCAGATAGTAGGAACGCGTGTGGTGTGACGGATCTCATCGGGTGGGGGCCTTGATCTACTGTAACTCCTTTGAAGAGGGGTGATTCTTTACAGCTGGAGCCATAAACTACATCTGCAGGGCTAGGTGATAGCCTGGGACCGGCCTGGACAATCGGACACATAGGAAGAGGAGTGTCAGAGGGTGCGGTAGTGAATAGGGCGAAAGGGAGGTGTCGAGCGGGCACAGGGTGTGATTCTCAGGGAAGAACAGCGCAGATGGGGGGAGGTTTATTGCCCATGCATAAGACAGAGAGCGGGGGTGACCAGTGCCTGGGGGAGATGCTTGCGAGGGTGGGGAGCCATGCTAAGGATCGACAGCGTGCAGAGAGTGGGTCTGGTCAAGGCATCTAAAATGGCTGCCGTGCACGACAAAAGTGTGGCATTTGAAAAAAGGCAAGATGGCGCAGACAATGTTTATCAACACTTCCTGATTTCCTTCGAATCGAACGTTAACAGACGTTATCTCTCCCACACTACCGGTCCCCCTGGGCTTAAACGCCGAGATGGTAGGGACTGCATCCCGTGGAGATAGGCCGAGACGTCACTCGGCAGAAAAAAAAAAAATCTAAAAAAGTCTATAAACATACAATAAGTTAAAAGTCAATCATTCTTGTTTCCTTGTAGTACGCTCCCCAGACCGCTTCCCGGTTCGCGAACCGGGCGCACCCCACGAAAAAAATTTCCTTTTAAAGCCTCCACATCAAACCTAGGGGGTCAGGGAGGATCTACTATGCCCCCTTATGGTCATTTGCCCCTTCGCTTTGGCCTCCTCTTGTCTCTCGATCCTACAGAGAGACAAGATGGCGGCCGCTACGGACTGTTTGGAATGTTTACAGACACCGGAGAGCGAATCAGCTTCGCTTCGCAAAGCTCCGTAACGCGAAAAGTACGCGAAACGGAGCGCTACCCGGGACGCTGTCACAGATATATATCTTTTTTTTAACGTTAATTTCTCAAAATCCACTGGAGCACATATAGTGAGACCTAGCAAAGGCACATCGGGCTACCAGTCCCTACAATTTTGCCAAGTTTCGTGCAAATCCATTCAGCCGTTCGGGCTAAAAGTGAGGCCAACCGCCCTATGGAAATTAACATGGGAAAAACGCGTTTTGGGACCCCCCTTTTTTCTCGGCCCCCCCTTGACGAACCCCTCCCCAAATTTTCAGGGGCTGCTCAGAAACAAAATGTTCCATTTCCCTGAAAATTTCAGCCAATTCCGTCCACAAACGCCAAAGTTATTAGACATAGAATTTTCAAAAATCCCATAGAGAAAAAATCCTAACTATATATACCTACTGGCGACCGCCAGTAGGTAATATATATATATATCCAAGAAAGAAGTGACTCAAACAGATAGATTCACCAAAGAACAAAAATATATTTCCACTACAACGTTTCAGCTTCCGCCTTCCTCAGGTAGTTTCAAGATGGTAAGCTCAGTGGCTGCACAGATATATACACCAAGCTGTATTGAAGAATGAGTGGATGTATAAGTGTCTGGATGGAGGATTTAGTAGGTGTGTGACTCACTGTTTAAGTGAGTGATTAAATGTGTCTTACTGAATACATGGGTTAGTGACTAAACTGTGTGAATGTCTGTATCCGTCTGTCTGTTGTTGTATAACCTGCTGCATCAGTTGGTCAGTAGCTCCATGGGTGTCTGTATGGGTTATTGATTAGTTGCCTGAGTAATTGTATGGGAGACTGAGTGTGTGTGTGGTTGGGTGGGGGGTGTGTGACTCTGTGCATAGATGTGTGAATGGTTAATTGACTGGGTGTATGACTAAGAGTGCATGTGGAAACAGTTGTATGGGTGAGTGAGTGTGTGTATGGATGTGTTGGTGAGTGAATGGATGTCTAAGTGGTAGATGTCTAAGTAAGTACAAAAGTAAAAGGCAGTGTATGTGAGAGTTGGAGTATATAAATGACTATATGTGAGAGTCAGTGATTGTGGGTGTGGCTGTATGGAGGAGTGTATACTTGTATTAGTGATTATATAAGAGAGTAAGTATGCGTTAGTATCTGTATGAATAAATAAGGTGGTGTGTTTTATAACTGTGTAGGTGAGTAAATGGAACAGTGATTGATTCTTTGCATGACTGACTAGGATGAGTGCATGACTGACTAGGATGAGTGGTGGTGTGTGAGTGTCTGTGTAGGTGTATGTGTGCATAAAATAGTGCTGTATTGATCAGTGACTACATCTATGAGTGACTCTATGGGTGAATGAGTGCATGTGTCTGTAGTCCTAGGAATTAGTGAGAGTGTTTGTAGTAACTGGTATTGATGTCTCGATGGTTTTGAAAATAGTAGTCTGCATTTTACAGGGAGTGTATCAAAGGTGATATTAAGGTGTGAGGAGGTGCATCAGATTATCACGTGGATGATGTCATCAGTGATGTCATTTGAGGTGTCATCAGTGATGTCACTGACCATGTCATGAATGATGTAATATGTGACGTCATCAGCAATGCATTGCGGGGGCACAAGTTTTAGTTAGCTCAACTAACTGTAACAGCGGAATTTCTATGGTTTTGTATGAGTGAAATGTCCAACTAACTATAACGCCCCTGAAACCTACTGTTTTTCAGTAAATTTCAAAGGTTTTTTAAATGCTAATTTGTAACTATAAAGCCCCTGAAACCTATGGTTTTTTCAGTGAATTTCAAAGGTTTTTTAAATGCTAATTTCTAACAATAACGTCCCTGAAAACTATGTTTTTTTTCAATGAATTTCAATGGTTTTTTAAATGCTAATTTCTAATTATAATCTTCTTTAAACCTATAGTTTTTTCAGTGATTTTAAATTATCACTCCATTCTCAACCTAGTGAAAACAGCTGATATCCCCAGTTTTCCAGCAATAGCTTCCACAAAAAAGATATTTGCCACATATGAGAGCAACAACTAACAGTAATATGCAGAGTAGACGTTCCCGTGCCAAAATAACACAAAAACACCACTTCCCTATATTTTCAACGAGCAGCCAAATCTGGGGTGCGATCCAAAAACAGGCAATAAGCCGCGTTAGCAGTAGGAATCTAACATTTGCCTTTACTGCTGTAAACCAAGATGACTACCTACAATGTGAAAGGGAGCCCAGACCAGAATAACATCTGAAGACTAACATATGTCATAGAGTTAATGATCATGCAGCTCAGACACCCATGAAGGCCACAACACCCACTGCCACCAGCCTCAGGACGTCCCCCCGGACCACCCCCCTCACTACTAGCACCGAGGCAGCGCAGAACAAGACAGCGGACCTTCCAAAAATGGCATGGTCCCTCAGCCACACAATACTTGAATGTTGGCAGATATGGCAACCAAGTATGTGTGAAGGATGCAACTCACCCATCAATAATAATAATGCACACAATACCAAGTGTAGCTGTGATGTGCTGAACAGACCTCACTATGCAGAGCACAGACCTCTCCTTTTGTACATATACTGCTGGTGCTTGTAGTGTTGTGGACAATAGACACAACCATGTTACCTCAGGCAGTGGGGAAGATCTCGGTCATATAGCTGTGGAAGCAGAAGCGCAGTGGGCTGGTCCAACGTTTGCCACTCCAGCGTAGGAGTATGAATAAATAAGCCGGAGCTCTGGGCGTGGTTCACTTGTGTGAAGGCCAACGAGTCTGCCAGAGCGGCGGGTCTCACCCTGCCACGTGGCTGCCGCCATGACCACAGGCCTCCTCGAACAGGCCCTCTGGGAACCGAGTGGCGCAGCAATGTAAATGTAAATGTAAATGTACAGGAATTTATATAGCGCAAATCACCAAGCGGTCTCTAAGCGCTTGCTTAGGGTACCCGTCCTGGTATTCCCCTGTGAGATAACCCCGGCAGGGTATCCGCAAGGTGAAAGCCAGGCATCCCGCCGCGAGGGGCCGTTGTGGAGATTAAGCAAGCTATTGCCCAGAGTCGCAGAGTGTGAACCCGTGAATCAAGTAGGCACCGGAGTGAGAAATTTCGAGTCCATGGACATTTTAGGACTCAAGACCCCGCCGAGCCGGGAATTGAACCCTGGTCCCGGGCTGACCTCTGCTTCCAGGTCTGCCTCCTCTAACCAGTGAGCCACACCTCTCCACAGACTTATGTCTGCACAGACTACTGCCTTCGATCTACACTGAGGACAGCAGGCCTCACAATTCAGATGGAGTAGCGATTGCAAATGGCACAGTCCAGTACGCAAGACACATTGCTCCCAGTGCGCCCCCCCCCGGACTACGCATCATCAAAGGGTGCACACACGCTGAGTGCTTCAGGTGCCTCTAACTCACTGCACCATAAGTCATCGCCACGTGGCCTAATTAGCCCCTTCCATGCTCCCATTGGCCATCGCAAACACTACCTCGCTGGTGCTGCGAACGGCCAACGCAGCCCTGCCCACTCTGTGGAACGCCCGCACTGCGGCGAAATAACCGATGCGGTAAACGGGTTAAGGCAGAATTCGATAGACAAAAAATATTGCTCCCAGTGCGGCCCCCCCAGCCCACGCATCATTGCAGGGTACGTCCACGCTGAGCGCCAAAGGTACTACTAACTCAGTGCACCATAAGTCATCGCTATGTGTCCTTATTAAGGCAGAATTCAATAGACACAAGACATTGCTCAGAGTGCGGCCTCCCCGGACCATGCATCATCGCAGGGTACATACACGCTGAGCATCAAAGGTACTACTAACTCAGTGCACCATAAGTCATTGCCACGTGTTCTTATTGAGGCAGAATTAAATTGACAAGAGACATTGCTCCGAGTGCTGTCCCCCGAACCACGCACCATCGCATAGAAATGTTGAACAAGTAATAGCTGAAGAAATTCAAGGGAGACGTACCCAGGCTCCAGGGTTCACATGGGATTGTAGTAGTATTTGTAGTTTATGTCAACAATCTATTGATATTTTACTAAATTTCCTAAAACAATAAAGAAAAAAAACTGTGAAACAGAATATTAAGGTATTACAAGAACTAGATCCTTCTAAAGTGAGAAAAAATACAGGGTTGCAAGTTCATTCTCTGCCTTGTCTTTCTAGGAAAGTCTGTCAAAGTTGTTTTCATCATTTAGCAATGTTAGCAGTGCATCATTCTGAAATGTGAAAGTTAGTTAGAAGATTACGCTACGTGAAAACTCCTGCATTATGTATAAATGAAATTACTACAGCTCTTTTGCATGGTTCAGTGTTGGATGTAAAACAAGTTTGTGATGATATAGAGTTACTTTTCTTTGCTAGTCAAGAGGAGTGTACGGAAAATAAGAGTTTGATAAGTGTACGTGTTGAAGAAGAGATGGAAGATGGTACTGATGTGAAGTTTGAAAAACAAATAAGAACGTTCAAAGTAGTTTCTGGTGAAAATCCCAACTATGTTTGTATTTGTTCTCGATGTACTCATTATAAAATTCAAACTAGGAATGTAGATGTGTTTTTAAAAAGTGAAAAGGATAACAATGATAAATAGAAATAATTTGCTGCTTATTTGTTTGTGGAAGGTCATTTTGAGTTACGTAATGTACAATGTATTTGTAAATATTGTTACAATAAATTTAGAAGAAAACAAAATGCCAGCTAGAGCTGTCCATAACGACTTAGAATTAGTTGCGTTACCTCCTAAACTTACAGATTTAAATACATATGAGGCCATCCTTATACAATCTGTGCACCCTTTTCAGGCTATAATTCATATGCAGCCTAAAACAGGTAAGCTGCCTCCAACAGATCTACAAGGAGGTTTAACAGGAAGAGTTGTGTATTTACCTTTAGATTTTAAGAAAAATGTTGAAACTGTTGGTGTAGAAAAAGAGGAAACTGAACCTGTAGTCATTCTTGTTAATGGTGTAACCACAAAGAGTCGGAAAATATGTTGATCAATCAATCAAGAGTTAGTACATGTCACGAAAGTCCAAAAGGCTACATTATATCTGGTGCAAAACAATATTTACTATAGAATTGTAAATGTAGAAGAAAAAGAAATGACTTTAGAAGATGAAACACACATTTCAAATGGACAAATAGAAAAAGTGGACAATTCAAGAAATAAGACATTTATGAATATTATACTATACACCCTCTACATTCAAAAGAACTTATAGAAGATACTATTGAATTGTTCCAGATGAAAAAAGCAAAAGGAACTCCCATGAGTGTCTGGGAAACAAGTTTAAAAGCTCGTTGTTTTCCACAGCTGTTCCCTACTAGAAAAGATGGACGATATGATGAACGACCAGTTCAGATTCTAGCTTCAGAATACCGTACTTTACAACTGTACCCAGAAGAACCAAGATTTCCTCAGTGAATTCCATAAATGTTTCATCTTTTGTTCCATACACCTACACTGCGGTCAGCGGAGCTCACAATTTAAATGCAAACATAATTTATTTATTACAGAGAGAATTGTTCTCTATGTCCTCGAACTTTGTCAAGAGGAAGTGACTAAAAATATTCCTCGATATCTGTGCTGACTACTGCCTTCGATGTACACTATCGACAGCAAGGCTCACAATTCACATCTAGTCGCGATTGCTGATAGTCCAGTAGGCAACAGGCATTGCTTCCAGTGTGGCTCGCCCGCACCACGCATCATCGCTGGCTGCGCAGATGCTAAATGCTTCTGATACCCCTATCTCAGTGCAGTACAACTCATGGACCTTTTATGATACAATAATTTGTGTATAATTTCACATCTGCTGTCCTACCTCAGTGTACCACAAGTCATGAACCCTTTACAATAGAATCTTTTCTGTATTATTTCACATCTGGTGCCCGTACCTTAGTGCAGCACAAATCATTGACCCTTTATGATTGAATCTCTGTGTCTGATCCAATGATTACTGTTGTACTTGTTGCCAGCACCAACCATTCCTGGAAGGTTGCTTACAATCACCCAACATGCATCCAGCACAGACGTCAATGGACATGTGACCCTGGTAATAAAAAGGAGTTGAGCGCAAGTGCCCGTACCCAGTTCCATTATCTATCTGTGTCTGTGTGTTCATTATGTATGCAACATGCTGCCCCTGGGCCCTACTACATTCAAAAGTGCTCAGGACAGCGTATGCAACCATCTTACCTTTGACAGTGGGGGAAAACTTCAGTTATGTAACTTTGTCTCAGTCATTGTACAAGTACGTACGTAGAGACTGGATCATTAGAGCACTGCAAGGAGAGTGTATAGTGGATTTATAAGTGCGTGGGGATTGGCGCAGTGATTGTATAAGTACATATGTTGGCGCAGCCTAACTCCAACAACGAGCTTCTCTTTAATTGGCTGCCCTCCATGTGCCAAAAACTGAAACTTCAACTTTCCATAACTGTATTGCTACAGCTGCAACACTCCACTGAATGTGCAATAAATATTCATATCCACACAGATGTCTCATGTCCACCATCTTTGTTGTGTGGAACTATGGATGAATGTAGGGTCAGTGATTCCCCGTACCTTCCATGTTCGCCATGTTGTGGGACTTGGCTCACAGAGTGACTCTTTGGCTTTTCCAACCCGGGTGACGGCAGTACTCCAACAGGGACAACCGCATCCAGTGTTGTCAGATTTTTTTAGCATTCTGTAGCCCAAAACCAACAAAAAAGTAGCCCAATATTGCTACTTTAAGGAAGGAGGGGCAGGGACAGCGTCAAGCAGGCGGTGAATATATTGGAATTGATGTTGCAGAAGTAAATATTTGTCTAATAAAGCGCTTTAACATACTACTTTGCTGGAGCGCTGTATATATATTTATAATCTGGCAACTACCAAAAACCAAAATGTTAGTGCACAACCAGAAAAAATATAGCCCAATCGTGCATGATCTAGCCCAATCTGGCAACACTGATGCCACAGCCACTCCCTCATGGCTGGTATACACCAACACCACACCCATCCAGCACAGGCGTCACAGGACACGTGACCCCCCTCATAAAAAAGACCAGGCGCACGTGCTCTATGCCATTTTAGAGTTGCTCACACTGCGGCCGGCACAGTTACACCGCCACGGTGATGGCCCATCCCCGTGGTCCGGACACCTCATGTTTTGTGTGCTCTCCTACACCGCAGTGTAGGCCTGAGCCCAACCACGAGGGCCTACCGCCATGTGCGTGGCCTCACTTATCACTGAGTTAGTAGCACCGCAAGCACTGAGCGGGTGTACAACCTGCGATGATGATAGGTGCACTAGTATGTCCTCTGCCATGGCGATATCAAGACTCAATACCAAATGTGAGACCTGTTAGCTTGCAGAGCGTAGCTGCATGATGTGGAGGGTGCCCTGTCCACGAAAAGGTGAGCAGTAAGGCCTGGGTGCATAGCGTCCGACAGATACCTCTGGGCGGTGGGAATGGATGGGGTACAGCAGCCTGCATGCAGAAAGACAGCACAGTGATTTAGGCGTACACAGTCGTATATACTCTGCCATTACTAATTCTCTACTATCTTTCGGATGGGGGAACTTGACAGTTCCACAAGGTCCCAGCACATTGTGAGGACCTTTGGAATCCTCAAAAGCCGTTTCCGGTGCCTCCACAAGAGTGGAGGTACTCTACAGTACAGCCCGGAGACGTGTTGCAAGATAGTGGTGGCCTGCGCAATGCTACACAACATTGCTACCAAGAAGGGCACCCCAGTGGATCTGACAGAGTCCGACACATCCGATGAGGAGGATCCAGCCCCCCAACACAGACGTGCAGGAGGAGCTGGGGCAGCTGCTGGGCGCCTGAGACATGATGACATCACACAGAACTACTTCTAGGTGAGATAATAGACCACAATGACCAATGCTGATGTTTCAAAAATATGTTTACTTCCTTAAATGCAGAATATGCAAAGTCACACAGTGTGACTGTAACTTTGTTGTCAGCACATGTTAATGTCCTCACAGTGCCATAATATCATTGACTTAGGTAGTCCTCATGGCATGTGTTGCCTCACAACATGCCATTGTCCATGCCGCCCCTTCACCTACTGCGTGCACACCCTGATGCACCTCCTTCAGCATGTGCAGTAGCTTCGCTGTTGTCCTCCACAGCTCTGCCCTGACTGCCACTCCTACGCCTTTCTGCAGGAATAGGTGGAGTAGGTGTGTTCCTGC
Source organism: Lissotriton helveticus (assembly GCF_964261635.1). Taxonomy (NCBI): domain Eukaryota; kingdom Metazoa; phylum Chordata; class Amphibia; order Caudata; family Salamandridae; genus Lissotriton; species Lissotriton helveticus. The sequence goes on from NC_136067.1 coordinate 1,956,705,705, forward strand.
TGGATTGCCCATCTGTGTCTAGGCTCCCTGGCATTACAATTCCCCCAGTGACAGCAGCCTGCAGTTGGTCAAGTGCATGGGTTACCTGCACCAGGCTCTTGGCAACGTCCTGGCAGCAGTGTGCCATCTCATGTTGCATGCTTACAGTTCTTAGAGCTAGCATAGATATGGCTTCGGATTGGCGGCTGACAGCTCTTGCAAACTGGTCCAGGCTTGTGTATAACCGACATTGTTCCCTGCCCCGGGCCTGCCTATCAATCACTCAGATTTGCCTCTGAGGCTTGTGCTATTGCTGTGACACCAAGTCTCAGCTCCGACATGTGCCGGTTGTGTTGTGCTAGCTCCTGCTGTATTGATGTGATTCCTTTACTTTGCAGGCGCTGCACACGCAACATGTTGCCCTCCAGCCCTGCGAAGACAGAATCTGTAGCTGAGGAGCCATTGCTGGTGTTTGCCCGTGCCCTCTGTCTTGCACCACTGCCACTCATGTTTGAGGCGCATGTTTGTGATCTGCCCTGACTTGTGTTTGGAGTAGCTGCAGCATGTGTGTCATCTTCTGCATCTGTGGACCCGGATGGCATTGATATCAGTGCAGGAACAATTCTGCGCCATTTGCTTTACGCTGATGGAGTGTCACGTGTCGCACCCTGGCTCTCCTGCCCTGCCTGGTCCTCTGCTGTAGCTGTCTCCCCCACTGCTGCCACAGTGTCCTGTGTTGTTGGTCCATCTGCCAAAAAATAGCACACATGAGTTGTGTATCAATTAATGTTTTTTTTATTTCAATAAAGTTCTTGATACTACAAATGACATGCCTACTTGTCTATTTTGTCTATTTTGTACATTGCTAGTGTGACTGTTCCCTATGTACCCTTTGTATTACATGGGACTACATTTCCCAAAATGCCTCACTGGGTGACCCTTAAACATGGACCGGATTCCTATTCATGCATGGGGATGTTGGGGTCTGAGTGGGATAGGGATGCTTTGGGGATATTGGCATGCATCTTACCTTCTGTGGTGTCTCTGGTGTCAGAGCTGTCAAGGTCAGCCACGCCCGTCACTGCCTCAGGCATGAGGGTGCCCTCCACCAACTCCTCCAGGGGCGTCGGATCTGGTGTAGTGGAGGTTCCACCTCCAGTTGCCTTAGCTTCTGCCAATCTTGTGGCCACCCCCTCCTTCGATCTTTGCCTCATATCGTACCATCTCTTCCTCAAGTCCTCGGTGGTACGATGGGTTACCCCTATGGCATTTACCTTTTCTTGTATGTCAGACCATATTTTTCTTTTCCTGGCTTCAGGAACACGAAGTGAGGCTTTCCCAAACAGGAGGTCATGTTGCCTCACTACCTCCTCTGTCAATACCTCCAGCTCCCTCTAAGAACATGTTTGTTTTCTTTTCCTGCTCTGTTCATCAGTCTGCTTGTCCCCACCCTGCTTTTCAGAACCCTGGGATTCCATTTCTGCAACTTTGGTGTCAGAGACAATTCCACACTCCCTCCTCACTGTCTCTCAGCCAGCAACTGACTCTGGAACAGGTGCAGGCAATCAGGTGCAACATGGGAACTCAGACTTCCTGGTTGTGATGTCATCATTCTGCACCTGAATTGCTCTTTCCCGTTTTTGCGATTCTTTATTAGTGAATTCGCTAATAAGGAATAGCAATTTGAGTAATCACAGAATAATTCTGCAAATTTTTGGTAATCGCTATTTAATAGCGATTTTTTACCTACATCCGGTTTTGCGATTCCGAAAGTGCGATTCGCAGAAAATCGCATTTACTGAATCGCAAAAATGGATTTACCTACATATGCCCCTTAGTTGTTATATTTATTTTTTTGATACTGATTTACTACATTTTTTTTAACTATTTATTTTGAGATATTTTATTTTTTAAATTACATTATAATTACATTATACATTACATTACAAAATATACTTTCTCAGAATTAATTACTTTAGTTTAAATACTTTGCAAATAGGCAATAGACTTTTAAGTACAGTAGTTACAGTTGTTGCAATGGGCAACACAATTTCAAACACAATGCAACATTGAGCTCAATGGGAATTTCTAGTTAAATGCAATTAGTTACATTATAGATTACTTTTCTAACCACAGGACTGGATCCTAGATTCAGTCCTGGGACATCTCCTGTAAATAGTTGAGTAAAAGCGTTTTGGTGACTTTTAAGAAATATTATTGTATTTTAAAAGTTGAATCCTGGATCCAGCACTGGTGCATCTCCTGTAAACAGTTGAAAAAATATGTTTAAATTATACAGGCGATTTTGTAAGGAATATTTGTGGTTTGTGAAAATCAACACTTAGAAACTTTTCTGGTGAAAACCAGACAATGGATTCCAATGGAAGGAAATACAACTTACCTCCAGTTAGCGCCATAGAGCTGCGTTGCAGAGAGGTGTAAAAAGGGGCGTGGCCTCAGAACACCTCTCCGCAACTTTGCCCCCTGGAGCATCCTGGAGGTTCCTGGTGGGCTAGTTGGCCAGGGGGCGCATTTGCCGAGTGATGAAAGGAGGGGGCATGGCCTCCGGCGCGATGCCGGTCCTTTTTTTATTTAATTTTTTTAAGAAAGGGGGCTCTGTAGCCCCCCTTCTTTTTCAATTTTTTGGGCCCTGGGGACCCCATCCCCCAGGGCCTGCGCCCTAATTTTCTTTTTTTTAATATAAAAAAGGGAGGAAGGGGGCACGTGGCCCCCCTCCCGTGGCCTTAATCGCCCTGGGGATCCCATCCCCCGGGGCATGGCCTTTTTATTTTTATTTTTAAAAACTATTGGGGAGGGGGGCCCCATGGCCCCCCTCCCGGACCACTTACGACCCTGGGGACCCCATCCCCTCCCGGCCGGCCTTTCTATTTTTTTATGTTTCTTTTACGTTTGGGGAGGGGGGGGCCGCATGGCCCCCATCCCGGGCCACTTGTAGCCCCGGGGACCCCATCCCCTAGTGCTGGCCCTCTTCGTTGGGGACCGTGGGGGGGTCCCTAATCCCCCCACGGTCCCGCTGGCTCCTCGCTTCCTGAGGGAGCCGGCATTGCTTTTCCACATGGGGAGCTGCTAACATGCAGTTCCCCGTGTGGAAAAGCAATATGGTTTGGATTTTGAAAGCAAGTTTGCTATGGGAGGGCGGAAGCCACGAGACTCCTGCCCTCCCATAGCAAACAGCAGTGTCCCGGGGGTGGGCACCCCGGGACACTGCAGGAGCCGGCCCTGGGGGAGGCAGTTTTACATATTTAGAGCCCCTGAGAGGTGGTGTGTGAACCCCCCCCATGGCATGTGGGGGGGTTTCAATTAAATAAAAAATAAGCCCCGGGGCTGCTGGGGGGGCAGTGTTCCCCCGCAATTTCAACATAGTCGAGCCCCAGGAGGTGGCAGTCCACAACATAGAGGGGTCGTACAAGTTAGAAATGTTCTCATGTTCCTCCGAACCCCTATACTAGGAATCTCATAAGTAAGAACCCTTCAGGAAGGCTAGGTCATTAAAAAATGACCTTGTCCATAGCTATTTGACAGATAACCCAAGCTCAGCCTTTGGCTCGATGCAGGGGTTCTTCCCATGTGGGAAGTGTAAAGCCTGTAAAGGGAGCAAAAGGGTTCTTACTTATGAGATTCCTACTATAGGGGTTCGGAGGAACATAAGAAAATTTCTAACTTGTACGACCCTCTATGTAGTGTATTGCCTCGTATGCCCCTGCGGCCTACGTTACTCCTTCCTGAGTATCAACTAGGAGTCCATGGGCTGTTTGAAGAGTAACAGACATGGCCGGTAGAAGGTAGAGTTGGCATACACAAACTACACTTAGAGCCCTGTGACCGGTCATATGGAACAAAATATGAATGTGATGGTCAAGAAATAGAGGCCTAAGTATCACATATTATTTTTTTCACATTTTACACGTTTAGAATAGCAGAGTGACTGTTGGTTGATCTTGACGAATGCCCTGAACATTGTTGTCACCTTGGCAGAAACATGTTGATCACTCGATAGGGTATATATCCATAACCCTACATTCACTTACATTTTAACTACTACCACCTAGGCAGGAGGAATACAGTTGTTACACCTAAGTAGGTAGTTTTTAACACACGTTTTCATTTCATTTTTGCACTCTGTCCCTCCTCACCATACTGAGTTGGTAGAACCAACATTTGCTTTGTACTCCCGCTCCTTCCCCCGTGGGTTAAGTCGTAACCTTACGGTCCCCTTGTGTTGGAGAAACCCAATGATGAAGCATGTCACCCTCGGGTGAGTAAGGGTTTTCGTCCACAACAGGGTTGTGCCCTTTTTGTTGTTGTTTTCACTAATTGCCCTTCCCCACTAATATATGTCCCTTTATAGTGCTGCCCTATATTCTGTGAGAATACATGACATGGAAGGTATATAGGATAGAGTCTCGCTATTTTGTAGCATAGTTCTTCCTTTCTGGCTCTCTTGTGTGAGATACACCTACATTTGAACAGACACACAGTTTTACTGATAAAACTATAATGCGCATAAAATTTGATGTGTGGAAATCTGGCTTACGTGCATATTTATCATAAGTGCATCACCAAGTAAACTGTCCTGATTGTTTTGATCCTATTCAATGTTTTACTTTCAGCATACTTCCTATAGAATTGAAAAAAATGTGCTTCATTTTTCCTTTCATAACTGCGGAATACATACAGTCCATTTCCAGGTTTTTACATTTTGTCGTGTATTACAAAAACTACATCCTACAGCCTCTCCATTCACACTCTCTGTGCTCCAGCAGGATTGTGACATAACTCACTTTACTTTTCTTTCTCTGACTCCAAAGTGAGAGGAGTTTCTAAACATCAGTCCTCATGTTAAAAAAATGAAGCTGCAATTTGACATTGCCTGACATTTGGCCTCTGTCTTAGAAGGCAGCAGATGTGAGAAGTTAAATACAGAGCTTAAAGGCATCTTTATTAATTGCTTGAACTTTCAGGGCTCACCAAAAATCAGCTTGTGACCACAGTTTGGGAAACTCTGACATAGAGTAATTTTTAGGTTTCACCTGCGCAGTGCTATCATAATCTCTTGTAAATAAAAAAACCTTAAAGCCCGCCCATTATGCTATTGCCAGGAGGGATAGAGCGGGTAAAATAGGCGGTGGTATCGCAATTATCTTCTGCAGAGAACTCACTTGTAGCCTTGAGTCGGTCAACATCCCTGAATGTGAAGCTGCCTTTTTTAAAATCAACCTTAATCCCAATTTTACGTTCTCCGTTCTTCTGATGTACAGGCCCCCCGGAAATGCTAACGCATGGGCTGCAAATCTAGCGAACCACTTCACACCGTTTCATCTAGCCTCCAACAATTTCTCACTGATTGGAGACTTAAACTTGCACTTTGACGATCCAGCTAACGCCTCATGCACAAACCTGCTAAATGATCTAGCGGCATTGAACGTGAGACTACTTAACTCTGGCCCCACGCACAAGGAAGGACACCTACTCGACCCTATTTTTTCTAACATTCCTGAAATGAGATGGCGAAATACTATTCCCATCTGCTGGTCAGACCACCATCTTATTAATTTTAGTCTAACACTATCAGCACCTACCCAGCTGAATTTTGTCTGGCCAGCTACTTCAATGAGAAATTGGAAGTCGCTTGACCTTGGAAAACTGAATGAAACTCTAGCCACAAATCCCCCAACTCCTGGCCTCGATATGGAAAGCATTGCAAACGCGACTCACACTTGGCTTGGAAACGCCGCAGATGGCTGTCTCCCTTTCTGTCACACAAAAGGGAACGTTCACCGCCCCCCAGCCCCCTGGTTTAATGAGCTCCTAAAAGTGGAAAAATCGAAGTGCAAAGCGCTTGAAAGACAGTGGCGCAAAGATTACGCACACGAAAAAAAAAGAGACATACCATAAAGCCAGGAATAAATACCACACTGCCTGCATTAAAGCTCGAGCCCTTTATGTATCTAATACCATCAATATTGCACCAAATAGGGAAAAAACGCTCTTCAATACTGTAAAGGAACTAGCGGGTGTGCAAACTACCGCAACTGCCTGCCCTCTTAACAAGCAACAATGTCAAGATCTCGCTGTTTTCTTCACTGAAAAAATAAACAAGATCATTATTGACATAAATAAGAACACCACTGCAAATGACCCACAAGATGACATGGTTCCCATGCCGGCTCAAATGAACATCTTAGAACACTGGCCTCCTATTACCCTTGAGTCACTAAGGTCCACCCTCAAGACCATCAAGTCAGGCTCCCCCCGTGATCCGATACCCATTAGTGTCTTGAAACAACTGGACGCTCCATCCCTGAACATCATCGTCGACATTCTAAACTCCTCCCTCCAACTCTCCACAGTCCCTACACTCTGGAAACACGCCATGGTCAGTCCACTTCTGAAAAACCCCACAGCCAACCCCGAACTGCTAGCCAATTACCGACCCATATCTCTTCTCCCAGCTTTCTCGAAACTTCTAGAAAGACACCTCCACTCCGCCCTTACCCTTTTCACTGAAGAAAATTCCCTCCTTCACCCGTCTCAGTCCGGTTTTAGAGCAGGTTTTTCTACCGAAACTGCTCTACTAGGAGTAACCGAAATCATCAGGAAACTGCTAGATGAGGGTCAAACTGTCGCACTCATTCTGTTAGACCTGAGTGCGGCCTTTGATACCATCTCACACAATAAACTACTTGCCACGCTTAGTAGTATTGGTATCTGTGGTGCCGCACTTAAGTGGATAAGGTCTTTCCTGACACAAAGGACGTTTCAGATCAGATCTTCCCTTGCTTGCTCAGAAACGTTCAGCGGCCCGCATGGAGTACCCCAGGGCTCTATCTTGAGCCCCCTGTTTTTTAACCTCTACCTCCGACCCCTGGCTGACCTAGCAGACAGATCAGGACTCACCCTCATGACTTATGCGGATGACTCGCAGATCATCTTCTCAGTGTCTGAATCTAATCCCCTAGCCCCATCCCTTCTCAGACAGGGGCTTCACAACATCTTCAGCTGGATGTCTACCAACCAGCTGAAGTTAAATGGTGAGAAAACGGAGATCCTCCTTCTGGGGAAAAACAAAGACCTATGGAACTCCTCCCACTGGCCCTCTGAGTTAGGAAACTTCCCCATACCAGCCACCCAAGTAAGAAACCTGGGGGTCACGATCGACAATGCCCACTCCATGAAACAACAAGCCAACAAAGTCGTAGGCCTCTGTTTTACCATCATGAAGTGGCTGAGGAAAATCCTCTGGATGCTGCCCTCTGCGACCCACAAGACCATAGTCAATGCACTTATTACTTCTCATCTTGACTACGGCAACATTCTTTATCTGGGTTCGAATCAGGCTGTAATCAGGCTGCTGCAACTTGTTCAAAATTCAGCCGCAAGACTTCTATGCAAAATTCCGAAAACTGCCAGTGTATCGAAACACCTGTAGGACCTGCATTGGCTCAGGGTTGAAAACCGCATCAGGTTCAAAGCCCTGAGCTACATGTTCAGGATCAAAGCCGGTACGGCACCAAAATACCTGCTAGCACTGGCCCGCCCTTACATTCCTGGACGGAATTTGCGCTCTCAAACTGCAGCAAATTTTGGGGTACCTAGGTTCAAACTGGCAAGAATGGGAGGGAGGTCCTTTTCATTCCTAGGGCCCACTCTCTGGAACGCACTCCCTCCTCACATTCGCAAGGAAGACAACTATGCCAGGTTCAGGAAAAGCATCAAGACCTGGCTTTTCGAGAAATAACTTGAATGATCAGCTCATTTCATACCTCCGTTCAGTGATATGTCTCGGTGCCGGGAAACCCTTTTTGGGTAGCTGTGCGCCATACAAGTGTAAAAATAAATAAATAAATATAAATAAATGGATGAAGTACGTGTGCTTCCACTAGCCACCCACTTACATGTGTACTTTTTTAATTTTTGCTCTAGAACTCCATAAGAGTGCATGTGCTTGCAGACCCTCTCAGTCCCTTATACCTTGTTGTTCGACCCTGTCTATTCAACCGCTTCCTCGTTGCTTCCCTTGTCCTACCACCTCATCCTGCTTAGTCATTGCCTTTCCCGTTCCACTCCCCGCTGTCTCTTGTTTGGATATCACCTCCGTCTTCCTCCCCATTGTCTCTTGTTTTGATATCCTTCCCCTCCCCATACACATGCAATTTTCATGTCTTTGTTAGGTGGGGTATAACAAAATTGTAATGTGCCAAGCTATAAACCCCCCACATTATCGCTGCTGTAGAGCACAGCAATTAATGTTTACAATGTAAAAAAAATCTATTGTTTTTGTTGGAGCTTAATTGCTTTATTGGTTTTTATTTGGTGGGTGTGTGCGCTCCAGTGAGTGGGTAGATAACCTGTCCGTCCTTCGCATTCACGCTCTCTGATCACATCTATGCTTCCCTCTCGCCTGCCTGCTCCCTTGGCACCTTAACCCTCCCCATTCCAGCCCATCCATACAAGGGTCACTTAGTTATTTGTGCAATTAGTCTGGATTGTTGAGCACTGGTGTTGGCACTGGGGGTGCTTATGAAGTCATATTGATGTGACGATCTGGAAGGAGAAGCGCTCTCTGTCGGTGTGTCATTTCTTCACACACCCCTACACAAAAAGCGCTTTTTCGCAGAGACAGGCAGGCCAATCCACAAGAGAACTTCTCAATCAGGGCTGATTGTTAGATTTCCAGAGGAAGTGAGGGCTGGTGAGGCACCATACTGTGATTCGCTTCCAGCTGTAGTGTGTCAGGTTATGTTGGGCCTAAGTGTGACTTTGATTTACCGAAGCGTTCTCCCACAAGGGTTTCTTGGCTCTCGAGGCCACAAAAAAAAAGTTCACTTGTGTCTGGTTATGTTAGGGTTCGGTCTGTTATTGATAAAGCAGTTTTAACACCTAAGAATTCTTATCATTCAATGTCACACTAAAACATCTGGCTATGTGTGACAATTATGTAACCACACATTCAATCTTGATGGTCTCCTGGCGCTTGAAGACACATACAAAGTTTAGGTTTGAGGGCTAGTGTGATGTTGTTATAGGCCAATTTTCACTCGTAAATGTTTCTTAACAAAATTCATCAAAGAAAACTCCATCCTAGACCCCTCCCAATCCGGATTCCACAGCAACCACAGCACGGAGACTGCACTACTCTCCACCACAGACGACATCCACAACCTCCTCGACCTAGGACACACTGCTGCTCTGATCCTACTCGACCTCTCTGCAGCCTTTGACACCGTCTCCCACCGCACACTCACCAGAAATACTCCATGAAGCCGGCATACAGGGAACCGCTCTCGACTGGCTCTGCTCCTTCCTCGCATGTAGAACCCAAAGAATCAGACTTCCACCCTTCCTCTCCGAACCCACGGTAATCAACTGGTAATCAACTGCGGAGTACTCTAAGGATCGTCGCTCATTCCCAAGCTCTTCAACATCTACATGGCCCCCTCGCCGCCATCGTCAGACAGCACGGATTCAGCATAGTATCCTACGCCGACGACACCCAGCTCATCCTCTCCCTCATCAAGGACCCCATCACCTCCAGACTCAAGGAATGAAAGACATTGCATCCTGGATGAGCAGCAGCTGTCTCAACTCAGAGAAGACAGAGGTCCTCGTCCTCAGACCCTCCCCGTCTACATGGGACAAATCCTGGTGGCCCACCGCCCTCGGCAGCTCCACCACCCCCAAAGACCATGTCCAAAACCTCTGCATCGTACTGGACTCTCTATGACCCAACAGGTCAACGCCATCACATCTACCTGCTTCAACACCCTCCGCATCCTCCGAAAGACCTTCAAATGAATGCCCCATGAAACAAGGAAGACCGTCACCCATGCAGTCATAACCAGCAGACTGGACTGCCGAAACCCCCTCTATGCCGGGATCAACAAGTCTCTGCTCCACAAACTACAGACCACACGGAACACCGCAGCCAGACTTGTCCTCGGCATCCCTCGTCATGAACACATCACCCAGCACCTGCGTAAACTCCAATGGCTCCCCTTCAGGAAAAGAGTAACTTTCAAGATATTCACCCACGCCTACAAATGCCTCCACAACACCGGACCCCAATACCTCAATGACAGAATCTCCTTCCACGTATTCAAGAGGAACCTTCAATCTGCCGAATGGATTGCACAAACAGGGCTGGCAGCCCCCTGGGGGCCCCCAGTACACCGCAGGACTTTCCGACTTGCCTCCACAGCTACAAACAAAAATACCTAATTATGGCTACAATCCGAGACCAGGGACGAATCACTGTTGAGGGCTCAAAAGTATTGCACAATCAAAATCTCTCCTACACCACACTCCAACGACGAAGAGCCTTGAGGCCCGCCACCACATTTCTCAGGGAGATAGGGGTCAAATACAAGTGGGGGCACCCATTCTGGTTTGTGTTCGCCTGGCAGAGAGAGACAACTGCTGTCCATACTCTGGGTGAGGCAAACTTGATATTAGGCCTATGCAGGGGAAACCTGGCCCTCCGGCATCGCAGCACCGGCACTCTCACTCTCTGGTTGACCACTCCAAGAGATGATCCAAACCCTCGACATAGAAGAAAACAGGCAATCCCTCTGCTATGGAGAGCCGCAGAGAGCTCTCAGCTCTGTTACAGCAACTACAGCAGAGGGAATAGTTCCCAGACCTCATCACAGATTGAAATTGGCAGACAAAGTACCCCATCCCTGAACTGATTGCGAAGGGATGATTGTTTGCCTTGCTAAGCAGAAACACCTACTGCATCCACTGAGGGGCTTTGCCCTGCTGACTGGTGATTGGGCCTCCTTGTGGGCCGCCCACACAAATCATCTTTACACTCTGGGAGCAGTGGAGCTCCTGTCACTCATCTCCTCTCTGCGACGGATCCCCGTGAATGACATGATCCCTAGCCACATGACATATTGGTCTACAAGAGTTGGAATATTTGAATCCACAAGTTTGTTTGTTCTACATTCCCAATGGTGCTCGCAATCTACTTTGACTTGCTACTCTCTCCATGATACTCTATCGAATCCCTCATCTCTAATGGATCCCACCTCAGATATCGCAATGAACAAAGAAAGTGTCCGCCTACATCACAGCTAGGGTTAAGGTGCTGAGCCTCAATGTCTGGGGTCTTAACACTCCGGGGGAATGCCTAGCCTTATTGGCAATGCTGAAAGACTCTCAATGTGATGTATGCCTTCTGCAAGCGTACTACCTTCTCCAGCGGCATTAGGGTCGGATGACATCCAAATGGTTCAACAGACAGTTGTCTTCATCAGGACAAAGGTGTGGGGATGAGGGGGGGAGTGATCATTTAGCCGCTGCACAAAGGCTAGGGGCATTGAAGAGTGCGGGGGCTCCTATTAGGTGAGAGTGATCCGGCACTTAATAGAGTTCTCTTCGTACAGAGGCGTTTTCGCTGAATAGAGCTGTACAGACAATAGGAGCGGTTGGACCCGCTTTCAATAGCAGAGATACATTGGATTCAGTGTGCTTTTCCCGATAATTCAGATCATTTTCACTATGGTAGTGACACCCGACATATCCAGCATGTCATAGTCTTAACTCATTATTTTATTAAGTGCCAGATCGCTTTCACCTAATAGGAGCCTGCGCGTCCTTCTATGCCCCTAGCCTTTGTGCAGAGGCTCCATGATCACTCCCCCCCCTCATCCCCACACCCTTGTCCCGATGAAGACCCCGGCATCAGGGATTCAGCAGCCTACTTCTCAATTGGGGTCAAAACGTCCACATTTTAATGTATAGCCAGCGTAAACAACAGATATTTCATACTGTGGTACTGTTCTAAACCATGGCTGTATATTGCTTCTGTCAAATTGTGATTTATAGGCTCGAAGAATGAGCTGCATGGTTTTTAAGTGATGCACTGTTTCTGATTGACACTTCTTCCTTCAATCACTTCTCTATCCTCACTGAAGCACCATCACCCTACACTCTTCCTTTTTCCCCCCCTTACCTCGTTCCCGCCTAGGGACATTGTCGTATGTAATAATGTATAAATATTGTCATTAAGAGATTATTGCCCAGTGTGAATTAAACACTGTGTGCACCAAATACCCTGTGTCCTATGTTTCGTTTTGAATATATGTTTTCATTGTGTAGATTGTATTGGTGCTTTGTTGGAGCATTGTTCCTACGTACTGTCCGATACCCAGGTCCCAGAGACTATTTTTGGGTTTACCCTTCATAGGTAACTGCCTATTTTGAAGGCATCTGGAATCTTTTCAGTTAAAAAAAAGTCTATTCAAGCAAATACGATAAAAAACATACAGAGTAGAGTAATAATAGGTATACAAGAAACATACAGTTTAGCTGTTCAAGTTGGCATTAAAGGAGTCAATAGTGGGTAGCAGAATAATATGCAAAGATAATCAATAATTGGTAAATACATATCAAGTGAATACATAAGAAATAATTTAGTAAAATAAAGCAGAAATATGATCACAAAGAAAGATAACAATCTAGAGGAATTTATGGAGGTTTAGCAACTTCTTGTTGTAAGGGGGTTTGAGGCAAAGAACGCCTGGCATGTATATCAATAAATGTTGTGACCGGATCCCATAATTCTTTTCGTTTTGGAGCAAGATTAATCGGGTAAACAAATGTTGTATCTAACCTGTGATTATAGCAAACTGCATACCACCATGCCTGGTATGATAATTTGGTAAAGTCCTTCCAATGTTTAGTTATTTGCTGAAAGGCTACTGCTAATAGCAAATCTATTATTCTTATGTTAAAAGTACAATGATCCCAAATGGGGGAAACGCTACCTAAGAAAATATGAGAAATAGAAAAAGGGTAATTAGAGGAAAAAATAGTGTTGATTTGAGACCATACTTGAACCCAAAATGTGTGGACTGATGTACACTTAAAAAGCAAGTGGAATAAGTCTGCACATGGTGAGGAGCAAGTCCAGCAAGTATCTGAGATGTCTGAGTGTCTTTTACTAAGAACAAGTTATGATAATAAAAGTCTGTTATAAATAAAAAAAAGTGTATGAGTCGTATTTGCAGCTCTTGATTACTTGTGCAGTTTTAACCATAATTTATCCCCTAACTCTGTGGACCAGGAATAACCCAACTCGTCCTCCCATGCAGTTTCTGTATTAGTTTTAGCATGAGGTTTTGATGAGGCATGGAGAAGAGAGTAAATCTTGGAGGCTTTAGCACCATGAAGTAATAAGGGTTGCAGTGCTAATATGTTAGAAGGTTCCAGACATGAAGGAGGAGGAGAATTAGTGTGAGTATTATAGGCAAGTTGAAGTGCATGTGTTAACAAAGAAAATTCAGTACGAAAGGTAGGAGGGAATTGAAATAAAGCAACTGCAAGAGAGTAAGGAATAATTTGATCCTGGTGAAACAATTGGTGTACCCAAATAAGACCTCGTTGTCTCCAAGATTTCCAGAAAATCGGTTTATTATTTATTAAGATAGAAGTATTATGCCAAATAGGTTGTTCGAGAAAAGAAAACATAAGAGGAGAGGGGAGAATCTTGGAAGTGTATTTGAGAATAGGAGTGGAAATAGATTGTGGTTTGCGAGAAAAAGAGAGATATTCTTTGAAAGAAAAAGGAGAGATAAAAGATTGTTCCAGGATAGTCCAAAGGGGAGCAGGCATAGAGGGGTCTGATAACCATCTTGATGCTTGGTTTAATAAAAAGGATTTATGATATAAGGGAAATTTGGAAAATTTAACCCTCCCTCTGTTTTTGGGCGAGTCAATTTAAAGATAGACATGCGTGACTTTTTGTTACCCCACAGGAAAGCAGATAGAATGGAGTTAATTTTCTTGAAGTATTTTAAAGGAATAGAAAGTGGGATATTAGAAATTGTGTACAGAACTATGGGTGAAAGCATCATTTTAATTGTGTCCAATCTACCCCACCACGATAAATATAAGGGATGCCACTTCGAGGTAAAGTGGTAATTTTTTGTATACAATCTTCCATACATCGGGTAACTGTGCCCGGGATGGAGTAAGTGAAATGGAGACCTAAGTATTTAATAGATTTAGGATTCCACATAAAACACGAGTTGGTGAATTCAGCTTTATAGGTATATTTAGTAAGGGGTAGGATTTCGCATTTATCTGTATTTAATTTATAACCAGAGACTTGCGCAACAGAATTAACTTCATCTAGAAAAGCAGGAAGGGATAATTTGGGTTGGGACAAAAAATAGTAAAACATCGTCAGCATATGCCGCCATTTTGACAGTAGTCTGCTGAAAATTAAAACCAGGCATCTGGAATCTTAAAACGTTAAACGAGTGATGAATCCCTGGATAGTAATTTGATCCTAGTTTATAAATATGTAGGTTCATGCCCATGGACAGTGTGTATGTTTCAGGCAGAATGTCTTTTGACAGTCAGCCAGCCTGACTATTATTTAGGCTAGTCAGTTCTGTTTCATCCAAGCTGATGCACTGGTTAGAAAGCTGACTAGGACAGACCCGGAAAAAAGAAAAAAGAAATGGTTACAATAATAATCATTAACGCTAAATATATAAATTTGTTTTTAGTTTAAATAACAGGAAAACCCTAAAGACATGTTACAGAAATAAAGAACAGAATAAACTAAAGATATAAGATAAAGGTAAAAGAATAAAATGTAGTTTGTAAAGCATGAAAGTAATTCCTCTTTGGTGAAGGGATGTATGGATCAGTATAGCTAAAAACTGGCCCTGACTATGCACATACTGTTTCTATCTTTAGTCACAAGGGTGTCTTTTCTCTCATAAAATGCACTTAGAAGTGTCAACCAAAAGCACTAATAGTCGTCACAATCACACTATCCTCTATAAAAAGATCTGCATGTAAATAGCACAATCAAATAGGCACCACACTGATTCGTTATAAGAGTAAGCAATTGTATGATTTTTATTGTTAAAGATCGAATGTTAAAAATATGTTAAATTGTTTCTCTTAAAGATTTTCATGACGGAGTCCTGAGGAAGGCACAAGCCGAAACGCGCGTAACACAATCTGCCAGTACTTATTAAAATATAAACTGTTAAACTTTGCTATTCTAAGAGGAAACAAAATGAACATGTACTTGAACAGATGTATTTATATAAATGAAGTTTGAAAATGTATTATTATTTACAAAGAAATGCCAATGAACAGAACAGATATCTGTCTGAAAAAATGTGCATCAACTCTTATCTGAATTCAAATATTTAAAGAAAATAAAAATAACAAATATATTTTTGATACAAAGTTGTCTTGTAGTAGATATGCTGAGGTACATGTTTGTGATAAGTTGAAACATTGTGATTTGTGCCTATATGATGTTTTAATCTACTCTGGCCAAGCAGTTTATTTCCTCTACAGAGCATATTTGACTCCGCAGTGCTTACCCAACATGCCTGGTGGGTCGCAATGTGTGCGGTGTGACCCTGGGAGATTTCGGACATGTTGCGTGGGACTGCACACAACTACAGACATGGTGGGGTGAGGTACAGCAGAAGGTGTGCAGAGTGACAAAGGTGACTGTGGAACTTATCGTCTGACTCTGCCTACTGGGACTGATGCCCCTTCCCAAAATGTGAAGAAAAATGCAGCACAGATTTTCCCAACTGGGCTTCCTGGAGTGGGTAGCTGCAGAGGAGTGCCGTCTCTGGAAGGTTCACATTGACAGTCACACAGAGAGAGACCTTGAGGTCTGGGGTGACATGCTGGGTGGACACGATGGCGCCCTGGGAAATGAACCTGACTTGGCCACACCACAAGGGGCGGTGCAACCCCTGCTAAAATAGCCAGCTCTGGGATTGAGCTAACTGAGGCGCTGCCTCTTTCGCATCCACGTTCACCTGCCCCCTCTGCCACGAGTGGGTGCACTTCAGAAACAAGACTAGGCGAGACTTGCACATGACCCCCCATGATGTGCCTCTCAATGCGTGGATGTCTGGGGAGCCCCTGATTCTGCGCTTACCACAGGCTAATAATGTGAATGTGTTTGAAAATGTCATGCTGCACTTTATGTTTTGTATTCTCTTGAGAAATTATTAAACACATTTTCAGAAAACAAAACCTTAATTTGGAACACAGCTGGCAAAGTTTATCTTCCACTGCAAGCACTCCAGTCTCCACACTGTCTCAAGATTCACAGACTTCCAGCCTCCCAAACATACAAGGAACCAGAACGAACAAGTGGAAGCTGTGACGGTTCACAGCCTTTGCTTGTTCCTGGGCTGACCCATGACCTTCTGACAAATCAGAAGCGAGTATAGGGATGGAGGCGGACTCTTCTTCTCTATTCTAACTTCTGATAGGGCTAATGATTGACAAGCCCAAAAGCTCCATTGGCTGATGTGCTGCGCTGCCTAAGCCCGGTGCCACGTGCCATCTGTGTATTGTGAATGTGTGAGGCCCGGCGGTACAGCCATTGCCCTCACATGCACAATAAAAGTGGAGACAGTGGCGCCCTCTCTGCTGCTACCATGAAACTGCAGCTACTACATGAAAACAAACAATCTCAACAATCTTTTGTTTTCTTGTAAAACTTTGCCATCACGTGGAGCAGGTGTTTTAGGAGAAAGCCTGCTTGCAGGAGAAGTTTTGATATTTGTGAGGGCACCACCCTGGCTCCCCTTGTGGGCGAGACGCTACTTATATGGAGCGAGCTGCCAGGCTCCCCCACCTTCACTCTGCTGGGTGGCAAAGCTACATGTTCGTGTCGAATAGTTCCAGGTGGGGTAGAAGCTCTTTACGTGAGCCAAGGCTGGCCAAGTATTCCTTCCCTACAGAACCCAAGTATACCCAACCGATCAGATAAGGTGCTGGTTAGATAGTCCCCAAGCAGATGACCCTGGACAGAAGGCCTACTTCGCACTCCTGTCTGCTCTCTGGGATGCAGCATCATGGAATCATTCGGCTGAGGACGGTTGCCTCCAAGCTTGATTACAAACAGGGATATCTGCTTCCCCACCGCAACACTTGCGGGTAAGTGCCTGAGAGTACTAGCCACTGACACAATCTTATTTACTTTGTTAAGTGCCCAACCATGACGGCTTCCCATTGATTTTATCCACACAGATGTGATCCAAGGACCACACATTGCCTTTTTGGTTGTCCAAACTACCCCACCTCTCCAGTACCCCCAGTCCTGAGGAAGACCCGCGGGCCGAGGCTTCAAGTACCCTCTGTGCCCCAAGTCGGGTCGAAACGTCGACACCACTCCCCATTGATCCTGGACGAACAAGCCCCCTCCTTGTACAGTGCAAAATATTGATACACTCATGTGTAATGTAAATAGACCGTGTATTCAATTAATGTTATATGGCCAGGACGCCAAGATTGAGATTTTTCTATCAATCGTATTGATTTGTGAAATACTCCATCTTTTGAAACTCTCCTTTGGGATCCTTTTCCTTTTCCAACCCTTCTACACTTGAGCACAATTTCCTTTTTCAGCACGTTCCCCTTGGAGCAACCCTCCTTTTTAAATCGAAATTTTTTGAAATTGAAACATTGTCTGAAAACTGATGAAATATTAAATATAGTTGTTTTTTAATATGGTTGGTTGTGGCACATTGCTGTTTGTGTTTTTCATGTATTAATTACTAGGAGCAGGCATTGAGTGAGCTCCAGATACTTTTGCTTTTTGATTTCTTCGCCTACAATGAATGAAGGTCTAGGAGCACTGTTTTCTGTAACGCTCTGGGATGACTGGCTCACAGAAGTGCCCCCGAGGCAAGTCTGGAAGGTCACCAAAACCCAGACCCCCAGGGGCCCCATATGGGGCTGACAGGACTCTTGTGGTGCCTGAGGAGGACAGGCAGATGATAACATGTCACAAGCAACATCTCTCTACTAATACATATGAACATCACACGCCTGTCTTTTAATCCATGGATCTTGTTTGACATCGAGTAAATGTATGTGACTTCCTGGAACCCTGGCTGGGCTAGGATGTGGTTCAAATCAGCCCTCATTGGGACTTCCCGATTAGCTCTGTCTTCTGGTTGTATCATGCCGCCCTGGGATGCATGAACCAGATGACACCACGCAGAGAATGACCATCTTGTTATCCCATGCTTTCCGAGGTGAGCTGCTGCTTGTCATTGGGGAACTAGCATGCACGGAGGGACACCGCAGGATGGTGGCTGGAGCCTGAATGTAACTGGGCTGTGGCTAGACACCAGGGCACCCTGAAGGTTTGTCTGGGACCCAGTCAGAGCTTTTCAACTAAAAAAGCAGGAGAGCCTTCCATGGTCCTGAAAAACCCAAACCTGGCTATTTTGTGACTTCACAGGCTGATGAAAAGAGCCTGGCCAAGAGATGCACACCCCAGGCTGCCAGAGCTCTGACTAGATGACCTGGTCAAAGCTTTCCACCCTGTCTGAGGAAGGGAAGGGTCTCTAGGATGGCAGAACTGCAGCAGCGTGGGAAAGCAATGGTTATGTGGGACCCCACACTAAAGGCCTGTGCCCCAAGCCTACCACAGCCCTGACTGGGGACCCAGTTGGAGCATCCCACCCTTCTGGAGCAGGTGGAGCTCTCTCTGTGCCTGCAGTACCATGTCCTGAGTACTTTGTGAGACTAGGGGCAAGTGAATGGAGCCCTGGACCAGGGGGACACACCCTGGACCAGTAGGAGCTCTGACTCAGGATCTAGTCACAGCTTTCCACCTGGCCCATGGAGGGGAAGCTTTCCCAGGCTTGTAGAACTGAACTCTCTCTAGCATGAGACACCAATGGTTGATACTTGAAGCCCATGTCCAAGGCCAATGCATTGAGATTGCTGCTGCTCTGACTGGAACCTGTTAGAGCTACCAACCGTGCAGGAGCTGGAGAGCCCTTCCCAGATGGTGTTCTCCATCCAAAATATGGAGGAAGGTCTCTGGTCAGTAGATGAGCAAGACAGACCCCTAAAGTCAACCTGGCTGCACTTTCTTGACTGGGACAAGGATCTGGTTCGTGTAGCGGGCCTTCTCTCCCGTACAATATCCACCTTGTGAAATTTGACTAGGCTTTCTTGTAATCTGGAAACCCGAGTGACGAGGGATGGGGGAAGAGGATATTCCAAGCAGAGGCATCTGAGCTTGTGGTTCCTTGGATACGCGAACATTTCAAAAGAGCCCTCGTAAGGAGTTATAGGGCTACCCAGAATTCTGAACTCTTAGTTCCACCCACAAATCCTGTATTCTTTTTGTATACAGAAGGTCCCCAGTGATGTTAGCATGACAGCTTTGCATACGCATAGGTGTGAGAAATGTTGCAAACGTGTTATTTTTCACACCCTTAGTACTAACATTTAGGAAAGGCAAAAACATGTGCAAGTCAGGAGACTGTTCTAATCAATGCTGGTGTATAAAGCAAAACTGCAAGTCCCAGGATACATTTTGCCTTGGCTAAAAAGCTGAAAGGCAAGTTTACATAAAAGAAATTACATTTGAAATGGTCTTTAAGATGTACCCTATTACCCAAGAACACTCTGGTCATGTGCCTGTGGTGAGTGCCAAAAGAAAGAGGGTAGAGGCTATTAGATACCGCACCCAACAAATGAATAGTGTCTCAAGTTTTTAAATAGTGCAAAGAACCAAGGAGCACTCCTCTCTATACTCCTTAATTAGAAATGAATCCTACAATGACATTAAATGCAAAGAGGTTGAGCACTATACAACACAATATGAATATATCACATCAAAATTCAAAACAGTTGATACACAAAAAACATCCAGATCCAAGCTGTGTGTTTCTTGAGATGATTTCGCTTTATTTTTCTTAAAAGGAATTTTCTTTATTTTTCCAAAGGCAAACAGACATGACCATAGCCAACGCGTTTCGTCTCTCAAAAGAGACTTCTTCAGGGCTTCACAATGTGATATTATGGAAGTTTATGCGATGTTTGTACATTTCTATAGTTCAAGAAATACAATATTCAGAAGGCTTCTATAAATTGTAAAGTATCAGCAGAGGCATAGTAACCTGCACCATGTGTAAACCTCGTGTTTCAGTTCGAAAAAAAAAACTGAACCTCTCTGCATTTAATGTGCCTGTGGTATTTTTGCCTGGAAGATACCTCACTCGCCAAACATGCAGTTTCCCTGCCCTTTTTACATCTAGGGAAACTGATAAGTTTCTGTCAGCAGACAGCCAGCCATCTATTACTGTGGAAACCCTAGACCTGCTTTTGACTTTGATTAAAAGTGCATCAGATGGAGACGGGAATGGCTGCCAAACACAACTTTTCTTTTTGGAAACCCATCTGTGCACTGTTACATGCACTGCAGTTGTTTTGGGGTGGCTGTGCTGGATGGAGGGCCTCTGTGGTCCATAAGATACATTGTCTGGCAGTGACTGTGGATGCCAGTCAATCACCTCAGTGAGGCCGAACCCAGGCTGCATCAAGCAAATACGCGGTCTGACATAGAATTCACCCAACTACAGACAACATAGTCACTTCTAGTATATGATAAGTAAGTCTCCTCCCTGTTTTCCGTTTTTACTTATTTTTACAGATAAATACAGACAGAAAGTTATTTAGTTTCTTGTCTGTATTTATTTTTAAATGTGTATAAAAAGGAAAATGGGTTGCTTTTTGAGTGATTCTAAAGACTGTCTGACAAGATTGCCAGGCCAAAAGCTGCGTAGATTGATGGATAATGGGGCTAAAAAAGAATTGATTTTTTGTAAAGAGACTTAAACAGCATAAGCACAAGGTGGATAGTGATATTTGCATATTTTCGTATAAGTGCATTGATTTATCTTATGTGGGTGTTCATGTCATTGAAACCTGGCAAATATTTACACTTGAGTGAACATTTATCAGTTAAATAACTGTGAAAATATACCAGTTTCAACTGAATTTTTTCACAAAACCCAAAATAAATATGGATAAATACAGATAAAATTAACAAAAATTAAATATGGATAAATACAGATGAAAATGTCAACAAAAAAAATACCATAAACCGGGGGCCCTAATTATAAGTTATAATGAGCTGTTGAGTTGGCGACTGCTCCACTGTCCTGTGTCTGATGCTCAGTTTGCTCAGACTTTGACTGATGCATATATATTTCTTCTGCTACAGTTTACAGTAACTGGGTGACCTTAGGGCCAGCTGGTTAATAAATGGTATGCAGGCCTGCCTGATATCCCAATGTCAGCCGAGCAGCATGTTTACATTCTTAAGGCAGTGCAGCAGATAATGAGGACTCGTAAAAGGAAAGCCAGAGTGGAAACATGGTGTCCTGCCAGCATGAGGCCACCTGACCGTTGTAACGGTGCTGTAAATGTCAGCCCAGTGCAGGACTCCTCTCTGGTCATTGTTTGAAGGCCCACCTGGGTACAGACCCCTCCCATCCTGCATTCTCGCCTCTGATCCAGCAACAGCCAAGAGTGATCCTCTGCATTCAGTGCACATTCTTAAATTATGGGTTAAAGTTAGAGTGTGCATGACACAACACACCACTTTACTAATTTCATCTTAACGCATTGCCAAATCTCCTTGACTTTTTGTAAGAATTATTTCAAAAGATGTTTACTTTGTTCCAGAGGATAAATCATAATGCATTTGTCCTGCGTTTACTATCTGAATCCTTAACACCCATCGGATAATTGTACTTTCTGTTTGGGACTCAGAATCAGACCTTGAGGGATAGGGAAATCAAGCATTTGGCGGTGGTGGTAGCTATGGAGATACAACATCCTCTTCTTAAAATTCTTCTGGTCCATCAGCTAGAACAGCTTTACGTCTGTCACAGGGACAGACTTAAAGCTGCACCAGCACCCAACAAAACTGCACTTAATTCCTACAGGATAATGCAGGTATAAGCACATTAGGCTATAATGCAAATGCATTAGGATATAATATATGTGCAATAGAACATAATATACTTCTAATAATGCAGACTGGATAGGTATCATATTTATGATGGAGTACCCATTCACCAAACTCTCAATCTGGCCCTAAGTTCTAAGGTAGAAATCTTGTCGCGCAAAGGCACAGAGGACGTCACCAGCCACAAAGTTTGTCTGTTCCTACTCTGAGATTTTCTCGCCAGAGCTTCAGAGGGACCTCGTCCAATGGCTATCCTGCTTCAAGAGGACTTCGCCAGATACAGCCTGCAACCTTGCTCCGCTAGAAGATTTCAACTTCTATTTCAGAAACTAATTAAAAAAATTAAAATCATTGACTGAGACAACCCACTTGGTGTATCCAATCACTGCTACGTCACTGATACCCTGAAATCACGCCTAGGTCTCAGTCAGCCACGGCCAGCAACTTATGATTGGTGCTTCACTCTTTCTTGGCACGGTTTGCCCTAAAGCTTTAGAAATATGTATCTTTGGTTGCCCTTATTAGATGTTAGTCAATTTGGTGGCATATTTCTTTTTTCTCTGTTTGTAGAAATTGGTTGTGGAATTTATATTGTGCTGTGTTTAGAGTTTTTAATTGTTTTGGTACTATTAAATACTTTAAACACCTTTCCGTAAGATACGGATGTCTGGTCTTTAGCAGGGTCCGAGCCCTGGTTTATTTGTTGAACTTGTGGGTTGGACCTAACAATAATGTGGTTTTATTGCTTGGGTAGGAAACACATCCTCCCAAACTTTTCATAAAGGAGGAATGTTTTCAATTAGTCTAAACCACTGGTAACCACACCAATCTCAATCACTCTGGGTCACATTCCGGCCCATCTTTTTTTACCCACTCTGCTACTCTAGGCAGAGGCCCGCCTTATGCAAATCAGTACTGACTCTGCTCCTCATCGGAACAGTCAATCACAAACTGCCAGGCAAAACCCCCACCATAAGGAACACAGCAACTTCAGACCCTGTTCCTCCTTGTTAGACCTCGTCTTTGAGGCAGCACGTGGTTACTCTGGTGGCGTGAGCAAGGGACCCACGTCTGGGCATATCATGGGCCAATAAATCAATTGTACAAACGGTGTTGGGAGGAATATTTGAAAATACTTTACACTGTTCTGACAGTCACTCTGGGTAGAAACCTTTTTTAGATTTAATGCATAGCACAGGAAAATATGGTACTTAATGGCACAAAGTTTTACTGGCTGTGAACCACTTAAGACACAATTTCAATGCATGTGGGGAAGACTTATTAAAAAGAATTTAAAAAAAATGCAAAGAAAAAAATCATTAACAGAGTAAAGTTTTAGCCTACCTCACATGATATTGAAGTTCATTTCTATGTAGGCAGATATGAGCATGTGACCAGGAAACATTCCTTCTCTCACAGTGCAAGAGAGCAAATGGATGAAGTTGTCTCCCTCCTGTGTAGTCACACTGTATGATGTGGAGGGCGGAAACAAAATATGAACAAGAGATGAACAGAACAATGGATTAAGAGGCTCACCCAAGGCCTCTTCATGTATTTATAAATTGTTGTATTTCTTATTCATGTTTTTTTCACTACATGTTCTGGCGAAGTACCTAAAGCTGACTATGCCAGCCCTACAAAATCGAAAATTCTGAACTTTTAGCTAATTACGTTTCTAACTCAATGTTTCAAACTTTTCTAAAGCACGAAACTAAAACTTCGAAGTAAAATGTCGAACTTTTATCTTATGTAGAGGTATTTGATACGTTTCATCAGGGACACAGACTAAAGTTTGTGATTTACCCATTTTAAATAGCGCGTAGAAGTTATGCTAAAGTTCTTTGACATAGAAAGGAATGATCGACCCTGATAGATAAAAGATTAAGAGTTTCAACTGCTGCAGCACACCTAACCGTGGCATGAATATTTTACTCAGGTCCAACTTCAAAAGGAAATCAGAATGTGAATTCCAATACTGCATCGTTTTGTTGATGTTAATTTAATGTTTCTCCAAATGTATTTGTCTTGCCAGTTGTTCCAGTGGCGGCTCCTCTGCAATGGTGGAGGAGCATCGCCCCACTTTCCGGCTCAGAGCCAGCAAAAGTAAAATAAAACGACGTTCTTGCATTGTTTTATTTTGCATTTGCCGGCTCTTAGCCAGCGCTGTAGGGCGGGGCAGGGCCTAGACATGGATGGGGGAGGAAGATTGCTACTTGCACTCCACTCCCTCAGTGCTCATGTGTGTTTGGCCGGCTGTCTCAGGCTGACCAAAACACACATGTGCACTTAAGTTTTCTCCAGCCCAGCTGCATTCAGCAGCCAGGCTGGAGAAACCCCCACAGACTGCCTGGACTGAGCAGGGTGTCTTTTCTGTCTGCTCAGGCCATATGGTCTGGTACTTACCTAGGTCCCCTACTCCAACCACACACTCTGGGGTTATGGATGGCACCTCCTTCCCTCAGGCTAACAGTATTGGAAACCACACCAAAATGTTATCATTTTTGGATTAGGGGGGTGTAACCCCCCAGACGTATTTATTAAAAAAAAAACATTTTAAAAAACATTGTATACAGAAATGTACGCAGAAAGTACAGATACATTGATAGACAGATGTTGTTACAGGGCTAACCTTAACACAGTCTAATACACAAGACACTCCTACCGTAAATCTAACAATGCATGTATTTACTTTCTGGGTGTCCCATCTAGAGCCTACGGCAAAGTCAATGACTGGCAGCTCCCCCGATCCCAGTGTACTACCAATACTACTCCCGGAGTAAGGTTACGCAGGGGGGTACAGCTTATCGGATTGATAATTTCCCCCGCCCCCCCCCACCTGTGCCTTAAATTCCACTACGGGGGCTGCAGACGTCTGCATATTGGCACCTTGAAGCGCGTGCGGGGGTGGCCCCAGGCCCACTGGGAAGGATGACTCCCCCGTCCCCCGCACTCTGACAGCCTACTTACCAGCTGTTACTACCCCTGGATTTACATGGTGCTGACCGCTAAGGACCGAAGACTATGCTTACCAATCATGACCTTACCGCCTGACCAGAGACATCCTAAATACGACAATATTTAACTGAAAGACAAATTAAAACCTCATACTTTATTTATAAGTTAATTCAGAATTATTTACATTCAATAACTTTGTTACCTGAAAATAAAACGGTGAAAGGAAAACAAAAGACAGTTATCCATATCACACAAAACAAAACCTTCCAACAAACTCTGCCTTAGGGGATGGTGGGTGGGAAAGAAAACAGATTACGGGCCCGCAGCCGGCCCGGTGGATGTTCCTGTGGGGAGCAAGAACAAGAGACTGTTCTGCTCCCCACTTCCCCCTTATAAGGAGGGCGCCCAGGCTGACCAGACCAGACCGGTCTACCTTGGGCGCAGGCTAGACGTTTTGGGCCGGAAGCACCAAAGTGCTTCCGGTTCAAAATGCTGCCTCTTCCTATTGGTTGCGATGCAGCGGGGGGTGGGGTGGGGGGGTGCTGCATCATTGCTGACGCGGCCTCCCCCCTTCTCCTAGTGCAACAGCCATTAAGGCGTTGCGGGCTATGCTGGCCCTCGCCTTTTCCACTCCCTGCACTGCTCTGCAGCTCAGGGATTGGATGAGAGTCTGTCCCAGGGGATGCTGGGACCCTGGAAGAGGAGAGGCGGCGTATGAAATGCGACGTTGGAGGCCGCTGGCAGCTAAAGATAAGTTTGCTCTCACCACTGTGCGACCCTGCCCCCCCACACCCATCCAGCGCATCCCCCTTCCCGTATGTCACCGCCCCCTCCTGCTGCATCACCCTTTATTTGTGGCGGCCACCACTGAGTTGCTCCCACCACTAATATTAACCAGGGATTTCAAAGGGGCATGAAGCAGCATTTATTGGCGCTATACAAAATGACAATGTGCTTGCAATGTCACATCTAAACAATTCCCTGCATTTCCTATATCGCCCTGTCAAGTTTCCCATCGTTGAAGTAAGTGGCTCATCACTCTGGCAGGCAACTCAAGGGTTAATGGAAACAGCGAAAGTTTTAAGGTAAATTCTTGTCTTTTTCTGCTTTTGTATTCTGTAAAAGTTTCTTATTGCAGCTTAGGGGCTAGCAGCCTAGGCAGTGCGCAATCGATACCAGCAATTAGTGCTATTACTAATCTCCTTGCTAATTACTTTGGACCTTATTAGAAAAAATCCTTCCAGTTCTAAGAATCTGGCCTTAATTTGCATTGGGTAATGGTTTTCCGCATGGCGCCTTGCGCTCGGCGACATTAGCATTGTGTCTAATGATGTTGTTGCTTCAGATAAGCCATTGCAGAGTTGCTGTGCGGCACATTTACAAGCGTGATTTATCAACATTGTTTTTCCTATTTTGTGTCTCAGACTAACAGCCCTAATAAATAGAGCCCATGCTTTTCAGAATTAACAACAAGGCAATTGCTCTAGTTCATGAGAAGATATATGGATTTTTCTTTTTTTAGCAGGGTGAGGACAGACCCGCACACACACACACCCACACACACACCCTCGCGCACCTCACCCTAGTGTGAGCAGATTTTGAAAACCAAATCTCAGAACATTGCACAGACATAGAAATAGGACTATCATTTTGCACAAACCAAGGGGTACAGAAGGGATTAATTGACAGCCCTCTCCAAAATAGAAGTCACAGACAGTGAGACACTAGGGGTAATTAAATGCAACTATTCCTCTCACTATTGTAGGGCAGGCCTGTGGTAGAGGAGAAGGCCCGCTTTGTGTGATACGCAGAAACTTAGACTAAATACGAAGCACACCGTTTAGTCGGATGATGGAACTGAAGCCTGAGTGATTCACAGCACATTTATTCAACCCCTCAGGCAGCCCTTCCGTGGGGTCAAGGAGGTGGCCACATTGAGCTTGGTAGTTCACTACATCCCATCCATTGTTAGCTCAGGATACACTGCCAAGCCCATGGCACACACAAAGTCTCAATCTTTGGTTCAGGCAGGATTGTGGGGCATCTTATACCACTGACTTTAAGCCATGCCAGGTGCTTCTTTGAGCCCCTCAGAGGGTACTAAGCTGGTGTCCCTACCGGCAAAGCACCGGGACGTGTGCAGAAGTTGGATTGGTTACGTTGTTTGTAGGTGATGTTATGGGTGTTGGCAGTCTCGGCCACTCCCAACCTCTGTCGTCCCCATTCCTCTAATCACCCTGGTCATGCTCACAAATTTCTCAATCATTCCCTCATCACTGAACCGGGACACATTCAGAGCCACCACTTCAAGGTCTCGACGTTCTGAGACCAGAGTCCTTTTACAGTGATAACAGTCCATGGATCTTTTTTCATACAGTGTTCGAACCTTCCATCGGGGGTAAGAGGATATGGTCCCCGGGAGCCAAACCAGAAAATCTGGCTCGCTGACGGCAGCTGGCCCGGTTGATGCTGTTCCTCAAACTTTCTTGGGTCCCATCTGGATGAAACTCTGGAGTTACCCCACTCAGGGCTCTTGGAGATGGTGTCCCCTTCAGGTCTCCCTAGTATCATCATAAGAAGCAAGCCTCTCATCATGTAGTGTGGAGTGGTCCATTATGTTCGCAGACATCAGTGTAAACTGATATCCAGATTGGCCCCCACTCTGTTCTACATCCTGGTTGGCATAAGGCCACTGGGGTGTGATTTTCCAGTTACAGATCCCTAGACTCTCCAGAAATCCTTTGATCTCCACTCCCTGGAAGGGAGGTCCCTTCTCTGTGTGCACTTCCCCAGCCTCAGGAAGACCAAAGGTTGCAAAGATTTTCTCCAGTATCTTTTGATGCAAGGGGACCATGGATGAGATTCTAAAATTGAGACACTTTTACCGCCATAAGCCCAGGTGTGTTTAAAATGTCATGATATAATGCCTTTCCAGGTCCAGTGGCACCTGAGTGAAGCTTGCATTAAGGTCCAATTTTGAGAACCACTGGACCCTGTTGAGATCTGCTATTATGTCGTCCATAGTTGGGGTGATATACCTCTCCCTTTTGATCACCCTGTTGGGGAGGCTCTTATCAATGCACAACTAGATCGCCCATGGCTGTTTGTCCTTTTCCACAATAACCATTGGTGTGAGCCATGGGATAAGCCAGGATACCTTTTTTTTGTCAAAATCTGTTTATTGAATTTTAGTCAAAGGTTACAAACATTTTGTAAAAACCATAGTGCGTTCAATCCTTTTTCACAGGAGCATAATCCATGCAGTAGATTGCTATAGTATAGGTACAGTTTGTAACAAGTTTTGGATTGCTCCCGCAAACAAATCTGAGAGGAGAACCCTGAGTCCGAATGTGAACATATGAACCTCCGTATGAGTGGAGCACAGGGTCTAAAAGCTGAACTCTAAAATATTTGAATGTCCTCATTTGTAGTTAAACAAAACACCAATGGATAAGTGAAAAGAAAGAGATGAAAAGAAAAAAAACCAACCAAACCCAGGAAAACACATATGCTTATAGTCTTTTATGTGGAGAGGGGTCGAGAAGTAAATCTCCCGCGACCAGCGCAGGAGGGCTCATATGTGGGGGGGAGACACCCTGGGACCCAACCTCGATGAAGGGGAATCCCTTATTAAATCAGGAAGAAATGTAATGCCCCTAGCCTGGGACTGCATGCAAATAGAGGGAGTCCCTCCGATAAGTAGCTTACTAGTGGGTTCCAAACATAGTCGAAGCCCTTACAAGAGTCATCAACGGTGTCAGACAATCATTCCAGGCCCAAAGCGCGCCATAAGCGGGCATGCCATTGTGTGAGTGAGGGAGCTTCCGGCTTCTTCCAGGCTGCCGCCAAAGCCATCTTGGCCGCACCTAGCAATAACCTCTTGATGGACCGGTTACCCTTGGGTCTGATATTTGAGAATTGGATTGCGAACCCCCAAGAGTATATATTCCATGGAGTCACCAATCGGGTACCCCGGTATTAGCTTAATCCGGGAGAGTATTTCCTTCCAAAAAGGCTGTATAGCTGGGCAATCCCACCATATGTGTTTAAAGTCCCCCAGAAGGCCGCAACCTCGCCAGTAGTGATCGGTCGTATTGGGAAAAATTGAACGTAGTTTCTGTGGGTAGAGGTACCAGTCGTATAACGTTTTAAAGTGGGCCTCTCTCAGGAACATGAATCAATTGTATTTCACCATATCTTTTTACAGGTATTCCCATTGCTTGTCTGATGGTACGGTTGGCAGAATGCCCTCCCAAAATGCTTTATGGCGCCGTGATCGCTGAGAACCCAATGCAAGCATGAGTTTATAGAGAAAGGAGATGCACTCCCTCCCTGTGTTGCCAGATTGGACAAATGTTTCCAACCGGAGCAGTTCTCTAGTGGCTGCCTGTCGCATCTACGGCTTCTGGACCCAGTGTACTAACTGTGCATAATGGAAGCCTTCAGTTTGTGGGAGCTAAAAATGGTTTACGCAGTCTGTTAAGGAGTGTATCTTCCCTCCAGTGAAGAGGTTGGAAATCATGAGGCATCCTCCCTCCATCCAATGATAAAAGGGCCCTTCATGCAGCGCTGGGGGGAAGGCAGTGCTAAAGTGAATGGGAGAATATGGTGATTTAAACGTGTTCACCGGTAGGGTTTTGGTCACCGTGTCCCATACCTGGAGGGTCGTTGCTGTGGGTATGCTCAAATAAGCTTTGGCCTATCTGTCCACTCTCTGCCTCCAAGACAAGTCCCAAATGGTTCTACCCATCACCTGCATGTCTATGCGAAGCCACAATTTCTCTGACTCCCTCAATGACCATTCGCCCCAGGATACCTTCTTGATCATACCATGGCGTCCACACTCCTAACTCTCTTTCCACCAGCAGTCAGAGGTGGAAAGGTACTCTCTGATGTCAAAGCATCATTGGTTGTACTGACTGGTTGATGGGTAGCTTCACAGGAGCTCCCTTCCTGCCTCCCAACTCCTAAAACAGTTTCAGCTTTGACTGTCGTGCCAACCATCAGGAGCTCCCAAACTGGCTGGGTTTGCCTGCTGCCACCTGCTGATGAGGTGTAAGAAATGAAATGCATGTCCTCTTCATTGTTAGTTTCTCTTCCAGGATCATTGCATATCTGTAACGCAAAATTACCATGCATATATCTTGCTCCCTTGTGCAGAATGAAGTTCCGGAGTTCTAAGGATAGTAGTTTTTCCTGTCCACTTCCACCCCTTGTCACCACTGTGTATGAATTAGTCAAAGTGATTTGCTTTTCTGCAGTTGGAGCATGTCTTCCCCAGAGCCGGCATATCGCTGGTGGCTGGTCTTCCATTCCTTAATTCTTGCAGCGGGAGCCACATCCACAGTTAGTCAATCGTGTGCATTTTGAGGCCGGGCAGGTCTGCAGGGCATCCTCCAACTCTATCTTAATGGGTGCCGGTTTTTCGGAGTGAAAAGGAGTAGAGGTCTTCTTCAGAGTTACTTCCATTTCTTCTGCCCAGGATGATGACAAATCATGGAAGTGTGCTAAGATGAGGATATCCTCCAATCTAATGGCTGGCTGGTGTAGGATGACCTGCCAGAGCACTGCAGACCTGCATCCATATATGATTTAGGCCCGGACTTCTGAGGCCTGGTCATTGTCCGTGCACATGCTTACCATTTCACAAAGACATGCATAGATGCATTAATAGTTTTCCTTTCCCAGTGGAGGACTTGCCGGAGCTTGAATCTTTCAAAGTCCATGTTTAGCTGGGGTCAAAATGTCCATTCAGATCTCTGGTAGCAGTGTCACAGTCGTTGTCAGCGCCAGTCCTTGGGAGGTGCTCAAATAGTTTGTAAATGACCTCGCTGGCAAAGTGGAGAAGTGCTGACCTCTTGATTCTGCAAATCCATTTCTTAGGTGGCTCTGAAGTAGTTATTTAAACATTCCACCCAGGTTTCCCACCTGGCGCTAAAGTGGCTGGGTCAACCAGTTTACTAAACAGCTGGAAAGCTGTAAGGGAGTTGTGGATGGTCACCCTTCTGCAGGTACCTCACAGTACACAGCACCTTGCCAGGCATGCAGATATTACCACTGGGATGTATGAGTGTCGGGCCGATGGTATTGTGGTGACTCCCGACCTGGAGCTTGAATCCCCTTGTCTGGACTGATCCTTGCTGGCCAGCCGAGATGGGTCCCATTCCTGTTCCCACCAGGAAAGCCAAGAGTCTAGGTATCGTGCTGGAGGATCGCCTACTCCTAGGCAATCAACTCATCGCAGTCATCTCCTCTTTGTACAATACCTTGAGAATACTAAAAAAATATTAGTATTCCTGTCTTTGTCAGTCATGAAATCAGTTATTTCCATTTTGGTGTTGTCCAAGATAAACTACTGTGATGGCCTCTACATCTGCCTACAAGCTCAACACCCGAACAAATTCCAAATCCATCAAAACTCTGCAGCAAGATTTCTACTGGATTTGCATAGGCACCATTCTATTTCCTCCGCTCTTAATGACCTTCACTGGCTGAGAGTCAAAAACAGAATTAAGTCTAAGGCCCTTTGTCTTATTAAGCCCTCCAGGATTCAGGACCTTCCTTTATGAAGAAAGCATTATCATGGTATATCCCAACAAGAAACTTAAGATCTGAAGCCTCCTTCAGAATAAACCCCATTAGATTGAATAAATCTAGATGTGGCGGTAGCAGCTTTACGGCACCCACATTCTTGCATCTCCTTCCTCTGAATCTTAGGTCAGCTCCTTTGCTGTCCCAGTTCAGGAAACTTTTGAAGACTGGCTCTTCAATCAGTAGGTCTTCTCCTGTAGTGTAGTTCCTATTATCCCAATAGGCTCTGCGCATTGGAATAATATCTTCAATAGTATAGACCTAGGGCAGAGGTTAACTAGGTCTTCTACTGACGATATTAGACTTTTTGGTTTTGCCAGCTAGCTCAGAGTTCACTAGAAACTTTCTCGAATAGGCAAGGAGGAGTTTAACCTCCCTGGATAGACAAGAAGGGATTTAGTTTCTGACAACCATAGAACATGACAACTTTGCTCTCCCCTAATCAAGAGTGTATCTCTAGAGTCGTGTGAAAACAAAAGACAACTTATTTTACTCAGTCAGTACGTGCATTCTTAGTTTCACCAGATTGTAGAGAAAAGGAAGAGACGGGCGTGTTCAATAAAAGATGGTATTTATTGATCAGTCTCTTTTCTCGTACAAGAGAAATGAATCGATATTATTGCGATACTTATGGTTAAGTAAAGTGCATACAATAAAAGCAGGAGTATAAAATAATACTGCAGAAGCATTGATATGGTTTCTAAGCCATATGATATTTAAAACTGATAAAATAGATACATACATATATACATTTGACTAATCGTACTCAACTGGTGCTTCTAACCACGCCTACCCCAGTGTACCTGACCTAAGCCTAATACGTGGGCGGGAGTAGATAAGTAGCAGTTTAAGTTAAGTTTGTTTTGCCAAGGGACTGACTCAAGAATTCTCTGCAAGGGGTTGTTCAGTTCTGTACCTGAGGTCTAGAATGATTGAGGGCTGGTATCTCTCGTCTCTGGTCTTGATATTCCAGCTGCCTGCGAGGGCTGCTTGGAAGCGCCGGAGCTGGATTTCTCGGCAGGAGAAAAGCAGCGTCTCGTTCTCAGCGCGTCAGGAAGGCGGGGCATCGCGTGTGGGCTTCGCTCTCTGCTGGGCTCCTCAGCGCGTCTCGCTGCTCCGATCTCGTCACCACCGCGTGTGTTTGCTTAAAGCAATGTCGGTAATATTTATACCTGTAAGGTGCCGAGATTGACGTAAGGATGGACATGGATACGTCAATAAGGATGTCATACGAACGGGCTTGTTCGCACATTCTTTTGCTGAAGTTCTCGGTGAAATCAAAACAATGGCCGCAGGGATTTTCCCAGGTTGTCATAGGTTTGATTTGTTTTGAGAACTCCGTATGCCTTATCAGGGGCTGGAGGAATAGTGCTTGTCTAATTAGATGGCATGCGTTATGACCTAATCAGATAACACGTTTCTGTGCCGTGGTGTGGCTTAATCAGATAACGGTTTTTGCACCGTGGGTTGGCTGCTAGTTAATTATTAACCAGAACAGGGTCAGGAATAGGGGGATCGATACAGAACCTATAGGAATACATCACACCCACTCCACGCAGACTATGTCCATATTTACAAGATCTAGGCATAGTAAATATACTAGTAGAGCAAGTGTATACCGTACCACCCCAAAATACATCCATATGCATTTTGAAAACATGAAATATACGAAAAGATATATATATGCATTATATGCACTCAAGCAGTATAATAATGCTAAATAAATCACGCATATTCATACATCATTATTAATAAAATATGAAAATTACACATGAAATGGCTCTTAAGACAGAAGAAAAAAAATGCGAGACCATTTCATCACAAAATAAAATATATTTGAACATGCCAGAGGGCAGCTAATGTCTCTAAAGTTCCTAAAATAGAAATTTAGTTCCCTAAGAATAGTTTCTACTTTAAGCAGAAGATAAGTGTCCCGAAAAACTGCAAAATATTTTTGATGTTTTGATCAGCATAGCTGACAGAAGGTTGTACCTGATCGATGCTGCTTTCATCTTGAACCTCACTACCCCTCAATCGTAGTGGTGAAGTCTCCACGAATGCCGTCATCAGGATTGGTAGCCGCAGGGGACAGCACAATGCATGAGCCGTGACCGGACCCAACAAAGTTTCTGCATCCATTGGCGCATCCGATTGTAGCGTCAGACAGGTGTCCAACACGCATTCTTCTCCGCATAGCAAGCACCTTAATACAGGTAAAACACAGCTTTGCCAAATTGGTCTAAATGAAAGAAACCAAGTCATGTTTAGGTCTCTAAGCCGGGACATTCCTAGGATTTTAGATATCCGGTCCCGGTATCCAATGGCTAGGATTGTTTCTTCCCTTGTCGCAGGTGTTTTGTCTGTGACATGGTTTGCCATAGCGAAATAACAGAATCAAAAATAGGATTCCTGCCACTAGTCCCAAAAGGAGAGGAAGTCCACCAAAGATGGAATGGACAAAGTCCGAAAAATACCCAGAATGGCTTTAAATGGTGTTAAAGCCCCCGAAAACACTGTCTTAAATACATTTGAGACTCCACTGGTATCAGAAATATTTAAGATTTCGTTCAGGATTTCTGCGAAATGTATGGGGGAATTAGTTGATAACAATGAATGAATCTCTACCGTTGTCCTTGCAACTTGGAGATCATACGTTTCTTTTGATGACGTGAGCCTGGTCGGCGTCTGAAGGAGCACTGTTTTCATTCTGCTTAAAGTATCAACTCGAATGGAAGCAATTTTCAAATTCGGCCATAACCTTGCCTCCCTGTCTGGCATTGCGCTGGGGAACAATACTCGTTCACAGCACATAACCTTCGCAGTCGTAGTTATGAGATAAGCTATTCCGGGCACCAAGCTACAACATCTGCGGTCTACGATTATAATGTAACTCCCGTTCGATAGTCTCCTAAAGAATGGTTCTATTTGTGTCGCAGGTGTGCCTAGCTGGTGACATGAAAGGTTATTTGAGGACCCTTCACAGGCTCCGTGTAAACTAATACCATTACACAGAAGTGTACCGCTTAGTGACATGGCACAATTATCGCCACTAAGAAACACTTTCCGGCCTTTATTACTGACACAAGCATGTGAATAGGGCAAGTTCCATGTTGACTTAATGTACCCTTTACCCAATTTTTCGTACATGCCAGCCTGTATATATTTTTGGCAATATTGAAACCTGAAAGTAGATATTGGAATATTAATTATTCCATGTATTATCCATTCACTGACAGGTCGTTCTGACATTGTCAATGGTAATCTCTCGAGTTTCTCAATGCTCAGGATTGTATAATCAGCACCCTTCTGTGCCATGCTGATTTGTTTATCAGTAAGGTTAAAGATATTGAACAGTGACGTTGTATTGATTAAACGCCAAGGCACATAGCCTGAACGCAGATTTTGTAACGTCCAGCCAAGTTGTACAATAGAACGCAATTGAGACTGACCGTGTTGTAACAACAGTAAGTCTTGCGATATTATTTCGATTGCTGAAGACACAATGCTGTCCAAAGAGTATATTCTGGAGGACGGAGTCATTAACCCATTGTCCACTACAGAAAGTGATTTTTCCAAATTAATGCGGTCAATTTCCCGTATTCTCTCTGATGTTTCAATTTGAGTTATTTTCCAGGCTTCGTTATAAGCTGCATATACAGAGGCTGCTATGAAGCGTTTTTGACGCTGTTTGCGCGGTCCCATAATGAAGTCACGCAAGTCAGCACCATCAGTAAGTAAAGTCATGTGTTGCTTAATTTCTGCCAGTGTGGATGTTTGTAGCCATTGAAGGGTATTAGAACAGGGTTAACCCATGATAAGTCGCTGAGACCTGGGTATACGAAGTACTGAAAGGAAGGGGTCTCAGTGAGAGAACAAATATAATTATAACTTTACAAAAAGATTTAAACAATACTAAATGAATTCAACACTGTTTTAATTCACAATGAGGAACAATGTATCGAATACATTAACATTTTGATGCATAGAGTAGGTTGTACGGTGCCCAAGAAGGGGGGGAGGGAGGAAGTGACAGTGTGAGGGTGGCGTGATAGAAAATTGTGACAATAAAAACAAGAAATATCCAAAAGTCTTTGCTACAATCGTGTTTTCATTTCATTGCACAAAGAATGAGTCACTTTGGCGATATATACATGAACAATGTCATACTCCAATACAGCAATTACTGGCAAAAATGTGGGGAAGGAGTTGACTATATGGATGATGTCGACGTTTCGACCCTCTGAATGGCGCAGGGTTGGTTGTGCCCTTGCAGTGGGGTCTTCTTCAGGACAGGGAAATGGGCGGGCAACCTGATAGATACGTATATATAGAGGATTTTATTAGTAATGACAAGGCGTGATGTATCAGTTAATACAAAGGCAGTATTTAAAATCACTAACGCACACATGGAAGAGCATACCGTTGTACTTGGCGCTCTATCTGATCTCTGCAATCGTCTTCCAAGAGATTTGACGAACTGCAGATATGAGAGAGAAAGAGGGAACTTGACTTAGACTAGAATGTAGGTGCATAAGGCACTGCACGGGAATCATGGTAATTATGATCAAATCTCACCGGTAGGATCAGCTGTCCATAATTCATTCGAGATACATGGTAGAGAGTTGGAGAGCGGCCGACCGCGGGGTGGAGACACGGATATATTCTGAAAAGACGATATGCATGTGTTTAGGATAGTAGGTACTGTGCATACAGTCAGTAGGTTCTGTTAATACACTGAAAAAGGGGGTTTCGGCTTACCGGTGTCCTGATCGGATTATTCGGTAATGGTGCGTCCCCTCTGCGTAAGTCTAAATCTGAAAACGGGTAAGGACGGGCTTAGACAATAGCAAGTGCCACAAATGGTTACATTGCACTATTCACCGGGCATACGGGATTGAACATGCATCATTAAAATGCCAGATTAACCGGGCATATGGACTCACCGAATAGTTCACCTTGGTCGGTGTGGAATAAGGCGCACCCTAGAATCGGTGGTTGACCTGCGGAGGGAAATTGCACACAGTCAGCCCTAGGGCAACGGAGCCTATCTGGTGAAGGATCGCATACAATATAGAGGCATTTGCAGCCTAACCTGCTAAGGCTTACCTCAAAAGCCGACTGAATCGGACCACGGGGAACGCTGGCGTCTAGCGAGACGTGGCCGATTTCCTGGTTACTAACATAACCATGGAAACGGGTCGCGTGACCCGCGCGCTTGCTAATGGAGCGCGAGGACAGACTACGGTGGAACCGGGTGAAAACCCGAATGGGCACTTCTGATGAAATTAAATTCCGTCTGGGCTAGAAAGACATTTACTGGCAGATTACGGGCATGGGCCTAAATTACAACCATGCTTCTATTATTAGTTTGGACTCAACGCACAAAACTATATCCTCTTGTGGTTGCCATGGAGACCGACGCTGTGTTGGGCGACTGGTGGCAACACGCACATCGCGGAGATGCGATTTTAGGTGGACTTGTCATGATACATCGCTAGGGCAGACATATCATTAATACTACAGTGCTACAGTTGAGATACAACATACTATTGCTGGCGGCATCTTATAGCGCTGGTTCATAGAACCGGATGTGGGCATTTGTACATTACTATTACTTAAAGGAGTACCTCTCTACAAGAGGGTATAGTCCCACTCAATATATATAAGACTCGTTGAGAAAGTACATCTAGACATTACTGGTAACTGGGGGAGTACCTCTCTGCAAGAGGGTATAGTCCCCTTGAGTATACATTGGACCATAAGCCCCACCACGATATCAATCACTCAAAAAGTGCGCTGTTTATCACTGAGCAATACACGTCAATGAAGGGCGTACCTCTCACAAGAGGGTAAAGGCCTTTCATATTTACAGAACTCTTAATACCAAGGGTTAGTGACTGCATATCAAGTCATTGTTGCTAACTGCGAGAATGAACTGTCGAATTCATTCAACCCATTCACAATCGAATCAAAGTGAAGCATCCATTTGATTTCCCGGACATTTAGAATATTGGTGATGTTACCGCCCCGGGGACCCAATGTTGCCTTCTCCAAAATCACCCATTTTAGACTTTCAGGGGAGTGGGCTGCGGATTTGAAGTGATCTACTAAGGGCGCCCCTTGTACATCACACCTGATCCTACTCATGTGCTGAAGAATCCGCACCTTGGCTTTCTGTTGTGTTTGGCCTATGTATATTAGTCCACAGGGACAGACAATGGCGTAAATTACATTGGATGTATTGCAATTACTGTGGAACTTCAATGGAATTGTATGTTGATGATGGACAAAATCCTTGGTTTGGATCGTGGTGTCGCATGCCTTACAACTGCCACATCTGAAGTGGCCCAGGATCGGTGGAAGATTCCATAGAGAGGTGATTGTGGGTTCGTCAGGAGTAGATAGAAAGGAACGCACCACCTTGTCTTTAACACTCCTGGCTCGTTTGAATGCATGAAGAGGCGTTCCTTTTTGATTGAGGTCATCTGCAATCAATTGCCAATGTTTGTTGATTATCTGTTTGATTTGGTTACTCTTGGTAGAGAATGTTGTTACACATACTATTCTTTGTTCTTCAGCTGGTGTCCTTTCTTTGGGGGTAAGTAACTCATCCCTAGGGTAGTACCAGGCGCGCTTTCTTGATTTTTTCACCAAGCGCTTCGGATACCCCCGCTGGTGAAGACGGTTGGTCAACTGTTCTGATTCTAGCAAATAGTTTTCTTTGTTCGAGCAATTACGACGGATTCGGAGAAACTGTCCGAAGGGTAAGTTATCCCGGAGGGCACGGGGGTGGTGGCTGTTATATTGTAGCAATGAATTGCGCTCTGCCGGTTTCCTGTACAATGTAGTTTGGAGAATGCCTGACTCTTCATAAATAGTGATATCTAGAAAGTTGATCCGCTGGTTGTCTGATTCACTGGTGAATTTTAGATGTGGTGATTGCAGATTGAGCCACTCAAGGAAAGTCGCCAGTTCCTCAGAGCTGCCCTTCCAGATCAGGAGAATATCATCTATGTATCTTATCCATAGATTTAGTTGGTCTCTAAATGGATTCAGATCATTGTGTACAATATTCTTCTCAAATGCTGCCATGTACAAGATTGCTACATCCGGAGCAAAAGGAGCACCCATCGCTACACCGGAGATCTGTAAGTAGAATTTGTTTTTGAAAATGAAGAAGTTTTTGGTCATGGCTATGGTCAATAGTGCAATGATAAAATCCGTAGGTACTTGTACAGGTGCTGGTCGTTCATTTAAGCACCTGGTGATCACCGCCAATGCTTCTTGCTGGGGGATGCTGGTGTAGAGAGATACTACATCACAAGTGGCCAGTATTTCATGTTGAGAGTCAAATTGTCGATTCTCGACGATCGTGATCGTGTGCATGGTATCTCGGATATATGATTGACAGGATTCCGCTAGTGGTTTGATGAAGAAATCGATATATTTTCCCAGTGGTTCCAGGATTGAACCACATCCAGAGACGATGGGTCGTCCGGGGGGTGCGGTCATACTTTTGTGTACCTTTGGTATGGTGTAAATGGTTGCGAGGCGCGGATATTTTTGATTGAGATAACCGTATTCATTTTCAGACAAAAAACCCTGATCGAGGCCTGCCTTGGTCAGCTCTTGGATCTCCGTGGCAATGACTTGAGTAGGATCTGATCTTAACAGTCGATAGCTTGACACATCATTGAGTTGCCGAAGGATTTCCGATTCATAGTCAGAGGTGTCCTGTATGACTATGGCACCCCCTTTGTCAGCAGGCTTGATGACAATCATGTTATTGTTTGCAAGTGACTGTAAAGCTGTCCTTTCGACTTTGCTTACATTGTATTTAGTAAATGAGCGAGAGTTCAAAACTTCCTGCACGTCTCTCCAGACTACTGCTTCATAGGCTAGTATCTTGGATGACATGGCACCCGAATGTGGAACAAAGACAGAGGGTGTTCTTAGTCCAGTGAGAGACTGATTGGAAGATGTCGTAGCAGTTCGGAAAAAATACCGCAAACGTATTTTGCGGAAAAATTTATACAATTCAGTGCGAATTGTAAAATCATCAGGACGATTTGTCGGGACATACGACAAGCCTTTGCTCAGGACACTGATTTCGTTTGTATCCAATACATGTTGTGATATATTGATTATGGGATGTGCAGTTGTTGGAGGGATCACCATCTGTAGGTCTTGTTGCGCGTAGTTCTCTCCCCATGTTGGTCTGACTGGAAGTGCACTTGCTTGGGTGTCTGTCCTCTGCCTCCATCCCAGTTGTTCGCGTTCTGTCGAGGGCCACGAGGCTGGCCCCTGGACCAGTTGTTGCCCCTGCCACGTGTTGGGCGCCATGGCGCCGGACCTTGT
The DNA here is from genome assembly GCF_964261635.1 of Lissotriton helveticus. Lineage (NCBI taxonomy): Eukaryota > Metazoa > Chordata > Amphibia > Caudata > Salamandridae > Lissotriton > Lissotriton helveticus. The sequence continues at coordinate 1,956,745,393 of NC_136067.1, forward strand.
CCTAAAAAAGGAATTTGTTGATGTTGCTGGTATCCGTAATCGGGGTAATTCTGATAGTTGCTTGGACCCGCCTGGTCTTGATCACCTTCAGAGCTGTAGGAGGAGTCCGAAAAGGTCTGATAATTCCGTCTTCCTCTGTATGTTCCTCGTCCTCTGTTTGTAAATCGTCCTTGTGCGTCTTGACGGAAGTAGTCCTCGTTCAAGTACGGGTAAGTTTTTTTCTTATCGTATAGACGCAGGTCTCTTGCCAGTTTTTCTAGTTTGCGATTTTGTGTTGTAGTATCAAAGTCTTTTAAGGAAGCCTCAAGGTTGGTGAGAGTTTCTTTTGCACTTGCAAAATTGGCATCAGCGGCTATTTCAGATTTTAAAGTCTTGATTTCAGCGGAGATCAACTGAACTTGTTCCACAGCAGTTTCCACGCCCAGGACCATCCAGTGGCGAGAGCAGTTATTGGCCACGTGGCTGAATCCCTCCTTGAATTTCGGAACTTCTATGAATATAGCTGGCTCTATTTTTATTTGGAGTCCTACCGGAATGATGTTTTCTTTCAAGTATCTTGTCAAAAGATGACCGTGCCAGCGTGTGCGGACCAGCTTTTTCTCCAACCTCTCGAGTCGTGATATCTTGTCCTTTAGTGTAAAGTCTATAGTTGGAACATCATTAGAGAAAAAGAGATTATCTGGATTCTCTAGTAGTTTCTCTATATAATCCTCTGAGTATGAGAGCAGTTCTCTCTCAACCATAGTGTGCTGTGGCGGGTGTTTCAAACAATGAAAAATTTAAAATACAAGAACCTCGCAAACGATAGTTTGCTCGAAGTAGGGTATTAGAACAGGGTTAACCCATGATAAGTCGCTGAGACCTGGGTATACGAAGTACTGAAAGGAAGGGGTCTCAGTGAGAGAACAAATATAATTATAACTTTACAAAAAGATTTAAACAATACTAAATGAATTCAACACTGTTTTAATTCACAATGAGGAACAATGTATCGAATACATTAACATTTTGATGCATAGAGTAGGTTGTACGGTGCCCAAGAAGGGGGGGAGGGAGGAAGTGACAGTGTGAGGGTGGCGTGATAGAAAATTGTGACAATAAAAACAAGAAATATCCAAAAGTCTTTGCTACAATCGTGTTTTCATTTCATTGCACAAAGAATGAGTCACTTTGGCGATATATACATGAACAATGTCATACTCCAATACAGCAATTACTGGCAAAAATGTGGGGAAGGACTCATTCTTTGTGCAATGAAATGAAAACACGATTGTAGCAAAGACTTTTGGATATTTCTTGTTTTTATTGTCACAATTTTCTATCACGCCACCCTCACACTGTCACTTCCTCCCTCCCCCCCTTCTTGGGCACCGTACAACCTACTCTATGCATCAAAATGTTAATGTATTCGATACATTGTTCCTCATTGTGAATTAAAACAGTGTTGAATTCATTTAGTATTGTTTAAATCTTTTTGTAAAGTTATAATTATATTTGTTCTCTCACTGAGACCCCTTCCTTTCAGTACTTTGTAGCCATTGAAGGCAGAGCTTGCCCAGACTGTATGTGGTAATTATCCCTGGGTGTTGTCTTTGGGAATATCTAGGGTCTGGCCTGGTCAATGTGAACCCTTGGATTTTGTTCAGGAATCTGTCTTGACAGTTATTTGTATCTGTGGGCCAGATCAACCACTTTTTCCAATCAGGATGTGTTCTGTTTTGGCTTAATATATGGTTTACGTCTATCTCAACATCTATAGAGCTATTACTGTTCATTGATGGCTTTGGAATAGACGGTTTGTTTAAGTCTTTGATTTTGGCTAGGCCAGGACAGGTAGTTTGTTGAACAGTGTCATTCAAAAATATAATTTGTTCTGGGATCATGCAGGCTCTAAACAATGATTCTATACCTTGTACTTGCCATTCCTTTGTACCCCAAACACTTTTTACTTTAACATTTTTGTCCCAGTATTCAAAACCAAATGTACTCATTTGCTCAAAAAATGAGTCTGAATATATCAATTTAGTGTTTGTAAGCATGGTCTTTGTACCTGTCTTATTTGATAATTTGAAATAAAATGTTTCTGCATTGCTTGTGTTGAACCCTGAAAAATATGAATATTTGTCATAAAAAGTTCTTGAGCTACCTTTTGGAGGGGTTGCACAGTGTTCCCATTGATTATAATTCAAAACATTTCTAGGTTGTGCAGATTTATGCAGATAATGATTACTATAGTGATTATAGCAGAACATTTTATCATAATTAGATGAACCCTGCAAATAATCATGTTTTGTAAATTTAGCAGACATCACTAGGTCAGACATCATATTATTAATGCTTTCAACGTCCCAATCATCAGCAACTGAGCTTGGTTTTACAAAGTCACTCAATGAGATCTTGATTTGATGTGGATACTTCAGGATTTCAACGGGACCATAGATTTCATAATCAGTATTGTCCCATGCTACCCTAACGGGTATAGGATTGGCTGTGAAGTTGACTGAAGAAAGTTCTCTTTTCTCGACGTGTGAAGACGTGTGTGGTTTGAGGACCAGGTTGATTTTCTGGCTTGCTGTGTCCATTTTAGCATATTTTCCCTCAATGAAGTGTCCCAAACATAGTACCATGATGAGCCAAAGTATGAGGATAAGTGCACCTAAGGCCACCCAGAATTCTATCCACGGAGAAATCAGATAGGTTTCTTTCAGATGTTGAAAAAGTTCCTTAGCTTTATCTTTAAAGGTTTTTGTTGATGTTTGTTCCTTTGATTCACTCAGGTCTTCAGATGAATCACTGAAGTTGATGAAGTAACCGGATGCCGTTCTGTCTATTGTTCCTATTGTTTCAGGATTGCTGTTTGCTTTATTAGTGTGTTTTGTTGCAGCAGCATAGTCATTTGTTACTTCATTGTAGATTGGTGTGTCTCTGCTAAATGTTTTTATTTGGGTTTTTAGAGGTTTAAGTTCCATAGCATTGTTGCATAGTCCTTGTTGTTGTTCTGTTGGCATTTCAAATGTGAGTAGCCTCTTAGATTGAACCTCTGTGTTTGTAGCAAACATTGGTGTTCTGCTACTTATCGGGAGTCCACTTGGCCTACTGTTTGTTATCGGCCACATGACTGTGGTTTTATCAGGTCGATTGATACAACCCTGTTCTCCTTTTTACCAGCAAGGGGCGGTAGTACTACTGATCTTGTCCCGTTGATAGACAAGACAGGAACTGCTTTTCTGTAAGAAGGCCCAAATTCCTTCTTTACCGCGATCTTTTCTCTGACTAGATCCCCGACTTTTGGAATCCAGACAGGTCTTGCTGGGACAGGTGGTTTTTCTTCAGTGGTTGCTGGCTGTTGTTTCAACTTTATGTTGCTCAGGTCTTTCCTTGTTTCGTTTAAGTCCTGTAAAATAGCCAAACGATCTTTGATATCAAAGCTTTTTTCTTTAACCACTGAAGTCTGACTGTCAAGATCTAAGACCATCATTCTAGTTCCAAACAATAATTCGTACAGACTGAATCCCCTCAGAGAATTTCTTGGCAGGGTATTTAGACTACGTTGGACACTTATTAGATGTTTGACCCACCCAGCTCCCGAACCTAATACCTTCGCTGTTATAGATTGCTTTATGCCTTTGGTTTTTTCTTTACACCATCCCGTTCCCTCAGGTAGGAAGTGAGAAGAGTCCCGCTATGCTATGCTCATTTGGCCATGTTTTTTCATACGCTTTAGGGCAAGAAGAAAAAACATTCAGCCAGACGTAGCATGCCTCTAGCGTATATGCCATTATAGACTCACAAATCTTTTTATAACAGTCCAGACGTCAGCCGAGTGCTGGAGTCTTACTTCATAAGTGGAAATTAGTCTTTTTATGTTAATATAACGCTTTTTTCGTGATAGGTATATAATTATTGTTGTTGTTTTTCTGGAGCGATGTGCCACTGCGATCTCTATTGCAGTCTGGGCAGTTTTTTACAAAGATCTGATGATGCAGGCTCATGCCTGGCCACCAGTACACTGATTGTAATTCTTCCAGAGAATCTTTTTGTTTAAGGTGTCTGAGACCTTCACCCATATGTGCGTCTGCTATTAACAAGCCTCTCCTGTCCGTGTTAGGAATCACTCTATCCCCCACTCCAGGGATTCGAGCAAAAGGGACTGAGTTTGCATCGATTATGTATGTATAATTGAGTGGATAGTTGATCGGTAGTGCTGAGCAGTCGCTTTTTGATGACGTTTTCACCGCCAGCATAGTTTCACCGTCAATGTGTTTTACTGCACGCTTTTCCTTGACTACGGAAGCCGATTCAGTTGCTGCCGTTGTGGCTTTCTCAGCCAATGAATTCCCTGCAACGTGAACGCCATCACGTTGATGACTCAGTGTATGTATCACGTGAGTCTTTGGTAGTTCTTTTTGCAAATGAACTACTTGTTCCCAAAGCACTTTTTGCTTTATTGTTGCACCTGTGTCATCTTTGTAACCGTTTTGAATTCATTTCTGTAAATCGTTATTGTATGATTTGACGCAGTAATACGAATCGCACACAATAAGTGTCGGGAATTCGCGATCGGCATTATCTAGCACCATTTTTAACGCTATTATTTCAGTTTGTTGTTCTGAATTATTTTCTACAGAGTGTGTTTTTGTAAGTAGAGGTCTTAATTTACCTCCGCGCCACACTTCTTTTACGATTTCGCATGTGGCCTTGTAAGCCAGCTCTCCCCAAACTGAGGGTTGAGCATGCCCGTCTGTATGTATTACACAGGCGTACTGTCGTAAAGGCAGAATGTCGATTGGCAGAGGGTATGTCATTTCATATTCTAGATATCTTAATTCCTTTAATTCTGGATCAAAGTAGTATTTTACTCTGTCCGTTGTAATTGAATTCACCCATTGTATCCATTCTGGATTCAACGCTGTTGTTGGTAAATTACATGGGGTTGTTAATGCCTCAAAGGCTGACTCCGCTGTTCTGACTGTGATACGTCTACCGTCAGCGTTGTCTTTTTCTTTTGCTATAGCCGTTTGAACTGCATGAACAATGTTGTCTTTAATACTGAACTTCTTTTCAGCTTCTGTGTACAAGTGTGATTTGTATGCAATTGGTACCTTTTCTCCCTCATTAGAGGTCAGGTATGTGAATCCGCATCTTCCTGGGATGACTCGAATCACAAGATTGCGTGTGTTGTCACGTGTTTCTAATTTTGTTTTAATTAACGTCTGTTTGTAAAGATCTCAAAATTTCTGTGTGTTTTTGAGTCCAATTGATTCTTTTAAAATCTGGTTTTATTAGATCATAAAGGGGTTTAACCCTTTCTGCGTAATTTGCAATGTATGTTCTTCCGAAGTTTAGGAAGCCTAGAATTGATTGTAAGTTCTTTAGTGTTCTAGGAGCTTGGAGTACAGCACATTTCTCTAGGAAATTGTCAGCCAGGCTTTTGCCTTCACTTGATAGTTCATATCCTAAAAACAGGACTGTTAGATGGTCAATTCTTGATTTTTTAAAGTTGAATTTGTAACCCTCTGCTGCGAACCCAAGTATTATGGTGTTCACTCTCTTCAAGTGAGTATCCAAGTCATCATCTGTTAGGTAAATGTCGTCGACATATGATAATGCCTCGTCATCGTATGTTTGTAGTAATTCTGTTACTCTTTTTGAGAATGATCCTGGGCTGTTCTTGTGCCCCTGGGGTAAACGGCAGAAACTTTTTTGCGAGCCATTTACCGAGAACGCAGTCAAATATCTGCTCTCTGGTGCTATATTTTGACAAAAGAATCCATTAGAGATGTCTAATGTTGTTTTGTATTTTTTGCGCACTATGTTATTCATTAGTGCAGTACTATGCGAGTTTTGCACTGCAAAGGTTTTGCAACATGAGTTAAGGTGTCTGTAATCCAAAACTAGACGATATGAGTTGTCTGGTTTGGAGACAGGAAACAAAGGATTGTTCATTTGTGAGGTGCAAGTTTCAATCACCCCCTGGTATTCAAGTTGATCTAGGATCTCTTTTACCTGTTTTTTAGCTTCTTGCTTAATTGGGTACTGCCTCTGTGCAGTAGGTTGTGATTTTAACTGGATTTTGTGAGGAGGAGAGTCCTCATCCCATCCCACATGATTTTTATATAAAGCAGGAGCTTGAGCTACTGCCCACTTTCTAGCAAGTGTATATTTTTTATGAATTGGAATATGATTTGAGAAGGCAGGCATAATTATTTCTTCGCCATGAGGACACTCCCTGACAAACTCTGGTGGCCAGTCTTTCTCAGCTAGAAGGATGTCATAGCCCTGGGAGAGATTATCCCAAAATAGTCCCCTTATTTTTCTAGTCTTATCCCCTTCTATACGTAATGTAATTTCATATATTTTATGAGGTTTGCTAACTCTGGTATCTGCAGTTTCCACCTGAATGTATTCATTCGTGTCCACTGTCTCCAGATGATTCATAAGGACTTTGCGAGCTATGCTCACTTCTGCTGCGCTGTCTAGCATTGTCTGAGCCCATTCTCCGTTTTTCAGCTGTGTTCTCAGTATTCTCGGCATCTTTGATTACTTTAATACTGGCTACCTTCTTTTTTGGAAATTGTAACTTTTTATTTGGATGAGCAGGTTCCTTGTCTTTGGACTTGACGTGCTCTTCCCTGTATTCTGATCGTCCTCTTCTTTCCGATTTCTGCGAGGAAGTCTGAAAAGATTGAGAGGGACGTGTATCATTATCTTGATATCTATCAGGTTTCTTCAGATTATCCCTATTTCTAAGGTTGTATTTTTTCCCAGAGGGCTCACTTTGGGGAGACCTGCGTCCTTGGTTCGGAGATCTTTCTCTCTGCCGAGGAGACCTTCCTCTGGACTGGAATCTTTTTTCTTTAGGATTGGATTGTTTGTTTCCATCCCAGCTCTTTTTTTGAGTGTTTAAATTATTTTTAATAAATGCCTTTTCAGGACTTTCAATTAGTTGAGGTTTTACCGGTATTCCACCCAGACTATCCCTTCCTAGTTCTTCATTGGATTTCTCTATGATTCTGGCAATTTCAGTTAGTTGGTCTGCTATGTCTGTCTCTTTTAACCTTTGGCGGATCGCCACGTTTGCTGCTTCTCCCTTTATGTTGGCTAATAATATAGCCGAGACCTGCTTGAAGTCTTTCAGTAATTTCATACCAAGAGTTAAAGCGGGTTCTGGACCATATTCATCTTGAATCTGTTTTAGCACATCTGGTATTACTGACATGGATGGTACACCATGTGTTTTTGTGTATATGGAAGCAAAGACTGTACCCCAAGTGTCACAGTCCTCCACGTGTGGTGCGATTCCCATTGGAAGACAGATAGTCAGAATCCTGTGTTTTTCTACCGGGGTGGTGTCTGGAAACACCGCCTCTATTTGAGTGATTTTTTGTGCTAGCCAGAAGGGTATTTGTTCCCGTTTTGCGGGTACTTTACCCAGACAGGACTGTATGTTCTGTGGTGTAATTTTATTTGTGTTACCCTGATGAGGGTTCAGCTGTGGAATTTTACTTGCTGGTTGGACTGTTGAAGTCCGCATTACATATTGGACTAATTGTCTATGTATTTTGATTAGTTGTTTTAGCTGTATTAAAAGCTCTGCTGCAGGCATTTCTTCAATGTCTGGATGTGGTGTATATCCGGCTAGGACCGGCCACGTTGCTCCTGGTCTACCTAGTGGACCGAGCCTGGTGATGTGATTATTATGTTTTAGGGCGCCATTAAACAAGAGCAGGTGCTCTTGGAATTTGAGTGGTACTTCCACCTCCTCGAAAGGAGTGTAGGTATCCGGTGGTTCCTCTATTTTATAATAGTGGAACTCTTTTGTTACAGCGTTTGCTGCTGGAAAGTTTATCCATGAATAGAATACCTCTGTCTGCCGATATTCGTGTGCCTCAATTACGAATATGACTGTACCACCTCTCGATGTCAGTCCATTTTCTATAAGTTTTAAGGTTATAGATTTCCTTATGTTGACCGGGATGAGTATTGCATTTGGATCATTTTCCAGCAGAGTATTGTCTGCTACTAGGAGTTCAGCTGCTATTCTAGCCGTCTCCCTTTCTTCATCACTGTCTATCATTTTACCGACAGGAAGGTTATTCTGTTTGTTTGCAGATCAGGTTTCTATGGAAACAAAGATTAGATGCACAATATTTTGGAACAGTGTATCCTTCAACGTTGACTAAACCAAGAACCATACATAGGAGTCTCCTCCTGCGAGGTTTGGCGGATATGACCTTTCACCCACTCCAGACGTCTTTGGAGTATTATGGGAAAAAAGGGGGTCTGTGTGAAAAAGCACGACTGAGTTACTCTAATGTCTTGCGTTAGTTTTATCGCCTATCCAAACGTTTGGGCACCATGTAGTGTAGTTCCTATTATCCCAATAGGCTCTGCGCATTGGAATAATATCTTCAATAGTATAGACCTAGGGCAGAGGTTAACTAGGTCTTCTACTGACGATATTAGACTTAAAGTTTTTGGTTTTGCCAGCTAGCTCAGAGTTCACTAGAAACTTTCTCGAATAGGCAAGGAGGAGTTTAACCTCCCTGGATAGACAAGAAGGGATTTAGTTTCTGACAACCATAGAACATGACAACTTTGCTCTCCCCTAATCAAGAGTGTATCTCTAGAGTCGTGTGAAAACAAAAGACAACTTATTTTACTCAGTCAGTACGTGCATTCTTAGTTTCACCAGATTGTAGAGAAAAGGAAGAGACGGGCGTGTTCAATAAAAGATGGTATTTATTGATCAGTCTCTTTTCTCGTACAAGAGAAATGAATCGATATTATTGCGATACTTATGGTTAAGTAAAGTGCATACAATAAAAGCAGGAGTATAAAATAATACTGCAGAAGCATTGATATGGTTTCTAAGCCATATGATATTTAAAACTGATAAAATAGATACATACATATATACATTTGACTAATCGTACTCAACTGGTGCTTCTAACCACGCCTACCCCAGTGTACCTGACCTAAGCCTAATACGTGGGCGGGAGTAGATAAGTAGCAGTTTAAGTTAAGTTTGTTTTGCCAAGGGACTGACTCAAGAATTCTCTGCAAGGGGTTGTTCAGTTCTGTACCTGAGGTCTAGAATGATTGAGGGCTGGTATCTCTCGTCTCTGGTCTTGATATTCCAGCTGCCTGCGAGGGCTGCTTGGAAGCGCCGGAGCTGGATTTCTCGGCAGGAGAAAAGCAGCGTCTCGTTCTCAGCGCGTCAGGAAGGCGGGGCAGCGCGTGTGGGCTTCGCTCTCTGCTGGGCTCCTCAGCGCGTCTCGCTGCTCCGATCTCGTCACCACCGCGTGTGTTTGCTTAAAGCAATGTCGGTAATATTTATACCTGTAAGGTGCCGAGATTGACGTAAGGATGGACATGGATACGTCAATAAGGATGTCATACGAACGGGCTTGTTCGCACATTCTTTTGCTGAAGTTCTCGGTGAAATCAAAACAATGGCCGCAGGGATTTTCCCAGGTTGTCATAGGTTTGATTTGTTTTGAGAACTCCGTATGCCTTATCAGGGGCTGGAGGAATAGTGCTTGTCTAATTAGATGGCATGCGTTATGACCTAATCAGATAACATGTTTCTGTGCCGTGGTGTGGCTTAATCAGATAACGGTTTTTGCACCGTGGGTTGGCTGCTAGTTAATTATTAACCAGAACAGGGTCAGGAATAGGGGGATCGATACAGAACCTATAGGAATACATCACACTCCCACCCATAGTTGCTTAAAGGATCAGTGCCAAGACACCTCCGGGTATACGTTGCGCTTTACAACTAAGTTTCAAAAAACACAGTTGATGGACAGAATGTAGAACAATGTCATACATTCACCCCAGTACAAGGATCTGGGCCTAAATCCATCAGTTTTTTGCACTCCACACCACCCTGGGTTAGACACTGGCTATATGCAAATCAGCTCTGACCCTGTGCCTCATGGGAACAGTCCAGTCCGAACTACCAAGCCATGTCTTTCCCAGACCGGAATCAAACATCCAAGGACCGGTTTCTGGCTATCAGCCTTCATCAGCCTGGATAGCTTGACTCCAGTGGTGTGGAGAGCCTGGGACTCACGTCTGAGCATCCCCAGCACACTCAGGGTGAAATTGCAAAAAACACAGTTGATGGACAGAATGTAGAACAATGTCATACATTCACCCCAGTACAAGGATCTGGGCCTAAATCCATCGGTTTTTCGCACTCCACACCACCCTGGGTTAGACACTGGCTATATGCAAATCAGCTCTGACCCTGTGCCTCATGGGAACAGTCCAGTCCGAACTACCAAGCCATGTCTTTCCCAGACCGGAATCAAACATCCAAGGACCGGTTTCTGGCTATCAGCCTTCATCAGCCTGGATAGCTTGACTCCAGTGGTGTGGAGAGCCTGGGACTCACGTCTGAGCATCCCCAGCACACTCAGGGTGAAATTGCAAAAAACACAGTTGATGGACAGAATGTAGAACAATGTCATACATTCACCCCAGTACAAGGATCTGGGCCTAAATCCATCGGTTTTTTGCACTCCACAAAGTAGTTCGGACTGGACTGTTCCCATGAGGCACAGGGTCAGAGCTGATTTGCATATAGCCAGTGTCTAACCCAGGGTGGTGTGGAGTGCATAAAATCGATGGATTTAGGCCCAGATCCTTGTACTGGGGTGAATGTATGACATTGTTCTACATTCTGTCCATCAACTGTGTTTTTTGCAATTTTCACCCCGAGTGGGCTGGGTATGCTTAGACGTGAGTCCCAGGCTCTCCACACCACTGGAGTCAAGCTATCCAGGCTGATGAAGGCTGATAGCCAGAAACCGGTCCTTGGATGCTTGATTCCGGTCTGGGAAAGACATGGCTTGGTAGTTCGGACTGGACTGTTCCCATGAGGCACAGGGTCAGAGCTGATTTGCATATAGCCAGTGTCTAACCCAGGGTGGTGTGGAGTGCATAAAAACTATGGATTTAGGCCCAGATCCTTGTACTGGGGTGAATGTATGACATTGTTCTACATTCTGTCCATCAACTGTGTTTTTTGCAATTTTCACCCCGAGTGGGCTGGGTATGCTCAGACGTGAGTCCCAGGCTGTCCACACCACTGGAGTCAAGCTATCCAGGCTGATGAAGGCTGATAGCCAGAAACCGGTCCTTGGATACTTGATTCCGGTCTGGGAAAGACATGGCTTGGTAGTTCGGACTGGACTGTTCCCATGAGGCACAGGGTCAGAGCTGATTTGCATATAGCCAGTGTCTAACCCAGGGTGGTGTGGAGTGCATAAAAACGATGGATTTAGGCCCAGATCCTTGTACTGGGGTGAATGTATGACATTGTTCTACATTCTGTCCATCAACTGTGTTTTTTGCAATTTAGAACTAAGTTTAACATAAAATAACATAACATAACATGCACAGTGTGGCAGATCATAAAAAATACCTGGGAATCCAAATCGGTCTTACAAGTGACTGCACTAAACTACCTACAATTAGTTAAAAGCATTCAACAGGACTTCCAACTTGGTTACTGTAAACTTTTCTCCTGGAGGAGGAGAAATGCGGTACTCAAAATGAGAGTCCTACCACAGAATACCCATTTATTCCAGACTGTACCCCTACCGATCCACCTAACTATTCTTAAGCTACTGTAAAACCTACCAAACTTCTATATCTGGCAGAATAAGCCTCTGCATATCACAAACCACTTCTTCTATAAATCGGTCTTGCGTGGGTGATTGGCAGTACCCCATTCTCCAGCATATTATCAGGTGGTTCATCTCCGGTTCCTGGTGGAACGGGGCCAGAAGGGACTGACAAAACAAGGTTTCTTTATAGACCAACTCATAGAACGATTACCGTTGTAGCAAGGCACTTGGATGAAGAAATCCCAGAGAAGTAGGGGTTTATACTCTTCCCCAATAACTAGGGCCAAATTGTCCATTTGGGACAACTTGGCTTCCTGACCAGACTTCATGTCCTTTCCATCACCATTCATGACCATCTCCTTTAGCTCAGACTTTTCTACAGCACATACACCCTCCCAATATAAAGCATGAAGAGAGTGCAAATTTCTTATGGTGGGGTCCCTTTTTGGGAATCAACAAATACTCTCCTGTGAGGACAGTAAACAACGCTTTGGCATTCCTGAGAGAGAGTGATTTGCGTACACCCAACTCCAACACGGGGTCCTCCACCCCACAATGTGGGAAGGAGCTGCTAGATGATTGGAGAAATGGCTCAAAGATGGCCCTTATAATGTGGCAATAATACCTTCCCTCTTCCACTTCCTCAGAGACTCCCTCAACAGGGACAAAACGGCAAGTCAGCAGCATTGGGAAAGGGAACTAGGCTACGGACTGCCACAGAAAGAATGGGAAAAATCTATGATAGAGGGCTTAGATCTGCCACTGATGTTCGCCAGCGTGAAACTCAGTTTAAAAATACTGACGTATTGGTAGAAGACTCCAGAAAATGTGGCACAATGGAACGTGACAAAATCTGCCAGCTTTTGGAGAGGCTGTGGAGCCCCAGGTACCTTATTGCATTTACTTTGGCATTGCCCCAAGTTAAATATACACTGGGAGGAGGTAATTAAGGAGACTGACAATGCCTCCTAAGAAGACCATATCGCCTAAAACGGGCTCTTTATGTCTTCAATGGCTAATTCTATTATTAGGAGTTTCATTGCCTGTCCTAAATAATGATAATAATCATCATCCTTATCATAAAAATAACAATAACAATACAATACTAATACCAATAATAGCAAGATAGCCGACTCCTGGCTTACACAACATCCCACATGCAAGGATTACTGTTTCTTCTAGATCCATTACCAGGTTCACCCAAGAACTGATTGCTTTGTTTGCTACAAGTCCCTTAATAGTTGTCTATTACACCCAGAATACTTGGGTCATACACTGTCAGATCATAGCCCTTTTCTATTGACGCTGAAACCAGTGGACAAACGCCCACTTAGACCATCAAGGGGGCTACGGTTAAGTGCCCTGAAGGACTTTGTCTTTAGAGACTCATTAGCAGGCACAATCGCTGAATTCTTCATCACTAACATGGGTTCGACATCGAGTTGAGGCCAAGAATGGGAGACTTTTAAAGTTGTGATGAAGGGGCACTGCCTGGCGCATTCAGTGGGTATCCGGCGTGACCTGGAGAGAGACTTACAGAGGTTGGATGCTGATATGCATTTGCAGGACAATGAGCTTTGTGGTAGCCTGGGAGCCCTTCTGTGGTTGCTGGAGACACGTGAACTGTGTAATGTGGCTCTGTAGCGACTGCAATCGAATGACTATAAAAACTATGTTAATCGGGTACATGAGGAGGAGGGAAAGTCGGGACAGCTCCTTGCCTGGTTGGTTTGTGCAGAGAGTAGAGCTGCCCCTATTACTGGCCTAGAGCCGACCGGGGGGACGGTCATCTTTCAGCTGTAAGATATTAATGAGGCATGCAAGTCTTATTATATGTCCCTCTACTGTATGCCAGAGTTAAGCCTTGGAACCCTTCTTGGAGGGACTCCCATTTTTTTGTCTTCCCCACAGGCAGAACAAAAATCAGTAGGCACTCCAATGTCGGACGTGGAGGTTAGAAACACCATCACAGGCTTGGTGATAGGTAAGACTCCTGGCACAGATGGCCTCCCCTTGGAGTTTTACAAGAAGTTTGTGTGTGAACTGGTGCCTTAATTTATGGAAATGCATGTGGAGGCCTATGAAACGGGCATCCTTCCTGCAGCGACGAGGGAGGCTCTAGTGGTGCCCTTACCCAAATCCACCTCACGGGATGAGGCGCTCACGTACTTTAAACTCCTCTTTATGTTGATCTCTGACGTATTACCTCATATGCAGGCCCTGATTCATGGAGACCAAAACGGTTTTATATCAAACCATAACACCACCGTAGACTTAATTCTATCCTGAAAGCTCCTGACTGGTTACCCGGCCCCGCCACAGCGATTATGTTGGTGGGCCTTGAGAAGGCATACGACACAGTGCGTTTGACATGCATGGAGGCCACTATGTATCCCATGGGACTAAGGGCCAGATGTAGGTCAGTCGGTAACGGCCGAAAATCGGTATTTTCGGCCGTTACCGACCGGTATATGGGTGACAGGTATGTAGGGGGCATTATTTTAACGAATCGGTAAAATTACCGATTCGGTAATTTTACCGATTCTGTAAAATAAAAAATCGGTAAATTTACCGATTCTGAGGCACCGAGATGTAGGTGGGACTCTTCAGAGTCCCAGAGGCCTTACAGAATCGGTATTTTACCATCAAATCCAATTTGATGGTAAAATACCGATTCCGGTGTGCATGCACATGTGTGCATGCACACCTATGCCATGTGACAGGCAGACCTACCCTTAGGGCATGTATGCCTGCCACATGGCACCCGAGCCTGTTTTGGGGGTGCCAGAGGGTGTCAAAGTGACACCCCCTGCACCCTTGTGCAAATCGGTATTTACCGATTCGGTAAATACCGAATCGGTAATGCCCATTCATTCCTATGGGCTTCAAAGCCCATAGGAATGAATGGGCATTACCGATTTGGTATTTACCGAATCGGTAAATACCGAATTCTTCAGAATCGGTATTCCAGCACATCTGGAATACCTACATATCCACCCCTTAGATTTACCGATTTTTAATTACCGAATCGGTAAAATTCGGTAATTAAAAATCGGTAAATCTATTTTACCTACATCTGGGCCTTAATGCTAACTGGGTAAGATGGGTCAGACTACTCTACATTCACCCAATGCATGATTTCGGAGGCCTATGAAATATTCAGGGGCACTACACAGGGTTATCCCCTGTCACCCCTCTTATTTGCCCTGGCCATAGAGCCGCTGGCAGAAAGGCTTCTAATGGAGGGAATAGATTGGGGCATTAAGCTAGATGGTTTGGTCCATGAAATTTCATTATTTGCAGAGGACCTGCTTCTTTACCTCTGGGATGGGGTGAATCATATTCTGTGGACCCTGCAGCTCCTTGAATAATTTGAAAAGTGTTCGGGTCTTTGGGCAAACCGGAGTAAAATGTGTGTGTTCCTGGTCGGTCGCTGGATCGGGTCTACCTGATATGCTTTGGGCTCCACAAACCTTTTAATACTTGGGCATCCAGGTCTTCCACAACCTGGATGATCTCCGTGAGGGAAACGTGGAGGGGAGGGCATTCGGTCCCTGAAGACTTGTGTCTCATTTTAGAGCTCTCTTAAAATACCAACTTTATCACGTATTGCGTTCACTAAAATGGTCATGCTCCGAGGCTTCTTTACTTTTTTGTAAACCTCCTGGTGAAATTCCAGTACCCTGGTTTCGAAGACCTGATTCACTCCTGTGGGAATCGATTTGGGATAGCGGTGTCAAGAGAGTTGCATTAGCTACCCTCCGCCGCCCCGCACTTGAGGGCGGCCTGGGAGTGCCAGACTTTGATATGTATTTTCTCAAAGCTCAGCTTCAGTGGCTCACGTAAAGGGTGGGCTTACAGGAACTCAATCAGGTAGGCACTAAGCCCAACCAGGGACTCCTGTTGCAGTAGCTGTGCTCCTGAAACTTCAGATTCCCCACCCGTACATCCTTTTGTCCATTGCCTCGGCCTGCTGGCGACGTGGACTGCAGCGTACTGGTTCGGTGACCCCCTATTCCCCTGAACTCCTGTTGGTGGGCATCCCTCACGGAGACCCATTGACTTTCTTTACTGCAAGGCAAATGAACTCCTGGACAGAGGCGGGGTTAGTGACCCTGAGTGACTGCTTTCAGTTGAAAGTCTGAATGCCCTTTGGAGACAATTTCTTATCTATGAAGCACTTACTTATGCTGTAAGGGACCTGTGGGGTGTTGCAAGAACAGAACTCCAACATATGCAGTCCTTCTGCTACTCTTGATGCTGGGAACGGGCTCTTGCCTAGTTTTGTGGTTCTATAGGTCTCTAAATGGTCTGGTTAAGAAACCATTGGATGCCCTTCGGGCTCACTGGGCCGCTGACTTAGACCGGGACATGACTGACGCTGAATGGGGGAGAGTGCTTGCATATTCACAGAAAGTCTCCCGCATACACGTCTTAACTACATACAATTCAATTACACTTGCATGACGTACCTTACTCCTCATAGGATACAGACTTTCTATGGCGAGAAGCCTAGAGGTTGCTGATTTAGGTCACATGACTTGGGGTTGCCCTGTGCTCACAGGGTTCAGAGGGTGGTAATTTTGCGTCTTAATAAGACTCTGTCTAGGACACTGACATATACGCCTGCAGTTTGTTTATTGGGCCTCTTCCGTAGGCTGGGCCCCAAGAAGGTGCAGAACAGATCCGTGGACTTGGCCCTTGCTCTGGCCAAGTGACGAGTGGCCATGGCCTGGAAATTGCCCAGAGGACCTAGCGCGAAAACATGGGTGACTGACATCACGCGCTATGCACGGGCTGCGGAAAGGGCGCTAGAGAGGGAGTAAGCATAGAATGCACATCACAGACCCATTGAACTGCTCTGGAGGGAGGAGGTTGACGAATGGGAATCCCTTGGGACTGCAGCTGACTCAGACGAGGGGCAGACTGTGGAGCCAAGCCCTGGCTGCAAAACTGAGCAAAACCCTGATAGGACTGAGGATGCGCGGGTCCGGCTGCTGCCGGAGGCAGAATGGACCGCCATTCCTCGACCTCCTTCCCCCCCCGTCCCCAACTGATGTTGTTCACACAATGTGTGACAAGACTTAGGCTTGCATGGACACAGTTATAGTTTGTTTATTAAATGAGTACTAATATTATCTGATGGCATCTAATCCTCCTGAAAGTGCGACCAATAATCCCATCCCTGACCCACCGAGGGTGGCGGACTGGAGGAAAAGTATGGACATGTATATGGCGGCAGAAAGGGTTACTTACAAAGCGAGGGGTTGCCCGAAGAAGTTCAGTAGAGTATGGGGAAACGGAGACGCTTCTATGGCCTAGATGGGGGGATCTGAAGGGGTGGGGGGGTGTCACGGGCAGTTATACTGTGCACGGGAAGGTTTTGGGGGCAGCTACTTGTCGAGATGGAGGGTGGGATTTTCAATATAGATGCACGGTTTTGTTTAGTGGTATGCGGAAGTGGGGGGGAGGCGGGTGGAGGGAGGGTAGGAGGTGATGGCTACTCAGATCAGACATGCTTGATATGGTTTTGTTTACCTTTTTGTTTGAAAATGCAAATAAATAAAATAAAAAATAATAATAATAATCCTATCCCTGGTGGGTGTTTGCTTGCTCCTGTCTGCGCGGCATGGACTAAAAATTGTAAACCCAGGATACTGATTCTGTGTTAACATTGTACTGTACGGTTGTATCATTTGAAATGCCAATAAACAAAAGTATTATTAATAATAAGATGATGTTATGTAATCCTACATGCCGCCCTTCTGCTGCTGTAAATAACAGAGTCTGCTGTATTCTGTCCAGTAGTGCCCAGTTCACCGACCTCAGAAGGATAAATGATGTCTTCGGGGACATTCTCGAGACACAAACTCATGGAGACGTCAGCAGTGAGCGATCATAATCCAAGATCCCACTGAAGAGAACTTGCTGACTCTCCATTAGAGGGCAATAATAACACAATTGCATTACTGTTCATGTAAAGGTCTATCATTAGGTTTTGTGGGTTTCCGAAATGTCCCAGACAATGCAAGCAGGAGGATAATTAGGCACCGTCTGAAGGTAATATGACTGGCAGATGGCGGAGAAAGAGGGCACAGTCCTGATGTCTGCTCACACACTGCACAAACAGGAGACCCTCAGATGTGAATCGTTTCACTGACTACCCTTGGCTCTTGTTTGGTGTCCTGGCCTGAGCCCCAAGACAATGAGAGCAAGCTGCATGATGTATGTGCGTAAAAACCAATCATCATCATCAAAGCTTTATTTCGATATAAATATATCTTAAAAGCATTTTACAGATTATATAAAAAAAGCACCATTTATAATAATTGCACAAAGAAATCAGATTAAAAATCTTAAAAGACATCTCTCAAAGGATGCAAATTACTTTACAGAACAGTGGAATACCTATTCTAAGTTTAGGACAATTCGTAAGTTACATTCTTGAGAAATTGATTGGACATAAACATTCCATCAATAAATAACAGCTCAAAAGGATAAAAACCCACAAGGGAAGTTAAAAGTGAATTAAACTATCTCAGCTTTGAAGGAACTTAAAAACAAATGTAATAAGAATCTTCAGCCTGGTCATAGCACTTTTAAAAAACAATAAAAAATCAATTGATCTAAGGAATAAAAAATTAAAATTAAATGTCGTCACCAAAATGAAGTAAAATGAAAAATATTATTAACAAACATGTTTAAAAAATAAAGAAAAACAAATTAACAATGTTATCTTTTAGAAAAAGTAAATTAAAAACCTTTCCTTAAACATCACATGAAAGTAGAAAAATTGTGAAAAGTTTCTGGTTTGTCAAGGAACTAGACACCCCTTGTAGCCTATGCTTGAGTGCTCGGAGTGAGACAGAAGTCGAGAGTTTGTCCCAGTGATGAATTATTCGGAGATCACATGAGTCTTGCAGGAGGTTCAGTGAAGCCAGTTTTCAGGCAGTAAAGCGCCAAGTGGAATAGCGTCACAGTAGAAGGCCAACCTGAAATTGATGATTCATTCTTGTCAGAAATGCTCTGTTTCGGTTAGCCAAAGTTAGGTTTTTTTGTAGACTCTTAGCTGGACCAACCTTGAGACTGTATCCATACATAGCTTCATATGTATGTTGCAGGGGCCCTTGGTTAGACTTGGGCATCTGATGTACAAAGTTCCAAGGAGCACTGGAGTCAAACAAGGCCAACATGCAAGGGCAAACAACCAGCCTAAAGGTGGTACTTCCACCTTGTCAAATCTTCCATTTTGGCACTCTGATTTGTTCTGCAGCTCTACATTCTCCAAGGGGACAAATATTTAATTTTAAGTTTGACTTGGCAGGAGACTCTAGTCACTGTTTACAAAGCTGTGCAGCTATTCAATGGGGTCAAATTTTTTGCTATGTAAATGCTCATGGTTCACCCTAGTTTTACAGAAAGAGCCAAAAAACAGCAAATGCCACAGAAAACACTGTTTCTAGAGAAAACAAAATATCAGTAGTGGCTCTTTTCTAGAAATATTTAAGGCAATCCAGGTAAGGTAACTCCTATAGAATGAAGTTGTTGATAAAATCCTTAATTGAAACCAAAACAGATTTTCTCTGCTACGGTGACAACAATCCTTCATTGCAGGCTCTTATTTAATTGCAAGCAACCCAGGCCTCAGGAAATTAGCCCCACAGCAAGACTCTGTGGTCTACAGCATGGCAGTTCTGCCCACCTTAATGGTTAAAATCCACTCTTCACTCCCAGCATGCCCAGCAACTGAGAATCCTCCCAAGTCCCACAGGCCCCTCTGGTTACACAGGACATAGGTTCCCACACCAGGCAGAGCAGGGTGTCCTTAGCAGACTCAGGGCTTAGCCTACCAGAATGACGTAACAAGAAACTATCTTTCCCAGTTTGGAACTGAGCTGTATATTTACAAGCCTCTATCGCCCCACAACGTCACTTTTTTGAACTTGTGGTAGCAATAGGGGCTTTGCCTTATTCCCAAGGCAGCGTTAAGCCATTTATTGTGTCTTAACGCTGCCTTGTAAATGAGGCATCGGTTCACGCTATACTTAGCATGAAAGGGGAGGGCAATGGGTGTTGTTGTGGGCGGTCTTCCGCAACACCCATGGATTTTGACGCTGCCCCATATTTACAAGGGTGGCGTAAACATGGGGCAGTGCCAAAATTAAGACCAGGAAAAACCTGGACTTACCCTGGCGCAACGAGGAGAAATGTTTAATTTCTCCCCGTTTCTGCTGTTTCCATGTGTAGCATACATGGAAACAGCAAAATGTCAATGAATGTTTATGTGCAGGAAGGTGTCCCTTCTTCCACATAAATGATTTTAAAAAAGTGACGTTTTGCAACTTCTATGTGTGCTTCATTGAGCAGCACACATAGAAGTTACAAAACACCATTTAAAGATTGTTTATGTGCAGGAAGGGACACCTTCCTACAAATAAACAATCCTCCCCTACACACAGACACCCTTGCACTATGGTGCAAGGGTGCCTGCGTTGGCGTTAGGCAGCTAAATTTAGCGCCAGCGCTGGGGGATATGCAGGGCGGCACCATATTCTTGTAAATGTAGTGCAGCCATGCGTTTCTAAGGTGACTGAGCGTGTCGTTAGCCTTCTTGGCTTAACGACACGCTTCGCCATTTTACAAGTAAATATGCCCCTACGTTCTTACAGCAGGAATTCGGTCAAGCATTAGGAATTGCTGTTTCATTGTGCCTATGTGAAAATAGGGTCAACCATATCAAAATAATTCTTTCTTTCTTGTCCAGTTCCATGATGTGAGTAAAAGTGGGTGGGCAGGAGTACTTAAATGGTAACTCTTTGCACATTATTGGTGGGAGCATTGTACAATCCCCATTTCAGATTCCCAGACTCTGCCCTTCAGCTTTTCTGGCACATATTGCCCTTACTACCCAGGAAGAGGGCCTATTGCAATATAAATTATAAGTTGCCTTTAGTAAGAATAATTCCAACTTGGTAGAATGAGTGAATTGGAGATTACTCTAAACCCTGAACTCACCCCTCATAAATCCCCAAAAATCAAATCAGCCCTGAAAGATTTAACATATCCCTGTGCAATTAACAAACAGAAATGCACACAGTGCACTCAATACTATGTTACTTGGGGCTTGACATCTATGAAAATAAACTGGATGGAGGGTCTATTAGCAGTTTCTTGACACAGCAAGCTAATCTCTTAATAGCTCCACTTTTACATACTCCCAAGTAAACCATTGAACTTTGACACTAGGAGGGACAGCTCTGTTAATGTTATACATGTTATCTTAATTATTGCCATTCAAGTCTACGGGCCCAATTTAAATGTTGGTTGTATGTATACTCTGTCACAACAGCGACCCATTTAGATGTGGGCGGACCTTTGGTTTGGCTATGATGGTGACAATGTCGTCACCGCCATAGCTAAACCTCTCAAATGAAATGGTGGTCATTTATGAATTCGACGGGCGGTCCCTCCGTCATGGGGACAGAGTAATTTACTCCTTCCCCATGGTGGAACAACTGGCTGTCCGTCAATATATAAATCTTTCCCTGTGTCATTCAAGTCAATTTATTAGTTCTGTAGGTACAAATAAATATTGGTAGTATTACTCAGTTTTATGATTACATTTTGGGACCGATTATGATGCAGCCCGGAAAGACTCGGACCATAGGTCGGAGCCTTTCTGGGCCGCATATCGGTCTACTTTCCGATCGCCACATTACAATCCTCGCGGTCGGAAACTAAACCCCCGGCCCGCAATCCCAAAGGGCGGTCGTTCCAGTCTGGGATTAGGGTGCACGGTTTCTGGCAGGGTTTCCATGTCGGCCTTTCCGACATGGAAACCCTGCTGGAAAGCGTTTTTGGGGACCCCTAGCGGGGTCCCTTTGTGTGAGCGGCCTGCGGTTAGGGGCCAACCCATTAATCCTTGCACCCCATGGCAGGCACCTTCAAGTGCCTGCTACGGGGTGCAGGGATTAACACCACCTCCCATTTCCCTATGGCAGCATGTAATACGACCCTAATTCATGCTCTCATGGTGATATGTCGGAATGCGACCGAACAGCGTTTGGGCGCATCCTAATCAGGAGGTGAGACCGCAGGCTGGAGGTCGGTCGGTCCCAGTCCTGAGACAGTGTAGGGCGGGCACAAGTCCGCCCAACATCATAATAGGCCCCTTTATGTGCATGACCATACATGGTGCTTGGAGGAGAAGTGCAATTACAGGAGTCTTTCATGTCCATAGTTTTAGTATCAAGACATATCAATGACTCCTTAATAATATAGGCTAAATTGACTAAACTCCATTTTAGAAGATGCAGGGCCCGATTCACAAAAGTAATCTGAGACAAAATCCTAACTTTACGACTTTCGGTATTCACAGAAGGCATTTAGGAGAACTTAAGTTAAGATTCCTAACTTTAGTACTCCTAAACTGAGAATAATTCTACCTTTATGACTTTCGGTATTCACAGAAGGCATTTAGGAGTACTAAAGTTAGGATTCCTAACTTTAGTACTCCTAAACTGAGAAAAATCCTAACTTTACAACTTTCGGTATTCACAGAAGGCATTTAGGAGTACTAAAGTTAGGATATACTAGCCTATAGAATATATAGTCACATGCATCATGCAAATATTTCAACAACATAAGTAGGTGATAAGCAAGATACAATATGGTCATATGACACATTTAACATGCTAAACACACAGGGGGTGGCAATGCCACGTCGGAGACCCAATTTTAAATTTACTATAATGATTAATAAACATCCCATCTAAACCAAGGAGAAGCTACACTGAAATGAGCCAAATTAACCCGAAGCAAAAGACGTGCGTCATTCAGTAGAAAATAGATCCACACTGGCCACTGAGCCGCTGTGAGGGGGGAGACCTGACTGTACCTTTACTCGACTGACTTCCACTTCTTTTATAGTCCCTGCAGAACTCATGAACCGCTGTGGGGGAATCAAAGATCCGGGATCTGCCCTCAATGTCCACCCGAAGTCCCGCTGGGTATAGCATACCATATCTGAGTCCCAGATTCCAAAGTTTTGCCTTGGTACCATTATATTTGCGCCTCGCGTCCTGCACCATGACTGTAAAGTCCGGGTACAGGGCCAACACTGATTCCTGCCAGGTGAAAGCGCCCCATTCTCTTGCTAGGCACAGCGGCGTGTCCCTGTCGCAAAAGTTTAGGAGGTGCGCAATTATAGGCCTGGGTGGACAGCCTGGGTTAGGGCGAGGGCCCAAGGTCCGATGTGCACGTTCGATGATAAATCCAGGAGTGAAGGTGTCTCTTCCGAATATGTCGGCCAACAGAGTTTCCTCAAATAGGTCCATATGACCAGTATTGGCCGATTCAGGGACTCCTAGTTTGCAAAGGTTGTTGCGCCAGCTGCAAGCTTCTAAATCTTCATTTTTTATTGCTAGCTCTTTAAGGATCTTTTCAACTCGGTCCAATCGTTTGGCAGACTGGGCAGATACGTCTTCAAGGTCAGACACCTTCCCTTCCACTGTGTCAAGGCGTTTGTTATGCACTTCTATTTTAGCACCCAGACTGTCCAAGCGCTTTTCCAGGGTATCAAATCGGCCATCCAAAGCCCTGAATCCAGCTCTCAAATCCTGCAGTAGTGAATTCGAGCCTGTAGGTGGGTCCCCAGTGGAGGCTGCATCAAAACCCCCCTCCGCCATGTTAGTGCTCGTCTCTGACGCTTGCTCTGTAGTTTTACTGAACTGCAGTAGCCGTTGTTTAGGGTCCTTACGCCCCATACCTCTCTGCCCTCACCCACTGAATGGCAACATCTTACGCAGACTGTGTAATGCCAAGGGGGGCCAGGGGGCACTGTAATCTGTTCAATTCAATACACCATCAGAGACCGATACTAGCGGGGCAAGAGGCTCCTTTCGCCAGGCATTAAGAATAATCAGCCTCTGTCGAGTCCACCCTGAGCACTGGATTACAATCTTTGCTGCAGCTACAGTCATCAGTAGGAGCTCGCTGTTTTGGCTACTGTAAAAACTTTGCGACACTCACGGGGCTGTCTTTAAAATCACTTGTCATGCCCCTTCATATGTGATAATTAAAAAATGCTAGTCTCAAGATGTCGAGGCTCAGGCAATGTGTCCTCTATGTATCAGCCTATCTTCGGCCTCGCTTTGCATCTGTGCCAGCCATTCGCTGCTAGTACATGGGCGGGTGGTCCAAGGCCCTGTTATCACCCTCCTCAGCCAGGCCGGACAGCTGGATGGCTGTTTCCCAGGCACGCCTGGGGCCCCTATCACCGCGGGGCCTTTGGGAACAAAGTGGGCTGACCGAAGTCTCACTGGCAGTGAGAGCCTGTTGTGGCGGGTGGCAAAGTGGAGGGGGGGAGAGAGAGGGCCGGGAATCCATCACGCTCACCTAGACCGCTGTGCACCATCAGTACACCACACCAGCCGTGAAGCCTCGGGGAAATCCTTGGACTAGAGATCCTGGTCTGTGCAGCCCTCTTCCAGGCCTCGCTGCATCTCAGCAATTGACTCCTCCCATGTGTGTGCGCAGGCCCTCTTCCAGGCCTCGCTGCATCTCAGCAATTGACTCCGCCCATGTGTGTGCGCAGGCCCTCTTCCAGGCCTCGCTGCATCAAAGCAATTGACTCCGCCCATGTGTGTGCGCAGGCCCTCTTCCAGGCCTCGCTGCATCTCAGCAATTGACGCCGCCCATGTGTGTACGCTGGCCCTGGAAAGGGTCGAGTGCTTAATGATGCTTTCAGGTGCCATTAGTCTGGGTAGGATGTGTTTGTCGGGAACATCCGGCGGAGCTTCAGCGCTGCACGGCCATCTTGGTCTGCAGCCTGGCCATGCCCCAATGTTCACAACCTTTGAAAAATGTTGCCAATAAGAGACGCAGCGGGTGCATGATAAAGTATGAACCAGTACTGGCTAAGCGATGTTCCTTATAAATGCCTGTGTTAGTCCCGCTATTTGGGACACACAATGCACTGGTTTATGCATTCTGGGTGATGGCATGACAGCTTCACTTCAGTCAGCTTGGCTTCATGGGTGGACCATGTGCAGGTAGTGGGACAGGCATTCCAGTAGGGGCCAGTAGTTGACCTGTAGATTTGGTAAAATGCCTAAGTTACATCTGGAACCATCAATATTAATAGAGTTCTCCATCACCTCGAGTTGTGTATCTCATCAGCAGTTCCAAAGAGGGTCAAGATCTGAATGGACATGAATCCTGTTGCGGCTACATACTGGCCAACAACATTGCTTACCACATTAAAGCTGAACAAAAGGTCTGAGCATCCCCCTCGACCTTAACCCAGTCCTATCTCCCTTGCTTGATAGAACAAAAAATGACAGTAGGCAGGGACCTCCAAAGTGATGCTGGTACTGACCGTCTTTATGGCACTTAATTCTGGCAGTTCACAGGTGACTAAGGGCTCTTAGTTAATATAAGCGGGGCCTCATGGCCCCCCCGCAGCCCCGGGGACCGCCACCCCTGGGGCTTGTTCAAAATAGGTGGGGGGCTCTCAGGCCTCCCCAGCCCCGGGGACCATCACCCCCCAGGGCTTTAAAACATTAGCTGGGGGGGCTCTGAGGCCCCCCCAGCCCGGGGACCGCCACCCCCTGGGACTTAAAAATATTTGGAATGGGGGGTCTCTGAGGCCCCCCATGCCCGGGGACCGCCACACTCGGGGCTTCTGAAAAATGTGGGTGGGGGCCGCATGGCCCCCCTCCTGGAGCCTTGTCTAGGCCCTAAGGACCGCCACCCCCCAGGGCCGGCTCCTGCAGTGTCCCGGGGTGCCCACCCCCGAGACACTGCTGTTTGCAATGGCATGGCTGGAGCCTCGCGGCTCCCACCCTGCATGTGTCTATTTTCACAAACTACAAATATTCCTAAAAAATCGCCTGTATGACTTAAACGCATTCTTTCAACTGTTTACAGGAGATGCACCAGTGCTGGATCCAGGATCCACCACTGAGTAAGAAAAAGTAAGGATAACACTACTAACCTGCTAAGTGAATTTCCTTCCATAGGGTAACATTGACTGGTTTTACTTGGAAATTTTTCTAAGTGTGGAGTTTTGGAACTTTAAAATATTCACCTAAAATCTTCCGAACAACAAATTCCGATTTACTCACCTGTTATCAGGAGAAAACCCAGTGCTGCATCTTTAAGCCCAGCACTGACCCTGAAAAGTAATTCTAACCGTACTTACCAGTAACTTGTATTTCCTTCCTTAGGAATCCATTGTCTGGTTTTCACCAGAAAAGTTTCTAAGGGCCATATGTATCAATATATTGCGCGAGTTATAGTTAGTACAACTAACTATAACGGGGGAATTTCAATGGTTTTGTACGAGTGAAATGTCCAACTAACTATATAACCCGTAAAACCTATGTTTTTTTAGTGAATTTCTAAGGTTTTTTAAATGCTAATTCCTAACTATAGGCTGATGGCAAGCCATATGGATAATTATCTACCAGTCTCGCTCCTCTCATATTTTGCCAAAATCGCAGAGAAGGCAGTCAATATACAACTAAACTTGCATATGAACGAGCACAACCTGCTGCACCCTACTCAGTCAGGTTTTCGGGCCCTATACTCAACGGAGTCAGCTCTGTTGGTATCGACTGAAACAATTCGTAGGTATGTAGATGAGGGCAAGACGGTGGTGTTGGTGCTGCTCGATCTCAGCGCCGCCTTCGACACCGTCAACCACTCTCTGGTTGTACGAGTATGTGTGGTGTTTTCATAAAATAAGAATAAGGAGGATAACTGCGCAATAATAAAGAATTTGAATTGACTACAATCAAGACATCTGACTGATTAATAATTTCGTTTGGGAAGTATTTTCTGTTTATGAAATTTGTTTCCATTTGCTTAATATTACTTGCACTATATTAGTCATACACATAAGAATACAATTTTATCGGGTGCTGGGTCAGTTTGGAATCTAGTACAGGAAAGGTAGAACTGCTAATAGTCAAAAGAGCACGGATGGGGGGAAGATCTTTCAGATGGCTGGCGGCAAAATTATGGAATGACCTTCCACAGTCACTCAGGTCGGAACCATCGGAGAGGATTTTCCGAAGGAAACTAAAAACATGGCTCTTTCCACAGTTAATGCCATAGTGAGGGGTGGTCGGTATCTGATGTAATCAGTCCAGAACAGGTTATCTTGCTGCAGCGCGGGGACATACTGTATAGTATAACCATGCGCTATAGAAACTCATTTATTATTATAATTATTTTTTTATTATTATGTGGTAACACTTGTTTAAGTGAGTGAATCTCTTTATGGGTGTGGTGATGAGTAAATATATTTCTCAATGTCCAACAAAGTAGAAATAGAAAAGGTAGTGTACGTGAAAGTTGTTGTAAATAAATAAGTATACATAAAACTCAGTGATTGTATGAGTGACTGTATCGAAAACTGTATACTTGTAATAGTCATTTTATAACACACTAAGTATGAGTTACTATCTATATGAATAAATAAAGTTGTTTTTGAATAAGTGTGTAGCTTAGTAAATGTAGGTATGATTAATTGTTTGCATAAGTGAGTACGATGACTGCATAAGTGAATAGGATGTGTGCTGGTGTCTAATGTTGATGTAGGTGTTTAAGTATATTTAATAGTATTCTATTGATCTTTGTTAGCATGTATCAGTGAATCTATAGGTAAGTGTTTAGATGTGTGTGTAGATGTAGGAATCAATGAGTGGGTTTTTAGAAACTCGTATTGGTGTGTGAATGGTTTCAAACATGGTACTCCATATTTTATAATGAGTGTTGAAAGGTTATGCTACTGTATGATGAGGTGTATCAGATTGTTACGTGGATGATGTCATCAGTGATGTCATCAGTGATGAGTGATCAGCAACAAGTCCGAGATCATCTTGTTTGGAGGAGCTGAGGAGGTCTGGTCATATGACTGGTGGCCTGTGGAATTAGGATTGTGCCCCCCTCCCAAACCATCCGTCAGAAACCTCGGCATTACCATAGACGCCCCCTTGTCCATGAAGCCCCACATAGATCAGGTTCTTGGGGTCTGCTACGGCATCATGCACAGTCTCCGTAAGATTTTTAAGTGGCTCCCTATTGAGGCTAGGAAACCACTGGTGCAGGGCCTTATCATTAGCCGTTTGGACTACGGAAACGCCCTGTTCTCTGCCCTAAATGCTAATCTGCTTTCCAAGCTTCAGATCCTTCAGAACACGGCAGCTAGGCTTGTCCTCAATCTCCCCAGTAGATCCTCATCCATCTCGAACCTACGGACTCTTCACTGGCTCCCAATCCGCCAGAGATGTCACTTTAAAATCCTAAGCCTGGTCCATAAGACAATGCATGACGCCGGCCCTAACTACCTAAAAAAACAAGCTCCTAAGGTACATCACTGGTAGATCTCTAAGGTCCAGCTCTAAATTCCTCCTTGCTCAGCCCCGTTTTCGGACTCTGCGCAACGGGGGCCGTTCTTTTCCCTACCTGGCCCCAATGTTGTGGAACAAACTAACGGTCTATATCTCATCCATAATCGATCACAAATGTTTCCCTAAAAAGCTTAAAACCTGGCTCTTCCCCCTTCCCACCAACTAGCCGCAGTGCACCGTCCCTGTCCTCCATTCTTTAGCTGCTAGCGCCTAGACCTGACTTCAGGTTAGGTCGCCCCCACGCCGCTGCCGCCTGCTCTCCCCGGTCTCCTGCTGCCTCCTGCCGCTCGTTTTTCCCCGCCACTGCTCCCTGCAGCCCCACCCCCGGATCCCCCTGTCTCTCCATTCGCCGCCCCGCTCCCGCCACCCAGCTGCTCCTCCCTCCCGTCAGCGCTCTTAAGGAGGTCACGCAGCAGCGCAGGGAGTGACCTCTGACCCTGACTTCAGGTTAGGTCGCCCCACGCTGCGGCCGCCTGCTCTCCAAGGTCTCCTGCTGCCTCCTGCCGCTCGGTTTTTCCCGCCGCAGCTCCCTGCGGCCCCGCCCCCTGGACCCCCCTGTCTCCCCATTCGCCGCCCCGCTCCCGGCACCCAGCTGCTCCTCCCTCCCGTCAGCGCTCTTAAGGAGGCCACGCAGGAGCGCAGGGAGCAACCTCTGACCCTGACTTCAGGTTAGGTCGCCCCCACGCCGCTGCCGCCTGGTCTCCCCTGTCTCCTGCTGCCTCCTGCTGCTCGTTTTTTCCCGCTGCTGCTCCCTGTGGCCCCGCCCCATGACCCCCTGTCTCCCCATTCGCCACCCCGCTCCCGCCACCCAGCTGCTCCTCCCTCCCGTCAGCACTCTTATGCAGACCACGAATCGACCGCGCAGCGGACGTACGCAGCGGGCATGCCCAAGGCAAGCCCATCTGCGCCCGTCTGCACCTGGACCGTGCCCAGCGCCAGGACACCTGGTCCCCGACGATGCCAGCCCACATGACGAACTTACGACGCCGCCACCCTCAACGCACTCAACGCCGGCCGGAACCCCGCCTGCTACCGAGCCAACCCGAAACGCACCCACGGACCCTTCACCTGCCAAGCCTACAAATTCTCCTGCCTCCGAACCGGCACCGCTCCCGCCAAGCCAGGGACCAGCAGCACTCACCTCAAGTGCATCCTGCTCAACACCCGCTCCGTCCACAGACACGCTGTTGAACTCTGGAACCTCCTTGACACAACCTCACCAGGCGTCGCCTTCCTCACAGAAACCTGGATGAACGCCTCCTCAGCCCCCGAAATCGCCATAGCCATCCGGAGGGCTACAAGATCACCCGGAGGGACCGCGTCAACCAAACCGGAGGAGGCATCGCCATCGTCCACAAAAACACCATCCGAATCACGACCAACTCCGACGACACCCTCACCGCCGCCGAGCACCTCCACTTTCAGATACACACCGACCCCAAGACCACCCTCAGAGGCACTCTCATCTACAGACCCCCGGGACCACGCACACAATTCAGCGAAGCCATCACAGACTTCATCAGCCAGCACGCCCTTACCTCCTCAGACTACATCCTCCTAGGAGACCTCAACTTCCATCTGGAGAACAACAATGACAGCAACACCGCCGCCCTCCTGGACAACCTCGCCAACCTCGGACTCAAGCAACTGGTGAACACCCCTCCCACTACGCCGGTCACACGCTAGACCCCATTTTCTCCTCCAGCAAGCACATCTCCTTCAGCCACTCCACCGGACTACACTGGACAGATCACAGCTGCGTTCACTTCAACTTCAGGAGAACCACGACTCACCACCACCCGCAACAGGTTCCCCGC
Source organism: Lissotriton helveticus (assembly GCF_964261635.1). Classification (NCBI taxonomy): domain Eukaryota; kingdom Metazoa; phylum Chordata; class Amphibia; order Caudata; family Salamandridae; genus Lissotriton; species Lissotriton helveticus. The sequence continues at coordinate 1,956,775,267 of NC_136067.1, forward strand.
AGAAGCTGGAGCAAGATCACCGCCGACCAACTCACCACCTCCCTCAGCCAGAACCCTCCCACCAACACGAGGGACCCCAACGAAGCAGCCCGCAACATCACACAGTTGCTCACCAACTGCGCCGATGACCTCGCGCCACTGAAGAACCCTCCCAGCAAACCCGGCAGCAAGAAAGCCTCGTGGTTCACCAACGACCTCAAAAACTCCAAGAAAACCTGCCGCACCCTCGAGAAAGCCTGGCACCACGACCAGACAATGGAGAACATGACAGCCCTCAAGTACGCCACCCGCAAGCACCACCAGCTGATCCACACCACCAAAAGGACAACATTCAAAGAACATCTGGACAACAACACCCACAACAGCAAGGAACTCTTCAACATCATTAAAGAGCTCTCCAACCCCAGCGCCTGCAACAACGACATCACACTCTCGCAAGACTTCTACGACTCACTCGCCTCGTTCTTTCACCGCAAGATCGCCGACATACACAACAGCTTCGGCGCACAGACTACGCACCCAACCTCCGAACCAGCGCCCCCCACCACCACCCTCTGCAACTGGACCCCGGTCAGCACCGAAGACACCACCCGCACAATGAACACCATCCACTCCGGCTCCCCCATCGACCCCTGTCCACACCACATCTTCAACAAAGCCGACTCCATCATCGCACCCCAACTCCGGGACATCATTAACAGCTCCTTCGCATCCGCCACCTTCCCGGAGAGCTGGAAACATGCCAAGCTCAGCGCCCTCTTGAAGAAACCCACCGCGGACCCCACGGACCTCAAGAACTTCCGCCCCATCTCGCTCCTCCCTTTTCCTGCGAAAGTCATTGAGAAGACCGTCAACAAACTACTCTCTGCCTTCCTTGAGACAAACGGATACCTCGACCCCTCACAGTCCGGTTTCCGAGCAAACCACAGCACCGAGACCGCCCTCATCACAGCTACCGACGACATCAGGTCCCTGCTCGACAACGGGGAAAGAGCTGCACTCATCCTCCTGGTCCTCTCAGCAGCCTTCGGCACCGTATGTCACTGCACCGGAATCCAAGGAACGGCCTTGGAGTGGATCATCTCGTTCCTCGCCAGAAGAACCCAGAGAGTCCGCCTCCCCCTGTTCCGATCCGCGGCCACTGAAGTCATCTGCGGCGTTCCGCAAGGATCCTCGCTCAGCCCCACCCTCTTCAACGTCTACATGAGTCCCCTTGCAGCCATTGCACGCCAACACAACCTAAACATCATCTCCTACGCCAATGACACCCAGCTGATCCTCTCCCTCTCCACCGACCCCGCCACTGCCTGAGCCAGCCTCCAGGAAGGAATGAAGGACGTCGCGGAATGGATGAAGCTCAGCCGTCTGAAACTGAACTCAGACAAGACGGAAGTCCTCATCCTGGGACCATCTCCCTCTGCCTGGGATGACTCCTGGTGGCCCCCTGCCCTGAGCACCGCCCCCAAGCCAACGGACCATGCTCGCAACCTGGGCTTCATCCTGGACTCCTCCCTCACGATGTCCAAGCAAGTCAACGCCGTCTTGTCATCCTGCTTTAACAACCTGCGCATGCTCCGAAAGATCTTCCGGTGGATCCCCACCGAAACCAGGAAGACGGTCAACCAGGCCCTCGTCACCAGCCGACTGGACTACGGGAACACCCTCTACGCTGGAACCACAGCCAAACTCCAGAAAAGACTCCAGCGCATACAGAACGCTTCTGCACGACTCATGCTGGACATCCCCCGTCACAGCCACATCTCTGCCCATCTGAAAGACCTGCACTGCGGCTGTTCCGCGAGTGAAGAGAGCGCGCCTGGGTGGCCGCTCCTTCGGTTTGCTGGCACCACAGATGTGGAATTCGCTTCCGCTCTCACTCCGGGGAGCCACTAGTCTTCTTGCTTTTAGGAGAGGTCTTAAAACCTGGTTGTTCACCCAGTAGGCCTCTCAGTTTCCCTTTTTTTAACTGTGTTTTTCTTGTTTCTTCATTTTACTGTGTTATGTTATGGTGATGTAGTTCTCCTTACCTAAAGCGCCGGGACACTCTTTTTGAGTAGCCGTTGCGCTATACAAAAGAAAAAAAATAACATAACATAACATAACACTGGCTCCCCGTCAACAAGAGGATCACGTTCAGACTCCTCACCCACGCACACAAGGCTCTCTTCACGACATGGGCCCCAAATACCTCAACAGCCGCCTCGCATTCTACACACCCACTCGCCAGCTCCGATCCACCAGCCTCGCCCTCGCCACCGTCCCATGAATTCGCAGATCCACCGCCGGCGGAAGATCCTTCTCCTACCTGGCGGCCAAGACATGGAACTCCCTCCCCACCCACCTACGGCTGACCCAGGATCATCTCTCCTTCAGGACACAACTTAAGACCTGGCTGTTCGAGCAGTAGCGACTCCCCCTCCCCCCAACGCCTTGAGACCCTAGCGGGTGAGTAACGCGCTCTACAAATTTGCTGATTGATTGATTGATTGACTGATTGAGACCTTGCGGTGAACTGTGCGCTATATAAGAATGTATGACTATGACTATGACTGTAATTACAAAAAGAGGGTGGTGATGGACAGAGTATCTGAGTTAATCAGAACACTCCTACCCAGTCAACAGATCAGGGCTTGATCCATCACCGTTTTTTAGCTCACTGCACCATCCCAGTTCAGAACCTGGCTATATGCAAATTAGTCTGTCCCTGGCCCAGTGCATCATGGGAACAGGGCAGACCAAACTACCAAGCCAATTCTTCAATGGAAAGGAAACAAGCTTCCGGGGACCGGTTTCTGGCATTACAGCCGTCTACGGCCCGGCTTGCTTGAATCCTGATGGTGCAATGAGCAAGGGACTCATGTCTGAGCATACCCTTCCACACTCATGGTGGCCAAAATAATTACAAAAAGGGGGTGGTGATGGACAGAGTATCTGAGTTAATCAGAACACTCCTACCCAGTCAACAGATCAGGGCTTGATCCATCACCGTTTTTTAGCTCACTGCACCATCCCAGTTCAGAACCTGGCTATATGCAAATTAGTCTGTCCCTGGCCCAGTGCATCATGGGAACAGGGCAGACCAAACTACCAAGCCAATTCTTCACTGGAAAGGAAACAAGCTTCCGGGGACCGGTTTCTGGCATTACAGCCATCTTCGGCCCGGCTTGCTTGAATCCTGATCCAGGAAAGAATTAGCTTGTTAGTTTGGTCTGCCCTGTTCCCATGATGCACTGGGCCAGGGTCAGACTAATTTGCATGTAGCCAGGCTCTGAACTGGGATGGTGCAGTGAGCTAAAAAACGGTGATGGATCAAGCCCTGATCTTTTGACTGGGTAGGAGTGTTCTGCTTAATTCAGATACTCTGTCCATCACCACCCCCTTTTTGAATCGTTTTGGCCACCACAAGTGTAGAAGGGTATGCTCAGATGTGAGTCCCTTGCTCACTGCACCATCAGGATTCAAGCAAGCCGGGCCGAAGACGGCTGTAATGCCAGAAACCGGTCCCCGGAAGCTTGTTCCCTTTCCAGGAAAGAATTGGCTTGGTAGTTTGGTCTGCCCTGTTCCCATGATGCACTGGGCCAGGGTCAGACTAATTTGCATGTAGCCAGGTTCTGAACTGGGATGGTGCAGTGAGCTAAAAAACGGTGATGGATCAAGCCCTGATCTTTTTACTGGGTAGGAGTGTTCTGCTTAATTCAGATACTCTGTCCATCACCACCCCCTTTTTGAATCGTTTTGGCCACCACAAGTGTGGAAGGGTATGCTCAGATGTGAGTCCCTTGCTCACTGCACCATCAGGATTCAAGCAAGCCGGGCCGAAGATGGCTGTAATGCCAGAAACCGGTCCCCGGAAGCTTGTTTCCTTTCCAGGAAAGAATTGGCTTGGTAGTTTGGTCTGCCCTGTTCCCATGATGCACTGGGCCAGGGTCAGACTAATTTGCATGTAGCCAGGTTCTGAACTGGGATGGTGCCGGGAGCTAAAAAACGGTGATGGATCAAGCCCTGATCTTTTGACTGGGTAGGAGTGTTCTGCCTAATTCAGATACTCTGTCCATCACCAGCCCCTTTTTGAATAGTTTTAGCCACCACAAGTGTGGAAGGGTATGCTCAGATGTGAGTCCCTTGCTCACTGCACCATCAGGATTCAAGCAAGCCGGGCCGAAGACAGCTGTAATGCCAGAAACCGGTCCCCGGAAGCTTGTTTCCTTTCCAGGAAAGAATTGGCTTGGTAGTTTGGTCTGCCCTGTTCCCATGATGCACTGGGCCAGGGTCAGACTAATTTGCATGTAGCCAGGTTCTGAACTGGGATGGTGCAGTGAGCTAAAAAACGGTGATGGATCAAGCCCTGATCTTTTGACTGGGTAGGAGTGTTCTGCTTAATTCAGATACTCTGTCCATCACCACCCCCCTTTTTGAATCGTTTTGGCCACCACAAGTGTGGAAGGGTATGCTCAGATGTGAGTCCCTTGCTCACTGCACCATCAGGATTCAAGCAAGCCGGGCCGAAGACGGCTGTAATGCCAGAAACCGGTCCCCGGAAGCTTGTTTCCTTTCCAGGAAAGAATTGGCTTGGTAGTTTGGTCTGCCCTGTTCCCATGATGCACTGGGCCAGGGTCAGACTAATTTGCATGTAGCCAGGTTCTGAACTGGGATGGTGCAGTGAGCTAAAAAACGGTGATGGATCAAGCCCTGATCTTTTGACTGGGTAGGAGTGTTCTGCTTAATTCAGATACTCTGTCCATCACCACCCCCTTTTTGAATCGTTTTGGCCACCACAAGTGTGGAAGGGTATGCTCAGATGTGAGTCCCTTGCTCACTGCACCATCAGGATTCAAGCAAGCCGGGCCGAAGACGGCTGTAATGCCAGAAACCGGTCCCCGGAAGCTTGTTTCCTTTCCACGAAAGAATTGGCTTGGTAGTTTGGTCTGCCCTGTTCCCATGATGCACTGGGCCAGGGTCAGACTAATTTGCATGTAGCCAGGTTCTGAACTGGGATGGTGCAGTGAGCTAAAAAACGGTGATGGATCAAGCCCTGATCTTTTGACTGGGTAGGAGTGTTCTGCTTAATTCAGATACTCTGTCCATCACCACCCCCTTTTTGAATCGTTTTGGCCACCACAAGTGTGGAAGGGTATGCTCAGATGTGAGTCCCTTGCTCACTGCACCATCAGGATTCAGGCAAGCTGGACCGAAGACGGCTGTAATGCCAGAAACCGGTACCCGGAAGCTTGTTTCCTTTCCAGGAAAGAATTGGCTTGGTAGTTTGGTCTGCCCTGTTCCCATGATGCACTGGGCCAGGGTCAGACTAATTTGCATGTAGCCAGGTTCTGAACTGGGATGGTGCAGTGAGCTAAAAAACGGTGATGGATCAAGCCCTGATCTTTTGACTGGGTAGGAGTGTTCTGCTTAATTCAGATACTCTGTCCATCACCACCCCCCTTTTTGAATCGTTTTGGCCACCACAAGTGTGGAACGGTATGCTCAGATGTGAGTCCCTTGCTCACTGCACCATCAGGATTCAAGCAAGCCGGGCCGAAGACGGCTGTAATGCCAGAAACCGGTCCCCGGAAGCTTGTTTCCTTTCCAGGAAAGAATTGGCTTGGTAGTTTGGTCTGCCCTGTTCCCATGATGCACTGGGCCAGGGTCAGACTAATTTGCATGTAGCCAGGTTCTGAACTGGGATGGTGCAGTGAGCTAAAAAACGGTGATGGATCAAGCCCTGATCTTTTGACTGGGTAGGAGTGTTCTGCTTAATTCAGATACTCTGTCCATCACCACCCCCCTTTTTGAATCGTTTTGGCCACCACAAGCGTGGAAGGGTATGCTCAGATGTGAGTCCCTTGCTCACTGCACCATCAGGATTCAAGCAAGCCGGGCCGAAGACGGCTGTAATGCCAGAAACCGGTCCCCGGAGGCTTGTTTCCTTTCCAGGAAAGAATTGGCTTGGTAGTTTGGTCTGCCCTGTTCCCATGATGCACTGGGCCAGGGTCAGACTAATTTGCATGTAGCCAGGTTCTGAACTGGGATGGTGCAGTGAGCTAAAAAACGGTGATGGATCAAGCCCTGATCTTTTGACTGGGTAGGAGTGTTCTGCTTAATTCAGATACTCTGTCCATCACCACGCCCTTTTTGAATCGTTTTGGCCACCACAAGTGTGGAAGGGTATGCTCAGATGTGAGTCCCTTGCTCACTGCACCATCAGGATTCAAGCAAGCTGGGCCGAAGACGGCTGTAATGCCAGAAACCGGTACCCGGAAGCTTGTTTCCTTTCCAGGAAAGAATTGGCTTGGTAGTTTGGTCTGCCCTGTTCCCATGATGCACTGGGCCAGGGTCAGACTAATTTGCATGTAGCCAGGTTCTGAACTGGGATGGTGCAGTGAGCTAAAAAACGGTGATGGATCAAGCCCTGATCTTTTGACTGGGTAGGAGTGTTCTGCTTAATTCAGATACTCTGTCCATCACCACCCCCCTTTTTGAATCGTTTTGGCCACCACAAGTGTGGAAGGGTATGCTCAGATGTGAGTCCCTTGCTCACTGCACCCTCAGGATTCAAGCAAGCCGGGCCGAAGACGGCTGTAATGCCAGAAACCGGTCCCCGGAAGCTTGTTTCCTTTCCAGGAAAGAATTGGCTTGGTAGTTTGGTCTGCCATGTTCCCATGATGCACTGGGCCAGGGTCAGACTAATTTGCATGTAGCCAGGTTCTGAACTGGGATGGTGCAGTGAGCTAAAAAACGGTGATGGATCAAGCCCTGATCTTTTGACTGGGTAGGAGTGTTCTGCTTAATTCAGATACTCTGTCCATCACCACCCCCTTTTTGAATCGTTTTGGCCACCAGAAGTGTGGAAGGGTATGCTCAGATGTGAGTCCCTTGCTCACTGCACCATCAGGATTCAAGCAAGCCGGGCCGAAGATGGCTGTAATGCCAGAAACCGGTCCCCGGAAGCTTGTTTCCTTTCCAGGAAAGAATTGGCTTGGTAGTTTGGTCTGCCCTGTTCCCATGATGCACTGGGCCAGGGTCAGACTAATTTGCATGTAGCCAGGTTCTGAACTGGGATGGTGCAGTGAGCTAAAAAACGGTGATGGATCAAGCCCTGATCTTTTGACTGGGTAGGAGTGTTCTGCCTAATTCAGATACTCTGTCCATCACCACCCCCTTTTTGAATCGTTTTGGCCACCACAAGTGTGGAAGGGTATGCTCAGATGTGAGTCCCTTGTTCACTGCACCATCAGGATTCAAGCAAGCCGGGCCGAAGACAGCTGTAATGCCAGAAACCGGTCCCCGGAAGCTTGTTTCCTTTCCAGGAAAGAATTGGCTTGGTAGTTTGGTCTGCCCTGTTCCCATGATGCACTGGGCCAGGGTCAGACTAATTTGCATGTAGCCAGGTTCTGAACTGGGATGGTGCAGTGAGCTAAAAAAAACAGTGATGGATCAAGCCCTGATCTTTTGACTGGGTAGGAGTGTTCTGCCTAATTCAGATACTCTGTCCATCACCACCCCCTTTTTGAATCGTTTTGGCCACCACAAGTGTGGAAGGGTATGCTCAGATGTGAGTCCCTTGCTCACTGCACCATCAGGATTCAAGCAAGCCGGGCCGAAGACGGCTGTAATGCCTGAAACCGGTCCCCGGAAGCTTGTTTCCTTTCCAGGAAAGAATTGGCTTGGTAGTTTGGTCTGCCCTGTTCCCATGATGCACTGGGCCAGGGTCAGACTAATTTGCATGTAACCAGGTTCTGAACTGGGATGGTCCAGTGAGCTTAAAAACGGTGATGGATCAAGCCCCGCTCTTTTGACTGGGTAGGAGTGTTCTGCTTAATTCAGATACTCTGTCCATCACCACCCCCTTTTTGAATCGTTTTGGCCACCACAAGTGTGGAAGGGTATGCTCAGATGTGAGTCCCTTGCTCACTGCACCATCAGGATTCAAGCAAGCCGGGCCGAAGACGGCTGTAATGCCAGAAACCGGTCCCCGGAAGCTTGTTTCCTTTCCAGGAAAGAATTGGGTTGGTAGTTTGGTCTGCCCTGTTCCCATGATGCACTGGGCCAGGGTCAGACTAATTTGCATGTAGCCAGGTTCTGAACTGGGATGGTGCAGTGAGCTAAAAAACGGTGATGGATCAAGCCCTGATCTTTTGACTGGGTAGGAGTGTTCTGCTTAATTCAGATACTCTGTCCATCACCACCCCCTTTTTGAATCGTTTTGGCCACCACAAGTGTGGAAGGGTATGCTCAGATGTGAGTCCCTTGCTCACTGCACCATCAGGATTCAAGCAAGCCGGGCCGAAGACGGCTGTAATGCCAGAAACCGGTCCCCGGAAGCTTGTTTCCTTTCCAGGAAAGAATTGGCTTGGTAGTTTGGTCTGCCCTGTTCCCATGATGCACTGGGCCAGGGTCAGACTAATTTGCATGTAGCCAGGTTCTGAACTGGGATGGTGCAGTGAGCTAAAAAACGGTGATGGATCAAGCCCTGATCTTTTGACTGGGTAGGAGTGTTCTGCTTAATTCAGATACTCTGTCCATCACCACCCCCTTTTTGAATCGTTTTGGCCACCACAAGTGTGGAAGGGTATGCTCAGATGTGAGTCCCTTGCTCACTGCACCATCAGGATTCAAGCAAGCCGGGCCGAAGACAGCTGTAATGCCAGAAACCGGTCCCCGGAAGCTTGTTTCCTTTCCAGGAAAGAATTGGCTTGGTAGTTTGGTCTGCCCTGTTCCCATGATGCACTGGGCCAGGGTCAGACTAATTTGCATGTAGCCAGGTTCTGAACTGGGATGGTGCAGTGAGCTAAAAAAACAGTGATGGATCAAGCCCTGATCTTTTGACTGGGTAGGAGTGTTCTGCTTAATTCAGATACTCTGTCCATCACCACCCCCTTTTTGAATCGTTTTGGCCACCACAAGTGTGGAAGGGTATGCTCAGATGTGAGTCCCTTGCTCACTGCACCATCAGGATTCAAGCAAGCCGGGCCGAAGACGGCTGTAATGCCAGAAACCGGTCCCCGGAAGCTTGTTTCCTTTCCAGGAAAGAATTGGCTTGGTAGTTTGGTCTGCCCTGTTCCCATGATGCACTGGGCCAGGGTCAGACTAATTTGCATGTAACCAGGTTCTGAACTGGGATGGTCCAGTGAGCTAAAAAACGGTGATGGATCAAGCCCCGATCTTTTGACTGGGTAGGAGTGTTCTGCTTAATTCAGATACTCTGTCCATCACCACCCCCTTTTTGAATCGTTTTGGCCACCACAAGTGTGGAAGGGTATGCTCAGATGTGAGTCCCTTGCTCACTGCACCATCAGGATTCAAGCAAGCCGGGCCGAAGACGGCTGTAATGCCAGAAACCGGTCCCCGGAAGCTTGTTTCCTTTCCAGGAAAGAATTGGCTTGGTAGTTTGGTCTGCCCTGTTCCCATGATGCACTGGGCCAGGGTCAGACTAATTTGCATGTAGCCAGGTTCTGAACTGGGATGGTGCAGTGAGCTAAAAAACGGTGATGGATCAAGCCCTGATCTTTTGACTGGGTAGGAGTGTTCTGCTTAATTCAGATACTCTGTCCATCACCACCCCCTTTTTGAATCGTTTTGGCCACCACAAGTGTGGAACGGTATGCTCAGATGTGCGTCCCTTGCTCACTGCACCATCAGGATTCAAGCAAGCCGGGCCGAAGACGGCTGTAATGCCAGAAACCGGTCCCCGGAAGCTTGTTTCCTTTCCAGGAAAGAATTGGCTTGGTAGTTTGGTCTGCCCTGTTCCCATGATGCACTGGGCCAGGGTCAGACTAATTTGCATGTAGCCAGGTTCTGAACTGGGATGGTGCAGTGAGCTAAAAAACGGTGATGGATCAAGCCCTGATCTTTTGACTGGGTAGGAGTGTTCTGCTTAATTCAGATACTCTGTCCATCACCACCCCCTTTTTGAATCGTTTTGGCCACCACAAGTGTGGAAGGGTATGCTCAGATGTGAGTCCCTTGCTCACTGCACCATCAGGATTCAAGCAAGCCGGGCCGAAGACGGCTGTAATGCCAGAAACCGGTCCCCGGAAGCTTGTTTCCTTTCCAGGAAAGAATTGGCTTGGTAGTTTGGTCTGCCCTGTTCCCATGATGCACTGGGCCAGGGTCAGACTAATTTGCATGTAGCCAGGTTCTGAACTGGGATGGTGCAGTGAGCTAAAAAACGGTGATGGATCAAGCCCTGATCTTTTGACTGGGTAAGAGTGTTCTGCTTAATTCAGATACTCTGTCCATCACCACCCCCCTTTTTGAATCGTTTTGGCCACCACAAGTGTGGAAGGGTATGCTCAGATGTGAGTCCCTTGCTCACTGCACCATCAGGATTCAAGCAAGCCGGGCCGAAGACGGCTGTAATGCCAGAAACCGGTCCCCGGAAGCTTGTTTCCTTTCCAGGAAAGAATTGGCTTGGTAGTTTGGTCTGCCCTGTTCCCATGATGCACTGGGCCAGGGTCAGACTAATTTGCATGTAACAAGGTTCTGAACTGGGATGGTGCAGTGAGCTAAAAAACGGTGATGGATCAAGCCCTGATCTTTTGACCTGGTAGGAGTGTTCTGCTTAATTCAGATACTCTGTCCATCACCACCCCCTTTTTGAATCGTTTTGGCCACCACAAGTGTGGAAGGGTATGCTCAGATGTGAGTCCATTGCTCACTGCACCATCAGGATTCAAGCAAGCCGGGCCGAAGACGGCTGTAATGCCAGAAACCGGTCCCCGGAAGCTTGTTTCCTTTCCAGGAAAGAATTGGCTTGGTAGTTTGGTCTGCCCTGTTCCCATGATGCACTGGGCCAGGGTCAGACTAATTTGCATGTAGCCAGGTTCTGAACTGGGATGGTGCAGTGAGCTAAAAAACGGTGATGGATCAAGCCCTGATCTTTTGACTGGGTAGGAGTGTTCTGCTTAATTCAGATACTCTGTCCATCACCACCCCCTTTTTGAATCGTTATGACTATGACTGTGTCATGAATGATGTAATATGTGACATCATCAGCAGTGGATTGCAGGCGCAGAGTTATAGTTAGTACAACAAACTATAACAGAGGAATTTCAATGGTTTTGTACGAGTGAAATGTCCAGCGAACTATAACACCCCTAAAACCTGTGGTTTTTTCAGTGAATTGCTAAGGGTTTTTAAATGCTAATTCCTAACTATAACATGTCTGAAACCTATGGTTTTTCAGTGAATTTCAAAGGTTTTGTAAATGACAATTTTTAAACGTATTAATTGTTATATTTATTTGCTTGATTTACTACATTTTTTAAACTATTTATTTTTAGATATTTTATTTTTTAAATTACATTATAATTACATTATACATTACATTACAAACTATACTTTCTCAAAATGAATTACTTTAGTTTAAATACTTTGCAAATAGGCAATAGAGGTTTAAGTGCAGTAGTTACAGTTGTTGCAAATCAATGGGCAACTCAATTTCAAACACAATGCAACATTGACCTCAATGTGAATTTCAAGTTAAATGCAATTAGTTATTTTATGGATCACTTTTCTAACCACAGGACTGAATCCTAGATTCAGTCCTTGGACATCCCCTGTAAACAGTTGAGTAAAAGCGTTTTGGTTACAGCAGTGATTTTAAAGGAATATTATTGTATTTTAAAAGTTGACACTTAGAAACTTTTTCACATAGAATCACCAATGTTATCCTATGGGAGGAAATTCACTTAGCAGGTAAGTAGTGTTATCGTTACTTTTTCTTACTCAGTGGTGGATCCTGGATCCAGCACTGGTGCATCTCCTGTAAACAGTTGAAAAATGTGTTTAAGTCATACAGGCGATTTTTAAGGAATATTTTTAGTTTGTGAAAATAGAAACTTTTTGGGTGAAAACCAGACAATGGATTCCTATGGAAGAAAATACAAGTTACTGGTAAGTACGGTTAGAATTACTTTTCAGGGTCAGTGCTGGGCTAAAAGATGCAGCACTGGGTTCTCTCCTGATAACAGGTGAGTAAATCGGAAATTGTTGTTCGGATGATTTTAGGTGAATATTTTAAAATTCCAAAACTCCACATTTAGAAACATTTCCAAGTAAAACCAGTCAATGTTAGGCTATGGAAGGAAATTCAAGTTACTGGTAAGTATGGTTAGAATTACTTTTCAGGATCAGTACTGGGCACAAAGATGCAGCACTGAGGTCTCTCCTGATAACAGGTGAGTAAATCGGAATTCGGAGTTCTGCTGTATTTATAGGAATATTTTAAAGTTCCAAAACTCCACACTTAAAAGAATTTCCAAGTGAAACCAGTCACTGTTACCCTATGGAAGGAAATTCTCTTACCAGGTAAGTAGTGTTATCGTTACTTTTTCTTACTCTGTGGTGGATCCTAGATCCAGCACTGGTGCATATCCTGTAAACAGTTGAAAGAATGCGTTTAAGTCATACTGGCGATTTTTTAGGAATATTTGTAGTTTGTGAAAAAAGACACATAAAAATTGTTCAGGTGAAAACCAGACAATGGATTGCTATGGAAGGAAATACAAGTTACTGGTAAGTACGGTTAGAATGACTTTTCGGGGTCAGTGCTGGGCTAAAAGATGCAGCACTGGGTTCTCTCCTGATAACAGTTGAGTAAATCGAAATTCGTAGTACATCCAGTAAGTGCCACAGAGCTGCGTAGCAGATAGATGTAAAAAGGGGCACGGCCTGCACCACCTATCTGCAACGCAGGGCAGTGGCGCTTCCTGGAAGCACCTGGTGGGCTACTTGGCCCCCATGGTCCCTCAGGTTTGAAGTGGAATTTTTTCCCGAACTTAAAACGCGCCACAGGGCGTGTTTGCACACATCACATCAGGCCCCGCCCCCTCCCTTTACCACTGTGTAAACGCGCCCTGTCACCGTTCTAAGTTGAGAGATTAAGTCCGCTTCAATCCTAAGGATCCCTAGGTTCAAACTGGCCCTCTAGGTACCTCCAGTAAGCGCCACAGAGCTGCGTTGCAATAGGTGTAAAAAGGGGCATGGCCGCTGAACACCTGTCTGCAATGCTGCTCCCTGGCGCATACTGGAGATACCTGTTGGGCTATTTGGCCCTCAGGAACCCTCAGTATTGAAAGAGAATTAATTCCCCAGCTTAAAACGCGCCACAGGGGGTTGGCCTCCGGCCGCGATCCTGTTTTTTAAAATATTTTTTTTAAGAAGGAGCACTGTGTATCCCCCCTTCTTTTTCTATTTTTTTGGCCCTGGGGACCCCATCCCCCGCGGCCTGCCCCCAATTTTTTTATTTTTATTTAAAGCATTCCTCCTCCTGAGGCCATAATCTGTCCTGGGACCCCATCCCCTGGGGCATGGGCCATTTTTATTTGGAGGGGGGCTGCCTTGCCCCCCTCCTGTGGCCACTTATGGCCCTGGGGACCCCATCCCCCGGGGCCGGCCCACTACGTTGGGGACTGTCAGGAGGTTCCCAATTCCCCCACGCTCCCAGCCGGCTCCCCGAATCCCGCACTTCCTGATTTGGAGTGTTGACAGCCAATTAGCATGCAGCTCATGCACGGCAGGGTGCGCTTAGGATGCGCGGATCCAGCGCAGCCATAGATATATATATACTTTTAACTGTAAATTTCTCAGTAACTACTGAACAGATTGACACCATTTAATCAAAAGGCATGAGTCTGAACTGAGGACTACCTCTTCGCCAAATTTGGAGTAATTCCGTTCATCAGTTCGGGCTGTAGCTGCAGCTAAAGGTCCTATGGGAAATTGCATGGGGAAAACATGTTTTGGGACCCACCTTTTTTCTCGGCCCCCGCTACACGAATCATCCCAAGACTTTCAGGATAGGAGCGGACCGGCGCTGACCGTAAGTTTTGAAAATTTCGCGAAGATTCATCAATCGGCGCCAAAGTTATTGGGAATAGAATGTTGCGGATTTCCTATGGAAAATAGGTCCTAACTATAACTACCTTCTGGTGACCGCCAGCAGGTAATATATATATATATATATATATAGAGAGAAAGAGAGAGAGAGAAAGAGACAAATACATCCATTCATGGATCTACTGTGCAATAGGGGTGAAAGATAATGCAATCATATTTTCAATAAATATGCAGAATTTTTGAGAGCATTATTTGGAATTTCACACATAATGCAAAATGTTCTTGGACAGTTTCTCCGATGACAACGGAACACGAGATAATGGTAGCAGACTAGGTTGAGGACACGTTTTACTCTTCTCCTGAGGCAAGTATGCTTGAAGCAGTCTCATGCAGGTGAAAAAAAACATGAAATTGCAAAACGTTTTGAAAACTCAAGATTTTGTCAGATGTTGCCTATGTAAAAAAACTTTTGTCTGGGCAGAAAATAGTTGATTCAACTGAGCAGTCAAGTCCGCTCTTCCGTTCACTTATCCACCCATGCATTTATCATTTATTCATTCATTGGAGGAATGTTGTCAGCGTCAAACAATCATTCAACGATTTTTGTCCCAAACTGGCATGTGTTTGTAACATCAAGGGGCAGATTTACAAGCCCCTTGCGCCTCATTTATGCCGCCGTTGCGTCAAATCCTGCGCCATAGTGCGGGGTACTTACAACGTGACGCATCTGGGAGATGTGTCGCGTTGTAAAGCCCTGCTCCACATGTAGACGTTCCTGCACCAGAACGCCTCCTAAAAGTGGCTGAGTGAAATCTACAACATTTCGCTCAGTCACTTTTAGGCCCATGCTGCGTCAAAACCCTGCGCCTGCCTGAAGCAGGTGTAAGGATTGACGCAGCATTAGCTAGTTAGGGCCCCCGGAGCATTGCTGGAGCTGCGTCACGCTTGCGACGCAACTCCAGCAATGCATCACGCATCTGTGCCGTTTTTGCCGCATCCAGGGTGACGGAGCTGCGGCGCACAAACACTGGCGCATCCCTGCTGATATGCAGGGATGCGCCAGTTATTTTAAATATGCACCAAGGTATCTGAGGAAACATACATTTCTAGTTTAACAAGTGTAAGTCACGAAAGATATACTTTTCCAGTAGGCTCTCTGCGACATTGAGCAAAGTCTAAGCATGGTCCTTTGTGCCACAGCATGCTGGTAGGTTTGCTGGGATGCATGACAGGGAAGGTGAAGGGGCAGGTGTGCTACACGGAGGAGGAGGGTTCTCATTGGACAGGAGCCCTCCCGGCAGGAGCAGGTGCTGCATAAACCCTGGCTGCTTCTCAACCCCAGAAACATTTCACCATCTGCAGCCCACTTAGGGAAAGAACGCGCAGCTGAAAAGTTCACTGCCCAGCACCTGTGGCGATGCACTTTACAAAGCACAGCTGCACACAGCATCCAGCAATCACCGAGCGACTAATGCGCTCCCAGCAGTCGATATCCCCATTAACAAAGCTATTAAAATCCACAAACAGGAACAATAATATCCCGCGTGCCGCCCTCCCAAGATGCCCTCACTGACGTCACTCGAATGTTCCCAAACACTGTCTCCCGGTACAGGCCAGACAAAGGCTTGTTTTTTTTCTTATCACAAGTTTTGTGCTGTCTGAAGGACCCCTGCAGATAATATAGATGTGTGAATGTTTTTGACAATCTGCAGAAGCAATGTCAGACTGAATGAGCTTCTCCCAGGAGCGGATAACACCGGATTCACTCCGGAAGATAAAAAAAAAGTACTCAAGCTCTACAGAGAAAAGGTCTGGCATTAGCCAAGAATTTGGAAGTTTACTAAAATTATGTGGATGGATATGAAATTTTTACTAACCTTTATGGGCTTTTAACGTGCCTTTGTACATCCACTGGTCTGTTTTATTTGTGCCAATCTCAGATGTATCGCCCACTACTGCAGAGGGCAAAGGTTCAGCCCCCTTCAGCCATTGGCTAACTACACTGTGAGTGACAGCAGGCTGGCCATTCATGAGGAGTGCGTTTATACACAATGTAGTTCCCTTCAGGACCAGGGAATTCTGTACCATAAATGTAAATGTATGAAACTTATATAGCGCAGGACTTACCCTGGGGCATCTCCGCGCTTGCTTAGGGAACCCGTCCTGGTATTCCCCTGTGAGAAACCCCAGCAGGGTGTCCACAAGGTGAAAGCCAGGCATCCCGCCGCGAGGGGCCGATGTGGAGATTAAGCAAGCTATTGCCCAGAGTCGCAGAGTGTGACCCCGTGAGTCGAGTAGGCACCGGAGCAAGAATTGTCGAGACCGTGGAATTTATGAGCCCGAGACCCGCCGAGGCGGGGAATCGAACCCTGGTCCACGGTCGATCTCAGATTCCGGGTCTGCCGCCTCTAACCACTGAGCCACACTTCTCCACTGTGAGCTTTTTGAGCTTTTTTGTTGTTGCTTTTAACCAATGCATATTGGCAAGTGTTCAGCAGCTCCCCAAGTGATATAGGCCCTCATTACAATGTCGGCCAGACGCTCGTATTGGTTTGGAAACTGCCTGACAAGTAGTCGACAGTTCCATCTGACACATTAGGATGCGACTGCCCATGAGGCAGCCGGAAACATACATTTTTCCATTGCGGCTTGTGCTGTGGCCAGAAACCCAGGTGGTGCCTGGCGCACGGGGTATGGATGTTTGGGGGGCACCACGGGTACCCCCCAGGCCTCATAGCAAATCGGGGGCCTTGCTAGCTCCCTTTTCGACAGCCTTTCCATGTCGGAACTGCCAACATTGAAAGGCTGTCGGAAAGGGACACCCTAATCCCTATATATAATTCCAGATTTGTAAAGCACGAACATATCACCCCTAAGGGTATACAGGTGCTGGGGCCGTCGGGGAGATTAAGTGAGTTATTGCCCAGAGTCACATGATCCTGAGCTCAGCTGCCACCGGCTCCGGGATCGAACTGTGACCTCCTGCGTTCTGGAGTCAGCCACCCTGGCCGCTGCACCACACCTCTCTCCCTATGGCGTGGCCTCCGCAGGCACTGTCGCCAACTGGATTCTTGATCCTGTCGTAGGCGACGGTCGGTCCTTACGACAGTCCCTCCGCTGGCATCGTTCTGACCGCCGGCATCGTAATCTGGTGGTTAGACCAATGCTTTGGATGTCAGACGGACTGCCACCAATGGCCTGTCGGTAGCGACCCGGCATTTCTACTTTCATTTCCTTTCATTTGGCAGCATTTCAAAATATAAAAGACTATTTCAAAGTACTTGCTATTGTAAAATTGTTTACCTGGCTCCAAGGAATATGCAGCTATTTATAGAAGGCATCAAAAAGTGATTTGTATAAGCGACTACAGATAAATCACCGACATAACTTACCAAGCATAAATACAGCCAATATGTTTTACGTTTTCAATGTCAATGCACACAGAATCATCTATGCCGACAATCTCTTTATTTTATTTATTGAGTTTTGTATAGAGCAAACTTGACCCGAAGTCATCTGAGCACTTTACAGAGTTAGCACAGCAGCAATTACATAAAAGGCAAATAACAGTACATTGTAATCATATGAAAAAGGAGAATACAATAGAAAGCAGGATATGTGAACAACATAGCACCAATTACATGAGTTACATAAAAGGCAAATAACTACATAATAAAAGTATAAAGAGAAGTCTGCTATAGACTGTAGGATATGTGAATGAAATAGCAGCAATTATACAAGTTAAATTAAAAGAGTAAGTAGATGTGCATAGTAATCGCTAAAAAAGAAGTATACAATAGACAGTAGGATATGCAAACGATATAGTTCTGCGGTAGTTATGGTAGGGAGATGCGGAGGTGGGGAGAGTAGGCACAGTTTTTCCCCAAGGCAGTGGTACTCAAATTGTAATGGAGGGTGGGGAGTAGGAGCATCAGGAAAATCAGATTGTTTAGGGGGGACGGGTTTAGGTATTTATTAATAAGAAGAAGATTAAGTTTCTTCTTGATGTGAGGGAATGTGTGATTGCCACTTAAATCTTGAGGCAACGAGTTTCAGATTCTGGGAGCGTCCCCGAGAAGGAGCAGGTGCTTGATGTTTCTTTCTTGAATTTGGGCAGAATGAGGAGTAGACTGTTGGAGCTTCGAAGAGGTGTCTTTTGGCCAGCTTTTGATAGTTGGTTTGTAAGGGAAACTGGGTTTTCCATGTAGAGAGCTTTGTGGGTTATGCAAGCAGTTTTGAATATACATTTTGCCTCAATTGGTAGCCAGTTGACGTTCTTGAGAGTGGGAGGGATGTGGTTGAAGCGACTCCCAGACAGTAGTCTGGCCGCTGCATGGAGTGCAGCTTTCAAAGAGTCTCAGTGTGTTTTTGAGGCACCTATGATAGTTATGTTACCGTAGTCCAGTATGGAGAGCAATGAGGATTGTACCACAGTCTTTAGGTCTTCGATGGGGATGAAGGATTTTATTTTCTTAACGTATTTCAACGTGTAGAAGACACTTTTAGCTGAGGCATTAATATGCTCTTTCATGGTCAGGTTTTTGTCGAGTGTAATCCCCAGAGATTTTACAGAGTTGGAGATTGATATTTTGCAGTTTAATGCAGTGAGGCTGTCAAGCCAGATATCAAAAGGGAAGGAATTTTCTTTTAGTCAGATGAACAGGAGTTCGGTTTAGTTGGGTTTAAGCTTAATATGGTTGTTGGTCAGCCAGGATTAAACTGTGGAGAAAGTGGTCTTTAAGTGATGGCTGTCTTTAACTGATGAGATTTTAACGTAGATTTGAGTGTCTTTAACATAGATTTGAGTGTCATCTGAATAGAGATGATAGGCAATTCTGGCTTGTTTCAGGATCATTGCAGGGTGTTTCATATAGAGATTGAATAGTGCAGGAGGGAAGGATTGACCCTTGCAGAACTCCTTGTGAGATTGGAGTTGCTTTTGAGGTGGAGTTGTTTAATTTGATTAGCTGAGAGTGTTGGTTCAGGAAAAAGGCAAACTACATAAGGACTGTTCATTTGATGCCTGTTCGCTGTTTGAGGGTGTATAGGAGGATGTAATGGTTAACAGTATCAAAGGCATCGTCTGTGAAGTTCAGTATTGCAGTCTCTGTGCTGCAGCCTTCCCTGAACCCAGATTGGAAGGTGTTGTGCAGGTTGTATTTTTCAAAGTGGTTGATGAGTTGTGCCAGCACAAATTTTTCGATGAATTTGGTGAGGAGGGGGATGTAGGTTATAGGTCTGTAGTTGTTAATGTCGTTGTCAATGTCTGGTTCTTTGATGAGGGGTGGGAGGGAGTTCGGCATGGAGCCACTCAAGAAGGTAGAGTTGATGATTTTGGTCCATGCAGAAGAGATGATGCGACTGAGATTTTTTACAAGCATAGCAGGGAGGGGGTCAGAGATGTGTGCTGTTGACTTCATGCAGGCAACTAGACTGAGGACTACTTCTTTAGGGATATAATCGAATTCGGTCCACGTTGCATTGTTTTTCAATTGCAAGGGGTTGAGGTTGAAGTTCTGGATTGCTGAAAGGGGGAGCTTAGGCAGAAGCCATTAGTAGGGGATAAGGCCTTGTGTTGACCCTCTTTGCGAGGGGGTATTCATGGCCTGGGTATGGAGGTGGGTAGGTCGAGAAAAAGTTCGATGTTGGTTATTTTTCAGAGAAGAATGTTGCAAACTCTTTGAAACACTTAGGGGTCGATTCCGATCCGGTAAAAGGCTCTCCGAATCGTCGTACGGAGCGTTTTTTTCCCCGTTCGAATCATACCCGTAAACGTCCCGTACGTACGATGAAGTACGATCCGTACCAGGAGCCGAACTCTGTACGAGTCGTACAGGACTCCGTACGACTCAAATCTCCGTACGAGTCTCACTCGGAACCCGCTGTACGCGACATCACTACGGTTCGCGGCTGGTTTTTACGACCCAGCAAGTACGATTCGTGTCGGGTACGCACCGTACGACCCTTTTCCTACAGGAGCTGAAAACAGTCGTAAACGCAGAGTTTACGCCGAAACAGGTACGGAACGCCCCCCCCCCCCGGGTACGGCGCGTACCCCTGCGATCATGGGGGGTTCGCGCCGTACGGTGTGTGTGTGATTGTGCGCTTTTTCGTACGAATCGCCCTTACCTGACGTGGACCGTACGAATAGCTTCCTGATCACCCGGTCTAGATCGTACTCGCCGAGTCGTACGGTGTGTGTACGTGTCGTACGGAAACGGCTCCGGATACGATTCGTACGGACGGGGATTTTACCGGATCGGAATGGACCCCATAGTCGAGTCATTGAGTGTTGAGGAAATTAGGTGGTTTGCTGTTTGATGATGTTGAAAAGGTCTTTCGGTCAATTCCTAGACTGGTCAGGTTGGGCTCCAAAGAAGTAGGATTCTTCTCTGAAGATGTGCTTTTTGTATTTTTGGCATTCAGCTCGGAGGATAGAGAGATCGGTTAGTGAGGGTTGTTGTCTCCAGGTTCTCTCAGCCAATCAGAGTTGTCCCCTCTTATTGTTAAGGTCTTTATTGGACCAGGATCTGGAAGGGATACACCTTGATTTCATGACTTTCAGAGGGGCGACTGTGTCAAGAAGTTACAATGATATACATAACACACATATGCATTTATACAGAGTGTTGGACTTCGCCCTTTCTGCAGGGTTATCCCCAAACTTTTTACTTTCACTCTCCTGTTTTCTGAACACGTTTTTGTCGACTTGTAGGACTCTGCTCACTTTACCTCTGTTAATCAGTGCTAAGGTGCTTGTGCTCTCTCTTTTAAATTTGGTAAAAAAGGCTTACACCCAACTGGCACATTTAATTTAATTGCAAGTCCCTAATAGAGTGGTACAATATGTACCCAAGGCCTGTGAATTAAACGTTTCTAGTGAGCAGGCAGCACCGATTGTGCCAACCACTTAAGTAGCCTTTTAAACATGTATCAAACCTGCCATTCCCTCCTGTGGGCAGTTTTTAACTGCCATTTTGACCTGGCATAATAAACCATTTGTCAGGCCCAGAACTTCCTTTTTAATACATTTATGTCACCTAAGGTTTGGCAAAACAGGCCACATACTTAAAGAGTTGGACATGTACTTTTAGCTTTTATATTTCCTGGGACAAAAAAACCTTTAAAATTGACATTTCTCAACTGCAAGGCATACATCTCCTAAAGGATAACATTTGGTTACCTTACTACATTTAATAAGTGATAGCTTTCAATTGGGAGCAGGTGGGAAGGTTGTGTTTAGTGTCAAAAGAATTGTAATTTAAAATTCTCGTTAATGCTAATGTTTGATTTTAGGTTACAATTTTGGGAAAATGCCACTTTTAAAAAGTTGGCATTTCATGCCCTACCTATTTCGTGCGTAGAGCCTCTTCTTGGGTCACATAATTGGGCGTAGTTAGTAGTTGGACTTTGTTTATTCCTCCCGGACAGCCACATAATAGAGGGGATTAGGTGTGCCTTGATGGACTATCAGCTGGCAGGATGGGGCGGAGCTAGTAGGTACAGCCCTGCTGAATATTCTGTGCCCTGCCTCCACACAAAAGACTTGTCACCACTGCATTCTTCAGGCAGCTAGCTTAGAGACAGGGCAGGCAGGAAACTTTAAGAACGTCAAAGGGAATTCTCTAGAAGCTTCTCCTACCTTAAAGAATGAACCAGGTATACCAATTGGACTCTCAGATTCACTATTTAGCACACTCTTGGACCAGTGGATACTACAGAATAAGGACTGCTGTGCTGCTCTGCTCCCAGCTGCCTGGTGCGCTGCTTGCTGAGGAGGAAGACTGGACCTTTAGCCTTCACCATAGGCTGAAATGACTCCAGCGGTCACTGACTGAGCTTCTGTTCTAAGCTACAGGGACATATAAAGCTCCAGAAGCTCCCAGCAACTTTCCAGCTGACCCACTGCCTGAACTCTGCTGACCCCTGCTGAAGTGAATTTCTGACCCCCAAGTGGTCCTGGACAGTTGGTATGTCACCAGGTCCTGGGAAGTTGGTATGGCACCATCCTCTCCAAAGAAAAGGAGAAATTCTGAAGATTTGGGCTTACATGACCACAAGGATGCCTGTTTGAGCCATTATCTTGCTGTCCGCACTGCCTGCCAACATGAAGCTCCGGTGAATCTGACTCGTCAACCCACAGCAACAGCAAGCGCCGCTCGGCAATGTCAGATCTGATCTTTGCAGAACAGCGTTAACAGCTCGCGTTGACCACCAAAGCAAAGTTCCAGCATCAACTGTCCACGGCGGCCCGCAGGATTTTTGCACTACAGCGAAGACCGTCAGTGAAGCCCAGCTTGCTCTACATGCTACATTGACAATCATCCTTGACACTCTCTCTGCTACTTGCTGTCTCTTTGCCGCAATTGGAATTCTTTGTGCTGGACTTTGAAGGTAATTCTCCCAGCAAGACTAACCTGGTCCCTGCAGACAGCCTGTGCTTTATTGCAGTCGGCTTGAACCTGAGACTTTCATCCAGTCTAGCACAACAAGATAGCCGTGAGTGGCACTTTGTGGTTTTAGGCACTTCATTACTTGAAATCCTTAAAATTGCATATCTCCGGTTCTACTGATTGGGTTTTTGTTATTTTGGCATCAAATAATTTGTTACATTGTACTCTATTCTTCTAAATTGGTGTGGGATTTTTCTTGAGCTGTATTATCACTTTAATACTGTTTTAAGTGCTGCATACATGTTTTATACATTACCTTTAAGTTAAGCCTGACTGCTTTTGTGCCAAGCTACCATAAGTATAAGCAAAGGTTAATTTATTGTTTGCTTGTGACTTCACGCTGACAAGAATTGTAATGCTACTTCAATAGGGATGCACCCCTCGCAACTAGTAACCTAATTTGCAACACCAAGTAACATGTGGGCTTTGAAGGTTCGAAAGTGCATTGCATAATAGGCCGTGCCAATCTGCTCCTCCTCATGTCATAATTGTGGCCCACTTGGTATGTTCTCCTATACAGGGGAGTCCAGTCAGAAGCTCCATGACCAGTGCTTTGCATGTTTTTAGATGTCCATCAACAGAGTTTCAGACTCTGATGGCAGTAGAAGTACAACCAAAGTGATGCTCCTTTCATCATGGGTGACAGCTGCAGCCATCACATGACTTGCATTTAAAGGACAAGAAGCTACTGATTAATTGATTGATCATTTGATTTACTTAGTGCAATTTATAATGCCTACACAACCAAGATACCTATTAGTAAGGTGAGTTTTAAAGCCTAATATATTTTGTCAAGGCATGTCTTCCACAATAATTAACTTAAACTCAATGACTCACAACACAATTTTTGTGTGTTGAAATTCATTAGGAGACATTTTTCAAAGCTTATTAGTAGGTGATGCAAACTTTTTCCAAATAATTATCAAATGGTGTGGTTTTCTAGCCAAATGAAGCTAGGAGTTTACCTCCCACCCTTGAAAATAACTGTTGGATTGTCCTTTTCTTTCTCACATTGAATGCAAATGAGCTAAGCTTACGCTAACCTAGGTTGTGTTTACATTGTACTCCATTACGCTAATAAACAGAGTGTTCCCAGAGATGTTTTCTCACTTTACCAAATCAAAGATGTTTCAACTGTCCCAAGTTAACACTATAAAATGTATTAATTGGGATGCTCGAATAAACTGTGAGCATGTCTTAAACTCCAATGTTATATTACATGAGAGAATCTTCAAATGTATTCTGTAGTAAATTGTTTCTTCTTGTTCGTTCCCTATTGGTGGATATCCCGAGAACCATATACCCATTCACAAAAGTAATCCGAGACACAATCCTAACTTTACGACTTTCGGTATTCACAAAAGGCTTTTAGTACTAGTAACTTTACTACTACTAAATGCCTTTTGTGAATACCGAAAGTTAGGATTTTTCTCAGTTTAGTAGTAGTTAAGTTATGAATCCTAAATTTACTACTACTAAATGCCTTTTGTGAATACAGAAAGTTGTAAAGTTAGGATTTTTCTCAGTTTAGTATTAGTAAAGTTAGGAATCCTAAATTTACTACTACTAAATGACTTTTGTGAATACCGAAAGTCCTAAAGTTAGGATTTTGTCTCAGATTACTTTTGTGAGTACCAAAATGTCTTTGTCTAATGAACCAACAACATCTGGTTCATGGTCTATAATAAGGACATGAAGATTCTGTACCAGAAGGGACTTTATCCCCTACTTTTACTAAGCAAATCTTTGCTGATTTTACTCAGTGTGACCTGTACGCTTTGCTGCTAAAACTTCGAATGGCATACTACATGTAACTATCTATTAATCTATATGGATCACTGACATAATATCGAATACCAAAATACAGACTTTCCAAAATATCGTTGACAAAATATAGAATGCAAAAATATCGAATTCCTGTCTACAACCAGGTAAGTACTAAAATATCGAATCAAAAATATCGTTGTAAAAAATATAGTTAGTCAAAATATCATTTTTTTTTAAATGTCTTAAAAGGAATTTAAAATTAATGAAATAATACATATAATTAACTAAAACATACTTAAATAACCTTAAAATTAATAAATAATTAATTTAAGTTAAAAACAAATAAACATACAATTTTATTTTTTAATACATATATATATATATATATATATTAACGTAATATTAATAAAAAAGTATACAATATTTTTACAGTAGGGAAAGCGTTGGATAGCGGGAGGATAAAAATTACTATTCCCACACCAGAGAGCGCAACAGTAGGGAAAGCGTTGGATAGCGTAGGGGTACAAATTACTATTCCCACTCCAGAGAGTGCAACAGTAGAGAAAGCGTTGGATAGCGTAGAGGTAAAAATTACTATTCCCACTCTAGAGAGTGCAACAGTAGGGACAGCGTTGGATAGCGGGAGGGTAAAAACTGCCATTCCGACTCCAGAGAGTGCAACAGTAGGGAAAGTGTTGGATAGCGTAGGGGTCAAAATTACTATTCCCACCCCAGAGAGTGCAACAGTAGGGAAAGCGTTGGAAAGCCTAGGGGTAAAAATTACTATTCCCACTCTAGTGAGTTTAACAGTAGGGAAATTAATGATTTAATATATTGATAAAAAAAAATTAAATATCAATACCAATAAAAAAAATTTTTTAAATGAATTACCAATTTAATATTATGTAATAATTAATCAATTAGAAATACAAATAAATATTAGTTATTAAAATTAATTACCTACTCATAATTAACTAACAACTAATTATTTTTCAATAACAAAAACTAATTAATAAAAAAAATACCAATTTATAATTAATTAACAGTAAATTAATTATCAATACACGAAATTTATTTTTAATATGTAATTAATTACAATTACATTACTTCCCACTCTATTCCCTATAAACCCACAATCCGCTGCAGAAAAAAATGAATACAATTGTCATAATTATCAATTAATCAATTAATACAAATTAATTACAAGTTAATAAAAATGAATCACCAATTAAAAATTAATTAACAATAAATTAAAAATCAATACCAATAAATAAATAACAATTATTTACTTAATTACAATTAAATTACTTTCCACCCTATTCCCCTATAAACCGACAACCCGCTACAGAAAATAAATTAATAACATTAACATTATCAATTAATCAATTATTAAAAAATAATTACCAATTAGAAATTAATTAACAGTAAATTCAAAATGAATACCAATAAATAAATACAAATATTTAATTATTTACAAATAAATTACTTCCCACCCTATTCCCCTATAAACCCACAACCCGCATCATAACTAAAACGCAAACTTAAATAAAAAAATAATTAGTCATTTCTAAAAATTAATATTTAATTTAATATAATTAAATTACTTCCCACCCTATTCCCCTATAAACCCAGAACCAGCTACAGAATTAAATTACTAAAAAATTAAATAACATAACATTCATTACTTAAAATAAATTACAAAAATAATATACACTTTTCACACATATACTAACATACAAAACACTTAAAAAAATTCGATATTATAAGCAATTCGATATATTTTAATACCTATATTATATACTTCGATATTTTGATTTTCTATATTTTGACAACCGATATGATATTACTTACCTTCAATTCGATATTTTTAACCACTATATTGTGTCCGTTCGATATTTTGTCCATTTGATATTTTTACTTTGATATTATGGCTATTCTATATTTTTTATTTGATATTATGTCTAGTTATCAATCTATACATACATAAAATTCCAAACAACAACTTTTGTCTGTCATTCGTACAAGAAATTTGCCGCTTCTATTCTCCAGCTTATCTTCTCACTACTAGAAACGGATCCAATCGGGGAGCACCAAAGTCCATATAGAAACTACACTGCTTCCAAGTGTAGCACTTGCCAGGCCCCCTGACCTGAATTTTAGAATGTTTGCAAGCCAACATATCTGGTAGCAGAAATGATGTTTTGGATTGGAGCCAACTTGAAATTGGCCTACTAATTGGCTACAGAACTGAGTACTACATCTTCATGGTCCAGATGGTTTTCCCCAAGAAAAAACAGACCCAGCTCCAACCTGATCCTGGTTCTGAAAAGACGAGGAGCCGGAAGGGAAACAACGTGAGTATCAATAGGTATTGCATGCATGCGAAAATGAATCAGTTGCAAAGTGGGTGCTTTGTGGTGAAATGCAGTGGGCGGATTTTGACAATAACTATTATGTGGCTTTTATCATTGGCTTTGCTGGAACAATAATTTTTCTTTTTTATGGTATTCTTGAACGTTTTAGATGATTGAACCGCTGGATCGTTACCCATATGGTATAAAGATTAAGAGTGATACCTCAAGCTGGGGCATTAAATTGTTGCACTTGCCTGCAAAGGCGAGGTGTGCTGTGAGGCGCTATTAGTTACACCAAGATAGAGACATAATTTCTTCTCACACGAGTGTACTAACTGAGCTCAGTGGTGGTTCGATACTTAGTGCACAGGAGTGAATGCACCGATTATAGTGACTCTCGCAAGTCGAGGGCTCACTGTTGGGTGAAAGAAGGTAGAATTCTCAATATTGTAGAAATCTCTTGTTTAGCGGAAGCAGGCAAACTGCTATAAACTAGACTGAATCATGACCAACTCCCAATGTATGAGCCCCGCAGAGCTTCCCCCAGGACCTAGACTAATTATGGCTCTCCTGAAAGTTCCTAAATCTAGTGCTCTACAAAATCCCTTCAATTCAATGCAGACGCAGGAAGGTATTCCACATCCGTAGGCGAACCACAAAGTATCTCAAATGCCAATGATGTCTCAATGTGGACTTGTCCCTGCGATGTTTGGGACTTCCACAGGTTTCAACCAGGACTAATGACAGTGCCTGAGGGGGTAAGGAAGAGTGCGTACTTGGCACAGCCCTAGAAGTGGATCAGAGTGGTCCATATGTGGACGGAGAGGTTAACTGACATCCCGTATCTTTTCTAATAGACAAAGGAGCCATTCGTTCATTGGTTAGAACAGTTAAGATCCTGTAGTGAAGTAAATGATGATCATGGCCCCGTAGGTTCTTGTAATAATAGGTATTTATTGAGTGAGGTAGTACAAGGTGGTAATTTATAAATATTAAGATAATAAGTAAAGTAAAATCAAGCAAAGCAAACCCCACCAGGAGCTGTCACCTTTCAGCTCAGTCCCAAGCTCCCAACTGACTAGAGCTCAGATCCCAACATTCTAATATGTCATCATGAATAATTGCATTCCAAATGATGACAGCTGTGAATAAGCTGGAAAGCCAACACTAAAGTTCCCTAAGCTGCCCCTTTAGGGAAAGGAAGTCCGTTACATGCATTACAATCAACAGTGTACCAACCAAATCTCTACTCCTGTTCTAGTAAGAAAAGGAGATATCAGAGAACAACAGTAGTTTGTGATTTGTGGTTCTAGCCCCGTAAACCTGTTGGGCCGAGATCTTCTTTGCAAACTCAACTGCGTCTCTATTACAAGCAGGGTGGGGTCTGAATTCAAATCCAAGCAGCCAACGCCAAATTTAAATTACAGTCTCCGGAATCTGTTGTCAGGTTAAAGTCAGTCATTACAAAGGAAGACTTACCAGTGAATTTGAGAGAAGCAGTTGAGGCGGTCTGGTATTTCATAGGAAAAGAGATTGAGTTGATTAAAGGTGCTAATCACCTGAAGATCACTCTCTGACCTAATACTGTTTTTCCCCAGACTCGCTGTTGGACTTGGCCCTTTTGGCAGGTTCAACCCTAAACTTTTTGCTTTTGAAAGTGACCTGGTGTTAGTTGTTTTTGGCTTCTGCGCACTTTAACACTGTGTCCCAGTGTAAAGTGCGTGCACAATCTGAGTGTGTGTGGTGAGATTGGCCTGCCCTCCCATAGGAATGCATGGGGGATATATGTGTCCATGGTAGTTCCTGATGTGAGAGGAGTTTAGGGGCAAGTTTGGTATGTGCGAACTCGTGAGATTAAATGCTGCGCGGCGGTGTGCGCAGATTTAATGTGACTAGTGTAGAGGTGCCACTTCTAGAAGTTGGCATGTCTGTGTGAAGTGAATGTGAATTGCCTGTCTGGCTTGTGAGTGACATGGGCTGTCTGGTGTGCCTGGCTCCAGGAGTCAGGATGGGTCTGCCCGGTGGTGAATGAGGAGATCTGCATGTAGATGGGAGGGAGGAGTTGCACCTGGGACCTGAATAGGGCTGTGCCTTTCCTCCACAATGCTGGCTCCGCCCCCTGTGATGCGTCTGATGTCCTGTGGAAAAGTAAATTTTGCCATGTTCTGTGTCCCTACGCCCCATCCATCATATGTTATGTATGCATGACCAATATGCATATGTTATTCCCCATTTCTGATTAATGACGCAATTACAGTTGTGTCCACCTCTAATATGTTAGTTTCCAGTCCTCGTGAATACTACGAATATCAGGCCTATGTAAAATAATGTTGCCACGTTTCTCAGTGTGCACGTTATTCCATTATAAAGTCCCCGTTTCTAGGCCTCAAAAGGGCCCGGACCCTGGATTCAGCTCCTGTCTCCTGAAAGCCTCGCTGAGGAGCGATACAGCCCCCACCTGTATCCTCGACCTTTCACTTACTTCCTGCCTCGCACTGCCCGGTGCAGCCCGGCCCTGCCTCTAAGTCTGCCAAAAGTATGTTATAGTTCCAGCTATCAGTTCAGTCCTCCTCCTTTGCATTCCTAAGCTACTGAACTGCATCAATAGTTTCCGTCGTTGTCTAGCCTTCTCGTCTCCCTGTTAGAGAAATACTGTATTTAATGGTCATTTAGTATTCTTCATCACGCATTTCATGTAGAATAATGCATGGTCCAGTCTTAGAATCAAGTTAGCCTCTCCCCTCATGACTTCTAGTTTATATCAACATGTTCCCTAAACATTAGATACCAGATAGGGTTTAGGTACATGTCGCTCCGACCCTCCAGACTCTAGTCTCTGCTCCTAGCACAGAGTTCGTAGCCCCCAGCTTCTCCTAGTAACACGTCATTGCCAGTTTTCGCGCACCATTAGGTTAGAGGTCCCGGCTCCTTAGGTAGCCCCCTCCTATGTGTCCGCCCCTTCATGACATATTCTGTTACGTTTTACTTCACATGTCTAAGTAAACTCCCAGTTACACCTCTTTTTACTGTTATCTCTCGCGACTGCTACACGTCATGCCTTCTGCTCCACCCACTGCTACGCCTACTGCAATGTAATGCTATGTGTTTGCGTTATGTATATAAATGAATGTCTTGTTATTGAATGTTAGCGCGCTCATCCCAGACCAAGCCCCGGCAGCTGCTGGGCCTCTTTTCCCCTGTCATCCTGTTCCTATGCAGGTTGTCCTGATCCTGTCCTTATGCTGTAATAAACCTGCAGAAACTCCTACTACCTCGAATCTTGACTCTTATTTATTGAGCTATCTGTTATTCATTTATTCATCCAAAAATAGGGTATTATTTATTTATTTACCACATAATGGCGCCCGAACAGGGACTTGCCCTTTCCCCACGCGTCGGTGAAGCCACGCCGACCCCCTGACCCTCTGCAGTCGTGACGGAACCATACCGTGCACCTGGCAGATATTTCTGCTTCAAGTATCCCTCAGGCCCACGGAGGAGACGGAGGAGGCGGTCCAGCATCCGAACGAGACGGTGGAGGAACGCGGCGAGTCCCGACCAGAGCCCAAGCCGAGAGTCCAAGGTCCGAGGTATCCGGAGGTCCACCCGTAACTGAAGTCCGAAGTCCGAAGTTCGTCGTCGTAGTCCAGTCCCGTCCGAGGCCTTCCGTTCTTGCTGCCCGGTGAGTACCATTGCTGGGGTAGTGTCTAGACAGGGTCAGTCTAAATTGACTCTGGTCCGTGGGTTGGTGGTACCCAAGCTCACAAACGAAGTGTTCACCTAGGTGGATACGGGTCTTGATGTGTTCCTTTATGGGACCGGTATGTTCCGTACTGTTTCAGCAGTGCATCCAGTAACTCTAGTCTGTTCCGTTCTCGAGAATTCTGTTCTGTTTTCAGTATTTTCAGGTAGTATTCTGTTCGAACTGTTATTTATAATGTTGTTTAATGTATTTCCAATGTCGTGGTATGCCTGAATTGTTTCCCCAATTGTTATTGTTTTTCGTGTATTTGTATTGTGTTCCGATTCAAGTTTAGAATGCCGCTCTTTTCCAAGTTACGTCAGTTAAAAACTAGAAAGGGTCTGCTGGAAGCAGCAGTTCCTGTTCCGCCTAGGGACAGTCCAGGTCACTTTATGTATCAGAAACATGGCATAAGCGCCATATTGTATCTAGATTTATGGGTAGAGTATACCAAACAGTTAGAAGAAAAGTATAGATGGCCCGTATCGGGTACATGGGATGCCGAATGTATCATGCGAGTAGAAGAAGCATTATGGAAAAAGAAAGCCAGACAGTCACAGAAAGATGCCATCGAGTTATGGCGTAAGGAAGCTCATAAAAGAACGGAAAAGGAAGTCAGAAAGTCAGAGTTAAGTAGAGAATCCCAAGAACGAACCCAAGAAAGAGAATTAATCGAGATAGGTGAACAAGTTAAAGCCGAACAGTCAGACAGACAGAGGCATGCCCTTATTAAGGGTATGTATCCTCTCCTTGCCGAAGGCTCGCCAAAAGCGACCCCAGAGGCACCCAGTAATTTCCCGCCACCATTAGTTCCGACCAAGCTACGTCACAAACCGACCGCTGCTGATATTTTTATTTCGTCCTATTTGGACGACACAGTCCCAGAATATGCAAATCCTGTTCGCGCTCCGCTAGTCCCTGTAAATCAGGCACTTCCCGTTCCTCCAGACACCGGAGTACCTGTTACGGTACCCCCGGGTCAGCCTGCCATACAAGTTCAGCCCACGTTACAATTACCGACCCTGCAAGCACGAAGAATGTCAGTCGACGATTCTAGTCTAGGGGCCGCAGGAGGAGGTCCTCCTCAAACCCCGCCGCCACACAAACGTTTATCAGCACTCGAATTACATGCTCAAGCATCACAGCGTACTCCTAAAAGTAATAAGTCTGTTACAGAAATCAGACAAGCCCTTGCCGAATGTGTTTATGATCCAGTTCCAGGCGAATATAATATGGTTTTATATTCCGTACGCATAAGAAGGGTGACCGAGTATCTAGTCACCTTACCAAATATGAAAGAAGATCTAGACAGAATATATCGTTTCATCCGTACAGGGGATGATCCAGAAAGTATTGGCGAGATCATGTCTCAAAGGAAAGCCGAGATTCAGCTCATGATATTAAAGTTCCTGATCAATTGTCTAATAAGAGAACAAGATTACCCGTCTAAAGATCCCGCCGAAATGAGAATCCTGACAAGGTGGAGTGATAATATAGCCGAGGGTAAGCACAAGACCATTAGTGCCATGGAAAGTATGTACAAGAAAATTCGTAAAGAAATAGTAAGGTTACACGAACAGCGTAAAGCAGCACAAGTAAGTGAGAAAGAAAGTATCTCTGATCCTGAAGAGGAAGACGAGAATCCCGCCAGAATAGCGTATGTAGGGAAATCCAGATTTCCAGATCGCCATTTACGTCTAGAACCCAAGTCTATTTTTCATCATCCAGCACCAGAACGAGAGCCTTGTTCTCTAGAACAAGTATTTCAAGCTACCGATCACATTCTGAAATCACGAGTCGGTTATAGCGAGTTAAGCACCATGCATGAACAAGAATTAGCCCGATCAGCAGTCCGATGGATTACTGATTCTACCACTTTTCCAGACGAAATAGTGGCACAAATGTTTCTGAAACTGCCCCCAGCCGAGCAACGACTGGTGGGTATGTATATGATCCAGCACCTCATTACTCAGTATGAGGGTCAACACTCTGATCCAGGCCCGTTACACGATATCCTGAACGAGTTACTCCAGTACAGATGGAGAGGTCTAGGTACCGATTTAATTAGTGTTATTCTAGAACAGCGTCACAAGTATAGAACGTTCCTGAACCCGCATTTTGTTCACGTCTCACCCCCAGAAAGTAAACCATTCTACATAGACAGACAGAATCCGTTACGAGAAGTCCACCCAGTCCAAGGGACGGGTGGCGAAATGCAACGAGTGTTTGTATACACTCCGATTTCAAAGATGGAACTCCTCGAAATGAAAAAGCTAATTCCCTGTCATGACAAAGATCCAGCAGGGTTCCATAGAGAATTAAAAGACATGCTCCGTATGGGAGAATACACGTACCCAGATGTCATTAAAATGTTAAAGGTTCTGCTACCCGCAGGGGTGTATGAAAAGTTAAAGGAAAAAGAATGGGAGGTGGGAGAGAAAAAGATCGATTGGACAGCTCTAGAAGCTGAAGACAAGGCACGAGTACCAGGTACCGGTCTTGGAGATAAATGTAAAGAATTACCAGAATTATTGATTCAAGTTTTACCCAGATTATTGACAACTAGAAAAGAAGACTGGGATGCCATCTCAGCCTGTAAACAGAAACAAGATGAAGACATTAGTGATTTTTATTCTAGATTTGAGAAATGTTTCAGTATTAATAGTGGTCTCAAGACAAGTAGTGAGTCATACCCTCATCTTTTCGTTACCAAATTAGTCGAGAATTCAAGTCCACAAATTAAAAACCGAGTTTTGAAAGTCGAAAGCACCTGGCAAGCAAATACTCCGTCCCAGATGCTCCAGATGCTTCAGTATCACCAGAATAGAATCAGAGAAGAGCAAGAACACGAAAGAAAACGTATGAAAGACACGAAAATGAAAGTGCTAGTTGCACAATCTATTCCTCAAGACAGTCAGAAGAGGGGTCCGATTCAAGCCAGTCATCCTGCAGCTCCCGTTAAAGGGAACTGCAATTATTGTAAACAGCCAGGTCATTTTATAAACGAGTGTGCAGTTCTGAAACACAACATAGCTACTGGTAAGACTAAAGAAAGACCACGTCCGCCTAGACAAGAACAAGTTTCACAGATTCCTCAGTCACAGAATGCACCACAGACAGTTACAGTACCGCAGCCTATTGCTGCAACACAGCACGTTACATCGCAGATGTACCAGTATGCACAGTCTGAGTATCCAGAGTACCAGTCATATTCATGAAACAGCCTAGAGAGGGAGGTAGGCTTGCCTCTCATCGAGATACCTGTAGACCAAGAAGGTCCCTATGTACACAGTCAAGTATTAGGGAAAGACAGAAAGTTTCTGATCGATACAGGGGCAAGTAGGACCACAATTAGTCACGCCGAAGTTCCAGGGGCTCCGCTCTCAGGCTCAAGAAATGTTTCCCTTGGATTTTCAGGAAAACCCATAGTTAATGAAATATCTCAGCCAGTTACTCTAGAAGTAGGTCCATTGTCCCGTACTACTGATCTGTTACTTACTAAGGCATGTCCAGAAAATCTGTTAGGTATTAAGACACTGAAAGAGTTAGGTGCAGTTATTTGCTGTTCCCCAGAGGGAATACGTCTGTTCCTACGTGACTTTAAGGGTCACTATGTATTACGAGATTTTGATTCCAGATTGTCTAATGTTCCGCAGCATTTATGGGCGCAAGGTCCAACTGATGTAGGTTACATGCAAATCACACCCTATCGTGTGACTCTCAAACCAGGTGTAGTGTTACCCCGAATCAGACAGTACAGATTGCCACCTGAGGCTGTAGCAGCCTTATCCAAAATTATTGACGAGCTCATGGCTCAAGGAGTAGTTGTAGAAACTGACTCCAATGTATGCAATTCTCCGATCATTCCAGTCATGAAACGTACTGATCCAAATGCACCCCCAGTATATCGATTAGTGATTGATTTACGAGAGCTTAATAAATGTATTATTCCTCAGTATCCAGTTGTTCCAGACATTTCTTCCCTGTTAACTGCCATTGATTCCGAAGCCATGTTTTTCACTGTTATTGACCTCAAGAATGCATTTTTTAGTGTTCCAATTCATCCAGACAGCCAGTTTCTTTTCGGATTTTGTTTAAATGGAAGGAGCTATATGTTTACACGCGCTCCTCAAGGTTTCACAGAAAGCCCTAGTATTTACAGTCAAGCACTCAAGAGACAACTAGACAATATTCACATGCCAACTGACACTGCCCTGCTCCAGTATGTCGATGATCTACTGATCACAGCCCGTTCTGAACGTGCTTGCGAGCGAGCATCACTTACAGTTCTGTATTTTCTAGCCGAGATGGGGCACAAGGTGTCACCTTCAAAGCTTCAATTCTGTGTCCAGCAAGTGGTATACTTAGGACACTTGCTGTCCAAGAGGGGTAGGCAGTTGACACCCGACCGTATCCAGTTAATAGCGAATCTTCTCCAGCCCAGAACCCAGAAGGAGGTACGTGCTTTTATCGGCCTTACTTCTTATTGTAGACAATGGATTCCCCAGTATGCATTTCTAGCCAAGCCACTGATACAGTTAACGACACAGGAGGCAGCCGTATCGACTGTCCTCCCTTGGACATCTGAACATACACTTAGTTTCAACGAGTTAAAGAAAGCCCTATGCCAAGCTCCAGTTCTAGCTACACCGAACTACAGTAAGCCTTTTACACTTTTCGTTACAGAACGCGAAGGTACAGCATTATCTGTTCTTACACAAGATCAAGCAGGTCAATACAAGCCCTGTGCTTATTTTTCAAGCACATTAGATCCAGTCGCCCAGGCGTTGCCTGCGTGCCTCAAGTCAGTTGCAGCCACAGCACTAGCTATCAGACAAAGTGATTCCATAGTTTTAGGACATTCCCTGACGGTACAAGTTCCACATTCAGTAGAAGTTCTTTTAAACCGAACACAAACTCAGCACTTGACAATTGCACGTTTAACAGGTTATGAATTGACACTGTTCCAGCCACACATAGAAATTAGACGCTGCAATGTCCTGAATCCTGCTACACTGTTACCATCAGTTAGTTCAAATCCAGACACACATGATTGTGTGGAAGTAGTTAACGTTACGACAAAGCCAAGACAAGACCTGACAGACATTCCGTTACCAGATCCTGACCTGACACTTTATGTGGATGGTTCATGTATGAGAACTAGTACAGGAGAACTAGTCGCCGCATATGCAGTGACTACTGACACTGAAGTTATTGAAACACACCGTATTGATACCCTGTCCGCTCAAGCAGCAGAGCTAGTTGCTCTGACACAAGCCTGTATACACGCCAAGAACCTGAAGGTTAATGTTTGATGTCATAGATATTCAGTTACATGCTACTCCCGATGAAATCAAGAAATGGTTTGTACAAGGAGGGGTCCAGACAGATCAAGGATGGTTAACGAAGGGTAGAGCCACATGGTTTCTCCCCGATTCTATGGTTCAAGTTATTATCAATACCGCACATAGTCCAGCACATTTAGGAGAAAAAGCTATGTTAGACAGTATCCAGAACATTTGGTTCAACAAGCATTTACGAGCTGCAGCCAAGCAGAAAGTCCGTACCTGTATGATATGTTGCCAGTTTAATCCAGGTAAAAGTGTCCCGGTGGAACAAGGTGGTTTCCAGCCCCCTGACCACCCTTTTGAGGTCCTCCAGATGGATTATATTCAGATGGAGCGATGTCGAGGTTTCAAGTATGTCCTTGTAGTTGTATGCGCTTTGTCCAGGTGGACAGAAGCATATCCAGTCCCAGATTACACAGCCGCGACCACTGCCAAGCAGCTGGTTCGTGAATTCTTCCCTAGATACGGACTCCCTAGAGTCGTATATTCTGACAACGGCCAGCCATTCTCATCCGAACTCATGAAACACGTTTCCCTGTTGTTAGGGTACCAGTGGAAGTTCCATTGTGTACGCCATCCAGAAGCAGCTGGACTAGTCGAAAGACATAATCAGACTCTGAAAATCCGTATAGCAAAAATCTGTAAAGACAAGGGTGTGGACTGGTTAGTAGCTTTGCCAGTCGCTCTATTTTACATGCGTATGGTCGCACATTCCAGATCAGGTCTGTCCCCGTATGAGGTCGTATTCGGCCGCCCCCCTAACATGTGGGGTACTCCTAGACCCCGAAGTATTACCGATGTTTCATGTAATATGCTGACAGATTACCTAGCTTCCTTGATGTCTGCCCTCAACTCATGTCGTTCACAGGTTGCCGCCGCATTTCCAGACAATACCGAGGTGGCACCGCACGAGATCGTTCCAGGGTCGTTGGTGATGATCCGCAACTTTGACAGATCAAGTCCGCTGGAACCACGTTGGAAAGAGCCACGTCAAGTCCTCTTGACCACCCGAACTGCCGTCAAGTTAGAAGGCAGGAAGGGGTGGGTCCACCTCTCTCATGTAAAACTTTTCAAAGGACCAAAGCCAGACTTCAAAGACATTGCCAAGAACATTTCCCCGGATTCGAAGGATTGCCAGAACATTGTTTTAAAGGACTGTCCCGCACCAGACTTTATTACAACCCCTCCCTTGGTAGAGAAAACTCCGCAACAGGAGTATAAGTTAAAGCTCAGGTCTAATAAGTCAGCCAGTTTGATTGTATAAGTCCTCCCCTAGGTGAAACGGTTAGACTGTTTCTGACATGTATAAAATAGACCCCCATAGTGAGAGAGTCAGTCGAAGTTCACTGCAATGCATCGTTTTTCTAAGTTTCATATTATTTCTTAGCATAATGATTTCCTGCACCAGTTATGCTTTCTATCTGTGTTTTCCAGTTCCTCATGTAAATATGTCTGCTCATGCTACAGTAGAGCACACGTTTAGTGATCTGCCTCCTCACGAATATTCATACCGCCTCGCCATGCGTAATAACACATTCATCCGTATGTTACATTATTCACACCAGACCAGCAATGCCACTAATTGTTGGGTGTGTGGTCGACTCCCCCCTTTCCAGACATCGAAGGGAGTTCTGCCACTGTTTCCTTATCCATTTTCACACAATGGTTCGTGTGGAGCATGGTCCACGTTAACGTCATCCTCAACAGATATGTCTTTTCTTAACAGTACATGTTTCCCAGACAAGCAAGGTTTCCCCCATAGAACAGGTTTAGATCTAGAAAATGAAGTATATAATTTAGGAAATTATTCGTCGAATTTCATGGTTCTGAATGTTCAGTCTGATACTACTCCAGATTCACCCGCTATTTCAGTACTACCAGTCAAAGGCGAATTATGTGTCCGTAGTTATGGTTCTGTACATATAGGTCATAGTGAATGTACTACTGTTATCCAGTATAGTGACAGTGGGAAATCTATTTTTATAGCTTCACGTCATTCTTATTTTGTTTGTGGTCAAACTGCATATGTCCGTCTGCCCCTCGATTGGGAGGGAACCTGTTACATTGCTTTCCTACTGCCACCTGTTTTTCTAGCCCCACCTGATTATCATAGGAATTCTTTCTTAGTACACACTAGACACAAGAGAAATCTCCCGATTGTCGATTATACTGAAACCGCCGCAGAGCAATTCATTGATATAGATAAAGGTGTTTTCCCTTATTTAGGTACAGTTGTAAATAGTAAGTTAATTCGTAGGTTAACAAGAACCCTTGAAGCTGTAGTAGATGAGACTGCCTCTGCTCTAGGTAACTTAACTGAAGAACAATCCTTTATGAGAATTGTCGTTTTACAGAATCGTCTCGTCCTTGACGTCATACTGGCCGATAGGGGCGGGGCCTGTAGAATTCTCGGATCCAGTTGTTGCATTTTCATTCCAAATAACGCGCCGTCTGTTTATTCAGCTATAACCAGACTCCATAAAATTGCCCATCTGTTACATCAAGATCCAGGCACCTGGACATGGTCCGGTTGGTTCTGGAATGTAATTTCCGCATGGGGATGGAAAGTCCTGTCCTTTCTAGGTATTGCAGTAGCGATCATATTTAGCTGCTGCCTCTGTATACAATGTGGCCCTGCGATTTGCAGCATGTGTGCTACCTCTTGTATTCCTAGTCCCAAGCCCCGTTCTAAATCCCGTTCTAAGACAATTCGAGACGAGCAAATGGTACTGTATGAAATGATAGACGGTATCATGAATATTGATGTTTCCTGATGGAAACGTAGTGACAAGGAGGGAATGTGGAAAAGTAAATTTTGCCATGTTCTGTGTCCCTACGCCCCATCCATCATATGTTATGTATGCATGACCAATATGCATATGTTATTCCCCATTTCTGATTAATGACGCAATTACAGTTGTGTCCACCTCTAATATGTTAGTTTCCAGTCCTCGTGAATACTACGAATATCAGGCCTATGTAAAATAATGTTGCCACGTTTCTCAGTGTGCACGTTATTCCATTATAAAGTCCCCGTTTCTAGGCCTCAAAAGGGCCCGGACCCTGGATTCAGCTCCTGTCTCCTGAAAGCCTCGCTGAGGAGCGATACAGCCCCCACCTGTATCCTCGACCTTTCACTTACTTCCTGCCTCGCACTGCCCGGTGCAGCCCGGCCCTGCCTCTAAGTCTGCCAAAAGTATGTTATAGTTCCAGCTATCAGTTCAGTCCTCCTCCTTTGCATTCCTAAGCTACTGAACTGCATCAATAGTTTCCGTCGTTGTCTAGCCTTCTCGTCTCCCTGTTAGAGAAATACTGTATTTAATGGTCATTTAGTATTCTTCATCACGCATTTCATGTAGAATAATGCATGGTCCAGTCTTAGAATCAAGTTAGCCTCTCCCCTCATGACTTCTAGTTTATATCAACATGTTCCCTAAACATTAGATACCAGATAGGGTTTAGGTACATGTCGCTCCGACCCTCCAGACTCTAGTCTCTGCTCCTAGCACAGAGTTCGTAGCCCCCAGCTTCTCCTAGTAACACGTCATTGCCAGTTTTCGCGCACCATTAGGTTAGAGGTCCCGGCTCCTTAGGTAGCCCCCTCCTATGTGTCCGCCCCTTCATGACATATTCTGTTACGTTTTACTTCACATGTCTAAGTAAACTCCCAGTTACACCTCTTTTTACTGTTATCTCTCGCGACTGCTACACGTCATGCCTTCTGCTCCACCCACTGCTACGCCTACTGCAATGTAATGCTATGTGTTTGCGTTATGTATATAAATGAATGTCTTGTTATTGAATGTTAGCGCGCTCATCCCAGACCAAGCCCCGGCAGCTGCTGGGCCTCTTTTCCCCTGTCATCCTGTTCCTATGCAGGTTGTCCTGATCCTGTCCTTATGCTGTAATAAACCTGCAGAAACTCCTACTACCTCGAATCTTGACTCTTATTTATTGAGCTATCTGTTATTCATTTATTCATCCAAAAATAGGGTATTATTTATTTATTTACCACAGTCCCTAGCCTGTCCTGTGAATAGGGAGAGGGGCTGAGCACAACAAAGTGCTCCAGAACCAGTTGCATCTGGTTTTCCCCCTGCCCTGCACCCTTGAGACAAAGGGAATCTCTGTATAAGAAGGGGCTGTGACCTCATGTAAAGGGGGGCCTGCTGCTGCTGGGCACCAGGAGGAACCGCCACTGGGGACTGCCTCCCTGCTGGAGGGCCCTGTGAGTTGGCCCCTGGGCCCAGCCTTTGCCCCCCCCCTTCATTCAAAGACTTTCACTGGACCTAAACTCTAGTGCCTTGGAGCGCTTTGTCACTCATCCTGAAGAGCGCTCCATTTGTTTGCTTTGAAAGGCTCTCTATTTTTCTTGCTCCCGGAGCGTGTGGGGGCCTTGCAGCACCGAGCTGCCCTTCATTGGGAGGGAATCCCCGGGGAAGGGATTCCCCCGTTCTTTGTGTAAAAGCGGGTGCCTACCCTGCTTATTTTTATAGTTAAGTGCGCATGTGCCCACCCTGCGTCTTCATTTTGTTTTATAATTAATACGGGTGCCCAGCCCGCATTTTGGTGACCTTTTATCGCGGGTGCCCACCCCGCTTTATATTTTGATTTCAGAGGGAGCCTACCCCTCATTTTTCCCCGTGTTGCAGCCTGCCACCAGGAGTAACTTGGAGGGCCGTCGCGCTGCCTGCGGTGACCCTGAAGTACCGGGGAGAAAACAGGAAGCGGACGGGAGCCCACCCCGTGCTCCTGTACACTGGAGACAGCTCGCCCGGCTCGGAGAACAGAGTCGGAGCCGGCACCCGGGGCCGCCGAGAGTGAGCGAGAGCCCCGTGGTGCCCAGCAAGGAGAAGAGAGCGCCTGAAGGTAGAGGTGGGGCTCAGGTGTTAGAGGAGAGCCCCACGCTGCTCAAAGAAGAAAACCGGAAGCCGGTGGGAGTCCACCCCGCGCTCCCGTGTCCAAAGGAGGAGTGTGCAGACAGCGAGTGGACCCCTACCAGAGGAGAGTCCCTGCGTCCGGAGCTGGCTGCAGGGAGGCTCCAGACAACGACCAGAGAAGACCGCCATCCAGAGGAAACGGAGGGGGGGCACGAAGCACATTGCCAGTGCCTGCCCCCCCCCACGGCCAGACGAGACGAATGAGAGCCCCGCAGACAGCTGCAAGATAGCCCGGTAAGTGAGACGGGCTGGGGAAGGGCTCCATCTGTTCCGTAGTCCCGCTGGCCCAGGCAGTGTGACACTGCCTCTATCCTGAGCGGACCCGCCGTTGCGTGCCGCTCCAACGCATGGGGGCCTATTGATTTAAGAAACCCCAGTGAGGGGCCCTGAACCCGAGTGGCCCGTTTGCCAGTGGGCCGCTGCTATGAGCCCACAGTTGTTTTAGGGCCCGTGTCTGCCCCATAACCTACCGAACCTGAGTGGCTCCACCGGGGCATTCATTGACAGCGCCAGCACACTCTAAAGTACTTGGGGGCCAGTTTGCTCCCTCTACTTGGCGCACCCATATTTCAGGAGCCAGTTTGCTCCAGGGGGACAGGTTTATTTTCAGAGCCTGATGGCTCCAACATTGGCGTATTTGTTCAAGGGCGCACTGAGAGCCCTTGCCGCATTTTTCCCTACCTCACAGCTGCCCAGCAAGTAGTGGGCAGCTGCCACGTTAAGGCTGCTCTGTTTCTTTGTTGCTTTCGCTGCGTGCGCAGCCAGCCAGGACATTCTGGACATCGGGCATTTGAGCCCCTGTAGAAGGCCAGTTGGCCTGGGGAACAGTCCTCATGTGTTGTGCCCTCACTTGGGGTACACTGTTTATGCCTAATGTGATTTATGCGTAATGGGCAATGCCTTTATGCCTGTGATACCTCTAAATGTGTTTTCATGCTTAGGAGGTTGTTTTTCCTAGTATGGTTTATGCTAGCGAGTTTATGTTTACCTGCGTGACCTATGCCTATGGTGACTAGTATTGCGTAGTATGTTCCTACCTTTGACCAGTGGTTACTGGTTGTGTTCTACAATTGGTATTTTGTGCTACAGTTATTCTATCTGCTACATCTACTATTTCCACTAAGTGCTGATTCTGACAGTGGCCCACGTGGCCCTGTCAGGTGTAAATAATCCCCTGTAAATACTGCCCCGTGCCAGTTGGCGCAGTGTATCTGTGTGATTATGATCTAATGTGTTTATCGTAATACAAAGGCTATTTTTATATATAACCTTGTGAGGAGTTCCTTTTTGTGGCGTGCCTAGTGTGTTGCTGCTGTGTGTATGTGTTGCGCACACTCTTTACACATTGCCTCTGGGATAAACCTGACTGCTCGTGCCAAGCTGCCAAGGGGGTGAGCAGGGGTTATCTCGGCGTGTAACTCCCTTGCCCTGACTAGAGTGGTGGTCTCTGCCTGGCTTTGGCGCAAGCCTCAGCCAACCAGAGATCCCAATTCTAACACTCGCCTTTATAAAATGACCTCAGAAGCTATCTCCGCGATCACCCCTGTCATTATGAGCATGATAGAACAGGGCATCTTGAAGTAAGTTATCAGGAGACCA
This sequence comes from Lissotriton helveticus, assembly GCF_964261635.1. Taxonomy (NCBI): domain Eukaryota; kingdom Metazoa; phylum Chordata; class Amphibia; order Caudata; family Salamandridae; genus Lissotriton; species Lissotriton helveticus. The sequence continues at coordinate 1,956,817,306 of NC_136067.1, forward strand.
TGTAACTCCCCAATCATGGCCTACAGAAACCAAACAAAAAGTGGAGAATCGTTCAAGCCCCCTGAAAGATTAAACAAATTGTCATTCCAGGCTACCCTGTGGTTACAATCCCTGCTGTGATTCCGTTCCAAATTCCCCAAGAGGTTGATTGGTTCATGATCATTAACCTCTGTCAAGCCTTTTTTCTCAGTTCTCTTTGCATACCGGTTCCAAGAAAAGAAACTCGTGTGCTGTTGTGCTGCACAAGGGTATACCGAAAGTCCATCCTATTTCAATCAGAAACTCTAAAAAAAACTAGAGTCTCTGCAGTTACCATGCAGTCCAACCTTAATACAACATATTGGTGTTATTTTGATCGCCTTGATGACCAAGGAGGCTTGGAAACAAGACACCATTGTCCTGCTCAACCATTTAGGTGAGAATTTCTCTCCTGAGAAATTACAATACTGTCAGAAGGAAGTCATGTACCTGGGACATCAGATAGAGAAGGGAGCGAGGCAAGTGTCCCATGAATGTGTATAGACTGTCATTGAGATGAAATTGACAACCACTCAGAGAGAAGTGTGAATGTTTCTGGGCATGGTTGGTGATTGCCGACAATGGATCCCAAACTTTTCTTTTGTGATGAGGCCTTTAATGTGGCTGACGATCACTGGTGTCAATGACTTGGTACCAAAGGATGATGAAAGCATGGAAGCCTTCCAGCAGCTCAAAAACCTACTTTGTAGGGCACCCGCTTTTGAAATGCCAGACTTTATGAAAGAATTTGTACTCTTTTGCCATGAAAAAGATGGGTGTGTATTGTCTGTACTAACTCAAGCCTATGAGGAGACTAAGCACCCCAATGGATACTTTTCAGCTACACTTGATCCTGCGGAGCAGTGTAGACTGATTGTCTCAAAGCAGAAGCAGCGATGAGTCTTAGCATCCAGCAAACTCAGGGGTTAGAGATGGGACACCTCTAAATTGTAATTGTACCCCACTCCATTGACATTCTCATGACCCGTACCAGAATTAAACATCTGACTAATAGCTGCTTAACCCAATATGAGAAAATCATTTTGCCAATGGAAAATGTTTTCATTCAGAGATGCCACACACTGAACCCTGCTTCCCTGTTCCCAACCTCAGAGAACGATCATGAGGCTGAAGTTGACCATGATTGTGTTAGTGTTGCTGAGTTGTGTATAAAACCGAGACATCACATACTGGATGTATCACCTCCCGAATCAGACCACACCCATTTTGTTGATGGGCCCTGCTTGAGAGACCGACACAGTAATTTAAGAACCACCTATGCTGTATGCTCATTCAGGGGAGTTGTAGATGCATCTTTTTTTTTTTTTTAAATTGTCCTCATTCTGCAATAGTTTGTGTAAAGAGTTGTCAGGGACCCCACATTTCTGGTTCCGACCCTTCACTACCCCGTAGTTCCGTGACCAATCTGGGGAGTTTCCCGTTGTTTTTGGTAGGGGTCCCTTTATTTCCATTACCAATACCAATAAATGTTTCCGAGGGGGGGAGCTAGCCATCCTGGCTACTCAAACAGGCATTCTTCTTGTTTATTTATTGCAATCGCATAATCATTGGACTTTGGACATTCATAATTCATACTTGCAATTAAAATATTAATCGTGGTTACTGGTTGGACCGGTTAAACTGTTCCCAAATTTCCCAGAAGTTATGTTTTTTACTCAGTTCCCCCTCCTGTCCTTCCCGTTTATTTTATGGATTGATGTCAGCCATTCACAGTGTGTAGGTGGTAAGGGGCTTATCCATTTGATATATATTTTCCTTCTTGCCAATAAAATTAACAAAAACAGTAGGTTTTCTTGTTTCTTATTTAACTTATCTAAGCATTCTATTTAGCCCACCCCAAATATACCAAGGTCAATACTTAAATCGATTGGTCTTTCTAGTAGAGTGTCAAGAGTCTTACCCACTTCATACCAGAATTTGTCGAGCTGGGGGCACTGCCGAAACATTTGCAAGTCGTCTGCTTTCTCCTTATCACATTTGTGGCAGTTCTTCGTTTTTGACCCGCTAAACTTGGATAGCCTCTTCGGGGTCCAGTAAGCCATATGAGTGTTAAACAAATGGTTTCTCCTTAAAGCAGCAGATTTTACAATAGACCAACATTTTTCCATAGATACTCGCCATATTTTTTGTACGTCCAGGGTCGGCAGATCATTACCCCAGGTCGCATCTGGAATTGAGAACTCCTCCTCACCACTGATATGAGGGCCCAGTACCATCTTGAGACTTCTTTTTTTTAAAGCACACTCTTCTGCATTCCCTTCTCCAATGTACTATTTCCTTTTTTACAGTCTGCTAAATTCATTGCCCAGCCTGAAAGTTGATAAAATGTAAATTTTGATAGAGTGCCATTCGTTGTTTTTACAAGTTGGTCCCAATCAGTAATGTTGTTCTCTATTAACAATTGACCCCATTTAAGTATTCCTGATGCCCTTAAAGGGATGGCAAGACATTCCGGAGTCCCCGGTGAGTCCCATATAGGAGCATATTCGCTATGATAGGGTACCTTTAGTGTGCATCTAATGTGATACCATAGCTTTGCTGCTGACTTAAGGACCTTCAGTTTAACCTTTTTAAAATACTTTAGATGTCCAAATTTGTATAAAAAATGCCCTTCTGCACCAGTCATTGCTTGCAATTAGGCGGGAGAGTGCTCATATTCATTTAAAAGAACCCTTATATATTTAAACTGAAAAGCTCTATAGTATTCTAGTTTTCTGGACTTGCTATCCCACCTTGTTCTTTTTTCCTCCTTAGTTTTTTCCTTGATATTCTTGTCCCTTTTGATGACCATATGAAGCAGTTTAGTTCCCCTTGTAGTTTCTTTATTGATTCCCTCTAAAACTCTAGTGGAATCAAACTAAAGATGTAGGTAAATCTGGGTAAAACTGACATTTTTATTATATTTGATCTTCCCAAGAAAGTCAGTGGGAGACCCCCCCATACTTTAAGTAGTTTCCTGATCGCATCAAAGATTTTAATAAAATGTATCTGGGCTATTTTATCTATGTCTCTAACCAATTCCAGGCCTAGATATCTTATCCTTTCCTTTACAAGTTGGTTGTTGCTATGAGTATTCCATTCCATAATTTCCGTTTTTGACTGATTAATCAGATATCCCGAAACTCTCCCAAATTGTTCCAGAGTTTCTTCTATGATTCCTAATTTTACTACTCCTGAACTGAGAAAAATCCTAACTATAAGACTTTCGGTATTTACAGAAGGCATTTAGGAGTCCTAAAGTTAGGACTCCTAACTATACTACTCCTAAACTGAGAAAAATCCTAACTTTAAGACATTCGGTATTCACAGAAGGCATTTAGGAGTCCTTAAGTTAGGACTCCTAACTTTTGGACCCCTAAATGCCTTCTGTGGACGTCTACCTGACACTCAGTTAATACGTTTAGAAACCAAACTCTCTATACATGTGAAAAGACAGAGGAGCATTGCAGTAACTATTTCTTCTACTTTAGGTCCCACCACATATTTGGTCAGCCTACCGGGACACAACACAGAACACAAGGGAAAGAAATAGGAACATAACGCGGGCACATTCAATCATGAGAAACAAATCAAAAAGTTTCTTTAAAGTACCTGAAGGATCCTGCGGCCACTGGAAGGATACTGTCGGCAGACAGGCAGCTGTACTAGGCCCATGCTCCATGGCAGAGACAACAATGAATCCCAGGTGGAAGCAGGAAGGAGCAAGACGCACTCATTAATCAGAAGAAAGGAAACAAGAGTGATGCGAAAGTTAACAGTAAGTAATGGGCATGCTGAAATCCCGCTTTAAGTGTTTTTTGTTAGCAATAGATTTAGCTGACAGCACATGCATGCTGTCTCAGGCAAACTCTAAAAAGGAGGAAAGGACAAGTCTTCAAAGTTATTATACAATATATCTACTAGTCAGTGAAGCTAAAATATTTCCCAAAATTATTCTCAAGGAGCTTGAAACCTAGGTAAAAACTAGAAAGCTTATTGAGTTCCTCAAAGGAGGCAAGCCTATATATAACATTCTTACCCTAAACATCCTGGTTTGTAAAATAGTCTCAAAGAAACTGCCTGTTTTGTAGATTATTTGAATGCTTGGCAAGGTAAACAGGTTTATCCTGAGAGTAAAATAGGCATACTGGGGGATTTGTGGACCATTGTTGGAAGCAATGTAGCTTCTGAATTGGAAGATGTTTTAATTTCAGACCATGCCTGGTTGCCATGGCTCAATGGATGAAAGATAACTGCCTTCAATTAAACACCAAAAAAACTGAAGCTTTGGTTGTGGGACACCAACCACACCTCTGAGGTCCACAATTATGGCCGGAAGGATGCTTCCTATTCGAAAACAGGCGGTCAAAGACTTGGGAATCGGGCTAGATGGCCAGCTCACAATGGACCACCAAATTAACAAGGTGTCTGCTAGCTGTTTGGGTCTCCTTGAATGTCTGAGAAAGGTTCTTTTTCTCCTTCCTGTTTCGACTCAAAGGATGATTGTTCAAGCTCTTATTATCTCCCACGCCTTGATTACGGCAATGTGCTCTACCTGGGAGCCTCCAAGCCTTGGCTGAAGAGGCTGCAGTCTGTTCAAAAGGCTGCTGCCCCACTTCTCCATCATGTCCTCCGGCAAGCTTTGGTTTCTACTCTTCTGTGGAATATGCACTGGCTTGCCATCAATAGGCGCTTTAAGTTCTAAGCACTATGCTTCATGGACAAAGCCACGACTCAAACCGGCCCCAATGTCTTAAAATGTAGTTCCTCTGAATATCCCCAAGCATCCCTTGGGCTCTGGTACCCTGACTCTTGTAGAACCTCCTCAAGTGAAGTTTCTCGAATAAGGAGGACATTCTTTTAAATATCAGGGGGCCAAACTGTTGAATGTCTTGGCCCTTGGGCTAAGACTCTGCACTTCTATAGAGAGTTTCAGGAAGCAGTTCAAGATGTGGGTATTTTAACATGGCCTTTCGGGGTTTGCCAAGCACTCTACAAATCCAGAAAAATAAATAACATCTGAGTTTGAGCTAAGATTGGTGACCGGACCAAAGTGAGACAGCAAAAATGCCAACAAATCGAGGGCTGAAGCAGGGCTGTGTATTAGCACTTCTTCTCTTTAATTTATACAAGCCTGATGTATACGATAACATATAATATGATGATAACATTTGGTAAATACAGGAAGGGATTCATCTTGATGGTGGGTGCTGAAAACCTGAAGGTTGTTCAAGCCTAAAAATATCTTCGGGTGTGGCGCAGGCCCAAAACACATTTACAGAAGTAAAAAAGGTGAACATAAGAGGTATGCTCTCAGAAAAAGATATATGGATCTATTTAGCCCATCAGTAGCATCAATTCTTTAAGTAATAAAAGCTAAACTTTAACCTTCTCTCTCATTTGAAGCAAGGTTAGGAAAAGGCCTGTAGAGAGTCACAGAGAATCCATTTGGTAAGTGTTTAAAATCAATTTTTGGGTTGCCCGAGGCTTGCTCTCCTAGCCAACTAAGAATAGAGCTCAGACCTATGATACTCAAATTAATATCAGATTCATTATTTATTAAATATTGCTAAGGATTGAAAACTGCCGCAGAAAATTTCATTAAGAACAGGCTCTGCCTGGATGTGTCTGGTATTAGCACAGTAGGGAAAGAAATGATAGATGTCATAAATCTCTTTATTGAACGATTTAAAATGCTGAATGGCACATCCCAAATCAATATCATTCTACTCAAGCCGGAATTAAAGAAATGATGCCTGTGCTATTATTCAGTTGTGATTATGTGACCTGTAATTCACTCAAGAAAGCACAGAGGTGCAAGGGCGACGCAACGCTAAAGTAAGATGGAAAACAGCATTTACAACACAGCCATTACCACGCATTACTTTTACCATGCATCCACAACAATGCACACGTCTTAACTACACAAAATGTTACCACACATATACATTTTCATGCATGCCTTTATAACACACATGTATATATAAAGGCTTTATACTTACCTGCAAAATACTTACATTTGTATTGTAAAGGCATGCGTGGCAAAGGTATATGCCTGGTAAGATTTACCGCTGTAAAGAGAAGCGTTTTAAAGACTAATGCATGGTTAATACTGCATTGTTAATGCATGCGTGGTAATAACAGGCATGGTGCATCATACATCCATGTCAGAATTATCAAGCTACACAAGACCACTGTGCTTGGGTTGATACATCTCAAGTATTGCAAGGCAGCAGCAGAAATCCCTGTGTTGTGTTACTCTGCCCCAGGGAGGCGTTCCATGGATGGAAAGCAGTTGTTCCCACAATCCCAGATTTACCAACACCGGGAAACCTGGGAATGCATAAAAATGCTACACCCCCCCAGGGGAGGCTCAACAATTAGAAATATCTTTATTTCTCCTTGTTTTTTCCTCTTTCTAAATGTGCTGCATTGTACAGCACACTTAGAAATAGGGAATGTCTCTGAGGATTGTTTTTGTGCAGGAAGGTGCCCCTTCCCGCACAAAAATAAACGTGCCTACAAAGGAAGCACCCTTGCACCACGGCACAAGGGTTCCTGCATTGGCACTGGGCGGCCAGAAGGGCGCCAGAGCAAGGAAAGGATTGGAATGCGCTTTATAATGTTAAATACAGCGCATTCCTTCCCTTTCACAAACTGCTGGAAGGTGTCTTGCTGCGCTGCGTGAAAGCTTGATGAATGTGCGCCATTGTTTAAGAATCCTTAATCCCACAGCACTATCTTACTGAAGACTTTAAATATAGGTATATGAGGTTTCATTTTCAGCTGCTGGGAAAATAATATCAAACATAAATGCACATGCTGTTGTCTATGTGTAGGTAAAACACGAGTTTATAGCTTTAAGTTTTCCCCACAATCAGAATGTCTTGCAGCAAACCTCTTAGACTAAGCTTCTAGCAATATAACATTCACACAATTTTAGATCCTGTAAAAGTACGAGTGTGAGGTACTGATTTGAGTCTTATCAAAAGTTTCACAATGGTTATGGAACTTGTATTGATTAACCTATGAGAAAATACAGATGGTGCACATCATGTTACTAGCATATATTTAAAATTGCGCTCTTGTATTTATTTGTGCAGGAACTTTAGAACCTTTTTGGGTCTTACAGCAAATGAGACTTTTGGTCAATATAAGGAAATAACTTTCATGGGTGTAGTATCTTGCCATTATGTATGTGTAAGAAGTTGGGTTACTGGTTGGGGGAGGTGAAACCCTACTCAAGCAGCAACCACAATCGCTGTCAGGAAGAAGCCACAAGCAAACCTCAAATTAATCTGCGCTCAACCCTATGGTAGCTTGACACGGAGCAGTCAGGCTTAATTTAGAGGCAATGTGTAAAGTCTTTCTGCAGCAATTCAAACAGTAATAAAGTGAAAATACAACACAAGAAAAATCCCACAGCACTTTAGAAAAATAGAGTAAATTGTTATAAATAATGTAAGACTAAAACAACAAAAATGCAATCAGTAGAAACGGAGATATGACATTTTGAATATTTAAGTGAAAATAGAGCCAAAAAGCACAAAGTGACAACTGTTGATATCTGGTTGCACTAACCCGGGACAAAGTCACAAGTTCAGGCTGACCATGGTAGAGTGTGTGCTGGCTACGGGGACCTAGTTAATACCTCTGAACAGATTATGCCTAAATCCTGGTGAGAGGAGTTGCAGAGTACGCGCCAAGGATGCATCGTGCAGCCGAGGTGATGCAGTGTCCTGATTGGAGAAATGTTCGCACAGCGTTGATTCCAAGGAGATGTGATGCTGCAAGATGAGGTCCTATATTCTTGTCACGTATGTCGTCAACGAGGGGGTTTGTGGTGCGAAGTCCTGCGTCAGGATGTGCTGCGCACCAGCTTCTTCTGAAGAAGCTGCGGGCTTTAGATGCAGAGTCCTGTGTCGTCCTCAAGGTTGCCATCGACAAGAGGCTTGTTGATGACTCATCGTGCAGCAGCGGTTCCGATGAGGCTATGGGCTGCGAGGATGATGCTACGTGCTTGTGCCAGGAAAGTCCACGGAGCAGAGGCAATACATTGGTAACACTCAGGGTTGCCCAGCGCAGCAGAATAGATGCATCAGTTCTACTGGGTCCACATACCCACTTCCAGGGGTCCAGGCCTGGGTTGGCACCACTTGGCAGGGTAGGGCTCAGAGATGACAGAATTGGAAGTGGCCCTCTGGTGTGGGAAATGCTGACCTCTCTTTAGGGCAATCTGCCAGTATCCTTAAGTCAAGTCAAAGTACTCAGAAACTTGGCAGTCCCCAACCAATCAATGAGCTCATCAGATCGGCGCGAGAGATTATCAGCAGTCTTTGTGACTGAAGTGAGGCCCCACCCAGTCCCCACAGAAAGGGAATTGTTGTATGGTGCCCAATGGGGCAGCATTTGCAACCAGCACGACTGGGCTGGACCAGGGACTACTGGAGTGCACAGTCACACCCAACTCTAGCATCTTGGAGACTTCTCCTTGATGCCAGCCCTCATCTCGTCTGACAGTCTATAGATTTTGTTTTTGACTGGGGGACTGTCACCAATGTCAATATGGTGAGTACACAAGTGTGGAAGCGCAGAGTCGAGGGAGAATAGAGAGGCAAACTGTCCCAATAGCTGGCAACAGTTCCTAGTCTGCTCTGTGGTCACAGTAGATGAGAGGCTGATACCCTCCACTGACCCATTGTTCTACTTGGATGACAGGAGATCAGTGAGAGGTTCATTCCCTTCTCTACTCCTTCATCCATCACCAACAACTTGGTGACTTTGGACCTCTTATAATGGAGCATACGGCGATTGAGGTGGAGGACCCATAGAGGGTTTCTGGGGGTCTTGAGGTCAACCAGATAGGTTACCTTCCCCTTCCTCTCAATCACATCACAGGGCACTATCCAACAATCTTGGAGGGCCGTGGGCTCGAATGGCTCCACCACTCACAGCTTCTGGCCAGGCTGAAACTCAACCAGAATGGCCTTCTTGTCATACCATTGCTTCATCTCCTCCTGGATAGCTTCTACGTTCTCGGAAGCTGTCTTGCAGAGATTTCTGAATTTGGTTGTGGAGGGCTACCATGTAGCTACCCACATCCTGAAGGGGTTTCTTGAAAGCTAGCTCCTAGCCCTCCTTCACCAAACTTAAAGGTTCCCCTATAAGGTGATCATAGAGGAGTTTAAAAGGGCTGAGCCCTACGCCTTTCTATGGCACCTCCCTGGATGCAAAGAGTAAGCAGGGCAAGAGGATATCCCACTTCTGCCTCGTAGGCTTCGTTAGGCCCATAATCATGCCTTTGAGAGTCTTGTTGAACCTCTCAACAAGCCCAGTAACCAGGGCGTGGTAAGGTGTGGAGAATTTATAGGTTAGTCCACATGTCTTCTACATGGACTTCATGTACTCCAACATAAAGTTGCTGCCTCTGTCTGACACCACTTACTTGGGGTAACCCAGTCGGGTACAAATCTCCATCAAGGCCCTAGCTACTGTAGATGCAGTTATGGTCCTCAGAGGGATGGCCTCTGGGTACGGTGTGGCATGGTCCTTCAAAACCAGGACAAACCTGTAAGCCAAGGCAGTTTTGGCAACCAAGGGCCCAACAATGTCGAAATGGGTGCTAAGGACAGGCATGGGAGTCAGGGTTAGCATTGATCTTCTTACCTATCTACCCACTCGCATGGGAATGTGCAAAAAGTCTTACAGAAAGCATCTGAGGCTGTCCTCATCCGGGCCCAATCAAGTGGGTGCCAAGCTTGCCAAAGGTCTGCTCCTGCCCCATAAGCCCTGCCAGGGTTATTTCATGATTGCAACCTAGTAGAAAGGCCCTATAACATTGGGGAACCACCAGCACATGTGCGGCCCAATGCACAGGCACCTTAGGCTCACTGTAGAGGAGGTTTTTCTCCCAATGAATATGGTGATCTCCAGAGATGTCACAAACTTTCTGGGCTTCTGTTTCTCGCCTCAGCCCGCAACGTTTGGGTACTCTCTCTGTGCTTTACAGAACTTCTCCCAGGTGTGCCCACCCTCAACTTGCCATCCAGAAAGCTCAGGCAGGTCTCCTAGAAAGGCAATGTCCTCCCCAGTTGGCTCCAAGTCCATATCCTCTAGCACCATCCCCCGGTACCGTGGGGTTTCCAGAGGCTGGTTTCCCACACCTCTTGCCTTTCCCCTTATTAGCAGCTGCCTGGTCCATTCTTCCAGGTTCTTTTGACTCTCCTCCCTGCTATGGACCGGGTGGTCGCGAAGACCCATTCAGGCAAGCCCAACATTTCCAGGTGCGACTTGAGCTCCACTTCCGTCCAGGCAGTGTGCTTCAAGTAATTCTCTAGTAAACAATCCACAGGCATGGCAGGGCTCACAGCTACCTGAAGAGAACCAAAGCACTTAGGGACAAACTTACCAGTATATTTGTTCCACAAAGCCTTTCTTTTGGTGGCCATTAGGCAGGGTACCCTTTCTCTTGTGAACTGTTTTGGGAGCCTTGTGAGGACTCCTTTTTGTTTTTAGCTCCCCCCTCCTTCTTCTGGTGGGAATCCTGATTATCCTTTTGGGAGTCCCCAAGATGCCTTCTCGGACACCCTGGTAGTGCCAAGATGTCAGCCTCCTCAGCATGCTTCATAGGATCAGTCAGCTTGCTATCATCCACCAGGTATTGGTGCAACTCTGTAAAACAAATATTGAGCATGTGCTCCCTTCAAATCAGGTTGTGCGGCCTATTATAATCACCATCTTTGTTGCCCCTCCCCCAAGCCATTCATTGCGTTACTGGAGTGGCCAAGACTGGTTTGGGAGTTTGCACCTTTCCCCGATGCTCTGATGGTACTTCTCAGGGGTCAGCCCAGCAACAAGAATGGCTTTCACGTGAGGATGCTTGGTCTGGTCATCTACTGCTAGTGTGAAATGTGGCCCTCCCCACTGTAGGCGTATGCTGCCACAAGCCACCATCCCAGTACTCCTCTTGGATCTTGTGAACCCTCAGAGCTACCTCATATGCAGCCCCCTAATCAGGATTCTCCACATTAGGATCCTCACCCTCAGAGTCCCCAGGCTGGGATTGCATACTAATGACTTCCTCATCAGCTTGGAGATGTGAACATCTAGCTTTGTGCCCTTCTTTCCTGCACGTAGTCTCATCTCTTGTGAGAGTTTCTGCATCTCAACCCTACTGTGATTATCCACATTGAACCTCTCCACTTCCATAGTATGCAACAAAGAGGTTAGGAACTTAAATGTTCAAAAAAAGGAAAAAGAGCTATTCAGATACTGAAGAGAATTAAAAAAGGCTCAAATTGGTCCCAGATTATTTACCTGGGATTTTAGTGTCACACAGCATGACTGTATGGCACTGCACAAACACAAGTCCAAATCCTCGCCATTGATCTCCAAAGTTACTGGTTGAGGGGGAAAGAGGGGTGAAATCCTACTCAAGCAGCTACCACAATCCTTGTCAGCATAAAGTCCCAAGCAAACCCCAAATTAACCTGTGCGTAATCCTCCGGTAACTTGGTCCAGAGCAGTCACGCTGAATTAGGAGGCAATGTGTATAGTATTTATGCAGCACTTCAAACAGTAATGAAGCAAAAACATTACACAAGAAAATCCCACACCAGTTTAGAAAAATAGGGGACATTCTAATAAATAATTTAAGACCAAAATGAAATAAATCCAATTGGTAGAACCAGAGAGATGCAATTTTGAAGATTTATGTAACAATAGCTCCAAAACACACAAAGCAGCAACCGTGTCTATCTTGTTGTGCTAGACCAGACAAAGTCACAAGTTCAGGCCGACCAATATGAAGTGCGGGTCAGGTCCACAGACCCAGACAGGCCAATTGAACAAGAGTACCTTAAATCTTGGTCACGAAGAGTTACGGAGTCCAGCAACGAGGATACATCGCACAGCCGAGGCAATGGGGGGTCCTGATCGGAGATGCGTCACATAGCATCACATATCTGAGGTGCTGCCAGGCTGAAATGCCAGGTCACGCATAGTTGTTGAGGAGGCTGTTAACGAGGGGGCTTGCGATGCGAAGTCCTACATCGAGCATGCATTGTGCACTGACTGGTCTCAAGGAGGCTGTGGGGCTTACGATGCAAAGTCCTGCGTCGTCATCAAGGCTGCAACCAATGAGAGGCTTGTAATGCAAGGGCCTGCGTCTGGGATGCATTGCACAGCAGTGGTTCAGATGAGGCTGCAGGCTTTGAGGCTGACGTGAAGTCCTTGCGCCGGGACAGTCTACATCTCTGGGTTGCGTTTCGCAGCAGAGGAGATGCGTGTGTTCTGCTAGGTCCATAGATGGGCTAGCAGAGCACCTTCAGGCCCAGGTCCAAGGATCTAGGACTAGCATGGCACACCACTTGACAGGGTAGGAGTCACAGAAGGAAGAGTACTCGTGCTGGGTTCAAGATTGTTCAAAGTCTGTTATGTCCTTGATTCTCCTGATCAGGAGGCCAGCCAACTATCCCTTGGACTCACTCTGGGGTCCTGGGTTTAGAGATACAGGTCAAGTAATTCTCACCCAGGCAAGAGGGCAGCAGGTCAGTGGAGCAGGGCAGTAGTCCTTCAGGGCAGCAGTCCAGCAGAGTGCCAGTCCTTTCAGCAGCAAAGTACTCATTATTCCTGACAGGGTCTACAGGTACAGAAGTGTACTTAAGAGTTGGTAGCTGAGGCCCAATCTTTATACCTGGTGACCACTTTGAAGTGGGAGAAACTTCAAGAGGATTCCACCCCCAGCGGTGCTTGGAATTTCCTACCTCCCTGCCCTGGCTCCAGACTGTCTGGGGCACAACAGACTAGTGTCAAACCCCTTTGTGTGGGTGCTCAGGCAAGGCCTTTCTGATGTGCAAGTATGGTAGGTGACAGCTTCTCCACCTCGTTAACTCAGAGTGGCCCATCCTGCTAACACCTAGCTTCCCTTGGTTTCACTTTCTTGGAGCAATATACAAAGACCAACTGCCAACTGCGTCTAATCATGTGGCCCAGGAAATAGACAGCAGACACCAAATGCCATCTTTCTAAGACGCGGACGAGACACCACACAGAAACGTTGATCCTCGACAGTGAGATGGACTAGTCCAATATAATTTACGCGTCTCGGGGCAGATGGAATGTTCCTATCGCAGCATGGTTAATATGTGACTCTATCAAGTAAAACGAACAGAGTTATAAAGCCAAATATCTCCATATAACAACAACCAACACATGGTCTGACTGAACCACTCATAAAAGGGTCTTTGTTCTACATATGAATTCTATATAGTATATACTTTTGAGGTGAGGTTTATGTATTAAAAAGAAAGGTGTGAGCCTGGTCGAAATTGTAGTTTAAAACTGTACACACAGACTACAATAGCAGCTCGGGGCCTGTTTAGAAGGGATACTTAAGTGGGTGGCAAAATCAGTGCCGCAGCCCCAGTAGTAGCATTTAATTTACAGGCCCTAGTTACATAGGGTTCCACTATACTAGGGACCTATAAGTAAATTACAGCACCAGCACTCTAGCACTGGTTAGCAGTGGTAAAGTGTGCAGAGTCCTAAGGCCAATAAAATCAAGATTAGCAAAAATAGGAGGGGTGAAGACAAAATGGTTGGAGGAAAACACCTTGCGGCTCACAGGTCTGACTGTAAATATTCTTATCATATCATAATTTATTTTAAAATTTGTAACCATTTATCTACCTTTTTTTTTTTTTACAAAGAATGTATAGTTTTAACCAATGTTCTTTTTTTGGGCTTGGTGTTGCATGTAATTGTGATAATTTCAAGTAACCATCAATAAACAAACATTTGTTTCCATTTCCTCTCATCCTCTGGCGATCGCTGAGACTGCATCCCAGGCCATAGTTTTCCACCTACTATGCCACGCTAGAAATCGACCGGCCATATGCAAATCCGTTGTCCTCCTGTTCCAGTAGCAACAGTCCAGTCTGATTTCCCAAGCCAGGATCTCAACAAATGGGAACATAAGGAATCACACCTGGTTTCAGCCCATGCAGTCCTTATGAGTGAGATATACCTTGCTTCCTAGAACAGTCAACACAGGACTCACATTTGGGCATACCTAATGCACTTAGGGTGTCAAACTTGGCTCTTCCAACAGTAGAGGAGGCACCTGCTGTTGTGTTTCACTGCTATGTCAAGGGGTCATGCTAGCGTCAGGACACTCCCAGGAGTAGCCGCGCGCTCTACAAATACCCCGTAAAATAACATAACATAACTGCCACAAACAACAAGATGATGGAGTGAATGCTTGAATTAAACTCAGTCACTTGTGATCCCTTAGGGAAGCATCCCAGTCCATCCTTTACTGCCCACTATGCCACTCTAGACACAGACTACCCATATGCAAATCTATCATTGTCCTGCTCCAATAGCAACACTGCTGCTTGAATTGTTAGGCCAGGACTCCTCATAACGGGAATAATAGCAGCACACCAGGCCAGTTTTGGCCTACTTAGGTATCATCAGTGAGATATAGCTCGAGTCGTGTAGCACAGTGAGCACAAGACCCACGCCTGGGAATAGGCATCCTACTTACTGATGAGACCCAAATAGGTTGAAACTGGACTGGGGTTGCATGTGTTTCCGTTCGTAGGGGACATGGGTTGGCAATGACAGGTTCTCATTTAACATGAACACATTTTACTTATATGATGATATGATGTAGATTACTGTATATGGTACATGTGTGGATTTTCTCTGTAACAAGGGCTTAATGTGACATTCTCTGAAGATCTCCCCAACATACAGGGAACAAAGACATACTTAACAGCATTGTCAAATGCTTAGAATAGTGGCAACATTGTAAATACCAATGCGCTCGAAAAATACATTCGCTGAAAATTATAATTATCTTGTGTGACATATGATGTGTACTTTAGAGATGTTTCTGTTTTCTGCTTCGCAGCGTGTCATCATGAACCTATGCGATGATAGTGTGTTGTAAATTATAGCACAATAGGATGGTCTTTTCATGTCACCCAGATAATGTACTTTTCACAAATGTTATATCATGAAAATCCTTATGCATATTCAGCAATGCAGCTCCCAAATTCTCTTCACATAACCATGAATTCACTTGCAAAAGCATTATAGATAATAAAATACATTTCCTTGAGAGAATTTCATTCCATGTCCACTTACCAAGCAATGGTCCATCACCATATATCCTGCTCTCAAACCAGTGATTAACAGTGGAGTTTATGAAGGTGTAAGAGTCATGTGTACTCCCAGGGTACCTGGCTCTGGGATTGGTGAGGAGGCTCTGGTCATTGCATATGACCAGGGCCGGACTGGAAACTCAAAGCAGCCCTGGCTAATTTTACGTACCAGCCCCCCGGGGTTGCAAGTGTGAAGCCCTGCTGCTTTGTTACTGGGGACGATATTGCAGCACCACTGCTAAACCGTCCCCTAGTAACAAAACTGAGACCCAAGGCTGTAAAACCGGCCCCCACCCTTCCAGCCTCCTGGGGAAACGCCCAATGCCCGGTACAGCCAGTCCGGCCCTGCAGATGGCTTGTATATATTGATCAAGTACGTGTGCGTGTGATTCATGCAGAGATGATGGACGACTCCTAGTCGGACCAAAGTGACCTTGGTGCAGTCCATGGCACCCAAAACATGGTCCAGGTTTTTGGGAAAGATAGATGATGTTGAGTGATTTTCAAGATGGTGTCCTGAAAAGATGTTGGGAATGTAGATTGTGCATTCTTGGAAGTACCTATCACTTTGTAAGATGTGCTCCCAAATGACTCACGTGGGTGGAGTTGCGCAAACATTTTGACATGATCTTAGTTTGACAAGTGACCTTGGTGTGATGAGCTACAAGCTGCATCCAATAGGGTCCCTATAACCCTTGATCATGTCCTTGTTGAGTCTATAAACCTTAATGATGTCCTCATCTGTCTGGTTCAGAAGCTTGACCCTCTCCACGAAGATCCTATCTCTTCTGTATATTCTCCTTGATTTCAAGTTTAACTAGGTGTTGACTGTGGCACAGGATTCTTGTTTCCAGTGTGAGGACTGTTGGCTCCTGCTCCTTTCCATAGAGCTGATGAGGTCATCCCAGAATGTTGCATCTTCTCTGATCTTACTTTAGTTTTCTATACACATGGGTCATTGCATGACTTTGCATGGCGTTGCATCAGAATAGTTGATAGCTTTGCATGGGTATTATAGTACTTCTGCCCTGACCTGCCCCTCTTTCATACACTAAACAAAAGTGCTCAGCACGGCGTGGTTTAAGGCAGTGCTTACCTCACACATAGTTCAAAAACAACACACCCAGACCGTAGGTGCTGGATGGTATCTTTAAATCTGCTGACTGTGCAGGTTAGCATGATGCACAAAGACATAGTAAATCTGGACTAAAGCCTGTAAAGTATTTCCTTTTAGGCATTTCTTGTGGTTGCTGCCTGGCTTACACCCAGGCATGGCCGTCATTTCTTTGTTTTCAGAGCAGGGGGAAGATGTATTAAGCCTTTTACGATATCCGGCCTTTGCGAATCGCAAAAGGCTTTTTTGCATTTTTTGATATGTATCATAAAATCGCTAAATAAGGAATCGCAAAAATGTGCGATTCCTTATTTTGCTTAAGCATTTAAGGAATCGCAAATTTTGCGATTCCTTAAATGTGATGTATGTAGGTTTTAGAAATTGCGAATTTGGGTTAGGAAATCGCAAATTACCACCAGCTTGTAGTTGGTGGTAATTTGCGATTTCTTTTAAAAATGCCCTATTTGGCATTTGTGAAGGTGGCATGTGACACACATACATGCCAATAGGGCATGTATGTGCGCCTTATGCACACACATGTAAATTTCAGGGGTGCAGCAGGGTGTCTTTGAGACACCCTTGCACCCTTGAAATTATTCTCAATTTGCGATTAGCAAATTGCGAATCGCAAACTGAGAATTATTTCACAATCATTCCTATGGGCCTCCTGGCCCATAGGAATGCATGGGAAATTAATCCTTAATTGTGAATTGGCAAATTGCGAATTCGCAAATAAGGAAGACTAAGATATCGCTAAAAATTGCTATTTTCTACATGCATTTCATTTTGCGATTTCTAAATAGCAATTCCTTAAAAATCGTTATTTAGAAATCCCAAAATGGAATCTCGATACATCTACCCCCAGGTCTTTGACCTTTCCATTATTGAACTACTTGGAAGCAATTGTCACAATTGCACAGTTATGCATTCTTAAAACAGAACTTATGAAGAGACTGAAAATGGAAACTTTTAACTTGTATGAAAGCAAGAACACAAAGTAAGACATCATAAATACCAAATGCATGTTTAGCACAGTAAAATAAATTAATGTTTAACATTTTGAAGCATTTTTTCATCGTGTAAGATGGCACATCTACTTGAATTTGAAATCAGGAATATGAAAATAAGTACTTTCTTTTGCTCCTTGCCTTTCATTTAACTAACCAGTGTATTCTTAAAATATAGTCTTTGATTGCTTTAATTAATCAATACATTTGATTACAGTATAAAGAGAATGTCCAGGACTAGACACACACTGTTTGATGCAGATGGAGCATTCTTGTAAACCTATAGACAATTTTTGAAAGAAACCATTTATGATGAAGACAATGCTTATTACACTTGTCTCCAGCCTCTCCTCAGATACACTGGGGGGAAATCAATCAACATCCTAAACTACCATAATGGTGGAACATACCATGGGCAGAGGAGAAGGAGTGGAACATACCAAACCTATACTTGATACAACTACATACTAAGATGTGGCTACATATTTCAAACCATGAAGTGGGCACATATTTCAGCCAGAGAATATTGACTGCAATACCTATGTATATCATATATTTTAATGACATACGTGAAGTTACGAATAGAAATGCTGCACAAAAAGGCAAATAAAGGAATGGGTTTGCAGAGAGTCCTCCATTTTTACCAACATGTGATTGTCCAAACTGGGCAGTGATTGAATGCCAATAGAGCCTGGAGTATTTCATCACCCAATAAAAGTGATCTCTATAAGGACAGGTCATGGATTGATTAAGCACCGACACCAATTTGTCCTCTACCTCAAATCTGATTGAGTCAACAAAGTATAAAGTGTTAAGTGGATACATAACCTGTCTCCATTTCTCTGTTCTTCGTTTTGTCTGCCCATTTGTCCCTATGTCCCTCTATGACCGCCTGCGTTTATGCTGTCTGTTTTCTGTGTTGTGTGGGACTGCATGTGTCCATTTATGTTTGTTATTCGTGTGTGTCAGCTTCTGTGGGTTTGTCCCACTGGCACAACCTGACACCTCTATAACAGGAAACCCTTTCTGCCACCTGATTTCTCACACTGCCCCCACCCCATCCATTCATACCTCCAATCTTCCCCTGCTCCATCCATCTTACATCTGTTGCTTTTTTCCCACAGCTACCTCCTCATTGGCTATCGAACACTTATTGACAACCAACCGCGACTCTGCTTTAGGGATGATAAGCCTAATCACAAGTCCCCTTCCTCCTTCCCTCCTGTTCCCTCTTTCATGTCACTTTCTTGCCTTTGGAGATGGCCTTACAGCAGCATAAAGAGCTATTGATGTAGCCAACAATGTCTCTTGATCTACATATGTATGGGTGACCTCATGTCATGTAGTGCATGTGCGCCTGTTGCCCTGTGTGTGCATGGATGTCTGTGGTCTTGTGTCCTGTTTGCAGGAAGGCATCATCTGTTTTAGTGTGTGCATGGATACTACTTGCCTGTCTGCAGGTGTACATGTGCTATACAAAAGTTAAATATATTGGCTATTCAAAGTTTGTTTTCAATGTCTCTTAAAAAAATCCACTGCTAGAGAAGCAGTGTCTCTCTTTCCTAGTATGAAATGAGAGGCAGCCATTTTTGTGTCTTTGTGATTTGCTTTCAGATGTCTTCTTTAGACGATCAGTCACAGTAGATGAAAGAAGGGACATTCACTGCAAGCCTTTACAATTGAACGGGTTCTGCTCTTCCTGTAAGCACAGGACAAAAGGCACAAAAGACATCATGATTTGAGAAACATTTCAGTGTAGTTCATTCGCCTGGCCCAGTTCTTCCTCAGGCCTTGGCTTCTATTTTTAGAACAATTCCATTGTTTTGGATCTCTCCTGTTGCTGTCCCCTTTCTCTCCCTGCGGCAAAGGCAGGTTTTTCTGTCTGGAGAAGGACAACGTCTGCTTCAAGGTGGTTGGGATACAAATGCACTGTTCCCATTTCCAAAACAGCAAAAGTAATTCATGATGTGTAAGTTCTTTTACTCTATAACTAAACATATACTAAGAGTTACAGAAGGCATTAGAGTTTATTTTACAGTTTTCATATGCAGTCTCTCAGCAAATTTATGAAAAATAAATAGAGGCCTAACTTACATTAGTATTTCACAACTACACCCAATGCCGCACTACTTTTATCTTCATATAGAGAAGTGTGGCTCAATGGGTAGAGAAGTGTGGCTCAATGGTTAGAGCGGCAGACCCTGATGCAGTAGTCTGGCCGGGACCAGCGTTCAATTCCCGCCTCGGCGGGTCTCGGGCTCAATTTCCTCGGACCTGATAATTCTCGCCTCGATGCCTATTCTAATCATGAGTCCCACTCTGCACCTCTGGGCAATAGCTTGCTTAATCTCTACAACGGCCCCAACAACGCTGAGGATGCCTGACTTCACCTTGGGGGTTCCCAGGAGTGGGCTCCTCACAGGGAAAGGCCAGGAAGGGTTCCTCGGCGGTATTCGTACAAGCGTCGAGATGCCTATGGGTAGTCGTGCGCTATACAAGTGCGTAATCATTTCATTTCATAAAAAGATTTACAATCAAAACGGATTTATTTTGACAGGGTTTGCTGATGTGTTAATTCTTGCTGTAAAATATATAGGAAGCCATTTGTACTCCACTTTTTAAGCATACGATATATTTAATATAAGATATGACGATACCAACGTAAATGTAGCAAATCAAGAGCAAACATATTGTGTGTGTGTGTTTGTGCACTAGAGAGAGAGATAGTGAGTAAGAGAGCAGGGTGTTGTAATAGAACTGCGTGCAAACTGCTGCTTGTTTACAACTTTTCAGGGATGTATTGATGAACAAAACTAGCATACTAAGAATGGAACATGGACTAGAGTTTACAGTTTGATTTATGTAGTAGGGGCTGCGGCTGCCTCGACTCATATATCATGTTGGGTTTTTGGGAAAGAGACCTGCATGTTATCGACTGATTTCTACATCGGATGCACCAATCCTACTAGTTTATGTTACTCAGTGAGGAATATGTGGTCTGCAAACACGCAATCCACAGAGGTATTTGTGGTATTAGTCAATACAGCAGACACGATAAGGTAGGGGGTGAAGTAGCCATTTATTGTAGTTAAAACAGCGAGGGGAATACAGCGACCCCAGCCACAGCAATGGCCACAACAGGTGACAGCTTCGCTCTGTCCCCACGGCGCTCGCCTTGGAATACTGGTCGCGGTGACATTCTAAATGATGTCACCGCGAGCAGCTCCATTACATGCGGAACTGCCGGGGGGGGAAAGGAGTGGAAGATACCACACATCCCCCTTCCCTGCGGAATGAAACATAAGAATTAGACATATGAGTCAATGGTACAACCGGAAATTACATCATCACATACTGCTCCAAATGTCTGGGAGGTCTGGTCGTTCTCCGGCTAGTCCTTCCACCCGGGTGGGGGACCGGCCACTGTTCCCTGGGGAGGGGGCCCATGCTCCCTTCAGAATTGCCTTCACCCTCACTCTCTGTACAGGAATCCTGCCTGGGGGGGTGATATCTCACTACCCTTCCTAGGTTCCATATCTTCCCTTCCTGGGTCTTGACAGCATTCCTGAACAATTTAGTGATCTTGGTGGGCCTACTGTATCCTGACCAACTCGCCCTGCCAGTGGGTGTCCTGATCTTAATGTCATCCCCTACCTTGAACCCGGCCTCCTGTGTAGAGTGGAGCCTGTCGAACCTTTCTTTCCTCCCAACCATAGCTTCTTCCTGCCTCTCTAATCCCTTCACTTCTTTGGAGTGGTCCGACCATCCCTTATGCCACCCCATCCAGCTTGGCGATAGTTTGGTGTTGGGTATTCTTGCTCGGAGCAACTCGAAAGGGGTGACACCCGTCGTCTGGTGCGGGGTAAACCTGTACGCTTCTATCCGCCTCCATACTTCTTCCTTCCAATCCATGCCGCTGATCTTGGCTAACTGAATGCTCTCTTTGAGGGTTTTGTTAAAGCGCTCGACCGTGCCATTGGTCTCAGGGTGATACAGGGCACAACGCTTGTGTGTGATTCCCCTTTCCTCAAGGAAATCTTCCAACTCTTTCGAACACAATTGCACCCCATTGTCCGTGAGTAGACTGCTGGGCAATCCTTCCCTAATGAACAAACTTTGAAGGAACTCAATGACAGCCTTTGTCGTGATTTCACTCACCAACTTCACTTCCGGCCACCTGGAGTACAGATCCATGAGCACCAGAATGTACGGCGTGCGTACTTCTCCCGTCAATGGGCCAACGATGTCCAAAGCCAACTCTTCCCAGGGTCCTGCTGGTGGTGGCCTGCACACCATTGGAGGCGTCAGTTGTCTCAGTACCTTATCGCTGATGCTGCACGGGATACAGTCTCTTACTTTCCTTTCGATAGCAAGGTCCATGCTCGGCCACCAATAGTCTTCTCTCAACCTTTGTTTGGTCTTGGTGATGCCCAGGTGACCATCGTGAGCCATATCTACCAGATTCTCTCTCACTGTTGCGGGAGGTACCAACCTCGTCCCCCTGAACAGACACTCGCCGACTACGGATAGCTCATCCTTGACAATCCAGAATGGCCGCAGAGCATAATCCCGTTTATCTTCATGTTTCCATCTGTCCTTTACTCTACTGCACACCTCATCCAAGACTTCGTCTTCCTTTAGTGCCCTCTTCCATGTTTCTTCGCCTAGTGCTCTCTGGATGGCGCACACATTTTCCATTTGATGGTCATCAATTTCATCATCCACCTTGTCGTGTACCTCGTTCACTTCGTTTTCATTCACCAGCCGCAACAAACAGTCTGCTGCATAATTACGTGTTCCAGGGACATACTCGACAGAGAACGTGTATTCCTGGAGGCCAACGACCCAGCGCCTGATCCTGCTAGAAATGGCATCCAGGCCTTTCTTACTGAAGACCTCCACCAATGGTTTGTGGTCGGTACGAAGAGTGAACTTTGTGCCCCACAGGAAGTCCCTGAATTTGCCCAATGCCCAGAATACTGCCAAAGCTTCTTTTTCAATCACAGAGTAATTGCTCTCTGACTTCTGTAGGGATCTTGAGGCGAAGGCTATTGTTTCTTCTCCGTCTTTGCCTACTTGTGTGAGGACCGCCCCTAGCCCTTTTGCGCTTGCATCTGTGGTGACTACTGATGCACGATTGGGTATGAAAGACTTTAGGCTGGGTGCTTCTGCAATGCATTCCTCACGTCCTCAAACTCTCTCTGACACTCCTGACTCCAGTTGAACACTGTGTCCTTTTTCAACAACAGCCTGAAGGCATACGTCCTCCCAGCAAAGTTCTGTATTTGTATTTGTATTTTCGATTTGTAGAGCGCCTTATCACCCAGGGGTCTCTAAGCGCTTAGCGGAGAGTGGACACAAAGTTGTTAGGGGAACAAGCTAGATGGTACCCCATGCCGTATGAATTTGCTGTAAAACTCCAGCATTCCCATGAACGACTTAATTTCGTCCTTGCTCTTCGGGGGCACCAAGTTCACAATGGTGTTTGGAGCTCCGCTTTAGGACGGATTCCTTCTGCTGTCACCTTGTGTCCCAAGAAATTCAGTTCCCTGCAGCCAAACACGCACTTTTCTCTTCTCACAGTTAGTCCTTGCAACCTAAACCTGGCCAGCACTTGTCTTAGCCTCTTGTCATGTTCTTCATGGTCTTTTGCAAATACAAGCACATCGTCCTGGTAGCATACGACACCAGGAATCTCTCTCAAGATGTTCCCCATGAGCCTCTGGAACACAGCTGCCGCAGAAACCAATCCGAAAGGCATCCTCTTGAACTTGTATGCGCCCATGGGCGTCACAAATGCTGTGAGTTCTTGCGACTCTTCATGCAGCTTGATCTGAAAGTAAGCCGAAGTTAGGTCAAGTGTGGAGAATACTCTTGCGCCCTCTAGCATGCTCATCATCTGGGCGATGTTGGGCAGTGGGAAACGGTCGACCACAACCTCTTTGTTCCAAGCCCTAAGATCAATGCACAGCCGAACAGACCCATCCTTTTTCTGGGCGGCCACGATAGGTGCCAACCATTCTGTCGCTTCCACCGGTTCGATGACTCCTGCTTTGCACAGCTTTTCAAGTTCCGTCTTCACCGCTTCTTGGATGGCAATGGGTAGGTTCCTTACTTTGGCCACTACCGGCTTCGCGTTTTCTTTAAGTTTGATTTTGTGGCAGTAATTCTTCAGACACCCAAGCTCTTCACTGAATACCTCTTTGAACTCTGTCACTAAGTCTTCCTTAGGTTCTTGCACCTCTTGTATTAAGATTTGGGGATTGCTATCCGGGTTAAGAAAGACCCCCAATTCCTTCTGTGCCTGCCAACCCAAAATGTTATCACCGACAGTGGACACATAAACCTTAGACACTGTTGTTCTGTCCTTATACTCAATTTTGTCCCAGAAGTAACCTTTCATTGAGATGGGGCGACCAGCATACCCCCCGGGCCTCACATCCATCTTCCTCAAGATCAACTTCCCCTTGGACACTCGTGAAAATTCTTTTGCACTGATGATTGTTATTCTTGAACAGGAATCAAACAATGCTTCCAATTCAGTACCCTTTACTTTTATAGTGTCTTTGGGGCTGCAGACTTGACCTTCACCAACTTGCACAACTATTTCATCGCATATAGTGTCTTCGGGACTGCAGATCTGACCTTCACTTACTCGCACAACTATTTCGTCACATACTGTGTTTGTCCTGTCCTTACTCTGTCTACTGTATCCTTGTCCACTTTTACAGTACTGCCTGAAATGACCTCTCTTTCCGCACTTGTCGCATGTGAACTTGAGAGCAGGGCACTCCTTGTCATTGGCCATGTGCCCTTGCCTACCACATCTATAACAGGTACCCTTGAATGACCATCCCATTTTGTTCTCTTTCTGTTCTTTTCCTACTATTTTCTGTCCCTTGATCACAGACACCACCTCACATTCAGTCACAACTTCGCTTACATTGGGTTTGTCTTCACTTCTTTTCTCCCCACTGTCCTGTTTGATTTCACTGACGCACTGTAGCATGTGTTCCACCTGTTTGGCTATTATTAAGACCACCCTCAGGGGTGGGTCATCCTTCAGCCACAACTCCTCACGCACTCGTTCCATCCTACAAGCCAGCACAAACTGGTCCCTGATCCTCTCCTCGCTTGCGCCACCAAACTTGCATGTTGCAGCTAGTTTCCTTAGGTCTGACACAAAATCCTCGATGGATTCCCCTTCCTTCTGCACTTTTTTTCCAAAATGGTATCTCTCCATTATGGTGCTAGTCTTAGGGAGGTAGTGCTAATCTAATTTCTTTAAGCTTACTTCCAGCTCATTTAGTCCCCTTGCTTCCTGCGCCCCTAGATCTGGGAGATGATCTAAAACTTCTTCCCCCTCTGCTCCCAAGTAAAATGCCAATAATGCTACCTTCCTTTCCAGCCCAAGATTTGGACCACACACAGTAGCATAATTTAGAAACACTTTCTTCCACTTTTTCCATTGAATTGCAGGTTCCCCAGGGTTAGTCAGGAAGAAGGGTGGGGGTGTTACACTCTGCATGGTTACAATATCACAGACAGCCCCCCTAAGAGTCAGTAGGCAATGTAGTTCAGTGTTAACAGGAGTATGAGAACACGTAAAATGACCAGTATCTGAAGTAAGGTGATGTACAGACACCGATCACACAGTGATCCCAGAACAGAATCAACTAATACTGCAATCTTAACAATGACATTACCAACAACATTGTAAACCACTGGGTGGCACTGTGGCGCACCAGTCGGTTCACACTGAGGCGGAAACACTCTTATGTAACTGTCCTGTTGTCGTTCATGCACCGGACGTCCCCGGTCTGAGGAGGACAACCCACAGTTAATCCTCCCTATGACAGCAGGCTGGTCAACAAAGTCTATCCTCTGTGAGCAGATGACGAAGAATACGCAGGGAAAGCATAAGTAAATTCTCAGGCTTCACGAAGAGTGAGGTTCTTGTTAGTGTTGCGATACCACAAGTATGCTGTCTGGGCTCACGCTGTTTCCAGGATCAGCAACTCACGACTCGGTAGCGCGCCGTTCACCCCACCCGTCACCTCACTTATACAAATGCCAGTGAAAGCACTGACGCTGAGTGGGAGCCCGTGACTCTATGCGCTGACGATTTCGAGCTAGTGGCAATCGCCAAGGGTGGTCCAAATGTGATTCACAGCCGGCCTAAGTCCACTTATCACGCGCTGCCAGCACCTACATCAACTGTCAATGCGCGTTGCTCGCCGAGCGCCCCGCAGACACTTCCTGCATTCTACGCCGCCTCCACCTGTCCGAAGGTCACCGCTGGTGCTCTTTCACGGAGAGCATGACGCACTGCCGCTCATCTTCAGTGCCGCTCCACAGCTCTTCCGTGTCATCCGCCACCAATACGCTCTAGCTGCGCCCTTCACTTGCAGATTGCGGCACAGAGCGCCTGCACACAGCTGACAATCCACCACGTACGTCGCTCCCTTATAGTGCCAACAGCTGTCCCTTCATACACCTCGCACTCCCCTCCGGTGTCGACACGCTTCCGCTCCTCACCACAATCGATCGCAAGTTCTTCAGTCTGCTTCGGGAGTATTGAGGGTTAATTCTTCAAGAGTTTCACATTGCTTATTTACCTCGCGGGCGTGTTGACGTCACTGTCCCCGGTCCTCGTCGCCAGTGTGGTACTAGTCAATACAGCAGACACGATAAGGTAGGGGGTGAAGTAGCCATTTATTGTAGTTAAAACAGCGAGGGGAATACAGCGACCCCAGCCACAGCAACGGCCACAACAGGTGACAGCTTCGCTCTGTCCCCACGGAGCTCGCCTTGGAATGCTGGTCGCGGTGACATTCTAAATGATGTCACCGCGAGCAGCTCCATTACATGCGGAACTGCCGGGGGGGAAAAGGAGTGGAAGATACCACAGTATTGAAACGGGGTTGCCTGTGCCTGTAACACAAATATATTTATGCAGTGAGTTAACTGACCCATTCATGGTGATTGGTACTTGAAGGGCGGCATGCAGGTTAAAAGGAGATCTCTGTAGCACATGTAAGTAACCTTTGTGCGACTGAAGCACGTGAATGCAGGATATGCACAGATGAGTACAGCAGGCACTCAACACACTCAGCTATCTTGTTGAGATGAATTTATTCCCATTGTTCTAAATCACGTTTGGAACTTGTAAACTGCACAATCACAGAGATTACAAAAGCACATTTTATTTTGCTTAATTACGTAACAGCTCGGATACTGTGGCATAGGTAATGTGTCATTGGCTCGGTGCAAGGATGGAGCCCCCCCTCCCCCCTCGGCCTCTGTTTGAATTGTGAAGAACAGCAATAATTAGTGTTCAGTGGGCCCCTCTGGGTCAGTCCCACTGCACCTGTTACACCAATGGAAGCCATGTTCCTGCTGCAATATCAAAATAATCTTATTTGCAAAGTATCTCCAGGCATTTCTAAAATAATTCAGAAAATGTTTTACTTTGCTAACAATAAAAAAGGCTTGTGAAGTAATCAGCCAATCTGTCTTTAATTATCTAGAAACATTTCAAGTGAAGAGAAAGGGCCACAGGTATCAACCAATTTTGCCTTCGCAAACGGGCTGATTAGTATAATCGGCAGTTTGCGAATGCAAAAAAAGGCTTTTTACAAGTCTAAAACCCTATTTTGCGATTCGGTAACCTGTTAGCTATTTGGCATTTGGAAGGGGCGTGTTTAGGGCGTTCCTTTGAAATAGCGAATTGCAGCAGTATGCATGAATGCTTTGTGACCGTAAAGGCCTTCGCAAAACATTTGTAATTTACCACCAACTTCAAGTTGGTTGTAACCCATTTGCAAATGTTAAGGGAAGGGACCCCTTCCCCTTTGGGAATGGTGGCGAAAACGTTTTGTAAGAGCAGACTTTTCATTTTTGTTTTTAAAACACAACCCATTTTCCTGACCCCATACATTTGGAATAGTGGTTATCTAGTTGCGATTTGCTGAAAATCACAATTAGGTAATCGCTGTTCCAAATCTTAATACATGTGGCCAGGTATGTTAATGCTGTAGAAGTTATCAACTTTTCATTTTCAAATGATCCTAAAGTCATCAGGAACAATCTGTGCATATTACATCCTCACATGCTCATTCTCAAATCATCAGGAATAATGTCACCTTGAGATGTAAATAGATGGTCATTTTCAAATCATGAACCAGTCATCAGGCACAATTTCTAAACTCTGCTAATCACTTAAAAAACTTGATGATGTTGGATGATGGTAAAATGACTTCTAATGGGATGGATAATAATTCAATCACTCTGGGATGACTTCTAAAGTAATCCTGTTTGACCTGAATAATCAGCAAATCATTCTCTAAACATCAGATACAATTCCATCATGTTAAAGAAAAATTATGCTCTGGAGATTTGGATGTTTATTATTTTTTTTTATATATATATTTTTATTGATTATAACACAAGAGTGAAAATACACATATCGGGTGTCATTAGGTGAAACACATCACAGCTGTGGACAGGGAAATGAAGTGAAGAAATACTTTACAATCACAAGCATCAGAAAAATCAATACCAGCTCAGAGCTGAAGCAAAACAATAAGATATCAATGACCAGAAGCACACCTCATCAGCACCCGCCCACCTGGAATACAGGATATACGAATTGGACATGTGACACCCAGATATGATGGACAAAAAGATCAGGAGAATATGCCACATCTCTTGCGAAGAAAGGAAAAGGGAAATAGAAAGGTCATAGAAAATAATAAAGAAAAAATAACCCCCCCCCCACAACCCCCCACCCTGCACCCCTGCAGATGGCTACGACCTAACTCCACTAGCAGCGTGCCTGTCGCCCACTAAACTACACCCCAAGGAAGGGAAAAGCTGGAGGAGGAAATATGGTACAAAACGATACGGGCTCCCAGACTCCCATCCCCCCGCCAAAAGCAGACATCCCCTACCGTAGTGTTAAACAAGTTATAAGAAATCAATAAACAATCAGTAGGGGAGCCACAAACAGAGAAAGGACCGTCCCGCCCGGCCCCCGGCACCACAAAGGCAGCAAATCCCGTTTCGAGCACAGCAGTCAAACAATACCCAGACCATCAGAATCCCATCTGGCCCTCGCTCCCACAGACATAACCCGGCAAAGTCGAAAGAAAGCATTACATCGAAGTCCAGTCAAATTCAGCCCTGGCCCTCACGATCCAGTACGAGGACCCCATCCAGTACAACCAGGTCGCTGCGATTCTCCACGCGAGCCCTGTCCATTCGAACCGCCATCACAACAAGAGGATCCAAAGATAGAAGAGTTTCAAAGTCGACATGAAAGGATTGAGACCAGGATAGACGTTCACAGAGTCCATAAGTCAAACCAAGTTCACTGCCCACCAGCGATAAATCAGCAAAGCGGTTTTGATCACTCTCTGAAAGAGGCGAGGGATTAATCCGACAGTCATTGGAGAAGTCACACTGTAATACAAAAATAGTCACAGCCATCTCGGGCGGGATCGACATAGGGCAAAACACACATCCAGCACTTTCGGGCTCGCTCGCCGCCATCTTAGGGTCGCAGGAAATTTCCAAGTCCGACTTCCGTACAGGGTCCTCGGTGGCAATCGAAGCTTGCTCCGCGGGTAAGGCATCTTGGCTCACAACCAACCAAGGGTCGGAGTCCGGTCTCCGGCAGATGTGATCAACCATTACGACCATCCCCTGGAAGGTGGCGGTGACTCGTTTGTGGAGCTCCAAAATGGCGGCCATTATAGTGCGTAGCGACGGTGTAGTTTCAGCCCGCTCCATCGCCCCTCAGTGAGCGACCGGGCGGGTGTCTGAACCCCGGAGGTCGACTTCTCCGGGGTACAAGGCAGAAGCAATGGAAATGACAACTGTAAGCACTTCCAAAGCACGATCTCAATACCGTCGCCGCCTGCGAGGAACCAAGCCCTTCAACCCCGGGAGCTCAACGGGGCTTCCGGGCAGCGGAACCCCGACCAAAACAGTCGGTACGATAAGCCACCGTAGTTTCGAGATAAAGCTGCCACCAGATCACTATCCAAAACGGGAAAAGAAAGACGCCACTTCGGGAGACCGGAACCACCCACGTCCCGCGGCCGATGTTGTTCAACTCCAACCCGGCCGGGTTAGAACTCGAGGCCCCGGCTTCAACTATGGGTTAGGCCAAGAATGGCGCACGGCATATCTCCGTCATCCGAGCAGCTAGAAATTCCGGGATTGCACCTTTAGAGTCAGGCGCACTTCATCTGCACGGGAGTCCGGTGGGAAATCAGGATGGGAGTCAGGATTCATGAGCCTCCGGCGGAGGTCGGCGGAGCCGGGAGCTTATGCGGCCATCTTGGTTGCTAGCGTCGTAGGGTACCTGGATGTTTATTTTTAAATCATAAAGAAACATTGGATCTTATGAAGTAATCACATAAGAAATCGTCACACCCTGTGAAGTCATCACATACTCATTCTTAAATTCTCCGGAAGTCATCAGGAATAGTCACACCTTGTGAAGTCATCACATACTCATTCTGGAATTGTTAGAAAGGCGACCCCGGGGGAGGCAGAAGATGTCTGACTGACCACCCCTAGGTCCACCTCTCCGTCAAGAAGTAGCCGAGCGTTACTGAGAGGCCTCCTGGGTGAGGGCCCTCTCCTAGGATCGCACAGCAGAGTAACCACACACTACAAATGGACACCACACCAGAGGTCGAGTTCGTAAGCTTTATCAGGAAATAAAGGTTGCTGGTTCTCAGTGATATGTACAAGCAGACCGAGGGGTCTGTAAAGTCTTGCAAGAGGGGATCAGGGTAGCGGGACAGTCTCGGTTGGGGTGTAGGCAGGGATACCTTGCGCACAGCTCTCAATCCTCGAGCCGGGGGTTCCGAGAGGTTGAGCCGCGGCAGCGCCAGCAGGCTCTCAAGATGGTTCGGCAAAGGTGGGCCGCGGCAGCGCCAGCAGGCTCTCAAGATGGTTCGGCAAAGGTGGGCCACGGCAGCGCCAGCAGGCTCTCAAGATGGTTCGGCAAGGGTGGGCCGCGGCAGCGCCAGCAGGCTCTCAAGATGGTTCGGCAAAGGTGGGCCGCAGCAGCGCCAACAGGCTCTCAGGTTCTCTTCAGGTTACAGGAAATTAGTTCTTCTGGGGTCGGCCGTGACGGCGTCAGCAGGGCTCTCCAGTCCAGGATACAACTGACGTTCTAATCCAGGGCTGGCCCAGATATAGGACTGGAGTCCTTTGATGTCCGGACCCTCGCGCCTGGGGGTCAGAGGGGCCGGGATGATGGTGTCCAGACACCCAGCAGGGGGGTGGAGCCAGCGCCCAGGGAGGCTGGAGGGCGATCGAAACCAGGCGTCCGGGGACGGCTGGAGGGCCATCAAAACCCCCTTTTCTCCGGGATCTGTCGAGTGGCCACTCGACCACCTGGGTGGATCTTGGTGCCTCGATGTCTGGGCTGCGCTGGGGCCTGGGCCGGGGCCGAGGCCACGTGGTCGTGACGTGGTGCGCCCAAGATGGAGTCGGGCGCGGCCTCGTGCTTAGGTCGTGAGGTGTCCACGCTGGAGCCAGGTAGGTAGTGGGGGTCCGGGATGGTGGCTGGACCAGCAATGTTGGGGCGTGCAGTGTCGGGCAAAAGGGCTGCCCGATGCTGGGTGGAGGGCCGATGTCGTCCTGGGCCCGCCATGCGGGAGGGGTAGGACCACGCCATGAGGCCAGGTCCAACACGCGTCCCCCCCAGCTGAAGGCAGGGGAGAGTCACCCATCTTCTTGGGGATTCTCCTCGCCGAGGCGGAAGAATCTGGAGAGGCCGTCAGCATTGGCGTGGTCGTTGCCGGGGCGATGCTCCACAGTGAAGTCCATCCCTTGCAGGGAGATGGACCATCGCAACAGTTTCGGGTTCTCGCCCCGCATCTGCATCAACCACCGCAGGGGCCGGTGGTCGGTCTGGACCCGGAAGTGGGTGCCGAAGAGGTAGGGCCGGAGCTTCTTTAGGGCCCACACGACGGCGAAGGCTTCCCTCTCGATGGTGCTCCAGCGCTGTTCTCTGGCTAGCAGCCGCCGGCTGATGAAGGCAATGGGAAGGTCGATTCCCTCAGAGTTCACTTGGGAGAGGACCGCCCCAATGCCGTGCTCCGAGGCATCGGTTTGGACCACAAACTCTCGGCTGTAGTCGGGGGCCTGGAGCACAGGGGCGGTGCACATGGCAGTCTTTAGAGTCTCGAAGGCTGCTTGGCACTCTGGGGTCCAGCACACCTTCTGGGGTAGCTTTTTGGAGGTCAGTTCTGTGAGGGGCCCCACAATGCTTCCATAGTCCTTGATGAAGCGCCGATAGTAGCCTGTGAGCCCCAGGAAGGCTCGGACGGCTGTTTGGGTGATTGGGGGCTCCTAGGCCCGGATGGCGTCAATCTTTGGCTGGAGGGGAGCCACCCGGCCGCTTCCCACCTGGTGTCCCAGATACGTCACGGACCCTTGGCCGATCTGGCACTTGCTGGCCTTTATTGTTAGTCCGGCCCGTTGGAGGGCCGACAGGACCACCCGGAGGTGGGTCAGGTGTGCATCCCAGCGGAGGCTGTACACTGCAATGTCGTCTAGGTAGGCGGCGCTGAACTCTTCTAGCCCGGCCAGCACTCTATTCACGAGTCTCTGGAAGGTGGCCGGGGCGTTTTTCATGCCGAAGGGCATCACCTTGAAATGGTAGTGGCCATCCGGGGTCGAGAAGGCTGATCGCTCTTGCGCTCCAGGGGTGAGGCGGATCTGCCAATACCCGGCCGTGAGATCGAAGGTGCTGAGATACCTCGCAGCCCCCAGGCGATCGATCAGTTCATCCGCCCGGGGGATGGGATGGGCGTCGGTCCTGGTGACGGCATTCAGCCCCCGGTAGTCAACACAGAACCAGAGCTCTGGGGGCGTGCCGGGGGCGGCGGCTTTAGGGACCAGGACAACTGGGCTGGCCCACGGACTATCGGAGGGTTCGACTACCCCCAGCGCTAGCATCTTGGCCACCTCGGACTGGATGCATGCCCGAACTCGATCGAGCACTCGGAAAGCTCGGTGTCTTACAGGCGGGCTGTCTCCGGTGTCTACATCGTGGACACACCACCGGGTGACTCCAGGGGTGAGGGAAAACAGATCTGCAAACTGCCCCAGCAGCTGCCGGCAGTCATGGTGCTGCTCCGGGGTCAGGGTGGAGGAGAGCATGACCCCTTCGATGGAGCCGTCCTTCTCAGTGGTGCTCATGAGATCTGGCAGCGGTTCGGAGTCGTCTTCCGCTCCTTCATCGGTCGCTAACAGCAGACGTAGTTCAGTGCGGGCAAAGTGCGGCTTGAGCCGGTTAGCGTGTAGAACCCGGAGGGGGTTCCTGGGGGACTCCATGTCCACCAGATAGGTGACGGGGCTCTTGCGCTCCACCACCCTGAAGGGCCCCGTCCACTTGTCTTGGAGGGCACAAGGTTCAACCGGGGACATGACCCAGACCTGCTGGCCCGGTTTGAATTCGATGGACGAGGCGTTCTGGTCATACCAGCGTTTCATCTCCTCCTGACTGGCTTCAAGGTTGGCTTCGGCAAGTTCCCGGAACTTCCGAGTCTGGTTGCGGAGGGTCAGGAGGTACTGGTAGACATCGGATGGAGCACCTCGGGCAGCCGTCTCCCAGCCTTCTTTGACCAGGCTGAGGGGGCCCCGGACCGGGTGCCCATACAATAGTTCGAAGGGGCTGAACCCCAGGGACTTCTGGGGTACTTCGCGGTACTTCGCGGTACGCAAACAGGAGGCAAGGCAGCAGAACATCCCATTTGCGTCGGAGTGGCTCCTCGAGGCTCTTGATCATTCCCTTCAGTGTTCGGTTAAACCGCTCCACAAGTCCATTTCCTTGGGGGTGATACGGGGTGGTGAACTTATATGTGACCCCGCACTGTTGCCACAGGGATCGCATATACTTGGAAATAAAGTTTGTGCCCCGATCACTCACGACTTCTCGGGGGAAGCCGACTCTGGAGAAGATCCCCATTAGGGCTCGGCCTACTACTGGGGCCGTGATGGTTCGGAGGGGGATGGCTTCCGGATATCGGGTGGCATGGTCCACCAGCACGAGGATGAAGCGGTGCCCTTGAGGGGTGCGGGGGTCCAGGGGCCCCACGATGTCTATCCCCACTCGCTCTAAGGGGGTGGTGACCACGGGAAACGGCTGGAGCGGGGCTTTGACTTCCCCCCCGCTCTTCCCGCTGGCTTGACAGGTCGGGCAGGATCTGCAGTGATTGTGCACATCGTTGCGCATTTTCGGCCAGTAGAAATGAGTCACCAGGCGGCTGTAAGTTTTGTCCTGCCCCAGGTGCCCGGCGAGGGGCACATCATGTGCTAAGTTCAAGAGGAAGTCTCGAAATCGGAGGGGAACGACCAGCACCCGGCTGGCCCCTAGTTCGGCAATCTTCTGTTCACTGTAGAGAAGGTCGTTGTCCCAATAGACCCAGTGGGACCCCGCCGGGTCTCCAGCGGCTTGAGTGGCGGCTTGCCATCGAATCCCCTCGAGGGAGGGACAGGTGCTCTGTTCTTGTCGGAATTGTTCGCGGGTGGGGCCACCTTCTTGACGCCACTGAGCTAGTTCCGGCAGGTGGCCGAGCTCGGTGATTTCCTCATGGCTGGGCCCCGGGGGGCCGGGTTCAGGGTCGGTGTCCTCAGGGACGGCGGGCGGTGGAGGTGCGGGCCACTCCGGCTCCTCGATCGGGGCTTCCTCCGTTGGGGGGAGGCCCGGGCGGACATGGAGCGGGTGGTCGCACAAACCCACTCGGGAAGGCCTAGCATCCCCAGATGCTCTCTCCGCTCTACGCCGGCCCAGAGGGAACTTTCCAGGTCGTTCCCGAGGAGGCAGTCCACGGGGGCATCGTCTCGGACAGTCACTTTCAGCATGCCCGACACCCCTCCCCACTCGAAGGGAATGCGGGCCATCTGGCACAAACTTTCAGAATTGTCAGCCGACCGCACTGGGCACAAGACGTTGGGGAGAATTTGTTCGGGGGTCACCAGTATCCCGGAGGGCTTCGGCCCGGCGTCCATTGATGGTGACCCATTGGCGGTATTTCTGGGTGTTACCTGGGATCGGGTCTCGGGGGATCATGTCTCGATCACCCAGGCATGCTAAGATCATGGCTGCGGGCTCCCACTCGGCCTGCTCGGTGTCGTCGCCCTCTTCTTCGCCTCCCTCTGCACTCAGGGCGGCGGCCGCGATCTGGCGGCTCGGGGGACCGGTGGTGCCGGGTCGCTGGTTCATCGGGCAGAGAGGGTCGTTCGCATAATGGCCCTGTCGCTGGCATCTGTGGCACGTAACATTCGGGCGGGGCCCGGGCCTGGCTGGGGGGCCTCCCCTCCAACCCAGGGATGGCGACGGGGAGGTAGGGGATGACCCCGCGGGGGTGTCTCGGCCCCGGCTCTGGCCTCCTCCGCCGCCTCGGGGTGGGTGGTTCCCCGGGGATCCCCGGCCGTAGTCTCCCATCGGACCCCGGGGAACTCGGTTGCTCACCCATCTATCCGCCTCGACAGCGAGTTTTCGTGGCTCTGTCAATTTGCTGTCGAGGAGGTGCTGCCGGAGTTCGACGAAGCAATTATTGGAAAGATGCTCCCATAGGATGAGGTCGACCAACTGCTGGTAGGTGGTGACCTGGCAGCCTCTGATCCACCCTTCGAAGGCTCTGCTGTAAAAGTTCACGTACTCCACCCAAGTGGTACCGGGGATTTTTTTACAGTCTCGGAATCGCTGCCGGTACATTTCGGGGGTGAGTCCGTAGCGAGTGAGGAGGGCGGTCTTCATGTGTTCGTACGAGGTCATCTCGGCGTCGGGGAGCTCTAGCAGGGCGTCTCTCCCCTCGTTGATGAATTTCCCCCATAAGCCGGCGCCCCAGTCTTTGAGGGGTACTCGATGGGCGGTCATGGCGACCTCGTAGGCTTTGAACTACTGTTGGATGTTGTCGTTCTTATAGTATTCTTTGACGACCTCCTTGGGTATGTGCACCTTCGTGTCCCCCGGCGGGGGTGAGGTCTTACCCCCGGCGGTGCCGGTTTCTGTTGTTTTGGCCTTGATTTCCAGTTCTTTGAGGCCGCGCTCATGCTCGAGCACGAGTTTCTTTTCTTCAAGGTCTCGTTGTCTTCGCCTTTCCTCCAGGTCTCCTTCCAGCCGTAGTTGCTCGAGGGCTAATTTCCTTTCTGCCAGCTGTATCTCTCCTTCTTGTCGGAGTCTGGCGAGCTCCAACTCGTGGAGCCGGTTCCTCTCTCGTTCTCGGGCGTCTTCGTGGGAGAGGCCCGTGTCTAGGTCTGCGGGTCTTTCCCCCGCTGGGTTCGTGTCGGTCTCCGGGCGTCCATGCGGGCCCGGGTTATCTTCATTCTGGGGCGGCGCATTATCCGCGTCCGCCCAGGCTTGCAGGGCTGATTTAAAGTCCTCTTTGGTGTTGAGGCCCGTGGTAGCGATGCCTAGGTCCTTGCAGAATTTTTTTAATTCCTTGTGGCTGTAATCTTCCATCTTTTCTTTCTGGAATTCCGCCGTCGGTCTGGTTTCCTGAGTAGTCATGGTCGCGGTGTGTTTTTCTCGGTAGTGAGTGAATTACTCTCTTGTACGATCTGCGTCGGCTCGGATCCCGTCGCCTGCCACCAATGTTAGAAAGGCGACCCCGGGGGAGGCAGAAGATGTCTGACTGACCACCCCTAGGTCCACCTCTCCGTCAAGAAGTAGCCGAGCGTTACTGAGAGGCCTCCTGGGTGAGGGCCCTCTCCTAGGATCGCACAGCAGAGTAACCACACACTACAAATGGACACCACACCAGAGGTCGAGTTCGTAAGCTTTATCAGGAAATAAAGGTTGCTGGTTCTCAGTGATATGTACAAGCAGACCGAGGGGTCTGTAAAGTCTTGCAAGAGGGGATCAGGGTAGCGGGACAGTCTCGGTTGGGGTGTAGGCAGGGATACCTTGTACACAGCTCTCAATCCTCGAGCCGGGGGTTCCGAGAGGTTGAGCCGCGGCAGCGCCAGCAGGCTCTCAAGATGGTTCGGCAAAGGTGGGCCGCGGCAGCGCCAGCAGGCTCTCAAGATGGTTCGGCAAAGGTGGGCCGCGGCAGCGCCAGCAGGCTCTCAAGATGGTTCGGCAAGGGTGGGCCGCGGCAGCGCCATCAGGCTCTCAAGATGGTTCGGCAAAGGTGGGCCGCGGCAGCGCCAGCAGGCTCTCAAGATGGTTCGGCAAGGGTGGGCCGCGGCAGCGCCAGCAGGCTCTCAAGATGGTTCGGCAAAGGTGGGCCGCGGCAGCGCCAGCAGGCTCTCAAGATGGTTCGGCAAAGGTGGGCCGCGGCAGCGCCAGCAGGCTCTCAGGTTCTCTTCAGGTTACAGGAAATGAGTTCTTCTGGGGTCGGCCGTGACGGCGTCAGCAGGGCTCTCCAGTCCAGGATACAACTGACGTTCTAATCCAGGGCTGGCCCAGATATAGGACTGGAGTCCTTTGATGTCCGGACCCTCGCGCCTGGGGGTCAGAGGGGCCGGGATGATGGTGTCCAGACACCCAGCAGGGGGGTGGAGCCAGCGCCCAGGGAGGCTGGAGGGCGATCGAAACCAGGCGTCCGGGGACGGCTGGAGGGCCATCGAAACCCCCTTTTCTCCGGGATCTGTCGAGTGGCCACTCGACCACCTGGGTGGATCTTGGTGCCTCGATGTCTGGGCTGCGCTGGGGCCTGGGCCGGGGCCGAGGCCACGTGGTCGTGATGTGGTGGGCCCAAGATGG
Source organism: Lissotriton helveticus (assembly GCF_964261635.1). NCBI lineage: Eukaryota > Metazoa > Chordata > Amphibia > Caudata > Salamandridae > Lissotriton > Lissotriton helveticus. The sequence goes on from NC_136067.1 coordinate 1,956,854,356, forward strand.
AGTCGGGCGCGGCCTCGTGCTTAGGTCGTGAGGGGTCCACGCTGGAGCCAGGTCGGTAGTGGGGGTCCGGGATGGTGGCTGGACCAGCAATGTTGGGGCGTGCAGTGTCGGGCAAAAGGGCTGCCCGATGCTGGGTGGAGGGCCGATGTCGTCCTAGGCCCGCCATGCGGGAGGGGTAGGACCACGCCATGAGGCCGGGTCCAACAGGAATCCTCCTGAAGTAATCAGGAATAGTCATTCCTTGGGAAGTCACCACATACTCATTTTGGAGTCATCCTCAAGTCATCAGGAATAGTCACACCTTATAAAGTCATTAGATACTCATTTTCGAGTCATCCTCAAGTCATCAGGAATAGTCTCACCTTGTGAAGTCATCAGATACTCATGTTTAAGTCATCCTCAAGTCATCAAGCTCAAGTTTCTAAACTCTGCTGATGACTTCAAGAGTTTGATGATGTGAATATGACTTCTAGAGTAGTTGGTTGGTTGTCCAATGACTCTGGGATGACTTCTAAAGTAATCCTGTTTGACTTGGGGTGGTTACTGGAGGCTTATGAAATTTCAAAATGAAATGGTGTAAAGTCCTGAAATGCACCGAACATGTTGAGCGAGCAGACATGAGTTATGTTACTGCATGTCATGTCAAATCATGTTATGGTATGTTACCGTATGTTATGTGTATTTATAAAGTGTGCTATCACCCTGCAGGGTAGTCTCGTGCTACAGGTGCTGTTATAGTCTCACCTATGGCTGGCCGGGGTGTTATTGGAAGAGCCAGGTCTTCAGATTCTTGCAGAATTCAAGAATTGAAGACGCAGCTCTGATGTGTAACAGCAGGTCATTCCGGGTTTTAGGAGTGATGTAGGAGAGGGCCTGATTGACAGTTCTGGTTCTGTGTATGCGTGGGATGTGTATAGGAAGGAGTCCGGCCGATCGGATGTGTCTGGTTGGTTTGTGAAATTAAATTTATCTATTGAGGTAGGCTGGGCCAATGTTGTGGGCAGCCAATGTTGTGGGCAGTAAGGCAGTGGAGCTCCCTGAACAGAGGTGTGATGTGTGTGCTGTGTGGAAATGAGTGTGATTCTGGCTGCTGTCTTCTGATTAGTTTAAAATCTTCTGCTGGAATGTTTGTTGATACCGCAGTAGAGGGTGTTCCCATGGTCCAGCTTGCTTGTGACAAGGATGTGCGTAATGTTTTGTGAGTGCTGGATGGGAGCCTTTTGAAGATTTTTTTCAGCATCTTCAGGGTGTGGAAGCATGAATCTGAGAGAGCCTTCACTTGGGCAGACATGTTGATTTGGCTGTCAATTATGATTCTGGGGAACTTCTGTCTTGTCAGTGTTACATTTGAGACAGTCATTGACTTTGAACAGGCAGTCGGCAAACTTGGGAATGGTATTGGGCACTTTGTCTGACGGGGAGAATATAAGATGGGTGTTGTCTGTGTAAAATAGGATGTTGATGTTGTGGGTGCGGGCGATGCTTCCTAGTGGGATCATGTATTGGCCAAAGAGGGTCGGGATGAGGTTATTGGTGTCTGAAGTGCCAGGGGCCAAGCTGACTCTGTGCTTCCAATCAGGAAGGAGCGTATGCCACTGAGAGCTGGTTCTTGGATTTCAATCTCATGCAGGCATCAGATAAGCATGGGGTGGGCTACTGTATTGAATGCTGTGGAGAGATTCAGAAGGATGAGGGCAGATGTGTCTCCCCTGTCCAGGATCATCCAGATGTTTTCTGTGGCAAGGATGGCTGTCTCCGTACTGTGGCTGAGTCTAAATCTGGATTTAGTGGTCGTTAAGATGGTTGATTAGGCATGTGTTTCTCCAGAATGTTGACAGTGGACGCAAGCACGGAGATGGGTCTGTAGTTAGCGGGTGTTGTTAGGTTCGTAGAAGGTTTGTTGAAAAGTGGGAGTACTGTGGCATGTTTGCAGGTGTCCATTGAGGTGGCAGAAGTGATGGAGGTGTTCAGGATCGGGGTGAGTACTGTGCTAATGGGTTTTAGTCCTTCCGAGCAGGTGTCCAAAGGGGACCCGGAGAGGATAAACTTCATGGTGGAGGAGTTTTCATCCATAGAGATAGTTGGTCGTGTGGTCAGAGTGACTGAGATGGAGAGTCGTGTTACGAGGTCTGTTGGCTTATGCTTGAGGTCAAAGTTGATGTAGATGATTTTTATCTTGCTGCAGATGTACTTTGAGAAGATGTTGTAGAGTGTCTGCTCCTCTGAGGAAGATGTGGAGGGCTTGTAGTTTCTCACCTTTTGAGTAAAGTTTTTACAAATAAGGCCAAATCAAGTATTGTAGAGCATTTCTATCTACATTTGCTAGAGACCACACATTCTCAATGACCACTCGTGACTATTTGAGAACTTCAATGTTGCGCCAACCTAACCTAACCCATAACAGGGATGCTGTCTAAGATCTCCGTTTCTGAAAGGAAGCACGGGGGCCAGCCTACCCTATTGGTCCTTAACCACTCGCTCCACCGTTTGTTTCTCCCGCATATGGCCATGCCAGCACCACTGTTTAGAGTGTGTTGGGTTCCCACAAAAGCAGTGTTAAATATACGAAAGTGTTTTGTCAGACACATCAAATTTTTCATACCACATAACAGCAATGGAAACTCATCCTCATTGGTGCTAACAAAATATGGCGCTAACTGTAGACCTTTGAATGTGAAAAATATACAGAGACATTTTGTGTGTGTACTAGCCTCCTGTTTAAAGCTACATTTATGCTAATACCATGATTAATGGGTAGGGAAACACTATTACTGATTTGTGGTATTAAAGCAAATTTTCTGATGAACTCCAAATGAAGGGCAGGGTGGTAATGCTGACGTCACGCTCTGCTTCACTGATGTGCCAGCCGGAAACCAAAGTTGGAAAGCTTTTAGAAAGCTGGTTTTTGATGGCCCTAAAGTGCTATCCTCTCCTAACATATAACTATGCACTGCAGCAGATCTTCCTCTGTTTATATGCACTGATGGATAAAAGATGAAAAGATATGTTTTTCTCTTGCCGGTTGAAAATTATTCAAGTGCTTTTGCATGTTTTTGCTTGTTTGTGCTTTGCAAGGGGCTTATATACAGTCAGCCTAGCCTCGAAGCAACAGATTGCTCTACACTATGGAAGCGTTCCAATAAAGGGTGGGAGGAATACAGAATCATGTTCAGGGGTTTCAGTGGACAGGAGAAGGGTTCTGGGATGGTGCTTAATGTTGGAGCAGTGAGAGGAGTTGAAAAGCTGCAAGTGGGAGACAAGGTGGGGCAAGAACAGGAGGAGTGAGAACTCTTCACTGATGGGCCAGCATCCAAGTGGTACCATGTGACAAGGTGTTGCTTGGAGTCAGAGAATCGAAGGAGACTGGGGGATCGAAACTAGCGTTCCATTCTAGATCCTAGGAGCGTAGATGGAGAACACCTTGCACCTTGTGTTCTCTCTGCTGCATTTTCCTGTTTCTATGCCAGTAATTGTGCCCATGCCACTGCTGCCTGATTCTCTGCAAGTCTTGATCTTGATTGCTTGGCAGTGTAGACATGGCTTGGCAGTTCGGGCTGGACTGTTCCCATGAGGCACAGGGTCAGACTGATTTGCATATTGCTATGTCTGAGCTGGGGTGGTGGAGTGAGCTAAAGAATGATGATGGATTAAACCCAGATCAGTTGACTGGGGGCGAGGGTTTGATTTGCTCAAGCACTCTGTCGATCATCCCCTTTGGTATCGCCCCATGGTAGAATGTCAGCATTGACTACTTTTAAGACGTTGCAGTAGGTCCTGTATGTGATGTGGATAGGTAATGCGAGCCATTGAAGTTCCCTGAATGGGTTGCACTTTCAATGAGGCCTGCCGATGAATGAAGGACACTTTTAGGTGGATTCAAGTGGGTTTCAGATCCATCTTGAAGACCCAGCCTTGTACCTCATGTCACTGCTGATGAGCACAAAATCCCTTTTGGCATGAGTAAGTTTAAGTTAAACCTGGAGCATTCAGACCTGGATCAGAGCATTGGAGATGGAGATAGTCTTGCATCTGGAGGAACGTATCTGGACCAGCTGGGTTCTCTCCTTCCTGTGGTATTGAAATCAATGCCAGAGAATGCCATCAACGCTCAGTCGCGATAGGAAGGGAAAACCGCAATCAATACGCAGATTTTACCCCGCAATGCCATTACATTGCAGGCATTACAACACATGCAATGTAACTACGCGTAGCCATTACTACGCATACCATTACATTTCATGCGCTGTTACAACGCATGCGACAGCGCATGCGATGTAATGCCAATCCACCTCGTTGTGAGGAAACTGGGGCTCTTCCGTTTCCTCACAATGACGTGCACCGCCGTGAAGCAGAAATCGGGAGCAGAGACAGCGACGCTGGAGAGGAACCACGAGGAAAGAGAGGTAAGGGTAATTGTGCTTGGGGTGGGAATAGTGTGGGTAGTAGTTTAGGATAGTGTTGTAGTGTCGTAGTCGTTTAGGGTTAGGGATAGTGTAGGGGTGGGAGTAGTGTGGGTAGTGGTTTATTGTAGTGTCGTAGTGGTTTAGGGTTAGGGGTAGTGTAGGGGTGGGAGTCGTGTGGGTAGTGGTTTAGCGTAGTGTCGTAGTGTTTTAGGATTTCGGGTAGTGTAGTGGTGTTTGGGTAGTGTAGGGGTCGTGCTAGGGGTAGTGTTTTAGGGGTCGTGTAGGGGTGGGAGTAGTGTGAGTAGTGGATTAGGGTAGTGTTTTAGTGTCGTATCTGGTGAAGGGTTTGCACAATGCTTGATCTCCATGAATAGAATCCTGTTTCTCATAGATGGTGGTCTTGTAATAGTCAGACTTGATCATGAGCAGCCCGTGGGTGGTGCAAAGGACCTTTGAGATTTGCTTTAAAGTGGATAATTCATATATTTAAGAGAGACTAAGATGCAATGTAATGTAATATAAAATAGTTTCATATAGCGCGCATTTACCAGGGGGTGTCTTAGCGCTTAACCAAATGAGTCAGTGAAGATGAGGAAAAGTGGCTAAGTATTGTAATTTACAGCAACTAGCACGCTACTCCGAAACCTATGTTTAGTGTTTTTTAAATTGGTTATTGGGATTATGTTATGTTATGTTATGTTATTTTTATTTATACCGCGCACAGCTGCCCCAGCAAAGAGAGCAAATTAGTCATGTGATCTCAGGAAACCTTCCATGCATTTACTGCAATTTCTTTGTGGTATATTAGATTGACGGGGGTTAGGTGTGATCATTAGTGGGGGCTATTTTGGCTCATACAAATGATTGATGAGATCAATAGATATCAATAGATCTGGCAGAGATTAGACATTGTTAGATTGCAGGGACAGGGTATTAAACAAGCATTTGCAATGCGAGTTTGAGGTATTGGCATTGTAAATGATAATGCTATTTATTTATGTTTTGGGTTTTAAAACATTAATAAAAGGCAATGTCATTTACAATACTAATAGCTTCAACTCTCGCAAATGCAAGACCTATAGCATTGTAATAAAGGGCCTTATCGACCGCTTGTAAGATTGTAAATATCAGAGGAAGAGACCGGCCTGCGATGTCTTCAAAGTAGTGATAAATAGTGCAGTGAAGAAGATGTGTAAGTGTTGTAAATTATACAGACACAAAGTGCGAAGTGAGAGTGACATGTGATCCGAGCTATAAACATTAACAAAGCGCTCCAACACCTTTCACTCTGGGATTATACTGTTGTGGCTGAGGAGGAAGAGCGGAGGAGGGCTAGTTCCTGCCCTCTCCGTCATTTGAGTGTGCATTGTTGCATTGCGTAATGTCATTGCTATCTTTGGTCTAATAAAAAACACTCCGGCTCTAGTAGCGCTCTGGCTTCACCTCCTTGTGCAGGGCGGGCTGTGCTTTATGGCAGGCATGGAGGGAGGGAGGGATGGTCTTGACTGCAGCTCCGGCCTCGTACAGTGCCCCTGCTATTACTAGTGAGCGAGAGGCACTGAGGTGGTGGTATTGGTGTTGTGGTATTGGTGTTGTGATGATGGCATTAGTGGTGATCGTGGTATTGGTGGTGGTGGTGTATGGTGGTGGTAGTGGTATTGGTATTGGTGGTGGTGGTATTGGTGGTGGTGGAGGTATTGGTGGTGGTGGAATTGGTTGTGGTGGTAGTGGTGGTGTCATTGGTGGTGGTAGTGGTGGTGGTAGTGGTGGTGGTGGTCGTAGTGATGGTATTGGTGGTGGTGGTATTGGTATTGGTGATATTGGTGGTGGTATTGGTGGTGGAATTGGTGGTAGTATTGGTGGTGGTATTCATGGTGGTATTGGTGATGGTGGTGGTATTGGTGATGGTGGTGGTATTGGTGATGGTGGTGGTACTGGTGGTATTGATGGTGGTGGTGGTATTAGTGGTGTTGGTATTGGCGGTGGTATTAGTGGTCTTGATATTGGTGGTGGTATTGGCATTGACAGTGGTATTGGTATTGGTGGTGGTATTAGTGGTGGTGGTACTGGTATTGGTGGTGGCGGTATTGGCATTGACGGTGGTATTGGTTGTGCTGGTGGTATTGGTGGTGGTGGTATTGCTGGTGGTATTAGTGGTTTTGGTATTGGTGGTGGTATTAGTGGTGGTATTGGTGGTGGTGGTATTGGTGGTGTTGGTGGTATTGATGGTGGTATTGGGGGTGGTAGTGGTATTTGTGATGGTGGTATTGGTGGTGGAATTGGTGGTGGCAGTATTGCTGGTGGTAGTGGTGTTGGTGGTAGTATTGGTGGTGGTGGTGGTATTGGTGGTGGCGGTATTGGTGGTATTGGTGGTGGTGGTTCTATTGGTATTGGTGGTGGTGGTATTGGTGGTGGTGTTGGTGGTATTGGTGGTGGTGGTATTGATGGGAGTATTGGTTGTGGTGGTGGTATTAGTGGTGGTATTGGTGGTGATATTGGGGGTGGTGGTATTGGTGCTGGTGGTGGTAGTGGTATTCCTGGTGGTATTGGTGTTGGTGGTGGTGGTGTTGGTGGTGTTGGTGGTGTTAATGGTGGTGGTGGTATTTGGCGGTGGTGGTGGTGGTGGTATTGGTGGTGGTTATGGCGGTGGTGGTGGTATTGGTGGTGATATAAAGGGTGGTGGTATTGGTGGAGGTGGTGGTATTGATGGTGGTGGTACTGATGGTGGTGTTGTTGTTAATAAAAACAGGCTTTTGAAAACAACCCAGTAGGTGGCTTTAGTACAAATGAAATGTAACACAGATGTGCCTTTGTCAGCTTCAGCCCATTAGCACAGGATTATTTGCTCACTGGAATTCCCATGACTTTCGTTAATCATTTCGAAATCCATTTTACTTGGGGTGGGGGGAATGAAACAGATACAAGATAATGCTGGGGTAAAGTGATGGAAAGCACGCGCCCTTGTTACAGGTACGCCTGTGCTGCTTAAAAAAACACAAGCGGTTTCAGCAGAAGCAGCGCATATCCGGCCTGCAGTAAGAGAAACTCAATAAAGTAAATAGTGTTTACAGACTAAATAACAGGTCCCGTGTAAAAACCTAAGTGAAAGGGCCAGTCACCTTGGGAGGGTGCAAATGAAGACAAGGCTGTACTAAGGAGGGACTGACACGCCTATTAACAAATCTGAAGGCAGCATTTACGAAAGACAATCAACACAAGCCAATGAAAAATATGGGAGGAGAGTGGGCGCGTGGGCGCTGCTTCTCTCCCATACTCTACTACAGCAGTCTTGCAGAACGAGCAGCCCATGCTGCTAGGCTCAACCTAAAAAGAGCTCTAGGAGTCTATAAAAAGAGTTGTGAGTCAGCAGCAGAAATACAGTAACTGTGATTCAGGCAGACAGGCATGTAACTGAGAGAACATAATACTTAGAAAGAAGTAGCATGCATATAATAGAAGGGTTACAGAATTGGAGTAACTGATGAAAAAGGGTTCAGGCAGATCAGGTCGTTTTACCCCTTTTCTAGGTTTGCCCGGCGTTAGCCGCTTCTCACCCATCTCACGATTACCAAATAAAGAGGCAGGCGCTGGAGACTGGAAGGCAGGAAACAGGAGTTTATTTCTGACGGAACAGAACACGTCAAATCAGACAACAGGGTATCTTCTCGAGGTGCTCTAACAAGTTTCTCTACGGCTCCGTCTTTTATACACAGGTTTATGATGTACAAACATTCCTTATTGTAATAAAGACACTTTGAAGTACGAAAAGGCATGTTTGGAATCCCAGCTTCAGGCCTATTCCCCATACCGGTCGCTCTGATGTTGTTTTCCCCTCCCAAATGTAACATGTGATTGTAATCTGCAGCCGGACGTCCCGACAGGACACGAGGGCAAGAGGGAGTGGTCAGATCTAAGGTTGGGCAGGCAATAAGATCACGTTTCGCTATGCGGGGCCGGAGGGGGTACATCCACGAGACCTAGTTTTATGATATGGGACTGGGTCGAGAGGCCAGGTGCAGCCGGGGGGGTCATCAGAAGAGAGGAAGGGTGTTCCTGGGAGGAATGCAGGGGTGTTGGTCAGATCTAGGGGTGTGAAGGCCTTGATTAATCACCGCTCCTCTGATGTGAGGCGAGGTCCTACTGTAGGGAGCAATAAACTGCATCTGTTGGACTAGGTGATGGCCTGGGATCAGGCCGGGCAATCGGGCAGGGAGGAAGAGGTTACCAAAAGGGCCTGTTCTATGGGTAGGATGAAAGAGCGAGGGGGCAGGGGTTCAGCACGGAGACAGGGTCGTGTTTAGTGGTGCGTTTATGGCCCGAACAGGAGAGACCGGGGCTGTCGGGGCGCGGGGGGGATACTTGCGAGGCTGGGGGGAGAGAGAGAGAGAGTGAGATGCAGGCTATTGGCAGTGGGCAGAGAGGTCATGACACACAAAATGGCTACTATCTATGTTCGTGATGGGGCCTAAAAAGGGGGCAAGATGGCGGGGCCACTGTGCCGTGACTTTCGCCTTACCTTCAACAGTGGCGAGGGTGAACACAAATGAACGCCGCTTATGTACATATACATTGTCATTTTCCACAGTCGCCGCTTTTTAACATAAGTTAGGTCATTTGTGTGTTTATCATAGCTGACGGGGTGTACATATAGTGGTGTGTTGTCAATGGAATAGCGTTTGTCAATACTGGTGGATTTGCATATAACCGTGTGCAGTTGATGCGACATACGAGGTGGAATACATATAAATTTACATTTGTCGTATTTAAAAAAGTGACAGATGAAACATTTTACAGGCAAACAGTGGTTGAGGGAGGAATTGAGTCCAATACAAGCAATTAGTCAAGGGGTGTAGAAAGTTCCGAAACAAAAAAAAAAGGGGGGGGTCTTTGATACGGTGTCCTTTTTTTTTTGTAGCGAGCCATCACTGGTAGGTTCTGGTAGTTCGTTTTCTTCCGTTGGCGCTGTTGAGCACCGGCGGTGGAGCTATAGGTCCAGCTCGGGTCCTTCTTTACACGTCGCAGGGTGTGATCTGTCCTTTGCCGTTAGGCCACAGTCCTGTTTCCTAACTAATCTCTCTTAAGGGTGCCTTATGCTGGGCACCTGCATTTCTTTCTCGGAGTCAAAATCCACGTGGAAAGGATAGAAGGGGGTTTTGTCGGATAATCGAGGGAGGAGAGGGCGGAGTGGGACCGGATCTTTGAGACGGACCAAGGGAGCAAAAGGGTGATGTGCAGGCAGGTCCATCAATCGGGCTCAAAGGGGCGGGGACTTCTGGCACGCGTGGGTCAACAAGTAGAGGGCTTCAAGGCAGCCCTCCATTCCTTCGTTTTCTGCGTTTGAGAGTGGTGCATCGTCCCGCGTCCCGTTGCTCTGCGGCTCCATCTTAGGTCGAGGTCACACGCGCCTCATGATCTGTGGTCAGGCTGTGCGTCACGTCCAGCCCCTCTCCTCCGGTGACTGTGTATCCTTGAATGGGTACAAAACAGGTTTTAGCAAACTGGCAAGAGAAGGCATTTATACATTTCAATTCCGTCCCAGATCTAGGTAGTTGGGGGTACGTTTCATTGGTCACGGTCAGGAGTTATCACTGTGGAGCATGTATACAGGCATGTCTACTGAGTTTGTACTAAGTCTATTTGGCGTTCATTCATGACGTATGTGGCTTTCTGACCCTAGCCCTGGCAGTCTTCTATCAACGTGAAAGAGAGGGATAGTGGCTAAACATTCTTTTCTCGGGGGGGGGCAACAGTTAATCGGGGTCATCAATTATACTTCGTGTTATGGAGCTGGGGCCAATCGGGAGAAAACGGGGACGTTTTGGACATCCGTACTTGGGTGCCGAGGGGTGGGGCAATCTGGGCATTGTTTCTAACGAGCTGAGAACAGAAAGCCGCTGACATATAGTCCTCCTGTAAGAAGGCCAGATTAGGGGACTTCAGTCGTCTAACCTGTCCTTTACTTCATAGCCAATTCAAGTTCCATCATTTTACAGAAAGGAGAGGTAGTAATATGGCAAATTACAATTGTTTTAGTTTCTGTCAATTTGCCGAACACCTTGGTGTTCGAAAACCAATTAGGCTCGTGCCGGCGGGGCACAACGTTACCACACAAAGGAAGAGGGAGCAGGGGTCGTCCGCATTTTAAATGAACTATTCGGTATACGTACAACATGAAGAGAGAGAAAAAGAGAGAGAGTGAGAGAGAAACGTGTACAATAATAGGCCATTTAATGCGCACACAACACAAAACAGTAGGGGTCATGTTATGTAGAAACACAGACTGAGGGACAACGTAAACCCATATACTACGTACACATGAATTCAGGCGGGGGGTACATGTATTATATACAGAACTCAAGACAACACATAGAACAGTACTTGGCCAAAGATATTTCCTCCTGCATGCTGCGCATCCTTAGTATCCTATTTAATTTGCTTGGCTGTCTTTTGCTGTTGGCCTCTGTTGCAAATACTTACACTTTCGTCAATTGTTCGGGAACTAACCTGGTCGGGCTAGTACTTACGGTGGGATCTTTGAATCGTTATTAGCGAATGGGTATCCAGGCTGAGGCAACGGAGGGTGTCAGTCGGGGGAACAATGGGCAGCTTCGAGTTTCATGTCCATGAGGGTGCAAGAAGGAGGTGGTAAATCTTAAACATTGACAATATTCTTAGTCTTCCAGGAGGAGGGTACTTGGGTAAACCTCACCCTGGAATAGCCCTGAACCTTCCCCTATTTAGTTATCGCATGAACCTACTCGTAGGTGCACGTCCTTCTTGGTTGCATTATTCGGGGGCCGGTTGGAGTCATATTTTTGTCATACTGCAATAACCCGTCAAGTTTCTGTTTCTTCCCCCCCCCCTTCCAGTCATTGAGTTCAGAGAGAGGGAGAGGGTCGTTTCTAAGTAAGGGTGCGTTATATCTATGTTTGCTCGTCGTGTATAGGCACCATGCTCAGACCCCCTTTTTCCCCATTCCATCGGTTGTGCGATCATCACTCAAGTCGTACAAAAACATCTCTCTTATCAAGTCAACGCGTGCAACGTATATCCAGTCGAGTTATACACATCCGGTCATACACGCGTGCATTCATATCACCCAAAGTCGTCATGTTCTCAGGGGCAGTCCCCATGGATAATGTATCATTTGTCCCCGCGGAACCATGGCGCGTTGCTTAGGTCTTCTCCATACTTTAGTCGATGTTCCAATGTGACCTGCAGAAAGAAGGGGAAAAAGAAGGGGTGGGGGCAGCGTTTTAAGACACATCCGCGCGTATAAACCCAAAAGGCTTTTACTTACCACGTATTCGACCTATCTCCGCAGGGTGCAGTCCCTTCCATCTCGGCGTTTTAAGCCCAGAGGGACTGGTAGTGCGGGAGGCATAATCATTGATGGACTGCATATTGCATAGATCGCCCACGTGTGGTATTGCGGATCTTGTGTGGGGGGGTCAAAACAAAAGGGCAGTCAGTGTAAAGTGGGGGTGAACTCGTGTTCTCCTTCGAGGAGGCGGGGTGGTCTACAGTGGTACTGGGACTGGTTTAGGGGCATCTGAAACAATTTCCCTGAGATATGTGGCATACAAAGTAAAACAGAACACCTGGACCTTTATCGATTGCCTTATGTTGCACAAAAGTAAAAAACACACACGCAACAAACTTGGACCATTCACATTTTCAATATTCCTGGGCACTTTGCTTTTTAACCTTTTAGTAATTGACTTGCTTTATTTCGCCTGTATTTTACGTAGATCGGAAACAATGGCTATGTATTCGAACTTACCAATCCAAGAGCTACGACTATATTTGTTTTTCACAAAATCTTTATTTAAAAAAATGGTGACGTACAAATGCAGGTCTACAACCACGTGGGCCAGCCACGGAGCAGACTGGAACTGTACATGAGGGCATATTTATCTGAGGTAAACATAACTGAGTCGGTGGGTGTTTTTTTTCATCAAGGTACGATAAGTGCAATAAAATCATATCGAAAATTCATTGTGGGCAAGTACCATCAGTGTCAAAAAAATTCGAACTTTCAATAATACTGTAATCAATGATGCGTCAGAACTTAATATCAATTCATTGTACGAATGTTCAAGCAATACTCATCCCCTCCCGCCATGTGCTTCAAAAACTGCATACATATCTCAAGATATCAAGTCTGAGCATCCGGAACACAACGGGGAATTGTGAGTTTCGTTTTTACCGGCGCCATTTTGGGTGGGGTCAGGCGGGTCCAAGTATAGTCAAAATGTCTCCACCAACTCGGGGTTGGACCAGAATCTCTTTCGGCAGTCCAGAAGTTCCGCTAAGGTGCAACAGACGGGACTGGTGACATGAACCATTAATCAAAGAAAAGGGAGGGGCAACAATCTTTCCTACCGGGTCATACTGGTGTTCCACCGGAACTGATCAAATCAGTAGTCTGCAGGATTTTTGGTCGTTCAAACTGAGGCTGGCGTCAGCATGAGAGCGCCAACGTCTCGTGGCTACGTCTTGGTCGTTCTGCGGGCAATCATGGCAGTCATTTCCCATCGGGGGGCGGTCGGGGGCCCGCGGAGGTCGAGGGCCCTCCGCAGTTCTCGTAGAATCTTCAAAGCTGAGGAGAACGCCTTCTGGACAGGGGCCCATTTTCTGGTTGACCGGCGACCAGGCCAACTTTTCACGCCAGGCCTATTCCTGCAAAGTCGACCGCCATTTTTAGGAGTTCTGCAGCTACCGGCAGTCACTGGGTCAAATGAGCAGACGGACTCCAGCCTGCTGGGCGAGGTGTCGTAGCACCGCCACAGTGGACGAGACCCTGCTGGGTGAGTGGAGCGTCGCTATACCGCAAGAGTGGACGAACCCTTTGCCGGGTGCGTGGAGCGTCCCTGCACTGCAAGAGTGGACAAACCCTTTGCCGGGTGCGTGGAGCGTTGGGGGTGCAGCTGAGGGCCTCCACCTGGGGAGGCGGGAGAGGCTCGTCCGCGCCGCCTCTCCCCCCCAGTGCACCCCACGGCGTCTCGCTGACATTTGTTATGGCCGGACCAGGCGATGAAGAAGAGGGGGGGATCGGAGGCATATGCAAGACATCCCCCCCCCCGTGGCCTGCAAGGCGCCGGGAGAAGAAGGGAATGGGAGGACCAGTACATCTCGGGTCGGGCCCATGCCTTCTCCGGCCGATGGCGGCCGGCCGCTCTTTGCCACGGCCCCAGGAACGGGTCCCTTGGTTCATCCTGGGGACAGGCCTTGGCGCGTGGTGTCGCCTCCGGACTATTCGCGTAATGGTTCTCCACCCCAGGCCGCCGCCGACGGCTTTTGTAGACTTTCTGACGCCCAAAAACCTACTAGAAAGTAGCCCAAGGTAGCCCGACATTGCTACTTTGGGGAAGGAGGGACAGGAACGGCGTCAAGCAGACAGCGAAATGCATTGTGGGTCTGTTGTTGCAGCCGTTTGCCATGTAAATAGTTGTTTAATATATTTTTATTCAAATAAAAACGTTTTAACCTGTTACTTTGCTATAGTGTTGTATATTTCTAATATTTGCCTAGGGTTTGTCGTCAATTGGGCGGGGTGGTCGGTGGAGCCGAGCTGTCTCGCAGTCATCATGGCGTTGAGTTCGGCTTTCCTCACTAGTTTCATATTTCCTGAGGGGTTGTTCCTAATGCTTCCATTTCAGTGAGGTTGAAAAGAGATCTCATCAGTGGCCTACTGATTTTACTCGATTCCTTTTGTTTTTCCTAACGATTTTTATGTTCTTTTATTTGCTAGCACGATACAGCGGCTAATCCGCATTTTCTTTATATATGTCCTTTTTATTAGGGGTGTCCTCCGGTGGAGCCAGATGGTCTACCTCTAATAAATGGTCCGGGCTGAACCAACTACTGAGCAATGGGGGGGAGATAGGCATGACGGGTTACAACGGGGACAAAAGTCAGCACTACCTATCCTTCACTACTTTGCGGAGACTAGGTAGAATATTCCTATTCTACAGTATTCGCAAATAGGGAATACCCAAAGAGAGAACCAATTCCAAACAGTCAAGTTCGGACAAACAATCAATCAATCAAATGAGGAAAAAAATAGGCGCGACGGGTTACAACGGGGGCAAAAGCCTGCGCTACCTACCCTTCACTATCTGCAAAGAGAGAGATCTTCCTGTTCCTCTCTGTTTGTAGGCAGAGAAGATCCTTTCCGAGAACCAATTCCGAACGATCAATGTTCGGTCAAACAATCAATCAGTGGGGGATAAAAATAGGCACGACGGATTACAACGGGGGCAAAGGCCTGCGTTACTTATCCTTCACTATCTGCAAAGACTAAACAGAGTATGGCGACTCTGTGCTTGTTTGCAAATAGAGAATGATCCAAAGAGAACCAATTCCAAAACAATAAATGCTTGGATAACAATCAATCAAATGGAGAGGGAAGTAGGCGCGACGGGTTACAACGGGGGCAAAAGCCTGCGCTACCCACCCTTCACTATCTGCAAAGGGAGAATACTCCTATCCTTCCCCGTTTGTAGACAGAGAATCTCTCAGGACAAAACAATCAAATGCGTAATACTAGTATTTTCCAATGACAATCAAACAATCAATTCGCAATTTGTCGTTGTTAGACCTGACACCTTTCGGCGTGGTTCTTCCCCCATCTTTTTGCCTCTGACTCATGTGTTTTGATGCTGTGCTGGATTTCGTTTTTGCTGATTTAGATGTTTTGGACACTCTGCCACTGCTGATCAGTGTCAGAGTGTAAGTGCTCCTTCTGTAAATTGTGATATTGATTGAGTATACCGAATTGGCATATTTGTATCACCACGAAGTCCCTAGTAGAGGGCACTGTGTGTGCCAGGGCTGGTGATGACAAATGCTGCTAGTGGGCCTGCAGCGCAGATTGCGCCACCCACATGAGTAGCTTTAAAATGGTGACTCAGGCCTGCCAGCGCAGGGCCTGTGTGCAGTCAGTGACTGCCATGTCAGCCTGGCCAGTGTCCCCACTGGCTAGGCCCAATCCTTCCCTGTCTGTGCACATCAGTCACCCCTATGGAAGGCTCAAGGTACCCCCCTGGGCAGGGTGCAGTGTATGGATAAGGTAGAGCATGTGCTAGTGCAGGTACTATGCTCTGGTAGTGGGCTACAGCCATTTTGTGTGCTCACTGCTGTAAGGCTATCTTGCTCCATAGCGTAACATGGAGGGGGGCTGGGCCCATGTGATACCAGCCTATCTCCCCATAGGAACAAGATGGGACATAAGTGAAAGATACCCCTGGACTCAGAATTTAATGACACATCTTTTAGTGAAGGGTGTTTTTAAATCCTGTGTTGGAGAATAGCACTTTTAGAAAGTGGCTGTTCTCTTGTCTAAACCTTTTTCTGTGTGCCTGGGTTTGTGGAATGTCTGCCTGGTCTGGATGTGACAGGAAGGGGCTGCAGAGCCCCAGAGGAGAGGGTCGGAGCCATCCCGGGGATGAAAGGGCACATCTGCCTGCTTGGGAGGAGGGAGGAAGGAATGCCAGATAAGTGCTGGGCTGTGCCTGCCTACCTCCCCCACATTCGCTCTCTCCTGGTGGTCAACTGACCCCCCTGGCCCTGAAGCTGACAGGAAGAAGAAAGCCAGAGACACCTCAGTGCTCCGCAACCCCCAGAACTGGTTTAGGCTGGACCCAGGGCCTCCATGCACCAAGAACTTCAAAGACATTGGGGGTATAAGGAAAGGACCCCTGTCTGCAGAAAGTTAGATTCTGAAACTCTACAATCAAGACGGACCCTCTGCTGGAAGGAGGACGGCGAGAGAACAAAAGGAAGATTGCCTTGCTGTGTGCTCTAAGGGCTGACCTGTTCTGCTGTATCACTGGAAGCTGAGGAGGGGAAAGGGACTTTGCTGTGGGCTGTGTCCCTGCCTGCTTGAAACTGCTGAGACTTTGCTGTGTGCTGTGCCTACAGCTTGAATCTCCAAGGGCCTGAGAAGAGCTGGCTCCCTGTCTGCAACCCAGGAACATAAAGGTTGCCCAAGGACAGCAAGACTCTGCTGTGCCCCCCCCGAAGCTGTGGGCCGGGGAGATCGTGAAACTGCTGTGTGCAGTGAACATCGGGGACTGCTCGACTAAGCCTGGCTGTGTGTCCCGGATAGCGCGCTGGCTGCTCTCTGCTCTGATTGAGAGCGCCGCGCTGATTGCTGCCTGCTTTGCCCCGAGATCGGTGTGTTCATCGACACGTGCTCGTGGGGGCCGAGGGGTTCTGAAGCTCCCCCAGCGCAGCGCGGGTTAATTCCGCTTGCCTGCATCATCACCGCCGCGGGCCCGGGCCCTGAAATCGACCTCGAGGGTCTGCTTGCATTCACGAAGGGGCCGTGCGGTGATTGGCCGTGGCCGGAGGCTGGTAGAGAAGTGCCGCGACCGGATTGGCCGATTCCCCCAAAGCTGCGGTGACGTCGCGGAGGGCTCGGCAGAAGTGCCGCGACCGGATTGGCTGATTCCCCCCAGAGCTGCGGACGTCACTGAGGGCTCGGCAGAAACGCCGCGACGGGATTGGCTGGCTTCGCTGAAGCTGCTGCGAGAGCCGAGGAAGTGCTGTGATCACCGCCGGGACCGGGGAAGACTGACCCGACCTCGCCGAGGGATCTGGAGAAGTGCTCGAGCCCCCGGCCTGCCGTCTCTGCTCCCCGCCGCTCCCCGAAGGATTGAGAGCAGGCGGAGAGCCTGCTGAGACCGGCCGGGCCCGAGCGTGAATGAGCGCTCCCCAGCGAGGTCCACCTGAGGCAGGAGAAGTGCCGGGGGAGGGAAAAGGAGTTCCCCCCGGCCCTCGGGTGAGACGCGCTTGTAGCGCTTAGGCTTCTCAGCGGTAGGGGATGATTCCTCTGGCACAGGTTGGCATCCACCTTGTTTTCCTTGCTCGTTTTTAGGGCTAATATAAAGTCAATCAGTATTACTCGTTGTTTTTGATACCGAGGGACTAGAGACTATTTTTGTTTTGATTCTGAGGACTGCCTATTTACAAGAACCATTAAGAATTAAGTGCAACCTTGTTCTAGATGAAGTGTTTAACGTGCAACCTTGAAACTAGAAATGCTATCGGTTCTAAAGAAGTGATTATCATGCAACTGCTTCATTTACATGCTGAAACTAGATAAAGTTATATATTTTTATAAAAATATACTTACCTGTGTGGTCTCAGTTTGTGGTGGACTGGGGATTATTGTTGTGTTAAGTGCAAATGTTATCCACATTGTCTCCGAGTTTAGCCTAGACTGCTCGCGCCATGCTACCTAGAGGGTGAGCAGGGGTTATCTCAGAGGGTTATTCCGTTGCCCTGACCGGAGCTAGGGGTCCCTACTTGGGCCAAGGTACTTACCTTTGCCAACCAGAGACACCCGGTTCTAACATTGGTGGCTCGCGGTGCGGATTTTGAACTAATAATTGCACTTGACCGGCAGTGATTTCTTGTACATCACTAGTCTAGTTTAGCAGAACAGGTTGCGCAAGACTTTTTCTTTTTGGTGAAACCTTTTTAGTTGAAAAAGGGTAGGAAGCATCATGTCTCGGAAAGCGCCAAGCGTGAATGGAGACGTGGAGGTGGAATTTGAAATCCAGAAGTTGTTAACCTATAACAAGGAGCAACTGAGAAAAGTCTGCAAACAGCTTGAATGCCCAGTGAGGGGCGGCGCAAATAAGGAAGAGCTAAGGACAGCTCTGAGGGCCTGGTGGGAGGCCAAACATGGTGTCCCAGAAGCTCCTATGGAAGAGGGTGGCGCACAGGAGATTGGGTTTTTGCCCAGTGAATTGCCAGTGGCAAAGCCAGCGTCTAGGGCCGGCAGCACCCACTCCAGTAGGATTATTTCTCCAGAGGAGTTGGAGGAGAATCAGAGAGCTAGGGCCCATGAGATTGAGCTTTTGAAGCTCAGGGCGGAAGCCGATGAGAAGAAACTGCGCCTGGAAATTGAGAAAGAGGCACAGGAGAGGAGGCATGCTCTCGCTTTGGAGGAAAAGAAGCTCCAATTGGCTCATGAGAGGAGCATGAAGGAATTGGATTTCAAATATAAAGAGAGGGGGTCCAGTTCTAATGGTGGCAGCGCACAACCAGTACAGGCGGGTAAGGTATACATACCAAAGGATCTGGTACAGAATTATCAGAGGGGTGAGGATATTTATGCGTGGTTCAGAGCGTATGAACTTGCCTTAAAGATGAATGAGGTGCCTGAGAAGAATTGGGGAGCAGGATTGTGGAAGCATTTTGAGGCCTCTGGGAGGGATGTTTTGGCACCCTTAGAAGCAGAGGATGCTTTGTCCTACTCCGCCATGAAGGAGGCTTTGTGCCTCAGGTATGGGCTCACTGCTGAACAGTACCGCCAGAAGTTTAGGAACTTCAAGAAGCTTGATTCAAGTACTTGGGTGGAGTGTGTGAGTATGTACACGCGTGCACTGGAAGGTTGGATGAAGGGCAGCAAAGTTACTGATTATGTGGGGTTGTGTCACTTGATTAGTAGGGAGCACTTAAGTAGTTTGTGTGTCCCAGAGCTGCGCCAGCATCTTTTGGATAGTAAGTTAACTGATCCCAGTGAGCTTGCTAAAGAGGCGGACCGGTGGACTAGCACCAGGGTCCACAAGGGGGTGGTAAGTACCCCCGCCAAAGGTGGACAGGGTCCCCAACAGAAGAGTGGGGGGGACACGGGTAATCAAAAGGAGTCTTCTAAAGGGCCCCAAACTGGTTCCCAGGAGAAGGTGTCTCAACCCCCCAAGTCTAAGAAGTCCTGGCCCCGTAAGGGCAAGCAGGACAACAGGCCCCCGCCTACCTGCTTTACATGTGGGGCGGTGGGGCACATTGCCCCCAAATGTCCAAAGAAACCTCCAGCACCCTCTGGTGCTCCAGCACCGGCATTGGCCAGTGTAGCTTTGGGAGGGGATTTGATCTCTAGTGGGGAGGAAGGGTTAGCAGTGATGACCCTTGTCTCTTTAGGAGACCGAGAGATGGCCCAGGAAACCTTGCTGCCCCAAAACACTAAGAAATACGGGCAGAAGGTGACCATCAATGGACAGGTGGTGGAGGCTCTGAGAGACACAGGGGCCAGCGTGACATCTGTTAGGTGTCAGTGGGTGTCTGAAGAGCAAATTGTTCCCCAGGTACTCCGGCCTGTGGTGGCAGCTGACAGTTCAGTGCGCTACTGCAGGCTGGCGAAAGTTCCATTTGAATGGGGAGGAGTCTCCGGTATTTTGGAGATTGTAGTAAGTGATGCCTTGCCTGTAGATTGTCTATTAGGTAATGACTTGGAGAGCTCCCCATGGAAAGAGGTGGAGCACCGGACTCACTTGGAGATGTTGGGTTTGCCTGCGTGGATCTGTGTGTCCACCCGTGCAATGACAGTAAGAGAGGGCGGTCTAACAGAGCTGGAGCCTGGAACAATGGCCCAGGGACCTGCCAAGAGAGGAAGGGGTAGAGGGCGCGGGAAACCGGCCCCCACTGTTCCCACGGTCCAGGAGGAGGCAGACCCGGAAGGGGATGCCCTGGAACCTACAGGGGAGCAAGTGGCCGAACTAGGGGAATTGCCTGAGCTGTCCCAGTGGCAGCAAGAGGGTGGTCCCTCCAGGGAGGAATTCTGCCAGGCTCAGAAGGAGTGCCCTTCTCTCATTGGTGTGCGGCAGCAGGCTGCTGACCAGGCCGCAGGCCTGGGGTCCAAGGAGCATTTGATCTATTGGGAGGATGACTTACTTTATAGTGAGCCTAAGTTCGCTGAGCCCGGCGCAGCCCGTGTGCTGGTGGTACCGGAGCGCTTCAGGAGCTTCCTACTGGGTCTGGCTCATGACGTGCCTCTCGCAGGACATCTGGGGCAAGACAAGACCTATCACAGGCTTGTCACCCATTTCTACTGGCCCCAGATGAAGACGCACGTCTCTGCCTTTTGTAAGTCTTGTCAGACTTGTCAGGCCAGTGGCAAGAGTGGAGGGAAGCGCGTGGCACCCCTCCAACCCTTTCCCGTGGTGAGCACCCCTTTTGAGCGGGTGGGCATTGACATCGTGGGGCCCCTGGATCCCAAGACAGCCCTAGGCAACAGGTTTATCCTGGTCTTGGTGGACCATGCCACTCGGTACCCGGAAGCCCTTCCGCTCAGGACAGTCACCGCCCCAGTGGTGGGCCGTGCCCTGATGGGGATCTTTTCCCGGGTGGGATTTCCGAAGGAGGTCGTTTCGGACCGCGGGACAAACTTCATTTCTAAATATATGAAGTCCCTGTGGAGTGAGTGTGGGGTGACTTACAAATTCACCACTCCTTACCACCCTCAAGGAAATGGTTTGGTTGAGAGATTCAACCGCACATTGAAGGGCATGATTATGGGCCTGGAAGAGCCCATGAGGCGGAAATGGGATGTCTTGTTGCCATGCCTGTTGTTTGCCTACAGGGAGGTGCCTCAGAAATCATTAGGGTTCAGTCCCTTTGAGTTGCTGTATGGCCACCCTGTCAGAGGGCCTCTGGCTCTGGTGAAGGAGGGGTGGGAGAAATCCCGTGGGAAAACCCCTCAGGATGTGTTCAGCTATGTGCTGGCCATTCGCAACCAGACCAAGCGCTTCAGGAAGCTCGCTCAAGAGAACCTGGAGGCTAGCCAGGAGGAAATGAAGAGGTGGTATGACCAGAACACTTCTCTAGTGGAGTTCCAACCTGGACAGAAAGTGTGGGTGATGGCGCCGGTGGAGCCTTGTGCGCTCCGTGACAAGTGGTCTGGGCCATATGAGGTGGTGGAGCGCAAGAGCGAGGTTACCTATTTGGTTAACCTGAAGACTCCCAGGCAGCCCCTGAGAGTGCTGCATGTGAACCGCCTCAAACCCCACTTTGAAAGAACTGAAGTGACTATGCTCATGGCTACAGATGTTGGAGGGGAGGAGGATAGTGATCCTCTCCCTGACCTCCTGGCAGTCAAGGAGCAAGATGGGTCAGTGGATGGTGTGGTCCTCTCCCCCACCCTGACCCCAGAACAGCAGGAGGACTGTCGCCAAGTCTTGGGTCAGTTCGCCCCACTGTTCTCCCTGACCCCAGGTGTCACCAAATGGTGCGTCCACGACGTGGACACTGGAGACAGCATGCCTGTGAAACAGAAGTTTTACAGGGTGGCTGACAAGGTCAGAGCTAGCATCAAGGAAGAAGTTTCCAAGATGTTGGCGCTTGGGGTTATTGAGCCCTCCAGCAGCCCCTGGGCTAGCCCAGTGGTCTTAGTGCCTAAGAAAGCTGCTACCCCCGGTGGCCCCCCAGAACTTCGGTTCTGCGTGGACTACCGTGGGCTCAATGCGGTCACGAAGACTGACGCGCACCCCATCCCCAGAGCTGATGAGCTGGTGGATCGGTTGGGAGCTGCCCAATACCTGAGTACTTTTGATTTGACTTCAGGGTACTGGCAGATTGCCTTAACTGACGGGGCAAAGGAGAGGTCAGCATTTTCAACGCCCGAAGGACACTTCCAGTTTCGTGTCATGCCCTTTGGGTTGAAAAATGCCCCCGCCACATTTCAGAGATTGGTCAACCAGGTACTGGCAGGGCTGGAGCAATTCAGCGCAGCCTACCTGGATGACATTGCGGTGTTCAGCTCCACTTGGGAGGAACACCTGCAACACCTCACTGAAGTGTTGAAGGCTCTGCAGAAGGCAGGCCTCACTATCAAGGCCAGTAAATGCCAGATAGGGCAGGGATCTGTGGTGTACTTGGGACACCAGGTGGGGAGCGGCAAGGTGGCGCCCCTACAGGCGAAGATTGATACCATTCTGGCTTGGGAACCCCCCAAGACCCAGACGGAGGTGAGAGCCTTTCTAGGTCTCACCGGGTATTACAGACGGTTTGTCAAAGGCTATGGCACCATTGTGGCCCCTTTGACAGAGCTGACATCTAGGAATCAGCCCAGGAAAGTGAATTGGACTGAGGCCTGTCAAACTGCTTTTGACACCCTCAAAACTGCCATGTGCACAGCACCGGTGCTTAAGGCACCTGACTTTTCAAGTGAGTTCATTGTGCAAACTGACGCTTCAGAGCAAGGCGTGGGAGCAGTGCTCTCACAGATCAATGATGAGGGAGGAGACCAACCTGTGGCTTTCATTAGCCGGAGGCTGATCCCCAGGGAACAAAAATGGAGTGCCATTGAAAGAGAAGCTTTCGCTGTGGTCTGGGCTCTGAAGAAGCTGAGGCCCTACCTGTTTGGGACTCACTTCCGCGTTCAGACCGACCACAGGCCCCTCAGATGGTTAATGCAGATGAGGGGTGAGAATCCAAAATTGTTGAGGTGGTCCATTTCCCTACAGGGGATGGACTTTACGGTGGAGCACCGCCCTGGTACAGAACACGCCAACGCTGACGGTCTGTCCAGATTCTTCCGCCTTAGTGATGAGGACTCCCAAGAGGTTGGGTAGTTCTCCCCACTTTCAGCTGGAGGGGACACGTGTTAGACCTGACACCTTTCGGCGTGGTTCTTCCCCCATCTTTTTGCCTCTGACTCATGTGTTTTGATGCTGTGCTGGATTTCGTTTTTGCTGATTTAGATGTTTTGGACACTCTGCCACTGCTGATCAGTGTCAGAGTGTAAGTGCTCCTTCTGTAAATTGTGATATTGATTGAGTATACCGAATTGGCATATTTGTATCACCACGAAGTCCCTAGTAGAGGGCACTGTGTGTGCCAGGGCTGGTGATGACAAATGCTGCTAGTGGGCCTGCAGCGCAGATTGCGCCACCCACATGAGTAGCTTTAAAATGGTGACTCAGGCCTGCCAGCGCAGGGCCTGTGTGCAGTCAGTGACTGCCATGTCAGCCTGGCCAGTGTCCCCACTGGCTAGGCCCAATCCTTCCCTGTCTGTGCACATCAGTCACCCCTATGGAAGGCTCAAGGTACCCCCCTGGGCAGGGTGCAGTGTATGGATAAGGTAGAGCATGTGCTAGTGCAGGTACTATGCTCTGGTAGTGGGCTACAGCCATTTTGTGTGCTCACTGCTGTAAGGCTATCTTGCTCCATAGCGTAACATGGAGGGGGGCTGGGCCCATGTGATACCAGCCTATCTCCCCATAGGAACAAGATGGGACATAAGTGAAAGATACCCCTGGACTCAGAATTTAATGACACATCTTTTAGTGAAGGGTGTTTTTAAATCCTGTGTTGGAGAATAGCACTTTTAGAAAGTGGCTGTTCTCTTGTCTAAACCTTTTTCTGTGTGCCTGGGTTTGTGGAATGTCTGCCTGGTCTGGATGTGACAGGAAGGGGCTGCAGAGCCCCAGAGGAGAGGGTCGGAGCCATCCCGGGGATGAAAGGGCACATCTGCCTGCTTGGGAGGAGGGAGGAAGGAATGCCAGATAAGTGCTGGGCTGTGCCTGCCTACCTCCCCCACATTCGCTCTCTCCTGGTGGTCAACTGACCCCCCTGGCCCTGAAGCTGACAGGAAGAAGAAAGCCAGAGACACCTCAGTGCTCCGCAACCCCCAGAACTGGTTTAGGCTGGACCCAGGGCCTCCATGCACCAAGAACTTCAAAGACATTGGGGGTATAAGGAAAGGACCCCTGTCTGCAGAAAGTTAGATTCTGAAACTCTACAATCAAGACGGACCCTCTGCTGGAAGGAGGACGGCGAGAGAACAAAAGGAAGATTGCCTTGCTGTGTGCTCTAAGGGCTGACCTGTTCTGCTGTATCACTGGAAGCTGAGGAGGGGAAAGGGACTTTGCTGTGGGCTGTGTCCCTGCCTGCTTGAAACTGCTGAGACTTTGCTGTGTGCTGTGCCTACAGCTTGAATCTCCAAGGGCCTGAGAAGAGCTGGCTCCCTGTCTGCAACCCAGGAACATAAAGGTTGCCCAAGGACAGCAAGACTCTGCTGTGCCCCCCCCTGAAGCTGTGGGCCGGGGAGATCGTGAAACTGCTGTGTGCAGTGAACATCGGGGACTGCTCGACTAAGCCTGGCTGTGTGTCCCGGATAGCGCGCAGGCTGCTCTCTGCTCTGATTGAGAGCGCCGCGCTGATTGCTGCCTGCTTTGCCCCGAGATCGGTGTGTTCATCGACACGTGCTCGTGGGGTCCGAGGGGTTCTGAAGCTCCCCCAGCGCAGCGCGGGTTAATTCCGCTTGCCTGCATCATCACCGCCGCGGGCCCGGGCCCTGAAATCGACCTCGAGGGTCTGCTTGCATTCACGAAGGGGCCGTGCGGTGATTGGCCGTGGCCGGAGGCTGGTAGAGAAGTGCCGCGACCGGATTGGCCGATTCCCCCAAAGCTGCGGTGACGTCGCGGAGGGCTCGGCAGAAGTGCCGCGACCGGATTGGCTGATTCCCCCCAGAGCTGCGGACGTCACTGAGGGCTCGGCAGAAACGCCGCGACGGGATTGGCTGGCTTCGCTGAAGCTGCTGCGAGAGCCGAGGAAGTGCTGTGATCACCGCCGGGACCGAGGAAGACTGACCCGACCTCGCCGAGGGATCTGGAGAAGTGCTCGAGCCCCCGGCCTGCCGTCTCTGCTCCCCGCCGCTCCCCGAAGGATTGAGAGCAGGCGGAGAGCCTGCTGAGACCGGCCGGGCCCGAGCGTGAATGAGCGCTCCCCAGCGAGGTCCACCTGAGGCAGGAGAAGTGCCGGGGGAGGGAAAAGGAGTTCCCCCCGGCCCTCGGGTGAGACGCGCTTGTAGCGCTTAGGCTTCTCAGCGGTAGGGGATGATTCCTCTGGCACAGGTTGGCATCCACCTTGTTTTCCTTGCTCGTTTTTAGGGCTAATATAAAGTCAATCAGTATTACTCGTTGTTTTTGATACCGAGGGACTAGAGACTATTTTTGTTTTGATTCTGAGGACTGCCTATTTACAAGAACCATTAAGAATTAAGTGCAACCTTGTTCTAGATGAAGTGTTTAACGTGCAACCTTGAAACTAGAAATGCTATCGGTTCTAAAGAAGTGATTATCATGCAACTGCTTCATTTACATGCTGAAACTAGATAAAGTTATATATTTTTATAAAAATATACTTACCTGTGTGGTCTCAGTTTGTGGTGGACTGGGGATTATTGTTGTGTTAAGTGCAAATGTTATCCACATTGTCTCCGAGTTTAGCCTAGACTGCTCGCGCCATGCTACCTAGAGGGTGAGCAGGGGTTATCTCAGAGGGTTATTCCGTTGCCCTGACCGGAGCTAGGGGTCCCTACTTGGGCCAAGGTACTTACCTTTGCCAACCAGAGACACCCGGTTCTAACAGTCGTGTTTACACGACCTTACCCGGACCGTATGGACAGTTTCTCGTCTTCCGTTTCCAGCGCCCGATCGTCCTCTATTCTCCGTAATTGCTGTGGCACTCCTGATGGTTCCCAGTCAGGACCGTAGATCACTCGAGAGAGGTCTGTTCAGAACCAGTGAAGTTCGGATGATCGGCTGCCAGACAAGGGTCTATCGGGCAGGAGCTCTTCCCGATCGTTGCAGTCGTTCACTCTGTCGTTGGGACCTCTCTCACTGGATCCACGTGTCGCTGATGGGCCCCACGTTTGGGACGCCAATTGATGAAAAAGGGTTCAGGCAGATCAGGTCGTTTTACCCCTTTTCTAGGTTTGCCCGGCGTTAGCCGCTTCTCACCCATCTCACGATTACCAAATAAAGAGGCAGGCGCTGGAGACTGGAAGGCAGGAAACAGGAGTTTATTTCCGACGGAACAGAACACGTCAAATCAGACAACAGGGTATCTTCTCGAGGTGCTCTAACAAGTTTCTCTACGGCTCCGTCTTTTATACACAGGTTTATGATGTACAAACATTCCTTATTGTAATAAAGACACTTTAAAGTACGAAAAGGCATGTTTGGAATCCCAGCTTCAGGCCTATTCCCCATACCGGTCGCTCTGATGTTGTTTTCCCCTCCCAAATGTAACATGTGATTGTAATCTGCAGCCGGACGTCCCGACAGGACACGAGGGCAAGAGGGGGTGGTCAGATCTAAGGTTGGGCAGGCGATAAGATCACGTTTCGCTATGCGGGGCCGGAGGGGGCACATCCACGAGACCTAGTTTTATGATATGGGACTGGGTCGAGAGGCCAGGTGTAGCCGGGGGGGTCATCAGAAGAGAGGAAGGGTGTTCCTGGGAGGAATGCAGGGGTGTTGGTCAGATCTAGGGGTGTGAAGGCCTTGATTAATCACCGCTCCTCTGATGTGAGGCAAGGTCCTACTGTAGGGAGCAATAAACTGCATCTGTTGGACTAGGTGATGGCCTGGGATCAGGCCGGGCAATCGGGCAGGGAGGAAGAGGTTACCAAAAGGGCCTGTTCTATGGGTAGGGTGAAAGAGCGAGGGGGCAGGGGTTCAGCACGGAGACAGAGTCGTGTTTAGTGGTGCGTTTATGGCCCGAACAGGAGAGACCGGGGGCTGTCGGGGCGCGGGGGGATACTTGCGAGGCTGGGGGGAGAGAGAGAGAGAGTGAGATGCAGGCTATTGGCAGTGGGCAGAGAGGTCATGACACACAAAATGGCTACTATCTATGTTCGTGATGGGGCCTAAAAAGGGGGCAAGATGGCGGGGCCACTGACTTTTGCCTTACCTTCAACAGTGGCGAGGGTGAACACAAATGAACGCCGCTTATGTACATATACATTGTCATTTTCCACATAACACTGGGGGTTTAAGGATGTTTAACAGATATGACATGTTGTCTGGGCTGGAAGACCATGATTGACGATGATCTGAAACTGTAGTGGCTTCCAAGGAGGATAAACCAGATAAGAGCCTACCTCTATCTGTCGACAAAGCTAGTGTCCAGGGTGGGGCAATGGGCAGTAAGCCCAATGGAATCCATTCTAATTTAGAGAGATTAGTCTCGAACCAGATGGTTTGCGAGGTAATATTAAACCAACCACTGAGTGAGATAAATGTAGTTTTATCTCCTGAGCCGAGCATAGAGCATCGGCGCCATCCTCCAATTAGCTGGATGGATAATGTTGGTAGTTCTCATAGCACAAACTGTTCTATTTCATTGGTATCTTGGAATTTAGTGGGCTTGGGATCGAAACTATCCTCGCCTGACTGGTCTAATTTCATTGGAAAATTCGATGTTTGTCTCTTTCAAGAGACCTGGTCGGTGGATCCTGTTTTTAGGCTGGGTTATCTTAATTTCCACGTTCCTGCGGTAAAGAAAGAAAAGGGTCGCCCATTAGGAGTCTTAGTGATTTCGGCTAGGCAGGTTTTAAGTTGTAATATTCAACAACTTCCTGTATTAAATAATGATATACTTGCAGTGAGAGTTACCTTCCCCTCTGGTGAAAGCATCGCTATTTTTAATATTTATGCAAGAGGACATCCGGGAGGGAAAAAGTCTGAGGTAATATCAGCCTTAGATTGAGGCTTTGCCTAGTAATGCACTGCCACTTGTAGTGGGGGACTTTAATACCACCTTTGAGCCACTAGGGCATAATGACTTAACGGAGGAGGAAGACTCCAGATGGGGCATCCCCCAACTTGAGTTGTCACCTATAAGACAATGGACTGAGGCAGCAATTCAACTGAAAGGGCTATGTATGGCGCAACAACTAAGGGCTGCTAACGGCCAAACGCCATCTGATAGACAGGGCAACAGAACGTATGATAATGGCCATAGGTCTAGCTGCATAGATTACCTGCTTGTCCACCTAAAACTGTGGCATTGCCTTGTAGATATGGCGGTAATGGGTAGCATAGAAAGTGATCATAACCCCCTTGCCGCCTTATTTAAGTTGGATATAGATGGGGTTGCAGAAGCAACCCAGGATAGAACAGCCCCAGACCTTGCTCTAGCCAATGACATGCGCCACCTTAAGTGGAGCAAAGTCATAGAACAGCCTGATACCCTGATTACCATAATAAATGATGTAAATAAGGTATTAGTAGAACTGGGGTCTAGTGCCACCAGTGGGGACTTCCATTCTCTTGTGATCGATGCCCATACTATATTTTGCTCAGTTAAAAACACATTTTTGTAAGTCGGGCTCAGGCAGAAGTAAACTAAGTAAGAAACCCGAGGGCTGGTATAATGTGGCTTGTCGACAAGCACGGACTGAGTTGGGTCTAGCCCTAAAAACGAGGGACCCAAGTAAGGTAAAAGAGGCACAGGCCTGTTACACGAAAGTATAGATGGAGGCGAAAAAGACATGGGATGAGTGTAAGTGGCAGGAACTCAAAGAAGCTTGTGTGGCCAAGAACCCAAAATTATTTTGGGATACATATAAATGGGACAGGGGTGGGTGCCCGGACCGCCCTCAGAACAATGTTGCCCAGCATCAGTGGGTTGATTATTTCAAGCCACAGTACGCATGTACCGGTAGCGTTGAGAGCAGTGGAACACTTTCCTGCACATTCTACGAAGGAGTGGCCTTTACTCTAGAAGATGTTGATAGAGCGCTAGACAGTAATTGAGGGAAGAGCACCGGGTATTGATTGCATCCCTGCCGATGTATTCCTAAATGATCAGCAAACTTGGCGGTTATATATCGCCTACAAACAAGCACAATAGGTCAGGTTTTTCGTTTTATTACCCTCTATTGGCGGACAGTGGTCTTGGGAAAAGGGACTCTGTACGCTATGTTCTTTGATCTGAGGGCAGCTTTTGATTTAGTATGGTGTAGTAAATTATGGCGAGTCTTGGAGGAGTTGGGGATGGCCCCGGAGTTGCTGACACTGTTCGTGTGCTTGCATGAGGATAACTTTGCCCGGGTTCGGTGGAGGTCGCAGGGTGAGGTGACGGAAATCTTTCCCGTTGAGCGGGGAGTGCGACAGGGATGCGTTATGGCGCCTACCCTGTTCTCGCTCTTCGTCAACGGGGTGGCGGACTTCCTTCCCTTGACCCCCACGGATGCCCCGGTGCTGGCAGGGACTCGTATCGCTATCCTCATGTTTGCGGACAATACCTTGATTATCTCCAAAACACCGAGCGGCCTCCGGCGGGCCCTCCAGCGGGTCGGAGATTTTTGCCTCCTGCGCGGTCTGGAAATAAATACTGCCAAGACTAAATTCATGTCGTTCAACGAACACAAATCTTTTAGAGGCAGCGTGTTTATGAATAATCTCCCACTAGAGCAGGTTAATGCTTTTACTTATTTGGGTGTTACCCTGCAGAGGGATATGCGCTGGACTAGCCAACTTGACCTGGCCGTGCAAAAGCACCAACAGCAATCAGGGTTTCTTTTACAAAAATGTAAAACCTCACTTACTAAACCGATTAGCCCAGTACTTGACATCTATGGGATGAAGGTACTGAGTTCGGACCTATATGGAGCCGAACTGTGGGGGTTTGAAAACCTAAAGCGCCTGTCCTTGGTGGAGAATGAGTTTTTTCGCAAAGTTACTAGTGTCCCACAAAGTACCCCACTGACACCACTATTATGGGATCTAGGTAGGAAAGCAGTTGAAGATCTGGCAATTCTTCGCCCATTATTGTATTGGCGTAGAATATGGAGTACCAAGGAACTCTCACACTGTGCTCAGGGCCTTATGGATATCATTAAAAACGACTCCTTCCATAAAATTAAATGGCTGAAGGAGATTAGATCCCTGCTAGTGAGGTTGGGCATAACCGAACTATGAATGCAGTCTTTCCTTCTAAAAAAATCTTGAAGGGAAGATATTGGGAAATGGTTCTCTCATCAATATGTTTGAAAGGTCTTTCTTCCCACCTTACTGGACGTTTCCTTGAATTTAAGTCCTGGCCAGAGTTAGAGAAGTACTGGGATTTTATTGAAAAGCCCTATGACCGTAAACTGTATTTCATATTTAGGGTGGGCACTCTCCCAACAAGGTTATTCACTGGTAAATGGGTGGGGTCAACTAATGACAGATGCCGGTGTCGACTAATGGGTACTCGAATATATGCTGAAGCTCAGAGAATACTAAATTCAGACCCCAATCCACCTATAGCTATTGCTGTGGCGAAGTTCTTGAATTGGGCTAGGGCAATACGATCAAAAATGATGCTCCCGGCTAGTAGTCGGTCCATCTTGCTATCTTTATAGTCTCAAGTCACATACCCATAACAGTAATCCCTTGTATAAGCAAGAGGGTATGTGTTTCCTGCTTACGTGGTTGATACTGTGTTCTATTAAATCACCCCTTATCCCATATTATGAATTAGTAATATGGTAAAAATGTTTTTGTTTTTTTATTTGATACATCCAAAAATAATTTTAAGCTTCAATTCATTTTTTTTAACTAGTGTACTCGATAGTCGTCATATGGAATTTAATTGTATCTTAATTATTTATATTGAATGTATATTATGGTTGTTTTTAGATTGTACAGTATATGATGAATGGTTTTATTTTGTGCTTTAATGACTTAACTGTCAAATAAAGTTTATGATGATGATTCTGATAGAAGGTAGGAAAAGGTCACTCTGAGGATAGTAAGGAGAGGAAGCAATTGAGAGTTGTAACTCAAAGTCAATATTTCAAACATGGTTTGAGGTATATAGCTGAGTGTGTTTTTTTCTAGGAAAGCATTAAACCCGGGTGGAGAACTCCGCTCCGCCTGCGGAGTGTGCAGAGATTTGCCTGCTAGAACGAGACCGTGACATGACTGTTTTCCACCCAACTACAAAAAGAGCGCAGAGGCACAGACACACTAAGATGCAGTCGAGTCTGGGACTTACAGGTCATACTGACGGAGGGCAGCCGAGCACAGTAAGAACCCCTCCCCCCCTCTTTTAAACAGGAACCTGAATTTTGTTTATTTTTTTCTCGCATTTCGTACTTCCGGAGTTCGAGTAATGCAACTCTACTCCTTCGTATATTATATCTTTCCCATTTTTACCCCACAGGGTTCTACAGGCCCCTCCACCCAGACAGACCATGGGGCATATTACTGCTACTAAATAAGTATGTTTTTGCACAAGTTGGTGCAATGTTATATGTTATATGTTATGTGTGTCAAAAGGTATGTCAAGAAAAGTGAGCGTATTCATGATGTGTTTTTTAATATGTTTTAATAAGTTCCTCTGAACAGTGACAACAAGTGTGATTTCAACACAAAATCTGAGCACTAACCGCTGTTTATTTTTAGGAGCACCAGAGCACTAATTATTGTCTAATTTTAGAGGCACCGGCAACCTTGATTAGGGGCTGCGTAAGACCAAAACCTGCCCACTGGAGCAGGCAGCATGTATTAATTTGCAATCTATTTTTCTTCCTCAATACAGATACCACGTGTTCAGCGTTAACCCTATGTATGACAACAGTGCGTACACAATAGGTGTGCATTCCATACTCCTTTTTTCACCTTAATTTAGATTTTGCACGGAGTGGTACACATGGGGCTGGCCCCCATGCTGTTCTGAAGAAGAGGTTTAGGGGACACCTCGAAA
Source organism: Lissotriton helveticus (assembly GCF_964261635.1). Classification (NCBI taxonomy): domain Eukaryota; kingdom Metazoa; phylum Chordata; class Amphibia; order Caudata; family Salamandridae; genus Lissotriton; species Lissotriton helveticus. Next base: position 1,956,886,032 of record NC_136067.1, read on the forward strand.
CATGTCAACAAAATACTAGGGATCATAACCACATACCAGTTACTTTTCCTTTTATTTACCCTTTTTTGTCCTATCAACTAGGAGCAGGAATAAAGTATTAGCTCACTAGTTAGGTATTTTTAACCTGCACAAACACCACTCCCCCCTACACTGCACTACACATATATTCACACAACTAGTGCTCCTACATAATGTTTGCAAGTCGCAGCACGCCCCAAGCAGTAGATGCTTGGGATGGCCCCAATCATGAAGCATGTCACCTAGGGGCAACCCTGGGTGAGTGAGAAAACTCGAGAAAATACATTTGTTCTTTTCTGACAGTTGAGGCTCACCCAAATTTAGTGAACCCACAATTTCTCCCTGGCTAGGTTCATATGATCCATCATCTATGGATTTTTGTGCTGCTATCTAACAATATGCTTCAGACAACTGATGCCCCCACGCCGGTGGGTTGGTCCAACCATCTGAAAAATCCCTCATATGCTCCTTTGCCCAACAGTAAATTAGAAGTACGTTTAAAAGAGAAACGTCATGGTTCCAAGACCCTAAGAACTTCGACATCAGTGCGCTGGCTTCCATGACTTGTAATAACCTTCTCACCCATGGGGTCCCAGTGACACATTAATACTATAACATATGTGTAAAACCTTAATTATGAGTATACCCAACTGAAAAACCAGAAGAAAATACCTACAATCTCTCTCCCCCACTTTTCTAAAGATCTATATGCCAAAAGAAAACTCATGAGAGAACTTGAAAAGCAAGTCCTTCTTCCAAACCAGAAAACATCAAAGCTGCTAGAAAATATTACAAATCAAACATTTTCGGGGCTAGATCTAGCAACATTAAATCTCTGCTTGACAACTCCAGAAATCACCCTAAAGTTCTTTTCAGTACTGTTAAACAATCTAACAACCAGCACTCCACCAGTGCAGTTTATACACCAGGAAATGTGTGAACCTCTTTACAAGACAGCAAACTCTACTGAACTATTACTTCCACCAAGATCTGTCAACTCAGAGGACTACATACTGAATTGCTGGGACAATTGGACCTCGCCACACTTTTATCTAGTCTCCAAATCAGAGTTTTTTGAAACTATAACTAAGGTTAAACCTTCCAATCTTCACTCTGATGGACTGTCTGGTACTTTGAACATGGAAATGGACAAAATACTGCTACCATACTGGAACTCCCTGGTGAATTCCTCAACAAAGCAATGTGTTTTCCACAACAGTTTGAAAAGTGGCCGGTCTCCCCTTGGCAGTGCAGCAAAGGTCTGGAACTACTTCCAACAATCTCTACACACAAACTCCTGTCTTCCACATTTAGAAAGGAACAAAAAAACAAAGAAAATTGACAAACACTCTGGTTAAAGCTATTTTTGCTTCTCCACCCCCCCCCCCCCCCCCGGGATGATTTCAACCTGTCTATTATGACACAAATAGTTTGTCCTGACTCTCCTGTTATGAACTGTTTGGGCTTTCTTTGTTGCTTATCTGCTGCTTTAAGATGACGGTTATCAGTAATTTACTTCTTGATCTTTTGTGAAGTGCTCCGATGAAAAATGTACAAGACTGGCATATATACCCTTATTTATACAACAGACTACTTCATACTCCCACTAAATCTCTTGTCATAGAAAGAGTGAAGGTGATGTGGGCATGCCTACATCATCAGGATTTTCTCTTGGATTTCCCCAAATGCCTAGTGTCTCCAACTCAACATCTGGTATTCATTGGGGCAAGATTTGAAAAGACAGTAACTGAGTATTCCATCATCCTTTCAGAGTGTAAATTCTTCATTTGCTCCAGTCACTTCTAATAAGGAATCACTGCGGAAGTGGCTGAGGGTTCAAGAACATGTGGCGGCATGTGTTCTCACTGTTCCTTAGTGACACATCTGCATATAATGTCACTTTGGTCATATCTTCATACTCACTGGGTACTAGCAACTCAGATATTTGAAGCACTGGTGCCAGTGTCGCGAGGAGAGAAAAGAGGCCCTTTATTGGAGGTTAATTCCGAGATCCTTATCCAAGGTCTCCTCTTGCAATCAGACTCTCCTGTAAGAGTGACACCAGATCCCAGCTTGTTTGGTTGGTGCACCCCTTAGAGGCTAATGACGGTCCAAGCCAAGTGATCTATCGGTAAGAGATGTTGTTTCCCTGACTGGATGAATTTTAAAGCAGTTTGGAGGCAAGTGTAAAACTTTCAGGGATGGATATTAAATCACAAAGTAGTTGTCAGATCACACAACTTGGCTCTGTTAGCCTATATAAACAGTGCCCGGAGCACAGGATCCAAATACCTAAATAAATCAGTTGATTAAGTGGGCAGAATGTTGTCTGAAATTACTCGTTGCACTATATATATATGAAAGGAGTGAGCAATATTCAAGTGGACAATTTGAGCAGGATTTTTCCTTCTCGCAGGAAATGCCTCAGTCTCCGAAGGTTTTTCAGAACTTTTGGAGATGGTTCAGGGATTCCTGGCTCTGTTTGCCTCTCATCTTAATGTGCAAATCCCCCAGTTTTGTTCGCAGAGTCCAGTAATGGTGGCATGAGGAGCCGATGTATGGACCGTGACGCAGGAAAGGAAGCTTCTCTACGCGTATCCTCCAGTTCTTCTAATCTCCAGGTCATTGGCCAGATTACAGAAGGAGGATCAAGCTGAATTCAGAAATTTCTACTCTCAAGCTACAACAGGCAGCTATCATAGACTTTGACGATGTTTGGGAAAATCATAAAGATAATGAGGATTCAGAAGCACATCTGCTAATGGGATTTTCTCTTTCCAGACATTAAGTGAGTCCTTGTTTACCTCCCTTGGAAGTATCTTTAGGATGGAATGACCCTATGAGTCATCTGTGTCAGTAGATATTACATTTATCACCATGAAAGTAGTGTTCTTGGAAGCAATACTATAAACTACCAAGGGCCAGATGTATCAAAGGGGTTTACCCATTCTGTGTCTATGGGAAAATGTGTTCCTACATATGGCCCCAAGTCTGATGGGATCTGTGCTTTTCTATGTTGAGAAACATGCTTTGTCTATTTAGAAGGATGAGGTGATTTTTAGCTCAAACTCTACTTTCATTCCTAACGCAGCCTCTGATTTGCATAGAGCACAAGAGGAATCTGTGTCTGGTTTTTTCATCTCCTCCTCTGGAAGAAACTTGTTAAATATCCTTCTAAAAGTGCCTTATTCTTTTAAGAGCCAAGATAAGTTATTTGTCACAGTTGGAGCAGCACAGCAAGTAGAAAGCCTTCACCATTAAACATTAATAAATGGATAAGATCTACAATTTTGTTGGCCTATTCTATAGTAAAGGGCCCTCTTCGTACTGGAACCCAAGGACAATTTAGCCAGGTAATAGCAGCCTTTTTCGGCAGAGGTTAGGGGTATTCTCCTTTCTGAATTTGATGAGCAGCCACTTGTGCTCTCTAAACACCTTTCTTCAGCATTACACACTGCAGAACCAGATGAATGATGGAAAGAGCTTTGGTGCTGTATGCAATGTTTGTCTTTTTAAATTGTTAGTGTGTTTTTGTGGACCTCCATCGGAGTTCCAAAACAAAATAAATAAATTGAATTGAATTAAATTGAAAGAGCTTTGGTGCTGGTGTTCCAAGTTCAATGTTTTATGATCCTTGTGAGAAATTGGTTTGTTGGTTGAAGAGGGAGTGTGAGCCCATCTCAACCAGCTGCCACAAGCCCTGTCAGAGTGAACCATTAAAGTCACAAAATTAAACTGTGCTTAACCCTCTGGTAGCATGGCACCAAAGCAGTCGAGCTTACCTTTGAGGCAATGTGTAAAGTATTTATGCAGCACACAAGGAGTAAGGAAGGAAAAACATGACACAAGAAAAATCTTGTACCAATTTGGGAAAATGGAGTACATTTTACTCAATTATTTGACATCAAAATGACAAAACTCTAAGCAGTAGACCTGGAGTTATTAATTTGTAAATTTCATAGTGAAAACTAGCGATTAAACACTCAAAGCGACAAACCGCAGACATCTAGTAGTGCAAGACCGGGGCAAAGTCTAAGTTATGGCTGGCCGCAATAGAGCACAGTTTGGATACAAACAGTGAATTAGGCTCGGTCTCGGCTTACCTTCTGACGTAGAAAGAATTCTGCACAAAAATATCTGAGAAGGTAAAGTTCCGTGGAGAAAGGCAGCCAGCGGTGTCCGAGGAGGCAGCATTGTTGTTGGGGAGAAAAACAAGGCTGGTGCCTTCTTTGACATGGGAGACGTTTCTAGAAGCTCCCCTTTCAAGTTGCTTGAATTTCCAGCCTCCCTGCCCTGGCTTCAGCTTAGCTAGAGGCACAATAGGCTAGTGTGAAGTTCTTTGTGTGAGAGCATGGCTCAGCCGTTTGATGTGTAAATGGGGCTGTGCCCAGTTCCACCCATCACCCCAATGTGGCTCAGATGGTCCAGCCAGGCACACTTATTGCAATGCCAACTGGCACTCACTCCTAGTTATGTGACACAGGAACAGGCTGGGCCATGAAAATGGTAACTTTCTAAAAGTGGTATTTTTAGAGCTGTAACTTAAAATCTGTCTTTATTATTTAAGAGGTTTTTAAGATACAATCCCTTAGATTCCAAACATGACTTTCGTACCTGTGCCCAATCAGACGTTAGCACTTATTAAATGTAATAAGGTAACCCAATGTTATTCTGCGGGAGAGGTAAGCCTCACAGTGGTGAAAAACTAATTTGTGAATTTGTCACCACCAGGACATGTAAAACTTAAGTACATGTTCAACTTTTTAATTACAGTGCACACCACCCTATGATCTGTCTAGGGTGATCTTAGGGGTGACATATGTAATCAAAAGGGAGTTTTAAGCTTGGCAAGAGGGTTGTATTTTCAAGTCGATTTGACAGTTTAAAATTCCATCCAGGCTGCAATAGCAGACCTTGGACATTGTTTAAGGTGTTACTTATGCGGGTGTCACAATAAGTGCTGCAGGACCACTAGTAGCATTAAATTTACAGGCCATGTGTATAGGGTATACCACTTTTCTAGGGACTTATAAGTTATAAATATGCCCATCAGGTGTAAGTTAATTTTACCATGTTTTAGGGAGTGGCACCTTAGCACTGATTAGCAGTGCTAAAATGCACAGCGTCCTAAGGCCAACAAAAACAAATTCAGAAAATTAAAAGGGTGAAGGCGAAAAGTTTGGGGAAAACCGCCCTAAGGCTGACAGGTCTAACAATCCTTTAATTTTGATTCTTTATGCTCATGAATAACACCCACTCCTGGTTACTGACCTTCAGTTTTGCTTAGAACTCTAAGAAAAATGGCATGTGCATGTGTATTTTGGTCGGTACAATATGTACCCGTCTGTATAAGACTGGGTTCACCACCTGTAAAAGGAGACAATTTAGATATAAGTTGACAGTCAATTAATAACTTCTGGTTTTCTTCTTTTTCACCGTTCTTATGATTGTACCCCACATCATAAACTTTAATTTCTGGTATTTCACACTTGATCATAGAAGCTTATTAAAATGCAGCCTTTTCTTGTCATTGGGAAGAATATTTAGAATGGAACCTCATAGAATCAAATAATTACCTCACTGCAGAATAGAATAGATACCATCTCTCAGTGAAATACTGCATATTACAAGAAAGAGGCATATTTATTGTAATACATGCCAGTTTCTAGCTGACCACTGCGCCTCTGGCCTGGTTGCCCCCTCGCTCCTCCGTGCTCCTGCTCCAGAGCCCCTTGCTGAGCTAGATCTTCACCGACGCCGAGAGCAGCGCCCCAGCCGCCGCAGGGCCGCCCGCTCAACCCGATCCCGTTTTCCCGCCGCTTCCTGCCTGCGGCCCCGCCCCCTCGCCACACGATTGGTGGACGCGACCCCGCCTCCCAGCTGACCCGCCCTCCCGGCTCCCCTCTTAAGGGGACCCTGCACGCACCTGGGAAGCGACCACTGCGCCTCTGGCCTGGTTGCCCCCTCGCTCCTCCGCGCTCCTGCTCCAGAGCCCCTTGCTGAGCTAGATCTTCACCGACGCCGAGAGCAGCGCCCCAGCCGCCGCAGGGCCGCCCGCTCAACCCGATCCCGTTTTCCCACCGCTTCCTGCCTGCGGCCCCGCCCCCTCGCCACACGATTGGTGGACGCGACCCCGCCTCCCAGCTGACCCGCCCTCCCGGCTCCCCTCTTATGTCGCCCCCTCAACGACTGCGCAGCGGACGCGCGCAGCGGGAGCACCGATTGAGCGCTGAAGGTGCGCCAAAGGTAAACCCGTCTGCGCCCGTCCGCGCCTGGACCGCGCCCAGTGCCAGGACCCCTGGCCCCCGCAGACCCCAGCCCACACGCCGGACTTACGACGCCACTGAACTCTACGCACTGAACGCCGGCAGACTCCCGGGCTGCTACCGAGCCACCCCGAGACGCACCCACGGACCCTTCTGCTGCAACGCCTGCAAGTTCACCTGCATACGGACCTGCACCACTCCTGCAGCGCTCAAGACCTCGATGAGCAACAGCAGCAGCCACCTGAAATGCATCCTGCTCAACACCCGCTCCGTCCACAGACACGCCGTCGAGCTCTGGAACCTGCTCGACACAACTTCACCAGACGTCGCCTTCCTCACGAAAACCTGGATGAATGCCTCATCAGCGCCCGACATCGCCATCGCAATCCCAGACGGCTACAAGATCATCCGAAAGGACCGCATCAACAACACCGGAGGAGGCATCGCCATCGTCCACAGGAACACCATCCGCATCACGACCAACACCGACGACACCCTGACAACCGCCGAACACCTTCACTTCCAGGTCCACATCAACCCCAAGACCACCCTCAGAGGCACCCTCATCTACAGACCCCCGGGACAACGCACACAATTCAGCGAAGACATCGCCGACTTCATCAGCCCGCACGCCCTCTGCTCCGCTGACTACATCCTCCTAGGGGACCTCAACTTCCACCTGGAGAACAACAACGACCGCAACACCACCACCCTGCTGGACAACCTCGCCAACCTGGGACTCAAGCAACTGGTGACCACCCCCACCCACTACGCCGGACACACACTCGACCCCGTCTTCTCATCCAGCAAGGACATCGCCTTCAGCCACACCACCGGACTCCACTGGACGGACCACAGCTGCGTCCACTTCAGCTTCGGTAGGACCACGGTCCACCACCACCAGCTACAGGTTGCACGCAGGAGCTGGAACAAGATCACAGCCGACCAGCTCACGACCTCCCTGAACATGAACCCTCCCACCAGCACAACGAACCCTAGCCAGGCGGCCACCAACCTCACGAAGTGGATCAGCGACTGCGCAGACGAGCTCGCCCCTCTGAGGACCCCGCCCAGCAGACCCGGTAGCAAGAAAGCCCCATGGTTCACCGACGAACTCAAGAGCTCCAAGAAGAACTGCCGAGCCCTCGAGAGAACCTGGCGAAGAGACCCAACACCGGACAACATGACTGCCCTCAAGCTCGCCACCCGAAAACACCACCAACTCATCCACGCCACCAAGAAAACTGCATTCAAGGAACGACTGGACAACAACGCACACAACAGCAAGGAACTCTTCAACATCGTCAAAGAGCTCTCCAACCCCAACGCCGGAAACAACGACATCACCCCTTCGCAAGACCTCTGCAACTCCCTCGCCTCCTACTTCCACAACAAGATCGCGGACATACACAACAGCTTCAGCTCTCTACCGACGAACGCCACGACCGAACCACCGCCCCCCACCTCCACCCTCCGCGCCTGGACTCCGATCAGCACCGAAGACACCGTCCGCACGATGAACTCCATCCACCCCGGATCTCCGACCGACCCCTGCCCTCACCACGTCTTCAACAAGGCCGACGCTGTCATCGCACCCCACCTGCGGGACATCATCAACACCTCCTTCGACACCGCCACCTTCCCGGAGAGCTGGAAGCACGCCGAACTCAGCGCCCTACTCAAGAAGCCATCGGCCGACCCGACCGACCTCAAGAACTACCGCCCCATCTCGCTGCTCCCGTTTCCAGCAAAAGTCATCGAGAAGACCGTCAACAAGCAACTGGCCGCCTTCCTCGAAACGAACGGATCCCTCGACCCCTCGCAGTCTGGCTTCCGAGCCAACCACAGCACCGAGACCGCCCTGATCGCAGCCACCGATGACATCCGAGCGCTACTCGACAACGGAGAAACAGCGGCCCTCATCCTCCTCGACCTCTCCGCGGCCTTCGACACTGTCTGCCACCGCACCCTAGTGCAGCGCCTCAGCAACGTCGGAGTCCAGGAGAAGGCACTGGAGTGGATCATCTCCTTCCTCGCCGGAAGGACACAGAGAGTCCGTCTCCCTCCGTTCAGATCTGAAGCCACCGAAGTCATCTGCGGCGTCCCTCAAGGCTCCTCGCTCAGTCCAACCCTCTTCAACGTCTACATGAGCCCCCTCGCAGACATCGCACGCCAGCACAACCTCAACATCATCTCCTACGCCGACGACACCCAGCTGATCCTCTCCCTTACCAACGACCCCGCCACCGCCAGAGCCAACCTTCACGAAGGGATGAAAGAGGTAGCCGAATGGATGAAGAACAGCCGCCTGAAACTGAACTCAGACAAGACGGAAGTCCTCATCCTGGGATCCTCACCCGCCGCGTGGGCCGATCCTGGTCTAGGCCCTAGGCAGCGCACCCAAACCAACAGACCACGCACGCAACCTGGGCTTCATCCTGGACTCCTCCCTCTCCATGACCAGACAAGTCAACGCCGTCTCCTCGTCATGCTTCAACATACTGCGCATGCTACGTAAGATCTTCCGGTGGATCCCCACCGAGACCAGGAAGACGGTCACCCAGGCCCTCGTCACCAGCCGTCTGGACTACGGCAACTCCCTCTACGCCGGAACCACCGCCAAACTCCAAAAGAGACTCCAGCGGATCCAGAACGCCTCAGCGCGACTCATCCTGGACATCCCCCGTCGCAGCCACATCTCCGGACACCTGAGAGACCTGCACTGGCTCCCGGTCAGCAAGAGAATCACCTTCCGTCTCCTCACCCACGCACACAAAGCCCTACACAACCAAGGCCCAGGATACCTCAACAGCCGCCTCAACTTCTACGCTCCCAAACGCCAGCTTCGATCGACCAGCCACGCCCTCGCCGCCGTCCCCCGCATCCGAAGAGCCACCACAGGGGGACGGTCCTTCTCCTACCTCGCCGCCAAGACATGGAACTCCCTCCCCACCCACCTCCGCCTGACCCAGGACCACCTCACCTTCAGGAAGCTACTCAAGACCTGGCTGTTCGAGCAGTAGCGGACCCCCCCAGCGCCTTGAGACCCTCTGGGTGAGTAGCCGCTGTATAAATGCGATGATTGATTGATTGATTGATTGATTGATTGACCTTTATTTCGCTTCCAAGAAATGAAGTAATAAACTGTCATATTTATCCCATCTTAACTTAGCCATGTTTCTAGAGCTCCCCCACATTGTGAAGCCAAATTGCTATTAAAGGCATTTTAGTCGAAGCGTACTACACAACGCATGCACCGTCTGGTGTGTGAGAGTTATATTGTGCAGACCCTCCAGGATTTCGGGATTTGCAAAAAAAATTGCGAAATCGGCAGTTTTGTAAAAATGCCGCGATTTTTACAAAACTGCCTGCGAAATTTGGAGGGTTGGTGAGCTCATAGAAGGAGGCCCCTTTTACGGGGGAGGGGGGGTTTAAAAGAACTCGCTCAACCTGCTGGAATGTCGGCCCCCACGTGTCTATTCCTGCATGTCGCCCTCGTGGGGAACAGGGGGCGGCTTCACTCCTAGACAAAACTGCGAGGGAGGGAAAGATGTGCAGCGTGGAGAGGGGGGGGGGGGCTGAAAAGTAAGATTTGAAAGAGCTGCGAATGGGACCTGAGAACAAGGATTTGAGGGGAAGGGAGGGAGAGGGAGAAAGAATGAGGGGACGAAACGGGGAGGGCAGGAGGATGCAGAGGCGAGGGGAAGAGAGATTGGAGGAGGGGGAAAGGTGAAGAGACAAGAAAGGGAGAAAAGGGTGAGATCTGAAGGAAGAGTGAAGGAGCTAGAAAGGGGAAGGTTGGAAAGAAATGGAAGGTGTGAGTTGGTGAGGGTGGGAAGGAAGAGAGAGATGGGATAGAAGAATTAGCGGCGCACCACTGATCCCGGTGGCAGGTCAGAAAGGGCCATGGGTTTAGGTGGCACTGAAGGGTGCTTTTAAAGGGCCCCTCTTTCGTTGTTCTGATTACTTTTTGTTTTATTTTATTCTCTTATGATTTTGCGATTTATTATTTAGTTAACATCCCATCCTGGAGAGATGTTTGAATTCCGTGCATGCTTTCTCTCGATTCCTAGAGAGACGTCACAGACTGGTCTGGCTAGAGATCCCAGACTGTGACATCACTTCCGGAGCCTGACTCGTCCAGTTCCCATGCCAAGGCCAGCCGATCTCCAGATATGAGACCATTTTCCCGAAATACGTTAAAATGAAAGACGGGTGCAGCCAGTCTTGAAACTACTAATATTTTGCTAACTCAAACTGCATTCTGGTGTTTAAAAGTGGTTATTTCCATTTCTGCGGCTGTTTGTGATGCCACAGATTTGAGACACTGTCGAGTTACATTCAACTGCCTTTTGTACAACAGATAAGGAGCGTTATCTGTTTACATTGAACTGCTTGTGATGTCATAGAAGGCGAACATGTCATGTTTGCATTTCATTGATTGTTTATGACGTCATAAATGAGAACTGTTCACTTTCGTCTCTCTGATTGTGATGTAATAGAGAGCGCTGTTTACATTCCACTGTTTGTGGTGAAATGTGAACACATGCTTACATTTCATAGCCTGTGACGTCATGGAATGAGAGCACAACGTGTTTACGTTCAACTGTTTGTGATTTCACAAAGGGAAGGAAGAGAGAGATAGGATAGAAGAATTAGGTGTGCAAAAAGAGGCCAAGGCTAAAGATGGGAGGGAAGAGAGAGGCCTTGAGGGGGGCAGAACGAGGTTGAGATGGGGAAAAGAGGAGCAGAAGAGATATGAGAAGAAGGGAGAAAGAGTACAAGATGTAGAGAGCGGTGGGGAAGGAGAATAGAGATGTGAGGATGGAAGGGCGAGATTTTGATCGATACCCTATCACTATTGATCCAAACCTCGATCTGGTCGACTGAACCTTTGTTGCCTGTCTTTGAGGAAGAAAGTGCCCCTGTTACCAAACCAGTTCACCCAATAAAGGACCCTGCTCCAAAAGATCACAAACAACTTCTAGCTTTCAAAAGTTTATTGTAAGGATAGGATAAGCTGTAAATACAGGCATCTCAGAATGAGATTCACGAGATACACAGGTCCAACTACATACATGTGCTCTCTGAAAGCCCTCAGACGAGCAACGGAAATTACTAACACAAGTTCTAAGAATAATAAAGCTATCAGCATTGACGCATATCTCTCCTTCATTTAAGTTGGAGGAAAACGCACAGGTTAGGCTGTCCCTACCCTGCTCTAGATGGTATCCCTACTTAACCAAATCCCAACCTAACAAAGGTGTCAGCAGTGAATGACCCCCAAGGGAAGTCACTCACTCTAAGTCTCTTGGTGAAAACCTATAGTTCTCCAGTCATGACCCCTCTCTGCCTACCCATCCGCTCTCTAAAGGGTCCTCAGGTATCTGCTCTAACTCCACCCAGGGGTGCTGTCCCTAATACAAAACAGTCAACAACATTTGAGACGCCCCTCGCGAGACGCCTCTCACGTGGCGTAGCTTCTGGCTTTTTCCATGCTGCTTGGTGTTGGGCCTCATACGTTGGAGTTGACCTTGCTTCTCAGACTCTTCTCCGGCCCGCTGATACCCCTTAAACATTCCGGAACCCTCCTCCATGTCTGGGCCGTCTACTGAACAGACCTCTATTCATTTTATTTATAATTGGATTCCCCCTTTTCTCTTGCAGACAGACATCTGCAGCCAAGATCCCAACTCTCATAGACTTCCAAATAGGTTCGCAACATTTCTTGGCCCAGACATGTACGTGTAAATCAATGTTAAAACATTTCAGGCCTACAATATTTCTCATAATGATTATAGCATTCAATTTCTTCATTAATTAAAGCATGTTAATACTCTTATTCTATTATTCAGTAAACACATCTATAAATCATGGCCCATTAATGCAATGACCAAACATTAGTACAATCTATGTCGTGAAAAGAAACACCTTCCCTTTTAGCTCTGGCCCTGAGGCCTACCACATTCTGCGTTTAACCACATACCATCTTACATTTTAACAGCTACACGACATGGATTCAGAAATAATCACATCTAATAAAATCATATAGTGTCACACATTTCTGTATTAGTTCCACTTCTACTTAAATCTCTACGTTAGCTATACATTCAGAATATAATTTCAGATACTATTAGCACTCATGGCATTTCTCCTCATGATTTGTGCTTACTACAGGTAAGTGTGATACACTCATACATTTAGGTCAGTTTGCGCTCTCTCAGTTCCCCCCTTTGATGACCTCTCGGGGTCATCACTAACATTTAAACTGTAGTTATTGCTAGCATAACTTGTCTCTGCGCTTCCAGAGCCCTCAGACTCCTGTACTGATTATCTTGTATGGCAGCCAATCTCTGCAGCTGCTCTCTTTGGGCCCTTTCTGACCTTCTTGCTCTGTACCATTTGAATACCCTCACCAATCCCCACAATATGATCCCACAGATCAATATTATGATGATAGGTTTCAGTATATACCACACAAAGCTTTTGCCTAAGGTGGAAATCCACCCTCCAACTTTACTCATTCCGTGACCCACCTTTTCCCAGACATTTTCTCTACTCAAGTCTTCGATCTCCTTGTGAATATCAGTTATGTTCCTAATAACTTTCTCAAGGGGCTTCGAATTGTCTGGAATGTAAGTACAACATTCCTGAACCTTCAAAGCCTTACAGACTCCGCCCTCTTTTGCTAGTAGGACATCTAACGCAAGGCGGTTCTGAAGAACCATAGCCCTTATCGATTGCATCTCTCCTTCTACCAGCATTAAGGACTGGGCAGTGCTGGCAGACAACCTGTCGACGACTGTTGCCAGTCGTCTAATTTTAACATCATTAAGGATTAGACCCAAAAGAGGGAACATAGCTCCAAAGACATCTCCAACCATTTCTGCATCTCCTACATCTCTCCTTCCCCTCGATGATGTCTTGCCCTCAATGATCACTAAGTCTTGTGCATGATATATTTTGGGGAAGACAATTGCTAGGTAACATGATCCATACCAGTTGTCAGGTAGTCTCACGTAGGCATTTCTTCCACATACAAAATACACATTTGGAATCACTTGCATTCCCTTCAGGAAATCTTTAGTATAGTACTCTATATTGAAAGCATGTTCACAGTCGACTTCTCCCACGTATACATTTTCATAATACGTTTTGGCTCGGTGAAGACATAGCTTTCCTCTCTGCGTTTTATCTAAAGCTATTGGACCACTACTACCCTTTCTCTTGTGTGCCTTCTCTTCCTCGGTCCAATCTGTTTTCCATTGCCCTGATTTTTTCAAAATCTTTTGTCTCCTGTAACGATCATCCACCTGCCCTATGAACTTCTTCTCGACTTCTGACACCTTGCATGTCAGGTTATTTCTACGGGCATGTGAAGTATCTAAGGTAATCCAAGGAATGAAGAACTTGGCCAATCTGTCTTCACTCTTCCAGTAGTCCCATTTGTTCATCTGCTTATAATTTGGGACTTCTGGCAACACTGAATCATAGTTGGAGAAATAGTATTCAAAACTATCTCTCTCATAAAATATACTAAGCAATAAGCTACATGTAATGCCATATGTCAGCGGGAGGTGATGATATCTAATGCCTTCATCTACAGACGCCGGCAACTGCATGCAGACGTAACAGTCCTTAACCTCCATGGCATCCACGTATTCATATAAGAGTTTAGCATAAGCATTTGACCTAAAGTCTCCTTGGGACTCATCTACGTGTAACCTGCGGGCTTCTGCAGCTAATAACGCTTTCTCTTGAGTGTTTTCCCTTTTCTCACCAGCAACAGTAGGTGTAAGCGTTTCTACAGATTTCACATCAGTTACCTTTGCCTCTTCCTCATGTCCCTTTACATAAGAAATTGTTACCACTAAAGCTATTAATATTATCACTCCTACTATTAGTGTACCTATTATACATTTAGCTCTGCGGTTCTGGGTGCCGGCTTCCATTTCGTCAGACAATATAGCTCTCTCTTATCTTGGCACAAAGTTCTTTTCTTCTCGTTCCTTTACAGTCTCTTTTTAATCCTTTTGTCTTTAGAATCCACACAACTGGAAGCTGACAACCTTCTTCGCAAAAGTCCTTTAACAGTTCAATAAAGACAACCCTAGCCCTTCTCCATCAACTCAAGGGAAGTTCCCTAAAATTCTCTGCTTCCTGGGCGCTAGGTAATCTTCTTTTTCTGCTTGCTTTATTTACAAAGTCCTTTAACAGTCTACTATCAGGTTTGTGCCTGCAGCTTCGATAGCAAAGTTCAGTATTTCCAAACGAAGATTGTGCTCTTCATGTGCTGTTATCGTTGTACCAAAGTCGGGGAATTGCAATTCTGAGAGAAACATGTGTTTTAACTTGCTGAGGCGGGGAGGTCTGGGGAGCATGAATGTTAGTGACCCTTCTTGTTCGACTCCGGGTACCAACAGTCGTATTTCCACGGTGACGATGGGCTCAGAACTGGACACCACCACCGCTCGAATCCTCCCTGTCTCCTGTTTCACAGACATTTGTCGCCAGATATGTCCACTCAGGTGTGGAGTATCTTCTGTTAGGCACACGCACTCTTCTTGACCTTCTTCGGTCCGGTGCTTCAGCGCCCTGAGCACCTTCTTCCGGGTCTGAGTCTTCTGATATCGGAGGAAGGGTTACCTCTGGAGTTGACCTCAGGCTAGAGCTCCTTCTTTGCGGCCAATTAGCTTCTCCACGTGCCCTTCTACTCCTTCTCCTTCTTGTCTGTTCTCGCTCTCTGTCAGACCTGTCAGTGTCTGACTCGTACTCCCAGCTACTTTCTCCTTCTGTAGCGTCTTCTGTTTCGCTGTTGTACTGACCGTCCTCAGCTTGGTCAGACTCGTTCCCTGCTTCCGCTGGCACCTCTTCAGCTTGGCTAGCCCCCTCTATGGCTTCTCGGTCCTCTTCTGGACGTCTATCCGAGAGAGGAGCTGTTTCTTCCCGAGGTGCTGGAACCCTTCGCGTATGTGACGCGTGGATCCAATTGGGCAGGCCTCCCACCTTCACAGCTGTGTTCGTGATCAGGATGATCTGGAAGGGCCCACGCCAACGAATATCCAAGCAGCTTCTTCTCACATGTTTTTTCACCAGGACCCAGTCCCCAGGGTACAGGTCATGGCACGGGCCCTGGCACGATGGAACCTCGGCAGCCTGCACCTGAAGGGACACAGAACGAATGGCGTCAGACAGCCCCTTACAATAGTCCAGGATCATATCATCTGTGATATTTAACAGTGCAGTAGTTGGGACAGATGGCAGCCTCATTGCTCTCCCCATTAACACCTCATGTGGTGACAACCCCGTTCTTCTGTCTGGGGTACTACGAAGGCTCATGAGGACCAATGGCAGGGCGTCAGGCCAACTCAGGGTCGTTGAGGAGCACACTTTGGCAATTTGAGCTTTGATCGTGCCATTGATCTGCTCCACAATTCCTGAGGCTTCTGGTCGGTAACTGCAATGCAACTTCTGATCGATATTCAGAGCTGCACAAATCATCTTCACAAGCTCGCTGTTAAAATGCGTTCCCCTATCTGATTCCAAAAAGGCCGGCACCCCGAAGCGCGGAATGAGTTCCCTAAGCAGTAACTTAGCCACTGTGAGGGTGTCGCACCTACGTGTAGGGTATGCCTCAACCCATCTGGAGAATACACAAACAACCACCAGGACATATCGGAGGCGGTTGCACCTTGGCATCTCAATGAAATCTATCTGCATTCGATTGAATGGACCTCCAGACCTTCCTATGTGACTCAGTGCAACTGGTGTTCTTTTCCCTACGTTCAGCTGCTGACAGGTCACACAACGCTGGCACACTGCTTCTGCTGCTATTCTAAACTTAGGATTGTACCAAGTCTGTCTAAACACTCTCAGCATAGCATCTCTCCCCAAGTGTACGGGACCATGTATGAGTCTGGCCATTGGACTCACCATCTCATTGGGCAACACTGCTCTGCCGTCTGCTGAGACCCAAAAATGGGACTCACCCATTACACATCCTGCCTTTTCCCATGTTTCTTTTTCAGAATCAGGAGCATTTTCTTGCATGTTTGACAGTTCATCCCAAGTATCAACAGTTTCCAATATCATGGCTAATTCAGTTCTTACATTTATTCCACCCACTTCCACCTCTGTGAAAGAGTACCCTTGCTCCGCGCAATACCGCGCAACTTCATCAGCATATCTATTGCCTTTCGAAACGAAGTCCTCATTTCTAGTATGTGCGGTGCACTTTACAACTGCGATACCTGCTGGGCATTGCAACGCCTCTAACAACAGGCGCACAAACTCTCCATTGCGAATGGGAGAGCCTGAAGAGGTCATGAACCCTCTTTGAGACCATAACTGCCCGTAATCATGAACCACCCCATAACCATATTGGCTGTCGGTGTATATGGTGACTCGAATTTGATTGCTTGCCAAGCAAGCACGTGTCAAGGCAATAATCTCGGCTACCTGAGCGGAGTGTACTCCTTCCAGGCACCCAGCTTCCACAACTCCAGTAATTGTACAAACAGCATAAGCTGCTCTCAACTGCCCAACTTCGTCTCTTACACATGAGCCATCGACAAAGAAAATTTCGTCTGGGTCGGTCAGTGGCTCATCTACGATGTCGGGTCTGGGTTTGGTGCATAGTTCAGTCACATCAAGGCAGTCATGGTCTGTACATTCATCATCATCCTCGATATCATTTGGGAGTGGCATCAAGGTGGCAGGGTTCAAAACAGAGCATCTCTTGAGGGTCACATTCTCTGCAGCAAGAATAACTTGCTCATAGCGCGTGAGCCTGCTGTTGGTCAGATGCTGTGTTTTGGTCCTGGTCATCAACAGTTCAACAGAATGGGGCACGCACACCTCTAACGGGTGCCCCATGACGATATTTTCACATCTTTCAATGCTGACACCCGTTGCAGCAACGGATTTGAGACATCCGGGCAACGCTGCGGCTACTGGGTCTAAAGTAGCCGAGAAATAAGCAACTGGTCTACGGGCATTCCCATGGATTTGGACTAACACAGACAACGCGCAACCTTCTCTCTCACAACAGTAAAGAAAAAATGGTTTATTGTAATCAGGCATTCCCAATGCCGGAGCACGACACAGGTCCTCTCGCAGCTGTAGGAATGCCATCAAACAGTCTTTGTCCCATGGTACCGGGTCGCTCACCTCCTTGTGCGTCAGTTTTTGCAAGGGCTTTGCTTTCAGTGAAAAGTTCGCGATCCACTGTCGGCAATAACCCACCATCCCTAGGAACATCCTGACCTCTCTCTGTGTCTTAGGCGCATTCATTTTCATGATCGCCTCTATCCTGTCTGGTGACACCTTTCGTTTGCCTTTCTCTATTCTGTGTCCCAAGTACTGCACTTCTGTCAGGCAGTACTGCAATTTTCCCGGGGACACCTTGTGCCCATTGGCAGCTAGGTGATTTAACAAAGCAATGGAGTCCTCCCTGCAAGCTTCCTCTGTTTCTGACGCCACGAGGAGGTCGTCTATGTACTGGACCAGAACTGACTTCTGGGGCAGCACTAGACTTTCAAGATTTTTCTTCAAAAGCTGGTTAAAGATCGATGGGCTCTCTGTATACCCCTGAGGAATACGACACCATGTTAGGACGCGATTTTCCAGCTTAAATGCGAAAAGAAAATGGCTTTCTTCGTCCAGAGGGATCGAAAAGAAAGCCTGACAAAGATCGATCACAGTGAACCACTCAGCTTGGAATGGAATCTGAAACAGTATCACTGATGGATTCGGTACCACTGGACAACACGAAACGACTATGTTATTAATCTTTCGAAGGTCCTGCACTATCCTGAATTTCCCATTTGGTTTCTGCAGACCCATAATCGGGGAGTTGCATGGACTACCCACGATTTCTTTCAGTATTCCCTGTTTAATCATGGACTCGATCACGGGTTTTATGCCTGCAATCGTTTCTGGAGTCAATTTATATTGGGGTGTTCTTGGGAACTCAGCATGCGGTTTCACTACAATTTTCACTGGGTCCACCCCTTTGACCAATCCAATCTCTTCCCCAGTGAAATCCCATACTTCTGGTGCCACTGTCTCTCTCAAGTCCCAGGGGAGCTCATCTACTGTCAAAGTAGGGTACAGCTCCACGCATATTCTTGAGTTTGCAACTTTGAAATCTGCGTCATCATCATTGGTCAATACCTCCACTCCCTGAGGTGTACAGTATATTGTACAATTCAATTTACACAACAGGTCTCTCCCTAGCAGACACACAGGACTTGAATCGCAAACCACAAACTGGTGCTCATCGCTGTACTTCCCTATTTTCACCTGTACCGGTTCTGTCAATTGGCTGGTTATTCTCCTGTTTGCGACCCCTACCACTTGTATGGTCTCTCCAGACATGGGCAGGTCTGGAACTGCAGCTGATCTGATCGTGGATCTAGTGGCTCCTGTGTCCACCAGAAATGTCGTAGGGCACCCTGCTACTTCTGCTTCGACATAGGGTCCCCTCTGGTCCACCTCCAAGGCTGCCCCGAGGGTGCAGTCTTCTCTTTCCACTCTCTGTCCGGTTAATGGGTCCACATAATAGCACTCTTCTCCTTCTACAAACAGGGGCATCTGTCTATAGGTCTTACCCATAGTCCCTACTCGAGGAGGTTGCGGGAACTGGGCTCGGGGAGGAGCCCCCCCCCCTTTGAGCACCTTTCCCTGGTATGGCGTCACCCCTCTTGTAGGCGCGCTCTGGACCTCTTCCTCCTCTATCTCTTGTTCTCCTATCTCTACATTGTAGGGACACTCGCGTTTCCAATGCCCCACCTCGTTACACTGGTGGCACCTAGTCGTTTTCTTCAAGGCAGCTATGTCTATTCTGGGTCTAAAGGTGGAACTCTCCTCATTGCCCTTGTTCTGACTGTACTGCTTCTTTCCTCCTGTACCTGTTCCTTGCTGCTGTTGCTGTTGTCCCCCCTTCCCTGCTGCCTGCATCTGTACCACCATCAACTTTTCTTTTAGTTTCTTAGCCTTGGAGTCTATCTCATCACAGCAGTACCTGGCATATCTCAGTATTTCGTCTAGGGGTTTACTTTGCCAACAAATCGAGTGTTGCTGAATCATTAAACTAATATCCGGTCTCAGTCCCAGGACGAACTTGGACACGAATTGCCCTATGTCTTTTGGATCCATTACATCCAAGCCGCTATACTGTTTAAACGCCTTCAGCAATCTCTCGTAATATTCGTGGACGGTCTCTTTGGGTTCCTGTCTGGTTCGGTCTATTCTGACCCAATCTATGTCTTGCATTGGCACTTTCTCTTTCAGCCAAGTCATCACTCTCTCGAATTTTGCCATCACAATCTCGGACGGCCCATTAGTCTTAGCATCTCTCTCTGGCTCCGTTGTGGGCCACTCAGCGCTAACCTTGCATGCTGTCCACAGATCTCCTGGTACTACAATGTCAAACAGCGTGTTCAGATCTATCCATAGGACCTTTGAGATTTTTACAAACCTCTCGACTTGCTTGTACCACTCCACTGGGTTTTCCCGCAATTTGGGGAAGCAGGTGGTAAAAGCAGCTAAATCTCCCCTACTCCAAGGGACATGCACATAGTTCCCATTTGCGACTTCACGCAAAGGGTAAGCTTCTATTCCCTGCAGTCCTCCTGGTGTCATACCAAGCGTGCTTCTCCTGCCGGTCCCTTTCTTGGACCACCTCTCTTCCCACTTATCTAGTGCCCTCCATGTCCTTATTCCAGTGATCAGTTCCCTTATGTGCGTTTTCAGCCCAATCGTTCTCCTCTCATCTAGGTCTCGATCTGTGTAATGTAGCCTGTGGTTACCCTGTAATGCTTTGGTTCTTGACAGGTCCACCATATATTTGCCTGCTAGTTCGACTAACTTCTCATGGATTGCTCTCGCTTTTCGAGTGATGTCCTTTGCCATATACAGTATTTCATCCTGCTCATACATTTCCATTCTTTCTAAAGGCAGGGTACCATCTATCATGTCATCCAGGTCTGACCTTAAGCTGGCGACATCGAGTCTCTTGGCTTTTATCTCAGCTCGCAATATGTCTTTCGAAGGGGGCTCACTAGTCTCCCTACCATCCCAACTTCGAGCTCTACGTTTGGGCTCGGGAGAGTTAATGAGTGCCTTCCCTTGCTCCCATCTCTCCAGGTCCCATGCTCGGCCATCCGATCTTGGAAGGTGATGGAACACGGGCCTGTTACCCCCACTCTTGCTCTGCCCACTCTCTTCTTCTTCTCTCCTTTCACCGTACGCCTCTCTGTTATTTTCCCTCTGGTCGCTACTCTCTCTTTGCCTCGTATCGCTCAGTATCCGATACGATCCTTCCTGGTTCCCCATATTCCCTGGGCTACGCTCATTTCCGTCATCACAGGGACTATGGTGCGACCTCTCACAACTCCCATTCAGTTCTCTGGTGCCTGGCACACAGTGTGGACACTTAAAGCTGTTTCTGTACTCTTGCGCTCTCCTCTCCTCTTCACTGAGTATTGGGCGCGCCACCCTCCCATTCCCGGGGCCCCCGTTTTCCAGGTCTGTTCTACCTCCACTCCGGGCCCAATGGGTGACTCCCCTACTATCTCTCTCTCTACAGTCCCACTCCGGGCTACTCTCCCCAGCCCCGCAGTGAGTCCGTGCTCTGCTATCCTGACTTTCCCTTTCAGCTTCTGCAGCTATGATGCTCTTGTGAGCCTCCACTGCCTCATCCCACTTCTTCATGTACTCATTTAGCTCTTGAAAGGATTTTCGTCCAGATCCCCTCAGATCCACTGGCCATCTAGGGCCCCCGGGATCCCCTCCTGGGTCCCCTGCTGTGTGCATCGGGGTGCTCCACTCTCTTGGTATCGGCATCTGACTTGGGGAATTAATCGTATCGTTTCTCCTTGCCGTCCCTGCTCTTTCTCTGTCCTTCCGTACCCGTTCTTTCCCTCTTGCTCTCTCTTGGTCATATATCGATATTATAGGACCTATGGTAACAGGTACCTGTAGTGCATCTGGTAATGCGTAGGATGTGGCGCTCTCCGTTTCCGGCGCTCTTTGTACCACAAACCTCCCGACTACCTGTTGCACCTGACTAGGCTGGGACAGCTCTTTCTTTGCCTCAGGATCCCACTCTGAACTGGGAAGCGGTCCATGCTCTCCTGCATTGCCCCCCTTTTCTCCTTCACTATGCTCGACCTCTCCCCCTGCTCTATTATACGGGGGTGGCCTGTCTGTCAATAATCTGTTTATCAGGCTATCCTCTGTTTCGCTCTCATCATCTTCTTCTAGGGGGCTTTTATTTCCGGGCACCTCTAACACTGGGTACAGTTTATTTACTTCCATGTTATGCACTCTCCATCTTTTAGCATCCGCATCCCACCTGGCATCCTGCACTGCCCTTACCGATCGTTTCACCCTTTCTTGTCGTCTGTTCATATTCTTTTCATGCGCTGCCCTAATCCATGCATCAAGAGCTTCAAACTGGGTCGGTCTAGGCAAGGGTCTCATTGAGGTCATGACTGATTTTAATCGATGTAACACCTCTAATCTGAACGTCCCGTACTTCGGGAACGTCAGTTCCTCATTTCCTTCCGTAATCTTACTCCACTCTGATATCCAAAGGATCGTATGCAACCCAACATTTACTGCCATGTAACGAGCCGGCGTACCCTCCGGCGGGGCTTCTTCCCCTTCATACGATCCCCGCTTCTCTTTTTTAAACACCGCTCTCAGCCATTTAAAACACTTCATAATTATGCGCACAATATCCAGCCTCGCTACTCTGTTTACTTCCTGATGACAATCCACCAATCCTGTCGCGGCTTTGCTAACTTGGCCTATCGCAGCGCGGTCTTTCTCCGGTCGGCCAATCACGCCGCGACACTTTCTGACGTCTTTGCTAGCTGGCCTATCACGGCGCGGTCTTTCTCCGGTCAGCCAATCACTGCGCGACACTTCCTGACGTCACTTTTCTCCGCTTCGCAGCAGCACCCCTCCTTTCTCAACTCGTCTCCCGGTCATGCATGCGTCCCATTCATACACCGAAAAATGACTACTTCCGACCAAGCGGTCACGTCCCTCGACTGTACGTCCACAGTCTATATGTAATTGTCAACACAACTGACGAAATGTCTATCGTCTTTCTGATAGGTTGCTTACACACACAGTAACCTCCGACCAGCGTCCGT
Source organism: Lissotriton helveticus (assembly GCF_964261635.1). NCBI lineage: Eukaryota > Metazoa > Chordata > Amphibia > Caudata > Salamandridae > Lissotriton > Lissotriton helveticus. The sequence goes on from NC_136067.1 coordinate 1,956,908,482, forward strand.
TACTCACGCACTCACTCTTACGTTCCCCCTATCTCGGTCTTTCGGGTGATCAATGGTACCTCATGACCCCCTTCACACTAGTTAACAATTACTCTGGGTGTCCGATACACCCGAACCACTTAAGCTCTCACTTAAGATTTCCACCGGTTGCGCGCGCTCACAACCTGTTCCACAGTCACTCTACAGACATTCAACTCCGCCAGACATTACAACATAGATACAATACAAAAACACCGCAATCTAACACGCATGACCCTTTATACTCACTCTCGACCGATACTGCTGCTTTTTCTGTCTCACGTCATCCGGATCTTCTTCGGCGGGCGGTTCTTCCGATCATCGATTTCTAGGGGCCTTGGGGTAAGCTAACCTGGCCTAGGTCACCGTCCTCAAGAAGGCAACCATCCTCTATAGCTACCAACTGGAAGGGCGAGATTTTGATCGATACCCTATCACTATTGATCCAAACCTCGATCTGGTCGACTGAACCTTTGTTGCCTGTCTTTGAGGAAGAAAGTGCCCCTGTTACCAAACCAGTTCACCCAATAAAGGACCCTGCTCCAAAAGATCACAAACAACTTCTAGCTTTCAAAAGTTTATTGTAAGGATAGGATAAGCTGTAAATACAGGCATCTCAGAATGAGATTCACGAGATACACAGGTCCAACTACATACATGTGCTCTCTGAAAGCCCTCAGACGAGCAACGGAAATTACTAACACAAGTTCTAAGAATAATAAAGCTATCAGCATTGACGCATATCTCTCCTTCATTTAAGTTGGAGGAAAACGCACAGGTTAGGCTGTCCCTACCCTGCTCTAGATGGTATCCCTACTTAACCAAATCCCAACCTAACAAAGGTGTCAGCAGTGAATGACCCCCAAGGGAAGTCACTCACTCTAAGTCTCTTGGTGAAAACCTATAGTTCTCCAGTCATGACCCCTCTCTGCCTACCCATCCGCTCTCTAAAGGGTCCTCAGGTATCTGCTCTAACTCCACCCAGGGGTGCTGTCCCTAATACAAAACAGTCAACAACATTTGAGACGCCCCTCGCGAGACGCCTCTCACGTGGTGTAGCTTCTGGCTTTTTCCATGCTGCTTGGTGTTGGGCCTCATACGTTGGAGTTGACCTTGCTTCTCAGACTCTTCTCCGGCCCGCTGATACCCCTTAAACATTCCGGAACCCTCCTCCATGTCTGGGCCGTCTACTGAACAGACCTCTATTCATTTTATTTATAATTGGATTCCCCCTTTTCTCTTGCAGACAGACATCTGCAGCCAAGATCCCAACTCTCATAGACTTCCAAAAAGGTTCGCAACATTTCTTGGCCCAGACATGTACGTGTAAATCAATGTTAAAACATTTCAGGCCTACAATATTTCTCATAATGATTATAGCATTCAATTTCTTCATTAATTAAAGCATGTTAATACTCTTATTCTATTATTCAGTAAACACATCTATAAATCATGGCCCATTAATGCAATGACCAAACATTAGTACAATCTATGTCGTGAAAAGAAACACCTTCCCTTTTAGCTCTGGCCCTGAGGCCTACCACATTCTGCGTTTAACCACATACCATCTTACATTTTAACAGCTACACGACATGGATTCAGAAATAATCACATCTAATAAAATCATATAGTGTCACACATTTCTGTATTAGTTCCACTTCTACTTAAATCTCTACGTTAGCTATACATTCAGAATATAATTTCAGATACTATTAGCACTCATGGCATTTCTCCTCATGATTTGTGCTTACTACAGGTAAGTGTGATACACTCATACATTTAGGTCAGTTTGCGCTCTCTCAAGGAGAATGAGTAAAAGGTTCCCCTAGCGGAAATAGAGAGGGGGAGGGAGAGCTTGAGAGCTGAAGTGGGGGAGGAGGGCAAAGAGGATAGAAGAGAAGAGGGGGAGAGGTGGGGAGATGGAATATAAACGAGAGACAAAGATAGAAGAGATGGGAAGACACGGGAGAAGTGCGGGAAGTGAATGCGCAAGAGAGGCGAGAAGGAATAAGTGAAAGCTAGGAAGGGAGCGAAAGATGCAGAGGGAATGGGAGCCAGAAGGTAAAGAGGAGAGGAGAAGAGAATGAAGAGGACTTGAGAAAGAGTGAACGGTGTATAGAAGGATGAAAGTGAGAGGAAGAGGAGGGATGCCTGGGAGGAGTAATAAAAGGGGTAGAGGGAAAGCTAGAGGGGGCGAGACGTGGGGAGAAGAAGAGCAGTAACCCAAGGTTCAATGCTCTTAATTGATGAGAAACGCAGACTCTGTTAGACTAAAATGTCCCTAAGAGCCCTGACAGGCTGGCTGAGTCTTTATTTCAATTATTTATCTACTTGATACTTTGCGGCAATTCTGATTTTGTGGGGCAATAACATGTTAATTGTATTCCTTAATGCACAAAAATGTGCCAGTCCTGTACATACCATGCCTTTTCCTCTGGCTAAATTCCCGCAGGGTTGCTTTGCTGAAATCGAACAAAGGGTAATATTGAGTGTGATAGGCATCACAACACTTACAATCTCGGTCTCTGGGCAAACAGGTGTTTGAAGGGGGATCGCAATTTAATGGGAGTGTTATAATCAGGCCGTACACTTTTATGTATTCACTATCCAAGATACATAGAGAAACGTATGCCTGCAAGCAATGTTACTTAGATGTAAATACTAATCAGGGCCTATTTCAAAGTGGAATACTCTGCTAAAACAGTTTTCATTGTTTTAATGCTAAAAATGAATGATTAGGAGTAAAATAAAGTGCCGCAAAAATGCCGCTAAATTTCCATATTTGTGCCGCTAAATTTTCTAATCCATGCCGCTATATCCTGGGGGGTCTGATTATGGCTCATCAAGAACATACAGGGGTTTGGAACCCGCCCATTGTTTACCATTGGTTGGCTTTTCCTAGTCACTCTCATTTACCTGCTTCTCAGACGTGTCCCAGCTTGTCAATCTCGTGTTCGTCCCTCCCATGGAGCACTGCCTCTTTACATCACTTTTGATTGGTTGTCTTTGCAGCTTCCACTTCTTTTCAACAACTTCTTTTTTATTTTGTGTTAAGTACGCCATGAGAGTGCATGTGATTTCAAGCTGTCTCCTTCGTGTCTTCCCCTGCACTCCATACTGCTCTGTCAAGTCAGCTTCTCCCTATTGCTTACGTGCACCCTGTGTGTTGCTTCCCCCACCCGCCCCCTTTCTTATTCATGCATTGCTACTACCCCCCGTGTTGCTTTTGTTCCCTGTCGTTCCAGCCCCCAACCCCACTTTAAAAATGTTCATTTTCTTTTAGGTACAGTTCCAATGCAGAATGGTAACTAAAAAGAATATCGTGTCCCTGGGTCATTTTTTATGTGTGTGCTTATAAAATTATGCAGGCGTCCGTGTCAAAGGCTTTTTATTTTATCACTAGCCATTCCACACAACTTCAGGGATGCTGTGCAGTGTGGCTGTTAGCAACTGGCAACGTGAATAGATGTCAAAGGTGAGACCTATTCGCTTTGCCAATACTTGTTAATTTTTTCCTCGTGCCAGTCTCACGTTTTGCATACAATTCAAAATAAAAACACATTTATTTTATATATAGAGGGTCTTTCAGTTTGCCCTCTTCATCCATTCGTCTGCTGAAGTGCCATTCATAATTAGCTTCCACCTTTGGGTCAGCCCACCTTTGGGTCAGCCCACATCAGCCACTGGCTCTCTTCACTGTGAGTGATGGCACTTTCTACTTGCACATGTGCACTTCCACCTAAAAAAGTATGCCAACTCAGCGCCTCGACTGGTACTCCAACCTCTGAATTCATTTCATGTTTTTAATCATTTTTGCGATGGGTCTTTTTTTATTTACTTTTTTATTGTAAAGGCCAAATCTTTTGGCTTTACCAAGGCTTTTTTCAGTTGATATTGTCATGTCTCATATAACCAAAAAATCAGTACAAAGATATATTTTAGCCACACTGACTTTACTTTTAGGTTCAGTCTGACTTCAAAACAGCTTGAATTGCAACCTTTGTCACTTTTATAAATATAGGCCCCTTGGGCTTCTCAACCAGTGGTGCAGAGCCTAACACTTCACAACCCCTGGATTCAGCCTCTTAATGCCACATTTTCAATATTTCTTTTCCCACCAATAGAATCTCAGTAAGGGGAAACATCCATTACAACGCAGTCATTACAACGCACTACCTTTACAACGTCGCTGTTACAATGCAGCAGCCTTTACATTGCATACCATTACAACACAGCCATTGCAATGTATGTCACTGAAACACATGCCATTACAACGCATGTCACTACAACGCATTATAAGGTAAGTAATGGGGATTTTTTAAGTTTTAGGGTGGGTATGGGTTTTGGGGTACATGGGAATGGTCATTTTCACCCCTACACTATCCAACACTTACCCTACTGTTGCACTCACTGGAGTTGGAAAAGTATTTTTACCCCTACACTACCCAACACACTGTTGCACTCACTGGGGTGGGAATAGTATTTTTACCCCTACACTATCCAACACTTGCCCTACTGGTGCCCTAAAAGTATTATGCGTTGTAATGGTATGCGTTGTAATGGAAAGCGTTGTAAATGTAGTTTCTAAAAATGCGTTGTGATGGTATGCGTTGTAAAATCATGCATTGTAATGGATGTTGCGATGTAAAAACCACATTGTAAAAACATACGTTGTAAATGTTTGTGCTGTAACGTGTCCTGTTCCTCAGTAAGACCCAATGTTTAAATTACATAAACAACCTTCAGGGTCGGTTGGTACTGAAGCTACACTTGCACCAACTGATTCATATAAAAAACAGCATTTCAGCAAATTCCTCGTTCAAAATATTGCAGTGCTTGTTTTGTAGGAGGCCGTGCTCAGATATTTTGTAGTGGCCTTATTCATGTCCTACAATGTCTATAAATGTTTTCAACATTATTTGGCATATTGATTTTTTTCAATTTAATTTTTGTGACTACTTTTCTTCGATATATTGCCCAAGCTTTTGTGTGGTCTCTGTTGCTGACGACACACAGCCCCTTTTGATCTTTCAGGGGATTGAGGCTGAAGCGCTGTGTTCTTTTAAGCTTTGTCTTTTGTCAGTGGTTGATTGTATGAATGAAAGATGTCTTAAGCTTAACTCTGATAAAACAGAGATCCTCTTTTTTAGCACCAAGATATCCCCTCAACTGGTGGCCGGGGAGATGGGAGGCTCCCTCTCTACCAGCACCTGCGGTCAACAATTTGTGTGTTAAATTTGATACCAATCCCATGTTTGAACCCTAAATTAAGGCTATCTCTCCCAACTGTTTTGGCACGCATAATTCGCTAAAAAGGATGCTCTATGTAATACTGGAAGACTCACATAAAATGATTGTTCATGCTCTGGTGACGTCCAAACTGGATTATGCCAATAGGTTCCACCTGGGTCTACCAGCTAATTTAATTCAGTGACCAGAAAATTTGGAACTCCACGGCTGGTCTAATCCTGAAGATCCTGCTACAGATCCTGGTGGATTCTTACTTACGCCAACTTCACTGGTTACCTGTTATCAAGTGGAGCCAATTTAAGGCCTTATTTTCAAGTGATATCACTGAGATCCAAGAATCCTAAACTTCTTCAACTGCCTTGGATTCGCAGGGCTAGGAGAGCTGGAAGATCTTTTGTTTCCTTGCCTCTAGGTTTTGGAACGCTCTTCCTCTCAGCCTAAATCCTAGTCCCTCAGAAATTACTTTCAGAAAGAATCTAAAAACTATGCTCTGACTCTAATCTGGAGGGCATTTGAGTCGGACGGGGCGGCGTGCAGCACAGATTTTGGACCCTTGCGGCTAGCGCCAGGATGCCTCTCCAGAGCCAGCTATGTCCTTTACAAATGGCTTTATATTGTAGTATCACTTTTTTTTATATTCAAACAGTTTACCTTGCACAGAGCAGGTAGCTGTGCTTTTAAACAAAATGAATAAGATGTGTATCAAGGTATTCAAAAGAGAGTGTATTTTTTAAACCATAAATATACCTTCAGGTGATGGAAGTGCATGGCTCTGGAGTTAAGCTTAGTTTTGAGGAAATATGGTAATTTCTTCTTAAAGGTTAGCAGGGTGCATCTCAAGTCGTCCAGAGAAGAATTCCAGTAGGATCGATCCAGGAAGTAAAGGTTTTAGTTTTTCTTTAATCCTTATAATATTTATAATAAATATACACATATATATGTACATTCAGGTGCGTTCACGTTTTGCTTCGACCCGCCACAACCTACAGCTTGGGGCAATGGGTCAGCCTGCTTCAACCGCTGTCTCCCTCTACTGCGAGTGACTGCATTTTGCTCTTGTATATGTCGACACTTGCCTAAAAAGTAGTTCACTTTAGTGCCAAGGCTACTAGGCTATGACCAGATTTCATTTCTGCTATTATTTAATGTCTATTTATTTATTTTTGAGATGTGTCTTTTTTCGTAAACCATGCATGCCACTTTGAGATGTACTAATGCTGACACCATCGCACTCAGTGGATGGCAGCCAACTGTAGCTTAGTCCTCTGACACCAACATAAGACATATCTGCCGCGGGTCCAGTCCATCACCTAGTACTGGAGCTGCCCATAAACCAGCCATCACCACTGAACAGGCATGGAACAACTGAAGAGATCTGTGGCGTACTGATGGCCAATCAGAAGAGTCTAATCTAGTCCATCACTGCAGGCCCCGCCTAGCTACATACTGTGATCACTTCTTTACCTTTCATAATGACAACCATCAAAAGTGAGATGATAGTAACAAAGCCCATCCCAGAAGATCTCCCCACCATTTCACTCTTTGACCACGCCCGCTCAGAACCAAAAACGTTAAAAAAAATGTCAGGCTGGACAACCCAGCGCAGTAACCAGCTTCATAGAATTTGACCATAAGAAATACCATAAAGAGACCCGCAGAGCTGTCCAAAGTTGGCAGCCTGCGGGAAACCATAAACTGTGCATCGATATCTCACACCACTTGACCCACCGCACTGCTAACGCTGTAACCACACCTTGACGCTCATCACGCACGATGCAGAAACACTCCCAACACAGGCTCAAGAACGAGAAGCAACTACACACCCTACAAGGCGTAGGTTGTTGACCATGAAGGCCAGGGCTGCAATGCTCCACAGAGAAGTAGTAAGTGATATCTAAATATTGCACTAACATACATTACTATGGACACTATAATGCACCTGGAGCCCTGATAATCACTCCACCCTTCCTGCATCTGCAAGGCTCAGACAGTGCCAGGGAGACTGTGGCTCTCCTACAGCAGAAGGGAAATATGAGGACACTGATGTTTCTTATTCCATATGCAGAGGCGGCTCTGGGAAGAGCATCAATCCATTTTTAATGGATATAAAATGGATTTGTGTCAGCTCTGCAGATTGCTTCTGCGCGCCCAGCACTTTCCCCTATGCTCAGCTCTATGTCATATTTCAGAAACAGCTTCTGCAAGCTGGGTTGTCACTTATGCTTTTCAATCGGATGCATCACTGTGCTGGAGCACTGGCCTCTCGACCCGAGAGAAATAATTACAGTTTCCTTGGATCCAGACAGAAGCCTAAGATAAATTGCTGAAAGAGGGCTATAAAGGCCTTTTTAAAATTCCATCTTGATTTGTGCCTGGTTTCATTGCAAGACTGAATTTGTGTGAGCTTCTTAGGAAATAAGTTATGACTGAGCAGTGTGTTTATGCTGTACGTGCAGCTGAAGAGTAAGTGGACATGCACTACACAAGTACCGACTATTAGAGTTTAGCGGTGACATTAATATCCACCTGTAATGTGAACATGACATCCCATCATGGCCCAGTGTAGTCACTGCTGACATCTGCAGTGAGAAGGACCACTGACAGAATATCAGAAACAAAAATACTGTGTGAACAGAATATCATGTCAAAAATATCAAAGACAAGGGCCAGATGTAGGTGGTGGTAAACCCGAAATTCGGTAACTTTCAGGTTTACCGACCGGTATTGAGCCCTTTGCTATGTAGGGGAGATTCGGTAAATAGTGAATCGGTATTTACCGAATCATCATTTACCGATTAGGTATTTATCGAATCGGTAAATGATATGTAGGAAGCACTTTGAAGAGTGATTCCGTGCTTTAAGGATTTGTTATTTACCACCAACTATTAGTTGGTGGTAAATAACGAATACCTCTGTAAATACAAATTTGTGCATTTACACCAGTGCCATGTGGCAGACATACATGCCCTTTGGGCATGTATGTCTGCCACATGTGCACACCAGCACTATTCAGGGGTGCACCAGGGTGTCAATGTGACACCCTGCCACCCTTGACTCTTTCCCTATTTTACCGAATCGGTACTTACCGATTCGGTAATTGACATTCATTCCTATGGGCCTCCATAGGAATGAATGGCAATTACCGATTCGGTAAATAACGATTTGGTTAATACAGAATCTTAACGATTCGGTAATTTTTACAAAATATTTACCTACATAGCATTTACAGACTATAAAATACCGATTCGGTAAAATTCGGTATTTTAGAATCGGTAAATACTATTTACCTACATCTGGCCCCAAATTATCAAGAAGGTGAGTGAAAATACATAAGAGTAGATGTACTATTCTTAACTCCACCTCTGCATACCGTAAAGACATAAATAGCGTCAAGGTACATGTGTCTTGTTATATATATAGTAAAACGTTGCTTACTGATAGAAATTTACCTTCACAATATGTTTGTCCTTGATATTCTTGACACAATATTTTGTCCCTCCATATTTTTGTTCCCGATATTCTGTCTAAATACCAGGGAGTAAGTTCTAGCAACGCAAACTCTGCCTTCCATCCTTCCAATGTTGGTAAATTGAGTATAATTGACTCTATCTTTACGAATTGATGTTCCTGTTGGGATACCTCCCTGAATATTTCTGAATGACCTTGTGTTCCTGCACCCAGGATTACTGGAGGAAGTGCACTCACTAAACCCACTGGGGCATTGGCCAGGGAGAGGGCGGCACTGACCTGCCCTGGCCTCACCCGAGCAACTCCCACAGCACAATGGTGAACATCCAACACTCTCCCAAGGCACTGCAGAGCCTGCCCTGCCAAGCCACTCTGTCCCCAACTCCCGCTCCCTCTCTGTGATCTGCCTTAGCTCTCTGCTCACACCTACCACCTACCAGAAGCAGGTAGTACATCTGAGCAGAAAGATCCCAGTAATCGGGGATAACATGGGCAAAAGCACCCAGTAATCCCAGGTCTCTATGGTTATTCCCCATTCTGGGGGCTAAAACAAGGAATGGTAAGTAATTCAAGGAGGAAGTAGCAGTCAGTACCTCCCCATGTAAACTTCAGACAACTGCTAATGAGGCCCTGAGTTAGGTAAACCTCAGAGGTAGGGTAAAAGGAGGCGCATCAAATATCGTTGTGATGACTCTTTGAGGTGGCCACATGCCAAGCACCATTTTAACCCTGATTCAGGCATGCCCCAGTTCATATTATGGGTTGTTTGTAAACTTTGCACAGACCTGACAGCTTTTCCTCACACAAAGTTTGACAGATAACACCTAAAGAACTCTGTGTAAGGAATACCTCAACATTCTAAGATCTGCAGGTAAGGATGAGGGAAATCATGCAGTCTTACCATGGCGACTCTCCGTCTGGACTGTGGTACTTGTAATGAGCACCCGTGTCACCAATCTTTGTGGGATCCACCCTCTGCTTCATTTTACTGGTTTCAGGGGCTTACTATGAGTTTCGTGGTGACTGAGTAGGAAATCCCACACCAAGGAATTGTCCAAATTGTGAGGTTCACCACTGATGCCCCTGGATGGCTAATTTCTAGTTGTAGTGTTTCCTTCTAATTATAATTGTAGGCACCCAGGAATAAGGATTATCCAGGAAATCTGTGCTTCCACTTAGATTTCTACAGTTTTTCCTCCAAACACCGTCCACTTTTTCCAATTCATATTCTACCTGGCTTTGCCTAGTGAAAAGAAAAAGGGGAAATTCCTAGGGACAGATTTACAAGAACTGATGCATCTCTGCAATTTAGCAAGGATGTGTCAATTCAATTGCATGGTGCAAAAAAAACCTTGCGCCACCATGGATATGTCACATTTACAATGGAGCGCACCGCGGCGCGTCACGCATCTGGATTGCTGGATTCGTGTCGCAAGTGCGACGCAACTCCAGCAATACTAGGAATGCCTATTCCTATTGTGCTGCGTCACTCCTTACGCCTGCTTCAAGCAGGCGTAAGGTTTTGACACAGAGGCGTTGTAGAAGTTACACAGCCCCGGGCATTCATTAGATCAGAGTAATTTTCTTTGTCTATGTTTTTGGAGTATTATTTGAACGAGTTTGTTTGTTTCTTCTAATTGGATGGTGCAGGGTCATCAATGGTATCGTAATGATCTGTGAGTACATTTAATCCAAATTACATCCGGTGATATCTTCTAGGTTAAATCAGATGCATGCTGTGAGAGGGGGCGGGCCAACACATTGTTTGGGCCTAACCTGATGGAAAAAAATTCACATCCCCTCCATTTCCAACAACTTCCTGGTGGGTGACAGGATATACCCTGATCTATTCTCGCTCGCCATCTCTACAAACCCATCCACTCTGACTTGATGGCACGTGTGGTCTCACATCCTCAAGTGGTGTTGTTGAATCCCTTGATGCAGTTGCATGTCTAAGGTAGATCAGATGTCTGCTTGTGTCACTTGCTGATAATGGATGTTGGGATAGACGGGCATGTGTGAGGCACTATCCCAAATCACTTAAAGCAGTGGTTCTTCTGTGGTCCGGGGCTCCCTAGGGGTCCACCTAGTCTTCTAAGAGGGTCTGCAACTCCTTAGAAAATTAAATAATATTAACAGATTGATAAAGAGTATATAAATAAAGAAGTGAAATGTAAAATGAAAATGTTAATTTAAAAACATTTAAAATGCTCTGTAAAAGTGCAGAAATTTGGAATTGGAGGCTAAAAAATAAGTTAGTATCCTCATATCAATTGTTGGGAGCTTTGAAAGTACATCAAACAGAATGTAGTATGGACAATGAGTGGCCTCATTTAATTTTAGAAAAGCTGCAACTTTCCATTGAGGTAACACATTTTGATTATTTTTATATTTGATTAAATAAAATATTGCATCATTTGTGTATTTTTTGTATGAATGCTTATTTCTGTATTTTAGCTGTATTGTTTTGTGGTTCAAATCATCAAAAATGGCCAGCCGGGGTCTTTGCCTTCCAATAATGACTCAGTGGGGGTCCCCAGATTACAATAATGATTCAGAGGGGATCTGAGGGTTCCAGTAATGATTAAGTGGGGGTCCACAGAGGTCAAAAGGTTAAGAAGCACTGACTTCAAGAATAAGCATCAAATGCTGAGACAGGCATGAGTGTACATCCCAGATAAGTAGGCTAGCACGCAATAGCCTTGAGCACCTGGCGTATAACAGATGTTGAATGTAAAAGAAGAGGGACACTACGAACGAGCATATACCTCCATGGCAGAGAAGTGGAGGATTATCTTATTGGCCGAAGCCATTTCCTAAGTGGACTTTCTCCTGATGAGAGGTGGTGTTGTGAATATTAGTGCAACACTTTGAAGCAATCATAAATGGGCGGCGTGTGTGTGGTGGCGTGTAAAGGGGCATGATGGGTAATTTAAATTGATACTCAGGAGAAAACAGCTGGTCGTCCTCCAGTTCCAGCATTATTGGAAGTTCTGGTCCTTGGTCTGTTTTCAACACAGGCAGAGGACATGCTGAAGGCATCAGAGACGTTTCAAATATACAACAAAGTCACATCATCCAGCACACAGACGACAGGCCCTATCCCGTAGAACCTAAGTCCTGCCCTGGCGCTACGCATTGTCGAGTCCATCAGCCCTCAGAGGATGAATAGCGTATCAGCGTATCAGCTTATCCGTGGAAAAACCGTGGAAGGTAAAACCACTGGCCACCACAAAAGAAGCTTCAGTTGGTAAAACCTGGTTACCAAAGAATATTTTAGCCTGCAACTAACGAGAGGGAAGACCAAAAGACCAAATATCTGTCCATCTTTGAAGAAAAAAGGGAGGTAGCCCTCAGTACTCTGAAAATCATATGAACTGAATAGAAAGTACAGCAGCAGTTCCCATATTGGCCTGATAAGTTGCAAGCACTGGAAAGCAAGAGCTACATGATTATGTGCATGCTACGCTACAGCATATCACAAGAAAGGGGGGTGAGTCCTTAAAATTACGTGAGGTTAGACCACTACTAAAAACACAACAAATATAGCATTGAGTGAAAGGATCTATAATTCTAGTTTCATCAGAATCAAACCAGTTAGTTAGATTATCTAAAACAAAAGTTCTTTTCCTCCTTTTCACAATTTATTTTTAACCAGAATTTATAATTGTTTGTAATTATCCCTACACAATCGATCAATAATGGCATTCTTCTAATCAAAAAGACCTTGGAATCAAGCACACTTATTCAGCAAAACCAGCAAACCAGTGCAAAGTGTCAATACCTGGCACCAATGATTACTGAAAAAACTTTCTGTTGAATGAATGGATGAACACTTTATTGCGTCTATTAATAAAAATTGTTACAAAAAATTCAAATAAGATCTCCCCAGGACTTACTTACTTCGTTACAATTGATGCATACATAGCGAGTTTTGATGTATTGTATCTACTAAAACAAACGAAAATGATTTTTACAAACGACACTTAAAAACAGATAAAATCAATGAAGAACTGGTATTAAACCAATAAATCAATTCAATACTGAAGGGTCCTTTCCCTTGTGTGCAAAGTTTGCGAGTCTTGCTGAGAGGGTTGGAGTCACTGAGATATAAAGTGCATTCATAATAATCTTAGAAATTTTCAAACTATATTTTAAGTAAAAAGTTTCGATGTTATTGTAAAGTACATGAATCCGACAATGGCATATATAAACCGAGTACTGAATATACTTAGGCGATTTCATTAAAATAAAGTGAAAGATGTACAATCCTAAATGAAGCATAGGTTCTTCGTACCAAGTAATTTCATTTTTAAAAAGTCTGAAGTACGCGGCTTTACTTAAGAGTTCTTTAGCCTTATGTGCAAACTTTGCAAACCTTGCTAATTCCATTGGAGTCTCCAGATTAAAAAGAAGTTTGATAGCTTCAGTACAGGTCCGCACCCCATGTTTTGAGAACAAACGTTTCAATAAAGTGCTTTGTGCGTGTAACAAACAATGACATATACAAACCAGATAGACCAAGGTTTCCTCGTGTTGGTGGCAAAGTCTGCAAGTTGTTATTGCCGATAAGGCTTTCCAGCGCCTGTTAATGTCTTTAATCGGCAAAACCATAAGTCTCACCATAAAAATGTGTACGAAAATTGTCTTGTTTAATGCAGTGTCAAGGTATGGCAGCCGTAGGCTGTCTTCATAGGAAATTGCAAGCATCCCAATATTACTACTGGAATAATTTAGTTCTTTCATGCCCTCTTCCTTTGATAATAATCTGGCTTGTTTTTTCAGTATGGACTTTAGGATGCCAGGCTGGTGAATAAAATCCTGAAGTTTGGTCATGTCGAGGTTCAATTCAATACAGGCAGTGTGCAGGCCTTCCCTCCTTTCCTTTCATAAAAATGATCTTTAAAATTGACTTCATTGTGTGTGGGGGGGCTGCACAAACCCCTCGATGGAGCCGCACCATTGAAGCCCAATGCTCATAACTCTGTTTATTCAGCCCACATTCCAATTGTACCAGAGCATTGCAAGCGTGAGCGGGAATCTGAAACATTCGCTTAAATGCACGACAGTTGGCATGTTCCGTGGTAATAATGAAAACTGCTGGGAATGCTATCTGACCGTATGTGATCGCCAGGAGCAATTTGGCATTCATAACCTTTCTAATTGCTTTGGTCAATGGGCTGCTTAACTTGGAGTACAGTTTGCACAGAGCAAACATTACTGCTTTGACTTTTGTTTCAACTGAGGTGATAAATTGCCAAGTCTCCACTGTTGTCTGAGTTTGTTGGTATATTTTCCAAATATCACTACCTTTCTTTTTCCTGCCTTCACTCGTAATTTGTTGTTGTTGTAAATGTTTAGTGCATCTAGTAATCTTTGCATGCCTATTTTTTTGTGTTCCAGTAACACCATATCGTCTGCATACTGCATTGAACATAATCTATTTGGGCCGATTTTAGGGGGTAAAAGGTTAGCGTTAGATATAATTTTTCCAAGGTCTGCCGTATAAAGATTAAAAAGCAGAGGAGCCAATACGCAACCTTGCTTTAACCCTCTGTCTGTTGGAATCTTTTTAGTGGCAGAGTTCATTGCAGTTTTTACCCATACCAAAGTTCCTGTATAGAGACTGATTATGGCTTTCAGCAGGTTTGCTGGTATTCCCCAGTCTTGCAGTTTCCGCCACAACAGACTCCGATTGACTCCATCAAAAGCCGCAGAGTAATCCACAAAATATGCAAAGAGAGGAGGTGAGTTTTTCTGCACGGACTGTTCTATTAAGTAGTGGAGAGCTAAATTATTATCCGATGTAGATGCTCCTGGCCTAATGTCAGTTTGGTACACAGGTAGAATTTCATTTTCATTAGCCCAGTCCTGCAGGTCTTGCAGGAGAAGGCTGGCGTATCCTTTCGCCTCAATGTCCAAAAGGGCAATAAGCCTGTATTTAGAGGGGTCCCCAGTGACTCCCTTTTTGTGGATAGGTTGCAACAAGGAGCCTTTCCAAGTCTCTGGGACTGTTAAGTTTGTCAGACAGTACTGATAAAGTGGCGTGAGTACGGTTCCCCAGAAGTCCTTTCGGGCCGGGTGCCCCATCTTTTCTGATATTTTTTGAGGTTGTCATCACACAATTCCCTGGGGCCAATACTTCAGATGTTTCCTCAATGATTATCAATTTCCCTGCCACGAATAGTCCATGTGTATCTGCGGGAGAAGTGTCAGGCCAACCCTTGATAATAAGGGGCCTTTACGTGCCCGATGATGGCGGGTTAGAGGATCCACAGTATAGTGAAGTTACATGGTTTATCCATGTGTCACTGGCCACCACATGGCGCCGATCATGGCAGTGCCCTGAGAGCCTGTTAATATACGACCAGAATTCCGCCTGTTTACTTGGAGTCAACAAAGTGAAGACATTCAGCCATTCAGAGTCTTGTTGTTTCCTTTTGTGATCCCAGACATTTTTTCTGTGTGTTTTCCTTGCTAAAAGTAGGTTTTGATGTGTTTCGTTTTTTCCCTCTCGCTTGTGGTTGCGTAAGGTTGCTTTGCTACGCTTTTTTTACACCGAAGTTGGAGTTTGCAACAGGGCCTTTCTCTAGATGTTGGGGTGTACCTTCTTTGTTTACCTATTAAGACACGATATAACCTGGTCAACAGTTTAATCCAATTCTCAGGGATATTGCCACTTGTAAATTCTTCGTCTATTTTCGGCCAATCGCTTTTCCACCTACTTAGGACTGATGTGTCTTTTTTATTCCACTTTAGTCTCCTCTGTAAAACATGGATTTCTTCCCCATTTGTATTGCCCACAACAACAGTGGGCTGGTGCAAACTCGCTTGTAGAGTGATAGCTGTGGCAAGAGGGAGATGATCGCTGCTCTGGATGGAAGATTTTTGAAATTCCGACACCTGTCCGTACAAAAGATTTAACACAAAAATGTAATGAATCATTAATTTGATCATTCTCTGCAGTTCTTTAGTCATGGCTGTTGCCGGTCGCTGATTACTTTGTATTGGTTTTAATCTATGCGTATTTAAGAATGAGTTTGTTACCATTCCTGCTCTGTCTGCGGGCAGTGCCTCATCTGGTGCCATTCCATGATTTTGGGTGTTAAAATCCCCAGCCATTATGATCCCACAGTTTGGCTGGGTGCTTAGTAGTTCTTCAAGTGTATCCACTAGTGCCCTTATATCGCTATGTCTGGGAGACTTTTTGCTGTTAAAATAGATGTTCAAGAGTACAATCTTTATTGGACCTCCATTCAATTTCATGTCTTGCAATAAAGCCGCTTGAACCATGTCCGTTTTTAAGTAGGGGTTTCATTTTTATGTTGCTACTGATGCACATGTATATCAATAAACCCCTCGAAGGTCTTCCGAATATATTGTATTTTTTTGCTGGCTGCTGAAATTCCGTGAACCCGGGTATCATCTCTGAGGCAAGCAGCTAAATTTCTTAAAGGCATAACAGGTCCCCAGACTGTAGAAATTCAAATGCTTCCTTGTTATTTAGTGTAGGTTTTAACCCATAAACGTTCCAGGAGATTACTTTCAGGGATCTGCTCGGTTTGTTGTTAGGATGGACCTTTCTTTGTGTGCTAGGAACACGTTTGCCTTATTTGACAGGAATTGGGCGAGAAGTGTATTCTTAAGTTGGAAAATGTTGTGGTACGAGCAAATGAAATTTATCTCTTTTAATATAGACTTCCGTGGGCTCTGTACTGATTTAGGGTGAAATTCAATTTTTAGCATGAATGAGTATTTCTCCTCTTTAGGCATATGAACATTAATACCCCAGTTTGAAAATCGGTCTCTCTCTTTCATGATTCTTTGTGGGATGGAGCCATTATTACATTTTAGTATGGTTGATTCCCTTGATGTATTATTTTCCAGCGTTTTAAATTGGACTTGGATGAGATCTTTCGTCACGATAAAGGAGAGCTCTGGGATATGTTTTAGGATTTGTAAGATGTTGGACCTATTTAAAATGTCTGAAGTTCCCCGTGAGGTATATTCTGGTGTAAAGATTGGATGGTATTCTCCGCATTCCTGTGCTCTTGGGGCATTTGGCTAGTGGCAGAGGAGTGTGATACCCGGCTTTGTGCAGGTATTGCTCCCGAGTCGTTGTTAACATCATGTGAACGCCAAGGCTCAGTATTGTTCAGTAATGTGGTTGCTGTCGTTCCCCCCTCTGGAGCCTTGTGCCAAATTTCCTGCTGGTTTTCCTGGTGCTGCTCCTCAGGGTGACTGTTTGTGGTAATTAGTTGCAAAGTCGTTTTTAATTCTTGCTTTGGTTGTTCAGCTGTAATTTTAGCCGTTCTTTTCTCAGTGGTCGGGGTTATGGTTAATTTGGCTATGATTTTAGCCGGACTTTCCTCGATTGTCTGGCTTTCCTTTTGAAAATCGGGAAAAGTTTTTGTGATACAGGGTTCTTTTGTATTAGAGCCTTTTTCACATGTATTTTCTGACGCTGAGTGTCATGGCATTCTCTCGAGCCTGACAGTAGTTCCTTTGCTCTGTTTTGTTGTTTTGTGTTTTTTGCATGTTTTTTCAAGCGTTTCTTTGTCCTTCTGGAGAGGGTTTTGCAGGGTTCGGAGGTATACTCCAAGTTGGTAACCCCATCCACATTGCTGTTCATGGTCTTGCCTGTTACGGATTTCTCATTAGTGGCTGTGTTTTGGCTGGACAACGGTACCAACTGCAAGGATAGTTGGAGTTTATCCATGCGCAAGTCCTATTTACTCACTTGTGTATTCCTAGACGTCGGGAATTGTTTACTGACTTGTGTATTCATAGGCGTCATGGTAGATACTACTAGATCGGAACTACCCACGAGATGATTTCCCCCCCTCGTTCCTGTTACAGTTTGCGGTGTCGCATTGAAGGAGCTAGCTGCACCCGCAGAGTTATTCATTCCTTTTTGTTTACCATCTTTTGAAAATCTTTTGTTTATTCTTTATGTTCTGTTACAATAGATGTTAGGACTTCTGGTAATGAGCTGAGCGTCTCCACAATTGGAAGACACAAACATCTGGCAATCGGTTGCGTTCTCATTGAATCCAGTTTTTCGGTTAGGACTTCGATTTTAGCTTCAGTATTAATCATGGCTATTGCAAGTGCCTGCATTGTATCCATTTGTATTTCCAATTTCTGTGTTTGCCAAATAAGCTCATTCACGGCCGTTGATAGTGTAGAGTTTATTGAGGATAACAGGGAATTTTGGTTGTGGTATCCTGTGTAAGGTGTACATTTTGTTTCGGCCGTAGTATGAAGCAGATTCTGTTCACTCAGGGAGTTGTTCTCTCTCCGTTCCTCGTCCATTAAGGGCGATCTTTGGTTGAAAGTGAAACTTTTGATTACTGATAAGCTTTGTAGCTGGGCCGGGGATGGGGACAAATCATGCAGGTAAGTTCCACCCTCCGCATGTTGGTTCGTTATATTCTCCGCGTGTGTGAGTTGATTGTCTCTGTTTGATTGTTCCAGTGTTGATGAAATTTCCAGAGCTTCCAGTTTTCCCTGGCACGTTTCGTCAATCCTTTTGCCCTTGGAGCCCGAGTACTCTGATGTTGATGAAATTTCCAAGACTTCGGGAAATTCTTGCAATAGTGTAACCTGCCTTTTTCCCTGGGATAGAAGGAGGCCAGGTGTTTCCTGCCTCCTCTTCTGCCTTTCCTCCTGCAGTGCTGGGTGCTCGGTCTGTCTTGTTATTTCAACCGCTTCCAAGTCTCCCTTTCTTATCCCCTCTTTTACCATTTCTCCGCTATTCCCTTGGGGAGGGTGTGGCCTGCTTTCTTGTATTCCGATCTCCCCGCTCCGGGACTGGGTCTGACTCGGTCCCTTGTTGACATGTGGGGTTGAGTGTATTAATATCCCTTTAGAATGGGTTTCCAACAAAATCTTTAGAATGGCTTTCCACCAAAATCCTAGTACCCATGACAAGGACTGTCAACACATTTAGACCTCAATATTTTTGGGGCCTCTTCAGAACTTGGAACTGGAGCACCTTAACTGTAGTTAACGCAAAAGAGATCGTGAATAGAGCCTTTGTCATCACCGCTGAGTGGTGTGGCTGAGAACCACTCAATGGGAACAGGTCCTTACATAAGGCGAATAAAAGACCGAGTCACCTCTGGTATGAATTCTATTTCTTTGATTGGCTTGGTTCGCTGTCGGGCTGCTGTCGGATGCAGCGTGTTTGCTAATCGTCAGGAGACTTCTGATGAAACAAGAATTATAAATACTTGCACCTGAGGGATGGAGAGTGCTGGAAATGGCTTTTCCTGCAGGGTTATCCCCAAACTTTTTGACTTCCTCCTCTATTTTTCTGACCGTCTGTTTGTTGGCCTTAAGATTCTGGGAACTTTACCACTGCTAACCAGTGCTAAAGTGCATATGCTCTGTACTCTAAACATGGTAACTATGGCTTATCCACAATTGGCATATTTAATTTTCCTATAAGTCCCTGGTAAAGTGCACTACATGTGCCCTGGCCTGTACATTAAATGCTACTACAGGGCCTGCAGCACAGATTGTGCCACCCACTCAGTAGCCCTTTAAACATGGCTCAGGCCTGCCATTGCAGACCATGTGTGCGCAGTTTTAAACTGTTTTATCAACCTGGCAACTACTTGCCAGGCCCGAACCTTCCCTTTTATTACACGTAAGACACCCCTAAGGTAGTCCCTGCGCAGTGTATTTAAAAGGTAGGAAATGCACTTTGGGTTCTCTAGGCTCGCAATTTAGAAACAGTAAAGTTGTTTTTTAAATTGCAGGTCTGAAAATGCCTCTTTTGGAAAGTTGTATGGTAAAGAGGCCCACAAGGGATTTATTGAAACAAAAAAATGTTTGGGTGAAATTTCAAGAAATATCTTTAAAGAGTGATATCTAATAACATTCAGGAGAACAAATCAAAATTATATTCAACAAATTCGTAAATTAATTACAACCACCTGGTGATACATTGTAAAAAAGTGTATTTCAAAAAGCCATGAAATAACAAAAACAATGACAGTGAATTAAACAAAACTGATATCTGGGGGTACAAAAAATACAATGACACAAAATGAAATCACATTGACAACAGAAAACATATAGATTATATACAGACAGCTAACTCTTGATTGTCAATGTATTTATCCATCTCCAGACAGTGAAATTATGAATATGTCCTATACAATTGCTAAAGAGAATGGATTAACCGACGACATTTCGGTCATCGCTGTAGCAAATCATTGAGGCCATCTTCAAGCCAAAAACTTAGTCTTTATGTATGTTCTTCACCCCTCTAATTCAAAAAGATAAAAATAAATATGAACTAATCAGGAAATATTCAAGCATATACAATGGTGCGTGTGAACTAAATCAGTTATAGATAATTGTGAAGTAGTGCAACCATTAATAAAGATAGAGGTTACTTAATTTGAATAGAAAAATTCTAATTAACAACTAATCATGATTTCTCTTGATTGGTCATATAGATAAGATCATAAATGATCAGTAATTTACTGGTCAACAGAAAGTAGAATCAAAAACTTGAGAGAATACTGGAATAATGGTTTCCCAAGAGTCAGGAGAGAACTGAAGAGGAAGGTTCTAAGATTTAGAAAATATTCAATTACGGGAAGTATTATTATGAGAAATAGTGACACAGAGTGTCAAGTACTTACAAATAAATATGCTTGCTTAACCGCTTTAGCAGCTCAGAGAAAATGAATTTCCTAAAAGATAAAGTACATTTCTGATATTTCCAATGTCTGATCAATATTTGATCATTCAGAAACAACATTCTGTTTATGATAGATATAACAAAAGACCATCATATCCTAATGGTCCAAGAATTTACAACACTGTGACCAATGGGAATGATTGCATTAGGCAATAAATCATTGTTATTGCTTTATACTGTGACAGACTATGGACAAATGTGTACCTTGAGACGAAATATAACTCTATAAATCTGTAGGCTGGATTTTTAAGTCAATTGGTACATATTAAAGAATCGATCTCCCAAAAGTCTGTGTTAAAAGTTTGTATCCCTTTAAAAGCTTCAATTCCGGGACCGCTTCATGGTGTTTCAATCGAACCGAAACTGCTATTGAATTTAAGAGATAGATGCTGTGCACTTAGGAATAAGTAATTTGACATGATAGTTTTTGTTTAAATAAAATGTAATTATAGATTGTGTAGTTTTCAACTCTATGAGTTCTTTAATTTTTAAGTAAGCCAAGCTTTAATACAAACTTTTAATACAGACTTTTGGGAGATTGATTCTTTAATACCTCCCCATGAGGCGGAATAAAAGCCTCCCTGTCCTCTGAGGCAGAGACGGCTGTGGTGAGGAACGGGAGACATTATCGTAAATCCCTAAAGGAAGCACCCGCAGTTTACTTTCCAAACTGATCTCATTGGGATACATTCTTTGCTTTTGAGACAGCATGTTGCTCAAAGACGCTTCCCTATATGTTAGCGCTGCTAGCCTAGATTGCCTAAATAATTTATGAACAGACTCTGGTTCACTTACTTCGGACCCGACGGTCCCAACGGTTCTGTCCTACGCTTCTCACAGTAATTTGCTAATTACCTCAATAGAAGCGCGCCAGCTTCCAAAATCACCATAATTCATGCATATCAGAACGCTTATGTATTTTAAAGCACTCTTTTTACTTAACAAGTGAATATCTCATGATATATTGATTGTTTTTTTTGTCGTTTTGGTCTTGCTTTATCCAGATAAATATTCCCTGTTTTTTCTAAACCAGTGATGAGTCTTTGTGTGGTGTTTTCACTGTGTTACTGTTTGAAAGTGTTGCACAAATACTTTACACATTGCTTCTTAAGTTAAACCTGACTGCTCTGTGCCAAGCTACCAGAAGGTGGCAAATTGAGGTTTTGTATCTGACTTGTCTTGACTGGAGTGATGGGTTCTGCCTGGCTGAGGTGAGGACGCAGGCCAACCAGAAACCACATTTCTAACAGAGAGATACTGGTAAAGGATGCAGTAACTCTAGGGAGCTTCTCTGCTTGATTTCCCTTGGGCACAGACTTCACAGATAATCACATATTTACAAATGTCGGACGTTATCTATAGGCACAAAACCCACTTAAATAATGCTGTTTTATAGATTCTCTTATGGCTGGCCAGGGTACCATCATCATCCTCTTGTAAGGACTTTTCTTGAATTTCTCCTGTAGGCAAATACAAGACTTCCTCCTGGTAGGGAAATTGTTGATTTCAGACTAAAACACTGCAACATTTCCATTTGAGTCATCAACCTTTTTATGTCTTCTTCCCAATTAACTGGCAACACTGTACATACTATCTTAGTTTCTGGAATTATGGTCTGTAATTCTACTGAATGTACTTTTTTAAGTAATCATAAAATTTAAGTCAGCATAATAAAGTGGCCATCATAATTGCTGAGGCGTAAGGGTTTTAGCAAACTGGAGGATCTGATGATCTGTAAGTACTTTAACCACAGGTCAGGCTCTCTTCAAATAATGTCTCTATTCTTTGTAGACACCCTTAACTGCCAGCAAGTCTTTCTCCATAATGGTGTAATCAATCTCAGCAGGTCTAGTTTTCGTGACCTGTAAGCTACTAGGGGCCAGATGTAGGAAGCCTAATTCTGGTTGGTAACGGCCGAAATTACCGAATTTCGGCAGTTACCGACCGGAATTAGGCTTTTCAGATGTAGGTGGCCAAATTGTAGGATTCAGTAATTTACCGAATCGGTAACTTAAGGAATCAGTAATTTACCGAATTCTTAACATACCGATTCGGTAAATTATCGAATTCTTAATGTAGAGAGCATTCAAGTGAGTGCGTTTTACATTTAAGGATTCGTTATTTACCACCAACTATTAGTTGGTGGTAAATTCCGAATACCTTTTAAAAAAGCAATTTTGTGCTTTTCATTCAGTTTCATGTGACAGACATACACGCCCTTAGGGCATGTATGTCTGCCACATGTGCACCCATGCACTATACAGGGGTGCAACAGGGTGTCAATGTGACACCCTGCCACCCTTGTAGGTCTACCCCCTATTACCGATTCGGTATTTACCGAATCGGTAATTCTCATTCATTCCTATGGGCCTTTAGGCCCATAGGAATGGATGGGGAATACCGAATCGGTATTTACCAAATTTTACTGATTCGGTAAGATTTACCGAATCATTAGCGACATATCATTTCACGATTCTAAAATACCGAATCGGTAAAATTCGGTATTTTAGAATCGGTAAATGATATTTACCTAGATGTCACAGTCCAGTATACTTATGATGCTGATAGCGAACTCCTTCTTGGCTTGGCCAATAAAATAGAATGGCTTTGTGGGGTCAGAATGGAGCAAAACAGGTGTGGGTGTGAAGACCATATTTAAAAATTGGAATGCTTGTTTCACTCTTCAATCCATTTGATGGCTTGCATACAAAATCCACCTTTTCTGCATGCCACCCCAGATTTTTCGCCTTTTTATGGACCCATTTTTTTCTGGACTAGTAACTCTGTGCACTGTTACCCCTGTTGAACAGGAGGTCTGTGTTCCCCCTTGGATGCTAAGCACCTTGATGAACTTCAATGTAATTTCCATTGAAATGAATGGGCACTCCATGACGAGCTGAGCTCGTCATCAGCGTCCAAGGGGTTAAACACTGTTAAATTGGCTTACCCCTGATTGGCATATTTAAGCTGCCTATAAATCCCTAGCATATGGTGTAGTTAATACGCCCAGGGCCTTGAAGTTAAATACCACCTGTGGGCTGCAATGCTGACCAGCCTAAAAACCTTGGGGCATATGTACAACCCCCTATCGCCACCACAACGTCACTTTTACTGACAGGAGCTTAGTCTTATTTACAAGGCAGCGTTAAGCCACTTAATGTGGCTTAACGCTGCCTTGTAAATTAGGCCTCCTTTCATGCTATGGTTAGCGTGAAAGGGGTGGGCAGTGGGTGTTGCGGTGGACGTTCCACTGCAACACCCATTGTTTTTGATGCTGCCCCCTATGTAAAAGGGTGGCGTACATAGGCGGCAGTGCCAACATTAAAACCAGGGAAAACCTGGTCTTAAGTTGGCGAAACGAGGAGCAATGCATTATTTATCCTTGTTTTTGCTTTTTCCATGTGTGCTGCCTTGTGCAGCATATACGGAAATGCAAAATGCCATGGATTATTTATGTACAGGAAGGTCCCCCTTCCTGTACATAAACAATCTTTAAAAAATGCCATTTTGTGACTTTCATGTGTGCTGAATTAGGCAGCACACATGAAAGTGACAAAATGGCATTTCAGGATTGTTTATATGAAGGAAGGGACACCTTCCTACACATAAACAATCCTCCCCTGTACGCGGGCACCCTTGTTCCACTGCAGGGGGAAACACAAGGCTGCACTATATCGTTGTAAATATGGTGCAGCCTTGCGTTTCAGAAGAGCGGGAGAGAGGCGGTAAGCCAGGAAGGCTAACGCCTCTCTCCGCCACTTCCGTATAAATATCCCCTATATTGTCAAACCTGTCAAAATAACCTTTTTTTGACAGGTGGGAAACCCGGCTGTTAATCACCCCTAATCACCCCTAATTACACCTTGTCTTGAATACGGTAGGGTGCCAGATATTTAAAAGTGAAACATGTGCAAAATGAAAGCTGGTATGTTCCTCCACTGAATAGCCTACAAAAACTATTTTCACTGATGGGGCTGTGGTCTGATCAGAGAAAATGTCAAAGATTATAAAATGTAATGTGTATCTTTTGGCATGAAACAGCTCACTTAGTAATTCAAAGACTATGGTTCACCTATATATAAAAAGTCTAATTCATTAGTGGTTAGATTTTTAATAAATATTTAGGGGGAGTAACTTTAGAAAATTACCTTTTCCCCATTCAAAGCTCCTGGAGGCTAATTTGCATTAGCCTGCTGGCCGCTACCAAGCAAGTGCCTGACCCTAATGAAGTGTGAGAACTACTCCACGAGCAGATCAACTGTTACGTCTGGTTAAAAGATGGACTGAGTGTGGTGCATTTAATCCCTATCAACTCAGAAAGGACAGTTAGAGTGGCACCAGGAATTTCATTGACTGACAGGAACAAAGGTGAACCCTACCTATTTTTAGTTTAGTCTGAGGGGGGATCTGAAGTAGTGTGTCCCCAAGGCCCACACTAGGTGGGCTGACACCAAATCCAGAGGAAGGGAGCCTACCCCAGAAGTGGGTTGGAGTCAACATAGGGATGGGGGCTGCTCATTTTTGTGGCCATTTTGGGTTGTTTTTAAAGGAGGCAAGTCGCAGTTAGGTACTGCTGTTCATTCGAACTGGTAAGTCCTTTTTTAGGAATCTTTTAGGTGTTTTTAGGGTGGGGGGATTTAGGGTTTAAAAGTTCGGTATAGTGTTTTTTAACCCCTTCCATACTGCGGATGGAATGTTTCCGTCCTCAACCCCGGTAGTCATGTGCTGAGGACGAAACCATTCCGTCCTCTGCATACAACCAGGAAATACCTCTGCTGTATTTCCTTTTTTATTTTTTAGCTCCTGGAGCAGGGGAAGAGCTTTTCCTGCTGCCAGAGGCATTTTTTTGCCAGTATAATGACGATTGGTGTGCATGGTGCGCTGATGCGATTACATTGAAAGTGCAAGTGAAATGAGCTGATCGGCTTATTTCACTTTTCCTGCTTTGGTGCTCGCAGAGCTATCTCCGTGACTCCCTAGCAGTGAAGCACACGGGAGAGGTATCCTTGGAAAAGGGCGATTTTCCCCCTTCTAATGGTACCTTTACTTAGTGGATTTCTTCTTGGGGATCACCACAGGATGGTGAATCCTCCACTAGAGACAAGGGAAGGGGGAGCAGCCCCTTGGGCAAGGGCTTTAGCTCCCGCCTAACTATTTTTTCCCAATTTAGTCTTTCTGGGTGATAGATGGGGCAATAGTCCCTGATCTGCCATGCAACCCGGGGGTGGGGCAGAAAGCCCTATGGACACTAGGGACTATTTTTTGGTGGTTTAAGGGTGATGGCTGACCGGAATGGGCATGCCCGTGCCCACACCTTCTGCCAAAAAATAAGGGACAGTATTTCTGCCCACCTTGTGGGGCAGATATGGGCAACAACACCCAATCTTCCCACCGGGGCAGGAAAGCCCACTAGGCACCAGGGACTATTGTTTTTTTAGTGTAGGGGTGGGGGCTGCCTAGAAAGGCCATGCCAATGCCCCCACCCCCAAAACAAATGGACACAGTCTTACAGCCTCCCCTGGGGTGCATATGGGGCAAAAGCCCCTGATCTGCCCCGCACAGGGGCAGAAAGCCCACTAGGCACCAGGGACTATTTTTTTTCTTAGTGTAGGGGTGGGGGCTGCCCAGAATGTGCATACCAAAGTCCCCACCTCCCCAAAAACATGGGCATAGTCTTTCTGCCCCCCCGGGGGCATATAGGGCAACAGCCCCTGATCTAGCCCCCGAGGGGGCAGAAAGACAACTAAGCACCAGGAACTATTTTTTTGATGTGTAGGTGTGGGGGCTGCCACCCATCAAAAAGATATGCACAGTCTTTTCGCCCCCTCTGATGGGCAGGTAGGGGCAACAGCCCCAAGCTGCCCCCCTGGGGGAAGCAGAAAGCCCACTAGGCACAAGGCACTATTTTATTCTTTGTGTAGGGGCTGTCCGGAATGGGTATTGTGATGCCACCCTCCCCCAGAAAAATGAGCACAGTCTGTCTGCCCCCAGGGGGATCAGAAAGGCCTGTAGGCATCAGGGACTAGTTATTTCTACGTGTAGGTGTGGGCGCTGCCCAGAATGGGCATGCCGATGCCTCCACCTCCTCAAAAATGTAGGCACAATCTTTCTGCACCTTCTGACAGACAGATAATGGCAACAGCCCCCTGTCAGGGTGATCAATAGATCTCTTCCACGAACTTACACAGGAACAGAGATGCTGATTCTCCTCTCCCACTTCCGAGTACTCCAGAGATCCAGATTATAACTTGGTCTCTAAAAATACCCCAAAGGGGGAAGTGGATAAAATAACAAACGAAGAAGAGACTGGTCCTGGACTGTTCTCCTGTGTGCACTCGCCCGACCAGCGGACTGCCTTTTGGAGATAACCTGGAAATAAAGCACAAATTACTTCACCCTCTTCTATGCAATTCTACTGAATCGTTAGTCTAATAGTCTTAACTCTTAACCTACCCTTTCTGTCCAAAGAACTTGCTCCTCTCCTAATTTTGTATACTGTAACCTTTCCTGCTTACAGTCTTTCTTTTCTGCCACAGATGACTTTCCTAGTTAATAATGACAAGAAAACTTCCTTAATACATAATCTCTAAATTATTCAATTACTAAACTCAATGCTTTCTTTCTAACTACTTACTTCAGTCTGTCTGTGTCTTTTCTTTATATTTAACTATCTTTCCTGTTCTGTATTAGTTGTAGGCTTATTTCTACTATTGTTAACTTTGTACAAGTTTTATATATTTACATTCCATTTTCTTGCAGCATTCTTGTTTTTCAGTCAACCCAAACGGTAAGTATATTCTAGCCTTATTTTACTCTAAGTCTTTTTCATCTACGCTAATCAAACTTTGTCTTTTCACAGTTTTAACTTAGCTTGTTTCTTTTCTTGCTTCTCAAACAATGTCTTCTCTTCAGGAACTGCTGGAGTTGTGACATGTTGAATTCGAATTTCTGGTCATGAAGAATGACGGTTCAGTCTTCTCAGGGAATTCTGAGAAATATATTCGGAGGATCACAGGGACTAGTTATTTCCGACTGGGAACAACGGAACGCGAGAACCCGGCCGAAACCCGACGAATTTCTCTAATTTACTGAGGGACACTAACACGATACTCTCTCTGGGGAATTCTCGGTGAAGTGCGCACTTGTTACCACACGGACGTCTCTTCAGCCTTCTCAACACCTGTACCAAATAAACTAGACCGCTATTACGAAGTCTGGATTGGCGGCCATCTTGAAGTTCCGGCGGCGATTTAATGCTGCCCAATGATTGAATCTTGGCCATTCTCTTCTTCGAAGGTAATGTCGACCACTTAATACTGTTCCCAGAACTGGCAACACTCGACCCAGAGTTCTGACACCCGAGCTGTGCCCTCCAGGGGCGGACAAAAAGCCCACCAGGCACTATTTTTTTCCTTTGTTTAGGGGCTGCCCACAATGGGTATGTCAATGACCCCCCACCCAAAAAGGGCAGTCTTTCTGCTTCCCCTGGGGACAGATGGGGGCAAGAGAATCCCCAAGGGGGTCAGAAAGCCCAGTAGGCACCAGGGATTATTTTTGCTCTTGGTTTAGGGGTGGGGGCTGCCCAGAATTGGCATGGCAATGCCCCCACCCTCCCAAAAATGGGTAAGAGGCATATTCTTTTTATCAGGAGACTGAGGGGAACACTTGGTGGTAGAAAGTTTGTGCCGGTGCAGTGATCCCACTTAAAAATGTGAGGAAATTGTCATTTTTTAACTAAAATTTATGTTTGCAGGGGATTCTGGGTCGGAAAACATTGGGGAATATACGCAAGCCACCCCTACCTGGACTCCCCTGGTGTCTAGTTTTCAGAATTGTCTGGGTTTGGTAGGTTTCCCTAGATGACCACCAAACCCGTGACCAAAAATGCAGGTGCCCCCTATTGAAACAGGTCGTTTTGTGATAGATAGAGGGCACGTTATACTGATTTATCAAGTCACTCAGGGCCATGCAAAGTGGCCTTGCATGGCTCGCTAATATAAAAGTTGCATCCCTCTTGCACCCTGTTGTGTGGCACAAGAGCAATGCAACTCTTTGATAAATATGCTCCTTTAAGCGTAAAGTCAGACAGGATGTAAGTGAACTAGGAGATAGGGTGGATGATATGGTGCAGACCCTAGATGAGCGATCGGAGGAAATGCACCACCTCAGCATTAGTTTGATGCGCCTGAAAGACCAATATACTGATATCCTGCTTAAGCAAGAAGACATTGAGAACCTGCTTGAGACACAGCAACACCGATATTAAGGGCCTGCCTAAAGGAGCAGATGGCTCGGACATCCAGTAATATGTCCAACAGTTATTGCACCACATCAAGGACAAAGCAGACAAACCCCCTGTATGATTGAACTCTAACCAGAGGGTTGCGGCTCTGGGTGTCTGCTAGGAAGTCCCTCCAAACATATTAACAAAGGTCTGCTTCTTCGAAGAGAAGGAGAAAATCATAGACCTAGTCCGATCCACCGAGGTGGTGGAATATAACACCCATAAACTAAGCCTGTTCCAAAACCTGGCAACCGGGAGCCTGAAAAGGAGAAGAGACATTAAACAGGTAACGGAACATATAGGCAAACATGACATTTGCTACCAATAGGAGAACACCCCAACATGTCATTGTTTCATGAAACAACACAAAACACTTTGTTAATACATTGGAAGAAGTCCATCAGATTTTAATATACAGGATGATGCATCAGCTGAAAAGGAGAAAAGACCAGGTCAGAGACAAAAACCTCATGGATGCCAGTGGCAAACAGTAGGCAGGAAAAGGTGAGGAACTGCCCCCATAAGCAATGAGATTAAAAAACACCAGGAGAGATCCCATTGAATAGGTGGGCTAAGCATGATATATGTGGAGAGAGACAGAGTGATTCCTGTATCGTTAGGCGTCCCCCAAGGATCCTCGCTATCCCCAACATTGTTCAACCTAGTTATGGAACCTCTCACCACCTTGTTACAAGCATCCAATGTACACTTTCACATGTACGCCGATGACACCCAACTATATCTCAAATTACAATCCCCCAAAGACATTTTGCTCCTGAACTCAACGATCAGAAGCACCCAATCCTGGCTTGCCGATAATCATCTCAAACTCAATGCTCTGAAAACAGAGTTCCTTCTGATCTCACCTCCCGCGAAGATCTCTACCACTCAAATTTGGCTTAAACACCTAACTGCACTCAATGTCCAACCCACCATCGTGGACTCAGCAAAATCTTTAGGCATAACACTTGACACCAATCTCAACATGCAGCAACATATCAGCAAGGCTACTAAGGGAGCGAACTACCAAATCAATACCCTGAGGAAACTTAAACCCTTCCTCCCAGCCAAAGACTTCCAAACTGCAGTACAAGCACTAGTCATCCCTCGAATAGAATATGGCAGCATCGCCCTCTGCGGACTCCCCCTAACTACTACCGCACCCCTAAGAGCTTCTCTAAACGCTGCAGCGAGACTCATCACTGGGTCAAAAAAACACTCACATATTTCCCCCTACTTGAAATCCCTGAACTGGCTGCCTTTTGAAGCCAGAATACATCTGAAAATCGCCTGCATGACGCACAAGGCTGTACACCTGAGCTCACCCGGCTACCTCACTCAGAAGCTGACAATTTCTGGTGGCTCTAGAATCACTAGAGGCACAAACAATCTTCTGCTGAAGCCTCGAAGATTCTGGAAGGAAAAAACGTATAAACGCTCCTTTTCAGGAATGGCACCCAGGATCTGGAACTCACTCCCTCCTGAAACCAGGCTCACCTCCTCCACTACACTTTTTAAGAAAGAAGTAAAAGCTATCCTCATGGCTAAATACACTTGAACTATTATTTTGGACTCTTTAAAGACTCTGCACCGATCTGTACTACTTGTTCGATCCCTTTGCTTATTTGTATTACTTGTATTATCGACTTACCTGATTGTCTATGCTCCCACTTGTTTGTACTATTAGCATTATTGACGTACCTGTTTGACTATGCTCCCTCATGTACCTACCCCACCCCACTTATTACCTACAACTACGCTATGCCCAATGTTATTTACTCTCCTGTTCGTAACCCTTCTTTGTAAAGCGCTCTGATATCTGCAAAGATCTTGTTCGCGCTATATAAAACTTTCAAAATAAATAAAATAAATTGCTAGGACATGGCAGATTGTAGCTTTCACAAATACTACCCCTCTATAATGGAGCTGCTTGTCAGCCTTAACGTGAAGGTCCTTAATGCTCATGCAAAATAGAGAGATATCATTAAACTGCTAAGGTACACACAGAGGGAAATTTTCTTTCTCCAAGAAGCACACTTATTAAAAGCCGACTGGGCTAGGACATCAAAATACTTCCCAATACAATTAATGGCTATGCGCCTAAGGGACCTGCCGTCCTTATCTGAAAAACCTCTTCGGCGATATAATGGACCAAAAACATGTAGATTATGTGACGCTGCAGAAGAAGATTTTGTGCATTTGGTTTGTATATGCCCCGAAATGATGAATGCACGCCGATTACTTTTAAAGTTTTCATTTAATGAGCGAGGGATCCGTACATGCAGAACAGCAATCATGAGAAGCTTGGACTCTACCGATCCTCGCCTAAATTGTAAGTTGCTGAAATATTTGCAAATCCACGACAAAGCAGTAAAACAGACAGTAGTAAGTATCCATAAAGGCAAGCATTAACTGTATGTCATTGATAAGGAAGCTAAAGTTCTGGTAATCGATGACATCATGAACCATAGAATCATGCTTGCCATATCTCCTACGTACCACCCATACAAATACCCTGTTGAACTGTAAAGTACTTATAACAATGATGTGAATCCTTTTTATAAAATTATAATATAACTCTGTTATTTGATGTATTAATACATATAACGTTTTAATCATATGGAGCGACATCCTTTAAAAACAAACTTATTTAAACTGTATTTTGTATTGTGATGGCTTTTATTAACTAAAAACAATAAATTGAATCTCATTAATCTCTCATTACCCCTCTATAATGGAGCGGCTCATCAGCCTTAACGTGAAGGTCCTTAACGCTCATGCAAAATAGAGCGATATTATTAAACTACTAAGGTACACACAAAGGGAAATTTTCCTTCTCCAAGAAGCACACTTATTAAAAGCCGACTGGGCTAGGACATCAAAATACTTTCCAATACAATTGTTTTCTTGTTGTGCTTCCAGATCAGCAGGAGTAGCTATCTTATGCAATAATTCATATGGAGGTTCAATTTGAAAGACATTAACAAACAAAAATGCAATTGCACTACACAGTGGAGGTAACATATACACCATAGCCTCCACATATGACCCTTCTTCACGCCAGAAATGCTTCCTTAAGGTAACCATCTCCACTATATTCCAATTTATGGAAGAAGTTATCATAGCGGGAGGCAATTTTAATATTGTGGTGTAAGACCAAAGGGACCGCTCACATTAAACACATGATGTGAGGGTGGGCTAGCATAGATGTTAGGGAATAGCTGACAGAGTTAGGACTAGCGGAGGTTTGCAGGGCAAAACATGGCTAATAGAAAGATTATACATACTACGCACACACCCATAAGACTTCTGTAATGCTGACATTATGTTGTTGGCTGTGGCAGGACCAGTCACCACACTGGAATACAGAACATGAGGGATTACAGGGGAAACAGTGAGGATAGATACAATTGGGAGACAGGAATAGAGGAGGTGTGGGGGAATGGGGAAGCAGATAAGAGATAATAGCTGCATTCAAGGAGGTGATAGTGGCAGTTAATGTTTGTAGCTGCACAGTGACCATCTCTCAGAGCATCAGGACCTCTCTCATAAAGTCCTGGATGTGCTGAGAGAACACTTCCTGAGCCTATACAATTGACATCATCCCCTCCTTGAATGCAGCCACTCAAACAGATTCAGTAGGAAGAGATGGGCTTCACAAGAGTGGCGTGGCATGTTGGGGGCAGAAATGTCACTCTAATCTTGATCTTCTAGGCAGGCACTGGGAGCAGATGGAGAAGCAGGGGACACCACTGGAGGCCCCAGTGGAATAGGGGCCTCAGACGCTAGGGGGTGGCTGGCAGCAGGTCCAGACAGTGTTGGGGCCTGCTCTTGGGGCACCACTTGCTGATGTTGCTCTTGAAGGCCAGGAGGAGAACCTAAATTTTCCTCCCGTTGGCTGCTGGTGCCCACTTCAATGGTCCCAACCAGCAGACTGTTCAGCATCCACACGGAGTCTCTTGGTGAAAGATCTTGTAATTCTCCAGGTGGGTCCATTACCCCTGCTGGTAGTTGGTTCCATCTCCTCCTTGCAGGGGACATGCTCACTTCAGTGCCAAGGCGTGGCATGTTGGGGCAGAAATGTCACTCAAATCTTGATCTTCTAGGCAGGCACTGGGGGCAGAAGGAACGCAGGGGACACAGCTGGAGGCCTCAATGGAATAGGGGCCTCCGATGCGATGGAGTGGCTGGCAGCAGGTCCAGACAGTGTTGGCGCCCGCTCTTGGGGCACCACTTGCTGATGTTGCTGTTGAAGGCCAGGAGGAGAACCTAAATCTTCCTCACTTTGGCTGCTGGTGCCCACTTCAATGGTTCCAACCAGCAGACTGTTCAGCATCCACACGGAGTCTCTTGGTGAAAGATCTTGTAATTCTCCAGGTGGGTGCAGTACCCCTGCTGGTAGTTGGTTCCTTCTCCTCCTTCTCCTCCTTGCAGGGGACGTGCTCACTTCAATGCCAAGGATCTCCGTTCTTGTCCATGGTCCTGCACTGATGATATTTGATTAGTGAGGGCCACTAAAAAGATACAGACACAAAAAAGGACTTTTTTAAATCATGTTTTTAGTAATACATATCTTTTAAATTCTTGTTGGCAATGTGGTAATTTTACCAAAAATAAAACAGATTTTGTGCTTTCATCTGGAAAGGATATGAAATATAAGAAAAAGTACTTTGTATTTCAAAATATAGATGAGTTCTCACACACTTAAAGTATGTTGAATATTAGTTGAGAGTTTGGATAAATCTATAGGGAATGCAGCTTCACAACTGGTTATACAGGCGTGTTGTTTTCGAGTAGATAACATGTTTTCCACCAGCTTACAATAATTTTTAATGATGTAGAACTGGTATTCATTTGTTGAGCCACAAAGTTCAGCACATTCATTAAAACTTGTGAACCCATAAAGTTAAGCACCAAATACATATGTTGTTTAGGACGTGAGATACACTTTCACCTTGTCAGCAATTCCCTACTGACAACAACTGATTAGTATTCAAGATAAGAAAACAAACATGAACATCACAACTTCCAAGCAAGCACAAAACATGCTAAAGAGAATAGATAGGTTATGGGAAAGATCACAGTGAACACATAACATTACCGCATTCCTAAAGCTCACATCTACCTATGTGCCTAATACAAATGTTCAGGTACTACCCGTCTCTCTGCCATGCAAACTCTTTCAGCTGAGCTTGGAGGGTCGGCCAGGCAGCTTTCAGGACCCTCTGGTACAGTGGTGCTATGCAATGGTGCTGTGAACGCATCTGGGAGGATAGGCACATGATGTCATGGGTCTTAGTACAGTTCCAGTAGCACAGGTCCTTTCAGCGGTTGCGGCACAGCTTCCCCTTCAAGTTGCAGATCCTCACTGCACGCCATCATCTGGTGATGTCCCTCAAGATTTGGGCCCACACTGCATTACTCAGAGGATATCTGGGTCCTCAGAAAGTTGCGGTACTCCTCTACGACCCCCTCACTGATGATGGACAATTCAGTTTCATTAAAAGGGGTGCCTTCTCATCAAGTCTCTCAGAGCACGATTATACAAAGGAGCAGCAGGATGGAGGAGGATGCTTCTCTGTGGGAGTATGGCTCAGAATGAAAAGAAAATGGCCGACTTCCTCTTCCTATGTGTCATTTCCTGTATAGTTCCGGTAGGTGGAGATCTCCACTCTGAGTGTAGAATCTCTGCCCCGAGTTTTAGTTAAATGCATTATACAATATAAACACAGTTGTCTCAGAATGGTTGGTATGGACTATGTGTTAGATGTCCAAAATGCATCGTGGACAACGGACTGCCCAACCACATAAATGCAGGAAACCCTGACCTCCATTGTGAGGCCCACCCTTGTTCCCCAGATGTGGTGAGGGTGAACATCTAACTGTAAGACCCATCGTATGGCGGTGTTCTGCAACACACAACAGGCTACTATAATCTTGCACACAGCCTGTGGGGAGGCCTGAGCACCTCCCCTTTATGGTCAAGACATCTAAACTGCAACTTGAGTGTGTTCAATAATGCCTTGTGTACATATGTTTGCCCTATTGTACCTCCTCTGAGATACTGTGGTTGGACATCTGTAAGGTGTGAGGAGATAGGGAAAGAGAGCATACCCAGCATCATTTGAAAAAAGAATATATGTAACATAAAGGGACCCCTATTCTAATGAACTTACATTATGCATGTGGCGTACCTCAACAACTTCCTCTCCTTCTACACTCCCACTAGACATCTCCGCTCCGCCCAAATGGCCCCAGCCACTGTTCCACAGATCCGCAAGACCACGGCTGGAGGAAGATTCTTCTCTTACCTCGCAGCGAAGATCTGGAACTCCCTGCCTCTGCACCTCAGGCAAAGCCCATCGCTGCCACAATTTAGGAAGGACCTCAAGACCTGGCTCTTCAACTGAACTGCAGACCAAGACCTCCCACCCCCCCCCCCCCGCCCAGCGCCTTAAGACTCTCACAGGTGAGTAGCCACGATATATAAGACTCGAATTCATTGATTGATGCCCCCTACCTACATGAAGTGTATATCAGGGAAATGTGTGTTCATTGTGTTCTAGTTATTCCTGATTAGTGCTGAAATGGCTACCTCTGATACCAATACAAGCCCTGTATGAGGTGTGCTTTCTTACCAAAAAGCCACATGTCACCAAATTCACCAACAACCAAACAACATGCAAGAGGTGACATTGTCTGTGCTTCCGGGAAAGAAAGCATTCACATCTGTAAAACAGACCCTGGCTTCACAGAAAGTTGATGGAGTGCCAGTGGTGTATTTTGCAGTAAACATGTGCTGTGCAGTCAGGTGGCTGAAGTGCCACGTGGGTGCAGTCAATGGCACCTAGCACATGAGGGAAGTGGCAAAGGCTTAAAATCCCCTTGCCACCTTTAGACTTTCTGCCAATGACTATGGCATGACGATAAACTGTTTTTTCTTCGGGTGATGCACCTCAAGATCGGATGCAAGCATTGGGACGGGATTGCCTGCGAGATGCCAACATTGTCGGAGGAGACCCTCTAAAAAGATCCTGTGGCCAAAAAATAGAGTGAATCTAGAATTTCTGCATAGGCTGGAATAGCCTGGGAGCTGTCTGTAGGTCAATCCAACTCCTGCTTCCATAACACCTTGCCCAAACATTCTAAAGATAAAGTCTATAAAAACTATTTCTCTTCCTTTTCAAATCATTACTCCTCGAAAGAGGGGGCCAACCAACAAACCCGTTCAATTACATAAGGAAGGCAGGGAAAGAATGTTGCTATGTGCATACCTTATTTATGTGGGCAACATGGCTGTGACTGGTTGTTGTAATGAGCTTCTCCTGAAGATGGGTGGTGGACCTCAAAACAATCACTAATTTCATTAGCAGGTGTTTTGAATTCAATATTACTTATATCTTCAGCACTGATATCTTAAAAGTATTTTAATAAATGAATTATTTCCAATATATTTAATGTATGTATAATTATTTATTTAAAGATGTATTTTAATAAGCACTTATAGTTATATGTTCATTTTTTATTTACTATGTATTAACAATTACTGTGTTATGTAATTGATTTATTAAAAAAAATTAAAAGTTACATTTAATCTGTAAGCACTAACACAGTCCAAAATCAAAATATGTTCCCACACCATATAAGTAGACTGTAAAGAATCAACAGTTTAATATTGGCAACAATACCCGTGGGTGTTGTGCCGAAAATAAACTTTTCATTCTTTGCACTCAACTTCTACCTTGTGTGACCAACTTTCGATTTTGAACTGTTAACCAAGTGTTGCTCCCTCGTGTGCTGTTCCACCTCCTGTGAGGACGGGGGTTGTCTTTTCAGAGGTCTAGATTTTGTGGGGGGAAAAAAAGAAATATATATATATAGGTCTGGAGCTACGTGCAA
The DNA here is from genome assembly GCF_964261635.1 of Lissotriton helveticus. NCBI lineage: Eukaryota > Metazoa > Chordata > Amphibia > Caudata > Salamandridae > Lissotriton > Lissotriton helveticus. The sequence continues at coordinate 1,956,945,120 of NC_136067.1, forward strand.
ACCTGCGCAGAGTGGTAGAGTGGAGGAAAACACAGCACGTCGCCCCCCTTGGATGGTCCAGATTACTCACTGCAGTGTGTGGCCTCTCGGGGAGAAAGGAAGCAGCTGCTTGCTGCTTGAAGAGGCTCAAGTGAAGTTTCATCATCGTTGCTTCTTGCGGACCCTGCCGGAAAATAGTGCTTTTCTCGAGGCCAGCAGAGGTTGGGACACCACTGGGTGTTAGAGTATGCTGCTCACTGTACCAGCATACACCAGCCTGGAAAGCACAAAACCCGGCTTGGATCGGCGCAAAACTGTCAAGGCTGGAGGTAGTGGAGGGCGGGCAACACTGTTTGCACCGATAAGCAAGCGATGACTACATCTACAAATTAAAGCCCCCAGGTGTAACAACACACAAGGTGAAGCGGGCACTGAGGAAAGCTGACAGGCTGAAACGCGTCTGCCCAGCGTTTTGTGGTATATAAATAAATAATACCGGATCTATTTTTGGATGAATGAATGAATAACAGATAGCTCAATAAAATAAGAGTCAAGATTCGAGGTAGTAGGAGTTTCTGCAGGTTTATTACAGCATAAGGACAGGATCAGGACAACCTGCATAGAATGACCCAGCAGCTGCTGGGGCTTGGTCTGGGATGAGCGCGCTAACTTTTAATAACAATACATCAACTTATATACATAGCGCAAACACATAGCATTACATTGCAGTAGGCGTAGCAGTGGGTGGAGCAGAAGGCGTGACGCGTAGCAGTCGCGAGAGATAACAGTAAAAGTAGGTGTAACTGGGAGTATACATAGACATGTGATGCAAACGTAACAGAATATGTCATGAATGGGCGGAAACATAGGAGGGGGCTACCTAAGGAGCCGGGACCTCTAACCTAATGGTGCGCGAAAACTGGCAATGACGTATTACTAGGAGAAGCTGGGGGCTACGAACTCTGTGCTAGGAGCAGAGACTAGAGTCTGGAGGGTCGGAGCGACATGTACCTAAACCCTATCTGGTATCTAATGTTTAGGGAACATGTTGATATAAACTAGAAGTCATGAAGGGAAAAGCTAACTTGACTCTAAGACTGGACCATGCATTATTCTACATGTAGTGCGTGATGAAGAATATTAAATGACCATTAATACAGTATTTCTCTAACGTGGAGCCGAATAGGCTAGACAATGACGGAAACTATTGATGCAGTTCAGTGGCTTAGGAATGCAAAGAAGGAGGACTGAACTGATAGCTGGAATCATAACATACTTTTGGCAGACTCAGAGGCAGAGCCGGGCTGCACCGGGCACTGCGAGGCAGGAAGTAAGTGAAGGGTCGAGGATACAGGTGGGGGCTGTATCGCTCCTCAGCGAGACTTTTCAGGAGACAGGAGCTGAATCTGATGTCCGGGCCCTTTTGAGGCCTGGAAACGGGGACTTTATAATGGAATAACGTGCACACTGGGAAACGTGGCAACATTACTTTACATAGGCCTGATATTCGTAGTATTCACGAGGACTGGAAAATGTCATACCAGAGGTGGACACAACTATAATTGCGTCATTAATCGGACATGGGGAATAACATATGCATATTGGTCATGCACACATAACATATGATGGATGAGGCGTAGGGACACAGAACATGGCAAAATTTACTTTTCCACATTCCCTCCTTGTCACTACGTTTCCATCAGGAAACATCAATTTTCATGATACCATCTATCATTTCATACAGTACCATTTGCTCGTCTCGAATTGTCTTGGAACGGGATTTAGAACGGGGCTTGGGACTAGGAATACAAGAGGTAGCACACATGCTGCAAATCGCAGGGCCACATTGTATACAGAGGCAGCAGCTAAATATAATCGCTACTGCAATACCTAGAAAGGACAGGACTTTCCATCCCCAGGCGGAAATTATATTCCAGAACCAACCGGACCATGTCCAGGTGCCTGGATCTTGGTGTAACAGATGGGCAATTTTATGGAGTCTGGTTATAGCTGAATAAACAGACGGCGCGTTATTTGGAATGAAAATACAGCAACTAGATCCGATGACTCTACAGGCCCCGCCCCTATCGGCCAGTATGACGTCAAGGACGAGACGATTTTGCAAAACGATTGTTCTTCGGTTAAGTTACCTAGAGCAGAGGCAGTCTCATTTACTACAGCTTCAAGGGTTCTGGTTCTGGTTAACCTACGGATCAGCTTACTATTCTGGACAGGTCCTACAAAGAAGAAGAAACCTTTATTGAAATCTGTATACTGTTCTAGAGTAGTTTCAGTATAATCGACAATTGGGGACTCCCTTCTATGTCTAATGTGTACTAGATGTGTGTTTCTGTGATAATCAGATGGGGCTAGGAAAACAGGTGGCAGTAGGAAGGCAATGTAACAGGTTCCCTCCCAATCGAGGGGCAGACGGACATATGCAGTTTGACCACAAACAAAATATGAATGACGTGAAGCTTTAAAATTAGATTTCCCACTGTCACTATACTGGATAACAGTAGTACATTCACTATGACCTACATGTATGGAACCATAATTACGGACACATAATTCGCCTTTGACAGGTAGTACTGAAATAGCAGGTAAGTCTGGAGTAGTATCAGACTGAACATTCAGGACCATGAAATTCGACGAATAATTACCTAAATTATACACTTCATTTTCTAGATCTAAACCTGTTCTGTGGGGGAAACCTTGCTTGTCTGGAAAACATGTACTGTTAAGAAAAGACATATCTGTTGAGGATGACGTTAACGTGAACCATGCTCCACACGAACCATTGTGTGAGAATGGATAAGGAAAGAGTGGCAGAACTCCCTTCGGTGTCTGAAAAGGGGGGAGTCGACCACACACCCAACAATTAGTAGCATTGCTGGTCTGGTGTGAATAATGTAACATACGGATAAATGTGTTGTTGCGCATAGCGAGGCGGTATGAATATTCGTGAGGAGGCAGATCACTAAACATGTGCTCTACTGTAGCATTAGCAGACATATTTACATGAGGAACTGGAAAATACAGATAGAACGCATAGCTGGTGCAGGAAATCAAAATGCTGATGAATAATATGAAACTCAAAAAAACGATACATTGAATTGAACTTCGACTAACTCTCTCACTATGGGGGTCTATTTTATACATGTCAGAAACAGTCTAACCGTTTCACCTAGGGGAGGACTTATACAATCAAACTGACTGACTTATTTTACTAGACCTGAGCTTTAACTTATACACCTAAACCTACAGGACATTTGACCTATGCCTGAAAGAAGTAAATAAAACTTACCTGAGTCTCGGAGCATGTGTCGGCCCCATTCTTTGAATTGGGATTGGTAATGGATATATATATATATATATATATTCACTGAAAAAACCATAGGTTTGACACCAGTTATAGTTAGCTGGAAATTTTACTGACATAAAACCATTGAAATTCCCACGTTATAGTTAGTTGGACTCACTATAACTTGGGCGCCTGCAATGCACTGCTGATGACGTCACATATTACATCACTCATGACATGGTCAGTGACATCACTCATGAGATCACTGATGACACCATCCAGTGAATGTGTGTCTTTCTGAAAAATAAATATGTTTTATATATGTATATGTAAAGGTCGATGGAAGAATAAATGTTTAAATAAGTGTCTTAATGGATTATTTTTTTTTAAATTGATTGGTTAACTGGCTTATTAAGTGTATCTTAGTGAATACATATATTAGCGAGTATTGTTTAAATATGTAAATGTTTGTATCAGTGTTTCACTTTGTGTATAAGTGGCTGCATGGGTTGGTGAGTAGCTACATGTGTGTGTATATGGGTTATTAGATGTTTTTTTAGTATCAGTATGAGTGTCTGTATGGTTTGGTAGGGGTGTTACTTAGCACATAGATGCATCAATGACTGACTCACTGTTTGTATGTGTTTTGCAGACAGCATATGTGCAGGACTGTATGGGTGGATGAGTGTGTATATGTGTGTGTTAGTGAGTGAATGACTGTCTCACTAGTGTCTTTATCAGTAACTACATATGTTTTAATCTAGTATATGTGAGTATTGATGTATATGAGTGAATATATGTGAGAGTGAGAGATTGAAAGAGTTCTTGTTTAAATAAGTATGTGTTTATATAAGTGATTGTTTAAGAGAGTAAGTATGTGTAAGTTTCCTTAGAAGTAAGGTGGTAGTGTGTGTATAACTGTATATGCAAATAAATGGATGTTCAATAGTTTATTTGCATGTGTGATTATGTGTGTGAGTAACTTTTGGATGACTGTCGGTGTGTAACAGGATGTATAGGTGTTTCACTACATATGATGAGTGAATATATGAATGAGTGACTATATAGAACTGTTGGTGAATGAGTGGATGTGTATATAGATGGTGGTATTACTGAATTGGTTGTTGTAACTGGTATGGGTATCTCTATTTTTTTGAAAATTTTAGTTTCTATTTTTGAATATGTGTTTCAAGGGTTACATTACACTGAAAGGAGGTCTGTCACTCTGTCAGAAGGATGGTGTCATCAGTGATGTCATGAGTGATGTCACTGACCATGTCATGAGTGATGTAATATGTGACGTCATCAGCAGTGCATTGCAGGCGCGCAAGTTATAGTGAGTCCAACTAACTATAACGTGGGAATTTCAATGGTTTTATGTCAGTAACATTTCCAGCTTACTATAACTGGTGTGAAACCTATGTTTTTTTCAGTGAATTTAATAGGTTTTTTAAATGCTAATTCCTAACTATAACTTGTGTGAAACCTATGGTTTTTTCAGTGAATTTCATAGGTTTTTTAAATGCTAATTCCTAACTATATAAGGCCTGAAACCTATGTTTTTTTCAGTGAATTTCAAAGGTTTTTTTAATGCTAATTCCTAACTATATAAGACCTGAAAGCCCACCAGGAATCTCCAGTATGCGCCAGGGGACTGCATTGCAGAGAGGTGTAATGAAGCCACACCCCTTTTTACACCTCTCTGCAACGCAGCCCCCGTGCATGTTTGAAGAGGGGGAACTAATTCCCCTTGCATACTGGGGGCCCCTGGGGGCCAACTAGCCCACCTGGAACCTCCAGTATGCGCCAGGGGGCTGCATTGCAGAGGTGTAATGAGGCTATGCCCCTTGTTACACATCTCTGAAACGCAGCCCCCTGCCGCGTTTGCAGAGGGGGAACTAATTCCCCTTGCATACTGGGGGTCCCTGGGGGCCAACTAGCCCACCAGGAGCCTCAATAATGCGCCAGGGGGCTGCATTGCAGAGAGGTGTAATGAGGCCACACCCTTTTTTACACCTCTCTGCAACGCAGCCCCCGTGCATGTTTGAAGAGGGGGAACTAATTCCCCTTGCATACTAGGGGTCCCTGGGGGCCAACTAGCCCACCTGGAACCTCCAGTATGCGCCAGGGGGCTGCATTGCACAGAGGTGTAATGAGGCTATGCCCCTTTTTACACCTCTCTGCAACGCAGGCCACTGGCGCGTTTGCAGAGGGGGGACTAATTCTCCTTGCATACTGGGGGTCCCTGGGTCATATCTGCCCAAACACCGATATTCCGAATGATTGAAAATGACTTTTCTTGAGAAACATTTGGATTTGGACTATCATGTCCTATACTTTGTAATTTTTGAAAGACTGACTTTGAGGATGCTATAAATTACTCAAGTCTGCCCGAATTGTGTGGGTAAAATTGATACCTAGTCACTTTGAATAAGAATGTACTTACGTCTCATCTAACATTTGGAAGAAATATCTAGTTATATGACAACAGGATACCGACATAACTTGAAGGAAATAAGAACGCCCTGAAGAAGTTCTGTTGTACGGAACGAAACGTTTCGGCTGGCTGTGGTACATAAACTTAAGGAAAATAAAAGCATTTGAATATACACCAAGATTCAGCGCTTCAATAAGGACTCTAAGTGATATGATTTGATTGGACTTATTGTGCAAGTGGTGCTGTGCCAAACTTTGGAATATTCTCCACTACTCTCTACTACTTACTCTCTCCTACTCCACTACTCTCAAATACTCACTCTCTACTACTCATTCTCTACTACTCTACTACTCTCTACTACTCTCTCTCTACTACTCACTCCCTACTACTCACTATCTACTACTCTCTACTACTCACTCTCTACTACTCTCTCTCTACTACTCACTCTTTACTACTCACTCTCTACTACTCTCTACTACTCACTCTCTACTACTCACTCTCTACTTTGCACTCTCTAATACTCTCTACTACTCACTCTCTACTGCTCTCTCTCTACTACTCACTCTCTACTACTCACTCTACTACTCACTCTCTACTACTCTCTACTACTCACTCTCTACTACTCTCTCTCTACTAGTCTCTACTACTCACTCTACTACTCACTCTCTACTACTCTCTACTATTCTCTCTCTCACTCTCTACTTCTCTCTACTACTTACTCTCTACTACTCACTCTCTACTACTCTCTACTACTCACTCTTTACTACTCTCTACTACTCACTCTCTACTGCTCTCTACTACTCACTCTACTACTTACTCTCTACTACTCTCTACTACTCACTCTCTACTACTCACTCTCTACTACTCTCTACTACTCACTCTACTATTCACTCTACTACTCTCTACTACTCACTCTCTGCTACTCTCTGTACTGCTCTCTACTACTCTCTACTACTCACTCTCTACTCTCTATTACTCACTCTCTACTCTCTACCTCTCTCTACTACTCTCTCTACTAGTCTCTACCTCTCTACCGCTACCTCTCTACCTCTACCTCTCTACCTCTACACCTCTACCTCTCTACCTCTCTCTACACGCACACATATACACATATATATATATGCATATATATGCATATGCATTTATATATATGTATGTGTATGTATATACATACATATATAAACATATATAATCTGTATATCTATATAAATACAAATATAAATGCATGCATCCATATACATATATGCATACAGATGCATGTTATTTACATGAAAGTTTAAAAAACACTAATAAAAGCAAAGCTAAAAAGCCACCTCATTACAAACAGAATGGCTTTAACTTAAACGAGGGCGAGATCTATTGCATTTTCAATGCTTGTTTACTTTGGTTCCATCAAGAAGGCATTCAGATGTGTCACACATTTGCCATGAATTCTGAATGTTAGCACTCTAGTTGCTCATTAGATCACTGTAGTAAAGCTACTGCTCACCAGGGAAGTCTGCTGCTGGTATTCAAAGTGCATGTTTCAGTCTGCATGTCAGAATTTCTTTAATGAAATTGAAGAGGATTTGAGAAGTCACTCAAAATGTGCCCTAATTTTTCTTTTTGCAGCACTAATCATACTTTCTATGGCAACATATACCCCCTCATTTTGTTCCTTTTTAAATTAAATGTTTTAAGAGTTACCACTTTATTCCAATCAAGATGGCTTCAGGTGTGCCATACCTTTGTAATAAGTAGGACTGTTAGTGCTCTAGTTGTTCTTTAGAACACTCTGGGACATTCTGTCATTGGGCTATACTTGGGCTACATCTGGGTGATATTTGGGCTCTTTTGTCTCTGGTGGCCATCTTGGGAGACTGCATGTCAGAATTTTTTTATGAAATAGAAGAGGATTTGAGAAGTCACTCAAAATGTGCCCTAATTTTTCTTTTTGCAGCACTAATAATACTTTCTATGGCATAATATACCCCCTCATTTTGTTCCTTTTAAATTAAATGTTTTAAGAGTTACCACTTTATTCCCATCACAATGGCTTCAGGTGTGCTATACCTTTGTAATAAGTAGGACTGTTAGCGCTCTAGTTGTTCTTTAGAACACTCTAGGAGGCTGCAGTAGAACACAAAGGAATCAACTGACAGTCCTTGTCCTTGTTGGATGTACATGTTTTACTGAGAATGTCAGACTTCATTCTCACATGACTGAGAAAGATAATGTGAATTTACAGAAAATATGCTTTCAGTTTAGCTTATAGATCCCCTTCCAAACCACTGTGGGAAAATCATGAGATATTACTTTTCTTTCAAACATGATTCATGATATCACAGCAGTAGGCTTTTTCACATGGTAAAATCACATTAGAACACACCACAATTCCTAAAATTAGTATGGTACCATCAACAAATGATTTATAATGTAACTAAAGTCCTAAAACCCTCTATTAACTACAATGCTTTTTAATGAGGTGCTATCATGTATATTGGTCCCAAGATGGCTGCCAACACTTCTTGGATGAAGTGCTGACAGCCAATCAGATCAGATGTGTGGTTAGGCTCCGCCCAGATATATATATTTTTTTTAACCTAAATTACTAAAAATCCACTGGAGCACATATCTTGAGACATAGCAAAGGCACATCGGGCTACCAGTCCCTACAATTTTGCCACGTTTTGTGGAAATCCATTCAGCCGTTCGGGCTAAAAGTGAGTCCAACCGCCCTATGGAAATTAACATTGGGAAAACACGTTTTGGGACCCCCCTTTTATCTCGGCCCTCGCTTGACGAACTTTCAGGGAAGGAGCAGAGCGGAGCGGGCCATCTTCTTTGAGAAATTTGCGAAGATTCGTCCACCGGCGCGGCGCCAAAGTTATTCCCAATAGAATGTTGCGGATTTCCTATGGAAATCAATCCTAACTATAACTACCTACTGGTGACCGCCAGTAGGTAATATATATATATATATACATTTTCAGTTGTTTGCCAATAGCACCGCTCTCTTCTGGGCGGGTGCCGCTCACTATCTGTGGCAAAACCGCATACTTGCAAGCAACAATTCCTTTGTCGGAGCAAAGTTAGTGGTGCACACAGAAATCAAACTTTTTAATTAATTTATTTCACCAGTACTGGCGAACGTATTTTGGCTGTAACTGCCTTTCCCAATGTCTAATATATATATTAAAAGTCTAAATAAATAAGTCAATTAATTTCAACATTATTTACCATTGGATTTTATTTAAAATCCATGCCTTCATTACTTTCTATCAGAGTGTTTTGCAGTACATGTGAGTGACCACTTTGTGGCCGTGGATTTACTCTAAAGTTTGGTTGTAGTGCATTGGCGGCTGTTTGGGGTCTTTTTTGGCTACAGTAACTTTAGAAGTGCAGTCTGTGAATAGCAATGGGCATATGCTTTTGTGGGTGGGTGTTTGTCGCTTCTTCAATCCCTCCCATTGCGTAGTTAGTGCCATTCCTCGTCCCTCCCACATTTACTTCTGAAACATAGGCATACACATAGGGAGAACTCTGCAATGGAGGAGGATCTCTACACATAGAAAAGATATGAGTGGCAGAGGTACAGACCTCCGCATGTAGGTTAGTTAATAGCATTTGAAGTATACAAGTAGTGCTATTGTAATTCTACTAAATATAATAAAAAGTACAGTTTGTGAATAGGCCCCTGCATGTCTATTTTTCATGATCATATACATTACCAGATGGGGTGCTAAAGGTTGCAAGGTATTGGCCAAATTGATGATTCTCACAGTCTGCAACCATATGGGCAACTCCTTCTACTGATGGTAAGGGTTGTTTCCCTTCACTATTTGTTTTGGTATTTTTGGGCAGTTCTTACAAAATGACAAGTACGCCCACAATAAAGACATACATTTCCCTGTCTTTTATTTTCTCTTTTTCTTCCCATTTTGGCAAAAAATCTGTATTTTTTTCTCATATTTTATTCTGTTAATCTGTAATCTATCTCTAGTAGTAAATTTAAGAGGAACAAACCTCTGTGGGTTGATTGGGCACTTGGGCTTGGACATCTTTCAGTTTATGACACAGACCGCTAAAAAAAAATCGCTGCTCTCTTAGCCTCTAGCCACACTGTTTCTACAATTAATTTATGAAATTGAGCTAGATAAGCAAATAACATTTGATTACCTTGTTTAAGGTACAGAAGTTAGTTATCAGTCGTGTGTTTTGGCCTGCTCCGATCGGCTCGGAAGATTCTGCCTCTCCTTCCAGTGGCTGCCAGGAGGTTACTCGTCCAGGGGCTTATCATCTCGCGGCTGGATTTCAGCAACGTGTTGTTCCTGGGTGCTCCAGAATCCACCCTGAACAAACTGCAGCAAGTGCAGAACGCGTCCGCCAGGCTCCTGACGGGCCTTCCTAGGCATCAGTCCGCTCGCCCTGCGCTGAAGGCGCTGCACTGGCTCCCTGTCAGGGAAAGGGTGAAATTTAAGTCACTCTGCATCGCCCACAAAATTCTGCATGGGGCTGGCCCACCTATCCTGGGAGATATGGTTCAGCCTTATAAGGCCTCCCGCTCGCTCCGTTCCGATCATCTACATCTGTTGCAGGTTCGGAGGGTGAGGAAGGCAAGAACCGGTGGCAGAAGGTTCTCTATAAATGTAGCCACCTTGTGGAATTCCCTCCCTTTGCACCTGCGAGCGGAAGCGAGTCTTCTACGGTTCCGTAAACTTTTAAAAACGTTTTTATTCTCTGTCTAGTGCCTGCCCTTCTGTGGTAACGTATCTGTCTGGTTGAGCGCGGGGATGCCCAAGGGTAACCAGGCGCTATACAAAATTCATTAATAATAATAATAATAATCAGTTGCTTGAGTCACCTTTCTGCAATCAAAAATTAATAGAAATACTGTTGTGAATTATTCAAAATTATATAACTGTGGATCATCCCTGGAGCCTAAGGCGCTGTGTCCTCGCTCTAATAAAATAACACAGGTACATCTGAATGGGGCAGCTGGAAAAACAAAGGCTCTGCTCATAAAACGGAGTAACCATTGGAGTGAGAAAATGTTGGGCCTTTTGTAGATCCCCACTAAACCTCTCTGGGTGTACTAGGAGAATTTTAGGTGTCATTTGACACACTACTTGCATTGTGACCCTTGATTGTGGGTTCATGGATGTTGAGGGAACCATACCCCTGAAATTCTAAGGTTGCTAGTTAAGGGAATGTATCCTACATTAAACCCATCTACTTTGACTGCTAACAGAGCTGAAAATCAATATCATATTTCTAATGATTTTTTTATCAAATGACTGGAATTTATACTATACAAGGTACTCTTTACCCAGAGGGCTTTAGATCCTCTTCTGCATGGTTATGTAGAGATAAACATATAGAAAGTTAATATAAGTCTGTTTCTTCTTGAATAATATGTATAATGTTTCAGTCTTGCAGGCAAAGTCTGTTACTTGTGTTATTCAGTACTTATGTTTTTTTCTTTTATATACCTTGTTTGTGTAAAACTATATGGTTAGTGCACTAACTCTGTCCCAAATATGACACTCTCTCCTCTCACTGCAAAGTGTCTGAAACTTTTCTGAAGAGGAACGTGGTCAGTTGAGGAGTTCCTTATGAAAGGTGACCAGAGCTTCGGAGAAGACAGTGGCTTCTGAGAACGAGAGTTAGAGAAACCCAATGAAACCCAACTAGACCCAACTCAAAATGAAGAATGGAGGAATGGAAAAGACAAAGCTATTTTCTGCAAAAAAATAGGGATTGCTCGAAGAAAAAATGCTAACGCACAAGTACACAACCAAAACACAGCTCCCTGACTGAAATCCAGATTGAAGAACACAGATTGGGCCTCATTTATGAAAGTGCTGCATCGCTGGTTGAAGACAGTGATGCAACACTTTTCATTGCGCCCTTCTTGTGACAACTTGGATGCACCGTATTTATAGTATGGCACTCCATGTCGCAAGGATTGACCGGATGTACGACATTACAATGCATGCTTTTACCACACATGCTGTTACGACGCAGTTTTTACAACGCATGCTTTTACAACGCATAGCGCTTTGGGGTGCTGGATAGTGAATAGTTTAATTTACTATTCCAACTCCAGTCCCCGTGGATAGTAGGGAAGGTGTTGGATAGTAAATTAAATCTATTCCCTATCCTACAGCGCCCCCCAGCGCAATGCGTTGTAATGACATGCGTTGTAATAGTTGCGTCGTAAAGGCACTGCGTGGTAAAAGTTGCGTTGTAAAGGATGTTTCCCGGATTGACCAGATACGTTAGGAATCCTGGTGTATCTGATGGCACAGCAATGAGGCATTGCTGGAGAGTGTCGCAAATGAGACGCAACTCCTTCAACGTGTCATTACACATGGTCAAGTCCCAAGTAAAAGAGCCGGCGTCAGTCCTCATGCCTGCTGTGAAGCAACCCAGGTCCACTGCAGCAGTTTTTATAATTCACCCGGGTTACAACGATATCAGAACTATGTACATGCACTGAATGATACCACTTTTAAGCAGCACTGTGGGCCAGGGCTGCAAGGGTAAAACCAACGTCAAACATAATGCTCTTCTGGCAAGAAATCAGCATATAAGGCAAAAAGCCAGCCAGTGTTGTGAATCACAAGTGGTTCACAAGTGGTTCCCTGACTGTCACTCCCACACACACTATCACTCCGGATCGATACGCAGTGTAACGGATATCAGGCAAGTCCATACTGACTGCTCACTTTTGTTTTGATTGTAATTTAATGACATATTGGCAAAAATCTGTATTTTTCCCATTTATTTTTTTTTATTCTGTTAATCTGTAATCTGTCTCTAGTAGTAAATTTAAGAGGAACAAAGCTCTGTGGATTGATTGGGCACTTGGGCTAGGACATCTTTCAGGTTGTCACACAGGCCGCTGAAAACATTGTTGCTCTCTTAGCCTCTGGCCACTCTGTTTCTACAAATAATTTATGAAATTGAGCTAGATAAGCGATTAACATTTGATTACCTTGTGTTGCTTGAGTCACCTTTTTGCAATCAAAAATTCATAGAAATACTGCTGTGAATTATTCAAAATTATATAACTGTGGATCATGCCTGAAGACTAAGGCGCTGTGTCCTCACTCTAATAAGATAACACAGGTACATCTGAATGGGGCAGCTGGAAGAACAAAGGCTCTGCACATGAATGGGAGTAACCATTGGAGTGAGAAAATGTTGGGCCTTTTGTGGATCCCCACTAAACCTCTCTGGGTGTACTAGGAGAATCGTAGGTGTCATTGGACACACTACTTGCATTGTGACCCTTGATTGTGGGTTCATGGATGTTGAGGGAACCATACCGCCTGAAATTCCAAGGTTGCTAGTTAAGGGAATCTATCCTGAAATAAACACATCTACTTTGACTGCTAACAGAGCTGAAAATCAATATCATATTTCTAATGATTTTTTTATCAAATGACTGGAATTTATACTATACAAGGTACTCTTTACCCAGAGGGCTTTAGGTCCTCTTCTGCATGGTTATGTAGAGATAAACATATAGAAAGTTTATAGAAGTCTGTTTCTTCTTGAATAATATGTATAATGTGCCAGTCTTGCAGGCAAAGTATGTTTCTTGTGTTATTCAGTATTTTTGTTATTTTCCTTCATATACCTTGTTTGTGTAAAACTATATGGTTTGTGCACTAACTCTGTCCCAAATATGACACTCTCACCTCTCTCTGCAAAATGTGTGAAACTTTTCTGAAGAGAAACGTGATCGGTTGAGGGGTTCCTTATGAAAGGCGACCAGAGCTTCAGAGAAGACAGTGGCTTCAGAGAACGAGAGTTAGAGAAACCCAATGAAACCAACTAGACCCAACTCAAAACGAAGAACGGAGGAATGGAAAAGACAAAGCTATTTTCTGCAAAAAAATAGGGATTGCTCAAAGAAAAAATGCTAACGCACAAGTACACAACCAAAACACCGCTTCCTGACTGAAATCCAGATTGAAGAACACAGATTGGGCCTCATTTATGAAAAGTGCTGCATCGCTAGTTAAAGACAGCGATGAAACACTTTTCATTACGCCCTTCTTGTGACAACTTGGATGCACCGTATTTATAGTACGGCACTCCATGTCACAAGGATTGACCAGATACATTAGGAATCCTGGTGTATCCGGTGGCACAGTAATGACGCATTGCTGGAGAGTGTCGCAAATGAGAAGCAACTCCTTCAATGTGTCATTACACATGGTCAAGTCCCAAGTAAAATGGCCTGCCTCAGTCCTCATGCCTGCTGTGAAGCACCCCAGGTCCAGTGTAGCAATTTTTATAATTCAATACTACAAAGTTATATGCTTCACCCCGGGTCACAACGATATCAGAAATATGTACATGAATTATACCACTTTTTAGCAGCACTGTGGTTCAGGGCTGCAAGGGTAAAACCAACGTCAAACATAATGCTCTTCTGGCAAGAAATCAGCGTTTAAGGCAAAAAGCCAGCCAGTGTTGTGAATCACAAGTGGTTAATCACAAAAGAGCCGCTCCCAGTGGGTTGGAGCTAGTGCTAGTGCTAATTAATTAGTGAGTGCTGGCATCTCACAAAAAGTGAGGGACTGGTCTCACACACCACCTGGTGTCATGCTTCATCATTGACCAGTCCTCGCCCTCTAAAAACGTGGTTTGATAGAGGGTGGGCATACAACTGACAACAGGGATGCACTTCGAGAACTAAGTGGGGGCCCTAAGACAAATAGGACCCGATTCACAGAATGAACTTAAGGCTCAATCCTAAACTTACTACTATTTTGGTATTCACAGAATGAACTTACTACTTTTGGTATTCACAGAAGTTAGGATTTTGTCTTAAATTTGTCTTAAGACAAACTTAAAAAAGACAGACACACCTGCAGCCCATTCACCTTGATTGGCAATTCACCACAGAGCGCTTAGACTATAAATACCCGTTCCCGACTCCACTCAGTTGTCATCGGGAAGCGGAGGAGCACAGACATAGGTGCAAAGGCGGGGACCACATCACGTTACAGTAAGAGTATGAGTGGGAGAGTGAATGCAATTCCTTTACAGGTATTCTGTAACCTGAGGTACTATAGAAGTCTTTCTGAGTACTTTCCTATATCTTAACATAGTGTTCTCTGTGTTTGTTTCTTCTCATTCTGTTTTTAGAGGTTGACCCTACGGGTCTCCTACCCCCACCCTCCCATGGGGCATAGTCTGTCCCACTCGTAGGGTAAGCATTTGTGAGACAATGTCTCTGTTCTGGTGCACATATGATTTCCACAAATATTGCACCCATAGCCACTCACTATAGTTTTTGGTGTATGTAGCTGTTCATTTCACTTGATGTTGTATGATCCTAGCGCTGTGTTATGGTTCTTATACCGTTAAGAAAGACAAGGGAACGCAAAAGGTATGCCATAGGGACCTTGGGCAGTATCATGTTACAAAAAAACAGTGGTCCCTACTCGTGGACACAATGGTATACTGAACTGATAATCACACACCTGATAAGTGTTATGTCATTTGTCCAGCCGGACAAGGAATTTATTTAACAATTTTCTTAATAAAAACTGAATGAACACATTAATAACAAGTGGGCACAGCCGTGACCCACAACATTCAGACAAAACAACGAACAGAATGGTAAAAGGAGCAAAGCAAAAATATGTCTGTGTACTTGTAGTCAGTGTTACAGACAGAGATTGTTATAACCACACCATTGCATTTCACAATATTTTAAATGTCATATTGCATACGGGGGGTTTTTGGTCGACGACGTTTCGATGCCTAAGTTAAATGAGGGGCATCATCATCAGGACAAAATTATAGTCATTGTTGTCTTTAAATATTACACTGCCTTTTAACGCAATTCTATACATTTATACATTACATGGGAAAAAGGGGGAGAAAAGGGGAGAAGAAATACATGAAATTAGGCATGTTGTATTGGAAACTTGCAACCTCATCTCTTCCATTAAAACAGAGTATATTTATGTGCTCGTGGTGGAGAAAAACGGCGCATTTGTGGGACTCAGTGTCCTGGACTGTGAAGTACAACAGGGAAATTACTTCATCGTGTGAGAGGGGTGTATTTGAGTGCCAGTGATGACAAAATAGCGGCGCATTGAGGAGCAAAATATCAATTCCCGTGAGGGCAGACTATTTAGGTGCAGTGATGGAGACAAATGTTCCAAATTTCGATGTGACACAATGACCGGAGTGAGAACGGTCGGAATTGAGTAGTTAATGATGGCTGGCAGTGAAGGTCTTTATATTATGGAACACAATTGTAGACGGAGGCTGAACCGGGTTCCGTGGGGCAGTCATGTAGTGAAGGGCACAACCGTTATTAGTGCAGGTGAACATTAACACGGAGCATGCGACTGGGAAAATAGAGGCTAAAACCTACGCGTATCGCATCAGGCAATTCAACGGATCAGCAGATACCATGAACAATGGAGGAATCTGGAAAAATAATGGTTGAGCATTAAAAGGGGTCGAGTGCGACCGGGGGGGTGCGCGGCATGGCGTGCTACTGGTAGAATAATTACCGGTACTGCAGTTTCCAGCGTGGAAAGTCGTCTGGATTGGGAGCATAATAGCTCGATCTGGGGAGAAAGTTCAGTGTAGTCAATTACCCAGCGGGGCATGGTGGGACTAGAGTGATAAGAGAAACGGCGCGTGCGGGTTACTTACATGCAGAAGGCGGCAGCGCTGTGGTGGACGGTGGGGTTCTGGTGTTAGAGAACTCACATGTGGCAAGTTTTTAAAGGACCATGTGGTCTGCAGAAAGTGATGGTGGACTACGGAAGTGAGAGCCAGTTAGGCTGTGAACAGTGAAAAAGGACTAGGGAAGTGAAACCTCTAGTCATGGTGTGCAGACGCGGCGGCCATCTCAAGGTGGTGAATATTGTGAAAAGAGTAAACATTGTTTAAGTTAATCAGGCACATTGCAGTACATAGAATAACAATTAGAGGGTTATTTCATGTAAGCTTTGTTTACAGTAGGGAGGTCCAATCTTCGAGACGATTCAGGCCATTCCTGATGCTGTTGGTTTTAACGATCCAATGGAGTTCCTCCTTGTTGAGCAAAAGGGACATGCCTGCTCCTCTAGGGGGGGTTTGATGATTGTTATCACAGTCCATACCAAGTCTTTGTCACTGTGACCTTTTTCTGAAAAATGTTCAACAAGCGGTGCATTAGCTGTCTTGCACCTTATCCTGCTTCTGTGTTGGCCAATTCGTAGTTTCACTTTCTGGCTCGTTTGGCCTATATAAATGAGCATGCATGGACATAAAATAGCATATACAATATTTGCGGAGTTGCAGTTAGAAAAGTATTTACGGTCAAATGTTATATTTCCATACACAAAAGTGTTGCCTTCTATGGTTGAATCGCAACATATACAGTTTCCACATTTTGAATGGCCCAAGAGTGGCGGCAGACCCCATGCATCATTTAATATGGTTTTGAGGGGTTGCTGTGGTAGGGATGCTCTCACTAAATGGTCCTTTATATTCTTGGCTCTTTTAAAAGCAAACATGGGGCGGTCCAGAGTCAGTTGACCTGCATTGAGAACCGGCCAGTGTTTCAACACACCTTTTCTGACTGCATTGGAAACAGGGGAAAAGGTGGTCACACAGATTAGCCTATCTTGTTCTTTCTTTTGTTTGGGTTCCAAGAGGGCTTCTCTTGGGCAATACCAAGCCCTTTTGAGGGAGCGACGTACCAATTACCTGGGATAGCCACGGTTTCTCAGTTTCTTACTGAGTGTTTTGGCCTCTGTGGAGTAATCTTCTTTAAAATAGCAGTTACGCCTGATGCGCAAAAACTGGGAAAAGGGGAGTTAGTCCCGTAAGGCCCTGGGGTGGTGGCTGCTGTATTCTAACAGAGTGTTTCGCTCTGTAGGCTTACGGTGTAGGCAGGTGGTAAGGCGACCATCTGTGTGTCTTATCTCCAAGTCTAGAAATGCGATGGATTCAGTACTGGTGGACAGGGTGTATTTTAAACCTCCGCTATTGGTGTTCAACCAATGTTGGAACAGTAAGAGATTGTCAGAGGATTCGGTCCATAACATAAAAATTTCATCTATATATCGTTTTCACAAGGCAATGCCATTGTGGAAAGGATTAGATGTGTGTAAGATGTTATTGATCTCCAAATGGTCCATATACAGAGTGGTCAGGTTAGGGGCAAAAATTGCTCCCATGGAAGTACCCCTAACCTGGCCATAGAACTGCCCCTCGAAAAGAAAAAAGTTTTTCGTAAGGCAGATTTCGAGTAATTGTAGGATGAACAAGGATGGAACATTGTGAGGCCGTGTCCTTAAATCAAGTACCTTTTCGATCACACATAAAGAGTCAAACTGTGGGATGTTAGTGTATAGTGACTCCACATCCAGCGTGCACATGGTGCTGGATGTGGGGTCAAAGGGATGTTCTTCTATCATGTTAATCATGTTCATGCTATCCTTGATATAGCAGAGGGTTTCGGGTACAAAGGGTTTAATGAAATAATCAATATAGTGGCCCAGTGGCTCTAAGACAGACCCGCAACCAGAAACTATGGGGCGTCCTGGAGGGGATAGAGGTTTTTTGGGGGGATTGTGGGTAAGCAATAGATGACAGGAATGCGGGGAGACTTGGTATTGAGGAAATCAAATTCTTTTTTTGTGGTAACCTTACTAATCATTTCCTGAATCTCCGTTGTGGGATTTCGAGGGAGTTTGCAGTAGTGCTCAGTTTTGCTCAGTTGGCGTAATATTTCCTGTTTATAGAGTTCTAGATCTTGGGTCACAATACCCCCTCCCTTGTCTGCAGGTTTTATTATGAGAGATTGGTTGTTTTTGAGGGAGGAGATGGCTTGTTTTTCTTCAAGCAAGATGTTGTATGGTATGAAGGACCTTTAGTTCTCAAGGTGGCTTAGATCTTTGAGTACTAATTTCTCAAAAGTTGGTATCTCCGCCGGGATCATACCACCTGTTGGGGAGAATTTAGACAGGGTTTGAAGGGAGTGTTGCCATGGTTGGGAGGGGATGGGTTGAGAGCGAAGAAGCTGTGTAAGCGAATCTTCCTGAAGAATCTCAGAAGTTCTATTTGTACATCTTGGAAATTGGGGCATATAGTCGGGACAAAGGAGAGGCCTTTGCTCAGGAGTGACACTTCATTGCTAGATAGGGTATGGTTGGTTAAATTGAAGATTGGAAGGAGGCAGCTTTGTTCATGGTCGGTTTCAGTCATATTGTGGTTAGGTATGTCTACCAACGGTAATGTTGGCAGCGTGTGAACCTCTCGCCTGGAGGGTTTGGTGGTTTCTTCCATGTCTGGGGTGGCCTCCCTCTGCCTCGCGGCTGGCCTCGGCCTTCTTCTAAAAAAGGACGGTTAGAGGGACTGGGACTATCACTTTGGTCTGACTGTCCAGAGGAGTCTGCTGAACTGTCTCAAAAACCAACAAACTGTTGTCTTCTGTTAAACCTCCCCCACGGTCTTTGATTTTGTGGGCCGTTGAAAGGGCGGTTTATATAATAGTCTTTAGATAAATAAGGGTATGTTCTTTCTTGGCTACAATTCTTAAAGCCTTTACGTACTTTGGTAGTTTTTTTGTTAAGTTCAAATTTGTGAAAGTCCTCAATCGTTTTATTCAGTTGTTCAAAGAGTTTGGAGGTTTCTGAACTGGTGTTATTGTCTTTGATTTGTTTTTCTAGCTCAGTAATTTCTGTGTTGAGCTTTTGAAGCTCCTCAGTAGCGATATCAATTCCAAGCACCATCCAGTTGCTGGAACATGTTGTACTAATATAGCTGAAACCGTTTACATATTTTGGGTTACTAGTAAAAACTCCTTGGACATTACGTACTTGTAGGCCCAATGGAATTGTGTTTGATTTCAAATAGTCTGTTAATAGTCTTATCATTAACATCAATCGTACCTTCTTTTTCTTAAGTTTTTCTAGATCATCAGTTAGTGATGTGCTGGACCCAGATGGTGTTTCTGCAGCATCTGAAAGGAGAGATGGACCTCCTAGGATTTTATTAATGTATTCTAAGTTGTATAATGGAGGGTGAGGATCAGACATGCCTTGTTTTTTTTTTTAAAAAGATAGAAAATTACACAGGTGGACAGGGAGGACCCACTCGTAAAACAAGGGGCTGGGATAGCTTAAATCTCTTGCAACCCAGCGGTTGCGCTAAATATGTTTAAGAAAGACAAGGGAACCCAAAAGGTATGCCATAGGGACCTTGGGCAGTATCATGTTACAAAAAAACAGTGGTCCCTACTCGTGGACACAATGGTATACTGAGCTGATAATCACACACCTGATAAGTGTTATGTCTTTTGTCCAGCCGGACAAGGAATTTATTTAACAATTTTCTTAATAAAAACTGAATGAACACATTAATAACAAGTGGGCACAGCCGTGACCCACAACATTCAGACAAAACAACGAACAGAATGGTAAAAGGAGCAAAGCAAAAATATGTCTGTGTACTTGTAGTCAGTGTTACAGACAGAGCTTGTAATAACCACACCATTGCATTTCACAATATTTTAAATGTCATATTGCATACGGGGATTTTTTGGTCGACGACGTTTCGATGCCTAAGTTAAATGAGGATAATTACAAAAAGGGGGTGGTGATGGACAGAGTATCTGAGTTAATCAGAACACTCCTACCCAGTCAACAGATCAGGGCTTGATCCATCACCGTTTTTGAGGAGCAAAATATCAATTCCCGTGAGGGCAGACTATTTAGGTGCAGTGATGGAGACAAATGTTCCGAATTTCGATGTGACACAATGACCGGAGTGAGAACGGTCGGAATTGAGTAGTTAATGATGGCTGGCAGTGAAGGTCTTTATACTATGAAACACAATTGTAGACGGAGGCTGAACCGGGTTCCGTGGGGCAGTCATGTAGTGAAGGGCACAACCGTTATTAGTGCAGGTGCCGCCACTCTTGGGCCATTCAAAATGTGGAAACTGTATATGTTGTGACTCAACCATTGAAGGCAAAACTTTTGAGTATGGAAATATAGAATTTGACCGTAAATACTTTTCTAACTGCAACTCCGCAAATTTTGTATATGCTATTTTATGTCCATGCATGCTCATTTATATAGGCCAAACGAGCCAGAAAGTGAAACTACGAAATGGCCAACACAGAAGCAGGATAAGGTGCAAGACAGCTAATGCACCGCTTGTTGAACATTTTTCAGAAAAAGGTCACAGTGACAAAGACAAGGGGGCAGATTTATGATGACTGGCGCATCTCCACAATGCTGCGTGAAGACCTACGCCTGCTTCAAGCAGGCGCAGGGTTTTGGCGCAGCAGTGTCCTGAAAGTGACTGAGTGAAATCTTATAGATTTCACTCAGCCACTTTTAGGAGGCGTTCCTGCGCAGGAACGCCCCCCCCCTGCGCAGGAACGCCTCCTATGGCGCAGGGCTTTACAACGTGACGCATCTCCTAGATGCGTCACGTTGTAAATAGGGCGCATTGTTTGCGCCGCCGTTGCGTCACATAAAGTGACGCACCGGCGGCGCAAGGCCTTCATAAATCTGCCCCTTGGTATGGACGGTGATAACAATCATCAAACCCCCCCCAGAGGAGCAGACATGTCCCTTTTGCTCAACAAGGAGGAACTCCATTGGATCGTTAAAACCAACAGCATCAGGAATGGCCTGAATCGTCTCGAAGATTGGACCTCCCTACTGTAAACAAAGCTTACATAAAATAACCCTCTAATTGTTATTCTATGTACTGCAATGTGCCTGATTAACTTGAACAATGTTTACTCTTTTCACAATATTCACCACCTTAAGATGGCCGCCGCGTCTGCACACCATGACTAGAGGTTTCACTTCCCTAGTCCTTTTTCACTGTTCACAGCCTAACTGGCTCTCACTTCCGTAGTCCACCATCGCTTTCTGCAGACCACATGGTCCTTTAAAAACTTGCCACACGTGAGTTCTCTAACACCAGAACCCCACCGTCCACCACAGCGCTGCCACCTTCTGCATGTAAGTAACCCGCACGCGCCGTTTCTCTTATCACTCTAGTCCCACCATGCCCCGCTGGGTAATTGACTCCACTGAAATTTCTCCCCAGATCGAGCTATTATGCTCCCAATCCAGACGACTTTCCACGCTGGAAACTGCAGTACTGGTAATTATTCTACCAGTAGCACGCCATGCCGCTCACCCCCCGGTCGCACTCGACCCCTTTTAATGCTCAACCATTATTTTTCCAGATTCCTCCATTGTTCATGGTATCTGCTGATCCGTTGAATTGCCTGATGCGATACGCGTAGGTTTTAGCCTCTATTTTCCCAGTCTCATGCTCCGTGTTAATGTTCACCTGCACTAATAACGGTTGTGCCCTTCACTACATGACTGCCCCACGGAACCCGGTTCAGCCTCCGTCTACAATTGTGTTCCATAGCATAAAGACCTTCACAGCCAGCCATCATTAACTACTCAATTCCGACCGATCTCACTCCGGTCATTGTGTCACATCGAAATTCGGAACATTTGTCTCCATCACTGCACCTAAATAGTCTGCCCTCACGGGAATTGATATTTTGCTCCTCAATGCGCCGCTATTTTGTCATCACTGGCACTCAAATACACCCCTCTCACACGATGAAGTCATTTCCCTGTTGTACTTCACAGTCCTGGACACTGAGTCCCACAAATGCGCCGTTTTTCTCCACCACGAGCACATAAATATACTCTGTTTTAATGGAAGAGATGAGGTTGCAAGTTTCCAATACAACATGCCTAATTTCATGTATTTCTTCTCTCCTTTTCTCCCCCTTTTTCCCATGTAATGTATAAATGTATAGAATTGCGTTAAAAGGCAGTGTAATATTTAAAGACAACAATGACTATATTTTTGTCCTGATGATGATGCCCCTCATTTAACTTAGGCATCGAAACGTCGTCGACCAAAAAACCCCCGTATGCAATATGACATTTAAAATATTGTGAAATGCAATGGTGTGGTTATAACAATCTCTGACTGTAACACTGACTACAAGTACACAGACATATTTTTGCTGTGCTCCTTTTACCATTCTGTTCGTTGTTTTGTCTGAATGTTGTGGGTCACGGCTGTGCCCACTTGTTATTAATGTGTTCATTCAGTTTTTATTAAGAAAATTGTTAAATAAATTCCTTGTCCGGCTGGACAAAAGACATAACACTTATCAGGTGTGTGATTATCAGCTCAGTATACATTGTGTCCACGAGTAGGGACCACTGTTTTTTGTAACATGGTTCTTATACCGGTTTGTTTTTCTTTCAGGCTTTAGATACAGGCCAGACCACGGTGGAGAGTGATCTTTGTCACCCCACCCAGTGGAAAACCTCTTACTAGAGCTTGGTAAGAGTGGAGCCCTCATTTGATTTTCACGGATCTTACTCGCCCACTGGCAGAAACATGTCGACCTCATTGATATCGGTAGGTGGACAATAATTTTCCCATCACACCGATCACTTGATTTTAATCACCATATAGATGCCAGCACCATTAAAACCTAATTTGACATCTATAATCCCTTTTTAAACTCACTATTTGTCTTAGGGCCCCCACTTAGTATAGAAGTGCATCCCTGTCGTCAGGTGTATGCCCGTCCTCTATCAAACCACGTTTTTAGAGGGCGAGGACTGGTCAATGATGATGCATGACACCAGGTGGTGTGTGAGACCAGTCCTTCACTTTTTATGAGATGCCAGCACTCACTAATTAATTAGCACTAGCACTAGCTGCAATCCATTGGGAGCGGCTCTTTTGTGATTAACAGTTTCTGTTGGAGGCCGCCTCTCCCAGTACCCTGTGCCTCTGTTTCCCCTTATCCCAGACACTGTCTGGGTGTTGTCGTTACAAAATCACAAGTGGTTCCCTGACTGTCAGTCCCACACCCACTATCACTCTGCATCGATACACAGTGCAACAGATATCAGGCAAGTCCATACAGAATGTGCTTGCACACATACGCACTCAGCACCCTCATGAGGTGCAACTGTTACCTAGTGGGTCAATTGATAACACACTGCAGACCCTGAGGCCCTAATCCTCCCTCCACCCTCAAGCTCACCCCAACTATCCCATACCCACTGATTGGAGACACCCCAACCCCCCCCCCCCCCTGGCTCTAGGCCACACGCGGCCAAAGTCACTCTTAGTCAAGGTCCCAGGGAAGCAGGTGGGGGTAGATAGCAGGATTAATTAGGAGGCAGTTGTCAAAGGTTATCAAATGGGGTTTGGCAGCCACTTGAGAAGTTCACCCACAGGATGCGGAGCGGAAACGGGCTGAGGGCAATAGTCGTTCACACCAAAGGGGGTCCACAAGGGCTTTCCGGCACCAGCCCAGTTCAGTGAAGCACAGGAGGGTCACACACTCTCTTGACCCACATTTGATCATTCTTAGAAGCGTTCTTCCAGCCCAGTAAATCACTTTCACCACCCAGGCCCGAGCTAGGTAATACTACCTGTCACCACGGGCGAGGAGACGGCAACTAGTCCCCTGTCCTGAGGGCCAAAGATGGAACACTTGATGAATGGGGGCCTCTTGGAAGGAGTAGGCACTCTATCTGGTACATGTTGGCCAGAGCCTCACCCACGCAATCCAGGCACAACGTCTGGTGTGTGATGATACGGGTCGCACCAGACTGTTCCGGTCACACACAACGGGGAGTTGCAAATATCATACCTCCCTGGAAATAATGTACAATGTCTAGTGCACATTGATATTGGTCACACCAGACAGTTCTGGTTACACACACATAAGCGTAATTTCAGCAATGCCTCACGAGGTAGAATAAGGCACTACTATGGGTAAGCTGCCACCTCCGAGGGTCGCAACCTGTGAATTGGACACCCCAAGCAATGAGCATGCTGTTGGTGTATCACACGAGAAAAATTCAGCACGATCGATGAAGCAGGCCATGCTGGATCCCGCAACCCGTGAATCCGCTCACAGCCAACAAGATGTTTATGCGTGCCGAGGTCTCCACGTTGCGGAGGCCACATGCCTTAGATGCGGGCAAAGCTTTGGGGGTCTGCGCAAGACAATCTGGTCTCCAGGCACAATTCTTAGTTCCACCACGCTCATGCAGTGCTACCAATTGTTATCCGAAAAGGGGGTGGTGATGAACAGAGTGTCTGAATTAAGCAGACCACTCTTACCCAGTCCAAAGATCAGGGCTTGATCCATCACCGTTATTTAGCTCACTGCCCCATCCCAGCTCAGAACCTGGCTATATGCAAATTAGTCTGTCCCTGGCCCAGTGCATCATGGGAACAGGGCAGACCAAACTACCAAGCCAATTCTTCACCAGAAAGGAGACAAGCTTCCGGGGACCGGTTTCTGGCATTTCAGCCGTCGTCGGCCCGGCTTGCTTGAATCCTGATGGAGCAGTGAGCAAGGGACTCATGTCTGAGTATACCCTGCCACACCTATAGTGGCCAAAAACGAATCAGAAAAGGGGGTGGTGATGAACAGAGTGTCTGAATTAAGCAGACCACTCTTACCCAGTCCAAAGATCAGGGCTTGATCCATCACCGTTATTTAGCTCACTGCCCCATCCCAGCTCAGAACCTGGCTATATGCAAATTAGTCTGTCCCTGGCCCAGTGCATCATGGGAACAGGGCAGACCAAACTACCAAGCCAATTCTTCACCAGAAAGGAGACAAGCTTCCGGGGACCGGTTTCTGGCATTTCAGCCGTCGTCGGCCCGGCTTGCTTGAATCCTGATGGAGCAGTGAGCAAGGGACTCATGTCTGAGTATACCCTGCCACACCTATAGTGGCCAAAAACGAATCAGAAAAGGGGGTGGTGATGAACAGAGTGTCTGAATTAAGCAGACCACTCTTACCCAGTCCAAAGATCAGGGCTTGATCCATCACCGTTATTTAGCTCACTGCCCCATCCCAGCTCAGAACCTGGCTATATGCAAATTAGTCTGTCCCTGGCCCAGTGCATCATGGGAACAGGGCAGACCAAACTACCAAGCCAATTCTTCACCAGAAAGGAGACAAGCTTCCGGGGACCGGTTTCTGGCATTTCAGCCGTCGTCGGCCCGGCTTGCTTGAATCCTGATGGAGCAGTGAGCAAGGGACTCATGTCTGAGTATACCCTGCCACACCTATAGTGGCCAAAAACGAATCAGAAAAGGGGGTGGTGATGAACAGAGTGTCTGAATTAAGCAGACCACTCTTACCCAGTCCAAAGATCAGGGCTTGATCCATCACCGTTATTTAGCTCACTGCCCCATCCCAGCTCAGAACCTGGCTATATGCAAATTAGTCTGTCCCTGGCCCAGTGCATCATGGGAACAGGGCAGACCAAACTACCAAGCCAATTCTTCACCAGAAAGGAGACAAGCTTCCGGGGACCGGTTTCTGGCATTTCAGCCGTCGTCGGCCCGGCTTGCTTGAATCCTGATGGAGCAGTGAGCAAGGGACTCATGTCTGAGTATACCCTGCCACACCTATAGTGGCCAAAAACGAATCAGAAAAGGGGGTGGTGATGAACAGAGTGTCTGAATTAAGCAGACCACTCTTACCCAGTCCAAAGATCAGGGCTTGATCCATCACCGTTATTTAGCTCACTGCCCCATCCCAGCTCAGAACCTGGCTATATGCAAATTAGTCTGTCCCTGGCCCAGTGCATCATGGGAACAGGGCAGACCAAACTACCAAGCCAATTCTTCACCAGAAAGGAGACAAGCTTCCGGGGACCGGTTTCTGGCATTTCAGCCGTCGTCGGCCCGGCTTGCTTGAATCCTGATGGAGCAGTGAGCAAGGGACTCATGTCTGAGTATACCCTGCCACACCTATAGTGGCCAAAAACGAATCAGAAAAGGGGGTGGTGATGAACAGAGTGTCTGAATTAAGCAGACCACTCTTACCCAGTCCAAAGATCAGGGCTTGATCCATCACCGTTATTTAGCTCACTGCCCCATCCCAGCTCAGAACCTGGCTATATGCAAATTAGTCTGTCCCTGGCCCAGTGCATCATGGGAACAGGGCAGACCAAACTACCAAGCCAATTCTTCACCAGAAAGAAGACAAGCTTCCGGGGACCGGTTTCTGGCATTTCAGCCGTCGTCGGCCCGGCTTGCTTGAATCCTGATGGAGCAGTGAGCAAGGGACTCATGTCTGAGTATACCCTGCCACACCTATAGTGGCCAAAAACGAATCAGAAAAGGGGGTGGTGATGAACAGAGTGTCTGAATTAAGCAGACCACTCTTACCCAGTCCAAAGATCAGGGCTTGATCCATCACCGTTATTTAGCTCACTGCCCCATCCCAGCTCAGAACCTGGCTATATGCAAATTAGTCTGTCCCTGGCCCAGTGCATCATGGGAACAGGGCAGACCAAACTACCAAGCCAATTCTTCACCAGAAAGGAGACAAGCTTCCGGGGACCGGTTTCTGGCATTTCAGCCGTCGTCGGCCCGGCTTGCTTGAATCCTGATGGAGCAGTGAGCAAGGGACTCATGTCTGAGTATACCCTGCCACACCTATAGTGGCCAAAAACGAATCAGAAAAGGGGGTGGTGATGAACAGAGTGTCTGAATTAAGCAGACCACTCTTACCCAGTCCAAAGATCAGGGCTTGATCCATCACCGTTATTTAGCTCACTGCCCCATCCCAGCTCAGAACCTGGCTATATGCAAATTAGTCTGTCCCTGGCCCAGTGCATCATGGGAACAGGGCAGACCAAACTACCAAGCCAATTCTTCACCAGAAAGGAGACAAGCTTCCGGGGACCGGTTTCTGGCATTTCAGCCGTCGTCGGCCCGGCTTGCTTGAATCCTGATGGAGCAGTGAGCAAGGGACTCATGTCTGAGTATACCCTGCCACACCTATAGTGGCCAAAAACGAATCAGAAAAGGGGGGGGTGGTGATGAACAGAGTGTCTGAATTAAGCAGACCACTCTTACCCAGTCCAAAGATCAGGGCTTGATCCATCACCGTTATTTAGCTCACTGCCCCATCCCAGCTCAGAACCTGGCTATATGCAAATTAGTCTGTCCCTGGCCCAGTGCATCATGGGAACAGGGCAGACCAAACTACCAAGCCAATTCTTCACCAGAAAGGAGACAAGCTTCCGGGGACCGGTTTCTGGCATTTCAGCCGTCGTCGGCCCGTCGGTGTTG
The DNA here is from genome assembly GCF_964261635.1 of Lissotriton helveticus. Taxonomy (NCBI): domain Eukaryota; kingdom Metazoa; phylum Chordata; class Amphibia; order Caudata; family Salamandridae; genus Lissotriton; species Lissotriton helveticus. Next base: position 1,956,972,986 of record NC_136067.1, read on the forward strand.
GATCTAGCCCTGATCTCTTGACTGGGTGAGAGTACTCTGCTTAATTCAGAGACTCTGTCCATCACCACCCCTTGTTGTAAATTATTTTGTCCACCCTAAGCGTGGAAGGGTATACTCAGATGTGAGTCCCTTGCTCATTGCACCATCAGGATTCGAGCAAGCCGGGCCGAAGACGCCTGAAATGGCAGAAACCGGTCCCCGGAAGCTTGTTTCCTTCCCAGTGTAAGAATTGGCTTTTGTAGTCTGGTCTGCCCTGTTCCCATGATGCACTGGGCCAGGGACAGACTAATTTGCATACAGCCAGGTTCTGAAACTGGGATGGTGCAATGAGCTAAAAAACGGTGTTGGATCTAGCCCTGATCTCTTGACTGGGTGAGAGTACTCTGCTTAATTCAGAGACTCTGTCCATCACCACCCCTTGTTGTAAATTATTTTGTCCACCCTAAGCGTGGAAGGGTATACTCAGATGTGAGTCCCTTGCTCATTGCACCATCAGGATTCGAGCAAGCCGGGCCGAAGACGCCTGAAATGGCAGAAACCGGTCCCCGGAAGCTTGTTTCCTTCCCAGTGTAAGAATTGGCTTTTGTAGTCTGGTCTGCCCTGTTCCCATGATGCACTGGGCCAGGGACAGACTAATTTGCATACAGCCAGGTTCTGAAACTGGGATGGTGCAATGAGCTAAAAAACGGTGTTGGATCTAGCCCTGATCTCTTGACTGGGTGAGAGTACTCTGCTTAATTCAGAGACTCTGTCCATCACCACCCCTTGTTGTAAATTATTTTGTCCACCCTAAGCGTGGAAGGGTATACTCAGATGTGAGTCCCTTGCTCATTGCACCATCAGGATTCGAGCAAGCCGGGCCGAAGACGCCTGAAATGGCAGAAACCGGTCCCCGGAAGCTTGTTTCCTTCCCAGTGTAAGAATTGGCTTTTGTAGTCTGGTCTGCCCTGTTCCCATGATGCACTGGGCCAGGGACAGACTAATTTGCATACAGCCAGGTTCTGAAACTGGGATGGTGCAATGAGCTAAAAAACGGTGTTGGATCTAGCCCTGATCTCTTGACTGGGTGAGAGTACTCTGCTTAATTCAGAGACTCTGTCCATCACCACCCCTTGTTGTAAATTATTTTGTCCACCCTAAGCGTGGAAGGGTATACTCAGATGTGAGTCCCTTGCTCATTGCACCATCAGGATTCGAGCAAGCCGGGCCGAAGACGCCTGAAATGGCAGAAACCGGTCCCCGGAAGCTTGTTTCCTTCCCAGTGTAAGAATTGGCTTTTGTAGTCTGGTCTGCCCTGTTCCCATGATGCACTGGGCCAGGGACAGACTAATTTGCATACAGCCAGGTTCTGAAACTGGGATGGTGCAATGAGCTAAAAAACGGTGTTGGATCTAGCCCTGATCTCTTGACTGGGTGAGAGTACTCTGCTTAATTCAGAGACTCTGTCCATCACCACCCCTTGTTGTAAATTATTTTGTCCACCCTAAGCGTGGAAGGGTATACTCAGATGTGAGTCCCTTGCTCATTGCACCATCAGGATTCGAGCAAGCCGGGCCGAAGACGCCTGAAATGGCAGAAACCGGTCCCCGGAAGCTTGTTTCCTTCCCAGTGTAAGAATTGGCTTTTGTAGTCTGGTCTGCCCTGTTCCCATGATGCACTGGGCCAGGGACAGACTAATTTGCATACAGCCAGGTTCTGAAACTGGGATGGTGCAATGAGCTAAAAAACGGTGTTGGATCTAGCCCTGATCTCTTGACTGGGTGAGAGTACTCTGCTTAATTCAGAGACTCTGTCCATCACCACCCCTTGTTGTAAATTATTTTGTCCACCCTAAGCGTGGAAGGGTATACTCAGATGTGAGTCCCTTGCTCATTGCACCATCAGGATTCGAGCAAGCCGGGCCGAAGACGCCTGAAATGGCAGAAACCGGTCCCCGGAAGCTTGTTTCCTTCCCAGTGTAAGAATTGGCTTTTGTAGTCTGGTCTGCCCTGTTCCCATGATGCACTGGGCCAGGGACAGACTAATTTGCATACAGCCAGGTTCTGAAACTGGGATGGTGCAATGAGCTAAAAAACGGTGTTGGATCTAGCCCTGATCTCTTGACTGGGTGAGAGTACTCTGCTTAATTCAGAGACTCTGTCCATCACCACCCCTTGTTGTAAATTATTTTGTCCACCCTAAGCGTGGAAGGGTATACTCAGATGTGAGTCCCTTGCTCATTGCACCATCAGGATTCGAGCAAGCCGGGCCGAAGACGCCTGAAATGGCAGAAACCGGTCCCCGGAAGCTTGTTTCCTTCCCAGTGTAAGAATTGGCTTTTGTAGTCTGGTCTGCCCTGTTCCCATGATGCACTGGGCCAGGGACAGACTAATTTGCATACAGCCAGGTTCTGAAACTGGGATGGTGCAATGAGCTAAAAAACGGTGTTGGATCTAGCCCTGATCTCTTGACTGGGTGAGAGTACTCTGCTTAATTCAGAGACTCTGTCCATCACCACCCCTTGTTGTAAACCAATTGTTATCCAGCAGACAATGTGGGCACTTGTGAGGGCACCGCTCTCCAGTGTCACCGGTAGATGGTGTGGGTCCCTCGTAGGAGACCTTTGATGTCCTTGAGACCCCCAAAAGAACAGAGGGCTAGCTCTACAAGCCCTTTGAGAGCACACTTCAGGGTGCCACACAGCAGCAGGTAGTCGGCCCAGGCCAGTCACTATTCAGGAACAGCACACAGTCCCTTTCAATGGCAGTAGTCCTCCTTGTGCACAACAGATTCCTCTGGCAGTGCGCACCATGGGGGGTGGTTCAAAGGGTCTTCCTTTGAACAACCTATGTCTCCCCTAAACTTCAGTCCTGTCTGCCATGAGGCCGTGGAATGTAGATCTTAATCTTTAGTGGGGCCATGGTCTGGCTCCAGAGGCCAAATGTCAAAACCTCTTTCTCCAATCTCTCTAACCACAGTGGCATAGCTAGAGCGTCTGGCGCCCGGGGCTATCCCTCAGATTGCCACCCATGGCAGGTAGCGGGGGGGGCTGCTGGGGAAAAAGGATGACGAGCACTTGACAGAGGTCCAAGAGACACATGGCCTCGATCATGCAAGTTACATGCACGTACATGACACAGTTCAAGGCTACACAGTTGAATACACCGGCAGTACAAGGGGGTTGCATGATCTATATGGGGATTCATAAAAAACACACGTGACAACCATGAGAAAGAGTTAACAATTACCTGGTCACCCCCTCAGCACAATACAAACATGCACATATATGACACTATTCGGGATCTACAGCTGACATTCAGTGACCAAACATGGTCCCCCCATTAAAACAGTGTGGACGTGCACAAACATGATGTGCTCTGGGGACCCAAGACGAACATAACAGCATTGAAGCCTGTGATTCTTTCTCTTTAAAAATAGCAATTAATTATTCACAGGGAATGACTCACTGTGTGTCCTTAGAACTAAACTCAGCACAAAGGGGTCAGCCAGCTCCACAGCCTTACCAACACAGTCACCTCTAGCTGGGCCAAAGTTAAAGGACAAATTAAGGGGCCATAAGGCCTCCTTTTGATCCAGTGGTGTGGAACCTCACACTTAAATGTAAATACAATGGAGGGAAACAAAAGCACACAGCTTGTTATCTCTTCACAGGTACTTAAGAGAGGCATGTTTTTGGCTTTGGCAGGTCCCTTTATGTAAGTGCATGAACTGTATCTAGGATGTGTTGGTCTGTCTCAGTATTTACACACAATTTAAATAGCACTATTCTTTTTCTTTTATAATGCTACGCATCCCAATGCAGGGTGTCAGAGCGATTTACATAACATACAGATTGACAATAAATCATGCACGTGTGTAAATCAGTGTACAAGATATGTTGCACGAGTCAGTGAGGGTTAGAAGGTGTAGCAGTCACATGTCCTTCATACCTCACTGTGCAAGCAACAAAAGGATCTGTGTTCAAAGCAGTAACCCACTTACCTAACTACATTAAAAAACAAAATCTTGTCATCTGCATACTACATGATATGCTTTGCAGGCACATTTACCTTCTATACTACTTTGAGTTAGATCTGGGACTATACAAAACAGAAATCTCTCCAAGAAATACTTTAAGCTCCAGGGTTATCTCGCCAATTATTATTCCCTGATATTTACTGGGCATCTCTGCAGCAGATGTCTTAACCTTATAAAAAAATATCTGAAAACGCAGACTTTGTAACCAATTAAGCATATAAGATCTACTAAAATGCTTCTCCTTGTTGCCAATTTCTTTGTGGCAGGGTTTTAAATTTTTTTTTTAATTAGTTGAGCCCCAGATTTTGCATTGGGATTGCGCCACTTTTTTAGCACAACCCCAAAGCAAAATCTAATTTGTTAAATCTCATAATGTGTTTAAATGATATACCTAATAAAAACAAATGCGTGAGATCCTAATAGCTGAAGTTACTTCTTGTGATGTCAAATACTGTGATGCCACGTGTGATGTCATGCATTGTGACATCACAGACCATGATGGCACACACCATGATGTCACTTACATACTGACTAACTAGTTTGGTCCCCCCCACGTGCTGTAAGAAAGTCCATTGCTTCAAGGCATTCCATTTTAGTAAGAAATAATTGTACCCAAAGCAAAAACTGCTTTGCCAATTTTTTCCAAAACTATCCCACTTGGAGCATCTGTCAGTGGGCTGGTGACAATAGCGACTGTTTCCATTAGGCGGCAGAGCCTAGAGAGGCGAGCCATCTTGTACCAGTCAGGCCTCACTGGCTGGCATTAAATTACCAAAGAAGCACACAAGAGGCCACAAGCCTGCTATTGAAAAGCAACAAATCAAGAAGAAGCCGGGAGATTAATAAATAGGTCTTTCCAGTGATACTCGCATTACCTAAATCTGCGGGTCCAGAACAGCTCTGGCTAGTATTGTGTGCATTTTTACTCGCACAAGAAACACATCGTTCTATAATACGATACGAGAGACAACTGGAGTTAAAACTGGAGATGAGAACAAATAGAAAGTAATTAGAGGAGTGAAGGGTAATAAGGGGATGAGAGGGTATCTAGAAAACAACGAATGTGAGAAAATAAAAGGTGGAAGTGAGAGGAAAATAGGAATGTGATAGAATGCAAGTTCTAGTTGCACTTGAGAGGTATAAAAATGCTTATAACATAAAATAACACAACTCATACACAGAGAACAAGGAGTGCAGGAGGCTGTGCTAAGACTAAAAGTCATGCTTGGGCTTGGGTGGAAATGTAATCTTCCATTCTGCTGAATTTGTGTACTTTTCACATGAAGTCAGTGAAGTATTGGGTTTTTCAGAACCGGTACCGATCCGGTAACCCAGCGGTGCCGGGGACAACACCCTATGACTTTGGGTCCTTCCTGTTTCAGACTACAGAAACACAGAGTCTTCTAGGTGAAATCAAAGATCGAATTTATTGGCTGCAACCAAGTAACAGGTATCCTAGAAGTACAACACGGTGTATATTCTCAGGAGACTGCTCCATCTTACAAAGACAGCCTTCTCTTTTTATATGAAATATTATGCTTCAGGCAAACATTCCTAATTTTTTTTTTTTTTTTTTCAAAACCGTTTTTATTAAGAGTTCAAGCAGAATACGGCACAGCCCTCCACAGTCAGGAGGAGACTGTCAATGATTTACGTGGAAAAGCATGGCAGTGAACCCAGAGTTTCAAAATGACTTACCCCAACAATCCCCCCCATCCCACCCAGCCCCAAGCAGAAAACTACCCCCCACCCCAGCCCCAACTACCCACCCCTTATCCCACCCTAACCCGGTGCACGTGATCAGCTTAGCAACATGAGGTGTATAGCAATGGCAGTGTGGGCCAACAGTCTAGGGTACAGGATCCATCTCAAGAGACTGAACATCATCAATGTCTATCGGGGGGTCAAGCATCAGGCCCCTGTAGTCCGCCCACCGCTTCCAGATTTTGTAGTGTTTGCGTGGGCACCCCCGGGCCTCAAAGACCGGCAGCTCTAGGCCCATAAGGAAGTCCAATCCTGCCTTCCACACACCAAGCGGGGGGGCCCGATCGCTCTTCCAGGCCTGTGCCAAGTCTCGCTTGGCCACCACCAGCCCCAACAGCAGCAGGTGTCGTTTGTAAATGTTACCCCCAACGCCCTCCAGGACATGGAGAAGGCCCAGCCTAGGGGTACGGGGCAGGTCCCACCCCAACACCTCCGACAGGCAGTCCCAAACCCCAGCCCAGAATCTAGTCAGTCTCTCACAGGACCACACAGTATGGAAAAGCGTCCCCCTCTCAGTACTGCACCTCAGACACTCCGGGGCGGCTATCAGGCCCGCTCGCCACAGACGGTCCCTAGTATAATACGCCCTGTGAAGGTATTTGAATTGGATAAAGCGAAGACGAATGGCTATGGCAGTACCACGGGGAGATTCAAGGGCCTCACGCCAGTCGTCCTCATCCAGGGGGCCGACATCATTCTCCCAGGAGGCCTTCAACGTCGACAGGGAAGGGGAACAGTGCGCGACCAGGGAGCGATATATCTGAGAGACCTTCTTGTCACCCAGGTCCCCCATAAAGAGTTTCGCTTCAATGGGACTAAATTCAGGGAGTTGCTCTAGGCCCACTAGGCTAGGGGCAAGGGCGTGGCGGAACTGGAGGTACCGGAAGAACTGGGACTTGGGCATATTAAATTCAGAACTAAGGTCCTGAAAGGACTTAAGCGTAGTGCCAGTAAGAACATGACCGAGAGACGAAATCCCGATCGCATCCCAGCCGCCAAACCCCGATAAGGAAGCCAACGCCGGAAGCAAGCCATTACGCCACAACGGGGTCTCGGCCGTCAGTCTACCCCACCAACCCACACGATGCAAGGCTTGTCGCCAGATCGCGAAGACCACCTGAGTGACTTTCGGCAACAATCTCCTCCGTCTGGCCGAATACAGTAAGGTGTGTAGGGAGGCACCATCCATCAGAGAGTGCTCCAGGGCATAGGCCGGATCACTACGGTCCCCGTAACACCACTCGTTAAGCACCAGGAGGTGGGAGGCTTGATAGTAAGAAAGCAGATCCGCGGACGCCAAACCGCCGCAGTAAGTAGAGAGAAAGCACGTGCGCAGCGCGACTCTAGAAGCACCCCCAGCCCACAGAAACCGACCCAGCACCGAGTTAACACTGCGGAACCACCGTGAGTCGATCCGAAATGGATGGTTCTGCAGTTGGTAGAGAAGCCGAGGTAAGGCCACCATCTTGAAGATGGCCGACCGACCATAGATGTTAAGGGGCATACGCGTCCACGTCTTGACGTCCATCTGGACCCGATCCCACACCGGCTGGACATTTCGATCCCACGCTACCGAGGCAGAAGTCGAGAGGAAAACACCCAAATACTTCACGCCATCAACAGCCACCCGAAGGGACACAGCCCACGGACAGCAGGCCGAGTCACCCCCCAACCACCACAGGGTCGACTTACGCGGATTAAGAAAGAGCCCCGACGCCTGACCAAACTCCTGCATCAACTCAAGGATACGGGGGCCCGTACGCTGCAAATCCGTCATGAAGAAGAGGACGTCATCCGCATACAAGGCTATGCGGTCTGAGTGATCCGTCCCCCACACAAAGCCTCGATAAATGACATCACGGCGCACCCGGGCGGCCAACGGTTCCATAGCCAGTGCAAATAGGTACGGGGAGAGGGGGCACCCCTGACGCGTACCCCTGGTCACAGGAAACCGAGCGGAGACCGCTCCAGAGACCCGTACGACGCTGTGACATCAGTATAAAGCAACCAAACATAGGAGATAAAGACCGGGCCCAAGTTCAGCAGCGGCAAGAGAGCAAACAGATAGGTCCAGCTGACCGAATCAAATGCACTATCAATATCCGCCAGCAGAAGTGCCGCCTGATCCCCGGAAGACCCGATCGCGTCAACCGCGGCCTGCGCCCGCCGGATGTTGTGTCTTGTCGCTCTGTGCGGCATGAAGCCCGCCTGATCAGGGTGGACAAGGGCCGAGATGTGAGGAAGCAGGCGGTTCGCGAGCGCTTTGGCCAGGAGCTTAGCCTCGAAGTTCATGAGGGATATAGGGCGATAAGACTCATGGCGGTCAGGGGGTCTGCCAGGCTTCTGAAACACCACAATTTCGGCGTGACGCCAGTCCGGGGGGAGGCTGCCACGTTCCCTCGCCAGTTCCAGCGCCCGCCTGTAGTGGGGACCGAGCTGCAGATGAAACTTCCTATAGAATTCACTGGGGAACCCACTCGGCCCAGGCGCCTTGCCCGCATTAAGCTGACCCAGTGCGTCGCCCAATTCCTCTGCCGTCAGGGGGAAATCTAAGTCATCGCGCACCTCATCCGATATAGCATGTGGGGGGACTGCCGCAAGGTATCCTTCAATGCCGTCTGGGGACATGTCCTCCCGAGAGGCATATTGACGCCCATAATAGCGCGCAAAGCTCGCCGCCAGGACCGCAGGATCTGTTATCGCTACCCCGGCGTCATCGACCAACCCCGGCAGAGTGACCGGCTGCAAGGACTGTTGACAAAGCCTGTGGAGCATGGTGCAAGACTTATCGCCCCACTGGTACACCCTACTACGCGTAGCCAACCACGCCTGGCGAGCCTCATCCAATAAGACAGAGGAGTAAGACTGCTGCGCCTGTAGGAGCAGCCGCAGTGTAATATCATCGGCTGCGTCCCTGTGCCTCGCCACCAGCACCTCCACGTGCGCCGCAGCGGCAACAATGCCACTCAGCCGAGTCCGGCGGGCAGAAGCGCACCAGGCAATATCGACACCCCGCAGGACGGGCTTCATAGCCTCCCAGACCGTCACCGCGTCCACCCCTACCGCAAGATTGTCCTGCCAATAATGGGCAATCGCGCCACGCAGATGCTGAGAGTAGTCCGGACGCTGCAGGTGCCACGTAGACATCCGCCATCGAAATGGTTGGCGCGTCTTACAAAGATCAATTTGGACCGCCACGGGGGAGTGGTCAGACAGCCCGCGAGGCCGGATCGCCGCCCCCTTCACTCTGTCAAGGAAAGCCCCCGGCACAAACACACAATCAAGGCGCGAAAGGGAGCCATGCACAGCCGAAACATAAGTGTATTCCCGCCGCCCCGCATGCAAGTGTCGCCAAACATCTACCCATCCGAGGCCATCAATCATAGCACTCAACCGTGTAGGGGAGGCCACAGGCGCTGCCCCCGGTCCCCTTTGCCTGTCCAACGCCAAGTCTACCACATCATTCCAATCTCCACCAATCACAGCCAGGGAACGGGGGAGCTCAGTCCACAGGGCAAACAATCGCTCCGCAAGGGCCCATTGCAGCGGCATACACACTACCAAACACCACAGGCTCCACACCGATCTTCCCTTGTATAAACACAAATCGGCCCTGAGGATCTAGCCACTGACGCTCATGAGTGTAGGCTAGCCGTCTGTGGACAAGAATGGCCACTCCCCTCGAACCCCTAGTAAATCCAGCATGGAACACCTGGTGGAAGCCAAACCGCTGCAGACTCAGTGCCTTAGTGCCCAGCATGTGAGTTTCCTGAAGGAGGAGCACATCCGCAAGGTCCCTTTTGGCCCAGCGAAGCACAGCCCCCCGCTTAATCTTGTCCAGGAGCCCCCGAACATTCCAGCTCAGAATGCGCATGGAAGCGCCAGGAGACGCTAGACTGGGAACATCAGCCATTGTCATGGACAGGGAAACCCCGCGCTCTCCAGCACCCGACCCAGACCTCCCACACCCCAATTGCAAATATCACAAAGAACACGTGCACCCCACATAACACAACCCCAAACCCCACGCCCCAGCTCCCCCCTCCCCCACCCCTATACCTCAAAAAACAATGAAGCATCTGTCGCGGCATACGGTACTCCAGGCCCAAAACATAGTGCCGAAAGTCAAGCATGCCAATGGATCCCAACTAGCCCCCCCCAACCAACTAGACACACTCCCGAAAGCCACCCCCCAGTCCCAATAGGAGGAGGTAGCCCACATAGCGTGCCCCGAACCCCATCAAACACACAGCCAGGCTAAAGGCAGTGCGGTTCCAAGAAACAGAAGGCCGCAAGGGTCCCACATTGCCGCCAAATAACAGGGTAATACTGCACCAGCCAATGTCCGTCCCACCGAGCAAAGTTCAGCCGCCACGGTGTAAGATCACTGATGAAGGCAGTCAGTAGGTGGCCAGCCAACGACGATCAGACGTCCTTGTCAGAAGTGTCCGTAGCATGTTGCGTGTCCCCCAGCAGGGGGTCCCGGGACAGGGACCGTCGGCGCGAGCGGGACTTGCGATGTCGTTTTCCTTAGCCCGGCTGGTCCCCCCGATCCTGAGATGAGCTGCGTGAGGAGCCGGAGTTCAACCCCGGCTGGGCGTGCGGCCGTAGTCTGACCGCCTCGTCGGTCCACCTGAAGACGGCCTCCGGAGTATCGAAGAAATGGGTCTTAGAGTTGAAGATCACCCGGAGGCGGGCCGGGTAAAGCAGCGAGTACTGAATTTTTAAGCCGCGCAGCTTGGCCTTGGCCTCCAGGAAGGAATGTCTCTGCTGCTGGACCAGTCTGGTATAGTCCGGGAATATCATGATCTTATGATTATCGTAGAGCAGAGTGTCTTTAAGCCGTGCCTCGCGGAGAATGACGTCTCTATCATGGAAATTGAGGATCCGGGCGATGATCGGGCGAGGCCGCTCCCCAGTCGGCGGCTTCTGCGTTAAGGCGCGGTGTGCACGCTCCACCACGAAGCAGCGCGACAGGGCGTCCGGGGGCAGCCAGCTCTCCAGCCACTGGGATAGGAAAGTGTCCATATGCCCCTTCTCACAGTCCTCCGGAAAGCCAATAAAGCGCAGGTTGTTCCGTCGCGCCCTTCCTTCAGCGTCCTCCACACGAAGCGCTAGGCCGCGCTGAGACTGTTCCAGGTCAGCAACCCTCTTCTTGAGAGCGCCCACGTCTCCCTCCACCGCCGTGACCCTGGTCTCCGTTTCGGTGATGCGGGCGACCGCATTGCGAAGGTCCTGACGCAACAGCATCACATCGGCACCCACCGCGCCAATCTTAGCGTCCAACATGTCGCGGGACTGCGTGATGGCCGTCAGCAGCGCTGCATTGTCCGGTCCAGTATTCTGGCCTCCTCCGGCACCCCCTCCAGGGCCAGTGAATTTGTCGATAGGTCCCGTTTTGGCGGCGGCCGCGCCACCTCCACCTCTGGTCATGGCGGCAGCAGAGACGGCCGGGCAACACGCACCTGCAAGAGGGTCACCCCTCGGGACTCTCCACCACTCAGGCCCTCGGTCAGAGCTTTCGGGGGCTCCTATGCTCCAGCACCTCCGGTCCAAGGATCAGCGTCGGTGACTCTGGGCAGAGGCCGCCAAACCCGAGGCCCCTGCTCCGCCCTCCTCGCGTCCAAGGCCTGCACCGCCACCACACTGACCCCGGTGGTCACAGGGGGGATCCAGCTACTCCAGGCTTCACGAGGCCCTCCCGCAGGGCCGCCTCACCGCAGCCCCCAGCTATGCCGGCAGGTCCGCACACTGCAGGGGGCCCCTCCGCTCCTCCTCTCCCAGCCGGCACTCCGGCCCCCAGGCCACTGCTCGATGGACACTGCAGCAAGGTTCGCCGCCGGCCGGCCGGTGGATCCAGGCGGGACGCCTCCAAACTCGAGGCCCCTGCTTCAGCCAGGCGAGGTAGGCCGCTGCACGTTCTCCGCGGCTCCCCGGGGCACCAGTCCCAGCCACCACCACTGCAGGGGCACCCAGGGATCACCCCAGTGCCTCGGTAACACTAGGCAGCTCAGGGATCAGGCAGACAGGGAGGCTCTGCGGTCCACGCTCGGGCCCACCGGCCCGGGGACGCCAAACTCGAGGCCCCGGCGCCAGCACCCGGGTCCAGGCCGCTCCCCGCCCCGGCCGATTCCGACACTCCGGGTGTCCCGGGAGCGCCGCTCTCAGGATCGGATGGCTCCCAGCGCTATCCGCCACTGTCACTGCACTTGTGGCAAAGAATGCAGGGTCCGAGGGCAGGATAAAAGGAAGGATAATCGCCGGGCTAGCGGGAGCTTTAGAGAGCCACGTCCGCCATCAGCGCCCGCTAAGCCACGCCCCCCAAACATTCCTAATTTTACAGTTGACCATTCACATATTTCCACTACAAAGAAAAAGCAGAGTCATGATGACAATCCCACATTTCAGTTTGTTCAGCCCACAATCAATTACCCGGCAAGGCCCAGTATTTTCATCAGATATCGGCGGACCCCCAATAAAAACGGACACCTCCTCCTCGTAAAGCAAGTCATAAAGTAGAAAACAGGGACAGGTGTGTGCGAGATTAGGCATGGTTTGTGTGTGATGAAAGGTTTATGGCACGTTGTGCCTTGATACTATCTCGTTTGGCCACTGGGAGAGGAACTGACCGAACAGGTTTGGCCTGGGGCAGTGAAGTCAGCTTTCCCAGGTCGCAGAGAAGTCAGGAAAGGTGTACGTGTCCTTCAGGACCGTGTTTGGCCTTTATCATTGACCTATGTGAGGGCAACTCACAAAATGGCTGCCGTACACAAAATGGAACCCGAGGGTTCAGAACAAAAACTACGATTTCAAGGTGAAATCGTCACTCGAATGTGACTAAAATGCTTGTGCATAGTGTACTAACCATTCTCGGTCTTCTGATATCAAAATCGTCATGGTACGTTGATGTTTATAACACGGGTCCAGAATTTTCAGTACTGCAGCCCTCCTTTTGCCCTTACATAGGCAATAACCTATACTCACGCTAATCTGAGTCCAAGTCATTGAGATGTTGCTGTAGCATCATCCTATTACTTAGCTCGTACCTCGATACAGTTTTCCTTACACATGATGTAGCACAGAGGCCACATAGTGCAGGAGCACACTGAATACACAGACAGAACAGGAAAAGAATGGCTAAGATCATCCCAATGACCATCAGAATTTTCCATCCCCAGCCGGATACCAGTTCCCAGAACCATCCCATTAACGACCAATCTCCTTTATCCACATGAATAGATTCGGAAATCTTATGTAGTTTGGAGATGGCCTGGTACACTGTTGGAGCGTTATCTGGAATGAAAACACAGCAACTCGATTGGATCACTCTACATACCCCACCTCGGTCTGCAAGTATGACGTCTAACGCGACCCTGTTCTGAAGGGTCATAAGACGATCCGACTGGAGCTCAGCAGTCAAGTTACTAAGGGCACCGGCAGTTTCAACCACGGTGGATTCAACCACCCTTGTCAATTGCCTTATGTTCCGGTTGTTAACCATGGGTCCCCAGAACGGCAGAAAACCCCCCACGAAGTCTCCAAATTCTTGTTCTGCAGTGTCCTCGTCACTGAAGACACCTCTAACTATCCTCGTCTTATGGTAATCTGCCGCCGCTGTGTAGGTGGGGGGCAACAGGAACGAAACAAAGCATGTACCCGAAAAGTCAGGGGGCAACCATGTATAGGCTCTATCATGGCAGATGAAATAGGTACCCTTAGCTGCTAAGAACGAAGGGGAAGTTTGAGACGCAAAAACATATGTCTCAGTGCAGATACTCTTCCCTAACTGAGCTCTGGGATTCTTGCCAATACCTTGCAGACATAAGTGACCCTGATGGGGTACTATCCAAAACGGGGAAGATTCCTTAGCTTGCTGTTTCTCACTCAGAGTAACTCCATATCCGGTCACGTTCCATCCTATATATACTAGTGTCTCATCTCTCGGGATAGTCTCATAGGAGATATCTTCCTTAATCATATCTACTATACCCTTAACTAGAGCACTATTCTTAGGATTATCTTCCACAGAGCGTAGGGGGTAGGTCTCATGTGCGTAGATGAACATTGTTCTGTATGCCCACACAGAACCATTGTGGCTGAAAGGCAGGACCAGATAAGGGATACCTTTATCCGTTGTGTGAGGCATGAGACCACACACCCAACAGTTAGTAGTGTTCATTACTAGTTGGTGTTGGTGTAAAAGCTGAACGAAGGAGTTATTAATAAACTCTAATCTCTTAGCGGATTCATGTTCAGGAAGAGGTTGAAAAGAATGTGAGGAAATAGTAGTAGGAGGAGGTATGGGCAATGAAGTGGGTGTAAGTGTCACTCGGAAAGCGAATAAAACATATCCCATTAAAAACATCATAACACTGAACAACATAAAAATGCATAGTATCAAAAAACGTTTCTTGGTCATCATTCTGCAAATTGTAGTCTTAAAGTTCATTTGTTTGGCAGGTCTCTCCATCTCGAGAAACTCCATCCTCTCTAAAATGCTGCTCGCGATGGTAGGGTGTTCTATGCTAAAGGATGCTTCTGTCAGCCCAGGGCAACTCCCTTAGACCAACCAGAACCGTCGACCTAACGTCTTCGGCTGCACCCCAAAGACTTTGGGCAACCGCGACCCTACAGCTGAACCCGGATGGTGGTTCGAAAAACAAGAATAAAAAAAGTTTCTCAGATGAGAGAGCTGCACTTCCAAAAATAGCAAAGAAAAAGGAATATTTATTTGTCCATAGTTCTCGGCCTCAGATTATATCTTTTCTTTCCAGGTACTGTCTGGTCTTGAAAAAGGAGTTCAGGCTCTGTAGTGTCCAATCGAATTGACGGTGGCACAGCTTCTTGCAAGAGATTGTCACTTTCTTGTTCAGAGATTGTTCCTTTTATGCGTGCATCACTGAAAGGCAGAAATCGAGGCACAGTTTCAGTCTCTGAGTCAGCGACACCCTCCTGGACCCACCGGTCGTACGGTAGAGGCATAGGCACCCTCTTGCAATGTACGCCGTGGATCCAGTTTTTCTTCCCCTCCACTCAAACAGCTGATCTTGTTGATAGCAGGACTAGGTAGGGGCCTGTCCAGCGGGGCTGATCATTCTTTGTCCGCTGGAAATTCTTCACCAAAACCCAGGATCCAGGAGTAATCGGATATCCTGGAGCTTCAGAGACCTGAAGCAGAGTATCGTGAACCTGTTGGTGTAAAACACGCAATTTAGCCGTCAATTCGTACAAATAGTCAAGCAGTACAGGGTGTTCGATCTCACTGAATTTTTTCGGCCTTGGCACTCCCCATATGTTGGCCGGACGGCCGAACACTATTTCGTACGGACTAAGTCCCACTCGCGAGTGCACAGTCATTCTGGTTGATAGGAGTGCTAAAGGCAGAGCGTCAGGCCATTTAAGACCAGAGCTTGCTTGAATTTTGGCCAATTTTAGCTTTAATGTGCCATTGTAGCACTCTACTAATCCAGCTGATTGGGGGTGATTTGCAGCGTGAAATTTCTGGTGGATGCCTAGCCCTTCACATACTTTCTTCATCACTCGACCCACAAATTCACTCCCATTGTCACTCCAGACCATTCTCGGCATTCCAAACCTAGGGAAGAACTCTTTGGCAAGGGCTTTAGCTGTGGACAAGGCAGTGTTGTCCTTTAAGGGATATGCTTCTATCCATCTTGAAAAGGCACAAACAACAACGAGTACGTATTTTAGATTGTTGCACCTTTCCATGTGGATGAAATCTAGCTGCAAAACCTCGAACGGATACGTTGGAGGCGCAAAATGACCAGCTGGAGTTGGGGTTCCCCTACCAGGATTGTATTTCAGACACACCATACAATTCTTGACCACATTCTCTGCACACTTAGGAATTTCAGCATTTTGCCATACTGGAGCCAACAACTTACATATCCCTTTCACACTGATGTGAGCCATTCCATGAGCCATTGTAACAACTGCAGGCACATACGCATCGGGTAACAACCATCGCTGATGCTCTGACAGTTCAACCCAACAACCATTTGCATCCAATTTACCTGTACTTTCTCTCCACACACTCAACTCTTTCTCTGTAGCTTCAGCTTGAATGGACTTTACACTTTCTATCGTGTCTTCACACATTCCCACGTCACCAATCCATCTTGCAGGGCCTGCAACATACATTCGACTCATCACATCCCTTGCGGTTTCTTTTGCGACTTCGTCAGCAAATGCATTTCCACGACCAACATCATCAGTCACCTTCTTGTGTGCACTGCATTTTACAATCGCAACTTGTAACGGCAAAGTTAATGACACAAGAAGCTCTTTCACCAACTGACCATGCTGTATCTTAGCTCCATGCGAAGTCAGGAACCCACGTTCTTTCCACAACCGTCCAAAACTGTGAGCCACACCAAATGCATACTGACTGTCGGTATATATGGTCACTTTCATTCCTTTCGACAACACACACGCTCGTGTAAGTGCAATCAATTCTGCTGCTTGAGCTGAATTATGTGGGATACGTGCAGCTTCAACAATCGTATGCAAAGTCGTAACAGCATATGCCGCAGTCGTATCTCCATTCGGAAGCTTGAAGCATGAACCATCCACCCATAAGGTACCATCACACTTTGCAAGAGGAGTGTCACTAAGATCTATTCTCCCTTTCGTACCTTCTTCTGTTCTGAGAAAACAATCATGCTGTTCAGAAGTATCTAACTCAGTTTCAATCGGCAACAACGTAGCTGGGTTAAGCGTGTTGCATCTTTTTATGTGCACATGACTCGCTAACAGTGTCAACTCGTAACCTGACAACCGAGCACTAGTTAAGTGCTGTGTCTTGGTTCTGTTTAGCAACGTGTCCACAGCATGTGGAACCATCACAACCAATGTATTATTCATCACTAAACCAGCAGACTGTCGAATAGAAACAGCTGCTGCCGCTGTGGCTCTTAAGCAACTCGGCAACGCTTTAGCTACCGGGTCTAAAGTCGACGAAAAATACGCACATGGACGCTGTTTGCCTCCGAACAACTGCGTCAACACTGACAATGCACAACCTTCTTTCTCATGGACATACAATGTAAAGGGCTTACTATAGTCGGGGGTACCCAACACAGGAGCTGAACATAATGCCTTGCGCAATTCGAAAAAACTTTTCTGACACTCTTCAGACCATGGAAGGGGAGTCAGTGTATCTTTACAAGTTAATGCCACCAGAGGTTTGGCCAACAATGGTATCCATTGTCTGCAATATGATGTAATACCCAAGAAAGCACGCACTTCTCTCTGTGTCCTAGGCACACTCAATTTTGCTATTGCCTGAATTCTTTCTGGGGTCAGTTTCCTTCCCTCCTTCGATAAGAGATGACCTAGGTAGGTCACTTCTTGTCGACAATATTGCAATTTGGAAAGCGACACTTTGTGATGTAAGTCAGACAAATGACGCAACAACGACAACGTGGCTTCTTTACAGATTTCCTCAGTATCTGCGGCAGCAAGCAAATCATCGACGTACTGAATAAGGGTCGCGCCATCAGGTAAAATAATCGTATCAAGTTGTGTTTTCAAAGCTTGACTATATATCGATGGACTTTCACAGTAGCCCTGGGGAGAGCGTTTGAAGCGGAAGCTGCGACCTCCTAAACTGAAGCCGAAAATATCCCTACTTTCCTCGGCAATCGGGATGCTGAAGAACGCATTCTTCAAGTCAATCACCGAGAACCAAGTAGCGGAGGCTGGAATCATAGTCAATAGGGCAGTGATATCAGGAACAACTGGAAATTGTGGCACAACGATTTTGTTCACTTCTCTAAGATCAATTACAAATCTGTAAACAGGTGGCTGAGAAGGGTCAGTGCGTTTCAAAACAGGCAGAACAGGACTATTGCAAACATTGCCTCTTGTCTCTTCAATTACATATTTTTCAATCAAGTCATAAATGATCGCTAGTAACGCTTTTTCACCTTCACTAGAGATCTTGTATTGGGGAATACGTGGCATTTTAACATTGGCTTTTAATGTTACAACATATGGCGGTATTTCCAAAAGACCCACATCATTAGGACCAGTAGCCCAAAGAACTTCAGGAAGAGATGACAACTCTGTCGGAAGTTTATCCTTCGACAAATACATTGGGGAGACTACTTTCTTACCTAGTGTAAGTTGCACTCCTGAAGGAGAACAATACAAAGTCGCATACAATCTTTTTAAAAGATCCAATCCTAACAAGTTTTCACCACAACCTGTGGTCAGAATAAGGGGTGCTTCTAATTCACAAGATCCAACAGAAAGGGACATAGGACTAGAAATCGGGTTCCTAACCGGGGCGCCAGAAAAACCTACTGAAACATTCATTTTGCCAGACAAAGGTGCGCCAGGGAGTTTAGAGTGCATAATAGAACTCTTTGTAGCACCAGTATCCAACAGAAAAGGCTCTGACACACCTGATGTAATCACCTCAACATAAGGTCCACTCTGATCTACTGGAACTGAAACGACTCCCTCTCTTTGTCTATGGCTGTCCTAGCAATCATTACCCTCCATATTCTCATCTTCTGCATAGTAGTCATCAGCATAGTACTGAGGCGTCCTACCAGACGCGTTATTCTGCTGATCAAACCTATTCATTGAATTTTGAGGCGGAAATGAGCGCGCGTTCTGGGGGAAATTTCCACGTCCTCTACCTCTAGGCGCTTGTGGAGTACCTCGACCTCTTGCGCTAGAAACACCATTCATACGCTGTAATAAAGCAGGGCAACTACTTTTAAAATGGCCCTCTTCTTTACAATATGCACACTGATTAGGGCCCACAGGAAAACGTTGTTGAGGATATTCGGTCCTTTGCGCGTTTCTCTGAATCTGCTGAGGCTGCTGATAGTTACTCTGACCACCACGAGGCGGGTACGCCTGCTGTAAAAGAACCTTTGTCTTTAACACTTTCGTTTTCTTGTCTGCTCTATCTTTCTCATCCTTATCTCGATTTTCGTAATACTGTGACGTAGCCAATATCTGTGCTGAAGAGGAAACGGCCCAAGAACTTTCCGAATCTTTTAATTTCTTACACAACTCGGGAAGCAAATTGTGCACGAATTTGTCAACGAACAACCGTTGACCACCTTCTGTACTCATATCTTGACCACTGTGGTCGACAAACGTCTCTTCAAACCTAGTGAAGAAATCAGACACTGTTTAATCTTTCTTCTGCTTACACGCAGACAACTTGTCCCAATTCACTCGCATCGCAGGCATTAAAGTCTTCATGTAATTAACGATCCTACCAGGGAGCTCTGCTACTAAAGGCTCGGGTTTAGCACCACCAACTTGTCGGTCATCTGCAGCACTAATATTAGCCCATGTGTCACCTAACTCCTGATCATGATCCGCATGACAAATCTTTTCCCATAAAGGCTGTGGAACAACATTTCCAAACAACATGTCTATGTCGGCTAAATTCATAATGCAAGAGCCTGCAGTCTGTGTCAATTCCTTGTAATACCCTGCAGGATTTTTACGGGGATCAGGCAATGTCTGTTTAAGGGCCAAAACTTCAGCGCGTTTCCAAGGAACATGTACCCAAACACGCTGAAAGTGCGCTGGAACAGCTGGGGGAACATTATTCAGACCAGCCACTACTGCTTCCTTCCATAGTGGGGGAACCTCTCTCATGGGGTATTGTCTAATCTTCTTTTTAACAGAGGAATCAGACCCAAACAACGACCAAGAAACACCTTCACTCCTAAACGACAACAATGTCGCAACTGCTTTCTTAACATCTGAACCCACAATTGCGCCTTTCCCAAACTCGAACCGTATATGACATAACTCAGGTGGATTGGGCTCCAAATCATTCTCCTCTAAATCCTCACTCAGGAAGGTACACATTTTCTCAAAAACGTATCTCTGTTTTGGTGCTTCCCACTGATGGAAGACATCCATAACAGACTCTAGCTCATATTTCGTCGGTTCAGTAACCCATTTATGTGCCAAATAATTCAAAGTTTCCTTCTCCCTAGAATCAGGCAGTTGGCTACGAAACTGTTTACGCTCTGAGACAGGAGATACACCTGTTGCTCCAGAGAGAGGATATAGAAGGCTAGCAACAGTGCTAGTCATTCTCTGTCGAACAGAAGGAGAAGTCGATGAAAGGACAGGCGGAAAAGCAGAGTGAGGCAAGGCAGACGCAGAGGCAGTATCAGGAGGAATACCAGGAGTGGTAGTCGATATAGTTGTCAAAGTTGTAGGAAGCAAAGGCAGAGCAGATGTCAAAGTCGGTGGCCCTTGAGGAGGCTGCACCAGAAGGGTAGGAGCCAACCGAAGAGCAGCTGGTGGCTGTGGAGGAACTTGAGGCACAACAATCTGGGGTTGCACGACTAAAGGTTGCGGAGGTGCTGTAGCACTCTGCGCATAAGGGGGTGGCGAACTCAATAAATGCAACATTAGGGGGTCTTTTTCAATGTCTTTTGCTGCATCTTGCTGAAGAGGCGGCAAAACAGGGTAACATTTATCGATAACCATTTTACGTTGCCTGTGCAACTGCTCACTCATCTGTTCTTCTTCGTTATCTTTAAACTGCATAGCAGCTTGCATTATCGAGATACCCCTTTCTCTCTTATATTTCTTCGCTAATTTAATTTCCTTCTGTTTGGCTTCCTTTCGCCATAGGCGGAAAGAGTCAAACATCGCTGGCCGGGCTTTCTTCTTGAAAAGTTTAACTTCTAGATTATCTAGGATTTCCGTGTCAAAGCTACCATATTGGGGCCATTTTAAGATACCATCTTTCCTGGTGTATTTGATCCACACCTCGTTATAGGTGATGGGGCCTACGCCATGTTTCACATAAAGTTCATAAGTTGGAGTTCCAATCGGAGGAACCGGACACGAGTCCTCCAATCGGGAATCCCTATTACAACCAAGACAAAACAAATTTCCAAGTCTACTAAGACCAGGCATCTTCGCTCACTAGTCTAGCTTCAAACTTCAAGGGATTATCGAATACGATATTCTCGTGAATACACGAGTCCCTCGGCTTTGGTACTTGCAAGTTCCAAATCAAAGATCCCAGGGGAATACCCAAACTAAGGACTGGGAGACGCTCCACTTATACTTTACTGAGGTATCGATGACTTCACCAGAAGACTCGTCTATCGTTTCGCTCTACCAATCATCAAGGGTCCGAAACAGGGCGATAGTCAGGGCAGCAGTCCTTCGTAGCCGTCGGGAAGTGGAGAACCTCGCAGCAAAGACTTTCGGACCACGTCGACATGCAGGGGTCGATGAAGTGGCGGCCTTCCTCCAGAATTTTCCCACGAAGCTCCTCACGAACCTCTGGCTTGGACCGGTACCGCTGATATCGCCCCACATTGGGCGCCAACTGAAGTACTGGGTTTTTCAGAACCGGTACTGATACGGTAACCCAGCGGTGCCAGGGACAACACCCTATGACTTCGGGTCCTTCCTGTTTCAGACTACAGAAACACAGAGTCTTCTAGGTGAAATCAAAGATCGAATTTATTGGCTGCAACCAAGTAACAGGTATCCTAGAAGTACAACACGGTGTATATTCTCAGGAGACTGCTCCATCTTACAAAGCCAGCCTTCTCTTTTTATACGAAATATTATGCTTCAGGCAAACATTCCTAATTTTACAGTTGACCATTCACATATTTCCACTACAAAGAAAAAGCAGAGTCATGATGACAATCCCACATTTCAGTTTGTTCAGCCCACAATCAATTACCCGGCAAAGCCCAGTATTTTCACCAGATATCGGCGGACCCCCAATAAAAACGGGCACCTCCTCCTCGTAAAGCAAGTTATAAAGTAGAAAACAGGGACAGGTGTGTGCGAGATTAGGCATGGTTCGTGTGTGATGAAAGGTTTATGGCACGTTGTGCCTTGATACTATCTCGTTTGGCCACTGGGAGAGGAACTGACCGAACAGCTTTGGCCTGGGGCAGAGGAGTCAGCTTGCCCAGGTCGCAGAGAAGTCAGGAAAGGTGTACGTGTCCTTCAGGACCGTGTTTGGCCTTTATCATTGACCTATGTGAGGGCAACTCACAAAATGGCTGCCGTACACAAAATGGAACCCGAGGGTTCAGAACAAAAACTACGATTTCAAGGTGAAATCGTCACTCGAATGTGACGAAAATGCTTGTGCATAGTGTACTAACCATTCTCGGTCTTCTGATATCAAAATCGTCATGGTACGTTGATGTTTATAACACGGGTCCAGAATTTTCAGTACTGCATCAGAACTTTTACAGAAAGTTCTGGGGTGCATAAAATCTGTTTCCCCTAGGTGCTAAAAGTATCCACAATGTAGAGCTGTAGACTTATAGGGTGTTTTATCACGCTTCTAGGTGCATCCTTTCCCAGAGCCTGCTGTGATGTTTGAACATATACTCCCAGACAGGTTTGGCAGATGCATAGGCCTGACCCAGCAGTTGGAATGGAATGGGAGTACAAAGGGTCGCTTTAAATCAAAAGGGACTTAGAGAAGCGTAGAATGCATGGCACTTGCAAAGACATGGTTCATAGCATTGAGACAGACCATTGCATAGTACCGGGACAGACAGGAGAAGCTTTGTACTAAGACAGACATAGCACAGAGACACAGTAGGGACACTAGCAGGTAGACATAGTACTGGGACTGGAGAGTCATAGTACTGAGAACAACAGGGAGACATTGTATTGAAACAAGGGGTTCATAGTACTGAGAATAACAGGAAGAAAGTACTGAAACAGGGAGGTCATAGTACTGAGAACAACTGGGAGACATTATACTGAAACTGGCCAGTCATGGCACTGAGAACAACAGAGAGACATAGTACTGAGGCAGGGGAGTCATAGTATCAAGAACAACAAATACTGAAACTTGGGAGTTATAGTACTGAAAACAAAAGGGAGACATACTACAGAGACACAGATGAGTGGGACAATAACACTGAGACCAACAGGAAGACATAGTACAGAGAGAGACTGGGAAGAGAAGAGACATAGCACTAAAACCAACAGGGAGGCCAACGTATGATATTGATATGTCTGTCTAACAGTCACAAGTTATTGCCAGTTTTGTATTGGTGGTTATAGGCGCCCACGCGCATTTACTGGGACCAAGGAAGCTCCAGACGTGGAGATGTGATAATAAGGCTGTGAATGTGCAATAGAGAATCAAAAGGACTTAGAATGTATTTATTTTGCTTTTCATGTGCCTGTAGTCTGTGTTCTGTACATTCATTTTTCCCTCGGGTTTAGGTAGCGTCACTGATACGAATAAACATTTTTGCAAGGCTGAGGACAGCATTTAAAATATATATTTTGGATACCATAGGCAAGCAATTCTACCACCTTTCTGGTTGGTGTCTTAAATGTATTCTATCACACTGTTGCCATTATGGGCTTTATGACAGATGTTTTACACTGCTGTAAATCCAGGGTAAACCATTTTGGTGGTACAAATACAGGATGAATCGATTTGTTCTATTAATGCCACTTGTGCGTTACGTGCTCCAAACTAAACCTTTACCCTACAGCACAAAACAGAGCAAACTGGTATGACGCTCTTTTTGCTCCATTGACATAACACAAAACCTAGAAACCAAACGTTCTCCCCTGTTCAAATACAAATGATGCCGTTGAATAGGAGGCAAAATCAGTTGGTTTTATTAAAGTCACCCGAAATTACTTAAATCAGTGTGTTCCATATTTTAAAATAAGAATGTTATTCAGATTTCAGGAGTTATTGTTAAATTGTTTCTCGCGCATTTTAAATAACTTCTTGGCAGGAATGTCTCAAGCTTTTATGGGACCTGGGCATAACATTTAGTGGGCCCTTGTGACCATTTGGCACCGCAAGTTTAACAAAGAATCTTAACTATGTCCCAATACTACTTCAGTTCTACCCGCATCCTTCACATAGGCGCACGGTCCCTTTCCTACGTTAATTTTCTCTCTCGGTGCACACTCACCTCTCCCCTACACCTCTCTCGCGGTACCCTTTTTTTTTTCATGCTTACATGCCCGCGCATGCAGGG
Source organism: Lissotriton helveticus (assembly GCF_964261635.1). NCBI lineage: Eukaryota > Metazoa > Chordata > Amphibia > Caudata > Salamandridae > Lissotriton > Lissotriton helveticus. The sequence continues at coordinate 1,956,996,784 of NC_136067.1, forward strand.
AATATTGCACAATGTGATCAGCAGCCCTGTGACGTGTATATTTCTCACAGTGACATCTTACCTCTCCTGTAGACTCCACAGTGGTGGTGACAGGGCCCCTACCATAGGGGTTCTGCAAATCGCCCAGCACTACCCTGTCAAGACTGTCTCCAATCAGTAAATAGAGTGTGGTGGAGGCGCGTGTCGCAGGACCACAGCGCGGGGGCTGGCCACAAATTATGCCCAGGGCTGTCATTGGTTGCGCTTTCGCGTGCTACAAGATTGACGGCCCTGGGACCCACATACACGGCACGCTGCACACAACACCACCACCACTGCTAGGATTTGGGTGTGTGGCGTGCACTGCAGCATTTGCAAGCAGGTGCCCTTGCACGGTGCACTCACATAACTGCACATGACATGTGCACTGTGCTGCTGCCCGGAAAATAGTGCCACCTGGGGCGGACTGCCCCTACTGCCCCCCACCCCCGGATCTACCCCACTGTCCAACCAGGCCCGCAAATGGCAGAGGTCTGTCGTTCCAGTTGCGTGCCCAGTGTTTTGTAGCTGTCGCTGGGGAATGCCCAGATGTGCTCCCCAACCTCTGGTGTTGACTAGAGCCCAGCACAAAGGCACACAAAACGTTTAAGAGCATAAAAATGCCCACTTTCTGGTAGTGGCATTTCTAGGAGAATCAGGACAAAGCCGCCTTTACTACTGGAAAGGGGTTGTCACTGCGAATTCAATGGTAGGAAACATCATAAGGCTGCTCCACTGCAAGACACTATAGTAGCTTGAGGTAATTCCAACCATTTCCCCATGTTAGTCTATGGGAAGAGCAACCCTCATAGGTAGTGAAGACACACGTATTCCTCAATACCTGGGCAGGGGACATGCAGATGTACCTGCCCTGCCTTTCACCTACCACTAGCTTCCCCCCTTAAGACGTACCTTTGGCGTACTCAGTGGTGGGTTTTTATTTTTTTTACTGAGTTTTATATAGCGCGAACTAGTACCGGTATCGGGTATCAGGGCACTTTACATAGCACCAGTTGCTTTACATGAGGACAGATTCATCATTTGTGTTAGGCATGGGGAGATTAAGTGATTAGCCCAGAGTCACAGGATGTTCAGCATCATTGCCAAGACTCTAACCCAGTTCCCTAGATCCGTGGTCGTTCGCCCTAGCCGTTAGGCCAACTTCTCTCCCCAAAGTGAAAAGTCCCCTCAAGATGGCAAGTGATTTAAACAGGCCCGTCGCAATGGCGCACGCACAGACCTGCATTGGCAGGTTGGACACATGCTTAGAAACACCATTGGTGCAAAGCACACACCAGCCTGAAATGGCAGGCCGGACACATATTCAGAAGCACCATCGGTGCAAAGCGCACACGAGCCTGCAATGGCTGGCTGGACACATGTTTACAAACACCATTGGTGCAGGTGTGCACTTAGGCCTGCAATGGCAGGCCGGACACATATTTAGATACACCATTGGTGCAAAGCACATGCCAGCCTGCAATGGCAGGCTGGACACGTGTTTAGAAACACCGACCGGTATTTAGCTACCTACATATGGCCCTTGGTCATTTAGATTTGGGGGTGTGAGCTTTAGATTTCCCAACAATCGTGCTAGCACACATCATAAAAATGCATTATATGACAAACGGGGTGCACAAGAGGGGATTAAAGGGAGTGGAATGCAGATTGGTAGGGGTACTGTGTGAGATAAAACACATTATTTGGTGGAAAAAAACATTTTTTGAAGTCTTTACAAACAGAGAGAGAGACAGTGTACTGTGTGTGCGTTTTTGTCTCTGTGTATATAAGTTCCTGGTGAAATATAGCAGACACCTCACCATACCGACTGAAAGCACCTGTACCCAACAGAGAGAGAGACAGTGTACTGTGTGTGCGTTTTTGTCTCTGTGTATATAAGTTCCTGGTGAAATATAGCAGACACCTCACCATACCGACTGAAAGCACCTGTACCCAACTATTTATTACAACATACATTTATTGGGGGGGTGTAATACCCCAAATACCCCCCTGTAGTGACAATGCCACCGGGCCCATTCACGTACGCCTCACATACATGCACGCACCCCGAGGGCGGGCTCGCCCGAGGGTTTAAATAAAGGGGCTCAGGACCGCTCGGGTCTTGGTCCAGTAACAATATATCAGTGTGTATGTCTCTTATTGCTGCAGCCCAAAGCCTGTGGCCTAACCCCACGCAGCGAGGGTCCTATCAGGACTCCACATTGGCGACGAGGCGGGTCCCACCCACGCCTCGTGTGTACCTCACCTGAAGTGTTCCCCGGTGCCTCGTGGTCGCGGCCGTCTGCCGCCGCTTAAGGTCTTGAAGGGTGTGTGCGGACCACGCAGCCAGTGCAGCATGTGCATCCTCAGCGGGTGCCCACCCCGCTATATGTCACAGCCGGCCTACCGTCATCGGCGCGAGGAGCAGCACCACAGGTGAGGCCGAACCCGCCCGCCTGCAGAGATGGCCAACCCAATCTAGAGGATCCACGAGACCTCCCCAGAGAAGTACATGCGGAAACTTTGGTTAGGATCACCCTCCGGCATGGAGCTGCTTTGCGAGGGAAAAAACATGCTCTTAGAGCGGAAAACTCAAACATTTTGCTACGGTCTGTAGGAGTGGAAAAGGAAGAAGCAACGCTCCTGGCACATGTGGACTCTGGACGGCGGTGAGACAACTGACGCTGGAAAACCTGGCGGCGCAAGTAGACAACACCCCACCAGGATTTGGCCTAGGAACCGAAGAGGATGACGTGTTCTTTGTGTCGGTTGTCGGCCGGGAAGGAACAAAGCGCCGGCCACCGCCCATGTGCACCATCACCGTGGCTGGTTCTCCCGTGAGTGCCCTCATAGACACCGGAGCGTCAGTAAATGTGATGGACAGCAACCAGTATGGGAGATTATCGCCATGCCCGCCACTCCCCCCGTCCAAGGCAAGGATATACACGTACGATGGAAATGAGCCACTTCCCTTGAGGAGTCATGGAGGTCGAGGTTGCCAACGAGGGCCATCGTCTCAACACAAAGTTCCACGTCACAGAAGGAAAATGAGGCACCCTCCTCAGTTGCCACACGGCGGAGGACCTGGTGTTAGTGTTCTTTGCGAACCAGGTGCATGATCTAGATGCCCAAGAGATGCTCAGAGACTTCCCCATGCTGTTTGAGGACCTTGGTCGCCTGAAAGGGAAAACGTTCAAGCTGCACATTGATTCAACAGTCCGGCCCATGGCCCTGAGGCATCGGTGGGTGCCATTTCACTGGTGGCCGCAAGTGGAGGAAGAGTTGAAAAAGTTAGAAGATTTGGGTGTGATAGAGAAGGTGTCAGGCCCCACACCCTGGGTGTCGCCTCTAGTTGTGGCCCCGAAACAAAAACAGCCAGAAGCCATTCAATTCTGCGTCCATATGCGCCTACCAAACTAAGCCGTGAAGACAGAACGTCACCTCACACCCACCATTGATGACATTGTGGCCAACATGAACGGTGCCAGGTGGTTGACCAAGCACAACCTCAATGCCAGCTATCATCAGCTAGAGCTCCACCCTGACAGTAGGAACATCACAACATTCTCCACTCATGTGGGACTGCGTCGCTACAAGAGGCTGTGTTTCGGCATCTCTTCGGCCGTGCAGGTGTTTCAGAATGCGATAAGGGAGACTCTCACCGGACTGCAGGGTGTAATAAATTTGAGCAATGACATTCTCGGATTCTCCAAGACACTAGAGGAGCACCAGGTACATCTCCGGGCAACCCTTCAACAGCTAGCGGATAACTGACTCACCCTGCACCGAGCCAAATGCTCGTTCTACCAGGAGTCGGTGCACTTCTTCGGATATATCTTCTGCAGGGAAGGGCTGCGTGTTGACCCGAAGAAGGCGGCGGCCATACGATCTGCCCTCAGACCCACGTCAGCCACTGAAGTCCGGAGCTTCCTTGGAATGGCCACGTACTGTGGCCGGTTCATTCCCAACCTGGTGTCCCAGTCTGAGCCACTCCGTACCCTCACAAAGTCTGGTGAAGCGTGGGTCGGGTCCGCAAAGGATGATCTGGCATTCCATGCCATCAAGGAAACCCTCATTGATGACAAAGTCATAGCATACTTTCGCCCACATTGGCACACTAAAGAAGTGGTGGATGCAAGCCCCGTAGGACTGGGCGCGGTCCTGATGCAGGAGACAGAGTCCAAGGAGTTGGTCTGGAGAAATGCGATATGCCCAGATAGATCGCGAGGCCCTTGCCATCAAATGGGCGTGCCAGCACTTCCATTTCTACTTGTATGGACCCAAATCCTGAGTGGGCATGGACCACAAGCGTCTCATTCCCCTGTTTGCTGGCACATCTCGGCTCGCTCCTCCCCAGATCAAGAGGTGGGCAGTTCAGCTACAGGCCTACCATTTTGAAGTAGTCTCCCGTCCTGGGGTCAACAACCTTCACGACTTCCTGTGGTGGCACCCCGGCCCGCCAATGCCGTCCAAGACTCTGTCCAATGAGGACTACACCAAAGAGTTTGTCCTGATGGTCTCTGTCGAAGCATGCCCAGTCGCCCTCACGCTGGAGGACATCGGAAAGGCAACTGAATCTGATGAGTGCCTCGTCAAGGTCAAGACCACGTTAGCCAACAGGAACTGGCGTCACTTTCTCGATGGCATGAGCTCACTGACCAAGGACGAAAGGTTGTTCCGACAACAAGTGTGGAAGGCCCAGAGCGAACTCAGAGAGGGCCTTCATGGGGTCGTACTGCGTGGAAACACCCTTGTGATTCCGAAGATTCTTCAAGAGGAAGTGGTCCATCTGGCGCACCAAAGACATCAAGGGGTATCAAAGACCAAGGCCAGGCTGAGAAATAAAGTCTGGTTCCCGGGGATGGATGCCATGGTCGAGGAAGTCGTCCGCACATGCCACGCCTGCAACATCGCGGGTGGTAATCCTGCACCCCACCCGGTGATTACGGAAGATCCATGCCTGGGCACCGGAAAATCATGCTACATTGGTCCCAGGCAAACAGAGAGGTGGAACGGTTCATGCGAAAAATGAACCGGACTCTCAGAATTGGAATGGAGAAAGGAGAGGACGCCGATCAGTGCCTCCAGCAATTTCTCAGTGCCTATCGCCAAACCCTACACTGCACCACCCAGTTCGCGACGGCTCACCTAGTATTTCGAAAGGCACCATGAGACAGCGTTCCCGCGGACCCCTCGTGGAGTCCCCCAGCATTGGATCAGGGGGTTGCCCAGGCCCGAAGAAGAGCATCCAATGACAAGGCAAGCCAAGCTCGTAGGGCGCGGCCGATGAACATTCACGTTGGGGATAGAGTCGTTGTGAAGGACCGCCACCCCGGCTGGAAGTATCTCGCTCCCCATATGAGCCCGAAGTGTGGGAGGTCATCAATGTGCACGGCACCATGGTATCTGCCATGCGAGGGACTCGCGTAGTCACAAGGAATACCTTGTGGTTCAAGAAAGTTGTGAGCGGGCCACCACCCACGGACCAAGCCATGGAAGACCTGGAGGAGGGGAAGGGGTAGTCGCCACGGACACCCCTCTTGGCAGCACGGAACCAATGCAATACCAAGCAGGAAGAGAATCGGGGGCGGCTGAAGAGCAGCAGAATTCAGGAGCCGTGTCCTCCAAGCCAGAGAGAGACACGGAGTGGTCTGAGGATGAGAATAACTTCCGAAGCCAGAGCTATGGTCTCCGGCCGAACCCAACCCCCCAGCCAGAGACTGAGAGACTTTGCCTGGTGCACGAAGAAAGACTGAACAAAACACCAAAAGGGTCTCTGTATCTAAAAGATTGGAGGGATATAGTGATGGTGCCACCTGGCCCGTTCACGTATGCCTCGCACGCACGCACGCACCCCAGGGCGGGCTCGCTTGAGGGTTTAAATAAAGGGGATTAGGACCGCTCGGGGTCTTGGCCCAGTAACAATATACCAGTGTGTATGCCTCTAATTGGTGCAGCCCAAAGCCTGAGGGCTAACCCCGCGCAGCGAGGGTCCTGTCAGGTCAGGACTCCACCTCCCCTGTCCACCATGAAGCTACGCCCCTGGCACTTTCACACTGAATTTTACAGTGGGAAAGTCACCCGGGCACTAAGGCCACCGCAAGAGAATCAGCAAAACCCGAGAGGAGATTGCAAAACGTTTGGGGAAACGCTACCTGAAGGGTTCAGGTCTGACACCAAGTGTGTCACCGGATTTTCTGTAACCCTTACCGCATTGTTTGCACAGCCTGGTTCACAGCATACTGCAAGATAACGTGCCCAGAATCCACGCCCAGCGCTTGGCACCCTACACGTCCCCGGCCTGGCCGAAGTAGTGGAAAAAATGAATATAAAGTGAAACGTGCCTGATAAGAACATTTCGGTGCGGTTTTCCAGGGACACGGTGCCCACACGGGATTAGAAGGGATTAAGTATATTATTCTGAATGGAAAAAACACTATATTTAAGTGTTATTAAAACGATTGTCATCCAGATCAGAGTCGGCCGATTTAACGTGAAGCATGGCGCGTCGTTCACGCGCGCCGGGTCACGTGCGTCCGCCACTGCTGCAGTCTCAGCCCCTCCCGGGGCACGTCGGGGCCGCACGCGCTCTCACAAGGATAACTGTTTGCGTCCCGTGCCAAAGGCTGCGAGGCGGATTTATGTGCACGGTAATGATGACGCTGCCCCGGTTCACCGCTCTCTTTTTGTTATTTATGGAAAAGGCCACGTTTTTCCACTCGGAGGACGCTGCTATTTAAGCTGTCTCCATATATGCACAGGCTATTTCTCTCCGCTGTCAGCGCCGTCTCTCTCCAGGGAGAAGACAAAACAGAGCCCCCTCCTCGACCCCTGCACCAGTGGGGCCCGAAAACAACACCTGCACGAGGAGAAGCAGGCCACCGACACCCCAACCCCCAACAGGCTGCAACAGACCAGCATTCCTTCTTTAGCACAAAGCGTAACAAAAATGGAACATCCCAAAACAAGCTAAGCCTTTTGACTCATCAAAATATATTGGGGCTTATGTACAAGCCCCTTGTGCCTCACTTATAAGATGGGAAAAGTGACGTACGCCGCGGCGCAAGGGGCTTGTAAATAAGCCCCATTGAGTGCAAATTATGGTTGACCTTTTGAATGACCTATTCAAAAGTAGGTAGCACGTCTGGCTTGCAAGTAATTAAAACTTCAGATTTTGACAGAGTAGAGAGGGCGTCTGTTCAGTAACAGAATCCATAACGTGCTGCCACCGTTCTAGCGCTAAGAAGCCACAAGAAGCATACCAGAGTGGGGGCAGTGAGGCACGCACACCTTTAAAGAAGCAAATAAGAGTTGCCGGTGCCTCCAATCAGGAGCGTGTACCAAGGCACACATTTGCTGGCAAGCATTTGTGATGCTCGGTTTTTACATTGCAAATGCAAACAAAACTGCACAGCAAAAGTTCTGCACAGCCTGCACCAGTATGCACTTGAAAACATAGGGCCACCTAGTTTCACGACACCACGGGCCATGTTAGTGATCGCTTGCATTGTCCCTATCTGGGTTGCGGCACACTCTTGATTGTGTCTGCCCGGGTCAAACTGTGCACCAGATCCCAGATGGAGAGGTGCTTCTTACTTATGTAAAACTATCCATGCCTCCTGTTTACTGGGTTTCTTACATGCCGCAGAGTCCCTGGTGTTCTGGACAGATGTGGTAAACAAACCCATGGTACTAATTGGAGCATCACTAAGGGCCCTATTTATGGCCCGGTTTGAGTCGCTGTTGCACCATGCAACGTGCTGCAAGAATGACGCAAACATAAGTCATATTTTTGAAGCCACTTTGCATGGCTTTGAATGGCTTCAAAAATCTGGAGTAATGCTATGCAGCGCAAATCGATGCGTTGTATTACTCTGCGCAAGCAAGGCGTTCCAGTGGCGTTGCATGAGTGCGCCCAAATAACTCTCATGGTTTTTAAGGCATTTCCAAATCTACCTAACGTGGTAAACCTGGGAATGCACCAAAAAGATACGACTCCCCATGGGAGGCATAACAGGGAGAAATATGTTTATTTGTCCTAGGGGACTATGTCTTCCTAGTTGCGGACTGGTTCATTTAAACTCGCTCTGCCCGGGACGGTGCTTGTCAGGTTTGTGGAGGTTTTGCATGCGCAGTGATTCCCACGGGAGAACCCAAACTTGCCTCATCAACGCTAAGGACCGCATAAGATTGCTGCCCCCAGAGCTCTGATCCACTGGGGGGGCCGCGCGCTCCTTGACTCCTCCTGGGGGAGCTAACTGGGAACCCTTTCATCGTTTTTTTAATGACTGTTGGCCCACAAAATATCTGCCAGAGAGTGCCATATTATCTCCCACACCAACGATACTGGGAAAAAGACAGTACCAGTAGGAGCCCTTGGCACACATGAGCTTTTGGGTGCATTTTGATTAATGATTGATCTTGCCTGGGAACTGGATTCATGTTTCTTGATTATTGATCTTGCCTGGGAACTGGGTGCGTTTTGATTTGATGATTGACCTTGCCTGATGCTACTGAAGGTAGATGGTGAATCCTTACCGATTTTTGGGATCTTGCATAATTTTTAGAGAAAGATACTCACATTTTTATATAAAACTAGTGTAGTGTCTTTTCCTTGTGTGCGTGTTTTTACTGGGAACTGTTGGTGTGTAGCACAAATACTTTACACATTGCCTCTGAAGTTACGCGTTTGCTGCTCTGCGCCAAGCTACCAGGTCGGAAGCGGTGGTCCCTACTTGGACTAGGGTGCATACCCCTGCCAACTAGAGACCCCGGTTCTAACAGTGCCTCCACCTGTTCTGCCTCTCTTTCATGCTGGCAGTTTCTGCCCTTCCTCAGTCTCACACCTGTCCGCTCCCAGGTTTGGGTTCTTCCGTCTCGCCTGCAGTGCCTCTGTTTCAATGTCCTTTTCTTCTTTCCGGTCCTTCCCTTTGGGATGGAGTCATCCCCCATGGTGTTTCCCTTGCTTGAGCTCTGTTAAGGGGTGTTTTGCATTCTGTAGGGTCCTGATCTTTCCTTCTCTTGATGGCTGCGGGGTCGTGATTCCCCTGTCTGGGGTACTGTCCTCTTAATCAGCCCTCCTCCCTGTGGGGTGGGGATGTGCCTGTCTCCCCTTGTTGACTGTCTTTTCTGGCTTTGTTTCCGTTGTCTCAGGAATGCATGCCTCAAATCCAGAGTCTCTTTGTTCCCACGGGGATCACCTGCAGGTGTTGGCTGTTTTTTTTGTTGGTTTTGTTTTGCATTGGAGTCGGGTCTGGTGGCTTGGTGGACTGATGTGTACATTGTAGGGGCATGTGTTTGACCTCTTGAGCACTGGTTTCGATCACAGAGGGTTCACTCAGCCTTTCATCCTCCTGAGGTCGATACTTGTGTTTCTGCCCCGAGATGCATATGGGTGCTCTTTCAAACAGGAGGAGGGTGGGCGCCCACTGCCTCACACCCAAGCACTCAGTTTGCCCCCATGCATCATATTAAATGCACTGCATGATAACACTTACTTCAGTGTCAGGCTTTAGTTTTTCACCCTTGTTGGTGCAGCCAGTGCTGTGTATCTCTAGATACGTGTTTCAGGATAGTTGTCCTTCTTCAGTAGAGAGCAACACCTTCTTTTTGGGGGTGCTGGAAATGCTGTCCAAAGTCTTCTCAGGTCTCTGTACCACTCGCTGGGCGCAAGTGCATCAACCAGAGCTCGTCGGCTCATTAACTCAACGGAGCCATTTCAAACAGGAGGAGGATGGGCGCACACTGCCTCACATCCCAACATATGGGTGCCCGTGCGCTGTGCGTTTGCACATATGTTCCTGGGGTGCCGCCATGGGGGTGTCCACTGCTCAGAGGTGGCTGTGATGTGTGTCAGCGCTTTTTTTTACACTTTATTGGGCTGGGTGGCGGCAGTTTCCTGCATATGATGGGGTGCCTCTACCTGTTGGCCTGCTTGTCGGCTCTTTCGGCGGGGAGGGTGTGCCCATTCCCTGCTACTCAGTCTGGGTGGACTTGCCTCAGGGTCGTTTCCCTTCTCCTGTCTCTCCGCCGTCAGTCTTCCGGGCTGTCTGTCTGGACCCTCTGTTGCCCTTTGATACAGTGGCGTAACACAGGACCCCGCAGCCCCGTGGTGAGGGGGCCCCCCCTCAGCACAATACTTTGCCCGGAGAGCTGCTGACTGAGTCTGGAGGGAGTCCCTCCATAAACCTTGCTGGGGGGCCCACTCAAGTTTCGTTATGCTAGTGCTGTGATGGTGTTTTCTTTCATCTGTGGAGGTGTGTCTGGCTTGGTAGCCTGTCTGTCCTATCTTGTTTTGTTCTCCCTTGCCTGACTTGGTTCGCTGCCGAGGGATTCCCCTTCTTGCCCTCTTTTGGTTGTCTGGACCCTCCTTGATTACTTCGACTGTAGTTCTTCTGGCTGTTCTCTGGCGCTGGGGCCTCTTTTCTTGTTTTCCGCCCTTCCTTTTTTTCCTTCGGTTGGTTCTGTGGGGTGTTCGGGACTGCGTGGTGGTTCTGTTGCTTACCCTATTTGGGTCTGGGCGCCCTGGGCTCCCTTGTTCTCTCCGTCGGGCTCTGTTGGGGTTTGCCATTCCATCTGTTGCCTCTGTGGCTGCTGCTCTGTCAACTGGGCTTGCTTCTCTGACTGAGGCTTGTGGTTTGTCTCTTGTTAGCCAGTGCGTCTTGGACTCTGGATGTTCTTTGGCTGTTGGAGCGCTACTCTGGCATTCATGGCTGTCCTCTACTTTTGTGGCTTTTTTCCGTCCTTGGCAATCTCTTTCCGTCTGGTGTAGGGTTGAGGGATTTTCTTCTTCCTCTTGGTTCCTCAGGTGGTTTCTTTCAGGACATTTTTCAGTTGGTTTTGTCTATCTCTGCCCTCTGTGGTGTGTATGTGGCAATCCAGCTTTTCATGGGGCTGGTGTTTGTCTGTGGCCCTCTGGCATCTCGCGTACAGTGGGGTTTTCTTATTTGGTGTCCTGTTGTTTCATACCATTGCGGCTTTGAGGCTTGCCTCTGGGTGGTCTTCCAGGATGTTCCGCTTGGCACTTTTGGGGTCGGTCGCCTTCAGGCTTCTTTTGGCTGCAGCTGCACTGGTGGCCTTTATTTCACAGAGATGGGTTTGGGGAGTTGGGACATTGTTTGCCCTCCCCTCCCTGGCTTTTTTTTCTTCCGACTGCTGTGGTGCCTTTTCTGCTTCAGGCTTTTTTCGCTACCAGTAGTGTCCTCTTTGCCTTTGGACCCTGGCGTCGTTTTGCCTTCCTGTTGTCTGCTCCTTGGTTTCTTCTCTGACTGTGCTTCATTTTCTACTTCTATCTTTGCGACACAATGCTGTGTTTCGCGGGTTTGGGATTCTCGCCGGTAAGCTGAAGGTTCCATGCCTTCCTTGTCCCTTTGGCTGCATCCTTGGCTAGCCTTCGTGTTCTGGGGTTTTTCCCTGAGTGGTCTCCGGGGGTATTGTGGCCTCCTGGGATGCGTATTCTGAGGCTTTCTTTCATTGCATTGGCATAGCAGCTGCTTGGGTGCTGCCGCTCGCGATTTCCTCTGGATAGTGGTGTGCCCTCTGTTTTTTGTTCTCTGCTGTTTTGTGTCCTGCACTTTCATCTTCTTGGCACCTTGTTTGATGTCCCTTGTTTTGCTTTTTCATAGTCTTGGCCGAAATCAGTTTCTTGGCTTGGGTACATACTCATACGTAAGAACTGTGAGAGGAAGACGGACGAGGAGGCAATGCCTGGTTACTTACGGGTAATATTCATTACTCCAAGTCCATGTCTTCCTCATCTCAGTCCTGAGTTCCCCCACACCTCTCCCTGTTGTTCAACTGATTTCTTTCTGTGCTTTGTTATTTCAGGAAGTCCTTCCCAGGAAGTGATATACTTATACCCTTTGGTATGGGGGCCATCTTGGATTGGGAAGGAAAAATCAAGTTTGGTGATTAGGTTCTGCACGAATGGAGGTAAACTCACATGTAAGGCTGTGAGAGGAAAACGGACGAGGAGGTAATGCACCATATTGGATAAATAAGACACATTCCTGCCTTTTCTTTGTGATGCATGGCAATGCAGCAAGGTACCTTGCCACTGAGTATTGCGCATAAATGTCCTGTTCATGGTTCTAGAAAGCGTGCACCATGGTTCTAGAAAGCGTTACCCATGGAGCGAGCCAGAGGATAATTTAGATTTTTGGTCTGCGCACACACAACAAGTACACGGTGATGCTGGAAAACCTTTCAGAGTGGGGTGCTGCCATCAGTGTTACGTAACTGAACTCATGAGAATTGTGAACATTTCCGGGGCACATTTACTAATATATTACACAAACAAGGGCAGCAAGTAAAGTTGCTGAGCTGCGTTGAGTGAAAAGAAAAGATCAGAAATGCTCCATATTTACAAAGATATGGAGCATTTATATTGAAATGGCCTCTGAATTAGCACAGCCATGTAATTTTACGATAAAACTCTACAGCGGACAGATGATGATCTGTGAATATTGATTTAAGTGAATATTCATCAGTTGCACATTATAAAGTAAAGTGTTGTGATTTAATTTAGTACAATTAAAATATTTGTTTCAATCACACTTCAGAATTACAAAAGAAAGTTCTTCAGTTGTGTTTTCGTAACTGCTGAAATATTTTGAAATATTTGTACAGTTCAGGTTTTGTTGTGTTAGAAAACAAATTAACATCCTGCAGCCTTTCCTTTCATATTCATCAAGATTGTCACATAGTTCACATTACAAAACCCTCTCACTTTGCAGTCAGAGAAAGAAAAGTAAACACCAATCTCCATGTTAAAAGAATAATCAGCAATTTGTCAGAAGACATAACCTAACATTTAACCTCTGTGACATAATAAAAAGAAAATATAAAGGCATCTTTATTGCTCTTCAACGTCTGAACTCCAGCATGGTTATTTGGGGGCGCTGCAGCACCCCTACTACCAGTACCTATGCTATCACAAGTTTGCTGAGGGCCCCTGTAGAAGTGGATTGAGACCCAGATCATGGTTGTGAGGCCTGGAGTTGCACACCAAGAACATCACTGCTTCTCTGAGCATGTCATACTATCACCATACTGGTCGGTGGAGGACTGATAATGATGGCAGCGACTGATTATCTCTGCAAGACTGACCTTTCTATATGTTCCCTGCATAGAACGAGGTACCTACTAGCCTCTCCCATTTAAAATGTTCTGCCAGTCTCCTGCAGCTGGATCCTTCATTTTATCCTTATACAACATGATGCTCCATGTAAACTTACATGATGCATGGAAAGTAGGATGGGTGTGGAGCATATGTCCTGTGTCTGGCTGTCACAGCAGTAGCGTAACATAAGGCCCTGCAGCCCCAGTGGTGGGAGGGGCCCAGGCTCCATGTACTTTGCACGGGGCCCCCTCAAATTTCATTATGCCACTGTGTCACAGCCCAGGAATCCATCCTGTGTGTGGCTGGTACACAACATGGATATTGGAGTGCTTGGCAGAAGTATGAATTGCAAGACTTCTCCATAGCATCTCTGAGTGCCTCTGAAGTTGACCTTACTTTAGGGTGTGTAGAAATGGAGGCAAATCCTCCCCCCCAAAGTATAGAAACAGTCCATGCCCTCTCACCACTCCATTCTTCTCCGGAGGTGTTACCCTCAGCAGGCATGCAGGTAGCTAATTGAGGTTGTCATTCCTTCTTTAGTGTCTTTGTTTTTGTTCTCCCTGACATAGAGCTCCCAACCCACCCAGCCTTTCCGCTGACACTAAGGACAAAGCCTGAAGCTTGACCGGTCTGCGAAGAATAAACAAAAAGCCAGAAAGCACCAGACACCAGTCCCAGAGCTGGGCCTGTGGAATCCACACTCTCTGCAGAGTGAGTATTTTTATGGGGCAGACACCCCCAGTTCGTGTGCCAGGATTTGTCAATGGCCAGCGCCTGGAGTCTCACAATGGTGGAGACCAATGAGGACGTCTGAGCTCCAGGGTGGGGGCTCTCTGCAGTCGGGGGCCTCATACACTGTCAGTGCGCCTCTTCTAAGAACCATGGGGTTGGAAAACCTTCAAGCAAGAGGAACCTCTCTTTGATAATCAGTGGAACTTTATAAGCTTTGAAATGTTATTTGACAAAACACCATCCAACGGCGAAACACTTGGGGTTTCTGCACCACACACTGAACCCCTGTCAATGGTGTGTGAACCCTGCTGAGCCTTAATGTAAAGAAAGGAAGGCCTGGAAGCTTAAACCAGCTATAGACACACCCATTCCTAATAAGACCAGCTGCTATGCATCTATCTTGTATGTATGGGTGCTTGTAGAGCACACATCTAAGCAGACAGCCGTGGAGCACAAATGTCCTAATCCTTGCTTCATGAGGTGTCTTCACCCCAGACACCCTGCTGCATACCTAAAAACAAAAATATGAGGGGCATATTACCAAGGGCGGCGATAGGCAATTATCGCCGGTTAAGCGGCCGTTTTCGGCCTCTAAGCGGCGATAATTCTATCGCTCTATTAGCAAGCTGTCGCTAACTGATGTTAGCGACAGCCTTTAGGCGATAGCGAACGGTTTGGGGCCCGTTTTGCATGTTAGCGATATTTATCGCTAATGACATGCAAAGTGGGCGTACCCAACCAGTTAGCGACTGAAAGGAGTCGCTAACGTCGCTATCGCCTATTAGCAAGGCAGACGTAGCGATGGAAATATTCCCGCTATCGCCAAAATCCAACGCCTGCTCAGACCAGTTCTTAGCCATGTTATCCAATGGGAGGTGGATAACATGGCTAAGAGCATTTCGTCGCTAATGCGTGAATATCACTGTATTCTCAGCGATATTCACGCATTTCGCCGCTATCGCTGGATAATTTAGCACAATGGAGAAAAACGTTGCTAATAGCATGTTTTCTCCGCTAACATATCCAGCGATAGGCAGCGCTAAAAAAATCGTCGCTAAGCCTATTTAGCGATAATTATCGCTACTTGTTGGTAATATGCCCCTTAGTCAGCAAAATAAATACGTTCAAAAATACGTGAAGCATATGAGCCTCCAAAAAACGGGTGTTTAGTTTAAAGTCATAAAGGTTTATTAAAAGGTAAATGTTTATGGAAATCAAAAATCAATCAGGTTAAGGGCAAATCATAATTAGAATGTGTTTTCTCGGTTATTATGCAGTTAATATAGAAATCAAAATCATTAAAGTCTATTAGATCAGAGGACAAGCTACTTACTTTAAGGATGCCTCAAAAGAAAAGTCTAAAACCTGCTCCTTCTCTGGAACAGGTCTGAATCACTACCGGGCTTATTACAAGGCCCGTGTGCCACCTTTACGTCACTTTTCCCATGTTAAAAATGACGCAAAAGTGATGCAAGAGGCTTGTAAATCTGCCTCTACAAGTCGAACTTACATCTGAATCAGTCTAAAGTCTGAAGCAACCTGAATCAGTTCAGCGCTGCACTATATTAAAGTCACATTTCCAGCATTTCACACGCTTTCATTTGTTCTCAGGAAAGCTGTCCGATCAGGTTCAAACAATACGATACAATTGCGCACGCAACAGATTCTTAAGGCTGTCTCAATAGCAATCTTCCGTCCTTCGACCTTGCAGTATCCCTAACGGGATAAAATGTATAAACTCGTCACCCTGCAGGTGTTTTCTTGAATTTGTTACTCATTATAGCATTCCACAATGATTACAAGGGGGGAAAAAAGTATTTCTTCTCCTGAGAAAATAAGGGAAGAAACTTCAGCCCAATTCACAAAGGTCAACTGAGACGAAAGTCTAACTTTAGGACTTTCGGTATTCACAAAGGGTGTTTACAAGTAGTAAAGTTAGTCTTTTGTCTCAGCTAAACTTAAGTTTTGGTCTCAGTTGAACTTAGGACTAGAACTTAAGTTTAACTGAGACAAAAGTCTAATGTTGCTACTCGTAAATGACCTTTGTGAATACCGAGAGTCGTAAAGTTAAACTTTTGTCGCAGTTTATCTATGTAACTCAGGCTCGTTGTGTTTTGCCTACAAATAAATCACTCATGTGTAATGAAGCAAGATGGCAACCAGTGTTAGCCATTTTAAATTGGAGCCCCTCCTCGCTTCTCTTCTCTTCTCTTCTCTTCTCTTCTCTTCTCTTCTCTTCTCTTCTCACTTCTCTTCTCTTCTCTTCTCTTCTCTTCTCACTTCTCTCTTCTCTTCTCTCTTCTCTTCTCTTTTCACTTCTCTTCTCACTTCTCTTCTCACTTCTCTTCTCACTTCTCTTCTCTGCTCACTTCTCTTTTCTCTTCTCTCTTCTCTTCTCTTCTCTTCTCTTCTCACTTCTCTTGTCTTCTCACTTCTCTTCTCTTCTCACTTCTCACTTCTCTTCTCACTTCTCTTTTCTCTTCTCTCTTCTCTTCTCTCTTCTCTTCTCTTCTCTTCTCTTCTCTTCTCACTTCTCGTCTCTTCTCACTTCTCTTCTCTTCTCTTCTCACTTCTCTTCTCTTCTCACTTCTCTTCTCTTCTCACTTCTCTTCTCTTCTCACTTCTCTTCTCACTTCTCTTCTCACTTCTCTTTTCTTGTCTCTTCTTTTTTCTCTTCTCTTCTTTTTTCTGGTCTCTTCTCTTTTCTCTTCTCTTCTTTTTTCTGGTCTCTTCTCTTTTCTCTTTTCTCTTGTCTTCTCTTTTCTCTTGTCTTCTCTTTTCTCTTGTGTTCTCTTTTCTCTTGTGTTCTCTTTTCTCGTCTCTTCTCTTTTCTCTTCTGTTCTCTTTTCTCGTCTCTTCTCTTTTCTCTTCTGTTCTCTTCTCTCTTCTGGTCTCTTCTCTTTTCTCTTCACTTCCTGTGGTGTGCCCCATCCTGGCCTTCTTGCTGAAGTTGGCCTGGGCTGAGTGGTGGTGTTCTACTGTTTAAATGCCTAATGGGCTTGGTCGCCAGTGTTAGGTTTGATCTGCCTGACAATGCTGTGGTCCTCTGGATGACTAGCTAATCCCGCTGGACTGGAGGGTCTGAGCTTAGGACCTTCCCTAGGTTCTCCCTGTTAGGTGTTCCTGCTATATATGAAGCAATATGGCGCCTACACTGAGGGAGTGCCACCCCCCCTTATTACTGGAGTGTGGACCCTTAATGGGCTTCCCCCACCTCCTTGCTGAGCGTGGGTCTTGTTGCATGTGTACCCTTCATCCCTGTCCATGGCTGTCTATAAATCCCCGCCTCCATGCTGCACTATTGGGAGTGGGGGGACATGTGGTCTTGTGGTATACTGGGTCTGATGACTGTCTTGCACATCTCTGGCTCCTCACTCGGCTTGGAGCTGGAGTAAGCCTGCTCAGAGTGGGGTGCAGGAGCCTTCTTCAGTAACAGAGTTGTTGTTCCCTCAGTATAGACTCATCAAGTTCTTTCCCAATCTTTCTCCCTGCACTTGGGGCTTTTGAGAGGGGTGCTATGTATTTCTGTTGCTTGTATCCTACTGTTCCCTGGCCTCTTGCTAGATTTGTAGGATAGAAGCATGTGTGGTGCTAGTTCTGATATAAGTTAGGTAATTCCCAGCTTTCCTGGTGGACTTGGAGTAGGATTGGGGTTACACTCTTAAGGTTTAGGAGCGGGATGGGCTTGGTCTTTCCATTGGGCACCCACTGGACTTTGCCCTTGTGAGACATATGCCCTGACGTTGGCTTCCTGGGCCTAGCTGTCTCACTCTCTTCCCTTTTCCATATTCATTCGGTTCAGGGTTTGCCACAGTTCTAACCTGTGTGCGCTGCCAGAGATGGTCTTGCTTGCTTTGTGTGCATTTCAGGTTTGCCTAGTGCTTTCGGAATAGGACCCCCTTTTGCTTCTGTTAGCCTCCAATGCTGTTTTTACAAGCAAGGCCCCCTTCTCTGTTTGGGGTTGCTCCTTCTAGTTTGGCTTCTCTGGCCCCCTCTTTTCGATCTTAATGGTGTTTGGCCCTAGACCGTTCTTTATGCTTTATACTGCGGCAGGAACGGTCTTACGAGCTCAGCACTTGTGTCCTGGACTGGCACTGTGCACTGATTGGTTTTCTGTAGGGGGTCTCCATGCACTCTATGTTGGGCTTAGTGCTAATTGGTTCCTTTCAGGTTTCCCTAGTAGTTCTGCTTGGGATTTTCTCTTCTCTTGAGTGCTGGGAGATTGATTCTGCCTTCTTGCTCTCATTTTGGCCCATCTCTGCCCACTTTTGGCTCCCGTGTTATGTGGCTCCTGAACAGATATTTGCATTTTTACTATAGGCTGGCACCTTTATGTTCTTTGCTTGGAGTCCTTCTCCTTCTTGGTCTTCTATTGGTTTGTATCCTTGCTCTCTTGCATTTGAAGCGCATGGTTCCTAATCATGTGTTCCTCAGTTTTGTTTCCCGCCCGCCACCAGAGTTTTTGTGATGCTTTCTTGGTGCTAAGGGAGTTATGGCCTCTCTTGAATGTCTTTGGTTCTCCCAATAGAAATTCTCCATTTTTTAAAGTGTCACCCTCATTCTGGTTACTGGGGACGTAGTTTGGTAGTTAGCTGTCTCTGGTCATTCTTATTGGGACTTTAACTTTTCTGGGGTGGGGCACTTTTTCCTGTAGGAGCGACCTCATTGCTCCCTGGTGGGCCGACAGGCCTTGTATTCATGTGCTTATTTTGTTTGCTCTTTTTACACCTTTGCAGCTATACTTGGCGAGTTACAGCCTTCTTGTAATCTCAACTGTCTTACAGAGCACTGCCCTAGGCTCAGCTGTGGGATTTGTGCCTGTTATCTCGCCTTGCTCTTTGATGGGTGTCCTCAATCTTGTGGTTGGACACTTTCATCGTTTGTTTGTTGGATGCTTGCTGCTCTTGTGCAGTGAGTTCCTACCAGCTGGTCTTGAAGTTTTGGTCTTTGGCCCTATGGGTGCACTGGCTGGTTCTCACTTCTTGCTGGCCCCCCTCCTTCTCCTGTTGCTGTTTTCTTACTCTGGAGGTGCAGGAATAATGTGGGATGCCTTATCTTCTTGTACTCCTTCAACTCTTTTTGTGTGTTGTGGGTTCTTAGAAAGGCTTGTGCAGCTCTGGCTTGCCCCTTGTCTGGGACTTGCACCCTTTGTGGCTGGCACCTATACCTGCCACTGAAGTATCCTTGGGTTGTGGTGTTGGTGCATTTGTTGGTGGTCTAGCCATTCCAGGTCTTCAATGGTTGCTTGGACATTGCCACACAGGCTGGCTTCCTATGCTGCTCCACTAATAATAATAATAAAGAGTCTTATAAAGCGCCTGGTTACGCACACCGGCGTGTCCCCGCGCTATGGTGAGTGCGAGGCCCCCCACTACACTCCTTTTTGGACCTCTAGCGACTTTACAGTCCTGCCTACCTGTTGGGCCTTCAGACTTACAGTAAGGGATGTCCTGGAAGTACTTTTCTGCTTGTTATTATGGCATTTTGTGTTGATGCTATTAGCTCAGACTCTTGTGGGTTCCCCCTTGCTCCTTGTTGGGGGTGCAAGCTTGACATTCTGTTGGCCTGCTCTGCCTTCTGTTGCATTCATGCTTGTTGAGGCCTTGGGCTCCTACTCCTTTTCTTCTATGTAGGGATTTGGTCACGGATTTGCCAGGTGCTCCCAGTTGGCACTGGGCAGGGATTGCATCTCCTCTTAGCTCTGGCAGGTAACTTGCTTCATGTTCTCTGGTGTATCTTGGCATACTTGATCTTTATTCTTCACATACTGTACTTGCTTGACCATGGCTGTGCTCTGATTTGGGTAAGAACAGGTTTCTGCATGGCATGCATATATTTTGCCTTCTGGGTTTATCTTCTGCAGTGACATGCTAGGTCCTGCTCTTTGTGAATGGTACTTACCAAGCCCAAATCCCTAGGGCCCTTTTGGGGTGTTTTAATCTAACATAGCAGGTTCTGTGGTCTTGGCCTTCCTTTTCTAAGTTGTGGGCAATGATCTTCTGCCTAGTTGTTGACTGTTGGCCCTGTTTGTGACTTCCTCTTCAGTTTGCCTTTGTTTGTCTGCTTGGGCTGATGTGCTCTTTGGCCTGTTTTGGGGGTGGTGTGTTTCCTGTGTGAGTCCCTTCCCCTAAGAATTCAAAGTTTCTGGGTAATTGGGGGCATATTAGCAAGGGCAATATCGCCGCTTTAGCGGGACTTTTTCCTGCTAAAACAGCGATAATTTTATCACCCTATTAGCAAGCTGTCCCTAACAGCAGTTAGCAACAGCATTTAGGCGATAGCGACCGGTTTGGGGCCCACTTTGCATGTCAACGATATTTATTGCTAATGACATGCAAAGTGGCCGTACCCAACCTGTTAGCGACTGAAAGCAGTCGCTAACACAGCTATTGCCTATTAGCAAGGCAGGCTGTGGGATTGAAAAAGTCACGCTAAGCGTGATTATTGCCAGAACCTAACGCCTGCTCAGACCATGACTTAACCTGTTTATCCAATGGGAGGTGGACATTCAGGTTAAGTCCCCATTAGCGTTAATGCCTGAATATCGCTGTATTTCCAGCGATATTCACGCATTGAGCCGCTATCGCCGGACATTTTATCGCATTAGAGATAAACGTTGCTAATAGCATGTTATCTTTGAGATAATATCCGGCGATAGGCAGCGACAAAAAAAAGGGCTAAGCGCATTAAGCGATAAATATCGCTATTTGTTGCTAATATGCCCCTTGGTTTGTTTTGAGAGTCTGCCTCCTAGCTCAGATCTGGGCCATCTCTTTCAGCGTTATAGTTCTTGTCTCTCCTGTCCACACCATTGTGGGTTTGGTAACATTCTCTTACATGGGCTTATGTTTTTGATTGAACTAGAGTGTGCATGCTGCTGGAGGGGTTTTTGTGGTTTCCTTTTGCCCCTTCTGGCTCTTTCCATGCATCGCTGCCTGTGGGTGAGTGCTAATTATTTTAGCTTTGTTCGCTCTATGTTTGCCTCTTGGGTCCACAAGTTGTGCCCTTTGCCTTTTGGGCTTCTAGTGCTTGATGCCTTGCTGTGGCACCTGATTTGGGGCTTTGTTGACCCCCTGGGTTTGGTATTTCCTCCTTAGTATCCGGACTTTGCCTTTTCTGGCTGGCAACCTTGATGGGCAATCAATTTCAGCCCTACCTGCTTTGGTATACCCTCATGATGTAAGGACTCAATTGAGGGAATGAGGAAGTAATGCATGGTCATTACTTTGAATCTTCCTCCTTTTCCCTGACCTCATCCTCCTCCCGTACTTTGTGCCGTGCTCCTGGCTTCGATCGCAAACTGTTGGACTAATTTGCTGGTTCTTGGCTCAGGAGGATCCTGGGTAGAGGTCACAGTTACAGGTACATCTAGAAAAGGGAGACGTTTACACTGTTTTCTTTTAGGCAGGCAGCAGTGTGTTTGTTTCCAGGGGCTGGGCACATCTCATGAAGTATCGACTGGGACAAGGAAGTAGAATCAGAGTAATTGGATTACCGGTAAGTAATGAAAATATTTACTGTCAGTCAGTCAGTCAAAATACTTTATTGCGATAACTTAATATCATATAAAGACAAATGGCAAAATACATATACAATAAATACATAGTTTAAAAACAGTTAAAATACATACAGAAAGATTAAAAATCGTACAAAAAATCATACATATAGTGCAACATACAAGGTACTAAGAGCCCCAGGATAAGACATATCTAAAAACCAAATATGTCCCTGTTACAAGTCCTATTATAGTCACAAAGTGCCTTTTATAATACTAAACTTATGCTATTGAAGGGGGATTATTATATTTTTTAGCCTAATGTTCCTGCTCCTAATGGCACTCACTAGGAAGCTAGCCACATGGAACATAATCCTAGGAGTCTGCAGAAGCTGTAAATAAATAAGGGCAGGTTTAACTTGAATAAATCCAGCCTCCTTTAGGATGGGCACAAGAAACTTCCTCCTCGCCTCTACGTAATGCCTACAGAACATCACTAAGTGCATAGTATTTTGTTCGGAGAAATGGTCACAGGAACATGGTAACGCCTTTTCTGGGGTACTCCATACAGGATAAAAACCAAGATTAAAATGTATCAAGTTAAAACGGAACCGAGTTAAAATAAGCCTGTGGTAGGGATGGGTCACCATATTCAGGTAGCTTTCTGGGCCGTCAGGTATAGATAATATTAGACTGGCCCGAACGCTTGGTTTTTTCAACTCACTCTCTTCCCTTTCCAGGGATAAAAGCTCTCTCATTGCACACTTTGTTAATGCAATATCTTTGGGTATTATGGACTCTGTTGCTGAGTATAACTCTGGCCTCCCCAACTTGGTGAAATTTTCCTTAATGTAAGTCAACCACTTAATGTTATTAACTTTATCCAAACACAGACAATCTTTCATGATGATATGATTTAGGGGAATTTCTTTGTTAAGCCACATCCTCAGCCAAGCTACAAGAGGTGCTGTTTTTATCAAGTCTGTGATGTAGCCTTCCCCAAGTTCCAAGTGTACAGTGTAGGACGGAGTCGACTGTGGGACACCAAGAACAGATCTGAAAAATTTATTTTCCATGATCTGTAGGGAGTCTAAACCCCTATAACCCCAAATTGAGCTGCCATAAGATGCAACTGAAATACATTTAACCTTATCGATTTTCATTATGGCTGCAATAGGCCTGGCCCCCAGTTTCTTAGAGAACCCCTGGAGAGCTGAAGATGTTCTTGCTAACGAGATTACTCTATTCTTTAACTGGGGACCCCAGTTACCCTTTTCCTCAAATGTAATCCCTAGGTAAGGGAAGGAAGCTACTCGAGCAAGCTTCTCCCGTCCACAAAAAAAGTTTTTATGACAGTTTTTCCTTGCTGCGCTGCCCATAAGCATAATTTGGGATTTCTTCGCATTTATTTTTAGATCAAGTGAGCCCAAAAAAATTTCAAAGGCATCCAAAAGACGTTGGAGCCCCACCCCGGTACGTGCAAGAAGTACCGCGTCATCCGCGTAGAGGAGAACAGGGATCCCCTGCTCCCCTACACGCGGGATGTCGGGGGTCACGTCCCTCAAGGCGGGTTCTAGAGCATTCACATATAGTGTGAACAATAGGGGTGCAAGAATGCACCCCTGTCTTACCCCCTTTTCTGAAGCAAAGTCCTCCGTACACCGTCCACCCGTGGTGACTCTAATTTTAGCTGTAAGGCCCAAGTGCAAGTCTGCCAATAAGTTAACTATTGTCCTGTCCAAACCCATTTCTAGCAATATAGACCAAAGCTTTGATCTGTTGACCAGATCAAAGGCAGAGGAGAGGTCCATGAAACCAAGGTACATGGATCCCTCCTTGGCCTTGGTGTATTTCTCTACCAGCATATGCAAATTAAGACATTGGTCCTGAGTGCTTCTTTTGGGTCTAAATCCATATTGAACATTGGTCAGAATACTTTTCTCAGTAGCCCACTCATTTAGTTTTGCTAATATGACTCTTCCTAAAATTTTAACTGATGAGTCAATCAATGAGATCGGTCTATAACATGCAGGATCCTGCCTATTTCCCTTTTTAAACACTGGGATAATTATTGATGTTTTGCATGACTCTGGTATATTATCATGACTTAAGGCATTAAAGACCCTACAGAGTAATCTAGACCAAAAACTAGGGAAACATTTAAAAGCGTCAGCAGGAACACCATCAGGTCCTGGCGCCTTTTTTTTCAGAGTACAATCTATTGCTTGTAAGACTTCTGCGACCTCAAAGTGCACTTGATTTCCATTGGCTATACGGCCAACCGGACCCCCGGAACCTCCACTACTGTGGTCAGAATAAATGTCGCTAAAATGTTTTATCCAACCTTCATCAGGTATGTTACTTTCTAGAGGAGAATTCTCCTCTCCTGTGAATAGAGGTTGGTTAACAATTTTCCAGAATTCTCCACTATTTCTCAATATCGCTGGGTCTGATAGCTGGGACCAAGCTTCATCTTTGATCTCTTTTTTCCTATCTGCTATGGCTTTTTTATACCGGGCTCTACAGATTGTGATAAGGGCGGGCACTTTTGGGACAGCCTTCAAGGCACTTAACAGCGCACAATGTGCTTTTGAGCATTTGTTATCAAACCATCTTTTGATGGGCAGTGTCTGCATTTTTGGACCAGCAAGCAGTCTTTGGTTAATCTTGCTGCAGATGCTACCAAAGGCAAGTACCACTTCCCTATTATGAGCCTCATTTGATGAACACACACCGACCTCATCCTCAGCGTCGGAGAGTACCTCTAGTATGAAGGGTTCTGGAATTATGCTATCCCATTTCAATCTGCGACCCTGGTCTTTAACTTTAAGTGCTAACCTGTTGTCGCGAAGACCTTCTTTTCGCAGTATTAGGTCAATATTTGCTAGATCCATGGTGACAGGATTATGATCACTAAAAACAGAAACCACAGTTTTATACATTAAAACTTTACCTAATAAACATAATGGTATAAATATATAATCAATAATGGAGCCATTGTCTGTTCCCTTAAAGGTGGGGGCCCTAACCCCCCCTCCCCACACCCAGATTCATATAAGTTCCATCTTGCTAAAAAATATTCTAAACATTCCCCCTGTTTATTATGTTCAAGATGGATTGGCGAACAATTAGGGGGAGAATTCTTGTTCACCGCAAACACACATTGATGTACAAGGGTGGATATTAAAATCCCCCATAAAAATGATTTCAAAAGAATTTACATTTTGACTGTAGGCTGACAAAAACTGATCCAATCTATCTAGACTATGCAAAGTACAGTCAGATGCATTGGCATTATAAAAATTTATAAATAAAATATTGGGATGTTCTGCTAAAGAAAGTTCAACAATTAAACAGTGATCAGAGCCCGAGTCACATTTCTTCAGGCGACCTTTTATGTCTAATTTAAAAAGACTTAACAGTCCTCCCTTGGCTCTTCCTGAAACACTGGGCACTGCTGGGATACTGAAGTAACTATACCCATCCAATGAAAAACTGTTTTGTGTGTCCCAGGTTTCTTGTAATGCGATAATGTCGAACTTACTGATAAAAACTGACCAGGCCAGGATTCCCACCTTTGCCTTAATTCCTGCGATGTTCCAAGTAAGTATACTAAATACAGGTACATAATGCCCATCATGGCTGTTTTGTTTGGGCGAGAGTCAATCATTTTGGTCCAAAAAGGATAAAGGAGTATAACGATTAGACAACAAAAGAGGTTGTACAAAAGGATTTTGCTGAACTGGATGAATTACTACATTACGGCTTCGATCTTGGGCCCATCTGTTATTCATATCCCAGTTGTTTTCCCACCCTGGTGCAGGGGTCCTTGGGTAGGTAACATTCTGTTGTTCTCCATAGAAGAATTTTAATGTTAATGGGACGACGGTACCCTGTCTCCGTTGGGGCGGGAGTAGATTAATAAGGATATTTGGCAGAACGCCTGGATGTGAAAAGCTCACTGCCACACAATCCCCTTTAAATTTTTTGGGACGATTTCCTAGCCAGGGAACCCTTTTTGCAGTCTTAATGTCCCGAAACAGTTGCTGCTCCCCCCCCCGGAGCTAACTTCATGTTATTTGTTAGCCATTGTAATGCCTTATTAGACAAAGAAGTAGATGATTCAGCTGTACCATCTTCTAGGGGTGGAACATTGGCTAATACTAATACAACTGGCGAGGCTTCAACTATAAATTGTAAAGGGTCCATTACCTGGGCTTGTACTGGGGGGATATTAACTGTTAGTAAACCATCACCTGTACCAGCTATCTGGTTAACATTCATTATCGGTAACTGCACTGGGAGGTTAGTATGCAACAGTTCATTTGTTCCCTCTCCAGCAACATTCCCCCCTGTATTGTTACCCAAGTTAGCAACCAACGTGGTTATGTTTTCGACCCCCCCCCACTACCTTATTCTGGAGACCTCCCAGCTTTTTAACCTCAGATTGCAGTTTATCTATTTTAGCTACTAGAGGTTTGATGATAGTTTTAATTTTACATTCAATCAACTCAGCAATTTTTAACAACAAATCATCATCGTCAACAATGTATTTTACTTTCCCCTCTCCATTGTCCTTTAGTTTTGCCTTTGGGGTGGTTGCCCTCTTCCTCCTAGCCCCAGACCGCAGCCCTCCCCGCTTTGGCTGATTCTCTACACATGTTCGTACTGGCCGAGGGGCCTGGTCTGTGGAAAACTGTTCTTCATCTGAAAGACACGCCTGTACCTCCAGATCAGAGTCAGTATCCAAGTCATTTTCAGGGTCCGCAATAAGTACCTCGGGGGCAAACACTACATTCCCAGGTAAATCGCTCATACCCTGATTAATAGGGAGGCTAAGGTGGTCATCGGGATCAGACTCCAGGTGTGGAATATCATCAGTAAGAGGAAGTATAGTAGGGCTCAGGCATCGTAAGTTTGGAGATTGGCTCAGCCCCAAGAGATTCTCTCCTTTGTGTGTTTATTTTTTTCACAGTTTGGGCCAAATAATTATCCATAGTGTTAGATGTGATAACAACGTTTTTTTTTTACATCCTGCCACTATACCCAAAGAACTGCCACTTCAAGATTGAATATAGGAACTTTATCAAGGGCGACTGTATCTTACTTGGGTGTTGTGGCTTTTCTGTCTCTCCGGCAGCGTTCCTGGCCCTGTCCCTGTCGCTTACTGCCGATGAGGGCCGTAGAGGGCCCGCCCTTTGCCCGGGCTTTGCCCCGGGCGCTCCCGCGGCCGCGACTCGCGGGGCGAGAGGTGCACCTCTGCTTTATCGCGCCTCCGGGCGCTCTGCTCTGACTCGCGGACACCGCGACCGCCGGGGCACCTGGGGCTTGTAGTTCTGCCCTCTCGGCGGTGGCGGCGGGGTCGGCGAGGGTGCTGGCTCACGTTGCTGGGCTTTACTGTGCCCCTTCGCTGGAGCGGTGAAGGAGACTGGCGCTGATTCAGCCGTTTACCTCACGGCAGGATACGTCCTGGAAATGCCCCCCAGGATTTATACTTACTTTACTGCTATTTTGCTGTGATAATTGCAACCTAGCAGAGGAGCAGTAACTGAACTGAGGTCCTATCTAAAAGTGTCCAAGTAACACTGTGGATTCAACACTGGCTCAGCTACTAAGTGGCGTCATCATGCCCCACACCTTGAGTTAGTCTAGGTTGTGTAGTCACCTGCACCTTGTCTTCTGGGCATTTCAAGTTCATGTTTAACATTGTAAGTGTGGATTGAGAAATCCCAGCATGGAAAGTGCTGATGGCTTAAACGTCAAGTACGGCTGATAGTACCACACATGGCATGGAGCCACATGGCACACAGCCAGTCATTTATCAAAGGCACCCTCACCTTAAGGGAAAATGGAAATTTAAGTTATAAGAAAGCACTGTACAACAAATATTTTTCCTTCTAGTCTGCCTGTCATTTTCCCCTTGCTACATGACAGTTACAGACATCACACCAGAAAATAGTTTTATTATACTATTTCAGAAATAGTTTAAGTAGGTTCTGTTTGTTATTTGATATAAATAATATTCATATGTGCCATTTTTGGAACAGGACATTCTATTCAGTCTCCGGGGTGAAACCCCTGAGTTCCTATAGCCTGACTTTAAACTCTATGCCTTTTATGTGCATTGTCTTAAACAGAAGAGCAGACTCCCAGATTAACAGGGTGGAGGAAGTGGGCTTTTGTACCGATCTGTGAACTACAACTTTTGACCACTGTGACATCACCGGAAGTGACATCACCGGACCTTTCCTACTCTTGAAGAGTGAAGCAGTGGAATGTGCAGCGTTTTAATTATGTGCTGCTTCCTGCACCAATTAATCAATCAATCAGGGGTTTATAGAGCAAAGCTACTCACCCGTGAGGGTCTCAATGCCCTGGGGTGATGTGGGCCTGCTGATCCCTCTAGGGGTAGGATCATTCAAAAAGCCAGGTCTTGAGGTCCTTCTTGGATTGGGTCAGTGACATGGATTGCCTGATGTCGAGGGGCGGGATGTTTCAAGCCTTGGCGGCGAGATAGGAGAAGGATCTCTGGTCTTGTGGATCCTGGGGAAGGAGGCAAAGGCGAGCTGGGCGCAACGGAGGAGTCTGGTTGGCACGTGGAATGTGAGGCGGTGGTTCACGTATTGTGGTCCTTCGTAGTGGAGAGCTTTGTAGGCATGTGTGAGGAGCTTGTAGGTGATTCTCTTGTTGACTGGGAGCCAGTGGAGTTTTTGGAGGTGTTGCGTGATGTGGCTGTGGTGGGGGATGTTGTGGACCAGTCTGGCTGCGTCGTTTCTTGAGCTGTTTCTGGGTGACACTGGTGTACAGTGCGTTGCTGTAGTCGAGTTTGCTGGAGATGAGTGCGTGGGTGACCATCTTTCTTGATTCTATGGGGATACATCTGAATGTCTTTCGAAGCAGGAGGAGCATTTGGAAGCAGGCTGAGGAGACTGCGTTGATTTGGTGGTTCATTGTGAGCGATGAGTCCAGTGTGATGCTGTTTCGAGAATCAGCTTTTATAATTAACACTTTCAAATAGGCTTATGTTGATATTGGAAGCTGTAAGCCTGGGCTCTAATAGTGATTTTGATCTATGCAACTAAACGGTGAAATATCTATTAATCCCTGGGTGGGATAAACAAAAAAGTGATTGATTGGGTAGAATGTTTCAGTTAATCTCAGCCAAGGGTAATTATTCTAGGCCCAACACCCTGTTGCTATTCCTTAGTGGCTCATATTCTGTGATTTGTAACCTAGTTTCAAGCAAATCCCGCAGGTAAACACAGCAATGTTCCCTGAAATGTGCTCTGGTGCTCCTTGGACTGAGGTTCATGCAATATAAAATACCTAACAGACAATAAAACAAAACCCCGCACACAATCAATCAAACTGGATTTGTAAAGCGCTGCTAATCCCCCGCAGGGTATCTAGGCGCGGAGAGTCATGCTGCTCGGGTAGAATCAGTTGAACAGCCAGGTCTTGAGTTCCATTCTGAATTCCTGAAGGGAGGGTGAACGTCCGAACGTGGAGAGGGGGGGCTGTTCTAGGACTTTGCACACACATAGAAACACTGGTACATAAAGTGCAGTGACGCACTAAGCTATCTTACTGGTGCTGGAACTTGTGATCTACATGTTCCTTGCAGATAACTACAGAAAGCTTTAAAAGTGCTTTAGCATCCTTAATGGCAGAGTCCTGTTAAACTTGAGGCTGTCATTCAGCTCTCTGCTGGGCAGGACAGTGATTGACGTTAGTCTGACAGATTCAGACAGTGAGGAGAGGTTCTGTCGAGCATGGCTGTGATAGGAGCAACTTCAAAAATATACAGAAAGGGTAGAGCAGATTAGCTTTTGAAATTCTGAAAATTTCCTCATGCGGTACATGCTGCAATGCTGAGACCCCAATCTTTCCTATCAGATCATAGTCAAAATTACTTATCCACAAGATGATCAAAGCTAATGAAAACAAAGAAGACTCTCTCTTCTGTGCTGTGGGAAGATATAGCCACACAGAGGCAGAATTAGATTTTAGATTATTATAATGATTCTCATTATTACCATAATAGCTTCTGCACAAAAAGACCTGATGACATGGAGAGGACGAGAGGCTTGTAGCAGAGACCCTGTCCCTTTTCCTCATGACTACACGACGAGGCCATGTCCAGAAGAAAGGCAAGGCCCTTGCTCTTCGTGATGAAAAAGATAATGAGTATCTCCCATTGACATGATTAATGGCTGGTTGATTGATGCTGACTTTGGGTTATTTCAAGCTGTCCCTCGTCCAGAACTTGCTTCATGTCTCTCTCCCAGAGGGTCCTGTATCTCCCAAAAACTGGATGTAGCTGTGTGCTGATTTTTTGTTTGTCTCTTAAAGTGCTACTTAATTTTCTTTCTTGCTTCAGGTTTCTCTCTAAAGGGCTTGCTGCAGCAGGCTTCTTTTTTTTGGTTAACAGACCCTAAACCCTGCAGTGTTTCACAATACATTCTGTAATTACTTTTTCTGCACACTGCCTTCATTAAATTACAATGTGTTCATTATTTATTTTACATCCCAACCCCTTCTCGCCCACCCTTTGATTTCTGATGTGTTACCGCACCAGTTGTCCACTCAGTGTTGATGGAAGATACACACCTTAACCCCTTCTATGCTGGTGACGGAACCACTCCGTCACCAGCCACGGGTGGGCTGTGCTAATGACGGAGTGGTTCCGTCACGGCCCGGCCGCCGCACCTACACGCCGTTGATTTCGCGCCTGCGCGGCGCCTTCTATTAGGTGGGCGGAGCCGTGACGGAACCACTCCGTCATTAGCACAGCCCACCCGTGGCTGGTGACGGAGTGGTTCCGTCACCAGCATGTCGGCGCCGCGCGGCCCCCCTCGCCCCCAGCGCCGCGGCGGAATTACCGCCGCCGCCAAGGGGTTAAATGGATGAGCTCATGTCACATTGTGAAGTGCCTCGATGCATGACCTGCGTTGTTTCTATTTCTGTTGTTTAGTCTTCCTTGGGGATGGTCTTCAAGATTAACCCCCATCAGGGTTTTTGAAGGAGGTCATTGTGTAGTAGGTTTACATTTGTAATAAATTTAGCTGAATCTATGTGCCTTAGGATTGACACCTAGATTTACAAAAAGTGATGCAAAAAGTTGTGGTGCGTTGTGCACCTTTTTGCACCAGGGAAGCGTCACATTTAGAAGTGGAGCATTACGATGCAAAGTTATGCATTGTAGTGCAACAAGCCATAATGCAAGTTGTCTTTGCATGCCCCACATCAGACTTGCAAGGCAGTGTTGCGTCATGTAAGAGACATTTGCCCCAATTTAAAACAAACCAATGCAAATCTCACATATTTTTGCACTTTCACCATGGCAAGGCAGGATGATGCTACCACCCAGAGTGGTATTTTCCTAGAAGGAGGTGCTGCCTAGGAGGGTAGCAGAAAGAGAAAGGGGAATTTCACTAAGGAGGGTAATGCCATTTGGATTTCTTAGCTGACAAAACAAGAGAAGTATCTGTTTGTCACCTCCAAATGACCATTATCCAAGAAAGTAGATTTATGGAGAGGGACAGGTGACTGTGTAGCAAGACCACCTCCTTAATAACTTTAGCTGAATTCATGTGCCCTAGGATTCCCTGACTGTGAACCATGTGAACATGCTTAACTGTATTCTTGCTCCACAGTTTATTGTAGGGTTACTGTTTCCCGTGACAATTTTTCAAACTTTTCCTTAAAAATGTCAGTGGATCTTGTGATCAATTGAATGTTGACTGTTGTTCAGCATTGCACCTTCCTCTCCTGAAACTTTTCTGGATTCTGCCAGGTACTATTGGAACTTGAGCCCGGTTCAGCTTTTGCCTTTCCAAGACCAGCGGGTTGTTGACTTTGATGAATTGACACGCTCAAGTTAAACTCTTGCTTCTCTAGGTCTGGTCAGGGGGAGATGATTGTTGACCTAGTAACCGAATCTTAGATTTGTCCTCTTCATCTTTGCTTGAAAGACCCTAGAAGGATCTGCAGGCTATTTTAGACCTAGAAGTTCTTGCCTTATTACAGAGGTCCTTTGTGATTGCATACCCAACCTTGATGACAACCACTGCCATCACTGGACCTCCCTGAATGTAGAGGTTGTCACAATATTACACTTAATTCTCACCGTATCGTGCCTCTGTATTTTTGTTTATAAGTGGATAAGGGCAATCCACCATAATGCTTATTAACCCCTTACGTGCTCGTGACGGAACCATTTCGTCACGTGCCATGGTGGGGCTGTGCTGGTGTCGGAATGGTTCCGTCACGGCCTGGCCGCCGCGCCTGCGCGGTGCGTTCTATTGAGCGGGCGGGGCCATGACGGAACCATTCCGTCACAAGTACAGCGCCACCGAGGCTCGTGACGAGTGGTTCCGTCACGAGCATGGCGGCGCCGGGCGGCCCCTCCTGCCCCCTAGCGCCACGGCGGAATTACCGCCACGGCCAAGAGGTTAAACACCAAATATTAACACGGACCAGCAACCAATGAAGGCACACCAGCTCTGGGATGACATGATCACAAGTGCTCAAAGAGACCTGTGTTTACAAGATCCAAGTTAATATACAGACAAAAAGGCAGATAGGTCTACAATTTATTGGTAGCAAGATTATAGTAAAGGGCATTTAATGACAGAGGAAACATAACCCCCAGCTTTCGCCTGTTTTTCTGTACAATAGTTTAAGGCAAAAATTTTGGCCAAGAACCTTCTTTTTACCACAAATTGCAACCCCACAGACTACACATTTAAGAAGTTTTTGCACTCACATACCCATGACAAGGAATTCTGTGTGTCAATGTTTTACTCGCTCCTCTCCCTCGGGCTGAGTGGTCGCTCCCCAGTGTCCCTCTGTGACACTCGGTATCGTTGTGCTGCATTGCTTTGCTTAATCTGCCTAATTATTGCTGCCTGCTGTGTGCCTGGTTGCCGCTCTGATTTATTTGCACTTTTGATTCTAAATTTGCCGCTTTCACTGTATTTGCGCGTTTGCCCTAGCGCTCCGCTGTGCTCCCCCCTCCGCCTCCATTTTGTTGTTGTTGTGGTCATCTGTAGCCCGCCCCGCCTCCCAGCTGAGCCGCCCTCCCACTGACCAGAACAGCGCTCCCCTACCGGAAAGCGCCGTGACTCGCTCCTCTCCCTCGGGCTGAGTGGTCGCTCCCCAGTGTCCCTCTGTGACACTCGGTATCGTTGTGCTGCATTGCTTTGCTTAATCTGCCTAATTATTGCTGCCTGCTGTGTGCCTGGTTGCCGCTCTGATTTATTTGCACTTTTGATTTTAAATTTGCCGCTTTTACTGTATTTGCGCGTTTGCCCTAGCGCTCCGCTGTGCTCCCCCCTCCGCCTCCATTTTGTTGTTGTTGTGGTCATCTGTAGCCCGCCCCGCCTCCCAGCTGAGCCGCCCTCCCACTGACCAGAACAGCGCTCCCCTACCGGAAAGCGCCGTGACTCGCTCCTCTCCCTCGGGCTGAGTGGTCGCTCCCCAGTGTCCCTCTGTGACACTCGGTATCGTTGTGCTGCATTGCTTTGCTTAATCTGCCTAATTATTGCTGCCTGCTGTGTGCCTGGTTGCCGCTCTGATTTATTTGCACTTTTGATTCTAAATTTGCCGCTTTCACTGTATTTGCGCGTTTGCCCTAGCGCTCCGCTGTGCTCCCCCCTCCGCCTCCATTTTGTTGTTGTTGTGGTCATCTGTAGCCCGCCCCGCCTCCCAGCTGAGCCGCCCTCCCACTGACCAGAACAGCGCTCCCCTACCGGAAAGCGCCGTGACTCGCTCCTCTCCCTCGGGCTGAGTGGTCGCTCCCCAGTGTCCCTCTGTGACACTCGGTATCGTTGTGCTGCATTGCTTTGCTTAATCTGCCTAATTATTGCTGCCTGCTGTGTGCCTGGTTGCCGCTCTGATTTATTTGCACTTTTGATTTTAAATTTGCCGCTTTCACTGTATTTGCGCGTTTGCCCTAGCGCTCCGCTGTGCTCCCCCCTCCGCCTCCATTTTGTTGTTGTTGTGGTCATCTGTAGCCCGCCCCGCCTCCCAGCTGAGCCGCCCTCGCCCCTCCCCCTCCACCATCCATATATGACAGTTACTCCCGCGCGCAGCGTTCACGCGCAGCGACCGCGCCCAAATCGCGCCGAAGGTGCCCCAAAGGTAAGCCCGTCTACGCCCGTCCGCGCCTGGACCGCGCCCAGTGCCAGACCCCCTGCCCCTCGCGCTTCCCAGCCCTCCCGCATTACCTACGATGCCGCCACCCTCCTAGCCCTTAACCCCGGCCCCTGCCCCAACTGCGTCCAAGCCGCTCCTGGACACACCCATGGACCTTTCTCTTGCTACTCCTGCAAATTCATCGGCACCGACAACTTCTCCGCTACGACCACACCACAGATTCCCGACCCCAACCACCTACAATGCATCCTTCTCAACACCCGATCGGTCCACAGACACGCCATTGACCTATGGAATCTATTAGACACCATCTCTCCAGACGTCGCCTTCTTAACAGAAACATGGATGAACGCTTCCTCCGCCCCAGACATCACCATTGCCATCCCAGAAGACTATAAGATCACACGCAAGGACCGTACCGGCCACACAGGAGGAGGAATCGCTATCGTCCATAAAAAATCTATCCGCATCTCAACCAGCTCCGACACCAACCTCACCTACTCCGAACACCTTCACTTCCAGATTCACATCGACCCCAAAACCACACTCAGAGGCACCCTCCTCTACAGACCACCAGGACCCCGTGCAAAATTCAGTGAAGACATCACGGACTTCATCACTCCACACGCGCTCCCCTCCAAAGAGTACATCCTTCTGGGAGACCTCAACTTTCACCTTGAAAAGAACAACGACCGCAACACCACCACCCTCTTGGACAACCTCGCCAACCTCGGACTTAAACAACTGGTCACTTCCCCCACCCACATCGCAGGCCACACACTCGACCCCATCTTCTCCTCCAGCAAACATGTCTCCTTCAGCCATACTACGGATCTCCTCTGGACTGACCACAGCTGCGTTCACTTCACCTACAACAAGCCGAAACCCATCAAACACCTCCAACCAATTCTACAAAGAAACTGGAACAAAATCACCATCGACCAGATCTCCTCATCGCTCCTTCTAAACACCCCTGCCCACTCTTCTAACCCAGACCAAGCCGCCGCCAACTTCACCCTATGGCTATCCAACACCGCCGACACCTTAGCACCACTGAAAAAACGTCAAAACAAACCTGGCAGCAAGAAGGCCTCATGGTTCAACGATGATCTTAAGAAGTCCAAGAAACTCTGCCGCTCCCTTGAAAAGACCTGGAAAAAGGACCCAACCACCGGCACCAAGGACGCCTTCAAAAACGCCACCCGCATACACCACCAACTAATCCGTAAGGCCAAGAAAACAGCATTCAAGGATCGACTAGACAACAATGCCCACAACAGCAAGGAACTTTTCAACATCGTCAAGGAATTTACCAATCCCTCAGCCAACTCCAACGACATCACCCCCTCTCAAGCCCTCTGCGACTCCCTAGCCTCATTCTTCCACAACAAAATTGCAGACATCCACAACAGCTTCGACAACCAACCCGGAGACCAACCCACCCAACCATATGATGAACATTCTCCCCCCCTGAACACCCTTAACGACTGGAACCCAATCACCACTGAGGACAGCATCCGCCTGATGAACTCCATCCACTCAGGATCCCCCACAGACCCATGTCCTCACCACATCTTCAACAAAGCAGACTCCATCATAGCACCACACCTCCGAGATGTCATCAACAGCTCCTTCAACTCCGCCACCTTCCCGGAAAGCTGGAAACACGCCGAACTCACCGCCCTTCTGAAAAAACCCACAGCGGACCCCACCGAACTCAAAAATTACCGCCCCATATCACTCCTCCCTTTCCCGGCCAAAGTCATCGAGAAAGCCGTCAACAACCAGCTCGCCGCTTTCCTCGAAGCCAACAAATCCCTCGACTCCTCACAATCTGGCTTCCGAGCAAAACACAGCACTGAGACCGCCCTCATCGCAGCAACAGACGACATTCGAACTCTACTGGACAATGGAGACACAGTCGCCCTCATCCTCCTCGACCTCTCCGCTGCCTTCGACACAGTCTGCCATAGCACCCTTCTACAACGCCTCAGAAACATCGGAATACAAGGAAAAGCACTTGAATGGATCACCTCGTTCCTCACCGGAAGAACCCAGAAAGTCCGCCTTCCACCATTCAAGTCCGAGGCCTCTGAAGTCATCTGTGGAGTACCACAAGGATCCTCACTCAGTCCCACCCTCTTCAACGTATACATGAGCCCCCTCGCGGCCATCGCACGCCAACACAACCTCAACATCATCTCTTACGCGGATGACACTCAACTGATCCTTTCTCTCACCAATGACCCCAACACCGCCAAAACTAACCTACACGAAGGAATGAAAGAAGTGGCCGAATGGATGAAACACAGCCGTCTGAAACTGAATTCAGATAAAACTGAAGTCCTCATCTTAGGTACATCCCCCTCTGCATGGGACGACTCTTGGTGGCCGGAAGCCCTTGGAAAAGCACCCATCCCGACAGACCACGCACGGAACCTAGGCGTTATCCTGGATTCTTCACTTTCAATGAACAGACAAGTCAGCGCCGTATCCTCATCCTGCTTCAACATTCTTCGCATGCTCAAAAAAACATTTCGTTGGATCCCCACCGAGACCAGAAAAACAGTCACCCATGCTCTGGTCACGAGCCGACTGGACTACGGAAACACCCTCTACGCAGGAACTACCGCTAAACTCCAGAAGAAACTCCAACGTATCCAAAACGCCTCAGCCAGGATCATATTAGACATCCCGCGTAACGAACACATCTCTGGTCACCTAAGAGACCTCCACTGGCTACCCGTCAACAAGAGGATCACTTTCCGACTGCTAACCCACGCTCACAAATCACTCTACGACATCGGACCAGAATGCCTCAACTCACGTCTGTCCTTCTACACCCCATCCCGCCAACTGCGTTCTTCCAACCAAGCCCTCGCCACTGTACCTCGCATCAACAAGACAACCATGGGAGGCAGATCCTTCTCATACCTGGCTGCTAAAACATGGAACTCACTCCCCACTTACCTTCGCCTTACCCAGAACCACCTAGCATTCAGAAAGCAACTTAAAACGTGGATATTTGACAAATAATCCTCTTCCCCTCCCTAAGCGCCTTGAGACCCTCTGGGTATGTAGTGCGCTATATAAATTCTCTGACTTGACTTATCTTGACATGTCTGACTTGAGTCTTTTTGCTTGTCCTACATTCATTTAAACTTAGCAATAGTCCCAACCTCCTCAGCTAGTATGTGGGTCCAATTTAAGAACATTGTAGAAGATCTGTCTACTTAATTGGAATATGATTGTATAACTTGTCTGCATATCTATTACTTAATCAGCCTGGATTCCCATGCTGTGTATGTTTCCAGGTCCTATGCATTTTGGATGAATTAAAAAATTGGATACATTGCAAGCTTAGATCGTAGACAAGTGAAGAGTCCAACTGCGCATACCGGTGTGCTCCGCGAATATCAAAACCACAATATCAACAAGACACACCACTGAGGACAGAAGATCGAAAAAAATATATTGACAGGTAAGTAGGTCTAGATTTTGTGTATCTAAATCCACATATATGTACATAGACCTAAGTTATATCTTCAAGGTATGTACATGTGAAGCTAGAAATAGGAAATCTATACTTCCCTTTATGCACCTCCTATTTGATATTTAGTTCCTCCATAGTCTGTCCTCAGTATTCTTATAATAATTTTGGTGTCACATTCTGTAGAACAATCTGCACACCCTGCCGGATTTAATGCAGCATTTTGCTTTGGAGAAGGAAAACAATGTGAGTTTGGATTGCTTTCCAAAACCAACACACCTTGAAATGCGGTTCCGTCAGTCCCAGAGGTTCTTAAAAGTACAACTGCTGTTTTAACTGTGTGGAATTGATGCAGATTTTGAGATTGTAACAATTCTTATCAATTTATTTGAACTTTTTTTAAAGTTTTAAGCAAAAAAAACGACCTCTAAATCATTTTTTTCTGCTTGCAATCTCATAGAGCAAGATGCATGTATGTTACAGTTTTTGTGTCATGATTCCGCATTGCAGGCTCTTTCGAGATGTTAAATGATTACTGTGTTATATTGATTCGTCACAGATTGAATTAAAAAAATTAAAATGGATGTAATATGGGCTCATCTTAAATATGCATTTTTCATTCTGTCATTGCTATTATCTATATATATATTCTAAGCTTGTTTCAGTTTCAACGGCACAGTCAAGATGTTGGTGAACATAAGGTGCAGTATCTACTACAGTCGCACTGGTGTAAATATTGCAATCCCCTCTTGATTGCAGGAGTAAGTCGATCACAAATAACAAGAGTTCTGATATCTACCTCCGCTCTTGCTTGTGCGGGATCGACAGGCTCAGCATTTATGAATCTTCCTAAGGCCAGATTATGTCCCTTAACGCCTTAACAGCGGCCGCGATTTTTCGGTAGTGCGGCACTTCCGCAAAACGGGCGGGGCCGCATCGGCCGACGGCAGCACTGGGGAGGTAGTGCTGCCGTCGGCCAATGGCCAACGGCAGCACGGAACGGGTTAAGTACCAGGCTTGCATCAAGCACACACAGCCCTACACGAATTCTGAAAATACAATCTAATTTACTGGTTCCTCTGCCTTCCTTCATCAGGCCCCATAATGCAGGCTGGTAATCTGTGGTAGGAAATGTAATTTGAAGTTGTAAAATAGCTCAGTATGCAGGGCCGGGCTGGTTGGTGCGGGCATCGGGCGCTTCCCCGAGAGGTTGGAAGGGTGGGGGCCGATTTTGCAGCACAGACGGACGTTTTTAGGTCGAGCCTGGACAGCGCATGGGCTGCTCTAAGCCATGCAGTACTGGAGTATGGAATAGAAGCCCCGCCCGCTCTCCGCCCATATTTGTCATTGGCTTGTGTCATTGTCCTTCGTAAATGCTGGCTTCTGATTCGTTAATAGGCTTGTTAGTCCTGCCTTAGTACCGCCTTGTCTTCATTCGTAACCGCCCATGAGGACTGGCCCTTTTACTTTGGTTGTTAAATGGTGAGGTTTTTTTAGTCTTTAAGCACTATTTTGTTAAGTAGTTTCACACTACTGCAGGCACAACATGCTTTCCTGCAACATTCAGCATGCCATGCGCGCTTTCACTCTCTAAGCATCCCGGGACAAGGGCAGACGCTTCTTTGCTTAGGTCTCGCATTTACAAGAGCTTGAGCTATTGGCATGACAATGCCTTTTATTTATGTGTTAATTATTATTGCATTACAAATGCTTGTTCTTACTGGGGGCCGGTTTTTGCAGCAGTGCAATATCGGCTCCAGTCACAAAAGCAGCAGCGGGGCTGGTCCGTCAGAATTTCCAGGGCTGCTGTGGGTTCCCATTCCGGCCCTATCAGTAAGTTACGCGCTTGCTGCTGAGCTCAGCGAGTTGCGTGCCATCATTTTACAGCCATTCTGCATGAACTAGACTAGCATCCCATTGGAGTGTCAAAGAAAATCTCATGCACAGGCTGAATCTGTAAATTATTAATTACAAGAATTAGCAGAAATTGTCTGTTAAAGATGCTTTGCTCACATGTCAATCAAAGTTCTAAAGATATTAGGAAGGAAATAAAAATGAACAGCCTATGAATGACAGATTCAGTTGGCCAGAAGGTTCCTCAACAAACTGCCTTGGAGCATGCTCAACAAGCACAGGTAAAGCATGCATTTAAAGAAGTGGAGGCACAGGGTTACAATGTTGGCCATGTGAAGATATATTTAAACAAATGGAGCATGCTGGTGGCCAAAGAATAATCATGAGGATGTAAGAATGAGGATCTTTAGGTTGCAACAAGCAGTGCTTAATTTGAGCTGGTGGTTGCCAGCGGGGGGTCTACCAGCCCTAATTTTTGGGAACCCGCACTTATTTTTCCTCATCAGACATTTACAGATGGGAAAGAGACAAAGGAGGAGAAGGAGAAAAATGGAAAATCCACCACATATGGGGAAATCTGTAAGAATGAGATACAGAGGCAGTTAGTGTCTGATTGTGGATTAAAGAGGCATGAGGGGGATTTAAGACGGCCAGCTTTGGTATAGGGCATGCTATCCTTTAATGACACAGGCACTTGCTTCTGAGCAAAGCTTTGGCACCACCACTCTTTCTTCTACAAATGATGCACTGGTAACAAGTATGCAACATTTTTAGTTTAACAGGTTAACCAAATATTTATTGTCCCAGGAGCCAAGAGGCTTAAAACATTAGGGGCAGGAACGCCCTTTAGGCATTTGGCACCATAATAAGAAAACATGGCTGCAGCAAGCAGCAGCGTAGCGTGGGTTGCCAGCACCCAGGGCATGGCAAGTATTGTGCCCCCTAACCCGTGGCCCTGGTGCAAAATTTAAAAAGAAAACATTTTTTTGTACAAATGTGTTTTCTTTTAAAAATGTTGCGCCCCTAAGAATTTTGTGCTGGGGGAAACCACCCATGTGGCCCCGCCCATGCTACGCCACTGGCTGAAAGTGTAGTTCACAATATCCAAGAGATCATCCTCTGTATCTTCCTGGACCTCCTCAGTGGTTTAGTCAAAAAGGCCTGAGGAGGAAGTGTTGTCCGGGTGCAAGCCTGGATGCTGTCCCTCACATGACTAATTTAGTGTCCTTGTGAGCCCTTACTTGAGTTTCTTGCCAGCCTTTCAAGGTTTCCTCCTGCCATTTCAGGAAAGCTCACCACTGTTCTTGCAGAGTTTTGTTTTGGGGTCCATGAGGCTTCTTTTGAGGATATTGAGGTTTCAATATCAAAGTTGTCTTCCTTAGGAAAACCCCTTTTTGTCAACCTGAGTGCACTTAGCGCAGTTCATTATAAACCTGTAAGGTTGTACATAGTGTGGGGGAGAGTCGAACCTTACTCTGTTTGGATTCTCCAGTTTGCACTGTAATGTACTCTGGCTCTCACCAGGAAAAGGGGTTAGAGTCATGTGCCGCCTACGGCCGCAGCTCATCCTGGTGGAGAGAAGAAGGAAGGGTTACAGGATATAAGAGAAGCGAGGGGTCTGTTTCTTGTCAGCCCAATCTAGTAGGTAGGTTAGAAAGTGCACGCACGCTTGTCCGCTGGCTTCTTTGCAGTCGGATCAGATTCAGTCATGACCCATTCAGGTTTGCAGTGCACCATTCCTAACAGCACCCATTCACTGGGGTACTAACTGGGGACTTGGGCAGCGTCCTTTCCGGGTTCCTGCCAGAAATCTGTAGATTATCGCTCATATCTTAATATGCTAGTTTTCTACCCCCTCTTTCTTACTTTGGAATTTCCTCCTATAGTCTCGTACGCAAATGATTTCTACTCAAAATTAAAGTAATGACAAAAGGCTGTATCATATACAGTGAGCCCTGGAAGTGCTAACTTAAAACAGGTTCTACCTGAGTGTTTGGTGTGTTAAAATGCTGAAGGGCAGAGCAGTGGTATTTTTCAGTCGTAGACAGTAGTAAATGGCTGTTTGTTGCTGGAAGTCTGTATACAGCGCCTGGATAACCTCACGGGTGACATGTAGCGCTATACAAATCTACAGATTGATTGATTTAACTCTAAAGGAATGTGCTGCTTTTGGCTGGAAATGTAGCAACATTTGTTGGCATCTCTAAAGTAATTACAGAGTGCAAGAGAATACAAAGCAGTAACATGCCACAAAAGAAACTAACACAATGAGAGCATAACTTGGCACAACACAACAATCAAAACCGAACGCAAAACAGCCATATTACAACACATAACAATGCAATAATGTAGCACAAACGCAACATCAAAAAACAACACATAAACACCACAACAAAATGCAAGACAAAAATATGCACAAACATCCTTGTCACATATTACCAACACAAATCTGCTTTCACAATACAGTGGTAAAAGGTGTTCTGCATAACAGAATGCAAAATGTTTTGTGATCTGATGCCGAGTGTGTTAAAATACCAAGCCCCACTATGCAGTGCTTTGGTTAATATTTGTTACTTTATTTGCATTTGCTTCTTCAGGTATTGGTTCTCCTCTACCTTTTGAGTTACTACTTGAATTAAATTAATTCATAAACTACCCTTAGCCTTGGATACAAGCAGTTCGAGCGTCCGTTTTCTCATTATGCCCTGTAGATGCAGCATAAACGCTCAGTATTATTACATCTGTCTGGGTGTATATTTTTCTCTCTGAGTTCCCTGTGCTCCCCCAGCACAGAGCTCGTATTATTTCCAGCCCAGCGCGCCTGTGATTTATTCCCCTCTCCTGATGCATAATGT
Source organism: Lissotriton helveticus (assembly GCF_964261635.1). NCBI lineage: Eukaryota > Metazoa > Chordata > Amphibia > Caudata > Salamandridae > Lissotriton > Lissotriton helveticus. The sequence goes on from NC_136067.1 coordinate 1,957,038,507, forward strand.
ATTTTATGGTAATCCGTGCTGGAGGAGCAGGGCCGCTCCCACCGGTGAGTCAGTAACAAGATTATCCCTTCAGTCCATTTCACCTCATTCCATGTTATTACTGCTTGAGCTTCATCACAGCCCAGCAGCGCAGCGACACCGCAGACCACACAGCACGTAAAAACGAGCCATAAAGTCACACACCACAGAGCATAACATATATTGACAAATAAAGGATGATTAAAAAGGAATCTTCGGTTGTCATTGTCTTTTTAGCTCAATGACACAGCATGAAAAAAATATTGCTACAAGTATGCACTGCTTGTGAATTACATATATGTTGTGTAATATTTTCATAAATTAGCTGATTATTCTCGATTAGAAAGGGCTACAATATATAACCCCTTTATGTCTAATTTAATAAGTCAAAGTCAAAAGATACTTTATTTCGGCCTCACAAGACCATAAAAGCACATATAAAACATTTACAATTCATTAGAATTTATCAATATAGAAATATTTCTATACACATAAATATAAAAAAAACTGCAAAAAAATTAAAGAGATAAAATATTAAAAAGCTTGGTAGGCATTGTGTATCTCAGACGTGAAATATAAAGTCGAATGGATTAAGAGGTCAGTAAATAAAATGAGGTGTCAGGGGTCTTTGGAAAGTACAAAGAATGGGCAGTTTAAACTTGTACTTTATTTAGGACTATACGACGAGCACAGCACATTGAAAAAAGATAATGGGACACTGAATAAACAATAGGCATGCCGGTGTCGTATGTCAGGATTCTATAGGCCTGTAGGCAGTGCGAAGTTTCCAAGCTAATTTAATAAGACATGACCAGGTGGCTGGTTTTCCCGACCCCATAAGGGAGTCCCTTGGGCTTCTCAATCATGTGATCATGCAGCAGTCAAGTAATAGCACACATGTTAGACACCTCACCCTTAGAGTGGTCTTCCCCAAACCTTTTGCCTGCTTACCTCCTCTTTTTGTGGATTCCTTTTGTTTGCCTTAGGACTCTGAACACTTTGCCACTGGTAACCAGTGCTAAAGTGCATGTGCTTCTCCCCTAAACATGGTAACATTGGTGTATACACAATGGGCATATTTACTTATAAGTCCCTTGTAAAGTGGTATATCATATACCCAGGGCCTGTAATCTAAATCCTACTAGTGGGCCTGCAGCATTGGTTGACTCACCCACACAAGTAGCCTTTCAAACCTGTCTCAGGCCTGACCTTGCAAGGGCTGTGGGGGAAATTTACTAGGATTTCGCGCCATGTTTGCATCACAAAAGTGATTCAAAATGGTGCAAAATCTTTTTTTCCTTATTTACTTGCCAGCACTAAACTTGTTTAGCGCTGAAAATAACTTAAAAGTAATGTGAAGCAGCACATAGTGCTGCTCCACATTACTTTGTGCCCTGAGGGCGTATCGAGGGTGATGCATGGGCGTTCTCATGCAACCACCCAAGATTTGTCACTCTAAACCTAATTTACTAAATACAGCAGATTGGATTTAGCGTGAGAAAACTGCGCCCTTTTAAATTAGGCGCAAGGAAGGAGAAATGCTTTAATTTCTCCTTCCTTTTCCGACTTTGCATGCGTGCTGCACTCTGCAGCACGCATACAAAGTGGGAGAAGCTTTCCATCGTGTCTAGGCATAGTATTTTGTACAGGAAGGCTACCCTTCCTGTACAAAACCTATGCTAGACTTACACACAAATCCTAGCGCTATGGCGCTAAGGTGTGTGCGTGGTGCACAGCAGCGGTAATCAGCACAGGTGCAAGGGTAAGGTGAGGAGAGACCAATATCTTTGAAAATATGGTGCTCTCCTGCTCCTTCCCTGTCTCGCAACGCAGCGTAGCCTCGCAGGAGACTGCACTGCGTGGAGATTTGGTGAATCTCCCCCTGTGTGTTCAGTTTACTGCCACTTCGAATCGGCATTTAAAATCATTTGCCAAGCCTTAAACACATCTTTTTAATACATACGTCACCCTTAAGGTAGGCCCTATGTAGCCCTCATGACAGGGTGCTGTGTAAATAAAAGTTAGACATGTACTATTTCGCTTTAAATGTCTTGGTAGTGAAAAGGCCCTCTATGGCACTGGTCCTATTTTTCTGCAGGATTCCTTCAAATGGTACAGACCAAGGAGAAATTTCTGATCTATGGGTGCCCAGAAAGTGGAGGTCATCAGATTCAGGCTTACAAATTGGGGGAGAGAAGCTTTGTGACCTCAACGGCAAAAGAGTAGATTCAACTTCCTCATCCTATCAGAGCTATATCAAATTTGCTGATATTCAGGAAGGCTTTTAAACATGGCTTTTTCCAAATTAAGGAATCAACAAGTACTTCAGCGGTTCTCACCTGAGCTAGCGCCTTGACACCTACGGGTATTTGTTGTGCTTTATAAGTTATTATAACATTAACAAACATCTAAATTCATTTATCACTACTGTGAGGCCAATCCTCTCATAGGCTAGCATTGGGAATTCCATAATACACTTTTAATCTGTAATACCACATTAGAAACGAGTAGCTGCATCCTATTTCATATTTTTGAAACAGTAATGATAAATCCTCTTTACTGGTAAAGTTGGATTTAACATTACTGTTTTAGAAATGCCAATTTTAGAAAGTGGACATTTCTCTGCTCATATGGCTCTGTGTGCCTTGCAGCCTGTCTCCAATATATGTCTGGGGTGGGTGACACCTACACTTTGTGCATTGCCTCTAGACAGCAGTAAACACAGGAAGGGTGGGTGTGACAGAGAACTCATCTGCATTCTGATAGCTCTTCCTGAGCAGGAAGAGAGAGGGAAAGCTGACACACCCGAATAGGCAGTGTCCTGTTTCCCGCACAAAGAGCTGATTACCCACCACTGATATTCTGGAGCCAGGCCTGGGAAGAAAGGACCTGTGTGCACTTTAAAGACCCTTTTTTGATGTCTCCCCACTTCAAAGACACAATTAGTATTAGTATTAGTAGAGGGCCTCTGACCCTACCAAGATAGTACACTAGTGGACCTGTGAAGAACTCTGCCAGCAGTAAAGACTGCTGTGTACAAGGATTGCCACTCTGCTTGACTGCTGCGCTGTAAGAACAGCTTTTCTACTTTCTTGTGCTGATCTCTACCCTGCTGATGACCAGGACTGTTATTAAAGCAAACAATGGTCCTTCGAAAGAGAATAAAGGAAACAAAAAATGAAATATAGGCCAAAATAGGTACTATATATGTCTTCAGTGTCCAGCCGGACAAAGAATTTTAATATGCAGTATATTTTGAATAGCAAGTAATACAAAAAGGAAGAATCATATACAACGGGACGCAATTCTGCAACCGACACATAGGACAAAAGTCAAACAAACAGTACATAAAACAGTTTTCAGGCAAAATTGGAGCTAAAGCAGCTTGTGATAGAGCGCGCAGGTCACCCGACTAATAAAATTTTTACCATATGCACACTTGGGCCCATAAATTTAATACACCATACTAAATATAATCGGGTAACCTACACTCTGCTACCAGCAACCCTGTTCATTCCTATTTATTTCCAATGTACCCGACTTACCAATCCACTGTCACGGGTACCTATGATCACAATGGATCAGGGAGCTAGCTGAAAAAGATAAGCAGTCACCGAAATACAATAACATTTATATATTTGCACTCTTTATATAATAACCACAGACTCAGGAAGTTTTGAAAACATTTATCTAGTTCTCATTAATATCAGAAAGCATAAAATTCACAGTGAGTAAACTATCAATAACCAAAGTCATGAAAATTGTGTAGCCATGCAGGAAATAGATTATGCCAACCATTTAAACTATAAAGGGAAGGTAAGAAAAGGGAACATGCTAGAATATCACCGTTTAAATACCCCTCGAAGGTGGGTAAGGCAAAAGAACTTTAATTTGTACTAAAGGAATTTGACGATACCATGTAGCTATAGGGAAGGGAAAAATGGAACACGCTAATGATTCAGAGCAATTTACTATAATTCGGTTAAAAGGAGGGTAAGAAAAGGAACATCTATAGTTCATGAGCAGTATTTCACAACTTCCTTAAAGAATGGGAACAAAATGGAACATGCTAATAAACAGCAAAATGCGCAAATAAGACGTTAGCAGTTTCAGAAAGCAAGGAAAAAGGACATAAGTGTATTTCCCTCACAGATATATATTTACCTAGAACAGTGTGGAGACCAGCCCTGGCCAAGGGTCAGTTAAGGACAGGAGAAACCCCAAGGAATACAGTCGCCAGTAGGCCAGCAGGTGCAGAATGGAAACCCAGGACAGGAAAACCAGATTAGGATCAGGACAGGACCACCAAGGTAAGACCAGCACCCGCAGTTCAGTAGCAACGCCTGCGCTACACCTTCTCTGCAGCTATCAGTCAAAACCCCGATTGGGTTCTCGAATTCCCCAGCAAAGTGCTTCGCCAGCACTTTAAGGTTCTCAAAACCCCGAATGGGTCTGTGAGTCGGTCGGACAGAGTGCTCCGCAGCACCTCTGTTTCTTGATCAGCTATTGAGTGCGTAGGGTCAGTGACAGGTCAGCTATTCGGACAAGTCGGACAAATTCTCTAGCTAAACCTAGGCTAGTTATACTGTTTTCGGGTCAGTGTACCTCCCCCCAAATGTTGCAAGTGTAAGGATCCCCAATTTCAATTGGACAAAAGAAAGGACAGATCGTCACACCTCCTAGGATTTGACTTTCTCAAGCCCCTCATTTGAATCTTGCATACCCGCCCATTGAATTTCGGGTTCCCATGACATGTTCCATACATGTAACAATGGTGAATTTGACAATTATTACAACGTAAAACATTTAGCACAAATCAGCATCTTCTACTAGGTGAAGGTGCCTCTTCCCAGGCACATCTTGGCTGAGGCCTCTGTGTTGGCTCGTGTTCAATGTCACAGAGTTCATCCTCTGGCAGAAGACTGTCATGCGCAGAAAGGCAGTTCAACATGGAGTATTCCCGTCCCTCATGCCCAAGGTTTACGATACATGAAAAGTAAATAGAAACAGCTTTAAAACACAGAAAAAATTAATTCACTGTATACCATGAATCCTTACACTACTCCCATTACTTTATAATAAACTATAGCATTAAGATTATAGCAGAACGAGCAGCTTAGCAAAAGCAGCACTGCAAGCTTCAGGCATGTGAGAACATAAAGCAGCCATTTTAGCTCTAGTGCGCAAGTGCAAAAGGTTTCCCACCAGAACTGCGAGTATGTCACATCACATGGGTATGACCGACGCATGCGCAGAAGAAATTCCCGCTTAGCAGCAGCCATCTTAATAGCAAGCGTATTAGGATTAGTAAACACATAGGCAAGCTTCTCTGGGACGCCCAAAATGTAAGAATAAATGGAAAATTAATAAGACAAACAAGTTGATTAAGGCTATTAGGGTTATTTGAGGTTCATGAATTCAAGCAAGTCGCTGTACTTGCGAATCCTTGCTCCATCAATCCCCTCTTTGATGATATTTTATTTCATCACTAATTAATAGAACCAGATGCCAACTTTTCACATTTTACCCAGTTCAATCTCCTCAAACATTCGGTTCAGCTTTTTCTCAGTCTCTTTATTAGGGTGAGAATTTTTCACTCTTTTATAAATCTGATTATTTAGTTCTTCTAACTCAAGTTCATCAACATTTCGTTTCACTCCTCTCTTGTTCACAGTGTATTTCTTTTGGTGTTTCCGACATTTGCAGCAGATTATTATTATAAACACTGCTAGACCTATCCCCGCAATAGGCATCAGTATTTTACTCAAAAGACTTTTACCTAGGTTAGAAAACCAATGACCTACAGCAGAGAGACCATCAGTAAGTCTCTTCCATGCACTGTCAACCTCAAGTGGTTTGAGCTCTTTCCCCAAATTAGTAATGTTCCCCACATGCCCTTTAATTTCCACACTTTTGTCAGGTATGTAAGTGCAACAATGTTGCGCTTTCAGCATCCTGCAGACTCCGCCCTCTTTTGCCATAGTATCAAGAGCAAGACTGTTTTGTAAAACCATTGATCTGATCGCAACCATTTCGGTATTGACCATCAGGAAACCTCCAGCAGTGTCAGTTGATAACCGATCTACTACTGTTGACAATTTGCAAATTCTGTGTGCGTTCAGAGCCACTCCCACTGTAGGTATCATTGCACTAAAAATATCACCTACTATTTCACCAACACTTTCTCTTTTAGTACGTACTAATTCATTAGTCTTTTCAGTGCTTCCAGTGATTTTCCCCACATGGTATATCTTTGGGAAGACAATACCAAATAACAGCTTCCGTACCAATGGTCGGGCAATTTGAAATAAGCCTTGTTCCCACATATAAAATAAATTCCAGGAAACACAGGCTCTGACCCATCTTTGAAACCCCATCCCCCAATTACCTTGTAATTGTGTTTGCATTCACTGGAACCAATGAAGATATTGTTATAATAACTAGTTTTCTCTCTTTTAAGACAAAGTTTCCCCTTCTTTTCGAAATCCAGCAACATGGCAGCATTAGCCCCACCATTTTAGGTGCTTTCTATGCTTTCGGCCCATTTAGGAATTTTCTGATTTTTATATTTTGCTTTCCTTTGGAAACTTTCTCTTCTTTTCTCTACCATATTTAAAAAACATTTTCTCTTTTTCGTGTAATGAACAGGTCAAGTTATCTTTGTGTGCGTTATCTATGTCTATTTTACCTACAGTTAGAAAATAATTACTCATGTATTTTGCTACATCTCTAGTTGTATGTACAGGGTTTAGATTTCTTCTTACAGGAAGTTCAGAAAATGTCACATCCAGGTTTGAGTAATAAATCTGTAAAGATCCTCTTCTATAAAATAAACTAGTTAGAATACTACAGGAGATTTCATAGGTTAGTGGCAAATGGTGGTACGTCACACCTTCAGCAACCGAAGTAGGTAGCTTCATGCAGACATAACAGTCGTCTATTTCCATAGCTTCTACATAATGTACTAACAAGTTTGCGAAAACATTTAGATGAGTTTTGTTCTTGATTTTATTGTAATGTAACCCTTCCTCATCTGGTGTTTCTAAATCTAACTTTGTTTGCTTGAGACTAAGTCGCTTCTCTGGTGCATCTACTCTTTGTGGTGTATTTCTAGTGTGTGATTCTACAGTGTCTTCTGGTAGGTGATTATTTGGGTACAAGTTCGGGTCTTTACTCATCATAGAAGGAATAGCTATTGTTAGTCCTATCCAAAGTATCAGTACTATTGCTACACTACATAAACATACTTGGCAGCATGTTTTTAAACAACTTCGTCTCGGTCTCCCATTCACAGAAGAATCAGACATTTTGGCTTAAAAGAAGCTTCAACCCCTCTTTGTAACTCTGCACAGCTTGCTTACTCGAGCAACTTCTCAGGTTGGTTTCGCTTCTTCTTCGGCCTGGTCAGTAAGCAATTCTTCATTACTTTCGTCACTTAATTCCACATTTTCAAATTCTTCCAGTACAAAGTAAGTCCACTCAGGACTGGGGTACTTGTTATTCAGTTTCTTTATACGAGCACTTCTTCGCTTTGGTTTTATTTCAGCTGGGTCAGTTTGGCTTGACACTTCATTTATCTGCTCAGGGTCTTTATTTATTGTCTTTAGTCGCAGTCTCAGTCTTTTTACAAATCTAGGTACTGAGTCACCTTTTCTGAGTCTTTTAACTGGCACTGTGTCTTGGCCTTCTTCAAACACTCTTTTGTTTTCGTTCAGTTGTGGCACATTTGGTTCAAGTTCGTCTTCTGTATTTTCCCCTAACTGGCTAGGTCCAGGTCTTTCATCAGTTTCTTTTGCCTGGTCCCTAAACTGGCCTTGTTCAGGTGTATGCTGATTGTGACTTTGATCTGTTTCGATTTCTTATTCCTGAACACAATTGTCTAATCCTATCTGATCCTGTTCAAGCTCTTCGAACTCTTGATTTTCTTCCGCTTGAACTTCCGCCCTAATTTCTATCGGTCCCTCTCCTAGCTCAGGAGTTCTTGGTGGAGTGTCAATGACCTGTTCTTTCCCTATCTGGTCCTCCTCAGAATCAGATTTGACTTGGATTTCGATGATCTGAGTACCTTCTTCTATACCTGTCTCGTCCTCACTATCCCACTGTCTATCTAAATAGATTTGTCTTCTGGTTCGTATACGGTCGATAGTCAGGTCGATTATTGGGACCCAATCATCTTGACTGGAGCTCGGTTGTTCCTCTTCAGCTACTTCAGGACCGATATCTTGGGACCCCTCAGCTGCACAACCTTCAGCCTCAGTTTCTTCAGGTTCTGTCACTTTCTTCGTATGGCTGGCATGGATCCAGCGAGGTACTCCTGCACACTTCACAGCTGTGATGGTTACTAGGATCACCTGGCGTGGCTTTCCCCACCTTGGTTCAAGACAACTTTTCCGGGTATGTTTCTTTATTACGACCCAGTCACCTGAATTCAGGTCATGTGCTGGAGTCGTTGGCCTGGCGACGGCATCTCCCCCAACCTGGTGAGAGATAGAACACACTTGGTCAGCCAGCTCTTTACAGTATTCTAGTACCAAATCATCAGATATGCTTATCAGTTTGTATCCTGGCACCCATGCTTGCCGCATTGCTCTTCCCATTAGTATTTCATGGGGGCTCAAGCCCGTGTTCCAGTCTGGAATACTTCTGAGTCCCATCAACACAAGTGGCAAAGCATCAGGCCATTCCAATTGAGTGTATTCACACATTTTTCCCAATCTTGCTTTAATTGTGCCATTCAGTTGTTCCACCACTCCAGAAGCCTCTGGGCGATATGCACAGTGCAGTTTTAGCGTGATTTTGAAAGCTTCACAAATTTGTTTAATTATTTAATTTTGGAAATTACTTCCTCTGTCTGATTCAATCGTGACTGGGAAACCGTACCTAGGTATGAGTTCCCTAAGTAATAGTTTAGCTACTGTGATGCTGCCATTTCTACGTGCAGGGTAAGCTTCCACCCATTTTGAAAAGAGGCAGACAATGACAAGTAGGTATTTCATTCCTCGACAAGGGGGCAACTGAATGAAGTCAAGTTGTAGTCTAATAAAAGGGCCTTCTGCCTTTCCAATCTTTCCTGGTAACACTACAGTTTTCTTTCCTGGGTTAAATTGCTGACAAACCAGGCACCTCTGGCAGAGTGCTTCTGCTACGTTTCTGAACTTCGAATTGAACCAGGTCTGGCAAAACATACGAATCATGGCGTCTCTTCCTAAATGTGTGTCTCCATGTATCAACCTAGCCATAGGAGCAAGCAGACAGTCTGGCAACACAGGCATACCATCCAAGTAAACAATTACACCATCTTCCACTCTCCTCTGGCAACCAAAGTTTCTCCACCTTTGTTTTTCCTGTGGCTCTGCCGAGTCCTGTAAGTCTCTCACTTCCTCCCATGTACTCACTCCCTCTAGCATCAAAAGTTGGCAGCTGTTTTCGTTTCCCCCAACCTTTATATTTATTGCTATTCGGTATCTTGCACAATGTTGGGCTAACTGGTCAGCATATCGATTACCTGCTGTCACGTTGTCATCACCATATTTGTGAGCAGCACACTTGACCACAGCCAATTCTTTTGGTAACTGGATTGCTTCCAGTAAATTCTGCACATAATTTCCATTTCTGATAGGGGTACCTGAAGAAGTCGGGAACTCCCTTTGCATCCATAACTGGCCAAAGTCATGCACAACCCCATAACCATATTGGCTATCAGTATATATGGTTATCTTCGAATTCCTCCCAAATTTGCAGGCTTTTGTTAATGCAACCAATTCAGCTACTTGTGCAGACTTGACTCCATGTAAGTAGGATGCTTCGACTGGACCTCCTAGAGTACACACTGAGTAGGCAGCACTTAGGCCACCTTCCTCATGTCTCATGCATGAGCCGTCTACAAACAGCCCATAATCTTCATTAATTAAAGGATTTTCTTTTATATCTGGGCGTGGTTTTGTGCTAAACTCGGTCAGATCAATGCAATCATGTTCAGTTTCCTCCCTCACTTCTGCTGCGAATGAACTAGGCAGTAAGGTAGCTGGATTCAAAATATTACATCGGGAAATTGTCACGTTTCCTGCACCTACAAGGATTCTCTCATACTTAGTCAGCCGACTAGGTGTGAGGTATTGGGTTTTAGTCCTTGTCAGTAAAATTACAACAGAATGTGGAACATACACCGTTACTGGATGTCCCATCACAATGGACTCACTCTGTTCAAGACTCATGCATGTTGCAGCCACAGCTTTCAAACATCCAGGTAATCCAGCTGCTACTGGGTCCATGTGGAAGAGAAGTATGCTACTGGACGTCGAGTCAAACCATGAATTTGGGTCAGGACTGAAAGTGCACAATTGTCTCTTGTGTCACAGAAAAGTGCAAAATCTTTTGAATAGTCAGGCTTTCCTAGTGCAGGAGCGGTACACAGACATTCTCTCAATTTTACAAAAGCAGTCATGCTTTCTTCATCCCATTCCACATGATCTTTGGCTCCTTTCTTAGTCATTTTTATCAATGGTCTTGCTAGGACTGCAAATCCCACAATCCACTGCCTACAGTATCCTACAACTCCTAGAAACATTCTGATTTCTTTCTGGGTGTTGGGCAATTCCATGTTTCGAATTATTCTAATTCTTTCTGTGGTAACTTTCCTGATACCTCTCTCTATCTGGTGCCCCAGATATTTTACTGATGAGGTACAAAACTGCAGTTTTTCTGGCGACACTTTATGTCTTCCTTCACCTAAATGGTTCAGTAAGGCAATGATGTCAGTAACACAGTCTTTTCTGCTATTAGACGCCACCAAGAGGTCGCCTATATATTGCACTAGGACTGATTTTCCGGGCAATACTAGGGTTTCAAGACACCTTTTCAGAATTTGATTAAAGATCGAAGGGCTTTCCGTGTACCCTTGAGGAACACGATTCCAGACGTATACATGACTGTCGAATTCAAATGAGAAAAGAAATTTGCTGTCTGGATGTAATGGAATCGAAAAGAATGCATGACATAAGTCAATGACGGTAAACCATCCAGCATTCCACAATATTTGGTATAGAATCACTGCAGGGTTTGGCACAACAGGACCGCAAGGAACCACAATTTTGTTAACCTTGCGCAGGTCCTGTACGACCCTGTACTTACCACTAGGTTTCTTTATGCCAATTATCGGTGAGTTACAAGGACTGCTCAATACTTCTTGTAATATGCCTGCTTCTAGCAACCGTTTGATTTCAGTAGCAACTCCTGCTTTCACCTCTGCACTCATTTTGTACTGCTTGGTATTTGGGTAGACTGCATCTTCTTTTATGGCTATTTTAATTGGGTCAACATTTGCCATTAATCCTACATCTTTTCCAGTAAAATCCCATACCTCGGGTTTCACTGTCTCTTGGAGTTCTTCAGGTAAGTCTTGTATTGTCAGTTTATCAATTTCTGAGTCGGGTCTTGCTAACATTAATTTGTAAATTCCATCTTCATCTGGGAACTGAATTTCGACGCCATTTGGAGTGCAAAAGATAGTGCAGTTCATTTTGCACAACAAATCTCATTCTAATAGGTTTACAGGACTGGAATCACAAACAACAAATCTATGCATTTCTTTAAAATTCCCAATTTTAATCTCCATAGGTTCTGTAACTGGGGTACTAATTAGCTGATTAGAAACGCCCACTACTTGAATTGCTTCTCCCGAGAGGGGTAGGTTTGGAACATCTGCTGTTCTCACAGTAGAACGGGTAGCACCAGTGTCCAACAGAAAGGTGACGTCATTTCCTTCCACCTTTCCTTCAATGTATGGCCCTGACTGGTCCACCGGCAAGGAGGCGCCAAGCACGCACTCCTCGTCCTCCCCCCTCAGGCACCGTCAGTAGGTGTCATCACAGAGAAATGTGTCATTTAACAGAAATTGTGAAGTGGCTGCATTTCTATCCTCCCTTCCTTCCCAACCTTCAGTGTCTTCACTCTGTTGTGCTTTGCTCCTGTAATTTGGCCTAGGTGCACGAGGCAACTGATTCTGTTTTACCTGCTGCTGGGTCTTCCGTGGTGTTTTATTCTGCGTCTATGGATTCAAATCATTAATTTGCACATCACCATTCTGCATAGCCTTACACTCGTCTCTCCATTGACCTATTTTTCCGCACCGTGACAGGGAATATTCTTCCTTGCCTCTTCTCTGCTCATTTTTACCCTGGGCTTTCCCCCCCCCCTAAGGGGCCTTGACTCTGATTATTGTTCATTTTGCTTAACTGCTGTTCCTGGTGCTCTGCTAATTTTACCTGTGCCCACATGCCCTTTCCTTTAACTCTTTCCGTTTATCGGCCAGCTCATCTTCGCAGTATTTAGCATACTTCAGGACTTCATCAATTGGTTTAGCCTGCCAGCAGATTTTATTGTATTTGATCCACTGTGAGATCTCAGGCCTTAACCCTAGCACAAATCGATAAATGAAGTGGGTCATGTCCTTCATCTCAATGTTGTCCAGACCACTGTATGTCTTGAACACCTGTAACAGTCGTTCATAGTAAGAATGCACAGTTTCATCTCTATTCTGGGTAGTTCTGTCTATTCGGGTCCAGTCAGTTTCTTTTGCAGGCACCTTTCCTTTCAGATACAACATTACCTGATCGTACTTCCTCATCACATCCCCTGAAGGAGCCCCTGTCTTCGGGTCCCTCGGGAATTCCTCACTAGGCCAATCAACAGCAATTTTACATTCAGTCCATAAATCTACAGGAACTACAATGTCAAAGAAACCATCTAAATCTTTCAGGAGACATTTCTGAACTTTCACAAATCTCTCGACCTGTCTATACCAGTTTACAGGTTATTCTCGCAATTTTGGGAAGTCATTTGTAAAGGACACAATATCCTGTCGGGACCATGGAACATGTAAATATCCTCCACCTGGTACTTCTTGAATAGGATATAATTTTTCCACCTTTTCTGCTTCTTTTAAAACATATTCAGATGTCATTTGCTTTGATCTACTGTCTTCCTTTTTCTTGGCCCACCTGGCTTTCCATTTTTCTAAATCTCCCCATTTTTGCAACAGGTTTAGCAATTCCCTTATCTGTACCTATTTCCCTGACACGTTCATGTTTTCCAGGTCTTTGTCTGAGAATTCTGCTCTGTAGGGTTTTTGCAAAACTTTAGATCGGCTAATGTCTATTCCCATACTAGCTGCAGTGTCCATTAATTTCTCATGGTACACTCTGGTATTTCGGGTAAGACTTTTACAAATGAATAACAATTCCTCCTCACTAAGAGTGTTTAGTCTGTCCAACCCCACATTCCCAGCCATCAGTTCCTCCAATTCTATTCTCAGTTTGTATATATCTAATGGTTTTGGCTGAGGATTTGGTTTCTCTAATTCTCGGGTCCATCTGTCGATTTCTTCAGGAGTCACTACCGTAGCACTTCTAGTACCTGAAGATGACTCAATTTGAACTTCTCTTGAAGTAAAAGGAGTGTTCTTTCTCTGTGAACTCCCTTCTGGTTCACTTATTATCGGTAAATCCATCAAGGAGATCACAGATTCACATTCACTTGCTTGATCATCTACTATTAACGGCTCTTTTCTTGGCTGTACTACAGATGGGGTTATTATTGGAGTTTTCGGGCTACCTTGCTTATCCCCGTACAAAGGAACAACCGGTCCAATAGTTACTGGAATTGTCAAAGCTTCAGGACTGGTATTCAGTTGGGAGATTTTCTGAATTAATTCTGTTCTTTATTTAATTAAAGCCTCTCGTTCTCTATCCTGCAGTACCTTTTCCATGGAGGTTTCATGTACTATCTGCGGAACTAATGAAGGGCTAAAACTCGGGGCAGTCGGATGTGTCATACTTGGTCCCTCACCATAATTAGGTTTCAGAAATGGGTTTCCCGTACTCAGAGATCTTGAATCCTCCTGATAAGGAGGTCTTGGACATGGATCTCTCGCACTTAAGGATCTTGGTCCTTCATTATAAGGTGGTGGATTTTTCATTAACAAATCCTCCAGATAATCATCATCTGAATCTCCACTGGTCATTAAAGGCTTGGTCTTTTCTGTCCTTTTCCCTCCCATGGGCTCTTCTACTGTTATTACAGGGTACAGTCCTTCTACCATCATGTTTTGTCTCCATTCCTTCATTCTTTTTTCTCGAGTCTCTCTATTTACTTTCGGATAAAATTGTGTTAACCCTTTGTCATTTCCGGGTCTGTCTCGCTCAAAAGCCTCTATTTCCCATTCTTCTGAGGCCTCATATTGCGTTAGTCTGGGTCTGGGATGCAAATCATTCATTCGGGTTCTCAAATTGAACAGAATCCTGCCATTAAAGGTACCCTCTAAAGGAAAGGCCAAAATTCCGTCATCTTTAGTATATTCCACCCAATTTTCTAACCACACGCAAGCATGGTAGCCTCTATCAAACATCATAAATGATGCGGGAGTATTAGGTGGTGGAATGATAACACCTTCTCTAGTTTTGATGGGTTTGTCTTTCTTGAAGTAATTCTTTACTTTGTCTACTAAGGTCATCTTTCTCTTGCTCCCGTACATAATGTTATATCTAGCTGTTCTCCACTGATCTCTCACAAAACCTTGATATCTAGGATCCGGTCGGGACTCGGGATGATTTGAATACCACATATACTTCTTCGCAAATTACTTTTGTTTACAAAATCACTTCCAATACAAATGCGTCTTTTATTTTTCGTCAACCAATCAAATGCGCGATTTCAAAAAATTTCAACCAATGGGTGCGCGGCGTTTCTCGTGAAACGAGTTCTCACGCTTCTGTGCTCACCCCTCCTTTACAATACTATCTCAGCTACACGCCCGCTGTCTCGACCAATACCAGCGTGGCACTGAGTGACGTCAGCGCAGCTCCGCTACTGACTCCCTCCTTCACAAGGTATCGTAAAACTCAATTCTTTTACTTAAAGTGCAAGTGCTCTGTTTATTTCACAACGCAAAAACATTCGCCACTGTACTCGAGTGTCTAGAAAGAAAAGATTTGTTTCACTGCAAGTAAATCTCTTCCGTTTACTTTTCATATACTGCGAGTAGATCCCTTCTGCCTACTCTTCACACAAGCATTAGAGAACCTGCTACTCCTTCGAGTCATCCACTCTGGGATATATACTAAGCCAAAAGTTTCACCAGTGAACCCTTCTGCTAACAATCAAGCTTAGACGAACCTGCTACTCCTTCCGTGTGACCCTTACTAGGTGATATCACAATAGAAGTTTTGCTAGCGAACTCTTTGCTATAATTTATTCATACATTTATACAGAAAAACCCTTATTATTGCTTCCAGTTCTGCCCAACCTGCACCAAATTTCCCTTGAGCAACTGACCTCACTGCGAGGTGGATTCTCCTCACCACCCACTATTCTGCCCCCGGGGATTCCAGACAAACATATAACAATCACTAACGAGTTGGTTAGAACATGAAATCAATATAGCAGCATTTCAGAGAAATTTTTTAAACTTTTCATGACATTTCAAAGCAAAACAATTTTACATTTGATCGATCAATACTTATAGCAGCAATAACATTTTTCACAGTTAGCAGCAATTTTAACTCTTAAAGGTAGCAGTAATTTTTATCTATCTACCTATCTTAACTAGTCCTACCTACCTTTAACTAGTCCCTAACCATAGCTCTGCTACCAGAAAATTGCTGATAGAGCGCGCAGGTCACCTGACTAATAACATTTTTACCATATGCACACTTGGGCCCATACATTTAATACACCATACTAAATATAATCGGGTACCAGCAACCCTGTTCATTCCTATTTATTTCCAATGTACCCGACATACCAATCCACTGTCACGGGTACCTATGATCACAATGGATCAGGGAGCTAGCTGAAAAAGGTAAGCAGTCACCGAAATACAATAACATTTATATATTTGCACTCTTTATATAATAACCACAGACTCAGGAAGTTTTGAAAACCTTTATCTAGTTCTCATTAATATCAGAAAGCATAAAATTCACTGTGAGTAAACTATCAATAACCAAAATCATGAAAATTGTGTAGCCATGCAGGAAATAGATTATGCCAACCATTTAAACTATAAAGGGAAGGTAAGAAAAGGGAACATGCTAGAATATCACCGTTTAAATACCCCTCGAAGGTGGGTAAGGCAAAAGAACTTTAATTTGTACTAAAGGAATTTGACGATACCATGTAGCTATAGGGAAGGGAAAAATGGAACACGCTAATGATTCAGAGCAATTTACTATAATTCGGTTAAAAGGAGGGTAAGAAAAGGAACATCTATAGTTTATGAGCAGTATTTCACAACTTCCTTAAAGGATGGGAAGAAAATGGAACATGCTAATAAACAGCAAAAGTGTAAAACTTTATTATTGGTCAGCACAGGGAGGTTAAGAAAAGGAACAAATGCGCAAATAAGACGTTAGCAGTTTCAGAAAGCAAGGAAAAAGGACGTAAGTGTATTTCCCTCACAGATATATATTTACCTAGAACGGTGTGGAGACCAACCCTGGCCACGGGTCAGTTAAGGACAGGAGAAACCCCAAGGAATACAGTCGCCAGTAGGCCAGCAGGTGCAGAATGGAAACCCAGGACAGGAAAACCAGATTAGGATCAGGACAGGACCACCAAGGTAAGACCAGCACCGGCAGTTCAGTAGCAACACCTGCGCTACACCTTCTCTGCAGCTATCAGTCAAAACCCCGATTGGGTTCTCGAATTCCCCAGCAAAGTGCTTCGCCAGCACTTTAAGGTTCTCAAAACCCCGAATGGGTCTGTGAGTCGGTCGGACAGAGTGCTCCGCAGCACCTCTGTTTCTCGATCAGCTATTGAGTGCGTAGGGTCAGTGACAGGTCAGCTTTTCGGACAAGTCGGACAAATTCTCTAGCTAAACCTAGGCTAGTTATACTATTTTCGGGTCAGTGTACCACCCCCCAAATGTTGCAAGTGTAAGGATCCCCAATTTCGATTGGACAAAAGAAAGGACAGGTCATCACACCTCCGAGGATTTGACTTTCTCAAGCCCCTCATTTGAATCTTTCATACCCGCCCATTGAATTTCGGGTTCCCATGACATGTTCCATACATATAACAATGGTGAATTTAACAATTATTACAATGTAATACATTTAGTACAAATCAGCATCTTCTACTAGGTGAAGGTGCCTCTTCCCAGGCACATCTTGGCTGAGACCTCTGTGTTGGCTCGTGTTCAATGTCACAGAGTTCATCCTCTGGCGGAAGACTGTCATGCGCAGAAAGGCAGTTCAACATGGAGTATTCCCGTCCCTCATGCCCAAGGTTTATGATACATGAAAAGTAAATAGAAACAGCTTTAAAACACAGAAAAAATGAATTCACTGTATACCATGAATCCTTACACTACTCCCATTACTTTATAATAAACTATAGCATTAAGATTATAGCAGAACGAGCAGCTTAGCAAAAGCAGCACTGCAAGCTTCAGGCATGTGAGAACATAAAGCAGCCATTTTAGCTCTAGTGCGCAAGTGCAAAAGGTTTCCCACCAGAACTGCGAGTGCGTCACATCACATGGGTACGACCGACGCATGCGCAGAAGAAATTCCCGCTTAGCAGCAGCCATCTTAATAGCAAGCGTACTAGGATTAGTAAACACATAGGCAAGCTTCTCTGGGACGCCCAAAATTTAAGAATAAATGGAAAATTAATAAGACAAACAAGTTGATTAAGGCTATTAGGGTTATTTGAGGTCCATGAATTCAAGCAAGTCGCTGTACGTGCGAATCCTTGCACCATCACTTGTACTGGTCAATAATAAAGCAAGCTGGCACAAAATAGTGACCACATTATATATACTCAATGGACCATATTGGTACTATTTTCAATTGTCGACAACGTTTCGATCCCAAGCTCTAGTATCTTACGGGATCATCATCAGGACTGAGAATTACATTTCCCTGGTCTAGAACACAATGCCTGTTGAGTTTAGAGTGGGGGAGAAAGAGGGGAAAACAAAACAGCGATTTGTCAGGTTTTTGGAAGCTAACGACATTTACAAGTGAGTAACAACATTTGGTCCATATCAGCACCTGTGAAATTACCACGACTGAGCCAAAACATTCAGAGGCAACCGGTGAGAAAACATAGTAACCAGGGCAGTTGCGTACTAAGTGAGGTCCGGTTTAACAGTCAAGGGACCGTAGTGATTACAATGACTGGTGATCGGGGTTGGAGTGTGGAACAGAAAAGGTAAAGCGAGTAAGAGAAATATCCGAGGAATTCTAGTTTGGCAGCTTTTTACGATCCTTGGCAATGTAATAAAAGCTGTTTAACTAGTCTGCAATAACCCCGCTAGTGAATAAAGATGCACACAAGAAAATAGAAGGAAAAATAGGGAAAGAAAAAGGTTTGGTCGTGACCGTGGCATGCGATGGTTGGTTGGCCAGTGCCGTCGGGTCGAGCGTTAGAGTGCAAGACACGGTAGTGATGTGATCAACATATCTCCTTACTTAATGAAAACCAAGCTAGGCGTTCAATGGATTCATGCCGGATAGTGAGATAATACACGGCGAGCTTTCCGCGCTGACGGCCTTCAAAGCATATGGCGAGGAAGGTCTGGGGAGCTATGTGCTGCTCCTTGGTCATGGAGAACAAGGGTAGTGTCCACACTACGACGGAGATAAGGAGGGAAATAATGAGAATAAAAGTGCTTGCTTACTTGGTAATTAAGGGTTTGAACACAGACAATGCATACCTTAACCAGTGCCACTCAAGGTGTGGGCGATGACTGTGAACTGCGTTTGCCTCGAAGGTTTACGAAGTCTCAAAGCGGCGGGAGACTTGACGGTAGCTAGTGAGATAAAAAACAGATAACAGAACCCGTGATGACCAGCTGGGATCATAGGTTTGAGAGGGTAGGGTGCGGAGGGGTTGGTGCAAGCAACCTTTCTTACCTTAATTGCAGAGCGGCAACAATCTGCCTCGTGTTCCAAAGCGTGATGGCAGGAACAGGGATGCTGCCGCGCGGTTCCATTTTTATTGGAACACGAACCGTCGCTATCTTGAAACGGTGTTGGAATTGGAAGTGGAGGAAGGACTACTGCCCGCGACGCTCGAGAGGCCGGGTGCGAACCTCTGAGTTTAAAAATTGCGGCCATGATGGAAAGGAGTGGGGAAGTTATGAGTGACTAAGAGGTGTGGTGATAAAGTACTGGTGGTGAGAATAGAGGGTTATAGAAAATGATGTGTGAAAGAAAGAATAAAACCGGGACAGATGAAGGTAAAAGGCATTAGTACACATTAGTGTGCTTTGACATTTTGAAACTTCATAATAAAACCCGCATTGTTGGCGACAATATTTTACAATAGTGAAACATTTCAGGAGGATTTCAGAGTGTGTCAATAATTACAGTGTGAGAGCAAGTTGGCTTAAACAGGAAGGCTGAGCAATTTGAGTCAGTTTCAGTTCATTATACTTCAGAGCAAAGTAGTCCAGTCTTCCATCCTGTTTAGCCCATTTCTGATGGTGTCCATTAAAATTATTGATTTAAGTTCTTCTCTATTGAGTAGCTGAACCATGTTTCCACCTCTTTGTGGGAGTTTCAATACTTTGAGTATTGTCCAACAAATGTCATTTTCATCATGGTTGGCTTGTGTGAAATGTTCTACCAAGGGTGCATTCGGGGTCTTGCACCGGATCCGGCTTCTGTGCTGGACAATCCTGGTTTTTATTTTCTGCATTGTCTGGCCAATGTATATTTTAGAACATGGGCACTGGATCAGATAAATTACATTGCACGTATTGCAGTTAGAGAAGGCACGACAATTTACAGTGGTATTGTTGAAATTAAAACTTTTGCCTTCAATAGTAAACTCATACACATTGCATCCGCCGCATTTCCAATGGCCTACCACAGGAGCCAGCCCCCAAAGTGAGTCAAGTGAGACTGGGAGAGTGTGTCAATAATTACAGTGTGAGAGCAAGTTGGCTTAAACAGGAAGGCTGAGCAATTTGAGTCAGTTTCAGTTCATTATACTTCAGAGCAAAGTAGTCCAGTCTTCCATCCTGTTTAGCCCATTTCTGATGGTGTCCATTAAAATTATTGATTTAAGTTCTTCTCTATTGAGTAGCTGAACCATGTTTCCACCTCTTTGTGGGAGTTTCAATACTTTGAGTATTGTCCAACAAATGTCATTTTCATCATGGTTGGTTTGTGTGAAATGTTCTACCAAGGGTGCATTCGGGGTCTTGCACCGGATCCGGCTTCTGTGCTGGACAATCCTGGTTTTTATTTTCTGCTTTGTCTGGCCAATGTATATTTTAGAACATGGGCACTGGATCAGATAAATTACATTGCACGGATTGCAGTTAGAGAAGGCACGAAAATGTACAGTGGTATTGTTGAAATTAAAACTTTTGCCTTCAATAGTAAACTCATACACATTGCATCCTCTGCATTTCCAATGGCCTACCACAGGAGCCAGCCCCCAAAGTGAGTCTAATGAGACAGGGGGAGTGGGGTTAGGCAAGGCTGCTCTGACCAAGTGATCTTTCAGATTTTGGCTTTTACGAAAGGCGAACAATGGTCTTTCAATGTTGAGAATGCCTGTATTAATTACTGGCCAATGTTGGAGTACTGTTTTGCGTATTTGTTTGGAAACAGGAGAAAATGTGGTGACACACGATATTCTTTCTAGCTCATTTTTTGGTTTTGGGGGTAAGAAGGACTTCCCGGGGGCAGTACCAAGCCCTTTTTGATGCATTTTCCACTATCTTTTTTGGGTAGCCTCGCTCTTTTAGTTTAGTGGAGAGAGTAGAGGCTTCTCTGAAATAGTCTTCCTTTGTAGAGCAGTTTCTTCTTATTCTCAGGAATTGAGAATAGGGTAGAGAATACCTTAGGGCCCTAGGGTGATTGCTTGTGTAACTCGGAGTGTGTTGCGCTCCGTTGGTTTTCTATAGAGACGCGTGAGAAGTTGCCCTTCTGAGTGAAAGATAGTGAGGTCTAAAAAGGCTATGGAAGCTTTATCAATGGTGATAGTAAAGGTGAGGCCAGAGCAATTATTATTTAGCCAGTGTAGAAACTAGTGTAAACAGGTAGTGTCATGTCTCCAAATAACAAAAATATCCTCAATGTACCTTCGCCACAGGCAGATGCCTGTGAAGAAGGGGTTTGATACTGTTAAGATGGAGCCTGTTTCCAATTGATCCATGAACAAAATAGCTAGATAAGGAGCAAAAATTGCGCCCATTGAGGTGCCCTTGATTTGTTGATAATACTGATTATCAAAACAGAAAAAGTTCCTGGTTAAACAGTGTTCCAGTAATTGGAGAATGAAATGAGTCGGGACATTATGAGGTCGTGGTCATGAGTCAAGTATCCTTTGGATCACCAATAGGGCTGCAGTTTGGGGTATGTTTGTGAGAAGGGACTCGACATCCATGATGCATAATGAGTCAGTCTCAGGATCAAAGGGATGATGTTCGATGAGGTTTACCATTGCCATGCTGTCTCTCACATAGCAGGCAGTGGATGGTACGAAGTCTTTAATAAAGAAGTCAACATAGGACCCTAAAGGTTCCAAGATTGAACCACAAGCTGAGACTATTGGTCGGCCAGGGGGGTGTGTAGGGTCTTTGTGGACTTTAGGCAGAGTTTATATAACCGGAGCGCGGGGAGATTTAACATTGAGGAAACTAAATTCCTTTTTGCTAAGGAACCCGTCATTGAGAGCATCAGTGGTTATTTTAAGGATCAAGCCCTAGGATTAGATGGCAATCTTTGGTAGTGTTCGGTATTGCCAAGTTGGCGTAAGATTTCTGCCATATAGGTGTCCTTATCTTGTAGCACTATGCCACCTCCTTTATCTGCGCTTTTGATGATCACTAGCTCATTGTCTTTAAGTGATTTAATCGCTTGCTTTTCTTCCAATGAAATGTTATAAGGAATAAAGCGTCTAGTTTTTTCCAAGTAGGACAGCTCCTTGAGTAATAACTTCTCAAAAGTGAGAATCTCTGCAGGAATCATGCCTACTGGGGGGAAAATGTTGATGGGGGCCTAAAGGGAGTATTGGTAGCGTTGGTAGGTGTGGGGTTGGGTTGAAAAAATGCTTGCAGACGGATCCGTCTGAAGAACTTAAGCAGTTCTGTTTGTAGTTCTAGGAAGTTTGGTGGAATCATGGGAACAAACGATAACCCTTTCTTCAAAAGTGAAAGTTCAGTATCTACCAGTTTGTGTCTGGATAGATTGAAGATAGGATTGACTTCAGTAGATGTCATCGTGGCATTGGGGGGTTCTACCATTGGTAAAAGTTGTTGCGTGTTCAGCGCTCCCCTGGGTGATTGTACCAGCGTTGTGCTTTCTTCACTCTGCCTCGTTGCGGTGTATCTACTTGGCCTCTGCCTAAAAAATTATTACCACCTTGGGCGCCTCCTCTTCTAGAGGTACCTGGGCCTTCTCCGGGATCAGATATGTCCGAGGAGTCGGAAAACCCCACAAGGTTCTGGCGCCTAATGAACCGGCCCCACGGTCTAGTATTCGGATGGTTGGAGTAGGATCTATTAATGTAAAAATCATTTTGCAAATACGGGTACGTATTCTCTATGGGGTATGCTTTAATGTCTTTCTTGACCTTATTGGATTTTTTGTTCTGTTTCAACCTATGCAAATCAGCGACGGTTTTTTCAACCTGTTCAATTCATTTCTTGCTCTCTGTGATATTGTTCGAGTCCTCTATCTGCTTTTGAATGTCAGTAATCTCGATTTCTAGTGATTTCAGGGTCTCGGAGGCAATGTCTATCCCTAGCACAAGCCAATGTTGTGAGCAGGTGGTGCCGATATAACTAAAGTTTGTAATGTACTTAGGGTTGTCAGTAAAAATGCCAGGGATGTTTCTGACTTGCAGCCCAGAGGGAATTACTTCTGCTTTCAGATAGTCTGTAAGCATCAAGATCATAAGTTGTAGTAGGACCTGTTTTTTCTTTAGTTTTTCAAGTTGCTCTGGGAGGGTAGAGTGAGAGTGGGAACTTCTGGGTTCTCAGAGAGTAGGGAGGGCCCTGACCATATTCTCTTTATATAGTCATCTGAATAAAGTGGTTCGTGAGCTGATATGCTGAAGGTGTGAGTAGGGGGGGGGGGATTAGTGAGATAGCGAGAAAAAGGTGAATGACCAGGACTGGACACATCTCACTTGAACCCAGAGTGACTCGAGGGCTTGCTGGCTTGCCCTCAATTCTGAAGTCTAAGGGCCATCAAAGACTTCCTTCAACCCTGCAAAAGCACCTGGATTCTGCCAACTGTGAGTCCTGCTTTGCCAAGTGGTGCTGATCCAGTCCTTAGCTCTTGAAAGGTGACTTCTGCTCGTAAACGAGGCATTGCCCTTTAATGCAGACGCAGGAGCTGATCGCCGGCATTGCTTGGATGGAATATGCAGCCCCAGGTGATGGACAGCGCAGCTCGACGATGACGCAGCACCTTCATCGTAAAGGAGTTTGTTGACAGTGCCTTCATCATTTGCGTGGATCGGGACAGACATATCATGTCTTCGCAGTCAAAGCTTGCTCCTTCAAAGGTACTTTTTGTGCGGGACCTGCATGCCCTCCATCGCGGTTGGCCTGAACTTTGGATTAGATTTACCCTGGACCATTGCAACCTCACATAACCCCTAAGCACTTTTTGCTTCTAAGCACTACTTTTTGATTTAGTGTTTAAACATTCATAACTCTGGTTCTACTTATTGGATTTTTGTTGTTTTGGTCTTGTTTTACTCATAACAATATAATCTTTTTTCTAAAGGTGTGTGGAGTATTTTTGTGGTGTTTGCATTATGTTACTTTGTGTGTTTTGCACAAATACCTTCACATTGCCTCATTAGATGAGCCTTGCTTCTCCATGCCAAGCTACTAGAGGGTGAGCACAGGTTATCTTTTGTGTGTTTCTAGCTTACCCTGCCTGACTAGAGTGGTGGTTCCTGCTTGTACATGGTGCATACTCTGATAACCAGAAACCCCATTTTTAATACCTCCAAAGAAGAGAAATCTGTGCCCTGAAATCTTATGGTGTCATGCTCACCTGCTAGTGCTTCTCGCAGGTGGTGCCCAAAGCTCGGCCACTAAAAGCCTGAGATAATCTAGGGCCATTTTGTAAATCAGCATCTAAATGCAGAATCAAATCATCAGGAGTGGAGTGGTAACATCCTCACATCTAAATCTAAATCTAGCTTCACTAACCTATCTGTCCTAGCCCTAACCAACCTATTGGCGGTAATACCTGAGGGGCACTCCAGTGGGATACTCCAATTGGTTGACGGCTCTGCCAATTACTGTAGCCCTTTGCCTTGTGGGGCTATATAGTCCTATGGAAATCCCACCTACTCCGGACAAGAGAGCTGCCCTTTCTATAGTACTAACCATATTTAACAGTTGCACTGAAAGCAAGCCACAACAATTGCCGGTTTCTGAGACATGCTCATGTAATTTCGAAAAATAAATATTTTACACTCTTTGTCTTCCACATTTGTTTTCAGAAGATAACTATAAACAGTTTAGAAACTGTAATTTTACTAATAATTTAATTGTACAATCCCTTCCCACGATCTCAACTAGGGAGACGATAATCTTCAGAAGTCTTTTTTGTGTTTCAGTTGTGTTGCACTTTTGAGAGAAAGACAAAGTCAACCAGCACCCCACACTTAACAAACACAGTGGTGTGTACTGGATATCTCCAGCCACATACAGAAATGCACCAGTTAAGTAGGCTTTAGTTGAGGAACCTGTTATGAAAAATGACAATAACACTTCAGAGCTACAAGACAGTGGCTGCAATGGCTCCATGAATGCAAGATACAGTACTGTTGGGGCCATGGCCTGACCGTCTCAGACAGCAGCTGCAGTTTAGAAGAGCTCAGGATTGCTGCTCGTAATCCTGCATCATCCAGTGCCTAGCAGATCTTACTTTCCTCGTGCAGATTATTTTAGCAGGTGCTCTGGACTGTGGATCAGCCAAGCCCAGCTGGAAGTGCTCCTGGCTTCTCTTACCCTCCTTTGAAGCTTCACCCGACAGAGGCAGACCTGGAGTGTGGAGGGCAGGGGGCAGAGTGGTACGTGTGCTGCTGTCCTCTGCAAATGTAGAGTTGAGCACTGAGGCGGGAGTGAAAGACACAGGGCTCCCCTGGTCCCATGCCTGGCGGAGCCTGGGCTCTAGACGCAGGTTATAGCTGCAGCCAGGACCAAGCCTGCAGGATAGGGGATGACCATGAAACCTACGGGTATTACTGCGCTTTATAAATCCTACTAACGTAACATCAATCAATCAATCAATCAATCATGGCATTTGTAAAGCGCACTACATACCTGCGAGGGTCTCAAGGCACTAGGGGGTGGGAGAAGGGGGAAGCTGCTACTGTTTGAAGAGCCAGGTCTTGAGAAGTCTTCTGAAGGTCAGCAGGTCTTGGGTCCAAGGTCCAAGATAACAGCTTCAGTTAATGCAGCTGCCTGATTAATGGCAGGCCTAGCATGGGGTACACCCCTTGGTGGTGACAGTGGAGCACCAAGACTGTTGGATAAAGCATCCAGCCGACAATGGAAGAGGTGATCATGTGGAGTAAAGCGGTGCTGGGGAATTCTGGCATGCTGCACTCTTTCCCTTGCTGAGTGCACCAATGTCTACCTTGATGTTTGTTCCTATAATCGAGCCATTGGAATAGATTAAATGCAACGCCCAGGTTCAGGGCTTCTGGTGGGAGGGAGATAGCAGTGAGTGCATCCACTGAATGCATACAAAATGCTACAAATGCTGTGGATTTGTATGGTGATACTTCAGGTCTTAAGATCAACTGGAGAAAATCTACCCTTTGTCGGTTCATGGAAGGGAGCCTGATGATTAGGCCTGCACATCAGGACGAATCCACAGAAGTGTTGGGGCCTTAATATAATTAAGCAGATTGACCAGATGCACAGAGATATGCAGAGCTGGGATGCGAGCCCCCTTTTGCTTATGAGCATGGTTGCTTTATTTAAGACTAGCAGCCCGTCCCGACGTTGTCCGGATATGAATTGCTGCCGGCCAGTAGTATATTGTTTTGTAGGATTTCGTTTTGATAGCATTTCTTATCTGTGACAGGCCTGTGAAACGCTCCGATTCACAGTGCACTGCTGATGCACTTAAGAGTGCGCGTTCAGTAGTGTGTGAACTCGAGTTTCCCTACTTTATTTTTCCTTGCAATATTATATAGCGCGAACTCGACAACATGGCATGAGCACAATTTACATTACAGAAGAACACATTCATTTGTGGTAGGCACGGGGAGACAAAGCGATTTGCCTGGAATCACAGGATGTTGAGCTGATGCCGAGATTCGAACGTAGCTCCCCAGCTCTAAAGTTCGCAATTCTAGAACTTGTGGCGGGAGGTGTGTCTAAAAGTGTATGTTGGTGTTGGCCATCAATGAGAGAGACCTGTGCATTTTTCAAATCGGTGGTGAAAAAATCTGAGTATGTTGCTGGAGATGTGGCCCGCCGTATCACCAATGTACTTACCGGGGGAGGGTAAACACCCATTATTCCGCAACTTTCTTTCCGCATACCATCACTCCGCATACTTTAATTACGAAAGTACCATGACTCCGCAATGCCATTATAACGCATGGCATTACATTTTATATGCTTTTACCACACATACATTTACAACGAAATTCGTTGTAAATGCATGAATGGTAAAAGCATGTTTTTTTTAATGTTTGGATAAGGTAAGTATGGGTATAGGGGTATATGTTTTGGGGTACTGAGGTATATGTTTTGGGGTGTTTTGGTATTTTAAGGGTTCAGATATAGTTTTGGGTTATGGGGTACATGGGTAGTTTTAGGGTTTAGGGATAGGTATGGGTTTTGGGGTACAGGGGTATTTTTAAGGTTCAGGGCTAGGTTTGGGTTTTGGGGTATAGGGGTATTTTTAGGGTTCAGGGGTAGGTTTGGGTTTTGGGGTACAGGGGTATTTTTAGGGTTCAGGGCTAGGTTTGGGCTTTGGGGTACAGGGGTATTTTAGGGTTCAGGGGTAGATTTGGGTTTTGGGGTACAGGGTTATTTTCATGGTTCAGGGCTAGGTTTGGGTTTTGGGGTATGGGGTATTTTTAGGGTTCAGGGGTAGGTTTGGGTTTCGGGGTACAGGGGTATTTTAAGGGTTCAGGGCTAGGTTTGGGTTTTGGGGTACAGGGGTATTTTAGGGTTCAGGGGTAGGTTTGGGTTTTGGGGTACAGGGGTATTTTTAGGGTTCAGGGGTAGGTTTGGCTTTTGAGGTACAGGGGTATTTATAGGGTTCAGGGCTAGGTTTGGGTTTTGGGGTACAGGGGTATTTTTAGGGTTTAGGGATAGGTTTGGGTTTTGGGGTACAGGGTATATTTATAGGGTTAAGATGGGTTAGTGTTTAAGGGTGTTGGGGTATTTTAAGGAGTACGGGTGGGTTATGATTATGGGGTGCAGGGGTATTTAAAGGGAGCAGGGTGGACACCCGGAGCTGGAATGTACTGAACCTGGGAAGAAAAAACAATGAAATATTGGGCACAACGCTCGCTTTTTTTTCTGTAATCCCGCGCCCCGCCCACGCCCCCAGCACACGCCCACAGCACACGATATGAGACATGGCATGAAGGGCGGAACGTACCACACGCCCCCAGCGTTTGTCACACCCCCAGCACACGCCCACAGCACAAAGCAGACACGCCCACAAGGGACTACTTTGCTGGCACGGTTCTTTTACCTTTTAAATGTATATGGTGGGCGTCTGCATAGCCTATGTCCTTATGCTGCAACTGCCCTTTCTTACGCTGTATTGGGTGTTGTGATTGGTGCTGTGGTTCCTGAGATTACCCGACTCAAAGGTTTGGGCTCTCTCTTTATTATATTAGTACTAACAGCCCGTCCGGACATTGTCCGGAGCCGAAGGGGGCTGGGGGCAGCACCGCTGCAGGAGACGCGCAGCAGAGCGGCCAGTAGCGGGAGCAGCAGAGCCGGGGAAGGAGCGTCCGAGGCCGGGGCCCCTGCGTGCGGAGACCGGGTGAGTGCAGCATGGCGGGGCTCTGGGAAACCGGATCTTGGCCCGCCACACGCCCCCAGCGTTTGCATCGGGAGCAGCTGAGCCGGGGAAGGAGCGTCCTGAGAGCCGTGAGGGGCGGAGGAGGGAGCGCGGCTGAGAGCCTGGGGGAGTGAGCGGGGCCGAGGATAGGCAGCAGACGACGCGGCTTTTGTTTGGCTTACTGACGTTGCTGGTGCTGCTCTGGGCTTCCGAGGCCCTGGCCCCTACTGCGGAGAGCGGGTGAGTGCAGCCTGGCGGGGCTCTGGGAAATGGGATCTTGGACCGCCACACGCCCCCCCAACCCGTGTTTGTCACGCCCCCACGTTTGTCACGCCCCCACCCCCCCCCCCATGTTTGTCACGCCACCCCCGCGTCCCCAGGACACGCCCACAGCGCACAACGCAGACACCCATAAGGGACTACTTTGCTGGCACGGGTCTTTTTCCTTTTTAATGTATATGGTGCCCGTCTGCATAGCCTATGCCCATCTCCTGGAACTCCCCTTTACAACAGTGTATTGGGTGTCGTGATTGGTGGTGTACTTCTGGAGTTTACCCGCCTCAAAGGTTCCCAGTTCTCTCATTATAATAGTAGTATAGATAGATGATCTCACTTCCCAGATGGCTTACGCACTAAATGATCCCTGTCAGACTCTGCCAGGTTTCTTGGAGAAGCTGCATGTCCATGGTTCCAACTTCCTATGGACAGGCAAGAAACCAATAAATGCATGCTGTCAGAATATGACCGAGGGCTCGGAGTGGCAGCTGTGCTGCTGTGTTATTGGACTACCCACCTCATCAACATTGACAACTGGCTCTTTGGTGATAGAGATAATCCTGTACACAGGTTGGAAATAGATCTGTTTGAGGGCTCAGTTTGTGGGGCTCCTATACAGTGCTTCATTCCTCTGATCATTTACTGTGGCAGCTAGGCCTGGGGGGAGTTCGCGGACTTACACTACTCATCGAAGTGACCCAAAAACACTGGTTACTATGCAGTGTTACGCAAGTGACGGAGTGCATTACGTCACGCCATCACCGCTGGGTGTTGGTTCAGCATTGAAAAATCTGCACTGAGGGCACTACGCGCAGTGTAAGAGGGTGCTGCTTCTTTCTATTGCTCAAGTAGATTTCTATTCAAGCAGCAGCTTCCTCAAAGTGAACGGAAGGTTTCTCAATGCGAGCAGTCGTGACCATCCGTGACCACATGCATTGAGAAATCTCGCCGGCAGGTGGTCTGGAGTAAGATTTTCTTTGCTCGCAACTCTAAGTGTTTCGGAACTCCTTGCGCTATGCACAGCATGGAGTGGGAAAGCCTCCGAGTGGAGCAGAATTTCACGCCCCGGCCTAGTGGTAACCAGAGACATCACAAGGCCTTGTGGGGCACACATTGGGATGGTAAACCCTTGAGGGAAACTCCACTTTGGTAGGGCACGCGGCTTGCGCACCCTGTGTGGCTAGCAAGCTTCACATTATGGGATCTGACTGAAGAATCGAGACTAGGAGACATTTGGAAGGGTAACCACATGAAATCCTTTAAGGAATTGAAGGGGAATTCTTTATTGACATTGTGCCTGGATCATAGACAAAGAATCAGATATTGTAATTGTATTTATATAGTGCTTACTACCCCATACGAATGAATGAAGGAAGCGTCAAATCGCTTTGCTACTCTGGAACCCAAAAAGGATTAGTGGTTAATTAGTATCCAATGCAGTGTGCGTCATTGCCGACTCTGGTTGGAAATGTGAGGCTGCAATTGGGCACTTAAACTTGTGGCTGTACATACTGGTCAGTACATTGTTGTTCTGCCTGGGCATTGGAGACTAGCCCTCAGTATCTGAGACTGCAACTGGGAATATGATGTTTGTGTCTGGGCATCTGGCATTGTTATTGAGCATTGGGTGGGATCTTATGACTCGGCATGGTTAGCTCTTTCTAAGCATTTGAGATCAATGTCTGGGCATTTGAAGCCGTGTAGGTGCATCTGAGATGGCACCTTTGCTTATGATTGTTGTGATGCTATACTTGGACACCTGCAGCTGTGATTGAAAATATGAGGTTGTATTTGGGCAAGTGATTGTTGTAAGTTGGAATGTGTTTGCATTGTTCTGGCATATGCTGTCAATACCAAATACCAAAAGCAAGTCATATCTATGTCCCAGACGTATCACAACTGCTCTTTTGTTAATATAAAGGTGGTAAGTAAAGTAGACCTTTAAAATAGTTTATCGAGTTATTAATCTTGAATTTGCTTTTTTTCAGATTCAATAATGTCAATTTGTGTGATAAAATAAGGGCCACACTTCTTGTACTGGTACCGGGGTGAGAAGCCATTCCCTGTAACTTCCTGTCATGTCAGAATGAGCTAAAGGTATGTGATGGCGCTTCCACAACTTTTGTGCAAATCAATATCCATGGTGACCATGAGCAGAATATGCTGATTAAACCAAGTTATATCTCAGAGTTGGCTATACAAGGCAGGCAAAAAAAACTTACTTTACATCCTCTACAATTGAATGGCTGCTTCTTCATTAACCCCAAACTCAAACAAAATAGTTTTTTTGAAACCCTCCACACGGGTAAAGCTATGACATGAGCATTGCATGTTGACTAGATGTACAAGTGAACTGTGTACCGTCTGCCAACCATTTTTCCTTCAACATTGAGTCTAGTTCCAGTTCACAAGCCCATGTTGCCAAAATCACCCAATTGTCTTCATGCCTATTCTACCTACTTAGGAAACTCATACCTGCTATACCGGCAAGATCGTCTTGCATCTGGACGGAGGTGGCTCTATCCTCTTATGGCTGCCGAAGTCACGCTAGTACCCAGGAAAGGCCTTCTCCACTGAGATGCCCTCTAAGTAACAAGAGCATGGCAATGCATCCCTTCTCCATCATGATGGATTTACATTGCTTGCCATGAGAAGCCATTATTTCTTCATCATCACCTACAAGGCTGTTCAGCTCCATGGATCATTGACTCTTCATGTTAAAGTCATAAAAGTGGATGATGCTCAGATCATGTAGGAAGGTGGAAATACCAAAAGCGACTAAAACAGTCGCCAGGCCTCCTTTTGATAGGCCCACAATTCATCCAATTCTTCATCTAAGGTGATCAGGCTCTCGCGTTCTTTGCTCAACTTCCACAAGAACACACAACAAACCATTGCAACACACAAGCTGCAAAATGTATACACAAAATCAGCATTATTGTGCAATCCATGGCATTGATGGTTGTTTTTTATCCGTCGCTTATATGGCATGTTCCTAGTTAGTTGCACAACACTCGGTAACCTTCCATAGTAAGCTATTATCTACAAAATGATTAAAATAAATAAATAGACTTCCTGTAGACTTCATTGTGAACAGTGTGAGCATTAGTATTCAGGTTGTGCTCTCTGATGCCCTGGCATTGACTGCACACTGGTTCAATAATATCACGGCTTCCAGGTACAGGTATCATTTTCTTTATTTATTAGGTCCTCTTCCAGTTCAGTATTACTATTATTGTCAACTAAAAGGATCTATAATGTATTCCTCTCAATTGAAGCATAATGTATTTTATGTCAATGTGAGAAATGCAGCAGCTGTCAGGGGGGGGCGGCCAGTGACTGCATAATGATGTGTATTCCTGCTTATAGACACTGGAGCACCTGTGGGGGTGTTGGATCACACAACATATAAACACAACACATAAAATGACATACAAGACACAGTTCCATTAGTAATAAACCAATGCATCGCACATGGTGGTCCCAGTCCTAAGTACATATTTTGAAAAAAAAGGCACCCCTTATGAAAAAGAAGATCTGGGAGCAAGGGGAAACACACAACTAAATATAGTCACAAGTACAGCAGTACAAGTTATTGTTAATAGCATTATATATAGTAGAGGCCCTGAAGAAGATGGATATTAATCACTGGATCCATCAAAACGTACTTCGGCCAAGAGTGTCTGACACCCCAGAACTCAACCACATTACAAGAGGAAAGCAACCATCACCTTTGTATCAGTTCTTTTGTGCTTGACTTGTGGTTCAAGGGGGTTTGTTTGATTGATGATGTGAGAATGTGGTATGATTGTGGAACTTTTTGGGAATGGGACATGTTTGAAGGGGATTGTACGTGTTGTATTTGGTTTATAAACTGCAAATATCAACAAAAAGATGCTGTACAGAATAGTTTCCATCCGGTTGAGATGACAAGATGACACGTTTTGATTATACCCACTGAGAAATGTACAAGCATGTAATAATGTAATTGAAAATATTCATATAATTTATGTCATGTTGAAAGAGGTATAAATATATATTTTTGTTACTAATATATAAAAATAAAACTTTATTTAACAATAAAAAAATTAACAAAATAATTAAAATGTGTTGAGAGATACATTTCTTGCTTGCTACCCTGAACTCTCCAAGTAGAAGTGAGAGCACATCAGTAAAGGAATATAGGTCAGGTGGGAGATTGTCCTTGTGACTATATTTGATCCCAGTCCTAAGGAAAGAGTCGGCCCATAAAACACCCACCACTTGAGAGACTTCATAGAGCCCTGTCGATGCTTCTTGAAACACCTGGAAGGACCTGCCCCTGCACATCAGAGCCCCCTTCTCCATTCTTGAATTCTGCAAGCAGCTGGAGAAGAGGCTAGCTTAGTCAGAGGCCAGACAGAGCTTGCTCCCGTTTAAGGCTCCGGGATACACTGCCGGATGATAGAGCGCTTTACAAACACACATAACATAACAAATACAAATAGCAAGGTAGAATCTAGTCCTGCACGGAGTGACTCCTTCCTCCACTGGCTTCTGCATAAACCTGAGTCAGCATCTGAAGCCAGTAAAGGGAGGTCGAGGCCTGGATTCACATGTGTTGTGCCTAGACATGGGTCCCTTGCTCTCAATGTCACTGGAGCCGAGCTAGCCTGGCTGATATGGGTTGATGCCCTGAAACCGGTCCTAGGATGCTTGTTTCCAGTCTATGGAGCACCTGGCCTGGCAGTTCGGGATGGACTGTTCCCATGGGGAACAGGGTCAAGACTGATTTGCATATGGCTGGGTCTAAACTGGAATGGCATGGGGAGAAAAAAAACAATGGATGTAGGCCCAGATCTCTGTACTGGGGTGAATTTATGACATCATCCTGCATTCTGTCCATCAATTGTTCTTTTTGCATTTGTCACCCCGAATAGGACGGGTATGCCCTGACGTGAGTCCCGTGCTCTCCATGCCACTGGAATCAAGCTAGACTGGCTGAAGAGGGGTGATACCCCGAAACCGGTCCTAGGATGCTTGTTTCCAGTCCTCAGGGGACCTGGAATGGCAGTTCGGGGTTAAGACTGATTTGCATATGTCTTAACTGGAATGGCATGGGGAACAAAAAAAACGATGGATGTAGGCCCAGATCTCTGTACTGGGGTGAATGCATGACATTGTTCGGCATTCTGCCCATCATTGTTCTTTTTGCATTACACACAAATCTGGCCATGGGCCACCAACACACCAGCTGTGACAGGCACAGAATGGCCTCTAGTAGGATATTTATTTTGTTGTTATTTGAATATCCATCCAGGTGTTTTCTAAAGCACTACCTGTAATATTGTGACAACACCAGAGCACAAAGATATACAGAATGAGTGAGGAAAGACAGGCTGATGAACAAGTAGCTGCCGTAAGCATCCAGCAGGACGAGGAGAGATCCAAGTCTGACGTTCTTCTGTCATGAGTGCAATGAAATCTTGAATAGTTTGGCATCTAATGAGGCTCATGGGTGAGATGCAGTTTGGTTCAAGATGTTCTAGAGCTTCAGGCATTGCTCCGCCATGTTTCAGTCGATGGAAGAGCGTAGGGGATTCAGACTGTCATTCAAATCATCAAAATACATCCATGAAAACGAGAAAGAATTTCTTTTTAAAAACAGAGAGCAAGGTTTCTAAATCCGCACCAACTTCCAGCCTTGAAAGACAAGATGTACACTCCAGAATGGGTTATTTTTATCATCTGAAAGGATATGTGCGCTTTTAATATGCCTTGAATATAAATGTTGATATTTATGTATCAGTCTAGGCAGCCCAGATCTTACTGTGCAAATGGGGAGATCAATCTCAAGATTTAACTTTTAAAGGGTCTACAGATAAAGGTAATGAAACCTGACTTGGGATGCAGAGGACAGTTAAAATGAAAGCATTCAAACCCTGCATCTGAAGGACACGGCGGTACGAAGGATTTTAGACCTTCAATGACTCATATGTCATCTAGCAAGACTTCAAAATCAGGCTTGCAACACCGAAATGGATTTGCTTCCTCACAAAAATCTGATTTTTGAATTGAGAAGAATAGCACAAACAGAAATATCAATCTGCTCTTGATTCTTAAATTCTTTTTTTTAAGTTTGAGTTTATTGAAATGAAAAGAACAGAACAGAAAATGAAAAGACAGTCAAAATGATAAAACCGTATATGATATACAATAAAAATAATGTATCATGATAAAGGAGTTACAAAGCGTATAAGAAACAAAGAGAACTGCTATCAAACTGTCCATGTAGAACTAACATCGTAAGCATAATAATATTAAACAAATAACTGGTAATCAACTAGAGAAAAATGGTAAAAGGCAATGGCAAAATCAAGGCGGTTTCTGAACTTCATCTGATCTAGTTTGAGAAACATTGGTCGAGGGAGCAACTATAGATAAATAATTGGCCAGAGAAACCCAAAGAAGGTCTTGTTTGATTGCCAGGGAAATGGGAGAAACATAAGTAGTGTCAAGTCGGTGATGAAAACAAACCGCATTCCACCAAGAGCGAAAGGTGACGTTATTGGCCTGTTTCCAATTGGAGGTGATGAGATGAAAGGCAATAGCTAGTAAAAGGTAAATGAGCATGTAGTGTTGTGAAGATTGAGGGTAGATAGGAGAGAGAGAACCCAGAAAAATGTGAGTAATGGAAAAGGGAAAGTGAGTTTAAAATTTGTTTTTTATTAGGGACCAAACAAGTTTCCAAAACTGAAGTATAGGGGGACATTCAAATAGCATATGTTTTAGGTCAGCAATAGGACAAGGGCAAGACCAACAAATAGAGGGAGTATCTGAGGAAAAAGACGATAACATCAATGAAGTAAATAAAGTCCGATTATAAATGAAAAATAGGGTTTGTGTTGTATTAGCAGCCCTAGAGGATTTATGAAGTTTTGACCATATCTTGTCCCAAAAGGGAACCGACCAATCCTGGGAAAAATCTTTTTCCCAGGCTAATTCAATCTTAGTTTTAGTTCTGTCTAATGTAAATTGGATGGAATTATAGAGAAATGAAGCAGAGGGAGAATGATCTAATGCAGATGAAATAGGTTGAGATATGTTCTGGATATCATTAGTAATAGGTAAGGATTGAAGATATTGAACAAGAATGGGAGAAAGCAAATTATACTGTGAACGAGAAGAAGGTAAAGAAAACTGAGATTGGAGATCAGAGAAGGGGAGAGGTTGATTATGAGAAATAAGTTGAGAAACCCATCGCAGACCCTTGGAATACCAAGTCTTCCAGAATGTGGAACGATTACGAATCTTAAGTTGCTTATTATGCCAAATAGGCTGTAAGTGAGTAGAGGAGATAGAGGGATAAGAGGAGGACAAGAAAGGGATAAGGAGTTTACGAGAGTAGGAAATAACAGGGTTTCGAAGAGAGGTTATAGTGGATGTAAAGGAGAGGATTTCACGAAACGCAAAGGGAGTAAGGAATGAAGATTCTATTTTAAGCCAAAGAGAAGGATAAAAGGGAAGATCAGACGAAAGCCAACGGGTTGCTTGTTTCAAGGAAAAAGCTTGATGATAAGTTTTGAAATCAGGGAATGGAAGTCCTCCAGTAGAATTATCTTTCTTCAATGTAGCGAGAGCTATACGTGAACATTTACCTTTCCATAAGAATTTAAGTAGAATAGAATCAATTTTCTTAAAATAGTAATCATGAATATGAATAGGAATCATAGAAAGAGTATATAATATAAGTGGGGAGAGCAACATTTTAATTGAGTCGAGACGGCCCCACCAAGAGAGAAAGAGAGGATTCCATCGGGTAATGGCAGCATTCTATTTTTTGGTTATGTATTCAAAGTTTATTTTAAGAGTATCAGACAAGAGAGGAGCAAACCAAATTCCCAAGTATTTAATCTTCAACGGTTGCCAAGAGAAACCAGAATGTTCAAAAAGATGTTTTTTGCAAAGAGGATTTAAAGACAAAATTCCGCATTTATCGACGTTAAGACGATACCCAGAAACTTTGGAAAAGGAAGAAACCTATTGAAGGAAAAAAGGAAGAGAGGATTGTGGAGCACACCAGTATAAAAGAATGTCGTCAGCATAAACCGAAAGTTTAACTTGTTGGGAATCAAAATGAAAACCAGTGATATTAACATATTGTCGAATCTTGGTGAGAAAGGGTTCTAAGGCTAAAACAAATACCAAAGGGGACAAAGGGCAACCTTGTCTAACACCTCTTTGTAGTGCAAAATAATCTGAAATTAAACCATTTGCAAAAATTGACCCCCGAGGACCAGAATAGAGTAAGGAGATAAAAGAAATAAATTTAGGTGGGAAGCCTGCCTATTTAAGAGCTTGGAACATAAATTCCCAACCAATCCTATCAAATGCTTTCTCCGTATCTAGAGAGATAGCAGTCAGAGGATGAGAAAGCAAGGGAGCCTTACTGAGAACATTGAAAAGGACGCGTGATTTGTCTGAAGAAAGGCGTCCCTTAACAAAACCTGATTGCTCAGGACCGATTAAATCAGGCAAAAGTGGTTCCATCCTAGGAGCCAAAATCTTGGCAAAAATGTTTTAGTCAGTATTTACCAAAGAAATAGGACAATAATTCTTGCAT
Source organism: Lissotriton helveticus (assembly GCF_964261635.1). Classification (NCBI taxonomy): domain Eukaryota; kingdom Metazoa; phylum Chordata; class Amphibia; order Caudata; family Salamandridae; genus Lissotriton; species Lissotriton helveticus. Next base: position 1,957,075,431 of record NC_136067.1, read on the forward strand.
AGAGAGTGATTTTTATCATCTTTAGGAATTAAACAAATTAAGGCTTCCTGAAAAATGCCACGAGAAGAGCCTGAATCAAGAAAGGATTGAAATAAAAATAATAGTTTTGGTAAGAGAAGGAAAGCAAAATGATTGTAGAATTCAATAGTAAAACCATCAGGACCGGGAGCTTTCCCACGACGTATAGTGCAATATCCTCTTTAACAATACAGGATCTCTCAATCATGGGGTGGTTGTCATTTAAAATAACCCGTACTCCTTCCGGAGAACATCGTATTGTGGCCCTGAAATATTTGAGTATGTCAAGACCCACAATGTTGTCTGGTGTATTTGGAGAAAGCAAAAATGGACATGGAGCAGTAAACTTATCAACATGGAGTGCAAGTGGTTGTGACAATGGGCTAAGGGAAGGTGTTCCATCGAAACCTATCGATGTAATTCTTAAGCCAGACAGGGGAGCCCTTGGAATCAAGTGTTTAGACAAGGCGCTACGAGTAGCTCTTGTATCAATCAGAAACTGATCAGTAGAACCCAAAACGTGTGCTGTAACATAGGGACCCTTCTGATCTACTGGAACTTCAACTGATTCCTTACCCCATCCTAGGCAATCCTATGCATAAGCAGAATCTTGCAAATTAGACGGCTCATAGTCGGACATTTGATATTGATTCCGTCTGTCAAAAGTATTAGCCCCCTCTTGTCCACATGTATTACCGTCAAACCTAGCACGATCATTTGTATTTCCTCTAGGCCCTGAATATCCTGAACGATTTGCACACAGGTACTGTGCACACGTATGGTAGAGCCGTATCATGTGATACGATGGTTATAGACAAAGAGAAGCATCAAATAACATTAATAAGTTCAGAATGGTCAGTTGATAAGTTGAGTGTAGGTCTTTATTTCTTTGTCTTGTTTTGACATACGCCAGCCAACACGTGTTTCATCAACAGGATACAACCTGTGACTCATCAGGGCTGAAGGGGCGCGACGAATATCAGAGAATCGAGTTTGAAAAGTTCCGGGATAAAAGGGGATCTAAAATTTGCTGACATGGATTTTGTGCAGGTTCTCTATTTTTATCTAATTGTTCTATATCTGACCACAATGCCCCAAATACCGCACGATCGTCAACTTTACGCACAGTTCTCCACATATCAGGCGGTAATATTAATCCCAAAAACAAATCAATGTCAGACAAAGTCATAGCACAAGAACTAATGGCACCCTCAATTTCTTCATAAAAGCTGTCGGATTCTTTCGTGGATCAGGCAATGCATTGTTAAGAGCCATGACATCTGCTCTATTCCAAGGAGTGTAAACCCAATTATAAATAAAATACCCTTTCGCGTCAGTAGAAGTCTTATCATCACTTGTGCCTGTTCCTTTAGGAGGAACATATAAAGGCGCGGCTTCACGCATAGGTTTCACATTTACAACATTTTTATCTGTTTCGAGCGTCGGAGCTCGTGCCATGTTGATTCGAGATGTTTGTGCAGCTGCGTCTGCTGCCTTTTTCTCCTCCCGCAAACGGACTGCTTCATCACGTAGTTTAACCAAGCGTCTGATTGTGTCAGGCACCAGGGAGAAGCCAAAAAAACCTTCACGTAATTGCTTACAATCCGCTGCTATATCATCTGCCTCTATTTTCATCGAATATTTCCTAAATCGCTCAAGAACCTCCCCAGCAAATATCTCGGTGAAATATTTTTGTTCCCTTTCCGACCAATTCTGAATAGTATCTAAAATTTCAGAAGCAGTATTAGTTCTGGATCACTGACATAATATCGACGACACAAATATCGAGATACACAAATATCGAGTAAAAAATATCGATTGACAAAATATCGACTCCCTATCTTCAAACAGGTAAGTACCAAAATATCGACTCCAAAATATCGACTTACAAAAATATAGACTGTCAAAATATCGATTTTTTTAAATGTCTTAAAATTAAGTTAAAACTAATATAGTAATAAATATATTTAATATAAACTTAGAAATAATTAATAAAAAAATGTAATTTTAATAAATAATTTATATAATTAAAAAAATTATATCACCAAAAATTACACACACATATATATATATATATATATATATATATATATATATATATATATATATAAACATATTATTAAATAAACATATTTAACATTTTAGAAAATGTTTAAAATTTATTGTTACAACTATAGTGAGTTCAACATTAGCAAAAGTGTTGGATAGCGTAGAGGTCAAATTTACTACTCCCACTCCAGTGGGTGCAACAGTAGGGAAAGCGCTGGATAGCGTAGAGGTTAAAATTACTATTCCCACTCCAGGGATGTATGACGTTACAACGCATACTTTTACAACGCCTACCATTACAACAAAACTTTTACAACGCAAAAACTTTTACAACGCATACATTTACAACGCAAGATTTTACAACGCATATACCTTTACAACGCATACCATTACAACGTAAGTATTGGTAAGTATATAATAATTTTTTGAATATAAATTAATAAAAAATATTATAATATAATTTAATATAATTTAATGTTATTAAATAAATTTAATTTAAATGTAATTTTACTTTATTTTTACAAAGTACCCCTGTACCCCAAAAACCCAAAACTGACCCTGAACCCTAAAAATACCCCTTTACCCATAAACTGAAAACTGACCCTGAACACTAAAAATACCCCTTTACCCGAAAACTGACCCTGAACCCTAAAAATACCCCTTTACCCCAAAAACTGAAAACTGACCCTGAACCCTAAAAATACCTTGACCCTGAACCCTAAAAATACCCCTTTACCTAAAAACTGAAAACTGACCCTGATCCCTAAAAATACCCCTTTACCCCAAAAACTGAAAACTCACCCTGAACCCTAAAAATACCCCTTTACCCCAAAAACTGAAAACTGACCCTGAACCCTAAAAATACCCCTTTACCCAAAAACTGAAAACTGACCCTGAACCCTAAAAATACCCCTTTACCCAAAAACTGAAAACTGACCCAGAACCCTAAAAATACCCCTTTACCCAAAAACTGAAAACTGACCCTGAACCCTAAAAATACCCCTTTACCCAAAAACTGAAAACTGACCCTGAACCCTAAAAATACCCCTTTACCCAAAATCCCAAACATATAACCTTTTAAAAATAATTATATACTTACTAATACTTACATTGTAATAGTATGCGTTGTAACGGTATCTGCGTTGTAAAAACATGCTTTGTAAATGTATGCGTTGTAAAAGTTTTTGCAATTTAAAAGTTTTGTTGTAATGGTAGTGCATAGTAAAAGTAGCGTTGTAAACGTTGCATACCCACTCCAGTGGGTGCAACAGTAGGGAAAGTGTTGGATAGCGTAGGGGTTAAAATTACTATTCCAACTTCAGAGAGTGCAATAGTAGGGAAAGTAAATACTTCACAAATATATATAAATAACATAAATAGTAATACCAATTACAAATAATTAAAATATTAAAAAAGTGTATACAAATATTAAATATTTATTTATAAATACAAAATAAAATTATTTAATTATAAAAATTGCCTACTCATACTAATTAATTACCTATTAACAATAAATTAATTTACAATTTAAAAATTAATAAATTATTTTCAATTACCAATTATATTTTAATTAATTACCAATTAATAATTAATTAACAATTAATTCTAAATAAATATCAATAAATAAATTAACATATTTAATAAATTATAATTAAATTACTTCCCACCCTATTCCCCTATAAACACACAACCGGGGGGAGGAGCCTAGCTCGCGACCGAGATGGCCGCGTTTTAGCTCGGCTCCGTTCTACCGCCTGTTTTCTTCGTTTATCCTGTATTACTCCTGCCCCGGGAAGCCCTCCTTGCTGTGTTTTGGTATTGAAGTCACTTGGTGGACACTTACCCGTTGTTCCGGTGATCCTGGGTGCTGTCGATCCTGTGCAGCGATCCCGCTCGGAGCCTCCGGGGCGGACTGGCCTGGACCTCCTTGCGACGCCGGGACGTGACGGAACACGATGGTCGGCCCTTGCTGGCGCTGTGGATCTGGATGCGGAGGCTGATGTGCGAATAATCCGGCTGTGCCTGTTGGCGGACCCGACTGGCCTGGGCCCTGGGGTGCGGACGCTGCCCCTCGCGGGAGAGCCTACTCATTTCTCCGGCTTGGTCCCCCCCTTTGTTCCCCGGCCCGGCCATTTTGAATTTCCGCCCGGGCTCGGAGAACGGGGCCGGCGGCACGAGGGGGCCGACGAAAATCCTTCTGTTGGGTCTCCTTCCTGCCTTGGGGCGCCCTGCCGCAGTTCGGCTGACTTCCTTTTGCTTTGGTGTTGCCCCGCCGGGGCCCCCGACGATCAAGGACTTGTTGAGCTCCTAAGATGGCGGCCGACCCTGGGAGTCTCTGCCGGGCCTGGGCGAGCACTGGGGGCCCGCCACATGGCCCGGATGTCGGATCTTGTAAAGAGTTTCCTGCACTTCAGGTTGTCCTGGATGCACTGAACTCCTGGCGGACTGCCGTGGCTGCACCTGTCTCCGTTGTGGAGGCGGACCCTCATTTTGAACTGGACGGGCCCCCGTCATCGGATTTGGCCTCCTCGTTGCAGGTTACGGCTGGTGTGCTCCGGGACTCTGTGCCCCCGGCGGAGACCGCATCCTTGGGTCGGAGAGTTTCCGACGCCCCTCGTCGTCCTCCTTTGTTGCCTCGGCCACTGGTCTGCGGTCCGCTTGCATCCTGGCCTGTCCTCGATGATCCTTCCTGTTTCTCATCACGTCGGCTCCTTGGCCGAGACGCATGTGCCGACCCGGCTGGGCTTGCCTCGTTGGGACTGTCCTTGGAACTGTGCCTGCGATGCGAACGTTGTACCATGACTTTCCTGGATCTTCAGTATTTTCTTTCACGTTTCTTCTCAGGACTGCCGCGGGATTTTCTCCTCTGCCCTGTGACCCTCGCCGTTTGGTCTTTGTTTGTTCGGATGGTTATAACTTTGGACAAAAGTGGACAGGGCTGAAATGACTTTCTATATGCGGTAGTCTCGTCTTTTGATCTGTGACTGACATGTGCTGTTGTGCTGTTGTGTAACTTCATGGGACTCCTGAAACTTATCCTAATATCGTTAACTTCCCGTGGGCTCTACCTCTCCCTTATTACGGGTGGCGGGATGGATGCAGATAATACTGTTTTTTCGCCCTCTCCCGTGTGTGCTGATCTTTCCCTCCCCTACCCCTTCCCTTTTGTCTTTGTTTCTACTCTGTTCCTCTTCTTCTATATTTCGGGTTCTATTTAGGGCGACAGGCGCGCTGCTGGGGGGTAGGCCGTAGCCTTCTGCAGGGGTGCAGGGTGGGCTTGTGGGGTGGGTGGGGGGGTCTGTTGTTTTTGGAGGGGTCTTTTTCCTCCCCTTTTTCTCCCTTTTTGGTTCTATGGCCCTTGTGTATCCCCTTTTTCGGGGCTCTGTCTCGTTGTTTGTCCCCCAGGTGTCTTTCTGGTGTACTTTTCCGGTATTACGATGTTTGTGATTTGCTATGTGTGTCTTCTTATTTTTGTTGTCTATTTTGTACCGGATTTTGGTTTTTCCTGGTTTGTCGCCTGGGGGCGAGTGTTTGGGTGAGAGTCCCTTCCTTTTCCTTTTTCCTCTTTCCCTTCCCCCTCCCCCCTTTTGTGGGGTTTTCTTCTCTATTGGGGGTGCGTTTTGTATTGTTTTTGTATTTGGGTCCTTTCTGTGCTGCTTGGTGGGACGGGCGGTGGCGGAGGTGGGCGGGCATTGGACAGTGTGCGCAGTGGCCTTTCTTCATGTCCGTTGTTTGACCGGTGCTTCTTGGTATACCTATTTCGTTTTTGTTTCTCCTGTGTTTTTTGAGATCGCTATATTGCTGCCCGCCGCGACCCCGCCCCTCTGATTTGTTTCGTGGCCCGCCATGCTCCTGACTTCCCTAACCCGTCCTTTTTTAAAACGAAAACTACCTTTCTATTTGTTTGCTCCTGAGACTGCTCTACGATGCTTGTTATTTCCCCTGATTCGTAGCCTTTATATACTGTGACGCTTTCTACATTGCTCCTGATACTTTTGCTATGTGGTGGCCAGCCCGGTGGGTTGTAGGCCCGTATTTGTGAGCTCTCTCTGTACAATAAAGGTTTTCAAAAAAAAAAAAAAAATATATATAAACACACAACCCGCTACAGAAAATAAATTACTAAAATTAAAATATTTATCAATTAATCAATTATAATTAATTACCAATTATATTTTAATTAATTACCAATTAATAATTAATTAACAATTAATTCTAAATAAATATCAATAAATAAATTAACATATTTAATTAATTATAATTAAATTACTTCCCACCCTATTCCCCTATAAACCCACAACCCGCTACAGAAAATAAATTACTAAAATTAAAATATATATCAATTAATCAATTATAATTAATTACCTATTATATTTTAATTAATTACCAATTAATAATTAATTAACAATTAATTCTAAATAAATATCAATACATAAATTAACATATTTCATTAATTATAATTAAATTACTTCCCACCCTATTCCCCTATAAACCCACAACCCGCTACAGAAAATAAATTACTAAAATTAAAATATTTATCAATTAATCAATTATAATTAATTACCAATTATATTTTAATTAATTACCAATTAATAATTAATTAACAATTAATTCTAAATAGATATTAATAAATAAATTAACATATTTAATTAATTAGAATTAAATTACTTCCCACCCTATTCCCCTATAAACCCACAACCCGCTACAGACTTATATTACACAAAAAATAAAAATTATTATTAACTTACCTTAAATTCGATATTTTTGTTGTCTATATTATGTCTAGTCGATATTATGTCCATTCTATATTTTTGATTCGATATTATGTCCATTCTATTCGATATTAATTTTCTCTAGTCGATATTTTTGTTGTCTATATTATGTCTAGTCGATATTATGTCCATTCTATATTTTTTACTTGATATTCTGTCCAGTCGAAATAAAAGACTCGATATTATGACTGTACACCATTAGTTCTACGATCGGCTTTACGCACCGCAGATCTAATCTGAGAGGAACGTTCGGTATTTACCATTGAGCGAGTGTCTCGAGCTTTATCCTGATCCGTAGGAGAGTCCTCATCTGACTCATCAGGAGCAGAGGGAAGAGTATATGAAGGGCCTACGAATAGCGTATTGGCCATTTACCTGTAACTAACGCTCCCTATCTTCCCTTTCTTTAATTTCTTTAATTTCTTTTATTTCTCATTTCTAATGCTTTCGCATGTACACTTTTACGCTGTTCTTTTTCAATCAAGGCCTGTTCACGCTTGATTCGCTCACGCACTTCTTTCTTCCACTTTCGCACACAGTCAAACATGTCTTGCCTAGCCTTTCGCTTGAACATCCGTTGCTCCACTTACTGAATCTTTCGCAAATCAAATGACCCATGCATAGGCCAACGCAACTCAGGATCCTTACGGGTATATTTGTTCCATAACGTGCTGTACATTATGGACAAAATACCATATTTAATATACATATCCCTATTAGGCGTCCCATCCGGGGGGCCGTTTGTGCTTCATCGATTCTCAAATTGGTACCACTACAAAAGCAACACATCTTTTGAAGTGTGCTGGAAACAGGCATGCCGAAAATAGTGCAAAATATGCAGTATTATAAAAAAGTAGCGCCTAAAGTACTCTTCGTACGTTGCGCTGTTCAAATTTCATAGGAATAGAGAAAAATCTCCTCATTACCTGCCTATATGTGTTGCAACACAGATATGGTTCATTTACATAGGACGAGTTCAATATTTTGGCCAGTTCATATTCTAATACCGTAGTAAGCGTTTCTAAACTACCTTACTAATACAAGGCTTCATACTTACAGCAAATGCCGTAATACGGCTCTTACCAGTGAAATGGTGTCCAGGTTCCTCCTGCCAAGTTCTCAAATCGACCAAACGGTCACTGCACGGCGAATCAACAGAAGAGATCTCAGTCGAGGACCGGCGCCACCTGGATGGTCAGATCAGAAAGAAAGGGAAAATGCAGTGCATGCCAAGACGCGGGTCTCTTCCGGCAGTGATCAGGTCCAAAGCAAGATTCCAATCCTTCGTCTGGACCAGTCCTTCGGGTATCCGAGTGGCCGATGAGCCCCGCGTTGGGCTCCAATTTATAGTAGCAAGCCACAGCCAGGCCTACTAGTGCAAGGGATTCGCCCTTCTCTGCTCAGAGTCCTTAGACCAATAGTAAGAAGTTGGCACAGAAACTGGAATAGAAAAAACAGAGTTTATTAAACCTCATGAGGTGGAACTACATTCACACAACACCCTTCGGTATAGTATGAGGTAGCACACTGACTAGAAGGAGCTTGGTCCTTTTATACCCACAAAGAGGCAGAAAAGAAGGCGGTACAAGGCACAGTGTGTTGGTTTCAATACATACAAGGTCATACAGAGAGTGTGCTAGAAACAAGTGGGAAGGGCTGACAGTCAGCTAATTTTGGTGGACACAGCTTGACAGTTAAAAATTGGAGACAGCTGTATGCTCTTCTGGGCATTTGCAAAGTAGAGGAGACTAAACATATCTTGTCTCTAGGCAGATTTCAAGAGCAGTTGACAGGAAGGTAGGACAGAGCACATGGCATACAAAATGGCCGACAGAAATACAAAATGGATTCCGTAAAACGGGCAAGGTAGTCTCGAAATACAGAATGTCTTCTGCTAATGCTTAACCTATTTATTGCTAAACTACCACAGTAGCACCGAGACAGCATGAGAGATTTCTGCAAGGGAGATGTCAGATTCTAGTGACCCAAAATCAACATGATCAGAAGGCGGTGGAGGAATATCTTGAAAATAGGAAAGAAGATCAGCCGAGTCAGGAAGGATTTCAGGGGTACAAAGATTTTTATAAAACACCAACTTCATTTAGAATAGCTTTGTCTTTGAAGAAAGAAACACCAGTAGGTCCCTGTATGGATTAAATTTTCGTTCGTTCTTTTCGAATTTTGAGATGATTGGCTAGTAACTTCCCCATTTTATTCTGACCTCCATAATAACGGGAGTTACATTTTAATAAGTTAGAGGCAGCGTTCGTGGTAAATTTATTGAAAGTAAATTTGGCATCAATGAGGTCCCTAAGAGAGGATTTAGTATTGGAGCGATAACAAATGTATTCAAGTTGTTTGATTCTATTAAGTAGTTGAACGGATTGAGCTTCCAAAAGCTTTTTCTTATGTGAAACAAAATGAATGATAAAACCTCTAGCAGCTGCTTTGAAAGAATCCCACACCATAACATAAGGGGAATTGGGGGTGTGATTAATCGTAAAAACTCAGTGGTAAAAATGTTGAATTTTGTACAAAAAATGGGATCAAGGAGTAAAGAATTATTAAATCTCCATCTACCTGGATGAGGGGAAAAAGGAATGAGGTCGAAATCAACATAAACAGGTGCGTGATCAGAGATTAAAATGGAGGCAATGTCAGAAGGAATGGCATGTTAAGCTTAAGATTTGCTGAGAAAAAGATAATCAATACGGGATTGGGAATGATGGGAAGGAGAGTAAAAGGTATATTCTCTAAGATCACGGTGGCATAATCTCCATATGTCTACTAGAGCATTATGATGCATAGAGGCAGTGATTTGAGAGTGCATTTTAGAAGTAGAAAATGTAACTTTGGAATGCCTGTCCAGGATAGGATCAAGAATTTGGTTACAATCACCACCAAAAATAAGGTAATCATCACTAACAGTGGTCAACTTTTCAGAGATAGCAGGCCAAAAAGATTTATCAACACAAGTAGGAGCATAAGCATTAAAAATAACAATAGGAATCTTATCTATAAGTAGTTTAACAATCACCCAACGGCCATCAACATCGCATTCTTGAAAAACATTAGAAACATTAAACTTTTATGGCATAAAATCACAACCCGATTCTTCTTTCCCGCAGCAGGGGAATTGAATACATGACCCACCCAACAACATTTGAGTTTCGAGGCTTCAGTCTCCGAAAGATGGGATTCCTGGAGAAGGGCAACATCAGTTTTAAGTCTAGCTAAATGGGATAACACCTGTTGCCTTTTAATTGGGTTGTTTAAACCCTTAACATTCCAAGTAGTAACCCGGAAAGTGTGTCAGAGAAGAAATTTGAGTAAACACTATGCTTACTGGTTCAAAAAGGTAAACTTGTAGAGAAAAAATGAGATATGAAAATGGAAGAGCGGGAATGTAAAGAGAAAAAGAATGGAAAGCGAAGAAGAAATTAGAAAGGAAAAGATAAAGAGGAAGCTAAGGAAAGCAAAAAGGAGAGAAAACGAGAAAAAGCAAAAAGGGAAAGAAGAAGATAGTAAAACAGAAGACAGTCTAAGTCAAAAACAGACGACTGAAAAACATACCTACAAATACAAGACGAATAACGAGGATGACGACGCCAGAAGACGACGACGATAACAACGAGAGCAAACATCACCGAATATCCGTTGAACTACAGCAGAACTTCACATGGCTATAGGGAACAACGGGGTGAATAGGAAGGGAGCACACCTGTGGAGAAATGAGACAGAGTGAAGATTGATCGATGGAACAGAAAAACATATAATGCATTACAAATCAGAAATGTATACAAGGGAACACATAATGAAAGAAATATGACAAGAAATAACTACAAAACGAATGACATAACAGGCAATTTAAACAAGTCTTGAAGAGTCCATACCGTCAGTTCCATGCCGGCAGAGAAATTCTTGCAAAACCGTTGGATCTTCAAATGTCGTAGTCTTGTTTTTATACGTAACCTTGAAGAGGCAGGGATGAAGCAATCCAAATCTGGCATTAAGAGCACGTAACTGTGGACGCATATCCAAAAACCTTTTCCGGCGATCAGCTGTTGCTTGGGCCACATCCTGTGAGAGTAATAGGCGATGACCCTCCCAATGATCTCCTTTTTAGATTTGGCAGCTGACAAAACTTGGAGAAGGTCAGTATATTGTAGGAACAGCATAATGACACCTCGGGGTTTATTAGATACCTTCGGACCAAGTCTATGTGCTCGTTGAATATTGAAATTAGAAGAAGCAGGTTAATCCAAAACTTTTGGAAGAAAGGATTGAAAGAAATCAGCAGGATTGGATCCTTCAATGTGCTCCAGAAGGCCATAAATTCGAAGGTTATTCCTGCGATTTCAGTTTTCCAAATCCTCAGCCTGCCTCTTGAGACGTGAAATATCTGCCTCCATGGACGAAATCCGGGAGCATGAAGACTGAAGAGATTCCACCTATTGTTCTACGAGGAACACACGGGATTCTAATGAGGACCATTTATCATGTAAAAATTGTAAAGTCCCCTCCATGAATGGTTTTAGGGCGCAAATCTTCTCTAAAATTAAATCCATAGAAGCAGAAGATGAAGAATATTCTGGGGAAGGAGGATCTTTCTTTAGACGTTTAGTAGACGTTGTTGTTGGAAGCTTGCTTGAGGGTTGTATTTTCGGAGTTGCGCCTGATGCAGAGTGAGATTTTTGCAAAGGAATCTCCTCCATTTCTTGAAGAACTGAGTCGGAGTCCGAACAAAGAGCAGCTTTAGCCAACGCAGAAAGTTTGAGGTTCCGCAATTTCCCCATAGAGATGAGGTAAAATGGAGTGGAAGAGGGAACCAAACTCTCAGCGTCACACGAAAAATCAAAATCAAAATATGAGCAGTAAAGGAGGAGTCCGAAGGAGAAAAGGTCTCAAAGATGAAAAAAAGTGGCAAGCAATCAGCTCACGACATGAACATAAGTATAGATGCCCCTTGTGAACTAAAATGGCAGCTCACTAGGTCTATGAAGAAGTGGAAGCACGCCAAAGAGAAAACGCACAGGACAGCATCTTAGATGAAAAATAACCAGCTTTTGAATTGATTCTTCAAAGAGAGAGCGATTTTAGAAAAAATTCTTGAGGAGAAGAACAGTTGAAATAGCCATTACACCTAAAACAGCAGAGGCGCGGGTGAAGAAAAACAAAATGGCGGCTGTTTCTGAACGGACCGAGTTTCGCCGAGTTTAGGTTTCAATTGAGCTTAAAATGCGGTAAAAAACATCATGTGTAGCTCACCTCATCCTGAGGTAAAGAAAACTGGTGGCACAAATGAAAAATATCCGATAAATCCGATATTTGCCATCCGGATTCGGGAGTCAGCGACGGAGCCTCGTTATCACGCCACCATCTTGGGCGGCGCGCAAGCCACGCCCCTTGATTCTTCAATTCTAATATTGTGGCAATAAACCAAAACAGTATTGTGAAGTGCTGATATCCAAACGGGGAATTGGGCAGTTTACAACTCCAGCAGGTATTAGTATCTTATATCCACGTTCTATCCCAAACTTAACAGTAATCAGGATGAACTACGTCACCAAAAATGATACATTAGTGTTACAGTGTGGGCTCCCCCATCCGCATGAACCCACAAACTATTGAAATGTAAGAATACTTACCACCCTTAAGGCACGAGCAGCCACAGAAGCATTAAATACAGAGATAAGAAGGCCATGAATACTTTCAGTCCCAGCTAAGCCTACATCTAGCCAAAGTCCAGCCGGAATTCCCCAAGACTGAGAACATTTCTGTACAATGCTACAGTCCAATATAATGCTTTTATTACAGCCCTTAGGCTCCAATACACTATCTATTGTTGTTAAAGATCAGGAGAAGAAAATAGCAAATAGAATTCAATGATACTGTAGCTAATTAAAAGGGACTCAACTGGTTTGATCCAGGGTGGCCAATTCTACAATTGCCTATATATAGTTCAACATGACTTTGCTCAAAATTCAACACTATCCACTGGAGGCAAATCAGAAAGTTTCCACCTTACATCTGTGTCTTGACAAGTTGTTGCTGACTTAAACTTTCATTAGGAAACCATTACCTTAGTGTCTAAAGCAAGAACATGTGATAGGCACATCAAAAGATTTATAATTTACCAAATTCCAAATCAAATACAATTCTGGAAAAAAGTAAACATTTCTATAAAGGGAAGAAGTGTCAAACATGAAAGTGCAAACTGACCTGATGTCTGTAAATTATTCATCTAGCTCTATTTCTGGACGAGGTTTATCAGGTATCTTTTTTAGGCCTATAACATGATAGAATTAGTCTGATAATGTTGATGCTAAAGCAGGTCAGTGGTAGGGTATCAGTCTTTATTGACAATATTGGGCATTATGAATACAAATAAGCACCTGGGGTGGGATGCTGCCTGTCCACATCTGAAGGAAAGCCCTATGAGCTAAATATTTAGAGATCATACAGTACCAGTACAGATCAGGCAATCTGATGGAAATGAGTCTATTACATCTAACCTTAAAAGTTTGGAAGAAAGTCCCAAATGTTGTAAAGCACTGGCCTCAGAGACAAGGAGTTTCTGTGCGGACCAGACTTGTGTACGTTTAGGCTCCATTGCCATAGAGGGCCATTGTAAATAGAGAAAGCACGTCTCTGATGTGCAGGCCAGACATTCATGGTGTCAATTGTCAAAATCTGCTCTATTTACAGGTGAGTCTACAAAAATGTATAGGGAAACTGTGTGTTTGTGTATTCCAAAAATATTTAAACAATGTTTAACTATTATAAGGCTTTTCTGTTTTCGGTTTCTATTTGTTCTGGCAGGTTTTTAATATTGTTTTCCAATGTTTTAAGAAATTGTGAAAAGCATTGCCATGGCAATGGTGTTTTCTGGTGCTTTGGAAAAATTGTCTTTTCTCACTGCTCCTAATTCTATTCTCTGTACCTTATTGTATTTGCTCTGCCAAGTACCTTTTTATAATTTCCCTTATCACCCCACCTGTCTCATTTCCTAGTACTTAAAATCTTATTTACAGCCATCCAGCCCTATCCTAAGTCTAGTATGCGCATATATGGAGAATGTTTGCACTCATTAAGATTGGATTGCTGAAGATAAAAGATTATTGGTGGGAAATGAACACACCTTTCTGCTCTTTCTGCTCTTTCTATTCTCCAGACAAATGGAAGATGGACTGAATGAAGATTTTGTACTTGGGATAGCTTTGTGCTCTGTTATTGTTTACCAGTGTCACACTGCCCTGTTCATTGTCTCTGGAGTTTAAGAACGGACTGGGTTCATAAACAGGATTGTATTGTCTGCTCTGAGCATATTTCTGCTCTATGTGGTCATAGGGGAGATGTCTGGAAAGGTATTTGTATGCAGACTGTTAGCTGTTCTTTCTTTGGTGGCAGCAAGCTCTGCTGCTGTGCTGTTCAGGTAACAAGGAAACTTCATGACCTGCAAGATGCCTTCAGCTGTTTGTCTGTGCAGCTCACATCATGAATGAGGTTTATGGCACATTGTTGGACCATGCCTAAGGGATTTAGTGTTTATGTGCAAGGCAGCACATGGGCTGCTAACAACTGATTTGTACCAAGCCTGGGACTCTTGTTTATTTGTAAGCAGCGCGGGCCGTGCTCCTTCCAGGCATCTCAGGAGAGTTGCCCGATGCACTTTCCCTTCATGTTTTATGCATAATTCACTGTTCTATTGCATTTTCTGTCTTGGGAAAAAGAAAAGGCGTAGGTCAATATATTTCCATTAAATATACCTCTTTAGTTTGCACGGGTGATTTTGTCACGTGCTAAGTCTTATTTCAGCACCATAAGTTACAATCTTCATTTCCAGATGGTGTCAATAGGACTGGAAATTGAATGCGTTGATCCAGGGGCTGTACCATCAACAATTCTATTCCAGTTTGCAGGCTCAGAGCGGGTCCATGCACCTACTTTTCATCAAATTTCACTGTCTGCTGCATACACTGGGAAACAGAGCAGTGGCTGCATATTCATGTTTCAAACTGCGCCGTCTGCAAGTTATACTCTAACTTGTAGATTTCCTGAGTTACTTTATGCACTGTAGACACTTCTGTTTCAGCAAAACTGGCTGTTGGACCTCTTCGGAGGTTGCTTTGGTCACTGAAAATGTTCATGAAATGTCCTCGTCCTTCGGTAAGAGGGGGTGTCGTTTTTACTGAAAGGTTTCTCAGACGGTATACACCCGTTACAACGGATCTTTTACTCCGCACTACCATTACAACGCGACTTTGACTCCGCATACCATTACAACGCATTGCGCTGGGGGGCGCTCTAGGATAGGGAATAAGTATAATTTACTATCCAACACCTTCCCTAGGGTCCACGGGGACTGGAGTTAGAATAGTAAATTATACTTACCACTATCCAGCGCCCCAAGGCGCTATGCGTTGTAACGGTATGCGGAGTAAAAGTCGCGTTGTAATAGTCTGCGGAGTAATAGTATGCGTTATAACGTCATACATCCTTCTCAGACCATTGCCATGTAAATCTAAGAGCAAGGGTGTTAGGCACAGTGCATCATGGGAGTCCAGTCACTGTAGAGCCATATGCACAGTGGTCTTTGGTACTGCAATCTTAATACCTGAGCTTTCAGAAAGCAAAGCTCTGTCCTGGTCTCAGTGAAGGAGGATGACATTGTGGTGGTGCCTCTCCCCATGATTTGAAACCAATGCTCATAATTCAAATGCGAACCTGATGGCCACTGCAGAGCAAAGTGCAGTCAACAGTGAGTTGAATCCATATGAGATGAGTCATGCTTCAAAAGTGGGTTTGGAAGTAGGTCAAGGGAGTTGGATTGTGTGGATGATCAGAAGGGTATAATAATTGGTTACCAAGGGTACCAGTGGGTCATGGCAAGAGCACCCATCACAGAAACGTGCGTAGAGGTGGAGCCTTCTACGGCTTTGATACCAGAGGACACCAGAGCAGTAAAATTGTAGCAAAAGCTGCTGTATTTAAATTTGCTTCAAGATAGGGTGGGAAACCAATGAGGGCTTTATTGCAGATCTATAGAGCCAAATGTCTCTCGAAGGTTACTGATGGGAGTGAGATATGGGGTTACACTGGGCAGGAGGCACTGCAAATTGCTGAAAATACTTTCTTGAGATGGTTATTATCTGTCCCGCAGTGTATCCCGTCTTATGTAGTGCATGAAGAATTGGGAATGGCCTTCCTTTCAGATGAGCTGGCTTACCGCCCCCTGGCGTTGTGGATGAAGACATGGATCACAAAAGAAAACTCACTTAGTAAGGATATTCTAAGGGATGTCTCTCATTAGATCAGGTTAACTGCATCAATTGGATCAAGTATGTTAGAGCGTGTCCAAGGAGCTTGGGAAGGGCGGACTTATATGACAATCCCCAAACTATCTGTTGGAGGGATCTAAACTGAATGAAAGAGTGTTTTCTTAAAAGACAAAGTTGGGAAAGAGAGAACGCAGAGTTTAGAAAGTCAAGTGTGCGAGGTACATTCTGTTGAAAACAGTGCCATCTATTGAACCATATCTTTTATGGGTCAAAAGTAATCATGATTGTTTTTTATTGATTAGATTCCGGCTCTATGTTTTTGATGAACTTTTGGCCCAACGATGCAGCACCCATATAGGCCAGTGTCTCTTACCCTGTGGCTACAACGTCCAGGCTCCACAGGATATGATGCACTTTTTAATGTTTTGTAGTTTTTATGAGGTTCCTAGGTCTTTTATTGTTCCTATTCTTAAGAAAGCATGTTTTATGAGGGTTAGACCTTCTTTTATTTTTTTACAACTTCTTTCAAGGGACATAGGGCCAGATGTAGGAGCCAAAATACCGGTCGGTAACGGCCGATTTCGGCCGTTACCGACCGGTATTTAAGATTTGGCATGTAGGGGGCATATTTTACCGATTTGGTAAATTTACCAAATCTGTAAATTTACCGAATCAGTAAAATACCGATTCAGTATTTTTACCGATTCAGAATCTTTCATATGTAGGTGGGACTCTTCAGAGTCCCAAAGCCATTACAGATTCGGTATTTTACCACGCAATACAATTGGGTGGTAAAATACCGAATCCAGGTGTGCATGCACATGTGTGCATGCACACCTGTGCCATGTGACAGACAGACATGCCCTTAGGGCATGTCTGTCTGCCACATGGCACACATGACAGTATTTGGGGTGCTAGAGGGTGTCAAAGTGACACCCCCTGCACCCTTGCACAAATCGGTATTTACCAATTCGGTAATTACCGAATCGGTATTTCCCATTGATTCCTATGGGCTTCACAGCCCATAGGAATCAATAGGAAATCCCGAATCTGTATTTACAGAATCTGTAATACCTACATCTCCCCCCTTCATATTTACCGACTCTTAAATACCAAATCGGTAAAATTCGGTATTTAAGAGTCGGTAAATATGAATTACCTACATCTGGCCCTTAGTACTGTATACCCTCAGTTTTTTTAAGGACCGCTATCAAGCTTAGGTCGAGTTGTGACTAACCCTGATGGCTGGGCCTTCCCTTTTAACCTTGTAATTATGGGCCTTTAATGATCCTACTGCACTGCTTTTTGTTGAAGTTTTTTTATTGATGTCTGTTTTGATATTGTGACTTTTATGGTTTCAATTGTAAAAAACCAATAAAGAATATTGATGATGATGATGGTGGTTTACCATGGCCCAGTAGGACAAGGCAGGAGCATCCATCACAGAAACGAGCCTAAAGGTAGAGCCTGCACTTATACAGCTCTGATACTAGAGGACACCAACACAGTAAAAATGTAGCAAAAGCTGTTGTTTTCCTGTTTCTGCTGAAAAAACAAACATTTCTTTCTGTGGCCTTGTATTGGCCAACATCAATTTGAACTGAAAAACAGAAACCCTGGATATAATGGAACAGCTTACAACATATTTGTTTAAATGACCTTTTAGGTTGGAATTCATAATATTCTAGAGAGACATATGTTGAGAGATTAAAAGTATTTGATTGTCTTATTTAGTTTGTGTGGTCTTTAATTATGAAACTATCAGACAATTCAGAGGAGAATACAAAAGGGATCAAACGTGTGGTCATAGTGACAAGTATATTAGCTGGGAAACTGAACTATATATGTGGACTAACAGATAAAGTACAACATTTGGAAAACATGGCCCAGTGGTTTAAGACATTGTGAAACAAGTCTTAGACTAACTGTATGCATTGCTTGTTTATATGCCAAATACATCTGCAGTCTGTGTAAGTAACGTTTTGGCAGACCTGAAAATTAGAGGAACTTCACCTGGAGAATCAATTGTAATCATAATAAAATAACAAGCAAAACACTCTTTTTTAAAACAGATTTTATTAGCATTTAGTGTGCATAATATTTGCAGAGGTTATTTTTACATCTCAGACATTTGTTCCACATTGTAAGTTACAGTGTACTCTGGGTCTTCCATGCTAGGATCTGTTTAGTTTAAATTGGACAGCAGGTCCATCCAGTTCTAACTAAGAAAAACACTCTTCATTTGTACTTTAGAAGCAAAAAACAATTAGATGAGGTAGAGCCATGCCAACAACTATAATAGTTTCCAAACAAAAGCATCAAAAGTTAAAGTCCAGGAAGTGGAAACAAAGGTCCAATTGTGGAGCAAAAAAGAGTTATATTGTTATGTGGTAACTAACAATCTTTAGTTAGAATTTGTAGGTGAGGTTAATTGACAACTCCACCTTGAGGCAAAAAGGTTATTTGAAAACTGTTAGTTGCAACTTTGCAGGTAAACTGGACAGATATGTCTCTAACAGCTCACTAATGGTTAAACATTATTTACATAATTTCAGTATAAACCATTTGTACAATTGCCTATATATAGTTCAACATAACCTTGTTCAAAATTCAACCCTATCCACTGGAGGCAAATGAGAAAGTTTCCACCTTACATCTGTGTCTTGACACGTTGTTGCTGACTTAAACTTTCATCAGGCAATCATTACCTTAGTGTCTAAATCGAGGACATGAGAGATGCACATCTACAAATTTACAATTTACCAAATTCCAAATCAAATACAATTCTGGAAAATTGTAAACCGTTCTATAAAGGAAAGAATTGTATTACATGAACGTGCAAACTGCCCTGATGTCTGTAAATAATTCATGTAGCTCTATTTCTGGACGAGGTTTACCAGGATTTTAGGCCTATAAAATGCTTAGAATTAGTCTGATAATTATGATGTTGAAGCAGACCAATGCTAGGTTATCAGTCCTCATTGGTAATATTGGGAATACAAATAATGCACCTGGGGTGGGATGCTGCCTGTCCAGATATGAAGAGAAGCCCTATGGGCTAAACATTTAGAGATCAAACAGTACCAGTACAGATCAGGCAATCTGATGGAAATGAGTCCATTACTTCTACCTTAAAAGTTTGGAAAAAAGTCCAAAATGTTTCAGAGCACTGGCCTTAGCCTCATCGATAATCATGAGGGCTCCCGGCCGTCATGAGTCACAGTAGACGTGTGCTCATGATGGCCGGGAGCCGTCGGACTGTTGTCGCTCCGCCCACACGCGGTTAATTCCCCGCCTGTGCGGGCGGATAATCGGATTAATTACTGGGCGGAGTTCGGACGGCTCCCGGCCGTCATGAGCACACGCCCACCATGATTTATGACGGCCGGGAGCCGTCCTGGGTACCTGAGCGCCACGCACAGCCCCACCCCCCCTCGCGGCAAATTTGCCGCACGGCTAAGGGGTTAGAGGGAATGAGTTTTGGTGTGGCCCAGGCTTGTGCAAGTTTGGGCTCCATTGCCGGAGAGGGCCTATGCAATTCGAGAAAGCACACCTGGGATGTGCATGCCAACTTTTAAGGCCTGAATTGTCGAGTCTACAAAAATGTATTGGGAAACTATGTATTTGTGTATTCCAAAAGACGACTGGGTACAAACTTGTAAATCTGCAAAATGGTTACAACAGAAATTATTGGCACAATGTTTAACTATTATACGGCTTTCCTGTTTTCAGTTTCTATTTGTTCTGGTAGGTGTTTCTGATTGTTTTCCAATGTTTTAAGAAATTGTGAAAAGTTGTGGTTATCAGTGTTTTGTCGTTTGTGCTCCATAGGAAATCATGGGGATGGTGTTTTTCTGGTGTCTAAAAAAATTCACTTTATTTCTTTCCATCTCTCTTTTATTACTATTGTCAGTTCATTCTTCCTTCTTTCCTGCTCCTAATTCTGTTCCCTGTACCTTGTTGTATTTGATTTCCCAAGTAAAGTTTTATTATTTCCCTTACCCCCTCGTCCCATTTCCTAGCATTTAAAATCTTATTTCTGGGGGTAAGGGCAGGGGGGCGCTAGAGGGCGCACAGCAAGATGGCTGCACCATAGTGCAGCTCTGCTGGATGAATATATTATCCGCCCATAATCCTTAATTCAGGATGCCATCCGGATCATCAACCCGTGGCACACTCATGCTACAAAGCTGGGGTGTAGTTTGGAGGTGAAGCAGAGTGGCAGAAGGTCCCAAATTCCAAGATAACAGATTGGCGTTGCGCCGGAGGCAACATGGCGGCTGCGGGCTGCAGTGGGACTTTAAGACTGTGAGACGTAAAGTGCTGCGAGGACGCAGCTGCTCCCGATGTCCGCTGGGGATTTGTGAGCTGGCAACACTGAGATGAAGTGGCAACTATTGACAGTGGCCCCTGATGAGCTGCGTGCAGACTGGTGCTCCTGGCCATGGTGTGGCGTTCTTCATTCTCCGCCGATGTGCTGAGGGGCAGCATGAGAGCAAATACGCCCGGAGAGTGTGTAGCGCAGTCCTGCCGGTGCGACGAATACTGCTCTGCGTGGGAGGATAGATGTTTGGACCAAAGCTACGGTTGTAAGGGCCTGCGATTGGGGGTCAGGCTCAGCAAACAACTACTTGTGCTGCTAAAGCGTCCAGCCTGGTGGTGCCCTGTGACATTCAAGATCCGCTTCTGGATTTTGAGGCAGGCAAGGAGGAGCAGCGTGGGCATGGGGAACGGACAGCCCTGACTGTGCTTGTTTAGAGTGGTTGGGCCTGTGGCTGGAGCCAAGTGCGCGTTGAGACCCCGCCCCCCTGGGGAATTACCCAAATAAAATAATAAAGAAATAAATGAAATATATAAAATAACATTTAGAATAATAGTACTTGCTGGATATTCTGGAACATGCAATGGCACTGAGTGCATGCCCCGGACGTGCCCGGTGTGTGTGGACTAGACCAGACTCCTTTGCTGTAAGGCTGTGGTGTGGCATGGTGTAAAGGTGGCCCAGCAGACCCAGACAAAACCGCTTGATGCCCACGTGCATTTCCTGGCATGGCACTTGTTTTACCGGGACAAAGGAGTGCAGTAGGAGGGCGGCTGGCCGACGCGCAGTGGTCAGTGGAGGGAGCCGCGGGCTGGACTGACACAGTGGGAAAGACGTATAAGAACCAACCTCGCCTCACTTTTGAAATGCGCAAGCCCGGCAGGTCGCAGCACAGAGCGACCTCAGGTTCTGAGCTGGATGCCCCGGCGGAGGGTGCCCCGTGGCTGGGAGTGACTCTTCTGGCAGCGCAGAATAGCCTGCAATCTATAGACAGGAAAATTGATGCCTTAAATCTGCGGATAGACCACATTTTGGAGAAACTTGATAAACAGGGTGCCAGGCTGGGTGAAGTGGAAAAGCGAATCTTTGACGTGGAAGGCAACTTACAGAGTGTATCTTTCAAAGCCAGAAACAAGGAAAAGGTATTAGCGATAATCCAGGCTAAGAATGAGGACCTCAAAGTGAGTTCAATACGCAATACCCTGAGGATCATGGGCCTTCCGGAGTCGACCAATACAGGGAAGCTGGAAACCTATATCGAGGAAATGCCCAAGGAGATTTTCAGACTGGAGAACCTGTTGAAGATGCTGATTGTAGAAAAGCCCATCGATCTCTTGCGGGGTGCACAATCCCGTGTGCCCCTCCGAGGTGATCATCGCGCGGCTGATAAATTAAAGGGACTGTAGGGTCCTATGCCTGGCACGTGAGAAAGGTACAATAAACTATCATGGGAATGATTTAGCTTTTTACCCGGATTTCCCTGCATCGGTCCAAGTGGCCAGGCGGGAATTCCAGTCTGTCAAGAAGTTGTTGCGGGCAGACAACATCCTGTATGCCATGTTGTGCCCTGCCCGCCTACAAATTAGATCAGAAGGTAAAGCTAGGATATACATCAGCCCTAAGTCTGCTATGGAGTATGCTAAATCACTTAAAACCAGCCGTCGAGTCACATCAAATGACCCGGAGGATAAGAAGCAATGAAGGAAGTTGCAATGCTTAGGACTTTCTCTAGACTACCCTTCTCTAGAGGTATCACACAGAAGCAGTGGCCTGTAGGCGGGTTGTAATGGTTGGTGGCTGGTTGGGGTAACCACTGTGGAAATAACTTAATGTGGACATTGAATGGACCCTTTACTAACTGTACGAGAAGTGGAGAAGTGTGGCTCAATGGTTAGAGCGGCAGACCCTGATGCAGAAGTCTAGCCCGGGACCAGGGTTCAATTCCCCGCCTCGGCAGTTCTGGAGCTCAAAAATTCCACGGACCTGATAATTCTCGCCTTGGTGCCTATTCCAATCATGGAGTCCCACTCTGCAACTCTGGGCAATAGCTTGCTTAATCTCCACAACGGCCCCCACAACGCCAAGGATGCCTGGCCTCCACCTTGGGGGTACCCAGGAGTGGACACCTCACAGGGAAAGCCAGGATGGGTTCCACAGCGGTATTCGTACAAGCGCCTTGAGACCCTTGCGGGTGAGTAGTGCGCTATACAAGTATCAATTTTACGTGAGTATTGCAACGACATAGCTGTTAAATGATTTTAAGAATACTGGAGGTCTTATAGAATTAATACAGGTTTGGCATGTTATCACAATGGACACGTTCAGCCACCTCCCTGGTACCTGGGAGGATGACTACTCTCTAATGTTCCCCTATGGGTGTACCCCTCTTTTATTCTTAGGAAATGTTCTGTAAGGCGGTTACGTTACAATGTTATTGGGATGGCTTTGGCATGTTGGGGGTGCTGAAGTGGGTGGGGATGAGACATTTGTTTGTGTTCCGGTGCAGATTCAGTCCAGACTACATGTAGTGGTGAACCTAGTGCATTCAGCTGCGGGCCATCATTGAGGCAGTGAAACTGGAAGTTTAGGCAGAGGCAAGGTGGTGTCCCGTGGTACTATTAAACTGATAACATGGAATGTGCGAGGCCTTAATAACCCCCCAAAATCCGTAAGACATTGGCATACTTAGATAGGCAGGGCATACAAGTGGCGTTCCTGCAGGAGACACATCTCACTAAACACACAGAACAGAATGTGGGGGTTCGCTGGGCTGCAGTGAGGGTGGCGGTGTCGTATTCCATGTATTCTAGAGGCGTGCTTGTATTGGTGAAGAGGGGACTCCTTTCACACTAACCCACTCAGGAACAGATGCACAGGGTAGAGTGCTGCTACTGCAGGGATGCTTGCGAGGCATGAAGCTTTTATTTGTTAACTCATATGGGCCCAACGCAGATGATCCTGTGTTTTATAACGACATCTGGAGGCGTGTGGCGGTGCTGCCCCCCTCTGCAGTGATAAGGGGTGGAGACTTGAATGTATATTTAGACTTGCAGCTTGATCAATAGGCTAACACATCATGGCATGGGAAGCAGGCTGCGCGAATGATACATGAAATAATGGAGGGGGAGGGCCTAGTGGATGCGTGGCGATGACACAACCCAGCTTGGAGGGAGGGCACATATGTGTCGACTGTGCATGGCTCATGGTCCAAGCTAGACTATTGGCTTGTCTCAAAATAAGTTAGCACATCGACAGTGTCAATTATGCACCTTGCCAAAGCACTGTCTGACCATGTTCCAGTGTTCTGGGAGCTGGCCATACCGACCCACACAAGACCGCCATTCCAGTGGAGACTGCAGTCGTCGTCACTACTTGATCAAGCGTTTGGCACTACACTTGGGGCAGCTATCACTAATTTCTTCTCTTAGAAGGAAGCTACTGTGAATGGGGCTGGCACACTTTGGGAGGCCTTCAAAGTACCTATACATAGGGAATGTATAGGAGCGGAGGCTGGTGTGTTAAAATCACTGGGGAATAGACTATGGGATTTAGAAGACAGGGTACGCATACTTGAATGTAGCTATGAACAAAAACCCACACAGGTATTAATGGCCCAAATGAGAGAATTAATAATAGAGCACAATTATGTGGCCGTACAGGAGGTGCGATATAGGTCCAGGAGATGTACGGCGCGACTATATGGTGAGGGGGGCAGAACGAGTTGCTCTCTGGGAAGTATATTGACGAAGCCAAGGGAACAGGACCACATTGTTGAAATAATAGACACTGATTCTGTAGCACATTATACCACCCCAGAGATCAGTTGGGTGTTCACAAGGTTCTTCTCTAGTCTGTAGAGTTGGCTGGGTTGGCTGTCATTGGGCAATGAGAATATCTCCTGGACGGTTGAAGATGTGAAGAAGGCTATAAGGTCACTCCCGAATGGTAAAGCGGCCGGGTTGGATGGGCAGACTAGTGAGTTTTATTAAACTTACGTGGACATGCTAGCCCCAAAGCTACTGGAGTTTTTTTCTGAAGCGTATGAGGGGGTGAGCTGCCCCAGTCTCTGCCGGAAGAACTCATACTAACGCTGCTGAAGCCGGATAAGGAGCCCAATAGGTGCGAGTCATATAGGCAGCTCTCATTGATAAACATTGATACTAAAATATTGGCCAAAATTATCGCTATTAAATTATAACCTCTGGTGCCAAATTTGGTCCTGCCAGATAAATCGGTATTTGTACCTAAGAGATCCACCACACATAACTTGCGCACTATATTTGCTGTGCTACATCAGTTGGACCCGGAGCTCTCAGCCGTGGCTGTGCTATTAGATGCAGCCAAAGCTTTTGATTCGTTACATTGGTCCTGCAGCGTATGGGGATACTGTCATTTTTTCTGAAGTAGGTGTGCCTTCTCTACTCAGGCCCGGTCGCTAGGATACGCGTGAACGGAGTAATTACTGACCCAATAGATTTTTGTAGAGGTACCAGGCAGGGGTGTCCCCTTTCCCTAATTCTATTCTCTTTGGCACTGGAACCATTAGCCTGCAAGATCAGGAATGGACATGCCAATGCCGCACTGGGTTTCAGGCAACGATCGCTCGCCAGGTAATTATACGCAGATGATATGCTACTGTATGTTAGAGACCCTGCGACACACTTGGCGCCTCTACTGTGGGAACATGTCAGGTTTGAGCGAAATTCAGGCCTATGCATCAACTGGAATAAGTCTACGGTCTTTCCCCTTACTGAGTGCACGAACGAGCTAGAGTTGGAGTTCCTGTTTGGTTAGTCGAGTGAAGCTGTGCGATACCTGGGAGTCTAGGTGCATAGAGACCCTAAGACAGTGATTAGCATGAATTACGGGAGAGTGCTGGCTAAACTAAATGACCAAGTTGCCAAGTGGACCCACCTCCCATTGTCCCGGATGTATGTCGTTACTACGCATGCATTTACAACGCATGCCTTTACCACGCAGGTTTCACAACGCAAGTCGTTACAACGACTTGCGTTGGGGGCGCTGGATAGTGAATAGTTTAATTTACTATTCCAACTCCAGTCCCCGTGGATAGTAGGGAAAGTTTTGGATAGTATATTAAACTATTCCCTATCCTACAGCGCCCCCCAGCGCAAGTCGTTGTAACGACTTGTGTTGTAAAAGTTGCATGGTAAAGGTACTGAGTGGTAAAAGTTGCGTTGTAAACGCTGTTCACCATTGTCCCTAGCAAACAGAATAGCCGTTGTTAAAATAACAATTCTCCCAAAACTGTTGTACTTGTTTGTGAATATCCTGATAGTACTTAACAGAGCTGTATTTCAGGCCCTTCAGTCGTGTCTGCTGGTACTGGTGTGGGCGAGTAAACAGCTGAGAAGTAGCTGGGACACGCTTATGCAACCATTCGAAAGGGGAGGTTTCGAGGCCCCAGATCTACGATTGTATAACCTTTGCGCGCAAGTTCAATTTGCACACTACTGGTACATTCCTCAGTGCTACCTACCACGCTTAGCTGTAGAGGAGGATAATGCACACCCAATTCCGCTGACTGCCATGGTATTACACAATAGATCGGAGGGGAATAGAAAAGTGATAGACACAGTTACATGCACTATTAAAACATGGAATGCCCTGGGCACCAGTGCAGGAAGCATGTGTTTGTATGCACTGGCTATGCCGATAGTGGTGCACCCGGATATTTCGGTGTAGCAAGAGCGCGGGGCGCTGAGTATCCTGTCCAGTGCAGGGATCACTAAATTAGGGGATTTGTACACAAATGGAACGTTTATATCCCTCGACGACTTTACATCAGGGAAACCTTATAGTGCAATGCAAGGATTTGTCCACACAAGACTGCGCACAGCTGTCAGAACACTAGATCCGGGGTTCCCCAATGAGAAGACTCTGTTAAAAGCATTACAAATTGGATGAACAGTAGGAGAATGTAAAGGGCTAATCACTAGGCTATATATTGCATCCCAAAGAGAAACTGATGTAAAATGCTCCACCTCCCTTGATAATTGGAATAGACAGTTGGCGGAACTGTTGGCCTGGGAGGACTGGGAAGCGTGCTGTGCTGTGACAAGGCACCGAATAGCCAACTGTAACCTTCGAATAATACATTTCAAGTTTCTACACCAAATGTATTACACACCGGTGAAGCTTAAGAAATATGGCCTGCGTGGGGACGATCGATGTGTGAGAAGTGGTGGGATGGGGCAGATTTCACGCACCTGGTTTGGGCTAGTAAATCTATTTATGATTTCTGGCAGAACATAACTCAGACATTTACATTGATATAGGCGTGGGCGTAGTGCTCCGCTCCATCCATGGAGTGTGCGTAGTGTTGCCTACTTTGCAATCCTCGATGTAGGCGTAGTAGGCAGGCTACGCACACGTCATGGAGGAGCGGAGTTGCCCGCCACCTGCCTCCCTCCCGCGATCTTTTAAATGCCCTTAACATCATTAAAAGCATTGTAAAAGTAATTAAAAAGACTTACCTGAGATGCGGCATCCTGGGGCTCCTTCTTCCTGGTTTATTGAGGACTTCTTCCTCACAAATGTGCATGATGGTAAGGGCATAAATTAAAAGAGGGTGGGAGGGAGGCGGGCGCCGCGTAGTGGGGCTACGCGGAGTGTGCAGGTGGGCGTAGATTCCCCTCCACTTCGTGATGCTCCGCGTAGCCCCACTACGCCCACTACGCCCAGGGTTAATTAATAGCAATGGAAACTGTTGAATGTATCGAATAACGGCCAAGTCCCAACCACAAGAGTAGATGCGTTAGCATCTGTTTAGTCAAGCGGAAATCACAACTATCAGTGCTCAGATAAGAAACACTAGTGCCACAGTATCAAAAAAACATGAACAACAAAAAACATTTAAAATAAAAAAAAAATTAAATCCATTCAGGTTCAAGCTTAACTGTCGAATGTACACATGAGATATGTTTGCTAGGATTGGTACAAAAGCTCAAGCCATGTAACATGTGTATAGTGGCTGTCACCGCCCTATTGGCGAAACGCATGGTGGCAAAGCATTGGGGAGGCAGGACTTCCCCTACAGTGGCAAAGTGGATAAAATAACTTGCATACTGTAAATACCAATTACCCACATATGCAGAGGAACTGCCTGTGGCCTCTTGACCAAAAGACTTCTGGGCGCCACTGACAGCATATCTGTTAGAGGGATCACTGACATAATATCGAATACACAAATATAGAATAACCAAAATATCAAAGAAAAAATATAGAATGCAAAAATATTGAAATCCTATCTACAAACAGGTAAGTACAAAAATATCGAATCAAAAATATAGTTTTAAAAAATACAGTTAGTCAAAATATCGAATTTTTTAAAATGTCTTAAAAGTTATTTAAAATTAATGAAATAATAAATATAACATTTAGTATTACCACTCCAGTGAGTGCAACAGTAGGGAAAGTGTTGGATAGCGTAGGGGTATAAATTACTATTCCCACTCCAGAGAGTTCAACAGTAGGGAATGCGTTGGATAGCGTAGGGGTAAAAATTACTATTCCCACTCCAGAGAGTGCAACAGTAGGGAAAGCGTTGGATAGCGTAGGGGTAAAAATTACTATTCCCACTCCAGAGAGTGCAACAGTAGGGAAAGCGTTGGATAGCGTAGGGGTAAAAATTACTATTTGATATTAAATTACTTACCTTCAATTCGATATTTTTCACCACTATATTCTGTCCATTTGATATTTTGTCCATTCTATATTTTGACTTCGATATTTTGGTAATTCTATATTTTGAATTCGATATTTTGTCTTGTTACCCTGTTGGAGCACCCGGACGTGATGTAAGCACGGCGTCTGTACACTGCTGAATATGGGTAAATGTGATGCTCAGGTTATTTATAAGATACATGGTTGCTGCTGAACATGTAATATGGGAAGTAGCATTCAACTGCACATGTTATGTTTTTTGTTCGTTGTTTCTACCAAAACTATGCATCCTATGTAATATTTTAACAAATGTGTTTGCTATTTGCAATGTAACGCTGTACCGCTATAGATGTCACAATTTAATGCAACAATAAAATAAAAATAATAATAATCTTATTTCCAGCCATCCAGTTCCATGCTGTGTCTATCATGCTCATATATGGAGATATGTCTCCACTCATTCAGATTTGACTGCTGCAGATAAAAGGTTACTAGTGAGAACTGTACACACCTTTCTGCTCTTTCTATTCTCCAGACAAATGGAAGATGGACTGAATGAAGATTTTGTACTTGGGATAGCTTTGTGCTCGGTTATTGTTTACCAGTGTCACACTGCCCTGTTCATTGTCTCTGGAGTTCAAGAAAGGACTGGGTTAATAAACAGGATTGTATTGTCTGCTCTGAGCATATTTCTGCTCTATGTGGTCATAGGGAGATGTCTGGAAAGGTATTCGTATGCAGACTGTTAGCTGTTCTTTCTTTGGTGACAGCAAGCTCTGCTGCTGTGCTGTTCAGGTAACAAGGAAACTTCATGACCTGCAAGATGCATTCAGCTGTTTGTCTGTGCAGCTCACATCATGAATGAGGTTTATGGTACATTGTTGGACCATGCCTAAGGGATTTTGTGTTTATGTGCAAGGCAGCACATGGGCTGCTAACAACTGATTTGTACCAAGCCTGGGGACTTTTGTTTATTTGTAAGCAGCGTGGGCCGTGCTCCTTCCAGGCATCTCAGGAGAGTTGTCCGAGGCACTTTCCCTTCATGTTCTATGCAGCATTCACTTTCCTATTGCATTTTCTGTCTAGGGAAAAAGAAAAAGCGTAGGTCAATATATTTCCATTAAATATACCACTTTAGTTTGTACTGGTGATTTTGTCACGTGCTAAGTCTTATTTCAGCACCATAAGTCCCAATCTTCATTTCCAGATGGTTGCAATAGGACTGAAAATTGAGGGGCAGATATACAAGCCCCTTGCACCACTTTTAACATGGGAAAAGTGACGCAAAGGGGGTGCAAGGGGCTTGTACATCTGCCCCTGAATATGTTGATCCAGGGGCTGTACCATCAACATGTTCTATTCCAGTATGCAGGCTCCGAGCTGGTCCATGCACCTACTTTTACTCAAATGTCACTGTCTGCTGCATATACTTGGAAACAGAGCTGTGGCTGCATATTCATGTTTTAAACTGCGCTATATACAAGTTATACCCTATCTTGTAGATTTCCTGAGTTACTTTATGCACTGTAGACAAATCTGCACCCACCCGCCACCCCGGCAAACAGCTTCCCCCCCCCGATGCAAAACTCTCCCTCCCTCGCATAAGTGGGTCACGCAGGAGGACAGAAATCAAAGGACCAAAGGTGTCCCGAATGGGTGGACAATCGTCCTATTTGTGTGTTAATCGTAGGGGTATAGTATTGAAAACAGCATACCATTCAATGGACGGGAAAGGCAAACATACAATAAGATATATTGGTATATTGAAATTGTCTAAACCCGTGAATTATACAGTATCATACAAAGCTTAATTGTGGATTCTAACAATTTATCAACATTTGTTGAGGCAAAAGGGAATTAAATCAATAAAACATGTCAAAAAAACATATAAAAAAACATATCAAAAAACATATATTGGTAAAACTGTGTTGAATTTATTTGCACAATCAAATTTCAGATCATAACTCATATCAAAACATCATTTTAAAAAAACATTTCACATTGGTCATTTAATAAAAGATTTTTAAAAAAAGATTTTTAAATTTTTTTTCCATGAAATACGTAATAAAAACAAGAAGAATCAAAGAGGTCGACGCGGCGTTTCGGGTTTCTTTTAGTACACCTTCATCAGGACTGATTCTAAACAAGTAAAACATTAAAAGCACAGAGTTACCAACAATTTTTGCATTGGAACAAGTTATACATCTTTTTAGGATCACCTCTACCTTTCCTCCATCGTTGCACTGTTATTTACAAAGAGATATCGTACTGTTTTTAACACATATTCAAATACACAGCGTATGTTCATATTCTATATTTTGCTTGATATCTCACTGTATATTTAGACAAAAAAGTTGTTTGCCTCTTCCTAGGACCTAAGTCCAATGCTGTTACCCCATGCAATTAACACTACAAAACGTGGTTTGTTGTTTCAGCATTCATACCTTATTCCAGATGGAATCCAACTGGAAAATGCTGGGTGGATCTAAAAGTCTTATGAACTTTTAAACAGTTAGCAGGTCGCAGGATGCTTTTCTCAATTTGCAATGCCTGATGTTTCTGAATGAAAGAGTAAGGATTATCAATACCATCCTTTCTTATCGTCCCAACACCTATCAACTTATATAGGATGGGCGATGTTCTTATTACATACCTCCTCGGAGATGAGTGACTACAAAGTTTCTTTGATGTCGTCTCTATCTGTTAGTCCAATTTTTCTCGTTTCTGTAATTATAATTATAAAAATAGGATTTTCTTTACTAACTAGATTTTCAAGTACCATCCCCATATATTTTGGTAATATATTATGATGTACCTATTACCTGTTGTTAGGATGTGGTCCTGCTTATGTATCTGCCAGGAGGAGCCACCGTTTTTATAAAGGTTATAAGGAATCTTCTTCCTATGGGGTTTGTAATCAATACTCTTATCAGGATTGTACACAATTATATCATCTGATTATCATGATATGATTACATGCCCATTATTCACTCACCATGGGAGCTTTATGATCAATCGTTGCAGTCTGGAGCCTCTTTCAATTAGGACAGCCTTGTGCAGAGGATCGATTATGTATTCGGGGTTGGCCTCACGAGTATGTTATTCTCTGTGAAAATATGTAATGAGATAGTTTGTCTTATTTATAATTCTGGATATTACCAAAATGGGTTAAATTTTGTTCTTAATATTCTGTCTGACTGTTTTTATTGTGTCAGGCATGACGAACTTCCCCATTCTATCTCCATTCTCTGGTGTTTTTTCGGTGTTTTTTATCCCTGACGTATACTATTTTAGTAATCAAATTGGCCTCTAGGGGCCTTGCCACTTTCTATAACCCAATTCAAATATTTAACGCATCGACAGGGCTATCTTCAGGATATATTTAAATGTCGAATATTCCTCATAGCGGGACATATTTGAACTAGCACGGTTACGCGCTATTACAATCTAGCTTACTAGTATATAGCCGCTGACATTTCTTATACTGCTCTTACGTGGTCCGTACAGCATTATTAAGGATCTTCTTGTGTTCCTTACCTTCAATAATAGGTACGGCCTCCCTGCTCCTATCTCCTGGCAGGCTTTCCTCGTGTTGTTCACTCAATCTCCAACGCAGGGAACAAAGAAATGGTCGAGTCTGTCGTTCCGGGTTTATATGCGTACCTTTTTCTAATTGGGCGCCTTTCTCCTATGGTCTGATTGGTCCAAAAGTGTCCAATCCGGGTAAGGTTTCTATGGTAACCGAACGCATATGCTCGCTTTGTCTCATTCGGTCATGGCGTTTAGGGTGATTACTCTCATTGGCTGCTATATGAAATGCGTTACCCCGGAGATGTCAACATATATCGTGTGGGATTTACTTTCTGCCTTAGCGGAAAGCTATCGCATCTTATTACCACATTGGGTAATCCCGTTCGAGTAATTATTCTCCTTAGCTACTATATGGAATGCGTTACCCAAGACATGAAACCATGTGTCATGTGGGATTTCCTTCCCGCAGTAACGGAAGGTTATCGCGTCTTCTTAGCTCATTCTGCGCTATCATCTCGCAGGCTACATAGCTTCACTATCACTAAACTATCATTGCCATTAGTGATACCTATTTAAATCTTATCTTTTATACTATGACCTCGATTCTAGATATCGCGCTTCCCATAGTTTGTTTTTATTTTTATTTTTATTTTTATGCGGTTCCGCTGAGAGTCCCTTAATCTTTTATTCTGAGATATCTTCATTACTGAATAAGTTTTTCCCAATCCTCTCTTGAGTTCAAACCGCATCTGACACTGTTAAAGGTGGACATATAAAATTGTTCCCTCCGTTTCCTCTTGTTTTCCAAATTGCCACCTCTCTTGCTGCCTGTGATTTTTTCGAGCCCACACCATTTCAGGTCCTCAATGAGATGACCGGCCGTCCGCCAATGGTCGGTGAGTGGTGCTCCTGCTTTGTTAGTTCTTAATGCTGATCGATGCTCATTTAGTCGCAGCCTGATCTCCCTAGATGTCTCACCTACATACGACTTCTGACATGGACATTGGATCAAATAGATTAAGTTTTTAGTCCTACAGTTAATGAAGCTTTTGATATTCGCTGATCTATCATTCACTGCAATTTTACTGCCTTTGATAATACTGGCACAATTGACACAACCCAAACCAGGGTAAGTGCCCGTAGGTAGGGGGTTGTCATTTATAGTCAGTTGGGACTTTCTGGCATTTTCTCTGTACGTATGGACAAGAGAGTTCCTGATGGTTCTGTTTCTCCTATACGAGAAGATAGGCTTGGGGATTGGAATATGTGTTTTATCCCCCACCAAGTGCCAATTCCTGTTTATGATATTCTTCACTTTATGGCTTACTTGTGAAAAGTTGGTGACAAACATAATGGGTTGTTGGCTTTTCTGGGTATCATCTTTTGTCAAAAACAAATTGTCTCTATTGAAATATTTAGCCCGTTTGTAGGCGTGCCTAATCATCCTTCTCGGATAGCCTCTTTCTGCAAATTTAATTTTTAGAGTGGCTGCATGTGTTTCAAAATCCTGCATGGAGGTACAATTTCTCTTTAGTCGCAGAAATTGTCCGAATGGAATATTATTCTTCTGCGACGATGGGTGGTTGCTGTTGTAATGCAGCATGCTGTTCCTATTAGTGGGCTTTGTGTATAATTCAACACTGAGGTAACCAGCTGTCTCCTTGATAATGATGTCAAGGAATTCCACATATTGTTTACTAATGTGTGATGTAAATCTAAGGTTGTCATCGCCCAAATTGAGCCAAAGTAAGAAATCTTTCACAGAGTCCATATCTCCTGTCCATATAAAAAATATATCGTCTATATATCGACCCCATTCAGAGATATTTTCATAGAATGGGGCAGATGGATTGTAGATGTGTTTATCTTCAAATCTCGAGACATATAGACAAGCCAGGCTGGGAGCACAGGTAGCCCCCATACTGGTCCCCTTGACCTGTCTAAAAAAATCATCATTGAACAGAAAAATGTTGTTTTTGAGGATCAATGTGATACAGTCTCTGATGAAAGTTTGATGATCTGTAAGATCCTGTTGATTCCCGCTCAAGATCTCTTCCATGATCTCAATAGTACTGTCTTGGGGGATATTCGTGTACAGTGCTTCGATATCCAAAGTCACTAACACTTGTGTATCCTGGTTAAACCTCAGCCCTTCTACTCTTTTAATCATAAAGGTGGTGTCCTTAATATAGGCTCTTTGTTGTTGTACTAAGGGTTGTAAGAAAACCTCCACATACTTACTCAGAGGTTCAGTGAGTGAGCCTATGCACGATACTATTGGTCTCATGGGGGGGTCAACAAGGTCTTTATGTACCTTTGGTAGGCCATATAGAGCCGGTATTAAAGGATCTGTGTTCATCATAAATGCAAATTCTTCCTCGCATATTATATCATCATCTTTGGCAAGTCTTAACAATCTTCCTATTTCTTCCTTTAGGGTATTCCATTCATCTCTACTGGACTTCCTATAATGTTCCCTTTTCTCCAAAAGCTTGAGCATCCTATTGTTGTAATCAATGCTGTTCATTAGCACTATACTGCCCCCTTTGTCTGCTGGTTTCACTATCAGGGTTTCATCTTGTTCAAGGAGTTCTAGGGCTCTTTTTTCTTCCTTACTTAAATTGAAGGGTGTCCAAATCTTTTGTTTCAGAAGGTTGTCTACACTCTTATCTACAGATCTCTCGAAGGCCTCCACATCTTTGTGTACTGTGTTGAGTGACGGAGTCCAGGTAGATTTGTTTTTAAGACCTGACTTATTGGGTCTAAGTAATTTTTCTTTACCATCAAAAACAATTTGTAGTCTTATTTTTCAAAAAAAAAATTGCAAGTCCCTTTCAAGGGCATATCTATCTACAGGAGAACAAATTGCATACCCTAAGCCTTTTTCAAGTAGTTTGGTCTCAATGGGGGTTAGCTGATGGTCTGATAGATTTATTACAGCTGCTTTTTGAGTGTTGACTAATCCCATTGTTTCTGACTCCTGGTTCGTGGACGTTGAGGGTGTTGGGCTTGTGTATATTGTGCTTGTTGATTGTAATTGTTGCGGCCTCTCCCTCTCCCTCGTTGTTGGCCAAATGTTTGGTTTCGCTTGTCTAAAAAAGACAAACCCTCTTTCGTAATCGGTTGCTGTTTGTTTGATTCACCACTCCTATTTTTATCATTCATTTGTTCACCCTCCGAGTCTGTACTGGTATAAGAGGAATCAAAAAACCTCACTCTTCTCCTAGGGGCGTTTCTAGGTTGGTTCTGCCACTGCCTACGTGGTTGGAATTGTTCCTTAGGGCGTTCGTAAAAATCCTTCTGTAGGTAGGGGTAGACAAATTCGGGGTTATAGTTCTCGATGTCTTTTTTAAGTTTATTGCTCTTCTTCTTTATTAGATATTCATTGTACCCGGCTACATCGTTTTGGATTTCCTCTAATTTGGCTCTAGCATCTTCTAATGCAGTACTCTCCTGTAGAGTTGGCTCTCTAATTCCTCTATCTCCTTCCGTTCAATGACCAGGAATTCATTTGCTGTCTCTATTATTAACAGGATCCAATCCCTACTGCAACGATTGGCCACCAGCGTCCATCTTTCTATGAATTTTCTATCTGTTATAAAGATACCTGGGTCATTTGTGACCTGAAGGCCCTTGGGTATAATCCCATTTTTTCAGTATTCTACTAAGAACTCCGCGTGGAGTTCCGCCCTTACTACTTTCTTTTTTAAGTTCCATAGCTTCTCCCATTGTTCCTCGTCTGATTTGTCTAACCTCACTGTCGTTGTGTTTCTTGATTTGCCATTGATGAGTTTATTAAATTGATCTTCGGAAAAGCTATATGTCTTTATGCCTTCCATTTAAATTATACGGTATTGTTATCATATATTTCTCTTGTACAGGTATTTTTGGATAAACCTGGCTGCTGATTCGCAGTAAGAAATGAAACCTCCTCAGCTGACAAGCCGAGTGAAATGGAGTAAAAAAGGAGGACCCCTCACAGAGTTATACGGGACTGGGGGGAAGACAGAAATCAAAGGACCAAAGGTGTCCCGAATGGGTGGACAATCGTCCTATTTGTGTGTTAATCGTAGGGGTATAGTATTGAAAACAGCATACCATTCAATGGACGGGAAAGGCAAACATACCATAAGATATATTGGTATATTGAAATTGTCTAAACCCGTGAATTATACAGTATCATACAAAGCTTAATTGTGGATTCTAACAATTTATCAACATTTGTTGAGGCAAAAGGGAATTAAATCAATAAAACTTGTCAAAAAAACATATCAAAAAACATATATTGGTAAAACTGTGTTGAATTTATTTGCACAATCAAATTTCAGATCATAACTCATATCAAAACATCATTTTAAAAAAACATTTCACATTGGTCATTTGATAAAAGATTTAAAAAAAAAGATTTTTTGTACCTTATCCATGCAGGATTTTGAAACACATGCAGCCACTCTAAAAATTAAATTCTCAGAAAGAGGCTATCCGAGAAGGATGATTAGGCACGCCTACAAATGGGCTAAATATTTCAATAGAGACAATTTGTTTTTGACAAAAGATGATACCCAGAAAAGCCAACAACCCATTATGTTTGTCACCAACTTTTCACAAGTAAGCCATAAAGTGAAGAACATCATAAACAGGAATTGGCACTTGGTGGGGGATAAAACACACATTCCAATCCCCAAGCCTATCTTCTCGTATAGGAGAAACAGTACCATCAGGAACTCTCTTGTCCATACGTACAGAGAAAATGCCAGAAAGTCCCAACCGACTATAAATGACAACCCCCTACCTACGGGCACTTACCCTTGTTTGGGTTGTGTCAATTGTGCCAGTATTATCAAAGGCAGTAAAATTGCAGTGAATGATAGATCAGCGAATATCAAAAGCTTCATTAACTGTAGGACTAAAAACTTAATCTATTTGATCCAATGTCCATGTCAGAAGTCGTATGTAGGTGAGACATCTAGGGAGATCAGGCTGCGACTAAATGAGCATCGATCAGCATTAAGAACTAACAAAGCAGGAGCACCACTCACCGACCATTGGCGGACGGCCGGTCATCTCATTGAGGACCTGAAATGGTGTGGGCTCGAAAAAATCACAGGCAGCAAGAGAGGTGGCAATTTGGAAAACAAGAGGAAACGGAGGGAACAAATTTATATGTCCACCTTTAACAGTGTCAGATGCGGTTTGAACTCAAGAGAGGATTGGGAAAAACTTATTCAGTAATGAAGATCTCTCAGAATAAAAGATTAAGGGACTCTCAGCGGAACCGCATAAAAATAAAAATAAAAATAAAAACAAACTATGGGAAGCGCGATATCTAGAATCGAGGTCATAGTATAAAAGATAAGATTTAAATAGGTATCACTAATGGCAATGATAGTTTAGTGATAGTGAAGCTATGTAGCCTGCGAGATGATAGCGCAGAATGAGCTAAGAAGACGCGATAACCTTCCGTTACTGCGGGAAGGAAATCCCACATGACACATGGTTTCATGTCTTGGGTAACGCATTCCATATAGTAGCTAAGGAGAATAATTACTCGAACGGGATTACCCAATGTGGTAATAAGATGCGATAGCTTTCCGCTAAGGCAGAAAGTAAATCCCACACGATATATGTTGACATCTCCGGGGTAACGCATTTCATATAGCAGCCAATGAGAGTAATCACCCTAAACGCCATGACCGAATGAGACAAAGCGAGCATATGCGTTCGGTTACCATAGAAACCTTACCCGGATTGGACACTTTTGGACCAATCAGACCATAGGAGAAAGGCGTCCAATTAGAAAAAGGTACGCATATAAACCCGGAACGACAGACTCGACCATTTCTTTGTTCCCTGCGTTGGAGATTGAGTGAACAACATGAGGGAAGCCTGCCAGGAGATAGGAGCAGGGAGGCCGTACCTATTATTGAAGGTAAGGAACACAAGAAGATCCTTAATAATGCTGTACGGACCACGTAAGAGCAGTATAAGAAATGGCAGCGGCTATATACTAGTAAGCTAGATTGTAATAGCGCGTAACCGTGCTAGTTCAAATATGTCCCGCTATGAGGAATATTCGACATTTAAATATAACCTGAAGATAGCCCTGTCGATGCGTTAAATATTTGAATTGGGTTACAGAAAGTGGCAAGGCCCCTAGAGGCCAATTTGATTACTAAAATAGTATACGTCAGGGATAAAAAACACCGAAAAAACACCAGAGAATGGAGATAGAATGGGGAAGTTTGTCATGCCTGACACAATAAAAACAGTCAGACAGAATATTAAGAACAAAATTTAACCCATTTTGGTAATATCCAGAATTATAAATAAGACAAACTATCTCATTACATATTTTCACAGAGAATAACATACTCGTGAGGCCAACCCCGAATACATAATCGATCCTCTGCACAAGGCTGTCCTAATTGAAAGAGGCTCCAGACTGCAACGATTGATCATATAGCTCCCATGGTGAGTGAATAATGGGCATGTAATCATATCATGATAATCAGATGATATAATTGTGTACAATCCTGATAAGAGTATTGATTACAAACCCCATAGGAAGAAGATTCCTTATAACCTTTATAAAAACGGTCGCTCCTCCTGGCAGATACATAAGCAGGACCACATCCTAACAACAGGTAATAGGTACATCATAATATATTACCAAAATATATGGGGATGGTACTTGAAAATCTAGTTAGTAAAGAAAATCCTATTTTTATAATTATAATTACAGAAATGAGTAAAATTGGACTAACAGATAGAGACGACATCAAAGAAACTTTGTAGTCACTCATCTCCGAGGAGGTATGTAATAAGAACATCGCCCATCCTATATAAGTTGATAGGTGTTGGGATGATAAGAAAGGATGGTATTGATAATCCTTACTCTTTCATTCAGAAACATCAGGCATTGCAAATTGAGAAAAGCATCCTGCGACCTGCTAACTGTTTAAAAGTTCATAAGACTTTTAGATCCACCCAGCATTTTCCAGTTGGATTCCATCTGGAATAAGGTATGAATGCTGAAACAACAAACCACGTTTTGTAGTGTTAATTGCATGGGGTAACAGCATTGGACTTAGGTCCTAGGAAGAGGCAAACAACTTTTTTGTCTAAATATACAGTGAGATATCAAGCAAAATATAGAATATGAACATACGCTGTGTATTTGAATATGTGTTAAAAACAGTACGATATCTCTTTGTAAATAACAGTGCAATGATGGAGGAAAGGTAGAGGTGATCCTAAAAAGATGTATAACTTGTTCCAATGCAAAAATGGTTGGTAACTCTGTGCTTTTAATGTTTTACTTGTTTAGAATCAGTCCTGATGAAGGTGTACTAAAAGAAAGCCGAAACGCCGCGTCGACCTCTTTGATTCTTCTTGTTTTTATTACGTATTTCATGGAGAAAAAAAAATTAAAAATCTTTTTTTTTAAATCTTTTATTAAATGACCAATGTGAAATGTTTTTTTAAAATGATGTTTTGATATGAGTTATGATCTGAAATTTGATTGTGCAAATAAATTCAACACAGTTTTACCAATATATGTTTTTTGATATGTTTTTTGATATGTTTTTTTGACAAGTTTTATTGATTTAATTCCCTTTTGCCTCAACAAATGTTGATAAATTGTTAGAATCCACAATTAAGCTTTGTATGATACTGTATAATTCACGGGTTTAGACAATTTCAATATACCAATATATCTTATTGTATGTTTGCCTTTCCCGTCCATTGAATGGTATGCTGTTTTCAATACTATACCCCTACGATTAACACACAAATAGGACGATTGTCCACCCATTCGGGACACCTTTGGTCCTTTGATTTCTGTCTTCCCCCCAGTCCCGTATAACTCTGTGAGGGGTCCTCCTTTTTTACTCCATTTCACGCAGGAGGACCCCTTGTCGCCCAGCCACGCCACTAGAGAGACCTCACCGCGCTTTCCCCACGACACCTCATCGAACAACTCAGCCTCCACCCGACACAACACACTCCCCTCCTTACACCAGAGGAACACCTCCTCCTCCCTGCCCAGCTAAGATGCCCCCGGCCCTGCAATTGGACACTTATCCGTGCCCTACAACTAACTACCTGACACCCCACGGACAGAACGCCTTCGCTATAACTTTCCCCCACAGACTCTCCTTCAAAGCAAAAAAAACAGTTTAAGCACAAAGTAATCAGGCAACATCCCGAAACACTAGTGGTTGATACACATAACTGCCCAGCCAACGGACATTGGAAAATGGACTTCATCTTCCATACCGACAGGCTCGACCTCTGGGTCACTATCTTTAACTCTCAACTCCTCGTCTCCAAAACCACCATCACAACCCAAAGCCGTAAACTAACAATCTCTCTCCTGAAACACCAAACCCTTACAGGTTGCATTTCCATTATCATTTTTGAGAACAGCACCATCCTAATTCAGGCCAAAGACGAGAACCTCAAGTTCTTTGACTCCCTTTTCCCCTCACTAAAGAAGGCTACATCTCTCAACTCACACCATTCACGGATCCCCTCCCAGGAAACCCCCAACAATCATTAAGCCATCAGATCCCGCCGGCTCCGCGAGCCCATCCCCATACGTGTCGTGACTCAGCAAGCCCTGCGTCCCCCTCAACCATAGCTCCTCCTTTCACCCAACCCTACCCCCCCATCCATCGCAGCCAGCCTCCCAGAACTAAGCATATCTCCCAACCACAACTGATCCACAGCCCCGCCTCCCCCATCAACCTGATCGCACCTAGAGCACAGGCATCCCCCGATAGAATAGTCCGACTACCAAGCAAAACCGAGTCACAGCCCCCCTTCCACAAACCCCAACTCAGCCAGCGCATAACCACGCCCCCAGAGAGGAACATTATGCACACCCACAGCTAGCCCACAACCCCCCACCAGCCCTAGCGCAGAGGAACATTAATCCATAGTCAGCACCCCCTTATCCCCTGAACCCTTCTAGTTGCGACATGCCCTGCAGCCCCCCCATAGAGCTCAGCTCCTCCCATCCTCCTCTGCCCACCCCCTCAAACAATCTGATGCAACGCCTAGACCTCCTGGAAGTTCAGCTCGGAACCCTGGTTCGTGGCCTGAAGAAAACCTTAGCCTCCCCAATGAAAATCCATGGGTCCACCCTACATTCCGTAGCTTCGCCCAACCCACCTCATCTTAGAAGAAATGACTCACCGCCCCCCAACCGGTCCCCTGCCCCCCCAGGATCTCATCCTTCACTCATCAAACCTTGGACTGAGTCACAAGCAAATAGACCTATAAGAACAAATCCCAACCTCTCCCCTCAGGAAGTGACCACACTCACCTCATCATACGACCAAACCACAAACCCCTACACTGAGCAGATAGTGATTCCACCCACCCTAGCTCAGGTTCCGCCGCTGAACTCAGCTCTTAAATTCCCGATCCAAGTTATTACTGGAATGGGTAAGGACCCTCCCCCCCCGTAGAGCCACCAGAACCCCAGCATTCCTATCCTCCATACCCAGAGCTCAGCCCAGCAAATCGTAGCCCGAAGAAGAACCTTCCATTAATTGCATGCTCATCAACAGCAGATCCGCTTCCAAACATGCAACTGAAATAGCAGAAGCCATCCTCTCCCATGACCTAGATGTAGCTTTCATCACGGAAACCTGGCTTAACACCCTGTCCTACCCCAACATGGACCTACTGGTGCCGCCCGCTTTCTCAATTATCCACAAAGCCAGACACGAGCATAGAGGTGGCGGCATAGCAATCATCCATAAAAGTGACCTCTCTATCTCTGAAAGCCCCTCATGCCTTTATAACTCCTTCAAATGCCTGTCGGTCAACATAAAATCGCGCTCAAATAGGTCGCTTCTTGCCATCTCCTGTACCACCCTCCAGGCAACTCCAACGAATTTGGAGTACAGCTCTCTGACCTGATCACCCAATGCGCACTCAGCAATGACAAAAATATAATTTTGGGTGACCTCAACCTATGATGGAATGAAACAAAAAACCCGCTCATTCAATCTCTCAACAGCCTCCTGCTAGATAACGATATGATCCAACATTGCTCAGAAGAAACACACCACAGAGGAGCGATCCTGGATGCAATCATCTCGGACAGAAATTCAATCACTATGGACTACATCGTTCCCGTGGACTGGTCTGACCACCACATTATACTTTTCCATATCAACCAACCAGCCTTACCCCATCCCCCTACCCAAGCCCCTCCTAAATGGGTCAGGAACACAGCCAGAGTCCCCCTGGATAAACTAGAAGGGCTAAGCATGCTCCTACTAAGCACAACGGAGCACCTCTCAACCACTGAACTCACCTCTCTCTACCACTTCAATATGGTGCTCACCTTGAACCGTATGGCGCCCCTGAAACTAAAAAAAAACCAGAAGCACCCCCTCTAGTTCCTGGTTCACCACCGACATCAATGAGGAAAGAAGAC
The DNA here is from genome assembly GCF_964261635.1 of Lissotriton helveticus. Classification (NCBI taxonomy): domain Eukaryota; kingdom Metazoa; phylum Chordata; class Amphibia; order Caudata; family Salamandridae; genus Lissotriton; species Lissotriton helveticus. The sequence continues at coordinate 1,957,117,545 of NC_136067.1, forward strand.
GCCTCAGAACCTTAGAAAGAATCTGGAGGAACAATTCCTTCTCCCTCCACCGAGATCAACTCAAGACAGCACACAGAAACTACAATTAACACATTAAGAACAAAAATACATCTTTCTTCTGCTCCGCCTTAGACAATGCAAAAAACCGACCCAAAGAACTCTTTAACATTATTAGGAGCCAAACATCCAAACCAATGACATCAAACACTGTAGCGTCCAAAGATCATTGTAACAACTTTGCCAGATTTTTCAGCGCCAAAATTGCCAAAATCGATCTATCACTCAGCACAAATCCCTCTACTCCCGCAGAGACCTCGACGCCAGCAACAAAAAGCAGCACCCCAGCGAACACACTTACTCTCTGGTCCTCCTTCCTCCCCATACAGGAAGAGGAGATAATCAATCGGATTGCCGCCGCTAAACCCTCATCCCAATCCTCGGATCAGCTGCCCACGAGCCTGGCTAAAGACCTGCAGCTTACCCTAGCCCCAATTTGGTGCAAGATCATCAATAGCTCACTGAGCACGGGAATCATTCCTGACTGCCTTAATGCTGGGCAGGTTACGCCGCTACTAGAAAAACCTGGCCTAGACACTGAGGACATAAACAACTTTAGATCGGTTTCGAACCTTCCTCTTTTATCCAAAACCCTAGAGAGATGTGTTCTTCCACAGCTAACCCAACACCTGGAGAATATCAAGCTGCTAGACCCACACCAATCAGGATTCAGAAAGGGATGCAGCACTGAAACCGCAATCTTAAATGTCTTAGACGATCTTCACATGACTCAGACCAATGTAGATTCTAATTCTCTTAGATTTATCGGCCGTGTTTGACACTGTTGATCACACCCTGCTACTCAAAGTCCTCCATGAGAGAGCGGGCACTGAAATGACGGTACTAAAATGGTTCACCTCTTTTCTTCACAACCGCACGCAAAGAATAAAAATCAATAACTTTGGGTCTGATCCCCTTCCCATCAGCAGAGGAGTGCCACAAGGGCCAGTACTCTCCCCACAACTCTTCAACATCTACATGGAACCCCTCACCACACTTCTAAGGAACTCCAACATCCCCTTCCACCTTTATGCAGATGACACACAACTTTATCTGGAAACCACCTCGATCAATGACATACACAGACTAAATGTCACGCTCAAAGGGGTCCAACACTGGCTCCTAGTGAACCACCTTAAACACAACCAAGAGAAAACAGATGTTCTCCTCATCTCTAATAGAGATGAAAACCCTCAAATCGAAGAATGGCTCAAAGCCATAGACGCGCTCAATGGTGCCCTTGTGCCAACGGACTCTGTGAAATCCCTAGGTATTACCCTTGACCCCAAACTGGACATGAAAAAACACATCTCAAAAGCCGCCAAAAGTGCGTTCCTAAATCTGAAACTGCTATACAACATAAAACCCTTCTTCCCCGGAAAGACCTTAAACAGGTCACCCAGGCACTAGTACTCTCCCAAATTGACTATGGAATCGCAGCCCTGACCGGAGCAGCAAAATCTCACCTAGGTCTCCTGACCACTACCCTCAACGCCGCAGCAAGAATGGTCACAGGTACTAAGAAATACGAACACATTTATCCGGCACTCAAGGAACTTAAGTGGCTCCCTATTGATCAACGAGCCAGCTTCCGTATAGCCTGTCTCACGCATAAAGCCCTGCACACAGGTAAACCAGAATATCTGGCTGCCAAACTCAAAAGGGCCGGTCAGTCCAGAAACCTCAGAAGTTCCAACACGCTTCTACTCATCCCACTGAAATCACGGAAACACAAAACCGCAAATAAATCCTTTGCGGGAAATGCACATAAGATCTGGAACTCCATCCCCACCCACATCGGAACGACCACCTCCTTCCCGAAATTCAAGATACTACTCACAAGTTGCTTTGGGAAGGGCAACCATCACCTCTTCTTGAAACCCCTCAGCCTGAAGATCTGTATGGTAACTCTATCCATAATGCTCTTTAGTTGGTAAACTACAGACTTTTTTTTTTGTTTTGTTTGTTTCTGTCTGGTCTGCGCCAAAAAATTGCTCATAACTGTACCTGTTGTGAAGCGCTCTGATACCTCCGGGTCCAGCTAGCGCTATACAAAACTTCAAAATAAATAAATAAATAAATCTGTTTCATCAAAACTGGCTGATGGACCTCTTCGGAGGTTGCTTTGGTCACTGAAAATATTCACGAAATGTCCTTGTCCTTCGGGTAGAGGGGGTGCAGTTTTTATTTAAAGGTTTTTCAGACCATCGCCCTGTAAATCTAAGAGCAAGGATGTTAGGTACAGTGCTTCATGGGTTGACAGTCGCTCTGGAGTCATAAGCACATTGATCTTTGATGCCACAATCTTAATACCCGAGCTTTCAGAAAGCAAAGCTCCGTCCTGCTCTCAGTGAAGGACGATGACATTGTGGTGGTGCCTCTCCCCATGATTTGAATGCATGCTCAGTAGGTCTAGGGAGTTGTGGGACATTGTGAAGAGCATAATAGTTGGTTTAACCTGGCCCAGTGGGTCATGGCAGAATCATCCATCACAGAAATGTGATGCACTTCTACGGTTTTGATACCAGAGGACACCAAAGCAGGAAACATGTAGCAAAAGCTGTTTTCCTGTTTCTGCTGAAAAGCAAACATTCCTTTCTGTGGTGTTGCATTGTCTAAAATTTTAACTGAAAAACAGAAGCACTGGCTATTATGGAACAGCATACAACATGTGTGTTTAACAAACCTGTCAGGTTAGAATTCATAGTATTCTAGAGAGACACACATCAAGTGGTTAAAACTGTTTGATTGTCTTATTTGTTTTGTGTTGTATTTAATCATGAAACAGACAATTCACAGGAGAATAAAAAAGGGATAAAAAACGTGTAGTCACTAACCTGTTTGCAAATTTGGTGCAGTGCAAAGTGACAAGTATATCAGCTGGGAAACTGAATTATATAGGTGGACTAACAGATAAAGTACAAAATTAGGGAAACATGGCCCAGTGATTTAAGACATTGTAAAACAAGTCATAGACTAACTGTATGCATTGCTTGTTTAGACGCCAAATACATCTGTAATCAGTGAAAGAAACTTTTTGGTTCTGTTCTGAAAATTAGAGGGCCTTCACTTGGAGAATCAATTGTAATTATAATGAGGCAACAAGTAAAAATCATTAAAATTGTACTTTAGAAGCAAAAAACAATTTGAAAAGGAAAAGCCATGACAACAACTATAATAGTTTCCAAACAAAACCATCAAAACTAAAAGTACTGGAAATGGAAACAAAGGTCCAATTGTGGAGCAGAAAAAAGTTCTATTGTTATGTGGTAACTAACACTCTTTAGTTACAATTTGTAGGTGAGGCTTCACATTTGATGGACAATTGCTATTTCGCACCCAAGTTAATTTGGTGATGGGTACTTGCTTTTCCCTACTTTGCGAACTTTGGAAGTTCCTGTATTTCCTGTCCTTAACGTCTAGATCACAAGTGATTCAAGCCCTGATAACATCATAGCTTGACTATGGGAACAGACTCTATACAGGCCTGAAAAAATATCCGATTAATAGGCTGCAGTTGGTCCAGAACGCAGCAGCACATGCTATTTTTGGGCTCCCCGTAATTCTCCTGCTACTTGCCTTCTTCAGAGTCTTCACTGGCTCCCTGTGAGGAAGAGTATCACTTTTAAGACATTGCTCCAGGGGTGTAACACAGGCCCCTGCAGCCCCCGCGGTGCGGGGGGGCCCTCACCCTCCAGGGTACCCCGTCAGCACCGCACTTCTGCTGGGGAGCTCTAGATTGAGCCCGGTGGGGTCTCTTCACGTACCCTGCAGGGGGACCCCCTCAAGGTTCGTTACGCCACTGCATTGCTCGTTACCCAGAAAGTTCTCTACTGAACAAGATAGAATTAAGTTCTATACCCCCAGAGAAATATCCTTTCTGAAAATGTTTGCCTTGCCAAAGTTCATCAGATCAGGAAGGCACGGTCAGGGGGCAGATCTCTCTCCTCCCTGGGCCCTTTTCTTTCGAACAAACTTCCATTGACACTCAGATGCATCAAGGCGGCACCTGTGTTTCGAAATAAAACTTAAGACCTGGCTCTTTTCCTGTCCCTAGGATCAGCCCTCCTATTTTTCCACTGACTGCCCTTCTGCACTAGAGCCAGGACACTCCTCGGAGTAACAGCTGCGCTTTACAAATTATGTACATAAACATAGACATAAACCCCGGCTGCAGAACTACCCTATTCTTGCTCAGGTCAGACTATCCTTGCTTGCTTGTTTCATGCTGATCTCTGCCGAGTTCCTGACGAGTGGATGCACTGACACACAAAGTGCAGGAAATTGCTGGTGATGCGCATAATCCAGAACAGTACCTCAGAGAATGGTACTACAGGTACCCAGGGCTCCAGGAACACTCTGTTTCTCAGTACATCTAAAACAACTAGACAGAATATTAGAAAAACAGCAACAAGACACGTTATAAATAACGAGAATAAAATGAACAGTTCCAACACAGTTAAAATGAAATTTAAGTTGTTTAAAACTTAACACCTACTTCTGTGCGCTATACTATGAGAGTCTTGCAGTCTGGAGGTTCTTGAGGAAGACTTGCTGCATACCTTGTTGACAGCAAGAGCTGTCTTTATCAGCGGAGGCGTGAAAAAGTGTTCCCCGTGAAGGGCAAACACAAATTGCAGTAGCAGTCAGTCGGTCTTCCTCCGGGACTTGGCTTTCTCAACTTCAGTCTTCAGCCAATATGTAGCATCAGCGAAGTGTTAAGTGTGCTGGCAGCAGGTGAGACTGTCCCTGGCAGGATATCAGACGATATTCTGGGCAAAGGACCTTTCCTGACAAGTGCCACTGTGAACCTGGCTAGCAGGGACCCAGTGCACTCACCGTTTGAAATCACATCAGGCAAAAAGTGGGGGCTAACCATGCAAAAAGAGGCACTTTCATACACCTTCCCAATTGATGCGTAGCAGCCATTTGGCGCTGTGAAAATGAGGAAATTTAGCACACAAGGTTGAAGACTTTAACAATTGTTAGTGATGTATGAAGCTGTTGTATTATTCTGGAGGCTTTTTCCATCATAATTGCTCACTTAACTTCAAACGTTTCTTGAGTATTGGGGCATGTTTATATCCTCTCACTTATCTCTTCATAATATCACCAGTGATATATAATAAGTGCATAAAATGGGTTTATCGGTTGTAGTTGTTTCCCCACTCAGGCTGCAACTACAATCTTTGTCAGGGTGAACCACACAAGTCATGAAATTAACCTGTGCGTAACTCTCTGATAGCCTGGCACCAAAACAGTGAGGCTTAACTTAGAGACAATGAGTAAAGCATCTATGCAGCACACAACCAGTAATACAGTGAAAGCACAACACAAGAAAAATCACACATCAATATAGAAAAAGAGAGTACTTTTTAATGTAAAAAATGATATCAGAAAGATACAAATGCACTCAGTAAGACCGGGGATAAGCAATTTCATTTCTGGGGGTAAAAATATCTTCTACATGCACAAAATACCGCTTGCGGCGATATGCTCATCCTAGACCAGGGGAAAGTCACAAGTTCAGGCGGAACGTGATAGAGCTCTGGTCGGATACAGTGACCAGGTTTGTCCCGCTGAAAACATACCTTGTGAGTCCGAAGTGAAGAGTTCCATTTGTGTTGGAGGAGGCCACGAGTAGGATGAGTGTCATGGACAGTTTTTGCTGTAGCGTGAAGAACAGTTTGAATATTACAGACGGCCGTCACTGTAGTGTGAAGAGATGGTCAAGCGTTGCGAACTGTCGTTGCTGTAGCTTTGCACTGTAGATCAATGCAGGCTGCTGTTGCTGTAGCCTGAAGTGCTGGTCTTGCATTGCTGATTGCCACAGACAGTTGTTGTCGGAACAAACAGTGGTTCTTACTGGTACGTCACAATGATGGTCATCGTGGACAGCAGAGCACTAACGGGTCAGTTCGCAGTCACAAGCCATCTCAACTTAAGGATTTTCACTTTTACTTCAGGAGGCGTACACTGCGATGCCAGCCAAGTGTTCCAGGACCTGGGGAGGCACCTCTTGGGGATCAGGAGTCAGTCCAACAGAGGCCAGCAGGGCTCAGACAGACCCCATCACATGTCCAGGCAGGACCAGTTGCAATAGGTCAGCTGGGCAGTTGCAGGGAGGCCTCTGAAGCGCGTGTCCCTGTAGTTCACACAGGAGGTCAGCCAACTGACCCTTGGAGTCACTCTGGTTAGCCTGGGATGATGGCAAGCATGTCCAGTTTTCCATCTCAGGCAGCAAGACAGCCTTTCAAGCAGCAGTGCAGTCCTCTGGCAGCAGGGCTGATGTAAAGTCCCTAAGGTCCAACTCCATTTATGGAGGCCCTGACTTGATCTTAGTTCATGGAGACCGCCATCTTCCTTAACTTGGACAATGGGAGCCACCATATTAACTAATTTGTCCAAAATCACTGTCATGTCTGCCTTTAAATGCAGATGTTGCCAGAAGTTATATTTCTATTGACTGTGATAGTGTCACATTCTTCGATTAGTGGCATAGATACAACATTTGTCCGGGTCAAATGTCTATTCATGGTCAAAAAGGAACACATACAGACATATACCCAAAATAATGTAGTATGAATTGAATGAATGAATGAGCGGAGCATATAAAGCGCACAGCTACTCCATCAGGAGTGTCCCGGCGCTAGAGGTTGTAAATGTAAATCCGTATTTGTAAAGTGCAAACTACTCACCCTTACGGGTCTCAAGGCGCTGGGAGCCGTTGTGGAAATTAAGTCAGCTATTGCCCAGAGTCACATGGTGCTGAGCTGAGCTGCTGCCGGGGATCAAACCGTGAACCCTGTGCTCAAAAGTCAGCTGCCCTGGCCGCTGCACTACACCTCACAGGTTCACGCATGACTGCACAGAGAGGCTGACTTAGCTCTTAGGGACCCAGGTTTTCAGATGTTTCTTAAAGGATGTCGAATCAGTAGTTACTCTCAATGCAGCATGTAGTTGGTTCCATGCTTGAGCACCCAGGAAGTTGAAAGATTTACCACCCCTGTACGGCAAGCGTACCTTGGGGATGTAGGCAAAGTCAGAGGAGGATGATCTTAGTGTTCTGATTGGTGCATAGTGACAGGCACGCCTTCTGAGGTATCCAGCGCCCTTACCGTGGAGGGCTTTAAAGAATATTACCATGGCCTTGAAGTTTATCCTATCCTGCACTGGAAGCCAGTATAAGGCCTTGAGATGAGGGGCCACATGAGACCTAGGTTTCAGCCTAAAAATCAACGCCCTGGCCGCTGAGTTTTGTACCACCTGGAGGCGCTGGAGGAGGTGACCCGGCAGGCCCAAGTATAGACATCACCAAAGCCTGAACCACTATCTTCCTGGAGTCAGGTGGAAGGAATTTTTTAACCATGCAACGTATGCCAAAACAAAAACCCACCAGCGCCTGGACTTGGGATCTTATATTAACGTCCTTTTGCCCTATTTGTTCATATGGATACATCTGGGACGCAAACCAATTTCTTCTTAGATTTAGAATATAAGTTGTGTGTGTATGTTGCAGTCCTTTTATTGCTGTGATTTCAAACTGTAAGTGCTCTGGGCCCTTGCTAACCAGGTTCCCAGTGCCATATCTCTTCCCCAAACCCTGTACCATGAGTAGCCCCACTTCAGCTCCCCCTGTAAGCCCCTAGTAAATGGTACCCTTGCTAACTAGAGCATGGGTACGGAAGAGGGTCCTCTGGGGTTGCAGCATCGGTTGTGCCACCCCAGGGACCCCTCTCTAAGGCTTTGCACTTTGCCATTGCAGGCTGCGTGTCTTAGTGCAAAGAAATACGAAGAGTCGACATGGCACATAGCCCTGTGTGCCGTGCCATCCATAGACTGCATAACACATAGGTAAGTCACCCCTACTGAAGTTATGAGCAGATATGCCCCAACAATGTCCAATCTCTTCTAAAATGTTGTAAGTGCACAAGGAACCCACAAGGAGTACATGGGCTGGATACATGTCAACACAAGTTTCCTAGCTCCATGATGGCTTCACTGATTTGTAAGATGTTGGTACCAAACATCTTTTCTTAATAAATCCTCACTGAAGCCAATGTTGGATTTATTAATACATTCACACAGGAGACTCTTTTAGAGGGTCCCTGTAAACCTACCAAGCACTGGTGTAGGCTCTGATTTGTTTTCACCAGCCTGCCACCACCAGACATGTGTCTGACCTCAGAGCCAGCACTCTCGGAGGGCAGAGACAAAGCTTGCTCTGGGCGGAGGAGCTGCACACCTCCTCCAGGACAGTATGGTCTTCCTGGATGGGAAGCTTCAAAGCCAATGCTGCCTTTGAAATCCAGCCAGTCGCAGGGCAACTTGCAAATCCCTATTTTGGGAATGGAAATAGTACATCACTCCCTATAGTCTTATTCATATACTCACCATTGTAAGTGCTGGGTCGCACTGTGTAAAGATAAGTTAAACTCAATATTATGCTCAACCGGCCCCCTTAGATTACCTGCAGCCACAGCCAGCACTGGAGTAGCCTAAATGTCCTTCTACCCGCTACTGAGCTGTTGTTGCTCAAGTAACTTTTTCTTTCCCTCCACCTTCAATTGATCCATGTTCTTTGCCTCCTGATAACATTAAAAAGCTTGGTCATTTCCATGGGTGAGCCACCTCAAATAAATGTTGACTTGAGAACATATGGAAGCAAATGCTCTCAAGGTAAATGTTTAAGCTCAAACACTTTTCGAATATTCAGAGGGTTGTATGAGTGCTCCTCTTTGTGATCAGTTTAGAAGATTGCAAAAAAAACTATGCAAAAAAAAAATTTCTCCACTTTTTTTCAGTAATGAATGTGTGATGCAACCTGGAACTATGAATTACAACAACTGAAGTTCAAATAATCTTGTTCCATTAAGTATTATTGATTGAAAACGAAGGGGCATCACTGCTTGTCTCTCCATGGCCACTAACGCTTAGCTCCAAAGTCAACAACCTGTGCTATCGAAGGCTGCGAAGATTTGATTCCACCTCATGCCTCAATCCAGCACCAGACACTCCTCTCTCTTTGCCTCACTTTTGCAGGTTCTATTTCATCCCTGCTTTCTACCTCAGTCTCTGTTTTTCGCTCTTCCTCCGTCTTTTCCCCTTTTGTGTTTGTCTCTGTCTCGCTCTTCATCAATGTTTGTTGAGGAATAAGAAAAGCCAGTCCGCAACAATGAATGCTGAGGACCCCACTGGCAAACACCGGCTCAAATTAAGCACGGTCTCGGCTTCTTCAAGAAAGGTAATGTCTTAAATCAGTGCTCCCTGGTGGGTCCATAGCTCTAATGGGCCTGGTCCTCCCCCTCCACCATTTCCCTTCCTCACTCCCAGCCCAGCCTTTTTCCCTGCTTCCATTTTCTGTGGCTGCAGACTGTCCACTCTGATTCGAGATGACAGATTAGTCTCCCCCGGTGCTCAGCATGTCCATGGCTTCCAATTAAATGGCTTGTTGTCCTGATCCACTGAGTTCACGGACAAGGGCTCCTTCCTCCCCTCAGAGCTCATTAAGCCGCACACAGGAGAGAAATTAGGGCAGCTTTGTGAGCGAATGCAATCAAGGGCCGGGTAATCTTTTTCTAATCCTCCGCCGTACACAAGCGTGTGCGATGCAGAGGGAATAATAGCGATATCCTCCCCTCTCACCTCCTTCCTGCCGGCGCGAGGGCGCACCGCTGAGCGTCCAGACGCCACTTCCCATTCCAATACATGCTGCCGGGAGGAGGGCGGATTTCTTTTTAGATCTGCTTTAGAACCGTCCTTTTGAAATATTTTGGGTATGACGTTCAGAGCCGTTTTAAGGCAAGTGCCTACCTTCCAACTGGTGGAACACTTTAAATCCCTGCTCATAAACAACAGTTTCTGGGGGATATGTACAATGAAGTGGCGGAGTGAGGCGTTAGCCCTCAAGGCTTAACGCCACTCCGCCACGTCTGACAAGCAAGGCTGCACCATATTTACAACAATATGCTGCAGCCTTGCATTTGCCCCTGCACTGGCGCTACCCTTGACGGTGTAGCGCCAACGCAGGCAGGCACCTTTGCGCCATTGTACGAGGGTGTCTGCGTCCAGGGGAGGATTGTTTATGTGTAGGAAGGTGTCCCTTCCTGCACATAAAACAATACTGAAATGGCATTTTGTCACTTTCATGTGTGCCGCTTAATGCAGCACACATGAAAGTCACAAATGTCATTTTGTTTTAGATTGTTTGTGTACAGGAAGGGGACCTTCCTATACATCAACAATCCATGGCTTTTTGCTTTTTGCACAAGGCAGTACACATGAAAAAAAAGCAAAAACGAGGAGAAATAATGCATTTCTCGTTATTTTGCCAACTTAAGACCAGGTTTTTCCTGGTCTTAATTTTGGCGCTACCTCCTATGTATGCTGCCCTTGTACATAGAGGGCAGCATTAAAATCAGCAGATGTTGAGGTGGAACACACACCGCACCACCCACTGCCCACCCGTTCAGGGCCGGACTGGGAATCAAAACCGGCCCTGGCAAAGTGCTTGGCCGGGCCCCCCTCCCCACTCGGGGGGGGGGGGGGGGTGGAGGTGCCGCCGCGCTCTTTGCCGGGGCCGGTTTTTGTCCGATTTTGGTGCAGGGTCGATTATGCAGCTATGCTGCAAAAACAGCCCTGAAACAAAATCGGCCCCCAGGGGCCCAAAACCGGTCCCCATCCGTCCGTGCGGCGCACCAGGGGATTGCCCGGTGCCCGCTATAGCCAGTCCGGCCCTGCACCCATTTCACTCTAACCATAGCATGAAACAGGGCCTTATTTACAAGGCAGTGTTAAGCCACTTTAAGTGGCTTAACGCTCCCTTTTAAATAAGGCTATACCCCTTTTTTGCCACCACAATGTGGATAAAAGTGACGTTGGGGTGGATATAGGGGCTTGTACATATGCCCCTCTATTTCTAATTTGACATTCAATCATGTCTAACAGAGACAAAGTGCCATATAGATCTACTAAGGGTTTGTAATGAGGCAAAGTGACACAAAGCATGCCAAACACTTGCAAGAGCATTTACATAAGTGTTTCGCTTCAAAGGTGTCCTTTTCTCAGAACAAAATAACGCTTTGCACCACTTGGTTTCGACGGAGCATTGCTTGCATTGATTAGTGCAAGAACCCATAGTTTTCGATGCAAAGCCGCCTCTGCTAAGCTTCCAGACCAGGCTTTGCATAAAAAAACAATGCATCCATTAAGCAGGTGCTAATATGGAGAAATGTTTTCATTCCGGCAAACGTTCCACACATTGCATGTGTGCTGCACTGCATTACATATGTGCTGCACTATACATCAGATATGTTATGCATGCATGCAAACATTTATGAAGGAAGTAGGAGATAAAAAAAAAAACAATTAGGAGAATATATTTCCGCCATTGTGTGGTAAATAAATAATTAATTACCGGTACTATTTTTTAATACAATCAATAAAACAGATAGCTCAATAAATAAGAGTCAGGATTCGAGGTATCTTGAGTCTACAGGCTTTAATCAGGCATAAAGGACAGGAACAGGACAGCCTGTACGGGAATAGAATGAAGGCAGCTGCCGGGGAATGGAAAAAGGACAAGGGAATAAGGGACAACTTTTTGTAACAGTTCACAGTATATATATCAAAACAATTGCATTACATTAAATACAGTAGGCGTAGCAGTAGGCGTGACTCGTAGCAGTCGCGAAAGATAAGGGCAAAATGATGTAACAAGAAGGCGTGTACAGGGCGTATACATAGACATGTGATGTAAACGTAACAGAAGTGTCATAAATGGGGCGGAAACATGGCTACCTGAGCAGCTGGGACCTCTAACCTAGTGGTGCGCGTAAACGGGCAATGACGTGTTACCAGGGAGAACTGGGGCTATGACTTCTGCGCTAGAAGGGGAGACTAAAGTCTGGAGTGTCAGAGCGACATGTACCCAAGGCATATCTGGTATCTGGTGTTTGGAGTACATATTGATAGAATCCAAAAGTTATCAGGGCAAAGGCTAATAGACTCTAAGACTGGTGCGTGCATAATTCTACATGTATTGCGTGTGCTAGGAATATTCTATGAATATTAATACAGTATTTCTCTTACATGGAGACAGGAAGGCTAGACCATGACGGAAACTATTGATGCGATGCAATAGATTAGGAATGCAGAGAAGGAGGGCTGGACTGATAACTAGAAACATAACATACTCTTGGCAGACTGGGAGGCAGAGCCAGGCCGGGCCGGGCACTGCGAGGCATGAAGTAAGCGAAGGGTCAGGGATGCAGGTGGGGGCTGTATCGCTCCTCGGAGAGGGTTCAGGAGACAGGAGCTGAAACTGAGTCCGGGCCCTTTCGAGGCCTAGAAACGGGGACAATTCAATGAATTAACGTGCACACTGTAAAATGTGGCAACGTAGGTTTACATAGGCCTAATATTCATTGTTTTCACGAGGACTGGAAACTGGCATACTAGAGATGGACACAACTGTAATTGCGTCTTTAATCAATCAGAGGGGAATACATGCATATCGATCATGCACATATAGCATAAGATGGGGAACACGTAGGCACATACAACATGGCAAAATTTACTTTTCCACATTCCCTCCTTGTGCCCTACGTTTCCATCAGGAAACATCAATATTCATGATACCATCTATCATTTCATATAGCATCATTTGCTCGTCTCGAATTGTCTTAGAACGGGATTTAGGACTAGGAATACAAGAGGTAGCACACATGCCGCAAATCGCAGGGCCACATTGTATACAGAGGCAGCAACTGAATATGATCATTACTGCAATACCTAGGAATGACAATACTTTCCATCCCCAGGCAGCTATGATACTCCAGAGCCAACCAGACCATGTCCAGGTGCCTGGATTCTGGTGTAACTGATGGGCAATTTTATGAAGTCTGGTTATAGCTGAATAAACAGACGGCGCGTTATTAGGATTGAAAATGCAGCAACTAGATCCGATGACTCTACATGCTCCTCCTCTATCGGCCAGTATGACGTCAAGAACGAGACGATTTTGGAGCACGACAAATCTCATAGCAGATTGCTCTTCAGTTAAGTTACCTAGAGCAGAAGTAGTCTCATTCACTACCGCTTCAAGGGTTCTGGTTAACCTACGTATTAACTTACTATTCTGGATAGGTCCTATAAAGAAGAAGAAACCTTTATTGAAGTCTTGATACTGTTCTAGAGTAGTTTCAGTTTGATCGACAATTGGGGACTCGATCTCCCTTCTATGTCTGACGTGTACTAGATGTGTGTTTCTGTGATAATCAGATGGGGCTAGAAAAACTGGTGGCAGTAGGAAAGCAATGTAACATGTTCCATCCCAATCGAGGGGCAGACTAACATATGCGGTCTGACCACAAACAAAATAAGAATGACGTGAGGCTTTGAAAATAGATTTCCCACTGTCACTATACTCGACAGTAGTAGTACAATCACTATGTCCTACATGTGCGGAACCATTCTTTCTGACACATAATTCGCCTTTGACTGGTAGTACTGAAATAGCAGGCAAATCTGGAGTAGTATCGGACTGAACATTCAGGACCATGAAATTCGAAGAATAATTACCTAAATCATATATTTCTTTCTCTAGATCTAACCCTGTTCTATGGGAGAGACCCTGCTTGTCTGGAAAACATGTTCTATTCAGAAGGGACATATCATTGGAGGATGGTGTTAACGTGGACCATGCTCCACACAAACCATTATGTGAAAACGGGTAAGGAAAGAGTGGCAGAACTCCCTTCAGTGTCTGGAAAGGGGGGAGTCGACCACACACCCAACAATTGGTGGCATTGCTGGTCTGGTGTGAATAATGCAACATTCGAATGAATGTATTATTTCGCATAGCAAGACGATAGGATAGCTCGTGAGGAGGCAGATCACTAAATGTGTGCTCTACTGTAGCATTAGAAAACATATGTACATGTGAAACTGGAAAACATAAATGTAAAGCATAACTTGTGCAGGTAACCATAAGACTCAAAAATAATAGAAAACATAGAACAATAATACATCTTTTAGAGTTTTGACTAACTCTCTCACTGTGTGGGTCTATCTCATACATGTCAGGAACCTGTCTAACCGTTTCACCCGAGGGGGACTTAGACAATTAAACTGGCTGACTTATTTTACTAGACCGGAGTTTCTCTTTATACTCCTGTTGCGGAGTTGTCTCTAACAGGGGAACTTTGAGTTCAGAGTCTGTTTTTAGGCAGTCTTTAGGAATAAGGCAGTCCTTAGCAAAAGTCTTTTCTCGTAATCCATGGAACTTTTTAATATGGCTCAGGTGGACCCACCCCTTCCTGCCTTCAAGTTTGACGGCGGTCCTTGTTGTTAGCAACACCATGCGAGGCTCCTTCCAACGGGGCTCCAGCGGACTTGAACGATCAAAATTTCGGACAAATACGTGATCACCGGGAACGACTTCATGCGGTTTCACCTCGGTGTTGTCTGGAAATGCGGCGGCAACCTGTGAACGACAAGAGTGTAGGGCAGACATCAAGGAAGCTAGGTAATCTGTCAGCATATTACTGGAAACATCTGTAATACTACGGGGTCTAGGTGTACCCCACATGTTTGGGGGGCGGCCGAATACGACCTCATACGGGGACAGACCTGATCTAGAATGCGCAACCATCCTCATATAGAATAAAGCAACTGGCAGGGCAACTAGCCAGTCTACACCTTTTTCTCTACAAATTTTAGCAATGCGGATTTTCAAAGTTTGATTATGTCTCTCTACGAGAGCGGCTGCTTCAGGATGGCGCACACAATGGAACTTCCACTGGTACCCTAACAGAAGGGAAACATGTTTCATGAGCTCAGATGAGAATGGCTGGCCGTTATCTGAATACACGACCCTAGGGAGTCCATAGCGGGGAAAGAACTCACGAACCAACTGCCTAGCAGTGGTTGCGGCTGTGTAATCTGGAACTGGATATGCTTCTGTCCACCTGGACAAAGCGCATACAACTACGAGGACATACTTGAAACCTCGACATCGCTCCATCTGAATATAATCCATCTGGAGGACTTCAAAAGGGTGGTCAGGAGGTTGGAATCCACCTTGTTCCACCGGGACACTTTTACCTGGATTGAACTGACAACATATCATACAGGTACGGACTTTCTGCTTGGCTGCAGCTCGTAAGTGCTTGTTGAACCAAAGGTTCTGAATACTGTCTAACATAGCTTTTTCTCCTAGATGTGCTGGACTATGTGCGGTATTAATAATGACTTGAACCATAGAGTCGGGGAGAAACCATGTGGCTTTTCCCTTCGTCAACCATCCTTGATCTGTCTGGACCCCTCCTTGTTCGGACCATTTCTTTATTTCTTCAGGAGTAGCGTGTAACTGTATGTCTATGACATCTTGTGTAGGGTCCTTGACTGTCATACAAGTAGTCCGATCTGGAGTAAGTGTCTGTGTCGTGTTAACTGGAATGTCTGGGGCCTGAGCTGTAAGCTTGGCTGTTCGATCTGCTAGATCGTTACCTTGGGAAATGATGTCAGTGACTTTCGTATGTGCCTTGCACTTCATGATAGCGATAGCTGTCGGTAAATGTATTGCATCTAACAGAGCTTGAATGAGGAGACCATGCTGGATCTTGGTTCCATGAGAAGTCATGAAACCTCTCTCCTGCCAGAGCACTCCAAAGTCGTGTACGACTCCGAATGCGTAACGTGAATCTGTATATATGTTTACTTTCAGGTTCTTGGCACGTATGCAGGCTTGGGTCAGAGCGACTAGCTCTGCTGCTTGAGCAGACAGGGTGTCAATACGATGTGTTTCTATAACTTCAGTTTCAGTAGTCACTGCATACGCGGCTACTAGTTCTCCTGTACTTGTTCTCATACATGAACCATCCACATAAAGTGTCAGGTCTGGATTAGGTAATGCAATGTCTGTCAGGTCTTGTCTTGGCTTTGTCATAGTGTCGACAACTTCCACACAGTCATGTGTGGCAGGATTTGAAGTAACTGACGGTAACAGTGTAGCAGGATTTAGAATGTTGCAGCGTCTGATTTCTATGTGTGGTTGGAACAGTGTCAGTTCATAACCTGTTAAACGTGCAATTGTCAAGTGCTGAGTCTGTGTTCGGTTTAAAAGAACTTCCACGGAATGTGGGACTTGTACTGTCAGGGAGTGTCCTAACACTATGGAATCACTTTGTCTGATAGCTAGAGCTGTGGCTGCAACTGACTTGAGGCACGCAGGCAGAGCCTGGGCTACTGGATCTAGTGTGCTCGAAAAATAAGCACAGGGCTTGTACTGTCCTGCTTGATCTTGTGTGAGAACAGATAATGCAGTACCATCACGTTCTGTGACAAAAAGTGTAAAAGGCTTACTGTAGTTCGGTGTTGCTAAAACAGGTGCTTGACATAAGGCTTTCTTTAACTCATTGAAAACAAGTGTATGTTCCTGGGTCCAAGGGAGGACAGTCGATACGGCTGCCTCCTGTGTCGTTAACTGTATCAGTGGCTTGGCTAGAAATGCATACTGAGGAATCCATTGTCTGCAGTAAGAAGTAAGGCCAATAAAAGCTTGTACCTCCTTCTGTGTCTTGGGCTGTGGAAGACTCGCTATTAACTGGATACGGTCTGGTGTCAACTGCCTACCCCACTTGGACAGTAAGTGTCCTAAGTAGACCACTTGCTGGACACAGAATTGTAATTTGGAAGGGGACACCTTGTGCCCCATCTCGGCCAGAAAATACAGAACCGTAAGTGACGCACGCTCGCAGTCACGTTCAGTACGGGCTGTGATCAGTAGATCATCGACATACTGGAGCAGGGCAGTGTCAGATGGCATGTGAATATTGTCTAGTTGTCTCTTAAGTGCTTGACTGTAAATACTAGGACTTTCTGTGAAACCTTGAGGAGCTCGTGTGAATTTATAGCTCCTTCCATTTAAACAAAACCCGAAAAGGTACTGGCTGTCTGGATGAATGGGGACACTGAAAAATGCGTTCTTGAGATCGATAACAGTGAAGAACGTGGCTTCAGAATCAATGGCTGTCAATAGGGAAGAAATATCTGGGACTACTGGGTACTGCGGTATGATACATTTATTTAGCTCTCGAAGGTCAATCACGAATCGATACACTGGAGGTGCATTTGGATCAGTACGTTTCAGGACTGGAATGATAGGAGAATTACATACATTGGAGTCAGTTTCTACAACCACTCCTTGAGCAATAAGCTCGTCAATAATTTTGGATAAGGCTGCTACAGCCTCAGGTGGCAATCTGTACTGTCTGATTCGTGGCAAAACTATACCTTGTTTGAGAGTCACACGATGGGGTGTGATATGCATACAACCTACATCAGTTGGACCTTGCGCCCATAAATGCTGTGGCACATTCAATAATCTTGGATCAAAATCACGTAATACATAATGACCTTTGAAGTCTCTCAGAAACAATCGGACCCCTTCTGGGGAGCAGCAAATTACTGCACCTAATTCTTTTAATGTCTTAATGCCTAACAAATTTTCTGGACATGATTTCGTGAGTAACAAATCAGTAGTTCGGGACAATGGACCAACTTCTAGAGTAACTGGTTTCGAAATTTCATTAACAATCGTCTTTCCTGAAAATCCAAGGGAAACATTTTTAGAGCCTGAGAGCGGAGCCCCTGGAACCTCGTCATGACTGATAGTAGTCCTACTTGCCCCTGTATCAATCAAAAACTTTCTGTCTTTCCCTAATACTTGACTGTGTACATAGGGACCCTCTTGATCTACAGGTATCTCGATGAGAGGCAAGCCTACCTCCCTCTCTAGGCTGTTTCATGAATACTGTTGATACTCTGGATACTCTGTCTGGGCATACTGGTACATCTGCTGTGTAACATGCTGTGTTGCAGCGATAGGCTGCGGTGCTGGAACTGTCTGTTGTGCATTCTGTGGTGGCTGAGAAGTCTGTGAAACTTGTTCTTGTCTAGACGGACGTGGTCTTTCTTTAGTCTTACCAGTAGCTATGTTGTGTTTCAGAACTGCACATTCGTTTATGAAATGACCTGGCTGCTTACAGTAATTGCAAGTCCCTTTAACGGGAGCTGCAGGATGACTGGCTTGATTCGGACCCCTCTTCTGACTGTCTTGTGGAACTGATTGTGCAACTAATACTTTCATTTTCGTGTCTTTCATACGTCTCCTTTCGTGTTCTTGCTCTTCCCTGATTCTGTTCTGGTGATACTGGAGCATTTGGAGCATCTGTGACGGAGTATTAGCTTGCCAACTACTTTCGACTTTCAATACTCGATTTTTAACTTGTGGACTTGAATTCTCGACTAGTTTGGTAACAAAGAGATGAGGGTACGATTCACTACTTGTTTTCAGACCACTGTTAATAATAAAACATTTTTCAAATCTAGAATAAAAATCACTAGTGTCTTCATCCTGTTTCTGTTTACAGACTGAGATTGCATCCCAATCTTCCTTTTTCGTGGCTAGTAATCTTGGCAAAACCTGTATCAATAACTCGGGCAATTCTTTAACTTTACCCCCAAGACCGGTACCTGGTACTCGTGAATTATCTTCAGCTTCTAGAGCTGTCCAATCTATCTTTTTCTCTCCCACCTCCCATTCTTTTTCCTTGAGTTTTTCATATACCCCTGCGGGCAACAGGACCTTTAACATTTTAATGATATCAGGATACGTGTATTCTCCCATACGGAGCATGTCTTTTAATTCTCGATGGAACCCTGCTGGATCTTTGTCGTGACAGGGAATTAACTTCTTCATCTCTAAGAGTTCCATCTTTGTGATAGGGGTGTAAACAAATACTCGTTCTAGATCACCACCCGCTGTCCTAACTGGGTGTACTTCTCGTAACGGATGCTGTCTATCTATGTAAAATGATTTACTTTCTGGGGGTGAGACATGAACAAAATGCGGATTCAGAAACGTTCGATATTTGTGGCGCTGTTCTAGAATGATACTAATTAAATCAGTACCTAGACCTCTCCATCTATACTGGAGTAACTCGTTCAAAACATCATGTAGTGGACCTGGATCAGAATGCTGTCCCTCATACAGTGTAATGAGGTGCTGGATCATATACATACCCACCAGTCGCTGCTCGGCTGGGGGCAGTTTCAGAAACATTTGTGCCACTATTTCGTCTGGAAAAGTGGTAGAATCAGTAATCCATCGGACTGCTGATCGGGCTAGTTCTTGTTCATGCATGGTACTAAGTTCACTATAACCGATTCGTGATTTCAGAATGTGGTCGGTAACTTGAAATACTTGCTCAAGAGAACCTTGTTCTGGTGCTGGAGGAGGGAAAACTTTCTTGTGATCTAGGCGTGAATGTCGGTCGGGAAGTCTAGTTCTACCTACATACGCTATTCTGGAGGGATTCTCGTTGTCTACCTCTTCATTATCAGAGTTGTCTTCTTTCTCGGTTACTCGTGCTGCTTCTCGTTTCTCGTGTAACTTTATTATTTCCCTACGGATCTTCTTGTACATACTCTCTATACAGTTCTGTGTCTTGTGTCTTCCCTCGGCTATATGGTCACTCCACCTGGTCAGGACTTTCATTTCTTCCGGATTTTTATCCGGATAATCTTGTTCTCTTATTAAACAATTAATTAGAAACTTTAAAAGCATGAGCTGAATCTCGACTTTTCTTTGAATCATGGCATTGCCAATACTTTCTGGATCTACTCCTGTACGGATGAAACGATATATTCTGTCTAGATATCCTTTCATATTCGGCAGGGTGTCCAAATATTCGGTCACCCGTCTTACACGCAATGAATACAGGACCATATCATCATCGCCTGGGACCGGATCATAACGGCATTCGGTAAGGGCTCGCTTGATATCTGCAACTGACTGAAGTTTGGGCGAACGCTGTAACGCTCGTTCATGTAGCTCGAGTAGCGTCAGACGTCTGTGTTGAGGCGGGGTTCCAGGAGGACTTCCCCCCGTGGCCCCTAGACTAGAATCGTCAACGGGTATTGTACGTGCTGGGAGAGTGACTGATGTAACGGGTACATGTACTGTAGGCTGGACCGGGGGTACCGTAACAGGTGCTGTAACGGGTGCCCCGGTGGCTGGAGGAACAGGAATTACATTATTTACGGGAGCTGGCGGAACAGGATTTGCATAGGTTGGGACTGTGTCGTCCAAATAGGACGAGAGAAAAATATCAGCTGCAGTCGGTTTGTGACGTAGCTTAATCGGAACTAATGGCGGCGGAAAATTACATGGTGCTTCCGGGGTTGCTTTCGGCAAGCCCTCGGCAAGAAGAGGATACATACCTTTAATAAGGGCATTTCTCTGTCTGTCTGACTGTTCGGTTTTAACTCGTTCACCTACTTCGATTAATTCCCTTTCTTGGGCTTTTTCTGAGGATTCCCTACTTAATTCTGTTTTTCTGATTTCTTTTTCGGTTCTTCTATGAGATTCTTTGCGCCATAACTCGATGGCATCTTTCTGGGACTGTCTGGATTTCTTTTTCCATAATACTTCTTCTACTCGCATGATGCACTCGGCATCCCACGTACCTGATACGGGCCATCTATATTTCTCTTCTAATTCCTTGGTGTAGTCCACCCATAAGTCTAGATATAATATGGCACTTAAGCCATGCTTATGATACATAAAATGACCTGGACTGTCCCTAGGCGGAACAGGAACTGCTTCCTCGAGCAATCCTTTTCTGGTTTTTAACTGACGTAACTTCGAGAATAGAGGCATGGTCTAGGCTGAAATCTGGACACAATACAGTACACGATAAACACAATAATAACTGGAAAAACAAATCACTCATACCACGACATTGAAAACACATGGAATAACATTAAAAATAACAGTTCGGACAGAACGCATGAATTTCTCGAGAACAGAACTTACTAGAATGACTAGATGCACTGCTAAAACAGCACAAAACTTACCGGTCCCATAAAGAGACACGTCAGGACCCGCGTCCACCTAGGTGAACACTTCGTGTTGGATCTGCGTACCCAAACCCACGGACCAGAGACAAATTAATTGACCCTGTCTAGATACTACCCCAGCAACGGTACTCACCGGGCAGCAAGAACGGAAGGCCTCGGACTGGACTGGACTGCTACGACGACGGACTACGAACTTCGGACTTAAGTTACAGGTGGGCCTCCGGATACCTCGGACCTTGGACTCTCGGCTTGGGCTCTGGTCGGGACTCGCCGCGTTCCTCACCGCCTCGTCTGGATGCTGGACCGCAACCTCCGTCTCCTCCGTGGGCCTGAGGGATACTTGAAGCAGAAATATCTGCACGTGCACGGTATGGTTCCGTCACGGCTGCAGAGGATAAGGGGGCCTGCGTGGCTTCGCCGGCGCGTGGGGAAAGGGCAAGTCCCTGTTCGGGCGCCATTATGTGGTAAATAAATAATTAATTACCGGTACTATTTTTTAATACAATCAATAAAACAGATAGCTCAATAAATAAGAGTCAGGATTCGAGGTATCTTGAGTCTACAGGCTTTAATCAGGCATAAAGGACAGGAACAGGACAGCCTGTACGGGAATAGAATGAAGGCAGCTGCCGGGGAATGGAAAAAGGACAAGGGAATAAGGGAATAAGGGACAACTTTTTGTAACAGTTCACAGTATATATATCAAAACAATTGCATTACATTCAATACAGTAGGCGTAGCAGTAGGCGTGACTCGTAGCAGTCGCGAAAGATAAGGGCAAAATGATGTAACAAGAAGGCGTGTACAGGGCGTATACATAGACATGTGATGTAAACGTAACAGAAGTGTCATAAATGGGGCGGAAACATGGAGGGGGCTACCTGAGCAGCTGGGACCTCTAACCTAGTGGTGCGCGTAAAAGGGCAATGACGTGTTACCAGGGAGAACTGGGGCTATGACTTCTGCGCTAGAAGGGGAGACTAAAGTCTGGAGTGTCGGAGCGACATGTACCCAAGGCATATCTGGTATCTGGTGTTTGGAGTACATATTGATAGAATCCAAAAGTTATCAGGGCAAAGGCTAATAGACTCTAAGACTGGTGCGTGCATAATTCTACATGTATTGCGTGTGCTAGGAATATTCTATGAATATTAATACAGTATTTCTCTTACATGGAGACAGGAAGGCTAGACCATGACGGAAACTATTGATGCGATGCAATAGCTTAGGAATGCAGAGAAGGAGGGCTGGACTGATAACTAGAAACATAACATACTCTTGGCAGACTGGGAGGCAGAGCCAGGCCGGGCCGGGCACTGCGAGGCATGAAGTAAGCGAAGGGTCAGGGATGCAGGTGGGGGCTGTATCGCTCCTCGGAGAGGGTTCAGGAGACAGGAGCTGAATCTGAGTCCGGGCCCTTTCGAGGCCTAGAAACGGGGACAATTCAATGAATTAACGTGCACACTGTAAAATGTGGCAACGTAGGTTTACATAGGCCTAATATTCGTTGTTTTCACGAGGACTGGAAACTGGCATACTAGAGATGGACACAACTGTAATTGCGTCTTTAATCAATCAGAGGGGAATACATGCATATCGATCATGCACATATAGCATAAGATGGGGAACACGTAGGCACATACAACATGGCAAAATTTACTTTTCCACAATTGACTTCCGTTGAAGAAGAGGCAATTTATGGATGTCTCTTGGCACCTTCTTCATTTAAATTCACCACTCCACCTCAGCTATCTCTCTTAACCTTTCTTTATAGATCTGTCTACCTCCCCATCTCTTCCACTTTTTCAACCTCGCAACTCTCTACCTCTGTATTAACCTCACATCTCTTGTTCTCAAATCAAATTCCTCACTTCGTTCTATACCACATTTCTCTATCTACCCATCAACCGCCTCGCTACCTTTCTCTCTTCACCACTACTCTTAACCTGACCCGTTTTTCGACACCTCTTGTAATATATCTCTTGCTACCCGCATCTCTTTTCTCCCTCAAGTCTCTCAAAGTATATATATACATATATGTCCTTACTTCTACTCTACGATTCACCTCTTGTTCTGTATCACCTCTCTCTTGAAGTACTCTACTCCTCTCTCTCTCCCAAGCTCTCTCTCTCTCAACTCTCTACCACTCTCTAAAACCATACTTATTTCTCTTCCTCTTTTTCTCTACCTACATCTTCCTCTTTCTATCTCAATAGTCACTTCTCTCCCTACCTCTAATATTTATCTACACCCTTGTTAGCTCTATCCCTTCCCCTCTATTTCAGGTCTCTCGCTATATTGTTTTGATTATATCTCTTTCCATCCCTTTTTTCCTACCTGTACGGAAATACCACTTTTTGCATAATCACCCAAAAGTTTTGGACTGATGCTGCTGGTTTATCGACTCTAAGATGCACTGAGTCCTGCTAACCAGACCTCAGTGTCATTGTTCTCACCCTTTATATGTGTATGTTGAATTGGCTACCCACAATTGGCATTAGTTAACTTACTTATAAATCCCTAGTATATGGTACCAAGGGTACCCAGGGTCTGTAAGTTAAAGTGTCCACCCAGAGATATAGCACTGATTGCGCCATCCTGAGTGTAACAAAATACAACATGTCTCCCACCTGCCACAGCAGCTTGGAAACCAATGGCAAAGCCCACACTCCCCCTACTAATAAATATAAGTCTTCCTTAACAAAGGCTAAGCCAAGGAGCTATATATTATTAAGTAGGACGTGTACTTTAATATGTCCTAACAATAAAAAACCCAGTTGAATAAGTTTAGTGGTAAGAAAATAATCTTTTTTCCATTTGTAGTTTCTTCTGATGCGAAGGAACTGACCGTAAGGGAGGCCATCCCGAATTCCGCGCAGGTGGTAGCTGGAATAGAGAAGAAGGGTGTTTCATTCGGTGGGCTTCCTATGTAGCATGGTGCCAATTTTTCCATCTGCCCCATGAAGAGTAAGGTCAAGAAAGGGAAGATCGTTAGACCTGGAACCTGAGGTAAACCTCAGTTGCGGTTGGGAACGATTGAGCCATTCCAAGAAGGAATCAAGGGTTTCTTTGGTTCCTTTCCGTAGTAGGATATGTACCTTCGCCAGAAACATATATGGTCAAAGAAAGTGTTGTTAGGTATCAGTTTGTGGGGTTTTTCAAGATTTTGTACAAACAGAATTGCAAAGTTGGGAGCAAAACAAGCTCCCATGGAGACACCCTTGACCTGTAGGTAGAAGGTATGGGTATCCCTGTACAAGAGGTAGTTGTTACTGACTGCAATTCTGAGTAGGTCCATGTGGATTTGGGTCTAGTATCCAGGAGGTTTTGGATAACGAGTAAGCCTTCATTGTGCAGGTTGTATGTGTATAGGGACTCAATGTCAAGTCCAACCATCAGTTCTTTGTTAGTTTCAAATGTTTTGTCCTCAATGACATTGATGAGGTCCATACTGTCACGTACATAGGTGTTGGTGTGTGGGACAAATTCTTTGATTACTGCATCTATATATTAGCCCAATGTTTCCAAAATCGAGCCACAGCCAGAGACAATGGGGCGCGCGGGCAGGTTGATGGCATTGTTGTGTATTTTTGGGAGTACATAGATGATAGGTGTTCGGGGATGTTGGTTATTCAAGAAGGAGAACTCTTTTTGAGATATTATGTTCTGTAACCTTGCTTGATTTGTCACAGTTTGGATTGTAGATTCGATGTCTGGTAGGGGGTCCTTGGACAGTGGGCGATAATGGCAGCAATTGGATAGCTATCTTGTTATTTCCATGTCGTATTTGTATATATCCATAACAGCAATTCCTCAACCTTTATCTGCTGGTTTGATTACCACGTTCGTGTTGTTTTGAGGTTAAGGAGTGCCTGTTTTTCTGCAAAGATCAAATTGTATGGAATGTATTCAAACTCATTTTTGAGGACTGTAACTTCCTGGAGGACTATTCGTTTGAACGAAAGTATTTCAGGTGGCATTAGTGTAGCCGGGGGTGGAAGGTGGATCGGGGATGAAAGGGGGAACAGGTTACGCATAATCATCTGTTATTAAATACCCTAAAAACAGAATTTCTCCTGATTGTCCCCCGTAACCACTCGGCACCTATGCAAGACTGGATCAAACAACTTTCCACACTCAACTGCACCCCTCATATTGTTGACTCTGCTAGATCTTTAGGCTTCACCCTGGACAAATACCTGAATATGCAAGTGCGCATAAGTGCCACTATTAGGAGTACCAATCATCAGCTCAACAATCAAGCCTTTCTTACCTCCTGAGGACATCCAGTCAGTAGTCCAATCCCTAGTTATCCCTAGCTATCCCACAAATAGAATATGGTTTGGTGACCCTAGCTGGGCTTCCTAAAGATAGTTTGGATCTGCTAAGAGCCACTCTGAACGCCTCTGCCAGACTAATGGCAGGCTCCAGAAAACATGACCATATCACACCTGACTTAATTCAACTTAACTGGCTTTTCATTGAAGCAAGAATCCGTTGCAAGATAGCCTGCCTGACGCACAAAGCTATTCACTACAACACCCCCATTTACCTGGCAAAAAAACTTGAGCTCTCCAGCTCTAGTCGGAACTTAAGAAGCTCTAATACTCTACTACTGAAACCTCCTAAAATCAACAAGAAAATATCTTACAACCATTCCTTCTCCAGCCATTCCTTCTCCAGGTTTGCTCCACGAATTTGGAATGCCCTTCCTCCTGAGATCAGATACAACCCATCAACTGCTTCAGTTATATAACATGTCAAACGGCTACTCCTGAATCACCTTCATCAGCAATAGCCATGATGCCTGTGCAATTTACTTCCTTCTCCTGTTTGACAGTCTATTTACATTGTGTTTCAAAATGTGTTTTGTTCTCCTTTTGACATACTGCTCTGCTAGAACTATGACAGACTAGAGAAGCCCTCATAAATTTGACTCTTAATTGAAGAAATACACAGCATCAACCAATATAGAAAGGGGTTAAAGCATATTATTCCCCTGATTGGTGCTGGCGGCAGGGCTATCTTTTTTATATGGGTTGCGAACCATAGTTGGTCAAAAAATTGAGTACAGAATTTGGGATCGTGGGTAAAAACGGCAGGGGTATTACAAATCTTTAGGGCAAATGGGATTATATTAGACTTTAAATATTCTGTTAGCATACGTGCGTGTAAGTTAGTTCTGATTTGCTTTTTCTTGAGTTTCTAAATCTATCCAGAAGAACTCGAGATGTGTTAGCTGCGGGAGTGATGTGTGTGGAGGGTGAAGAAGTGGAGAGGAGGGAGGGGCCACTTAGTATTATTAGGATATAGTCATCCGAGTAATTGGGAGTCTCCCTAGAGGACATAGTGTCTACAGCAAATTAGATATTATGCATCAAAAAAAGATAAAATAAGACGCAAAAAAAGACCCACTCTCGCAACCCCACGGTCGCTCAAAGTATAAGCACAAACAACAGGTGTACACCGGTAAACCCAGTTGAGACTTGGGTGGTAAATGTATGTAACAAAAACAATATCTCAACAGGTGTTATTTAATGGGCTGTTAAAAAAAAACATGCGCATATGGTGTCAAAAGGAACAAGTAGGGAGACTCAAGTTTCCAGGATGTGCCAGGGGCAACTCCTCGGCACTCAAAAGTTGCACCCGAATCTGTCGGACCTAGGATAGTCGTCACTGGACTTCTGCTGGACCAAAAAGTTCTTCAAGGGACATTGACCCATGTGGCCAAAGTCCTGCAACCTTACATGTGGACCAAGGAATAGCCCCAGGAAGACCCTCCTTGCCTACAAAGCACCCAGTGCATCTTTCAGCATCCTGTATCCCCAGAATCAGGAGCACTCCTTTGAAGTCTTTGGTGGTCCTTGCATAAACAGTGGAACTGGACTTGAGATTGCTTCGGTGACCAGGTAACTGTCCAAATACTCCTTATTGCCCCTTGTCCTTTCCCCTGACAGAAATGACCACCCAGTCCAGGCTCGAGTACTCAATCAATTTTCAAAAGTTTCTAAACTTTACAGTTACCAATATTTGCTTGCTCTTTGGACTAAAAAGCTGAGAGTTACGTTTTGCTTAAAAATCTGTATCTCCCAAACTCGATTTTACTCGTCTTGGTGTTTAAAAATAAATAAAAATATATTCTTGTTCTATATAACTTGGTGTTGGATTTCTTGCGTGTTGTGTAACTTTCTTATACTGTTGTTTGATGCATCTGAATGCATCTGAATGGTTTTTCCTTTGCTTAAGCCTTACTGCTCAAAGCCACAGCTAGCCAGGTATGACCTAGAGCTTTTAAAAATTAGTCTGACTGGACTGACTGGACTGAGCTCACACAACCACACCATATAATACATTCAATCGTCACATTAACATATCCAATTACTTACTTAAAAGAGGGACAATATTGGGAAGAGTAAGTTGTTAGAGTCTAACCTAATAGAACAGTGCAGCACCTTTATTTTCACTGTTGCAGAAAGGACGCTAGTAGTGAAGGAGAATATATTTGTGACTACTAAGATTTGGCAACTAAAGCTACAATTTCATGCAGTTTGTGCATATGCCTTATGTTAACACTATGCATAAGTCCACTAAACATCTAACAAGTCAACCATAGCAGTTTTTTTCTCTGCAAAAGGGGTAACAAGTGGGTGAGACAAGTAATTCCACATAAAATGTTGCGATTGCAAAAAAGACGATGGATTTAGCCCCAGATCTCTGTACTGGGGTGAATGTATGACATTGCTCTGCATTCTGTCCATTAATTGTTCTTTTTGCATTTGTCACCCCGAGTAGGACAGGTATGCCCAGACGAGGGTCCTGTGCTCTCCGTGCCACTGGAGTCAAGCTATCCTGGCTGATGAGGGCTGAACGCATGAAACCGGTCCTGGAATGCTTGTTTCCAGTCCAGGGAGGACCTGGCCTGGCAGTTCAGGCTGGACTGCTCCCATTGGGCGCAGAGGCAAGGTTGATTTGCATATGGCTGAGTCTGGACTGGAATGGCATGGTGAGCAAAACAACTATGGATTTAGGCCCAGATCTCTGTACTGGGGTGAATGTATGACATTGTTCGGCATTCTGTCCATCAATTGTTCTTTTTACATTAGTGATTGCAAGTAAAAACATCCTGATCCTAGCAGCCATGAATTTTACATTTATGTTCTTTTTGGATCAATTGATTAAGTTACCTAAAATAAAGCCCCTGCACACAAAATATGGAAAAAGAGATTATTGGTGGGTCACTTAAGATAAGAGGGGTAGCTATGGCCAGATCAAGTGTACATTCACACCTCTGTAACCATGTGCTGTTTTCAGTTGAGCATTAAGTGGGTAGGTGCAAGATGGTTGTACTTAAAAGGCCTTCCTTTTACTCAGGGCACTGGGACTATGTATGAATGTGCAAAATCTTCTTTGTCAGTTAATTGATCACGTGACGCGGCACAAGTGCCAATGCTTGTGATTTCACAATAGACTTTTGGGCTAGCTGGAAATGATTTATCTCCAAAAAGAAAAAGTTCGTTTTGAAGGACCAAGCAGGGCCACAAGTGCTTGCTGTCAAGACATAATTTTCTGAAAAGGCCTTCCTTCAGAAACACACGTTAGGGGTGCTTCAAAGTACTACAGGGGGTTCCTCTCAACCAGTGGTGTAGCACAATGGACCCTAAAGCAAGCGAAAAAATGGGCCCCCCATTTGTTGGTTTGATAGTAAAACAGCTACAAATGAGGGTGAAGAGGACCCCCGACTTCTTGGGCCCCAATACTACTGCAGCACAAACACTACTGATAGCTGGCCCCTCGCTTAACCTATGAAGGTCCCCAGGTTCAGGCTCCTGGTAATCATGTCTGAACTGATAGAGCCCGGCAGGGAATCATTGCTGGGCACGGAATAGTGAATCATTGCTGGTGAGAGAAACCCCTCAGAGTTGAGCTTTTTAGGTCCCTCATTATGAGTTTGGCATGGTGGTAATGACCTCATTCCAGGGCAAATAGGGTGTGACTTTAATGATTCACCTGATTACGAGTAAGAACATGCATGCTTTATTTAGCCCATATGCTAAGTCACGTGAAAAATAATGCATATGGTAAATAACATTCAATACCAAATATGAGAGGTCATTAAAACCCAGTGTAAAATACCCCCTTAAAATACCTGTAGTCAAAAGCAGGTGGTAAAAATCACTGGAAATGTAGGGAATAAAAAAAGAAAAGCTGTAAAACAATACAAAAATAGCCAAGAGTAACACAATAATGCAAACAAACACAGTAGATGCACTGTTTGAGCGGATAAAAACACAGTTTGCACACAACGGCACACAGGAACAGACCTACATAAATGGCCATGGACAGGTGAAGCTCCCACAGCTTGAGTGCAGCAGCTCACGCTTCCGTTCTGCAGTACACCACCATGACTACAGTAGTGGTAGTCCACCGTCTCATGCTTTGCCAGATCCATGCTCTGCTACAAAACCATGTAGCATGAGGATGGAACCTTGGACGATGGATGACAATCAATGATTTTGAAGGACAGCAATGCAGGATATGAGCCAAGATTGACAGAGTAAGGCTGGAACCCATAAACATGCGTCAGCTTGAGATCTGGAGGATACACAGGCTTAATATGGGCACCATATGCAACAGATTTTGATCATTACGGATATCATAGAGCCCAACATAGGGAGCCACTGCATTCCCCCTTCCTGAAAATGTTATCAGTGTTATAATTCTCTGCAACAGGCAACACAGAACAGACAGCATGCCCGGTGGGGGGCATTTCTCAGTCAACCCTTAACAAAATACTGTACTAAGTGATGGGTGTCTTACAGACTGTTTCCCTTGGACAACCACATAGCTAATGCCAGCAAAGCAAGTACAGAAGAATTTTCTGACATCTTACGTTCAATTGATTGTACTCATGCACACATCATGGCCACACGTAGACAGGCACTTGTGTGCTGAAACTGTACAATTACAAAAAGGACACACTTGATGGACAGAGTGCTGAACAATGTCAACCACTCACCCCCAGTACAGAGATCTGGCCCTAAATCCATCGTTTTTTTGCTCACCACGCCGTCCATCAATTGTTCCTTTTGCAGAAACCGTAAAATTAGGTACACTATTTATGTGCACAAACTGTGTGATGTGTATCTGTGTAAACTGGACCGCTCTGTTAGGTGCTCTGGGCGAAATCACAACGTCATGATCTTGACGTGAATCACCAATAATCCTACTGTGGTGAAACTGTGGAGATACATCAACTTTAATACAGTGGGCAGTCACATTAACCCTTCATCAACAAAATAACAACACATTATGATTGTTGTAGTCCAATCTCAATACATATCAGCACTGCCATAAGAGAATTATTTGCCCTTATGGCACCACATGCATGGATGAATGAATAAGTGCAACAAATTTGAGTTTGAGGTTTTTTAAAACAAATTATATCAGTCACTTCACAATCATGATGTGTCTCAGGCAAGGCAACTTTTTAACAAGTACATTTGTTATTTAACACATGCCCTAAATAACGATTCTGCTGTACATGGTAAAAACTCATAATCAGTGGTATTTAATATGTGTTATTTAGTGAACCCTGTGGAATCAGTATTTACCCTATGTGCAGGTTTTGCGGTTTTAACCACCAGATTCGTAACTAAGGACATTTGGGGCCAGATGTAGGTGGCCCATTACCAGTCAGTAAACTGGAAATTCTGTAAATTTCAGGGTTACCGACCGGTATTAAGCCAATTGTGATGTAGGGGAGGATTCTGTAAATAACAAATCGGTATTTACCGATTCGGTATTTACGGAATCATCATTTACCGATTCGGTATTTACCAAATCGGTAAATGACATGTAGGAAGCACTTTAAAAAGTGCTCATGTGCTTTAAGGATTTGTTCTTTACCACCAACTAGTAGTTGGTGGTAAATAACGAATACCTTTAAAAATGCAAATCTGTGCATTTTCAACTGTGCCATGTGACAGACATACAAGCCCTTGGGGCATGTATGTGTGCCACATGTGCACACAAGCACAATTCAGGGGTGCAACAGGGTGTGAATGTGACACCCTGCCACCCTTGATGCTTTCCCTATTTTACCGAATCTGTATTTACCGATTTGGTAATTCACATTCATTCCTATGGCACTCCAAACAGCCTCATCAGAAGATTGAACAGTGAAAAGGGGATTGGGTATCACATCCACTCTCCCAAGCATGCATAATCGGTTCCCCCAGCAACATTGATGCAAACATCAATTTAATAAGAGGGACTTGCTGTCCCACAGAAGGGAAAAGCATATAGCCTGTCTTAGTGCAAGCCAGAGTCTGGATGTATCCTTTTTTGGTTATCTTGGCTTAAAGGACACTTAACCCTTATCCACCAAGGTGGCGCGACAGCTCCTTCCTCTGATGAGCAATCATTGTTCATCAAGGTGGGCTCAGCAATGGGAGATTTTAAAACAAGACTTCGAAAAATGAAGATCTCTCCTATATTAAAGACTTGTACGTATCCAAAGATTTTGCCCATAAGTTGACATATTTTCATGAACTGTCTTTTGTCTAGCCTAAGCTTAATTATATATCTGTGATTCAGTTTACGAAAGGCCATAAACTGTGTTATTAAAAGAAAATTCATAAAAAAAATATTAAAAGGTAGGACAAGGCTATACAAGTATTTGACAAGCCCAATTTTATGTAATGCTCTTAGTAACACAGGAGTAATAAAGATTTGCTTTAAGATGGACGGGCCTGCAGCGGTAACCCGCTAAACACTGAATTTCCATCAGGTCTTCAGGATATCTACAACGGTGAACCATGATGAAAGTTTACACATAATGAATGATAAAATGTGCCTATGTTTTAATGATTGTGACGTCCGGTCTGAATTATCCTATTCAGTGACAAGACCTGTCCTAGTTTACAATAACACAGTTTCATTGCCTGTTAGCATAGGCACTTTTTGCCTACCTTCTTATTACAAGATACCATTAAGCAGGGCAGAAAAAACACTTTCCTTTTAATGCAGATCAAAAATGCATCAATAGATACTCCAGTTTGCTCATAAATAGCATGCGAGGGGGCTCCCCCTTTACCTGTTTGTGCCTCCCTAATCAAGCACATATTCCTCCTGTTGAATACATTAAATAGATGACAGTATGCCTTCCCGGACATAGAAGGTGTTGGAGACCGGTTTTTATGCGGGGGTGCATTGGTCGAATAAATATAGCATGTTTCAATATTGAATTCAGGTCTATATTACAAAAACGGCATCCACTATTAAAAGTAAAGTGATAAAAATCCACTCTTGTTTTGGAAAGTGCCAATTGATGATTTTTTCCACAGAATAAGTTACTCAGTAAAGTGTCCTTTATTCTGATCTTCTTCTGAGTAATTGCCCTGCTGCAGTCTATGAGTAGCATGATTTTCACAGTAAATTTACTAGCATTGAAACCTCATGGAATCAAAATTTGGATTAGGGATTAAAGACGCAAATCAGGCAGCTATTATCAGATACTATAAATGTAAATCTAAAAATGCTAGCATTTTTGGTTCTTGTCCATTGTCAAAAACACTCTGCCTGACTTTCTGGAGAGGCAGATTTGGGAGTGTGTCTTGGGTTTTATTTCAAGTCTTGAGTTTTTCAATAATTGATACAACTCGGGTTTAAACAGGAAGAGTCAGTTAATATCAGAGATCCACACACATATATCTCTAGAAACTGAGCAATGTCTTGTGAGGATTTCATTTAAAGCCAAAGGACAATATTTAAGGCCATGATTCCATGTAAAATGAATTGTAAAAGATGAAAACATCATGGTAAAGAAGTTCATTATGAAAACTCTAAATGTGGCTGGTTGCTCTGTGGAAAACTGTGATCAAATAACACGCTAGGCCTATTGATTGCACAATTATAAACCCTGCAGATTTTCACCATGCAGGTTTGTATGTTCTGCACAGTTTCAGGACTGGCTCGGGAACCGTTATGATACTGTCTCATTACATGGCACTACTGAAAATTTGGTATGCATAGGATACATTATCCAAAATATTATTCATATGCAGAAGGATGACAGCCACGCCAGACTCTGAGTTTTCATGAAATAGAACCCAGAACTGAGAAAGCCATTTAAAAAAAACATCACAATGGAAAGTTAATAAAAACAAGCATTGGCAAATCCAATGTTCTTCCTTTAGAAGTGGAGCACTGCTCTATTGACTTTTGTTTGTTCACAGTTCCAACATGGTCATGGGCCATGCTGGAACAGTACATTAAAATTAAAATTGTAAAACATCAAAAATGGCTATTGCACATAACACACACAGTGGCTCACTCGGAATAGTTAACATCTTAGATGGTCATCATGTGCACACCTGCATGCAAGTATTGCGATACATGTGCATGTATGCAAGCTACACGTAAGCATTCTTACAGCCATAACGACATGGCAAGCTTAAAGTAAAAAATATAGTGCAAGGAGCACTTAGTAGTGAAGTGAGCAGCCTGGTAACAATGTCCTGCTCCCAAACCCTCAGAAAAACATTAAAATGTACAAAGCAAAAAAAATAACACAGAGCAAGACAGGAACTGAGGGGGTAGCGAGCACTGGGGATACATGAACAAGAATGTGTGGGATGGAGGGTAGGAGAGTCGAAGCACACAGAAAATGTGCAAGTAGTGGGGCCCACCCACAAAAATACATAAAGATGCAATGCACTAGTTACAATGTGATTGTGGACTACTTTTTATATGTTGAAACCGAATAAAGTTGATTGACTGACTGATTGTGGACTACTTTCATAAGTACTTCACAGGTGGGAAATGCTGTAGGCTGATACTAACGCTGATGGACAACCCTGTCAGCCAGTGCCTAAAGCCAGCTAAACCACAGTAGCCAATAGCTACAAAGGCCTATCCAAAAGCCCTTCCTGTATCTATATGTACGTGTATGTGTGGGGTTTGAAGTGGGGTGTCTTGTGCGATGACAGAAGCTCTCGTTAAATAGTCTGATGGCAAGCTGTTAAGAAGGTTCAGTTCAGAGAACAAGGGGTTATTTTTGTTGTAGTTAAGGAAAGGTAAAGAGTATGGGGGGATATTATAAAGAAAGTTCTGGTGTTAACCTGGGCTGTTATGGAATTTCACAGGGGCATATTATCAAGCCCATTAACGCCGTTTTAGCTGCAGTTTTCTGCCGCCAAAGCGGCGATAAGTTTATTGCGGTTCTTGATAATATGCCCCATGGTTATTTAATCATAGTTTGGGTAGGTGGTACAACATAGACCCAGGCCTACATTGCGGGTCCATCATCTTCCCCTTCATCATAAGGGGATTTACCTGACATTTCGACCAATCCACAGAGCTTTTTGGAGTAATAAAATCATTTTCTGGCAATTTCGAATTGATGTCCTGGGCTCCCTCTTGTGCACAGCACCACATTCCAATGATGGATGGGTGCATAGCCCAGCACCATGATATAACATCGCATTAAGAGAACCAAAGACAGCAAAAGGCATGACAAACAAACCTTTAACTACAAAGTTGGTTGAAAGGAATGTAAGAAACACAACACCTGCCCTGCGTGCTGGTCCCATGTCAGTCACTTGGCCACCACCTTATTATTGATGGAGTCAGAATGCAGGTTTTGGTGGTCATGAAATAACCATCAGAATGTACATACAAAAAAAAATAACCCAATGTTTCTAATACCTGGCATGGTTGAGTTCAGTATGTGTGCTATATTGACTCACAGAACATTCTGAGCCTCTGACGTCCATAACTAGGACGATGAAGTCTAAAAGCAGCGACTTCAGTTGTAAAGTCCATTTTTAACACAACGATTATCAATCCCCTACTAAACCTTATGTTTTCTGCTGCTCTCTGTATTTGCTGTTCCAAAATTTGGACAAGCAATTCAGAAGGTCATGTATTTAAATAACTGGTCATTTCCAAGACTTGGAAGTTGCAGATCACATGACTATGTCAAGGAGAAATTGGTAGACGGTTACACTCTAATAAGAGCCCAACATCATGGAGTACTTTAGAGAGCGACGGACGGAGCGGAAGTATATTCTATATGAGACCCATGGCCAACGCAGAGACAGCAAAGCGGCCCTGGTTTGTTGTACACATTAGGCGTCTACACTTCAAGTTGACGGGTCCTACATTCAACATTGTGCCTTCCAGGAGAGATGTTTAGATACAAACTGAAACATAGGCACATTTTTATGGGAGGCATTGGCAGTCAATAAATACTGACACTACTGATTTTCCCTGATCCTTTTTGCCTTGTATGTGGGAGTGATCCACTGGATTACTAACTCATGAAGGTTGCATTAGAAGGACACCCACTTGCTGATATGTTTTGGGGGACTCTTTAGTAGTTCTACACAACCTCTACATTTACCACCTAGACAATGTGAACATTTTTATTCCATGAAGGATTACGTTACCTGAAGGAAGGTCTATAACCTTGGTGGTTACAAGAGCAGTGTGTGCATCAAAGGCAAGGCTGGGATTCTGTCCTGTACTTATGTTGTGATGAATGGCTTGCAGCCTGAATAAGACAGTGGTTTGTGAAAAGCTCAGCTGACACCTCTGCCCCTTCGAATTGCGAGCAATAAATACAAACCATTTGTAAGATTATAAGCACAGGCCCCGGAAACAGATAGCTGGCTGTGTTTGATGGAGCAGGTAGGTAGTGGTGATAATCATGACATATGGGCGCGGGTTGTCGCCTGTAAACTTTGGGAAAGCAAATCACTGCCTTGCCTTTGCTGCACACTCTGTTCTTGTGACCCCGGGTTTAGCAGCTGTGCTGTGCAGCTTGAGCTGCAGCACACCGACCACTGTCTGTAGTACTCTTTAATTTTACAGATACACAGCTATAAGATGCTGAAGTTGATTTTTAGAGGTACAGCTAATTTGTGCATATCTTAGTACCCTTCCATAGGATGGCATGGACAGGGCCAGACTGGGAACCAAAACCGGCCGTGGCAAAGTGCTCAGCCGCCCCCAGGGGTCGGGGGTGCGGCCGAGCTGTTTTCCTTGGCCCGTTTCAGCCGATTTGGTTACATGGGGCGATATTGCAGCTATCTATGCTGCAAAAACTACCCTGTAACAAAAAAGGCCCCCAGGGGCCCAAATCCGGCCCCCACCCAGGTGGCCCACCGGGGAAATGCCTGTTACCCACTACGCCCAGTCCGGCCCTGGGCATGGATTGGCAAGCTGTATTTGGGTTCCAGTACTGTACAGTAGCAGTCCTGGTGATCAGATCCTGTTTCCTGCTTTGAAGGTACCCTCCATTCAGAACATGTTCCCCGGGCTCAGAAGTTCAACTTGCCCACTGTGCCCAGAATGATCATGCACCGGCTGTGCCAATGGACTGGTGCGCATGCCACCTCCACAGAAAGTTGTGAATATGTGCTATTCTACAGCGAGCACAAAATCCACTCCTTTTTCAAAATGTTCTCGAGGGAGATGTGATGGTCAGGCTCTCATCCACAACTTTTACGCCTCACCACTTTCAAATATCACCATCCGCCTCTGATAGAGGTATGAACTGCCGCCACCATCTCACTTATTAAAATTGATAGGTCTAGAGGTTCTAGAGTTCAATGGAAGCCCACTGAAAATAAGCTCAAAGAGATTTGCTCTTTAAATTAACTCAGAGTAAAAGTGAAGCAACTGAGGGGAACTGGTAACAAACAAGAGGACGCAGCATGAGAACAGGGACTGCCGCCGCTCAGAATCTTGATATATAGAGGTTCTACTGAAAGGCCTATATAAAGCTAATTTGGGAATCAAATCTAAAATCAAAAGAGAAAGAGTGGATTACATTGCGGTCCATAAGCAAATCTAGGGATCCAGGGAAATTTTGGAACTCTGTAAATTCACTCAACAATCAAACGTTCTCGAATGCAGGAAACAACATGTCAAATATTCACTGGGAGGAGCATGCTTTATTGGCATAGACCTCGTTTTAAAGCATTCTTTTTCCCGGCAGGGTATTACAACGCAGTTGTAACGACCGCATACCATTACCCCGCAAGTTGTAACAACGACTTGCGGAGGGGGGGGGGCGCTGGATGTTGGAATAATATAAATTACTATTCCAACTCCCAGTCTGAGCAACAGTAGGGAAGGTGTTGGATTTTAAATCCAACACCTTCCGCCCCCTCCCAAGTCATTGTTCCGACATGCGGAGTAATTGTATGCATGGTTACAATGCGGTCGTTGTAACAACTGCGTTGTAATTTCCTGCTGGGAAAAGTATTCATTGTAAACGGTGTTTACCGATTTGTTGCTATATTGCAACAGCGGAAATAAAGCCCATTTCTATGTTTTGCCTGCACAGCGCTTGTGGTGTGCTTGTGAACTCTCTCATATTTAATATATCTTAAAAGAGGGTTCTTTTGTTTTAGAACTTTTTTTGTTGTTAACGTCTTCTGGCTGTAGGCATTTACGATATGTCTATTAAAGCTGTTCACACTGTTTAAGCTCCATTCACTGTGAAGCTAAGATCTCTTCCCATGAAAAGATAGACAGCTTCTAACAGTATGCTGTAATGCTTGTTTTTTATTCTTAGTTGTGTAAAGCAGATGCTTTAGCCTTAGAATGTTTGTAGCATTTCCTATTCATGCCTCAGTACCTTTCTTTTCACTTTGTAGGCATTATCGGATTGATTTCTTTTCAACTTAATCAACTTGGTCATTATAATCAAATTCTAAATATTGTAAAAAACATTGCACTTTTTAAAAATAACGTTAATATGCAAGAGCTATGCTAGATTTTATCACTAAACAGGCAACCACAAATGCAGTACCTTGCAGACAACAGGGTCACCTTTGAATGGGGCAGCAGGTGCAGTAGCACCGGGCCCAAAAGTTGTGAGAACTCCTCTAAACACATACTATTGCTGTATTTGACTACTAAACAGGCAGTCACAATTGTAGAAATCTTGCAGTTATAAGGGACTTGATTTGAATGGTGCAGCAGGTGCAGTGGCACTGAGGCCAAAATCTCGAGGGGCCCCACTAAACCCAGATTATTGGTAAATGTTACTACTAAACAAACAGTCTCATGTGCATTTATCTAGCAGGCAGTAGGGTCATGATTTGATTGGTGCAGCAGGTGAAGTAGTACCAGGACCAAAAGCTCTAGGCCCCCCACTAAACACCTAATATTGCTATATGTTACTACTAAACAGTGCAGTTATCTTGCAGACAACAGGGTGATGATTTGAATGGTGCAGCAGGTGCAGTGACAACGGGCCCAAACTTTGTCATGACCTCCTCAAAACACCTAATATTGCTATATGTTTCTACTCTACAGGCAGACGCAATTGTTGTTATCTTGCAATTAAAATGGGCTTGATTTGAATGGTGCAGCAGGTGCAGTGGCACTGGGGCCAAAATCTCTAAGGACTGCACTAAACTCTGAATATTGCTAAACTTCTAGCTGGCACTAGACCCATGATCTCAATGGTGCTGCAGGTGCAGTGGCACCAGGGCCAAAAATTGTCAGAACTCTTCTAAACACCAACTATTGATGCATTTCACTACTAATTAAGCAGTCACAAGTGTAGTTACCTTGCAGGCACTCGGGTCATGATTTGAATGGTGCAGCAGGTGCAGTGGCCCCGGGGCCAAAAGTTGTCATGACTCCTCTAAACACCAAATATTGCTATATTTTACTACTAAACAGGAAGTCAGAAAGCTTATCTTGCAGGCACTAGGGGCATCATTTGAATGGTGGAGCAGGTGCAGTGGCACCGGGCCTAAAAGTTGTCAGAACTCCTCTAAACACATAACATTGCTTTTACATCAATTAATTCTATTATTTGCCTCTTTCATTTTACTGTTCAAAATTTCGCTATTACTTACTAGCCCTATACCACAGAGCACAATGCATTGCCTTTTTGTACATAAACAAGTTACAATACGTTAACAGACTTTCTGTGACTACTCAGCAAGCTACAACTTACAACAAAAAAACAGCTTAATATATTGGCAAAACTTAATGCATTTACCAATGATTGTTTAACAGAGAAGTGCACTTTGTTTGCTGTTTAGGATTACACAGTTTCATGGTGTTCCTTAAAATTAATATCTACATGTACAATGAACGGCACTCCGGGGGCAATGAGTTACCAGCTTAAGTTTACAAATTATACATTGAATACTGGTTTTGCTGATTACACCCTCTAGTGCCTGTTACTTCCCAGGTCAAATCTCTGCCTAATACACAAAAAAGGATTACAATCTGAAGCATCTAATTACAGAGTGGTTTCATTGCTTCGATACTGAAGCTGTGCCAGTTTGCTTCGGGAAGCTGTTATAGTATGGGCAGATGAACAAGATATTATCCCCTGGTACCAGGCAGGCTTTCGGTACAACAAAAGGACTATTGAAAATAGAATGACACTTTCTACTCTTGAAAACAAGTTCAGGCCGCCTTCCACTCTAAGGGGTTATTTACAAGAGGCTTGCGCCACCAGAGCGTCACTTTTTTGTACACTCCTGTGGCACAGGCCTCTCAATCAAATCTACGAGGCGATGCCAAGTCACCCTGTCTGGCTTTGCGTGGCCTCATAAATATGGAGTAAGGCAAGGCAAGCGCTGTGCTGCATAAGGCAAGGCTGCACAAAGTGCTACATAAGGCAAGGCTGCACAAAGTGCTACATAAGGCAAGGCTGCACAAAGTGCTGCATTGCCTTACTCTGCGTCAAAGAGGCATTCAATTGGCGTTGCTGTGGGTGCTCCCACTCAACACCCATGGATTTTGACACGGGCCCAGATTTACAACATCACGTAACCCTGGGGCAGCGCCAAACAAATGCCGCTCCCTGCATAAAAACCATCATGCCAACAACACAGACACCCTTACACCATGAAGCAAGGGTGCCTGCGCTGCCACTTAGCTGCTACCTCTGCGCCGGCACTGGCTGAGAGGCTGAGAGGCCAGGAATGCACTGTATCTTGTAAATACGGTGCTTTCCTGCCCTTTCGCATTGGCATTGCTGTGCTGCCCTATGCCATTTTTTAGGTCGAGCAGACGGAGTGTCTGCTCGACTACTATTGTTGCCCATTAATGGGAATGTGGACACCGATGTGGACGAGCGTTTCCTTCGCGGTTTTCACCGCGGGAGCGCGCGTCTCACCCGCGCATGCGCAGAGTAACAGCCTTTTTTTTTTTTTTTTATTTCCCAGCCCCGAACCGAATCAGGTATCAGAGCGCTTCACATATAGGCAGCCCCCACCCCC
Organism: Lissotriton helveticus; assembly: GCF_964261635.1. Lineage (NCBI taxonomy): Eukaryota > Metazoa > Chordata > Amphibia > Caudata > Salamandridae > Lissotriton > Lissotriton helveticus. The sequence goes on from NC_136067.1 coordinate 1,957,157,789, forward strand.
CACCCCTCTGCATGCGCACACACAGGCGAGCGCATGCACACGCAGGCACACGGCAGACACTCGCTCACACACACCCCCCTCCCCCACAGTCACACACACGCACTCCAGACACATACACACACGCACGCACACACACATACACAGCCCCCCCCCGCACTCGCGCGCGCGCACACACATGCTCTCCCCCCCCACCCCCCGCTCAGCAACCCACTCACCGGCTTCATTCCTGCGGCGGCTCTCCTCAGCTCAGGACTCTTCTTCCCTCCTTCGGCACCCGCAGGGTAGGCTCCTGCCAGCTCCGGTGCTTGAAACGCGGCTCCGGCTTCTGCCAGCTCCGGTGCTTGAAACGCGGCTCCCATCGCGGCTCTTCCGTTGGAGGCGGGGTAGGCTCCCGCCCTCCTACTTCCTGTTTCCTGTTGTCGCGCCGGCCTGCCTGACTTCCTGGTCGCAGGCCGGCACAGTGACGGCGGTGATTTTTTTTTATTCTTTGAGTCCGTTGTCCATTCCTGCCGCAAACTATCCTTCTGCATCCTCTGTTGTTCTCGTGTCTGTTTTTTATATTTGTATTTAGTCATTTGAAAAGTGTCGACGCGATTTGCATACTCAGTTTCTTGAAGAGTAACAACTTTCTAGTTTTATATATGTGTTTACATATATTTTACATAGCGCTGTGCGTGGATACCCGTGTGAACACAAACATCCCAATCCCAAGAGTTACACATGTCCCCCAGGTCTGTTGATGGAGAGGGGAGGGGCGGGGAGTGTTGCTTATGGATCCCTACAATGGTATTGCGCCTCCATATTAGAGGCTTGTGTATGTTGTGTGGCGGTGGCTATCGCAGAAAGGTGAGTGAAATATGGGAGGGATGGCATGAAAGGTTGAAATTCAAGGTTAACCCATTCAGTTGGACACATCATCACTGCAGGGACTTGGGGGGAGTCTTTCTGAAGGGTGTGCGCAGGGTTACCCAAGAGCGCCTAGGCGGTTGACATGCATTTCACTGGTGAACATGTTTCTTAGCTGTTAATTTGGAGTGACCCCTTGCTTTCCCTCCAATAACGCCTGCGTCACCCCGACCGGGGGACAGCGCCACTTTGATGATATTAGGGCGCGCAGTGGGAGGGCACGAGGCGGTGGCGCAGGTAGTGATGGTTAGGAGTGCCTAAGGCATAACCGGCACATTTTGTTAATCTGGAAAATGGAGGCAAAATGGAAATATACCCTTCTACTGCAGTATAGACCGAGACAATGGAATTAGCCGCCGATCGGACTTTTCTGCAGCATAGGCCCCAAGCATAAAATCTTCAAATCCTTTGTCGTTAGCATAAATATTGTTGTTATTGTAGTCCCTTCATCTTCGTCCGATATTACCATTCGTAACCAATCAGTGAGCGGATTAGCATGCAACAATCACGGAGCTGTTCAAGAAAACTAGAGCAGTCTTATTTAATTTGTTCCTCACTACCAGCAACTGGACTGACCAATGGCTTTTTCCTTTTTTTTTTCTTCATACATATATTTTTTTCTTTTCTCTATTCTCGTGTCCCATGGTGGTGTTCTTGTGTCCGTTTGAACATCTGTACCTACGTGCCCCTCCTCCTTTCTCCATCTTGCTTTAGAACTGTCTCTTTTTAAATATTTTTCTGTAGTCTTTCTTACTTTATTACCATACATAGTACCACCTTTAATTCTAACAGTATTTCTATGCATCTTTCACTATCATTCTCTCGCTCATTTTATTTTCGATACAAGGTGACAGCACAGCTTTATGAGTGACTTGGCTGCCAAAATATTTCTCACTTTGAGATTAGGCAAGAGAAATGTTTTCATAACCATAGAGTGTGCGCACATGCCGGCTTTGTCTAATAATGGGGCGCGGGGGATACTTTAATGTACTGGTTGGCGTGAGCTGGATTCTTGCCTGCTATGCACTGCCCATGTGTTCGTGTCAGCTCACATTCCAGCCCCTGCACCTCTCCCTTCCCACCAAAATGTTTCAGGTACGCTGTGCCCATCGACGATTCCCAGCACTCCCTAAGCCTTTAATACTCCACTTTCAGCCATAGGGTAGCGAATAACCAACAAAATACACTGCCAGTCTCAGGCATTGAATATATGTGTGCATGTGTATAACGTGCGGCATTGAGAGGGGTATTCACAAGTCGGGCACAGTCCTGCCCTGCACCACTGTTCTTCTGGCACGTACACCGTGCTCCGTGTGTGCCCTCGTCTCGTCGGTCAAGCTGCACTTTATTAAACTCCATCTCCTAACACTGGGCCTGTTAAGTGCTTCCGAGGCAACCACATCTGATGCCCACGTAGCCGAACGATACTGCAGATTTCTAGAGAGCTGAAAGCTCTTTTGCCTTTCATGAGAGACTCCGCCTCTCCTGGATTTGCCTACGGGAAAGGAAGCAGGTAGTGTCAGAATAGCTGTAAGCATTTTCCCCATTGCATTGCCCGTACCTTTCAGCGTCTTAATAACTGCGATAAGGCACAAGCTGTCAGTCTTATGGCACCATTTGGCTTTCCGTTTCCATGTACAAAGTACAACTTCTCCCATCCAACGGCTCAGTAATAGTTTGGGAATCATATTTAGAGCTGTGAATGATAACACAGTTGTTCTCAGTTCAGATCTGTTTCAGGCAACGAAGCAAGTGTGAACTTAATGCATGGGCCTATATGTTGTCTTAGGAGCCCACCACAGCCAAATGCCAAGGCTACGTTTTCTCGTTTCCACTCCATGCCTCGTTCTTTCACCACCCTGCACTACCCGTCGCTTTATCGCATGCCTGCACATTCTTTTTCATTCCTATGTCTCTCTGTTGCCGTGTTCCGATCTTCATCTCCCTCCCTCTTTCTCACCTTCTGACTTTTTCTCTGGGCTGCAGAAGGAGGATGCAAAATAAGTCCTTGCCTCCAAAAATGAGTTCCATTAGGGGCCCTTCACTGGCATAAAATAAGCACTGGCCATTGTAATAATAATTTTCTTATACTTATTGCGCTGAAAATAATGTTGTTGCATTCAGAAGTATTACGCAAACGGATCAGGATGCTTCAACAGATGACATTTGCAGCACTAGAAAACGTATTTGTTCCTGTGAGATGGCAACTCTAAGCTTATCAACGGGAAGTAAGGCTAGCATTTAACAGTTGACTCGTACGTGAAATGTTTTTCATGGGATTTATTATGTTTTTACCTACTTCTGGTGCTGTGCGCTCAATGCAACACACACTCCAAATAACACTCAGTGGCACATAATTACACGCCACATAATTACACTGCACACAATGCAACATACACTCCTAATACCACTCAGTGCGCCATAATTATATGCTACATATTTACACTGCGCTCAACGCAACATACACTCCAAATACCGCTCAGTGCCACATAATTACATGCCGCATAATTACACTGCACTCAATGCAACTTACACTCCAAATACCACTCAGTGCCGCATAATTACACGCCACATAATTACACTGCACTCAATGCAACATACACTCCAAATACCACTCAGTGCCACATAGTGACACGCCACATAATTGCACTGCACTCAATGCAACAGACACTCCAAATACCACTCAGTGCCACATAATTACACGCCACATAATTACACTGCACTCAATGCAACATACACTCCAAACACCACTCAGTGCCACATAATTACACTCCACATAATTACACTGCACTCAATGCAACATTCAGTCCAAATACCACGGAGTGCCACACAATTACACGCCACATAATTACACTGTACTCAATGCAACATACACTCCAAATTCCACTCTGTGCCACATAATTACACGCCACATAATTACACAGCTCTCAATGCAACATACACTCCAAATACCACTCAGTGCCACATAGTTATATGCAACATAATTACACTGCACTCAATGCAACATACACTCCAAATACCACTCAGTGCCACATAATTACACACCACATAATTACGCTCTACTGAATGCAATACACACTCCACACAATACCACTCACTGCCACATAATTATATGCTACATAATTACACTGCACTCAATGCAACATACACTCCAAACAATACCACTCAGTGACACATAATTACACGCCACATAATTACACTGCACTCAATGCAACATACACTCCAACTACCACTCAGTGCCACATAATTATATGCTAGATCTTTACACTGCGCTCATCGCAACATACACTCCAAATACCACTCAGTGCTACATAATTACACTATCGATCTATCTATCTATCTATCTATCTATCTATCTATCTATCTATCTATCTATCTATCTATCTATCTATCTATCTATCTATCTATCTATCTATCTATCTATCTATCGCCCTCACTCTATCTATCTATCTATGGCCCTCACTCTATCTATCTATCGCCCTCACTCTATCTATCACCCCTCACTCTATCTATCTATCGCCCCTCACTCTATCTATCTATCGCCCCTCACTCTATCTATCTATCGCCCCTCACTCAATCAATCTATCTATCTATTGCCCTCTATCTATCTATCTGTCTATCACCCTCACTCTATCTATCGCCATCACTCTATCGCTCACGCTATCTATTGCCCTCACTATATCGCTCACGCTATCTATTGCCCTCACTCTGTCTATCGCCCTCACTCTATCTATCCATCACCCTTACTCTATCGCCCTCACTCTATCTGTCCATCACTCTCACTCTATCGCCCTCACTCTATTTATCACCCTAACTCTATCTATCTATTGCCCTCACTCTATCGACCTGTTGCACTGTATCTATCGCATCACTCTATCTATCTATCTATTGCCCTCACTCTATCTGTCTATCTATCTACCGCCCTCACTCTATCTATCTACCGCCCTCACTCTATCTATCTACCACCCTCCCTCTATCTATCTATCGCACTCACTCTATCTATCGCTCTCACTCTATCTATTGCATCACCACAGCATCACTCAGGGGCACCACAACATCACTATGCGCTACCACAGCATCACTGAACGCCACAGGATCACTCTTTGCCACCACATCACTCAGCGCCACCACATCATCAATCTGTGCAACCATACAACAACAACTGGTTCAAATATGTTCTATCAATGTTTCAAGTTTTATTACAAATGTCACAAAAAGATGTTAATATTTCACTTCTGTTCTTGGATTTTTGTCACAATAAAATACACTGAACATAATCTTCACAAAAGTTATTTACAAAAGTTTAAGCTATTGCCATTATAAATTACAATAACTTTTATTTAAGTATTACTTATTTAAAAAAATTAAAAGCCATTGTTATTTGTAATATCAATACATCTAAGTCACGTAAATACAACACATATTTCAGTACAAATGCTCTAGGTGTCACATTTGCAAAATTTATAACCATTGGCATTGTTAATGACAAAGCTATTAATTTCGCTATTTTCAAAACCAACACATAAATAAAAGGATTGTCATTTACAATACCAATAGCTCAAACTTTCCTAATGCGAGACCTATTGCATTGCAAATGTTGTTTGTAAATGAGGCCCTAAGTCTCTGTTCCAGCATTATAGACTTCAAGAAAGTCTTTGAACATTTTCATCAAAACAAATTGTGGGATATACTTTTTTTGTAGGAGGTTAACCCCCTGGCTGCGGCCGGAATTCTGCGCCTGTGCGGCACATTCCGATCACGGGCGTGGTCATGACAGCTCCCGGCCGTCATCAGCACACGCCCACCATAACTCATGACGGCCGGGAGCCGTCATCAGCACCGAACGGGTTAAACAGATTTTCATAAATGCTAAACAGGCTTTGTATTCAGACACCTGGATTCCGGCCAAGCTTGGCGATAATTGTCTTTCACAAAGTACATTTTTACTAGTAGAGGTCTCAAGCAGGGATGTGTTTTAACCCCACTCTATTTATTATATATGTTTCAGACACCACAAAGCAATAGCTAACTCAAGAGAATGTCCCTCAAAACTTGATGGGATTTCACTACATATACTTAAATATGTCAATGAGACTGTTGTATTTGACACCACCATCGTGGGCCTGCACTGCAGCACCCTCTGAGGGTTTGAAAGGTACTGCACTGATAATCATTTAGTAGTGAATCATTAAAAATCACATAGTTTAATTTAATTTAATGAAACACTTTTTTTAGCAAGCATCCCGCATTATAATTTTCTGGCACTGTTGTAAGGCTGCAAAGCACAGGAATAAAACATTTTACTTGTGGGCTGAGCTGAGGTACAGCAGCAAGAGTAGTCAAGGGCACAAACTGGCACTTTATAATGTGTTGGAGCTGTTAGATGTGCAAGTCATTTGGAGTGCCATTTAATTTATTATTAAAAAACTATTGCATTGATACTCTTTTAATCATGATAACATTTTCCCCACACTCAAGCACTATGCCACTTTCCTAGCTCCTTTTGCTCAGGGTAAGTTGCAATCCTCTCAAAAAGAATGAGAGGGGCCCCTTAACACCAAAGGAGTAGGGCCCCGTATAGAGAGCCGAGAAGCAGCAAGGGACTTCAGGCTGTTATGGTATTCAATCATGATACCGGGGGGGTGAGAACTGGGTTTCGACAATGTGATTTAGACCAATATCAAAGTCAAAGAAAGCTTTATTCGATTGCTATATCAGACAATCATAAAAGCACATAAAAAAGCATTAAAAAGAACATATCCACAAATACATTGGTTGATAATTGAGACTAATATAATTTTCATTATCATGCGGGCTCCCTAGTTTTCACGTGGTACACAGTAATACTAGATGAGACTTTCTTTTAGAAATTCACTAAGCATTCATAGAGGATGCCTTTTTCGGGTCACTGTGGGCAAAACTGTAGTAATAACATTGCTATACTACAGACAGTATATTTGTTACAAATCCACTAAAATGAGTAGAGCGGACGTATAGACAGAACCTTAACATTGTACATTTAGAGTCTAGTTTCTAAGTCATTTATATTTGTTTTATAATTTTAAAAATAACTTTTTCAAATAAAAATCTTGAGGTACAGGACTATAGGAGGAACTCTAGTGATAATACCTCAATATAGGTTACATTTCACGTTCCAGATCTGTTGCAAATTGGCAGGATGGAGATATAAGAAAGGAGGGAACTAAGCAATAGTCTACTATCCCACAAGACGAAAGAGAGGAAGGGGTCTGATGACTGAATTTGCAATTATAATTGAAAGGTAAATCGAATTAACTAATACTAATAATAGCCCCCAACCATTTAAAGGACTAAGGAGTACTGAAAACTTTTGTATATATATAATTTCTAACAGAGACCTATATCGGCCCATCTCCTTATACCATTGGGTGTGAGAAACACGAGGTGTGGAGGTAATAAATGTGTTTTAAATTGATAGTACCTCAGGTGAGGATTAACCATTGAGTAGTGATATAAGAAGGCTATCTTGGTTTACCTTACAGAATATCCCAACAATGAAACGGGGGTGAATAATTGAGAGTGAGGTTTAACAACCCTCAATACCTGACTGCAAAAGGATACATGCAGCTGATACTGTATAGATACCTTGGATTCAGAACAGGTACCTATGGACTACCCTTAGATGTATGATTGATAAGGAAAGAGTTGCTCTAATACGCATGGGATGCGATTGGTATGCATAGGTCGAGGGAAAGGAGGGACATGCCCAAGACCCTTTAAACTTTAGAATTTAAAATTTAGAATTTTGTTTACGAGGGTGAATGGTATAATTGTGTCTACAAGAATGAGTGGAAGGATTGTTTGATGTATCACCAGGATATAAACATTGTTTCATCAATTGGACCACCAACAGTTCTCTGGTGTTTTAAGAATTGTTTTTCTAAAAACTGTTTTATTTCTTTTTATGTCTTTGTCTGTGTGCTTATGTACAGATTCTTAATTTGTTCTGGGAGATATCGTCCTTTGTCCTGAAGAAGGTGGTGCTTAAGCAGTAATACCCACTGAGACGTGTCAACGCTTACTGTTAACAGGCATACTGTAGACTGTGAAAGACATTTCTTATTATTGTTAAACTCATTTATACGAAAATAAAATGTAATTATAATGAATTTTGTCTGTATGGGCCTGTTTAGGTAATTAGAAACAATCTTTCTTGACAGTTCCCCCAGTATTGTATACATTTGTGTGGTTTTTAAATTCTGTTTGTAACAGGTGCTGAACAGTGTTTTTAACTTTTTTTCTTCTCTATAGGTTTTATGAATTCTGAAATAAAGTACTTGTATTTTTTAAGGTTTGTCCTTGGATGGTGGTGGTATTATGTTCTGGTTATTTGACTACATGTATGAATGCATGTGCTTTGGTGAATTAGGTTGCCCAAAGGGGATTTCTTTCTGACTAAGTTACAATCCTACCTTTTTGAAACAGTGCCACTAGGTCCATGAACGTCGATTCATAAAAATGCCAGGTGTAGCGGAAGTGACATCATGTGGCCTTTGACCATGTGATATCAAAGGAAGTAACATCACTTATGACCCTAACACAACAGGAAGTGACATCACTACAACTTTGACCGTGAATTTCACGCACCACTAAGAAACCACCACTATTTTGGTCACACCCGTGGACCACCAAAACACCTTTCACATAATCCACATTGCAATCGACAACTCTTCCAACGGAATAGTCCCACGCTGTGAAACATGCTAGCCATCTCCTAATGTGCTTCAACAACTCAACGGGTATACAAAACACTATTTAATTGCAACACAACACAGCATAAGGGTTCCAAGATGCTATGAATTCTCAATAAAAGGCTACTCAAACAAACCTTATGATGACGATTTAAAATTAAGTATTCGGATAGTTAGGACATCCGTCAGGAATTTGTGGCTATCAAGAGTGTTTTACTCACAGCGGCTCAGGCCTGTTACCCCTTTGAGGCACTGGGCACAAGAAGCATTGTTTTGCTTCTGGCTGTAGAGAGTCTTGAATAGGTGACAGGAGAGGTCTGCTGAGGCCCCTTAGAAAGTTTCTTGTTGTTGGGCAGTATGTGCTTTTCTTCTCATTTTACTTTTTTTGAAAACCAGCATAACAATTCATGAAGCTGGCATTGTTTAAAAAAAATCATGTGAAGTGTTCAGAGCTTCTCACACTGCTAGTGATAAAATGTGTTACTCAAATTGCAATATATAAGCTGGGTCACTGGAATTGTATGATTCTGTGGATGCTGCAATTTCCACACAATTATGGTGTACAACACTTGTCACATAATCTACCATCTGCTGATAATTTGCTGTCTAAAAAAACAGTTTCTATTTTAATTGATCAAAAGTTAATACAAATGTGCCATGCATGGTGGTACATGGAACGAGTCATTTTGTGAACTGGTTGACTGGCACACTTTAATTTGTATGCTGTATTGAAGGGTCAATGACACATAGCTGCCAAGGTTTCAGATTGCTTTGTGTGACATTTTCATAATTTCGGTGTAATTATGAGTGGTATTTCCACAACTATGAGTTACACTTTCTCGAGACCAAATCAAGCAATAAAGACAAGGAAACATATAAATATCAGAAATGTCACCCATTTTAGCATGAAGAAACTCCTGGAAGATCTTAAAACTACTGCAAAGCACCAGAAATGGAAGGGTACTAATCTATCTTGCATTGTTAAACGAGTGTGTAACCATGATATTAAACAGATCTAGCTCAGCTGCCTAAGTGTCACATAGTCTGCTGATTTGTGTGCGGACAGGCAATATTTTACATTATCCACAGGCTGAGACCAACTCAGTAATCTCACATACATAAGGCATAGCCGACAGCTGTGAATGTCAGAAGAGATACACCTTTTTTAAATTACCACTGAGAAATAAACCACAGAGGCCAGTAAGCCGGCTGCACTCGCCGAGTGCTTGAAATCGTGCTTGCATACTGGCGGGGCAACGGAGGTCTTACCTTAGTACAGTCAATTCTGTAACAGGACTTGCAACCACTGAATGTAGGCAGATGCCTGATTGCGTGCTGCCACTAAAATAGAATTTATAAATAATTAACACACGCGCTTGGGTGGCTCCAAGCTGCACTGCGTACTGTCTCGCTTACTCCAGCTTTCAGCGACTCTACGAGGCATTCTCAGGGTTTGCCGCCCGCCTCCTCATTGAGTCCTGTCCAGTGACAGTCTTGGCCGCTGCAACAGATTTTAATTGCTGCATCTGACAGCTGAGCCACGCGGCAGACTGTGCAAGCAGGCAGCACTGCAAGCGCCATGATTTGCTGCAACCCAGTAGCCAGGCTCCCACAAACTCCGGCAGCAGGCCGTGACATCCCTACGGCACCTAAGTCAGACTTTTGTATCACACAGCCTTACTGGCTGTCATGTCTTGGAAGTAGCCATTAGGCACTACCTTGATGTCAGTCTGAGAGCCGTGCCGCAGCAGGAATCAGTCTCCTTCTGAGTTCTCATGAGATACGTTGTAGTACCCAAGCGTGTGGGAGCAGCGCGCACAGGTAACGGCACGCTGCAAGCTTCTACTCCAGCTTCTACTCCAGTTAAATTTAACAGTTTCAGGCAGCGTTAACGGCTTGAGTGACGTCTAAGGCGCTATGCCTATAATGCGTGACAATGCATTTCAGTGCGGTGATAAGGAGCACCACACTAAAATGCGTTAGTCTAACGCCTGATGCGTAGGACCTGGCAGGACTGATGATAGTACTGACATATATTACAATTTTAAAATGGAATAATAACACTATCATAGAACATGCAAAAATGATGCATAATTTGCCTTTTCTTGCCACAAGAAAATATCAAAATCCCTAACTTGTGAGGCAAATTTACATGGTGCTTATGGAAGCCTGGGGTCTTCAAAGCCATTAAGAATGTGTTGCTAGGCAACTTGTGGCTGACCAAGTTGAAACAGTAGCAAGTTTGAACAATTTCCTGTCCCAAGGCAGAAGCAGCATCCAGCACCTGCTTTTTTCGGAAACAAGAGAGAAATTATCCAAAATGTATTTTTTCATGTATCACTGCTACCAAAATGCCAAAGGCCTCTGTGATTCATACTGGCTTTGTTACCTCTGAGGCCAGTGGTCGCAAGAGCAATGGAAGGAGTAGCAAGGGGAAGGCCAGGGGTTGCATTTGCAACCCCTGGTGACCCTTAAATGGCATCAATGACTAAGCCTAAAAAAGAATATTGTCAGGCTTAGATTCGAGCTGCTTGATACTGGGGAAATACAACAGAAGTGGAATGGTATTCAGCTCACACCTCACTGCAGGCACTTATGAAACTGAATCTGTCGCACATATTATATTCTTCTCTAAAAGCATCAGTTCTCAGCAAGCCATTTTATTAATTCCATCATTCTGATGCTTAGGCATCAGGCTCTGTGCCCTGGCGATTAAAGAAAGTTTCATCCTGACAGAAATGTAGCAAGCAAGTAGCTTGGCAGAGTTTTTAACTATCACTGTAACTAAACTAAAAACTGCAGTGAAAGCTATAAAATAATAATTTACAACACTTTTTAACAAAATACAGTTGCATGGCCAGGGCCCAATAGCTTGTAAATGTAAAAGGTCTGTAAGAAATAGGGCTGTTAGTTGAGGGGGTAGGCACCCACCTAAGGTAATAATCATAATCACAAGCCTTGTCTGGGTCATCCCTTAAAGTCACCAAATTAACCTGAGCTCAACGCCCTGGCAGCTGTGGCACAGAGCAGACATGCTTAACTTAAAGGCAATGTGTAAAGTATTTATGCAGTACCAAACAATAAAAGTCAGAAAACAGAACAGACAATTCAATTAACAAATTGGCACCAAAATGACAAAGATCCAATAAGGGGAATAAGAGCTATGCATTTTTGAATTTTTAAGCAGAAATCGTGTCAAGAATCACAAAGTGCTAATTCTAGTCAATGGTTGCAGTAGAAAAGAGCCTAGGCAAAAGTTGATGCTGACAGTGAAGGGGTGTGGGTCAGATACACTAAACATGTTGATGTTGACCTTAGGACTTAAGGCCTTTAAGTCCCAATTCACCACAAGGATACACTACTAAGGCCCCCCATGACCTCACGGGGCCAATTAGAGACTCATGGTGGCAGGCAGAGTCCAGGCAGAGTCCATTCCATGGCCAGTTGCCACTGATCAGCTTGGTAGTTGCAGTAAAGGCCTTTTGGAGCCTGTTGTATCCCTATAACTTGAACAGGAGCGCAGCCTTGAGACCCTTATAGTACACTTCTTTGTCCTGGATGCAAGAGAGGGAGAGATCAGGTCCAGTTCCCCCAGGGGCTCTTCACAGGTTGCAGACAGCAGGTTCAGTCTGCTTTTGATCTTCTTCAGGTCCTGGAGTGTTCTGACTTTGTTGCTTGGAGATGCCACATTTATCTCATAACTAGCATGAGCTAGTGGGTGTTCAACACTAGGGACGCCTTATCCAATGGGCTAAAGGTTCCCATGGATACCCCTACCCACTTTGGGCATTTTTGAAATGGCTGAAGTCTTTATCCAGACTGATCTTTGATGCTGGGGGTGTGTGTGGGAAGTGTACTATATTAAACGCATTATCCTCCCACATCTGACACTAAAATCCAGTTTTAGGCTGCTGGGTTTTCAGTAACCAGATAATGGATACACACAAAATGTTTTAGACTTCTGCTGCCCTCCTATGAAGTGTGCCCCACATGTTATATGTAAACCCAGCAGACCTGTCAAACAGGCTTTTACACTGTAATGTCAAAAAGAGGCCTTCAGCGATTGGGGTGTGTCTGGCTGGGGGAACAAAAGAAAGCTCCACCCAACTGTCAGCTAGCATTTGCCTGTCACAGGGTAGGCCTCTTTGAAGTTTGCTTCAAGTGTCATATAAAAAACCCCAGCGGACATTTCCAGCAGGTCTTGATACTCCAGTAGGATCTAATACGGTGTTGTCAACAAGAGGCCCACTGTGACGAGGACAAGTTTGACTGGGAGGACAACAGCAGGGGCAGGCTTGGGTGGTAGATGCTTCTGCTTGTTACAGGGTAAGTCTCTTTAAAGGTAATCAGTCCTTGGAACTAAACCATATGCCATCTTAACAAGGGCACAACACCTCCTCACAACCTATGTCCCTCTCCTGGGAGCAAATTCACACATCATTCAGACCTGTTGAAATGCTAATTATTGGCTGGCAAATGTGGAAGACCAAAATGCAGATTTAGGGCCAGAAGTAGGAAGGCTATTACAGGTCGGTAACGGCCGAAATCGGCCGTTACCGACCGGTAATAGCCTTTTCAGATGTAGGTGGTATATTTACCGATTCAGTAAATAACACATCGGTATTTACCAATTCGGTATTTACCGAATCATAATTTACCGATTCGGTATTTACCGAATCGGTAAATGAGATGTGGGAAGCACTTTGAAGAGTGCTTTTGGGCTTTAAGGATTCGTTATTTACCACCAACTATTAGTTGGTGGTAAATAAGGAATTCCTCTGTAAATGCAAATCTGTGCATTTACACCTGTGCCATGTGACAGACATACATGCCCTTAGGGCATGTATGTATGCCACATGTGCACACCAGCACTATTCAGGGGTGCAACTGTAAAAAAAGGGGTTCAGGGACAACCAATAAACAAAGATCCTTAAGTATTGCCCGGCGGTGTCGCCTCTTTAACCCACAAAATATTAATCAATGAAGAGGCAGGCGCTGGGGACTGGAAGGCAGGAAACAAGGGTTTATTCTCTCCGGAGGAGAACACATCAGTTCGGACAGCAAGTATCGTCACGAGGTGCTCTAACCGCATCTCTGAGGCCTGGCCTCTTATACACAGGTTTATGATCTTTATTGCAGGTAACACATTCTTGCAATGCTTTGAAGTATGAAAGGACATCCTAGGAATCTCCCCTTCAGGCCCGTTCCCACACACATTTACAGTTGAAGTCCCCACCCCGGTCACAACAGGTGATGATTATCGTGCAGCTGGACATTCCGCCGATTCACGGAATGTGTGGGGTTGATCGGATCTCATAGGGTGGGGGCTTTGATCAATTCGAGGGTCCTTTAATGGGGGAAGCTTCCTACTGTACTGGGGGGGGGGGCAATAAACAGTATCCGCAGAGCCAGGTGGCGGCCTGGGAACGAGGAAGACAAACGGGCACACAGGAAAAGGGGGTTTGTATCAAAGGGCCTGGGACCATGAAAGGAATGAAGGGAGGTGTCGCGCTGGGAACAGGATGGGATTCCGAGGCAGAGCTGCGCTGAAGAGGGGTTTATGACCCAGGGCATGTGAGAGCGGGGGTGGCCAGTGCGTGGGGGGGGGGGCTTGCGAGGGCGAAGAGCTGTGCTGGGGGTCAGTGGCGTGCAGAGGGTGGTTCTGATCGAGGCACCTAAAATGGCGGGTGCGCACGACAAAAAGTGTGGCATCAGGGGAAAAGGCAAGATGGCGCAGATAATGTTTACCAAACCGTACTAATTTTCCACAGTCCTCCCTTTAACATTCCCAAGACATCTTGCTGGCCTTTTTCCTATCCATGTCTACTGTGGCGGTCATAAGTAAGGAAGTAGGAACCCAGGTGAAGGAGCTGTAAACATTACATTTAAAATCTTTCATCCTAGGAGCCGGGCCTATCGTTAAGCTCGTTGCAGGAAAGTCATAGTAATGCAATATCGAACAAAAACGATTCTGTAGTGAGAGCGTTGGGTACATTTCATAGATGCTTATAGTCATTCGGAATATGAACTGATAGGTTATTACATATGTAAGTTCATTTCGTATTCGGTTGGAGCATAATCAATACAATGGTGGCTGGGAGAGAAATGAGACGTAGTAAAAACGATAATCAGGAGTGTCACTGTTCGAAGGGGAAGTCTTATTGTCGTGGACCATCATTAGTGAGTTCTCAGCATTCTTTGTCGTCTTCTGTTGGCACTGTTGAGCACCGGCGGTGGAGCTATGTGTCCAGCTCTATTCTAGGTCCTGCGTTACAGGGCATGACCTTTTCCTCGCTTTCCTGGTCAAAAAGGTCCTTTTTCGCCCTGTGTCCTAACTATTCTTTCATGGGTACCTTAGACAGGGCACCCAAGTTTCATTTTAGTTTGCAACAAAACCCTATTCTATCTGACCGCAGTTTTTTCTTTTTCGAGTCGATTGTCAAAGAGTTCAGGTGGAAGAAGGGGGTGTGTGAGTAGTCCTTAGGGTAGGTCGGAGGAAAAGGGGATGGAGCAGGGCCAGATCGGGAACAGACCAGGGGGATGGAAAACTTCAGGTAGGCGGGCCCATGACCGAGTTCAGAAGGCGGGGACTTTTCGGCACATGTTGATCATCGAGCAGGGGCATCAGGTCAGCCCTTTCCTTTTATTTTGTCGGAAACAGTGCCTCGTCCTGCGACTCCTTACTGTTGCGGTCTCGCCTTGGCCAATGTCGTAGATGTTCCACGATCTGCAGTCAGGCCGCGTGCTCCCACATCCGGTCTCTCTCTCCTCCGACAGTGGTACCCTTAAATGAGTTTGAAAAGACAGTCTTTAGAGAATTGGCAGAGGAAGGTAATCACATAAGTCTATTTCTCTCCCAACTCCAAGCAACTGGGAAACATCCGTTACATTGGGGTTTACAACCAACATATAAATAATTGATGATGGGTTTGCTGGATTTCCTATAACTTTCCTTCGTAACCATTTCTTTGGTGTTTGTTGGTATTACATTCATTGTCGTGGTACGAGATCTGATACCCATTCATTGCATTTGTTTATTACAGTCACGTCAGTTCTTCTGGCAGAGACCCACTTTCCTAGTACGAGCCTCACGAAGCTATACCGTTCTTCAGGGCTTTGTATTTTTACGAAAAAGTGCAACGTGCTATCACCATGGTCTGATAGGTATCTTTCTGAGGAATGAACATAGGCTAAACAATTTTCCATTATATCAATGCATCCTATCTTTCAGCTAAACATTTTACTTTCAACAGGGTTTACTGCAACAATTTCTTCATTTCGGTCTAATCTTAACTTCGCAAACATCATTCTAATTTCTACATAGTCTCTTACAACCTGACTACTTCATTAAAAACCGGGGGGCTTGCGATAACTATTCGACTCATCCTTGGGGTGACCGGGGTCTTATGGAAAACAACTAGGAACATAGTAAACTGGGGTGAGGGATATATTTTTTTTTTTTTTAAACTCTCGTCCGGGGCAGCTGATACGAAACTGGGGGCGTTCTGGGAAGACGAGGATGCTTCGATCACTTTTACTGTTTGGGTATTGAGACAATTCGGGACGGGGAAGGTCGCGTTACCTGAGGCATTTTTTTTTTTATTTTTTTTTTTTATCATAGAAGCCACTGACATGTAGTTCCCTTATTACGGGTCAGATTAGGGAACCTCAGTCGTCTAACCTGTCCTTTCCTTTTTAGCCAATTCTAGGTTTCATCAATATTTAGCAGAAAGGAGAGGTAGTAATATGGCATCAAGGTGATTTTATTTAAGACAAATTTGTGCAAATACTTGCGGTATTTGGAGCCAATTGGGTGGTGCACCAGGGGTGGTGGTTTGCCAATTAGGTGCCAGTCGTTAGGAAGAGTGAGAGTGTGGAGGGGAGAGAGAGAGAGAGAGAGAGAGAGAGAGAGAGAGAGGGAGAGAGAGAGAGAGAGGGATGAGCAACAATAGGCTAAATAGTACACGTGCGACATGGGGAGTGGCCGTGTATTAAGATAGGCTATTCAGCGCATTACACAACATTGAGACTTTACGGGTCTGTGTTAGAATTTCGAAAGCATGCAGTTTGGGACGGACGAGCATTAGGCCGGGTACAAAGGGACATGCATTGAGTAAAAGGCACCATTGTGTCGCACTTCTCGCACTCTCGGTCCTTTGACTAGTTAAGTCAATGCTTCAGTCGCATAAAAAACATTTTCTCATAGTTTCAGACATACGTGACATGTGCTCATTCACGCAACACGGATTAGGGGTGATCGTGTTTCATCATATCATACAACTTATTGGCTCTTTCGCTACAAGAGTAGTTTGTGGGTGTCCTTAGGTGCCACCTTGCAGCGTTAGTCCGCTTCATGTATCAGACATGGCGAGGCTTCAGATCTTCACCATACCTCAGTCGTGATTCCAATGTAACCTGTAGAGGGAGGAAAAGAGGGGAAGGGAGGGGGGACAACATTCGAGCATATCAAATGCATGGGCACGAAAGTCCTTTACTTACCACATACTCGTCTTATCTCCTCGGGATATAATCCCTGGGGTCTTGGTTTCTGGAGTCAGGGGGGGCGGGCAGTGTGGCAAGGATGGCGAGCGATAGGTTGTTCACGAGGGAGACGGTCCGAGTGTGGCATTATAGGCCGCGTGTAGGGAAACGTTAAAAATCGGAGGCGCTTAGTGCGAGGTATCTAGTTTGTAGATGTATCTAGCTATCGGGGTCCTTAAATCTTTTCCAACGCTGTGATGTCCTAAGGCATATCAGCTCTTCGGCCAACCCTGTTCCCTAGTACCTTTGAGTACCATACCTTTATAACATTCTATCACTTACACCGTTTCACTTTACCCGTCCTCAGAAGTCGAGGTCCTTCTCCATGCGTTAGTTCCTGAGCCAGTCGCATATTTGGAGGCAGAGTATCGTGCCTTAGATTCGATCCTCAATCCGGGGCTGAGCAACCATCTTCTAATAACCTTAAAAAGAGAACAAAGCAGATCGCACAGAAAAAACTCTCCCGCTGATCCCACATTTTACAAAAGCATGCAATACCTGTTCATAGTTTGGAAAACCTTTATTTGCACAATCGTTCAGCATGTAGATATGAGAGTGCAATCGTATTT
Source organism: Lissotriton helveticus (assembly GCF_964261635.1). Taxonomy (NCBI): domain Eukaryota; kingdom Metazoa; phylum Chordata; class Amphibia; order Caudata; family Salamandridae; genus Lissotriton; species Lissotriton helveticus. Next base: position 1,957,175,535 of record NC_136067.1, read on the forward strand.
GGCCGGACACGGCGATGGCTGAAGCGCGTACAGTAGGGGGGGGCTATTTTGCAGCATTAAAAAAACATTTTAAAAAGGTTTATTTAGTCATTTTGCAAGAAACTAAAAACGTCTATCAATAGTTGAGGGATCAAGGGGCATTCATTTCATAATTGGAAGCACAGTCAGACTAGTTGTAATTAAATTTCCTAGATGCATATCGTGGGCGTGTGTCATAAGCGAGGTTATGTATCAGTTACAATAATATCATAATAAATCGTACATCGAAACCAACATTTAACGGGATCCTTTTACATGTTCGCCAAGTGAACCCTCCCTCTATTTCATCAAGTGTACAAAGGATCATATACATATCTCAGAACATCAAGTCTTATTAGCAAAAAAACACCACGAGGTGTTCGTAAGTTCCTATTGACACCGGCACCATTTTGGGCGAGGCCGGGTTAGTCCGGAAGTAGCATCAGGGACAAAATGTTTCCCACAACCGGTGGTTGGACCAGAGTCCCTTTCGGCAGTTCAAAAAGACTTGTGCTAACAGAAGGGGTGGCTATGTCGTGGTTATTTCGTTAGTGATCAAGGCAGTTGTTCCTCACCGGAAGCCTGCAGGGGCCGAGGGCTCCGGGGACTTTTGTAGAATCTTCAAGGCTGTGGGGATGCTGTCGGAGGTGGGGGCTCGTGCCCCGGTGGGCAAGCGTCCGAGTTACGTTGCTGGTCAAAGTTACTCTAGCGGCTTAGACCCGCCTTCCAGGGGGCCCAGACGCCATTTTGAGACCCCGCAGCAGCCGCCCTTCGTCGTGTCTGCAAGAGTGGAAGAGACTTCTTGGGGCGAAAAAATGGAACACCGTGCCGTAGGAGCAGGACATTCGGCTCGGGCGCTAGGGTGCAGCTGTGGCGCCCCCACCTGGGGGGGGCGAGGGAGACTCGTTCGCGCCGCCTCCCTCTCCCAGTGCACCCCACGCCGCCCCTTTCCATGGGTATACATGATGGCCACCCCACATCCCGTGCTCCACAAGTACACTTGAGGGCCATCGTATGTCTTGTGCTGCGCAAGTATGGTTGCTGGCCATTCTATGTCCTGGGCTGCGGAAGTATGGTCGCCGCCATCCTATGTCCCGTGCTGCGGAAGTATGGTCGCCGCCCGGCTGGAGGATTTCGGCGCCGGGCCGGGGCTGGGAAACCTCCTACCTGGGGAGGTGGGAGAGGCTCGTTCGCGTCACCTCTCCTTCCCAGCCCACCCTGTACCAATTCTTCAGCGGAGGTATTTGTGATGGCCGGACCAGGAGATACGAGGGAGGGGGTCATCTGCATCCGCCCCCTCCCTACTCGTGGCCCGGGGGACGCCGCCCCAGGAAGAAGAGGATGGGAAGGCCATTTCAAGCCGGGCCCGTGGTGCCTCCTGGACATCCCACTGGCGATCTTTTCGATCGATGGCTGTCAGTAGGCCCCGCCCCACACGTGCTGTGTGTTTCACCTTCCGGATGGGCGTGACCGGTGACCTGCTGCATTTTGGGAACTTCCGGAGTGGGGGTAGGTATTTTGTTTGGACAGGCATGTCTGGGTAATGGGGGGGTTGTCTATGCAGGCCTGTAATTACTTTTTTTTTTTTCACAGAGTGGGGGGGGGCAACAGAGAGTGATCAGTCCCATTGCACTCGGAGTTTGAGTTCATTAATGGAATGTATACTAATCTGTCCGAGACTACTCTGTGTATTGTTTCTGTATGTTATCCGAAAGGGTGGCTTTTGTGTTCGGGAACAGTAGCGGTAGTACGGGGTTCGTTACCGGGTAACTTAGAGCTAGACTGGGTTTCCCGTCTTAGCGTTGTTCGATCTATGAGGACTCAAACATGTCGCTGAAATCGGTCTGGCGAAATCTGTGCCATCGGGCGTAATCAAACGCGGTGGTTCTATCCGGCCTGTCTGTGCCAGTCTGATTCATCTTTGTCTCACGCCTTTTCCCTTTCTGCCGGCCTGGTATTTCTGTCGGCCCTCTGCTCTTACCCATGTTCAGTAGAGTCGGGCATTGGGCTTTCCAGTGCCCGGAATATTTACAAAAAGCACATTGGTTTTGTCCTAAGTCTGGTCGTCCTGCGCGTAGTGTCGGGGGATTACTTTCGGGTCTTTGTGTCTTGGGGTTGTCCTGTCGGTATATCCCTTTACACCGTTCCCTTTCTGCGTTTACTCCTTGGAACCGTGTTGCCGCTATCCCTTCCTTTTGCCTACCAGATGCTTGGAAGGTTGTCTGTCGCGTTTCTTTACCTACTCTGACTTCGTCTCTTTTCTTTCGTTGCATTGCTTCTTTGCGCCACATACCGAGACTGTCGAGCATAATAGGCGTTGTCTTACTACTACAAAGGGTTATTTCTAACGTTTCTATTTTATCAAGATCGAAGGATCCTATCAGTGGCCACTGTTTCTCTTGATTTTCTTTGGTATACTTGTGCCACAGCTTACTATAGGCTATGGTAACTAATCCATACTTTGTGAACATGTCTTTATTAGGGGTGCCTTCCAGCGGAGCTAGATGGTCCACCTCTAATAAACGGTCCGGGTTGAACCAATTACCAATCAGCGAGGAGAAGATAGGCATGACGGATCACAATGGGACCAAAAGTCAGCACTACCTACCTTATCACTGCGTGCAAAGACTAGACAGAATATTTCTATTCTACGTTGTTTGCAGGCAGTGAATACCTCATGAACCAATATCGAACAGTCAATGTTCGGTCAATCAAACAATCAGTGGGGAGAATAAGTAGGCCCGCAAAGGTCTGTGTCCTCTACCCTTTCACTATCTGCAAAGAGGAACCTGTTCTTTCCTGTTTGCAGACAGAGAATCTCCAGAAAACAATCCGCGAACAGTAGTTCGGGGTCAAAACAATTAATCAGTGTGGGAGAGGGAAATCTCCCGAGAACAATCCACGAACCGTAGTTCGGGTTCAAACAATCAATCAGTGGGGGAGAAAGATAGGCACGACGGCTGCATTACCTATCCTTCACTGTTTGCAAAGAGAGAGAGCCTATTGTTTCTCCGTTTGCAGACAGCGAATCTCCAAACAAATCAACAAAGAGTAATACTAGTATTTTCCAAACAATCAAACAATCATTTCGCAATTCGTCGTGTCTACACGACCTTACCCGGACCGTATGGACAGTTTCTTGTCTTCCGAATCCAGCGCCCGATCGTCCTCTTTTCCTCGTATTCCTCGCGGCACTCCTGATGGTTCCCAGTCAGGACCGTAGATCACTCGAGAGAGGTCTGTTCGGAACCAGTGAAGTTCGGATGATCGGCTGCCAGACGAGGGTCTATTGGGCAGGAGCTCTCCCGATCGTTGCAGTCGTTCACTCTGTCGTCAGGACCTCTCCCACTGGATCCACGAGTCACTGATGGGCCCCACGTATGGGACGCCAATTGTAAAAAAAGGGGTTCAGGGACAACCAATAAACAAAGATCCTTAAGTATTGCCCGGCGGTGTCGCCTCTTTAACCCACAAAATATTAATCAATGAAGAGGCAGGCGCTGGGGACTGGAAGGCAGGAAACAAGGGTTTATTCTCTCCGGAGGAGAACACATCAGTTCGGACAGCAAGTATCGTCACGAGGTGCTCTAACCGCATCTCTGAGGCCTGGCCTCTTATACACAGGTTTATGATCTTTATTGCAGGTAACACATTCTTGCAATGCTTTGAAGTATGACAGGACATCCTCGGAATCTCCCCTTCAGGCCCGTTCCCACACACATTTACAGTGGAAGTCCCCACCCTGGTCACAACAGGTGATGATTATCGCGCAGCTGGACATTCCGCCGATTCACGGAATGTGTGGGGTTGATCGGATCTCATAGGGTGGGGGCTTTGATCAATTCGAGGGTCCTTTAATGGGGGAAGCTTCCTACTGTACGGGGGGGGCAATAAACAGTATCCGCAGAGCCAGGTGGCGGCCTGGGAACGAGGAAGACAAACGGGCACACAGGAAAAGGGGGTTTGTATCAAAGGGCCTGGGACCATGAAAGGAATGAAGGGAGGTGTCGCGCTGGGAACAGGATGGGATTCCGAGGCAGAGCTGCGCTGAAGAGGGGTTTATGACCCAGGGCATGTGAGAGCGGGGGTGGCCAGTGCGTGGGGGGGGGGGGCTTGCGAGGGCGAAGAGCTGTGCTGGGGGTCAGTGGCGTGCAGAGGGTGGTTCTGATCGAGGCACCTAAAATGGCGGGTGCGCACGACAAAAAGTGTGGCATCAGGAGAAAAGGCAAGATGGCGCAGATAATGTTTACCAAACCGTACTAATTTTCCACACAACAGGGTGTCAAAGTGACACCCTGCCACCCTTGACTCTTTCCCTATTTTACCAAATCGGTATTTACCGATTCGGTAATTGACATACATTCCTATGGGCCTCCATGCCCATAGGAATGAATGGCAATTACCGAATCGGTAAATACCGATTCGGTAAATACTGAACCTAACGATTCGGTATTTTTTACCGACTTTTTATCTACATTGCATTTACCGATTCAAAAATACTGAATCGGTAAAATTCTGTATTTTCGAATCGGTAAATTACAATTACCTACATCTAGCCCTTAGTTTCCAGGGACTTCAGGAATGGCAAAAGTGACTTTTGAAAAGTAAATTTTCAGTAAAATCTAGAACAAAAGACAACTTCACAATTTAATTGGATTTGTATTAACTATTAAAAATAGTTACATAATTATTTTTCTAGCTAGTCCCATTAAAAAAAAAGAAATATTATTTATCACAGCATCCCAATGATTTCCTGTGGAGCAGTGTGGTATTGTTATCCATGTAAGTGTACTTATGGTATCTTCCAATGTATTACCTTGTTATGTTTGTTCTATATAGAATGTTGGGGTTGTTAAGGCTTGAAGGCCGACATTTGCTGAGGGACCTGCAGCTGTGGATGGAGTTTCTCCTTAAAAAATAAAGAACTTGTAAAACTAGATTCCTCTCCTGGATTTGACGGAAGGCTCCATTAAATTTTCACAATAGTGACGATTAGTTGAACCTTCTTGCGTCTACAAGTTTGAACATTTAGAATAAACTTCAACACTTCCTTTTGGGTTATCACTTTTACCAACCCAGACTCTTCTTTGAATATTTTCAATTTAGTGTTACTTCAAGTAGCACATTGTCCACATCTGAAACGCCTCTGGATTCTCTACATAATCAATCTTTCTGTAATGAACGTTACGCTGGAATAAAAAATATATATATTTTTAATTGCAGACAATGTCTTTTCAATCCTAAAAGTATCATTATTCGAAATGTGCCAATTGTCTCATATTGTTTTCCTGGTGGCATTACTAGATACACGCCACAGTTTTAATGTACACAAACTTTGCTTCATTACCCCTCCTTTTTAGTTTCACTATGAAGTACCAGGCTGACTTCAGAGTCTTCCTCAACAATTGTCATTAGTGAACTCTTTCTAGCAAATTTTGGCTCACTATCTCTGCATCCGAAAATAGCGTTCTCTCTTGGTACATATGCAATGTAGCCTCAGAAACTGTCCAGAGGGCAGATTGTCTCTGTAGTGACATGGATGATGACTATTATATGTATAGCACAGGTGTTTTGATGAGTGGATCTTTGGTACACACATACGTTTAGTTTTGCTTATCCACAAATCCAGGAACAAATCTCCTGGATGATTATGTAAATCAAGCTTCTGTTTCTTCAGCCACGAGAAGAAAAGTCTAAGATCATCAAAAGTGCTCTTCCAGAGGCAAAATATGTAATTGATAGCTTTGTAACAACACAATATTGCCATCAAACAGGTTAGTATCTGGATATAGGACTCTCTCTTTAAAATTCACCATACAAAATATTTGCTAGATTTGAAGCAAAAGTTGCTCCCATTGTAGGTCCTTTCCGTTGTAAACAATAGTCATCCTTAAACAAAAAGATGTTTTTTCAATAGTGATATTTCAAGAATCAAGGTTTAATTCCATTTATATCACAATGATCACAAGTAAAAGGGGGTGGTTACAGGTGATAATCAATTAAGATGGAATAAGAAGATCAGTTGCTCACTGGAATATTATTCTGTAACACTTCTTTAACTCAATACGTTCTACTGATATTTGGCTCACATTAATCAATTACTTACACCGTATTATGGAAGCATCCAATATATATTGTATCCACTCAAGATGGCAGTCATACTAAAACAGGGAAGATTGGATTATCCTTATCCAACATGGTGAATGGAGGGTCACAATATTTCCCATAACGTGAATGATATTTTGAACTTGGAAGCCATTTTCAATTGCATATGAAATGACAGTATGGAAAATAAACGCATCGCATTTGTTTTTTTTCTTCAATTCATGGCTGATACTTCCTGAACTGAAGCCTTCTTTTCAGTAGCGGCTGCTACGGGGCAGTAGTGGTGGGCCGGGGGTGGGGTTAAAAGAAAGAAAAAAAGACAATTTTCCTTACCTTCTTGGCGCTGCCTATCTTTCATTCTTCTGTTCATGACACAAGAAACAGTAAGCTCCCAGTCTCCCAGACTTCCTTAGCCAATCCCAATACTGCTGTCACCAGCATGACAGCAGCATTGGAATTGGTCTGAGTGCCGTTGGTTGGCGCTCAGTAAGGGACTGGGAGGCTGTGCATGTTCTCCACCCAGACTGTGCAATACAGCTGGGTGGAGAACATGCTAAGTGTGCATGACTGTTTGGCTGGCCCAACATGGCCGGCCAAACCGTCATGCAAACTTAAAAAGTGCCTCCACTCCTCCCCCTGCTCTGTGGGCAGCCTAACCCCGCCCCGTCCCGCACCTACAGAGCCACTCGGGGAAAATAACATGTTAATAACATGGTGTTATTATCATTGTATATTTCCTGTGTAGCAATGCGTGAAGGAGCTGCCGCTGCTTCTTTTGTGGAGCTTGTGTCTTTTTGCATTCAAAGTCCTGTGTATTTACTGAAGCAGTATATTCAGGTTGGTATTTACCAATGTCTCACTCAAGGAATGAGACTTACATGATAGTTTGCCTGCTCTTCATCACAAACTCACAGGTGGCAGCAAACCCTGGATTATATATCAGCATATTGTAAAGTAACAGTTCCCTATAAACTTTTTCTGTAGATGCATTTTACAAAACTTCAACACCTTAAGTGCTGACATTTTTTTAAACGCAGGAATGTATTTACAAAAATACGGTGCACCCCTGCATTTCCCCTAGCGCTGGCACTAAAAAAGCTGCCTAGCGCCAGCGCAGGCACCCTTGCGTCATGTTGCAAGGGTGTTTGCACTGCAAGGGGAATTATTTATGTGCAGGAAGGGATAGGTTTACAGGCGATTCGCTGTAGCACACATAGAAATATCAAAATACACGGAGAAATAAAACTTTTCTCCTCGTATCGCCTGTTTAAGACCAGGTATATCGTAGATTTATTTTTGCGCTGCCCCATAGCTTGTAAATATGGGGCAGCGTCAAAAAGCATTAGGTGTTGCGGTGGAATGCCCACAGCAACACCCATTGCACGCCCAACTGCCGAAGCAGACTGCTGCGGTAAGGGTCATATTTAAAAATGGTGTTAAGTCACGTAAAGTGGCTTAACGCCACATTGTAAATCTTTGTTTGAGAGTAACGTCACTAGAGCGTCAGAAACAGTGACCCTCGAGCGGCGCTAGTGCTTGTAAATATGCCCATAGTATTCCTGACTCCTGACATTCCTGGTGACTCATGACACTAAACTAGCACATTCTGTAATGAAGTCTGTAGGTACTCAATTGGGTGTTTATCAAGTTTTGTCCACTTTTTGGATTACTTCCATTTGGGGGATTACGTATAAAGGGGTTCAGTAGCAAAGGTGAGCAATAATTCTGTAGTTGGATCAAAATCTCAACAATACTGATGAGGGCCATGCTACCCCTGGAATAAGGTATTGTCATGGATACAAGGAGATTGAAGAACACATCTTCATATTGGGACCGTTTCTGATACAGACTGATAACCACAATAATGGGTTGGTGGGTTGCTGCAATTCTATTATACTTATAGGCACAAATTCTATACTAGCGATCAGCAGCAAAATGAAAATATTGCATTTCTTTGCTCACTTGCCACCACATATGGATTTGCGATTTTTAAAGAACAACTAATTCGGGCTCAACTAGTTGTGAGATGTTTCAACAAGAGAGCACAGGAAAAGTTTCTTGCCAAAAATAATCCATCCTTAATGGAAGCCTTAGAATTACCATGAACTTCTGCAAAAGAACTAAGGGCCATATGTGTCATACAAATTTGCATTCGCAAAGGCCGAAATTCGGAGAATTCCGGCCTTTGCGAATGCGAATTTGCTAAGTGGTATGTGTTAAGAAAAATCTGGTGCAAAATAAGGAATTTGCGATTCCTTATTTTGCAATTGCATTTAAGGAATCGCAAATTTTGCGATTCCTTAAATGCAATGTATGAAGGAATTTTTTTTAGCAAAATGCCCTTAAGGAATCGCAAATTACTACCAACTTCAAATTGGTGGTAATTTGCAAATTTCTTGAAAAATGCCAATTTTGGCATTTTTCAAAGTGCCATGTGACGCACATACATGCCCTTAGGGCCTGTATGTGCACCACTTGTGCACCCATGCATATTTCAGGGGCGCAACAGGGTGTCCTTTGGACACCCCTGCACCCTTGAAATTATTCTCAATTTGCGATTAGCAAATCGCAAATTGAGAATACATTCCCATTCCTTCCTATGGGTCTCCTGGCCCATAGAAATGAATGGGAAAGTATTCCTTAATTGCGAATTCGCAACAATTAAGGAATATCAAGAAATCGCTAAAAAAATTGCGATTTTCTTGATACATACCAATTTGCGATTCTGAAATAGTGATTTCCTAAAAACCGCTATTACAGAATCGCAAATTGGTACCTTGATACATATGGCCCTAAGGTCCATAGGAGAATTGAATGCTTTGTTTGCCTGTAAAGTCGATGCCCTCAAACCACACAAAACTAACATGATCAAGGCCCAGTGATAGGTCTTTGATAATGGTGTTGGGTCTCCACACTCCATATTTTCTGCCTCAATTTTTGATTGTTTGAGATTCTTCGTACGAGCAGCACAAATGCAGACATACCATAATGCAGAGCATGAGTCAGGCAACACTCATAAGCAAGGATAAGTAAGGCACATTTGAGGAAAGGATGCACATGTGCCCATTAGCACCATTGACTGGGCTCATAGTCTCACTGCTATGAGGCCCTGACCTTTCTTCCCGAAGGGTCTCTCCTGGGAGAAGTGGTAGGTAAAGTCAGTCCAGCGCGCTTCAAGCACCAACAATGAGGTGCCCCAGACTGCACATCATTCAGGGTTTTTGTATCCCACTCTTTTCCATCTCCTTGCAGGGTGGCGTAGTATCAGGAAAATTAATTGAGCACCCACAGCATCACCCATGGAACGCCCCTTCAAGGCAAAGTGCTGCGTGTGAAGGGGCCATATTTACAAGGACAGGAAAAGTCACGCAGTGTGGCTTTTCCTGTCCTTGTAAATATGGAGGAGCCCCCTGCGCCACCAGTACGTCACGAAAAGTGACGTACTGGTGGCGCAGGGGGCTTGTAAATCTGCCCCATAGTGTTTTGCATCAAAAAGCATGGGTGGTTGCATGGGAACGCCCATTTAACATCGCTTTAACGCAAAGTAACGCAAAGCGGCGTTTCACACTGCTTTGCGTTACTTTTTCATACAAGCCAAAGCGAATACCAATTTGCGTTGGTTTGTTAATCCCCAAAAAAGTTTAGAGTCAAAAAAGTAACACTAAACCAACGCTAAACCTTTGTGAATCTTGGCCCATGTGCTTCTAACGTTGGTCTTCTACCATGACCCGATTATTGTGCATTGAGCGGGTGATGTACGAACTGCCCAGAGCAGTAGAATAAACACTCCACTCAAGGTGTGCGTGCCTCCATCTTGACACCACGCAAGGTCACGGTGGGTGTGTTGCAGACGAAGGGGCTTATTTACAAACTGCTTGCCCCGCCGCTGCGTCACTTTTCCCCATATTAAAAGTGACTCACCGGCAGCGAAAGGGGCTTGTAAATATGCCCCGAACAGTAGTATATACAGGTGCCTATGGCACACGGGGACCTGTGGTTATTTCTTTTCTCCCAGCCCTAATGAATAAAGCTGTTCGCTGAAGATTTCACGCGCCCTCAACTATAAATATGGCGGATTAGGCAGAACTCCAGCGCTTAAAGTCGTTTTTCTCCGGCAGTGCCTTTTAATCTTCCTTTCAACACGCATGAGAAGTTTTCAATTTTGTGGCTAATAGGATTTTGTTTGGCGCACAAGGCGAAAATCCTTTCCACAGTTACGTTGTTATGGTAGTTTCATTTTAGTTACAAAACGATTTGTGAAAGCGTGACAACATTTTTATTTTGACACATGTACACCTGAATTGTTCAGAATAGAATGAAAAGATGTGACATTAGCAGATTCTGAAGTTAACTCAACATAGCTCAGTTTCAAACGAGAAGTGCGGACTATGAGCCATGAACTAAGAATTTTCGGGCATTATCCAAGACAGCCCCTCGAGCAGTGCTTAATTTGTAAAATATTAGGTGCCAGGGCTCTGACCAGGAGGCCACTGCAGTTTGCACCACACACCGCCCTTGTCATCGCTGTCAAAACAACTACTAACCATCCCTCGCGCATGTATATGCTACAGTTCAGATTATTACAGGTCCCCAAAGCTAAAGAAATGCCAGGGGAGGCAGGTATTAGCAGTATTTTAATGTATCCTAAACAACGGTTGTTCTGCTCATCTCTAAATTAGATGAGCAGCGCCACCATGTGGTAGACTGTCAACACCATACTTAGAGCAGTTTGGTGCGGGTGCCAAGCACCAAAACAAATTAAGTGCCGGTGCTGAGCACCGGAAAGCACCGGCTCAAATTTAGCACTGCCCTCGAGTCCTGTACTGTACACCCTCTGTACAGCTTGATGTACGCACCTTCACCACCAATTACTAACACTTTGTGCTGGGTTTGCGTTACAAACATTGTGCAAAGATTGTGCTGTGTTGTGTTGGGATTTACTTTGGCGCTAGGGATTTCTACTGTGGAAGAGTGTGGAGGAGGGATTATCCCAGAAGGGGGCGAGGATGGGACGTGGGCCCTTTGGAGTCATTGTTAGCCATAGAGGGTGTTGTTATCTTCTTGTTGTTGTAAATCAACAAAACAGATTTAACCCCTTCCGCGCTCATGACGAGCTCAGCTCGTCATGAGTTACGCTGCTCGTACGCTCATGACGAGCTGAGCTTGTCATGTAACGCGGCTTTTAAAAAAACGCAGCGCGCAGCGGGAAAACTGCTAGCGCGCATGCGGTTAAATGATAAAGTAATGCAAAGTATCGCTTTGTGCAGCTAAGCGCTACGTAGTGTCAAGAGGCGTTTCAAGATGGGTAAACGGGTCCCGTTCGACCACCCATGGCTTTTGATGCAAAGCCCTCTCGACTAAGATTGACAGACAGGGATTTGCATCAACAAACGTGCCCACTAAAAATTTGAAAAATGGAGAAAACTTTTCTTTTCTGTAAACCTTTCCAACTTTGCATGTGTGCTGGACTGTACAGCACACACACAACCGTGCCCGTGGAAAACTATTAAACTACATCTAAGCATAGTCTTTTGTACTGAAAGGGTATTTGGTGCTATAAAACCATTCCAACAGACAATCATAAGGTGACTCTCATAGTCTTTCCTGAGGCTGCTGCTTCAGTCTTCTCAAGGTCCTCAGTATGACAGACAGGTGTGGTGCAGCGGCCAGAGAGGTGGACTCTGGAGCACAGGGCTCACGGTTCGATCCCTGGCGGCAGCTCAGCTCAGCATCATGTGACTCTGAACAAAAACTCTCTTAATCTCCCCGACGGCCACCAGTGCCTTGAAACCTTAAGGGGGGATGTGTATGCGCTTTACAAATAGGAATTATGAATTATTATGATGTGATCAAGGGTGCTCGTCATCCAACATTGCTGAGCAGGCACAAGACGCAAAAGCACCTCGTTCAGGCAGGCGTTCTGCACCCTCAGAGGGAGTTTTCGAATCCACTCCTGCTCCAGCAAACATGGTCTAAGAGCATTCACAAACAATCTAGGGGCGATAAAATTATCGCTGTTTTAGCGGCAGAAAACTGCTGCTGAAACGGCGATAATGGGCTTGATAATATGCTCTATGGAATTCCAACCGAAGCCCATGTTAAATGTGAAGACATCTAACATGGGCTTCAATTGGAATTCCATAGAGCATATTATCAAGGCCATTATCACTGCTTTATCAGCAGTTTTCTGCCGCTAAAAGGGCAATCATTTTATCGCCTGTCTTGATAATATGCCCCCTAGAGTTCAATAAGGTTCATCTAACTGATGTTTACCATTTGTATGCATGCTCACTTTCGGCTCGGCTTGGTAGCATTGAATTGTGTGGCTTATCTCATGCTAATGCCCCTTAGAATGGTCACCCACAGAATATGTTCTAATAAGTGATAAATGCCTGCTGCCATCCAGAACGTGAGTTAATGCTGAAATGCAGACATGCAGCTGGGAGTATACTGCGATCAAAAGATTATCCTGAGCGACACATTTGGCGATGAATAAACAGCTCGTGAAATATTTCCAGCTCGGTTCACAACAGGTAGAATTGTTCCTTGTCCTAAAATGATTAATACCCTCATTTTAAGTGGATTGTAAAATTAAAAATGTTTAAAGAATGTGAATTACAACAGCAATCTAGATGCTTCTCATTACAACATCTTAAATTAAATCAGTGTAGAAATTGTAAGGGGTGGGAAAGTTAGTTTGGGCTGTTTCTTTCTATCTGCAGAGGCATGCGTTATCTAAGTTGGCCCTCCAAGTGCAGCGGCATGTATCATCTGGCTTCGTCCTCCAAGTGCAGCGGCATGCATCATCTGGCTTGGTCCTCCATGTGCAGCTCCATGCATCATCTGGCTTGGTCCTCCATGTGCAGCGCCATGTTTCATCTGGCTTGGTCCTCCATGTGCAGCGCCATGCATCACCTGGCTTGGTCCTCCATGTGCAGCGCCATGTATCATCTGACTTTGTTCTCCATGTGCAGCGCCATGCATCGTCTGGCTTGGTCCTCCATGTGCAGCGCCATGTTTCATCTGGCTTGGTCCTCCATGTGCAGCGCCATGCATCATCTGGCTTGGTCCTCCATGTGCAGCTCCATGCATCATCTGGCTTGGTCCTCCATGTGCAGCTCCATGCATCATCTGGCTTGGTCCTCCATGTGCAGCGCCATGCTTCATCTGACTTGGTCCTCCAAGTGCAGCGCCATGCATCATCTGGCTTGGTCCTCCATGTGCAGCGCCATGCATCACCTGGCATGGTCCTTCATGTGCAGCGCCATGCGTCATCTGGCTTGGTCCTCCATGTGCAGCGCCATGCATCATCTGGCTTGGTCCTCCATGTGCAGCGCCATGCATCATCTGGCTTGGTCCTCCATGTGCAGCGCCATGCATCATCTGGCTTGGTCCTCCATGTGCAGTGCCATGTTTCATCTGGCTTGGTCCTCCATGTGCAGCGCCATGCTTCATCTGACATGGTCCTTCATGTGCAGCGCCATGCGTCATCTGGCTTGGTCCTCCATGTGCAGCGCCATGTTTCATCTGGCTTGGTCCTCCATGTGCAGCGCCATGCGTCATCTGGCTTGGTCCTCCATGTGCAGCGCCATGCGTCATCTGGCTTGGTCATCCATGTGCAGCTCCATGCATCATCTGGCTTGGTCCTCCATGTGCAGCTCCATTCATCATCTGTCTTGGTCCTCCATGTGCAGCGCCATGCGTCACCTGGCTTGGTCCTCCATGTGCAGCGCCATGCATCATCTGGCTTGGTCCTCCAAGTGCAGCGCCATGCTTCATCTGGCTTGGTCCTCCAAGTGCAGCGCCATGCTTCATCTGGCTTGGTCCTCCATGTGCAGCGCCATGCTTCATCTGGCTTGGTCCTCCATGTGCAGCGCCATGCATCATCTGGCTTGGTCCTCCATGTGCAGCGCCATGTTTCATCTGGCTTGGTCCTCCATGTGCAGCGCCATGTTTCATCTGGCTTGGTCCTCCATGTGCAGCGCCATGTTTCATCTGGCTTGGTCCTCCAAGTGCAACGCCATGCATCACCTGGCATGGTCCTTCATGTGCAGCGCCATGCGTCATCTGGCTTGGTCCTCCATGTGCAGCGCCATGCATCATCCAGCTTTGTCTTACATGTGAAGCAGCATGCAGCATCTGGCTAGGTTCTCCAAGTGTTGGCTACCCTGTTGGCTTAGTTTTAGGTGTCAAAACGGCTTTGCCAAAGGACACACTTGTTTGATTGTTTGGAACATAATATGCTGAATATATTACTCTTATCCTTAATCTTACTTCGCACACAACGTATACAGACGAGACCACCCAGGATGGCGTGCCACTTACTTAAGACCCAGCGAAGGTGGGGGGAATAGCAAGTCCACAGGATACTGCCATGCTGCTACACGACCAAGAGCCACATGCCACCCTCACAGCTCGCATACGTAGCGGTTCACTGTCAACTGCCTATCGCAACACGTATGTTCTATGCACACACAAACCAGGACGCCGGGAACATGAGACCCACTCTTTTTTTTTTCTCAAGCACCTATTACATTGCTCCTTCCCGTAACGAACCCACTGGCCAGTAAAGATGAGACATACCCTCAATTATACAGCACCGTTTGGGAACGCTGAGTTAATCTCATTTCTTTCTACTCTACTCGCCTTATACATTGTAATATATGACCAATGTTCCAAGATGTACCAACATTGTTTATGACTGATATAGTGATTTACGGAAATGGTTTGTTACATCTATTGCTTGACGCACTGGAATGTGTTGTGTTTCTACATTGTAAAACCAATAAAATATATTCTAACCAAAAAAAAAAATTAATGAACCAATTAACTTCGCCATTGCTCCAAAACAAAGGGTCACATGGTAAATGCCCAGGGGCTCAGGGGAAATCGCTTCTTTAGTTCTAATCACGTAGGATCGTAATTAAAGGATTAAGAAATCAAATGTCACACATGAAGTGTTTCTCTTGGATCATCTCCCGCACATTAGAAAATTGTTTGCAGCCATCTTTGAACATTATCTAGGAGCAAAGTTGGAAAATAATGTCATTGCTCGGAGCTGGGAGTTAGCTTCCAGGTGCAGATAGAGAACGAATATGGATTCCCGACCGCTGGCTGCTGGGACACTTCTACAGCACATACATTAAAAAAAAAAAAAGGTTGACACAACTAGACCGGTTAATTCATTAAAGTGTGAACCTCAGAGAGCACTTTTATATTCGTAGTTCAAACTATTGCATAGCCAGCCAGGCACTCTGCGCCTCGTGGATACAAACAACAATTGTGGTTTAGTGAAATATCTCGTTCAACACAAATTTATCTTCAACTTTGAAATACAGCAAAAAATAAATACAAGAAATATGTACCCAATAGAAGAAGATGAACAAAAGGCATATCCAACAGATACAATAAAAAAAAAAAATCACCTTTAAAGAAAAACAAATTCATTAAAATTACTTGTTACTAGGTTATTACACCCTTATAATGGCAGTAGGATCCTGAAGAGGGCAAAACGTTTCCATAAAACATGCATTGCACAAACACAACAAGTACTGCAATGACAAAATGGTGTATTATTTTAAATAAATATTTCTTGGACGTATGTTTATTGAAAATAATTATTAAACTATCAAATTCATTGAAAGAGGAAATTATAGACATTGAAATACAACTCTCAAAACAGAAGATGGGCAAACATATCCTGGAGAAATCAATTTAAGGACTCGAATCCTATAGAAAGGAAATAAACAATAGAAAAATAGGAAACTTTAAACAGAACACCATTGATTACAAAGTCAGCAAAGATTATTCCTGGGCAGAAGTAAATGTTACTAAAAACGTAAAACATCCCAGAACAGCAAGAGCGACCACTGAAGAATATAATGCTTCTGATGACGAACCTATGCCATCACAATCTATTAAACATGACAGAAGGCAGCTTGAAAAACAAGACACAGATCTAACCCCAAGCTTCAACATGTAAATGGTTTGCAGTTAAAATAAAGGTTGACTGAAAAACAGTTGTGAAAAAATGTTGCATATTGAAAAAATCGAATGGAAAAAAATGTGACTACCAAAATAAACAAGAATGGAAAAAAATGCGATTACCAAAAAAAAAGGAAAAAAATGCGACTACCAAAAAAAAAAATGGAAAAAATGTGACTACCAAAAAAAAAAAAAATGGTGGGCCTTATAGTACACTCGTATGTGTTTCAGGAGCAGCAGCAAGGGGCATACTGCTAACGTAGAGAGCATCATTTACAGTGGGAAGTGAGTGAAGCCAATGAAAGGGTTCTTATAATTCAGGGTAGGGTAGCAGTAAGAGATAGTAAGGCGTTGGTAGGGTTCAGGAATTGGTAGCATTAAGAAGTAGTTAGGGGCTATTAGGGTTCAGGGAAAGGGGTGGCAAGGGTCTTTTAGGGTTTAGGGAAAGGTGACATTAAGGAGTACTTCAGGGTTTTAAGCTTTCAGCGAGGGGAAGTGTTAAGCCGTACTAAAGTGTTATTAGGGTACAGTGAAATATATTAAAGTATGCATGTAATAAAAGCAACTTTTATTTTTGTAGAATTGCATTGGTAATAAAGAAGGACACAACATTACCTCGATAATTTCAACTCAACTACAATGTAGCTGACATTTTAAAAGTAAACTTTATTACACATAACCATCTAAACGCTCTCACTTTATCAGATGAAAATAATGAATTAAACAAACGCATCACCAGAAGCCAAACCTGACATTCGTAAACATCTAAAAAGCCTTATTAAACGAGAAATTCGGTCAATAGAAATTCAGATAATATGTCCATTGGTGGTGGAGCCATAGAACATAGAGGGACGTTCCATCTTCTCCATCATCTATCCTGGCCAGGAGGCAAACCAGTAGTCACTGGCTTTATGCCAGTAGAGGACAGCTCGGTGAAATATGCTAGGGAAGATGTTGGCAGTTCGAGTTGAGAGTGTGGGTAAGGAACTGACAAAACAAGGTACAGCATGAAGTTGGCTTTCTCTTTATTGCAGGTCCACCCAGAAGATTTGACATTGTTAGAACTACAGTTTTATGTTTTTTATATATATAAAGTGTTGCCTATGGGTTGCTGAAGGATGTATGTCGTTACAACGCATGCTATTACAACGCATGCCTTTACGACGCAAGTTTTACAACGCAATTCGTTACAACGACTTGCGTTGGGGGGTGCTGGATAGTGAATAGTTTAATTTTCTATTCCAACTCCAGTCCCCGTGGATGGTAGGGAAGGTCTTGGATAGTAAATTAAAACTATTCCCTATCCTAGAGCGCCCCCCAGCGCAAGTCGTTGTAATGACTTGCGTTGTAATGGTTGCGTCGTAATGGTAGTGCGTTGTAACAGTTGCGTTGTAAAGGATGTTTCCCGATGCTGAACAGCCCATAGATTGTATGAAAACTGTTGTTCTTTCCTAGAGTGGCTGTTTACAAAAGTGACAGGCTCAGCAATTGCTATGCCCTATGTGGATGCAACAAGGGATAGGTACATGTATGGAAACCTTTGGAGAATTTTCAACTGTAAATGGATGAACAGGTGGAGCTGCCTGAAAAAACTTGAAGGACCCGGAACACAGTTTACTTTTTTGGGTATGGAACGGGATTAAGAGAGGGTGGGTGTGGGTTATCTAGGGCTGCAATGGGCAATCTTAATTAACCTGATTTGTGGAATTATAGACAGTGAAGAAACTGAAACTGCAGAAAGTGCCGGCTTTGCTGGTGCATTTAAATATCACTTGTCGAGTGACGAGGGGAGGTTGGATTTTCTGCCAGTGAGCAGGGTTTGCTTTGCCTGGGGCTGTTTTTTTCACTACTGAATAAGAATGAGAGTAGATGTGAAAGAGGAATGGTGGGTTGAGTAGCCTTTTTGAAGAGATTTAATGGAGTGACAATGTTGGTTGATGCAAAGGTATCCAGATGTAGCACATGCGGGTGGTGTTGGTTTATTCTGGCAGGGTGTGTGAAGGGAAAGCTGGAACAGTGAATGTAAGAAGACAGAATAATAGCTTTATTCTTGGTCATGACATTGGTATTGTATGCCAATACACAAGTAAATTCTAATGTGGACGATACGGTAGGTTCTTTTGTTTTATAGGGCTTTTGTGCTGACTTTTCTAACTCACATCATATATTGCAAGATGAGGCATTTACCTGATGTTGACATTGATGTACTGGATGCTTTGTCTAGTTTGCAATTGCAGGCATCCATAGTCTGGGACCAGGAGGAGACTCATTAAATGTAGCAAAGTTACAGGATCTCCTGAACTAGGAGGCTGAGGGCTTAGCAGTATAAGACGCCTGGCGGTGCGGGACCCCCGTGCTCTCCTGGCACAGCAGACACTGGTTGTCAGACCGGGGAGGCTGGGCGTGCCCCCCCCCCATGATCTTGCGTGTGGTTAGGGGGTGCACGCGAGGGCATGCTGGCAGCCGGGGAGCCTGTACCCAAGGACAGGAAGGATTAAGAGCCCATATCACCACCAGCTTATCTACAACATAAGCAAGCCACAGCAAGAAGCAGAACAGACCTCAACTTGCCACTAACAGCAGCTGTGCACACTTATGGCCGGATCATCGACAACTGCAACACTCTGCTGGCAAACTCAACATGCTGTGTGAGCAGTATATTCACAAGGTATTTATTTCCCCTTCACTCCACTCGATGGCCCTCATTCTTAAACGACGTCCTTTTTAAACCACATCCATTGTTCAAAATGGCTGGGGCCATAAAACTGTAGCTATAAATCCCCCCTGGTACTGCTGCTACCCACGAGGCTCCTTAACTTAACTTCTCCACACAAGCCCTCCAGGAATAGAGATAAGACTCTCGCTCAGCAAGTTGGGGGCGGGGATTGCTCAAACAGAAAAGGGAATGCATCTCCCCTGTTCCCTAAGTAATAACAACAGACAGAGGACTAATGTCTCCATCTCCCCTCTCTGATCGGCCATATTAGAATTGGCTCCTCGGCGACCATCTTGGACTAGTCATTCTTTTTTGCACCATATGTACTAAGAACTGGACTCCTTAGGCTATCTCTAATCGTATTTGGCACTTTTTCCGTAACTGGTACACATGTCACCTTTCCTTCACCTGTGATGCAACGATCGCTACCTCATATCTAGCTAGGAGCTGGGCTTGCTCAAACGGAACCTGGAACCTCTCTTCCTTGCTCTCAAGCAATAACAACAAAAAAGGACTAGCGTCTCCAGACCCCCTATCTGGCGGCCATTTTAGACTGACCTCTCTCTCTACTCAGCAGCCATCATGGACTAGTCATTGCCTTTTACTGCAGTTTCTATTTTTATTTTATTTTATTTTATTATTACTGGCTTCCTACATTGTATGCATTGCTATCACATTGCTATCGTATATTCTAGTGTTATATTTGTTATTGCTGCAATTTGTATGCACATTTATGGGATTCAGTAACTCATTAGTAGATTAGCCCTATTTTAGCTTGTATTTTATATGCACATTTATGGAATTGTATGCACATTTATGGGATTCAGTAACTCATTAGTAGTCTAGCCCTATTTTAGCCTGTATTTTATATGCGGCAAGCTGCACATATCTCACCTCTATCCCCATCATTCACTGTCTGCTACCGCATTTATTTATTTCTTTGTTGGTTTTTCGATGTAAGCTACGTCACGATATTGCACTGATTATTACTACCTCATTCAATTCGCTCTGTCATGTAAGCTGCACCCAGCCACTTTCTACGCCTAGACTACACTGCTGTCACCTCGTACATTCTAATATGTAACTTGGCTTCCACCTAATCGGTCCTACCTCTCATAGTTGGTTACACGGTGTAAGCTGACTGCTACCTCGTATATAGGATACATTTGGTAAGATGCACCTACGCACTGTTTGTTCGGGGATCACACTGACTTCTACCTCTTATATCTTTGACCACTCACTAGTGTCTTCCCTGGCCCTGTAACTAGCGGCTGACAGTTTGTACTATCGTCCTATTTCCTACACCTAACACCACAGCCTCTCTAAAATGGAGCTCAACGGCAAGCACACTTTTAGAATTAACTACCCCTCCACTCCTCTCTCCAAAAATGCCACTAAACGTTTTAAACACAACTTCTTGAGGTCGCACCCTGAAACACCCTTTGCCGACACTTACTTCTCACCGGGCAATGGAGCCCTGAATACTGATATCATCTTCCACACCTCACGCAGAGCCCAATGGAGAAAAACTTTCCTATCCCTACTCACAGTCTCCACCACCAGGAAAACAACTCATGGCCTAATTCTCACCATCACACCTTCCCACCTCTTCCCTGGCAGGTCTACCATTACTATCTACAATAACGGGATTGTCCTAATCCAATCCACGGACAAGAACCTGGAATTACTAGACAACCTGTTCCCCAAGTTCAAAGAGCACCTCTCCAAGCTGCGGACCCCCACCCAGAACTCCGCCAGCACTATCACCCCTGACGTCGCAGCCACCACCTACTACACTTCTACCCCCAGCACCCCAGTAAATGGCCGACCTGCTGTTAACGCCCCCCACTCCCCAAGGACAGTCACAAATATCTCCACCGCACATACTAGCAGCTCCTCTAACATGACCCTTCTTATCCCCACCCATACCCCCTCCATCCCTCTCCCCCCGGAGAGAACATCCCCCACCCACAACACACCACCATCTGAACAAGCCACCGCCCAAAGTTTATCCACCCCCCTTCCCTCCCCCCCACGACAGACACCTCTCCCTCCCCATCTCCCTCTCCACTCCCACCCACGAGTCTCTCACACCTGACACAACAACTCCCACCCACAACACGCCTACATCTGCACACACCATCACTCGGAGTTTATCCACCCATCCCCCCCTTCCCCCCCACGGCAGACACCTCTCCCTTCCCTGCCCCCTCCCCACTCCCACTCACAACTCTATCTCCCTCCCAACAAAAGATACAGAACATACCTCCTCCCTTACCTTAGCATCCCCCTCTCTCCCACCTCCTATTCTCAGCCCTCACTACCCTCCTGTCTCCCCCACTGTCTTCAGCCTTCACTCACTCTTCTGCTCACCGGCACCGTCTCCCACTGAAGTCACTACCTATGCTTCCCACCCACCCCCTGCCTCACCTTCATCACCCACACCCCTCGCCCACAAACACGTCCACACCTTGAATACCATCCCACTCATTAGCATCGCGTAACCCCTCAACAACGCTAGTATACCCCCCCCGATACCCTGCCTGCTCTCCAGCTCACTACTCCACCACTCACCAACGGCTCTCTCCACCAACACCTTCCCCAATGACCCTCCTGACCTGACTTTATCCACCCTCCAACAAGTCAAAGAGGAAGTCTTACAAATCAAAAAAGACGTCCACGCAATCAAAGACCTTCTCTCCTCACAGCCCAGTCTACCTCCCACCATCCCATTACCCTACAAACGACGCACCCGCCCTACATACCCTCGCCCCCGACGACACCAGCAATGGCCTACTATCCCCGTTCGCAATAATTCCCACCGCCCCCGTCGTGTTCTCAACCCCTTGTCGGACCGCGACCTATGCTCTCTCCTACGCTCTTATGGCCCAGGTCCGGTAAAAGACTTTTCCAACTCACACATCCCCATACCCACAATTCTTACAAACCCTCTGAGGCTCCCAACACTCAACAACAGAGGCTCCGTCCCTAACAACCTCAGAAAAGTTCCCCTCACACTAGAAAGCTCGACCACCCTTCTCTCGCCCAAACTCAAATGCATCCTACTAAACTGCAGATCGGCCCAGAGACATTCCTCCGACATCGCGGATCTCGTCTCAGATAGGGAGCTGGACCTAGCCATTCTAACGGAAACGTGGCTCACTGAAGCCTCTAAACCCGATTATGGACATACTAGTCCCCCCCAATTATCACATCATTAGGCTGGACAGGTCTCCTGGCAAGACGGGCGGGGGAATTGCATGCATTTTTAGGAGCAACCTCTCCGTTACTCAAGTCACCTCCCCCTCCCTTTCCTCCTGTGAACTCCTCTGCCTCGACATCACCAGTGAGGGCAAACAAGTCTGTGCTTTACATCTCATCTATCACCCGCCTGGTGACAATCTCATATTCACCCAACAATGCATGGACCTGATCACTTCCAATGCCGGTCGGCAGACCACTCAAGTCTACCTGGGTGACTTCAATCTCCACTGGAACGATCAGAAAGACACCGTGGTGAATAGTCTCAAAACTTTCCTCAATGCGCTTGACCTCACCCAATTATGCGATAAACCAACACACGACAAAGGCGCGATACTCGATCTCATCATTGCCAAAGAGAACGCTATTCAACTGGAGGCGATTCTACCCTGCGATTGGTCAGATCACCACATTATCACCTTCTTTATCAACGAAAAAGTTAAACCTAACCCTACTCAACCAATCAAATCCAAAACATGGAAAAGGGACTTGAAGAATCTTAACCCCTCCACCCTACCTCCCCACATCGGCAACCTCCTCCTTCCCCCTTCAGGTGCCTCAGATGTTCAATCACTGACTGACCACTACCTTGACTCTATGAATACAATAGTCAATGAAGTCGCCCCTCTGCAACTGAAGAGAGTCTCCACCAAAATGTCTAACCCCTGGTATGATGACAGACTCAATGACGAAAGGCGTAATATGCGCATGGCAGAGCACACCTGGAGATCGGACCCTTCAGCACTGCATCTCAAAAAGCTTAAGAACAAGAGAAATGCCTACTTTAGGAAAATAAAGCGCACAAAGTCGGACTTCTTCAGCCGCCAGCTGGACCAAGCGAAGAACAGGCCAAGAAAGCTGTTCGAGCTAATCAAGACCCAAACAAAGGCACAACCCACACAATCAAACAGCACAACAAATGACACCCCACACTGTGAAGCCTTCTCTGCTTTCTTTAAACTAAAGACTGACAACATAAGAAATGACCTCATCATGGATGTAAGCCGATACCCCAACCACACCAGAATGGCAGACACTCAACCTAAAAACAAGGCATCCTGGCAGTACTTCGATACCTATTCGGAAGAAGCAATACACAAACTGCTCTGCACCTTGAAGCCCTCTAATCACCTCATAGACCCTCTACCTGCTAATGCTGTAAAAGACTTTATCCCCTTGCTCCTCCCTCTCTGGACCAAGATCATCAACAGCTCTCTGCAACAAGGCCACATTCCAGACTCCCTTAAGGTGGGGCAAGTCACGCCTATACTCAAGAAACCTACAGCTGATCCGTCTGACCTAAACAACTATCGGCCCATCACCAATATCCCCACCCTGGCCAAACTGCTGGAGAAATGTGTCCAACTCCAACTAACAAAACACATTGATCAATATGACCTCCTCAACCCTCATCAATCAGGCTTCAGAGCGAAACATAGCACGGAAACAGCTATGACACACATAATTGATGACACCCTCCAAATTCTGGATCGCAATGAGTCCTGCCTCCTCATCCTTCTTGACCTCTCGTCAGCATTTGACACGGTCAAACATGAGAACTTGCTGGAGCTGCTAAGTACTAGAATGGGGCTATCGGGAACTGTTCTCAAGTGGTTTTCGTCCTTCCTTCACAACCGGTCTCAGAGGTTCAAGATCGACAATGTGCTATCTACACCTGTGCCTGCAGATCTAGATGTTCCACAAGGATCCACCCTCTCCCCTACACTGTTCAACCTCGTTATGGAACCGCTCGCCACCTTGCTTCAAGCATCCAATGTTCAATTCCATATGTACGCCGATGACACACAACTCTATCTAAAGTTACAATCCCCGGAAGACATCAAACATCTGAATTCCACGCTTATTAACACCCAATCTTGGCTGGCCGATAATCACCTCAAACTAAATGCACTGAAAACTGAGTTCCTACTCATCTCACCCCCGGCGAAAATCTCCACCACCCAAACCTGGCTCAACAACCTAACAGCACTCAATGTCCAACCTACCATCGTGGACTCGGCGAAATCCCTAGGCATCACACTCGACGCCAAGCTCAACATGCAGCAGCACGTCAGCAAAGCCACAAAAGCAGCTAATTTCCAAATTAACACGCTGAGGAAAATTAAACCCTTCCTCCCGGCCAAAGACTTCCAAACTGCTGTACAAGCTTTAGTCATCCCTCGAATAGACTACGGAATTGCGGCCCTCAGCGGTCTCCCGCTATCCACAACAGCACCCTTAAGAGCCTCCCTGAACGCTGCCGCGAGACTCATTACTGGCTCTAGAAAGCATTCGCACATATCCCCAGACTTAAAGTCTCTAAAATGGCTAACTTTTGAAGCCAGAATACAGCTAAAAATTGCAGTTATGACACACGCGGCCGTGCACCACAAGGCACCCAACTACCTCGCTCAAAAGCTGTCTATATCAGGAGGTTCGAGATCCAATAGGAGCACAAAAAATCTACTCCTGAAACCTCATAGATTCCGGAAAGTGAAAACCTACAAGCGCTCCTTCTCAGGAATGGCACCCAGGATCTGGAATGCGCTCCCTCCTGAAACCAGGCTGATCTCCTCCACTGCACTCTTCAAGAAAGAGGTGAAAACCATCCTTCTGGCCAAGATCCCCTGATCGTTATAGATGTTGGTTCAGAGACTCTGCATTGCTTTGTATCACTGCTCACCCTGGCACTATACTCTACTTGTTGGGGGCTCCACTACGCTACTCTCTTACTACCGACCAAGATATGATACACGTTGGTTTACTGATCCTCCTGTACACCTCTGTAGTGGGATCAATGACTTGTGCTGTCCTATATTACTTCCTTACCTGATTGTATATGGATTGGTTTTCTGTATGTTTTTATTATCCATGTTATTACCATGTTACTGACTATTATACTGTTCCCATTATCTCTGTTGACTCCTACTGTCCCTTCCCTGTCTTTGTGAAGCGCTCTGATATCTGTAAGGATCCTGTTCGCGCTATATAAAACTTTGAATAAATAAATAAAATAAAATAAATTGACAACTTCCTGGCTCCTCCTGCTAGAATTTATAAACGGCCTTTGTTGGTGAAGGGGTAAGTAAAGGGGAGATGAGGTGTTGTACATATTGAATTTGATAGGGGTATCCCTGATAACTATTGATGGTTTATTGGCTGGGGGTCACTTTTTATTCTAAATATTTTTGGGACACCAAACCTGCACTAATTGAGATAAAGCTTAGATGCTGACAGATAACAGAACAGTTCTTAAAAAGCCCATCGTTCACCCTAGGGTATCGTGGTGGTTACAAGACGCATCACTCCTTGAGTGACCAACCCTCAACTTCCTATTAATACTTAACAGATTAGGTGAACTTTAGGAGCCCACCTAAAACTCTTAAATGACTGAATGGATTTACTCTGAAGTGGTGGGTCATTCCACTACTACTGTGGTTCCAATTATAATAGTCATCTGCCATCTACACTAATGTTCTTGAATTCAGAAGTAAGAAATCTTACTTTAGAGGTAAAACAAAGCTCTTTAAAGGGTTTCTATGATTTGGATCTTGTGTTAAAGAGGATTGTCCTGTACCCATAAGGTCTTATCCATCAGGCAGACGGTTTTTAACAAAAGACTCTGCCGAACTGGGAACCAGTGACTCTACCTTCATGTCTGTCACACAGGCTCATGTTTCCTTAAGTTATTTGCAGTTTTTACTGCGGTATTTTGGGCACATGTTGAGATATTCTGGCAGGATGCTGGAAGCCCTAAATAGAAAACATATTGCAATAGTGAATTTTGGAGATAACGCAGGCCAAGGTTATCTGCTTGTGAAGGTGCTCTAGTAGGAAGGGCAATTGAAGAAAACAAAGGTCCTAAGCAGTTTCAAAGATATAAGGCAATGATATATAGACCATAATAGGCTGCTATATATTTATCCATGCCCAGCCGGATAAGGAGTTTATTTCAAAGAGAATCACAGAATTATAAAGTCTCAATACATGAACAACAATTCATAAAGTAGGGCACAATCCTGTACCATACTCAGGAAGAAAACACAGTGGAGAGAAGGAATAGTGTGGTGAGGAAAAAGGGGGATTTTTCAGGCAAAAGGAAGTGAGCAATCTGGACACTTGTTAAATCAGTGTTAGAAGTGTTTGCCAGTGTAGTGCATACAAAAAATAATACACATTAGAACATTGGAATGTTGGGAGCTCCATTGCAGACAATGGAGTGCTCCCTGCTTCTACGGGCCGGTAAAGGCCCACAGAGCAACATTCCAATGTTCTACAAAGGCTTCTCGAAGTTCAAGGGGATTTATATCCCCTCGAGCTTCCAGAACCCTTTGTTTAATTTGTTAGAACATTCTGCCCTCTAGTGGCAGAATGTTCTAATAGCCTTATAGCCCTTCGTAGCAGGGCTATACCGGCTATTAAAGTCCCGCTGTTTCATTAAAGTCCCTCGCCTTCGGCTCGGGCCTTTAACGATTCAGCGGGCCTTTAATAGCCGGTATAGCCCGCTACGGCGGGCTATAAGGCTATATTGGTTAACTGTATGTCTACTTTAGGAGAGTCGACGTTTCGATCCCGTGCTCTATTTACAATGGGATCATCATCAGGACTAAACAAGGTTATTATGCCTGGGTAAAACAATAATACGCCTGTTTAAGGAAGGAACAGGGGAGAAAGAAAGACAATGGAGTTTTTAAGGAGAAGTTTTTTTAGAGACATCAGCGTATACACATTTAACAATTATTGTCAGAATCGGAATCGCAGTGAGCAACTGAACGTGCTCTATACACAGTTAGGACTGGTGATCGTGGAGAGGGTGTCAAGGAAACTGTTTAGAACGGTCCATGCGGCAATATTTGTGGTTTTGCACCGTTGGTCCTGTGTGATTAGTGCAATATAAAGCCGGCGATTCAGTTGTGGTGCATACATCACGCTGTGAGCTTAAGTAAGTACATGCATTAACGGGTAAGGCAATGCGGTGGTCAGGGCATTTGACATGCTGGCATGTGGGATGGCACGCTTACCTCGACTATGCGGGCTCTGTTGTTCAGGGTACAGGAGGGGTAAGCGTCCACTTTGGGATGCGAGCGCTCTCAAATCAGGCTCGGAGCATTTTATGGTGCAGTGACAGGAGCATCCACCATACGTTAAGGTTGGAGCCGCTGTGGAAAAATCAGGAGATGGTCAGCCTGGAAGGGCGATTTGGAATGAGCGTGACAAGGATGCTAAAGCCGTCGACCGGTACATACCAAAAAATGTTAGCAGCTTTTCTAGGTGAGGATTGAAGGCAGGGTTTGGTAGTCCACAGCGTTGCGTGTGGTCTGTGTAGATACTTAGATCCGCTATGGAAACGGGGGCAATGGGAACGATTAGTCAAGGGATTTGATAATGGAGGAAGGTCCAAGAGCGGCGCTGTGGCAGGGGACTTACCGAGGCGTTAGAACGATGTCAGTATAGGGCAGGCGAGCCGGAGCGTGGAACCGCTTCTGGTCAGTTGCTGTGATGGAAGCCTAAAACCGGGCCGGGGCCATGATGGTTAAATCTCAATTCTGCCTAGTCATGTGACCGAATCACATGACAGGGGTGTGATATGTAGGATGCCTCTGGTGAAGTGTCCCGACGTGGCGGCCATCTTAAAGTGGTGAGGGTGGCTGGAGAAGTAGTGATGTGGTCATGGTGCAATAGGGTGTGTGCCAATTAAAACCCGACGCGAGTGAGATGGTGACATAAAATTACATACATTTATAAATTCAGGCGCATTTAGGATATATTACAACACGCCCTTTATGCATTTGTAAGAGTACATATTCATATTCCGGCTTCGCATTAGGTCTAGGTTTGGAAGCCAAGATCCGACCAGAGTTAATGGTGAGAGTTACGTTTCAATAGTTCCGAGTTCAGGGCCATTCTCTAGTACCATATTGACCAGAGTCAGTTGTAAGGAATACACTCAGGGGTCAGTTCATTAATCAAAGGGCTATAGTAGGGTTATCCAGTCCTCACTTCTGTTAAGCCCAGTCCGTATGGTATCAAATTGAATTATGCATTTTAGTTCTTCTCGATTCAGGAGTTGGGCTAGGTTGCCACCCCTTTGTGGCAGTTTGGCCACCTTTAGAATTGTCCATCTCACGTCATCCTCGGTGTGGTTTGCTGCAGAAAAATGCTCGACCAGCGGTGCATTAGGGGTCCTGCACCTGATGCAGCTCCTGTGTTGGCAGATGCGGGTCTTGGCCTTTTGGGTAGTCTGTCCCACATACATTTTAGGACATGGGCAAAGTATTGCGTAAATAACATTGTTAGTGTTACAGTTGGTGAAGGATTTCATTGAAACAGTGACACCATTGTGACTAAAATCCCGTGCCTCAATTGTGTATTCGCAAACATTACATCCACCACATTTTACATGTCCAAGCAAAGGCGGAAGCCCCCAGTTTGATTCAATGGTTGATTTGGGTGTGGGGACAGGGAGGGCAGCTCTGACCAAGTGGTCTTTTAAGTTCCTACTTTTTCGGAAGGCAAAAAGCGGTCTTTCTAGGTTGATGGAACCTGCATTAATTGTGGGCCAATGCTTCAGGATGGATTTTCTGATCTTGTTTGACACGGGGGAGAAAGTAGTGACACAGGCTATCCTTTCTGCTTTATCGCGAGTTCTAGGTGTTAGTAAGACATCTCGTGGGCAGTACCATGCCCTTTTGGATGCAGTCTTGACAAGCCTACGTGGGTAGCCACAGTGTTTTAATTTGTTGGCAAGGATGGTGGCCTCTTTGAAGTAGTCTATTTTAGTAGAGCAATTACGCCTTATCCTTAAAAACTGGGAGTATGGAAGTGAGTCTTTAAGAGCCCTGGGGTGGTTGCTCTCATAACTAAGGAGTGTATTACGTTCCGTGGGCTTTCTGTAGAGCCGAGTTAGTAATGCCCCTTCATTGTGGTAAATTGTAAGATCCAAAAAGGCAATTTGTGCTTTGTCGTGTGCCAGTGTGAATTTCAGATCAGCACAATTATTATTAAGCCAGTGGAGGAACTGGTGTAGCGCGTTGACGTCAAGATTCCAAATAATGAAAATATCGTCAATGTAACGACGCCATAAGCCAATCCCTGAGAGGAAAGGGTTCCCATCTGTCAGAATTGAGCCAGTCTCCAAAGCGTCCATAAAGAGGATTGCCAGGTTGGGGGCAAAAATAACCCCCATGGACGTGCCCTTGATCTGCTGATAATATACATTATCAAAAATAAAAAAAATTATTGAAAGGCATAGCTCAAGGAGCTGAAGAATGAACAGTGTTGGTACTTTATGTGGGCATGGGCGAGAGGCAGGGGTTTTCTGGATGATTAGTAGAGCCGCTGTCTGGGGGATGTTCGTGTACAGCGACTCTACATCCATAGTGCACAGTGTATTGTTTGTGGAGTCAAAGGGATGCTATCCCTTACATAACAGGCAGTGTTAGGCATGAATTCTTTAATAAAGAAATCGACATAGGCTCCCAAAGGCTCAAGGATTGACCCGCAGGCTGAAACAATTGGTCTGCCAGGGGGATTGTCAGGGTTTTTATGAACTTTGGGGACAGTGTATATGACAGGTAAGCGGGGGGGGTTTACATTTAGAAAGTTACATTGTTTTTTACTCAGATACCCCTCTGCGCATGCCTCCGAAGGGAGTTTGAGTATGGTTTCCTGAATGTCCCTAGTGGGGTTCCCTGGTAACCTTTGATAATGATCTGTGTTTCCAAGTTGTCGCAGGACTTCATCTTTATAGGAGTCAATGTCCTGAAGTACAATGCCTCCTCCCTTATCCGCGCTTTTTATTATCAGCGACGAATTGCTCTTCAGTGTGCTTATTGCATCTTTTTCTTGCCGTGTAATATTATAGGGGATAAAGAGTTTTTTCTTTTCTAGGTCACTCAGATCTTTTTGTACAAATTTTTCGAATGTTATCATTTCAGAGGGAATCATCCCTGCGGATGGCAGGAATGTGGAAGGTGGGCGAAAAGGTGTATTTGAATTAATGGAGGGCGAGGGATGTAGTTGAAAAAATGCTTTCAGACGGATGAGCCTGAAGACTCTCAACAGTTCCGTCTGCAGTTCCATAAAGTTGGGGCGGATTGTAGGAACAAAGGATAAGCCTTTTTTGAGGAGTTCCAATTCAGAGGTCAGCAGGTTATGATTTGAGAGGTTGAAAATGGGGATTATTTCTCATGGTGATTCTGTGAGGAAATCCATATTAGAGTCTGGTGTTGTGTTGTTGTTTACCACTGATAGAAATTGTTCCTCGTTCTGCGTTCCCCTGGGGGGTTGAACCAACGTTGGGGTCTCTTTACCCGTCCTCTTTGCGGCGTGTTTGGTTGGCCCCTGCCTAAAAAATTGGGCTGTGCTCCTCCTCCACGTCTTGATGTACTGGTGTCTTCACCTGGATCTGAGCTATCTGAAGACTCAGCTGATGTGTCAGAAAACCCTACTAGGTTCTGACGTTTATTATAGCGACCCCAGGGTATACTGTTTTGGGGATTGGCGTATGGCCTATTGCTGTAAAAATCCTTTTGTAAATAGGGGTAGGTGTTTTCAATTTTATATGTCCTAATGTCTTTCTTGATCTTGTTTGCTTTTTTGTTTTGCTCAATGCGATGAAACACTGCTACAGTTTTGTCAACCTGGTCAAGCAGTTTTTTGCATTCAATGGTTGGGTCTGACTCGTTAATCTGTTTGAGTATGTCACTGATTTCTATTTCTAGGGATTTAAGTGTTTCGGTGGCTATGTCTATGCCAAGCACTAGCCAGTTCCTGGAGCATGTAGTTCCAATATAGCTGAAATTGGAAATGTACTTCGGATTATCCGTGAGGATACTCGGTATGTTGCGCACTTGGAGGCCCACTGGTATAATCTCGGCCTTCAAGTAGTCTGTTAACATTAATACCATTAATTGAAGGCGGACCTGTTTCTTCTTCAATTTCTCTAGCTGGTCAGGCAGAGAAGTGTTAGTTAATGTTGGTGCTTCTGCGGTGTCAGAGAGGAGGGAAGGGCCTGAGCATAGGTGCTTTATGTAATCATCTGTGTACAGGGGGGCATGTGCTGACATCTCTCAGTGAGTGGAATAGTAAAAGAGAAAGTGGTGACTATACTGGGGCACTAGGAAGGCCCTCCTCGTATAACGAGGTTTTAAAGGTTTTTATAACGAACCCCTGCAATCCAGCGATTACACTCAAGTTTTTAAGGGAAACAAGGGGGACCCTGAAGGTAGCTATGGACCAAGGGTATAAGTCAATTGAAGAAAACAAAGGTCCTAAGCAGTTTCAAAGATATAAGGCAATGATATATAGACCATAATAGGCTGCTATATATTTATCCATGCCCACCTTTAGCTACCTTCAGGGTCCCCCTTGTTTCCCTTAAAAACTAGTAGAAAGGGCAGCATAAGGTAAAACAAGTGAAGGCATGTTGGGTGACCTTTGTTTACTTGATAGATGAGACATGTTTTTTAAGTTGTGCATGGTATGGCTATTGTTAATGCTTTGTATATGAGTACTCCTGTGTTGTAGGGAAGCGCAGGGACTTCATAGGGACGATGTTTCCTATAGGGGCAATGGAATGCAATTCTGGCTGAGAAAGTCTATCAGGTTAGGAAAGAAAAATGAGGATCTTACAGGAATCTGAAAGTTGTTATCTGGTTAGAGTTTGGGAGGATGTACTACACCTTGGGATTAAAGCTGATTGAGATGTATTTGTGCTTCACAGTGGTTTGCTGTTATCCAGTCTTCAAGTTTGTTGAGATCGGCGTCGGTAAGACTGGGTTTACTAGTTTGGAAGTACGGTACTCACTCACGCTTTTCAGACAGAGTGGTGATGAAGGCTAGTACAATTATATTTTCAGAAGGACAGTTGGTGTTGGTGATCCGATTGCTGGACTAAGTTTATGAAGCCAAAAGTCATTGTGTATTTGGAGAGCTATTATGTGTGCTTCTCTGTACCCTCCTGATCCTCTCCCATTTTTGTCTGGGAATTTTTCCTAGGATCAAAAAATAGTACCACGCAAGTGTGGATAATTGGACATTTGTGCGTTAAATTGGCAAAGAAACAAGTGGAGCAGGGGCATCTTGTGAACCAGGTAGGGTTGGGCATGTTGGGTCAAGTATTACCAATCTTGCCTGAACTGTATAGGAGTAGAAGCTGCGATTCACTTCAGGCAAAACAACTTTAGGCGAGATTTATACCTCAGTGGACTGGAGTACTCTGTCACAAACGTGACGGATATCCTGGCCGCCATATTACAAGTGCATTTAATCCTATGGCACCATTAATATGGTACAAGGGATATCCGTCACACGTGTAACAGGGTATCCCGTCCGCCGAAATAGAATTCAGCCCTTAGTGTCCACAATGGGTGTAAGGCTTTTAAAAGAGCTGGAAAGAGATCTGAGGGCAATAAAGATGGCCGGGCAAGTAACTTGCATTATCAGGAGTGAATTGGATCCCAGGAATGTTTGGAGGGTAGCGGCAAGGCCACAGTGGTGAACAGTTCAGAACAAGTTAATCACAAAATGCAAGGTTGTGCAACAGGGAGTATTCACAGATTAAACACAAATAAAATAAATTCATGCAATTTGGTGCATTCAGGGAGGGCAGGGTGCATGTAACTTGACAGGGAACAAGTATCAACTGATGAAGCCGAGGTATGTAGTTACACTGTTGCTAGGGGAGACATAATGGGGCTAGCAAGTAAATGGGGGTTATATGGCAGGCCACCATAAAGGATTGGATGAAGGAGAGCTTGATTTGCCGCTGATCGCACAAGATGCATCTGGGGAAGGAAGTGCGGTTGAGCTGTGAAGAGGTTGTGGGCGGACAATGAATTTGGGAGAAGAGAGAAGGTGACCTTAAAATGGTTAGAAGACAACTGGTGAGGTAAAAATTGCGGAAAACATGTAAGGATTTTGTGGAAGAGTATCATATATAGATGGCTTAATGTTTGTAGCTGGTTGTATGCTCTGTAGGTCACTGTATTTGTGAGGTGGTTGCATAAGGATGCAAGTGGTTGCAAGTCTCTGTAATAGTTAGCACAACCTATCCCTTTAAAGCATTCTTTTCCAGATCCAAACATGTCTGCTGTGATTTGGGCAGTCTCACCTGAAACGTTATTGACTTCATCTAACTTCATCTAACTCCATGCATCAATACCTACCATTAGTTCAGAGATTCCCTACATGTGTATGTAAAGAGTGCACCTTATTGGGGGTTGGAGAGGCATTTATATCACCTAGCAGTCTATCCTGTAGTTTCCGAGAGCCAGTAACAGAGATCTCTAGCAATGTCTATACATGATTGGCAGCGGAGTCTATTGACCATGAAACTGTTCAATGTATTTGCAGTAAAAATGTATTTTTTATAAATATAAACGTACTTCATTAGTTTATCCAGTGTCATATTATTATTATTATTATTATTATTATTATTATTATTATTATTATATGTTTTACAGGGTGGCAAATTAACATTTCAGTTCTTGTGTTTGTGCTTCTCCAAGCTTTGAAAAATTGAAATAATTACCCAACACTGGAGAAACAAAAAGGAAAGAGAGAAAGGGCTTCCAGAAGGTTGAAGCAAACCTGATGCATCTGCCCCAGCCTGACAGGAAAACACAAAACACACATAGCTCCTCTCTCCTCAGTTCAGCTTGGAACCAGGTGATTCCTATGATGCAGATGTACCAGGTTTTAAATGAACACTCTGACGGAGACACAGCATATTTACAAAACAGGTATTGGGTGACTGACAGGCGTGCGCATCAATCAAGCTTGAGTCATCTCATGCACTGTCAGACTCATCAGGCATTCACAGATTAGAAGGTTAGATTCACCTCTGGGAAATCTGAATGCGTTCCGCACCTGTGTCACCGGTGACGTCACTCCATTACCGCACCAGCCATACCCAGGCCAGACAGTCTGCGCAGATATATGAACAGTGGCGGCTGGTGACCTTTAAAAGTTGTGAGACGTGATCCTTGGTTCGAATTCCAATGAGC
Source organism: Lissotriton helveticus (assembly GCF_964261635.1). NCBI lineage: Eukaryota > Metazoa > Chordata > Amphibia > Caudata > Salamandridae > Lissotriton > Lissotriton helveticus. The sequence goes on from NC_136067.1 coordinate 1,957,209,627, forward strand.
TTCTTCGTGAAGGGTTCTCTCACACTTTCTTACACTAAAGGCCTCATTTACAAAGATTTGGCATAAGTCTTTTTGCTGCGCTGCCCTACACCAAAATCGAAAGGGCAGGAATGCACTGTATCTACAAGATGCAGTGCATTCCTGTCCTTCCAGCCAACACTGGTGCATAATTTAGTGCCTACTGCCAACACTAGTTATCCTGCAGAATGCAGTACACATGGAAAGAGAAACAAACTAGGAGAAATGAAATGATTTCTCCTCATTTTGACTGCTCTGGGGAGGCGTAAGGTTTTGGTGCTGGTCCAGGTTTACATAACTTTGTAAATCTGCAGCAGCGGCAAAATCCATGGGTGTTGCATGGGAACACACACTGTAATGCCCATGGAATGCCTCCTTGACACAGAGCGCTGCCTTAATTTATGACATATCGATGAGGCCATGCAAGCCACACAGGGTGGCATTGCGTCACTACATACATATGATTGAGAGGTCTGCGCCACCGAAGAGTCTGAAAAAGTGATGCCCTGGCAGCGCAGGCCTCTTGTAAATAACCCCCTGAGTTTACAGTCGCACGTTAACTCACTCAGTCTCACTCTGTCTAATAAATTCAAGTAGTCTCACTCATTCTACTCTGATCCTCTCTGTCTCACTCATTCTGAATTACTGAGTCTTACTCTGCCTCACACACAGTAACACTCAGTTACATGCACTGTCATTCTCCCTCCCTCACTAACATTCATTCTCACACCTAATCATCCTTACTGTCACTCATTCTCACTCACTCTGACTTACTCCTTCACTAACTCTTTCTCCCTTTAACTCACACTCACACACATAGGGCCTTATTATGAAGTCCGCCCGATACCGATGTGGAAGCAGGACCGCCCGACTAGGAGTCAGAGGTCCCGCTGGCCGCATTACATTGCGACTGCCTTCAGGGCAGTTTTATTGTGTATCTATTCTATTGTGGTGTATGCTGTGTGCTGCAGCACATGCTGCAGTCCAAAATAAATACATTGCACATATCCCTGCAGTGCCTGCCACATGGTGCAAGAATATGATGGGGGGGGGGGCACAGCGGCCTATATCGGATGGCCAGAGGGAAAGGGGGGCACCCAAAGTCCCTTTCCGCCAGCCTTTTCATGGCAGATTAGCCGCCATGAAACGGCTGGAGGAAAAGGACATTGTAATCTCTACGGCAGTGCCTGAGCAGGCACTGTCACCATTGTAGGGATTGCAGACTGTCCGACAATGCATGGCGGTTAGTCTCTCCACCCACCCTACATCAGTCCTGCGCGGTCCGATGGTGGTGGGACTGCCACTGACGGCCTGACGGTGGTGGTCCCACCGCCATCATAATTAGCCCATAGTCAGACAGACATGCTCACAGTGCAAGAATGGCACTGGCACCTTCATGGACCTTTGTCAGTGATAAAAATGGGGGTCTCTAGTTTGCAGTGTGATCCATTCTGTCAAAGTAGGGAACCTTCCTTCTAGTCAGGGTAAGGGATTTATATACCACGATAACCCCTGCTCACCCCCTTGGTAGAATGGCACGAGCAGTCAGGCGTATCTAAGAGGTAATGTGTAAGGCATTTGTACATAACACACACAGTAATACAGTGAAAACACTGCAAATGGACACCACACCGGTTATGAAAAATAAAGTATCTTTATCTAAATCAAACAAGACCAAAACAACAAAAATCCAACATACACAACTCAAAAAAATATAACTTTTAAAAGGTTTTTAGAAATTCTATCTGTAGGAAACGGAGTCCTTGGGGAGGTGATGCATCAGTTCAGCTGCATGCAGGAGAAGTGTTGAGAGGAATCTGGACTGTAAGTGGAAGTGAGGCATTGAAATCCAAGACGGTTCTGGTCTGCGGGTGATGCGTGGAAAAACCTGGCGCACAGGTACGATGCATTGCGCCTCAGAAGTGATGCATCGCATCGTCCCGCATTGGTACTGGGGGCTGTGCAGCAAGGCTTTGTAAGGCTTCTCGTCATCTAGCGTTGGTTCCAAAAGGCTGGTATCTTTGGAGCGGGGCTTGGTGAGTCTTTGCATCATCCGGCATCCGTTCCGAGAGACCCTCAGGTGTTCAGCTGGACTTGGCAAGGTTTCACGTCATCTGGCGTCGGCTCTGAGAGGCTTTGTATGGTCTTGCATTGCTTCACGTTGATTCTTACATAGACTAGCTGCAGAACCCACTTCTTTGGCCCATTGACTAAAGGGAGGCACCTCAGACAATGGTAAGACTTACAGAGGGCGAGTTGAGCAGCACCAGCAGAGTTGCAGGAAGTCTTATCTGTCCCTTACACTTCTTAACAGGAGGCAAGCACACACAAGTGCTTGGAGAAAATTCTCAAGCAGCATACACAGCAAAGTTCAGTCCTTTTCCTCTCCAAAGCAGAAGGATCAACTGCGGGTCAACTCAGAAAAGCAGCACACAGCAAAGGGGCAGTTCTCCTTACACTTCATCAGCTCTTCTTTTTGACAGAGATTCCTCTTGATTCAGAAGTGTTCTAAAGTTCTGGGGTTTTAGGTCTAATTATTATATACCATTTTATACTTTGAAGTCTTTGATCAGAAAGTCTTTCTTGCTCAGTGAAACCAGTGTTGTCCTCCTTGAACCAAACACACTACAGCGGGTGGAGACAGCATTGTGCAAGGCAGCCACAGCCTAGTCAGGTGTTAGTAACAACTCCTCCCACCACTCTAGCCAGAAAAAGACCCATCAGTGTATGCAGGGCATAACTCAACTCTCTTTGTGCGAGTGTCTGGAGTGAATGCATAAACAGCCCATGGCAGTCTAAAACCAGACATTGATTCCACTGGCATCACAGAATAATAAAGCAAGAAAATTACTACTTTCTAAAAGTGGTATTTTCAAACACACAATTAAAAAACCCTCTTCACTAAAATGTATATTTTTTAATTCTGAGTTAGGTGAAAATAAATTCGAAATTTCTATCCCTTCCCAATTGAAAGTTACAAAATGTTACATGGCAGCCCCAATATTAACCTATGGGAGAGACAGCCTTTCAGTAGTGAAAAAACTAAATGCACAGTATTTCACTATCAGGACTTGTAAAACACACCACTACATGTCCTAACGTTTACATACACTGAACCCTGCCCATGAGGCTACATTGAGCCTACCTTAAGGGTGACTTATATGTATAAAAAAGGAATCTTAAGGTCTGGCAAGTGGGTGCACTTGCCAAGTTGGCATGGCAGTTAAAAACTGCAGACAGTGCAATGGCAGGCCTGAGACACATTTGAAAGGCTACTCTTGTGGGTGGCTCAATCAGTGCTGCAGACCCACTAGCAGCATTTGATTTTCAGGCCCTGGCCCCACACAGTGCATTTTACTAGGGGCTTACCAGTAAATCAAATATGCCAATCATGGATAACCAATCACAATCACAATTTATACAGAGAGCATATGTGCTTTAGCACTGATCAGCTGTGGTAAAGTGACCAGAGTCCTAAAGCCAACAAAAACAGGGTCAGAAAAATAGGAGGAAAAAGGCAAAAAGGTTTGGAGATAAATCTGCAAAAAGAGCCAGGTCCAACAGTCAGCAATCACACAATGGCACTAAACTAGCTGCCTCCGTTTGTTGCGCTGGATCTCCATCTACCCTGCCTTTCACGTATCCATCCATAGTTTTACTCATCTATCTTTACATACATCCTTTCACTCACCTATTCTTTAGCTCATCCATCCATATTTTTACTCCATTCTTTTCTATACTCATCCATCCTTGCACACTTCCACTCATCCATATTTCCTTTCACTCCTTCTTCCATCCATCCATCCATCCATCCATCCATCCATCCATACAGCTTTTCTCTCATCATCCATTAATCGATCCTTTCACTCCATAAGTCTATCCACCCACCCATCCGTCCATGCATCCACTGATTCATCCATCCATCACCCTTTCACCCATAACCCTCTCTTTCTTTCACTCTTCTATTCTTATATTTATCCTTTCACTTAGCCATTCATCCTTTCACGCACTCACCCTCCAAAGTTCATTATGAGTCTTTGTCTACCAAGCTGCAGACAGAAAAGGCCCATGTAGAACCCTACTCCTCTGTAGCTTTTCAAGCAGGGAGAGGATTGGGATGAGGGATAAGGGGGGAGTGGGGGGAGTGATGATGCCCCTGATGCAGAGGCTTCACTGCACACTTACCTCTTAGTCCACTGGTGCCTTTGTTGTCCAGAGATGGTTCCTTCCTTCTCTTGGGACTCTATGGCCAAGATAAGGAGCACTCTGTGTGCTCAGCTCCATAATGTTTTTTTCAAAGTGAAACCAAACACAGTACTAAACATGTGTTACTGCCAGGAGAGCAGGCCCCTGAACCCCTCCTACAGCCTGCCCCTCCGTGATAAACAACAAATTGTTGCCACCCACTCCCTCCTTGTCCTCATCGGCACACCAGCCACTGAAGAGCATGGAGTTTTGAAACTCCTCCCGGGCCCCTGTTCATGCTCCCCAAAAGCAACCAGATCCACGGACTTCGAACTCAGCACTCCCTCTCATGTGATGTCAAGCTGTAGCTTGTGCCCACAGGGCAGAAAATAACTTGCCCGGCTGGCGCTTGCTCAGTAGGACATCTGCAAAGTTCACTAGAGTTCACTCAGGAGGTTCAGCACACCACCTCAGAGCAGTATTTACTTTTCAGCTGCTGTATGTTTATTTCCCCTGTCCTTGCCTCTTCCCCCAGGATTGCAGGGCAGCTCATCGACCAACCCGTGCACTGACCCATTTTACTCCTTTTAAACAGGAAGATTCACCTAACCTATACACATCGGGGGTGCCACCTATACTTCATGCCCTAGCAGTATGACCAAACCAGCAGTGACCTGTCAGTCACTCGAAGGATCTCTGCTCGTGCTGCTGCCTGACCTGAGGAGGACTTTAAGGGGCAAAATACATCTTGTCATGAACACAAATCACCATCTAGAAAGGAAGCAGGGGTTATACATGGACTCAAATTAAAACTGCATGCTAATTATATTTCCACGTACTAGTATTGCCACAAGGCATCAGAAATCATTATTTACCAGGAGCAAACTACTCCCCTTCCAAAGCCTCAGCAGCTGCCATGCATGAGCTAGTGATGCCCAAGTGCTGCATGCTGGAACGGTAGGAGGTTAAGACATCTGGCCGGCCTCTGCCTACCCAGAAGTAACATTTTAAACAAAAACTGCAAGTGGAATTATGGGGCATATGTAGGTAATTTCCATTTTGCGATTCCCAAATAGCAATTTTTAAGGAATCGCTATTTGAGAATAGCAAAATGGAATGTAGGTAAAAATTCACAATTTTTTTGAAAATCTCTTAAGATTCCTTAATTGCGATTAGCAAATTGTGAATCGCAATTAAGGAATGAGTGTCCCATTCATTCCAATGGGCCAAGAGGCCCATAGGAATGAATGGGGATACATTCTCAAATTGCGATTTTCTATGAGAAAATCGCAATTTGAAAATCGCAATTCTATGGGTGCCAGGGTGTACAAAGGACACCTGTTGCACCCCTGGAATGTGCCTCTAATTAAAAAAAATGCATTTAGAAAGGGAATCTCAAAATACCATCTACTTGGAGTAGGTGGTATTTTGCGATTCCTTAAGCCAAAATCGCATTTTAACCCCTTCCGTGCGGCCGCGATTCCCCCCGTGTGTGGCCGCCGAACGAACAGGGCGGGGCCGTGACGAACCCCAGCCGTCATTAGCACACGAGCACCGTGGAGCGTGACGGCTGGGGTTCGTCACCAGCATGGAAGGGGTTAAAATTCACTCCTACATAGCATTTAAGGAATCGCAAAATTGCGATTCCTTAAATGATTGAGCAAAATAAGGAATCGCAATTTCTGCGATTCCTTATTTTGCTAATGTGCACCTACATACCAAAGCACCGTTTGCGAATCGCAAACGCCTACCTAAATATGCCCCATATTCATTCAAAAAAACATACTTGGGGTAGGGCTAACATGTATGTAAATGGATGGTCCCTGCCTGTAATAGCACTACGAGCAAATAATTATGGAATGGAATGGACACACAGTGATTACACTGGTTGAGATTCACTTAAGGCTGCCTGCACCTGGTCCCAACTGCATGTGTCTTCAGCTCCTCAAGCTGCTCCTTTTGGCTCAACTGCTACCAAAACAATCCCAGTGGGCGCCTCCAAACTCTTATGCTGCGAGCTGCTGGGCCCCTCAGCAGTAAAAGTGCCCGAGCTGCGCCCCTCGATGTGCAGCACCCAGCACGTGACTAACAGGGCACTCAAGCAATAATAAAAACAAGCCTCTGCAGAACCAATAGATCTGGGTTTGTAAAGCTGGCGCGATATTTGAGTATTTTCTATGTTTCAAAAATGAAAAGACGAAAAAAAAAAGAAGGAACCATACCACTAAGATAGCCGCCAGATCCTTGCATTAACAATTTTGCATTACAAAATAATCATTGTTCATATTTTTAATAAAACAGTACGAGAGCTTCCTTTCTGGCAAGGGCACTTTGAAAAGTGATAGAAACCCTTTCGATTTTGAATGCACTTCACAGGAAACCATGACACTCATGGACTCAAAGAAGCTGTGCTGTTTAATCCTAAAATCGAGTTTAAACACACACAAATGTCCTCCAGGTTTTAATGTTTGGAGAGATTGAACATTTCTAAAAACCAGTTCTATCCTGCTCTTCACAATGTACACATTTGCGATCCCAGCAGGTGATCATTAAACACCTATATGAGGTGGAGCCTGATCACTTTTGAATTAGGACAGGACACTGGCAGAGACACATCCTCAAATCAAGAGCTCGTGGTGCAGCAGGACAGGAGTAGCCCCCATCATGAAGCATGCCACCTACTGTGGGTAAGGGGCTTGAATCCTTTTTATTCCAGCTCCATATTTGAGTTCCCCCTATTAAAGGAAGCTAATCGGTGAACTTTTGAAAATATGTAGGTCTCCCAAGGAGCCCATTAAATCAATGGGGTAACACCCACAAAATCAAAGGACCTGGGTATCAGTGATATAAACAAAACAATGGCCCTAGACTATTAATTAGATTGACTTAATCCACAGGATAATTTGTAGATTAGAAATGCGATTCAATCTGCATTTGAGGAGTCAAGCTACATGGGAGAAAAAGGTTATTGAATAGGCAATGCACACCATACCCACATTTCAAAATTTTTATTTATCAAAAGCAGAATAACAAAATTATTTACATTACCAAAACAATTATTCAAATACACGGCGCAAAGACTGAAAGAGCTATAGTCAAGGTGAAAAGGGGTGCTCAAGTGAAAGGAAGAAATGAAGAAAAGATTAAGGCATATGATTCAAATATTTACAAAAACAACAAACAAGCGGTATTATTTCCGCTGGTTGAATAAGCCTGTCCAAATTGTTCTCGAGGGGGAAAAAAGGGGGGACAATGAGGGGTACAGGCACAAAAACTAAAAAGTGTCGACGTTTCGACCCTGGTGCTCTAGGGAGTTTCGCTTCCTCGGCTGCGGGTCTTCATCAGGACGTGGGGGGGAGGGAAGAAACCTGGCCGTGATCACACTCGTTATCTGGATCAGCCACCAACACAGCTGGTTAGGTGCGACTCCCTCCTGGCTGGTTAGGATTCACCTAGTTCAGGTTCAGACGGTCTCATATTGAAATTAACTTGTGGTATGGAAAATGGGACCAATATCGTGTGAAGCAGAAGTTTCCTACCGGCGCCTCCTGGGCAATCCGGTAAAACGGGGAATTATTGAACCACCGTTTGTGTAAGTGATTCCAAACACATGGCATAGAATTGGAATTGCCACTAATTCGTTCCCGTAGGGATACAGGTACTGAAGTTGCCTGCGAGGTTATATCCCTGCGTGGTTGTCTCGGTTCAGGGTTATCGGGTACAAGTCACCGTCAGTATTCCCAAACGGGGGAGGACGCGGCAGAAAACGGTCGGTCTCCCAAGGAGGACAGCCTTGTGTATGCACAAATGGAGGGGGGAGGGTGGCGGGGGGGAAACACTCTGCCCCTTATGAAATACCTCGCCTCTTAGACCCTCCTTTTTTTCATCATATGTAGCGCACAGAAGACCTGGACATGTGGGTGCTGCTTGTCTGTGTAGCGTTGGTCTGCTTAGCGCTGGCTGTAGTTCATCAGTGAGGTCTAACATTGCCTCCCCACTGGGCGTGTAACTCCTCTAGACAAACTCTTTAGATGGCACAGAGTTACCCTGTGCCTAAATATTCTCTCCTGTCAGCAATGATGGTGCAGAAAAAAGGCTTGACACTTGGCAACATCACCTGTACAAACCCCTGTGACCACCTTTAATGCACTCATATGGAGCTATGCTTGTTCTTTCCCCCCAAGAAGAGAAATGCAGCAGAGCAGTGTATATTGCACATAACAAAAAGTAAAATGCCTTAGAAAACCCTCTCACACGTCCCACAGGGAAACAGTCCCTGCACTGATTTAAATAAACAAAGGCCCCCATGCTTTGCAAAAATCAATGCTTAGTGGGCCTCACATTGGCCTTCAAATAACCGCAAAACCTCCTAGGCACAGTCCAGTAAAGTAAAATAAACTTCATTCACTGTGTGAACTGTGGAGTCAAATGATCCCAGGCAAACTGCAGGCCATGGAATTTATTTATAACCTCAGATGCTATTTGTTAGCAGCACAGTTTGCTGTTACTCAAAATGAACCTATAGCTAACAGCATGCATATCAATTCCCAAGCAGGATTCTCTTCTCGAACTGGGTAGAGCAGGTTTAGATTATCCCAAACTGCATTAACATTTTATGTGCTACAATCAAGTATTAATCGGGTGCAAATTACCACCTATGTACATCTTTCAAATGACATGGGGCTGGACTGCTTGAAAAGGGAGTCCAAGAGATGGGAAATGAAACAGAGAAGGAGGTGAGAGAAATAATAAAACTTTACTCGAAAGTGAAAATTCAAGGAAAGGGTACGAAGAAGGGTGCTTGGATCAGGAGAGAAAGAAGGCAGCATTGACAGGAGGAATGAACGAGGGAAGGAAGAAAATAAAAGTGACATTCTTTATAAGCACTGAAAAAAACACCAGTCCTGTGATATGTTAGGGAAGATTTCTGGAATTTGTATGAAAACACTAGAAAATACTGAAAAACGGAGATTGTGGTTTCATTAGTTTTATGCATTGCAGTGTTCTGTTTCTTCATTGGCAAATGGATTTTCAACTGATTTTCCTGCACCCTGGCACAACCCAAGCAGGAAGGACCACTGCCAGCCTACCTTTAGTAGTGGGTTTGTGCCCAGGTGAGCATCACCAGCGCTATACATCCAGTATACATTCCACATATTCCAGCAATGTGGGACCAGCTGGCTGATCTGGCAGCGGTCTGGGCAGGTAAAGAAATAGGGGCCATATATATATATATATATATATATATATATATATATATATATATATATATATATATATTCACTGAAAAAAACATAGGTTTCAGGAGTTATATAGTTAGGAATTCGTTTTTAAAAAACCTTTGAAATTCACTCAAAAAACTATAAGATTTAGTGGTGTTATAGTTAGCTGGACATTTTACTCATACAAAACCAATGAAATTGCTCCTATATAGTTAGTTGTACTAACTATATTTCGTGCACCTGCAATCCACTGCTGATGATGTCACATATTAGATCATTCATGACATGGTCAGTGACATCACTGATGACATCTCAAATGACATCACTGATGACATCACTGATGACATCATCCAGTGAATGTGGTTTGCTTCGTTATTTAAATATGCATTATATATATAGCAACTTACATTGAAGAATGAGTGGATATATATAAATAAATATTTGGATGGAGGATTTAGTAGCAGTGTAATTGACTGTTTACTTGACCAATTTATAATGTCTCACTAAATATAGTGGATAGTGAATAAACTGTGTGAATATCTGTATCACTTTGTCAGTTGTTGTGTAAACTGATTCTACAGTTGGTTACTAGCTATGTGAAAGTCTATATTAGTTATTGATTAGTTAACTGAGTATTTGTATGGGAGTGTGAAAGTGTGTGTGGTTCGGTGGGGGGTGTGTGACTGTCCAAAGATGTGTGAATAGTTGATTCAGTAGATATATGAAGTTAAAACTACATGTTCTAACAGTTTGGGTGAGGGAATCTCTTTATGGGTGTGGTGATGAGCAAATATATTTCTCAAAGGTACAGGTCCAACAAACTAGAAAAATAAAAGGCAGTGTATGTGTCAGTTGTTGTATATAAATAAGTATACATAAGACACAATGATTGTGTGAGTGACTGTATAGATAACTGTATACTTGTAATAATGATTTTATAATTCACTAAGTAGGACTTACTATCTAAATGAATAGAAGAAGTGGTGTTTGTATAAGTGTTTTGCTAAGTAAATATGTAAGTATGATCCATTGTTTGCATAAGTGAGTAGGATGACTTCATATGTGAATAGGATGCGTGCTGTTGTTTAATGTCGATATAGATGTATAAGTATTTTTGATAGTGTTCTATTGTTCATTGACAGCATGTATGAGTGAATCCATAGGTAAGTGATTAGATGTGTGTATACATCTATGAATCACTGAGTGGATTTTCAGATACTTGTATTGCTGTGACAATGGATTTAAATATGATACTCTGTATTTTACAAACAGTGATGAAAAATTGTAATAGTGTATGAAAAGGTGTATGTGATTGTCACGTGGATGATGTCATCAACGATGTCATCAGTGATGTCATTTGAGATGTCATCAGTGATGTCACTGACCATGTCATGAATGATCTAATATGTGACATCATCAGCAGTGGATTGCGGGTGCGCGAAATATAGTTAGTACAACTAACTATATAGGAGCAATTTCATTGGTTTTGTATGAGTAAAATGTCCAGCTAACTATAACACCACTAAAACTTAGTTTTTTGAGTGAATTTCAAAGGTTTTTTAAAAACTAATTCCTAACTATATAACTCCTGAAACCTATGGTTTTTTCAGTGAATTTCAAAGGTTTTTTTAAATGCTAATTCCTAACTATATAAGGCCTGAAACCTATGGTTTTTCAGTGAATTTCAAAGGTTTTTTAAATGCTGATTCCTAACTATATAAGGCCTGAAACCTATGGTTTTTTCAGTGAATTTCAAAGGTTTTTTAAATGCTAATTCCGAACTATAACTGGTGTGTAACCTATGGTTTTATCAGTGAATATATATATATAAAATTTCTATGGCAAAATGAAACCCCTCATTTTGTTCCTTTTGAAATTAAATTTATTAAGTGTTACCACTTTATTCCAATCAAGATGACTTCTGGTGTGCCATACTTTTGTCATAAGTAAGACTGTTAGCGCTCTAGTTGTTCTTTAGAACACTCTGGGACATTCTGTCATTGGGCTATAGTTGGGCTACATCTGGCTGATATTTGGGCTACATTTGTTTTTTTTTTTCTCTGGTGGCCATCTTTGGGCTACATTGGGCTACATTTGGGCTCTAACATATATATAGCCCAATGTAGCCCAATATATATTTTTTCAAAGTTAATTTTTTGTACAAACCACTGGAGCACATATCTTGAGACATAGCAAAGGCACATCGGGCTACCAGTCCCTACAATTTTGCCAAGTTTGGTGGAAAACTATTCAGCCGTTCGGGCTAAAAGTGAGTCCAACCGCCCTATGGAAATTAACATGGGGAAAACACGTTTTGGGACCCCCCTTTTATCTCGGCCCCCGCTTGACGAATCCCCCCCAAACTTTTAGGGAAGGAGCGGAGCGCCGCGAGGCAAAGTTAAGGAAAATTTCAGGAAGATTCCTCAAACGGCGCCAAAGTTATTCCCAATAGAATGTTGCGATTTCCCTATGGAAAACAAGCCTAACTATATATACCTACTGGCTATCGCCAGTAGGTAATAAAATTTCTATGGCAAAATGAAACCCCTCATTTTGCTCCTTTTCAAATTAAATGTATTAAGTGTTACCACTTTATTCCAATCAAGAGGACTTCAGGTGTGCCATACTTTTGTCATAAGTAAGACTGTTAGCGTTCTAGTTGTTCTTTAGAACACTCTGGGACATTCTGTCATTGGGCTATAGTTGGGCTACATCTGGCTGATATTTGGGCTACATTTGGGCTCTTTTGTCTCTGGTGGCCATCTTGGGAGACTGCATATCAGAATTTTTTTAATGAAATATAAGAGGATTTGAGAAGTCACTCAAAATGTGCCCTAATTTTTCATTCTTCAGCACTAATCATAATTTCTATGGTAAAATGAACCCCCTCATTTTGTTCCTTTGCAAATTAAATGTTTTAAGTGTTAACACTTTATTCCAATCAAGATGACTTCAGGTGTGTCATACTTTTGTCATAAGTAAGACTGTTAGCGCTCTAGTTGTTCTTTAGAACACTCTGGGACATTCTGTCATTGGGCTATAGTTTGGCTACATCTGGGTGATATTTGGGCTACATTTGTTTTTTTTGTCTCTGGTGGCCATCTTTGGGCTACATTGGGCTACATTGGGCTACATTTGGGCTCTAACATATATATAGCCCAATGTAGCCCAATATATATTTTTTCAAAGTTAATTTTCGTAAAAACCACTGGAGCACATATCTTGAGACATAGCAAAGGCACATCGGGCTACCGGTCCCTACAATTTTGCCAAGTTTGGTGGAAAACCATTCAGCCGTTCGGGCTAAAAGTGAGTCCAACTGCCCTATGGAAATTAACATGGGGAAAACACGTTTTGGGACCCCCCTTTTATCTCAGCCCCCGCTTGACGAATCCCCCCCAAACTTTCAGGGAAGGAGCGGAGCGCCACGAGGCAAAGTTAAGGAAAATGTCAGGAAGATTTCTCAACCGGCGCCAAAGTTAATCCCAATAGAATGTTGCGATTTGCCTATGGAAAACAATCCTAACTATATATACCTACTGGCTATCGTCAGTAGGTAATATATATATGTATATATATATATATATATATATATATATATATATATATATATATATATATACTAGCTGCCCGTCCCGACGTTGTCTGGGTATAAAAAGATTTACCTGAAGGGCTGAAAACTTTACCGAACGCTATCCCACCACTTTCCAATGCAGCAGGCGTCTTAGAATGGACGTGCCCACGCACAACAACGCTGAACGGCACGCATACCTCCCGACGTGCACGAACGCTAATCTCATCATAGTGAGATTAGCGATTGTGCACGTCGTGAGGTATGCGTGCTGTTCAGCGTTGTTGTGTGTGGGCGTGTGCATTCTGAGACGTGTCGGCGTGTGCATTCTGAGACGCCTGCGTTTATCCCCGGTTGAGATCGGTAACGCTTATGCCCACAAAGGTTGCTTCGCAACATATGTTATTAACGCCGCCTGAATTCCAATGTGCGTGAATGCGGAGCACCTTGTGTCTTCTATACGGACGTGTGAGAAGTGATTATAACTCGTGAATGGAAAGGTGCGCTACTGAATGACGCGGCCATTTTTTAAAAATAAAATTTGTGGCACGCCCCTCTGAGAATGCTATTGTGGTACGCCCCTCTCACAGAGTATAATGTGTGTACTTTGACACGGCTACGACCACGCCCCGCCCACGGCCCTCTGAGTGTGTAGTTTGACACGCCCACGCCCACTCCCCTCTGACAACGGGTACGGCCACAAAGTAATATGTGTTTAGTTTGACACGCTCACGAACACGCCCCCGACACGCCAACGCCCACGTCAACAAGGGACTACTTTACCCGTAAGGTTCTTTGATGTTTCTAATGTATATGGTGGCCACCTGTATAGCCTATGTCCATCTGCTGCAACTCCCCTTTCCAATGCTGTATTGGGTGTTGTGATTGGTGCTGTACTTCTTGAGTTTACCCGCCTCAAAGGTTTCAGCTCTCTCTTTATAATAGTAGTATGGATATATATATAAAAATATATTTTTTTTTAATGACCCCCTGGCGTTGACCATGGCTCAAAGGTCAATAAAAATATATTTTGGGGAGGGGGCGTGCATCGAGTCCTCCTCCCGGAGAGGATCATGGTTCCGGAGACCCCAGCCCTCAGGGCCTGGCATAAATACTTAAAGGGAGGGGGTGTGTGGCCCCCCTCCCCTAGCCTCTTATGGTCTCAGGGACCCCATCCCCTGGTCCCAGCTCCACTGTGGAGCACTAGGGAGCCCACTCCCTGGACACTGTTTCTAAGCCCGTAAGAGCACGGGCAGGGACCACTTGTTTGCTCCTACCTGGCGGAAGCTTTGAAAATCCATTTGTTTCTATTACCAGGCTCCTGCGGGTGGGGAAGCGCTGGTTGCTCTTGCCCTGCGGGAGCTGGGAAAAATACCTGCTCCTACACCTGGTCCTGCTAGGCGAGATCAATGGCGACTGTGGATGCATCCAGGATGGGTGCACACAGGAAGCCAGAGGGGCCGCGGGGGACCTGGCGATCCCCATGGCCTCATCTTGGTGTCTTGTGGGTGCCCTGGTTGGTCTCTGGGGCACCCATCTAATACCCTAATGGATGGGCTACTAGGGACCACTAAGGGTTTGGAGAGGGGGCCGTATGGGTGATGGGGCCCCCGGGCCTGTAGAGGCTCGGGGGGCCACTGTCCCTTCCCCTTATTAAATCAGTACCGCCCTGGGGGATCCCGAAGCCTATAAAGGCCCAGGGAGGGGGGCGCACATCTCCTCCTCAATAATTATTTAAAAAAAGGATCTGATTACTTGGATACCTAAAAAGTGATTTATTATTCACTGCTCCTTGCAAAGAGCGCCCTGGAACGCTGTGCACCCTTACCCAATTTACCTCTCACCACCCCTTAACCCTAAAGTCGCCCTTACTCCTACCACCTCTAACTGCAACTTGACCCCTTTTAAAAAAATAAATATATAATTACCTGTAGACTAAAGATTGTGGGGTAAAGGTAAAAACCCATTAAAGTGGCTTAGTTTTGTAGTACTTACCTGCATGGTAAAAACTGCGTAGTATAGGCCATGAGGGGTAAAGGCTGTGGGATAAACATTACATACTCTTCAGAATATCTGTGGCCCATAGCACATTTATTTAGTTACAAATTAAGCACTGACTTGGACCACGCTCCATCATGGTATTGTCTTGAAGCATAGCGCCCAGACACTAGCCCGATGTCAAGCATTAAAATATTAAAAAGGGAAAACTTTGTATGTAGTGTTTTTTTCACTAATTGTTTTGAAAAGCAATGTTATAACTTGGTGAGCTTGTGAAGTTACTGGGCAAATCACAATCTCCCAAGCCCTTGGACAGAGCTTGGATACCCTCATATGTGATAAGCCTTGCTATATAAATCTAGTAAAGCATCTTTGAGGTCACAAACCCCCCCAAATCCCACAGACCACTGCCAACTCTTGAAAAATGAAAGTTAATTATTCCTTTTTTTTTGTGCATCACGTTTTCTTTGAGAAAAACAAACTGCATTAAAAAAAAGTTAGCTTTATTTGAATGCAATCACAAACATAGTGGTATTTCACCCCAGTAGGCCACCATGTCTGTGATGACTATCATTCCTGATGGGTCGCAAACTGCGACCTGACGCATTAATATTCATGAGCTAGGTCAATTTGCTACCCACTAGGAATCGATCATTTAAAAAAAATACTAGGTTCATACATAAGGAAAAGTGATTTCCTATTTGTGATTCTGAGATAATTGCAATTTGGAAATTGCTGTTCCTAATGTTAGTCCATCAGGCTCTAAGTTACAGGTGGGATCAAAATTAAAAAAAACTGACACGAGTACCTAGTTCCCGGTTGCAGCGCTTTGTAGTCTGCACCCCCAATACAGCAATACTTTTTCAATTCTAGTTCAATCCTGCCATCTAGTGGCAGCATTTACACCTTTTTCAAATAAAGACCAACACGCTATTATCACTCAAATAAATAGCTGTAGATTTCAAATTAGACTACAACTTAATTTAGTTTGCCATCCCAAAGCATAACCGTTGTGCACCTATGTCTACTTCGATTGTACAAAAAGGAGCACACCTGCACAGTTAAGGTCTCAATCCTGGCTTATAATCAGGAGTGGCAAACTTTAACCTTCTCACATTTGATCCTCGGTGGAACCTCCTGTATTGTATTGTGTGTAGTATTGTAATTGCATTTGTATGGCGCTTACTATCCCTGACCAGGCATCAAAGTGCTTTTTCGGCGAGTAGCACGCTACTCCGGGACCCATAGAGGACTAGTGTTGAATTAGTACAGTGGAACATGCAAGTACATTTTAAGTGGTGGATAGGTTAGTCAGTTATTTGGATTCAGAAGAATAGCAGAAGGATAGAAGAGGAAAACAAGGTTTGCATTTATATAGGGCTTGTTACCCCTGGTGGGGTGTTTAAGCAGGCTACTCCGGAAACCCATAAAGGATTAGTGGTGAATTAGTAGGGTGAAATAGGAAAGTAATTTGAGTGGTGGATATTAGTCCATTATTTGGAGTGAGAAGGATAGCGGAGGGATAAAAGGGGAAGAATGGTTTGCATTCACGTAGCACCTGTTACCCCTAATGGGTGTTGAAGCACCTTTCTGGCGAGTGGGATGCTACTCCGGAACCCATAAAGGATTAGTGTTGAAAATTAGTATAGTGAAGTATGAAGTAATTTGAGTGGTGGATATTAGTCAATTATTTGGAGTGAGAAGGATAGCGGAGGGATAAAAGGGGAAGAACGGTTTGCATTCATATAGCACCTGTTACCCCTGATTTGTGTTGAAGCGCTTTTCTGGTGAGCAGCGCGCTACTCTGGAACCCATAAAGGATTAGTGTTGAAAATTAGTATAGTGAAATATGAAGTAATTGGAGTGGTGGAGATGTTATTCTGTTATTTGGATAGAGAAGGGTAGGTGGCAGGATAGAAGAGGGAAAGAGTTTGTATTTATATAGCGCTTGCTACACCTGATCGGGTTTTGAAGCGTTTTTTTTGGCGAGTAGCACGCTACTCTGGAAGCCATAAGGATTAGTGTTAAATTAGTATGGTGAAACATGAAATCAATTTGAGTGGTGGATATGTTAGTTAGATATTTGAATTGAGAAGGGTTGGGGAGGGGTAGAAAAGGGAAAAAGGTTTGCATTTATATAGCGCTTGTAACCCTGATGGGGTGTTGAAATGCTTTATTGGCGAGTAGCATGCTACTCTGGAACCCATAAAGGATTAGTGGTGAATTAGTATAGTGAAATATGGAATTTGAGAAGTGAACATGTTAGTCTGTTATTTTGATTGAAAAAGATAGTGGAGGGATAGAAGAGTGAAGGATTTTTTTTAATTTTCTTTTTTTTTAAGCCATAGCAGTAGGAGGAGGCTTTTGGATGAGTAAAAAGGGTTTTTGGAGGGGAAGAGTCAGTGGGAAGAGTTTAGAAAGGTTTGTTTTGGGGGATCGCTATAGTAAAAGAGGAGTCAGTTGATGCAAGGAGGGGTAGAGTAGGAGAGAGTCTAGAATGGGTTATTTTGGGGCTCATAGGAGTGGTATGGTGTTTAGGATAAATGAGAGAGTGGATGTAGAGGATATATGGATAGATGTATATGGTGAGAGATAGGGTAGCGCATTGGAAAGAGAAGTAGAAAGAAGTTTGAGATGAGTCAGAAAGTTGGGCTAGAAGATATATTGAGAGAAGTATAGATTGAGAAATCGGGTAGTGCATTGGAAATGCTAAATTAGAAGAAAGTGATAAATATATAGATCCATAAGTAAATTGAAAGTATATAGATGCATACAGGAGGTAAGTATATGTAGAATAAAGATATTGATAGAGGTACAGGATGAGAAGTAGGGTAGTGCATTGGATATGCTTTTTTCAGGAGAAATGTAACAGACACACAGATCCAAGTACATGGAGGTACATAGATGCACAACGGAAGCAGGTACATGTAGACCAAAGATAATTATTATTTTTAAACAACAATTATTCTACATGTTTATACAAAGCAATACAATTCAATTTTCAAAGCTTTATTCGACTTCAGTCATAAAAGCATTTCCACCTAACTCTATACAATAAATACTAAATCTAATACACAGAATGTAAAATAAGTATTAAACTAAAAATCAGTCGAATACATTAGCTATTTATAGCATTTTTAAGAACCACCCTGACTCGTGCTCACAAGTCAAGGCATTAAAAAACATAGTAGACGAGATACCTCACAACATTTTTCCTAGTAGGGTGCGTGTTCGAATCACCCAGGCCCAGGCTAAAAACAAAGCAATACACAAAGATAGGTACATATCTATAGTGAAAATAAATGCTTATATACAGAGGGATATGCTGTAAATTTCAGTTTACGTATGCTGCTTATGTGGGGAAGAGGCAATTCTAGAGTAGTTTTCTGAAGGTAAGGTGGTTGTCCGTGGATCTTATGTTGGGGGCAAAAGGTTCCATAGTTTGGCATGGTTTTCTTTCTTGTATCTTGGGATTTTGAGGCGAGGTGGAAATCGAGAACTGAGGTTCCTTTGTTGAATGTGTTTGTTGTTTTTATTCCTGATGAAGAGCGGTCCCATTCCATGTATTGCTGTAAGGTTATTGAACACTTAGGGGCTGATCACAATGTGAGTGGAGCAGCATGAAGGAAACTCGGTCCTGTTTTACCAGCCTGAAAATAGCCCAGTAAAATCTCTTGACGCTTGGGCTGCAACACCAGCCGAGCTTTACAACCCCAACACCCAATGCTCTCCTGCTGCAAGGGAGGAGAGGTCATGTTCCATCCTGCCAGCCTACTTCCTTCCCCGACTACAGCCAGTCAGCCTATCTGTATCATCACTGCTAATGTGAACGCTATTTCACATAGTAGAGGTAATTCCCATGAGAGAGGTAATTCACGTGGGAAAGGTAATTCCATGTAGATATACTGGTTCCGTGCAGTTACTCTCCCCTCCGTGGTAATTAATTCCTAGTTACACCATACTGGTGGGGTGTTACCGCATGATACTAGTGCTTACTGGTGTGGCATTGCCACCCCACCGGTAACATGCAACTTGTAATGTGGCCCTTTGTGAGCGTTCACCAATCGCAATTTCTAATTTATTATACTCAGAGGCATATATTTTGTAATTCCTTAGGATTTGAAATCCCAATTTAGCAATTACCAAATTGAAATTCCCTAAGTAGGGAATCACAATTTGAAAATGACAAATTTGAATATGGTGCTTCCTGGAGCAGGGTGATGACATTACAATGAGGAAGCGAGTCATCCAATGCTGTTTCCAGACCCAACTTTACAGAGGAAGGCAAGGTGTCAGCAGAGCCACTGTGACCTTGTCTGGACGGGAGGCATTTTTGGATCTATCTGCTGACCATGTCAACAGCTGACAATGTTGAGGATGCTGGAGGGCGTAAGGGAAAGCTGAAATTCAGTGATATTCATTGATAAAGAACTAGGGGGCATATTACCAAGGCGGGCGATATCGCCGTATTATCAAGCTGTCGCTAACAGCAGTTAGCGACAGCTTGTATGCGATAGCCAGCGGTTTGGGGCCCGCTTTGCATGTCAGCGATATTTATCGCTAATGACATGCAAAGTGGGCGTACCCAACCTGTTAGCGACTGAAAGCAGTCGCTAACGTCGCTATCGCCTATTAGCAAGGCAGGCGTAGTGATGGAAATATTCGCGCTAAGCGAGAATATCTCCAAAAACTAACGCCTGCTCAGACCAGTTCTTAGCCATTATATCCAATGGGAGTTGGATATTATGGCTAAGTTCTCATTAGCGAAAATGCGTGAATATCGCTGGATTACCAGCGATATTCACGCATTTCGCCGTTAACGCAGGATATTTTATCGCTTTAGAGATAAACGTTGCTAATAGCACGTTATCTCTGCGATAATATCCGGTGATGCTTGGCGTTAAAAAAATATTCGCTAAGCCCATTTAGCGATAAATATCGCTAGTTGTTGGTAATATGCTCCTTGAGGTGCTCAATGAAGTGTGTGTTACACACCATGATGATCTTTTTGGAAAGATCTCACTGCAAGTTCCAGAAAGGGAGAAGCAAAAAATCTGAAGGGGCATCCAGGCTAAGATTAGTGCTGTTGATGCGACACCCTACACTTTCGAAGGAATTCGCAAGCCCTGGTACGATCTATGGTCAAGTACCAAAGAAAATGTGGCTAGCAGGCTTACAGAGACATGGAAAAAAGATGGAGGACCATCTACTCAGCCACCACAAACCCCTCTTGAGGACATGATTCAGACTAGGTTGCACGAAAAAAACAATTGTTGGGGGCTCTGACAATGATACTTCTGTCACACCCAGTACCTCCAAATGTAAGAATTTCAGCTTTTTAACATATAATCATGTGTTCGGTAAAAATAAGACTATTAGAAATGTATACTTACTTCCACTATCAAACCAACTCCAGTTCACAAATTAGTATGGTGCTCCTAATGCATCATGGGATTTGTAGTTGTAAGCCTAACAATTTAAATAAAGTAGCAAAAGTGAATATTTTGTATTATGTAAAGTGAGATGCAAAATGAAATGCTAACACTTGTTAATAGATTATGAAATGTCATTGTAATCAAACTTCATGTAAATGTATTCATAACAAAGTCTTTGTTCAACTAAATTAATTATGATATATCTGCCAGATCTACCTACAACAATTACACAAGAAACTGAACAGGAGGAAAATCAGGAACCTCAGCCAGACATGTAGAATGATAAGATCCCACCACCTGCACCACACAGACACACAGCAACAGTGTCTCCACCCCCTGATTTTGGGAAAGGAAATGAAATCATCAGAAAAAACACGCCTACAACTCCTTGTGTCACCAGATCTACACAAAGGAGTCGGTCCCTTCATCAGAGTCAATGCAGTGCAATTCGAATGCATAGATAAGGTGTTAGAAGGGCTTCTGAGGAAGAGGAAAATACTGCTGAATCTGGTGGCTTGGAGGCGTCTATGTTATCTAAGCAATGCCTGCAACGCACAAACCTATAGTCAGTTAAGGCACAGGTCGGGTCAATGAACAAAAACATTTCAGAAAGTAAAGAGACCATTAAGCTTCTAAACAAAACTGTTGAGGAGGGGAGAAAGCAGCTGCTGAAAATTTTAAGGAGCGGACAATTGCCTTTAAGGAATTATGCACAATAATGCAGCAAGATAAAGTAGCACACTAACGGCGCATCACCGATTCATAGGTAGATTGGATGGTTTCATTAGACCTGTTCATTGTCTGACCAATGCTACAGCAACATTATCTCAGGCGGGTCAGACAGCACACTGCAGTGGGGATGTAGCACGAGATTCAGGGCAAGTCACCAGTGCTATAGAAAACGTACCAACGGCGCATATCTCAGCAGTCGATAACTTAGGTGGAGCGAAGAGTGGGGAGGTATCCAGCCTAAGTAGCATTACCGCTGTAGTGGCCCCCTTAGCCCCCAAGGAAGACTCGACCACGGAGCTGGATTAAGGCACTTCTTTATTTCCTCTGTGCCATCACTCGACTGCCCCTTCTCTCCTCCCTTCCTGCCCCCGCCCCTTCCTCCTCTGCCTGCACTGTCCCAACATCAGGGTCAGGCAAGGCGACACCTCCCCCTTTTGTATAGTAAGGCTTACTGTCGCTTAGAGTTCTTTAATAAGGCGGACGGGTCGTTTGGTACTCCATCATGGGCGGCGGGCCCGCACCTGTTAAGGAGGATGGTAGTCTCTGACATCTTCATGCTTTGTCGGGCTGGAATACTCTCGGTCGCTGTGTTCTCCTTGGCTCAACGAATCAGTGCTGGAGTCCCGAGCCTGAGCTCGATCGTGAGCCGAGGGATTACATTTTTTGAAATAAGATATGTTTTGGGTTATTCGTTTGATGTCAGCCTCAGCAGTAACCATGGTCCCTTTACGACTGGAGACTCGCAACGGGTGTGCGAGGTATCGACTGTCTGCTTATGTTCTGCAGTCGCGCTTAACCATCACCCAATCTCCTTCCTGAATGTCCGTCTGTTTTGCATGCCTGCGTTGATCAGCATAGTCTTTCATTTTTAATTTCTTATCGTGATCCAGCTTCACCAGCGTATCATGATCCGCAGTCACAGTTCGAGATTGCATGACAGCGCTTGAGGTAGGTAGCCGTGTGCGAGGAACTCGTACAAGCATCAGGGTGGCCGGACATTGATTCGTGGGACTGTGTGGCGTGGTGCGGTAAGCTTGCAGTACTTCATTCAAGGCTTGTTGTACATCACGACGAGCGAGTTCTGCTTGCTGGACTGCCTTCTTGAGGGTCCCCATAAACCGTTCCACCATACCGTTGGCTTGAGGCTATAAGGGGGGGATTTTGCTATGTTTGAAGTTAAGATGTTTTGCAAATTCAGTGAATTCATGACCATTGAACGGTGGTCCATTGTCTGTCTTTACTCCGGTGGGGATTCCCTATGCTGGAAAGGTCTCATCAATGACGGGGACGGCTGTCGCTTTGGTGGACGGTACTTGATGTGCGATTGGAAAACGAGTGTACTCGTCCATGATGACGATGATATATTTGCCCGATTTCAGTGGACCGAAGAAGTCAATAGCCACTTGCTGCCACACACCATCAGGTAGTTCGGACATCTGTAGGGGAGCTGGCGGTTCGCCACGACTCACTAATTGACATGAGACACAGTCTTTAAGTGTGGCTTCCACCATTTGATTAAGTAGGGGAAACCAGACGCGTTCCCGAAGTGCTTTCTTGGTGGCTACTATTCCTCTGTGTCCCTCGTGGGCCAAGTTGATAATTCCTTGTCGCAGTCGCTGAGAAATGACTATCCTTCCCCCTCTTAGCAATAGACCATCTGTGCTGATTAACAGTTCCTCCAGGACATGTCTGAATGCCACAAGTTCTTGGGCATCAACGGTTGTGTTTTGATGGTTGTCCCTTAGATGTCTCCATGAGTTGGTACGTATTCGGACCATGACGTCCTGAATCGTGGGGTCTTGACTAGATGCTTCACAAATGGCTTCCAGTGGTACTGCAGGAGGGCATGCATTGTCGATGACAAAGTGAATGTATTCTTCGCTACAGAGCATCGCTCCAGGGTATGCGATTGTGGGTGCCGTGACATATAGTCCGCTGGGTTCTCCGCTTTCCCGGGCTTATGGACAATGGTGTAGATATAGTCTTGCAAACGTAGGCCCCATCTGTCTATGCGCGGGGGCATCTTCGCTTGTGGGTTGCCAAATATGGTGACAAGTGCTTGGTGGTCTGTGATGAGAGTAAAGTGTTTCCCGTATCCGAACAGGTGGAAGTGCTCGCAGGCCCATACAACCGCGAGGCTATCTTTCTCGGGCCACGAGTAGGCCTTCTCCGTGTCGGTGAGACTGCGACTGGCATAGGCAACCACATGACGTTGGTCTGCTTCCTCGTTGTATTGTGCCAGGATGGCACCTAGCCCAACAGGACTGGCATCCACTGTGATTTCAGTTTTCCTTTTGGTGTCAAAGTAGGCTAGGTTGATGGCAGAGCTCACAGCTTTCCTAATTTTGTTAAAGGCATGTTCACACGCAGGTGACCACAGGAATTGTAGACCCTGGCGGGTGAGTTCTCTGAGCAGGTAGCTAATGGTTGCATAGTCTTTAATGTAACGCGCACAGTAACTCGCCATCCCCAGGAACGAGCGAAGGTCGCCAATGTCTTGTGGTTTGTCCGCGAGGGCCGACACCATCTCAGGATCTGGTTTCTTGCCATCTTTGGAAAAGATATGTCCATAGAATTTCAATGTAGACTTGTGGAATTCACACTTGTCCGAGTTAAGTGTGAGGTTGGCATTGAGTAACACGTGGCATACGCGGTCTAATGCTTTGTCGTGTTCTGTTTGATTTTCTCCAAAAACTAGGATGCCGTCACTATAGTTAAAGGCATTTGGGATGCCTTGAATTACTTGCCGAATGGCTTCCTGAAATATCTCGGCAGCAGAGGATATGCCAAAGTTTAGGCGTTTATAGCGGAACAGGCCTTGGTGAGTGGTGAAGGTGGTAATGTAGGGGGCTTCTCGTGCAGTTCTAGCTGGTGATATCCCTTGTTGAGATCCATCTTTGAGAAGACGGTTGCTCCATTGAGGCGAGCAATCATATCGCTGATATGAGGTCTGGGGCGTTGCTCCCTTTCAATGGCGGTATTCGGTGCGCGCATGTCCACACCCAGGCGTACCTTATTGTCTTGTCCCTTCTTGGGCACCACCACCACTGGTGATACCCACGGAGTGGGCCCTGTGGACCGTTCAATGATGTCCGTCCTCAGCAGGTCTTGTAGTTCATCATCCACTGCTAGTTGCAGGTGAAACTGTACCTTCCTGTGCTGTTGTGCTATGGGTGGTATTTGTTCGTTGATATGTAGCTTGACCTTGAACTGGTTACGTTTTCCAAGACCCTTGAAGAGGTTCTGGAACTTGTTGACAATGTCTGGGGAGTCATCTACCATGTACAGAAGTTCGACAAGCTTGAGGCGTTCTGCTGTCGGCAGACTGAGAAGACAGTCTGCTGCGTCTGGACCTTCAACCACGTGGACGTAAGCTTGAATCTGTCGGTCTTTATACGTTCGGGTCGTGCTGAACCGTCCCAGACAAGGTAGTGGTTTCCTGGACATCCAAGTGTAGACTCGAACGGCTGTTGGCTCCAGTTTTTGCCAAGGTTTCATGCTTTGATATTCCAGGGCGCAGATGTAGTTTAAAGACGCACCTGAATCCAGTACAATCTTGGCAGGATGATTCCCTATTTGAATATCCAGTTTTGGGTATATTTTCAGTCTGTCAGGGTCCAACACCATGCATATATATTCATCGCTGTCCTGCGAGACAGGTGTGAGAGATGTCGATTCCTGGGACGTCGACCTCTGGGATCTGTATGAGCTGGCTGATTGGACGCTCGCCCTTGACGAGCTGGATGAGCGGCTTTTCCTTCCCTTCACTGCTCTTGCTTGTTGACGAGCTTCTGAAATTGACTTGGTTGTTCTCATCTCTGATCTGCATGTTTGACAGGCTGCTTCGAAGTGGTTTTCTCTTCCACAGCGGTGGCAATGTTGTCCGATGGTGGTACACTGTCCTGAGTTGGGGTAGTCTTGTCCGCACCTATAAAATTTCGAGGCTGGGCTGTTTGTTCAACCGCTTCGAGTACCGTAGAATGACGACATCCCCTGGGAGGTCTGCGTTGATCTTCCTGACTTGCGGTGATCCGACCGGCGCTTCGGGTCTGTGTGAGACTGCATTCGAAACACTTGCTCCTTTTTCTGAGACCTGTTGGCTTCCATCTTCTTGGCGTGGTCTTCCGCTTGATCGTTTATGCGCGTGAGTTCCTCTATTTCTTTGAGTGTGTTGTGTTTCTTTAATAATCAGCGGCGTAATGATTCCGACTGGCATCCTGCAATTATGCGCAGTCGCAGCGCGTCTTCTGTGTTAAATGCGTCAAATTCACAATATCGGGCTAGACGCCGAATGCGAGCAATAAAATCACACATTGGTTCATCCTTTTCTTGTAACGCGAGGTTGAGCGTGTACCGCTCGTAGTCTAAATTTCACTTGTGCAGAAACTTCCGATCTAGGGCCCCTTTCACATCGTCGTATGAGACGGCGCTGGCGGCAGGCAATTCTTTGATGATTTGTGCAATGTCTTTCCCTATCAGGTTTCGGAGCGCTATCAGCTTCTGCTTGGGGTCTTGTACTTGAGACCCTGTCATAAAGTCTTCAAAATCCTCAGCCCAACTCTTCCATTTGGGCCCCATGCTGTTCCCGGATGTCAGCTCCAATGGTTCTGGCGGGAGCAGATATGACACTCCCAGTAGCATTGGGAGTGGTTGCTGGGGTTGCAGGGCTGATCCCATGGCTGCTGGGCGTGAGGTGTCAGGCTCTACTGACATTCTGGGCTCAGATACCAGCTTTCTAGGCCAGACGGTGCTTTATTTGCTGGGATTTCAGTGGTTTTGAAGTTTCTCGGAGGTCGTCTGACTTCAAAATGGCCACCGGATAAATGCCAATGTAGTCCTATGTCTGGCTCCTGACTTAAAGATGGCCGCCAAAGGGGACATGGATTTCTGTCTTTACAGTGGCTCCGGTTTCTTATTTGCCTCTTTCCTCAAGGGTAGTCACATTTTTGGACTCACCCTCTTGCAGCTCCAGTCTTCGTGGGATAGCGCTCGACTCTCCTTGCGATTTCGATCGCCTTTTCGCGCTCTTTTGCGTTTCAGCGCGCTGAGGGGGCTGTTCTTTGGCTGCACGTTCACAGCGAGGGAGCAGCAGCAGTGGGTGAACAGGATTCCACCCTCGTCGCCAGTGTAGTGGCCCCCTTAGCCCTCAAGGAAGACTCGACCACAGAGCTGGATTAAGGCACTTCTTTATTTCCTCTGTGCCATCACTCGACTGCCCCTTCTCTCCTCCCTTCCTGTCCCCACCTCTTCCGCCTCTGCCTGCCCTGTCCCAACATCAGGGTCAGGCAAGGCGACACGACAACCGCCCGGAAATTATGAATCTGTGTCGCAGTTGCAGACAAAGTGCATCTACGGAGGGCTCCTAAAGTCAACCTGCTGACCACACCGAAAGGCCGAGTGGAGTGTGAGCGAGACAAAAGTAGTTAGAACATGGTTGCTGTTTACATTTCTGATTTGTCAACATAAATATACATTAGTAATGTCTGAGATGACAATTGTGCTTTGGCAAAGAACGTGCATTTCATAATTTAAAAAAACAAATACCAGAAGTTAAGATATTAAAAAAAGATCTTGAACACTTTCAAGCCTAAATGCCATTATTGTCTTACTTTGAAAATAATTTCGGGTAATCTCTGCACGTCGTTCTCTGCCTTCTCCTGTCCTTGGCCCAAGTGTAGGTTGGTGTGATGGGATTGGCTGTTCCTCTTCATCAGACTGGTTCTGACAGGATAAGGGGTATGCCCCTACATGTTGCACTATTATGGTGTATAGCGTATGCAGCTACAATTTTCCAGCATCTTTCTGGTCTGTATAGTAGTGCTCCGTCACTCTTGTGAAGACATCTGAAGTGACTTTTCAGCAGTTCAAAAGTCCTCTCTATCACATTTCTTGCTGAATTACGTACAGTCTTGTAGCGATGCCCGCCAGCAGAAACTGGGTTCAAACAAGGTGTTAAAATAAAGGAGCACAAAGCATACACACTGCGTACTAAAATGACACATTTTAAAATGATGTACTGACAAATTATACATATGTCTCTACTACATACTCAAACAAATTTATAACTATTTACCTAGTAAAGATCCTTCACCAAATTATCCACTAAGAAGCTGTGTGCAAATTCCCCTAAGGTAAAATATAAAATAATCACTTGCGAAATCTGGCCGCTAGATCACACCACTTGAATATATAATGAATGAGTATTCTTATATTTTTCTAAAGATATAATCCTTTTCTGATGGAGGACATGTTTGAACACGTGTCCCATGAATGCAGCCTATGACGTGGCAATGGAGCTATCGGATCAAATTGAAATTTTGTAAGTTGCAATTCCTGTGCCGTATTGGGAAATGCTACATAATCCTTTCATTTAACTGAGCATTACATTCGGAAATGCATAAAAAAGAAAAGAGAAACTGCACTTTGGGAAGCCCCCTTGTTGCAGCTATCACACCCTGGTAGCCTCCATACGATAAGAGGTGCAGGGAATATAATATCTGCGCATGGGTGGGAACAGCAGTTGTCCTGCGAATGATTTGTTGCAGCTGAAGATTAATTTCAGCTATTAAGTCTAAGATAAGGGCAGTTCTTAACCTGTACTTTTCAAAGATTTCCTCCTAAATCTGATGAAACATAATAATTTGAATTCAAAATATGTGCTCGTTTCCGCCTCCTTCTTCTCTGCAGACCTGCCAGCATCCTTATCATCCTCGCCATGACGCAGAGAGCAGCCGTTGTTGGAAATGCAGATGCGTTCTGGAGATGCTTTGATAGATTGCACCTGATTACCATCTTAATTTGAGTAGTACAGTACACGTGCAAAGGGTGCATTTTGCGTCAATTCCCAAATTTATGAATGTTGCATACATTTATATAGTGATTCCCTATTAGGATTTCCAATTTGGTGTCACAATTTAAAAGATTTGCAAAAAATGTGAATTGCTAAAATTGCGAGGTAAATGCCTTTTATACATTAGAAAAGCCTATTTTGCATTGGTGAATGGCCAAATGAAGCAGTTTGCATTGTTTGCGAATGCAAATAACCTTGATGCACATAGCCCTAAGATCCTAAAAGCATTTGCATATGTACTGATGCGAAGGGCAGGTGTAAGTAACGCAAAAGTGGGACATTAATGAAGTTACTCGTTTAGATTTACTAATATTCATTTATTGATAGTTGTTATATAAAATAAAACATTATCCATTTCCATGATACAGTCAATGAATCATTTTCTTGCATTTGTGTTAGCCCACCTAATGCCTTATGGAGGAAGTTATAAAGTAGACATCGAGGGCATAAGCTATCACTAGAACTTCTGATACAGAAGAAGAAAAACAATAAAACTGTGTGTGTGTGCATTGAAAGCCTCACAACGTACATAAAGTGGCAGGGAGTACCTTTGGTGCAGTACTTAAATGCACGAAACCCAGGCAAGAAACTTGTGATTTAACCTTTACTGCGCCCAAACTGTGTGATTCTGGGCAAATCACCATCTATAGCATCCTGCTTACTGTACTGTGCTGTCCCCAGGATCCAGTACAACAATTATGTTTTTCACAGGCACCCATCAAGCTATGCTGGGTGACGCTTTCACAAACTGAGAAAGTAATATATGATTTAAAAGTTGGATTGGACATTAAAGCTTAGGAAAAAACACTTTATACATTTCAGTATTGATTCATCACCAACTCTTCTCTGCTAGATAAATAAAAATTCAATATCAGAATATATGCGATAAAGTTAAGGAAAATATTGATCAACAGAAGGAAGAGATGCAGTATTCTTATACTATAGCACCATCATGCGTTCAGTGTATGTAAGTACCGTGTAAAAAAATCATCTCTTGAAAATGAGCTCTATAAAATGACGCCAAGCTTTACTAAGGCTTGCAGTGCTGAGGTGTCCCTGTGTGGCATAGGTAATTGGGAGTAATGCAAGCTGCTGCCTCGCATTACTCTGCCCTGGGAAGGCGTTCGATGGGTGGAGCATGGGTGTTCCGACACATCCACCCATGGTTTTTAGGGCATTCCAAGATTTACTAACAATAGTAAACTTGGGAATGCATCCAAATGCTAAGCTTTCCCAGTAGAGGCATAATGAGGAGAAATATGTTTATTTCTCCAAGTTTTTTCATCTTACTACATCCGCTGCGTTGTGCAGCACATATTAATAGACTAAAAAACCTCAGAGGTTGGTTCTTGTGCAGTCAGGTGCCCCTTCCTGCACAAAATAATCCTGCCTGCAAAGCAGGTGCCCTTGCACCATGGTGCAGGGGCCTGCATTGGTGCTTGGCAGTCTCTACTGCAACAGCACAGATATGGAGCATTCCTGCTCTCTCCCTCCATTTGACACAGCGCAGCAAGTGGTGTTGCTGTGTTGCGCAGCGTCAAATGTTAGTAAATCTGCCCCACACATGTGTTCCATCTCCTAAGGTTTATGCATCCAAGATGAGCTCTTCCTAGAAGCCTATGTCATTTGTACTCAGTATTTTATGGAAAGGACCTCGGATTAGATGCTCTTTTTTTTAAATTATTGTTTGCACTCGAAAGCAGTCTGAACTATACATTTCGTTGTGCATTTATGATGATCTACAGATAACTCACAGGAGTACGAGTCACTGTGCCATCAGACGACCTAAATTGATACGGTTTCTGGGATATGACTGGTTAGATTTCACTGGGTACTAGAGGTTTTGATTTTACTCTGCAGAGGACAAAATAGACCTGTATCTGACAACCCTACCAAGGGGCTATGTTTGGAGAACAACACACCATCCAGAGAAGTCACAGGGATGGTAAGAGGCCAAGTCCTTTAAAGGATCCATCCAAAATCAGGTGAGATATATATATATATATATATATATATTTATTTATTTTAGTGGGGTTTTAATACACCCTAACCTATTGTAGAAAATATGGGTCGGAAAGAATCATTGGGTTTCCCACCAAAATTGTCTTTAAAAGAAGCCAAGCAAGACGACTTATTTTCATCATCCATCGCCACAGGAAGTGACATCACTGGTTTCCCATCTTGCAACTGCCCAGGAAGTGACATCACTGGATTTCCAATAGCCCATCTGCACAGGAAGTCACATCACACCTCTCTACCCCAAGTACCTACTTAATGGCCGGCACATTGGGGACGTGCAGAGGGCCCGCCAAAGGCAAGCCCGTTGTCTCACATCCGCAACTGGACTGTGCCCGGTGCCAGGATCCTTGGTCCTCCAACCTCCTGCTCTACTTTGCTGGAACCCTTCATGGCCTTAACCGCGGCAGCCAATCCACATGCAGCTGCCTCACCACAAAACACAGAGGAACCATTCTCCAGTGCTTCATGGAAGTTTAATAAATGAATGCAAACCCGGCACTCACTGCATCGACATTATCCAACACCCCACTAATTTCAGAAACCTATTGTACCTGTTCCTCTACTCATGGGTGAACCGGTCTCTACAACATGCTGTTCCTTACTACTTTGACAAATGAAAGAGTGTGCCAAGGGCCGAGTACTCTTACTACACAAGATGTAAATATTTTGCTAGTACAATTGATGCCATAAATGCCTACATACAAAGTGTTGCTTAAAGCCAAGGCTGGATAAAGGAGTCCCATAGGACATTGTGCCATAGGCAGACTATAACCCACATATAGGAAAATGACTGCACATCTTTTCCATTTAAGATCTTTGGGCTTGTTTTGGACTTTTGTGGATGAAGTTTACTCTGTTTGGAAAATAGCTCCGCCGAGATGGCCTCTACCATCCCGAGAGACTTCTGTCTACTAAGTTTACCTGTAAAAAACACCTTCTTTATGTGTAACTGTTCTTTACAGTGATAGGCACACCAAACTGATTTCACATAATTAACATTTATTTGCTTTTTCTCTTTGAGATATCGCTCACAGTTTCAGCTGAACGTACATTGCAGTGGCCATCATATCTACAGCGTTGATGTGTACACCTTCCGCCTACTTGTTTTTGGTGAGCGTGTAACTTGTTTTTACTGATGATCACAAGGTAAACTCTCCCAAAGCCCTGCCACCTGTGTTTTGGCCTGAACAACTGAACCATTGTCCCTTGCCAACCTCCAAGGTTCTGGGTGCTCAACTAGATCAAAAGTTGACCTCATGTGACTAAGGCATCCACTACCTGCGTCAATTTAATGAGAGTTCGAGCAAAGATCCTGGCATTCGTGCCAGCAGAGTAGACCTTTGGTAGCGACAGCCACTATTTTGAGTTGGGTCGACTATTGTAGCTCTGTTCCTGACACTTTACTACAATGAATTCAAAATTATACAGCTCATATGGATTTGGGTTTCCTGAATGATCCTCAATCTCTCAAGCGCTAAAAACTCTTCGCTGGCTCCCCATATCCAAAGCAGCTTGAATTCGAGGCTGTAGGACTGGTTTTCAGGGCCTTCCATCTTCCAGGACCTTAATTCCTGTAAGATAAATTCCAGGTTAATCTTCTCTCTTGTAGTTTGAGGTTGACCAATGCTCGCTTTTTGTCGATCCCTAGGATTCATCAGACAATGATGGGAGGCCAAGTGTTTTTGATGGCACCTGCCATGCTGTGGCACTCTCTGCCCCTGGACTTAAGGCTACAAGGGGCACCATCTGGGTTCTGTAAAGCTGTAAGTACCTGGCTTCTCCCAAAGTAAGCCAAATCATATAGACAGTGCCAGGGCACGGTTTGGTATTTCTTGCTCTGCAACATGGCTATTACATTACAGTTCAGAAGAAAATAAGAGTAAATCCAAAATAGAGTAAAATAAGATTTTAGAGGAAAACCATCAACACCCGGGGATTTATCACATTTTAATGCTGAAATAGCTTCAAGTATATCCGCCAAAAAAATGGAGTCTAAAAACGATAAGTGCATGATATAAATCTCTTGAGATCATAAAAAAGTAGTTATCTAAAGCCCCAAATACCTATCAATCTACTGGGAGTTCTGAGATTTAGAACATTTAAGAAAAACATCAACAATCTCAGAATCAGCAGTACTGGTTTCCCATGTTCAACAATATAAGAAATGAATGACCTTTCTTTTTAAACCTTTAAATAGTTTGCCAAAAGTATGCCTCGCCTCTAAGTAAGTTAGCTTTCGTTTTATAAATAATACCAAGGGCCATATTAGTTGAGTATTTTTGCTCTGCCAGAAGTTTTTTAGTCTGCTTGGCATTTAAAACACAGCTCAAGCAGGCAACCATAGGCGAATATGATTTACATTTATTTGTTTTATTGATTTCAGATTTTAATGGAACTCAATTCGCACTTGCACTTTGATGAGATGTATATATTTTAACTTTTAACATAACTGTGTAATTGGACTTGCAAGTGTGATAGGGGTTTCCCTCTGAAAAAAACATAATACTAATACTAAAATCCATTTTTGCCTTGCTCAATTTATCAAGGGAATTCTGAGATTTGGAGACCCAGAATTTACGTTCTAATAAATTAGCGTTAATCAGGATCTTCCTTGATTTAGAGTTAACAATTTTCCTTTTCTTAGCAACATAGTTAATAATGAAATTCAATTATTTTGAACAGAAGTACCTGCATGGTTATTATGTAAGAAGAATTCCAATAAATTTTTAATTCCTCCACAATGTTAGAATCATTCAATTAGTCAACATTAAGCCTTTGACTCTTAGAGTAAGAATCTCAAAATGAACCCAGATGGGTGCATGGTCAAAAATCAGAATTGATTTAATCTCTGACCGAAGTGAATTAACTGTAAGAACTATACTAAAATATATATAAATATATATATATATATATATATATTACCTACTGGCGGTCGCCAGTAGGTATATATAGTTAGGATTTTTTCTCTATGGGATTTTTGAAAATTCTATGTCTAATAACTTTGGCGTTTGTGGACGGAATTGGCTGAAATTTTCAGGAAAATGGCACATTTTGTTTCTGAGCAGCCCCTGAAAATTGGGGGGGGTTTCGTCCAGGGGGGGTCGAGAAAAAAGGGGGGTCCCAAAACGTGTTTTTAACATTGAGTTTTCCATAGGGCGGTTGGCCTCACTTTTAGCCCGAACGGCTGAATGGATTTGCACGAAACTTGGCAAAATTGTAGGGACTGGTAGCCCGATGTGCCTTTTGTAGGTCTCAATATATGTGCTCCAGTGGATTTTGAGAAATTAACGTTTAAAAAAAGATATATATCTGTAACAGCGGACCGGGCAGCGTCCCAGGACGCGTACTTTTCGCGCAACGGAGCTTTGTGAAGCGAAGCTGATTGGTTCTCCGGCGTCTGTCAACATTCCAAACAGTCCGTAGCGGCCGCCATCTTGTCTCTCGGTAGGATCGAGAGACAAGAGGAGGTCAAAACAAAGGGGGAAATAACTATAAGGGGGCATAGTAGATCCTCGCTGACCCCCTAGGTTTGATGTGGAGGTTTTAAAAGGGCCCCGCGGGGCAAAAAAAAATAATAATAATAATAATCGAACGGCTGAATGGATTTGCACGAAACTTGGCAAAATTGTAGGGACTGGTAGCCCGATGTGCCTTTGCTAGGTCTCAATATATGTGCTTCAGTGGATTTTGAGAAATTAACGTTCAAAAAAAGATATATATCTGTAACAGCGCACCGCTTCGCGTACTTTTCGCGTTACGGAGCTTTGCGAAGCGAAGCTGATTGGCTCTCCGGTGTCTGTAAACATTCCAAACAGTACGTAGCGGCCGCCATCTTGTCTCTCGGTAGGATCGAGAGACAAGAGGAGGCCAAAGCGAAGGGGCAAATGACCATAAGGGGGCATAGTAGATCCTCGCTGACCCCCTAGGTTTGATGTGGAGGTTTTAAAAGGGCCCCGCGGGGCAAAAAAAAAAATAATAATAATAATCGAACGGCTGATGACCATAAGGGGGCATAGTAGATCCTCGCTGACCCCCTAGGTTTGATGTGGAGGTTTTAAAAGGGCCCCGCGGGGCAAAAAAAAATAATAATAATAATAATCGAACGGCTGAATGGATTTGCACGAAACTTGGTAAAATATTAGGGACTGGTAGCCGGATGTGCCTTTGCTATGTCTCAATATATGTGCTTCAGTGCATTTTGAGAAATTAACGTTCAAAAACAAGATATATATCTGTAACAGCGCTCCGCTTCGCGGAGATAAAATTATATGTGTATTACCTAGCTGTTGCTAACACCAGTTAGCGACGGCTAGTAGGAGATAGCGACCATCTTGGGTCCCACTTTGCATGTGAGTGATATTTATCACTAATGACATGCAAAGTGGGCATGCCAAGATGTTAGCGACTGGAAACAGTCGCTAACATCGCTATCTCCTATTATCAACTTTTGGAAATATTCGAGATAAGCGCGAATATCTCCAAAAAGTAACAGCTGCCCTGAGCAGTTCTTAGCCATGTTATCCAATGGGAGGTGGATAACATGGCTAAGAGCATTAGCTCGGTAATGCATGAATATCGCGGAGTTTTCAGCGACATTAATGCATTGCGCTAGTTTTTTATCGTATTTGCGATAAACCTTGATAATAGCAAGGTTTATCTGCGATAATTTCTGACGGTAAAAAAATCTTTGCAATGCATCGTTAGGGATAAATATCGCTTAACTTTGGTAATATGCCCCAACGTCTGTTAACGTTCGATTCGAAGGAAATCAGGAATTGTTGAAAAACATTGTGTGCGCCATCTTGTCTTTTTTCAAATGCCACACTTTTGTCGTGCACGGCAGCCATTTTAGATGCCTTGACCAGATCCACTCTGTGAACGCTGTCGATCCTTACCATGGCTCCCCACCCTCGCAAGCATCTCCCCCAGGCAGTGGTCACCCCCGCTCTCTGTTTTATGCATGGGTAATAAACCTCCCCCCATCTGCGCTGTTCTTCCCTGAGAATCACACCCTGTGCCCGCCCGACACCTCCCTTTCGCCCTATTCACTACCGCACCCTCTGACACTCCTTTTCCTCTGTGTCCGATTGTCCAGGCCGGTCCTAGGCTATCAGCTAGCCCTGCAGATGTAGTTTATGGCCACAGCTGTAAAGAATCACCCGTCTTCAAAGGAGTTATAGTAGATCAAGGCCCACACTCGATGAGATCCGTCACAGCAGAAGCGTTGCTATTATCTGAAAACCATTCTGTATTGTGATTGGGGAGGGGACCGAGCGTGAAGCGGAAGATTCCAGGGATGACTCTTTGTACATCAAAGTTTTTACAATTATGTGTCACATTAAAAATATATAGCACTCCGACAAAGTAGTAAGATTATAAAACTTTAATAATTTATAAATATATACAAGAAAACAAAAATAGTAATAACATATAAACATTTTTAGAGAAAAACAACGAAGTAGCGGTCGGCTGTGCGAATAGTCCCAACGCAGCACAACGTCCAGATTTCCGGCGTGGGGCGTCGCGGGGGGTGGGTGATCAGTAGCAAACTGTTGTGCGAATAGTTCCAAGGCAGCAGAACGCGCCGAAATCTAGATGACACAAAAGTGATGTCTAGTAAGTTGCCACCCAGCAAATAACGGCGTGGGGCGTCGCGGGGGGTGGGTCATCAGTAGCAAACTGTTGTGCGAATAGTTCCAAGGCAGCAGAACGATGGCACCAAGGTGATGTCCAGTAAGTTGCCGCACTGGTTTTGGTATCCTACAATGCTGCTCCGAATAACGGCGTGGAGCGCCCCGGGGGAGGCGGCGTGAACGGGCCTCTCCAGGTGGAGTCTCGTCTGTTGTAGTGGGGCGCCCCTTTACCGTTTCAGTTGCCATTCCGTCCGCTTTTGGTCCACTGTGTCAAAATCCGCCATTCAGCTGAGTTGCGCCCACTCTTGCGGTGCAGCGATAGGCGGCTGTCACAGGACTCTCAAAATGGCGGCAGGCTGTTTCCTTTTTGGGCCTGGTCCACTGAAATGGCCCTGGGACACCTTGGAAATCGGACGCTTGTCTGCTAGGTCTTGGACCCCATTCTCGAAAGCGTCCCCTCCGCCTTGAGAATTCATCAAAAGTTTTGGGGGCCCCGACTCCTGCAGGCTTCTGGTGGGGAGCGGCTGCCATGATTGCTCGCGGAATGACCACGACGGAGCTACGAGATGGTGGTGCTCTCATGGTGACGCCAGCTTCAGTCTGAAACATCCAGAAACAAGGTGGGGCTTTCATCGTTTGGGGGGAAAAAAAAGTTTTCATCCAATGAAAAGTGTTGTTTTTAGGTCATATGATCAAGCCTTCCATCATTAGGAAACCAAAAGTAAAATGAACCAATGAAAAGTTTTATAAACAAGTCACATGACCTGTTATGCGGCATAGGGTATAAAATGCGGAGAAAATACGTTGGCACGTGAGGCGGTGTCAGTAGCGGACCGATGTGCGAATAGGCCGAAGGCAATACAACGCGCCAAGATCCGGATGGCATCGAGGTGGTGTCATAGTTGAGAGTTCTGAGCAGCGGTTGTAACACTGTCTGAAGCTTATTTGCAGCTGCTGCAGCTTCACTACGCGCGAAGATCCGGATGGCACCTAGGTGGTGTGTAGGAAGTTGCCGCACTGGTGTGGCCATCCTACAATGCTGAAAGTCGGCGTGGGGCGCCCCGTTGGCCTGTGAGTTTGCGTCAGTAGCGGACCGATGTGCGAATAGGCCGAAGGCAGCACAACGCGCCAAGATCCGGATGGCACCGAGGTGGTGTCTAGTAAGTTGTCGCACTTCTGTGGCCATCCTACAATGTTGAAAGTCGGCGTGGGGCGCCCCGTTGGCCTGTGAGATGGTGTCAGTAGCGGACTGATGTGTGAATGGGGCCAAAGGCAGCGCAACAATATTTTCTACTATATTTCCGGTGTAGAAGAGACCACAAGGCGGTGAGATGCCAAGATCCGGATGGCACCGAGGTGGTGTCTTGCAAGTTGTGGTACTGGTGTGGCCATCCTACAATGCTGAAAGTCGGCGTGGGGCGCCCCGTTGGCCTGTGAGATGGCGTCAGTAGCGGACCGATGTGCGAATAGGCCGAAGGCAGCACAACAATATTTTCTGACTGACACCACAAGGCGCTGAGATGCCAAGATCCGGATGGCACCGAGGTGATGTCTAAGTTGCGGACTGGTGTGCGAATGGGGCCAAAGGCAGCGTAACAATATTTTTTGTATGGAAGATACCACTAGGCGTTGAGATGCCAAGATTCGGATGGCACTGAGGTGATGTCTAGCAAGTTGGTGTGGTCATCCTACAATGCTGAAACTCGGCGTGGGTCACCCCATTAGCCTGTGAGATGGCGTCAGTAGCGGACCGATGTGCGAATAGGCCGAAGGCAGCACAACGCGCCAAGATCCGGATGTCACCGTGGTGGTTTCATAGTTGAGAGGCACTTCATCTGCAGTGGGGCGCCGAGATCCGGATGGCACCGAGGTGATGTCTAGCAAGTTGCTGTACTTGTGTGGTCATCCTACAATGCTGAAACTCGGCGTGGGTCGCCCCATTAGCCTGTGAGATAGCAGTTCTTTGGATTTGGGCCTGGCTCGTCTGCTGTAGTGGGGCGCCCCTTTACCGTTTCAGTTGCCATTCAGCTGAGTTTCGGCTGCTCTTGATGCTACAGCGACAGGCGGCTGCAACAGGACTCTCAAAATGGCGGCCTGTTCTTTGGATTTGGGCCTGGTCCACTAAAATGGCCCTGGGACACCTTAGAACTCGGACGCTCGATTTTTTTTTCCTTTCCTGTACATGCAAAAAAAGGTAAATGCCCGGTACGTTACACGCTTCATCTGCCACGATGAACTCTCTAGAGGAACCGAAAAAAATTATAGTTGTGGTAACTATACCATGCATCGTCATATGGAGAGGTGGCAACAATTAATTATAGTGCTGCATAAAAGAGAGATTTGGAGGAGAACCCCTGACCTGCTAGTACATTCATCAAAGAAGTGGCACTGAGAGCTTCAGAGGCAAGGGAAACGGTCCCAAATATTTAGAAGAACTTTGGAAAGATTAAAATGACATGTTTAGATTGTGGCAAATTTATTTCATGTGGACATCTGAGTGTTACTCTAATAAATACAGCATATGAACATCATCATAGTCGATGGTTGGTAGAGACATTTTGACTATATCCTGGACCTGCCCGTCCTCGCCCAAAATGGCGCCAGAATAAATGGGACTCGTAACTCCTTGTTGTGTACTGGTTGCAGAACCTTGAAATCACGAGATACGTATGCAGTTTTGAAGCACATGGCGGGCGGGGACGAGAATTGATTGAATATTTCGACATCCCTATTGATATTAAGTTCTGATGTGTTATTGATTACTGTACTGTTGAAAGTTCGAATTAACGTCACCCATGGTACTTGCCCGCAAATGTATATCTAGATAATTTTATTGTAACTGGCCCTGTCGTATTTTAATTATAAAATGTACGTCCACCGATTCCGTAACTGTTAGACACCTTAGTTCTTGCAACCTAATGGCCCGCCCGTTACGTTCCTCTACAGTGTAAATGTCTATTTATCATATACGATTACAGTTTGCTCCGTGGCCGGCCCACGTGGTTATAGGCTCGTATTTGTATAATGAAATTTTCACAATAAAGGTTTTTAAAAGAAAACATGGTAGTAGTATATACATTGGTAAAGTTTTTAATAATAGTCACTGTTTTAGAATCATTAAAAGGCAAGTGAAATAAAGCAGACCAATTACATGAAGGGTAAAAGGTATAATACGAAGGAACGCAGTAAAGATAAATGGTCAAGGGCTGTTGTGTTTTCTATTCCTGCAACATAAAGTGATCGATAAGAATCTCATATTCAGGCGTATCGGCGACTAAGACAGCAGGTCGACCCTCTTTTGCTCAACGGCTCCGTCATGGGACGAAGAAACGCTCTTTTTCTCGAAAAAAGAATATATTTTACTTGCAGGACAGTTGTAAAATTTCCGGGAAAGTACATTAGCTTGGAACATTATAACATATATTTAAGAAAAAATAATGTTCGGAAGTAATGAAAAGCGTAATTTTTAGGTCATATGATCAAGCCTTTCATCATTACAATAAGAAAAGTAAAATGAACCAATGAAAAGTTTTATTAACAAGTCACATGACTTGTTATGCTTACGTTACGCGCTGCGCGCCCCGGATGACTTCCGGATGCGCTAACGCGGCGCGTCATATGACGCATTACGCGACAACGCAGGTACAGAATATAGTCAAAATGTCTCCACCAACCAGCGGTCGGAACACAACCCCTTTCAGCAGGCTAAATAGTTCTGTTAAATGACAACAGAAGGGACAGGCAACAAGAACCATCAGTCAAAGAGGGGAGGGCTAGTTCTTCTCTACCGGGTTACATTGGGGCGCTACCGGAACTGATCGAATTGGTAGTCTACAGTGTTTCTGGATGTTTCAGACTGAAGCTGGGGTTAGCATGAGAGCAGCACCATTTCGTAGCTCCGTCGTGGTCATTCCGCAACCAATCATGGCAGCCGTTCTTTATCGTTATTTTGGGCGGGGTGGGTGGCGGAGCAGAGCTGTTTTGCAGCCATCATTGTGTGGAGTTCAGTTCATCTCACTAGTTTTGTATTTGTCATGAGGGGTTGTTCCTAATGTTTCTATTTTAGCGAGGTCAAAAAGAGATCCCATTAGTGGCCTACTGATTTTGCTCGATTCCTTTTCTTTTTTTTTACACGATTTTTCGTTATCTGCAAAGACTAAACAGAGTATTGCGACTCTGTGTTTGTTTGTAAATAGAGAATGAACCAAAGAGAACTAATTCTAAAACAGTAAATACTTGGATAACAATGAATCAAATGGAGAGAGAAGCAGGCACGACGGATTACAATGGGGGCAAAGACCTGCGTTAACTACCTTTCACTATCTGCAAAGAGAGAGTACTCCTAATAGAAATGAGGGGGGGGGCACCATTCAAAGCAGATCAGTGTGCATAAACACGAAAATGTTTTCACTTACCACGTACTTGACATTCGACAGCTTATGATATTTGCTATTAAAAAACCATTGAAATTCACTGAAAAAACCATAGGTTATAGACCATATATAGTTAGGAATTAGCATTTACAAAACCTTGAAAATTCACTGAAAAAACCATAGGTTATAGACCATATATAGTTAGGAATTAGCATTTAAAAAACCTTATTTTACTCACACAAAACCATTGAAATTCCATATATAGTTAGTTGCACTAACTATATATCGCGCACCTGCAATCCACTGCTGATGATGTCACATATTACATCATTCATGACATGGTCAGTGACATCACTGATGACATCACTGATGACATCTCAAATGACATCACTGATGACATCACTGATGACAACATCCAGTGACTGTATGTTTCTGTAAAGTTAAAATGTGTCTTACATATTGAAGAATGAGTGGAAGTATAAGTGTCTGGACAAAGGATTTAGTAGGTGCATGACTGAATGCATGAGTGAGTGATTAAATGTGTCTCACTGAGTGCATGGGTTAGTGACTAAAGTGTCTTAATTTGTGCATCATTATGTCTGTTGTTCTGTAAACTGCTGCATGTTTTGATCAGTAGCTATATGATTAACTATATGGGTTACTGATTGATTGTCCAAGTATTTGTATGGGAGACTGAGTGTGTGTGTGGCTGGCTGGGAGGTGTGTGACTCTGTGCAGATCAATGTGTACTTGTATCAATGATTGTATAACAAGGTAAGTATGTGTTAGTATATGTTTGAAAATGTAAGGTGCTCTATGTTTAACTGTATAGACAAGAAAATGGAAGTGTCATTGATTCTTTACAGGACTGACTAGGTGTGTGAGTAACTCCATGGATGAGTGGCAGACTGTGAGTGTCTGTATAGGTGTATGAGTGCATATGATAGTGTTGTAAAGATGAGTGATTGTATGTATGAATGATAGTATGGGTGAATGAGTGAAGGTGTGTGTAGACGTAGGAATCAGTGAGTGCGTATGTAGTAACTAGTATTGGTGTGTCAATGGTTTCAAAAATTATATTCTGTATTTAACACTGGGTGAAACAGAGGTTATATTAAAATGTGAGGAGATGCATTGTATTGTCACATGAATGATATCATCAGTGATGTGGTCATTGATGTCAAATGAGATGTCATCAGTGATGTCATCAGTGATGTCATTTGAGATGTCATCAGTGATGTCATCAGTGATGTCACTGACCATGTCATGAATGATGTAATATGTGACATCATCAGCAGTGGATTGCAGGTGCGCGATATATAGTTAGTGCAACTAACTATATATGGAATTTCAATGGTTTTGTGTGAGTAAAATAAGGTTTTTTAAATGCTAATTCCTAACTATATATGGTCTATAACCTATGGTTTTTTCAGTGAATTTTCAAGGTTTTGTAAATGCTAATTCCTAACTATATATGGTCTATAACCTATGGTTTTTTCAGTGAATATATATATATATGTATGTGATGTATTCACTCCCTCCCAGCCCGTATGCCAACACTAACCCCCAAAATTTCAAATGTCCTCTTGTTTCCATGGGAAGAAACAGCTTCTCCCAAGTCCCAATATTTCTATTACGTTTTATACTAGGATTGCAGATCTACGTGTATTATATGGATACCTACAAATGTAGTTCTGAGTGATTCATTAACTATTATCCCCTCATCACATTGTCCTTCAT
This sequence comes from Lissotriton helveticus, assembly GCF_964261635.1. NCBI lineage: Eukaryota > Metazoa > Chordata > Amphibia > Caudata > Salamandridae > Lissotriton > Lissotriton helveticus. The sequence continues at coordinate 1,957,251,403 of NC_136067.1, forward strand.
TGAATGTTTTTCTTAATACTCAGAAAAGTTTTGCTGTTATTTGTGTGTTTTACTTGTTTTTTCTTAATTGCAGGTATCTCTTTTGTCTAGGTAGAATTATGTAGAGTTTGCAACTCAGGAACAAAACGGAAATTGTTCTTTCTCTCTCCTGTTTATTCCTCTCACTCTAGGTTAGATTATATATATACCTAATTATATATATATATAATCTAACCTAGAGTGAGAGGAATAAACAGGAGAGAGAAAGAACAATTTCCGTTTTGTTCCTGAGTTGCAAACTCTACATAATTCTACCTAGACAAAAGAGATACCTGCAATTAAGAAAAAACAAGTAAAACACACAAATAACAGCAAAACTTTTCTGAGTATTAAGAAAAACATTCAATGAAGGACAATGTGATGAGGGGATAATAGTTAATGAATCACTCAGAACTACATTTGTAGGTATCCATATAATACACGTAGATCTGCAATCCTAGTATAAAACGTAATAGAAATATTGGGACTTGGGAGAAGCTGTTTCTTCCCATGGAAACAAGAGGACATTTGAAATTTTGGGGGTTAGTGTTGGCATACGGGCTGGGAGGGAGTGAATACATCACATATTCCCCTCGCATTTATGTGAGAGAAAGTTCCTAGATCTGTGATGAGCCACAACATTCCTACTTCCTAGTGTTACCAAACTTCTCCTAGTGAAACAAATACACATCATTCCTAAATTCAGTATCTTGGGAACATTTCAGAAATGCATAGGTTTCTTCATACTCATTTTTCATTTGTTAGATTTTAACATATTGTGAATTGCTGCATGGTAGGTACCAAATGAAAAATCATTAAAAGGTACTGCTCAGTTGTTGGGTATGGGTATGGCTTACATTTTGGCAACCAACAAATACAAACATCCCTATAGTCTGAGGGTTTCACAGATGTAACAGAATATTAATTTAGTAAACATTGTCATCTATTTCTAATTTTCCCAACTTTTTAACTCAACAATTATATTCTTTGCGAAAACTATGAGCCTTGCTAAATTCCACATTTTGTGTAGTTTCTGGAAATGTATAGCTTTTCAGGTTCTCCCATGGGTTTCACACGTTTCCAGCACAGACTGCAAGTAGGCAGAAACAAAAAAAAAACAATTAAGAAAAATCAACTACCACTTAGAAAAATGAAAAAACTGATAAAAAAAAACACACACATTTTATTATAACTTTGTTCCTGAGGGTTGGGAATATGCTGATCTAAGCACAGCAAACCTATGTTGATGGCATTTTTAGAAGAATTGGGAAAAAAACACAGACGTACTTGAACAGCACTTTTTTCCATTTTTACAAAACATTTTGCAATAGTTTGACAATATTCTTGGTTCTCTCTCGGGGCATTCACAAACCCTGGATGATTATAGAATCCCAACATTATGGAAAAAGAGAAGCAAATAGTCCTGGATACCTTTTTGGTAGAAAAAGTTATAAAAGCTTAAGTGTGAAGTGCCTCAGACATCAAAAAATAGCCCAGTGTGGGAGAAAAGGTGTGGGGGCAGAAGCATAAGCAGCTACGGGGCAATAAAGGGAAAAATGGGGAAGGGACAGAGAACACAGGAGAGTTGCTAGGCAGGCTGGTGATGGTAAAACCTGGTCTAGGATGGCAGCTCCAAATAGGTGTAATAAAGGTATAGGGGTCTGTAAAGCTGTAAATTCCGAGAAGACTGCAGCCAAGCAAACCAGCAAGCTACCCAAATCCTAGTCAGGTGGAGTGGTGTTGATAGTAGGGTCAACCTGGATACTGGTGAAGTACCCCAGGATGCCCAGACATTGGATGCCAAAGTGATACAGCAAGAGTCGCAACGGTAGCAGAGAAAGGATACCCGAGGGAAACAGCAAGAGACAAAAACAGCAAAAATGCAGAGCAACAAATTGGGTGTCCAAACAAACAAAGCAGAGAGCCAATGCAACTACAAGCACCAGGCGAATAGGCTAGGGATAAAACTGTTAAACACCCTTCTACCGCTATCAACTAGAAAGTGCATCACAAACATTAAGTTACATTCCTTCTGTGATTATTGTTCTAGTTCACCATTTTCAAGCAACCCGTCGCTGACCACCTCTATTGCCTACTCTACGTTTAGGAACCCCAAGATTGTTACTAAGGGTTACATTTACAGACGCCAGGCCCCTCTCTTGGTGGTCTACTCCTAATCTCTTGACAAAATACAAGGACTATTGTGAAAAATGGAAGACAGCAGGATGGCAACGAGAATAATGAAAATACCATAAAAGGTGAACAAACAGTTACAAAAAGTTTGCTGATATGAAGCAACAACTATGATAAAGGGACCAACAGCATGGAGACCTTGCTAAGGAATATTAACAGGCGCCTAGATCAGAAACCCACTTCCACTTGAGAGACCTGGAAATACCACACTGTGGTCGCCATGATATTCTGTATTCTTGAGGAGCCAAACATGTAACAAACTGCTACAACATGCCTCAAGCATCTTTACGTCTAATATGGGCGTCATTATTGATTGTTTCACAGTGTGCGTATAGAAAATGCTGCAGATAGGAATCAGTAAAGTAAAAATTTCTCATTATGAACAGCAGAGATGTTGAACAAACACTACAAAAAGAGAGGTTGCGATTCATTCATATTTGCTGTTAATTACACCTCATTTTGCACTCATTTGGTTTTTAGGCTTGTTTGAGCTAGAACTAAATAGTTTAATTTTGAACTCCCAGTTAAACCATACACAAATCTTCAAGATTTGAGGCTGGCAGTTTCCCGTCCATGGTGGGATTTGAAACCCCCAATTGTTATTTTAGGGATGATATAATCACAAGGGTAGATGCAAAATACTTCATTATTGTAGGCAGCCATACAAGCTGAAGCAAACAGTCCAATGAAGCTTTTGTATAGTAGTAAATGAACAGCAAACAAATATATTTTTTTTTTCAGTGAGCAGAACTGGTCTCTAAAGTAACCTAAAATTGGCATAAATAAAATAACAGCTCCCCCCCAAAAAAGATTTCCTAAAACTTATCTGGCCTATAGCTGATCAATGACTTTGAAAAACCTTGTTTCAGTTAGTCTATTGTAATGGTGGATAGCACTAGGACCTGGCATAGTGGTGAACCTAGTTCAGTGTGATTAAACCTTGCTTTAAATAGTAATCTGTAGAAGAAAGCAAAAATTCAAGAAGATAGTAATTTCGATTCTTTCAGTTTAAATGGGCATAACATCATAGCAAAAAGTACCCATCGCCACAGTGGAGTTCTTAGGGGTTCCCGCAATGGGTCCCAGCTAAGAACAACAAAATCTGAATAATGTTTAATTGACGAAAATCTTTTTTCTAAATGAAAAATACGTTCCTATATCCACGGAGTGCTATGTTGGCAGAATATCCACTCACCATATATTTCATTATCTCTTGTATAGAAGTTAAAATCCTGTCTTTTCTGGAAAATTGTTTTGTTAAAAAAATACTTAAATAGAAAAAGTACAGTACATATTTAGACAACGAATGATGACTCACACAAAAAAACAAAAGAGCAAGAAAGTTAGTGATTGACAATTGGCTGGCATATTGAAAGCATTAAAATATAGTACGTCCTAATAAAGGAAATTTCAAAAGAAAGGATAATGCAGGATCAAGAGCGTGAGAAGAGATTATGATGAGTGAAAAGGCGCAGATAATTCAGATATTATGGGTCAAGGGTGAATACAATCTACAGATCTGTAAGCAGGCTGTTATCAGTAGACTTCTGTAGGGATTCTAGCGAAATACGGCCGATTATTTTAAGATTTGGGCTCCTGGCCCTGTAGTCCACCTGATAGGAAGGGCACAATGCCGGTTTCCAAAAATATGAAACATTGCTTTTCCAGGGAAAATGACCAGCATTTTGCTTAGTTTGGAAGCATGAAACATCATGATAAAGATCAACGCACACATTCATGAGTTCAGATCTGGGCCAAACCGGAGCGCAATTGGTGGATAGAGAAGAATAATTGCAAATATTGTGTACTGTATCACAGTGTAGCTCTGGGCATCTCAAATAAGTAGTGGCACTGTATAATCAAGTTTGTCGGTCTGAGAACCGGTGGTTGAAGGAACAATTCAAACAGCATGATTTTAAGCCTCTCTAATCACCTCATTGTAAGATGTCAATATCTAACCGTGTTGATTTCCTGATAAATTCCAAATAAAGCTTTCTCTTTAGTTCCTAACTCCTGGAATATGTTGCATATAAAGGTCAGAACAATGCATGGTAATTGCCCCATCAATGTAAGCTGCCATTATACATCGTTTCTTTTCTGCATCACACTGAATCCAACTATGTGACTTTATATATTGCTACTATTCTGAATGCATTAAACTTTGGAGTATTCTCATCCTAAATTCCAACATTAAATGTAATTGAATTAATTTTTTCAGACAGTGAACACAGCTTCAGATGAGACTCCAGGATCCCCTGCTATTCTTTAGACTGACCACCACAGCTGGCATCGTGATGATCTTGAAAACACAGGGTGGAGCTGTGTATTGTAAATAGATAGAATGTGTCTCCACAGTCTATTTCGAGTCGTTGTATAAAGTTAGCAAGCTAAGTCTTGGATCAGTTAAATTCCAAATTAAGTGATAAGTTTATACTTTGACAGTTTAATAAAATGGAGGGCATATTGACAGTTTGTACTGTGCCACAGAGGTAAATATGTAGAACTTTTCTTTTTGCCTTGTTTGCCAATGCTACCTCCAAGAGAGAATAGAGATTTTTTTCTAAACATGCATTCGAAATCTCAGTATAATGCAATTGCTTGTGTGGTTCACATTCCTTAATACCATTAGAACTTAGAACCGCGTGACTTGTAGGTCTATGAGGTATTTTAGAGGCAGGATTTCGCGTTTCCCATACTACAATTCACGTACTGAAAAAAGGCAAAACAGATTTATTGTTGATATGGTGAATGACCTGAACGCTGATCACATCCATTCAGTGTTCAGCTCTTTCACCACTTTACTAATAGTTTTGATCATTCTTAGTCACAAAACAGCATGGCGTCTGTGTGACTAGGAATAGCCGAAGGAGTATCCCTGGTCGTGTGCCTCATTCTATTCAGAATGAGTCTAAATGGAAGCAAGAACATGTCACCTTAACTTTAGGGGTCTACAATATAGCCTTACATCTGCTTCCAAGGGCTATACCGGTTGTTAAAGGCCCTGAACCAGAGATATAGGCTTGAGCCACCAGCGAGAGCCTAGAACGAGGGTGAGTGCCTTTGCCAACAGGTACAGACCAAGGCAGAAGGGCTATAAGACTATTAGAACATTCCACCCATTAATGGTAGGATTTTCTAAAATAAAAAGAGAGAAACATGAAGACAAACATTGGAATGTTGGAGCTCTGGGCTTATTCCAGCCACTATAAGCCCGGAGCTACCCCATCGTTTTCAATTGAGCTCTCAACATCCTAATGTTCTAATATAGGCTAATAGCCCGCTGTCGAAGGCTATACCATTTTTTAAAGACCCTGAACCCAAGTTATTTATTTATTTATAAGGTTTTATATAGCGCTGGCTCCACCCAGGGGTATCAGAGCGCTTTACATAAGTATGAAGATAGTACATGAATAAAAAACAATTGTTCCAAATGCAGCATTCAGACAGGGTAAATTAAAGAGAACACATTGAATAATATAGCATGCAATGATAAATAGGTAAAGAAGGAGTTATCTGCAGAACAAAAAGTGGCAAGAGGTAAGCTCAGTAGTCTGCGTACAGCAGGTAGGTTAGGCGTGAAAAAGAGGGGGTAAAAGTAGGATGAGGCAGGGGAGTAGGAGAAGGGGGAGAGGGGGTGAGGGAGAGGATGGGTAAGAAAGGTCGAGGGGGTGAGGGGGTATATAGGGGGTTGGAGAGGGGAGAGAGTATAGCAAGTGAGATTAGAGAAGGATTAGGGACCCCAATATTTGTTAAACAGGTGCAGTTTGAGGTCTTTTTAGGTCTCACCTTCGCAGCACGCATGCGATACAAAGGCAAATGCCCTTTTGCCGTCGCTTTGGCTTTTCAGCCAAGCACGTGCACGCGTTCCATTGCCTTCAATGGCAACGCGTGCACGTCAGGAGATTCACTTGCGGGAGCGCGCGGCCCATCTGGTCGCAATTATCGCTCCCGCAAGTGAATCGCGGCACCCCCCCCCCAACCGCGCGAGACACTCTTGTTTGTTGCTTGTATTCTTGTCCTCATTTCGCTGCCGCGAGGCGTTACTTTTACGTCTGCACGGCCAATGCTTGTTATAGTTTGCTAATGTTACAAGCACCCCCAGCACGTTATTAACTCATTATAACAGTCAGTACAGGATTCAGACCAGCAGAGGAAAGCATTGCTTGATAAGAACGACCTTAATAAAGTAGTATTGTCTTAAAGCCACAACCTCTCATTTGTGCTCACTGTAGTGTGGCCATACAAGTCAGTTCTTAGTTGGAGGCAAAACAATTACAAGTACATTTCACTGTTATGTCTTCGATTTCAAGCGAGTGTACGCGCACCACGCAGCTCGCATTTAGGTGACTTGTTTTCTCTTACAGCGCGCGCGTTTACCACTCGCGAGACGCTGGTCTTTCATTGACTAGACAAGGCTTTCCCCAGGCGGTGTTACTACTGTAGTAATATATTTAGTGGAACCACTGTGTTCTTTTCTTGAGCACTTTTTCGTTGTTGGCGCTGCGAGTACCAACGCTCCTATCTCTTTCCGACACCGCATTGTGCAAGTTACCCCTGCATGTCCTATACATTTTCACTGCAGTACATTTCCGCCAGCACCGCAGTTGCTAAGGTTTTACAGGAAACCCCCCTCTGACAGTGTAGCGGTTTGTATTTCTGCCTGACCGGAGGGACGAGCAACGCGTGTCACTATCTCACTTCAGGAAGCCACAGGAACTGTGGGTGCACAATGCCATCGCCACAGGCGTCTCTGTGCCCGCAGCGGCTGCCGCATGTATCGCACTCACAGGACTGGAGTGCTTCACCTTGAGATGCTCCCTCCCCGTCCACCGCCTCATGCCATGCAAACTCCCTCCTACCCTCTCCCCGTGTGTGCAGCATACACTGTATGTGTGAATGAAGCAGCACGAGACACCTGGCTTTTAAGGGGGTGCAACTCATTCACATCCTCGTGAATTAAAGAGGTCATTGAGTTGAACCTGCAAGGTCACAGTAACACCATTTGCCAAACGTGCCGTTTGGGCGGGGTCTCATCAAACTCCACGCTCGTTTCAACATGTTTTGACCTTTTTAACAGCACTCACAGGTCTCATTGTCTGGTTTTCAAACAATGTCCTTGACTTTACATTCACACCTAGGGTGCAGTCTATCCACGTGCATGGTATTTTGTAGTTCGAGGCACACAACATATGGCCAAACACACACAGAGGCTTCCAATGCATCACCGAGCTTGCAAAGGAAGAGCAAACACAAACAGTGCACGTTTGCACCAGCCCCCGCCCCCAACATTTTTAATGAACTGGCTCAGTTTGAACATAGCTAGTGTGCTTTGGTATTACTCGGGGCAGCGAGGCAAAGCCCGCCTTTCTATGTCCCGAGCAAGGAAATAGTGTTACAAAACCCACTGCCAAAGGATTATAGTTTTTTGTTTTTTATAATGGGGTGGACATTTTTGCACAATGGCTCTTCAATTAACAACACAATTAGTCAATTACGTTGAAGCTCTGCAACCTCTTAGAGGAGGATATCTTCAGGCCTGAGATCAATCTGGTGTGTTCCCTTTGAGTGTATTGTTCAGAGATCAATCACCACCTTACACTTAATGTCTGCAATTATTCAGTTCAATAGGAGAACCTCTCCCGTATTAATAAAAAAAAAGTAGAAAGTGTTTAGCATTGAACCAAATCTTTTAGCACCAATGACCTTGTAAAGGTGAACCGTAATCAGGTGGCTTGTTGACGACATTTGATAATGAAATAGTCAAGGCTACAGTATGGAAAGATGGCAGCACTGTTTGAGAGCTGAAATGTAGGGTTGAACCTGCAGAATATATTACACTTAGTTCTCAATAATATTCTTCAACTGATTATATAATTAGGGCGACGTTAAATTACAATGCCCACCAAAGCACTTTAATGCCCTTAGCGTCGATTCCATTCCTTTTTTTGACTCTAACTATTCCCCTGCAGCACTTTGCTTGTGCTCCGCACCGGTTGATGGATGTGCGGACCCAGATCTGCCGATTCCAGTAGTATGCTGCAAAAGGCAAAATAGGATTCATGTCATTAACCCACACATGCATTGGGCCATTTGTCAGGCCTCCATGGAACTGTTTCAACTCTAACGATACGCCACATAATGACACTCTACTCAATGCAACATAAATACACCCCACATACCACTCAGTACCATATAATTACACGCCACATAATTACACGCTACATAATACCACTCACTGCCACATAATTATTTGCTACATAATTACACTGTACTCAATGCAACCTACACTCCAAATAATACTACTCAGTGCCACATAATTATACGCCACAAAATTACACTCTGTTGAGTGCAACATACACTTCACATAATATCACTCAGTGTCACATAATTACACTATATTCAATACAACTTAAATACACTCCACATAATACCACTCAGTGCCACGTAATAACACATCACATCATTATACTCTACTCAATGCAATATAAATACACTCCACATAATACCACTCAGTACCACATAATTTTATGTAAAAAAAATGTTTTAATCATCTTGTTCAGTTGTATATAATGACGTCTTGGTTTGTATAAAGGTAACAAAAATACTTAACACTTTTTATTAGAACTTTTCAACATGACGCACAGCAGCCACAATGCTCTACAACATAGCCAAAAGTTCTGGCTAAACACATAAGTTTCCAAAAGCGAGACCTATTGGCTATGCCAATGCTTGTTTGAAACTATCGTATGAGGGGTTACATCGCAGGTCTTGAGGGAGGGCATTCCAAATGTTAGGGGCCTTACCAGAGAAGGAGCGAGATTGTGTGGCTTTCTTTTTTAGCAGAGGAGGGATGAGGAGGAGAGAGTTGGTGCTTCTCATTGGTCGGGAGCGGCCAGCATTATTGAGTTTGCTTGAGAGGTAGATCGGGGTCTTTCGATGAAGGGCTTTGTGCGTAATGCAGGCAATTTTGTAGGAGGATCTGCCTTCAACAGGAACCTAGTTAAGGGCTTTGAGGGCAGGTGAGATGTGATCAAAATGTTTATAGTCGGTTATAAGTCAGACCGCAAGGTTGAGAACAGATTTGAGAGGGGCAACATTAACTTTGGGGGTTCCGGAGAGTATCGAGGAACCATAGTCGATTTTCGAGAGGACTAGCGATTGGACAACCGATTTGAAATCTTACGCTGGAATTAAGGGTTTAATTTTTTTTTTAGATGACGGAGCGTGAAAATTGCTCCCTTAGCCAAATTTTTTATATGAGAATTGAGAGTTAGCTTGTTGTCAATGGTTATACCCAGAGATTTAACTGATTTAGATAAGGAGAGCGAACAGTTAAGGGCATTAAGGTGAGAGATCCATGCTTGGATGGGAAGTGGGGGTAGAAAAGAATGATTTCCGTTATATTAGGGTTGAGTTTGAGATGATTGGAGTGGAACCAGGATTGGATCTTAGTTAAGGCGTTGTTAAGGTGCAGGACATCAGGGTTTGATTTAATTTTATTGTACAGTTGGGTGTCATCAGCATAGAGGTGGTAGTTGATTCTGGCTTGTTTAAGTATGGCGGTAAAATGTTCCATAAAGAGGTTGAAGAGAGCTGGAGAGAGAATAGATCCTTGGGGGACACCAAAGGAGACGTGTGGGGTTAGAGAGGCAGCCTTGGATTTTGATTTGCTGAGTTCTATGTCGGAAGTAGGAGGCGAACCAATAAAGGACAGAGCCATTTAGGCCGAAACGACATTTGAGTGCGTTAAGTAAGGTAGAATGGTTGACTGTATCAAATGCAGCAGTGAGGTCAAGGAGAATGAGTAGGCAAGTCTCACCATTATCCAGGGCATGCTGGATATCGTCATCTATATTTATCAATGCAGTTTCAGTGCTGCAGCCTTTACGAATGCCAGATTGCAAAGGGTCAAGAAAGTTGAAAGTGTCAATGTGTCTATCTAGTTGTGGTAGGGCAAATTTATCAAGGACTATGGGAAGAAGGGGGAGGTTAGAGATAGGGCAGAGGTTGTTAGGGTCATTAGGGTCAGCTTTAGGATTTTTAAGCATGGGAGACATTTGTCCGAGTTGGAGAGAGACTGGGACACACCCCGAAGTAAGGGAGGAGTTGATGATATTTGGTCCAGTATGGGACTATGACACGATTTAGATCTTGGACAAGGTTATAAGGGAGAGGGCTTTTAGTGTGAGAGGATGGTTTTAATTTAGACAAGATGTTAAAGACTTTGAGTTTGGAAACAGGGTGAAAATTGATCCAGGGGGCATTGTTTTTAAGCTGTTTGTGGGCAAGGTTGGTTTCAGGAGGGGTTGTGGTAGGTAGGTGTGGGGAGGAATCAGGGGTTATAATCAATAGGGAGGGTGGCAATGAAGTAGCGTCAGAGGTACATAGGTGGATGGGAAGGATCTAAGTTTGAAGGAAGGACTGATCTATCTTGACAATTAAGTTAGCAATTTCTTCACATTTGATAGTGGAGCTTGAGGTGGGCATAGGAAGTTTGGTTATAGGCCCGATCCACAAACGAGGGCATCTACATGGGTGAGGGCCTTTAACAACAGGTATAGCCCAATGCAGAAGCACTATAAGATTATTAGAACATTCAACCCACTGACGGTAGAATGTTCTAAATTAAAAAGAGAGAAAGGCCAGCATTATAAGTCTAGAGACCCTCTATTGTCCTCAATGGAGCTCTCAACATTTCAATGTTTTAATAAAAGATTAATACCAATAGAATTTGCTTCTTTACTAAGTTCAGAAAACTACTCAAGACCATGTTGTTCTCTCAGGCATACGAGTAAATTATCTTTCATTTCGTCGCCGTCTCCCCTCCTGCTCTCAGCGCCATGAAACCGCTTGGTGTACGCACGCTTAATAAATATTTTTAACATAGCATTACTAAACCTTAAGATGATCTAAAACGTCACTGTACCCTGTCCCAACAACTATTGACATACAGGGCAAACTCGCATTCTTTCACATCTTTTTCTTGGTGTAAAGTATGTGGAGGTCTTCCTGTATTATTTTGTGGTATTCACTTGGAGAAAAATTCCGACAGCAATCATGACTCAACATTGCAATGTATTGTTGGAATTTATTAACTAATTCATTGCAATTACACCAATACTGGGGTTAATAAAAGAGAGGAGACTGACTGGCAGGGGATGTTGGACCTTATTATAACCACTGTTACTAGCACCTATTTAAAGTCTTATAAGATGCTTCATGCTTCTGGTAGACTGTGGCCTCTAGTAGATTCATTTACCAATGTACAAATGTTTCACCTGGTGATTAACCACCTTACATTTCTTTAAGGGCATGCCAATTTAATGTTGAAAATTAGATTGGGTAATGCCAATCTAACTGCTTTGTTAAGTTTGGGCAATGTCAAGAAGGAGACAGCATTTTCTGTCCATCCCTTTTAGCAGTTTCCAAAGTGTTCAAATGTGGATTAGATTCACAAAGTGACGCTTGTCCTCGCCGGATCAGGTTTAACTGGGTGTTTAAGCTCAATTGTAAAATGCAAACTCTATAATTCCCTTTCTGAATCGATTTCACTATCTGACAAATTTTTCAGTGAGGGTCTTGGCACTGACGAGGTGGGGTGTCTTTGATGAAGGCGGCTCTCCCTACATCTCCTTACTCCCACAAAGCTCATTTGTGCCCACTCTCTGCCACGGGCCTCTGTCCCTCCTGTGTGTTCTGGGCAGAGCCTGTCACTTCCCTTCCTCAATTGTGTCCCTCGTCCCACTCACCACGCCCAGAGATTGCGCTGTTATGTAGAATCTCCCAAAGTTGGCATTTTTGAGTGAGTGGGAGGGATGTGTGATTTAAAACAGATTTAAAAGTTATGATTCCCTTCCCCCAGACGCCTGGATGGTAATAGGCTAAATACCAAAGACCAGAAAATGAGTGTAACAGTTCTTGAGCGTTATATATTTTTTTAACGTCCGTTTTCTATGTCAGTAGCCTTTTCAAGGTGTCATTATTCTGAGCATTGCTGAAATTCATCTGACTTTTCGCAGTGCCAGTTGAGGATGTGGGAGAAGCTAATAGAGTAAGTGGGTGGAGCCAGCGGAGGAAGTGGGTGGCGCCAGAGAAAAGTAGGTGCGGCCTCCGACAAAAATTTGAGCACCTGCACTTCATATTTTACAAATTAAGCACTGCTCAGATATGTAAAACAAAAACATACAAAATGATTAGTGAACACAAAAAAGAAGGTGTATGCACTGGACTTTAGATAATCACACTTCATTCTTTAGCTTTCATTTATTGAAACATACATTTTTATCTTCATATTGAAAAAAATAGCCGGTGCAAATTTACTACTGAACTGTGGCACTTTAATAATATTGTTTGGAAGAACAAATCTTACAAGCCTCTGGCTCCATTTAGGTCAACCAATCTTAAACGTTATTACTGGTTTACAAGGCTACCATTAGACACATTAATAACTTGGGAGCTTGTTTCACCGTGCTTTGAAGTCCTGGCACATCAGCACAGCTCAGCAATATGAAGATTTCCTCCAACTCCAGCCACTGCTACAACCTGACCATCGCGTGTCACATCCAAGGTCTGAACAGTTTTGTTGAATAAGGATACATCACCAAGAACCTTTGATTAGTAGGAAAACAATACATTCATTATTCTTTAAATAAAATGGCACTTTGTTCCATAAGTAATGTTATGTCGTTTCATGCTAGTGATTTACTAAGACACAAACAAAAACATTTTTCCCAGACAACATAGTCGCACCTAAAATCTCAGCAACTTAATTAGAAATTCTAGTCAAACAGGTGAACATGAATTGCTGGATAGTAACATGCAATAAAGAACTCCAGGTGGACATCTTGCACACTAACAGTTTACACACAAAACCTACAGTAGCAACTGTAGATCAATTTCACTTAAGAAATACAACCCAACACCCAAGAGCAAAGCAAATATTAAGTGGTTGTCATTACTATGAGGAATCTCAGTCAACAGCCACACCAGCTGGTCAGACTCTGAAGCATCAGCTGGAAAACATAGCAAAAACATGAACAAACACAGACCCCTACGCTAAATGATGTAATATGCAGATCTTATGTGAATACCACCTAAGTGGAGTGAAGGAGCTCTTATGCTGTCTAGTACTCTACTTGAGAGAAATTGCAAAAACCTTAAAGCACAGTAACCAGGAGTCGATCTTGGGATAACATGCAACAAAGTTTGTAGCATTCACTAATTTCAACACTACATTGGTATATGGTGTTTAAGTATTTAATTGTGAAGTTTCCAAAGCTCATAGAAATACCATCAGAAAGATAATCAAATGTCTTTAATTTATTTACTAAGATAGTGCACTTGGTTACTTTCTCCAAACGTTCACACGCTATGAAATTACAGACGTATTTATTTGCAAAGTGGTTCAACTAATTGAGTTTCCAAAACACATTACTCTCGCTACCACCAGCAATTTGACAGGCAAACAATCAGCCATTGAATATTTTGATTGATTGCCTAATTGTTTGGTGTCTCAGTTAAAAGAAAAAGGGAACACACTCTGCACTGCAGAGTACAAAGCACGTTCTGCTTATATTTGTCTATCCTGGAATGCTGCTGGCCATCTGAATTATTCTACTTCCGACACAACACTGCCACAGCCTCAACAAGGAGCTGTGGTTCTTTTAGAGGCGGTGAAGCTGGCAGAAAACAGGTGTTCTGCCTCCAAGAAAACATTTTGGCTTGCCATGTTGGACTATGCCTTCTTGATGAACATTCACCTGTTCTTTTGCTCTTCCCTGCTGAAGACACTATCCTTTGAAAGTTATGGTCACATCCTTTAAGTTGCCTTCAGGTTTCCATGGATGGCAGTTTTGGATATGAATGTTCTTAATTGTTGATAACTGCCCATTTTGTGGTTGGATGCAGTGGTTGGCTGGCTTGGTGGAGTATGTTTGAGCTCATTGGTAAAAGCAAGTCACCTCTTCTGCTGATCTCCGAGTGTTTATTCTCTCGGATTGGCATGACTTGGATACTTTAACTTCTATGGGAAAGGGTTTTATAGGTTCTGTAGCGGCAGGTGGTGAATTCAGAGGACCACTTCAGGACAGACGGCCAGGGCAACTGACTCCAGAACCCAGGGGCTCATGGCTCGATCCCTGGTGCCGGTGGCAGATCAGTTCAGCACCATGTGACCCTGGGCAAAAGCTCGCTTAATCTTCCCTAGGGTCCCCAGCGCCTCGACACCCTCGGGTAATTGTTCGCGGTTTACAAACACTGGACATACTGGACATTGTAACAGTACTGCAGAAAGAGACATTAAAGGTAGCTTGAGGAGAAACACTGTCAGAAGAGTGGTTCTTCCAGGCCATTATTTCAGACATACAGTGGTCTTTAAATTTGGGGGACATGCATTACACCACTCATCAACAGAGGATTCTATTGCCATGAATGATGTATTTGTTGAGAGCTGGAATTTGCCATGTGCATTGTTTCCATTAATATCATGAACCCTTCCCTTCTCACTCCCTGGCTTTTAGATGGGCAGTCTTCTTTGGGAATCATCACTTTGGACCATCTTAAAGGAACTTCCTACAAAGGTTTTACTTGCTATCTACAGTACCAGGGACCTAAAAAGTGTTTATCAACCCTCTTGCTGCTGCGGTACGTGCTCATGCTTGCAATGGGAGTCCTTGTCCATCACATCACTTGTATAACAAGTGGCAACATGATTGGGAAAGGAGGGTAGTGAAGTTGTCTAACATGCACTTCTCTCGTTGGTTTCTTAGGCTCTGGACCTTTTCCTTATGCCCTTTAGTCACAAGTCTAGACTTTTATCTGGAGCTGTTAAATGTTTGTTATTCTGGGTTTGTGTAAAACTATTAACAAAACGGGTACAGTTTGCAGCATTACCAAATAAGAGATAGCTATTAGGAGAGGTAATTTGTGTAACCTGATAGTTAATTAGCAGAGGGATGATTTGTCCCCATATAGCATAGGCCACTTGATGGAGAAAGCATGGTTTAGAGTAGGCTTCTCCAATGAGTAGCTCATGTGATACTAGTACCTCGCCGGCTACCTGTAAGTAGCTCTTTTATGTGCAGCGCAGCCTATTAAGTTAAAAGCTTTGCTTGGCTGAAGTAATATATGGACACCAAAATTGAGAATGTATATTTGAGATGTAAATGTGTGTATTTCCAGAACTCATAAGATGATGTTTTAAGAAAAATGGCTCACTTTTCAAAACACATTTAAAGCGGATATTTGAGTGATGTATCATGTGGCATTGGTCATACTTATTACTAATATCAAAACTTTGGTACCACGGGCATGACTGTTCTGTATTACCTATATACGAGCATTCAAAACTCACTAAATATATATTTTAACATTACTGCTGGCAAACCTGCCTGCTAGCTGAACTTATCACATCTGGAAATCAAGCATAGGACGGCTACCAATGTAGTTGTCTGATGTGGTCACTATTGGAACACTAATAATGTTAGTAGCTCAGGGGGATTTTCATTAAACATAAGGAGCTCTTTTTGCAGAAAAGGTTAAAGACCCCCAGTTAATTGGGATTTTGAAACATTATGCTGAGAGAGGACAAATGTGCACTTTCTAAAAAATCTTCTCCATTTTCTTTTGAGACACGCCTACCTGGTTATTCCACGTTTGATTTAGTGATTTGCCTGAAATTATCTTTTGATGCCTTTGACATCTATATATAAACCACAAGCAGTCAAAAAATAATGGCATAGGGAGCACAGGGCAGATTTTTGCCCTAACTTAATAAGTCTCCCAAGAGTACTTAAAGCCATATATTATACTTATTTGTCACAAAAACACAGAAATTTACCTCATCAGTTTTATAATCCACAGCACTGGCACCATAAGTGCCACTTCCTCCTGCGATGACTACATTTTTCTCACAGAATTTTGCTGCATAAAGAAACTCCCCCTGTAACAAATTTGCTGGAAAAGGGATATCTTTCAGATGCTTTGAACACCGTATATCCCACAATTGCAAAGCATTACGTGCGACCCAAGAAGCGGTCACAACCATATTTTCCTGCAATTAAGAGAGTGAATTCAGTTGAACAGTTTACAAGATACATACAATTTAAATGTTACTTATTTTAAAATAGAACTTGTTCTGAGTATACCTTAATATCAATGCCTGGTCCACAGATATGAGGTCCATTTATCACTCTTCGGGCTTCCTTGGCCATTCGCTTGTCCCAAACCTGAAACCAGAGAACCCCAATGTGGTATGAAAAAAATCATACAGTTATATGTGGAATTTCACTTATGTTTCACCTACCCCTCAACACACTGCCATCCCACCTCTGTTCCAGATAACAGTACCTGCTGTGGGGAAAACATTTTCCCATCATGGATTGCAAATGAGGAGGAAGGCCACATATTAATCACCTTAGCGAAAGGGTTGCTATCTGAGTGATTCTTATAATTAACCATTGCTCCAGCTGGGACACCAGTAGGTAATCCTGCCCCATTTTCCAGGGACAAAACCTTCAGGCCATTTAATGGGGAAAGCATAGTTTAGAGAATTTAGGTGTTGTAATTTGGTAGCGATTAGGTTAGCATTAGCAGAAGCCATCCTGTATTTAGAGACTATCTTGTCTGTTTTGTGGAATCCATTTTGTATTTGTCAGCCATTTTGTTTGCCATGTGCTCGCCATGTGCTCTGTCCTACCTTTCTGTTAACTGCTCTTGAAATCTGCCTAGAGATGAGATATATTTAGCATCTTCCACCTTCGCACATGCTCAGTTGATCTTGCAGCTGTCTTTGCAGCTGCCACTAGAATGTAACTGTAAGGATGTGTTTGCCAAAAACAGCCACTGTTGGCTCCTCCCACTTGTTGACTGTGCATTTTTTGTATGACCATATATGTACCTAAAACCAGCATTTTGTACTTGTACAGCCTTCATTTGAGCCCCTGTGTGGGTATAAAAGGACCAAGCTCCTTCCGTTCAATGTGCTACTTCATACATTACCGAAGGGTGCTGTGTGAATGTAGTTCCACTTCATGAGGGTTAATAAATCTTGTATTTTCTATTCCAGTTTCTGTGCCAACTTCTATTCTATGGTCTGAGGACTCTGTGCAGAGAAGGGAGAACCCCAAGCACTGGTAGGCCTAGCTGAGGCCCATCACCACAAATTGGTTCTTCCAACGCGGGGATCATCGGTGACTCCGATGCCCGAATGACTGGTCGAAACGAAGGATTAGAATCTCGCTTTGGACGCGATCGCTGCCTGAGGAGACCCGAGTCTTGGCAACCACTGCGTTTTTCCTTTCTTTCTGATCTGACCATCCAGGTGGTGCCAGTCCTCGACTGAGATCTCTTCTGTTGATTCGCCGTGCAGTGATCATTTGGACGATTTGAGAACTTGGCAGTTGGAACCTGGACACCATTTGATTGGTAAGAGTCGTCTGCGGCACTTGCTGTTGGTTTTTGATGCCTTGGATTGTAAGGTAGTTTAGTAACACTTACTGTGGCTTTTGATTTGAAGGATTGGCCAATATTTGTATTTGTTTGTAAGGTATAAATAAATTGCAATTTATATAGGCATGTAATGAGGAGATTTTTCTCTATTTGAATTTGTTTGAACGGCGCATTGTACGAAGAGTACCTTAAGCGCTACTTTGATTATAATACTGCATATTTTGCACTATTTTTGGCATGCCTGTTTCTAGCACACTTCGTAGGATGTGTTGCTTTTGTAGAGGTACCAGCTTGAGACTCTAAGCACAACCGCCCCCCGGAGGGGACGCCTAATAGGGATATGTATATTAATATTGGAATTTCTTCTATAATGTACAGCACGTTATGGAATAAATACACTTGTAAGGATCCTGAGTTGCGTTGGCCTATGCATGGGTCATTTGATTTGCGAAAGATTCAGTATATGGAACAATGTATGTTTAAGCGAAAGACTAGGCAAGAGATGTTTGACTGTGTGCGGATGTGGGAGAAAGAAGTGCGTGAACGAATGAAGCGTGAGCAAGCCTTGATTGAAAAAGAACAGCGAAAGAACATTTATGCGAAAGCATTAGAGTTAAAAAACAAGGAAAGGAAATAACTAAAAGAGAGAGAGGATAGGGAGTGCCATTTACAGGTAACTGGCCAATACTCTGTTCGGCAACCCCTTTATCCTATCCTTAATAAACCGCATGATGATTTCTTGTTATTAGATCGTTCTCCACCTCCGTATATTCTCCCTTCCGCTCCTCATAAGTCCGATGAGGAATCTTCTACAGATCAAAATAAAGTGCGAGAAACTCGTTCTATGTTGCCCACTGCGCGTTCTGCTGAGCTTAGATCTGCTGCTCGCAAAGCCGCCTGTAATACTGCTTCTGCCTCTGAACTTTTAGATGACATGAAGATTTGGCAGGAAAGGGAGCAAGTATATTTTACAGAGGTGTTTGCCGCAGAAGTAGTTGAACGGTTTAGGAAACATTCTGAGGAATTGGAGCCTGTTGATATAGCAAACGATTGTTTGCAAATGTGTGATGGTCTTTTTCTCTTTTCTCAGGTGGCTGACTATCAGGCGTTTGGTTAAATTACGTGTTGAGGCAGTCCATTTGCGAGAGGAGAAAAAGGCAGCAGACGCAGCTGCACAAACATCTCAGGCCGGCGTGGCACAAACTTCTATCTTCGGAATAGATAAGACTATGATAGTTCATGCAAAAACTATGCGGAAAGCCGCGCCTTTGTATGTTCCTCCTAGAGGCGAGGGAACAGATGATGATAAAGTTCTGCTGATTCGAAGTGTTACCTTATTTATAATTGGGTCTATACTCCTTGGAATAGAGCGGATGTTATGGCCCTTAAAAATGCATTTGCCTGATCCTCGCAAAAATCTAGCAGCTTTTTATGAGGAAGTTGAGGGTGCTATTAGCTCTTGTGCCATGACTTTGCATGATATTGATTTGTTTTTCGGATTGATATTGCCACCTGACATGTGGAGAACTGTGCGTAAAGTTAATGATCATGCGTGATGTAGAGCGGGAGCCAGCACAGAAATCGTGTAAATTGATTTTAGATCTCCCTACAGCTATATTACTTAAGTTAAAGACGATTATTCCCCCTAAAAAGATAGATTGGACTGTGTTAGCATCGTGTAAGCAAAAAGCAGATGAATCGGTTTCAGATTTTTTTACACGCTTTGAGGAGGCATTCCACGATTTTAGTGGCCAGTCATTGACAGATGACACGGGTAGGCATCTGTTTGTTGATTAATATGTTGCAAACCTTTTGTCAGGAATAGCTAGTCGCCTAAAGGCCAGTGAGAGTTCATGGACTACCTCTTCTCCGGTTTCTCTTTTGACTATGGCTCAGTATTATGAACGCCAGGAATTAGAAGCGAAGGGTAATGAGGATAAAAGACTAAAGAGTTGAAAACAAAGGTTATGTTGGCTCAGGCTTATGGTCCGCCTTCTAGAGGTAATGATAGAGATGGACGTGGATCTTATGGTTCGAACTTTCCTTCCTATACTCATTCGAATTTGTCTGTTGACCAGTGTGCGTACTGCAAGAAATTTGGACATTGGATTTCTGATTGACCATTGCTGCATGCTCAGCAGTGTCCACGTGGTCTGCGACAAATGAGAAATCGTTCAGGATATCCAGGGCCTAGAGGAAGCACCAATGATCGGGCTAGGTTTGATGCTAATACACGTGGGCAGGATGGGTTTAACACTTTTGACAGAAGGAACCAGTATCAAATGTTCGACTATGTGCCGTCTGATTTTCAAGATTCTGCTTATGCATAGGATTGCCTAGGATGGGGTAAGGAATCAGTTGAAGTTCCAGTAGATCAGAGGGGTCCCTATGTTCCAGCACATGTTTTGGGTTCTACTGATCAGTTTCTGGTTGATACAGGAGCTACTCGTAGAGCCTTATCTAAACAATTGGTTCCAAGGGCCCCCCTGTCTGGCTCAACCATTACATCAATAGGGTTAGATGGATCGCCTTCCCTTAGCGCACTGTCACAACCACTTGCATTCCATGTTGATAAGTTTACTGCTCCATGTCCATTTTTGCTCTCTCTGAACACACCAGACAATATTGTGGGTCTTGATATGCTCAAGTATTTCAGGTCTACGATACGATGTTCTCCTGAAGGAGTGGGTGTTATTTTGAATGACAACTACCCCATGACTGAGAGATCTTGTTTGGTAAAAGAAGATACTGCATTAGCCTCACTCCCTAGTGCTTTGTGGGCTACTTCAGACACTGATGTAGGACAAATGGTTATTCCACCAGTGCATATTAGTGTCAAGGAGGGTTCTTCATTGCCGCCTTGCCTCAATACAACATTTCTCAGGAAGGCGAAGAAGCACTCATTCGCATTGTCCATGATTTGATTAAAGTGGGGGTTGTGGAGGAAGGCCCTTACAATGTTTGTAACAGTCCTATTCTGCCCATTTTGAAAAAGGATACTGATACTAGGATTTACAGATTCATTATTGATTTGTGAGAAGTTAATAAGATTGTAGTACCACAATACCCAGTGGTTTCTGACATAACGACACTACTTACTTTGGTTCCCCGACAGCGACTACATTTAGAATGATTGATTTGAAGAATGCTTTCTTCTCAATCCCTATTCATCCTGATAGCAGATATTTGTTTGGTTTTATTTTAAATAATCGATCATACAGATTTTGTAGAATTCCTCAAGTGTACACTGACAGTCCTAGTATCTATAGCTAAGCACTGAAAAGACAACTTGATTCTTTCGTCTTACCTAAAGGGGGGGCTCTCATTCAATATGTCGATGACATCTTGTTGGCAGCCGATACGCCTGAACTGTGTGAAGAGTGTACTTTGTCTTTGCTTTCTTTTCTTTCTACACACCATCGCACAAGTTACTACTTGTGTAACGATATATCTGTAAGAGACATTAGTTAGTGATAGATTCCTTACCTTAGAATATCCCCAGGCGTCAGACTGGATCCGGAAATGTTTGCGTAGCAGTACCCTTGCGCGTCGGTAGGCGTCGTCTGCGGCTCCGCGTCCGTCGTCGGCGTCGTGGGCGACGTGATGACATCGTCGGAGTACTTAGACGCCGCCTCCGCGTGCTGACGTCAGTTCTTAGACACAGCTTTTCCGCGTCAGAAGCTCTGAGCCATGTTAAAAACCAACAGTGGTGCCATTGAAACTAGGGCCCTGAAGGGGATGACCTTAACCCTAGATATCGGTTCGCAGAACGTGGAGGATGGGTGGGTCGGTAAGGAATCTATCACTAACTAATGTCTCTTACAGATATATCGTTATACAAGTAGTAACTTGTGCATCTGAAAGAGACACGTTAGTGACAGATTCCTTACCTTAGAATAGATACCCCAGCAATACCAACCCCGGTGGTGGGTCTGCGAACCAATAATCACACCAGAAAGTCCTGGAGGACGGAACGGCCAAAGAAGCCATCCCTCCGGACTTGACTGTCCAAGCAATAGTGTCTCGCAAACGTGTGCAGCGAGGCCCACGTAGCTGCCTGGC
The DNA here is from genome assembly GCF_964261635.1 of Lissotriton helveticus. Taxonomy (NCBI): domain Eukaryota; kingdom Metazoa; phylum Chordata; class Amphibia; order Caudata; family Salamandridae; genus Lissotriton; species Lissotriton helveticus. Next base: position 1,957,273,123 of record NC_136067.1, read on the forward strand.
AAATGTCCTGCAAGGGCACTCCTCGGCCCAGGGCAGTTGTAGTCGCCGTGGCCCGAGTGGAATGAGCCCGCAATCCAACAGGGGGCTCCTTTTTAGCCAAGGAGTAACATGCCTGGATACACAAGATGATCCACCGAGAGATGGTCCGCTTGTGTACCGCCTTTCCCTTCTTAGCACCCACGTAACCAACAAAGAGTTGGTCATCCACCTGGAACTGGTGTGTGCGATCCAGATAGAATGAGAGTGCACGTTTTGGGTGCAGACGGTGGAGCCTCTCTTCCTCTTTCGAGGGATGCGGAGGCGGAAAGAAGGTGGGCAAAGTGATGGACTGCCCGATGTGGAAGGTTCGTGACAACCTTGGGCAGGAAAGATGGCCTAGTCCGCAACAAAACCTTGTCCGGATGGACAGAAAGGAAAGGGGGTTTAGATGAAAAAGCCTGGAGCTCACTCACTCTCCTGGCAGAGGTGATGGCAACCAGGAAAGCAGTCTTCAGAGTAAGAAGGCGGAGAGGGCAGTTGTGAAGTGGCTCATAGGGAGCGCACATCAGAAATGTAAGAACAAGGTTCAAGTCCCACTGGGGCATCACAAACGGAACAGGAGGGAATGTGTGTGTGATGCCCTTCAGAAAACGATTTACAATAGGGGACTTGAACAAAGAAGGTTGATCAGGCAGCCTTAGATAGGCTGAAAGGGCAGAAAGGTAGCCCTTGACAGTGCCCAGAGCAGAGCCCTGCTGGGCGAGAGAAAGAAGGAAGAGAAGAACCTCAGAAAGAGGGGCAGAAAGTGGATCCACAACCTTTGGTGTGCACCATGCTACAAATCTATTCCACCTGAAGGCGTATACCGATTTTGTGGAGGGACGCCTGGCTACCAGAATGACATTACAGACTTCAGGAGGCAAGTCAAATGGCCTCAACTGTCGCTGCTCAATCTCCAAGCATGGAGATGGAGACTGGACAGGTTCGGGTGGAGGACCGTCCCCTGCTGCTGCGACAGAAGGTCCTCCTGAAGAGGCAGGCGAACCAGGGGATCAACTGACATACTGAGTAGCTCTGGATACCAGTACCTTCGTGCCCAGTCCGGAGCCACAAGGATGACATGGGCCCGGTCGCGCTTGATCTTCTTCAGCACTCTGGGCAGAAGTGGTATAGGCGGAAAGGCGTACAACAGACCGCAACTCCACTCGCGACGAAAAGCGTCTCCGAGCGAGTGCTGCCTTGGAAATTCCAACGCGTAGAACTGATGGCATTGCGCGTTCTCTTCTGTGGCGAATAGATCTAACCACGGCTCTCCTCACTGCTGAAAGAGGCCTTGCGCCACGTCCGAGTTCAGACGCCATTCGTGATCCATCATGCACCGATGGCTGAGTTCGTCCGCCCTGGTGTTCAGAGAACCTGCCAGGTGTTGAAACACCAGGGTCACGCCCTGATGTTCCAGCCACTGCCAGAGGCGCAGAGCCTCCTGGCAAAGGGTCCACGACTCAACCCCGCCATGTTTGTTGCAGTACCACATGGCGGTGGTGTTGTCCGTGAACACTTGCACTACACTCCCCCGTACAGAGGGGAGGAATGCCTTCAGTGCTAGACGAATCGCCTGCAGCTCCAAAAGGTTGATAAGGAGCCGGGACTCCGCCGGAGACCAGAGGCCTCTGATCTCCGCCTCTCCCATGTGGCCTCCCCAGCCCTGGAGGGACGAGTCCGTCACAACTATGTGCTCCGGTTGGGGAAGGGAGAGGGATCTGCCGCTGACCCAATCGCCGTCCGTGAGCCACCACTGCAGCTGTCTCGCAGTGCCCTCCGAGATCAGGACATGGTCGGAGAGGTTGCCCTGATGCTGGGCCCATTGAAACTTCAGGTCCCACTGCAGCGCCCGCATCCGCCACCGGGCATGATGCACCAGAAGGATGCAGGAGGTCATCAGACCCAGAAGCCGCAGCGTCAACCTGACCGAGATCCGGGATAAAGGCTGAAAGAGTGGAATCAGAGCCTGAATATCCTGAACCCGCTGTTCGGGCGGATAAACCCGAAACTGCGCCGAGTCGAGAACCGCTTCGATGAAGAGGAGCTTCTGAGAGGGGCACAGGTGTGACTTCGGCACATTGATGGAGAACCCCAGCTGGTGCAGGAGGTCTGCTGTCGTCTGGAGGTGGCTGACGACTGTCTGGGGAGAGCCCGCCTTCAACAACCAGTCATCGAGGTAGGGGAAGACTGAAACCCCTAACCTGCGCAGATGAGCTGCGACCACCGCCATCACCTTTGTGAACACCCGTGGGGCGCTGGTAAGGCCAAAGGGGAGCACGGTAAACTGAGTGCTCGTGGCCAACCGTGAACCGCAGGTAGCGCCGGTGGGACGGCAGGACGGGAATGTGGAAATAAGCGTCCTGCAAGTCCAACGCTACCATCCAGTCTCCTGGGTCCAGGGCAGCTAAGACTTGAGCCAGTGTCAGCATTTTGAACTTCTCCTTCCGGAGGAAGCCGTTGATGTTCCGTAGGTCCAAGATAGGGCGTAGGCCCCCTTTTCCCTTCTTGGGTACCAGAAAGTAGTGGGAGTAGCAACCACATCCTACTTCTGGCCCCGGAACGCGCTCGATGGCCCCCCTGGCCAAGAGGGCCGTAACTTCCTCCTGCAGAAGTCGCAAATGATCCCCCGATACGCGGTGGTTCTGCGGTGGCATGGCTGGAGGAGTCGCCTCGAAGGGGAGGGAGTAGCCCCTTCGGACGATTTGCAGCACCCACCTGTCCGATGTGACAGTGCCCCAGTGAAGGTGGTGATGGCGAACCCTGCCCCCCACTGGCGTCACATGGCCTGAAAGCACGGACTAGGAGGGTTTTGAGGCGGATGCTGCGGGGGAAGGTGTGGACTGTCCTCGCCGTTGTCCCCCTACCACCGCCACGGCGGTTTCCACGGCCGCCACCGCGTTGGGTATTACTCTGCGGTGCGTGGCTGGCAGCACGTGTGGGTACACCCCTTCCTTGGCCACGAAAGGAGCGAAAGGCACCCGTTTGCTGGCGCGGGGCCGAAAGGCCCAAGGACTTGGCCGTAGCCCTGGAGTCCTTAAAGCACTCAAGCGCATGGTCTGCCTTGTTGCCAAAAAGGCGACGGCCATCAAACGGCATGTCCATGAGTGTGTTCTGGACATCAGCCGAGAAGTTGGCGGACCTCAACCAGGCGTGGCGACGAATCGCCACCGTCATTGCCATCGCTCTGCCCAGTGAGTCGGTGGTATCCAGTCCACACCGAATAGAATAACGTGCCGCATCTCGGCCTTCCACCACGGCTTGGCCGAGTTTAGCCCGTACCTCCAACGGGCATTCTGGCAGCACTTCCGCGACCGTGACGCGGTCCCACAGGGAGTGGGTGTAGCGGCCCAAGAGGCAGGCGGTGTTGGAAGACCGCAGTCCCAGACTTAGGGAGGAGAATACCTTCTTGCCGTATTGCTCATACCTCTTGGATTCCCTGTCAGGCGGAGCCGACGGGAACGCAGTCTGGGAATTGGAGGCCTGAATCACCAGGCTCTCGGGGATGGGGTGGGTGGAGAGGAAACAAGGGTCGCCCGGGGCCGGGCGGTGGCATCTGGCCACGTTCCTATCTACAAGCGAACCTGTAGCGGGCCTGGACCAAGTGCCCAAAAGAACATCGGACAAGGCCTTATTAAACGGCAGCAGAGGCTCAGCCGAGCTTGACTGCGGTTTAAGGACCTCAGTCACGGCCGCGACGGGGAGTTCAAGGCCCAAGGCCTTGGCCGCCCGTGTCAGCAACACACTGTAAGTAGCCCCCCTCCTCCGTTGCCACGGTAGGAGGTGAGACAAAACCAGTGTCTGGCGAAGTGTCCAGACCGCTGGCATCCCCAAGTCCACCTGTCCAGTCCTCCTGGGACTGACACTCCCGTGTCAGAGGGTCCTCAGACCCCTCCCAATCCTCCTCGTCACCCATCTCCTGGTACTCAGGGGGGTCAAATGATGGGGCCGGCTCATGAAAGATCAACTCTCCGAACGGCGTCTGAAGCAGCGCCCAGCGGCGCCGTTCCAGCGCCGGAGCCGGATCGAGGGAGGCATCGGGGACGGCGCCGCCCGAAGACGGCGCCGGGGGTGACACCTGAGGGGCCGGCGTCGGGTAGGTCGTGAGGTCTACCGGCGACGACCCGGATCCGGAACCGGACCCAGTGGGGGCCTGCGGCGCCGGGCCCGAAGGTGCGGGCGGCGCCGAGGCCGAAGCACCCGACTGAGTCGGGGCCGGAGCCCCCGACCCGCTAGGGCCCCCAGACGGGTCCGCTGGGCCCGAAGGCGCCGCAGAGCCCATCGGAGAAGAGAGGGACCTCATGGCCATGAGGAACCGCTCGATCTCCTCTGGCGTCGCACGCGGCCCAGGGACCGAAGGGTATGGGGCCGGACGCGACGCCTGCGACTCTGACGGAGCCGCGAGGGCAGAGCCACCTGAACCCCCGGCCGCGTCGAGCGAGCGTTGGGGGGGGGGTCGGAAGAGCGATGACGTCTCTTCGACTTCTTGTGGTTACCTGACGACTTCGACTCTGAGGAGTGATGTCGACTCCCGGAGCTATGATGCCTCCGCTCCCGCGACCGGTCCCTCGACCTCTCTCGGCGCGGGGCCGACTGCCGGAGTTCGAGTCGCTTGAGGGACGGCTCCCGCCTAGCTTTCGAAGTCAGGGCCCGGCATTCGGAACAGGTCTTGTCGTCGTGGTCGACGCCGAGACAGTGGAGACACCGACGGTGAGTGTCGGTGACCGACATTAGTCGGTCGCAATCCTCAAAGGGCTTAAAACCTGGCATCCCTACAGGCACCGTTCGGAGTCGAAGACTCGAAAAAAGAATGACCAACAGAGATCAAAAAAGTATAGTCAATAAAGACTAAGGTACCACTTTTTCCGGATCTGTGCTGCTGGCGCGGAAAAAAGAAGAACTGACGTCAGCACGCGGAGGCGGCGTCTAAGTACTCCGACGACGTCATCACGGCGCCCACGACGCCGACGACGGACGCGGAGCTGCAGACGACGCCTACCGACGCGCAAGGGTACTGCTACTCAAAAATTTCCGGATCCAGTCTGACGCCTGGGGATATTCTAAGATAAGGAATCTATCACTAACATGTCTCTTTCAGATATAAAGTGTCACGAAAGAAATTGCAATATTGTAGACCGAAGGCAACCTACTTAGGTCACCCTCTGTCTAAGGAGGGCCGTGCACTTACACCAGATCGCATTCAAGCAATTTTAGACACACCAGTACCTTCCACTCAGAAAGATGTCCGTGCATTCATTGGTCTGACCTCGTTTTGTAGGCAATGGATATTAGGGTTTTCTCACATTGTCAAACCCTTGCTAGCACTTTTGAAGAAGGACACTCCAGTGCCCCTCCCATGGACAGATGAATGTGAGAATGCTTTTCGACAGTTACGTCAAGCTCTTTGTTCTGCATCAGTGTTAGGCACTCCACATTACACGAAGCCTTTTACACTCTATGTACACGAAAAAGATGGATGTGCATTGTCAGTTCTAGTACAAACACACGGTGACAAGCAGCGTCCCTGTGCATATTTTTCAGCCGTCCTTGATCCTGTTGCTCGTGCATTGCCTGGGTGTTTTCGTTCAGTTGCAGCAACAGCTGTGACCATACGTCACAGTGAAGGGATAGTTCTGTCACACAAATTGTTGGTGCTAGTACCCCATACAGTAGATGCCCTTTTGAATCAGACTAAGACACAACACTTAACTAGTGCTCGCCTGACAGGATATGAATTGACACTGTTAGCACCTTATATTACCTTGAAGAGATGCGTGACACTGAACCCAGCCACTTTGTTGCCATATCCTGTGACTCAGTCTCAGTCAAAGGAGCCTCACGATTGTATATTCCTTACTGAGGAACAGACAAAGGGTCACATCGATTTGCAAGATACGCCCCTTCCAGATGGAGATGGGGAACTGTGGGTTGATGGGTCCTGTTTGAAGTTAACAGATGGCACGACCTCAGCTGCATATGCAATTACACTTCAGACAGTAGTGGAAACAGCTTGCATACCTCAGAAGTCGGCTCAAGCAGCTGAGCTAATAGCTTTGACACAAGCGTGTGAGCTTAGCACTTGCTTGTGTGTGAACATCTATACAGATAGCCGCTATGCTTTTGAAGTGGCCCATGATTTTGGCCTGCTTTGGAAGGAAAGAGGCTTTCTTACATCCCACGGGATGCAGATAATGCATGGAGAATTAATGTATAACCTTTTGACTGCACTGACATATCCGAAGAAGATAGCGATAGTGAAGTGTAGCGCACACAAGAAAGTGACTGACAAGATAGGACAAGGTAATGCTTTTGCTGATCGCGTAGCTCGTGAGACTGCAATGCAACGAAGCACTACTTCAATGTACGTAGTGAAATCTCAAGCTGAGTGAAGGGATGATGCTAGACAGGAAGTGTTAGATGTACAGAGATCTGCTTCTGTAGCAGAACTTGAGCAATGGCTAAAGAAGGAATATTGGACAATGAGGGTTGTTGGCGCATCAAAAACATGGATAAATGGAAATTGCCTGCAGCCTATTTACAACCTATGCTTCAAATGGCACATGGGCTGGCACATGTTGGAGCTCTAGCGATAACGACATTGCTTACGGAAGTTTTGGAGAATCCTGAAATTGCCAGCACAGCTAAAAGAGTAGTACAGTCTTGTTCGATCTGTTGGCAGTATAATCCTGGAAAAGGGACACAAACTCCTACAGGAGGGTTTGCTACACCGACTTCACCTTTTGAAGTTTTGCAGATGGATTACATCCAACTTGAACGCTGCAATAATCTGAAATACGTCCTAATGGTGGTATGTGCCTTCAGTAAATGAATAGAGGCATACCCTACAAAGGATAATACTGCTCTCACCACAGCGAAGGTCCTCCTAAAGGAGTTTTTCCCTAGATATTGTGTTTGTAAACTTTTGTGGAGTGACAACAGACCTCATTTTATTGGGCAAGTTGTTGAGCATGTCGTGAAAGGATTAGGGATCAAGCAGAAATTCCATGCAGTCTCCCACCCGCAATCAGCAGGATTAGTGGAGAGGTACAACGCTACTTTGAAATTGAAGTTGGCGAAAATACTGGCTTCCACGTCCTTGAAGTGGCCAGATGCCCTACCCTTGGCATTGTTGTCCATAAGATCGATGCCACATTCACGATCTGGCCTTACCCCATATGAAGTGGTCTTTGGGAGACCAATGAACATTTGGGGAGTTCCTAAGCCATGCCCCATACATGATGTTCCATGTGTTCTGATGAATGATTATTTGGCACAGTTAATCAACAGTTTGATCTCTATTCATCAACAGGTTCGAGAAGCTCTTCATGACAGATCTACAGGTGAGGCCCATGAACTCCGTCCTGGTGACCACGTGATGGTCAAGTTCTTCGACAGATCGGACAGCTTGGAACAGAGGTGGCGAGGACTAGAGCAAGTGCTCCTTGCGACAAGGACTGGAGTTCGAGTGACGAATCGAAAGAATTGGGTCCATAGTACTTACTGCAAGAGAGTACTACCTAACTTGGTGGAACCTGCTGTGTTGACCGACCATCGAGAGATTCTGAAGACGGAGAAAGGTCAAGCTATCTCACCTGACGAATCTGCGGAAGTCTTACCGGACCACACGATCGCTGGAGAATCCAGATATCAGCTGAGACCAAGGAAAGAATCTGCTTTGCCGAAAAAGAATGGTTGAGCTATCGCCCTGGGTTAGTGAAACGGAACGCCGATGTGACAAGGGAGGGGATCAGTCCTGTGTAGTGTAGTGACACCCGTCTTGGCCCGTGGTGAAGAAATCAATGGCTGCCCAGGGATAAGAGCTCCAACGATTGTTTTAAATCGACAAAGTGATCATGGCTACAGAAAGATCAGTTGTTGTCAGGATCTGTAGTAAAAGGATCATTTGTGCGATAGGGTTTGTTGTTGCTCTGGTGTTTATGGCAATAATCTCCTGGTTTGTTGAGAAAGTGGCTCCTGCTCGACAACTTTTTGTTGCCACTACTTCAGTACCAGTGGAACACCACTACTTTACACTTCCCTACCATGAGCAGAAGCATCGACAATCCTACCTCAATAATACCTTCATCCAGATGTTGCATCATACACATAATGCCACGAATACCACCAACTGTTGGGTATGTTGGATAATTCCTGACCACCAGAAGAAGGGAGGAACACCTTTCATTCCTCTTCCCTTCTCTCACAATGGTTCTTATCAAGCTTGGTATGCGCTTTTGTTTGCATCTGGAAATCCTTCAGTAGGTGGGATTAACTTTCACTTCAATAAAGTATGCTACCAAGATAAAGAAGAGTAGCCACAATCTAAAGGGACTAAATGGGAATGGGAAGAGTATCAACCTGACAATATTTCGACACCGTATGTCTTCACGAATATGAGAGCTATTCAGACCAATGGACTATTTGTGATTTCTGTTACTAGAGCTACAGCAGATTTGTGTATTAGTAGTGTTGGAAGAATTCCAGTAGGAAGGAGTGAGTGTACAGTGGTACTGACTATTGAAGGTGCCAATAATAGCAGTTTTACAGCCTCGCATAATACTTACTTTGTATGTGGCAATAAGGGATATTATCAACGACCTGTTGGGTGGTCAGGGATTTGCTATGTATTCTTTCTATTGCCCCCTGTGTTTCTGGCACCTGCATCTTATCACAGAGACTATAAACGTTATAATGATATCTCTAAGAACCAAAATAAGATAACAAGTATGGACGAAATCGATCAAACTGACACTGTTCTACAACAATACGTCGATTTTAACTTGGGATTGTTCTTCTTTGTGGGTGCTGTGTACAGCAGAAAGATAAGGCAATTGACTTGTGTTGTGGAAGCTGTTACCAATCAGACAGCAATGGCACTTGGGAACATTACAGAGGAACTGCAAATTGCAAGGATTGCAGCACTCCAAAACAGAATGGTGCTTGATGTGATTTTGGCTGATCGAGGTGGTGCATGCCGCATCATAGGCAGCAGCTGTTGTGTCTTCATTCCGGATCACTCACCTTCAGTATACGACGCAATATCAAAACTGCATACGATTGCTGCAGAGATTCACCCAGAGACTGGTACATGGACTTTTTTGACCTGGTTCTGAACACTATTTGCTACTTGGGGCTGGAAACTACACACTATTTTATGTATACTGTTGGCGATATTATTTACATGCTGTACTTGTATACAATGTGGTCCTGTGCTTTGCTCCATGTGCATCACTGCTTGCACACCTGCCAAGAGAAATATTGCAGAAATGAAAGCACAACAAATGCTAAATTAAGAGATCATTAAGATTATGAGCATCAATGTACAGGATGCATATCTAGATTACCCCAGATAAACGAATGTCTTCAGCTAATGCTAAAAGGGGCGTCTGTTGTAAATTGGCAGCGATTAGGTTAGCATTAGCAGAAGCCATCCTGTATTTAGAGACTATCTTGTCTGTTTTGTGGAATCCATTTTGTATTTCTGTCAGCCATTTTGTTTGCCATGTGCTACCATGTTCTCTGTCCTACCTTTCTGGTAACTGCTCTTGAAATCTGCCTAGAGACGAGATATATTTAGCATCTTCCACCTTCGCACATGCTCAGTTGATCTTGCAGCTGTCTTTGCAACTGCCACTAGAATGTAAATGTCAGTATGTGTTTGCCAAAAACAGCCACTGTTAGCTCCTCCCACTTGTTGACTGTGCATTTTCTGTATGACTATATATGTACCTAAAACCAGCATTTTGTACTTGTACCGCCTTCATTTGAGCCCCTGTGTAGGTATAAAAGGACCAAGCTCCTTCCATTCAGTGTGCTACTTCATACATTACCGAAGGGTGCTGTGTGAATGTAGTTCCACCTCATGAGGTTTAATAAATCTTGTATTTTCTATTCCAGTTTCTGTGCCAACTTCTATTCTATGGTCTGAGGACTGTGCAGAGAAGGGAGAACCCAAAGCACTGGTAGGTCTTGCTGAGGCCCATCACCACTAAGGGGCTATTTAAAATGTAGGGTTAATTGAAGTATGGATGAGGCAGCATTATCACATAGGATACCAAAAGTGCTACATCTAAAAAGTAATTGAGAGAATAATTCTGCACAGTAAAATTGACATCTGTCAGTTCTATAATGTGAATAATAGGCAACAGTCTATTTCGGTATAAGCCCATACCAAAATGATGGGTTCATGTGCAAAAATTTTAGCTGTAGCACCAGGTTATTCCCCTTCTATTGGTGCCTATAAGGAATCAACTTTCATCCGCCAATAATACATCATGTTTATATTATAGATCCCCTGGTATTGATAATGAACAAGTTAATTACCTATGGTAACGCTCATTCTGGTACAGACTAGATATAGCCACAGATTCCTCACCTTTGGAATATCTCCCAGACGTCAGACTGGATCTGGAAATGTCGCACTGCTGCCCTTCCACTCTGGCAGTGACATCCTAAGCCTATAGAGGCATTTTTCGACGTCAGTTGCTTTTTAGGCTGTCCCCACCCCCAATAGCACAGCTATAATAGCAAATTAACTTTGACTAGCCTCCAGATTCCAAAACTTAGGATCTTAATAAAGGATGGAGTTCAATTCACCGAATGGGGAGGATCGGTGCGGAATCTGCAGTTAGGCAGTCTCTCAATCAGAAAGAGCATTACTTAAGGTAAGTAACTTGATCTTCTGATAAAGAGTTCTAACCGCAGATTCCTCACCTTTGAAATAGATAACCAAAGCAGTACCTGTTTGGAAGTGGGCCTGATGGATGTCTAGGGATGAACTCTGCCTACCAGTGCAGTGATAGCAGGATGGCCCAGGTCAAATGAGCATGCAGCCCTTCCAGAAGCTGCTTTTTGGCCTTTGCATAACAGATCTTAATACAGAGCATGATCCAGTGGGAGATGGTCCCCTTCTGCAAATCCCAGCCTTGTTTTGTTCCTGCAAACCCAACAAAGAGTGGATCGTTCACCTGATAATTCTCTGGTATGATCAATGTCCAGTGCTCATTTGTGCTCCAAGCAATGGAGGCTCTCCTTCTCGTTATAGGGGTGAGGCAGACCAAAGAACGCCAGTAATGTGAGATTATGACCTATGTGGAACGGCATCACAACTTTTGGCAAGAGGGATGCTCGCGGCTGCAGAACAAGTTTGTCTGGGAAGCAGGTGGTGTATAGGTGGTTGCAATAGAGAGCTTAATGCTGACATACATCTTGTACTGATGGTATGGTGACAAGGAACATGGTCTTGAGAGTGAGTAGCCACAAAGGACATCTGTGAAGCAGGTCAAAGGGAGTACACACCAAATATGTGAGGACCAAGTTAAGGTCCAACTGAGGAATGACAATGAGCAAGGGAGGAAACTTATGTAGTAGGCTTTAAAATAAACACCTCACAACCGGCGATTTAAATAATGAGAGTTGTTGTGTCAATGCAAAAATGCTGAAAGAGCCAAAAGATATCCTATTAATATGCCCAGAGCAAATCATTGCCGGGCAAGAGACAAAAAAAACAACAAAGTATCAGAAAGCTTTGACTGGAGTAGGTCAATCTGCAGTGTGCAGCACCAAGCCACAAGTTTGTCCCAATGACAGGCATATTACGTCTTTGTTGAGGGATACATGGCTACCAAGATGACATAACCCACCTCCGGAGGTAGGTCGAAGGTCAAGCTCCAAGCATGAAAGTAGAGATTGTGAAGGCCTGGGAGCAGGACCCTAACCCGTTGCTGAGGCAGCAGATCCTCCCGGAGAGGCAGCCTGATTGGAGGACAGATGTTCATTCCCAGGAGCTCTGGATACCAACCTCTATGTGTGCAATGCAGGGCGACTAAAATGGCTTGGGCCTGGTCAGTCTTGATCTTTTTCAGAACTCAGGAAAGGAGGGGTTTTGGTAGAAAGGTATACAGTAGTCCAGATCACATCTCCTAGCGACACACTTCTTAGAAACTAACACGCATCACTACTGACATTTTGAGTTCTTTGCAGTGGCTAATATATCGGGCCAAGGGTCTCCTCATTCGCAGGAGAGACTTTGCACCACCTCCGGGTGCAACTGGCACTCGTGGTCTGCTAGGTGTGGATTGCAGAGTTCGTACACACTGGTATCTAAAGCTCCTGCCAGGTGGTCCAAAACTAGAAAAAATCCTTCATGGGCCATTACCAGAGGAGTAGTGTCTCCTGGCACAGGGTCAATGACTCCACCCTGCTCTGATTGTTGCAATACTATATGGCTGTGGTGTGGTCCATAGGCACCTGAACTAAACTTTCCCGAAGGAAGGCTTTTAACACCAAGTGGGTGGCCGGAAGCTCCAGAAGGCTTATATGGAGCTGGGCTTCATTGGAGACCATTAGGTCTCTGATCTCAACATCTCCCTGGTGGCCAACCCAACCCAGAAGTGCTGCATTAGTCCCCACTGTCAGTTCTATGTGGGGGAAGGGAGAGGGGTCTGCCCTGACCCAAATGCGGTCCAGAAACCACGACTACAGATCTATTACAGTCTCGTCTAAAACCTGAACTTGGTGGGAGAGGTCACTTGGAGGTTGGCCGCACTGAGATTCCAGATGCCTCTGCAGAGCCCACATATGCCATCTGGCGTGCTTGACCAGGAGGATGCAAAAGACCAGCAGCCTTAGAGTCAACCGTACTGAAATCCAAGACACAGGCTGCATTATTGAGATCATAGCCTCAATGTCCTGGAATTGTTATTCTGGGGGAAAGCAACAAACCACTCAGAAGAAGTCCGATGGAGGGGCGACTTCTGTGAAGGAGTGGATAGTGCACCCCAAGAGGTGACTGTAGGCTCGCCTTATTTTGGAGGTGGTGGACTACTGCCAGGGATGGGTCCACCTTCAACAGCCAGTCACTGAGGTAGGGTAAGACTGGGACCCTTGACCCCCGAAGATGTGCTGCTACTACCACCCTCACTTTTGTAAATATACAAGTGGCATTGGTGAGAGAGGAACACAGTGATCATAAAATGCTCCAGTCCAGGTCCTGTTCAGGTAGCGCCGATGGGCACATAGGAAGGGTATATTGAAATACGCATCCTGCAAATCCACCGATACCATCCACGACTGAGGGGAGGCAAGACCTGGGCGAGTGAGCATTTTTAATTAGTCCTTCCGGAGGCAGGTGTTGAAAAGGTGCAGGTCTTAAATAGGGCGAAGATCTCCATCCTTCTTTGGACCAATAAAGTAGCAGGAATAACAGCCACCTACTTTTTGCCCATGCAACCTCTCGATAGCCCCTTTGGTCAAAAGGGGTGGCACTTCCTGCTGTAAGACAGGCAGTCAATCCAGAGACAGTGGAAGGTGCGGCGGATTGGTGATAAAGGGAAAGGCGCATACCTTCTAGACCATATGTGGGACCTATCTGTCTGATCTCATGCCAACCTGGTGAAAATCTTTGATCCTGCCTCCAACAAGGTGTGCATTGCTTTACTAGGGGTGTGCTAAAGGGGCTTGGTGGGTAAGGCTGCATTAGGGGCCATGGACAAGACTGGTGCACTCTTAATAACCGTGGAGTAGGTGTTTGCACAGCCGCAATACAGCTGATCTCCTTTCTGAGTTCCAAGTGGCAGACAGTTTAGGGTATCTCTGCCGAAAATGCAAAAGGAGCACTGGGATTGAGGTGGCTGGTGAAGTGGAAAAGATATGCCCAGGGAGCGAGCTGTGGCCCTGCTCTTTTTGAAGCACTCCGAAACGGCAATTCCCATTATAGGGCACGTCCAGAAGGGTCGACTGTCATAGCCTGAAAAACCAGTTGATCACAGCCATGGGTGGCAACGAATGGCGACACCAGTGCAAAGGGTCACCCAGTAGAATCGGTATAGACCATAATGAATTGTGAACTTGGTCACATCATCACCATCCTGTATAGCTTGGGTCACAACACATCTGAGGTCTTCTGGGTGGGCTTGAGCGCCCTGATCCTAAAGAGTATGGGATTAGTGGCCCAGCAGGCAACTGGCATTGACAGACCAGAGGGCCAAGCTGGTGGAAGAAAATAACCCGTTCTCAAAGGTCTCCTCTCTATTGGACTCCCTATCAGGGGAAGTGATTGGAAAAGTATTTGTGTTTGTCCGACTTGGTAGATGCTTTCACGAGTAAGCTCTAAAAAGAGGAGTGCTGAGACAAAAATGTGTGGTTGCTGGGGGCTGGTTGATGGAGTCTTGCAATTTGATGATTCACTGGAGGCCCAAAGCAAGGTTTGGCCCAGGACCCAAGTAGAGTGAATGTCTTCCTAAAGGATAGCAGGGGATCAGTAGTGGCTTGGCCCACTTGGAGAACTTAAGTCAAAACATGGCCTCCAATGTGGGACCTTTAGCCGCCCTCCGCATGACCACCGTAAATGAAGCACTCTCTCAGTAGCAGGACCTTGGTGTGAGAAGACCAAAGTCACAAGAGATGTCAAGGCCACTGGCCTCCTGGAGCTCATCATGCCAATTTTTGTTATGGCAGGGTTGGCCAGTTTCATCACCGATGTCAATCAGTATTGGAATCCGTGCCAGAAAAGGAATGCAGTGCATGGGATTTTCTCTGCAGAGGTGTAAGTTGTGGTTCGATGGAAATATAGTGTGGCCTCGGTCGTATTGGCGTGGACTTGGAGTCGGACGGCACAATGGATGTAAGAAGCTGGCTCTTTATATAGTGGACCAAAACAAGATACACTGTGTAACGAGTCCAGGCAAACCCCAATTGGATTACAGAAGCACAACTGATATCCGAATTGCTCTCTTTTGTGGTAGTGTGGGTGAGCAGTTTGGCTTATCAGAGGGTAGTGCTAAGCATTTGTTGTACTCACAGAGCCAATAAATGAGACACACAATCAATCCGAGATCAATTTAGAAAAAAAGTCATCTTTTTATATACATTTTGATATAAAGAACTTCAATAGCAAGTAAGTATTTTTTAATATATTGAATTTTCCTCACGAACCTTCGAGAGGCCGACATTGCTGATATTGGCACCACTTCCTCTTTGTTTACTGGAATACCAATAAAAAAGAATTGAAACTAAAATATTGAATTTTGCAGGTAAATAAAACAGTTACTTAAATGCTCCTTTATGCACAATGCACAATGCTTTCCAATGAGAGAAAAGGCATAGATCGCATACAGGTATTTAAAGTATGTATATAGGTATAAATCACTATGTCCATATATAGGCATAGAATTCATAACCATATTTAGACATAGCTCATGCAGTCCAAATACGGCATGGCTACTTCCACTAGTTCTGAAAATCCACAACGATTTCTTGGAAAACTCGGCTTCAGCAGCTAGGGACTTCCCCTTGCTTGAATATTGATTTATCCAAGAACGCATGGAGTTTTTAAAGAACTGCGACTCTTAGATGCCGTTATTATGACCACCTTTACGTCAATCTCGGCACCTTCAAGGTATAAATATGCCCACACTTGCCTTAGCAAACACACAGTGGTTTGGAGCAGGTCGACTAACTACTTGCCCGACGCATCCTGCTACAGCAAGTGCCGAAGGAAGCCGACCCTCCGGCAGACGTACTGAGAGAGACGCTGTCTTTTCTCTGGCCGAGAAATCCAGCTCCAGTGTTTCCAAGCTACCCTTGCAGGTTGTTGGGAAAGCGAGTACCGAGACAGATACCAGACCTCCTTCATTCTAACCCAAGGTACGGAGCTGATAAAGACCCTAAGAGAAATCATGGATAGATTCTTGGCAAAGAATACTAAATTTATGCTACATCTCACTTACTTCTTCCCTCGTACTAGACAGGTTAGGTACATCGGGGTAGGCATATTTTAGAAGCACCAGTTGAGTACTTTTTAGCCTTTGTTATTTTATGTATGTATTTATCTATGGTCTAGAAACCATACCATGCTTTTACAGTATTATTTTATAATTCTCTTCTTGCTGTATGCATTATACTTTACAGCAAGTATTACGATTGTAGCAGTTCATTTCTTCTGCATGAGAAAGAAGACTGGTCAATAAATACTTTTATTGAAAACGCCCGTCTCTCTATTTCTCTGCACCTCTGATGAAACGAAGCATGCACGAATGACTGAGTAAAATATCTATCTATTGTTTCCATGACTCTGAAGATCAGTTTTATCTAGGGAAACAAAGTTGTCATGTTTATCCGGTTGTCAGAAACTAAATCTCTTCTTGTGAATTCGAGAAAGTTTCTAGTGACCTCTGAGCTAGCTGGCACTCACAATTAAGTTTAATATATTCGATAGAGACCTAGTAGACATAAGTCCTACGTCACATCTATAGGATATATTATTCCAATGCGCAGAGCCTATTGGGAATATAGGAACTACACTACATTGGGACACGCCCAGGAGCTTGCAATAGGAGGGGCACAGGTCACCATGGTCCAGGGGACATAGAAGCATATTTGGTTTATTGGTACCCAGGTTCCAAGCAGAAAGGTTGGCTTGGCTCTGTGCATGCTAAAGCCTTGCGGTCATCGGTCTTGCCGGTTCAGGGAGCACTGAAAAGTGGGTCTCTGTGGGGCAGACGTCCTGTTGGAGTCCTGATTGGACTCTCATGGTCTTGGTTTGCAGCAAGGGGTCCAGTATCTCTGGTACTGGTCCTGTGGGGCTCTGGTTGGTCCTGGTGTCCTCTCACTAGGTGGTGGTACAGTTCGGATCTTTAGGAGCACAGGTACCTCTTCCTGGGGGGATGCAGCTTCCAGCTGGCTGGTGAGCTGTAACTCTGTGAACCAGACTTTGCTTTTCGTTGCCCGCGGACTGCGGGGGAGTAGCTCCTCTAATCAAAGGAAGATTGCTGGCAATTTGTGAAGGGCTGGTAGTATCCCGGGGTTCTTAAAAGCTGGTCAGCTACAGGACGAGTTGCTGGTCGCGATTGTTGAGACTTGGTGCAGGCAGGCAGGATTTGGTGCCAAAAGTCCACAGTCAGACTTCAGTTTACGCTTGTCTTGTGGCTCTTCGTTGTCCTCTTTTCTTGATCTGTCGAATCTAAGTTCCTGGAGTCAGGGATGCCACCTAAATACTCAATTTAGGGGCATTACAGAGAGCCAATGGGCTACCTTCCGAGTGGTTACACCCTCTATATGACCACTTCCTGTGGGAAGTGGGCATACCTCTGACCCAGAGAGCCAAATTCCACCAAAATTAAGATGGTGGAATACTAAAAGTTGTGTTCACATCAGGTAGCCCAACTTAGGGGTGCTAATAGCCTAAGAGAGGAACACCCTTCCTGACTAGCTCATTTTCCCTGTCTGTCCTGGTGCCAAAAGGGCCCGGGGCAGGGGTTGGAATTTCCCTCTGGGAAAGGCTTGGGTCACATATCAAAGGAAGCAGAGGCCTTTGCAGCCTCTTGCCTAGATAAGCGGATCACTTCGCCATCCTGCTTGGAGGAGGTGACAACACCTCTATGTTGGGGCAGGCATGGTTTCTGCCCTCAGAGAGTGCAGGGTCTCACCTCCAGGGGGGTCCGAAAACTGTCTGTAGTGGCAGGCTGGTCTACAACAGTCAGTTAACACACTAGCAGTCGGTAGGTTTTCAGGGGCACCCCAGGTATTGATAAATCTATCACTGGAATCAGTGCAGGTTAATTAATACAAGAAGTTTGATACCAAACATCTCTAGTTTTAGTGAAACCATCATGTAGCTGGGGAACTCGTAAACACCTGTGTCCAAATGGCTTCCTCGTTTACTTGCAATATCTAAGAATTGACTTAGACATCACAGGCATATCTGCTAATGCAGATATGTCCGCACATGTAGTATGGTGCACCCTGCCTTAGAGCTGTAAGGTCTTCTGTAGGGGTGACTTACCTGTACTGCATGCACAGTCTCCATGCACACATGGGATATGCCATGTTGTGTCTTCACTTTTCTCTGCAGCATGGCACGCAGCCTGCAATGGCAGATTGCATGTTGGTGCTAAGGGGTCCCTTAAGGTGGCATTATACATGCTGCAACCCTTAGTGACCTTCTTTAGTACCCCATGCGCTAGGTACCAGGGGTATCATTTACTAGGGACTTACAGGGGGTGCCTAAGGTATTGCCAATTGGAGACCAATTGTACAGTTTTAGGGAAAGAGATATGTGACGGAGGACATGGCTAGCAGGAGCATTGCATCAGGCACTTTCCTACAACGGGCATTTCGTCCCCTACCATCGATGGAGTGGGCATCAGCATTGATACTCCAGGAACCGGCATGGAACATGGAGCCAGGAGCAGTGGCAGTACAGGAGCCGGGGAGGCCCATGGAAGATTTTGGAGGGTATGCAACTGGTGTCAAAGGCAAACCTGCCAGCAGTATTTCAGATGGAGGGCCTCTTGGCTGCTTGGGGCCAGTAGAAGTGCCAAAGGGAATCGGAAGTGATCTGAAGAGTTGGAGCATAGCGTCCTGGAACCTGCCAGGGATTGCTCTGGAACTCTGGTTGTGGCAGGAAAAGTTGCGGGATTGGCTCTGGAGTCGACCAGCTTCAGGAGCGAGATCCAAAGGTATGGTGATGCCCTTGCTCCTTCCCAGAATTACAAGAGTGGTGAGATGGGCAGAGTCCTCCTTTTAGTTTTTTTCTTTGATGCACCTGAGGAATTGGAACACAATGATGATCGCCCTCATGATTGGCTCTTGTTACATCTGAATCAGGAACAGGACCAAGATTGACCTTTGGACTCAGAACATCTCGACAAGCAAACATCTGGTGCTTGACAACTTGGAGTTTTACACATGGCTATATACGGCCTTAGGTTAATTTATGCGCAGTCAATGCAGGCCTTAGAGTCATGTCTCGACCCCAGGCACAAAAGGCAAACCAGCTGAGGATCTGTCACAGACATTTGTTTGCAAGAGTTCTTACAAGGTTTAAACCCGGTGATCTTAAGAGCTGAGTTTTCCCTTCCACACTGCACAAATTTTGAGGGATCGGAGATCTCAAAAAGGCAAGAGATAGCTCCAGATCTGCTTCTGGTGATGCAAAAAGAACAGACGTCAGCGTGCAGGGTGGCACCTACATGGGCTCCACATATAATTTCCAGAGCAAAACAGCATCCGTGCGAAGCAGCATAGTCCCACCTACTGGCTGCAGAGCACTGTTAAAAAGCTTCGGGATCCAGTCTGATTCTGTGAGGTATTCAAAAGGTGAGGAATCTGTGGTTAGAAGCCTCTATCAGAAACCATTTGCAGTATTTTTTCCTGTAGTACTCCCACATACAGTGTTCCTGCAGAACAAGGACACATCATTAAGACCTGACTCAATAAAAGAAGTAAGAACTGCAACCCAGTTTTTTGGTCTGGCAAATGAGAGTGTGTGAAATCAATTTTATTTTGGTCATCTACAATGTGATTAGCGTAGGCATTTTAAAGGTAACATTCTCCTACTTCAATGACCTAGGACATTCCTATTTACACAGTAAATGCCACATTCAGAAAAAGTAAAGAGAGAAGTAAAGTGGAGAAGTGTGGCTCACTGGTTAGAGCGGCAGACAGTGAAGCAGAGATCAGGCCCGGGACCAGGGTTCAAGTCCCGACGCGGCAGGGTCTTGAGCTCAATGTCCGCGGACTCGATAATTCTCGCCTCGACGCCTACTCTAATCATGGGTCCCACGCTGCAACTCTGGGCAATAGCTTGCTTAATCTCCACAACGGCCCCTACAACACTGGGATGCCTGGCTTCACCTTGTGGGTGCCCAGGAGGGGTTTCTCACAGGTAGAGCCAGGAAGGGTTCCACAGCGTTATACAGCGCCGGGACGCCCCGTTGGGGCAGCTGTGCGCTTTACAAAATACACTACAGAATGAACAGCACTGGACAGACAGAGAAGAGAATGACAAATCCATTAGGATCTTTTGGTTACATTGGACGTTGCTCTGAAAAAATTGACCAAGAATATAGTGCTTAAGTAATCCACAATGGGTGGTTGTCATGGTTGTCCATGAAATATTTCTGACAAAAACCTAGGATACAACACTGTCTCACATGGAACGGTATTGAACATTTGAAGCAGGATTTTCCCATGCAGAGTATCATAATGGAAGATACCCATATAGAAAAAGTGTTTTTGAGTGTGGGCTAACCAGCAATTTTACTGGAATTGGTAACAAATTAATTATTATGGAAATACAAATAACTTGTTCTGGTCCTATAATATATGAGTGAATGTCTTACATCACCGTTGTGGAATGCCCACTCAGCCAATGTGAATTGATGGCACAGAGGAAAAAGATGAAATTGAGTCAATGGATCTTTGTCATCTTTGAATAACAACAAACCACCATGGCAGTCATTCCCTTTCATCAAACACCATACAACAAATATTTTAATTTACAACAGTTAATGCGCCTTTCACAATTAAAATGCTCATTGCAACCTTCTCTCTCTCTGAAGCTTGATAACCCAAACCTCATTCCTATCTTTTCATTTAGCACACACCAGAAAGCCAACTGCAAGCCCTACCTAACCATAACCCGTGCTCTAACCTCCTCTTTTTAAAGTTCCTGAATTATATATGTCCCTGTCTCCCCAAACCTAACTGCAACACTTATTATAACCCGACACATAATACTGTACTGAATCAGAATTATAATCCTAAGTTGCATTTTGACCACAATATAAAAAAATTTAAAATAGATAGTGGCAATGACGTTGTTACTATATTTTTAATGGCTTTTCAGTGTGTGGTTCTCCATAACTATTTACTCTAATTCGTTTATTGTGATGAAATAAAGGCACAGTCCACATCTTGAAAGCAAATAATAAGGGTGATCAGAGCACCATCTTTTCCTTTTATCAAAGCCTCAAATAATTGCAATTGCACTTATAGTTGGTTGTGAATTTTCTGAGAGCTGCCAAACCTAGAACTATCATAAGGGAGGGATAGGGTCAGCAAAAAAACAGACCGCTTACGGGAGAAGGAGCTACAGACCTCGCAAAACCAGACCCGGATGAGCCAGGGAAGGACCCCACAATGACTGAGCATCCAGGGCCATCCTTAATGTACATGTACTGCCTGATGGGAGTCACTCGTATCTGTACCGCCCGGCTGCCTCGCAAAGGCACTCGTAGACTGCTTAACAGAAGTTTACATCCTACACCACCAAACAAGGCTCTTACTTGCAGAACAAGAATAGGCTTGTACAGCTGACACAGTCCTTCATGGGTTGGCAACTTAGTTTTGTGGAATGTGCCTCCACCCACCAGCACCGCGTAAATTGCCTAAACAGTTAGCATAGGAGCATTAAAGAAGGTAACAACTATTTTCTGCCTCTGAATCATCCATGACTCCTGGGAGAACTTGCGAATGTCAAAGCATCTGAAAGCAATCCAAACAAATCATAAATCTCTTAAAATAATCTTACCTTGAGACATGAGGAACTTGGGGAAATTCTACATCCTTTAATTATTCCTAAGGATATAATTCAAACTGCAAGGTCTGGTCTCTAAATTGACTGACAGAAGTCGATATCAGTGCCTCAATAATCCAACTTAACCACAGCTGTCAGGCAGGCTTTGAAGGTGGCTTTGATATCCACTTCGGGACATACTTCAGACCATCAAAATGGAAGGCTGATGAGCGGCGACAAGAGTATGCAGCTACCTCTTTCAGGTTGGCTAAATAATCTCAAACAAAGTAGCATGAAGATCTGCGTTATCATTTTAAACGTCTCAACCTGCTCTCAAGCAGCATCAAACATAAGATAGCTCACCAACAGAGATAGGCGGATGTACAAAATGGTCTCAATATGCTCGGACACCAAGGAAGGGGCTCAAGTAAGGAACTAGATAATATCAATTAGAAATACATAATATGAATTCTGCAAAAAGGACCTCGTTTTAAAATGCTTAATAATATGCTGAATTTGGTGTCTGGGAGTTCAGGTAGTAGTGGAGTGCTACTGTGACCAGCAGGTACGGCCCTCGCCCTTCCACCCTCTTTGCAATCGAATTAACCTCAACTTTATTCAATACTGGTCCAATGTCTCTGTTGCTACATTAATTGAAGTACAGGGAAGGGCAGAAAGCATGGAGGGGTAAAGAAGGGGAGATGGCGAAAAAAAACTTTAGTTCCGTTGCCTCGGAGGCTAGTAGGGCTGGAGAACAAAAGTTATTTTTTCGACTGAGACTCTCCATGACATTAATACAAAAATAGCAAGCAGAACAGCAAATAATCAAAAGACAATTGTCATTTCAACTGACCAGAGTTCTGGCTTGAAAAGAGTGAGCTGGAGCCCAACGCTTTATAAAATACATGAAATGTAGTACCTGATTTTGCTCAATACAAGTCTATGGAGTCTAATCACATGACATGTTTTTGCACAAAAGTAAGACGTTTCTAATCAGCAGGTGGCACAATCTTCTGGAGGAAGCGAGAGACATCTTTCAGGAGAAGATATAACTCATGAATACAATTCGGAGTTCAATATTTTATTAAAATCCGGTTTTTAGAGGCTAAAACTGAAAATGAGGTTAGGCTTTGCAAAAACAAGCATATGTACTAACCTAAATAAAATGGCTTCTGGGTCTCCTAGAGCCATGCAACTTAGCTAATGGTTGAAGGAGTACAAGTGGTGCCTCATAAGAGTTAAGATTTTATGGGGTGCCTCATCACAGACATCATAGTAGACATGTTTGGGAGATGCTTAGTTACAGGTCCGAGTAGTAGCAGGGTACAAGAGGCTCCTTGCATGTGCATTGAACAACAATCAAACTTAGCCTATGAGAACTTGTTGTGATTTTATTGACCAGAAAATGAATCAGTACGTATCAATGGGTGACTACAGATGCTTCTCAGTATGAAGGAAATGCTCTAGGGTAGTGGATGCCTGGCCCTCTTTCCATTACTTCCAGTGTCTGTTCAGTGGGGTATAGAAGTCACTTGCAGTGAGGTGGAGAGAAGGCAGCCCAGGATGGTCCGAGATATTAGAACGCAGTGCATATAGGAGAGGTGTTTGCATGTCAATAAGGGATGCAAGGTTAATAGTGAGAACATTTTTATCTTCGGATATGGGAATAACACGTACAGCATTTTTATAATAGAAGTTTAAGAGGAGAAGAAATAAAAGTAACAGATATGAAAGGCGAGGGAGACTAGAAAAAAATAAATGACAGATTTGAGAAGAAATGAACCCTTGAATGAAAGGGGTAAATGACAAGGAATTTTATAAGGTAAAGAAAATGTATGAGAGGAAAGTAGAACAATTAGAAAGGAATTAAGCTATGAACGAAGACCAGAAGCAAAGGAAAAAGGAAGACCCCCAGAGCTCAGTCCAGCACCCTCCCTACAGTGTGTGCCTTCATTACAACTTCACATTACAGGAGCTGTCGGGCTAACCTAAGTCAGATGTGTGTAGTTTGTCCATTGCTGGCATTCTATTTCTATTCTTTTTATGTGAAGTGTCATCTGTAATGAGAAAAAACGACATGTGCCACAATACAAAGCGAAAAGCAAAAGTGAAAATCTTCCAGATGATCAATAATGGAGCAATCAAAGAGTTCACTCTTACTGCATCCCAGGGACGCCGATACTGTTGCGTGTACCTCGAAATATTTCTGAAAAAGATTTTAAAGTGCAGCATTCTAATGCATTATGTACAGAAACCTGTACAATTATACCTAGCTTACAGTTTGATATCAAAGCAGGGAAATCTACTTCCACCCTCACATGCCTCATACATATGGCACTCAGTAAATTTTGGGTTTTTTGTCTGCCATTAACTCACTATTGTACTGATTTTCAGGAGCTGAAAGTCAAACAAATATGAGTTCCTTTTCCTGACACAGGTTTTGGCTGATAAAATAACACCACCACAGGTGGTGAACACATTTCACGTACCGTAGATTGCTTAATGATCAGTGGATTCTCTGCAGGATAGTAGTTGTACTGCAACTTTCGGAAACGCTGCGTTAGTGAACAATACAAATTGTTCCCTAATGCCACATTTCTAGAGCAGACTCTTAGGATGTGGCCCGTCTTAGAGGCATTGTCATGGCATAGCACCTTTAACAAATGAGACAGTATTAGACAAAAGGGCCTTCAACCAGGATTTTTAGTCAACCAGGATTTATAGAGCGCAGCAAATCACCCGCAAGTGTCTTAAGGCGCTGGAGCTGGTAGCTGCTTCGTGGAGAAAGCAGTAAACAACTTGGCAAAAGCAAGAGAAAGCACTCAGAAAAACCGGGACGAAGAACAGCGGTGCAGCAGCACACGAGAGCCAGGCCTGCTCAATGGATTCGCACTGCAGCCTCCATTAAGTAGGTCCTGGAAGGAAGGAAGGATGCTGGGAGGCGGTGGGTAGCGTTAGGCAGAAGGCGAGACAACGGGTGGCAGGCAGGAGCCAAAAGTAAGTAAAACAAGCATTTACAATGCAATGGTCTCGGCATTATTAAAGGTAGAGCTATTGGCATTGCTCTTGACTTTTTTTTTAAAATCATAAATAAATTGCATTGTCATTTACATTGCCAATAGCTTAATCGTTTGCATATGCGAGACCTATTGCATTAGCACCCACACACAGAGTAAGTAGTAGAGTGAGTAGTTGATAGTGAGTAGGAGAGAGTTATTAGTAAAGAGTATTAGAGAGCGAGTAGTAAAAAGTGAAAGAGTGAGTATTATATAGTGAGAGAGTGAAGCAAGATATAAGTCCCTTGTAGGTTTATATTAAACACAATCGTTTTCTCAAGCACAGTGCAAGTGCTATACAGGTGAAACCTAAAATGAGTACCAGGCATTAGCAAACGATCACCTAAATGGAAATGTACAGATTTGCACTTTGGCCCTGACAAATTTGGTGGAAACCGGATACTGTAAAATATTCAAAATATATATGTTCACAAACCGACGCACTTACTGCCCTCAACACTCTGCCCTCTGCCCTCAACACTCTGCCCTCTGCCTTCTGCCCTCAACACTCTGCCCTCAACACTCTGCCCACACCACATCATCAGAGCTGTGTGAATAATAACAGCTGTGAGCCCGTGCCTGAGTTGCATCATCAGAGCTGTGTGAATAATAACTGCATCTGCCCCGTGCCTGAGGTGCATCATCAGAGCTGTGAGAATAATAACTGCGTCAGCCCCGTGCCTGTGGTGCATCATCGGAGCTGTGTGAATAATAACTGCGTCAGCCCCGTGCCTGAGGTGCATCATCAGAGCTGTGTGAATGATAACAGCTGTGAGCCCGTGCCTGAGGTGCATCATCAGAGCTGTGTGAATAATAACTGCAGGCAGCTCTGTGCCTGAGGTGCATCATCAGAGCTGTGTGAATAATAACTGCGTCAGCCCCGTGCCTGAGGTGCATCATCAGAGCTGTGTGAATAATAACAGCTGTCAGCCCGTGCCTGAGGTGCATCATCAGAGCTGTGTGAATAATAACTGCGTCAGCCCCGTGCCTGAGGTGCATCATCAGAGCTGTGTGAATAATAACAGCTGTGAGCCCCGTGCCTGAGGTGCATCATCAGAGCTGTGTGAATAATAACAGCGTCAGCCCAGTGCCTAAGGTGCATCATCACAGCTGTGTGAATAATAACTGCGTCTGCCCCTTGCCTTAGGTGCATCATCAGAGCTGTGTGAATAATAACTGCAGGCAGCCCCGTGCCTGAGGTGCATCATCAGAGCTGTGTGAATAATAACTGCGTCAGCCCTGTGCCGGAGGTGCATCATCAGAGCTGTGTGAATAATAACAGCTGTGAGCCCGTGCCTGAGGTGCATCATCAGAGCTGTGTAAATAATACCAGCTGTGAGCCCGTGCCTGAGGTGCATCATGAGAGCTGTATGAATAATAACAGCTGTGAGCCAGTGCCTGAGGTGCATCATCAGAGCTGTGTGAATAATAACAGCTGTGAGCCCCGTGCCTGAGGTGCATCATCAGAGTTGTGTGAATAATAACAGCTGTCAGCCCGTGCCTGAGGTGCATCATCAGAGCTGTGTGAACAATAACTGCGCCAGAGCCTGTGCCTGAGGTGCATCATCAGAGCTGTGTGAATAATAACTGCAGGCAGCCCTGTGCCTGAGGTGCATCATCAGAGCTGTGTGAATAATAACTGCGTCAGCCCTGTGCCTGAGGTGCATCATCAGAGCTGTGTGAATAATACCTGTGTCAGCCCCGTGCCTGAGGTGCATCATCAGAGCTGTGTGAATAATAACAGCTGTGAGCCCCGTGCCTGAGGTGCATCATCAGAGCTGTGTGAATAATAACTGTGTCAGCCCGTGCCTGAGGTGCATCATCAGAGCTGTGTGAATAATAACTGCGTCAGCCCTGTGCCTGAGGTGCATCATCAGAGCTGTGTGAATAATAACAGCTGTGAGCCCCGTGTGGCGGGGGCAGGGAGCTGGCTGCTGAAAACCATTGTGCAGAGCCTTAAGTGAAGAGAGGAGAGGTGCATCCAGCTACTGTGAGAGCGCCCATCTTAGATGCGGACACGAGAGGAGTCTTGGCCGTACCTGTAATCCTGACAGCGGCACGGCGCTGTGTGCTCAGCTAGATACTGCCCAACTCGTTGTGTGGACAGATCGGGGGCAGCTGCAGTTACCCCTTATGTGCAAGTAATCGCAGGGAAACCTACCAAAGCGCGCGAGGCCACAAGCATCCCTCAGACACGGGGACATGAGCGCCTGCAGAGCCAGAAGACACACAACCACGTTTCTCCGAGGTGAGGCAGGAATGCGATTCGGGGGCGTGGTTTTCGTTCTCTCCTCTTCCCTTTGGCTGGAAGGTAAAATTCCAGCCAATGGGAAGAGGAGGGAAAGTAAATAGAAAGAACCTAAAAAACACGCCCCCGAATCTCCAAAAGACAGGGCTTAAAGGGAGTGACGCCCCTCTCCTCCAATGGCTGGCCAGCATTTACTAGGTCAGCCAATGGAGAAGAGGGGCGGGTTCCAATATCCCTCTAAGAAACATTAAATCTTCGGGCTCCGCCCACACTGCTTACAGCAGTGCCACGAGTCCTCGACCTAATAAAAAAAGCACTCCGAAAAATGGGTGGAAAGGAAGGAAAAAGCAGTATAAAATGAGGGAAAAGCAAGAGAATACACTCAGAAGAACAGGGAGTAAGAAGATCGGTGCAGCAATACCGGAGAGCTGGAACTGGAGCTTAAACAATTCTACTTTCAACAGTAGTACAGTGGGAACTGTGATGTCCAAAGGGTGGCCCACTTCTCTACTTCATGTCTTTGCTCAGTACATTATTCTCTTTCCAGGTCAGCAGAACATGAGAAAGACCTAGCAAGCCCATATCAGTTTCCTGGTTTCCATGTTTAGAAATAGATTATAATAAATACTTTGGGTTGTATTAATATTGGTTATTTATAGTGCACAGGGATTCATTAAAGTCTATCTTATCCATTGTTGCTGCAATGTTGTTTGGCTCTTTTTTTATTTGAAGGACGGGGATTTTTAAGTCTAGATTAAGGATAGCTTAATGCATCTCGTGAACCTTATGTAATAAAAAAAAAAATACAAGAAAAAACACACTAAGATTCATACTAGGAGCAGCTTTGGGTAAGCGATTTTCTTCCACTGATCTGATCTGTCATTCACATGTGGTTTTTGCCCACCCCACCATACAGCATGGGGCAGTAGATCAGCCCAGTTCAGCAGCACTCTCTCTTGAAAGTGAAAACCAGCGTTTTCCCCGATTACCTTAAAAGTAGTGCACTTTAATTTCAAGGCTGGTAGGCCAATGATTTACTTTGCCAGTATTTTTTTCTTTCCATGCGTATCTATTTCCTTTCTAATCATCCATGTGTTTGTAAACTACACCTTCAGGTTATAGTAATTCATAGTCCATAGAATCTTTTCTTTGGACCAATTATTTTTGTATGTATTATGCAGGAACACTAAAAGGGGGTTCTAACCCGGTTCAATGTGCATGTGCCTGCTATGAAGCATCTACATTGTTCTATTATAACCGTAAGTGATTTTTTCTTTTTGAATTTAAAAAGGTTTATGCAAGCATATTATTACTTGAGATGGGTACTTACCCCCTTCAACTTATTAACACAATTTCTGACACCCATGTAACAATACTTTCCTTTAAGTGTGCATCCTGCTTCATCTTTAGTGGCCTGTATGTCCTTCACATAAATTCCGAAAAATACAGATACAAATAAGAGCCTTTGATCCTGTAGAGCGCTCCACTGTTTTTTGGTAGAAAATATGTGCTACACAAATAGCACAAACAGACATTATGAGATAAAAAGTTACAGACAAGTGTTAATAAGGAGCTCATAATGTATACCAGCATATTTCACTGTATATTTAGACTTTTCAGCATACCAAATGTTTTAAAGCTGGACGAGATTACTAGTTCAAGTGTGTATTTTGAACAGGGGAATATTGAACAAGTGACTTACTTTTAGTAATAATATATCTGTAAGAGACATATATTAGTTATGGATTCCTTACCTTAGAATTACCCCCAGGCATCAGATTTGATCCAGTGAATTTTTCTTCAGCAGTACCCCTACACGTCGGTGGATGGCATCGGTCGACTCCTCGTTCCTCGTTGGCATCGTGAGAGCCGGAATGACGTTGCGGTATCTACTTAGACGCCACCCCTACATACTGACGTCAGTTCTCTCTTTTTTCGCGCCATCCAGCGTAGATCCGGAGAGAGCGGTACCCTTACTCTTTTTTTAATAGAGTTTTTTCGACTTTTTGGTGACTGCTTTTTTGGAATCGTTCAACTCCTGGTGCAAGGGAAGTCACATTGACGGACTGGCTTCAAACCTTGTGAGTCCTGTCACAAGTTGTGGTCGGTCACGGACCCACATCTTGTGCCTCTGGTGTTTGGGGCGCGACCATGACATGAAGTCGTGCTCAAACTGCCGGGCCATGAACCGAAGTCTTTGTGGGAATAGTCCCGAAAGCTTCTCGAAGTCCAGCAGTCAGCTCTGCGCCGCTAGAGGTCCCGGTCGAGAGGGAGGTCGCAGCACTGGTCGCGAAGTCACCACCACCATCACTCCTCTTCGAAGTCTTCGTCAAGGTCTGGGGATGTATCCAGACCACTGGCCTCACCCTTTTTCTCTCTCCAGTCCGGCTCTTCCAGCTGGTCTGCCAGAGGGTCAATAGACTCATGGCGATAAGGAGTGCCAAGATAGAACAGAGGTGCAAAAGTACCGGTCGGCACAGGTCTGGCTCTGTGCTCATGTCGAGGTGGACGGAGGGGTCGACGCCTGCTGGGGACACAACAGGCGTCAGAAGGAGCAGAAGTGTCGCCAATAGATCCGACGCCTGAGGAGGTGTCGTAAGGTCGACCAACGCCGATCGGATCCAGGCCTGGATTCCTGGGGGCCCTGCGGCACCGGACCCAAAGTTACTGGCATCGAAGGCCTAGAACCCCCAGCCAAGTCCGCAGGGCCCAAAGGCACGCCGGCGGAGTCGGGCTGCCCAAAGATGGAGTGGAGGGCTTTGTAAAAGCTACAAAGTTGGGCAGGGGTCACCCCGGCTCCTGGGAAAGAAGGGAGGCTCGGAGGGGACAAGTACCTTCCGCAACCTGTGCCGTGATGGCCGAGGGATGGGGCCTAGACTTACCCGAAGACCTCAGAGAGGAGTGTTGGTGGTGACTTTGCGACTGGTTCCGCGATCTCCCTCTTGACAAGAAACTCAAGTAAAAAAAGACTAAGGGTACTGCCTTCTCCGGAACTGTGCTGGCTAGCGCAGAAAAAGAAAGAATTGACGTCAGTGCGCAGGGCAGGCATCTCAGTAGATACAGCAACATCATTCCAGGTGATCACTACGCCAACAACGAACGCGGAGTCGACCGGCGCCACCTATCGATGCGCAGGGGTACTGCTGAAGATAAATTTCCTGGATCCAGTCTGACGCCTGGGGGTAATTCTAAGGTGAGGAATCCATAACTAATAGTCTCTTGCAGATATTTTTATTGGCTTCTTAGTAAAAAAAAAGAGAAAAAAAGGTGAAAGACCATAAAGGTGCTTATAAAGTTCTCGTTGTTATAGAAGTCTGACCAGAAGTATTTTTTTCTCTTTCACTTTTCCTAACCACTAAAAAGCTAACAGTCTTACTGTTGTAATATACTAACACAGTTCTGCATACCACACGTGGAGCTAGATCCACACAATATACCTTAGAAACCACTTACATAATCAATATTTCTCCCCAACAATCAAAAACACAGTCTTTTGTCCCAAACTCCACCCCAGGCTACATCACATTTAGCACTAGCACTTCGATATTCCTCTAAATATTCAACCAATACCTTGATCGAATCATCCCAGCCTCCTGTCAGAAAGATGTGATATTCAGCAGGATGGAACTTTAGGGCAAATATTCGACGAGAATGCCCACTTGTCAGGGTGAGGTCATCACTACTCATAGTATCCGGGGCTAGCAACACATTGAGCACCTAACAAGATGACAAGTAGAGAAATAAGTAGAGAAAAAAAACATAAGACCATCCAAAACGTTGCACACAACTGCCATCATAATAAAATCTGCCACTGTTCATCTACAAGTTTATCACGGTCACTCTTCCAAGCTGTGCACCCCCATTCATCTAGAATTCCTCGCTCACAAGCACCTCCTATATTTAGCACAGGCTCATGTACATCCTGCCACCCCCAGGGCTTCTCTTTCTGTACACCAACTATCATTACCACTAAAGAAGAATATACTCCCTAAGCTTGTCGTTGTGTGTAGATTTTTTTTAAATACTGCATTGGCACACTGGTCCTATAGAGATTTTTGACAGAACATTGTTTCAATAATTATTAAAAAAGCCAGAATGTCTGTCCTTTAGTACTTGTTTAGGCTCTTCCATCACACCCCCTTCCAACACACAATGCTCACCAAGGTGGAGAATAGACACCTACTCCAATTATCCCTTTTTCTCATACCAGTACTTACTATATGAGGGGATTAGTCGCTACTCAGGCACCACGTGACCTAAATGAACCTATAAAAAAGGATAACCAAAGATACCCTCTGTCAATCTTCTATGCCCCTCCTAGCAATATGGCAATAAAGAGGGCCGGAGCCCACCACTCTTCCCATATATCTCCAAACGATACAAGGGAATCTAGGTTGTGAAATGGGACCGAGCGGGAGGGTTGTAAGTACTACTTAGAGAAAAAAGGGGCAGGGGCGGCTCACCCGCTGAGGAGCATCTCCCCACTTCCTTCAACACTGCAAAAAACAGGAAAAAAATGATAATAACGCAATGTTATTATCATTTAATGTTTCCGTGCTGGGGCAGCTTTGTGGGCGGGGCTGCTCTGCTCACAGAGCAGGGGAGGAGTGGTTTGTCCACCCTAAGTGAGCATGAATGTTTGGCCGGCCCTCTTGGGCCAGCCAAACAGTCATGCGTACTTTGCATGTTCTCCATCCAGGCTGCGTTACATTCTGGGTGGAGAACATACCCTAGGCTCCCATTCCCTGGCTGAGCGCTGAACCACGGCGCTCAGTCCAATTACAACGCTGCATTGCAGCATTGTGATTGGTCAGGGGAGCATGGGTGGGTGCTTCCTGTTCCTGCTTCCTGCTAAGCAGAAAGGAGGAAGAGGACGTAGAAGACCAAGGAGAGGCGGTGGCTGACTAGCCAGCTGGCAAGTAAGTGTTTTTTCTTATTTTTACTCCCCCACCCCGCCCCATTAATGCTATTTGGGAGCAGCCGCCACTGAAAAAGGATATTCAGAGTAATGAAGGGTATCAGTAAGTAATTTAATCATTATGGGCCAGATGTAGGTCGGTCGGTAACGGCCGAAAATCGGTATTTTCGGACGTTACCGAGCGGTATTGAGCGATCGGTATGTAGGTGATAGAAATTGGGCCAAATCGGTAAATTTACCGATTCGGAATATTTACCGAATCGGAAAATTTATGGATTCGGTAAAAGTACCGAATCGGTAAAATACCGATTCGGTAAATAAAATAGGAAAAATCGAAGATTGAGATGTAGGTAAGCTCTGAAATACCGAATTTCCTTCAAATTCGGTATTTAAGAGTCGGTATTTACCATGGATTCAAATCAGGTGGTAACCAGGTGCAGCCTATAAAAATGGACCCAAAATGCAATGCTGTTTGCACAATGGCGGCATTTTATGTCATCGCAAGACGGCTACGGCTACAGGAGGAAGGTGAAAGGGAATGGCTGAGACAGGAGCAGGTCTACAGGCAGAGGGTGACCCTGTTCATGCTCACAGAGGCAGAGATACAGCAGAGGTACAGGTTGGATCCAGACACCATCTTGGAACTAATCAGGGACCTCCAACCATTGTTGCAGCACACTACCCCAAGGGCACATGCAATTCCACCCCATGTACAGGTGCTGTGCAGCCTCCACCTGCTTGCATCTGGGAGCTACCAGAGCGTGGTTGCTGTGGCGGGTGGGGTGACCCAGAGCAGCCTCTCAAGGTTTTTTCACGAATTCCTTGTCGCCATGTTGCAGAGGATGGAGCATTACGTTTCTTTTCCTGCCACCCATGCTGAACTGGTTCAAACCAAATCTGACTTCTACCAGATGGCTAGATTTCCCCATATCATCGGCTGCATTGATGGCACGCATATCCCCATTTGTCCCCCTGCTGCCACGGAATACATCTACAGGAATAGGAAGTCAACGCACACCATCAATGTGAAGGTGATTTGCAATGCAAAGTGCGCCATCACTGACCTAGTGGCAAAATACCCTGGGAGTACCCACGACTCCTACTTATTTCAAAACAGCGGCATCTATGCACGGCTGGCTGCATGGGAATTTGGTGAAGGATACCTCCTAGGTGAGACACAGTGTCAGACCCCCATCATACCAATTGCAGTAAGAAGTACATGTATGCATGTGAGTAATGTATTCCCTTTTCATTCCAGGAGACAGTGCATATGCCCTCCGCTCATTCATACTGACCCCCTACCTCAACCCCAAAACACCCAGGCAGAGGAGGTATAACTGGGCCCACAAAAGCACAAGGAATGTAGTAGAACGGACCTTTGGCATATGGAAAAGCAGATTCAGATGCTTGCACAAGAGTGGAGGTGCAAGGCAGTATACCCCCATCACCTGCTGTAAGATAATTGCTGCCTGTGCCATGTTGCACAACCTTGTTGTGAAGAAGGGCACTGAGGTGGAGTTGTCAGACTACGAGGATCATGAGGACGACAATGCTGTGCCAGGAACCCAACCTGCTGGAGTGTCAACACCAAGTGATGGCAGATACAGACGTGAGGAGATTACAGACAACTATTTCTGAGTGAGTAAAGAGACACAGACAGGTTGTGAATGTGAAAAACGATTTTTAATGTTGCCACAACATTCATGCACTGATGTGGAACAAAAAATAAGTATTGGAACGTGGGGACTGCTAATGTCCCAGGTTGCCTCACCCACACTGTCAATGTCATTTGCGGCCGCGCTTCGCAGAGCCACTGGGGTGTTGCTCACTCCCTTCAGCATGGCCTGCAGGCTCAGCTGAGCGCCTGGTGCTCCGGCGTGGCTCAACAACTGCGCTAGCCGGGCTGCTGCGGCTGCTGCTGTTGTCTGCCTCAGCCACGTCCAGGGCAGGATTCACAGCAGTATAGGAGATGATCATGGCCTCCAGGGCACTGGTGATCCTGCCCATGCCCCTGGTTACCTCCGCGGTGTTCTGCGTGAGGCTCTCCTGCATGTTGGCGCCCCTACGGCATAGCTGGGATGTTGCCGTGGCCAGCCGGTTCATAGCCCTGTTATGCACACACGCATCCCTGCGCCTTGTGTGCTCCTGGGTATCCATTTTTGCGCACAGCTGGTTGATGGCGGTGGTCATGTGAAGCATTCCAGATCCAATGTCACTGTTGGTTTTTGTAACCTCCCTGTTGGTTTCCACTAAATCACTGAGGCTATTGGCCATGTCTCCCATTTGCTGATTTAGGATTCGAAATTGGCGGTGGCAGGCCTGAATCGATTTCCCCTGCATGCGCTGGATGCGCACCATGCTCCCCTCAAGGCCACGGAACACAGTGCCCTCTCCAGGTGGACCTGCACTGCTGGGAGTGTGTTGGCGGCTGCGAGTGCTGCTGGACTGATGGGTGCACACCTGTGCAGTAGAAGTGACTAGTATGGTTGCTGGAGCCTCACCCTCACCTCCCGCCATGACTCTCAGTGGGGCCACATTTCTCCTCCTGGCTGGTGAGGTAGCAGGTGTTGTCAGGGACCGTGATGGGGAGTTCTCAGGTGAGAACACCAATGGGGGGGATTGGGAAAGGTGTGGGGAGTGGGCAAACACAAGGGGACGAACAGTGTCATCCTCATGGGAGATGGCAGTGGTGTCTTCGTCCTCCTGCGAGGCTTCTGCGGTGCTTGGCCCTGCCTCAACACTCTCCTCCCTCGCTGGTGCAGTTCCTTGTGATGCAGATGGTCCACTGCCTGATGTTGGCCCTAGGTATAAAGAAGCGTATGTACACTGAGTGCTATTGTCTTACAGTCACTACAATAAATGCATTGCACATTTCACTTTCATTACTCTGATTGGCTTTCAACGCCTTGCTGTTTTCTGTGCACTTCATGTGGTCCTACATTTGCTGACTACATTTCCCATAATGCATTGCTCATGTATAGTGCTAGCAGTACTGGACTGGGGTTGGCCTGTACACAAAGGCTAAAGGGAAGCAGTTTGCTTTGGGGTGTCATGCTGCGCACGCCTCTTACTTTTTCTAGTAGCTCTGGCTGAGCTGTCCACATCTCCTACTCCCACAACACTGTCAGGCTCGATGGTTGAGGCCACCAGTTCCTCAAGGTCAGTCAGGGGGGGCGCTGGGTTCCTGCCTCCACCGGTCACACCAGCCTGCTTGTGGATCTCTGCCAATTTTTTTTGGGTGAGGCTCCTGAGGTCCTAAAATCTTTTCTTCAGGTCCTCTTGGCTCCTGCTGGTCACACCCACAGCATTCACCTTCTCCCCTAAGGCAAGCCACAGTTTTCTTTTGGCTGACTCTGGTACTGTGAGGGACAGCCTGCCAAAAAGCTGTTTGTGGACCCTCACCACTTCCTCCACCAGTACCTGCAGCTCCATGCTGCTGAACTTTAATTTTCGTTTTCTTTCAGCCTTCTGGCTCTCTGTGCTGCTTGCCATTATTACTCGCTTTCACTGCAAACAAATCTCTCCCTGCTGCTCTGTCTCTCTGCTCAGCTCTGACTGCCTCTCCAGAACCTTCTAATGAGTTGCATCTGCCTGGGTTGACACTCCCTGGTAGGGTGGGGGAGGGTGGGGGCACCTGATTGGCTGTTTCCATTGCTTTCACTTTTACTTGCTTGCCGATTTGGTATTTACCGATTCGGTATTTACCGATTCGGTATTTTCAATGCATTCATATGGGCCTTTTGGCCCATAGGGTTGTATGGCCATTACCGATTCGGTAATTACCGATTCGGTATTTGCCGATTCGGTAATTACAGAAAGTCCGATACCGACTTTTACCGATTCGGTAAAAAATACCGATTTTTTACCTACATCTCATTTACCGATTTTTGAATACAGAATCGGTAAAATTCGGTATTTACGAATCGGTAAATGACATTTACCTACATCTGGCCCTAAGTCCTTAACCCTATTTTTCTTGCACCACTATTTACTATATGAGCATTTACCAGAGCTATGGGGCACAACCTGATTCCCTGATATATAATGACAAACTCACAAACAATGCAAATAATAATTTTAATGCTCAAAAATTAGGAGATACATATATTCAGGGTATAGCGGCGGCTAATACTCTGGAATCAAAGATCATAGATACAGCATTTCCTACATCCAATCTGTAATGAGACACAATGGTAGATGGTGTGGCCCAAATAGAAGCTTTACATACATCCAACACAGAAGCCCCACAGGCCTCAGCCCAGTAGGCAGTCATTCCCTAGGTAGAGCTACCTGTATTTTACCTGGTAGAAACAGTGTCCTGTAAATCATAAGCAATGGAAATTCGTTTTTTAACACATTTGCTCAAGGTTTTAGTAGAAGCCTTTGCCCAACAATGTTTCCACATTGGCAATAACTCTGATCTGCCCAAATAAATCTTCACAGCCCTTAAAACATTTAGGGCCAGATGCAGGTAGCCCAATACCGGTCGGTAACGGCCGAAATGACCGAAGTTCAGCCGTTACCGTCCGGTATTAGGCTATTGAGATGTAGGTGGCTAGATTTGGTAATTTACTGAATCGGTAATTTAAGGAATCGGTAATTTACTGATTCCTTAAAATACCGAATCAGTAAATTACTGAATCTGAAATGTAGGGAGCACTCAAATGAGTGCATTGCATGGTTAAGGATTCGGTATTTACCACCAAATGAAAGTTGGTGGTAAATATCGAAAACCTTTGAAAAAGCAAATTTGTGCTTTTCCAAAAGTGCCATGTGGCAGACATACATGCCCTTAGGGCATGTATGTCTGCCACATGTGCACCCATGCACTATTCAGGGGTGCAACAGGGTGTCAATGTGACACCCTGCCACCCTTGAATGTGTTCCCCCATTACCGAAACGGTATTTACCGAATCGGTGATTACCGAATATTACCGATTCGGTAAACTTTACCGAATACTTACCTACATACCATTTACCGATTCTGAAATACAGAATCAGTAAAATTCTGTATTTTCCGTTGTATAAACTTTATTCGACAATTAACTCCTTGCATGCTCATGACGTGCTCAGCTCGTCATGAGCGACGGCGCTCCGGTGCTCATGACGAGCTGAGCTTGTCATGACCGCGCCCGTACCGTGGAACGTTCACACGCTGGGCTGATTCCCCTGCTGTGCTGAACGTTCCATTGGAACGGGCGTGGTCATGACGAGCTCAGCTCGTCATGAGCACCGGAGCGCCGTGGCTCATGACGAGCTGACCTCGTCATGAGCATGGGGGCGCTGTACGCGCCCCCGCACCCTCAGCACAGCAGGGAAATACCCCGAGCAGCAAAGGGGTTAAGTCATAAAAGTGATACATAAAATACACATTTTTACAATACATAAAAAATTACATTACCATTTAAATTTATATAAATATTTAAAACAAGATTAAACTCAAGAAGACTATTGCCGAATATATTATTGGTTTAAAAGTCAGTTAAAACCATTAATAAAAATACAGATTTCAGCATATGCGTTCCCAAAAAAATTTGCTCAAGTTCAGTTAAGCGAATTGAGATACGCTCCCCTCCTGTTCCAGTTAATTGTGAGAGGACTAAATGAGTTAAACTCATTTTACTGCCGTAGCTGTTTCAATCCAATTACCCATGTCCATTTTAAAAATTTGGCCATGGCAATAGCAATTGGGGGGCTTGGATCAGTGCATAGGATTCTTAAAGCCTCATCATGTCTACGCATGCCAATTAATTGGCAAATAGGTTTCACCCACCGTGATCGAGGTGCTACATATAAAGGACAAAAAAACAAGAGATGATGTATGGATTCTTGTTGATCCCTGCACCTTGGGCATTTGTCGTCAGTTACTCCCACCCATTTTGCTGTAAATGACTTAGTTGGAAGGGTGCCTACTCTAAGTTGAAAATAGAGCTTACGATCATACTGCTTCCCTATGGCATCCCAGTACTGTTCCAACTTCGGGTATTCCTTAAAGTCAAGAAAACAACCTATTAGGTGAGAGGAAAGGCCCTTTGTGCGTGCTTTTGAGTTGACCATCTCCCAATACTTGGCCTTCATTATTTTTTTAGATGGAAATATCGCATTTATAGGGTCATCCCACAATTCCCCCATACCCAAGCTTACTAGCAGGGATCTAATTGCCTTCAGCCAATATATTTTATGGAAGGAATCTTTTTCAATTATTTCCTTTAGGCCCCAGGCGTAATGCTGAAGTTCCTCGGTCGTCCATATCCTACGGCAATACAATAATGGTCGTAGAGAAGCTAGATCTTGGACAGCTTTCCTACCCAGGTCCCACAGCAATGGTGTCAGGGGGGTACTTTGCGGGACACTGGTCGCTTTTCTCAAAAACTCATTTTACGCCAAGGTCAAGCTTTTTAGGTTTTAAGCTTTTTAGGTTTTCAAACCCCCAGAGTTCAGAACCGTAGAGGGCCGAGCTTATCACCTTCGCCCCATAAATCTCCAAAAGTGGGCTGATTGGTTTCGACAATGAGGTTTTAAACCTTTTCAGAAGGAGTCCTGCCTGCTGGTGATGTTTTAACGTAGCCAGATCTAATTGGCTAGTCCAGCACATGTCCCTCTGGAGGGTTACCCCCAGATATGTAAAGGCATCAACCCTCTCCAGCGAGGAATTATTCATATATATGCTCCCTCTGAACGGCTTGGAAGACCTAGAAAATTTATGTTCAGTAAGAACCATAAACTTTGTTTTGGCGGTATTTATTTCTAGTCCGCAATCCAGACAAAAATCCTCAAAGCGCCGGAGGGCGCGTTGTAGGCCACTTGGCATTTTTGAGATTATCAAGGTATCGTCCGCGAACATGAGGATTGGCACTCCCTTGCCAACCATCACTGGGGCATCGGTCGGGACCAGGGAAAGGAAGTTCACGAAGAGTGAGAACAGGGTAGGCGCCATAACGCAACCCTGCCGCACTCTCCGCTCAAGAGGGAAGGTTTCCGTAACCTCACCCTGTCGTCCCCACCGAACCCGAGCAAAGGTGTCCTCATGCAAGCGAACTATTAGACTTAACAACTCAGGGGCCATCTCCAGACCTTCCAGGACCCGCCATTACTTATTACACAAACACCACAGTTGATGGACAGAATGTAGAACAATGTCTTACATTCACCCCAGTACAAAGATCTGGGCCTAAATCCATCGTTTTTTGCACTCCACACCACCCTAGGTCAGACAATGGCTATATGCAAATCAGCCTTGACCCTGTGCCTCATGGGAACAGACCAGCCCGAACTACCAAGCCATGTCTTTCCTAGACCAGAATCAAGCATCCAAGGACCGGTCTCTGGCTATCAGCCTTCTTCAGCCTGGATAGCTTGACTCCAGTGATGTGGAGAGCCTGGGACTCACGTCTGAGCATACCTAGCCCACTTGGGGTGAAAATTGCAAAAACCACAGTTGATGGACAGAATGTAGAACAATGTCTTACATTCACCCCAGTACTAAGATCTGGGTCTAAATCCATCGTTTTTTGCACTCCACACCACCCTAGGTCAGACAATGGCTATATGCAAATCAGCCTTGACCCTGTGCCTCATGGGAACAGTCCAGCCCGAACTACCAAGCCATGTCTTTCCTAGACCGGAATCAAGCATCCAAGGACCGGTTTCTGGCTATCAGCCTTCTTCAGCCTGGATAGCTTGACTCCAGTGATGTGGAGAGCCTGGAAATCACGTCTGAGCATACCCAGCCCACTCGGGGTGAAAATTGCAAAAACCACAGTTGATGGACAGAATGTAGAACAATGTCTTACATTCACCCCAGTACAAAGATCTGGGCCTAAATCCATCGTTTTTTGCACTCCACACCACCCTAGGTCAGACAATGGCTATATGCAAATCAGCCTTGACCCTGTGCCTCATGGGAACAGTCCAGCCCGAACTATCAAGCCATGTCTTTCCTAGACCGGAATCAAGCATCCAAGGACCGGTTTCTGGCTATCAGCCTTCTTCAGCCTGGATAGCTTGACTCCAGTGATGTGGAGAGCCTGGGACTCACGTCTGAGCATACTCAGCCCACTCGGGGTAAAAATTGCAAAAACCACAGTTGATGGACAGAATGTAGAACAATGTCTTACATTCACCCCAGTACAAAGATCTGGACCTAAATCCATCATTTTTTGCACTCCACACCACCCTAGGTCAGACAATGGCTATATGCAAATCAGCCTTGACCCTGTGCCTCATGGGAACAGTCCAGCCCGAACTACCAAGCCATGTCTTTCCTAGACCGGAATCAAGCATCCAAGGACCGGTTTCTGGCTATCAGCCTTCTTCAGCCTGGATAGCTTGACTCCAGTGATGTGGAGAGCCTGGGACTCACGTCTGAGCATACCCAGCCCACTCGGGGTGAAAATTGCAAAAACCACAGTTGATGGACAGAATGTAGAACAATGTCTTACATTCACCCCAGTACAAAGATCTGGGCCTAAATCCATCGTTTTTTGCACTCCACACCACCCTAGGTCAGACAATGGCTATATGCAAATCAGCCTTGACCCTGTGCCTCATGGGAACAGTCCAGCCCGAACTACCAGGCCATGTCTTTCCTAGACCGGAATCAAGCATCCAAGGACCGGTTTCTGGCTATCAGCCTTCTTCAGCCTGGATAGCTTGACTCCAGTGATGTGGAGAGCCTGGGACTCACGTCTGAGCATACCCAGCCCACTCGGGTGAAAATTGCAAAAACCACAGTTGATGGACAGAATGTCGAACAATGTCTTACATTCACCCCAGTACAAAGATCTGGGCCTAAATCCATCGTTTTTTGCACTCCACACCACCCTAGGTCAGACAATGGCTATATGCAAATCAGCCTTGACCCTGTGCCTCATGGGAACAGTCCAGCCCGAACTACCAAGCCATGTCTTTCCTAGACCGGAATCAAGCATCCAAGGACCGGTTTCTGGCTATCAGCCTTCTTCAGCCTGGATAGCTTGACTCCAGTGATGTGGAGAGCCTGGGACTCACGTCTGAGCATGTCTGAGCATACCCAGCCCACTCGAGGCTTATTACGCGGCACCAAATCAAAGGCCGCCCTCAAATCAACAAATACGGCATATAATGTCCCTTTCTCCAAAACCACAGACCGCCAATAAAGAATAATAAACCGAAAAACCTGGTCTATCGTGCTGGTCTTGGGGCGAAAGCCAGCCTGGAGGTAACTCAAGATGTTTCCTTCTTCCATCCAGGCCTGAATTTCCCCCGAAACCAGCCGGCCCATGATTTTCTGAATGGAATCAATCAGGCTAATAGGCCTATAATTGCCTGCCTGCGACTTGTCCCCCTTTTTATATACAGGCACAATTTCAGCTCCTTTCCAGGAGTGGGGGACAGGCATCCCTTGGGCTATGGCATTTGCTAGATATGTGATATACATTCGCCATCTTTTCTTGTAATTTAAAAATAAGTCAGCAGGGACGCAATCCATGCCTGGGGCGCGTCCCTCAGTTTCTGAGTCTAGCGCCCTGTCAGCATCCCTTAAGCTGAAGGCAGCGTCCTTATAGAATTTTATGACAAAAATGTCCTCACTTACGCCCTCTGCTCCCTTGGCGTACTGTGGCTTAAAATAATCGATCCCTGAGCTTTGGGCGACATTATTTTGGGGACTATCATGACACCCACCCCTGCCCCATTTAAAAATATCCCAAAATTATTTCGGGTTTTTGGACGCACACGCCACCTTGAGATCCTGCCACTTACTCTCTTCCCAAGCCTTTTTTGCAACAAACTGTCTATGCCTAGAATTACATCGAGCCACTTTTACTTTGCTGGGATCCTTAGTTTTTAATGCTAGGCCCAGCTCTACCCGGGCTTGCCTACAAGTATCGTCATACCAGCTCTCGGGT
This sequence comes from Lissotriton helveticus, assembly GCF_964261635.1. Lineage (NCBI taxonomy): Eukaryota > Metazoa > Chordata > Amphibia > Caudata > Salamandridae > Lissotriton > Lissotriton helveticus. The sequence goes on from NC_136067.1 coordinate 1,957,314,548, forward strand.
TTACTCCTTCGATATCGCCTAGCTAAGCTAGGTTTACAAAAATATGTTTTAAGTTTAATAAAGAAGTTAGCATGGGCTTCCATAACCGGTGTATACAATAACCCGTATGTTACACCTGTCTCCATAGTTGCCAGTACCCCATCTAAATCCGTCTCAATATCACTCAAAATATTAGGGTGCTCAGCAACTTGGCACCACTTAAGGTGGCGCTCATCGTTCGTTATGACAGTTTCTGGGGGTATATGCCACTGGGTCACTCTAACCGTTTCATCTAAGCCCAGTCTAAACAATGCAGTCAGGGGGTTATGGTCACTCTCGATGCGTGGTATTACCTCCATATCCACCAGAGAGTGCCACAACTTAAGGTGGACAAGTAAATAATCTATGTTACTTGCCCTAATGCCGTTATCATAAGTTTTATTACCCATCGTGTCTGACAGTGTTCGGCCATTGGCAGCCCTCAGCTGGTTCCCCATACAAAGACCCTTCAAGTGCATTGCGGCCTCTGTCCATTTACTAATAGGATTTAACTCCAATTGCGGAACCCCCCACCTAGAGTCCTCCTCAACCATTAGATTCAGATCATCCAGTCCAAGTGGTTCGAAAGTTGTATTAAAATCTCCTGAAATCAATGGGAGCACATTAGCTGGCAGGGCCTCAATCAAAACTTCCAGGGCTGTTACAACATCAGATTTTCTCCCTCCTGGTAAGCCTCTGGCGTAAACATTAAAAATATCAATTTTTAAGCTAGACGGGAAGCTAACTCTCACAGAAAGAATATCACAATTAGACACCGGGAGAAGTTGTATATTGCATTTTAAGTTCTGCCTAACCCATATCACCTGGCCACCTAGCGGGCGACCTACTTGTTTTTTAATAGCAGGGACATAAAAATTCAATCTAAACACAGGGTCAACCGACCAGGTCTCCTGAAAAAGTCAAATATCAAATTTGTCGATAAAATCCAACCAATGTGGTGAAGCTAGTTTGGGGCCCACACCCGCCAGGTTCCAGGATATGAATGTAGTCGGACACACTGAACTCTCGCAACTGCCAGCACTCTCAGCCCCCAGTATAGAAGAAAAAGGCGCCAAGTGTACAGTGCTCAGATCCTTCAACAGTGGATCTAGTCTACTAATCTGTGTGGTATCTGTACATTCGTTATGTTGCCTATGCCCTACAGTCCCTCTATGGGAACTTCCATGATCACTCACTGGGCCTATACTCCCGTCCACATCATCTTCAATTCCTGATGTTATACTATCCCTATTGCAACAGTCCGGCGCTTGCCGTCAATCACAATCCCCCAGCCCCGATAAAGCATCGAATCTGTTAAAGAGACTTATATTCCCTAAGGCGCAATGGTTTGGCGCCTCGCCTAATGGAACAATATCCCTCTGTGGGGGTTGCGGGGATGCATAAAAGTTAGACAAGGGTAGTGTTTGGATCAAGGGCAATAATTCATTTTGGGGCCAATTGCAAATGTATTTAATACACCTCCAGTCCCTAAAATTAATAATAATACAGTCCCCCACCACAGACTTAGGTCTCCTACCCACCCAATTCACTCTCCTTGCAAACAGAATTTCTGCACCTATGTTAGTCGGCAGTGGGCGATTAACATTAACCCAAAAGGTACATTTATTCTTAAGGTCCATATATGACTCCCTTTTCCCCTTGTCCAGTGGCGGAAAGCCCACCAGGACCACCACATAAGGGGCTGATTCTGGAGGGAGATCTATGTTGGGTAGAGTAGATGTACTATGTGCAAGGGGCAATTTGGGGATTGTGTGATTTTTAGCAGCAGGTCTACTACCAACTGCTTGGTGTGGCCCGTCCCTCTGGGCTATATATTCGTCCCTGTCGATTTAGTAGTTAGAGATACATCACAGGGCACCGAAGGGGCTTTCTGTGCGGTACTAATGCCACCTTTTGGTGCAACAGCGGAATTAGAATTAACAATACATTGTCCTGTAACATTTTTCTGCATGCAAATTGGAGCACTGTTCCGGTTTACCACCTGCGTCTGAACTGATGCCAGTGAAAGTTTAAGGCACACAAGTCTGTTCTCAATGGAATCCAACCGATCGTATATTGGGTGACATCTTCTTGAGCGTCCCTTCCAGTCTTTTCCAGAATGACGGGCCCAAATCAGCTAATGCCTCTCCCCCCCACAAGCTTGTTGGCTTACCCCCTCTTTAGCAAGTAATGGCGTTTGTGTGGGACTGGTAGATGTCCTTACGGGGGAGTCTTCACTAGAAACATGCATTTTGCCAATTTTTGCTTTTCTTCTCCCTACTTGCATTTGTGCCCCCGTACGTTTCCTTTTTGCTACCCCCGCCACCTGCTGTACAGGTCCTAATTTGGCATGGCTGGCTGATCGAGTTTTAATATTAGGCGAAGGCACTCTCGTTACAATATTGTGATTACCCATGTCCTTGGAGCGATTAGAGCTTGTGTCCAAATTAACCACTGGCAGCGATATATAGATCCTCTTATCCAGTATGTCCTGGTGATCCACCTGCTGGAGGACTGGTGACCTAGCCCTCGCCAGACTTCCCAATGAGGATCTCTTATCAAAGGGGATTTCGAGAGACAGTCTCTTTTCTGTGAGTTCTATATCTTTGGCCAAAGCTGTTGATACTCTGACGAGAAAATTGTCCAAGGTACCCATTAGCGACCCTCCAGTGGATTTTCTGCCATTCCCCCCAGAGATTGGTGAAGTTGCCATGTTTTTAAGAAAGAGACTAACCACCTTCTACTCCTGAATCACAGTTGCAACCCAAGCCAACTATTTCACACAAAAACTGGCACACTGCAGCTCACTGACCTTGGGTACCGATGCTGATGTTAGGGGGGTGGCCCGTCCCTATCCGGGCTTAAACGGGCTTAAACGGGCTTAAACCTGCCCGCCCTTGGCTTCACCTGGCTCGTCCCGCGCGCGTCCCGCGGGGCGGAACTATAGTGCTGGTTAGTACACCTGGGCAGGGCGTGGTGGGAGGGCGTCTATCTCCCCCGCTGACTTCTGGGGAGCGTAGTTCTCCTCCTGGTCGTAGCCCCTCTGCTGCAGCCGGTAACAAAATGCCAAATGCGAACGTTCCCGCGAAGCGGGAAACGTGAGAGGTCAACAAAATATCAAAGTGGGGGTCAGCGAGAGGTCAACAAAATATCAAAGTGGGAAGCGTGGTATTTTAGAATTGGTAAATGGAACTTACCTACATCTGGCCCCAAATGTATGTTGAACCTCTTCTTCGGGAGTAGTGGACACTTAGAAATAAAGGCAAAATTATTAACTGATCCTCATGAAATGAAGACCATGCTTTAGGAAGAAACCTTGCCCTATTGTAAGAACTAATGTCTCTGAAAGAAAAAAAAATCCTTAATGAGGGGGCTTAACAGGCAAGCTACCCAGTTCTCTAAGCCTATGGAATAGCGTTACGGCAACTAAAAAACATAACTTCAGAGGTCAATATTACATCTCCCAGAATCTCAGTAGGATTAGATTATTGAGCCCTTTGAGGACAAGAGGAAGCTCCTAAGAAGGAGAAAATGTATCTAAAAGTAGGCCTTGTTATATAAAAGCCCTTCAGAAATCCTGAACCCAAGGAATCCATTTCAGGAACACCCCAGGGTACCATTACTGTCCTTACTGTAGTCCACTGAACCCTTAAAATAGTAACTGCCAGAGTTTTAACAAAACCTTCCTGTAGAAACTGAGGTATCTATCTGAATTCACATTCAGGAGGCCTTAAAGATTTCTCCATACACCATTGAGAAAAACATGACAAATGGTGATCATAAGGTTTTCTAGAAGATAATTTTCTATAGTGTTGGACATAACTTCCCACAGAAGATGAAAGTCCCAATTTGATCAAACCCCCTGCTCTCAACAACCATACAGACAGTTCCATCCTCCAGCAAGTGCTCGGAGGAAGCACTGGAGGCAGAAGGGGACATTGATGCACTGGAAATATCCATTTTAGAACATTTGCCATCTACCTCAGTAAAGGAAACAACCCAATCTTGGCCATAATGAGGTTACTAGGACAAGGTCCTATTTCTCCTTCTGCAATCTGTCTAGGAGTTTCAGTATCAGAGGAAAGGGAAGGAAGGTGAACAAAAGAACAGGAGATCATGGACATGTCTGCAAAAACCCTGCTCTTTAACCCTTGACAGAAATGCTGGTAGAAGAGTATTGTCTGCACTGGCAAAGAGATCTATCTGAGGAGCACCAAACATCTAGCATATTTGTTCAAAAACAAAGGGAGCTAGACAAAAGTCACGGGAAGAAGGAAATATCCTGCTTAGCCTGTCCACCAGAACATTGTTTTACCCTGAATGTAGGTTCCCGATAGGGCCATCAGATAAGACTCTGCTTAACTGATTATCTGGAAGCAAAGATACTAAAAAAACAGAGATCCCATGTTCGACTGTTTGTTCAAGAAAGACTTGGAGAGTGTGTTGTCTGTTCTCATTACACCAGATTCAGTAGAACGTGGGAAAAATGTAGAAGGGCATAAATAACAGCCTCCATTTCCTTCCAATTCGAGGAGTGAGATCTTTCTGATATTCTGGTACAGGACATATTGCATTCTTTATTAATAGCCGCGATATCTCCTCATACAAAGGCAGAGTCTTTGCTGGACCTTTTGACTATGATAGAGGAGTCTGGGGCAATCTCCTCAAATGCCAAAGCATGGCCCAATTCTATTATTTGGAGAACCCAGGCATCTGAAACATTTTGCCACTTTGGTAGGAAAAAAAGATAGGTTTCTTCCGACAGGGGCTCAGCATAGTCAGGACCGCTAACTCGGAGGAGGGGGTAGAAGCTTTGAGTCCGGACCCTTGTCAGAATAGGGCGGGTGTAATTTATTCTTTCCAGCTTGAAAACTGAACCGGATGTATCTGTTGTCACCTTCTAGCAGCTCTTCAAGGGGGGTCTGGTTTAACCTGGGCTCTAAATAACTGTGCACATTTTTGTTTCTGAAAAGCCATTCGAAGCATGTCTTCAAAAAACCTGCTTCCTGAAAAAGGCATGTAGGAGGAGCCCGATTTCTGAGCTCCTTCAGCTCTCCAATCCCTCAAATAAATTTGACGTCTGCCAGCTACATTGAAAGGCAAAGAGGAGGCAGAAACCTTCAGAATTTCACACGAGAAGTATGAGAGGAATTTGCCCTGTATTTTCACATCAGTACCATCCTGTATAGCTGAAGTTATAGCCTGAAAATCCTTCACAAACAATTGGGAGGCATACAATGCAGAAATTGCAGCTTTCAAGGTGAGATTTAACCCCCAAATAGCTCTTTTCAACCTTTCTATCCACAAAGTCTACAACTGGGACCTCTTCAGCGATCACCGTGGAATGCCCGGCATGACTGGCCAACCTTGGGTCCATCTTAATGGCTGAAGGTTTTTCCATGTCACCCTTAGCCAAAAGATAAAAACATGCTAGGAATTTAGGAAGCTCAGCCTTCTCTGGATTTTCCATTCTCTCCTCTCTAAACCCATTATTTATAGCCAAGCAAGTTGGGAAGTGGGACTGTAATTGTAATTGCTTAAAGAACCCAGCGCTAGTGCTTGGCATTCTCTCCTCCATAGGTATAAGCAGATTATCACCTAAATAACAAAGAAAGTTCAGACTTCTGAATGGATTCGCTTTTTTTGAGCGGTCTCAGGGACCTGAACTACATCTTTCTCAACTCAAGAGACGGCCAAAAAGAAATCAATGAAGGTGAAGAAACATTAAATGAAGAAACTGAAGAAGTGGTAGAAGAAAGAGAATAACACCTGCTGGAAATATCTTTCGATTTAGCAAGAGGATCAGACAAAGAGGCAACTAAATATCGCATTGGTTCCTTAGGGACTGAAATACCATGGGAAGAAACTGGAGTAGATTTTGTTGCTGGATGTAAAATCTTAGGTAGAGACCTTTCGTGTAGATTAGAAACTCTTGTCAAAAGAGGGGGGAAGGACATTACTCTTGTAGATAAAGGTCTGATTCCTGTGGTGTTGTATGCGAATGATGCAGTTGTACTTGCCAGAACTGCAAATGATCCATAGGATCTCCTAAACCATTTTAGTCTTTTTCTGAGAGATTTAGATCGGAGCTCCAATTCAACAAAAACATGTAGTGTGATATGTGGGTGAGAAAATACCCCAAAATGATCACACTTCATAGAAGGTTGTGCTGTGGAGTGCACAAAGACTTTTACTTATTTATATATCCCTTTCAATCTTCACTTGGTTGAAGCCACTTGATAAATATTACAGCAGCAAATTCTCTAGATCGTTGAAGGGTATATTCAGGTTTGCACAAAATTTGGGCTATTAGCCTACTAAATGAACGCTGGCGTGATAGAATAGTGTTGGTCAGCAGCCTCATATAGAGCAAGTCTATGGAGATATGAACGGGTAGATCGATTGCAGAAGATTGAGAACAAACTTATGCGCAGAGTTTTAGTGGTCCCTCAGGGCTGTTCCACTTACATATGCCATAACAAATTGGGATTGTCTTGTTTCGGACCAAATAAAAATGCAACTCCCATTACTGTGGGTCTCTACATGGTACAAACAGGAATGGAGCCTCACACAGGCAAAAATAAGAGACTGTTTGCTCCCGGCTAAAGCTGTGGGTATCCCTTGGCTTGCTTACATAAAAGAGAACTTTCATTTACTGGTAGTACCACAATATTTCAACAAACAAAAAGCATTGAGAGGATCTTGCAAGAACAAGATGAAAAATTGCATACTACATACCTCAAAGGTGCTAGATTAGTGTGTGAAATAAGCAAATCTACAGTGCAAACTGACACAGAAAGAGCCAGAATCCTACCTTTTAATGGGATCAAATTCTCAGCATGGATTTTATTTAGTGCATTTGAGACAGAATACTTGGTAATTTTTGGTCACATTACCACACTGCGGCAATGTCTATGTGATAATCAACTCTTCAGAGCACACTGTACTTTATGTTCTTGTGTAAATTTCATCCTTCTCCCAGGAAATGTCATTTATTGCCAGTGTTGCATGCCTTAAAATTAAGAAGAGCCACACAGTCTTTACAACAACTTTTGTCGAAAATGAGCTGTTTGACTGTAGTTAATTTCATTCAAAGTGCCCTGAAAATAAGGAAAAGTTGTTGATCATTAGTGGTATGAGCACTGTAAAAAGATAGAAATGAATTATTTTAGACAAACTGTGTTATCTAACTGTATGTTTTTAATTGATGGGGTAATACTTGTTTGGGAATTTGTGTTCTTTTATGGCTGTTGTCTGGCTGAAAAAAGATATTTTGACTGACTGATTAGATTTATTCTGTTTGTGTCTCTTGCCATTAGCATTATCTCTTCCCATCAGTGCTTCCTGTGCTCTGTGATGAAGAAGACTGGACTAGAAGACCACTGCCCTTATTTTGCGACTAATCAAGGACCAAGTCCATCTGAACAATGCTTGACAAAAGAATAAAATAGCCCCCCTTTTTTCCCCTTTAAAAAGGTACAGTATAGGGGGCGTGGCTTGGACGGTAATGTGGACGGTCGTCTGAGTCCGTCGGCTCCGCGTCCCTGAGGGAAAACTAACAAGCCAAACTAGCCAGATCCTGACCCGAAGCATAAAAACAGGCGGGGGAGGCAACAGACAACAGGAAACAGACGGAAAGAAGAAGGAAGAACAGCCACGACAGCGAGAATTTAGCTCCTGCACCCGTCGCGGACAACAATAGCAGAGAGCGCAAGATGGCGCCCGGAGGTCAGTGGTAGCCAGTGGTAGCCACCAAGAGGGGAAGCAGCGAAGAGCGACCAGGAAAGACAACCCCCGACCCCTCCGAACCGCGTCGCCTCCGGACAAGAGGGGAGTGAAGACACACAACAACGAGGCTAACTCACACCACTCCAGGATCCAGGGAGCAGCGCCGGCAATCGAGATTGAGACTACCGCGAGGAGACTACAGCAGACACCGGAGACAGCCCGAGGATCCAGCGACCCAGCCTAACGAAGGGGAGACCTACCGTGAGAGCAGAGTCTTGGACCGGAAGGAGCCAAAGGGGTGAGCGCCATTACCGGAAGTCTTCTCCGACCCCCGAGCGGAAGCTGCAGACCGGAAACGTCCAAAGCGGAAGTGCGGCCATCACAGGAAGCACCTACACGAGTGAGAAGACTATGTGAGCCGAGGCAAAAGTTTCATAGGACCCCCCCAGGCGTGAACGCAAGCAGATAAGAAGCGCGACCCCACCAGGGAGCAGCGGAGCCAAGATAGCTCGAGGCGCGAGCAAGGGACCAGAGGGCAGAAAAGAGATAAGCAGACGAGGACCGGTGGCGAAGCTGAGAACCCGAAAGAGGAGGGGCCAGGAGACCAGCACATAGCCACGAACACCGGTAACCACCGCTGAGTGCACACAGGGGGGGGGGAGGGAAGGGAACACACCACCCCCACCCTCAGCCCAGACAGTGAACAGGTCTCCTCACGAGTGATACCCAGTGGTGCAGAGCGTGGGGAGAGAGCGTAACGCAACGGCAGGAGGCGGTAGGCACCCAGCGGGGCAAAAAGGGGAGAAGCCAGCAACAAAGCACGAGACGCACCGAAGGCATCTAAGGCACTCCAGGGATATATCCGAATAACGGCCGGCCCGGTGACACAAACTGCACCCGAAACTGCACCCGAGCAACAAAGCACCGCTTCTAGCGGCACGCAAGCCATAAAACCGCTACGTAAGGAAGCAAGCTGAAGGACTACAGGGGGCGCAGAAAGAGGCGGCACAAGCGCACAGGGGCGACCACGCAAGAAAGTGAGCTGGCGCCAAGACCCATCACATCAACATCTACATCCCCACAACGTGAGACGCGAAAAACGGTGGAAGAAAGGAGCAGCGGCCTTAAAGCCGCGAACGAGACAAAGCACACGCTGGCAGGGCCTAAAGCAAAGACCAGAACAAGACACATAAGAGAGCCAAGCAGATACAGATTGCAAGCTACCCACTCACCAGCGCCAAAGACAACAAACCTACCAAAGGTGGTCCAAGCAGGGGGCCGGCTGGTCAACATCCTATCAAGAAGAGGCATCGGAACAATGCCAGGCAACGATGGGAAGATGGTGGGCGAGCAAAAAAAGCCCAAAATGGACAATCAAGGCTCCCCATCAAAGACAAGGGGCGAAACAGTCACTCTTGAGACCATCTTAAAAAGGATAAACGAAGGCAATGAAGTGGGGAGAGAGACGAAACTCAAGGTGGAGAACATGCAAATGGAGATGGCGGCTATAAGAGCGGACCTCCACAAAACAAACACGAGAATGGAAGCCGCAGAAAGCCTAATAAGCTCAGTGGAAGACGAAACAAGTAAGAACACCAAGGCCATAACAGAACTGCGAACAGCCACAAAAACCCTACAAAAGCAGCTAGCGGAGAAGGACGACAGGGCAAGAAGAGGCAACGTAAGGATCCTGGGTGTACCGGAAGGGGCAGAGGACAAGGCAGGTTCGTGTGCTGCCATGCTAGAGGAAATGATCCCCCAACTCACAGGCATCACTTTCGAGAGAGGCTTCGAGATACAAAAGGCCTACAGAGTACCATCAGGTAAACCAACTACTGGCAGGGGGCCAAGAGCAATAATATGCAACCCACTAAGACTAAACCAAACAGAGGCTATTTTCGCCTTCGCCAGGAAAAACCAGAAACTGACGTGGGCCGGAAACAAGATAGTGCTGACCCAGGATTACTCGAAGCCAACGGTAGAGTTAAGAAAGGGATTCCTGGCCCTCAGAGAAAGCTGCGTAAAAGAGGCGCCACCTCCAGCTTCGTCAGTCCTACCAGGTTCAAGGTGACAGACAAATGGAAAACAATGTTCTTTGAATGCCCAGGAGACCTAAGGCGCTACCTGCATGGTCCGCCAGTGGAAGAGATGGAAGAAAACAAAAGCCCAGGTGCATCGAAAAGAAGCGCCTCACCAGACGTGAGCGAGCAATCGGAGTAAAGACGCACTACGATCTCCAGCAAATGAAACACAGAACACCATATCTACCTCTCTACACAACATCAAGATAAAATGGAGCCAGTGCAAGAACCAGACATAACAGCCGGGCAGCAGACCCAAGCAGAGGGGCTCACCAACAGCCAAAGGAAGGAAACAAACTCTACCTCAGGGATGATGCGGGCAGAGAAACTTTGTCGTCGCACACCCACTCAGCAAGTAAGGGAGGGAGGGGGGAGAAGGGCAGGGGGGAGGGGGGGGGCGGGGAGTTTATACATGGGCTTACTTACTATCATCTTCTTCTCTTCCACTACTACTTCTTTCTCTACACACTCATATCTAGAAGGAGCAAATGCAGACACAGAGACATGGACCCGCACACAACCCTGAAAACAAAAGCACATAGAGAAGGGCCACTTCCGCAGCGAAAGACAAGCGGCATAAATGACACACAGTAGCCAGAACAGCATAGCGTCTGACATCAAAATAGTGTCCCTAAACGTCAAGGGTCTCAACAGCCCGGTGAAAAGGCAGAAGGTGCTCGAGCACCTTAAGAAACTTAAAAGTGACATATATGTGCTCCAAGAAACGAGACTAGAAGAAGCAGACATTACACGTCTGAGTGCCAACTGGATAGGTGAGGTGGTGGGCTCTCCAGCGCAGAACAAGAAGAAGGGGGTAGTAACAATAATCAGCAAAAGCTCCAACCTGGCAGTGGTAGACTATCAAGCCGACACCCAAGGAAGGACACTTGTGACAACTCTTAGGAGAGCAGGAGAGACTTATCACGTGGCAAACATATACGGCCCCAATAGCGAGGACAAACCATTCTGGGAGGGGGTAGGAGCACAACTACGAACCCTGCCGCTGGACGACCTGCTGATCGTCGCAGGAGACATGAACCAAGTTCTCGACCCAGCGATTGACAAGCACCCTAGTAGACGCCAGTCAACAAACAGCCCCAGCATCCTGAAGAATCTGTGCTCCAAACTGAGACTGAGAGACCCATGGCGCCTAAGCAACCCAGATGCCAGGGAATACACATTCTACTCCAACCCACACAACTCATACAGCCGAATAGACTATATACTAATGTCAGGAACGCATACCCACCTCATAGACCACACGGAAATAGGACCCAGATCAGTATCAGATCACGCGCACATAAGCCTAACCCTATCAGGCAAACACAACAAAAAGCCAACCCGCAGGTGGCGATTCGATGATAGCCTACTTCAACACACCTCTGCGAAAACAGAGATAGAGGGGGCGATTAAAGAATACCTGTTAATAAACGATACACCGAAAACAAGCAGAGATGTCCTATGGGACGACCTAACAGCCACTATCCGGGGTACAGTCATGACAGTTAAGGGTAGGATGAACAAAGAGAGGAACAAGAGAATTGTAGAGCTAGAGAAAGAGATTAAAAAACTGGAGAACAGCCACATAGCCAGAATGGAAGATAACAATACACTCACAAATTTGACCAAACGGAAGTACAAACTTAATAGAATACTGAGTGAGAGAGCAGGGACCTGGATTAATAAATACAAATCGATTAACCTATGCACTGCAAACAAAGCGGGGAAAAACCTAGCAACCTATTTAAGGGGGAAACAAAAACAACACACGATAGGTGCAATCAAAGATAAACACGGCAAGTCCCAGACTGCCAACAAAGACATCCTGGAGGTCTTCAGAGACTTCTATGAGGGCCTGTACACAAGAGATGATGCGCTAAAGGAGGATGGGGGCGAGGAGCTGCTAAGAAGCATCAATACACCCACACTATCAGATCGAGAAAGGGACATCCTAGAGCTGACCATAACGGAAGATGAGATAGGGAAAGCTACGGCCAGCCTCAAGGATAACAAGGCACCGGGGCCAGACGGATTCACAGCTGGCTTCTACAAGCAGTACCTTCACACTCTCAAACCCACAATGAAACAGGTATTCGAGGGATGTGTCCACACGGGACGCATGACACCCTCAATGGCTGAGGCAAACATAATCGTAATACCAAAGGAAGGGAAGGACACAACCGAGGCGAAGAATTTCAGGCCGATATCCCTCATAAATGTAGACTGCAAGATATACGCGAAAATACTGGCCAATAGACTCAACGCATACCTACCCAAGCTCATACACAACTCCCAGGTAGGCTACCTCAAAAACCGTATGTCCCACGACAACACGAGACTACTATGCCATATAATCAACCACTCCGCCCGAAGCAGCAATGCAGCAGTCATGATAGCCCTGGACGCCGAGAAGGCGTTTGACAGGGTCTCATGGCCCTTTTTAGATCACTGCATGGGGAAATTCGGGTTAGGGCCTAACTACAGGAGGATGGTGATGGCTCTATACAATAGCCCAAAAGCGAGGGTGGTAGTCAATGGCGGCACTTCGAACATACTCAACCTGGGCAGGGGTACAAGACAAGGCTGTCCACTCTCACCAGGCCTTTTCCTATTAGCCATAGAGCCGCTCCTGACAATGATCAGAACGAACGAAGGCATAGGGGGGGAAACCTTCAAGCTAGCAGCATACGCGGCCGATGTATTAATAATCACAGAAGACCCAGAAAGATCCATTAAGGCACTGACGGACACCATTGACAAATATGCCCAAGTCTCGGGGTACAAACTTAACAAAGACAAATCAGAGTGTAAACCATTAAACATTCACACAACAAGAACGGTACTAGGGACGTCAGGCCTAGCATGGCAGCAGAAACCCATAAAGTACTTAGGCATCCTTTTTGAGAGAGACCTAAGAACTACACTGGAACACAATGAGCAAGCAACAATCCAGAAGATTAAGGACAAAGTAGATGGGTGGTCCCCCAAATTCACAACATGGTGGGGAAGGGTAGAAGCCATAAAGATGATGCTCACACCAATGGTCAACTATATGCTAACCATGCTGCCACTGACCAACACAGAAGACTTCCACAAAAGAGTAGACAAGATACTGAACAACTTCTTGTGGAGAGGGAAGAAGCCCAGAATAAGCCTGCACAAGCTTAGACTCTCAAAAGATCAGGGCGGTCTAAACATAACAAATTTCAAACGCTTCCAGGGGGCATGTATAGCCAGACAGGGGCTGCACTGGCTGGACCCAAGACAGGAATACAGCCCAGCGTGGCTAACACTCGAACGAGGGCTGCTAAAAGGCATGAACCCCATCACCCTCCTCACCGCCACCCGACACCCGGCAGTCAAGGACAACCCCGTCCTGAGGAACACAAAAACAGCTCTCCTGAAGGTAGACAAACTACTGACAACAAGCATCAAGGGAGGTCTATTTGAATCCATCTGGCACAACCCCACCTTAAGATACAGAGATAAGGTTCTAGACATGCACGAATGGTACAGCCACGGCATCTCCATCGCAAAAGACCTCCAGAAACAGGGCGCGGACATAACCTTCGACACCCTAAAAGAAACACACAACCTACACAGCATAGAACTCTACAACTTCCTGAAAATAAAAGTAGCAATAAGGAAGGCAAACCTCAACAGCCGGACACCATCGCTCATACAACTCGCAGCTAGTCTCAACACATTAGGCCACCAGGTAGCACACCTATACAAGGCCCTCCGCCCCAAAAACACCACACTAAACAATAAGGTCACAAACTTCTGGGGAGGTGTAGCAGGGAAGGTACTAAGTGAGGACGAGAGAGCAGAGCTATGGAGATCTACAACTAGGAAAAAGATAACGGCAACGCTAAACCAGACCAAATTTTGGCTAGTGCACAAGGCATACTGGACACCGGCCCGCCTGGCCACACTGGGAATACGAGAGAGCGATGCATGCTGGAACTGTGACAATGGGAGGGGAGACTTAGAACACCTCCTGCTCAAGTGCCCTAAGATCAAGGATTTCTGGGGAAGAATTAGAACACTCATCAATGAGATCACAGGAATAGACATACAAATAGACTTTGCTAGTCTAGCCCTAGGCTTTACATCCCAGACCATCACAACGACAGAGGATCGTGACCTCATTGACCTATTGCTGACGGCCGCAGTCAAAATAGTCCTAAGTAATTGGAAGGACACATCGAAAGCTGCGCCCCAGGCATGGCTCAACTGGGTCACGTTCCTAAGGGGGGCAGATAACATCACAGCGAAACACTCACCGAAAACTCACAGGCAGTCAAACATGTGGGGACCCCTAGATCTCTACCTATCGTCGCATAAACCCCCATAGGCGCAGAACGAAGACAACAACGGAGGGCACACTACGCGGATCTACGCGCTAACATAAGGGAACAAATCTGCAAGGCTCGTCACCTCTCTCATTTCCGACTTCTATCCTTCTCTGTCCCTCCAGGGTCCGGGGCGGGGGGTAGGATACAAACCTAACATCGGAAAGGGGAACGGCAGGATACAACGTCAAGCAGGACTTGGAAATCTGAACTATGGGAATCTGAACTTTTCAAACTTGACCCATGAACTATCGAACTACCTCAAGAACACGGACCACCGCCCCCCCTTTTTTCTCTTTTTTTTTATTTTTCTTTTCCTTTCCTTTTCTCTTCCGTCTTTTTTCTTCCTCCACTCATGTATATTCCTTGCTCCATGTAAATATATATTTTTTTATATACAATAAAGAAATACAGAAATCAAAAAAAAAAAAAAAGGTACAGTATAAATATATCACCTACTGGTGGTCGCCAGTAGGTAGTAATAGTTAGGACCTAATTCCCATACACCAAGTGTTTTTTGGTTTACTAATAACTTTGGTGAGTTTGACAAATCTTCAGGAAATTTCCCCCCCAAAAATGGCCTACTTTGTTGAGCTCTGCATGGAAAGTTTCAGGGTGATCCATCAAGCGGGGGCCAAGAAAAAAATGAGGTCAAAACATGTGCATTTTCCAAGCAATTTTCCATAGAGATTTCAGACACGACCACAGCCCGAACCACCGAATGGAATCACACAAACGTTGGCAGAAAGCTAGCTTTTGGTACAGAAAAAGCACTTTTTGTGATTTGGTGTAAATCCATTCAGTAGTTTTGGAGGTATTGAAGAAGAAATAATTACATGGAATGGAATCACACAAACGTTGGCAGAAAGCTCGTTTTTGGTACAGAAAGAGCACTTTTTGTGATTTGGTGTAAATCCATTCAGTAGTTTTGGAGGTATTGA
This sequence comes from Lissotriton helveticus, assembly GCF_964261635.1. Classification (NCBI taxonomy): domain Eukaryota; kingdom Metazoa; phylum Chordata; class Amphibia; order Caudata; family Salamandridae; genus Lissotriton; species Lissotriton helveticus. The sequence continues at coordinate 1,957,329,671 of NC_136067.1, forward strand.
AGAAGAAATAATTATACATATCTAGGGATGTGCATCCTCCACGGATCCGACATATCTCATGCAGAGATCTGATTGGTTGCCAACACTTCCGGTGGGAAGAAAAGCGGCCTGGTATGAATGCCATGACCCCCCTATGGTTGGTGGTGGGGTCTACAGGGGGCCAAAATGTTGTTTTTATTTTGCCACAATTTCATAGAGAACTCAGAACCCACTAATTTGCAATTAAAAAAAGGTGGGCCAGGTCCCGGGGCAATTTAAAGCACCCCCCAAGCGAGAGCAAATAGTCCTCTCCCAGCAGGCGGTAGCAACAAAAAAAATGCTCCTTAGGAAACAGATGAAAAAACTGCTCCTGCATGCAGAGAGCAACATCAGCCCCAAACAAGAATATGGTGGATGCCCTTGTTGGGCATGAGGGCACCCACCCTTAGTTGGCCGGGCCCTGGTTGATGGGTTCCCCGGAGGCCGAAATCGGCCTAGGGAGGGTGACGCAGCTCGGCCTTCGCCTCTCCTTTCATAGCAGGTGCCAGTGTTGAAGCTCCACTTCTATAAAGGATAAATGATCGTAACTTCTTGGGCTTGGCAAAGCAAGTGCGTTTCCTCTGCAATTCAACTTTGAAAAAACAATCTGAAATCCTTAACAAAGGTGAATGCATAGTTGATCTATTGGAGTGCAATCGGTTCTCTAGTGACTGTTAAGTGGGTTCTTACTTATCTAGTGAGAGCAGAGTCCATGGTTCACCCTTTAAATTACTACGAGTATGCAAATACACAAAATCACTTGCAAATTCTACTGATTTGACCCCGCTCCGTCCACCGTAGGCAAGATTCTTCCTGCCTTTTCCTAGATTGATGGACTTCTTCTCAAAAGGCCCCTTCCCTAAATTGCAGCCAAGCCCATGCATGTGGGGGGGGGGGGTGACCACAGGGCCTGGCCGCATGCCATGCCCTGCGGCTGACCCTCCCCCGTGCACAGCAAAAAACCAAAAGGTTACAGGAACGTTAAAGAATTATAAAAAACGTAGAACTTCACTAAAAAATCCAAGGTTTACAGGGACGTTCTAGTTAGATTTGCATTTTAAACACACAAAACCAAAGAAATTCAGCAGTTCTATTTAAAGGTATCTGAAGAAACGAAACTCATGCCCTAAGGTTACTATAACTCATGCCATTACTATCACCATGTACTGCTAATTACCCCACAAATTACATCACTCATGACATCTTCTATGACATCATAGATAATATCACTGAAACATTCTCAATAAAATTATTGATGAGAAAACTGTGCATGGTTGGGGGCATGAATTATAGTTACCATAGGGCATGAGTTATAGTTCCTTCAGATAACTAACTATAACTGCTGAATTTCTATGGATTTGTGTGTGAACCCAACTAGAACGTCCCTATAACCTTTGTTTTTTCAGTGAATCTAATAGATAGATATATATAAACAAGATTCACTGATAAAAACAAAGGTTATTGTGCCACGCGCTCACACTGGGGCGGCGTAGATAGTACGGGGCACACCGCAGTGCTCCTGGTGGCAGTGAATTTGACTTTCCATGCAGCATTGAGAAGGTGGAATAGCTGCTGCTGAATTCTGTCTTCAGAGGTTGTTTGTTAAACAGAGCGTGTCAGCGGGAGCAGTGCCGCCTCACTGCCGGGGGCCCAGAAGAGAGGGCCGGAGGGGGCTTAGGGAGGAGCGCTGCAGGTCTGCCTGTTGTCGGTATGCCAAGTGTGGTGTGAGTGTGAGATCAATCAATCAGGAGTTTATATAGCACGGAAACTCACCCGCGAGGGTCTCAAGGCACTGGGAGGGGGGCTGCTGATCTGTCAGGATGTAGAGGTCTAGTCGAAGAGCCAGGTCTTGAGGTCCATCTTAAATTGGGTCAATGAAGCGAATTACCAGAGTTGGAGGGGCTAAGTATTCCAGGTCTTGGCAGTGAGGTAGGAGAAGGATCTTCCTCTGGTTCTGGTCCTGTGGATCCGTGGGACGGAGGCCAGGGCAAGTTGGGTGGAGCAGAGTTTTATGGCGGGTCTGTGGAATGCGAGGCTGTGGTTCAGATATTCTGGACCTGCATCGTGGAAAGCTTTGTAGGCATGTGTGAGGAGCTTAAAGGGAGTTTTCTTGTTGATTGGGAGCTAGTGGAGTTGTCAGAGGTGTTGTGTTATGTGGCTGCGACAGAGGGTGTTGAGGACCAGTCTGGCTGCAGCGTTTTAGACGTTATGTAGTTTCCGAGCTGTTTCTGTGCGACTTTGGGGTAGATCGCGTTGACATGGTCAAGTCTGCTGGTGATGAGTGCATGAGTGACCGTCTTTATGGATTTTGTGGGCTCCATTTGAATGTCTTTCGAAGTCGGCAGAACTTGTGGAAGCAGGATGAGGATACTGCATTGATTTGTTAGATTGCAACACTACTATGTCGTTGCTTCCTGTTGAATTAGCCTATGTAGTGTAGCTAGCGCCGTATCGGAGTGCGTTGTGACTGGGGTACGTGGGCATCGTGCGGGAGCCGCGCTAGGTTAAAGGGTGCCATGGTTAACTTGATAGAAGCGATGTGGCCCAGTTATCAATGTCACAATGTGTATTGTGTAAGCATTCTCTACTTACTGAAGCACAGGAACAGTCATTGCAGAGTTCGGGGAATGCACTGCAGGGTGCAGGTATGTGGTAGACCTCAGAATGACACAATGATGTCTCCCATGTTGCTCTCAGGTGGGTGATGTAATCCATGATAATCTGGCCAAACGGAGGCACCCGAGCTTTTTGTTTTTTTCGGCCTACATTTCCATAACTCCAACCCAGTTAGGGCATTATTGTGCGGGATGAGAGAGCGTGACAGCCGAGGTTGCAGGGCAGGTAGCGGAGCCAGCCATCTGCTCAAATGTCATATTTGTCATTTGTCTGGTTGGTAACTCAGCTATCCACCTAGAATAAACAATTGCGGTCTGACAGGGGTTGCAACTTGGCCACATGGGTTTTGTTATTATCAATACACACCCACTTCTGTGTTCAGGCCGAGGAGCACTCAGGTGACACAGCGAGGTCACTTCATGTCTGAATTCCAGCTCAGCTGAATCCTGCGTACCAGCACGAGGGATGTCCAGCTCTACACCAAGACGGACAGGCTAATGACACTTACCCACGCGTAACAGGGAGTTAGTCCAACTAGTAGGGATTTGGCAGCACACCCACCCTAGACAAAAATAGGTTTGGGAGCGCTAGGAGAAGTAAAACTATACACAGTATGTTAGAAATGTGGGTCTCTAGTTGGTAATGGTTTGCACCTTTGTCCAATTAGGGACCCTTGCTTCTAGTCAGAGAAAGGGGGATAAACTCCTAAAATAACCCCTGCTCACCCCCTTGGTAGCTTGGCACGAGCAGACAGGCTTATCTCAGAGGCAGAGTGTAAAGTATTTGTGAACACATATAGTAACTGTTAGATTTCGGGGTCTCTGGTTGGCACAGGTAGGTACTTGTGACAACTAGGGACCCTCTCCTCTAGTCAGGGAAAGGGGATTACACACCTAAAATAACCCCTGCTCACCCTCTAGGTTGTGTGGCGCGAGCAGTGAAGGCTTATTTCAGAGGCGTTGTAAGTTAAGCAGTTGTGACCACATACAGTAACCCAGTGGCAACACTACAAATGGACACCACACAGGTTTTATATAAAAAATAGGTAGACTTTATATAGAGTTACCACAAGACCATAAACGACAAAAATACACACTATGATTACTTTAAGATGGTAGATTAAGCTTAGTTCAGTTCAGTTCTTAGATGTGACACTCTGCGTCAATGTAACTTAAGTTGCGCTTCCACGACAAGCAATGTCGCAGCGATGGGAAATGCGGCCAAGTTCAGATACAAAGAAATAAAGACGTGAAGATCTTCCAGATGCGGCACGCTTCTCGGGGATGCGAGAAGTTCTTGGTCTGATGCGTGGACCACAGCGGCGACATCCAAGATGCGACGGCAGAAGCTCCACCGGCGACGTTCTTCTCCCACGATGTGAGAGGAGATATAGTCACACATATTTTGAGTGGATGATTCGATGCTTTCACAAGCCTTAGGTTTGATGAAGGTTTGTAAAATTTGATACAACATTTTAGATGAATTACCAGCTCGCGTTAATTGTGATATGCATCGTCCGTGCAGTTTTTATTTTTTTATTTTAAATTTTATTGATAAATAAAATACAACAACAAAAATCAAGGCATTAGATACAGTACCGTCCGTGCAGTCTTAATGTTTTTATGATAGTTGGTCAAAGAGAGGTGGTATTGGTTTCTGTCCGCCTCAGTATGTGTGGTCCTCCAGACCCTTTCTAACTTCCTACAAGCTTGCTTTTGTAGACGCAGCTGATCTGTGAACCACGCAGTCTGGCACTAAATAGGGTGGTTCATGCATACTTTTAGAGGGGCTATCTGGTCGATGGCTTTGGCAATAGCCAAAATATATTTAGATAGGGCTGTCTCAATATTGTCAGCAGCTTCAAACTGAGGTTCAAAGAACACACATTAAAAGTTATCTGCTGAGACCTTATGCCACTGTCTCCGTGAATAAGATGTAACCGGGATCCATTTTTTTGTACAATCAGATCATGCACGTGAAATTCAATGGTAGAGTGGTCTGACCAGTTTACTTGTCTGGGGGTTCACATTTAATTGTGGTAGAATTGGAGAATACCATGTCTAATGTGTGACCGGCTACATGTGTAGGGCCTACATTATGTTGAACTAGTCCTTATAGGGACAGGTCGGTCAGGAGTGTCTGAGCATCCGAATTTTCAGTGCAGTCACTATGGACATTGAAATCACCTAATAGTAGGAAGTTATTGCCTGAGTTTATATGCGGGGCCAACAGTTCAACTAATTGCAGAGAGAAGTTGGCCACCAGTCCAGGAGGGCGGTATACCAATGCCCCTTTGCAACATACATGTGTGGGCGCATCTATCCTGAAGAACAATACTTCCATGGTTGCAGTACTACATTGGTCTAAAGCCGAGATGTTAATGCCAGCTTTATAAATAATGGCAATACCACCCCCAGTTTTAAGTTGTCTGTCCAATCTAATCATTTTAAATCCTTACGGAATGCCTAATGCAATAGCTAGAACTGAATAAGGTTTGAGCCAGGTTTCAGTTAGGAAACCCAGTTCTGGCTTAGCTGAGGAGATAAGATCCCATACTTACGTGGAATGTTTGGGCAAGGAGCGGACATTACACAGCAGATTTTACCACCCTCTCTGTATGGTGTCTGCGAGGGGCAGGATGGTGTAACCTGAATGAGATAGAGAGGCTTGAAACCGGCAATATCGACATGAGACTGGACCTTCCGTGCATGGCCATGAGTTTGATACACAGCCCGGGGCTGCTGCCGGCTGGAAACTAAGAAGAACCTGTTTAGTATAGCTAATTCGCACAGGTGGCTTGTGATCAATGGTGGATTGACCAGGATCTCTGGCATCTGGCGTCGTCCTGGCGCAGACGGGCTTGCCTTTGGCGCGCCTTCGGCGCGCCCTCTGCGCGCTCCGCTCTGCATGCCTTTTTATGTGGGCCTTAGGTGATCAGCTAGGCTGCCAACCGGCGCTGCCTCCCTCCACGCAATCAGGATTAGGACCCACGGTGGACCGAGGAGGAGAGCTTCAACTGGAAGTGAGGATCGTAGGGGGAGACCTCGTAAATCAGGTCATCTTTGCGGTATTTGTTTAAAAAATAGCGGCACAGTAAGTGAAAAAGAGAGTTTTTAAGTGGTAACAATAATAACAAGTTTAAAACAATGTCATCAGTAGCGTCTACAACTAGCGCTGGGCAGGGTAATCAACACACAGCTACCTCAGACGAGTCTGCTGACAGGACTCCTCCTTCTTTCAGTGTGCAGGGCACAGACATCAGCCGCTCCCCAGGGGGTGGAGCCAGCATTGTGGAAGGAAGGCACAGCCCTATTTAGAGTTCAGGTGCACTCCTCCCTCCCATCAAGAGGCAGATCTCTATATTCACCACTGGGTGACTCAGCCCGTCTCCTGGAATTCCCCAACCCTGTCACTCACAGAGACCAGACATAGGAATGCACATCCTAGTAGAGGCAGGTTTGAATGGTTAGACAAGCAAATACCTACTTTCTAAAAGTGGTATTTGCAAACACAGAATATTAAAATAAACTTCACTAAAATATGTATTTTATTTTTCTGAGTTTAGGCATCTAAACTCGAATTTCTACCATGTTCTCTGAGCCTGTTAGGATTATAAAATTTAATAACTCTAACAGCCCATTCTGGCCTATGGAGAACAGGTAGCCTTGCAATATTGAAAAACGGAAATGGCTGTTTAGGACATGCCACACACATCAGGGCTTGTCCTACCTTATACTTACAATGCACCCTGCCCTTGGGCCTACCATAGGGGCGACTGATATGGCTGTAATTCACTATTAGAACATGCCACACACATCAGGGCTTGTCCTACCTTATACTTACACTGCACCCTGCCCTTGGGCCTACCATAGGGGTGACTGATATGAAGAAAAGGGAAGGTTTAGGGGCTGGGAAGTGGGTGCACTTGCCCAGTTAGCATGACAGTACCAGACTGCACGCAGGCACTGCAATGGCAGACCTTAGACACATGTTACAGGGCTGCTTCTGTGGGTGGCACAACCAGTGCTGCAAGCCCACCAGCAGCATTTGGATTACACACCCTGGCACACTCAGTGCACTAGACTAGGGTCTGACAAGTAAACCAAAATAGCCAAACATGGACCCACTGATTATTATATCAATTTACAATAGGGAGCACTTGCACTGTGGCACTGGATAGCAGTGGCACAGTGCCCAAAGCATCTAACACCAGCAAAAACACATGAGGCAACAGCAAGAAAGGAAGGGAGATCCACGCCAACGGTGCCAGGTCTAACAGTAACACAGTGAAAACACTACAAATGGACACCACACCAGTTTAGAAAAACAAGTATTCTTTATCTAAACAAGAACAAACGGCAAAAATCCACAATACAGTTTCAAAAATAATGGTATAACTAGTTCAGCTCAATGCAAGTTGTAAATGCTACACTTTTCCAACAAAGTACCTTAGATGCGTCACGCAAAACAAACAAAAGGGTCGCGGGGAAGGCGATGCGTCAGTTCCTTGCTTCGGGGGAGGCAGGTCACCTATTCCTTATTGCAGGGCAGGGGAGGCGACGCGTCTGTTCCTTACCGCAGAGGAGGCGATGCGTCAATTTCTTACTGTGTTCCGGTTACGATGCTACAGGATGACGCCTCGATGCGTGGCAACGATCCAGTGCGAAGCGCCAAAATGGCGGCTTGATGCGTTGATCCGGTCGATGCGTGAACGTTTGCAGCTGCATGGCAGGAGCTACTACAGTCTTTTCGTCGTTGCGTCAGGACTCAGTGTGGATGCGGCGCACTTCTTCTCCGTGGCCCGGCAATGCGTGGGGGCCAGGTGCGGATGCGGCACGCATCTTCTCCATGACTCGGCGATGCATCGGGAATCGGTGCGGATGCGACACGCTTCTTCCTCATTGCGTCGATCTTCCAGCTCCAACCAACAAACAGTCTCTAGAGGTCCTAAACAGCAGCAGGGACCTCTTTGCAAGTTGGAATTCCCAGCAAGGGAATTCAGGGGAGCTGGGAGTGAAGTATTTGTATCCCTGAGACTTCAGACAGGAGGCAAGCTCAATTTCAAGCCCTTGAAGATCTTCCTCAAGATGATAAAGCAAACAGCAATGTCCTTTTCTCCTTTTCTTGGCAACAAAAACCACTACAGGCCAACCCCAAACAGCACAGGGGCAGTAATCTTCCTTCAGCTTCTCCAATTCTTCTCCTTGGAAAAGGCTCATCTTGATTTCCCAGAAGTGATCTAAAGTTCTGTGGTCTGGGTCCCCCTTTTTATACACACAAATCCTTTGTCTCTGAAGGCAGAGAGTGTCTTTACCCATTCAAAGCCAGGTCTGTCCTTACTGGTGCAGCTTTCTGGCAGGAGGTGGAGATCGCATTGTTGAAGGCAGACCTGGCCCAGGGTGGTGAAAGGACATCTCCTCCCCATACTCTAAATTCAAGCCAGGTCCAATTCAGCCCAGCCCTGACTCATCAGACTGCTGGAGCCGCAGCCCTCTCCCAGCTCCTGTCACTCACAAGCCAGCCATGCAATACACAAACCTAGCAGAGGCATACTGGATGGTTAGGCAAGAATACACAGAATATACACAGATGGTAAAATCACCCACACTAACAGATGCAACTTTAACATTCTGAGTTCAGGCATACTAAACTTTATTTTCCCATCTTGTTCCGTGGGTCAGTTATGTTTATAAGAGGTTATAATAAAACTGCCCATTCTGGCCTATGGGAATAGATAGCCTTGCAATAGTGAAAAACGAAAGTGGCAGTATTTCACTATCAGGACATGCCATACACATAAGGGCATGCCCTACCTTTCACATGCAATGCACCCTGCCCACAAGGGTACCTTGAGCCTACCTTAGTGGGGACTAATATGCAGGAAAGGAAAGGTTTAGGGACTGGCAGGTGTGTGCACTTGCAGAGTCGACATGGCAGTCCCAGACTGCACACAGGCTCTGCAACGGCAGGCCTGAGACACATTTTACAAGCTGCTTCTGTGAGAGGCACAATCAGTGCTGCCATCCCACCAGCAGCATTTGATTTATAGGCCCTGGGCACACATGGTGCACCGTACTAGGGTCTGACAAGTAAATCAAATAACCAATCATGGATTCACTAATCCTTACAACAATTTACAATAGTGAGCACTGGCACTTTGGCACTGAACAGCAGTGGCAAAGTGCCCAAAGCATCTAGGCCAGCAAAAACAGATGAGGCCACAGCAAAAACAGATGAGGCAACAGCAAAAAGTGGAAGGGAGACTCACGTCAATGGTGTCAAGACTAACACAGTACTTATATGCCTGCATATATTCACTGTCTTGGTACAATAGTGGAAATATTCATTCCTTTCCCTCTTCTTGTAATGCTAATTATGCTAATCTGTTTCATTCTGATGATCCTTCCGTAATCGTTGCCTTGTTATGCCGGCCTAGAGTTTTTCTCCCCCTGTACTTCTGACCACCCTGTTGTCTGATTTACAGTCCTCCTCTTTATCGCTCAACTGTAAAGCGCTCGGATACCCTCATGGGCCTCGTTCGTGCTATATAAAACTTTTTAAATAAATAAATTCGACTAATTATTGCAGCACACGTCTTTTATGCAAGAATCACAACACTTCAATAAATATTGTAAAGCCTTACTGAGTATTTCTTATGTACTTCTTTCAATATGCATGAGAGTGCAAACGAAAAGGTTCTAGATCTGTAATCAGGATTTCTTTGGGGGAATCAGGGTTGTCATGTTCTAAGTTTGCACATACATTTGTTGCCTTATAAGGTTAGGGGTACAGATGGTGCACTATGGCTAGCAGGTACATAGGCCAACATATCCGGAGGGTGTGCACTTAATCAGCCTGGCACACTCCTGACGTTTATGTTGTCCAACAGTTTTACAGAGTGAGGTACAAACTACATAACAAGTTTAGGGATAGCCTGCCCTCATAAGCCTGATAGGGTGGAGTCCAGGAGGAAAGCTACCCCCCCTGGCTCCCATGCTATAAAATATATATATATATATATATTTTTTAACACACTCTCACTCCCTCGGTTGGCCAGATGTCCAGGGGCCTGGCCGGGGCACATTCAATTATTTAGGGGGGGGGAAGTATGTGGCCCTCTTCCCTGAGCCTGTAGGAGACCCTGGGTTCCCAATCTCCCAGGCCGATATAATAAAGTGGGAGGGTTCACGGCTCACCTCTGTGAGACTGAAAAGGCCCCGGAACCCTATCCCCCAGGATTGGCTAACTCACAGTGTGCGGGACCCAATTTCCCTCCCTGCGAGGGCAGGAAAAACTGGTCTGCTCCCACCTAGCAGGAGCTTTTAAAATGCTCCCGCCGAGTGGAAGCAGACATTTGTTTCGTATGTTTTAACTGACATTTTCACCTACCTATAATATTCCTTTAATCTTTTGTTTTTTTCAGTGAATATATATATTTTTACAATTCTTGTACAATGAACCCAAAACCAAGAAAGCCAATTTGTCAGTTATGGTGTACATTGCACAGTGCCCACCCTTGCTCACACCCCCTATCATGTTTTTTAGACAGACTTTTTTCCATCTGCCATCGACTAAGGGGTGTACTATGCATGTAGGGGGCATTAATTATGCACTGCACACCATAACTGGAGAATTTCAGGACTTTCTCTGTTTTGGTTCACTTAAAATGAACTGACCTTTAACTATATTTTTTCAGTTTATATTTTATTAATGATGTGCCACATTCACCTGCCGCATACCCATTCTATGCTGTGCAAAGCCTTCGGCCAGGGCTGCGTCAAACCACTTCAGCTATAGGCAGAGGGTGAGACTGGAGGTGTTGTCGCAGAGCCAGTATAGCCTTGCTTTGGACTCAATTTACTAGACCACATTAAAAGCTTATTCATCAAAGAGAATCAAAGTTAATAGTGAATGAAACTTTTATTGCCCCCCAATGTCCTTGCCAACCCCAACGGATCTGCTCAAAACTCGACAAATAGAAAAATAAACCACCTAAACATCAGCATTATTTCTAGATTCATCAAATGGTGCCATATTTATTAGCAAGTGAATGCTTCTTTGACACCCCCGCCATCTTGAAAGCTGAACCCCGACTGACCTGCATGAAATCGAGAAAACCAAGAGTAGGCTAAGCATGCCAATCTTTTTCCAAGTTTCGAGACAATCCACCAACCTTTGTCACAGTTGTTAGTAAATCAAAAAGGTTTTGACTCCCTTCCACTTTTGATGCCCAATCGCCCAATTGGATCTTCTCAAAACCGGATATACCTCCACTGGAGGAAACTTGCCACCCACATTTTAAGGAGATTAATCAAACAGGACTAAAGTTATATGCACAAGAAAATGTAAATGCCCCCTTTTTCAATTTGACCCTCACCCTTCCTGGATTGCCAAAAAACTTGACATACAAATAGAAAACCAATCCTTCAAGGTTTCTGCCAAATGTTGTGCAGATTTGTCACACAGTGCCAATGCTATTAGCAAATGAACACTTTTGTGCCCCTCTTTTTAGCTACAGTCCTCTTGATGGAGCTGCACAAAGTTTAAAATACCAAGAGACCGGTAATGGGCTACATTTCTGCCAAATCTCGTGCAGATCCATCACATGGTGCCGAAGTCCATAGTAATCAATAATGCTTTCGATCCCATACTTAAAAATTGCCCCCACAATCACCCACTGGATCACACAAAACCTGAAATACTAGCACAGAGTGTAACTTGCTGCCACATTTGATGCAGATTCACCAAACAGTGTGCAGTTCATGGCACGTGAAGATGTTACTGGTCCCCCTCTTCATGGATTGACACCAACCCTGACATGCCAATAGAAAACGACTCCTTTCAAAACCAATCCTGCCAATGTTGCTGCTAATTCATCACACAATGCCACACTTATTGGCAAATAAACACTTTAGTGGGGTACTCAAATTTGAAAATACCAAGGGTATTCTCACCGTGCTGGGCGTCTGCTGAATTTCATCAAGATGGCTCAAAAGATAGGTTGAACCCAAGTGAGCAGACAGCTGCCATGTGGCTATGGTCTGCAGTGGCTTGGCACCGCTTAGGAGACCATAGGAGGCCAAAGGCAAACCAAAGAGCATCCCTCAAAGCGTACTTGTTTGGCAGCTAGCTTAAAGCGGAATCAGAGGGAGGGTTCCAGATTGTCACTTCTACAATCATCCCCCTGAATTAGAAAGTGATCAATGTAAAGATACTAAAGACATTTAAATGTTTCCATCTCGACTCGCCAATGACCTCAGTGCAATTATACCAAGAAACCCAAGGTGTCATTTCATTCTGATGCGTTCCTACTGGTGGGGCCTGGACTGACTCTTTGCTCTGGACTCTTCCCTTTGGAGCAGGGTCAAGTCTGATTTTCATATGGTTGCTTCCTAGAGTGGCATAGCGGTAAAAAACACAACAAAAAAAACTCTTGACTGGAACCTGAGTAATTACTAGTTTCTGAGATCACTTCAAGCATTCCATCCCTCACATTCTTGTTTTTTCAATTATTGATCAATTGATCAAAGCAGTAACATTTTCTTTTGTCTGAACATTTACAAAAAGGCCCTGGGTGCAGGGCACCTCACACTCCGACCTACATTTAGTGCTACACATTTCTTTTCACCTCACTGCCCCTACTTACCTGATTAGTAGTGCTATCATACAGACGAATATTTTTATCCTTGCCAGCAGTGGCAAATACGGTGCCATCCATAGAGAAATCCAGGGCATTTATTTCGTTTTCCTTCTCTGAGGAAGAAGCAATTGGAAAATCGACTTCAGAAATCTGCATGTACAGATTGGCTGGTATACAGGTAGCAATGGCAACAGAATGATTGCACACAAACATTGGTAATTGCTAACTTTTTTAAACATAGAACGCTATATACAAATCTCATTCACAGTTTGCTACTTTGGGAATTTGGTTTCGAGTTCATAGGCCTGCATCAGAACTACTAAATGTGCTGAATTATCCATGTATAACAGTTTATTTTCTGCAGAGGATTTCTGCAGTCAGTGTGACATTTGATAACCAAGTATGAGCACCAACACAACAATCAGGAGTACAAACATCAAGAAAAGAATCTACTTCGATTGATGAACATATCCAAATCATAATACAGTTTGTTCTGTTGCAGTTTGTTTTCTCCAAAATGTTTACTTAGTTTCCAGTGAAAACATCTAGCTTGGTAAATTCCAAACTATGAACATTTATTTCAGAATGAGATGCAGTCACTACATGGTAAATGTTACGAGTTGGTGAATACGTAGGAAGCCGATTGCAAGGCTTATTAAATTCAATTGGAATAGAATCGAAGCTTCCAATATATAAATCTGAATTATGGTTCAGAATATTTTCATAAACATCTTACATACATTTCTGGATATTTCAGGTTATTTATAATTTATTGAGGATTGTGAATTCACGGGTAGCATCCAAGAATAAAGATCTTGGAAGCAATCAATCAGTAGTTTATAAAACTCACTACTCACCTGTTAGGGTCTCAAGGCGCTGGGATGTAGAGTACGCAGCTCCGATGGGGTCAATCGAAGAGCCAGGTCTTGAGGTATTTCTTGAATTGGTTCAGTGTCAAGCCTTGTCGGAGGTAAAGGGGGAGATCGTTCCAGGTCTTGGCTGTGAGGTAGGAGAAGTGCCTTCTCCTTGCTCTGTTCCTGTAGAAGCGTGGGCGGTGGTTAGGGAGAGGTCGGCCGAGCGAAGGTATCTCTTGGGGGCATTGAAAGAGAGGTGGTTATTTAGGTATTGTGATCCAATGTTGTGGAGGGCCTTGTAGGCGTGCGTGAGCAGCTTGAAAGTTATTCTTCTTTCGACGGGTAGCCAGTGGAGGTTACAGAGGTGTTGAGTAATGTGGATGTGCTGTGGGATATCAAGAATTAGTCTGCCTGCGGTGTTCTGGAGTTTGCAGATGAGTTTTTGTTGATTCCAGCGTAGAGGGAGTTGCCGTAGTCCAGTCTCCTGGTGATGAGGGCGTGAGTGACCGTTTTCCTGGAGTCGAAGGGTATCCATTTGAATCTTTTACATAGTATGCGGACTACAGGTGAAAGAGTATATGTGTGTCAACTGCATAGGTATAGCATGCGAGGTGAAATTTATTGATCAGTGCTGGTAAATACTTCATGTAAATGTTGAAAATCATAGGCGAGAGGATACAGCCTTCAGGTACTCCTACTTTTGTGAAGTACAGTTTGGAATAGAGAGGTGGGTATGGATGACATTGGTTCTGTTGTGAAGGTAGGATGTGATCCGGTCTAGAGCAGTCTCCTCTTCGTAGAGTCTTTGTATTAGCGTGCCAAGGTCAACAGTGTCAAAGGCAGCTGAGAAGTCTAGGAGAAGTAGTGCTGCAACCCAGTTCTGGTCAACTGTGTTCTTAAGGTCATCCCAGATGGCAATGTGGGCAGATTCTGTGCCTCTTTCTGGACGGAATCCTTTCTGGAAGTCTGAAAGTATGGAATTATCTTCAATGAATTGTGACATCTGGGCAAATGATGCTCTTTCTATCACTTTGCTCAGGAAAGGTCCATCTATAATGGTTCTGTAGTTGTTGGAGTTAAGCAGGTCCAGGTTTGTTTTCTTCAGTAATGGGTGTATGTATGACTTTATTAAGTTCTTCTGGCAATATTCCTATAGTTAAGGAATTGTTGATGATTATTCTTACCAGTGTGGCAGCAGAGGTAGTTAGAAGAATTCTCTTGAAGGTTTGTAGTGGACAGGGGTCAGAAGGGCTGCAGGCAGGCCTGCATGCTTTGACCAGGTCCATAAATTTGTTCTGTGAAATTTGTTGGAAGGAATGGAGAGGCTGGGTTAGCATACACTTGGATTTGCTGTTTTGGAAAAGGATTGGTGCTGCTGGTTGTTTTAAATAGGAGCCCAAGGCGTTTGCTTTGGTCATGTAATGATTTGCCAGTTTGCCTGTGAAATCTTGAGTAATGGAATGAGCTCCTTCTAGGCAATTTGGTTTACGAAATTCGGTGAGAATTTGATAGAATTATTTGCACATTTATCATTTCGATTTTTGTCTGAATAGTATCTTTTTTAAGCTTTTTTGGTCACTGACTTGTATAATCTGTTAAGTTTCTGTAGGCAAAGTTTGTCTTGATTGGTGTTTGTTTTGAGCTAGGTACGCTGTAGCTTTCTAATTTACGGTTTTATCCCTGGATTTCTCCAAGGTGCCTATTTTCTTTTGGTCGGTTGTGTCATTCTTTGAGGTATTAGGATATCAAAAGCTTTCTGTAGCCACTCATAGTTTTTGAACAGAGTTTGTGTCTAGATCTGTACTGAATGTTAGCTGTGTTTGTAAGTGTTCCAAATTGTGTTTGTTCCTCAGTCAATAGGTGGATGAATGTAAGGTGGTTTTAAGTGCGTTGCTTTGTTGTTTTATGATGGAAAGCAAGCAAATGGTGGTTCTGACCATGTGAATGGAGTCATTCTTTGAAAGGTAACTAGTTCTGGACTTGTAAAAAGGCCATCTAGGGTGTTTTCAGCGATGGGTTGGTTTGTGGATGATCTGATGTAGGTCTAGGCTGTTGAAGATTGTTTTTGGATGGGGCATATTTGGTTTGTCAAATCAAATGTTGAGGTCACCCAAAATGCATAGGTTGGAGTATATTGTTATCAGGTTTGTAACAGTGTCTAGAAGTGTGTCTGGGAATGTTGCATTGCTAGGTGGTGGTCTGTAAAGGAGCAAAAAGCTACAGGAGGAAGGTGGTTTTGGGTATACATCTAGTGAAGAGGAACTCACAACCTGGTATGGAGACGTCGTCAGCTTTAGCGATATTTAAGGTTTGCTTGAACACAACAACAAGACCACGTCCTCTTTTACCTATACGATTTTCAGTGATAGCTTGATAGCCTAGAAGAACAGCTTTATGCAAGATTGGAGCCACATCATCTGCCAACCATGATTCACTTATGAAAATTATGTCAGGTAGTGTGTCAGTGAGAAGGTCGTAGATGTGATGCTTGTTTTTGGAGAGGGATTGAGCATTTATTAGAAGGCAGTTTAGAGAATGTGCTTTGGTGATGGCGTGACTTTGTTTTTCAGAACAGTGAGCAGTATTTTGTGGGCTTGTAGCAAGTGTGTCCTTAGTATTAGTAATATCTGCAGGAGGATAGCAATAGTGTAGTTGTTCTGTATCGTGTTCCTCGTCCAGCAGGCTAAGAAAGCATTTTGATGGGTCTCTGTGTGTAGGTGGTGGAGATTGTAGTTGAGGGTGATTTGGTGAGCTGTGTTGTTTTTGTAGAGAACCCTTGATGTGTAGAAAACATGGAGATGCAAAGTTGTGAAGAGTGGAATGTTGTTTTTTTTTTGCATCTGCTTAGGGTGGAAGGTGTAGGAGTTGGGGTTGGTGGTGCAGCATGTGGGTCATGTTGTAAGATTCAAAATTGCCCAATGGATGAGAGGCGATTAAAAGAGTTGCTGTATATGTGGTAGGTGTGGCGGCAGTGGAGCTGGTTTATAATGTTAATAACCAAAAAGTTTGTATGATTTCTCTTGAAAACAATGTCTCAATAGTGTATGGCCTATGAGAAAGTGCATACCTTTAAACAACAAGCTAAAGCAAATAAACGTGTTTCTGACCCACCTGGCAGAGACGCAACATTCATCTCGGCCTCAATGTCGTATATGGACACAATCCCATCTGCCCCTGCGGCAACCAACAGGCTTTTTCGACTTCTTGGATGAAAGCTTAATGCAGTGACAGCATGGCTGGCTCGATGGCCAGAGAACAAAGTGTGTTTTATGTTCATCTCTTCCACGTTCACAACCTGAAACACAGATGTAACACACATGAAACATATTTTGAAGACCTCTTTATATTGTGTAATGTGCTCTAGAATGGCCTTCCTTTGTTATACAACACTGCATAGCCTTGACTAAACTGCTTTTGTAGATAGTCGCTAGTCATCTGTGTTACGTCATGACACAGATTTACAATTTAATGCACAACCTACCTTATGTGATCTATTTTTAATGTACAAAATGTTGCGTCCCCTAAATGTAGGGAACGACCCTCTGGGCACAACGTTAAGGTATCAACTGATCTCCAAATTCACAACCAAAGTTTTGACTTGAGTATTCAATCCAAAATCATAACGTTCATCAAAGATATTTATTATATCATAAGTGAGAAATTTGATGTTTTAATGTCACATCCAACGTTCTCTGTTTCCAAAATTCACATTATATCCATGTATATATTTAAATTAGCATCTTCCCAATGCATTTCGCGCCCATAACAGGCGCTTCGTCAGGGGAATCTGTAAACATATAATTAATCACAATGAGGGTCCATGCAATCTCCTGGATATCATATAACTATTACTTTACATCAGCACTAGATAATATCATACCGTTGTTTATTTCTAAACATGTTGTAAAAACAACGAATCATTCGGAATCCATAAATCAAGTATAACTGCGTGGGCTTCCCAAGTGATGTTCAAAAGATTGTGTGCACTTGTGTGGTTAACCAAAAATCTTGTACCATAACTAAATACATGTGGACTCGTAAATAAATGCAGGTTAGATCAACTGAACAAATGTGGCGTCCTCTATTTCATGTTCTATATATCACTATTGCTTTAACTTCCACTGTGTGTTTGTACTCGTCTCACCCGTGTAGTTCGTGCGTTACGAAAATATTGAACAATGTTATTAAGTTCTATGTCCTTATACCCCAAGCGTTTAGCGGTGTAAATCACCCTTTATATAAAATGTGCGTCTTACCGCTTCATGGGTCGTGCAATCTCTCGGGTGTGTCCTGCAAGGTTAGCGTGTGTCTTGCATTGAAACGTTACGATATAGACACCGAGTACCCGGTGCTCTTATAGCATAGACATAAACATGGGACTATTGTGTGAAACTCAAAGTGCGTGCAGCCATGTTGGATTGGGCAGTGAAGTTGTAATCACAGATCTCTAATGTTACTAGTGTTACTAACCTATTGTTGGTATTAAACAATGGTGATTTACACCGCTAAACGCTTGGGGTATAAGGACATAGAACTTAATAACATTGTTCAATATTTTCGTAACGCACAAACTACACGGGTGAGACGAGTACAAACACACAGTGGAAGTTAAAGCAATAGTGATATATAGAACATGAAATAGAGGACGCCACATTTGTTCAGTTGGTCTAACCTGCATTTATTTACGAGTCCACATGTATTTAGTTATGTTACAAGATTTTTGGTTAACCACACGAGTGCACACAATCTTTTGAACATCACTTGGGAAGCCCACGCAGTTATACTTGATTTATGGATTCCGAATGATTCGTTGTTTTTACAACATGTTTAGAAATAAACAACGGTATGATATTATCTAGTGCTGATGTAAAGTAATAGTTATATGATATCCAGAAGATTGCATGGACCCTCATTGTGATTAATTATATGTTTACAGATTCCCCTGACGAAGCGCCTGTTATGGGCGCGAAATGCATTGGGAAGATGCTAATTTAAATATATACATGGATATAATGTGAATTTTGGAAACAGAGACCGTTGGATGTGACATTAAAACATCAAATTTCTCACTTATGATATAATAAATATCTTTGATGAACTTTATGATTTTGGATTGAATACTCAAGTCAAAACTTTGGTTGTGAATTTGGAGATCAGTTGATACCTTAACGTTGTGCCCAGAGGGTCGTTCCCTACATTTGGGGGACGCAACATTTTGTACTTATTTTCCACACTTCTTGACCGACCAGGTGATACCTCCGTGGCACACTACCAAGAAGCAACTTTCTTGATTTAAATCAGCCTGTGCCCAGTCTAAACCCATTGTTAAGTCTATTTTTAATGTAAACATCTGTATATACTATTCATTCATTATATTTAACCTTTGACTGTAATTTATAATAGTACACTTACAACATGCAATTCTTCAACACCCCCTAAATAAAAAAAAAAACACCTCCTCAACCCTCCACACCACCAACTCTCTGCGTAGGTGAAATGACGAAGAGGCAGACCCTAGCAGTGTGGTCAAATGGAAGTAGCTTGATTTAATCACAAATCCATGAATTTTTAGGCATAAAAATTCAACAGCATTTAACAATTATAAATACCAATAAATTCAGTTGCTTTAAACAAGCTTGACATTCAAAATATTCGAAAGCAAATGTACTGTAATATTGTAGCACAGGAGATACTCAAATTCCTGTTTAAATCCCCGACATGATGGCAACAATTTGCATATCCCTCAAAGGGGTCAGTGGCATAACTCCAGCACAATTATGGCAGACTTCACAGTATAGTAGAAGAGTGATCAAATAAGATTAGCAGAATAGAGCAGTTACCAGGGAACCTCATACGGCGTGAGTGACCTAACAAGCCAACCAGAAAACCGCACCAATAACAAAAGCTCAACTGCCAATTCCCAAGTTATGGCCAGTAGCAAACAGCTTCGTTGCTAGGTGCTGATGAATGAATGTTCTTTGCTGCCTCCTCAGCCAAGATGCAGGCAGACCCTTTGAGAACCTGGATGACAAACAAAGAGGTAGCTCTTCTGCTTTTCTTGAGAAGTAAACACCATCCATGGCCCCCTAGATGAGGCCAATTGTGATTGGAAAGAAGAGAACATGAGGTGTCCCATGAGAGCAGGAGGGGAAGGTAAGAACGACTCCGTTCCTTCTCCCTGGAAGGTAAACTTGCAGGATGCAAAAGGGTTCCTGTCCAGGGAGCAACTAAAGGCGACCTTTTGTGCTATGTGCAGGTGGCACTGCCTCATTACTCGACACGCAGATCTACAAGTGGGCAGACACAGGCATAGAAACCGCGGCCTCTGCAGGCCACTATGTTGGGAGTCTCTTTAGTGGGTACAAAAAGCGAGGTTCACCTTCTGATTAGAGAAGTTTGGCAAACCTTCACAACTTTGAGAGGAGCTATGAATATGCCCAGTGCCTCTTAGCAACATTTATAGATCTATCTAGGTCAAGTAGGACAGTGGTCTCCGTCGAAGTTTGTTGGCTCGGTCTTTATTCAAAGCTATAAATAGGTTTATTTCACATAATACTTACGTACATCTAGTGCAGTAGTACCACATTTAAATGAACTAGAGGACGAGTACTCCAACAGTAGCAGGGCACATTGGCACTCATAGATATGGTGTTCAACTACACAGAAACACAATAGTACAATGTTTCCATTTGTTGGATTTTTTTTAGAATTGTATGAGTGTTGCCAGTATGTACCAAAGGGCACCCTGTAAGCGTCTCAGCTTCTAAGTGGATAAATCATTTTGATCTATCTCTTTTTAGACCAACCTCAATTAAATGTTGATTATTCCCTTCATTTCCCCATCTTTTGCAATGTCAAAGTCTCCTTACCTGGATGCCACCATTTCCAAAGCCAACAGCAAGCTGCTTTCCGTCAGGAGAGAAATGTACGCTGTAAATACTGTGCTTATCTTTAGGGAGAGGTATATGGCACCGGACAAAGAGTTCTGAAACTTTGTCGAAGACGTCCTCATCGGATACATACTCGTCCGCACTCTCCCCTCCACTCTCTAGCTCCCGGGATATACACAAGGCTTCTTCTATACGTCGCCGCGACATGCTAGCCAGAATTTACCTATAGCAGCTAAAACGAGAAGAGTGAGATGGAAGTCAGTGACAGGTAAGAGGAGGGAAGTCAGAAAAAGGACAAAATAAAGGATGAATGCGTTCAAGAGGAAAAGGAGAAAAAAAAGTTCAACTGCCAACATAAAGCAATTGATAACACTACGTTAATTGAAAACAAGTTATTGCATTAATTGGTTCAATATCGAGTGATATTACATTTCATCTACACCATTATTTCAAACAAAAGTAGATCGATTGGAGGAATAATACTGAAATTGGCTAGGTTTACTTGCCCAAAAAACCACCAACCCATGATTCGAGACCTTCCACATGTGATTACAGAGGAAATCAAAGGTATCAGTAGAGAAGTAGGATCTGTGCCCCTGATAGGGACTTAATCCTGCCGCTCATTCTGGCAAACACAATCTGTTCATGCTGCAAAAACACTATACGATTATTAGGAGTAAAGGATTGCTGCTTTATAAAATCAGAGCTGCTTCATGTAGAATCAGGCCTGGTCACATGCCACTTGTTCCACTGGAATGAAGATTTGTATACAAATAGTTGTGCAGAGCTCTTACTACTTTAGTGTTCACAATATGGATTTGATCGACCTTCAATTAATTAAATGAGTTGTCGGTGGTGGGATTCAGAGCTGCAAAGTGTGGACCACACGCAGAACCCGCCAACAAGTGCTTAACTCGACGTGTGGTCATCCTCCAGCTCGTGTGCATATGAACCAGTCCAGATCTGCAATGCAAAGCAATGTGTACTGAACGCATGTAAAGTGTGTACTACTGGCTCTTGTTCAGGGGCAGTCAGACTACTTGGACAATACGAAAAAGCTGACGGAGGTACAAGTGACTAGCCCTCACCAGCCCCACCTGCCATTCAAAAGTATCAGTCTTGGGAAAATCTGTGATTTTCACTCCAAGGTGGCCCCTACTCCCCCACAGGCTGCTGTCCTTGTCAAAAAATGATTTTACCTTCCTACATCAATACTGGTAGCGCCTAAACAAAAGTTGTATGCTCGTAAATCTCAATAACTTATACTTAATTTTGCCTACCGGGAATTATTTTTCCAGCATAAGACTTTGACGGAGCCTGCGAGACAAAGTTAGAAAAGAGAGTATGAACGGCAAAAGGTAGGACAACCATCACAACAGAGAGAAGAGATGAAGAAGACCCGCAATAGTGAGTCAAAGATGACATGAAGAGAAGGTAGTTGAGACACAAACTGGATTTGGAATCAAGTCTAGGCAGCTTGGGGACTCAGCAACCCCAGCATTTCCTAACAAAAAATCCTGCACCGCACTTTTATTGAAGAAATTAAGCACAGTTACTACACAAACGAACAACATAAGAGCTGCTTTATGCAACCACTGTGTATGAACCAATCTCATGCTCTTTGCTGTGAGCATGCATATCTACAGAATATATACAAAAACCAAAATCAAATGCTCTTAAGTGGCCCTCAGGCTCACTCTCTTCAGAAAGGCTTGCTAGTTTATAGAGTCATAACTTAAAGGTGAGAACCATTCAGTCGCATGCAAAGCAAGCACATCATTGGCTCTTCCTAAGCCTTAAAGAACATCCAGCGATAACTGCCTGTGGGTCAAAAGAACATTTATCAACAGGCAAAACACTTACTTTGGAGAGGAGGTCAAACGAATAGGTTGAACTGTGGTCTCAGCTGGGAGCTAATCCTGGATCCCTCCAAGTATTAGCCGGGACAAATGACGTTACACTACTACTCGTCAATAGCCCTATGTAGCAACAGCTGGAACACTTTGAAGCTTTCTGGTACTAAGCGCTAATAAAAGATGAATGTTTACATTGTGTGCAGTTTTTAGAAGGTCGGTAAACTCAAGCCAAACACTTTGCTCGGAACGAGGGACCCTTGAAACCTTGAGCCCAAAACGAGCTAATCTTTTGTGTGGCTTCTGCTGCTCCCCAATCTCTAGCCATGGGGTCTTTAAACTGTGGGGCGGGCCATCCTAATGGGGGCCTCAAGTGATCCTGGGGGCGGGCACTAGGCTCTAGCCTAACGAAGCATTATGCTGATAACAGTGCTTCTTTTTAAGAAAGCAGTTTTACACTGCTCTGTAATAGGCCATCACTAACATCTTTTGTCATTTATATCCTGGCTGGGAGTATGTGTCAAAAGGGAAGGAACTCCAAATATTCTTCAAAATATCCCCCGTTTCAAATAATGACACTGTAGATAGGGTTACACGTTAGAAAGGCTTGTCAGACCAGAATAGTATGTTTGGCAATCATGTATTTGATTGCATTTTTAAAACTGAGTGAACTTCAAGCAATGTTTAAAAGTCTAGACATATTTACACTTTGCCAAGTTAATAGAATAATTGTGAAAAATTCTGAGGGGGCCTTGATGATTTGTTTTATATTGGTCGGAGAGGAGCATTAAAAGTTTGAAGACCACTGCTCTAACCTCATGGCCAAAGACAAATCATGTGATGTTAAAACTGGAGAGACAGAGATACCCTTGAGTTGTTAAATTGTACAAAGTGAAAGTAGAACACCTGGGAACAATTCCAGTGCCCCTGCTTAACCAAAAGGTTTTCATCCAACAGGAATATTTCATTTCATTAATTTTATTACAGCGCTTGAGACCACCTGGGACTGTGAGTTCAGGATAAAAGGAGTACAAAACCCGTCATATGGTTGATTTCATGCATATTAAGAATCTAAACCACAGATAGGGTGCACATAGTATCTGACTAGACTTTTGGGTCACTAAAGGCATTGTTGCGCAGGGGTTGAGGGAATGTTTCTAAGTTCATGTTTAAAAACTATTACTTTTAATAGTTACCTCCAAGTGCAGTGATATAATTGGATGTACTAGGTGACAAGCTTCTGCAGATTAAAGAAATACACCTTTTTGAATTTTGAAGAGAACATCATATGTTTACATGACGTTTGCTGCATGATTTATTGGTCTGTATTTTCAAGGCTCGGCTTGTGTATGGGGTCTTGGAGCCAAGCCGTAGACCACTGACTCAGCTCAGCCTGTTAGTTTGTGGCTTGCCCTATCGATGTTTAAAAGAAGTGGCTCTTACTGCTCACAGAATACAATAATAAAATAGACCGTAAAGCAGAGACAGGGATGATAAAACAAAGAAGCGAAACAGCTGGAAACATAATATTACACATTTAAATGTGCTTTCTTTTAAGTACACACGAAAATATGCATTGTGTCTCCTGTGTGTGTTAAAAGCAAGTGATAATAAAAGTTCAGACTTCCTCTTCCTCATTCAAACTCTGATTTTCTGACAATGGCCGTGATATCCCCATCTCGCAGGTGCTCTTTTCAGTACTAGGAATACAATTTAAAGATGTTTCTTTTGCCTAAGGATGAATGTGATTGTTGCAAAATCATCCTTATTGGATGGGGGACACTGACCTGGTAACACCAGTGCCATTCCCGCCATTGCCCTAGACCCAGCTGCTACTGCTGCTTCTCGAGGTAAGCGGGCAATGGTCCGTTTGGGTCTGCCTGAGGGCTGGATAACCGGTTGATGAGATGAAGACGGATAAACCCCTGCCTCCTGTGTCCACGCAGACAAGGATGGACCGGTTCATGGCGATAGCCCTAAGAAACAGAGGGACCACCTGCAACCCTCCTGTGTTGTACCGAAATCGCGTCGTACCGAAATCGCGTGCAACCTGATCTCGCAATACAGGTAATCCAGGACTCATGCGATGCAGTGTAGGCAGGGTAAGCAAAGTTAAGGTTGATGTCTCCTTGCTACATCAAGTTCTCAGCGTGTTGCAAGGCGAATCACTGAAGCAGAGATCATATATTTAGTGTAGGGGGATGGGACTACCCTCAAAAAGCAATGCAGCAAATTTGCCCCTGCCACAGCAGGCCTTTCAAAGTGTGTCCAAATACATCATGTAGGAATAATCTACGGTTCATGGGATTTTATACCAGAATCTTCTGACAGAGCACTTCCTGGAGGGGTGGCTGTGGTCCTGGGTCCCCGGTGATAAGTTGTCACTGTGCTATGTGGTGGAGGAGGGCCATAGGCCGCTTGTCCAGAGACCTCCTCACAGTCAACTTCAGCTGGGTGGTATATCACCTCCATTGGCCATCGCCGAAGAGGCGCCAAAGAGAAGCCAGTCTGCGCCAGTCCGCGTCCAGACGCTTCTCGCTGACCCTGGTCCAGGATCAAACTATCACTATGGTAGGGATTCGTATTGTTTACAATTCTCTCTTGCTACATTCTTTACGACCCCCCACCAGTCTCTCTTGTCGTCACTCTTTCTCCCCATTTAATTCTGAACACCATTGCAAGCACTGTATGTGGAGTACCTCCCGCCCATATAGCGGCTCTCTTCCTCCGGGACAGAATTGGAGACTGTATCTCCTCAATTGTCGGTCGCTACTGAAACACTTCACGGAGCTGTACCTGCTGATTGAAGAGCTCAACCCTGACGCTCTATTTTTTTTTTTTTTTTAAATTCTTTTTATTGTTGCATCAGGTGAATCATTAGTACCATGAACAAGACATCGCGGGGGAGCGTCAACATTCCGCTCTACCCGCCGTTACGCAACTTTTAAAATAGACAGTTACATTGCATTCATCCTGACGAACTTATTATTTTTCATTTTCACCCCGAACTCCCCCCCCCCCCCATCAACTATAAGTAAAGGCAGTAACTGAGGGACCTCTCCTCGAAGCCCCCCCCACCCATCTTCCCCTCCCCCCCCAGCAGCATGAACCCTTCCAACCACTCCCTCCCCCCCCGCCCCTCATGGCTCTCTCGGTCCTCAAAGTTGTGTGTCAATGAGTATAAGCACTCCCCATGGCCCGTAGCCTTCAAGTGCACATATGCTGGAATCAGCGACCTACACACCATGTCTGTGCTTCATCCTACCACCCGCCCACTTCCCCCCCCGGTCCCGCCCTCCTACTCCAGTCCATGGTAGTGCCTCCACTTGGCCCATATTTTTCTAAATTTTCGGGGGCACCCCCTAGCTTTATACGTAACACGTTCAGCTGCCATATACATATCCAGGCCTCTTCTCCATTCCTCGAGATTTGGTTTCCCAGGCGCCCCCCACAGTCTTGCAATGTCCCTTTTTGCGACCACCAGGGCCAGCAGCAGAAAAATGAGCAAGTATCGCGTGATATCCACCTCCGTGGACATTCCCAAGAGCGCCAATTTGGGGTCCCTGGGTATCTCCACCTCCAGTATCTCACTCAATTCATTGAAAATCTCGTCCCAATATTCCTGTATCACTGTGCATCCCCAGATGATGTGGAAGAAGTCGCCCGTTGGGTGCTGGCATCGTAGACATGCGGTGTTAGTAACCCTCCCCATCCGGAAAAGCCTCACCCTGTCAAAGTATGCCCGATGAAGGACCTTAAACTGAATGAGGCGAAGCCTCGATTTTATGGCCACTTCTCGGGGGTGCATGAGTATGAGTTCCCAGTCTAGGTCCTCCAGCGTGCCCACATCCGCCTCCCACCTCTCCCTGAGGACCTGTAGATCACCCAACATGTTATTTGTCAGTGTTTTGTAGGTCATGGATACCGCCCCCCTCTGCATCTGTTCTTGCAGTAGGCGGCCCTCAAGTGGTGCAAACTGGGGAATGTCAGTGAGAGATATGTGTTGGGCTCCCCATGCATGTCGCAGCTGTATGTATTTATAATATTGGGTTCTCTGGAGTCCAAACTCCTGTTGCAGTGCTTGGAATGTTTTAAGCTCCCCCTTTGCTATGACATCCCCAACTGTGGAGATGCCAATGTCATCCCACCTTTGAAACCCGCGCAACTTGTTCAGTTCAGTCAGCCACCTACATGCCCATAGGGGGGTTTGGCGGGTGAGCCTTTCATGCCAACCCATTCTAACCGACGCTCTGCGCCACGCCGTCAGGGTGATCCTAGTCGCGGGAAGAAGCTGGCGGCCTCCCCTCCCCCCATATAAAAAGTGGAGCACCGTCTTATTGCCCCATTTAGACCTCTCTAGTGCATAGGTGGGGTGGTCCGCCGGGGCGTGTATCCAATCGTTGATCGGGGTGAGGTGTTCCGCCCAGTAATAGGCCTCCAAATTAGGCAATGAGAGACCCCCACTATATTGGTGGCGCTGCATAGTCGTGAGTGCCACCCGGGCCTGCTTCCCCAGCCACAAGAAGGAGCGGAGATCGGTATGGATTTTCCGCAGAGTCTGAGCCGGGAGGGGATAATACTCATTTTGCAGGGCGTATAAAAACTTCGGGAGTAGGATCATTTTATACAGGGCAGCCCTGCCCAAAATGGTGAGCGGGAGCGGCCGCCACCTAGCCATCTCCGCCTTTGCCGCCACCAAAATTCTATCGACATTGTCCGTGTAGGAGCGCTGCACATCTCGGGTGATAAAGACCCCCAGATACCGGAAGCCTGCCGTGGTGTGAATGAGCAGCTCAGGCAGCTCCTCCCCGCGCGGGGCACCTTGTGGGTCGTATAGGACCGACTTATGCCAGTTTATAGTATGGCCGGCTACCGCCCCAAAGTCGTCCAGTTCCCTGAATAAGGCCGGTATCGTCGTGGCCGGGTCGGTCACATACAGCAGCACATCATCGGCGTAAAGGGAGATCTTCTCCTGGTCAGTGGCCGATTCCCCCCAGTGGAAGCCAGTCACAGCTCGGTTGAGCCGGATGCGGATCGCAAGGATCTCGATCGTGAGGGTAAAAAGGAGTGGGGATAGCGGACACCCCTGTCGCGTCCCCCGCTCTATCGCGAACTCTCTCGACAGTCGCCCGTTTACGCGCACTCTAGCCCTAGGTTTCGAGTATAGAAGTTTCACCCAGCGCTGGAACTTGGGCCCAAACCCAAACCGTTCAAGGGTCCCCATTAGGAAAGGCCAGTGGACCGCATCGAACGCTTTTTCCGCGTCCAAGGAGAGGAACCAATGTGGCTCCCTCCTGTCACAGACTTCTTGGAGCCAGTTGTGGGCGCGCCGCAGGTTGAGTTTGGTGGCCCTGTCCGGCAGGAACCCGGACTGGTCCGGGTGGATCAGGCCCGTAATTACCTGACGCAAGCGCCTTGCAAGAATAGTGGCTAGGATTTTGGTCTCAATATTTAGCAACGAGATTGGGCGATAGGAGGAACAGTCTCCAAGGGGCTTGCCTTCCTTGTGGATCGGGATTATGGTAGCTAGGGCCAGGTCCGGCGGGAGGCCTCCGGAGGCAAACGCACCCTCATACAGCGACTTCATGTGACACGAAAGGAGGTCCCCCGTTCGTTTGAAGAACTCCGCCGGGAAACCATTAGGTCCCGGAGCCTTCCCCGGTTTCAGGGCAGCCATCGCCTCTGCAATTTCATCTAGGGACAGGGCGGCTTCCAAAGCCTCACTATCTTCAGGGGTCAACTGCGGAATGTCCACGCTACCCAGGAACGATCGCGCCACCTCGCAGTCCCCTAGGTCCCTCGCCCTGTAGAAGTCTTCGTAATAGGTCGCAAAGGCCTCTGCAACGGCGCCGTCTGTGGACGCCCGCGCCTTACTAGGGAGCTCAACCCAATCCACCCACCTGGCAGCTCTCTCGCGCCTGCTCAACCATGCCATGAGTTTACCAGATTTGTCGCCAACATCGTATAAGCGATGTAGGGTGGCCAGCGCCTGTGTACGCGCCTCGTCCGTACTTAGTTCTCTATACAGCCTTTGCGTATCTAGCAGTAGTCTAAGATCAACCTCCTCCTTCGTTCTGTGATATTCTGCCTCTCGGGTCAAGATGTTTGCCTCCTCCTTCGCTATGGCTTCCGTGCGTTTCCTTCTGGCCTCCCCTACCCTGGATTGGAAGCGGTCCCTCAACACCGTTTTCATGGCTTCCCACAGTGTCACTCCGGACTGTACCGATCCCTCATTTTCGGCCATAAAAACTTTGATATCCGCTCTTATGCCCCTTAGAATTTCAGGAGTCTGTAAATCCCATGGCGACATATGCCACTGTGCCTGGCCTCTCCCCCTTCCCCGACCTATGTGTACGAACAGCGGAGAATGGTCCGAGATACCCCTCGCCCTATAGTCCGCCTCGTCTCCCGCCGAAAGCTCCTGCCTAGATGTGAAAATGTAATCTAGCCTAGAGAAGACCTTGTGGGCCCCAGAGTAAAATGAGTAAGCCACGTGGGCAGGATGTAGCCACCGCCAAACGTCAGTAAGACCGATCGTGTCCATTCTGCGCGCCAAAGCCGTCTCTGCAGCCACTGTGTGGGGGTTCCCAGATCTATCGCGCGTCGTGCTCATCACGTCGTTGAAATCCCCCCCCACAATCTGTATTGTGTCCGCCGTGTCTAGCAGAATGGCCGTGATCTCCTGCATTGTTCGTGTTTGTAATTTGGGTGGAGCATATACCGACAGTAGAGTGTACCTGCGCCTCCTCCATGTCCCCTGCACCCCGGCAAACGAGCCCTGTGGGTCTAACCATGTACGTGTGACTGCGAAAGGTGCTGTTTTCCTAACTAGTATTGCCGTGCCCCGTGAGTCCATGGTGTAACCCGCGTGTGCCAGAACTGTGTACTGCCCGCGCGCTAAAAAGGCACAGCGGTTCCCCCTCAAATGTGTTTCCTGGAGGAAAACGATGTCAGGTGCCACTCGTTTAATATATGCAGTGACCAGGCTCCTCTTAATTTTGGAACCCAGTCCGTTTACGTTCCAGGTCAGCGCCTTAACCCCAGCGCCTTCACCGTGGGGTGTAGCTAGTGTACTCGCCATTGTTCCACTTGAGGACTATCCAGCACCGGGCCCCAGGGCCGGGACGGTGGCAAGGGTAAACTTTCCCGAACTTGCTGCTGCTGCTGTTTTTTGACGAACTTCCCCCCTCCCTCCCCAGCTCTCTCAACAACCCCAACGTGGGGTAACATGGTAACAAAGCCCCATCCCGCTCCCCCCACCCCACCTCCCTCCCCTTCCAGTTGCATCCCCATCCGGGTCTCAACTATCCACGGGAGTAGGCCTGTCGCCCTCCCACACATCCCACCCTCAAGAAACCTCAACCAGTGCTAAAAAACACAAAAAACAGTACTAGGGGGGTGCCAACTTGCTTGCTCTGCATCGCCGAGCCGTCATCTTTTCCCTTTCCCAGTGCATCGTTGTTCACGAGTGTGAGTCTTGTGTGTCCATCCGTTCCTCACGACCTGTAGAGTCTTGCTCCAGCAGCCGGATCTCTTTGGCCAGAGGGTGCAACGAATCACTCCTTGTATCATCCTCCTCTCCTCCGGATGCGCGGCCCTCCGATTCCTCTATTTCTTCTTCCTCCGAGCGGATTCCATTTCTCAGGCTACCAAACCTCGAGTCTGCCACGGAGTCGGAGCCCGGTGACGCCGACCTGCCTCGCCTCCTGTCCTGCTGGTTGCTGGTCCTGTATGGAGTTTGCGGCGTCTTGTGCTGTGTCCTCTTCAATCTCCGTCTTTGCGGCTTCGGCCTCTCCCATGTCGGACGTTCCCGTAGTGACCGGTCTAGCTCTGCCCGGCCCGCCGCCTCCCTACTATTCAGGATAGGCCGCTCCTCCAGCCATTGCCACGCGTCGTCCGGGTGTGCAAAAAAGATGGATTTGTCCTGATAAATGACCTTGAGCTTGGCCGGGAAGAGGAGCATATACTGGATGTTGAGGGACCTCAGCTTTGCTTTCACGGCGTCAAAGGAGCGGCGTTGTTTGGAGACTTCCTGACTGTAGTCCGGGAAGATCATTATGGTGGCGTTTTCAAAGCGGATCTCACCCAGTGTCCTGGCCTCTCGCAATATCAGATCTCGATCGGCAAAGTTCAGAAACCGGGCTATGACCGGTCTTGGTCTCGCACCCTCCGGTGGTTTGGCCAAGAGCGCCCTGTGCGCCCTCTCTATGATAAAACACGGGGAAAACCGCGCCGTAGGGAAGGTCTTTTTGAGCCAGTCAAGGAGGAAGGCGGTCATACTCCTTTCTTCAATCCCTTCTCTAAAGCCCACGAAGCGCAGGTTGTTCCGCCTTGACCTGTTCTCGGCATCGTCCACCTTCCACAGAAGTTGACGGTGGGAGGCCTGGAGCTCTGCCATGTCCTTCCTTAGCTCAGCCACCGACTTCTCATTGTCCGTCAACCTTGTCTCAGTCACCGTGACCCTGTCGGTTAAGTTACGAAAGTCCTGGCGTAGCAGCGTAACCTCGGATCCTACCTCCCCGATTTTGGTTTCCAAGGCCGCTCGTGAAGCTTGGATGTCCGTTCTAGACGCCTGTATGGCCTCCAGCAGCATGTCCGTGTCATTGCGTGCTCCTGATTGCACGGGCCGTTGTTCCACCGCGGGTCGCGGAGCAGCGAAATTGTCCATTGGGCCTTGCCCCTTGGTCTTGGGTGCCGTTGCATTCTTACCCATAGCGGCGTTGTCTAGAGGCCAGGGGCTTCCGGGATGAACTTGCCTCCCTCCGCGGTATCGCTGGGCTCGGCCGTGCGCCGGGAACAGAGGCAGAGTGAAGTAGCGCCTCGACAACGCAATGCCCTTGGGCGGCCCCTAATTATGGTCCTGGGAACCTCTGGGCCGGGGCCCGCGTACTCTCCCTGTCCTGATGTGGAGCGCTGGGGCCGGGCTCTGGTCGCAGATTCACCCCGGCTGCAATACTGGAGGGGGCCCCGTCTTCACCCCTGTCCGCGCCGCGGGGGCCAGGGGGTGCTCCTCAGCCTGTGCCTCGTGCGCGTCCCCCCCGGGATTCTCCCTGTCGCAGTGCCGGATCACCAGGCGTGGGCACAGGCAGGGTGGTGCCGGCGGTGACAACCAGCCGCTCCCGAGCCGGAGCGGGCCACAGGAGTTCCAGGGCAGGAGGAGCAGGCCTCCGTAGTCTGTCGCGGCTCGAGGGCCGTCTCTCCGTGGGTCGTCAGTGCGCGGCCGCCATCTTGGTAAAGGCGGGTGCCGCCACCGCGATCAACCCCAGTGCCAGGCCCAGGACAGGTGCGGCCCTCCTCACCTCGGTGGACGGCTCACCGGCCCTCCGTCTCTGCTCCCAGGCACAGAATCTGCACAGCGTCGGAACCAATGCGGGGATCTCGCCGTCGCTACCTCTCCATCGCCACGACGGTCGCCATCTTGAGTAGGTGGTCGTCGGTCACCTCCGTCCTGCTCCCGCTGTCCGGCGGCGGCGGTGTGTGATCGTCCGCCCGGTGGCCGAGCACCCGATCAAGCCTCCATCAGCCCGCAACAGCTATTTGCGGGAATGCCGGCACTTGGCGCGCTCCTCTTCCTCCCGTCTCCCAGGCCGTCAGGACGATCTCCGGGGCATAGAGGAGACACCGTCACGTACAATGGCCAGGCGGGGTCGGCTCCGTTTCGGGACTGCAGCAGCCCTTGGCAGGTGTCCGGGCGTCAGTTCCTCACTTTTGGTGCCGGTTCTGGGTCTTGGGGGATAGTGAATGCCGGATAATAAGCAGGCTCGGCCGGAGCTCTGTTCAGGCACGTCTAGTCGGCCATGTTGCTGGCCACGCCCCCCCCTGACGCTCTATTTTTAACGGAAACTTGGCTCCAGATGGACAATGACCCGACCACAATATGGGCCACACCTCAAGGCTACACCCTTAAGCGCCTCGACCGCCAGTCGGGGAGAGGCGGGGGCCTAGCCATCATATACAGGGATAGTTTTAAGTGTCGTGCTACTCCAAATCTCTCGCCGACCTGCGAGAGTTTATACTTTGCGCTTGATTTTTCCCCCACTACCACCTTCTCCGGCATTTTACTTTATCGTCCACCTGGCTCCCTTAATAATTTCATAACGCAGATCACGGACCTCACTGCCAACGCAGTGGTAACCTCGCCTAATTTCACTTTGCTTGGGGATTTTAACCTCCATTTGGATGACCCCCATGCTACGTCAGCCAATAACCTACGGGTCAACCTGCAAGCGTTAGACCTCTGCCAGAGAGGCCATCAGGCGACCCACAAGAAGGGACATCTTCTTGATCATATATACAGTAACACCAACCTTAATGTAGAATCCCCTGTTCCACTACCCTGGACCGACCATTTTTTGATACCTTTCACCTGGCTCTCCAACCCTCCCTCCCCCTGTGATGCTCCTACCAAGCATCTGGGCAGGAAATGGTCCTCACTCCCCCTCACTGACTGGACAGCTGCTCTTGTCCAAGATCCCCCGAGGAAGGCTATGACTCCTGCCTCTGCCTCTAACAAATTTGATCACTGGATTTCCAGCACCCTCGACCAGGTTCTTCCCAAACGCCCATGTAAACTTATTAGAAGACCTAAAGTCGCACCTTGGTATACTCCTGCTCTAAGGTCATTAAAACTTGAGTGCCGTAAACTTGAGAGAGCATGGAGGAAGGAACATTCTCAGTCTAGGAAAGAGGATTATAGGGCTGTAATGAAGCTTTACAAATTAGAGATCAAAAAGGCGCAAGCCCTCTTCTATGAAGGGAAAATTAATGCAGCAGCCAATGCGCCCAGGGAAATCTTTAGGATAGCTAGGTCCCTTATCTCTCCTCCGGCTGAGCGCCCTACTGCCGAAGGTGCACAAGACCGCTGCAATGAGCTGGCCGCTTTCTTTTCAAAGAAAATTCTGACCATATACTCCTCCTTTCGCATTCCCATGGCCAACGCCAGCTCTATCTCACATAAACCAGCTGACTCTCTGGCTCTCTGCAAGTTGGACACAATTCCGCTTCTTGATGCCTGTGGTTTGGACAGACTAATTTCCAAAGTCACTTCCGGGTCACCCAATGACCCGGCACCCCCCCGGATCCTTGTTAAGGCCCTGGACGTTATTCGTCCTGTCATTTTGGAAACCTTAAACACTTCCATTGTTTCCAAATCGGTCCCACCTTCCTGGAAATGTGCCATGGTGAGGGCACTACTCAAAAAACCCACCCTGGATCAGAGCAACTTGTCCAATTACCGCCCCATTTCGTTGCTCCCCTGGCTGAGTAAACTGCTGGAGAGGCACGTTAATAACATCTTAACAGACTATTTGGAGTCCAACCATCTGTTGCGTGCCTCCCAGACAGGATTTCGCCCTCAACATTGTACCGAAACCGCTTTGTTAGCGGTTACGGAAGACGCAAGAACCGTTCTTGATCAGGGAGGAAAGGTGGCCATCATCTTGTTAGATCTTAGCGCCGCGTTCGACACGGTAAACCATGCCATGCTATTACATCGACTGGCTGGCATGGGCGTGTCGGGCGCGGCCCTAGAATGGCTTGCCTCCTTTCTGAGTGAGCGTTTTTTTCAGGTCTTCGAGGGCGAGATAGTCTCTCCCAAACATCCTCTCAGGTGCGGGGTTCCCCAGGGCTCCTCCCTGAGCCCGACCCTTTTTAACGCCTACATGGAACCTCTGGACAGGATAGTCCATCCCTTTGGTGTGCGTATTGTCACCTACGCGGATGATACGCAGCTGGTGGTCTCCCTAGACCACTCAGATGGATCATCCAACACCTTAGGCCCCTGTCTAGAGGCTGTTGCCAGTTGGATGCAAGCCTCTTGTCTGAAACTTAACGGGGAGAAGACAGACATCATTCTCCTCGGCAA
The DNA here is from genome assembly GCF_964261635.1 of Lissotriton helveticus. Lineage (NCBI taxonomy): Eukaryota > Metazoa > Chordata > Amphibia > Caudata > Salamandridae > Lissotriton > Lissotriton helveticus. The sequence goes on from NC_136067.1 coordinate 1,957,363,405, forward strand.
TCCTTCCCCGTCTGTTCTTGCATCCGTCTGGCCACCATGTCTGGGCGTTCTCCCCGCCCCTAGGTCCCAGATAAAGAGCCTCGGGATCTGGCTCGACACCGCCCTAGACTTTTCGGTCCAGGCTACCAAGACTGCCGCCACTTGCTTTGGACTAATGAGGATGCTCCGGCGGGTGCTCCCCCTGCTCCCTTTCCAGGCGAGGAGGATCATGGTCCAGGCCCTGATTCTCTCCCGCCTGGATTACGGGAACGCTCTCTATCTGGGAGCACCGGCCTCGGTACTTCAGAGACTTCAGGTCACACAAAATAGCGCGGCCCGCCTACTGTTCAACCTGCCCCGTCGGCAGTCGGCGAGGAAGGCACTGAAAGACCTCCACTGGCTGCCAATGGCTGCCAGAGTGCAGTTCAAGGCTTTGTGCATTCTGCACAAATCCTTCCACCGTGCAGGCCCAGCGATTCTGCACTCTCTGGTCACGCCCTATGTTCCAGCCAGTTCCCTTCGTTCTGGCACCCTGCAGCTGGCCACCTCTTTTAAAATTAATAGAGCCCGCTGGGGTGGCCGCTCCTTTTCCCACTCGGCGGCCAGACTCTGGAACGCCCTTCCTTTCGCCATCCGAGGAAACAGCAACCTCCTGTCTTTTAGAAAGGCCTTGAAAACGCATTTGTTTGCTAAATCCTGCTGATCTACCCTGAGCCTGCGCTAGCCATTTTTATCTTCAAGCGCTGCGAGGCCTCAGGGTAGTTACGCGCTATACAAATGCAATTTTTCATTTCATTTCATTTCATTGGCAGGGGGTGTTAATTAGCTACAGTACAGTAAGAAAAGTGAATAAATGTCTGGTATGCATGCTGTAACAGGGGAGGTCTCCGTTTTAAGTCCTGGCTTAATGTTTTGGTTGAGGTCTTTTTTATGTTTGTTTTTTTCGGCAACAGATGCATCAGGAGGAAATATATAGGTCGGGGGGGGGTGAAGTTAAGTGGGTTATCAGCTGTTAAATAGTAAAGTCACGGACACCACGGTTACATGTGCAGATCCCTTAGGGACATAATCCTGGATGTGGCAAACACACAGCACACTGAAGCCATCAAGCACAGCTTTGCAGCCCTCATACACAATATACCGCACATAACCCCTCCATGACAGAGGTTAACATACTGTCCTAGAATATGAATGGCCTGCTGGACCGCATCAAACAGTCTTCAGTAGTCCATTAGTCAGAACGTTTCCAAGCCCTTTGTTCTTATGTTACACAAAACTCCTCTCCTGGGTGGGCACTGCCTCTTCCTTCAGCAATTCGGATATGATAGGGTATACCGCTCTGGATTCACTTGAGGCTCCCATGGGGGGTGGTTCTCTTATTGCATAGAGGTTTTCCTTTGGCAGTGACTAAGGTACACACAGACACCCAAGGGAGATACAGAGGGATGGAGGGTTCGCTCGAAGGCAATTATAGAACTTTGCGTTGGTCTGTATGCTGAACCAGCTGCTCTCCCCCACTAGACACAGAGACAAAACTCCTACTGACACTCCCGCAAGCTTCCACCATTATAAGAGAGGACTTTAACGCGGTTCTGGACCCAGAGTGACTCAACAGGGAGACGGTCCAATCTATGAACCTTGTCACTTGCACTAACTCCCTAGGGCTCCGTGATGCATAGATAGTATGGCACCCCAAGGACTCAGCATACACCCACACTTCAGCAGCCCACAAGAAAATGTTGTGCACTGACCTACTGCTGCTGCTGGCAACAGACGTCCCTCAAGTGTTGCATGGTTGATATTCTGCCGATGGAAGGGGGTGGGGTGCACGAGGGGGGGGGATCTCCGATCACGCTCAGCTTCTGATGATCAGCACCCACCCAGTGCCCCATGTGGCATCCTAATGCATGGTATTTGATGGACAGGGACTGCTCCAACAATGTGGAATCTGAGTTCCAAGCCTACTTTGAGAATAATTGCGATACAGTGAGCTTGACAGGAACCCTTTGGGAGGCAGCAAACTCAACATTAGGGTTCTTGTAAAAGGGTATATTCAGGGTGGTGAGAAGAAGAAATTGGAGTAAATCACAAATATGGAGACCCAAATTTTAGCCCCAGAGCGGCAAGTGCTGTTAGCACCCTCTGGGGAGATCAACCATCACCTCATAGTTGCTAGAACAAGGGTGAGAAATTTCGCTGGAGGAGGCCCGACAATGTTGGAGAGCGTCCACAAGGCAGGTCTATGACCTTGGACACAAGATCGGGAATCTCCTATATTAGTTGACCAGTAGAGAGATTGCATCTAGGGAGGATCCGCCATCATGATGGATGAGGGGCAGTTGAAGACCGGTACCTCGGATATTGTGCAGGCTTTTGCAAACTACTATTAAGCCTTGTATGAGCACAGACCACAACTCTGTAGGCGGCAATGTGCCCTTGCTGAACGACAACCCACTGCCTCAGATCCCCCTCCAGTCGCTAGCTAGTAACCTGGATCAGCCAATTACACCTGAAGGAATGGATGGTAAACCTTCAGGCCCGACAGGTTCCCTGTTGAGTATTACCAGTGGCAACAGGCGCATTTCCCCTGGAGTTTGATAATGCCATGATCATGGTGATTCTTAAGCTGGGTCAGCCACCAGATAGATGAGACTCCTATCGGCCAATCTCATTGATCAATGCCGATATAGAACTGTTCACCAAGACCCTGGCCAACCAGCTGTAATGGACCCAACCCTACCTGATCAGCCCTGATCATTGTGGCTTCATGCCAGCTCATGGCATCCGACATTCCATTTGTACAGTCAAGTGGTTCTCTCCCGAGCTCAGTCTTCGAGGACCCTCTGCCCTGCTCATAATAGGTTTTGAAAAGGCCTTAATGCAACGGTAGAGTGCTATTTCCTCACCATGGTTTTAGGATGGGTGAGACTGGGACCCTACTTCCGAAAGCATGTTGGGATTTTGCGCTAATAGCTAGTGGCATAGGTGCAAATTAATGGATCCTTTTCCTCCCCCTTTCCAATCAGAATGGGTACCCGCAGGGCTGTCCTCTTTCCCATTTCCTCTTCGCCATAGCTAGTGAAGCCCTGGCAGGGATGGCCGTGGGACAATGTCCTGAGAAATGCATAGCCTTGTACACAGATGAGGTCTTGCTCTTCCTAATGGACCCGCAAAATACCAGTCCACGTTTTATGGAAATTCATGATATTTTTGAGGCAGCCTTGGCTTTCCAAGTGAGTAGAGCCAAGTCCTTCCCGATAGGAGGTGTCTTGAGTGTACCTGGCAGTCTGCAATCCCAATACACTGTTTGACATTCCAATACATGGGTATCCACATTTTGCTACTTCCTGAGTCGACATGGAATCTCAATTTGACTTCCCTGGTCACCAATATGAAAAAGATCTCCAGAGGTGGGTGAGCCTTCCTCTCCATGTCCTGAGGTGGGTAGCCTCTTCAAGATGATGGTCTTGCCGAGCTTTATTTATGCATTTCAAAATTTCCCTTTCCCAATCTCAAAAAAGGTGGTTCCAAAACCTCACCTTCATCATCTCTTTGTACCTATGGGTAGTTGAGCACCTTAGGATCGCCTGTGCTACTTGTTGGCAATGCCGCTACTACTGAGGTCTGGGAATGGCAGACTTGCAGTGCTACTATAAAGCTTAACAGGCAACAGTGATTAATGATGGGCTTAAAGGCCGATCCAGCTTATAAAGGGGAGTTGGAGTTGTTGGGACTTGACAGGATGACAGTTCTATATGGAGAAACAATCCCTCAGACTCTCCCAGTTCTCACTCTGTTATCCTCCTGAATTAGAGGACAGCACTCCACCTTACAGGTTGGGATCGCAAGCAGACACTGATGCGCCCCCCTACCCTCCGGCAAGGGAGGCGGCTGCCCCATGCAGGAGGCTGGATGGGTTTTCAAGCTGGGACAAGATAGTAATCACTCATCTCAGGGATGTCAGGTCTGGTAGTCACTTACAAACGTTCCAGGAGCTGCGGGATCTGTATCATCTCTACCGTACTCAGTTCCATAAGTACTTACAACTGCAGCACGAGTTGAGGGCTAGTATTACCCCAGACACTGCAATCCCTGACTTCAGCCCTCTGGAGGCAAAGCTGTTGACCAGTAAGTTAACTAAAGGTGCAAACTCACAGGTATATTGATCCCTAGTCAATAATACATCGGACCAGTACACTAGAAGCAAAGAAGCAAAGATGGGAGGTCTGGCTTGGCGAGCTGAATGACACTGACTGGAGAGGTCTAATTCCCGGGAGGCCCACCTGGCCTAAGTCTACACACCTGAGGCAAATTCAGCATAAATACTTGCACTTAAACTATATGACCCCACTGCAACTTCACCAAGCTGGTACAAATCTCCAAGCAAACAGCTTCTGATGTGTGTGGCAGGGGCAGTTTTTTCCCCCATGTGGTGTGGTTGTGTCCAGCAACCGTCCATGACTGGAGTAAAATAGAATGAAAGCTGGCGCAGGTCCTAGACATTTCACTGGTACTTTCCTCCAGGGTCGTCCTGTTGGGAAGGCTGGAAAGCCCGAGACTGGAGCATGTCTACATAGGAGTTGCAATATTGGTCGCCAAGACCGACAATGCACGGAAATGGAGATCTGCTAATGCCTCTGTACCGGCTGAGTGGCACATGGGGTGGACAGGGGTGCTCAACAAGAAAGACCTATTTATGTGGCAAGACAGACCGGAGAATCAAGGGAAGATTCGATATAAATGGTGGGAATACAGCGATTTGGCACTGGATGACTGAATGTATTAAATCCAGGCAATGTGCTATCAGTGGTGACATGAATGCAATTAACTGTACCAATTTGCGTAGAAACCAATAAAACTAGCTTATCAAAAAGAAAATTGGTTAGGGTAGTGCTCTGAAAAATCACCTGTGAGATCTGACAGGACTGTTTGACTAGCACTTCTATCCAAATAAACATAAGTCATTGTCCCTGTATGCTAACTTAGATCAAGCAATCGGAAATTGCTCTGTCCCTGCAAAATTAGTAAAGTCAAAATGGGTGGGCGTGCATTCTCTCATCTTGCCCCATTCCATTGGAACAGACTAACGAATGAGATACGAGCCTGCACAACTCTGGTGCAGTTTAAGAAGCAGCTTAAAACTTGGCTGTTCTAATTGCTACTCAGTCATAAGCTACCGATACTGTGCAGCCAAGAATGCCGAGAGATCCATGTGGGGATGATTTGTTGCGCATTACACATCATAATACTAATAATAATAATAATAATAATAATTGCGAAGGGCTGAAGCCTTAGGCTAAGAATCAATTTCTCCAAAAGGAAAGCAGTTTTATTTAGCACTTATGACATCTATTAGGTGTGACTCCAATAATTTTGGGGACCATGCCATACACATTAACTGTAGTTGTAAGGCTGAAGAACTATTGACAACAGCAAGAGGTTAGTGCAAAAACAAAAGGGTGAATATCCATGGTCAGCAGAAGGATGGGAACATGTGGAAATATTTGCAGCTCTCAAGAGTTCATCATTGATGCTCTTCAAAACATGTGATGTCACAAGTGATGTCTTCAGTGAAGTCATTAGTTATGTCACGTGAGAGGTCAGTAGCAGATGTGGAAATATTTACGCTCTTAAGAGCTAAGCAAATATTTGCAGCTCCTATGAGTTAAATCAAGGAAGCTTTATATATTTTCTACTTCGCAAATCTGTTACTTCAGCATTGACTAGAAGACACCAGCGTTCCCATGACCTATCCAAACAGATCAGAATCTTATTGGAACAAAGTGCAGGGACCTTAAGAAGCCCTCTTCCTACACCTATTACAGATAACATTAAAAAGAACAGAAGCTCAGCTGATAAGTGTTAGTACTATGATACTAATCCTTCAGTAGTCCTGCTAGTAAGTGGAGGCACTAAGCGCTATATAAAGAATAAAAACCATAATGAACAAGGGATGATAGTGTCCTACTCAAAAAAGAGCAGCCTGGTTGGAAAATAGAATAACTGTCCTATTAAAGTATGACTGCTGGTATTTTCTCACATGTCCCACCATGATGCATCTGCCGTAATGATGGTAATGGGGGAGTTCACAGTGTGAATATAATCCTTGTTCACTGTACGGAAACTATCAACAAGAGCCAGTACCCTCTTCACACAGAGACTCTTCAAAGCTAAACACTTAATCAAACTTGAAGCAGGACCAATTACCTTTGTCTACAGGTGATTCCCCAATGTTCACAACAATATAAAGCCATTCTCAAAAAGTGGTACTTGATATTTACATTTTATATTGATTGTTATGGACTCCATTTTTTAAAGAAATTGAACTAGAGATGATTAATACAGCTTCAAAAAGCCATTTACACCACCAGTAAAAGTTATGATTTACTGATTCCATGGAAAATAACTAATCCAAATGACATTGTTGAGACAAGTAAAGAAAAGCATGAGAAATTGGGTTGTTGGGTGATTGGTGGGAGAGTAGAGAGGGGGCGCCCTGGTCTAGCAAAAGCAACAGCCATAATCCTTTGCAGGGTGAACCACAAAAAGTCACCAAAATAATCTGTGTTTACCCCTGGGTAGCTTGCTTAACTTAGAGGCAATGTGTAAAGTAATACAGTGAAACACCACATAAGAAAAATCCCAAATCAATTTAGAAAGATAGAGTACATTTTAATAAATTATTTGAAACCAAAATGACAAATTCAATACGAAGAACTCGAGAGATTGTTTTTTAAAGATTTAAGTGACAATAGAGCCAAAAAGCACAAAGTGACAATAAGGGATATCTAGTTGTGCTGGTGGGGGGCAAAGTCAAAAGTTCAGGCCTACCACGATGGAACTCAGGCCAGCTACAGGGACCAGGTTTGGTTAGAAATAAATCTACTTCGAGGATCCTGTCGATGAGGAAGATGCGAGGTGCAGGCCAGGCAATGCGTTGGGTCAGATTCATGCAGCGATGGCGATACACCAGTTCCAATCTGCGCAACAGCGGTGATCCGTTGACTTTGATTCACGCAACGAAGGTGATGTGCCAGCTTCGATCCGCACAACAGCAGTGATGTGTCTGTGCTGACTCTCACAGTGATGGGCCAGTGCTGATCTCCACAGCAATGTTGATGAACTGGTTCTGCTGGAGCAACACCTTAGGTCCACTTCCATGGGTCCAGAACTGGAGTGGTACCACTTGGCAGGGCAGATTCACAGATGGCAAAGTCCAGATGCAGAATTAGATGAGTTGGAAGTCTTATGTCCCTGAGACTTCAGATCAGGAGGCAATCCAACTATCCAGGTTCAGTCCTTCTCACCCAGGCAAAGAGGGCAGCAGGCAGCAAGTTAGCACAGCAATAAAGCAGTTGTTTCAGAGCAGCAGTCCAGCTTAGTGTCAATCCTTCAGCAGCACAGTAGTCCTTCTTCCTGGCAGAGTATACACAGCCCCAGAAGTGTAGTAAAGTGGTGGGGTTTGAGGTCCAGTTCTTATACCCAGTCATGCCTCTGAAGTGGCGGGGGGCTTCAAAGATGGGTCTTTGAAGTGCTTTGAAGTCCTCTCTTTCTGTCTTGGCTTCAGACTCACTACAGGGGGTAATGCAGCCCCTTGTGTGGGGACAGGACACAGCCTATTCAGGTGTAAGTGTGAGGCTGGGTCCAGGTCTTCCCTCCCATCCTGTCCAGGATGGCCCACAGGACACAGATAGCCCATAAAGTCTCACCTAAGCTCCTATTTGGTATGGCTGTCTAGGGGGAATACACAAAGCCCAACTGTCACCCAACCCAGGCATGCAATCCGAGACAGGATGCAGGCACACAAGACTAAGAGCAGAAACAGTAAAAAGAACAAAATTATGGAATGCTGAACAAATCAAACACTCAGCCCCATTAACAGATCTGGGTTTAAACCATTGTTTTTTTGTTCACCACGCCACCCCAGTTTGGATCCAGCCATTTGCAAACCAGTTTTGACCCTGCATTGGGAACAACCAGCCAAAGTGCTGTCTAATTAATTATAAGAAAAGTCACAATTAAAATGCTTTATAAAATGTATCCAAAAACTAGTATTTAAGGGATCAGTGCTACAAAGATGCAAGTGATTTTTCTTGCAGAGGTCGATAAAATGTTAAATTGCCAATGATCACATGATTGTACCAGGTTAGTTTTACTAGCTTGCGACCAGACATCGTGCAAAATGTCTGTGTAAATCCTCATCTCAGGTTTTGTCCATATTCTTACTATGCTGCTCAATAGACTTAAGGCCCAGCTCATGCCTCAAAGCGTCCATTCGGGTCACTGGGCCAAGGAGAAGTAGATGATGTAAAAAAACGATTCTCTGCCCTTGCAAACCCCTTGGCCTTTTTATGGCCCCAAAGCTCTGCTCCATAAACCCCTGCAGCAAGAGCTTGCACTCGATATGCCACAAGAGCGGGACCAATCAATTTACGGCCCTGGCTTTTAGCTAAGCTGAGGACTCCGCCAGCGTTTTGGCTCAGCATGGCCTCACTTTTTAATATGTGGAACGACCAAGTCAGCTTTGAGTCAAACCACACTCCAAGATAATCATAGTGTTCTACTTGATCTAAACAAATGCAATAGATTTTGAAGGAACTCTTCAGCATAACACTGCTCTTTAAGATTAAGTATTTTGTTTTGCAGTTTCAATCTTTAAATTCTTTGAATCACAGTAACATTCTAATGGCTTCAAGAGTTTATGCATGGGCAATTCAGTCCAGGACAGAAGCACAGCGTCATCAGCAAAAAGCGGGATTGAAGTTTTTTGGCCCCCACAGACTGGCACATCGAAGTATAGGGCCTTCAGGTAACTGTAAACTGATAGTAAAAATATTAACCAGATCTGGGGCCATATCTTAACCCTGCTCGACCCAAACATTGATACCAATGCTATTTGTTACTCAACTCAGGCCATGTCTGACCGAAGATGTACTATTATTGTACAGGAGTATAATTGCAGATACCAGTTTTTCTGGGTAACCGAGAGATTGTTGTGGCTGCCAAAGCAATTCACGCTTTATGGTGTTAAAGGCCATTTTGAGTTTGATAAAAATCAAAGACAATTTTGGTTTTTTAAAAATCTTTTTTAACACTGGCATATTTTAGGCTAATGTTAAATAGCTGAATTTTTTGATCAACTGTTCCTTGGCCTCTTCTAAAACCTGCCTGTGAAGCATTGAGGATGCCATTATCACACATCTAATTGTCTACACGAGTGTGTAAAAGCTTTGTATACATTTTCCACACTGCATCGAGCAGGGAAATTGATCGATAGTTGGCGGGATCGTCTGTGGGCCTTTCTTGTGAAGAACAGTTATGGTGGTTTTCCACAATGTCTGTACCATCCCTGGAGCCAGGGGATGGAGTTGAAGTTCAAATGGGAACCCAAGAAGTAAGATCAGATTTCAGTCTGTCAGCTGGAATCCCTTCAGGGCCATGGGACCTTGCTGTAGGAAAATTAACAGAGTAAAGATGAGTAAGCATTCCTGTATAGTACATCCTAACTATAATTACTGATACCCTGGTGTATAATTGCCTAGCATTATAAATGGCCACTCCCAGCAGTTAAACCCTGTAAACACAGAGTTGGTTTACATTCCAACATTCCATGCATATGCAATTAACAAAAAATATAATATAAAAAGCAAACATATTTAATATTTACAAAATAAAAGAAAATTATAACATTACAAATATACTAAAATAGAAAAAATATTTCAAACAATTTAACACACTTCTCACCCTACTTCCCGACAAGCCCAACACCCACCAATACATACAAATAAATTATAAGTATTTACATATATTAACCCAAAAAAATAAACTGTACCAAAAAGAATTGCAAACTTAGTACATTTGTAATAACTTATCATAATAAAATCTTCCCCAAAAAAGTTATAGGTATTATATACAATAAAAAATATATTAAGTACAAAAAAACTATATTCTTATCTGTGATATTAGGTCTTAACATATTTGTAACATCGCAATATACATTTTTATAACAATTACAACTATATTAAGGTCGAACATCTTAGGCTTCTACACATTTCAATGCAACTCTGCATCATTCATGTGAAGTTCAAGCATCAGGCTACTGGTCACTGATTGGCAAAGATGTAGTGCAGATGCTTGTACAAGTAAACACTGTACATTCAGGTTTAATATAGGACGGGGAAACGTTTGTCACTTACCATTTGACTAAAAACGTGTTGAATTATGGTAATTATAGGACTATCTTGCTGGGGTTCAGGGACTGTGAAAGGAAAGGCTGTACAATATCATTTTTGTAACACTACAAAATGTAAATACGTGTAAATGAACTGTACACAATCAGCAGTTAGGAGAGAAAAAATGAAGCACTTTTTTGCAATCTGAAGTGTGATGGAAACACAGATTTTAGTAGGATCTAAAATAATCATGGTACTTTACTTTGTAGTGCACAAATGATATTCACTGAAACCCGCTTTCCACACACACTATGATTTGTGCACAATATAGTTTTATCAGTAAAACTGCATGCATGTGCACATTTAGTTGCTATTTCAATGGAAAATACACTGTTCGTAAATGACAGTGCCCCAGCACACAATGCTTAAGCTACATTACATTTTTTTTTCTAAAACACACCTCATGTCCGTTAAAGCTAGATGGGTTATGAAAGTTTGTTGTTCTACAAATTGTAATGTAAACAAACTCAGCGCTGATAGAAAGTTAAAAGAATCCAGTCACGCTGTTGTACGGGCCCAATAACCCTGTGTTAAGGGTGAGTACTATGGTCGAAATAATCTACCTAGATAAGACAATTTAGAATTCTGGATACCAACATCCCCCTATGTTTAAATGCATCTGTTTCACTATAGGTACATATTCCTTAAAAATACGGTGGCCCCCCTCCGGCTATATCCTCACTACTGAGTTCCTGAATTTTACAGGTAAAACCATATGTCATCTAGAAAATATGGTCCTTGAGTACAACATTTAAAAATGAAATCTAGCCACTTAATGCATAGTCATTTTCTGTAATTTTATATCCTTGACAGAAAGGAATTTCGAACGTGATGTGCTAGACCAGAATCTCTATTAATCGAGACACAACTATCAGACTACCTCCAATTAACACGAGAGGGATAATTAATTTTCGTAGCTATGCACAATGATTTATTTACAGATAAAACCATACATCATTTAGAAAATGTGGGCCCGTGATTACAAAATTCAAAAACTGAATTTGGCCACTTGATATACAGTCATTTTCTGTAATCTTATGTCCTTTACAGATAGGAACCTCGCACTTGATGTGTGAAACTAGAGTCTCTATCAATCGAGACACAACAATCAGACCACCTCCAATTAATACGAGAGGGATAATTAATTTTTTGCAGGTATGCACAACGATTTATTCTCTTATAGCTACCTCAGAGTGACTACAAGTCACTAAACTCAGTAACCCACATGTATAGCCCATTATAACTTAAATGCCATATGACTTATCTATAGGAATGTATACTTGTGTAGAAGATGTAATATACGATCCGGTGAAAACACGAATATGCCTTGGATAATGTAAAAAGAAAGTTTTTTTAACAAAATCTATGAATGTATCTAATTGTATGCTTTCTCTGTATAGAATTGTTTGTCCTGATGAAGGTGATATCGTAGTACACCGAAACGCTGCGTCGACAACCTTGACAACTGTGAATTTTGTGGCTTTCGATAATTTTAATTACTGTGAATTGTATGATTTTTTATCGTTCTATATGTGTATCTGTATATCTCTTGAAACCAAGACATATTTTTAATATATGGCACTGTATTGATGTTATTCAATATTGATTTTTTCTATTTGTAATAAACTGTTTATTTTTTAATACCAAATAATGTTTTTTTAATTTATTCATCTATCCTTGTTTTCACTATATGTCTAACATTGTGTAATTATGTATACTCTTCTATGTAGTTGGCATTTTGAGATATGAGGGCAATACACTAAAGGGCTTTTCAAGAGTTGAACTTTCGGGACTCGTTAAGTTCTTCAGTTCTACAAATTGGGCCATGGTTCTAAAAAGTTATGGAAGCACTGTTTTAAAGTAATGCTAAGCATTGTGCCAAAGCGCCAAGGTAAGACAGCAGAGTCTTACATGATAGATTGCTATGCAATCACAACAACCCAAGTGTGAGCCAAGTAAAAGATGCAATTTCGCAGTAGTTACTTGTTATGCTTTGGAATATAACGCAATATTTGTCATGTGCATTGTTTGTAAATAGTTTTATTGGCTCCAGGATTTACACCAACAATACACTAGGAAAATGTTCCTAAATACTAATTATAGCCATATAAAATCTCATTTACTAAGTCTCACTCATCTCAGAAGGCATAACAAGTTAGAACAGTTGCATGCCTCACGCAGTTCCGAATAACCAAATAGGCAAAGTAGGCACCAGCCTATTGGCCCCACTCCTTTTAGGGGGCCCACGACAACAGATCAAAATAATATTGATTTGATTTTGAAAGAAAATTACAAATCAAGCTTTGTTAAATAATTGTTTCCAAAAGATAGAAAGAAATGAACTCAAAGAAACAAAAACTTTAAAGTCTCTATGAAGAAAATACTGTTTTAATGTACATTCAGATTCACATAACAGTTTGCCTCTTAAAAGCTCATCTTCTGGCAGCTGTTAGTTTGTAAACAAATCTGGTGCATTGGGTATTAGGAGATAATCTGCGAGGGGGATCCCGAAATTTCGACTGCCTTGGGGCCTCCACAGAGTTTAATCCAGCACTCACCTCACAATAAACCCTAGAGCTTGTTAAACATCCCACATTCCTGCACCATCCACACTCAGGTTCAGAATTTTGAAGCACAAGAGTTATTGTAAGCCAGATAGAGGTGGCTTACAAAATAACAGAGAGCAGAGCCAAGGTTCTGGATCGGATCTTAGAGCCTGTGCACGAGTCAAGCCCTGGAAATGTTTACTATGTAAATCAAATAACTAACCATGTAAAACATGACAACACCTCTTCAAAATAAAAATAAAACGTTTTTTGACATGTGGAGGCTTTGACATTAATATTTCACATAATAGCACTACACTGAGAAATACTTCTGAAAAGTGCTAGTTTTTAAGCACAAACCATTAGAGAACTAAGAGGCAAGACGATTATTATGTAAAACGTATACATGGTCCTGATCAGAGCTTTAATTGGAATGAAAAAACTGGGGTGTGGGGGTCTCTCAAAGGGGTGTGGCCAATGTATTAACCCGGACATTCCGCCGCGGTGCGGGCGTTCCACTGAGTGGGCGGGGCTGCGTCAGCCGTTGGTCATGCGCAGCACCCCAGAGGTAGTGCAGGCAACGGGTTAAGGGCGTGGCTGAAAAACATGTCAGCTACCTATCTGTGCTTAGCATAGTGTGCCGCCCGACTTGTATATTTCTGTTTCTGTCATTGCATCTAGATATATGAAACAACAAGTAACCTCATACCTACAACAAGTCAGGACTACTGCTTTGTCAATGGTTGTTAGCTGCATAAGATAAATAAGCAGCAACTATGGATTGTATATAATTTTGAAAAAGCTTCCACTTGTAAAGTCCTGGTGACACCATGCTGCTCCTGAGTTTCAAAAAGAGAAGGGAAATCCTTTAAAAAAAAGTAATTTTCTCTCCTGATTTCCCTTCCCCCACAACGCTCACCTGGCATGTCGTTGTGCCGTAACTTCTCCACTAGTGAGCAGTGTGAGCATGCGCACATCAATGTGCCTGCTGTCACTGCAGTCCGTAAAAAAACAGACCGCCTGTGCCAGGCCACAAAACAGAGCTCGATAGAGACCTGTTTCGAGACCCCCTTTAAAAAACTGCTGGTGCTCAGCACCTGTGAGACCTGACCCACTTAAAGACCTAGCCCTGATTGTTATAGAGCAAAATTACAGCCTAAAAAAGCAAACACAATAGCTTTTGTATAACTATTATCTCTTGAAATACTTTATTTCGGCCAAAGGCACTAAAGGTTTCATAGCAATACAAAATATTCACAAGATAATTCAATTTCCTAAAACTTGACAGTTATATACATGTGTTGAACACCCGCATGATATGATCTAAAATGCATCAATTCAATATAGACACTGGTTCCATCGGGTATGCAACCTGATTCCTTCAATGCATGAACTTAATTCCTTATTAATACACTTTAATTTTCTAGTTACTCAGGACAAAGCTCCCAACAGAGAGCCTGTTCACCTTACAAATCCAGCACCATAAGAATTCGGGGTAAAACATCAGTTTTTAATCTATGAATTAGTCTTTTCATTCACAAATACCCCTTGTACATATCAAGATTCAAATCAGAACTTATTCACAATTCATAAATATTTTACAAAAGCGGCGCAGAACATATAGTGATTATGATGTGACATCAGGTGAAATGGTGACATTCAAACGTGCTTATATACAAGTGAGAGAAGGAAATGGAGGAGAAAAGGCAAGAAATCTTTTCGCCAGTTTCAGTTTTTGGTTAAATTATGCCAGTAATCCACTTCGATTTGTGATCAGTACAGAATACACAGTTTTCATGATCACAAATCGAAGTGGATTACTGGCATAATGTATCCAAAAACTGAAACTGGCCAAAATATTTCTTGCCTTTTCCCCTCCATTTCCTTCTCTCACTTGTATATAAGCACGTTTGAATGTCACCATTTCACCTGATGTCACATCATAATCACTATATGTTCTGTGCCGCTTTTGTAAAATATTTATGAATAAGTTCTGATTTGAATCTTGATATGTACAAGGGGTATTTGTGAATGAAAAGACTAATTCATAGATTAAAAACTGATGTTTTACCCCAAATTCTTTTGGTGCTGGATTTGTAAGGTGAACAGGCTCTCTGTTGGGAGCTTTGTCCTGAGTAACTAGAAAATTAAAGTGTATTAATAAGGAATTAAGTTCATGCATTGAAGGAATCAGGTTGCATACCCGACGGAACAATTGTCTATATTGAACTGTATTGCCCAGGTTCTGAGGGATACTGGGTTACCCCATGGTGATTTACATTCTAAAATGCATCAAGCAATATATATATATATAATATATTCTCGCTAAAATGAGCTTCCCTCTCAGGATAAAACAATATAAACTGGTCATTAAGCATTCCAGTGCATCCCCCTATGTATACATTTTTAAAATCAGCTAAAACTTTTAAAGTACAAATAAAATAACTTCCTTTTTTTGGGCAATTCAAAGTGCTTTCCCAGTTATAAGTATGTTGTTCATTGCAACATCATAGCTTTAGCCCCAATTTACGTCTTATAAGTCCTACTACAAACAAATATCGGGATAAGGCAAATATTACGTACGGTACAGTTCTGTCAGCACCCTCAATGAATCTTGGTGCTCTCTAAATCCCAGTGAGTTGCACAACGGTCGCATCCATTTCTTCCTTGCCCGAGTATATGCTGGGCAGAAGAATAGGATATGTCCTGCATTTTCGGTAGCCCCTAAAGTGCATGTAGTACATAAAGTGCAGGAGAGGTCTCCCTTTTTTCCCCAATTTGCTGTATAGCTCTTGATCTGCAAAGTGTTGTACCTTAACTAGTATTCTGAACCAGATATTTGAAAGTGCTTTATTAAGCGAAATAAGGACAACAAAAGGAGGAGTATCGCTGAATTAAAATAGTTGCCTAAAATCACACATTCATCCAGGTTTTCTGGTATCACTTTGTACGAATCAGCCATTTAGTGGGTTTCTATTTGCATTTCCTTTTCATGTAACTGCTTTCTTTTAACGTTTTCTGCATTTGTTTGTAGTTTTTATGTAGCACCAACTCAACCCTAAAGGTATTGGAGAACTTTATGTGAAAGTCAGCTATATTACACAAGATCACGTTAATTTTTGAAAGGCACAGGGAGGCTAACTGATTTGCCCAGAATCACAATATGGAGAGCCGACAACGAGACTCGCACCTGGTTCCCCAATTCCAAAATCGGCAGCTTTTGCCGGAATGCCACATTCTGGCTAGAGTTAGGTTGGCTGGGGAAGTCACATGAAGGCTCTGCTCATTATGTGCTCGAGGTTCTCTCAGGACCTTGAGCTGAGTCACAGCCAGACGGCAGGCTCGAGCCGGGCTCGTGCTTTCAGTGTCACGCCCACCTCTACGCTTAGAAGCACGCCCTTCACCGTCAAACAAATGGGCGCTCTTGGCAGGCGGGCAACTAGAGCCAAAATTCGGGTGGGGGGCTAATTCTTCCAGCCATAGGCAGAGTGGCTCTAAAAAGGGGTGA
The DNA here is from genome assembly GCF_964261635.1 of Lissotriton helveticus. Lineage (NCBI taxonomy): Eukaryota > Metazoa > Chordata > Amphibia > Caudata > Salamandridae > Lissotriton > Lissotriton helveticus. The sequence goes on from NC_136067.1 coordinate 1,957,379,670, forward strand.
AAACACAACAAAAGCCCCATTAACAAGTAAATGGTCTTTTAAAGCCCTGTGAAGAACTCGGCTGCAATTAGATGGTCGTCAGCCCGTGAAGCGGTCTCAGCCCGGGCTGACGCACACGTCGGGGGTGGGGGGGGCTTAAGCCCGGTGGGCCCAATGGGTGTTGTGCGCCTCGCTCTTGGTATGCCATTTAAAAATGTACACATTCAAAGGACGACCTCCTAAAACAAAATAATTCCCAAGCATCCGTACTAGAATGCAAAGGATTACAGAAAACAGGATCTTAGCTTATTTATTTATTTTATGCATTTTTATAAAGCGTTGACTTTACCGAAGGTGTCAGAGCACTGTACAATAGAACCAGTTACGTTACATGACAGAAATATTACAAAAATGGAACGTACAAAAATAGCAGGACACAGAATCAAAACACAGCAGGCAAAAGGAACACAATATCAAACACAGCAAGAAAGGAATGTACAAAAAAAATAAAAAATACAAATATATAAATAAATATAACAAATTTACAATGACTAACGAACTTCCTGCTTAGTTAATTTTCTTACATTTTCTCACGAAAGAGACATTGTGCAGCATTGTTTACAACGGAAATGCAGCAAAGGCCATCGCACCTTAAATCTGGGGATTTTTAGGAGTCTTCTTGGACCATGCAAGTAACTGGCAGTTTTCACGCCTCTTCAAGAAGCAGTTCCCGAAGCGGCCTCTGGCAGGGCCGGCTGCAGAGGTCCGGGGCCGCCCGTCGGGAGCCCTGCACACCGGACGCCGGGACAAACAAGAACTCGAAGAGCGCTCCAGCCCGCTCCGTCCCCTGCACTCATTCCGGAGTCAGGCAAGCGTTGATAACCATAGCAACGGCAGGACGGACATCTGACGGCTCCGAAGCTGACGTTCTTCGCCCGCTAGCGTCTGCGTGCGTTGCGAGCCTCTTTCTGGATCAAAGCGCAGCGTGATCCTCACTGTATTTGGCCGCCATGTTTCTTTTTTAAGGATAGACGACGTCGTGTTTGACAAGTGTTTTATTAATCACCTGTCAAACAAAGGGAACGCAGATACCGTACATAATATGGGGCAGGCCATCTCATCGACAGTAGAGGACGTGAAGAGGAGCAGGTACCTGACACCAGGCGAACTCAGAGAGTACCAGGTTAGACAGGGCTTTAGGTGAAATGAAAAAAACGGGGGGGGGGGGGGGGGGATCGTCTTAAAGTGGTGTGCTCGATGTAATTTAAGGGTGTAGCTTAAAAACACTTACATTGAAAATCTGTGCTTTGCCTAGTGGACCGCCCACTGGTGTTTTACAGCTTCTGTCATAGCATCCAGATATATTTATTTAATGTGATTTTATATAGTGTAGACATTAATGAAGGTGTCAGAGCGCGTTACATAAGGACTTTGGATTACATGAGTTACATAAGAGATACAAACAAAAAAAAATGCAAATGTTCAAGTTGTAAAGTTAGTCAAGGAAGAGATACAAACAGATAAGCTCTAAAATCACATAGGATGGGTAGTAAGTACAAAGGTCTACTACATATACTAGTGGTTAAAGTTATATATGTACAAATTGAAAATTCACGCAGGGTTACATTTTAACAGCGATTAGGCTTGGACAATTATATATTACATATTTCCAGAGCAGGAAATTCTTGCCATTGTTTAGCCAGGTGTTCAGGTAGTGTTGCACTCAAGGGTGGTGGTCTTGGGTCTGTAGGGATCACTGAGTTGGAGATGTCCATAAGGCCGGATGGTGGTGGGGGAAGCAGCATGCTGAAGGGCAGGCGGCATACCCAGGGCACTTTCCTTGGACTCGTTCTCCGCACGCAGTGTTTGGCTGAGAGTCGGAGCACAGCCGCCATGTCAGGGTCAGGCACTATGGTCAGGCAGTTCATCACTAGCTCACGGCGGCACACTTGAGTCTCAAATTCACTAAAACGCTAACAGGCTGTGGCAAAGCTAGCGTTTTCCAAACTGGGCCCCACTAAGTAATGATCATGGAAACTGGATAAGGTCACCGCCCTCAGATCTCCAGGTCCTGGCCTCAATCCGTCCACTAACTCCTTACTGTCCAGGGTGCGCTAGCTATATGCCCAAGGTCACCGCGCCGGCCTCTGCTCTTCCCCCGCGGCCCCTCTGAACTCGGCCACAGTGTCCTCGCAGGTCTCAGGACTCGCGGCACAGTCCAGGGCTGTTGTTCACTTTTGAGGCGCCATCTTGAGGGTTCTCAGCCTCCGCCGTCTCCCAGGGCAGAGTTTGTCCACGTCCTACCTGTGGTGTGTCTGTGGCGAGCGCAGAAAGAGGGACAAAGAAAACTCATCTCAGCCCCTTCCGCGTGACACATCATTCCTTCTTTCCTTTCCAATATGCTGTCTACACTGCATATATAATCCAAGTGACATTACACCAACAAAAAGCCTGGACTATTGTCAATGGTTGTTAGTTGCATAAGATAAATAAGCAACAATTATCGCTTTGTTGGGTAGCATATTGAATGATTCAGTTCTGAACTGATGAGACTGAAAGAACTAAAAGTAGTCTCTTTGAAGTTACACCAAAGGAAGTGATGGGTGACACGGGTGTAGAGGTAAGATTGTTTTTTCTCGCTTTGAGGGTATGGGCAGAAATGGAGAGCCCGATAGGAACCCGTCTCAGGACCTCCTTTTTAGACAGCGCCGGCTGGACCTGACCCACTTAAAGCCCTGAGGTTAGATTTACCAGTGAGTGAGGTCATGAAAACAGGGTTGGACGTATGGAAAATGGCTTTGATTTTCCAGACATTGGTGGTTTACATGGGCCTGTAATCACCAGTAGTGAGTTATGGGACTTATTTATTTTCTTTCATTGATTACCAGAACCTCTCACAAAGGAGGGCACAGATACTCATAAAGCCATGAGACGAGGTGCAGTGTTAGCAGACATGCGTGCCAACAAGCCCCATTTAGGCAATGCCAAAAATTGCTTTATTTTATGTGTCTCCCTCCTTGCATTAGCTCTGCTTCAATATAAGTGAATAGCTAAAATACATTCCCCCGATTTCCTTTCAAAATCTCCCACTAACTTGCTAAAAAATGTTGGCCTGTATGCAGCAGCAGAGCCGCTGCTCTGTTAAACTGCTGCCAATGAGGATGTCAGAGTGGAGTATTTAGATGTGCCACTCTGGCAATGGAGGTGTAGCACTACCCTGACCTTGGTTGGGACCTAATGCTTGGTTTTCAGACAGGCACTGCAATCAGTGGCATAGCTGGGGGTGAAGTTCCTAGAGGCCAAATTTACATTTGCTCTCCCACTTCGGCCACAAAGAATTTAGCATTTAAATAGGTGTGGAAAAGACTTGAAGTGCCTCAAAGGAGCAAGTATTAGGCTGACTTGAATGGGAGAGATGACCCCTCTAAGCCTGACAGAATATGGAAGTGGGGCTAGGAGCATCTTTTTTGACATTACAGTGTCAAATTCTGCCTGAATGTCAAATCCATAGGTCTGCCAGGTTTACATATAACACTGTGGGTGCACACGAAAGGGCGGAGAACAGGATCCTAATTTTGTTCTTGTATAATTTACTGTCTGGTTGTTGGAAAACCCTGCTTTGTTCTAGCAGACATTTGCGTCTGGGTTTATTGTGGGTACAGCTTCTGCCCCAAACTGGATTTTAGTGTGAGATGTGGGAGGACACTGGGATTACCGTAGTGTTCCCTCAACCAAAGCTCACTCTCTAGGACCCAGATCTTCTTCAAATGGTGGTTGAACTGCTCAATTCCTCAGTATGGCAGGGACTGATCCCACAAGCTTATAAAAAAGCTTGACTTCGATGCCACCAATTGGGCTAATTTTAGACCAGTTTCAATACTGCCCCTCTTCTCCAAGATTTTGAAGAAGCGCATAAACTCAAGGGTTACCACTTCTGTCGAAGTCCAAAACTCTCTGCATCCATCATAGTTGGGTATCAGGTCAGGGCACAGCACTGAATTCCCCCCTAGTAGTCACAGAACATCTGAGATGACTCCTGGATGTGGGCCGAACAGCTGTGCTGATTTTATCACATCGCCGTGTGGCTTTTAATACACAGCCCCATTCCATCCTCCCAGAAAGGCTAAGGGCACTGGGCCTTCAGGGCACTCCTTTGGCCTTGATGATGTTCCGCCATGAAAAGGCAGGCGGAAAGGGACATTGTAATTCCTCCGGCGGTGCCTGGTAGGCACCGCCACTGTTGTAGGGCTACAACACCCTCTCCGACGGGCTCCTTGAGCCTGTTGGTTGCGTGGTGGTTGGTTTTGGGCGGTAAACAGTATCACTATGGCAGTGAGACCGCCACCGATGGGCTGTTGGTATCACCGTCATCGTAATCAGGCCCTTAATCTCCCCATGCCTAACAAAAATGAATGTGTCTGTCTTTGACGCAACTAGTGCTCATGTAGAGCGCTCTGATACCTTCGGGTCTAGTTTGCGCTATGTATATCCCCCTACCCCCAAAAAAAGGTGCAGAGCTTTTCAATGTTTTGGTAGAGAAGGCTATTGACACTTTTGCCCCCAAGAAATTGTACTCTGCTAAGCAACTTAAGCCTTTGGCCCCCTGGATCTCCGATTCTTTAAAACTTCTTCAATCTAGCTGTAAGAAGCTGTAGAGACACTGGCGAACTAATTATGATGTAGAAGCCAAGGCAACCCATCAGGATGCTCTTAAGAAATATCAGGAAGCCATGTACATGGCTCATAAAGCTTTCATTGCTCTGTCAATCTCTGAGACAGATAATTCTCCCAAAGAATTGTTTAAGGTGGTCAACGCCTTTCTTTCTCCACTGACGACTAAAAATATGCTTACTCCTTCAATGGAACTTTGTGCAGAGCTCTCTATTTTTTCATGACAAAATTCTGGTTATTTACTATTCTTTTCCTCAGCCTTCCATAGCTTCTTCAGGCTTTCCTTCCCTCCCCTCTGCTCCACCTTTGTCTTGTTTTTCTTCCATCTCCTTTGAAACATGTGCTAATGACCTTGTCAATTGTAAATCAGGATCTCCATTTGACCCATGCCTGACTATTCTTAAAAGGGCAGTGTCAGTGATTAACCCCTTGGTGAACAACTTGCTCACTGAATGTCTTGCTCAGGCCAGGGTCCCCTCTGGATGGAATCAGGCCCTGCTACTTCCCTTACTCAAGAAGCCTTCCGCCGATTTTCAGCAATTTCAGGCCCATCTCTCTTCTGCACACTTTGGAAAAGCTGGTAGAAAAATGTTTTAACAGATAGCTCACTCAATTTTTTGGAAAAAAACCTTCTACGACATGGCTCGCAATCAGGTTTTCATCATGGTTATAGTACTGAGAGTGCTCTTCTTGAGGTTTCTGAGCATATCATAAGCAATCTTGACCGAAATTCCCAGGTATGTTAATTCTGCTGGATCTCTCAGCAGCATTTGATACGGTTTCTCATGCTATTTTGCTTGAGAGACTGGAAGTCATGGGCGTTACTGACCGTGCCTTGTCTTGGTTTAAGTCCTTTGTCAGCAACAGCAAACAGGCGGTCTTTCTCTCTCCATTTACATCTGTAGCAAAGCCTTTGATTTGTGGTGTTCCACAGGATTAGTCTCTTAGCCCTACCCTTTTTAATGTATATATGTCACCCTTGTCTAATACTGGCGAATCTTTTGGAGTTAGAGTGGTTCCGTACGCTGACGATACTCAGCTGTTTTAGGCATTTCACAAAAATGTTACTTCATCACTGAGCTCTTTTAAATTGTGTCTCAGATCTGTCTTAGAATGGATGAATACCAATTTTTTAAAGATAAACTCAGATAAGACTGAGATTCTCTTTTTTGGTTCTAAATCTATACCTGACTCCAACCTTTGGTGGCAGTCAGAGATGGGTAATCCCCCTTCTCCTTCCTCTCTGGTCAGAATTTAGGGGTAACATTTGATGCTGAGCTCACCTTTGAATCTCAGATAAAATGGCTGTCTTGTTCCTGTTTCTTGAATGTCAGATCTCTGAGACATATGATGCATTTTATTCCAGTGGAACAGCAGAAAACCATTGTACATGCCTTTATTACTTCTAAACTGGACTTTTGTAATAGTCTGTACCTCGGGCTCCCTCCCTTTCTTATTCAACATCCTCCGATTATTCAAAACACTGCTGCCCGACATATCCTGAAACTCCCTCCCTGATGCTCTATATTAAATCATTTGCATCAGCTTCACTGGTTGCCGATCAATAGAAGGATCCAACTTAAGGCCCTCACTTTTGCTTTCAAGATTTTTAATGCTTAGCGGCCTCTCTATCTTAGGCACTGGTTCAAAATATCCTTCCAGGTGCGATCCCTTGGTTCTCATAGCCTTAAGTTGTTTCAAACCCCTCGTATTACTAAATCCAGAAGAGGTGGTTGTTCCTTTGCCAACCTGACAGCTCGACGGGGAATGCCTTACCCCTGGCCTTGAGAAGTTGTCCATCTGAAATGGTTTTCACGAAAAAGCTTAAAACACTTCTTTTTGACTCTGCAATAACCTTCTCCTAAGTCTGTTTCAGAAACAGATTTAGGAGAAAGTTATTGCAGAGTCAAAAAGAAGCATTTTAAGCTTTTGAACTAAGTGGATATTCTCTTTGCTAGCGCTGGCACACATTTTTAGGAAGCTGTGAGCTTTACAAATGTATTGAACTGTATTGTGGTTCAAAGATCCTGGGCCCTTGATTGGTTTCAGTGTGTACACCTAAGGTTTCATAAAAACTGGGACTTGAAAATGTTTTGGTTTCAAAGACCTCCGGTGGGCCAGGACCAACCTCCTAGGCATCTGACTAAGGTGCATTGCCGCTGGGCCAAACTTTCAGGTTGCTTCCGCTCTGAGCAGCAGCAAATTCGATTCAGCTGTACCTTGCAGAGAAGGAAATCAGATTAATGGAGCCCTGTTTGGCTACAGCCGGAGGCATTGCGCTGCTGGAAGAATCTGAGCTCCAAAAAAGTGGCTAAGTCCGAAGATAGAAATCTTGACCTAGCAAAGTGAAGGCACAAAACAGATGTCGCCAGCGAGAGAACTTTACTAGGTATTTCCCACACTGAGCTTTCCCTCTAAGAGCCAATGGCTTCACCGAGACCTCGTCCAATGGCTACCCGGCAATGATTTTTTACTTCCATTTCAGGGAACTAAGTCTGAAGGTAATACTTCTGACTGGATTGAACCTTTTCCTGTATCTGACCTGCGTTCCATCGCTGTCACCCAAGCACAATTAGATGACCACGGTTGGCTTTTTTGGCACTATTTTCATATTTAAAAATGAAACATTCATAACTCTTAGGGGTCCATTAGGATGGCGGGCGGACATCCCAGTGCAAAACGGGACCGCCCGCCATAGGAGCGGCGGTCCCGCCTTGACAATTAGGATGCGCCCCCCACACTGGCGGGAGCATCCTGTATTTTTACCATTGCAATGGTAAAAATGCACGTTGTGCATTTCAAAGCACAACATGGCAGGCACTGCGCGGTGCCTGCCATGTTGCACTTTGAAATGCGGGTATGGTACCCCCCCTTCTGCACCCCGGAGTCCCAGGGGGCCCACAATGGGCCCCCGCAGGGAGTCTCCTCATGCCTTTCCGGGCGGCAATGCTGCCACAGAAAGGCATGTCTGCAGGCCCATCCTAATATGGCTGGCGGTGTCTATTAGACACCGCCACCATATTAAACTTTTCCGCCCCGGCCGCAAGGCGACCGGGCGGAAAAGCGGCGGACGGTGTTTACGTCCGCGCGGTCCCCCCGCCATAGTAATATGGCGGGGGAGAAATGGGTGGCGGGCGGGCATTCATGTCGGGCGGATCGCCACCATGGCGGTGGCGATCCGCCCGACATCGTAATGGACCCCTTATTTCCCATATTGGATTTTTGTCCCTTTGGTGTAGTTTTATTTATTAAAATATTCTCTATTTTCTATATTAGTGTGGGATTTTTTGTGATGTGTTTTGGCTTTATACTGTCTTGGTACTGCATAAATACTTTACACTTCGCCTCTAAGTTAATCCTGTCTGCTCTGTGTCATAGCTACCAGGGGGTTGAACTCAAATTAATTTAGCGACTTTACTGCTTCACCCTGATAAAGATTGCGGTTATTGCTTAAGGTGGGTCATGGCTAATAACCTCAATTTCTTTCAGCAGTGCTATTGTTTCACTGTCAAGACAGACCTTTTCATGTGTTGCCTGCCAGGAAAGTGGCCTACCAACATCTTCTGTGTTTTAAATTGGCTTGCCAGCAAACTGCTCGGATTGGCACAATCTCCTCCCAGTAACCCCTGATTGCCCTGAGGTACCTGAAAAAGATCCTACTCCATCCTTGGGCTCCAGCAACGCCAAATGTTTCTAACGGCTATTTTTCATCCTCATGCTAGTTCACTGCTGCTGTTCAATGCACTTGGTTTCTTTCATCCTGTGACTGGACTCCTACTAACAATAAGGGGCAAAGTCAATAATGCTCGCTCAACATCAGAATTCAACCCAGACGTATTGACTTTGACAGTGCTTGTAGTTTCTCTAAAGATATAGTTCTTCCATCCAGGAGCAAGGCTGAACTGTGAGGAAGAAGTAAGACATTCCTCCACTGCCTTTGGGCAAGGCAGAGAGGCCAACAATCTCCTCCGGTACTATTAAGTAAGACAGGAGAAGAAAAGAAATGCAGTATTTACACCCTACTCTTGGAAACAGCAGTGGACTGTAGGGAGAGCACCGCCTGCTCCCCCCTCCATCTTTGTCCAGGATGCAGACTGTGGAGGAGGTGCATGGTGCAGTGGTGGAAGCTCATAGCGGCCACATCCTACTGCAGACAAGCGCATGCAGTAGCTAGCTCAGCTTGTCCCCTGGCTCCATGGAGTGAGCCAGTCCTAAGCTGCCATCTCTTACCAAGCCCATGGCTTTCCAAGAAACGCAGATACCCAAGAACGTTGAATCTGTACGCGTTGGCAGTCAGCTGAGGTTGCAGTAAGCGAAGAGAAAAGCAGAGGTGACAGTAAACCCGGACCAAAGTAGCATTGAAAGGGGTTAAGTTAGGTCATTTGAGCATGAGGAGAGGCAGATGAACTCAGTGGTGGAGGAGAGGTGAGCTTGTATCAAGTGTAAGCTTGATAGCTTAGAAGTTAAGCCAATCATCGAAACCACCTTTCCCCTAAATATGAGCCTAAACCTTTCTGAGATATTGGCAGGAGTGGGGGGCTTGGAGGTTTGGCATGCAATATGTTTTTGGCCAGTAGAGTTTGTAGAGAAGGCTGCAGTGTATGCCACTTGTTCATTGGCTCAGTACCCTAATGCATTTCATGTTTCTGATGGCTGGAGGAGCAGTGGTCTACCCCTCCTTCAGGTAGATGTAGAAGGTGTGCCAATGGTTAGAACATACCCATGTAATATACTAAAAAGAGTCAAGGAAAGTCTCAGGTGGACAGCAAATTCAATCAAGATGTTCTTCATCTTCCATCCCGATATTTATCCACCAATAACCACAAGGTCAGAGTTCCATAAAACAGTCTGTAAAACTCTTGGGAAATCCTTCAGTGTAGCGCAAACCCAGATTACACGATTCCCGCGAGGTCGTTGCAATGCACATGTCCCACAAGAAGCAGGTCAGATGTTATTATGGAAGAAAGGAGGCAGGGTGTTTTGTTTTTTATTTGATTTCTGATCAAAACTGCCATAGAAGTGGAGTGGTTAATTGGTTAATCTGAGGTGCGGATGCTCTCAACTTGCATTTGGCACATTACACTGCCTTATTGGTACCATCAATCCTGCTCCCCTTCGTCCTTCCAAGGCACACTGAGTCACTTGTTCTCTGTACTTGACAACATTGAAAGTAAAATGGAAAAGCAAGCAATGGCCCATTCCACCAGGTTGAAATGGTACTACTACTGACAACCTCTCCACCATTTCCTGTGCTTTTTGCATCTCCTCTTGTATCTTTCCTTGCATCCTAGAAAACTTCTCGTGAATTTGTCCCAGTAGGGCAGAGAACGCCAGCTGCCCCAGTGCGAAAACAAATGAAACCCACTCATTTTGGCAGCAGTCCAGTTGAGACAAGTGGAAATCCAAGGGACATTGTCTTCAGGCAGAACATTCAGCCGGCTAGTGTTGGTGGCCCTGGAGGCAGTATCCTTTGAAGAATGTAACTGGAGATACAGCGCATTACATTCAGACTGTAATAGTCATTGCTTGTCTGTCAGCCTGCCAACTACTTGCATGAATCAAATACACCCTGTATCCACATGTTTAGGAGAGAAAGGCAACGATTCAGAATCTTCCAGTACGATGCTAAGATATGTATGTACCAGAAGAAATTAATTGTAAGCGGGATGTGTTTTTTTGTTTTTATTTATTGATATTTGCAAAATTTCAACATACGAAGACAGCACAACAGGAAAGGGTACAACATGGGCTTGTGGGCGTCTTCAGCTGTGAAACATAGCAAATATGGAGAGACGTAGCCATGAAAGCAATGCAGCCACAGTAGAGGGGGAAGGAAAAGTAGGGTGGGTGAAAAGATTGAATGGGGGAGGAAAAGGGAGGGGGAAGAGGAGTCTAGGAGTAGGGGAAGCACTAATTTTATAAACTCCCATATCGAATAGACAGGATGACCTAGGTCAAGCACCATCTGAACATATATATTAGTGTTATACATCCACTGGAAGCAACACAGTCTGGCTTAGCAGTTCAATGGGGCGTAGGTGTTGTCGGACTGACAGCTATTTGTCACGGGGCCTAAGAGGACGGCGGAGGACTGGGCGGGGACTTTAACGATTGTTCCTTTCCGCCCCCTCTTCAGGGTGATTAAGGCCCCTTTAATGCAGCAGGGTTATCGCCAGCGGAGGAGGAGTCGGCTGTCATGACGTCGGGCATGCCTGACCAACCGGAATCAAGGGAGGCGGATAAGGAAGCCCGGCCGGAGCTACACAGGGCGCAAGCCGGAGGAAGAACACGGGAGAAGACGCCGGAGAGGAGCAACCTTCAAGACGAGAGTCCAGGAGAAGAAGGAGACCTGCAGACCGGGAGAAGGAGTACGCCTGGAAGCCACCGATACCACGAGCCGCCCTGCCGCACTTCTGGAGAAGTGTGGCTGTACAAGGTATGGGCCCGTCTCAAGGATCTCTTCTCTTCATAGGGTGGGACGGAGTAGGGGAGGCTTGAGCGAGGTCACGGGACCGTTTGACTGTGTGTAAACATCACCCCTCAACACGCTTACTTCCCCTCATACACAAAGTGTTTTTGGTAGCGGGCCCTGGTGACTCCTTCACTCCCCTCTTCCCCCTCATTCAAATCTTAAGTCCCGAACGTACCAGTAATTCCGGGATTGTTCTTTTTCTTTTCCTTTACAAATGGCGACGCTGGACGAGAACCCCAGCCGCATGATTGCCTGAGACGTGAAAGGGCCGGTGTCAGGAAGGACTCGAAGACCTGGACTATTTCCCTACTTTTGTTTCTTTATGTTTACTGAACAAAGGGGGTGTACCTGAGAGGTTTCTCCTCCTTATTTTCATTAAGAGAACTGTTGTGCTCCGTAATAAACGCCTACTCAGAACCTTCCGCGTGGACCTCCATCATTAATACCCCCTCAATCGACCTGTCACCTCTCCCCATTCCACACTATTGCAGGTAAATAGGATGTTAGTGGAGACCAAGGGCCAGATGTAGGTGAGGGACATTTACCAATTTGAAAATACCGAATTTTACCGATTCTGTATTTTCGAATCGGTAAATGCTATGTAGCAAATTATTCGGTAAAAATTACCGAATCGTTATGATTCGGTATTTATCGAATCTGTATTTACCGATTCAGTAATTGCCATTCATTCCTATGGGCCTGGAGTAAATACCGATTCGGTAAAAGGGGGAAAACATTGAAGGGTGGCAGGGTGTCACTTTCACACCCTGTTGCACCCCTCATTTGTGTATGGGTGCACATGTGGCACACATACATGCCCTAAGAGCAGGTATGTCTGCAACATGGCACTGAAGTAATGTGCTTGAAAATGCTTTTTTGGGGGTTTTCGTTATTTACCACCAACTTGTAGTTGGTGGTAAATAACGAATCCAACATGGGATAAGCACTCATTTAAGTGCTCCCTACATTAGGAATTCGGTAATTTACCGAATCGGTATTTAAGAATTTGGTAATTTACCGATTCCTTAAATTACCGATTCGGTAAATTACCGAATCCTTAATTTGGGCCCCTACATCAGAAAAGCCTATTACTGGTCGGTAACAGCCAAAATTCGTTAATTTCGGACGTTACCGACCGGTAATAGGCTTCCTACATCTTGCCCCAAATATCCTGAGGGTGGGAGCTCGCTGGCATAAGGTCCCAATGAGTTTGTAGTTGTTCTTGGCAGTATGCTGCGTCACAAAGCTAGTTGGATGTGAGCGGCAATCAACGTCTAGCCCAGCACATAGCCACCTGTTGTTTTGCCAGAAGAAGCATTGTTGCCACCTGTTTGCGCTCATCGCCTGGCACAGTCTTAACATAGCCCAATAGAGCAAGCAGTGGAGAACCTTCAACAGCATATCTAACTATAGCTGTAATAGTGTCAAAGACCTCCACCCAGTATGCATGTATTCCAGCGCAGCTCCAAGTAAGATGAAGAAAGTCAGCGTGGGGTAATGCATAGCATATACAGCGTGCATCTACGTGCGGTCCCATGGCATGTAGACACGCGGGGGAGTAGTATAGTCTTTGTATACATATAAAATGAAGCAAGCACAACCAGTGATTGGGGCGAGAGGAATCATGTTTGTAAGCATCAGCACATCCATTGGGTGTCTGTGATCGGGGAGGTCAGATCGGCAGCACATTGCGTTTAAGCCTGGGGTCTGCAAGTCGGCGCCTGCATCATGGCATACAGGTTCGTGATTAGGCGGCCTGAAGAGGGCGTTGTGAGTATCAGTTCCAACACCTTTAATGCCTCAAGGGCTTGTGGAAAAGAGCTGTGCTGTGCTCGCAGTGCAGCCCTAAGCTGATGGTAAGTTATTTGTGCAAAGGGAAGCGTAAGCAGTTCCCACTTGACTCTAGGGGGCCTACCAGCCCAAGCAAGTGAGACAAGGCCAAAGCGCAGTTTCTCGAGGAAAGCGAATGGCAGCGGAAGAGGAGGATTCACAAATAAATTCAGGACATACCACCATTTTAGCAAAGGCTAACCGGCCCATTAGGTAAAGTGTCAGTCTATGTCATTTCTCCAAGGGATCGTCCAACCAAGTAAGTGCTCGCTCATAATTTGTACACCACAATTCGTCAAGGTCTCTGCTTAGCCAGACACCTAAATATGAACTGGCTCACTAGCCCAACATACGGGGACCTCAGTAGTATACTCTTCAGTCAGATCTGTAAGAGGAAATATAATAGATTTAGCCCAAGTAATGATGATACCCGAAAGGCCTCCAAAGCCAATGAATTCTCGGGTCAGAGTGTCTAAGTTGCCTAGCAGATTGCTAACCTATAGTGTGACATCGTCAGTGTTAGACCTGGCATCCTTGGCGTGGTTTCCCCTGTCTTTTTGCCTCTGCCTCCTGTATTTTTGATGCTGTGCTGGATTTCGTTTTTGCTAGTTTAGATGCTTTAGGAACTTTGCCACTGCTGATCAGTGCCAAAGTGCAAGTGCTCCCTGTATAAATTGTTATTGTGATTGGTTATCCATGATTGGCATATTTGTATTCCCAAGAAGTCCCTAGTAAAGTGCACTGAGTGAGCCAGGGTTGGTGATTCAAATGCTACTAGTGGGCCTGCAGCACTGATTGTGCCACCCACATGAGTATGCCTAAAATGGTGTCTCAGGCCTGCCACCGCAGTGCCTGTGTGCAGTCTGTAAACTGCCATGTCCTCCTGGTCAGTGCCATGTCCTCCTGGTCAGTGTCACCACTGACCAGGCCTAACCCTTCCCTTTCTGTGCACATTGATCACCCCTATGAAAGGCCCAAGGTACCCCCTTGGGCAGGGTGCAGTGTATGTGAAAGGTAGAGCATGTACTTGTGCAGGTGACATGCTCTGGTAGTGAATTACAGCCATTTTCATTTTTCACTATTGTAAGGCTATCTTGCCGCATAGGCTGTGATGGGGGATGCGGGCTACAGTGGCTACCAGCATATCTTCCCATAGGAGCAAGATAGGACATAAAAGTCTGGTATCCCTGAACTCAGAATTTAATAACACATCTTTTGGGAAAGGTGTTTTTTAACTCCTGTGTTTGAGAACAGCACTTTTAGAAAGTTGCTGTTCTCTTGTCTGACCTTTCTGTGTGCCTTGGCCTGTTTGTGAATTCACTGGTTTGAGAGTGACAGAAGCTGGGGAGCCCCCAGGAGGCTGGCTGAGTCAGCCCTAGGCTGAATGACTGCATCTGCGTCTTGAGTGGTAGGAGGGGATAACACCTGAGCCTGAATAGGGCTGTGCCTGCCTTCCACGGCTGCTGACCCTGCTCCTCACTCTGAAAGGAAAGGAGAGGCCAGGAAAACAAAGTGCTCAAGGAACACCCAGAACTGGTTCAGACCGAGCTCAGAGCACTCCTGCACAAAGGGAACAAAGACTTTTAGGGGTATAAGTACAGGATCCCTAACTACAGAAAATTAGATCATCCTGGAATCAATAAGGAACCTCTGCCAAGGAGAAAGCTGAAACTGAAGAAGGAAGACTGTCCTGCTGTTGCTCTGCTCGACTGACCTGCTGTTGCTTTGCTGCCAAGGAGAGGGGAAGGACTTTGCTTGAAGGAATCTCCAAGGGCCTGAGAAGAGCTGGCTCCCTGTTATGAAGTCCCAGGAACAAAAGGCCTTCACCCCCAGCTTTCCTGAACTCTATTGAGAGAGTTCTGTCCTTCCTGGAGTGCATGGCCCATGTGGGGTGCCTCTGGAAGTTGTACCTGTGTTGGGAAGCTGGAAACCAAGATTTGAGAGACTTTGCTACAGAAAATTTATCGCAAACCCAGCGAGCGAGAATATTCCCGCCGCTACTAAGACCGAGATCGTCGCAGTGCGTGTCCCCGCTGCCCAAAAACGTTGCATCCTTCGTTAGCGGGAAGATTTCCGCCGCTACGAACATCGTCGCAGAGCCTGTCGCCGCTGGGTGAGATCATCGCATCACGTCGCTGCAAGAGGAAGATCGCCGCTGGACCACGCATCGTCGCCCCGGAGATCGTCGCAGCCCCTGAGAATCATCGCATCGCGCCTTTGCGGGAGAAAACTTCCTACAGAACCTACCCACCGGAATCCATACAAGTCATCGCCTTCCTCCCCATACAGACCGGATTCGTCGCTACACGCCCGCTGCTGCAGTGGAGTAACGCATCACTTGTTTTCCACCGCTACAGCTTCTGTGCTTGCAACTTTTTATCGATAACAAAGGTACTGTGGCTAAACGTGAAGCAACTGTGAACTTTTCACGCAACTGTGGATTATTCTAATGCTAACATTAAGAACTCTTTTGCAACCATATTCTTGAACTGTGTATGTTGGATTTTTTTGTCGTTTTGGTCTTGTGTAGTTTAGATTAAATACCTTTATCTTTCTAAACTGTTGTGGAGTCAGTTTGTGGTGTTTTCACTGTGTTACTGTGAGTTTTGGTACAAATACTTTACACATTGCCTTTGATAAGCCTTGACTGCTCGTGCCAAGCTACCAAGGGGGTGAGCAGGGGTTATCTCAAAGGGTTTCCTCCTTGCCCTGACTAGAAGCAAGGGTCCCTATTTGGACAGGGGTACCTACCTCTGCCAACTAGAGACCCCCAGTTCTAACAGTCACAATACATGGAAACTAGTATAGCCCAAGGAGCAAAGGTCAATGATGTGACACAGTCTCGCTGCAAGAGGCTCCATAACAATTACAAATAAAACAGGAGAGAGTGGAGAACCATGGCATGTGCCCCACGTCAGTGAGAATGGGTCTGAAATCACACCATTAATATGCAATCAGGCCATCGGCTAATGATAATAAGAGACCAATTAATCAGAGAAATTTTCAGCTGACATCCAGGCGAGCCAGTTGGGAAAACAGGTATGGCCATTCGAGCAAGTAAAAAAGTCTTAGTCGCTTCCAAGGAAACAGCAGCAGCCCTACAAATCAGGTCAGTCATCTGCGCAATAGCAAGAAAGATTTGTAGATTGTGGGCCGTGGAGCTACCCGGCTTGAAATCAGATTGGTCAGGCCGAATGATTAAAGGTAGAAGTGGTGGGAGATGGGCAGCTATTAACTTCTTAAGTATTTTATTGTAGATGTTTGTCATAGAGAGCGAGCAGTAGGACTCATACCAAGGCAGGTCCTAATCAGGCTTGAGGATAGTGACAATCAAAGCCTCATTCAAGGAAGGGGGAAGCAAGCCCATCTCGAAAGCCTCTGCATACATCTCAAGCAGGTGAGGGTCCAGTTCTGACGCATGCCCCTTGTAGAAGGCGGCTGGGAGGGCAGCCAGCCAGCCCACGAGCTGTGTCTTCAGGTAACTTTTTGATAGTTTGAACTATGCCTTCTACAGTAAATGATTCATTTAAAAATCACCTGTGACTCCCCTCAATCCAGAGGAGTTGGATCGAGTCAAAGTAGTTGGCAAACTCCTCAGGAGATGTGGATGGTGTGGATGTGTAGAGGAAAGAGAAGAACGAAGACATCACCCACAGGACCGCTTCTGTTCCTACATACAATTGTTACTGCTGATTCACTGATTCAATAATGGCTCAGTGTTTGTGGAGGAAGTTGGCTAGCATCTTGCCTACCCTGTCCCCTTCACTGTATATCTGTGCCCAAGACTCGTGGGCTAGAAAATGCACCTCACTCTTTGCCGCCTTCTCAAAACGGTCCAGTCTAGACCTCATTCTGGCTAATATGGATTGATTGCAGCAGGCAAAGTACCAGCGCTCAAGAGCACGTATCTCGGCCTCAAGTTCAGAAAGGTCCTTACACAAAGATTTCTGTATTCCTGCCTGTTTTGCTAAACAGACTCATCTGGTAACCCCTTGAACGCCTCCCAGCGAATAGAGGGGCATTGTGCTGAGGCTTTGTTGCACGTGAAGTAGTTGATTACAGCCTCTCTGACCTCCTTGCGAAAAACCTGATCTCTAAGAGCACCATGCGGAAGCCAGTAGGCGAAGGCCCTGAATGTGGCAGCAGGGAGGAAAAGCTCCACAACTGTGGCGTGATCAGACAGTGTATGTACTAAATGATCTCTAAACATCCAAGACTCAACATCCTGAATGCTAAGCCAAAAGTCTATTTGGGACCATATGATGTGCATGGTGGTAACACAAGTACCTAACCTCCCTGTCAGAGCCCTGCATAACTCGCCACAGATCTATCAGGCAATTGTCAGTCATGGGCAATCACAGCAAAGAAGCAGCTCCTGGGTGCGGCGAGTCGGTAATGCTGTGGCAACCAGCGATCGGATCCATTACTACGTTGGAATCCCCGCTCCACAATAGTGCATCAGGACCCAGCATGCCCACCATTAATCAAACCTCTGAGAAGAGATCAGGGCAATAGAATTTGGTACTATAAATTGATATGAGATGGAGAAGGCGATCGCACAGTGTGCCTGCTAACAGTACATAGCAACCTTGAGGGTCGCTAATCACTCATCATTTGCACCAAGGCAGTCCTTTGCAGATTACTATTGTCACCCTATGTGCATAATTTGAATATAGCAACACATACCATTCTGTAAACCAGCCTGCGTCCAGTCGCGATTTAGTGGCATCAGTAAGGCGTAGTTCTCTGAGCATACTTATATCTATATTATGATGTTGTAAATATGCAGAAACATGTCTGGCTTTGCATGCATTGTTCAATCCTCTAACATTTCAAGTTAAGCATTTGACTGTATGCATCTAGAAGCACAGCATTACAATGATAGCACCGGACACAGGAAAGTCTAATCCGGTGTGTAATGACCTCAGGACCGCAGTAAGTGCAGGAGGGGAGGTAGAAGGAAGCAACAGAACAAACAGTGCATTGAACAGTGAAGAAGATCCCATGTAGCATCCCACGTCAGCCCTCAATCGA
This sequence comes from Lissotriton helveticus, assembly GCF_964261635.1. NCBI lineage: Eukaryota > Metazoa > Chordata > Amphibia > Caudata > Salamandridae > Lissotriton > Lissotriton helveticus. Next base: position 1,957,397,656 of record NC_136067.1, read on the forward strand.
ACCAGACTGGATGAATCCACTCTACAAAAATCCTAGAACAGAATATCAAAAGGCATGGCAAGTGTAGGGGCAAAGGTGTGGCCCTGCAGTGCCCGGCTGAGGGTGGGAAGTCTGGAGGCCAAAGTGGAGCATTAGAGAGGCCCAGCACATCGCTGATAAGTCAGCCTACTCAGGGGCGGGCCCCTGTGAGGGGAGAGGCACTAGTATCAGAGAGATGGCAAGCAAGTAGAAGTCATTAGTCATTGAAGCTGAGTTGGCTATTTGAGGCATGTCGATTCACAGTCTTGTTGTCGCCGGTAATAGTCGGTAAGGTCTTAGCAAATTTAGTGGCCAATTTGGAATCAGTGAAAAAGTGGGTCTTGCCTCAGTGACTGATCCTCAGCTTGGCGGGGTAGATCAGTGAGTAAGAGGCATTGGTTTTCGACAGTGAGTGCTTGACAGGTGCAACGTTGTGCCTGGCTGTCTGAACGGCAAGCGTGTAGTCCAGAAAAAGAGTTATTTCATTGCCTGGTATTGGAGGTGTTTCTTGTCTCGTGCCAACCTCAGGCGATACCCCACCCCTGTAGTTGAGTATTCGAGCAGTAATGGGTCGTACAAGAGTGCCAGAGTGAGGCCTTGGATTTATAGATCTATGTGCCCTCTTGACCACCAGCAGAGTGGACTTGGCTTCCCCGAAAAGAGAGTGAAGCATTCGACCCATATCACATATAATGTGCAGGTTGTTTTCCCTGGATCGCACCTCCAAATCTTCGTTTTTACTGTGGACGAGCTCCAGCACTCTTTCCATCTGTAGGAGTGCCGGTGAGTGAAGTCACATAATCCTCAATTCAGAAGCTGAAGATATATTAGGCCCCTCCTCACCCCACCAAGCCATTACATGGGGCACGAGCAGGCCCACATGGGTCTCAATCGGTTGCATAGCCGCGGGGCCAGGTATCCTCTTAGTGGTGGCAATTTGTCAGCCGTCCCTCAGTCCCCGTCGTCTCAGCCAAAATGCAGTTGTGTCATTCAGTGCACCCAACACTAGGGAGAACTTTCACAGGAGCACAGCCAGGGGAGCAAACCAACCCTCACTATTTGGATGCACCTACGAGAGATCAATGATATAGGTGGAACCTCAGGCCTCCCCCATGTACTGCAGCGGCATACCAGCAGTGAAGTGTAGCACCGCAGCGCAATGACAATCTTGGGTATATGGGCCTGAGAACAAGTACAAGCAGGCGTCAAACTTCAGGATTCACATAGGAAAAATATAATAAAGCCCCCTTCACAGCATCCCACTCAAGCAGGTTTCACTAAAAGGATTGTCTGTTAAATGCAATCAGTCAATGGAAGCAGAGCTGATGGGCCAGGCCGCTTACCCAATGTCTGGGGTCCACCGTCCTTCTAGGTGGTCTGCAGCGCCCCAGCAATGGCAATTCAATGGCTACCCTGTAGTGTAGCTCCTATTTTCCCAATAGGCTCTGCGCATTGGAATAGTACCTACAGCAGTAAAGGCCTAGGCCAGACGTTAACTAGGTCTACTACTGTCGATACTAGACTTAATTTTTGGGTTTGCCAGCTAAGCTCAGAGTTCGCTAGAAACTTTCTCGAATGTTCAAGGAAGGATTAACTCCCCTGATTAGACAAGAAGGGATTTAGTTTCTGACAACCATAGAACATGACAACTTTGCTCTCCCCTAATCAAGAGTCAATCTCAAGAGTCGTGTGAGCACAAGGCAATTATTTTACTCAGTCAGTACGTGCATTCTTAGTCTCATCAGAATGTAGAGAAAAGGAAGAGACGGGCGTGTTCAATAAAAGGTGTTATTTATTGATCAGTCTCTTTTCTCGTACATGAGAAATGGATCGATATTATTGCAATACTTATTGTTAAGTAAAGTGCATACATTAGAAGCAATAGTATAAAATAATACTGTAAAAACATTGATATGGTTTCTGAGCCATATGATGTTTAAAATGATTAAAATATATTTACATACACATATACATTTGACTAAACGTACTCAACTGGTGTTTCTAAATACGCCTACCCCGTGTACCTGACCTAAGTCTAATGCGTGGGCGGGAATAGAAAGTTACAGTTTAAGTTAAGTTTGTTTTTGCCAAGTGAATAACTAAAGAATTCTCTGTGAGGGGTTATTCAGTTCTGTACCTGGAATTTAGGATGAATGAGGAATGGTATCTCTTTCTCTGCTCTCGATATTCCAGGCTGCCTGCGAGGGCTGCCCAGAAGCGCCGGTGCTGGGTCTCTCGGCTTGAGATAGCAGCGCGTCTCTCAGCGCGTCAGGAAGGCAGGGCTGTTGCCTGCGGGGTCTGCTTCTGCTCTCGGCTTCGGCAAGTATGGCTGCTCCGTCTTGTCACCACGCGTGTGTTTGCATAGGGCAAGGTCGGCAATATTTATACCTTAAAGGTGCCGGGATTGACGTAAGGATGGACATAGGTACGTCAATAAAGATGTCATACGACTTGCTCGTTAGCACATTCTTTACTAAAGTTCTCTGTGAAATCAAAACAATGGCCGCACGGATTATCCAGGTTGTCATAGGTTTGATTTGTTATGAGAACGTCGTATGCCTTATCAGGGGCTGGAGGAATGTCGCTTGTCTAATTAGATCTCAAGCGTTATGACCTAATCAGATAACACGTTCCTGTGCCGTAGTGTGACTGCGTCAGATAACGGTATCTGCATCATGGGGGTTTTCTTGCCTCATGGGCTGACTGTTAGTTAACTAGCTAGGTAGTTTAACCAGAATAGGGTCAGGAATAGGGGGATCGATTCAGAACCTATAGAAATACACGACACCCACTCCACGCTAACTATGGTCATATCTACTAATCTATGCATAGTATAACATAGTACAACATACTATAGAGTATAGTGTATACCTTACCACCCCAAAATACATAAATGCATTTTGAAATTTTCAAATATACTGAAAAATTGCAGTCATATATTGTATGCACTTAAGCTATGAATTAAATGCAAAAGTAAGCACGCATTTTATGCATTATTGCTTGTTGGTATATGAGAAATACACATGAAATGGCTCTTAATATGGCTATACAGAAAGAAAAGTCGAAACCATTTCATCACATAATATATGTTGTGAACATACCAGCGGGCAGCTAAAGTCTATATAAAGTATCTAAAAATAGAAATCTTAGTTCTCTAGGAATAGTTTCTTACTTTAAGCAGAAGATCAGTGTCCCGGGAAAAAAATATATAGAAAAATATTTTAAGGGCTTGCTGAAAAAGGTTGCTGCCCGTGAACTGGATTGTAATTGTTCATGTGACTTTATTTTTAAAGTTGAAGGCCGAATTCAGGGAATGCCGTGTGCGAGTTTACTCAAAAGTCTCTATTTCTGTTCCGGAGAGAACATCATATCATTCAGGCTTTCGAAAAAACTGTCAACAGCTTCATGGGAAAGTTCCTCTAAGTCGGAAATAGGGGTAACCATGCATTCGTGCGCATGATTGTCTCCATTGACATTCTGATTTGCATTGCTGACAGAAGGTCGTACCTGTTCGATGCTGCTTTCATCTTGAACTTCACTACTCTTCAATCGCAGTGGTGAAGATTCCAGGAATGCCGTCATCAGAATTGGCAGCCTTTGAGGGCAGCACAGTGCGTGAACCTTGGTAGGAACCAACAGTGTATCTGCATCCACCGGCGCATCCGATTGTAGCGTCAGACAGGTGTCTAACACGCATTCTTCTCCGCATAGCAGACACCTTAGTACAGGTAAAACACACCTTTGCCACATTGGTCGAAATGATAGAAACCAAGTCATATTTAGGTCTCTAAGCCGGGAGAGTCCCAGGATTTTTGATATCCGGTCCCGGTATCCAATGGCTAGGATCGTATCTTCCATTGTCGCGAGAGTTTGATCTGTGACATGGGTTGCCATAACGGAAAATAAGGACTAGGAATAGGATTCCTGCAATTAGTCCCAGGATCAGGGGAAGTCCGCCAAAAATCGAATGGACGAAATCTGGAAAAATACCCAGTATGGCTTTGAATGGTGTTAATGCCATCGAAAATACTGTCTTAAATACCTTTGAGACCCCAGTGGTATCAGAAATATTTAAGATTTCGCTCAGGATTTCCGCGAAATGTACGGGGGAATTAGTTGATAATAATGTATGTATCTCTGCAGTCGTCCTTGCGACTTGTAGATCATACGTTTCTTTAGATGACGTGAGCCTTGTAGGCGTCTGAAGAAGCACTGTTTTCACTCTGCTTAAAGTGTCTATTCGAATAGAAGTAATTTTCAAACCGGGCCATGCCCTTGCCTCCCTGTCTTGAAAGGAGCTGGGGAACAAAGAACGTCCACAGCACTTGACCTTCGCTGTTGTAGTGACGAGATAAGGAGTCCCGGGCATAAGACTACAGCATCTGCGGTCTACAATAAGAATGTAACTCCCATTATAGAGTCTTTGAAAGAATGGTTCTATTTCAGTTGCAGGTGCGCCTTGCTGGTGACATGAAAGGTTGTATGAATTCCCTTCACAGGCTCCGTGCAAACTAATACCGTTACACAGAAGCGTGCCGCTTAGTGACATAGCACAATTGTTGCCACTAAGAAACACTTTCTGTCCTTTGTTACTGACACATGCATGTGAATAGGGCAGGTTCCAAGTTGTTTTAAGGTACCCCTTTCCCAATTTCTCGTACATGCCAGCCTGTATATATTTTTGGCAGTATTGAAACCTGAAGGTTGAGATTGGAATATTTATGATTCCGTGGATTATCCATTCACTGACAGGTCGTTCTGACATTGTCATTGGTAATCTTTCTAGTTTTTCAATGCTCAAGATTGTATAATCAGCACCCTTCTGCGCCATACCGATTTGTCTATCAGTAAGGTTAAAGATTTGGAATAGTGACGTTGTGTTGATTAAACGCCAAGGCACGTAGCCTGAACGCAGATTTTGTAACGTCCAGCCAAGCTGTACAATAGAACGCAATTGTGACTGTCCATGTTGTAATAACAGTAAGTCTTGCGATAATATATCGATTGCTGAAGACACAATGCTGTCCAATGAAAAAATTCTGGAGGACAGAGTCATTAACCCATTGTCCACTACAGAAAGTGATTTTTCCAAATTAATACGATCAATTTCACGTATTCTCTCTGCTGTCTGAATTTGAGTAACCTTCCAGGCCTCATTGTATGCTGCATATACAGAGGCTGCTATGAAACGCTTATGACGCTGTTTGCGTGGTCCCAGTATGAAATCACGCAAGTCAGCACCATCAGTAAGTAAAGTTAGGTGTTGCTTAATTTCAGGCAGTGTGGAAGTTTGTAGCCATTGAAGGCATAATTTGCCCACACTGTAGGTTGTTATTATCCCTGGGTGATGTCTTTGGGGATATCTAGGGTCTGGCCTGGTCATTTTGAAACCCTGTGTTTTATTCAGGAATCTATCTTGACAGTTATTTGTATCTGTGGGCCAGATCAACCATTGTTTCCAATCAGGATGTGTTCTGTTTTGGTTAAGTATATGGTTTATGTCTATTTCTTCATCTGTTTCAGAGCTATTGCTAAACATTGTTGGCTTTGGAATAGACAGGTTATTTAAATCTTTGATTTTGGCTAAGCCAAGACAGGTGGTTTGTTGAACAGTGTCATTTAAAAATATCATTTGTTCTGGGATCATGCAGGCTCTAAACAAAGCTTCTAAACCCTGTACTTGCCATTCTTTTGTACCCCAAACACTTTTCAAATCAACATTTTTGTCCCAATAATCAAATCCAAAAGTATTCATTTTTTCAAAGAACGAATCAGAATAAATCAATTTTGTGTTGGTTATCATGGTTTTCATCCCTGTCTTGTTTGACAATTTGTAATAAAATGTTTCAGCATTAGTTATGTTAAAACCTGAAAAATATGAATATTTGTCATAAACGGTTCTAGAGCTCCCTTTTGGAGGTGTAGCACAATGTTCCCATTGATTATAATTTAAAACATTTCTAGGTTGTGCAGATTTATGCAAGAAATGGTTACCATAATGGTTATAGCAATACATACTATCATAATTTGTAGAACCCTGCAAATAATTATGTTTTGTAAATTTAGCAGACATTACTAAGTCAGACATCATATTATTTATACTTTCAAAGTCCCAATCATCAGCAAATGAGTTTGGTTTTGCAAAATCACTCAAGGAGATCTTGATTTGGTGTGGATATTTCAGGATCTCGACCGGACCATAAATTTCATAGTCAGTGTTGTCCCAGGCTACCCCACCAGGTATTGGAATTGCTGTGAAGTTGGCTGAAGAAAGTTCTGAAGAAAGTTCTCGTTTCTCGACGTGTGAAGATGTGTGTGGTTTGAGGACCAAGTTGATGTTCTGACTTGCTGTGTCCATTTTAGCATATTTTCCCTCAATGAAGCGTCCCAAGGTAAATACCATGATGAGCCAAAGTATGAGGATAAATGCACCAAAACCCACCCAAAATTCAATCCATGGAGAAATCAGATATGTTTCTTTTAGTTGTTTCAAAAGTTCCTTTGCTTTGTCTTTAAAGGATTTTGATGATGGCTGTGTCTTTTGTTCACTGAAGCCGTCAGAAGAATCATCGAAGTTGATGAAGTAACCAGATGCAGTTCTATCAATTGTTCCAATTGGTTCAGGATTTTTGTTTTTTGCATTTTCACTTGGTACTTCAGTATAGATTGGTGTCTCTCTGCTAAATGTCTTTATTTGGGTTTTCAGAGGTCTTAGTTCTATTGCATTGTTGCATAGTCCTTGTTGTTCTTCTGTAGGCGTTTCGAATGTGATGAGCCTCTTTGATAGGACCTCTGTACTGGTAGCAAACCTTGGTGTTCTGCTACTTATTGGGAGTCCACTTGGCCTACTGTTTGTTATCGGCCACATGTTGTGGTTTTACCAGGTCGATGGATACAACTCGGTTCTCCTTTTTTCCAGCAAGTGGCGGTAGTACAACTGATCTTGTCCCGTTGACAGACAAGACAGGAACTGCTTTTCTGTAAGAAGGCCCAAATTCCTTCTTTACCGCGATCTTCTCCCTGACTAGATCCCCGACTTTTGGAATCCAGACAGGTCTTGCTGGGACAGGTGGTGAATCTTCAGTGGTCGTTGGCTGTTGTTTCAACTGTATGTTGCTCAGGTCTTTTCTTGTTTTGTTTAAGTCCTGCAAAATAGCCAAACGGTCTTTGACATCAAAGGTTTTTTCTATTACCACTGAAGTCTGACTATCAAGGTCAGAGATCAACATCCTAGTTCCGAATAATAATTCGTACGGACTGAATCCCTTCAGAGAATTTCTTGGCAAGTTATTTAGACTACGTTGGACACTTATTAGATGTTTGACCCACCCAGCTCCCGAACCTAATACCTTTGCCGTTATAGATTGCTTTATGTCACGGTTTTTTCTTTCAACAATTCCGTTCCCCTCAGGGTGAAATGGACAAGAGTACCGCAATTGCACGCCCATGCTGACCATGGCCTCCTTATAAGCCCGAGAGCTAAAAGCAGGACCATTGTCCGAATGCAGAATGCCAATTGCGTATGTGCCGATAAAGACCCGCAAATCTTTTATAACAGTTCTGGCGTCAGCCGTTCGCTGGGGCCACATCCATATGAATCTCGTGCATGAGTCCACTGCGACCAAGATATATTTATAGTTACCATCCCTTTGTAAGGGACCGCAGTGGTCTAGATAAACACATGCTAATGGTTTATCCGAGATTAGAAGGGGCGTCTGTGCTGGACGTCTCACAGTTGATACTTTCATTTTTTGACATATTTCACATGCTAGAACATAGTTCCTTGTTTGTCTTCTCATTTGTGGCCACCAGTATCTCTGTTTTAATAATGATACTGTGGCTGAGACGCCAGCATGGGTAGAAGCAAGCCCTTCGTGTGCCGCTATTATTAGTCCTAATCTGTGTTCCATGTTTGGAATTGCCCTATCCCCCACTCCAGGGATTCGAGCAAAAGGAACATTGTTTTCATCAGTTATGTATGAGTATTTTACTGGAAAGCCTTTAGGGAGTGGTTCTATCGAATCCTTTTCTGAAGCGCTGACAGCTTGTAATATTTCGCTGTCTATTTTTGTTTTTGACCGGGTGACGGCTGCTACGGAAGCCGTTTGCACAGCTGCTTTCGCGGCCTCATCAGCCAATGAATTCCCTGCAACGTGAACGCCATCACGTTGATGACTCAGTGTATGTATCACGTGAGTCTTTGGTAGTTCTTTTTGTAAAAGAGCTACTTGTTCCCAGAGCATTTTATGCTTGATTGTGCCACCTTTCGCATCCTTGAAACCGTTCTGAAGCCAGATCTGCAAGTATTCATTATAAGACTGAACGCAATAATACGAATCGCACACTATAAGTGTGGGGAATTCTCGATCGGTATTTTCAAGCGCCATCTTGAATGCTAGTAGTTCAGCTCGCTGAGCTGTGCAATCTCCTAGAGATTGTGTTTTAGTGAGGGTTGGTTTAAATTTCCCTTCGTGCCAACGACCTTTAACAATCGCGCACGCAGCACTGTAAGCTTGTTTACCCCCTACTGCGGGTTGTGCTGATCCGTCTGTATATATTATACAGCCGTAGTGCTCTAGAGGCAGAATTTCGGTTGGCGGAGGACATTCAAATTCATATTGGAGAAATTCTTGTGTTTTTAAGTAAGGATCAAATTCGTACACCACGTCTGTTGCAGCAAGAGAGTTAGCCCATTGTATCCATCTTGGATGGAGTGCTTTAGCATTTGGAATGCTTGCCTTTGTTACCGCCTCTAAGGCTGGTATTGGTGTCACGATTACTATTCGTTTACCTTGTGCCAGGGCTCGTTCTTTTGCTATAGCTGTCTGTGTTGCTGTAAGAATTTTTTCCGTTGGGCTAAATTTCATTTCAGCCTTAGTGTACAAGTGTGATTTGAATGCAATTGGTACCTTATCTCCCTCATTAGAGGTTAGGTATGTGAATCCGCATCTCCCTGGGATGACTCGGATCACAAGGTTGCGTGTATTATCACGGGTTTCTAATTTTGTTTTAATTAGCATGTCTGTTTGTAAGGATCTCAAAATTTCTGTGTGTGCTTGAGTCCAACTGGATCTTTTAAAGTCTGGTTTAATTAGATCATAAAGGGGTTTGACCCTTTCTGCGTAATTTGCAATATATGTTCTTCCGAAATTTAGGAAGCCTAGAATTGACTGTAGGTTTTTTAGTGTTTTAGGAGCTTGGATTACGGCACATTTCTCTAGGAAATTGTCTGCCAGGCTTTTGCCTTCACTTGATAACTCATATCCTAAGAATAGGACCGTCAGATGGGCAATTCTTGACTTTTTGAAGTTGAATTTGTAACCCTCTGCAGCGAAACCAAGTATTATGGTGTTCACTCTTTTCAAGTGAGTCTCCAAGTCATCATCTGTTAAGTAAATGTCATCGACATAAGATAATGCTTCATCATCATATAGTTGTAGTAATTCTGTTACTCTCGCTGAGAATACCCCCGGGCTGTTCTTGTACCCCTGGGCTAACCGACAGAATTGTTTTTGAGTGCCATTTACTGAGAAAGCTGTTAAATATCTGCTCTCTGGTGCTATGTTTTGACAAAAGAATCCATTGGAGATGTCCAAGGTTGTTTTGTATTTTTTGCGCACTATGTTATTCATTAGTGCAGCACTGTGTGAGTTTTGCACTGCAAAGGTTTTGCAACATGTGTTAAGGTGTCGGTAATCCAAAACTAGACGGTACGAATTGTCTGGTTTGGAGACCGGAAACAAAGGATTGTTCATTTGTGAGGTGCAAGTTTCAATCACCCCCTGGTATTCTAGCTGATCTAGTATTTCGTTTACTTGTTTTTTAGCTTCTTGCTTAATTGGGTACTGCCTTTGTGCAGTTGGTTGTGATTTTAACTGGACTTTGTGAGGAGGAGAATCCTCATCCCATCCTACATGATTTTTATATAAAGCAGGTGCTAAGGCCACTGCCCACTTTCTAGCAAGTGTATATTTTTTATGAATCGGTATTTGATTCGAGAAGGCAGGCATAATTACTTCTTCGCCATGAGGGCACTCCCTGACAAACTCTGGTGGCCAGTCTTTTTCAGCTAGAAGGATGTCATAGCCTTTGGAGAGGTTATCCCAAAATAGTCCCCTAATTTTCCTAGTCTTATCTCCCTCTATACGTAATGTTATCTCGTATATTTTGTGGGGCTTGCTAACTCTGGTATCTGCAGTTTCCACTTGAAGGTATTCATTCGTGTCCACTGTCTCCAGATGATTCATAAGGACTTTGCGAGCTATGCTCACCTCTGCTGCGCTGTCTAGCATTGTCTGAGCCCACTCTCCGTTTTTCAGTTGTGTCCTCAGTATTCTCGGCATTTTTAACTACCTTGATACTGGCTACCTTCTTTTTTGGAAATTGTGATTCCTTTTTCAGTTGAGCAGGTTCCTTGTCTTTGGACTTGGCGTGCTCTTCTGATCGTCCTCTTCTTTCCGATTTCTGCGAGGAATTCTGAAAAGATTGAGAGGGACGTGTATCAATGTCTTGATATCTATCAGGTTTTTTAATATTATCCCTATTTCTAAGGTTATATCTATTCCCAGAGGGGTCACTCTGGGGTGACCTTTGTCTCGGGTTTGGAGATTTCTCTCTTCGCCTAGGAGACCTTCCTCTGGACTGGAATTTCTTTTCTTTAGGATTGGATTGTTTATTTCCATCCCAGTTCTTTTTTGGTGAATTATTATTATTATTAAAAAACATTTTTTCTGGACTTGTAGTCAGTTGCGGTTTTACTGGTATTCCACCTAGACTATCTCTGCCTAGTTCTTCATAGGATTTTTCTATGATTCTGGCAATTTCAGCTGGTTGGTCTGCTATATCTGTCTCTTTTAACCTCTGGCGGATCGCCACGTTTGCTGCTTCACCTTTTATGTTGGCTAATAATATAGCCGAGACCTGCTTGAAGTCTTTCAGTAATTTCATACCAAGAGTTAAAGCAGGTTCTGGACCGTATTCATCTTGAATTTGTTTTAGCACGTCTGGTATTACCGAAATGGATGGAACACCGTGCGTTTTTGTATAGATGGAAGCAAAGACTGTACCCCAAGTGTCACAGTCCTCAATGTGTGGTGCGATTCCCATTGGGAGACATATAGTCAGAATCCTGTGTTTTTCCAGCGGGGTGGTGTCAGGAAACACCGCCTCTATTTGGGTAATTTTCTGTGCCAACCAGAATGGTATTTGTTCCCGTTTAGCCGGAACTTTACCTAGGCAGGATTGGATGTTCTGTGGTGTAATTTTATTTGTGTTCCCCTGGTGAGGGGTCAGCTGTGGAAGTTTAATCGCTGGCTGAATTGTTGAAGTCCGCATTACATACTGAACTAATTGTCTGTGAATTTTTAGTAGTTGTTTTAGCTGTATTAACAGCTCTGCTGCAGGCCTTCTTTCGATGTCTGGATGTGGTGTGTATCCGGCTAAGACCGGCCACGTTGCTCCTGGTCTTCCTAAAGGACCGAGCCTTGTGATGTGATTGTTATGTATTAGGGCGCCATCAAATAAGAGCAAATGCTCTTGGAATTTGAGTGGTACTTCCACCTCCTCGAAAGGAGTGTACGTTTCAGGAGGTTCCTCTACTTTGTAATAGTGGAAGTACTTTGTTACAGCATTTGCTGCTGGAAAATGTATCCATGAATAGTATACCTCTGTCTGCCGATATTCGTGTGCCTCAATTACGAATATGACTGTGCCACCTCTAGGTGTCAGTCCATTTTCTATAAGTTTTAAGGTTATAGATCTCCTTTTAATGACCGGGATGAGTATTATATCCCCGTCTGCTGCTTGCATGGTAGCATCAGCATCTGCTATTTCAGTGGCTAATCTAATTGCCTCTCTTTCTCCATCACTGTCTCCCATTTTACTGACAGGATGGTATTATTTTTGTTTGCAGATCAGGTTTCTTATGGAAACAGAGATTAGATGCACAATATTCTGGAACTGTTTTATCCTTCAACGTTGACTAGACCAAGAACCATACATAGGAGTTCCCTCCTGCGAGGTTTTGGAGGATATAATAACCTTTCACCCACTCCAGACGTCTTTGGAGTATTTGGGGAAAGGGGTCTGAGTGAGAAAGCACGACTGAGTTACTCTAAATGTCTTACGTTAGTTTTATCGCCCTTTCCAAACGCGTTGGGCGCCATGTAGTGTAGCTCCTATTTTCCCAATAGGCTCTGCGCATTGGAATAGTACCTACAGCAGTAAAGGCCTAGGCCAGACGTTAACTAGGTCTACTACTGTCGATACTAGACTTAATTTTTGGGTTTGCCAGCTAAGCTCAGAGTTCGCTAGAAACTTTCTCGAATGTTCAAGGAAGGATTAACTCCCCTGATTAGACAAGAAGGGATTTAGTTTCTGACAACCATAGAACATGACAACTTTGCTCTCCCCTAATCAAGAGTCAATCTCAAGAGTCGTGTGAGCACAAGGCAATTATTTTACTCAGTCAGTACGTGCATTCTTAGTCTCATCAGAATGTAGAGAAAAGGAAGAGACGGGCGTGTTCAATAAAAGGTGTTATTTATTGATCAGTCTCTTTTCTCGTACAAGAGAAATGGATCGATATTATTGCAATACTTATTGTTAAGTAAAGTGCATACATTAGAAGCAATAGTATAAAATAATACTGTAAAAACATTGATATGGTTTCTGAGCCATATGATGTTTAAAATGATTAAAATATATTTACATACACATATACATTTGACTAAACGTACTCAACTGGTGTTTCTAAATACGCCTACCCCGTGTACCTGACCTAAGTCTAATGCGTGGGCGGGAATAGAAAGTTACAGTTTAAGTTAAGTTTGTTTTTGCCAAGTGAATAACTAAAGAATTCTCTGTGAGGGGTTATTCAGTTCTGTACCTGAAATTTAGGATGAATGAGGAATGGTATCTCTTTCTCTGCTCTCGATATTCCAGGCTGCCTGCGAGGGCTGCCCAGAAGCGCCGGTGCTGGGTCTCTCGGCTTGAGATAGCAGCGCGTCTCTCAGCGCCTCAGGAAGGCGGGGCTGTTGCCTGCGGGGTCTGCTTCTGCTCTCGGCTTCGGCAAGTATGGCTGCTCCGTCTTGTCACCACGCGTGTGTTTGCATAGGGCAAGGTCGGCAATATTTATACCTTAAAGGTGCCGGGATTGACGTAAGGATGGACATAGGTACGTCAATAAAGATGTCATACGACTTGCTCGTTAGCACATTCTTTACTAAAGTTCTCTGTGAAATCAAAACAATGGCCGCACGGATTATCCAGGTTGTCATAGGTTTGATTTGTTATGAGAACGTCGTATGCCTTATCAGGGGCTGGAGGAATGTCGCTTGTCTAATTAGATCTCAAGCATTATGACCTAATCAGATAACACGTTCCTGTGCCGTAGTGTGACTGCGTCAGATAACGGTATCTGCATCATGGGGGTTTTCTTGCCTCATGGGCTGACTGTTAGTTAACTAGCTAGGTAGTTTAACCAGAATAGGGTCAGGAATAGGGGGATCGATTCAGAACCTATAGAAATACACGACAACCCGCTTCAAGCGCCCGGTGGCATCCATCAGGAGAAGGGCTCTCAGCATGCCACCGCTCCCAGGAGCGGAGAATGGCCTGCAGGGAACAGCCTATGCCAGGCTGCAACAGCCCAGCGCCCAGGGGTGCCCAGAAGCCGTGGTGGGAGCAAAATCCATGCGCTGGCTCCAGCACCCACCAAGCCCAAACAACAATGGACAGCCAGGACAGTCCAAGCAGAGGACCTGAGAACAGCCTCCAGGGAGAGACCCCAGATCCAGGGTTGCCATTCCCTCATGGTATGCCGCACCCATAAGGCAAGCCCCGCAGCCAGCGATCATCTGGCCGCCCAGAAGGCAAAAAAGCAGAGTTGTGGTGATAAAAGTAGAGCTCCCACATTGCTCCCCAGTGGTAGCAGGAATACAGCTGTAGTCGGTGGGTGCCGATGGCCTCTCAGGGGACAGATAAAAAACAGATATAAAACTTCGGCTAGCAGAGCCTCACGATAAGCGCCCCCCGTAAGCAGGATGTTTTTCTTGATTCATGAATGGAAGCCTATGATTGCGAGATTCAGGGAAGAGTCAGGTAGAGTGAGGATATCCAAGTCTAAAGAAATTGGAACGAGAGCAACAATTTAACAGGAGATCGACATGGTAGATCAACACAGAGAATCTCACAGGTAACAAAGTCATATCAAACTATACTACAAGGTAGTGAAATGTCTTGAGCGAAATGAGAGGAGTGAAAAAAGGGAGGAAAGGATGGATGGGAACTTTACTATCACCAATGCCAGCAAAATGATCCAGTAAGAAAGCCTTGTGAGTTTATTCAGGACAATTTTCTTTCAAGGCCAAGTGACAGATTTTGCTTGGGAATGGTCATGACTTCGAATCTGAAAAGGCTGAATTGTAAAAGATAAAGTCTGCATCAGTGTGGGTTGTGGCGGTCAGAACCTTCAATAATCACTGTGGATAAACAGGAAACTAAGAAACAAGAGTTCAACATTGAACATAATTTGGGATCCACCTGATTTAATTCTAGGTTCTGAAATTAAATCTTAACTGACAAGAACTGGACTTTTCCCCAAATCTGATGGAGGGGTTTTCACTTGTATGGATATTGCCAAGGCATCTTTCTTGCACATTTACTTTGTTTTTACTACATTTAAAGATGGTAATAGTTGACTCCCTCTCTCTAGTATCCATTTTACTACTCTCTTTATAAAAGCAGCTCTATGTGATAGTATTAATTTGGTCAGTCTTGCAATTTTATTTAAATTGAATTGCATGTTTTAGTTTCTATATCATAACACCATTATAAAGCGCTTTTTCGCGCCAATCCGTCGCACAGCATTCTCATGCCTCCTCTGACAATTTATCCAACAAGTATACCATAATTTTTCCATCTTATTAATTTTGTCACTCAAACTATCCATGATATTTTCTCATATTTGCATATTCGTCAAACGGAGTGTTCATGCCATTTTCCAGATTTCTCATGCTGCCACCGTGTCCATCCGGACCTCTTAGTAAAAACACGAATGAAGCATTCTTCGTTCAGGGCAGTGTTTATTTGTAAAAAAAACAATGCATTTCGTGCATTATATGCACTTCATCAGGGGTCACTATAGAAAAAACAATAAACAATCATCAAATTGTGGAATTATTTGCTTTACACATATTCATTAAAATTAGCACCTAATGACAATGCGCAGCTCTACACTCTATCAAATATACCACTGTTTCCTCTTTATTCTCAATCTGCAAGATGACTACCCTCACGGCCTAATAATAATGTCTTTGATTCTGGCTCGTTGTTACTTGAACCCTCAGGGGGGAACTAAGAGCGCGTCTCTGAATCTGCGGGCCTCCATTAATTGTGCTTGGGCGGAATCTCACCTCTTGACCTTGAGTGCTGTGTACATTCTGGGGCAGTTTTCATGCGGACACTCTAAGCTGCAACCTTCCCTCCTCTGTTCTGTCCCATCTCTCTGTTCCTCGGTTCTAGGACCTTTGTCTTTGGTTTGGGACTCCCTGGGTCGATCTCTTTGCCTCCCCTCACAACGCTCTTCTCCCCCCGGTTTTGTCCAGAGGTGGTGTGTCCTCAGGCTTGGGCAGTGGATGCTTTTTTGATTCCCTGGCCTTTGGGCCTTCTGAATGCCTTCCCTCCTATACCCCTCCTCCTGAGGGTGCTGCAGAAGATTCGGGGGGAGAGGGCGTTGGTCCTGTTGATTGCTCCCTTCTGGGCTCGCTGCCTTCGGTTTCCTCTCCTGTTGTGGCTGGCAGGGGCCAGTTTGTCCGGCTTCCTTTGGTTCCAGCTCCGCTTCAGTTTCCACCCCTGTCTCTTTCTGTCTTCGTCGTTTGCAACTGACGGCCTGGCTCTTGAGCGTTTGAAATTGGAGCCTTTGGGCTGTTCTTCTGGGGTGGCCCGTGACATTCTATGGTCAACATTGGGGCTCTTTTGTCTCTTGGTGTTCTTCGCATGGTGTGGATCCTGTGATTGGGGATCCTGCTTCTGTGCTGGATTTTCTCTGGGGTGGTTTTTTGAAGGACCTTTCCACTTCCACATTGTCTGCTCATTGGGCGGTGGTTAGTGCTTGTCAGGGTCCGGGGGCTGCCTTGTAGGTTGTTGCCTCTTTGGTTAGTTGGCTTCTTCTGAGCTTTAGGATTTGTCGTCTGGTCTCTCCTGTGATCGTGCCTTCTTGGGATTTGCCTACTGTTTTGTGGGGTCTGCAGTTGCCCCCTTTTGAGCCCTTGTTGGAGGCGGACTTGTTGTGATTGTCCACTAAGGTGGCTTCTTTGCTAGCCATCACCTTCGCTCATCGGTTGGGTGAGTTGGGTGCCTTGCTTATTTCTTTTCCTTATTTGCAGTTCCTGCAGGGTAGGGTTGTTTTGCGACTTGATCCAGCTTTTCTGCCTAAGGTTCCTTCCAAGTTCCATATGCAGCAGGAGGTGATGCTTCCTGATTTGCCTACGTAGGGGGGTTCCCTTGTTCCTTCTTCTTTGGGTGTTCAAAGGGCTCTTCAGATTTACTTCCAGCGTTTTCTGGAGTTTCGGCTTTCTCCTGCCCTGTTTGTCTCCTGTGGGTGTGTGGGTAAGGGGAAGAAGGTTTCCACTTCTACGATCAGTCGATGGGTGCGTTTGGCAGTCTGCCAGTCCTATAAGTCTGTGGGTCTGCCTCCTCCGTCTCAGGTGCAGGGTCATTCGACACGTTCTGTGTCCGCTTCCTGGGGTGAGGCGGCGGGGGTCTCTACCCAGGAGATTTGTAGAGGGGCCACTTGGCAGTCCCATCGCACTTTTTGTTCGGCATTATCAACTTGATGTTTTGCATGCATCTGTTGAAAGTTTTGCTGGTGGCGTTCTAAACGCTGCTGTTCATTGATCATTTGTTTGATTAAAGTTTTGTACTTTTTTCATGGATCCCTGGTGTCATTCGTTTTTCTTCCTGGTTCTCTGCTTGCGAGTTCCTCACTTTGTAAGGACTGGAACGAGGAGGACCCATGAGGGGGTAATGTATTGTTACTTACCGGTAATCTTCATTACCTCGATTAGGGTCCTCATCGTCCCAGTCCTCTTCCCTCCCTCCCTCCTGCAGTATTTGTCTCTGGGACTTGTTGATGACAGGCATGGTGGTAGGTGGGAGAGGTTTATGTGACCTTTGTCATTGTGTTTCTGGCGTCTTGATTGGCTGGTTGGAGGCAGGACTGCCTCACTTTGTATGAACTGGGACGAGGAGGACCCTAATTGGGGTAATGAAGATTACTAGTAAGTAACAAGACACTACTGCAGAAGTTGGTCAAACAGAAAATGTGGAGTAAGTGCGAGAGGCAGCACTGGAAGCCCTGCCACGCGCCTTGATACAAGTGTGATCTACTTTTAAATGCGAGGCATTCGTTAGTTGCATTTGAAACTTAGCTAGCCAGGTGCAGGCCTTTAACACCAAAAATGGTCATCACTAAACTCCGTCAAACCAGCGGGCCTTAAAATGAGAAATAAATAATGTATGTAGAATAATACAATGAGCAGCTGCCATATAAATGGTCAATGTACGGCCTATGGTGAAGGAAATGTTGTCAAAGAGAGACCTACGTATAGCATAACACATTTACACTTTGTTTTGTTGTAGGAGCTGACGTTTCTGAACAAGAAGGAAATCTGTCAGTGAGTAATTCTTTCATTGATATGCCTTATGGACCATTAGACTTATGCTGAGGATGGGACCATAGGCAATCCTATTTTAAAGCTGAGTTGAATGATGAGTATTTTCAGTTACTGTCAGGAATAATTCACTCTGAAGGCCCCATGGTACTGGCGAATGAGAAAATCAATGATTGATTTCTATCTAGAAAACACAAATTCTATTAATCTAGCAGCTCGCTCTGTGCCATGTAATAAAGAAACGCATCATCTGAATCAAAGGGAGAATACTAGAATATGGCATCAGTGAAAGCATCAGATGAGTGGTTGTGTAAGGATGAATGCATGGGTGTTGGTGGATTCTTGGATAAATACATAAATGTTTCTACATGGATATGTAAACTTATGGATGTGGTTAGGTAAATATATAAATGCATCAGTGTGAATAGATTATAGATGGGTGTTGTTGACATGTGGTTGGCTGAATGAGTGCATGAATGAGTTTGTAGTCTCTTCCTCAGAGGGAGCCTCTTTCCCTCTGTCTGGTTCTCCTTTCCTTCATTGGAAAAATGGGGACCCCTATATATACTAATGGACTTACTACACATAGGGAGGAAACCAGGTTAGGTAAAGGTCTGTAGCTAAGCCAATCAAACATTTGACAAAAACACACTTAATTCTAGGTACAAAAATTGTGAATAAACGAATTGGATCCCACAGGGCTCAAACTAATCACACATAAATGTTAGAAAATATATTCATTTTATTAATTTCCTAATAGAATTATAGAATTTGTTGTAAATCATATATCTCTATTTTAACCTCATACTATACATATGTGTGCAAATTTGATCTCACAAAATGATATTTTTATAAACAGTCATATATACATCTCAGGAATATTAAAAACGGCCAAGATAACCATAAACACGTATTGATAGAGGCAATGCGGTAGATAGGACTACGCGCGTTTCGGCATGTGGGCCTTCATCAGGTTACGGTCTATTGCACTGGAACTGAAATGAATAGTAGCACTCATGAGATGTGTACTGGACTATACTGAAGTCTAATCATGCAAGTGAGGATAGGCCAAACAAGTAATTGAAGAGGGCCTCCTCGATAGGTAGCTGATTTAGTAATGACAAAATAATGTTCTCATAGGGGGTAGACAGAATCCCACCGATGCTATAGGCATAAATGAGTAAAGAATTATCCTGAACTTAGTAAACTAGGAGGGAAAAACAATGGTAGATGTCTGTGCTTGGAATTGTGCGCTCACTCATAGATAATAGACACCAGGGATGACTAGATCGGAATTCCTCGAAATTGGTATGCATCCACAATATCGGCAACTGGTGCAGCATATGCCCTATACCGCCTTAGATTAAAATAGTGGCAATGGTCCGAACGTCTCATAAGAAGATGCCTCAGTTTAGAAAAGAGCGAGCAGTAAGCGGGGGTTATGTCACCGTGTACCAAAAACGCAATAGTTCAGGTGACCGCCATAGATGGTTCTCCTTCCTCGCACTCACAGAATGACTGCAAAAATAAACTTCCATGTCCACCTACGCAGCTACTCCATCACCATCATCCCTTCTTTTATTATGGAAGTTCCCGTGTATTTTTCTATTTTCTGCACATTTTGTGGTACCTCCTAATCCCAAAGGATCACCTAAATTGCCAACTGAGTTCTCCTTAGAGACATCATTAGGGATGCATAAGATTAGGTGACCCTAAACTAGCCTCCCCATCTGGTTATATGGAGGCAGAGTAGTCCTCCTCCATTGGATTGTAGACTCCGGGCCAATTGTACAGCCATGGCATTTTGCAACTCGCAGATTGCGCTCAATTGCAAGACGTAATTTGTGAGTCGCAAAATGCCATGTACAACAGTGTCTGAGACACTGTTTGCGATTCCCAATGGGGTCGCAAATTGCATGCCTCATCAATATTCATGAGGCACTCTCAATTTGCGACCCCATTGGGAATGGCTGGCTCTTCCAGTGATGGTGGCCAGATGAGCTCAGCAGACCTCCATGTCTGGGACTGCTTTTAAATAAAGCAGTTTTTAAAAAGAAATGCAGCCCGTTTTCCTTAAAGGAAAACAGGATGCATTTAAAAAAAGAATAATGAAACGTTTTCGTTTAATTTTTAAGGACAGGTAGTGGTCCCTGGGACTACTGCCTTCCCCATAAAAAATATTTGCCCCAGCTTTGAAAAAAGGAGAAGGGGTCCCTTGGGGACCCCTTCTGTTTTGTGAGTGCTTTATCACCCTCTTGAAGAGGGTGATAAATTGCGAGTGTTTTGCGACTGCAATTGCGGTCACAAAACATTCTTACATAGGCCTCTGACTAGCTATTAGGAAGGAACGCCCTTGGAACGCCCCTTCCTAATAGCGACTCACAATTCCTATTTAGCGAGTCGCAAAAAAATTGTGACTCGCTAAATAGGGATTGTACATAGCCCAAATAAATTTTGCATGTGCAAACGTGTTGTATTTCTGGCCCTTAATCTTATATTGTTTGACGTGCATAAGTTGCATTCAGGGGTAATGCCTACTGACCTATCCCTGTAAATAATATGTGGAAAATGGGGCTTTCTGCTTTTTTTAGTATTGGGGCTGTTTGCAAATATGTTCAGGATTCTTGCAATAATTACTACAGTCATCAGAACTACTGCAGAAGGTAGAATGATCACAATCATCTTCAAGGCAGCTGTCATTACATACAAAAGATGGATCACCAAGATCCTTTTAGCAAAAGATGGTAAGTGCAATTTAGAGCATGGCTGCTGCCTCCAAAAAGCAACACACCTAGTGGCCCCATCCCCCCACGTCACCACCTTCTTTGCTTCCTTCCTTCCTCTATCCTGGATGAAGTGAATACACAAGGTTTCCCAAAGAACAAGCCCATGGAGTGTACCCACCCAGTTACACTTCAGCACCAGTCACCACAATGCATTCTAGGAGGAAGCTAAGACCTACCCATCCCCGAAACCCTGATGAGAAGGGGATTTCTGAAACACTTACTTGAAAAATGCACTGATGTGGGTGGTTGGCCAATAGATACATAAACGCAAGTTCCATTGAAACTCAAGTAAGCATTATCAGTGGCTCTTAATCCTTTGACTTCTGTGGACCTTACCCCCCCTCTCCCCCTCCCCCCGTCCACCCCTCCACCAATCTCTATTGGGAGATGGGATCCCTGTGTCAAAGCAATCTCTATGATTTGAACCCGAAAACAATACAAAACATAAAAAAAACAAGTATACATCAAGCTAATACACAAGTTATTAAATATTACATTTAATTAACAAACAAAAATTTAAATATTAATGAGACTATTGGAGCTTTTATAATGTAATTTTACTTCCAAAAGACGAAGCGATATGCTATACTCTAGCATATTACGTTGTCAGTTTTCCTTGTAATGACGACTCTCATTTTGCCAGCACATACCAGTGTTTTAATTGAGGTCAACGGTTGCCCATGCAAGATGCCATTTGCTGTATTTGCTCTGCTCTCACAAACCAAGGTAAAGGATACTACCTTCATATTTAGTCTCCTATTTAAAATTCACTTACATTTACAGAGCGTTTTAAAATGTTGAATGTTTAGTTTTGCGTTTTGTGTATATGCACTTTGTTACTTTGTTAATCTGCTGACATTATTTAATTTTCTAAACAGTTGCGGACCCCCTGAGTTGGAGGTTCCACAGACCCCAGTTTAAGAATCACTATGTTACATGTTTCAGATCTGTGTGCTTTGGTTCTTCTTGAATGTTTAGTTGATTGGTGCCTTTTTCTTCCGTGCTAAGCCTTGCTAAACATTTGCTGACTTACCTCTCCGCCACTGCTGACCTTGCTGCATGAAAGCTCATAACCAGCCTAAGGAATCTGTAGGTGCCGGCCAATACGCCCTCTCACAAGAGATGTGTAAGAAAAGACCATCTCACAGCATCAGTGAGTTGAGTGGAATCCTTGCCTGTTGAGCGCATTCCGACCGTATACCATCTTTTATTGCATTTGTTACCTGCATTGTAGAAATTTAGCACCTGCTTAACTCCTTTACTAGTCGCAGAGGAAAACCCTATGATGATCTGCGTGATGCCATTGTGGTCTTTTGTGCCTGAGGGCTCACAAAGCTAACTGTCTATATGGGTCTTGCAGCTATCCGCTCCACCATTATCAAAGCTAATGAGTGTGGAAGCGCTGCATTGTAAGGGAATGTTTAATCGTAAATGGAGATGTGGGATCTTTCCCAGTTCAGTATACAAATCTTTGAGAGTATCTTGTTAGACTGGGATGCTGCTTCTTTGCATTGCAGGTTTCCAGGGTGTACTCATTGACTTTGCAGGTTTCTTGTTATCCGCAATCAGTTGGCAGCCATGCAGGATAGCTTCAAGTTTACCATGGTCTTAGAGGAAGGATAGCAATCCCCTGGGTTCATTTTTGTGATGAACAGCACAGATTTTATACTGAGTTAGTGAATGATATATTATTCCTCAATATGTAGTGCATGAATTACTATCCACTGATGCATTATCTGTATTCCACATGCATGATTGATCCTGAAGTTTAGACAGCAGCCCTTGAACAAAGGCAACCTCCAAAGCAATCTCAAGAGCATTTCGAATGTCAGAATCTTAATAAAATATGTATTTCAATCGGTCTATATAGTTAACTGGTGATTCTTCTTTTGACTCTTATCCAGACTATTTTGGTTGGCCTTATTTCCGTTACTGCATTAACAAGAGCAACTCTACCTCTACGTGAACAGTGGTCGCGCCTCCAGGCATTGTTTTGGAGGTCCTCGCTGTCCTCTTTCTTGCTACTTTCAAGTGCCCTCCTACAAGTCAATCTCTTGTAGCTTCTAGCTCTTCTGTCTGCTATTGGTGTGAGATTGTCACAAGTAATACTAAAGCTAAGCGACTATCTCCTCTGATCACTCCTGTCTTTTTGTAGACTTCCTGCCTCTCAAGATCATGGTGCTACTACATGATGTACAACCCCGTGCGGCAGCCAGTGTTAATTCGATCTTCCTACGCTCCACGTGCCTGGGCTGCACTTTCCTACGCCACGCCAGCCACTCAAGTACCTCCTTCTGCACCTACTAGCACACCATTTCTGTTCACCAGAGGTGGTGACTCGAGCTAGCATATATAAGAGAGAGTTTGCATGGTCTTCCTTGATCTTCTCACCTAGTTACAAAGGTATGGGGCAGGCAGAGCAGCCAGGGAAGAGGTTCTAATTCTATCCTTCTTATGACTATTTGGGATTTAGTTTCTCCTGGGAATCTTTAAGGCTCCTAATTTAAAATTTATGTCAGTTCTTGATGGCTTCCTCGTGTCCATATTGAGATGTCCTCCATGGGTTGGGAGTTGTTACTTCTAGACTTTTCTAATGTGTGTTTAATGTTTGTTGGATTTTCCTTGTCTACGGTACCTTCTAAAACAAAAGTGCTTGCTCCTAGACTCCTTAAGAGCACATCCAGTTTTTTTGCGATGCTCATGCAATACTGGGTAGACATCAAGTGGACAGGAGTTCTGTTATGTGGAACAGCTGCTATCTTACAGTCTTTGGTCGCCGTTTAGCTTAGCTTGCTCTTGATCACCCCAGGGAAAAGGGATAACTTATCCTGTCAACTAATGTCATTTAGTACAGATAGGGAGTGCGGAAACTACCCAATCACGTCTCTTGAGTCATGAGGTTTTCTTGCCTTTGAGTAACATCTGATCATGACCCACTGGGGTTCAAAGCGGTCCTGGGGTGGCTGAGACATCTTGAGTCCCAGATCAAGTCAACATCATTCATATAATAGGTTTTATTCTGAAGAAAAAGACGTAAATAATATCCCGCCCAATTGACCTGCTTTTCTTTGGATTTCATTCACAGTGTTCCTTTCTGGTACTCTGGACTCCCTCTTTCCTACCCTCTCATTGTTATAGTGTTTATTCCACTTACCTTTTAGGGACAGACAAACACACTTTTTATACCAATAAATATAAACAGCGGCTCACATTTAATAGCTTGAATAGCAAAACATGTTCTGACCTGGTTGACAGTCTAGGTGTTGGATCAGTCTCAACCCAAATACCGCAGGAGGAAACCCCCACTGTACCTTTGGCATGCCTGAGGTCATAGGGTAGAAGTTCTGCCTAACCCCATCCATCACTTCCTAGCAATTTGTTGAAAAACTGAGTCCCTGGCACCAAATCTGTAGAAGAAACTTTCCTTTATGCTTTTAGTCTGAGGCTACAGAACATTTATTAAAAATCTGTGATCATAGATCATAGAAAAGCAGGCAGAGGTTCTGTCTGGCAGCAACAAAGGAGATGGACTTCTCAAGGATGGCAGTATACACACTTATAGCAAATGCTGGAGGCCTCTGAAACAGGGTCACTTGCAACAGTTTCTATATTCTAAGGCGTAGGCGCTAGAATAAGGTCATGAGAAACACCGACCCCCCGCACCCATCTCTAACACACAAATCAGTTTTTGATATTTCTCTCGTGCCAAACGCAGCCTGCATCTCACAGCAAAGCAAATGCTTATGGTTAATACCTCAGGGAGGCCTACTGAAAAGGTAACTGTTTCTGGTTACGTGATTAAAATTAGCATGTGGTTGCTTTGGTATTTTTTAGGGGAAGTATTTGTTAGTATTGGAGTGGCTGTGTTTGTTGCAGCTGACCTGGAGACAAAGGCCCCTAATGAAGCAACATTGTAGGTATAGCAATTTCGATGCTTCGAGTCACTTGGCTGAACAGACTGCATCAGCAGAGTTTAGCCTTAAAGTGAGTAGCCAGAACAATAAAATACCCTCCACTTCGAGTAACATGAAACGAAATGTCCTAGCAGTGTGAGCGATCCCGACCCTTTCTATTAAGGAGACAGCGGGCATTGTTGCCCAGAGGAAAAAGCTTCAGAAGGATGCATTTTTACAGCATGAGTCGAAAAGAATTTGTCGAAAAACTACACATTTACCTACCTGCATTGACTTATTTCTTTCTTGTTTTTTTCTTTCGTTTTTCTCTTCATCTTTCTTTCCTATTTTCTATTACTTTCTTTCCTCCCTTTTCATTCTCCTCTCATTCTGTTTTCCATCTTTCTTTTGTTCTGTCCATTCCTCTTTCAGGTGACTTTTGGACTCTCTGTCTTTCTTTAAATTCATGCTTAATTCATGTCATATTCTTGTTCCTTCCTTTCTTTTTGTTATCTCCTGTACTTCCTTTGCCTCTTTTATTATCCCTTTTGCCTCTTGAATTCCTTCCATTTGCTCATTCTTTTTCTTTCCTTCCACTCGTCTCTCATTTTTTCTTTACAATATTTAATTCTATGTTCAGCTTTCCTTTCTTTCTCTCCTCATATTTTTATTTCTTTGGTTCCATTCTGTTTTTGAACTCCTCCACCTTTTGCCCAACGCACTGTTGTACCACTGTAAGTTGTAGGTCTTTCCTTCTGGCTTGAATGACCTGCAAACAAGGGGTAAAAGTTAACAAAGGCTGTAAAACACTTTTTATCTGTCTCAGGCACCCACGCTCAAGTTGGCATAGCAGGGGCTTTCCTACGCCCTTGTTAGCTGCACCCTGAAAGAAGAATGATATGAATAGGTGTCATAAGATGAAGATGTACAAAAGGGGGTGGTGATGGACGGAGCATCTGAACCAATCAAACACTCACACCCAGTCAACAGATCTGGGTCGAATCCATCACCGTTCTTTAGCCCACTCTGCCACCCCAGTTCGGACATGGCCATATGCAAATCAGTCTGGCCCTGTGCCTCATGGGAACAGTCCAGCCCGAACTGCCAAGCCAGGCCTTCCCTGGACCGGAAACAAGCTTCTTAGGACTGGTTTCCGGCATTTCAGCCGTCTTCAGCCAGGCTTGCTTGAATCCAGTGGCAAAGTGAGCAAGGGACTCACGTCTGAGCATACCCTGCCAACTTATGGCGAACAAAGCGGTACAAAAGGGGGTGGTGATGGACGGAGCAACTGAACCAATCAAACACTCACACCCAGTCAACAGATTTGGGTTTAATCCATCACCGTTCTTTAGCCCACTCTGCCACCCCAGTTCAGACATGGCCATATGCAAATCAGTCTGACCCTGTGCCTCATGGGAACAGTCCAGCCCGAACTGCCAAGCCATGTCTTCCCTGGACCGGAATCAAGCTCCCCAGGACCGGTTTCTGGCATTACAGCCGTCTTCAGCCGGGCTTACTTGACTCCAGTGGCAAAGTGAGCAAGGGACTCAAGTTTGAGCATACCCTGCCAACTTATGGCGAACTAAGCGGTACAAAAGGGGGTGGTGATGGATGGAGCATCTGAACCAATCAAACACTCACTCCCAGTCAACAGATCTGGGTTGAATCCATCACCGTTCTTTACCCCACTCTGCCACCCCAGTTCAGACATGGCCAAATGCAAATCAGTCTGACCCTGTGCCTCATGGGAACAGTCCAGCCCGAACTACCAAGCCATGCCTTCCCTGGACCGGAAACAAGCTTCCTAGGACCGGTTACTGGCATTTTATCCGTCTTCAGCCAGGCTTGCTTGAATCCAGTGGCAAAGTGAGCAAGGGACTCACGTCTGAGCATACCCTGCCAACTTATGGTGAACAAAGCGGTACAAAAGGGAGTGGTGATGGACGGACCATCTGAACCAATCAAACACTCACACCCAGACAACAGATCAGGGTTGAATCCATCACCGTTCTTTAGCCCACTCTGCCACCCCAGTTCAGACATGGCCATATGCAAATCAGTCTGACCCTGTGCCTCATGGGAACAGTCCAGCCCGAACTGCCAAGCCATGCCTTCCCTGGACCGGAAACGTGCTTCCTAGGACCGGTATCTGGCATTTCAGCCATCTTCAGCCAGGTTTGCTTGAATCCAGTGGCAAAGTTAGCAAGGGACTCACGTCTGAGCATACCCTGCCAACTTATGCCGAACAAAGCGGTACAAAAGGATCTATGTTCAGCTTTCCTTTCTTTGTCTCCTGATATTTTTATTTCTTTGGTTCTTTCTACAACTCTTTTTTTCAAGTTTCATTCTTTTATTCCCCCTACCAGTCTTTTTCCCTTTCTGTCCTTCTCTTTTTCCATTCTTCTATCGTGCCTATGTTTCATCCTGATTCCTTTTAACTGTTCTTCTTTCTGTTCTTCTTTGCATTTTTCTTTCTTTCCTTCAAGCTATTTCTTTTTATTTGACTCTATCTTATTTGTTCTTTTATATTAAAAATACATTCTCTTCCATTCTGTTTTTTGAACTCCTCCACCTCTTGCCCAACCCACTGTTGTACCACTGTAAGTTGTAGGTCTTTCCTTCTGGCTTGAATGACCTGCAAGCCAGGGGTAAAAGTTAAGAAAGGCTGTAAAACACTTTTTATCTGTCTCAGGCACCCACGCTCAAGTTGACATAGCAGGGGCTTTCCTACGCCCTTGTTAGCTGCACCCTGAAAGACGAATGATATGAATAGGTGTCATAAGATGAAGATGGTGTCAGTGGCGGCCTCTACGTAGTGGGGGTGGCGGGACAGGGAGGTGGGAGCTAAATGAAAAAAGATAGGAAAAAAACCTGCACGCCAGCCGCTTCCACTCCGTCCCCCTCGGCTCTTCGGTGTAGTCCAGAGTAGGAGCCAGGAAACACCCAGGCTCCCAGAATCCACTAGCCAAGCACAACTCTGTGTTACAGCAGCGTTGCGACTGGTCTGAGTGCAACGGTTCGGCGCTCAAGCAGGGACTGGGAGGTTAGGCATGTTCTTCACCCAGGCTGTGTATTACAGCCGGCGGAAGACATGCAAACTGCTCATGACTGTTTGGCCAGCAGGAGAAGGCTGGCCAAACTGTCATGCAGACTGGCTGCTGCATTTTTAATACGTTGGAGGCGTTTTACGCAGTCTTTTGGTACACCCAGTTATAGAACATTCCCATAATTATGTTGAGAGGTCACCAGAGTGTGGACTATGGTTTTCCTTTCTGATACAAGGAGAATGTCTATTTTTTTTTAGCATCCTAAGGGTGCTAAAGCATCTCCCTGCCACCTTTCTAGTTTGGGACTCAAACAAGAGTTTAGGATCGAGCCACACTCCCAGGTTTTTCACCTCGGTTTTAAACGTGGGGGTAGACCCCAGTGTCTGTGGCCACCAGGCTGTACCCCAGAAGAAGGGAGATTTCCAGACAATCATGACCTCTGTCTTACTACCATTCAATCTAAGGCAGTTGTTTGACATCCAGGAGGCCAGATCATTGAGACAGGAAGAAATCTGTAATGCTGATTCACCGTAGTCTTGTGCTAGGGTCACCACAAGCTTTGTGTCGTCAGCATACGACACCATGGAGATCTTATAATTGTCGATTATCTTAGCCAATGGTCCAATATACATAATAAAAAGGGTGGGACTCAGACTAGTATCCTGTGGGACCCCTTGACAGAGTGGCAAGATGTTTGATGGATGTGGGTGTTGTACATTTTCTCCAGATGCTAAAAAAACTCTTACTGGCCATAGGGCAGGCTTCAAGGCAGCATGTCTATCTGCAGCCAATTCTTCTACAGGTGGTCAGCTAGGCCCTCTTGGAGAAGGAGTACTTGTGCTTTTTAGGTTCATGGGGCAAGTAAACGGGTAAGCAGGTAATCAGTTCACGTCTCTTGGTGGCAGGAGGAGCCAGAAAACCTTAGGTCCTTCTCTTCCAGCAGGATCATCTTTTTACAGGTGTTGTCTTTCCATGTCCAGGAATGCCCTGAAGAAGTGGTGGTAAGGTGCCAGTATTATTCTATGTACCAGTCAGTGATAAGAAGTTTCCCCACCCAATTACTTTCTACTTTTATACCCTATTCCCATTTCCTTTTGCAGCACTTCCTCTTCACTTTATTGTAAAATTCTGAACAAACCATAATTCCAAAATTGCTAACTCCTTCTTTCACCTAGATGGAAACTGGATTTCCCTTAGCTACTCTCCTATTTAGATATGGTAATATCCTTGTCAGGGTCGGAAATTGGTCCTCACTGACTGCTGGGGTTGGAGCCCCCAGCAGTTCTAAGCAGACCCCTTTAAGGAATGAGAGATTCAGTCAACTCCATTTGATATCTCCAAGTCCAAAGAGGAAATGTGAAGGGTGTCCTTTATTCTGCCAACTATTCTCATCTCCCTCCCAGATGGCTAATGCCTATTAAGTGACCAGTTGTTAACAACACCCCTGCCTTCCTGAATCCAGAAGCAAAACCATTGTTTAGGATCAGGGCCATTAACTCTGAAGTCAGGAATGTGTATTGGATCATCAGGGGTTGTGTGATAAACTGTTTCTAAATCCATTAGGGTTGTAGCAGCACTAGGTGCACGTTTATAAAGTTACTTTTCCATTAAAGTTAAATTTTTGAGACTAAGTGGAAACTAACTTTCAATCATTTTTCTAGCATTTTCCAAGTTGAGATGTGAAATAAAAAACGTATTCATACCTTGTCCAGTTGGAATAAATATCTAGTTTCAGGCAGCCAGCACAACTCGTGGGTGGCGGGGCGGGGCGGGCGCAGGTCTCAACGAAAAAAATAATTGAAACTTACCTTGCTACCGAACAGCAATAGCCACATCACCTCTTAACATACCGTTAAACCTTTCCTTGCTACATACATGCTTGAGCCTCCACCTTAGCAGTGCTCGGGTGTTGTGGATTGCTCCAGTAAATCTGGCATTAGAGGCAGGAAATCTTTTCAGTTTTGCTTCGAGCGGCTGAGGAATTGCTTCCCCAACAACCACAGGCATTTATTTTCTTTTTCTTTGTAATGACAATTAGCGCGCAGGATGCGCTGAACTCATTTTACTTTTGCTGCATCAGTGCTCAGGGGCATATCTTAGCCCCCGTGCACTGATTTGAATTGGCGGAGGTACCGTTGGAAAGGCAAGAACATCCCATTGCCAATGGCATCTTTCCCTAGTGGATTCCTGATTGAGCTTTGCCGCAGGAGGGCGATCCCCAAGCAGCGATTCATCAACCTGACACCAGGGAGTGTTTTTTGAGGGGAAAGAAGCAGCCGTCCTAGCAATGGGCTACTGCTCCGCCCAGCCACAAAAGTCTTTCTGCCCCCTTGGGGCAGATATATTATTACTTCAGTCTGCCCCCGGGGAGGGCAGAAAGCCCACGACACAACAGGGTGTGTATTTAGAGGGGGCAAACCACCCTGGAAATGGGCTGGTGCTCCCCCCTTTCCTCAGCCACAAATATCTTTCTGCCCCATGGGCAGATAGGAGATTGTTACAGCCAAAAGCCCACTAGACATCAATGAGTGTTTATAACAATGATAAGGGGAGGGGCTGCCCCACTCGGGCATTGGGCCAAACCCCCCCACCTCAATAACTATGCCTATAGTCTTTCTGCACTCCTGGGGGCAGATAGATAGGAGGTATTTACCACCAATCTGCCCGAGAGTGGGGCAGAACACCCACTAGACACAAGGGAGATCCCTTTTTATTGTTGCTGATGTGTGATCAGTCTGCTTAAACATCGGGCTGAGCCCCCACCCCGAAAATGACCCCAACAGTCTTTCTGCCCCCTTTGTGGGTAGACAGGAGATATTTTCCTTCAGTCTGTCCACCCCATATACACAGGGCCGAAGGCCCACTAGACACCAGGGAGACTACTGTTTTAATTCCTGTTGGTGGTGGGGGCATCCTGCACAGACATCGGGCCGAGCAGCCGTCCCCAAAGTGACCCCAACAGTCTTTCTGCCTCCCTGAAGCAGATAGGACGTTTCTACCTCGAATCTGCCCCCGGGGTGGCGGTGGGGGTATGAGGCCCACTAGACACCAGTGAGATATTTTTAGGGGAAACCTAAAGTTAGCGGTTAAGCTCTGCTCTAGGGATGATGTGTGGTAGTTCAGTACGTGAGGGAAGCCCGCCCACTCCCCCGCCCTTATATTTCATTGGCTTGTGTCTTTGTCCTGCGTAAATGCGGGTTTGGGATTGGTTTATAGGTTTGTTAGTCCCTCCCTATTACGGGCATGTCGTCATTTGTACCCTCCCATGGCTACTGGCCCCTTTACTTCGAGTGTTACACATTATATAGACTGTGAACACTATTTTCTCTAAAGAGTTCTCCTACTGCCTTCTCCCCCTCCCGTTGTCAGTGCCTTCTCCCCCACTACCTTCTGTTGTCCATGATTCCCGCCCCTCCTCCCTCCCGCAGTGTCTGTGACTCCCGCCCCCCCATCCTCCCATAGTCCGTGATGACTACAGTTTGCAATGCAATAGGTCTCACGTAAATGTGAGTCCCATTGCATTGCAAATGCTTGTTAAATTTAGCACTTTGGCTGGAGCAGAGAGCTGTCCTCCATCTCTCACCGTCTCTTCCTCCCACGCTCCGAGCAGGGAGAGAGAAAAGAAAGGTGGGGCTGAGGGAGGAGGAAGTGCTGCCTGGCAGCCACAGAAAGAGCCCCCACTCACCGTAAACGGCCCCACACCCTCCGTCCATCCAGAAAATCACCCATCTGCAACCCCAAAAGCAACGCAAAAGACATTGTTACCAAAACTCGGTCATTTCGTAGAAAAATCCAAACCGCCTCCACCCACTATCCCCACCCTCCCCGGCACTATTGATTACGGGCCATATGTATCGAAAAGTAATTTTGCGATTCTCAAATAGCGATTTTTTGAGAATCGCTATTTGAGAGTCGCAAAATGCTATGTATGTAGGATTTGCAATAAACGTTGCGAATCCTACATATTCCTTAATTGCGAATTTCAAATTGCGATTCGCAATTAAGGAATACCTCCCCATTCATTCCTATGGGCCTAGAGGCCCATAGGAATGAGTGGGAAGACATTCTCAATTTGTGATTCGCAATTAGCGAATCACAAATTGAGAATGCAATTTCAAGGGTGCAAAGGTGTCAAAATGACACCCTGTTGCACCCCTGAAATAAGTATGGGTGCACATGTGGCACACATACATGCCCTAAGGGTATGTATGTGCTTCATATTGCACTTTGAAAAATGCAAAAAAGTGAATTTTTCACAGAAATCGCAAATTACCACCAACTTGAAGTTGGTGGTTATTTGTGATTTCTTAAGGCCAAATTGCACTTTTTTGGTGCTTCATACATTGCATTTAAGGAATCCCAAAATTTGCGATTCCTTAAATGCAATTGCAAAATAGGGAATCGCAAATTTTGCAATTCCTTATTTTGCACGCAGATGTGCCTCATACATACCACATTTTGGCAATTGCGATCGCAATTTTGCTTGATACATATGGCCCTGCATCTGAGCTCAAAGAGAGAAAAAACATGTTTTGGAGATTTTCTTGCTCAACTAGTTTTCATCACAAATTTGCTGAGGGTACCACCAGCACATGGAGTTTTCCTGATGTTTCAGTTCAAATGCGCGAGGACCTGATTTAAATGCCAGGTGTTTTTTTTTGTCTCATACCATTCAATTTAGTCACAATGCTTACTCAGCTCTCTGTTGTAGTGGTTTATATTGCTTGCTATGAGTGTTCAGGGGAAAAACGGCTCCCCTTTTCGAAATGTCCTTAATACATTTTCACTATTTGAAAATAATAAATGTAACATAGCCTTGGGCAGAGACCGTAACGCTATATAAAAATTGAAAAAGCCAATCAATGGAGGGAAACAATTAAGTGACCTGATTTCTTTTCGATAGACAACAGGGAGACAACGTAGGTCTTTTTTTCCCTGTAATAAAGTTAGTTTTAGAACTTACTAACCGTACCATTTATTTTTAGGAAATAATTTAAATCGCATGTGGAAAATTAAGTCTAATGTTAGGTTTATACATTAATTAAAATGCTTAACACGGTTGGTTCATCTTAAGTCTCGGCTATGCCCAATTGTTTTTTATTATAAATAAACATTTATAAGAGTTATGCAGTTGATTGTGATGAACTGTGGGTGTATTTGTGTGTTCATTTGTCTGTGCTGTGCCCCCCCCACCCTTTCCCCAATCTAGCTAAATAAATGGCCTCGCTGGGACAAGCTGAGATAATGTGATTCAGAGAACAGACAATAGATATTTTATATTATTGTATGTTATATCGTAATATTTCAAGTAAAATGTGCCGTATCTACTGGGCAGTGCATGGGGGTTATGCAGTGGCGTAACGAAACCTGAGGGGGCCCCCCTGCAAAGTACATGGAGGGGGCCCCCTGACCCACCGCCCACCACTTTGCCCGACCACCCAAAAATCTGGTACATTTTGAATTGACACCTCCAACATTTAATGAAATGCCTCTATAGGGTCTGCTGGCCGGCCCCAGCTCCCAGCTCATAACTTCTTTGTTGGCTGGCGCATCTAGGGTTTTCTGACTGCCACCGGAGCTGGGTTAATAGAACTCATCATATTGTACCCACCACCGCTCTGTCGCAGTCGAAGACCAAGTCTAAGTTATAGTCAGAGGGCTTGTTATACAGTCCATCTTACAGCTGTTGTGGGAAAACAAAGGATATCTCCGACTATAACACCATAGGACCACACTGTGTCACTCTCTAACCATATGCAACTGCAAGATCGAAATTTACTTACAGAAGAACGTAGCAATTTTTAGGCAGAAGGTGGGGCCTAGCACTCATTTAATTGATAAGCTTTAGCGATCTCCAGTCATGCTAGGCGAATCCTGGTCCTCCTATGCAAGGCCTTCAAGCAATTAAGATCTCGAACAATCCACATGAAAAAACTGGGCACGGAACAGTCCACAAGAAAGAGCAAATGCAAGGCAGCCCATATTGGGGTACTCCCCTGAAGTTTAGAAATAACAGTACCGCCCCCCCCCCCAAATTAAAAAATGGAACAGGCAAAAATATTAGTTGAATAGGAAACAAGCATTTGCAATGCAATAGGTATCGCAATTGGGAGATTTTGAGCTATTGGCACTGTAAATGACAATGCCTTTTATTTATGTGTTTAAAAAACCTGCAATAATAAAAGGCATTGTCATTTACAATACCAATAGGTCAAAGTTTTTAAATTGTGCGACCTATTGCACTGCAAATGCTTGTTATGAGAGTTACAATGGAGTGGAAGAAGTATGTGATTGTAACCCGGTCTTGAATGACAATCTGTGTAGGGGCAACTGAAAGGAATCCACACTCAACATTCCCTGTAAGAGGGCCATAAAGCTCTGTTTGTAGGCAAGAAGCATTATTCACTCATTAGAACTGCTCATTTTCATTTCATTCATGTTTCTATGTCATATAGCGTTAATCAGTTAAAAGTGTTTATTTATTGCCCATTTCATTCTGTTTTTCAAGTTTCTTTGTTAACGTACGTTTTTCCATACAGGTTCGTAATGTGCCTTTTTCCCAACCAACATGTGATTTACCCTATCATGGAATGGAGGCTCAAGGCTTTCTCAAGGCTTAAGGTTGGCATAGCTTTAAAATATCAATACAACAGACACTCATGTCAAGCAACCACACAAATCTGCCCTTTTTGCAACATCAACATTTGAAAAAAAAAAATTGCCTGTATAATCTTTATAACCATGGGTGCTAGTTGATGTCTAGGCGTGTTTCTTCTATATATCACCATTTACAGCAACCCCATCGACGAGTGTTTTGTTAAATCAAAAGCACATTTTAAATCATCATTCCGGTAATCGAAACTGAGAAGTTTGAAGGCAAGAAAATGAAAAGCAAACTGCCCTGGTTAAATATGTATTTAGCTTTTGTGACAAAAGCCTCACTGTTACAGTGAGCAAAACAAATGAGGAACAGCATGTGTGCTAAGGAAGCGATCGAAGTAGTCTAACTTTCCTTGAGGACACCATGTGTGTCTTTGTGTTTCATTTCTTTCTCGTTCACATCGTGTGTCCCGGTAACCATGAATAACTACACACTGAGGATTGAGGAAAAAACAATGTTCTAATTTAAACCAAGGCGGCCTGGTCCATGGCCATGCACCTCCTCCTTGAAGCCGGGACCGCCTGGGTGACGGGTCATAGCAAAACTACTTACTTCGAGTTCGGAATGGAACTGGAAATCGGACAGTCACAGGCTGAGCGTGGGCGGGCTGCCTGGTGGCTGCTTTCTTTGTTTTAGAAGGTCGGATTAGGCAGATTGGCCGAAGTTGTTCGTTCGGTTCGTTGTCTTCTGCTGTTCACTTTAAATTATGGCTATGGCTATGCGCGCCGCCGCGCCCGGGCGCCCCTGATGCCACGCACAAGCCCCACACGCACCTGAGTGCTGCTGCTTATTGGCCCGGCTGGCTGGCGCATGATGTTTGTGCGTGCCCTGGGGGCTGCCCCACTGCTCACCACCACTCAGCAGCAGCCAGCCCTAGTGCCCACACCCCCACGCGCATACGCGGCGGCGGAAGTGCGGAACAGAAAGTGAAAGAATGAAAGGCCTGTCCCGCGGCAGTGCTTAGACTAAGAATAAGATAACTGTTATCTTAGTCTAAGCCCGCCTGATTCTATGAAATGGCGGCGGGCCGCGGGACAGGCCTTTCATTCTTTCACTTTCCGTGATTCCGTCCAGTCCGACACTCACTCACAGGGTCAGGTGACGGGGGGCCACGGCAGGGCCAGGGGGCCCCCCCACCAGCAGCCCAACCCCAGGCCATCGAAGACTCGGGCCCGGCCGGCCGGGGCCCCGCACCGCACGCACCATGATTTCGAACAGTGTCACTGTCACTGACACTGACTAGACTGACTGACTGTCACTAGTAGAGGGGGTGGCCCCGGCCGGCGGGCGGCCGCAGCCATTACAAGACTCCACGGCACCCACTCCAGCCAGTCTCCCAGGGGGGGGCCCGGCGGCCGGCCGTGGCTCCGCCCGCTGCCGGCACCCAGTCCTGCCCGCACCATCTCAAATACTCGCAGGGGCCCCGGCCCCCTGCCGGCCGAGGCCGGCAGCGCTGCGCACCATTTAAGAGCCTCACTACTGCCAGCCTACAGGCCAGGTATTGTATTGTAATTTGTACTGCTCTGCTGAGTGAGTGACGTGAGGAGGGGCCCGGCCGGGGCCCCCAGGAGCGTGCCCCCCCCGCAATGCGTGGTCTGCGGGGGCTTGTGTTACGCCCCTGGGGTTATGCATAAAGGGGATGGGAATTAGTTCCTGCTTTTATTTACAATTTCATATTGCTTCTTGCTGGTTTACTACGCCTCAACTTTACAATTGGAACATTTAGGGGATATTTTCATAGCTCTTAGCACCGTACACGTTTGGAAATTCGCTCTCGCCCTCCTTTAATCGCCGCAGTAACTCGGGCTTGTTCTCAGCGGTGCATCTCGGGCAGCAGTTGGTGTCTCTTTTTGAGACAAAGGCTGCAGGCGCCTGCATCTGCTTTTGATGGGAATTGATCTTGAGTCGTGAGCCTTCAAAGGGATTTCTAGTGAAGCTCAGCGTTCGCTGACTCTCCGTTTAATCTTGTGCCAGTCGTGCTCTTCCAGTTTTTTTTGTGTGTGGGGGGGTGTTGGATCGCACTATAAATAAGTGGAGTTTTTCATAGGTGTGATTATGGCATTTGAGCTTTTCGCAGTTTGAAGAGGGTCTCTGTCTTGCACTGAGCAGTGTAAAGGGTCTTTAGCTGGCAATCAAGGCAGCACTACCACTAATGGGTAATGGTATTGCAATGCTACAGGGAGGTGCTTACACCTCCCTGGGAGTGACCTTCATACTCCGTGGGATTAGATTGATTTAAACTTCAGGCAAGTGGTGATCTTAGGGTGTTTTTTATGGATTGTTCGTGGGATCCATACCACTTTTTCATTTAAACTTTTTTATGAGATTGTGGGGATTCAGGTGGTTTACCAAACAGATCCACGGACACAGGGGTAGTTGGTAGAGCAGGTTTTATTGCTTTGTACAGTTTTCTCTTTTGCACCGGGACTCGGTAATACGGAAGGGGATTCGCAGCTTCCTCCGTGGCCTCTCGTACCAGTCCCCGCCTTCTTAACTCCCGATGTCTTCTGGGAGGCGTAGTCCGGGCTTCCGCCATCGTGGCACACGGGCCGGTATCCGGTAGAAAATAAACAAAACGAAGACCAATATTACTGGGCTGTCCACACAAACTGAGATCAGGGTGGGGTTTGTGAGGGACCACTCGTGCA
Organism: Lissotriton helveticus; assembly: GCF_964261635.1. NCBI lineage: Eukaryota > Metazoa > Chordata > Amphibia > Caudata > Salamandridae > Lissotriton > Lissotriton helveticus. The sequence goes on from NC_136067.1 coordinate 1,957,434,381, forward strand.
CAATAATACCCCGCTATCCGTGAGGTGAAAGTGAGGGGAACAGGGGGGGGTTTACGTACACGGTAATGGTCAAGGGGGTTGTCCCGTCTACGTCCCGCCCAACCCAGGAAACGAGACCGTACCTGTCCTAGCCACACTTCCCGGGAAGCGTGGCTGGGCGATGCGCCTTCACGTAGGCCTCCTGGCTTGTCGCTGCAGTCTCTCTCCACCTCCGATCTTTCTCCGGTACTCTGGTCTTCCTGGTCCGTCTGGTCTCCTCTCACGCTCCGCTCCTCAGTCCCTCTCCACTCAGCTTCGTCCTCGCTCTTCTTCCGGTCCTCTCCCTCCTCGCACCTTCTCCACTCCGCTCCGTCCTCGCACCGTCTCCACTCCTCTCCGTCCTCGCTCGCCTCACGCCACTCTCCTCCTCCTCCGGGTGTAAAACACACCAGTGTAGATTCAGGGACGGGTTTTACCGTGGTGAAGAGGGCGGGTCCCCGATCCGGGTCTGCCCACTTAAAGCACCAGGGTTCTTCCGAGTCCATCACCGGACGGCCTCTGACGACGTCTGCAGTTTTCCATGCGTCTGTGTGCTGCGTAGAGAGAGGAGATACATGAATAGGCAAGTCAGGGGGGCCCGAGTCCGGGTCCCCCACGTCACAGAGATCCAAATAGGTCAATACCCTGACTCAAAACTAAAGGGTGCATGTCTAGTCTGCTGACCCATGTTTCCCTCTGGCTGTTCCAGCCATAGAGATTTTTCAGCGTATTCCAGAAAGTAGGGCTAACGCCATGAGAGGGAGATGCGTACCTTTACCACTCTCATTTAAATTAGACTCTGTGTGATGTTTGTCTTGGTTGTGTTTAGATGCCAAACTGCTTGCCACTTAAAGCATTTAGAGCCTTCAGTAATGGGTTGTCGTTTTATGGGACAGCTGCTGGAAGTTAATGGCTGTGCAAGAAATGTCCGGTAACTTGAAATCAGTAAGAGTTTCTAGAGAAAGATGCGAACTATGGAAGGGTGGTGTGATCCGACTTTGGAATAATGTTTAGCAGACCAACAGATAGATTCATGAAGCTAATTAGCGTTCGCAATTGCTGCGAATTAGCAATTGCGACCGCAAATTGAGGAAAAGCAATTCATGAAATTTAAAGTCGCGGAAGCGCTAAAATAAAATAGCGAATTCGCTAATAAATTCGCAGAATCCTGAAACCTGCCCATTTGCGAACAAGAAATAGCGAGAATCCAAGGATTCTGCTAAATCATTAGCGAAAGCGCTAAATATTCGCTATTGCCATTCATGAAAAATCGCAAATTGCGAAAAACACGACAATCGCTAATAGCGACGCGCAATTTAAGGAGAACCCAAACCAGGTGGTAACCAGCAAAGAAAAAAAAAGTTGATTAATGTTAACTGCATACAGGTGCTGGCCTGAGCAAACACACTAAAGGACATGCAGCTGGAGACTGAGGACTCTCACAATGCCAGGACTCTACATGGTGGTCAGGTGGCGTAGGCTGCAGCGAGCAGCACAGAACAGGCGTAGGATCCAGGAGCGGATATTCCGGCAGCGGGTCACCCTTCTCGGCCAAACCAGGGAGCAAATCTATGCCAAGTACCGCCTAAGTGGCCCAATGATCATACCCATGTACAGGTATTGTGCAGCCTGCACCTACTGGCCTCCGGAAGCTTCCAGGGGATAGTTGCTGTTGCTGGGGGTATATCCCAGCCCACCATGTCCCGCTGCCTAAGGAGTTTCCTGGATGCAATGCTGACCCGGCTACACCACTGCATTTCATTCCCCACCACCCAACAGGACCTAAATGACACCAAGCTCAAATTCAACAACATTGCACAATTTCCGCATGTTATTGGATGCATTGACTGTACCCATATCCACATCTGCCCACCAGCACAAACGGAATACATGTACCGCAATCGCAAGTCCTACCACTCCCTCAATATCCAGATGGTGTGCAACGCAAAGAATTACATCACGGACATAGTTGCACAATATCCAGGCAGCACACATGACTCCTTCATCTTCCGGCACTGCGGCATTCACACATGACTGGCAAGAGGAGACTTTGGCGAAGGACACCTACTGGGTAAGTACACATGTCCCCAAATACTACACTTTGAGCATGTATCTGTGCAGATTAGGCACTCACCCTCTGCTCATTACCCGCAGGTGACAGCGCCTACGGTCTACGTGAGTACCTCCTCACCCCATACCTCAATCCTGCCACACCACAGCAACGGCGTTACAATGCTGCACACATACGGACAAGAAATTGCATAAAGAGGACATTTGGCCTATTGAAGAGCCGTTTCCGCATACTGCGCAAGACTGGTGGGGCCATCAAATACACACATGAGGTCTGCTGCCGCATCGTGGCCGTGTGTGCAATAGTCCACAACATTGCTACCAAGCGCAGGATACCAGTGGAGATATCTGGCAGTGAGTCTGAAGGTGACAACCGGCCGCCTCCACATGTACGTCATGCACGCGGAGAAGATCCTGCTGAGGGACACAGGCGCCGCAACCACATCACTATTAACTGTTTCTAGTGCACCCATTCCCCTATCACAACACTGCACCCATGCATGACTAATGTAATAATGACATGAGTGTGAATCATCTTTGACCATTATTCTTTATTGTTTATGCACAATAAATTGGCCTTTAATCATTGAACTGTCTGATGGAGAGAGTATTGCTCCATACCTCCCCATGCTGGGGTAGGGGTTAGCAGGGGTTGACTGCATGGCCTCCCTCAGAGTGTGTGAGTCCTCACGGTCGGTGACGACGAGACGCCCCAAGTCGTCTCTCTGCATCCTGAGGGACGGTGTTGGCCCCAGTTGTTGATGTTGCCCTGCTGCTGCGGCGACGTGCAGGCATCGTTGGCAAGGATGCACTGCTGTTGGTTGACGCAGCCTCACTTGCGTCGTCAGCCCCCTCTGGTTCTTCATGGGCAGTGGCCTGGCGGCCGAACACTGCTGCGGTGAGTAGGTCTAGTGACCTCGCCACATCCTGGCAACACTGCACCATCTGGGCCTGCATGGCGAGTGACCTTCGTACCAGCTTTTATGTAGCATTACCTACTACATGATTGGACCTAGTGTAGGCCGATAGGCGGGACAGTAGTTGGCGGTGGCGTCGGCGGGTCATGTCCTGCTGGGCTACAAGCAGCTGGTTGTTTTCACGGACTGCAGCGGTCATCTGGGCTATGTGTTGGCCGTTCGCCTGCATCTGTGTGAGCATTGCTGCCATGTGACGCGCCTGTGTGCGTTGCACCGCCAGCATGCGGCGTTCGATGACCAGGCCTGGATCTGGTGTTTCAAGTGCCCTGCCGGTGCCTGCTGGGCCCTGGCGCTGCTGGCGCCTCAGTGCGCTGGTGTGTGACCTGGCACCAGCTGTGCGCCTCGTCTGCCTCCGGGGTGGTGGTGGTGGAGCCTGTACCACTGCTGTGGCTGTTTGCTGGGGTCTTGGCTGCACGGCTGTGGCTGCTGGGGTGGCCCTGTCCTCACGGGGTGGTGGTGGTGGTGGTGGGAGCACTGCTGGTGGCTGTGATGGGCCGGGTAGTTGGGAGGACTGGCCCTCACCCTCAGTGTCCTCCTGGCTCTCGGCGATGCGCAGCGCCTCGCTGTCTGTGCTGGCTTGCTCACCTGCACCTGTAATGTGAAAGGGTGCATGATTAAAGTCATGTATCTTGCGCATGCAATGTTGATACATGCATGTAGCCTTGCTTTCCCTGACTGGCTTGTGGATTTACTTTGCATTGACTGCTCTGGCAGTGTTGGGCTAACTGCGGGTACATGATTACACTACAACTTCCACAATGCAATGGGGCTTTTTTGGTGAGCATGGGCTGCATTGTTGGGGATGTCATGTTGCTAGCTCAGGACTTAAGGGCATTGTTGGGGGACTGGGTCGCAGTCGTATGGCACTTAACTTCAGGTTGTTGGCTGGGTCGAGATGAGTCCAGCTGAAGAACCCCCATGCAGGCTTCAGACGCAATGGTGTCCTCAATCAGGTCCTCCAATGGGGTGTGGCTACAGGTTCCCCTCCACCGGTGGCCAGTCGCTCCCCAATCCTCTCAGCAATCCGCTCCTTGGAACGACCTCTCAGGTCGTGCCAGCGCTTTTTTAGTCAATTGTGCGCTGGGTCACACCAACAGAATTGACCTTCGCGCGGATGCGCTGCCAGATCCTGCGCTTCTCTGCCTCTGGCACCCTCAGGGAGTCTTTTCCAAAGAGCCAGGCATAATCCTTGCAGACCCCCTCAATTAGGTGCTCCAGTTCTAATTCGGAAAACTTAATTTTCCTCTTTCTCTCCTGCCCACTGCTCCCTGCTGCATCCTGGGACATCTTGGCACACTTTTTCTGGCTGGGGTGCTGCACAGTGTTGGTTTTGGTGCTCCTCAGTTTCCTGCTACCACTCCCTGGCTCTGTGTTCTGTTTGTGGGTGTGGTGAGCCTACTTCCTGGTTGTGATGTCATCAGTGGGCTCGAAATGCGACTTCCCGTTTTTGCGATCTCGCAGTTAGCGAGATCGCAAATAGCGATATCGCAATTTCAACATCAAAAATTACCGATTCTGCGATTATTTTGCGATTGTGGCAAGATCGCAATCGGCAATTGCGATCATTTGCGAATCGCATTTTTTGATCGCATTTGTACATGAATTGCATTCTGCGATTATCAAACTGCGAATCGCAATTTTTCGCAATTTGCTATTCGCAGATTGGTACCTTCATGAATCTATCTGATAGTGTTGTGTTGTGTAAGCTATGTAGAAGCAAATGTTCTACTTCTATATTGGCGAGCACCAGAGATTGCACTGCAAGTTCAGAGTCATCACGGTAGCTGTGTTTTTTCTAGAAGAGAGGGAAAGAGGGCTGGACCAATCAAGGGAGAAAAGGTGCCATCAGACCAGACTGAAGCAGGGAAGAAAATTGAAATCCAACATGGCTGCTTATCCTCCAATAATAACCAAAATACAGACTCTCCGCCTGTGAATTTCCACCAATTGTCACTTCGGCACTTTGCCCCCATTAGAATGGTTAAGAGTAAAGTTCTAGAAATGTTTTTGAGCAATAAAAAGAAATTGTGGGTCTAACAGTCCAGTCACATAGTGGTCAGGGGACTTAAAACAATGTTTACCAAATTATGGTGCTGCTTTGGGAGCAAGCCAGGAGACAGGGAATTGCAGTTGCTTGCCAGGGAAAGGATGTTCTGCCCCCAACCAATCGCTTTTAGGCCATTTTAGAGCATGGTGAAGCCTTAGCAGAGGGATGTAATGATCTCCAAATTGAAAAACTGAAGCTGGCTCAGTCAGTAGCAATATGCACAGAAAATGACATTTCAGGCATTATCCATACCCAAGTAGTATCCATACTGCACTTACAAGAGTAGGTAGGAAAAACCAAAGATGGAAAGATAAGATATGAAGAATTTGACATCGCCAGGAACATAAACGAGCGCAGAAATTGTGTCCTTCCAACAATAGCTGTGAGCCTAATTCAGGGCATGTCAAGGTTGAATGAACCAAAATGTTGAGAATTTGAGGTTTGCCAAAAAGCCTTCAAAGTATACCGATAAAGAGGTGTTAAATTTTTTCTTGCAGAACACAAAAAAATACTCTGTTAGAAACCAGCAGCCCAAGACCAACCATGAAAGATGAAAACATTATGAAAATATGGTGCATACTGTAGGAGAGTAGGATCTGCTTCCTATGGTTACCCCCACTTTTTGCTGTGATTCTCTGGTTTTTCGACTTTAGTGTGGCTGTGGACCTGCTAATCAGGCCCACAGCCCAGCTGTTCTCTCTCTAAATTGATACCATGTACTTTAGGTACATACAAGATAGGTTACTGGGTCACCCTTGTGGGCCCCTGTATAGTGTACCATAGGTACCCAAGGCATAGGTGCACCTTAGGCCTACCAGGGGCTGCAGAATGTTTTGTGCCACCCCTGGTTTGCATTCCAAACTGACACCACAGGTCTGTTCACACAGCCTGGGAAGGTGGTGTAATCACCCCTTACTTAGCTATAGTATACCTATATCGATATATACATAAAGACACATATACACCTATAAGTCACTCCTATGGCAGACCTTAACAATCCTGGAGGCAGAGTGCTTGGTTTTATGTGAGAGGGTGCCCTAGCATGAGCTGAGCCCCTCTACAGCTTTCGTAACCATCTCCTTATAGCTGTTCTATGATATAGCCAAACCATATACTCTTAAGTTCATTATAATCCTCGGGGTTAATGCTAACTTTGGTTTGGCTTTATCAAAACATGTTGCGTAAGGTGTCAAACACTTTGGAATACTACCCCCCCCCCGCCAGTCCTGGCGGCGGGGGCAGCATTCCACCCTTGTAGAGGGAGAAGACGTGTAGTTACTGGTTTACCCGGTAGTTAAACAGAGCCTCAGCATCACAAAATGGATACTGCTGCCACAGACACGGGTCTGACCTCCTGTTGCTGGACGAAACCCCGGCAGGGGAGGCCTGGACAATAGATTTCCTGTCCAGCACCTCCCCAGACAGGCTTTTGTGATTTGGGGCAGGGAGGGCTGCATTCAGTGAATGCTTTCCAGACACTGCTGGGGCACACTAGGTGCTCCATGCATTTGCCAGTTCAAACCGTTTGCTGGGTCACTCTGCCCCAGCTCTGGCGCGAAACCCGACAAAGGGAAAGGGGTGTAAACACCCCCTTCCCAGGTCTGCCCATAGGAGGGACCTTAAGGGTAGTCCAGCCCCCCTAAACCTAGTATAAGTATAGGAGCCCAGTCACTAGGACTTTAGATAACCCTGGACGAAACTTTGAAACATAAATCCTGGACCTTCGACATTCCATTTCGACTGGAAGACGGAAGACATCTCCCTTGTGGTCAAGTCAAGTCAAGTTATAATTTGTATAGCGCACTACTCACCCAGAGGGTCTCAAGGCGCTTGAGGGAGGGGGGTATTTTATTTATCAAAAATCCAAGTTTTGAGTTGTTTTCTGAAGGATAGGTGGTTCTGTGTAAGGCGGAGGTGGGGGGGGGAATTCCACGTTTTGGTCGCTAAGTAGGAGAAAGATCTACCTCCCATGGTGGATCTTTCGATGCGTGGAATTGCGGCGAGGGCTTGATTGGACGATCGTAGTTGGCGGGTGGGGGAGTAGAAGGTCAGGCGCATGTTGAGGTATATGGGACCTAGGTCGTAGAGGGCTTTGTGTGCGTGGGTGAGGAGACGGAACGTTATTCTCTTGTTGACGGGGAGCCAGTGAAGGTCTCTCTGGTGACCGGATATGTGATTGTGGCTGGGGATGTCAAGGATGAGTCTGGCGGAGGCGTTCTGAATTCGTTGGAGTTTTTTCTGTAGTTTGGCTGTGGTTCCGGCGTAGAGGGTGTTTCCGTAGTCCAGTCGGCTTGTGACTAGAGCATGGGTGACCGTCTTTCTTGTTTCCGTAGGGATCCAACGGAAGATCTTTTTGAGCATACGTAGGATGTTAAAGCATGATGATGAGACGGCATTGACTTGTTTGGTCATCGAGAGGGAGGAGTCCAGGATGAAGCCCAGGTTGGGTGCGTGGTCCGTGGGTTTGGGTGCGCTGCCCAGGGCCGGAGGCCACCATGAGTCGTCCCAGGAAGAGGGGGATCATCCTAGTATGAGGACTTCCGTCTTGTCTGAATTTAGTTTTAAACGGCTGTTCTTCATCCACTCGGCTACGTCTTTCATCCCTTCGTGTAGGTTGGTTTTGGCGGTGATTGGGTCTTTGGTGAGGGAGAGGATAAGCTGTGTGTCGTCAGCGTAGGAGATGATGTTGAGGTTGTGTTGGCGCGCGATGGATGCGGGGGGGCTCATGTAGAGTGGGGCTGAGCGATGATCCCTGTGGTACGCCGCAAATGACTTCAGTGGCCTCTGATCTGAAAGGGGGGAGGCGGACCCTCTGAGTTCTCCCGGTGAGGAACGAGATGATCCAGTCTAATGCTTTTCCTTGTATCCCGACATTGCTGAGGCGTTTTATGAGGGTGCTGTGACAGACCGTGTCGAACGCTGCGGAGAGGTCCAGTAGGATGAGGGCAGCTGTTTCTCCGTTATCAAGTAGTGTTCTAATGTCGTCTGTGGCTGCGATGAGGGCGGTCTCGGTTCGGTGTTTGGCTCGGAAGCCGAACTGTGATGGGTCGAGGGAGTCGTTCGACTCGAGGAAAGCGGCGAGCTGATTGTTGACGGTCTTTTCTATGACCTTGGCAGGGAAAGGGAGGAGCGAGATGGGGCGATAGTTTTTGAGTTCCGTCGGGTCTGCTGTGGGTTTCTTCAGTAAAGCACTGAGTTTGGCATGTTTCCAGCTTTCTGGGAAGATAGCGGTGTTGAGAGATCCGTTGATGATATCCCGGAGATGGGGTGCGATGATGGAGTCGGCCTTGTTGAAGATGTGGTGGGGGCATGGATCGGTTGGTGATCCGGAGTGGATGGAGTTCATCAAGTGGATGGTGTCTTCTGTGCTGATTGGGTCCCAGCGTTAAGGGTGGTGGTGGTGGGCTTCAGTTCGGTGGGGTTGAGGGGGGTGGTCTGGTCGACAAAGCTGTTATGTATGTCTGCGATTTTGCTGTGGAAGAATGAGGCTAGAGAGTCGCAGAGGTCTTGAGAGGGAGTGATGTCGTTGGTGCCGGCGCTGGGGTTGGTAAACTCGTTGACGATGTTGAAGAGTTCCTTGCTGTTGTGGGCGTTGTTGTCGAGTCGATCCTTGAATGCTGATTTCTTGGTGGATCGGATCAGCTGATGGTGTTTGCGGGTGGCGTTCTTGAGGGCGGTCATGTTGTCTGTGGTTGGGTTCTTTCGCCAGGCTTTCTCAAAGGTGCGGCAGATCTTTTTGGATTTCTTAAGTTCGTCATTGAACCAGGGGGCTTTTTTGATACCTGGCTTGTTTTGATAGTTTTTCAAGGGTGCTAATTCGTTGGCGCTGTGTGTGATCCATTGTGTGAGGTTGATGGCTGCTATATTTGGGTCCAGTGATTTGGTGGGAGGGTTTTGGTAAAGCGATGTGGTGAGCTGGTCGGTGGTAATTTTGTTCCAGTTTCTGCGGGGAATTTGTTGTGGGTGGTGGTGAGTCGTGGTCTTACTGTAGTTGAAATGGACGCAGCAGTGGTCCGTCCAGTGGAGTTCTGTGGCGTGATTGAAGAAGATGTGCTTGCTGGAGGAGAAGATTGGGTCGAGCGTGTGACCGGCGTGGTGGGTAGGGGTGTTTACCAGTTGTTTGAGTCCGAGTTTGGCGAGGTTGTCCAGAAGGGAGGTGGTGTTGCTGTCGTTGTTCTTTTCCAGGTGGAAGTTGAGGTCCCCTAGTAGAATGTAGTCCTCGGAGGGGAGGGCGTGTGGGCTGATGAAATCGGTGATGTCTTCGCTGAATTGTGTGCGGGGTCCTGGTGGTCTGTAGATGAGGGTGCCTCTGAGTGTGGTATTAGGGTCGGTGTGAATCTGGAAGTGAAGGTGTTCGGCTGCTGTGAGGTTGTCGTCGGAGCTGGTTGTGATGCGGATGGTGTTCTTATGGACGATGGCTATGCCTCCTCCTGTTTGGTTGATGCGGTCTTTTCGAATGATCTTGTAGCCGTCCGGGATGGCTATGGCGATGTCGGGCGCTGATGAGGCGTTCATCCAAGTTTCTGTAAGAAAGGCGATGTCCGGCGAATTGGTGTCTAGTAGGTTCCAAAGTTCAGTGGCGTGTTTGTGGACAGAACGGGTGTTGAGCAGGATGCACTTCAGGTGGTTAGTGTCGGAGCTCTGTTTGGCGTTTGTGGATTTAGTGTGGGTCCTGATACAGTCAAACTTGCAGGAGTGGCAGATGAAGGGTCCATGGGTGTGTCCTGGGGCGGCTTGGTAGCAGTCTGGGAGACGGCCGGAGTTGAGTGCAGAGAGGGTTGCGGAGTCATATGTTATGCGGGTGGAGTGCACTTTGTGGGGGCCAGAGGGTCTGGCGCTGGGCGCGGTCCAGGCGCGGACGGGCGTAGACGGGCTTACCTTTGGCGCGCCTTTGGCGCGCCTTTGGCGCGCATGGGGCGCCTCCGCTGCGCGTGGCCGCTGCGCGTATGTTGCTCTGACATTAGTGGATGGTGGAGGGGGCGGAGCGAGGGAGGAGCAGCTGGGAGGCGAGAGTGGGGTGGAGAGATGGGCTAGGAGGCACAACAACAAGATGGCAGCAGAAACAAAAGCGAAACTGGACTAGATTGGGGCACAGTCTCTAATATCGCTATGCTATGGCCAGTGGCACCGACACAATCAGGCACATAAAATTTAAATAAGCAAAGCGAGCAATGCAAATAGTTAAAAGCAGCAGTGAATAGTATAGCGCTACAATGCAGTCAATGAGAGTAAAGCACAATTAATAAAAGCGGCAGTGAGCAGTATGACGCTACTATATCGTCAATGCGAGCAATGCACAGATAATTCTAAGCGGCAGTGATCAGAATAGCGCTACGATACCAGATACCCAGATGGCCAGGGAGCGTGAGGAGCGACCGCTTCTGAGCAAGTCAGGATGGTCAAGGAGTGACCACCCTGTTCAAACAGGCACCAACAGCAACTTTGCTGATCTGCATTTTCGAGGCTCCCGCCGGATCCCAAAGAATCTGCGACACAGGACATGGACTTCCTTCCAGACATCTCTGACCCGACCTTCGCTCACAGCAAAGCTGAGACCCGTGGCTGATACGAGAGACGTGGGACTGGAACTCCTGGACATCCTGCATTTGCAAGCTGCACTCACTTCATGAGGTAACTCGAAGTCGTGCATTGGGGTGCTTGAAGCCCCAGACCCGAGCACCATTTGCACCGAAGCTCAGAGGCCCCCACTCCACGAGTGACCCGTGGGCCCCGCTTTTGTATTTCAGCTCGACGCATCTTCCCAGTTCCTAGTCCGTTGGCTAGTGAGCCCCTGGAAGACTCCATTTTGAATCTAACTTGCTTTCCTGGTTGCTCCAGGCTTGCTCCAACTTCCCTACAAAGGAGAAGTTCCTCAGACCTTGCTGGTCTGCACTGAAGCCAATCTCGACATCCTGCGTGGGTTGCATTTGCCAAGGCTTGTTGGATCCAGTCCGGATACCGTCACCGCAGTCAACTAGATCCTTTGTGGGACAGCTCGAATCCAGCTTTTGGTCATCGTCGACGCCTCCTGGTCCTGGTGGCTGAAGAGACAAACTTCACATCCTCACCTGAAATCACCCGACATCTGGTGGCATCTTTCTATCGCCGCCCTGGTCACTGGCAAGTGACCCAGACTCTGTCCCTTCTGCTTTCAGGTTCTACAGATCTTCGATTCACCCTTGGATCCACCTGGACACTTTTCCTCTGGTCTCCTGCAGCACTTCTTTGCAGCTCTCCATTGAAAACGACGACGAAACCCGACACGAAAAGACACCTATGCACCCGGCTTCCCTGGGTGAGGTAACACGAGTACTCTGGTGCTCCCATGGGTCTTGACTCTCGAAGTGTCCTAGTTTAAGAAAGTTCCATCGTAGTCCATCCGGAAGTTTCCTTAAATTGTATATTTGTAACTTCTACGTTTCCCATTGAAAGTCAATGGTAACACGCGGCTGTGTTTAGACACGGCACGCGTCTCCCGTGGGCCTCCTACTTTCTAACCTTTGGTTGTTTAGAGTAGCCCCAGCGATTCCACAGGCCCCAGGCCTGCTTTCTAATTCTCTCGTGGTTCTTATACCACTATTTTAGTGAATGCTTTGTGAGGCCCCTAGGGCATAATGTATACTGTGCAACTTATCGTATAGTAATTGAATAACTTGTATTGTACTTTTACCTCTGACCTCATAAAGAGTGCAGAGGGGTTGTGTTTAAAATAAATACATATATATTTGATATATACCTTGTGTGGTGTCCTTTCATTTGGTACTCAAGGGATTATAATTGGTAAAACAACTTGCTTAATACGCTCTCTGAAGTCTTAGCCTGATGACTGCTGGTCCATGCTACCACTAGGATAGCTTTCTATAAGGTTGACTTTACAACCACCATCAATAAGGGTCGATTAGACTGGTGCAAGGTGCCCACTACAACGAGTGGACATCATATGCCAGGCTAACTTCTCACACATACAATAAAAAAAGAAATTGTTACACAGAAGAAACATAAACCCTGTAAAAAAGAATTGAGAGCTACCCTAATAACCTAAGGGCATGGCTAGACAGCTCAAAGGATTCAGATTAAGAAGTGGTGGAATAAGCAAGGACTGTGTAGTGTCAAATTTGCAGAAATGCGAATCTCATACTTTTCCTGAACAATAATAAAAACCTGACACAAAAATGCTGTACCCTGAACAAGTTTGCTAACCTGCCCTGTAACAACTTTCTGTGGCTCCAGATTACTTCAGTGTCCAAAATAAAACACTTCATCTTGGGGGGAAGATAAGCTGATTCTGTTGTAGAAGGAATTTTCTTCCATTTGTGTCTCTTCATGCCAACAGTGGGTCCAAAATACGATACCCCATTTTGGAGTTTAGACATGGCATCCTCCATGCAACAGTAATGTCCTAATCCTTCGGAGAAAGTTTTCGAGGGCCAAGAGGGCTCTCAGCCTAGCAGTCCATTTCCCTTTATTCACATATCATCTCCTCTAAAACGTTTCCCACCTTATACCTTAGTGCCCAGCCTTAGTATCTTATAGAGAATTTTGACATTGTGTACTTACCTTATATTGTAACCTGTAGTGTGCTTCTGTTCATTGAACTGTGGAAGGGATGTATTTTTAAATATTGCGATGTACTGAAAGGCTGACGCCAAAAGGGGTTGAAAATAAACTCTAAACTTGCAGATAACATATTGGTGTTAGGGTGCAGGTTTATATTGCCTCTATGTCTCCACTCCATATGGGTTAGCAGTTGTTAAACGCAGTGGCTTCAGGGTGTTGGAGGCAGATTGGAGCGGGGGTGTCACGATACTGTTATGAATGTGCACATCCCGTAGGGGTGTTGTTCAACCTGCCCTGTACCCTTAGTGTCCTGTACTCATCTGGGCGCTGTATTCATCTGTGCTCTCTGGTGGATGCATTTGTCTTACAGCGGTTCCTTTATTTAATAAAATCTGGACCTCTGGCCTCAGAGTCTGTAAATTGCAGCCTTGTGCTGCACCATTCGACTGATTTCTTGACCTTATTCTTCAACGGATTCAGGGGCATATTACCAAGGCAGGCGAAATGAAATTATCGCCACTTTTGCGGCGGTTTTCGGCCACAAAGCAGCGATAATTTCATCGCCCTATTAGCAAGCTGCCGCTAACATCAGTTAGCGACAGCTTTTAGGTGATAGCGAGCGGTTTGGGGCCCGCTTTGCATGTCAGGGATATTTATCGCTAATGACATGCAAAGTGGGCGTACCTAACCTGTTAGCGACTGAAAGCAGTCGCTAACATCGCTATTGCCTATTATTAACGCAGGTGTAGCGATTAAAATATTTGCGCTAAGCGCAAATATCGCTGAAAACTAACGGCTGCTCAGACCACTTCTTAACCTGTATATCCAATGGGAGTTGGATATTCAGGTTAAGACCCTATTGGCGTTAATGCCTGAAAATCGCTGGATTCCCAGCGATATTCACGCATTTTGCCGGTATCGCCGGATATTTTATCGCATTGGAGATAAACGTTGCTAATAGCACGTTATCTCTACGATAAAATCCGGCGATGCGCAGCGATAAAAAAAAATGTCCCTAAGCTTATTTGGCAATAAATATCGCTAGTTGTCGATAATATGCCCCTCAATTTCTTTAAAATGGAGTCCTTGGCCTCCTCCCTTGCCGCTGCTATTGATCTCTTCCAATCACTTGCCAACTTTATTTTGGAAAATTCATAGAAGATTTATTTGGGGTCTTCTAGATTTATAGTGGGGGCTGCTAACCTTGGGTGTGGAATAACCGAGAAACAGCCTGACACATTTCAGAAAACTTCAGGTCTCTCTTAGAGCAAACTGGGCTTTTAAAGGGACTGACATATAATGCTTCTTAAGTTGTTTATCAAACACATTCTCATGCACACATTTTCTCTGAAACCCACGCACCCAATTTATACTCACACACACATTTCTCTTGCACATGCTTTCAGACACCCCTCCCTGCTCTCACAGTTTCACCCTCACAGACACACACTCTCTCACGCTCACTCTCAGCTTGCCCTATCTGATACATTCCATCACCAGTGACCCTCGAGATTTTGAGCAGGTGAAAGAAAACAATTCCTTTTTTATTTTTCATTCTCCCCTTAAATATGTTCCTCTAGGCAACCCCCAACTTTGGAAAGAATTCCATGTTAAAGAACAGTAGATGTTGCAGTACCCAGTATAATGTGCTGCATGGCTAAATACGTATAAGGTCTCAAAGGCGAGACCGATTGCATTGTAAATGCTTGTTTTTATTACTGTCAGGCGGCGGCTGCCCAGACAATCTGTTCCTATGACACACGCTATGTCTGCGTCAACCATCACACTCCAGTCAGGCAACACTCCATCTTCTTCACTGGCTGCATCATGTGTGATGGTCGGCCCCATAACGTGGGGTATTGTTTAAAAAATGAGATTGCTGTTTTAAAATGCTAAATGTGTGGTGATGAAGCCAGAGAACCCCTAAGTCGCATGCACTGCACACAATGCTCAACCTAACTATATTGCATTTTAAACCTCATATGCTTTTCTGTACGTGTAAATATTCTGCAGCGATATTCTTTTTTTTCTTTTCAGTATCCATAAGGTCTTCATTAAGATATTACCTATGGGAACAAACTTTAGGGAGGCTAAACTATCTGCAGAGCAGATCTGCACTTTGCCAGGATTGCGGGTATGTATTGCAAGACGTCATGTACACTTGAAATGTTGAAGCTTAGTATATATTTACCAATAACCTGATCTTACTTCTCCAATTTAACATTTAAAAAATGCAATATAATGGTATGGTCTTTTCATGGGGCAGGAAAGAAGAAGAGAGAGAGAAAGAGGAGGGAAAGAGAGAAATGGTATTGAGAGTTAAGAAATCAGACAGAGAGAAAGGGCGAGAAAACGAGAGTAAGACATAGAGGTACAAAGAGAAAGAGAGAGCGGTGAGGAAGGGGAGGGAGACACAGAGAGGGGTACATGGGTGCAAACACACAATGGACGGATACAGTACACCCATGCTAGATTTCATATGTTGAAGCAGTAAAGCGTACCACCCACTTAGGTTAGGTCGATCACCACTCAGATAAAATGGTGCCTTATTGGATGCCAGTAACTACAGAGGTGGCTGTATTTGTAGCAAACTAGAGGCAGTGTTCTGTGCCATTCAAACAAAATAATCCATACATTGACAGGGAATACAAGTTTGTTTCCTCGACAATCACACGTCCAGTCATTGCTTGCCAGCCTCGTATGCTTTAATAAAAATATGATCTGACAATGCATAAAGGGGAAATGTGTGCATGTTTTGTGAAATTCTTCAAGCTTTCAGCTCATTCTTTCACAAAAGACTCTGCCTAAAGCTCATTGAAAGCTTTATTGGGGAGAGAGGTCTGTGGTGTAATTAAAAAATGTACACCCACCTGAAAACTTCTCCTACTTACACACATGAATGCATCAGGCTAATGTCATCCTCAAGGAAATGGCGTCCAATTGACACAAGATGTTCATACAGAACAGATTACCTAAACCACAGTGTCCTGTCCGACGCTGGTGCTGGAGACCAGGGTTCGAGCCTCGAGGTCGCGTCCACATCCTGTGATTCTGGGCAAATCACGTAATCTCCCCGTGCCTGAATGTGTAATGTAAATACGGTGCTCATGTAAAGTGCTCCAAAACCTTCGGGTCGAGTTCGCGCTATATTAAATAAGTAAGGCAGTGAACTTATGCGGAAATTGTGAGTAATAGACTCTGACCATGAGTCTTTAACAAATATGGTCCACGAGATAAAAACGAGATAAACGAACTACCATGGTTTATGTATTTCACGCAAAGGGCGCGCTTTCTTTTGCAGATCACCGTGGGAAACACCTACCGTCTGTCAGCTCATGGGGCATATAACGTGTGCAAAAGTAGTATGTATCAAAAACTTTTCTGAGTCCAACAGGGATTTTAATGACTTTTTCAAACAATTCTCTTCGAAATGAACATTCCTCTCGAAGGAATCGGGTCCCTCTAATTTTAACCCTGTGTGATGCTGATGTGTGCATTGAGTTATGGTTGTGTGTGTGTTGATACAAGCCAGCCCTAATCCTGTGGGGCTCACGATGTTCGGTCACCATGTGCAAACGAACAATCAGGGGATGGTAAAATGCACCTTTCCTCTGTACATGAAGTTTTAAGTATAAGCTTTATGAAACGTGCCAATAAGGACGTACAGTGAGAACAGTGGCACCGTATTAACTTGTGCTGAATGACAGATTATCCATACAATTGTATAAATCTGGTGTATTTCTCTCCTTTTTCCCATTTTCTTTTACAGAGACCGCATCAGGTCCACTTTTTTGATAAAATTTATCTCGCTTCCACTGGGCCAGCTCATGCCCGGAAGCTAAAACTACCAGCTGATTTTTGCTGCTAGTTTTTAGGACTGTAGGCTTACCAATTTAGAAACCGAGCATTTTCTAGTAGGGGCCACTAGAAGGTCCTGATGAGTAAGCAGTAGGGGACTGCTTACGAAACAGGTAGACCAGGTAGCAAGCTAATCGCTCTACCTCAAAACCCCCTTCTTAACGTTCCCAGCTAGAGAAGTGAATAAATCATTTTTTTCTACTAGCCAGGGAATTTGTAATCTTTTTATAACACCCACACATAAATAGGTCCCTACACCTCACTGATATCACCCACCCTGCACTGACACATAGCCTCTGTCACATATAAAGTGCTCCCGCGTAGTTCGTCAGGTCGTAGCACGCCCCGCCCCGTAGAGGGACGGGAAGACCCCTATGATGAAGCATGACACTAAAGGATTTTTTTAGTGTGTGAGGGGTATTTTAACAAGCACATTGTGCTCTCATCTTTACCACCCTAAGAGAGAGTTTATTATTCTCACCATTCACATGAAAAAATAAATATCATAAAATTAAAAACCACCACACATTGATAGGATCCTTATGTTTATATATATCTATTTGGAGGGTGATTCTGTCAATACCTCTACACTTCCTCTACTGTTTTGGAATTACTGGCAGCGTGCAGCTGCGGAAGTTGACCAGGATTCGTTTCTCCACACCACTTTGTAATTCTGCATTTCACGGTATCCAGCACAGGGAGGATAGAGGGATCCCTGATTTCCTGCTAAAGAATGGCCGATCTAGGCCTTGCATTCACCGATGACGAAATTTCCAATCTAATGTCCACTCTAGGGACTTTTGAAGGACTTAACTCCGGGTGTCCCTCCACAAAAAACAGTGACTGGGATGAATTGGAAGAACTGAGGAGAACCCAGATAAAAACTGCTATCCATGGGTTACTAATGTCTGAGTATTTGAAGGTTAACACTGCTCCATCAGGCCTTGTAGTTCGGAATGAACCATTTATATTTCTTGAAGATAAAACTTTTAAAATCGATTGGTCTCAAATCTCGTGGAGATGTACACGAGACTGGATCGTACTTATCATCAAGACGGCAAGCAGATTAGCAACTGACTTTAAAGGGGAGATACAAACAATAGAGATACGTCTCAAGAACTATGAATCTCCGGCCAATCTAAAGAAGTATCTTGACGAACTAAATAAGACATTAAATGACTTTGAAATAACTCTCAAAGAAAGCAAATATGAGAAACTAAAAAAAGACACCAGTAGGTGGACAAAAGAGAAGATCTACCCTTATATAAAAGACAATTATAAACCATCAAGTGATAATATCTCTAATGATGACTCATCAGATGCGGGATCCAACAGCTCTAACTCTAGTGGCAACAAAAGCCCAAGATACCAGGGCACACAAAGGAATCTCCGACGACCCAACTACCGTGGCATGCGGGGATGGAACAGCTACCCGCATCCTATGATGTACCCCGAACAACAGTATGGCCCACCGCCCTTTCAACATCCAAATGGCCCTTTCCCACAATGGGGATACCAACAAGATTATGGCTACTTTGACCAATCGGCTCCTTTTTTAGGCGCACGCCAAGGACAGAACAAGGGGAGAAACCGGAGAGGCACATCCGTACATTGGAACGTCGAGGAAGAAGGAACCCCGAGAGTGTCAACCAGGAGTATGACAGGCGCGTCAAAGAATCAGAAATGAGCCTAGTGGTAAATCTTACCGGCACGGAGCTATCTGAATCACAGAAAAGAGTACTAGAGAAAGGCTTAGGATATGTCCCTACTGCTAACATGGATAAATTCCACCTCTGCAAAGAAATTCAGGAATTTATAAGAAGGTTGAAACTCCAGGTCTTCTTTAACCCCTTCAGTGCTAATGACAAGGGTAACTCGTCATGTAGGGCCCATTGATTTCAATGGAAAGTCAATGGACCTACATGCACACCCCTTAGCAGCCAAGTGGTTAAAGATAAGAAGGATAACACCGAACAAGGAGATACGGGACTTAAGCCGAAATCTACCTTCACCCCTATGAACAATACACTCCCCATTGAACTCCTGACCTTTGAAAAAGCAGTTATGAAGGATCTTGAAGAACTCAACCCAATGCAGAAACGAGTCTTCCAAAACATTTCTAATGAAGAGCGGCAAGCACTTTGAGAATTGAGCAACAACAAAGAAGTGGTGATAAAACCAGCGGATAAGGGGGGTGCGACTGTGTTACAAAACAAAGAACAATATGACAAGGAGTGCACAAGACTACTGAAAGATGAAAGAAACTATGAGGTCCTACGCACCGATCCTACCGAGAGAATAACAATCAAGATCAAAACGATGGTAGAGGAGGCACTGTCTCACAATTGGATCACCAGAAAAGAAGGGGAGTTTCTGTGTCAAAAGAACCCGAGAACTCCTTACCTGTACACCCTACCGAAGATTCATTAGAACCTAGAGAACCCCCCGGGAAGACCCATCGTCTCGGGGATTGGGTCGGTTCTTGAACCAGTATCCAGATTTGCAGATGCATTTCTGAGACCTATGATACAGAGAACATCAACCTATCTTAGAGACACCAAAGACGTGCTGAATTTACTTGAGGAATTTACATTTGATCCGAATACACAGCTTCTAATCAGCTGTGACGTAGAGAGCCTCTACACCAGCCTGCCGCACAATGAAACCCTTGCAATAATCGAAGATGTTCTCTTTGAAGATGACTGGGAGTATCAAACCCCACGAAATGTGGTTATGGAATGCTGTTCTCTGGCACTAAAGGAGAACTTTTTTTAACACAACGGCACCTTATACCTCCAGAAACATGGGACCAGCATGGGGAGCACATTTGCTCCAAGCATAGCTGGTCTCTATGTGCACCATCTTGAGGAAACTAGGATACTGAACTCCAGAAACCCATTCAGAAACAACATCATGACCTGGAAAAGGTACATCGATGATATCCTTATCATCTGGGATGGAGATAAAAAGACCGCTCAGCAGTTCCTTACGTGGCTCAACTCCCAAGATGAGTTTTTGAAATTTACCAGTGTCACCACCAATGAGAATCTGGTATTTCTTGATTTGAACATTTTCCCGAAAAATGGCAGATTGATGACAACAACACACTTTAAGAGCACTTCCAAGAACTGCCTATTGATGTACCAAAGTTTTCATCCGAGACATCTGAGGGACAATCTACCTTACGGACAGTTCCTGCGCCTTCGCAGGAATTGCACAGAAATTACCAATTTCAAACTACAGTCTAACGACTTACGGGAAAAATTACAAACTAGAAACTACCCTAAGAGGATCATTGATAAAGCATACAAAAGAGCTAGGAACAACTGCAGAGAGAGTCTCCTCGAAGAAAAAGTAAAAAGAGAGGAAAAGCAGAGACCCATATGCGTTACAACGTATAACACAAGCTCTGATCAAGTAATCAAGATCATCAATAGAAATTGGAAGATTCTTAATAGCGGTGGTCTACAGATTCCAAAACCAATGTTTTCGCACAAAAGAGCACAGAGTGTGAGAGATATACTGGTACACACTAGACCTAAGGAAGACAAGGTCAATGCCCAAGGGAACCCCAGGTTTGTACAAGGACATTACCCATGTGGTGGATGCAAGGTGTGTTGCCTTACCAAAAAGAGTAAGTCACTGGCTTTCAACAATGGGACAAAATGGGAGCAGAGAAGCTTCAGTAACTGCAACAGCTCCAATGTTGTGTACCTAATCACCTGCCCGTGCAACCTTGAATACGTCGGTATGACGAGCAGGGCCGTAAAGACAAAAATAGGTGAGCATAAGAGCACAATTAAATGCAGGAAATCAAGTACAAAATTAACCAACCACTTCCTTGAAAGTGGGCATAAACCTGAGGATATTACTTGGACCGTGATAGAGCAGGTTGATAATGAAAAACACCTACTGGAAAAAGAACAAAGGTGGGTTTTTCGTGTCCAATCTAATAAGCATGGGCTGAACGATGAAATACCTTGGGGCCAGCTGTAGATCATGCACACAGATCCCCCGCCAACAGGCACCTTCCTTACTACTAACTATGGCCCTGTCCCCAACAGGGCTGATATCTGTTTCTGGACAACTTATAGATTGCACATAAGTATCAAAGGGAGTCCTTCCATCTCAGCTATCGAGATCAGCTCCTCATGTAGCACGGGAGACGCCAAATCCTTCATTGAGCTACACCACCATGATAACGACATAATCTGTCTATTAATACCACTCACTAACCAAACATCTCTCGTGGTAGTATTGCTATATTTAGAAATATATACTGATCACAATATACAAGCTCTGAGTATTTGGGTGATAGTCTGCTTATCTCATCACTTCTACTCATTCCCAAAAGCAGTCCGCTATGTGTATCGACCTCACATTAGTGCCAGCAACCAGAGACATGGACAGAAATATTTTCCAAACTAATTCCATAACCAGAAAATACTTGATTCTTTTAGCAATTATAAATAATATTCATTGAGGTATACGATCTATTCAAATTAGTAATCACGGAAGAAAGACTTCCGAATGTACCACCCGACGTCCCGCTAACGGCGGCCATCTTAGGTTAGCGTGCTAGCCTTTTCATTACATACTGAATGGGATGACAGTGCAGCTTCAAGGATATATTCCTACCGAGAGTAAGACCCCATTAATCCTCGGAGCGGCAGCACGGGTAGAAGTAAGGCAGTGAACTTATGCGGAAATTGTGAGTAATAGACTCTGACCATGAGTCTTTAACAAATATGGTCCACGAGATAAAAACGAGATAAACGAACTACCATGGTTTATGTATTTCACGCAAAGGGCGCGCTTTCTTTTGCAGATCACCGTGGGAAACACCTACCGTCTGTCAGCTCATGGGGCATATAACGTGTGCAAAAGTAGTATGTATCAAAAACTTTTCTGAGTCCAACAGTGATTTTAATGACTTTTCTAAACAATTCTCTTCGAAATGAACATTCCTCTCGAAGGAATCGGGTCCCTCTAATTTTAACCCTGTGTGATGCTGATGTGTGCATTGAGTTATGGTTGTGTGTGTGTTGATACAAGCCAGCCGTAATCCTGTGGGGCTCACGATGTTCGGTCACCATGTGCAAACGAACAATCAGGGGATGGTAAAATGCACCTTTCCTCTGTACATGAAGTTTTAAGTATAAGCTTTATGAAACGTGCCAATAAGGACGTACAGTGAGAACAGTGGCACCGTATTAACTTGTGCTGAATGACAGATTATCCATACAATTGTATAAATCTGGTGTATTTCTCTCCTTTTTCCCATTTTCTTTTACAGAGACCGCATCAGGTCCACTTTTTTGATAAAATGTATCTCGCTTCCACTGGGCCAGCTCATGCCCGGAAGCTAAAACTACCAGCTGATTTTTGCTGCTAGTTTTTAGGACTGTAGGCTTACCAATTTAGAAACCGAGCATTTTCTAGTAGGGGCCACTAGAAGGTCCTGATGAGTAAGCAGTAGGGGACTGCTTACGAAACATGTAGACCAGGTAGCAAGCTAATCGCTCTACCTCAAAACCCCCTTCTTAACGTTCCCAGCTAGTGAAGTGAATAAATCATTTTTTTCTACTAGCCAGGGAATTTTTAATCTTTTTATAACACCCACACATAAATAGGTCCCTACACCTCACTGATATCACCCACCCTGCACTGACACATAGCCTCTGTCACATATAAAGTGCTCCCGCGTAGTTCGTCAGGTCGTAGCACGCCCCGCCCTGTAGAGGGACGGGAAGACCCCTATGATGAAGCATGACACTAAAGGATTTTTTTAGTGTGTGAGGGGTATTTTAACAAGCACATTGTGCTCTCATCTTTACCACCCTAAGAGAGAGTTTATTATTCTCACCATTCACATGAAAAAATAAATATCATAAAATTAAAAACCACCACACATTGATAGGATCCTTATGTTTATGTATATTAAATATGCAACAAAAAAACCCCCTCTAAAATAGATAAATTGGCCAATCTAGGGATCCCGGTAGATCCGAAGTTAATAAATACTATTGATTGTTACCTCCTCACTTCAGAAAAGGTCTGCATGGCTAGCTTTCACCAGTCGTTCCCAAGGATATGGAACTCAGTATCCAAATGCGTCAGGAAAGTGGGTCGACTCTCTCACGCCATTAAAGAATATCGCTTTGTTGCCTTACACTGCATCAGGGAGGTGTTCCATGGGTGTTGCGGTGGGTGTTCCCACGCAACACCCATGGGTTTGGATGCATTCCCAGATTTACAAGGATCTGTAAACCTGGGAATGCTTCAAAACTATACACCTCCCCCATATATTTATTTCTCCTCGTTTGCTCCTCTTTGTATATGTGCTCTTTCTGTGCAGCACACATTGAAAGAGGAAAACGCCTCCATGGATTACTTTCGTGCAGGAAGGTGTCCCTTCCTGCGCAAAACATTCCTCCCAACAACGCAGAAACCCTTACACCATAGTGCAAAGGTGCCTGCGTTGGCGCTGGGCTCCAAATTGTGCACAAGCGCTGGCTGAAAGGACAGTAGTGAAATGTATCTTGTAAATACGGTGCATTTCTGCCCTTTCAATTTGGCGTAGGAAGGCACAGCAAAAACACTTGCGGTGATGCCTACACGAGATCATCGTAAATGACGCCCCCAGTTCATAGTGAAATCACAATAAATAAAATGTCTTTTTAGATTCAGATCATATGGCCAAAGGTACTAAGGGTGCACCAAAGCCACCAATGCCTTGTCTTGCCCTCCAGCTCAGGGATTGCAGGGAATTCCAGTCAGTATTCTTGCTCCTAAATCTGGCAACTAGGGGCTTTATTTACAAGCCCTTCTCGCCGACGGTGCGTCTCTTGTACTATGGGAAAAAGTGACGCACCGGCGGCGGAAGGGGATTTATAAATAAACCCCTAAATTTGATTCTGGACTCCTGAAAAACTACACAAATAAGGGCATATCTCCTTTTTTATTGTTTTTTGCCTACAAATGCGATGATGTTTTCCAGATGTTTAACGGAAGTGGAAAATAACCAGGAGGGCTGGTGAAGGCCTAGGGCTCGGGGGTTTGGATGGCCGGTCAGGGCAGGGTAGGAATAGGTCAGTAGAGTGCTGTTTGCTCCACCCCCACATTGCTGCAGGGGTAGGACGGGAGCAGGGCTGTGTACCTGCCTGCAACCCCTGCGTTGCTCCTGCAGCAGTTTCACCGGGTGCATACATGCACTGGTGAAACTGCGGTCGATGTCGCTGGGCCCGGAACTACTGCGTCTGGATACGCCGGCTCACATGGAAGGACACCACCACTTCTAATGAACAGCTCAGAGCCGGACATGTGATGGACCCTGAGCCAGCCCTACAGTTCTCTCACATATGTGCATGCCATGCTACTGACTGCACAGTAGACGCACCTGCTGGCCTTTCGGAGCTGAAACGGGCATGCTACTGATTTATCTCTAAATAAAACATCAAGAGGAGACCTCGCGTGGACAAATAATAATGCTTAGTTAAATAAACAGTACAAAAGCACGTCCATTCAGTTGATCATCCTAAAGTTCATTATTTTCTTCTTCAATTATGTCATTGAATTTATACAGTTGTTAATAAAGCAGTAAGTTTAAACACAGAGAAGCAAGTGGTTTTGTATGTTGTATTGTGCAATAAACCATGTATCTTATGCGTAAAAAGGCCAGTTGCAGTATTCTTTTAGAATGGGATACGGAAAAAGGCTTTGTTTCAATAGATTAAACTGTCCAATATTTTTTTCTGGTTCGGGCCAAGGGATCCTAGACTTAGTATAATGTAGGTAAAGTTTAACCAGTGGTTAATTTGAGCCAGTGGTTTCCGGGGCTCGGCCCTGGCACTTAATTATCAACCCCGGGACTTAAGACAGTCTGCCACATGGTGGTGCTGTAGATCTAATTTTGAAATGATCTCAACAACAGTTGTTTATTCGTTCAATGTACAGTAAAAATGACTAATTCCTGCCACCCAGGCCATTCTTATAGCATTAGGGGCCTGTAATAGCCTGAATAGGCACACTTGTAGGAGTGTGATGATTAGTAGTTAAGTTCGTACTTTAATTGGCAGCTCTGGCAGGGGCAATTTGTGTCACATGTTGCAGTTGCCTCCTGATGATGGACCTGGCACTTATGTTTTTTAGAAATTAAGCACTGAGTTCAACCATTCAAAGTAATGGTTGAAATCAAATTCTCTTACCGCCCAGATCTATATGTTGATATATATTTCAGACATTATTTCTCTCTTATTTAGACCACCCAGTTCCGCAAACTGAGGAGACCTTTCAATCAGATAGGGTTGAAACGCATCAACACTTTCGGTAAGGGCGATTGGCTTGCTGTTCCACTTACAACCGGTGAGTAATTTTTGCTAAAGCACGACAATTAAAATCACACAGCTGCACCTAAATTAGGCTCTGCCTCGCATCCCTTGGCCCTAACCTACAAACATTTATTGGACAGTTTAATCTGTTGAAACAGAGCCCTTTCTAAGCCATATTCTCAAAGAAGTGTGGAACTGGCCTTTTTTGCTTCAATGGGTCTATTCTACACAGTATTTATCCATGCAAGGTTAACTTTTCATGGTGTATATAAATGTGTTGTGGTCCAACCTCCCGTGTAAAGGACACCCCCTTTGCCTTCCTTTGCCTCCATTCTAGGAGTAATGCATATACTGATTCATCTTCAGCCTTATTGGCCTTTCTGGCACAAGTATAAGTAAAAAGGTAAGGAGGCCCCCTATCTTGGTTTGTGGGACCAGGGGAGATAAGTAGCGAAACAATGGGTGTCCCGAAATAACGCAAATATGCTATCCTATCAACTAGAACAAAAGTTGATACAAAACAGTGCAAATCAAATGATCGCACAAAAACAAACTAAATTCAATGTACTAGTTATGAGAGAGGCAAGGTAGAACTAAATGTGGTTATAGAACAAAAATCATCTGCATAGGACCAACATACTAATTCCAAAATGGACAAACAGACTGTTGTCAATAGGGTAAAATTTGTAAATATTTATTGCATACAGCTGTATGGAAACAGTTTAGAATTTATAATGTATTTAAAAACATGTGTTAATCAACATGAGTATCTACTCAATATTTAATGATCAATCACATGATACACAGTTACACGAATGCAAAAAAATATTTTAAAAAGATTTAAAAAAAACAAGAATCAGGAACAAAATAAGTGTCGATGCGGCGTTTCGGCTTTTTGTAAATACAAACACCTTCTTCAGGACAGATTCTCAATATTAAAAGCAAAATATATCAGACTCAGTCGTGTACTGTAGTCATTACGCTACTTCTTGATCTTTATTTGAATAAATCGATCTGCTGGTGTATATCCCATTGGGTTGGGAACTTTAATAGGTTCGTGCCTGATGTACTAGCTGTCCGGGGGAGCCACCGATAAGTTTTAGAATTTTTTACCAATTGAATTTCTTTCTTATAATGTAGGAATCGCTGTAACCGAAGGCCTTCTTTTGCTGTGGCACTACGGACTTGGGGGTTGACCTCCCTGGGCTTAGTTATCAATCTATTTAAAAAGGTTTCGGCCTCCATGCTCCTTACCGGACTCTGGTCTCTTTTTCTTACTCCGTTAGCCCAACCGTGCTTCTGTTCTATTGCCATCTCACAATCTCACCTGTGACCTACCTGCTCTTCTTGTATTTCAGAGATCAGCCTACACCCATTGACAATGAGGAGGGCTGCCGGCCTTTCAGTGCTTCATTTGTAAAACAAATAAGTGCCAGGGCCCTCGTCAGGAGGCCACCGCAGTTTGCACCACACATTGGCACTGTACTTACACAACTACTAACCATGGCAGTGCTACAAGTGTGTCTATTCAGGCTGTTCAAGGCCCCAAACGCTTTAAGAATGGCTTGGGTGGCAGGTACTAATTGTTTTGAATGTATATTGAATTAACAACCAACTGTTTTTCTGCTTATCTTTACATTGCACAAACATAACCACCATGTCATAAATGCAGATTTCAGCAATTAAATGCTGGCGCTAGCAATTAAGTGCTGGTTCTGAACACTGGAAACCACTGGCTTAAATTAAGTACAGCTTTCACCCAACATTAAGTTGACGTTCGACACAGCTTTCTTGACTTGTAGGCCATACTGGCCTGTCATAGAGTTAAATCTGATCCGGCCTTGCTGTAGTTAGGAGGTGGACATTGGTGCAGGCCCATTCAAAGCCACAAGCAGCTCCAGTGAGATCATTTGTGAAACAAAAGGGCTCCTCACTTAGCAACACGTTTCTTTTTAGAGCCATGTCTTGCAGTTAGACACCCTTGCTTTATCAAAACACTGGTCCTGACCACTAGCCTGGCATATGGCCAACTCAGAGCCACACTTGAAATGTGACAAAATGCCTCAGTCCTATTAGCCTTTCAAAGTTGTGTGGAGTTTTTAGCGATACAATATTCTGTCTCTGAAAACCTGGAATATGTCTAGAAGTAATGCACTGAGGAATTCATGGTCTACCACCAGTATTGCGAGGGGTCAGCAAATGGGCTGGTATTTGAGAGAGTTAACACTACCATC
This sequence comes from Lissotriton helveticus, assembly GCF_964261635.1. NCBI lineage: Eukaryota > Metazoa > Chordata > Amphibia > Caudata > Salamandridae > Lissotriton > Lissotriton helveticus. Next base: position 1,957,461,472 of record NC_136067.1, read on the forward strand.
TTCATAATTACAACCTGATTAGGCCACAACCCAGTTCAGTGTGTCTCTCCTTAACACCTGGCAGCTATGGCACAAAGAGTAGGTGCCTTCCAAGAGAAAGGTGTGCTATGTTCAAGCAGTACGAAACAACATTAAGGTGAAGATCACAGTGCAATACCTTTCCCAACCAACTAAGCAAATTAAGAGGAATTAAATAAGCAAAAAGACCAAACAATGTCAAAAAAGAATAGAGGAACAAGAGATAGTTTTAATAACAAGCATTAGAAATGCAATAGGTCTCGCAGCATTAGAGTTAGTGCTTTTAGAATTGTTTATGGGTTTTTTTGTAAATCTTTAGCATTTTTGTTTCCTGTAGCCAATGCTAAAGAATAAAAAAAAAAAAGCCATAAACATTTCTAAAAGCTCTAACTCAAATTCTCCGAGACCTATTGCATTGGAAATGCAATAGGTCTCGCAGTAGGAAAGTTTGAGCTATAGGTGTTATTTATTTTTTTGTTTTTTATTTATGTGTTGTTTTTTCTAAATAGCTAAATTAATAGCTTTCTTCTTTACAAAGCCAATAGTTATAATTTTTGTAAATGTGACACCTCTAGCATTTGTAAAGCAACATGTTTTGTATTAACGGGACTTATATGTGACTTATATGTATTGATATTAAAAAAATCAATGGCTTTAAAAAACAATTAATAATTAATACGTAAATAAAATGGATTTTATTTTATATTGCCAATAGCTTAAAGTTTATTAAATATATTTAGTGAAGATGCTGTGGTTGCGCTGAGTGAGGGTGAGTGAGGGTGAGGGTGAGTGAGGGTGAGGGTGAGTGAGGGTGAGTGAGGGTGAGTGAGGGTGAGTGAGTGAGGGTGAGTGAGGGTGAGTGAGTGAGGGTGAGTGAGTGAGGGTGAGTGAGTGAGTGAGGGTGAGTGAGTGAGGGAGGGTGAGGGGGTGAGAGGGTGAGGGGTTGAGGGTGAGGGGGTGAGGGGTTGAGTGAGAGTGAGGGTGAGTGAGCGGTTGAGGGTGAGTGAGGGTGAGGGGTTGAGGGTGGGTGAGGGGTTGAGGGTGAGTGAGGGTGAGGGGTTGAGGGTGAGTGAGGGTGAGGGTGAGTGAGGGTGAGTGAGGGTGAGTGAGGGTGAAGGTGGGTGAGGGTGAGTGAGGGTGGGTGAGTGTGAGTGTGAGTGAGGGTGAGTGAGGGTGAGTGTGGGTGAGTGTGGGTGAGTGTGGGTGAGTGAGGGTGAGTGAGGGTGAGGGTGAGTGAGGGTGAGGGATTGAGGGTGAGGGGTTGAGGGTGAGTGAGGGTGAGGGGTTGAGGTGGAGTGAGGGTGAGGGGTTGAGGGTGAGTGAGGGTGAGTGAGGGTGAGGGGTTGAGGGTGAGGGGTTGAGGGTGAGTGGGGGTGAGTGAGGGTGAGGGTGAGGGGTTGAGGGTGAGTGAGGGTGAGGGGTTGAGGGTGAGTGAGGGTGAGGGGTTGAGGGTGAGTGAGGGTGAGGGGTTGAGGGTGAGTGAGGGTGAGGGTGAGTGAGGGTGGGTGAAGGTGAGTGAGGGTGGGTGAAGGTGAGTGAGGGTGGGTGAAGGTGAGTGAGGGTGGGTGAAGGTGAGTGAGGGTGGGTGAAGGTGAGTGAGGGTGAGTGAGGGTGAGTGTGGGTGAGTGTGGGTGAGTGTGGGTGAGTGTGGGTGAGTGTGGGTGAGTGAGGGTGAGGGATTGAGGGTGAGGGGTTGAGGGTGAGTGAGGGTGAGGGGTTGAGCGTGAGTGAGGGTGAGGGTGAGTGAGGGTGAGGGTGAGTGAGGGTGAGGGGTTGAGGGTGAGTGAGGGTGAGGGTGAGTGAGGGTGAGAGGGTGAGGGTGAGTGAGCTACATCTAATGACTTCAGAGGACTGCTTATAGACTGTTTAAATTACAACCACTGTCGATAGTAAGTACTATTGACCCTGATAACACCCTAATATATGTCCAAAGTCACAGTTTGGTAGGACTGGGCCAGACCAATGTATATGTTTCTATAAGTGTAGTCAGGACCATACAAGGGTTAGTTGAATAGCCTTGGCGGAAAACCCTGCTTCATTTTTTCGTATGAAACGATCCAGAGCGCCGCCTCAAATTGACAGGCGAAAGTATGATCTAAACATTACTGACATCTCCATCCTGAGGCGTGGGGTCTATAGCGTGACAGCTCGGTCTACACTTCATGCCCTTGGACGAACGCGGATTGGCTGTTCCGTTCTATGTGTCAGGAGCTCAAGGCTGACAAAACTGATGCCGAACTCCTAAAGGAAGTTTTAGAAAAAATGCGCTTGAGATGAGTAGCAACCAAATCGAAGGCAGGCAGATTTCGCTTCATTTATATCCAGTATCGTTGTTGTCCTGAGCGGCACCCTCGGGGCAACAGAAGCCGCTGCCATTGCTAAATAAAACAATGCAAACAATAGTTTAAAATATGGCGCGCTGAAGGATCTTAAATACAGCCTTTAACCCCTTAATCCTCGCTAATTGTACAAAACACCCACTGTAACGCAAGAGTCGAAGAGCGTTCTGACGTACCTTGCCTCGTAGTTTTTGCAGATGCGTAAGAAGTAGACAGAGGACTAACGCTTCCCCAGGGTAGGGTAACGGGGCGGCCATTTCAGAAGAGAGCGTTTCCGGTCGAGAGGAATGGCAGCTTCTCGGATGGCCACCATACCCTGAAGATTTGCCGTTTGATGGAGAAAGTAAACACAAATTGAGACAGAACACTTTATTGGTCTAAATGGAGGGAGTCTCCCTTCCAATTAGAAAGCCTGCTTGTGCGTGAGCTTGAGGTCCTTTCTAAGCAAGTCTGGTGAAGATATAAAACACTTTATTGCATTTCGGGTTACGTTATTAAGTGGAGAGGTCATTGAGTCGGTACTTGTTTTTCTAGCCTCTCCAGTGCATGTTTTGTTTGCTTCTTTACTTTTGTAGCAGGTAGTAAGATCTGATAATGTACCCCGAAGGACGGCAATAAGAGACTATACAAAAATGCAAATTCAAAGAAATCGCCCAGCAAAACGTGTGCTCAAAGTCCTGAAACGCAAATAGATTTTCTGCTTGTGACAGGCCAGCTGTTTCTGTAATTCTTACACTATTACGTGATTATGCATGGAGTAAAAGTTTTGAACGCGACATAACAGGCAGGGGAGGGGGCGGAGCGGGGGTGTGGGATGAGTGCGGGAACAGACGGGGAGGAGAGTAGGAGGAGGAGAGTAGAGGAGGCAAGCAGGGTAACCTGACCCAGGAGGGGGGAGGAGGGAGGAGAAATGCGTCTCGGCCGGAGCAGGGGGCGGAGCAGGGAGAGCGGGCTTTGAAATGCACTTCACACGGCCGGCCGGTCGTGAAACTGAAAGCATGGCCGGCCGGCCGTGAAAGCCTTTGATGCCGCAGGGGGTGGAGCGGCACCAGCTGGGAGAGTAGGCAAGGCAGGCGGCTGGGGGCATGTGCACGCGCTTTTAAGCTCAATGCGCATGCGCATTGAGCTTAAAAGTCACGGGCACTGCAAGGAATCGCCACGATTCCTTGCAAGGTGGACAAAGAGTGGATAAGCCCCCATAGTCTCGCTTGCTCGATGCGCATGCGCATCGACAGGCGAGACCTAAAAATGGTCGAAAAAACGTACCGAAGCAATTGAGGTGCTGTCAGCCTATATGCAGTACCAGATATGGCCACAATAGGCCGCTATTGAATTAGAAACAAAAACCAGGCTTGGACGAAATGTTAATGATGCTGGAGTAATTGAAGTACTTTCGCAAATTTTGTGTTACTCTTTAGATGTAGGAAGCCAATTTGCGATCGCAAATGCTGAAATTCGCAGAATTTCAGCGTTTGCTATCGCAAATAAGCAGTGTGCATGTAGCACACAAAAACCCCCTCGCAAAATAAGGAATCGCAAAATTTGCAATTCCCTATTTTGCAATTGCATTTAAGGAATGGCAAATTGTGATTCCTCAAATGCAATGTAATTAGCACAGAAAAAGTGTGATTTGGCCTTCAGGAATCGCAAATTACCACCAACTTCAAGTTGGTGGTAATTTGCGATTTCTTTTTAATATGCATTTGTTTGCATTTTTCAAAGTGCAATCTGGCGCACATACATTAGGGCATGTATGTGCACCACATGTGCACCCATGCTTATTTCAGGGGTGCAACATGGTGTCCTTTTGACACCCTTGCAACCTTGAAATTGCATTCTCAATTTGCGTTTCTCTAAATGCTAATCGCAAATTGAGAATGTCTTCCCATTCATTCCTAAGGCCCATAGGAATGAATGGGGAGGGTTTCCTTAATTGCGAATCACACTTTGCGACTCGCAATTAAGAAATATATAGGATTTGCAAATCTTTTTGCAAATCCTACATACATCTCATTTTGCGATTCTCAAATAGCGAATCTCTAAAATTCGCTATTTGAGAATCGCAAAACCAAACTTTCATACGTATGCCCCTATATGACCAAAAATTGCACAATTATATCTGTTTGCGTAATTATGAGTAATTGTACACAAAATCCAACATCAGGAGCAAAAGAACAATAAACTTAGCAAACGGTTGCTATCCGTGTTGTGTTACATTTTGGTAATTTTGTGTTACTTTTTTGACACAAAATTACCGAAAATTACACAATTACACATTTTTGCATAGCAAAATGTATTCTCAGGTCCGTTTTGGATGCAAGGGAGCGGTTTGTGTTAAGAAAATAGTGCTAAATGCTAGGTTACTCTCTTCACACAAATTTTCATAATCTTGCATCACTTTGCTGTAATTTCACGTAATAATGCTGCAGCAAATTACACAAGTTACACCCACCCCTAACAAAAACAAAGAAAAGTTACCAGTCCACTGTTCTGCCTGACAGAGGCCTTGTAGTCAGAGTTGGTAACCTTCCAAACTGGTGTACTCGTGTGCTTTCAGTCTTCTTTGCACTCTTCTGAGGAACTCCATTCGCAGCTCTAAGGATGTAACAGGTCTCCCCCCCCGCCTCTTCTTTTTGCTACAGCCAGGAGTTGATATATTTCTGGATACCGCAACGGTCCTTCCTGATGTCTTCACCAGCCCCAAGTCCTTAGGGCAGGCTTCTTGTCACCACATATGATTTCATCCAGGGCACTCACAGCTTCCAATGCAGCCCACTCATACCTGGCCAGTTGGTTCCTATTCACAGATGGAGCCAGCCTGTGCATTTTATTTCCCTGTAGCTGTGAACAAGAGGTTTCCACATGACCCTTGAGGGTTGCTGCAGTCCTGAGGAACCAGTGCAGATCAGGGCTTTCAGGCAAGTTCTCTCAGCAGTCAAGCAGAATTATTCCTTTTTCTTCGTGTTCTTCTGTACTGCAAACGTAATTAGCCAATTGAGTGGTACCAATTTTATATGTTTAAGGGCATAACACACAGACTGTGTGTTAGAAAGTGGGTTATTGGTAGGGGCAAATTTTGGTCTGCCACTGGCAATAAGGCCACTAACACATGATAGGACTCAGCATAGGTCTTAGAAAATTATTCCTATGCTCAACCCTTGGTAACGTGGCTGCGAGCAGACAAGCTTAACTTCAAAGACAGGTATGTAAAGCATTTAAAAACACCATTTCAGAAAATAATAAAGACACAACACAAAATAAAAATCCCACACCAATTTATAAAAATAGGTAATATTTTTATCTTTTAAATGACACCAAAATGAAAAAAATTCATTGTAGGGAACCGGAGACATGAATTTTTAAAGATTAGTCACTTTCTAGTGCTTATAAACCAACAGTGCCCCTTTTAGTCATTCGTTTTCTCTGTCAGGGACACACCTTTATAAATTGTTCTGAAGAATTTTCTCACCACTGTGGTGGGCCGCCTTCTTCAGAAAGCGGGGTCCAGTTAGAACACCTTCCTGGAGTTCTGCTTGCGGGCCCCAAAGTATCCAACACACAATTTAAGGTTCTGGAATCTCCAAGAGGGTCCTTGAAAGTGGGAAACTTCAATTCCGCAATCCATTTGAACACAACCCTTACAAATCCACTGGTACTCCAGGATTTTAATTCTTTGTGGGGCTGTCCAGGTTAGCTCTGTTAACCTGTAGCTTGCAGGGAGTTCCACTCTTGTCCGTTGGCAGCAAGGCAATCCACAGGGCTGTAGTTTCAGATGGTGCAGTCTTCAAAGGTCAGGCCTTAGAGTTCCTTGCACAGAAAAATCTTTTCAGCAGGGCACTTCTTGCTAAAGTAAGTTTCAAGCAGCAGATCTGGAGGGCTCTGCCCCTCTCAGGTACTTATTCAAAATTCTCTGAGTCAAGCACCAGGTCACTTCTGACCAATGAGAGCAGGGCAACTCCTCATAGTTATGACCACATCCTGTAGAGTGTTTCATTAGTTTGTCCCAGAGTGCATCATTCTTCCAAATCCATAATGTCTGATTTTCCAGCAAGGAGGTAAGAGCTGGCTAAACACACCCCCTGGGATGGCTTATTTCCATGGACTCTCCCCCTACCATCTGCACATACCTTCCTTAAGCCTAGCCCTGACACTGGGTCAAGAGAGTCAGATTGAAATGGAAACCCAGGCCTCCTCTCTGCCTTTGAAGAGGATGGTTTATGACTCCACCCCCTGGCCTGGCATTCCTATAGAGCAGCAAACTGCCCTCCCAGCAGAGGGATTCTTTATCACCTCTTCGAAGCAGCCTGGCTAATCCACTTAACTCTGACCAATCAGGGCAGACCACTGAAAGGCTGAATTTGGAATTACTAACAAGAAAGTCTTATAGTTTCTGGTATGTACACTTTAGGAGAAATTCAACAATATCATATTGTTGGATTTACGACTACCATTCTGGGAAGTCTTTGAATGGTCCGGCTAGTCCTCTCCTATCAATATTTATTAATCAATAACTTCCTACCATGTTAACCTATGGGCCATGGGGTTTGCAATGGGGAAAATGACTTGGGCCACTTTTCTAGCACCAGGGCTTATAAAACCATATTTATAAGTATTTCCCTAATTTCTACAGGACCCCCACCCCCTGTGCAACTAGGGGAGACTTCAGGGGTTCTGAATCTGCAGAAATATTGCAGAACATCCTTACCCAATTCTTCTAGCATCAAAGTCGAATATGAGCAGCTCTTTAATACAATGTGGGGAGTGAAATGTAAAATTTCACTTTACCCAGGCATATAAAAACTCATTTTATAAGGGTGTGCCTTATAGATAACTGATCCCCCACCCCTGGGATACCTAGGGCGGACCCTAGGGGTCTCTAATATGCAACAACATGGTAGGTTTTTAATTTTTACGGGCCCCTACCCCCAAAGTCGAGTTTGGGCACAATTTAAGGTTTAAAGCGGTCCTGTCAACCAGTACTGCTTTTAAACTGACCTCAGGCTGAAGCACTGCACACATGCTGGTACAGAAAATTTCCTGGCCTCTAAACTGCCATGCCCCAGGATGCTGGAGACTTCTAGGTAGTTTCAATTCCCTGCCCTATTACATACTAGGGGCTTATGGGGTAGGTCATGCCAATTACAGGAGTACCCCACCATACCATAGTGTGCCCTAGTGTATGTTGGGTGTCTTAACTGTATTCTAATGTGTTCCTTTTAGCTTGGCACTGGACCTGGGCCTGGTTAAACAGAGCCCAGGGTAAGTCAGAGTCAGTTACCACCAGTTCCAGTCAGCAAAAAGTTGGGGGGTGCCCAGGGCACAGGATGACTTTGCAACACTGTGGCACTGAATGGCAGTCACACTGAAGATAGAAAGAGCCAGGAAAGAAATGGAGGAACCACTAAAAATTATGTATTTCATTACAGTGCTCGTGTTACAGTAAACTATGATTAAAGGGACCTGAATCTTGTCATAGGGTGAGGTACCTGTAGGGTAGGGTACTGGAGGAGTAGAATCCAAGATAACTTCCCTGGAGATCAGGGGCACCTCTGATGCTGTGGACATAGATGGAGAAGGGGTAAACAGTGGAATGGGCGAGAAGGATCCTAGTGCTAAATATGTGAGGGTGGAAATAGACTTTGTGAAAGTATTAACCTTTCACGTTTGCTTTGTTCTCAGGTGAACCCTTACCGCGACAGATTATGTAAGATCTTCTCTGATGAGGAAGGGGTCTTTCCCTTTGAACATTTTCTAGAAATGGCCTCTGTGTTTAGTAAGCAGGCATCACTCGATGTAAAAGTCCAGTACGCATTCCGTATATTTGGTAAGTCCTCTAGTGTTTCTGAGTTTTTTCAGATTTGAAAAGCTGTATTTGCTCTGCTTCACTTGGTAACACATTCTACTAAAGTCTTGCATGATTATATTCCTGCTTATCGTAGCACAGCAGGAATAAAGCTTCTCCCTGCTCATGCCTAGTAAGGTGACAACCTTCCTCCATGTCATACAAATACAGGTGTATATTAACAAGCACCTTGTGTCACTGGAGCGTCACTTTTTTTGACACTTTGGTGGCGCTGTATGCTAGCCCCCATTTACAAGGCCGTGCAAAGCCATTCTGAGTGGCTTTTCATGACCTTGTAAATATGGCCCCCTTTCACGTGTTACTCTGCATGAACGTGGCCTTCCATGAGTGTTGCTGTGGGTGTGCCCTCACAACACCCATGGAATCTGACACATTCCTAGATTTACAAGGTATCATAAATCTGAGAATGTGTGAGATTCTAGAGCCTCCCCAGGGGAGGCATTAAAGTGGTGCAACAAGGAGAAGAAATACCTTATTTCTCCTTTTTTGCTCTTTCTGAGGGGCATATTTACAAGAAAATAATGCAGTGTGGCACTGCAAGCCATCTTGCTGCGCTGCGTTATTAGGAAAGTGCAGTGATGTGTCATATTTACAGCAATACAGATGCCTGTACTTTTCCCTGCGCAGCACACAATTGTCTGCCTTGTTCCAACGCAGGCACCCTTGCAAAGGGGTGCCTGCTCTGTTGAAGATGTGATGCTGGCAGGCGACGTTCTTCATGATCTTGAGGGTGTCATCCTCTGGGAGAGGGGTCCAGCTGAGTAGGGTCTGTTGGAGTCCGGTGCCATCGGGTGCTGTGTTTGCTGGTGGGGTGGGAGGGTCCTGGGTATGGAAACTGTCAAAGCTGTTGTATATCTCCCTGATCTTGCGGTGGAAGTAGGTGCTTAGGTTGTTGCCGAGTTCTTGGGAGGGGGGATGTTTGCTGTCTCTGTGCTGGATCTGGTGAATTATGTTACCTTGGCAAAAAGTTCCTTGCTGTTGAGTGCTTTGGCGTTGATTCGTCCTTTTAGGACTGCTTGCTTCGTTTTTCTGATGCGGTGGTGGTGTGCGGTGACAGATGTCTTGAAGGCTAAGTGATCTTCCAAGGTCTTGCTGCTCCGCCATCTCTTCTCGAGCTGTCTGCATGTACGTCTGGAGTTATGAAGGGCGGGAGAGAACCAGCTGACTTTCTTGAAGTGGACTTTCTTCAGGGGACCCAAAGTGTAGGCGCATTCGGAGATCCATTGGTGTAGGTTGCTAGGTTGCGTGCCACTGTATTGGAGTCTGTGGATGTCAGGGGAGGGGTTTTGTTGAGGGCGCTGGTGAGCTGATCTTCTGTGACCTTGTTCCAGCTTCTACAAGGGTAGCTTTGGGCGTGATGGTGTATGGTGGGTTTGGTGAAGGCCAAGTGGATGCAGTAAGTAACCATTTCTTCCTTATTTGTCAAAAGCTGTGGTTTAGTGTTAATTATTATCCATGTTTACTATGAGGCCCCATTTCTATTACTGAACACAAATGGATCTTGAAACAGCTATGCCACTGAGTACGTGTGTACTACTCTGGGTCTGATGGTTCAGTGCACAGGTGCATCCACTACAGTGATGCCTGTTTGAACACCATGGTCACAGACTCAAATCCTGGCGTGTGCACTTAGTTTTTCATCTTATGAAGGTCGAAACAATAATTACCCTTAGCTTGGGTAAGTCCAGCCATGTTATATGTCAGTAGGACCAGGAAACCCATGTGCTTGCACCTGTGTCTGTTATTTTATGTTGCTTCAATCTACACTCATGTGACATGCAGTATACAGTAAAGTACAGTTTGGACATTTGTGTTCTATGTTGTCCACACAGATGCTTGTGTGCACATACCACTATTAAAGTTTCTGCAGAGTTGTCATACTGTAGAAGCATGTGTGTTCTGCGGAAATATACTTCTATTACTGTATACTTGCGCTTTACACACAATTGTTACTGTACAAACATATTTATTACCATGGACGTACACCTGTAAGTACATAAAAAATATTTTTATTGCATGATATTGTTGATATGTACAAGCTTATGCCATTGTACATTGAAGAGTTTTATTGGGCTTAAAATTATCTTACCATAACTTTTATACTGACATAAAGTTCAAATGAAGACACTTTGAGATTAAGACTTATAGCATAACTGTTTAAGGTGCATAAGATTCTACTGTCTGTGACGGGTACTTTTTCATCACAGTCATTGGTGTTTTCCTCGAAACAGATTTTAATGACAGTGCTTTCATTGAAAAAGACGACATTCGTTCTCTGATCCAGCGTGTGATAAACAGGAATGACACACCTGTGGAAATATTGGACTATGTGGTTCAACAGGTATGCACTACAAGCTCTGCATAGTCACCTTTCTCTGACACTGTCCTGTGATGTATATGAATGATAACTTTATCATTATAATAACTTGTTTTCAGAGAGTGCTTCATTAGTTAAGTCTGCTATTTCTAAGTGCTATACTACACCAATCTTTACTGTTAGTCATTTTAATATTCCACTTACTGATCCTCTGATGTTGGTGTAATTAATTGGCTTTGCGGTAATTAAATTATGTAACATGCAGATCACAGTGTCTGTTAACGGGGGTGTTAGACTCTGGGAACTAAGTTGCCAGAACATTAGTGTCGAAAACCATCTTCGATACTTGTCTCAGCAATATCAATGTTTTAAGTGAACAGACTGATTAATCATTCCTTTTATTGTGCAATTTAATTAAAACCAAATACAATACATACTTAAACTAATACATAACTAATAAAATAACAACAGAAGAAAAAACAAAGAGACATAAAAACAAAGTGTCACCCTATTAGTCAACCTCTTGGTTTCCTTACCCCATATTGAGGTTTCTTTGGGTGAAGCTTTTGGTAACTCTGATAGCAGAAGCCATAGACAGATCAGCCTGTTTGCCATCTGACTGCCCTGACGTCAATGACCGGCCCTTCGCCCTGTTTAGGGTGGCTGACTGTAACTGAAAAGTTTCAGCGCTCCGTCCATCTGCTCCTTGTGTTTGCTTTGTTCGCCCTAAGTTGGCAGGATATGCCCAGATGTGGGTCCCTTGCTCACTTTGCCACTGAATTCAAGCTAGCCTGGCTCCCAAACCGGTCCTAGGATGCTGGTTTCCAGTCCTGGGAAGATATGGCTTAGCCGTTTGGGCTGGCCTGTTCCCATGAGGCAGAGGGCCAATACTGTTTTACATATAGCTGTGTCTGAACTGGGGTGGGGAAGTGAGCTAAATAATGATGATCGATTCAACCCAGATCTGTGACTGGGGGTGAGTGTCTGAAAAGTTTCAGCACTCCGTCTATCTTCTCCTTGTGTTTGCACTGATATGTCCTTCCCATGACTGCAATATGAGGCATGGTGATCCCCAGAAGTAATTATGTGGTGGTGGGAAAAAGATTCCTATTATGCCAGGGTTGTTTGTCTTTTTTTTTTTTTTAAACCTATTTTATTTTAAGTTGGTGGAGGAAGAAAGGACATAAGTCACACCATAATGCATCACATCATACATTACCAAGCCTGGCAACAGGGTCCATCTTGTGAATGCCAAATGGTTAATACAGAAGAAGAATAAGTCCATGACACTGAAAATGTAAGGTACAAAGGAAGTCAACCCCCTCCCCCCCCCCCGGCTCCTCATCATTTACCAGGTATCGTAACATGCAGTACCAATGGCATTGGCCCCTCCCCACAATCCAAAGCAGGATTAAGCATCCCCTCCCAGACAGAGCTACCGCCATTGAGCCGACCCCATCAGCTATTAAACTCGGTAATGCGTAGGACCAACGTAGGGGTCTCTCAGATGCCAGCATGTGTAGGTGCAGGGCTCTGAAAACCAGAAGCCACTGCTACATCCCTGAAGAGGAACCAGCGGGCGCACCGCCCACGGGGACGCGTTTAAAAGCACCAGGGAGTCAGAGCACTAAGGCCAAAAGGTACATGCAGCCAATAGAGACCTACAGCAGCTACAATAACAACACCAAACACCCCCACCCTCCCCCCAATGTGCGCAACCGTCAATGGAGTTCATACCATCACACAATTTAGGGTCAGCAGGCATGAGTACTGAGGAAATATAGAAAAACAAAGTCATCAAGCCACCCCCATCCCCGGCTCCCACTTCCCTCCCAGCCCTCCTAACCCAAGCATATCCCCCCCTCAGCAGGACATCGTGGTCACCTCCCAGGGATATCAGCGGGCACAGCTGGGTCATCCAACCACAACCCCCTAAAGTCGGCCCACCTCTTCCATATTTTATATTGTTTGCGCGGACAACCACGGGCCCGGAAAATGGGCTGCTCCAGCCCCATATTAAAATCAAGGGCAGTTTTCCAGGGCCGTAGAGGCGGAGCCTGGGCATCCTTCCATTTCCTCGCGATATCTCGCTTCGCCAAGGTGAGCCCCAGAGGCAAGAGGTGTCGCTTATAAACATTACCCCCAACGCCCTCCATGACCTGCAGAAGAGCGAGCTGGGGCGTCCGCGGGAGCTCCCAACCCAGAACCTCCGCTAGGCTAGAGAACACCCCCCTCCAAAACCGATCTAAAACTGGACACGTCCACACCGTGTGTAAAAACGTGCCGTCCTCCCGGCCTCATCGCAGGCATTCAGGGGAGTCCACCATACCCGCTCGCCATAGCCGGGCCCTCGTGAAGTAAACCCTATGTAGATATTTAAACTGTATCAGGTGAAGACGCATGGCTATTGCCGCCCCCCGCGGAGAAGCCAACGCCTCCCTCCAGTCCTCCTCCTCGAGAGCGCCGATGTCAGCCTCCCAGGTCCGTCTCAGATCCTTGAGGGTTGGCGGGCTGTGGGTGACCAAAGATTGATATATCTTCGATATTTTTTTGGTCTCCAGGTCGCCCATGAATACCTTGGCCTCCAGGGGGCTGAACTCCGGGAGCGTGGTCACTCCCTCCAGATAGGGGGACAGTGCGTGTCGGAGCTGCAGGTTCGGAAGAACTGGGTCTTTGGCATGCCAAATTCCCGCTGAAGGTCCGTGAAGGACTTAAGGGTCCCCTGCTGGAGTACATTACCCAGAGTCGAAACCCACGCCAACTCCGTCCTGTCAGTAAGGAACACCCCCAGGTATCGGAGACCACCCTCTGCTCGCTGCAAGGCGGAGGCCCAGGGACCCACCAACCTGGGGTCACCCATGACCCATAAGGTGGACTTCCGGGGGTTCATATACAGCCCGGAGGATTCCCCGAAGATGCCCATGATCTCCAAGATCCTCGGGCCCGACCTATCCACGTCCGTGAAGAAGAAGAGGACATCATCGGCATACAGCGCGATCCTGTCCGAAATCCCAGGTGCCCACTCTAACCCCGTCAACTGCGCATCCATGCGCACCCAGGCCGCCAGCGGCTCCATTGCTAGGGCGAAGAGATAGGGCGACAGGGGGTAGCCCTGTCTGGTTCCACGCTGCACCAAGAAGCTTGATGAGTTGTTTGTCTTTTTTATCTTTCTGATGGTTTGTTTTAAGAAAAACAGAACAGAATGCTGAGAACGGCCAAATAAACATGGTGCCCGCTCGGCTACTGTTATATGTAGAGATATCTTCCCTAGCAACGTAGGGATCTCAGAATATAGTGGCCTTGATGGCCCTACACCAGGGACTAAATTATGTCATTAGTTTCATCAGACCCCAACAAACTCTAGGAGGGCAAGGCAGGAGGCAGTAGCCAAAGAAGGCACCAAGGGGTCCTGTTCAGCGGTCTTGCAGAAGCCTCAAAGTTCACAGGAAAAAAAGATCTGAGTGGGCCAACCTTGCAGTTCTTAGCCTGTGCCTTTCTCTGGAAGCTTTGGTGTCTTGTCTTTGGTCTCCGTAGGCCAAGTAAAATACAAAATCCCACATTTTGAAGATGAATGAATAAATACCTTATAGTAATAGCCAATGAAGGACAGGTTATACAATATACAATAGATAATATGCATAATTTAACATTTAATGGAATACTCCAATAGGTTAGAAGTTAAAATTATTCATAATAAACTAAAAATAAACTACAATGTTGACAAGACCGCTCAAGGAGATAAACAGCCATTGGTAAAGTGGTAGTGCTTAGTCATCAGCCAGCTCGAGGTGTTATCACTCATAATAGATGTATTGGTTGCAGCAGGCCAAAATAACATCTAATTAAAAGGCTGCTGAGACATATAATAGATCATCCAAAACAAGTTAAGACCACACAAAGAACTAGACACCCAATGTTAAAGTGCTAGTGCTTAGGCATTGGCAGGGTTGAAGGTGCTTAATACGCATTGTAGATGCATTGGTTGTGGCTGACCAAAATGACATCAAATTGAAAGGCAGCAGAGATATCTAAGAAATCATCTAAAATGAGTTAAATCACTAATAAAGTGTTGCTTAACTGGACCCCATGGCTTGCCAAAACCATTTTTAAGATGCTGTACTGGTCCCTCCCACAGCTCCCGGGCTTCCAGTTAATGGCCCTAGGGTCTAGGTCTATCTCCAGTCAAGACTCCCACTTAGTCCAGTGCAGTCCACCCTCAGCTGGGTAGGTGGTCCTCCCAAACAGAATGGAACACTTCTGCAGTCTTTTCGTGTCCCTGAGGCTTTACCAGGAGGCCAGCCAACTGGCCTTTCTGGGTCACTTTGAGTTCCTTGGTTCAAGTGGAGAGCAGGATAGACCTCAGGCACGTATGGCAGGATTTTATCTGTTAAACTATTCCTGGCCCGTTCTTTCCCATCATCAGTCCTTCCACATTTGCAGTAGTTCCTGTCTGTCTCAAATTCTTTGATCGAGAACTTTTCATAAAATTCAATCAGAGGCCTTCTGTAGGGCATTGGCGGAGAAAAGGTCTATTCTTGCAGGTGATGTGGACACCGATGTTGGCATCCTGGATAAATGGATTGGCTCTACTAACCATGATTTAGCTCCCAAACCGCCACAGCAGTCTTGTTGAGTTAAGCCTTCCTTTCCGTAGTACACAGACTCCCTCAAAGAGGTCAAAACTGAGTGTGTAAATACCTAGAAAAACAGTGGAGGGTGTCTTGTAGCCCAACCGCTAAAGCCAGGTATAGAGTGGCTTTAAAAATGTATCAGAAAGTGATCAAATGGCAATAAATCCTATTTTAAGGACAGAATTTTAAATGCTGGTAATAAGTCAAGATAGTTTTTAAAATAGTGGAATCCTTTATGTTCCCAGCGGCCTGTGTTGGACGTCAGGTGCCCTCCGTGGAATGGTGTGAACAACTTGCTGACCAGGGCCGGACTGGCTACCGGGCAGATTGGAATGCTGCTGAGCTGGGTGGTGATTTCGTTCATGGAGACCTGCGTGTGCTAAACGAAATTCGTTTTGCATTCATTATTTCAAAGCACACGCAGGTCTACATGAACGAAATCAGCCCCCACCACAGTGAAATCAGCCCCCAGCTCGGCAGCATTCTAAACTGCCCGGTAGCCAGTCCGGCCCTGTTGCTGACTACTTCCAGGATAAGATTGCCAACATCCAAGCTAGTCTCCCCCCCCTCTTTGCTGGTAGAGGAGCGAATGGGGGACAATCAGCAGCCTAGCCAAACTTATGATTTGACCCTCTCACTGGATAGGTTTGATCCAATCTCTTTGGAAGAATCCCTATCAGCAATTTGCAATCTTAAATCAGGCTCTCCCATGGACCCAAGCCCCACAAGCCTTCTTGCTCTAAAAGCAGATGTTATTAAACCTTTGGCCAACAATCTCCTAAATGCCTCGCTCTCTTCAGCTACAGTACCCAGGGCCTGAAAGCAGGCTAAAGTTGTGCAGAAGCCCCAAGCATTTGTCATGGATCCATCTAAATATAGGCCTATCTAAAAGTTTTGGAAAAGCATGTCAATCAGCAGCGATCCCCCTACCTGGAAAGTAATGATTTGCTGCATCCAAAGTCAATCAGGTTTCCTCCCCAGCTGCGCACGAAGACTGCCCTGGTTGAGGTGGTCAATTACATCAGGGTTCTCTAGATGTTGGGGCAGGGCTCTGCTGATTATGCTGGATTTGTCAGCAGCATTCAACACAGTACCCCACTCTACACTCCTGGCACGTCTCCAGAACTGGGATCGGGGGCAGGCGTGAAAATGGCTGGATTCTCTCCTGGAAGATGGAGATTAAGAGGCGTGGTGTCCACAGTTTGCGTCGGGCCTCGTGATCTACA
The DNA here is from genome assembly GCF_964261635.1 of Lissotriton helveticus. NCBI lineage: Eukaryota > Metazoa > Chordata > Amphibia > Caudata > Salamandridae > Lissotriton > Lissotriton helveticus. The sequence goes on from NC_136067.1 coordinate 1,957,477,866, forward strand.
GGTGGGTGTGCTACAGGTTCTGCCTTGGGCCCCGGATGTATGACGTTACAACGCATACTTTTACATCGCATGCCTTTACAACGCGGTTTTTATATCGCATACCATTACAACGCATAATGCTTTTAGGCGCTGGATAGTGATTTATTTAATTTACTATTCCAACTCCAGTCCCCGTGGATAGTAGGGAAGGTGTTGGATAGTATATTAAATACATTCCCTATCCTAGAGCGCCCCCCAGCGCTATGCGTTGTAATAGTTTGCGTTGTAAAAGTTGCATCGTAATGGTAGTGCGTTATAAAAGTTTCGTTGTAATGGATGTTTCCCTTGGGCCCCACATTATTCAGTATATACCTCACTACTCTGTTGTGCTTGGCTGACCCTCTAGGTGCAAAAATAGTTTAAATGCGGATGACTCCCTGTGACTTTTCTCCTGAAGCAGGGATGAAATATTCCCTGGCGAAAACATCAGAACTTGTTTGTCTTAAGTTTTTTTCGGTGGCTATCTCACCATCAGCTTAAGTGCAATGCATCCTAAATGGAGCTACTTTTCTTTGGTACTAGGAGCTGTGGCAGTCTTTTGGGCGGAGAATGCTACCCCACCACTAAGCCACACTAGCTCAGTTAATAATCTAGACATTACGTTTGATGGTGGGCTCTCCTTGCTGGCACAGGTTAGGTGTATGTAGTAGTAGGGACTTGCTTTGGTATGCTGTGAGTGCTGAGGAAGTTTCTCCTTTGTCTGTACCTCTTAGCTCGGAAACTGGTGGTTCAAGCTCTGATAACATCTGGGCTCGACTATGGCAATGCCCGATACCTGGGCCTACCTGATTACTTGATCAGAAAGTTGCAGGTGGTCCAGAATGCAGCAGCCCAAATGCTTCTCAGCTTGGCTCTAAGAACTCCGGTTTCCCCATATCTTAGAGAGCTGCATTGACTTCCTATTAGGAAAAGAATAATCTTCAAGACTTTGCTATTGATCCACAGAGCTCTGCGTCAGGCAGGCACAGGGTACCTGACGGCGAGAATTCATTTTTATGCTTCCTCCAGGTGTCTGTGCTCAGCCAACATTTTCTGTCCCAAATCCCTCGTATTCAAAGTTCCAGAATGGGAAGCAGGTTCCCCTCTTTGGAATGAACTCACTTTGGAATTATATGTCCTCCCAATATTCCTGTCCTTGACTGCAGCAAATCTCCAGTGACTTTCAGGGTGGGAATGGACCAAGAAAATACTTAAGAATACCCTCAAAAAGATACATTTGAGGTTGTTCTAAAAAATGCAGACCATTCCTCCCTTGAACACCTACTCCCACGGAGATTTTACTCCCACAAATTATGTGTGAGTAAAACCTTTTGAGGTACATGCCTCAAGAAATGCTTTTGCGAGTCCTTAATTGCGATTATTAAGGAATCGCAATTAGAAACTCTGAAAAGCATATGCATGTAGGAATCGCTATTAAAATAGCTATTCCTAAACATTCGAGCCGCAATTAACGAATGGCATTCCCAGGAATGAATGGGTACTCGCAAATTGCGCATGTAATTTCAAGGGTGCAAAGGTGTCAAAATGACACCCTGTTGCACCACTGAAATCGTGCATCTAGTCTACCCCCCCAGTTCCAGAGGAAGTTGAAAACATGGGATTTTCTGAATGACTAATATGGTTTCTCTCTGGTCTCTCAGTTCTCCCGCTTGATAGTGCAGAGCGCCAGGACACTCTTTGGAGTAGCAGTGCATTTTAGAAATGCCTTTTACATTACATTTGCTCAAGATGGAGTTTAGGTCTCCTTTTCAGAGCTTGTAGTCCTATCCTTGGTCTGAGAACTGATTGTGAGGCTGCCATTGATGAAAGGCTTCTTCAGTGCTTTCACATCAGGCCCTACTTGGCATAACCATATCAAAGACCAAGTAAAAGGTCCATAGGTCGCACGCTACTCCACCATTCCAGCGGGTATACCCCAAGAGCATCATGGTAAATGCAGTATTCTCAAAGCGGGTGTGCTTTTCAAAAGTTCCGAAGTGTAAATGCAAAGTTGCAGGCCAACTCTGGACACCGGTGTTTCAGGATTATTGTCCTTCATCAGCAGAGTGTAGGAAGATATTCAGGGGTTGCTGTGCAGGCTGCCAAAGTGTTCTCAGGTCTGGTACCTCTCCGGGCGCGTAGGGCGTTACCTGAGCTCGTCAGCTCAAAGGCTCGAGGGAGCCGTAATAAAGTAAAAGGTCCATAGGTCGCACGCTACTCCACCATTCCAGCGGGTATACTGGAATGGTGCATATACTGGAATACTGCATTTACCATGATGCTCTTGGGGTATACCCGCTGGAATGGTGGAGTAGCGTGCGACCTATGGACCTTTTACTTTATTACGGCTCCCTCGAGCCTTTGAGCTGACGAGCTCAGGTAACGCCCTACGCGCCCGGAGAGCTACCAGACCTGAGAACACTTTGGCAGCCTGCACAGCAACCCCATAATATCTTCCTACACTCTGCTGATGAAGGACATTAATCCTGAAACACCGGTGTCCAGAGTTGGCCTGCAACTTTGCATTTACACTTCGGAACTTTTGAAAAGCACACCCGCTTTGATAATACTGCATTTACCATGATGCTCTTGGGGTATACCCGCTGGAATGGTGGAGTAGCGTGCGACCTATGGACCTTTTACTTTATTACGGCTCCCTCGAGCCTTTGAGCTGACGAGCTCAGGTAACGCCCTACGCGCCCGGAGAGGTACCAGACCTGAGAACACTTTGGCAGCCTGCACAGCAACCCCATAATATCTTCCTACACTCTGCTGATGAAGGACATTAATCCTGAAACACCGGTGTCCAGAGTTGGCCTGCAACTTTGCATTTACACTTCGGAACTTTTGAAAAGCACACCCGCTTTGAGAATACTGCATTTACCATGATGCTCTTGGGGTATACCCGCTGGAATGGTGGAGTAGCGTGCGACCTATGGACCTTTTACTTTATTACGGCTCCCTCGAGCCTTTGAGCTGACGAGCTCAGGTAACGCCCTACGCGCCCGGAGAGGTACCAGACCTGAGAACACTTTGGCAGCCTGCACAGCAACCCCATAATATCTTCCTACACTCTGCTGATGAAGGACATTAATCCTGAAACACCGGTGTCCAGAGTTGGCCTGCAACTTTGCATTTACACTTCGGAACTTTTGAAAAGCACACCCGCTTTGAGATTACTGCATTTACCATGATGCTCTTGGGGTATACCCGCTGGAATGGTGGAGTAGCGTGCGACCTATGGACCTTTTACTTTATTACGGCTCCCTCGAGCCTTTGAGCTGACCAGCTCAGGTAACGCCCTACGCGCCCGGAGAGGTACCAGACCTGAGAACACTTTGGCAGCCTGCACAGCAACCCCATAATATCTTCCTACACTCTGCTAATGAAGGACATTAATCCTGAAACACCGGTGTCCAGAGTTGGCCTGCAACTTTGCATTTACACTTCGGAACTTTTGAAAAGCACACCCGCTTTGAGATTACTGCATTTACCATGATGCTCTTGGGGTATACCCGCTGGAATGGTGGAGTAGCGTGCGACCTATGGACCTTTTGTTTTATTACGGCTCCCTCGAGCCTTTGAGCTGACCAGCTCAGGTAACGCCCTACGTGCCCGGAGAGGTACCATACCTGAGAACACTTTGGCAGCCTGCACAGCAACCCCATAATATCTTCCTACACTCTGCTGATGAAGGACATTAATCCTGAAACACCGGTGTCCAGAGTTGGCCTGCAACTTTGCATTTACACTTCGGGACTTTTGAAAAGCACACCCGCTTTGAGAATACTGCATTTACCATGATGCTCTTGGGGTATACCCGCTGGAATGGTGGAGTAGCGTGCGACCTATGGACCTTTTACTTTATTACGGCTCCCTCGAGCCTTTGAGCTGACGAGCTCAGGTAACGCCCTACGCGCCCGGAGAGGTACCAGACCTGAGAACACTTTGGCAGCCTGCACAGGAACCCCATAATATCTTCCTACACTCTGCTGATGAAGGACATTAATCCTGAAACACCGGTGTCCAGAGTTGGCCTGCAACTTTGCATTTACACTTCGGAACTTTTGAAAAGCACACCCGCTTTGAGAATACTGCATTTACCATGATGCTCTTGGGGTATACCCGCTGGAATGGTGGAGTAGCGTGCGACCTATGGACCTTTTACTTTATTACGGCTCCCTCGAGCCTTTGAGCTGACGAGCTCAGGTAACGCCCTACGCGCCCGGAGAGGTACCAGACCTGAGAACACTTTGGCAGCCTGCACAGCAACCCCATAATATCTTCCTACACTCTGCTGATGAAGGACATTAATCCTGAAACACCGGTGTCCAGAGTTGGCCTGCAACTTTGCATTTACACTTCGGAACTTTTGAAAAGCACACCCGCTTTGAGAATACTGCATTTACCATGATGCTCTTGGGGTATACCCGCTGGAATGGTGGCGTAGCGTGCGACCTATGGACCTTTTACTTTATTACGGCTCCCTCGAGCCTTTGAGCTGACGAGCTCAGGTAACGCCCTACGCGCCCGGAGAGGTACCAGACCTGAGAACACTTTGGCAGCCTGCACAGCAACCCCATAATATCTTCCTACACTCTGCTGATGAAGGACATTAATCCTGAAACACCGGTGTCCAGAGTTGGCCTGCAACTTTGCATTTACACTTCGGAACTTTTGAAAAGCACACCCGCTTTGAGAATACTGCATTTACCATGATGCTCTTGGGGTATACCCGCTGGAATGGTGGAGTAGCGTGCGACCTATGGACCTTTTACTTTATTACGGCTCCCTCGAGCCTTTGAGCTGACGAGCTCAGGTAACGCCCTACGCGCCCGGAGAGGTACCAGACCTGAGAACACTTTGGCAGCCTGCACAGCAACCCCATAATATCTTCCTACACTCTGCTGATGAAGGACATTAATCCTGAAACACCGGTGTCCAGAGTTGGCCTGCAACTTTGCATTTACACTTCGTAACTTTTGAAAAGCACACCCGCTTTGAGAATACTGCATTTACCATGATGCTCTTGGGGTATACCCGCTGGAATGGTGGAGTAGCGTGCGACCTATGGACCTTTTACTTTATTACGGCTCCCTCGATCCTTTGAGCTGACGAGCTCAGGTAACGCCCTACGCGCCCGGAGAGGTACCAGACCTGAGAACACTTTGGCAGCCTGCACAGAAACCCCATAATATCTTCCTACACTCTGCTGATGAAGGACATTAATCCTGAAACACCGGTGTCCAGAGTTGGCCTGCAACTTTGCATTTACACTTCGGAACTTTTGAAAAGCACACCCGCTTTGAGAATACTGCATTTACCATGATGCTCTTGGGGTATACCCGCTGGAATGGTGGAGTAGCGTGCGACCTATGGACCTTTTACTTTATTACGGCTCCCTCGAGCCTTTGAGCTGACGAGCTCAGGTAACGCCCTACGCGCCCGGAGAGGTACCAGACCTGAGAACACTTTGGCAGCCTGCACAGCAACCCCATAATATCTTCCTACACTCTGCTGATGAAGGACATTAATCCTGAAACACCGGTGTCCAGAGTTGGCCTGCAACTTTGCATTTACACTTCGGAACTTTTGAAAAGCACACCCGCTTTGAGAATACTGCATTTACCATGATGCTCTTGGGGTATACTCGCTGGAATGGTGGAGTAGCGTGCGACCTATGGACCTTTTACTTTATTACGGCTCCCTCGAGCCTTTGAGCTGACGAGCTCAGGTAACGCCCTACGCGCCCGGAGAGGTACCAGACCTGAGAACACTTTGGCAGCCTGCACAGCAACCCCATAATATCTTCCTACTCTCTGCTGATGAAGGACATTAATACTGAAACACCGGTGTCCAGAGTTGGCCTGCAACTTTGCATTTACACTTCGGAACTTTTGAAAAGCACACCCGCTTTGAGAATACTGCATTTACCATGATGCTCTTGGGGTATACCTGCTGGAATGGTGGAGTAGCGTGCGACCTATGGACCTTTTACTTTATTACGGCTCCCTCGAGCCTTTGAGCTGACGAGCTCAAGTAACGCTCTACGCGCCCGGACAGGTACCAGACCTGAGAACCCTTCGGCAGCCTGCACAGCAACCCCATAATATCTTCCTACACTCTGCTGATGAAGGACATTAATCCTGAAACACCGGTGTCCAGAGTTGGCCTGCAACTTTGCATTTACACTTCGGAACTTTTGAAAAGCACACCCGCTTTGAGAATACTGCATTTACCATGATGCTCTTGGGGTATACCCGTTGGAATGGTGGAGTAGCGTGCGACCTATGGACCTTTTACATATCAAAGACCAAGCCTTGACTTTGGCCATTAAATTTCCTGTCTGTTTCTGTCTACTTGCAGCTGGCACATTCAGTGACAAGAGATAAGTCCTCCAATCCTTTCTGTTAGTTGTTAAATGCTGTCCTATTTTTCAACAGGCATGGTCACTTTTCATGCTATATTACGGTCAAGGGGGAAGCCCAGCAGAACTGAATTAATTACCGCTTTGAAACATAAGTTTAGGGGATCAAGTAGTCTTATAGAGACAGAAAATAACTCCTCAGAGCAACCCTTCCACCACTTTCCAAAATGCTCGGCTCTATAAGGATATGTTTTAGCTATCACATTGGTAATTCATTTTAATATTGTTTTTGTTTCTGGCTTTCCGTTGATTCATATTTGTAAACATGAGCGAAGCCGGTGGTAACAGATGATCTTTACCTCCTGACAGTGTTGCTAACTACAAAATCTGGTGACTCCTTCAACGAAGAAATCTGTGTCATATGCCAAACTAATCCGAAAGAAAAGCTAATATGAGCTGCGGCTGGACAGGAGACAGTTTGAGAAGCTGTAGAAATACGGCAAGATAAAGTTCACAAAAGATTGAAACTGATAGGTGAAGAGGATCAAATATTTCATCATTGTAACAACAAGTGCTACAAGTCGTGTACAATGGAAAAAAGCCTGGAAAAAATACATCAAAAATAGCAGAAACCAATGAATCACAACAAAAATTTGAGTCTTCTGAGAAAGCACAACAAACAAACCCAATGCCTATCCATTTAGAAGATTGATGGCTACCCCTCGTCCACCTCCAACAACTGATAAGAAAGCGGAGGGTCTTCAATGTGTTATCTGTGATTTAGCTAGAGCACTTAGCGTGAAAGGGGCGTGCAATGGTGTTGGGGTGGGCATTCCGCTGCAAAACCAATTCATTTTGACACTGCCCCCTATTTACAAGAGTGGCGTAAAAAAGAGGCAGCACCAAAATTTAGACCAAGGAAAACATGGTGTTAACATAGCAAAAAGAGGAAAAATGCTTAATTTCTCCTTGTTTTTGCTGTTTCTGTGTGTGCTGCCTTGTGCATCACAAATAGAAACAGCAAATTGCCATGAATGATTGTTCATGTGCAGGCAGGTGTCCCATCCTGCACATAAACAATCATTAAAAAAATGCAATTTCCTATTCATTCCTATGGGCCTCTGGGCCCATAGGAATGAATGGGAAGCCATTGGAGTCAAGGCATCCGGTGCCCAGATGCACCATCAGTTGGATGAGTACGAAGGACTGGCCCGGCGGAATAATGTACGCATTATCAGAGTTCCGGAGCAGGCGGAAGGTGTAGCTCCTGATCTCTTTGTGGAAGACATTATTTTGAACCACCTGAAACCGAAAGACTGGGGAACTTTTTCACTGTCGAGCGAGCTCACAGGATTCCGGGTGGATGACCGAAACCCGGGGCTCCGCCGCGCCCGAGGATTGCTAGAGTGCTCAGCTTCAGAGATCGTGATGCTATCTTACAGGCCTCTAGGACCGGAGGCCCGCTCCGATATGAGAATTCAACTCTGAACTTTTTTCCGGATGTCAGCGGCAGAGACAGAGCTTATTGGGGTCAAGCGGCGGCTGAGAGAAAGGGGACTGAAGTATGCAATGTTGTATCCGTCCAAACTGGCCAAACTGCGGATTGAGACTGAGGAGAAGGTCTGGTTCTTTGACAACCCGGCAGTTGCCTCGGACTGGATGGATAGTTGCGGTCCTCGGGTGGCTCCCCGGGGGGAGGCTGGAGATGAGGGCCCGGACACTCAGTAGCGAGACTGTTAATCGTTGGACTATGTGGCCCTGCTGGATCCTCTGATGTGGAACGATGTCTATGTGATGGAACTATCCCTGCAGACTTGGAGTTGTATTTTGCGCTAAGAAATTATAACGGGCGGGGGTGGGGGTCTGGGGCTCAGTATTCCTCCTCTCATCTTTATTTAGCTAGTAGGTTTAGTTAGACCATGGGGCGACAGACACACTGCGAGTTGGGGGTTGGCGGACGCCGAGTGCAGGGGTGCAGGGTGGGGGGAGGCGGGTTTGGGCAGTTTCGTGGATGTAGTTTTGGTTTTGTTTGGGTTTTTTCTTTGTCAAGCGCTCACGATGTGTTGCAGTGTGTGAGATCCAGATTGGATGGCTCAGGGTAGTTTTAGATCGGAATGAGAGTGCTGAGCTGGAACGTTAATGGCTTGGGAGACAAGATCAAAAGGGGATGGTCAGCCAGCTTATCAGACGACACTCCCCGGATGTTGTGTTGCTTCAGGAGACGCATTTGGTGGGTAATAAATGCATGGCCCTCCACAAGGGGGGTTACAAATTGGTGGTGCATGCTGGGTGCATGACAGGCTCCAGGGGGGTGGGGATCTTGCTTAAGAACTCCTTTCCTTTTACTGCCCAGGCTAAGTTGTTGGATCAGAGAGGCAGATACGCCGGGGTTTCTGTGCTGGTGGAGGGCAGGGTTGTCACCTTCTTGTCGATTTATGTCCCCCCTGCCCTGCAGTCGGATACATTTCGTGATCTGGGAACAGTCTTCTTTACACTACCCTTGGGCGGTCTCGTCCTGGGGGGAGACCTTAATTCTGTGCTTGATGGGGAGCTGGACCGCCGCGTGTCCTTAGAGAGCCTCAGAGATGGCTTTCGAAGTTTCTGGGTACATTCGGCCTGGTTGATAGCTGGCGTGTGCGTAATCCCAAGCTGGCACTTTTCACGCATGTGTCGGCTGCTCACAGCAGCCTGTCACGTTTGGATTATATCCTACTGCCTTCACACATTGCTCCCATGGTTAAGGATGTGAGGTCCCTTGCAAGGGGGATTTCCGATCATTCTCCGTTGTTGCTGCAGCTCGCTTCAGGCGTGCATGTGGCGGGGACAGTTGCACCGCTTAGTGCCTGGCAGTTAAAGGACCCTGTAATTAAGAAGGAGATCCTCCGTATGTCTGACCGTTACTTCCTCAAGAATAAAGGTTCTGTGGACTCGGCCCGGTCTCTCTGGGAAGCGTATAAAACGGTTGTGAGGGGGGAGGTTTTGTCCTTGGTGGCTGGGAAAAAGAAGCGCAACCAGGCTGAGGTGGTGCGGAAGGAGGCTGAGGTACTGCGCTTAGAAGAGAGACTGGCGGTGTCGCACACGGCTGAAAAGATTCACCACTTGAGACTCTGGCAGGAGGAATATAAAGGCTTGGTCCGAGATCGAGCTATTGCGCATAACAGTGCTGTACAGGGTCGCATATATGAGCATGGAGACAAGGCTGGTAAACTCATTGCGTGGCTGGAGCATGGTGAGAGAGCCTCTAGGGTGGTGCCGGAGTTAGAGGGGTCGGGGTCGCAGCCGATTACTGATCCCCAGGCGGTGGCCGATGAGTTTGCAGAGTACTATAGTAAGGTCTATGCTGCTGGCAGCGACTACTCTGAGGCTAACAATGCTGCCATGATCAGAGATATTGTTATGCCGAAGCTGTTGGAGGTTGATAAAGGGTTTCTTGACTCCCCTATTACTGACGATGAGGTGGCGCAGGCCATATGGCAATTAAAGTCCGGTAAGGCGACGGGACCCAACGGGATCCCGGTTGAACTCTATAAATTGAATGGGAACCGTGTAGCCCCACATATCCGTGCTATGTTTTTGGAGAGTAGGGAGGTGGGCCGGCTTCCATACGACCAGCGAGTGGCGAATATAGTCGTGATCCATAAAGAAGGTAAACCTAGGGTGAGCTGTTCGTCATATAGGCCTATTTCGTTACTCAGTGCAGAGCCTAAGATCTTGGCGAAGCTGCTCGCCACCCGACTGGTCAAAGTGGTCACATCTTTAATCCAACCGGATCAATCTGGCCACGCCGCAACACGGCGCTAACCTGCGGCAACTCCATGGGATTGTTGGGGGTTCCTCGAAGATACATGAGCCGACTGTTGTGGTGTCCCTAGATGCCACGATGGCGTTTGATAGAGTAGAATGGCAATATCTTTTTGCAGTATTAGCGAAGCTGGGCTTCGGGCAGGAGTTTATTGGTTGGGTGAGATTGCTCTATGCCGCTCCTCTGGCAAGAGTCGTAGTCAACAACTGCAGGTCCGGTGATTTTTTATTGCACCGAGGCACGAGGCAGGGATGCCCGCTATCCCCGCTGCTGTTTGCTATTGCCATAGAACCTCTGGCGGCCTGGGTCCGGTGGGATAGGACGATAAAGGGTCTACGGTGGACGTCTGAGTGGGAGGACAAAATCTCGCTATATGCGGATGATGTCTTGCTCTATCTCACTCATCCCAAGGACTCCCTGCGGAATTTCCTGAACGTGCTTGATATCTTTGGTGGGTACTCCGGTCTGCCTATTAATTGGACCAAGTCTGTCCTTTTTGTCCTGGATGGTGATCCTCCGGTAGTTCCCCATACTTGTCCGATTCAGTTAGAGACGGTGGGCTTTAAATACCTGGGTATCTATATCACTCTGGACCCTCGGCTGCGCTTTGAGAGGAATCTCGCTCTCCCATTGGAGCGTTGTAGGAGGAAGGCTCTTCCGTTGTCTATGCTCGGTCGAGCCACTCTGTTTAAAATGATGGCCCTTCCCCGGTTCCTGTATGCTTTGCAGAATACACTAGACCCTGTGCCTGCTTCCTACTTTAAGGAGATAGTGTCTCTTCGGAGGTGCCTCCTGTGGGACGCCAGGGCCAGAATTGCTTTTGTGAAGTTGACTCTCCCGTGCAATGACGGCAGGATTGGTCTCCCGGACCTGCGGAGATACTATTGGGACTCGCAGCTGGCTGCTATTAACCATATCAACTATGGGCCCCCCGTTGACCCGGGGTTTGCCATGGACCGGGGTCAGACACGGGTGGAATGTTGGATAGGGCGTTATATGCCAGGCCGGGGAGGTTCGCCTTAACTGGTCCGCCTGCGCAGGCGGTCCGAGTCTGGCACGTGGCCAATAGATGTCTGGGGTGGGAAGGTAGGCTTACACTGGCTACCCCCCTCTGGAACTCTGAGAAATTAGGCAGCCTGTGGAAGACCAAAGGGTTTGACAAGTGGGACACCATTGGAATTAGTCACATCAGAGATGTCTGGGGAAAGGGGGCGATACTTTCCTTTGAGTCGCTTCAGAAGACGTATAGCCTGCATGATAATGAGCGTTTCAGGTATTTGCAAGTGAGGCACGCTCTTGCCGCCCATGTGCCCAGGGGCTTGGCCTTGCCTGAGGCGTCTCCTCTTGAAGATTGAGTGCTTGATGGCCACCTCCCTGAAAAAACTATCTCCCTGATTTATAAGAAGTTGGTCAATAATATGGAGAATCCGCTGGGGCGTATAAGAGCCCAGTGGTGTATGGATGGATTGGAATTGGACGATGAGGATTGGATGGAGGCTGTCTCTTCCCCTAAGGTTGTTGCCATTCAAATGAGGCTGCGCCTTGTACAATTAAAGGTCCTGCATAGGTCATATATTACTGGGCCTCGACTGGTGCGGATGGGTCGGGGTGAGAGCGGTCACTGCAGACGAGAATGTGGGGAGTCTGGTACTTTGATTAATATTTTGTGGCATTGTGCGCTGATACAAGCCTATTGGAAAGAGATCCACGAGGTGCTGACTGCTGTTCTGGGTGTTGTGATAAGGCCGGAAGCCCGGCGGTGCCTTTTGAATGTCTAGGTGCCTAGGGATCTGAATGAGTATCAAAAGCAGTGGGTTACTCTGTCTTATGTGGTGGCTACGCATAAAATTGCCAGGCTTTGGGGTGCTAGTTGCCACCTAGTCTTACTCAGTGGGAGGAGGACCTTGACTGGTGCATGTTCTGGGAGAGATCTGTGTTTGTGGCACGGGATGCCCGAGAAGGTGGCAGAAGATATGGGGGGTGTGGAATGCCCATCGGGGTGGGATTAGTGACCCACCAACACCGAATCCATTATTGGAAGCGCAAGAGTCCCCTTGATCTTTGTATTATGTATTCTGCTTGAGATTCTGTACCTGGCCGAGTCGATCTGTGTATTTATTTGTCTGAGATCGCCTGACGTTTTTATTTCCTTTTTTGGGTCTCGCTGGCAATGCATCCGCAAGGATGCATTTGTCCAGCTGGAGACCAATAGCGATCAGTGTGGGGGGAAGGAGGACAAGAGGGTGTACGAGCTTTTCTTCCTGGATTCGTGTGCGCGAACGCGCACGTCGCGTCCCGCGCCATACACATGCGTGCACAGACAGACACTCGCTCACACACACACACCCCCCCTCACAGTCACACACACGCACTCCAAGACACATACACACACGCACACACGCACGCACACACACATACACAGCCCGCGCCCCCCCCCACACGCGCGCGCGCACACACATGCTCTCTCCCCCCCCCCAGCTCAGCAACCCACTCACCGGCTTCCTTCGTGCGGCGGCTCTCCTCAGCTGCAGGGCCCAGCAGCAGGACTCTTCTTCCCTCCTTCGGCACCGGGGCGCAGGGTAGGCTCCTGCCTGCTCTGGTGCTCCAAACACGGCTCCAACGCGGCTCTTCCGTGGGAGGCGGGGTAGGCTCCCGCCCTCCTACTTCCTGTTTCCGGTTGTCGCGCCGGCCTGCCTGACTTCCTGGTCGCAGGCCGGCAGAGTGACGGCGGTGATTTGCGGTATTTATTTATTTAGTTATTTATGCATTTTTATATAGCGCGGACTTTACCCGAAGGCGGTATTTATTTATTTATGTATTTATGCATTTTTATATAGCGCGGACTTTACCCGAAGGCGGTATTTATGTATTCATGTATTTATGCATTTTTATATAGCGCGGACTTTACCCGAAGGCGTCAGAGCGCTTCACATTAGGAACAGAAATGAAACATAATGAGAAACATTACAAAAGAACAGGTTGCAAAAACATACGTTACTTACATAAGGTAATAGTGACAATTGTGAGCAAACAAAATACATGAGGTAGTAAAAACTATGAGCAACCAAAAATACATGAGGTAGTAAAGGTAATAGTGACAATGGTGAGCAAACAAAATACTTGAGTAAAAATTGTGAGCAACCAAAATACATGAGGTAGTAAAGGTAATAGTGACAATCGTGAGCAAACAAAATACTTGAGTAAAAATTGGGAGCAACCAAAATACATGAGGTAGTCAAAAGTGCACAAGAGGAAAAATTGTGAGCAACCAAAATACATGAGGTAGTAAAGGTAATAGTGACAATCGTGAGCAAACAAAATACTTTAGTAAAAATTGTGAGCAACCAAAATACATGAGGTAGTCAAAAGTGCACAAGAGGAAATGAAAGTGACAAGTGTGCAGTTATAAGAGAAAACAGAGTATAATTAGAGGTATAGTCCTGCAATAAGTGCTAGACACTCAGGCTCAGGAACAAGCGTTACATGGGCAAGGTGGCACTTGTGCAAGTATCAAAGGTAAAGACATGTGAGAGGTAGCAGCCATGTGTTGCAAGGGCAGAGTGGTGTGTGCATGTTACAAAAGGGCACCGAACACCAGTACATGGAAAATACTGCAAAAAGGCAGACCCTCCAATCACAGGCATACACTGGGAAGGCTCTTCCATGGTCATGGAAAGTAGAAATTATCAGTAGTGGGAAGTCTTCCTCACAAATAGCAAGAGGACGTGAATTACTTTTGGAGGTGTCTCTGGAGGAGGAGAACTTTGAGGTCCCTTTTGAAGGCCTGGGAGGAGGCGGTGGTCCGGAGCTTTTTTTTGTCCTCTCGCGGTTTGTAAATACAAAACATATTGCATTGCAAATGCTATAGGTATCACATTTGCGAAAGTTATAACTATTGGCATTGTAAATGACGAAGCTATTAATTTAGCTATTTAAAAAAAAAGGAACATAAATAAAAACTTTGCCATTTACAATACCAATAGCTCAAACTTTCCTAATGCGAGACCTATTGCATTGCAAATGCTTGTTTGTATTGTCTGCATTTTGCAAATAAAAAGATTTTTTTTTTTAATGATTTCTGATGAGAATAGCACTTTTATGTAATATTATATTGCAATAAAAGGGCCCGATTCACCAACACATTGCTTTTACTAAATATGACATATAACATGGGAGCTACACAATTTATCGCATTTAAGTCTGGCCAAATTAATTTTTCTTGTATTTCAATCCCTGTTTTTTCTTGCAGATTATGAAAGAGGCTGACCTGAATAATGACAACCTGATTTCCGTACAGGAATTTGAACATGGGATTAGCAAAGCCCCTGATTTCTTACAGTAAGAAACGCCAACCAATCTAAACGTATTGATTTGTAAATTGCTGTTTATGAAGGTGGCAGTGTTAGCAAAAGTGAATACTTTGAATATCCAGGCCGCATGCGTCAGAGGGTCAGTGGGAATGACCGGAGACATAAATGGCGACAACCTTTCTGTGCTAAGAACAGAAAATCCCCCAAAAGAACATTTCAGCTCTTACTGCCAAGCCCCCCTAGCCCCCACCCCAAAAGGGAGCACAGAAACCACAGAGCAGTTTGCTTTTATCAATAAGCATGAGGCAGTGCAATTTTGTTTCAGTATCTAATCTGACCTCTCAGGTAAAAAATGTATGCTTGGGTAGGGTTGGTTTAATTGGTATGATCAGTTATGTTTGTTAGTCTTGGAAGATGCAAGGCTGTGTATAGGAAGTGTGTTTATTTCGGACCATTTGAAGTCTTACACCCTAGCGCTCTTGTCCGTTCTTCAAGTGGGTCTCCATTGATAATCACAAGCACTGAATAGTCCCACCCATGTGCAACTATGGGAGCACGTTTACATAATATATATATATATATATATATATATATATCTGTATATCGTCTTCACCTTATTTTGCAGGGCTGGAATGTTTTGGGTGACATAAAAATATTATCAGCCTAATAAAACAGGCAATATGAGCCATTTCCATTCATTTACTTTTTTTAAAAAAATGCATTTAAGTACCGAAAAGTCTCCAAAAAACGATGTGACATTGCAAAAGAAAAACGTCTTTCCCAAACCATTTTTAAAAGGAAATGGAAAGAGAAAATGTAGCAATATAGGTGACAGTTATGGTAGATTAGAAAAGGCATACTGCACTTTTAAGGGCTGCACATCTTCCAGTATCCCATCTTGCTTTGCAGGTGGCAGTAACCTCAGTTGTGTTTTTTACAGTGGTTATCAATGATACATAGGAAAATAATCATATTTATCTCGTCCGCCAGGGAGGAGGGGGAATGCCTATGATTTGAATTAATATTCCACTGAAGCAGAACTGTGATTAAATGTACTAAACCTGTCCTTCTTCTACTTTTTCACAATTGATAATGATAAGTCGCTAACCCATGCCAATACCTGCGGGAGAAGGGACACAAAATGAACCCTATGAAATGCTAAGCAAAGACATTCCTCAAAGAGGCTTGTCTGCTCTGGAATCTGAATTAAGATTGTAGTGTCTTGTAAAGGTGTGGACAGACCTCCAGGTAGCTGCCTTTCATGTTTCAATAATGGGGATGTTTCTGAGCAATAGAGCTGTGTCTGCTTTTCCTCAGTTAGAGTGGGCTTTGAGTCTTTCAGGTATTTATTTGCTTTTTGGTACCATAAAATAATACATGAAACTAGCAATCTGACCAGTGAATGTTTGGATGTATCTAATCCTGTATCTAAAGGCTCATGAATTGCAAAGTGTTTGTGATTTCCTAATATGCTTAGTCTTGTCAAGATAGAACTTTAGAAATATCCTAACTCTGAGTTTGTCAAGAGATCTTTCTGCCGGAGAATATGCGTTTCAGATAAAACGGTTGGAAAAATAATAGTCTGATCTACTTGAAAGTCTGAAATTACTTTAGGCAGACAATTGGAATGTGCATTCATGACTACCCTGTTTTTATGGAATTCTGTATATAGTTTGTGAAGAAATTAAGGTTGCTGACCCTGTGTGCCTATGCGATGACCACACGAAAAGCAGCTTTCTATGAAATATGCTGTAGAGAAGCCTCATGAATAGGTTCGAACAGAGAACTCATTAAGAGTGATAGGAAATTATCAACTCCCACTGCTAGTTGGAATCCCGTCTATGAGTTTCTCCAGACTTTGGTCTCTGCAGACAGAGCAGAAATCTTCAGGATAACATTGATCCCACTCCACCTGTACACAGTCAGAGGCAGAGCTCAAGGCAGACAGTCTCTCAGTTACAAGGAGTGTCTATAGAGGGTCACTGGGCTCCCTGCTCTTTCTGGATTTCACAGCTGTCAACCTTTGCTGCTTTGGTCTCAAACATCCAGCAGGTAGAGCACACATACGAAGATATATCTGCTTCTGGTAAGTAGTTAGTTTTGGTGAGTAGTCAGTTCTGGTAAGCAGTCAGTCCAGAAATGATGCATGGGCAAGGAAGACCAGCTCCTTTCAGCTTCCTGACCATAGAGTCAAGTATTTATCATCTATCAGGATTGCGGGCCCAAATTTCAGTTTGATTTTTGGGAAGCGAAAATAATCCTGTTAGGACAATTTCCAGGTGGAGGAGTGTGGCTCACTGATTAGAGCGGCAGACCCTGATGCAGAGGTCTGACCCGGGACCAGGGTTCAATTCCCGACGCGGCAGGGTCCTGAGCCCAAAATGTCCACGGACTCGATAATTCTCGCCTCGGTGCCTATTCTAATCATGGGTCCCACGCTGCAACTCTGGGCAATAGTTGCTTAATCTCCACTACGGCGGCCCACCCGCTGTGGGATGCCTGGCTTTCACCCTGGGGATACCCAGTAGGGGTTATCTCACAGGTAAAAGCAAGGACGGGTTCCCAAGGCAAGCACCTTGATGCCTTCGGGTGATACGTGCGCTATATAAATCGCAATACATACATACATACAGGTTTCCAGATTATCAATTGGAAGTTTTCCTTAAGCTGGCCTAGGCCTCTTGATCCCATTGTGGGCATTCTAACATTCAGCCATTTGTTTTGGTGCAGTTCACTCAAACATCCAGAAGGTAATATAGTTTAGTGGCTAAACTACCAATCGATCTGTAAATTGTATGATTCACTTAAACTCCCTGCACCAACACTTGTACATTTGTGAGAAGCAGCTGTAAGTATGTCAGTGTGAGATGAAAATGTGAAAATGCCCCACTAATGCATAGCTCTCTGCTGCTTTCCAGCAAATTCTGTGCTATGGATATGCATATTTATTCACGCATCCTAATTTCAACTAAATGTGACGAGGTCAGACTCCTCTGCTGCGGGTCTGTCTTCCTTTGTGGTACCCCGCTACACCAGCTACAAAAGGAAATTCCCTGATGTGTTAGAAAAGAGTGGCGCTCCCTCCATGCTGTGCTCAGAGACAGAAATCAGCTCATGTCAGATCACTAGTGTATCTTATGGCTTCATTCCCAGGTTTACCAGTTCTGGTAAATCTTGGAATGTATGAAAACCATGGGAGTTGCGTGGGATTACCCATGCAATGCCCGTGGCACACCTTCCCAGGGCGGAGCAACGCAGCGATTTGCACTGTGTTGCGTTACTCCTGATTTATGACGCCACTCGGGGCCAGGTACAGTGGCTTTGCGAGGCTTCATAAATTGCATTTTGGGTTTGCGTTGTGCATGTACCACGTTGCGTGGTGCAAGATCAGCGTGAACTCTTTCATACACATGCCCCTCTATCTTTCAAGCTACCTGTACCACCTTCTCTCAGACATAGTGTTGGCATAGTCACAGCTCACTAATGTCCCAAATACTGAATCCAAGTGAAGTGGGCATGTGAGGCAGAAGGAGGAGACCACCAGTGCTGGTAACATGATGTACAGAGTCTACTTAAGTATGGGTAGAGCCGGCATTTATAACGCTTTGGTTCCTGCAGCTGCTGTTGCCTCTGACCATTTCACTGGGACTGGGCACTGATGTGCCTACTAGTGGTAAGGGCAGGATGCCCCGGCGCAGCAAAGATTGATCACGGCTGCACTTACAGGATTCCCTTTTCACAATGAATTCAAACATTTAGCTTTGCAACCTGGACTGATTTCTTCTCCTATTGCAGCTTGTCAGAGACTATCTGCAAATACGACAGAGGGTGGCAGAATTGCTCTGCCGAAGAAATATTCACTTCAGTAAATATGTATGCGGTTCAAGGAGAGGACCTTGGACGTAGCTGTTCTATTAAATGCCTCAAATAATGTTGGTTTAAAGCATGAGGAGCCCTATTTATCAAGGGTTTGCGTCACGTTTGCACCACGGAACATGGTGCTTGCGCGACACAAACCCCAAAATGCGATTTATCAAACCAAGCGTGGCCACCTTGCGAGGCCCTGAGTAACTTGTTAAATCAGTAGTAACTTAGCGCTGGGATGCCTCCGAGTAGCCATGCGCACTAGAAATGCCTTTCATTCATTCATTCAACTTTATTTCTCCTTATTACTTTATATGTATACTGCATTCAGCAGCACACATAGATAGAAGAATATGCCACAGCAGATTGTTTTTGTGCAGGAAGGTGCACCTCCCTGCACAAAAGAAAATCCTACATGCAAAGCAGGCACTCTTGCTCCGTGGTGCAAGGCTGCCTGGATTGGCGCTAGGCTGCACATTTGGCTGGAGAAAGGGCAGGAATGGCCCATATTGTAATAAATACTGTGGGCCTTATTTATGAAGGCCTTGTGCCACCTGTGCATCACTTTTAAAATGGGAAAATGTGATGTACCAGCGGCACAAGGCCTTCATAAATAAGGCCCTGCGCATTCCTGCTGTTTCCCTGTAACGCAGCACAGTGCAGCAAGGTGACTTGCGCTGCACAATACTTTTATATAAATAGCCTACTAGGTGTGCCCCCTCCTCCCCACCTTCTCCACGTCTGTATGACCTCCTCTCTTCAGTTTAATTTGAAGGGCATGGAAGAAATGGGGATGCTTGTGCAAAGTAACATTTAGGGGTATAGTCTCAAGAACGTGCGATAATCATCGCCAAAATCAGTTAACACGATCTTTCATATCATCATCTATCGTGGGAAAATAACTTAGTGTCAACGTCGTATTCTCAACACAACGGTAACCTGCTATAGTTTCCCGACAACACGTCAAATATCCACGCTAAAAGTCTCTGGACGGTGATAAAAATCTAAACCCCAACATGAAAAAACTTGCGATGGGCACAACTGCGATAAAAAATCCAGCGAGAAGCAGCGCCAGCCTGCAAGTCCCACAAGTCAGGCGGCTAAAATCACTATAAAAGTGGCAATCAAAAACACAAACAAGACCCAACAACGACGAAGCACCATGGAGGTAGCTGGAGCAAGTACAGAGGACATCCAGAAGCCCACAAGCCCCACAGAGGACCAGCCTGGGACCATCATCGGGGATACGGTGGCAGGAGTTGCGTTTCCAGACATGGCAGAACATGACCTGAGCCACAGGGTGAGTAACAACCAGGGACTGGGGGATGGGGGAGATGAGCACAATGGCACACATGCAAAAGTAAGTACACAACTCCGACCAAGAGCCCAATTTACGCAACTCTGCAACATCTCAGCACTGTATAAGCACAGAGGTGAAGAGCACACCGCCTAAAATGGATAAGGGCCAGCCAAATCAGACCCACAATGCAGAACACACACATAAGATGCAGAGCACCCCATTTACAACAATGTGGTACAAACTGCAACACTTTCACAACAGAACAAAGGACACAACCGCTGCCGCTTGTGTGTAGAAAATGGGCATTCGCATTTGGCATAGCAGGAAACTGTGAGATGACAATGTACAAGTACAACCTCACATCCCTGATGGTGTAGAAATGCCTAGTGTACCGCTTCAAATAGGTGTCTCCTCATAAACAGTCACAATGTACATTGTCATGCAGTCTGACAGTAAACTTGTACAATGGTTGAACACACATGTGAACACAATGTCAATCTGCATTTCCCCTTCACATTGTAGAGGGAGAATCAACACCTCCTGCAGAGCAGACGCAACAACTCAGCACTGATGTTGAAGAGGGATCTATGACATAATTTCGACAGACAGAATATAGACATACAAAAATATCGAAGCAAAATATCGACATCAAAAATATCGAAGTTCTATCTACATAAAGGTAAGTACAAAAATATCGGAAAAAAATATCGTAGTACAAAAATATCGAAGTTAAAAATATCGTTTTTTTAAATGTATTATTAATAATGTAAAAATAATTTAAAAATACATGGAATTTAACAAATTTTAGATATAAACATTAAAACATATTTAAAAAAATAATAACTAATACATATACATTTAAAATAAATTAAAAACTCTACATATAAATTAATATATATACTTACTCCACATATTGCATCAGTAGTGAAAGCGTTGGATAGCGTAGGGGAACAATTACTATTCCCATTCCACAGGGTGCAACAGTAGGGAAAGCGTTGGATAGGGTAGGGGAAAAATGACTATTCCCACTCCAAAGGGTGCAACAGTAGGGAAAGCATTGGATAGCGTAGGGGAAAAAATGAATATTCCCACTCCAAAGGGTGCAACAGTAGGGAAAGCGTTGGATAGCGTAGGGGTAAAAATTACTATTCCCACTCCAAAGGGTGCAACAGTAGGGAAAGCATTGGATAGCGTGGGGGTAATAATTACTATTCCCACTCCAGAGAGTGCAACAGTAGGGAAAACGTTGAATAGCGTAGGGGTAAAAATTACTATTCCCACTCCACAGGGTGCAACAGTAGGGAAAGCGTTGGATAGCGTGGGGGTAAAAATTACTTCCCACGCTACTCCCCCTTTAACACACAACACACTACACATACAAAAAAACACAATTAATATAAATATCAATGAATCAATTAATAACAATTAATATTATTAAATTGATGTAATTATAAATTAACTAATTGACAAATATTAATTACCAATTAATAATTAATTAACAAGATATTTACAGGAATAAACAATATTTATTAATACATTATTTATAATTAACATTATAAAATAATTTTAAATTAATTACCAATTAATTAATTAACAATTAATTATTAATAAATACCAATAAATAAATACAATCTCTTTAATTAATTTAATTTTATTATTTCACACCCTATTCCCCTATAAACACACAACTCACTACACAAAAATAAATCACATAAAAAATGTAATTATCATTTAATCACTTAATAATAATTAATTACCAATTAATTATTAATTAACAATAACAAAAAATATTACTACATTAACTCAAATTAATGTAATTAACTAAATAATAATAATTAATTACCAATTCATTATTAACAATTAATTATGAATCAAAAATATGTTAAAAAGATAATAATTAATTAATTATAATTAAATTACTTCCCACCCTATTCCCCTATAAACCCACAACCCGCTCTGATACTAAAATGCAAAATGTAAACAAAATTACTAATTTCTAAACATACATTAAAAAACATGTTTAACAAACATATAAAATACATAATAAAATACATAACACTAAACAAAATTTCGATATTAGTAACATAGATACCTTAAAATCGATATTCTGTCCATCGATATTATTGCACATCGATATTCTATACCATCGAAATTAAAACATCGATATTATTGTATATCGATATTTTAATTTCGATATTTTGTCTCCCTACCGTTGAAAAGGACCTCCCCAACATCTACACCGATGCACTCCAACAGCTCGGGCACCACACCTCCAGGAGCAGGGCAGCCCAGCTGCATCCATGAGACCCCGCCCCCTGCACAGACCACACAGCAGAAAGTACCCACCAGCACGGCTGTCTCCAGGACCCCCACGACCAACACATGCCCTTCCAACGCCGTGGGTGCCTGGAGGAGATGTCTGACCAGCTGCGGGTAGGGTTTGACCTCAGGGCAGCCAAACTAGATGCCATACATGGGTTTATAAGTCCCATCAGGGTCCACTCACAGTCCCTAATGGACACCCACTGTCCACTCCTTGCTCAACAACAAGCAATGGCTGACATAGCTGGAGTCATGACTCTGAGCTAAGAACAACTGTCTAGAGAGTGGCCCCAGCGATGTCATCCGTGAGTTTGGACACATAAGGAGAATGATGGAGAGCTTGGAGCAGATGCAGGCGGAAAGAATGTTTGCCACGGCTGCACAACAGTGAGATGTAGCTGTGATCTTCCATGCCCTGCAGATCCTCGTCATGGCATTGCCACCGCAATGCCTGACGCAGATGGATGCTGGTGCTACTACTATCAATCAAACAATCAGTACATTTGTAGAGTGCACTACATACCCGTGAGGGTCTCAAGGCGCTAGGGGGGTGGGAGGGCTGCTACTGACCGAAGAGCCAGGTCTTGAGGAGTCTTCTGAAGGCCAGCAGGTCTTGGGTCTGTCGTAGATTGGTAGGGAGAATGTTCCAGGTCTTGGCAGCGAGGTAGGAAAAGGATCTGCCGCCTGCAGTTGTTTCCCGGATGCGGGAAACTGTGGTGAGGGCAAGGCTGGCGGAGCGGAGGCTGCGGGAGGGGGTGTAGAAGCTGAGTCGGTCGTTGAGGTATGCTGGTCCGGTGTTGTGTATGGCTTTGTGTGCGTGGATAAGGAGTTTGAAGGTGATCCTCTTGTTGACGGGGAGCCAGTGCAGGCCTCTCAGGTGGGGTGTGATGTGGCTGCGTCGGGGGACATCGAGGATCAGTCGTGCCGAGGCGTTCTGGATGCGTTGCAGCCGTCTCAGGAACTTGGTTGATGTTCCTGCATAGAGGGCGTTCCTGTAGTCCAGTCTGCTGGTGACGAGGGCCTGGGTGACGGTTTTTCTTGTGTCGTAGGGGATCCATTTGAAGATCCTGCACAGCATTCGGAGGGTGTTGAAGCAGGACGCGGAGACGGCGTTGACTTGCTTGGTCATGGAGAGGGCGGAGTCGAGGATGATCCCCAGGTTGCGTGCGTGGTCAGTGGGTTCTGGGGCTGTTCCTAGCGCTGTTGGCCACCAGGAGTTGTCCCAGGCTGATGGGGTGTGGCCGAGGATGAGGACCTCCGTCTTGTCTGAGTTCAATTTCAACCTGCTGTCCTTCATCCATTCGGCGACAGCCTTCATTCCTCTGTGGAGGTTGGTTTTGGCGGTGTGGGGGTCTTCGGTGAGGGATATGATCAGCTGGGTGTCGTCGGCGTAGGAGATGATGTTGAGGTTGTGTTGTCGTGCGACGTGGGCGAGTGGTGTCATGTAGATATTGAAGAGCGTTGGGCTGATGGAAGATGCCTGTGGGACGCCGCAGATGATCTCGGTGGTCTTGAAGCGGAAAGGTGGGAGGCGGACGCTCTGGGTTCTGCCGGAGAGGAAGGATGTGGTCCAGGCCAGGGCCTTCTCTTGGATTCCGGCATCGTGGAGGCGTGCTATTACGGTGCGGTGGCAGACTGTGTCAAAGGCTGCTGATAGGTCCGGAAGGATGAGGGCGGCTGTTTCTCCTTGTCCATCAGGATCCTGATGTCGTCAGTGGCGGCGATGAGGGCGGTCTCGGTGCTGTGGTTGCTACGGAAGACGGACTCCGATGGGTCCAGGATGTTGTCGTCTTCGAGGTATCGGGTCAGCTGTCTGTTGACAATCTTCTCCATGACTTTCGCTGGGAAAGGTAGCATAGAGATGGGCCGGAAGTTCCTGAGGTCCTTGGGGTCCGCCTTGGGTTTCTTCAGTAGGGCGCTGATCTCGGCATGCTTCCAGCTCTCCAGGAAGGTTGCTGTCTCGAAGGAGGTGTTGATTGTTTTCCAGAGATAGGGTGCGATGGCTGTGCTGGCTTTGTTGAAGACGTGGTGGGGGCACGGGTCGGATAGGGCTCCGGAGTGGATGGAGTTCATGGTCTTGATGGTGTCTTCGTCGCTGACGTTGGACCATGTGGTCAGGCGTCCGGAGTGGGTGGTGGTCGCATTGGTGGTGGTCTCGGCGGTGGGGGTGTCGGAGTTGAAGCTGTCGTGGCTGTCGGTGATCTTCCGGTGAAAGAAGGTGGCCAGTGAGTCGCACAGGTCTTGCGATGGGGGAATGTCGTTGGTGTTGGAGCTGGGGTTGGAGAGTTCTTTTACGATGATGAAGAGCTCTTTGGTGTTGTGTACGTTGTTGTCTAGGCGGTCTTTGAAGGCGGTCCTCTTGGCGGTCCTGATGAGTTGGTGGTGTCTGCGGGTGGCTTTCTTGTGGGCTGTGTAGCTGTCTGGCGTTCCGTCGTGGAGCCATCTTTTTTCAGCTTCCGACAGGTACGCTTGGAGGTCCAGAGGTCTTCGGTGAACCATGCGGCTTTCTTGTTGGTGTGGTTGGTGGTGGAGTTCTTGAGTGGGGCGAGGGTGTCCGCGCAGTCGTTGATCCACTGTTTGAGGTTGATGGCGGCGGTGTCGGGGTCAGTGGGGTCGGCGGGTGGTCTCAGCGCGAGGGTTGGGGTCAGTTGGTCCTTGGTGACCTTGCTCCAGCAACGGCGTGGCAGCTGTTGGGTGCGGTGGTGTGTGGTGAATTTCTGGAAGGTGAAGTGGACGCATATGTGGTCGGTGCAGTGGGGTTCGGTGGTGTGGTTGAAGGTGACGTGGGGGCTTGCGGAGAAGATGGGGTCCAGTGTGTGTCCAGCGGCGTGAGTGGGTGTCGTCACGAGCTGTTTGAGTGCGGGGTTGACGATTTTTTCGCAAAGCTCTTTTAGATATTCTCCGTTTTGCTCTTTTCTTTAACAGTTTTGGCTTATTCTTTTCCCCGGACTTATGTTTCTCCTTTTTTTGGGTCATTCTTACGAGTTCCAGAGGAATTGATTTATTCTGAGGAGATACTTCCCCTAAGCCTCTCCTTTCAGTTGGTCGAGAAGGGGAGAGACCTGTTTTTTTGTTTTTTTACTACGAAGATCGGAAAGAAAGATATGGAGTTTTGAATAGCATTCCCCTTATCTTTTCCTGGACCTGGTTCTTTAAATAGTTTTCGAAGAGAATACATTTCATCACCATTTGAGGGGTTTGTTTTTTGATTTTTTGGTATTTGGAACATTTCCATCTGATTTCCCTTCTGCTTTTCCCCCTTTTCTTGCGTTGGCGAAATACAGGGGACCGCAGCATTTACATGACAGTTCTCTCTTCTGCCCACATCTTGCTGTGAGCTAAGAGCTTGCATGTGTGACGTTTGAACTGGTAGATTTGATTGAACCAATTATTTTTTCCTTTTTTTGTCTACGAGATATTGAAGGATTCCGGTTTGAGTTTCCAAGATCTGATCCGAGTTTTCCAAATTCTTTTCCAGAAGATTTAATATTGAGTCCATAATTCTCTGTAGAGACAGAATAGTGTTAGATACAGGTTCTTGACTGGGTGCTAATTGCGGCATAATAAACGACGGGAACTCAGAAGATAGAGAGAAATTTTGATCTGGCTATAGCAAATTGTGCTGGATAATATACGGACAAATTGCTTTTGAGCATTCTTAAAGTCAAGATGAGTGGGTGAGATAAGATTAAGATCCCATAGAGTAAAATCTGTTGGTGCGACTTGACCCGGGCCCTCCTTTATTTTCGTTTTGGAGAATATCCCTGGAAGGTCTTTGATATGCGAAAGATTCTCAGGCTCTTTATGCTCATGGGAGGTTGTGGGATCGTACATTTTCAAAAGATCTGACGATTGAGCATTTTGGGGAGCTGCTTCCTTAGATGGAAGGGCTTTGTAGGCTAGGTCCTCACTTATAACGCCAGCTTTTCCTTTAACTGTAATTGCGAATTGCTTTGACTGATCCTCTTGGTAAGACTAGTTTACGAAATCTGTAGTTATTGTAGTTGCCGATGTCATTATAGGTAAAAAGAAATTTGTTATTAAAGATTTCTCTATCGGAACTGACGCTCCAGCTTGAGACAATGTACAGGTACTCTTGTAGTTAACTGATGCTCGTGCTGTACCCACTTTTTTCATATGAATAGTACTGGACCGTAGCCTTTTGTAGACCATACCGCCTTGCCGTTGAGGGGGTGACTTTCGCTGAATTCGCCTAAGGTGTTGAAATGTTGACTTAAGATGTAAAAGTACCGCCAAGTTCTGCCAATTCCACCAAATAATGCCAGGGACTAAATTGAATTTGAAAACCGGTTCACAACAGTTCTACCGGTGTCTCTCGTCGCAGCACTTGTCACTCAATGCCAGAAAGTGAGCGACAGAGAGCAACAGGGAGTCAGTAGAAAACTCCAGCCAAAGGTTGAAAGAGCAGACGCAGCTGTGGCCGCGGCCGCTGGCAGACTACTTTAATATTGAGGTTTCTCGAACTGCAGGTGCGCAGGGGTACAGGGGAGGTACAGAAATGCGGGATATGCGGGGGTGATTAACAACCGCCTACCTACCAGCCAGCGTCCGCTAGCCGTCAGCGTTTCATCGCGTCCTCCGCTCCTGCTCCCATTCCCGCTCCTGCACTGCACTACTCTGCACTGCTCAGCTGCTGCGTTAAATGTCTGGGCGGCGTGCTTACTGGTGTTTTGTTGTTGGGGAAGACGCTCTCACGGCTTAATCCCAGTACCGTGGCTCCTAGTACGGCGGCCCCACGCAGCTTCTACTCTGGCTCTGGATGTGCTCCTTAAATGGCGGCAAAGACACACTGCATCCCAAAATGCGATGCAGCGCACGCAACGAAATTCATTTTATTTATTTAAATGTTCACTTACCTGTAAAACTCCATAATCCATACATTACTACCCCCCACCCTGCCCCTCCCCCTCCCCACGTCACTGCCCTGCATTTACTCCCACTGCCTGCCGCGGCTGCACAGGCTTCAGTGCCAGTAATCCAGCGGCTCTCCTGCTGCTGCCCCCCCCCCCGCAATCTGCTCCGTGCCCGTGCTCGTTCACGTACTTCCTGTGTGCGAAGACTGCAATTGTAAAGGTTTAGGTAAAAACAGTGCTAAAAAGCACAATGCAGCAACTGTGGTGATCTGGGAGTGCCAGACCAAGACAAAGTCACAAGGTCAGGCCCACCGCGATTGAGCAGAGGCTGGATATAGGGACCAGCTTATCTTATGTCTTTGATGCATTGCGCCATGCAGCAGCGGTCCCAAGGTGTGATGTGGAATCCTGTGCTGCGTCAGTTCTGATGAAGACCTGTAAGGGCCGCAAGGCGAAGTCCGCCTCGAGTTGCATCTGGCAGCATTGGTTCCAGTAAGGAGCTGCAAGGTCTGCAAACCGATGTCCTGTGTCAGTTTGCATCATGCTGCGATGGTTCTGAGGGGGATCACAGCTGGGCTGGCAAGCACCTTTAGTCCCACTTCAAAGGTTCTAGGACTGGGGAGGCACCACTTGAGGTGTCATGACTCACAGAAGACAGAGTTGCAGGGTTCAAGGGTGTTAGAGCTTGTTGTGTCCCTGTAGCTCCAGAATAGGATACCAGCTACCTAGACGATCAAGTCACTCTGGTGGTCATGGGTTCGAGGCGGAGGTCCAGTACTTCCTACTCAAGCAGCAGGACAGCCGAGCAGTCCTTCATGCAGCAGAGCAGTCCTTCATGCAGCAGAGCAGTCCTTCTTGTTAGTCTTCCACATTTCACAAGTGATCTGAAGAGTGAGTCTAAGGGTCCAATATGTATTCCTTGTGTCCACTTTGAAGTGGGAGAAGCTTCTGGAATTACACCTACAGAGGTGTCTGGAATTTCCAATCTCCCTGCCCTAGTCTGTCTGGGTGCACAATATGTCAGTGTGAAGTCCTTTGTGTGCGAGCTAAGCCAGTGCCTTTGAAGTGCAAGTGTGGCAGTGCAGCCCACGATCATGTTCATGATGGCCCATCCTGCCAACATGTAGACCCTTTATTGTGATGCTGTTATGGAGGAATACAGAACGGCCAACTGACACTCATGCCTAGTTTTGTGAAGCATGGACAGGTTGCAGGCACCAAATGGTTGGGGCACAAAAATGCCTATGTAAAAAAAAGAAAGAGGCATTTTTAAAACTCTGACTTTACCATTAAAGAGGATTTTAAATTGGAATTCCTCAGACACCAAACTTGTCTTTCTCACATGCTCCCTATCAAAGTTAGCACTTACTACATATAATAAGATAACCTATGGGAGGGGTATGACTCAATGCAGTGAAAAACAAATTTGTGAGTTGATCCCTACCAAGACATGTAAAACTTAAAAGTACATGTCCAACATTTTGCTTACAATTCACCCTGCCATATGGGCTGTTTAGGGCCAACATTTGGGGTAATCTACATATATATTAAGCCAGGGGTTTTAGGCTTGGCAAAGGGGTTACTTTGAAAAGTCAAATTGACAGTTTAAAGCTCCAGGGAGGCTGCATTGGCAGACTTGAGACATGTTTAAAGGGCTACTTCGGTAGGTAGCAGAAAAAGTGCTACAGGCCCATTCGTAGCATTTAATATACATGCCCCAGGTATATGGTATATCAATTTACTAGGGAACTATAACTAAATTAAATATGCCAATAGGGGTCAAGCCAATGTTACCATACTTTAGGGAGAGAGCACGGGCACTTTAGCTCTGGTTAGCACTGGTACAGTGCCCAGAGTCCTAATGCCAACATAACAAATTGAGGAAAATTGGAAAGGCGAAGGCAAAAGTTTCGAGGGTGACCCTGCCGAGAGGGCAAAGTCCAACATAATTCCCTCCAGCCAAATGCCAGGGGAGACTAATCAATACCTTAATGGGCTTCCCTGCATAGGCAATAGAACATGGAAAATAGCCCTTTACTGCAGAGGCCCTTGACAGTTCTCTGCCCACCTGAACTCATTTGGATCCCTCTGTCTGCAGTTTCCTGAACCACTGAACTGAACCCTGGGGAACCCGTCTCCTCACTTGTGGATCCCATCTGTGCAGCTTCTAACCTTGATTTGCTTGTACATGATTCCCAGTAGGCATGCAGTACCACAGTGGCCAAAACATTATGTGGTCCATTCCACATCTTGGGTCAGATGTCTGTCCCCAACCTAAGAAAAGCTCTGCCCATAACGACAGTAACTAACAGAGGCCACTGACAGCTGTTTGTGTCAAGAACCAGCCCATCTAGGGTTGTCTGACCTCTCAGGTTTCCTTGGAGGGGTGGTGGGTAGGGTGAGGCAAAAGCCCTGGGTGTTAGGCACCCTTCTTCTACGCTACTTTCCACCAGCCATGGGGTGATAGCCTGAGACAATTCTCTAGCCCAGGAGCCTTTCCTCCCCATTCCCTTCCCTCTGGGCCTCTGTATCATCTGATGGGGATGGTACCCCCAGAATACTGAACTTTCAGGGTGCACAGGGCGCCTGGCAACTCATTTCCCAGAATGCAGTCAATGGGCACCTGGGTACTAATTATAACCCTCGTCTGGATCCCCTCCCCACTCTAGGGGTAACAGAGCCATGGGGTGGAAAAAATCCTACCTGTGCGCCTGAGTTAACCTTACACACCTGTCCTGTGTACTGCTCTGGGGTAACCAGCCTTCCCACTACCATGGTGTGGCTAGCCCAGGTGTCATTCATAGAAGTGATAGGGATCTCATGCATTTCAACCTGGTGGAAGTGGCGGGGGCACTAGAGAGCCCGGCAGCTAGATGGCTGCCGTAAAGTGAGCCTCTGCCAAGTGGAAGCATAATTCCTCATTTTTCCTGTTGACAGCAGGGAATCTAGTGCAGTTTTTTTACTGCTGCTGTCCCTGATTGCCCACCATCCCGATCTGATCCCCCGTTTTGGGATTAGATCCGCGGAGATCCTGAACTGTAGCATCGGGGCTGACTGGGCCAAGAGGGACATGCCACAGAGGCTGGCATTTCCAAGTGGTGGGCCCCGCTTGCTCCTATGTGGCCTGCGTGCTGCGCTGTGGACTGCTGGCACTGGAGTTGGGGGTGTGCTGCCACCCTCTAAGATGAGAGGGTGGTGCCTGAACCCTGAGGCAACGCGACTGGGGCTGACATCTGGTGAAGGGGATTGGTGAGCCTGGGCAAACCAGGTGAGGAGCGTTCGCTGGGAGGGCGTTTGCAGGGCCCCCATGCCCACTGAAGCCCTCAAGGTGGTGGAGTTAGTTCCCCCAGTTCTGAGGTCTCCCCCTTCATCATCCACCTTCACTGAGTCCCTCGCACAGAGGAAGCTGTATCTGGCCTGGTATTACTATGCAGGTGGCTTTGGGTCTGCACATGCCCCCCATGCGGGCACACCTGGGGAATGTCGGGACCCTGGATGTCACGACAGATTGTGCCCAAAGATTTTCTACCCAAGTTGCATGCACTCCTGCTTCAGATGCGTTGAGCGGATCTCTCACCTCCAGGTTGGACATCGTCAATGACCAGGACCTGAAGATGGGGCCCACACATAGGAATTGCAAGGGTTGGGTCTGCTTATGCCCCCATTTATTGATTTTTCGGGAGAGTGCCCCTCCATTTTGGTGACCTTGCTGCATGCCATTCATTACTGGAAACCCATGAAGCACACTTACCTTCACCATAGGCAAAAGTGACAATAAACAAGCTAACTTGTCTTTTGAAACTTGGTGCCTTATATACACGGTGGACTTGGAGCCTGGGGGCTGGGTACTGGGCACCCAGGACAATGATGAGGCCACAGCTGCTCAGGACATTAAATCCCTGTTTCTGGACCTTCACCATAGCCTGAACACCATTGATTCCAAGATCAACCTCCTCACTAATAGAATTGATCGCCTAAAGGAAAAGGTGGATAAGCAGGAGGAGCGCATAGGACAGCTAAAGTGCCGCACACCAGGCATTGAAGATACACACACATCCTCTGGGGAATAACTTTTTTGCATGGAAAAGGTAATGGACATCATCAAAAGAAAAATGAGATCTTGAAACACGCCTTCGACCGAAAAACCTGTGCATTGTTGGTGTCCCTGAATCTATGGCGATGGACAGGATGGGAACCTATGTTGACCTCATGCTGAGGGTGTTGTTTGGAGACAATCTCTCTCCTGTATACATTGTAGATGGTGCCCTCCTCCTAGGGCTCTGGTAAGGCTGATATCAATTGAATTACAGGGACAGAGACATCAGGCTGTGTCTTGCCAGAGAATTTTTAGCCTATTCAATATTAAGGGAACACCATCTCCCTGTACACAGACTTCACACTGGTGAGGCAGGCTGCACATTGGGAATTCCTACCTGTCAAACGCACCCTGCAGAAAGTTGGCGCCAGCTGCTTGCTGCTCTAACTGGCTAAACTTTGCATCACTCACATTCAAAAATCCTAGTTCTTCATAGACCCCAAGGCCGCAACTAAGTTTGCTTCTGGCCTTTGTCCTCCTGCTGCTAAACACACACATTCCCCTGGGGGTTCAAGGAATGGCCACGTCAGTGATAATGACTAGTTACTTCCTACAAACTTTAGTACCCGTTCCGTGAAGTGGCCACGGGACACAGGAGAAACTTGTCACTGGCCCTGTATGAACTATCAGCAATGGTGATCACCGGCAGATATGTGGGCACCCATAGGGGCATGATGGGTCCTATGTCATCCTCGGCACCATGAGGACAGCATCCGAGCTCTCCAGCGACTTCCTGTTTTCTCATTTCCCTGTCATCCCAGCTCTCTTCTGGCTGGGGAGAAGGCTGAGATCTCGTGGCATCCACCTGAGATAATTCCCTCTATAATTCTGGTTTGTTGGTGTGTCTTGTTAAATGGGGGAAGGGAGAGTGGAATTCAGCTCATTGTGGGAGTTGAAGTGGGATGGGGTAGAGATTTAGATGGTTGTTTGTTGCACAAAAGTGTTTCCATCCTTTCTAGTCACGCAGCCATCAATTGCTATTGGTACATCTGCTCTTTGAGTGGACTATGTAGCCCGCAAACATTCACCCTCTGATCCTAGTTGACCACCATTAGGTGTCTGACCTGAAATGTATGGGCGCTTAATGTTAGGCACCAAACTCGACTTGAACTTGAAACCTGAAAAGACATCATATTGACATTTGCCTGATGCAGGAACTATACCACCAGGTGGTGGCTGGGCTAAATAGGCGCACACAACACAATATTGGTACAAAGTCATTTTTGCAAAAGGTAAGTAAGTTCATGTATCTTGTTTGTTGGTGCTCAGGAGGAGGGAGAGCCACTCACTCTTCCTCAGTTGTAAAATAAGCTTCTCAGCAATGCATTAATAGTGGGAAGTTACTGGCCCATAGTTTACATACTGCCATTTACTTCTCTGATTACAGATGTATTGACGCAATGATGACTTACACAAAGTCTTTTGATTTATCTTTTGGAATACTAGGTAAGCCACCCGTAAGGGTTGTTACTTTATGGACCTTTTGATATTTATTTGAGGATCATTAAGAAAAATAGGTTATTCCCCTCTTTTCGCAGATTTATGCTTTCATTGTCTGGATACTGTGCCAAGCACTTTCTTTGATGTACTGTTTGAGACTACTTTTGAGGGTGAGTTCAGACTTTACACTTTATGTGGTGGCCATACATAAGTAAGGAAGCATGTAGTACACATCTCACCACTACTTGTCTTGGGTTCTAAGACACCAGTGGTGAGCTTGCACGTTTACTAATTAGTCAAGAAGACTCTGGCACTATATATCTCTTTTTCTCTTTTATTTCTTACTCGTCCCCAAGCATACATTTTTTCTAATTCCAGTATTGGAAATATCGACTGGAATGTATAGGGCACCACTTGGGCGATGAACCCTGGTGATGGGACTGGATATACCATAATATCCCTCCATACGCTGACTTCTTTGACCTCTCCCCATCCCTTTTCATGCCGTTATCTTTGTATTTTACCCCTGTGAAGTCTGCTTTTAAAATGTAAAGTAAAAGACAAAGCACGTTTTGGCTAGGAACTTAAAAGACAAACAGCAATATTATGTGTTTGGTTGCTGAAATAAAGGACAGTTGATACTGCAACCATAACATCATCATTGATTCATTGAGTGCTCTGAGATTTCCTTTTTATGATGCAGGAACTACACATGACTGAATCGAGTAGTTCCTGTCTACTTGCAGGATGGATTGTCATGATCATGTCTCCCACTACTCCAATAATGCAGGAGGCATTGATATTCTTCTCCGAAAAGGGCTGCGATGGCGCACACGCAAGGTGCTGTGTGATGCTCAGGGCAGGTTTGTCATTCTGGCACACACGTTACAGGGGCACCCTAAGACTCCAACCTCCATTTATGGCCCAACTGTGTATGACCCTCACTTTTTCACTGTGGTTTGGAGTCTGGTTGGGACTATGGGCCCAGGTGCAGTGCTATGGGGTTGGGACTTCCATGTGAACCTTGATGTGCACGTAGATAGGTCCAGCGATACTCCTCGTCTGTACTCGGGAGCCTCTGCACAACTACATAGACTCATTACAGATAATGTCACCTGGACTGCTAATGACACACACTTCCCCAAAGTGCTATCAGATCATGCTCCTGTATTGCTAGAGATTCCCCCGCACCCCCAGATCTTGCCATGAGGACCTTCTCCTAGAGACTTCCCCCCAATGCCATATTTATAACGAAGTAGCGTAGCATGGTGCCGCAAGCCAATTGGCTGTGCAGCGCTGTGCTGTGCAGATTTATTACGTTTTGTAATCCTGGGAATGCGTCAGAAACCTACACCTCCCCAGGGGAGGCGTAAGGAGGTGCAATGAGGAGGAATACATTTTCATTTCTCCTTGTTTTTTCCTCTTTTTAATCATGCTGCATTCTCAAGCACACATAGAAAGAGGAAATCACCTCTCGTGATTGTTTTTGTGCAGGAAGGTGCAGCATGATTAAAAAGAGGAAAAAACAAGGGGAAATTAAAATGTATTTCTCCTCATTGCACCTCCTTACGCCTCCCCGGGGGAGTTGTTGGATTCTGACGCATTCACAGGATTTCGATATGTATTAAATCTGGGAATAGGGCAGAATCCATGGGTCTTGCTTGAAAACCCCACAGCAACACTAATGGAACGCACCTTTCACACAAAGTGCTGCATGAAAAAAGGCCATATTTACAAGGACAAGAAAAGCCATGCTGGGTGGCTTTACGTGTCATTGTAAATATGGAGAACCACACTGCTCTGCCGGTGCATCACAAAACGCCACGCACCGGCTACGCAAGAGGCTTGTAAATACTCCCCCAGGTCTTCAGAGCCGAGATTACAGCAGTCATATTTGACTACTTTGAACACACTGCACATTCCATTGAATCGCCTTCCACACTCTTGGAGGAATTTATTGTGGTGATTTGTGGGGCATGCACTGCTAAACAGGCTGGAGTGCTCTGGGCATTGCTTAGGGAGCTTGCACAACTAGAGATGAATATCTGCACCCAGAAACTCCAATTCTATGCTACCAATGACACAACCACGCTTACGTCCCTCAGGAGTAAGTTATTGGAATATGACGAGGCGGCGCTTAAGGATACATTATCTTAGAAGAGAGGCAGTCTTAGCGCTATGGCAAAGGGGACAGGGCAAATAAGACAGCTGCCAAGCTACTTCACTAACCTTGGGCTAGCAACCTCATCCTAAAGCTAGTCGATGGCCAGCTAACCTCTTCCACGTGCCCCTACTCTATCCGGTGCGTGATGACTACATTCTATTCTAACCTATACGCCTCCTCCCTGTATCATGATCCTACTGTCCTGTACTCTACTTTGCTACTATGCAATTACTCTGGCTTGATGATGCCCACCAGCAATTCTTAGATGAGCCCTTCATTACTGAGTATAT
Source organism: Lissotriton helveticus (assembly GCF_964261635.1). NCBI lineage: Eukaryota > Metazoa > Chordata > Amphibia > Caudata > Salamandridae > Lissotriton > Lissotriton helveticus. The sequence continues at coordinate 1,957,512,713 of NC_136067.1, forward strand.
TGTGCAAGTAACCAAAAGCATACCAGGGGACAAGGCACCAGGCCTGAATGGCCTAACTGCATCCTTTATAAAGAACATGCTCCAATTCTCACGTCCCACCTTTTGGCCATGTACAAGGAGTGCCTGGCACGCGGCATACTCCCGCTTTCCTTCCAGGAGATACTAATTGTCACCATACTGAAACTAGACAAGTCCTCTCAATACTGCAACTCCTATAGACCACTTTCCATGCTTAATGTAGACAATACAACCCTGGCTAAACTGATTGACTTCTGCCTCTTCCCACTGTTACCGAATATTATCCATCCAGATCAATCTGGCTTTGTTACAGGGTGCTCACCAGAGCACAACTTACAAACTTTATTTACAGTTCTCCACTCAGTTAATCCTCAACTCAGTGCGGCTGCAGTTCTGTTTAAGGCCTCATCGGCGGATATGCCGCAATCACCATCAACTGGTCCAAGTCCATCATATTTCTGTTAAACCAACGGCACGCAACCCTTTGTGTCAGAGTACCCCTTGAAGTGGGTGGGGCACCAAAGCAATACCTGGTAGTCAGTAGGGACTTAGGGGAACTTTGGAGAGCAAACAATATGGATGAGGCTGCCACTGTCCCTTGTGGGGAGGATTGCTAAGACTCCAGCGCATCCAGAACGCCTCCGCCCGACTCATCCTGGATGTCCCCCGACGCAGCCACATCTCCAGCCACCTGAGGAACCTGCACTGGCTCCCCGTCGACAAGAGGATCACGTTCCGGCTCCTCACCCACGCCCACAGGTCTCTCCACGACTTGGGCCCCAAGTACCTCAACGACCGCCTGACCTTCTACACGCCCACCCGCCAGCTACGGTCCACCAGCCTCGCCCTCGCAGCCGTACCACGCATCTGAAGAGCCACCGCCGGAGGAAGATCCTTCTCTTACCTCGCTGCCAAGACTTGGAACTCCCTCCACATCCACCTTCGGCTGACCCAGGACCATCTCGCCTTCAGGAAACAACTCAAGACCTGGCTGTTCGAGCAGTAGCATACCCCTCCCCCCAAGCGCCTTGAGACCCTCCCGGGTGAGTAGTGCGCTATACAAATGGCATGATTGATTGATTGATTGATTGATTGGGGGCGTTCCCCAAATTATTTCGCATATTCATTAATCTTCTGCTTCCGCTCATGGTCCACTTCCGTAAACGCCTCAGATCCAACTTACTCACTCTGACATGGGAAGGTACACAGCCTTTGTTGGCCTAAGATGTATTGATTCTTCCCTTTGAGCAGGGTGACTATGTGTCCCGGACATGGACCTCTACTTTTTTGTGCACAAGCGCAGTTTGTCCACTACTGGCTACATCCCACTCTATTTTAGCCTCACATGGCCCCTGAACATGATCATATAGCTCCTTGCCCCCTAAGTGCTGCTTTATATCTCCTTCTAAGCGGCCTCAAACTGAGATTGAAACTGTGGCTTGCACAATATGAGCGTAGGACAGATTGAGACGGCGTGCTGATCTTGAACATTTGCATGCTCCGGCTCCGCCACTTATGGGACAGCCCTTGATTGCCACTATTGTGGGCACTGGTGCCTGCAGACTACTGCAACGTCTACAACTCTATTCCTTTGGTAATATGTATCCAGAAGGGCGCTTTATATTCACATAATGTATATTCGATCATTGAACTTCTTTACACCGCTTAATTTGTAAAATAGGTGCCAGGGCCCTGACCAGGAGGCCATTGCAGCTTGCACCAACCATCGCCCCTGTTATCGCTGCCAAAACAACTACTAACCTTCCCTCTCGCCTGCAAGTGCAACAGTTCAGATTATTCCAGGTCCCCAAAGCTAAGGAATGGCTGTGGAGGCAGGTATTAATAATGTTTAATGTATATTGTGATCATAAACAACCACTGTTCTGCTCATCTCTAAATTAGATGAGCAGTGCCACCATGTGACAGATTGACATAAATGTGGTGTTTACAATTAAGTGCTTGTGCCGAGAACCGGAAAAGAATTAAGTGTCGGTGCCGAGCACCGAAAATCACTGGCTCAAATTAAGCACTGGACTTCAATCACCTATAGAATGTGCTTACTTATCATCAGCTACGTGTGAGAGAGCACAAGTTTGGAAAAAATGTATAAGTACGCCATATTTACAAGCACGTAGTTAGTTAACATGTACTTTGCACCAGAGTGTTTATATTTAGAAGTGAAATACACCGAGTGTCTTATATTCAGTGGTGAAATGCATAGAATGTTTAAAGTAGAGTAACGATAATCATAACTGTGTGAGACTAATGTAGAAATGTTTGGGATGAATATGAAAACCTCATGTTCTCATGTTAAAGGAATAATGTAAGAGTTGAATGTAACAAAAACCCAGTATTTTGTGTAGGCCTCATGGCAATTCACAAGCAAATCTAAACGTGCTGCTAAAATAATGTGAGACAAGGTTGACATGGTTCTTTCAAAATGTACTATTGAACTTAGGGTTAAAAGTATATGCTTTATAGATGTGTTATTTTAGAAACGTATGCTAGTTAAGAATGTTTGCTGTTTAAATCAAGTTAACGTTTTAAGAGTGCAGGAACCTGCTGCATGTAAATCAAGTAGGCCAGAGCCGATAATGTCATGTAGTTTAAATCGTCATGTGCTCGTTAGAGGAGAGGTCGTGAGGTGTCCAGTATGAAGCTCAGAGAGTGTTTTATGGCCTAAGATATGGTGAAGTCTGGAATTTGAGGCCCACTGTAGGACGAGCTGTATGCAGGTGCGAGGGTCCTAATCAGCTCGAATGAAAGGGACTTTGTTCAGTGGCGCCTTGCGCAGGCCTGTAGGAGTTTCCAGGAATTTCAGGGGGTATCAGCGCACTGAAGAAGAAGCCCGGGAACCAAGGTCAACTTTAACGAGGGTCTTCAAGAGTACCATCATGGAGTTTGCCGCGGAAAGATGTACCACGTGAGGGGCGTCCCAAGGGGCGTTTCTATTGGAAATGTGATTTGGTATTAGGGAAAGTGACCCGGGAGGAGAGCAGAGCAGATGATTTTGGGAGCCTAAGGAAGCGGATGGGTAGGCAGATAGGCTGATCAGGAGAGACCCATTATCAGAGAAGAGACAAAGAGAAGTGCGTGATCTTCTTAGGAAGTCACCACGGCTGACACCTAGAGGGTTAAGATCTTGTTAAGTAGGGATGTCATTTAGTATAGTGTAGGGACAGACTAACTTTGATTTTCTTTTCAGTAATGACTTTGAGGTTGCAACTTGTATCCATTTTAGCAACCCTGATGGTATTCGAACTTGTACTTATTATTTTGTTCTTCAGACTCAGACTATTCAAGAAGTTCATGTTCATAGTGATTCCGATATACCTTTTGAATCTCATTTTGAGAAGTTTGTATCTTCAGTTATCTTTGACTTTATATTAAATCTTTAAAACTTAATTTTGGTCAGTGGTCATTTAGAGTGGTGTAAGTTCTTAAATTGATTGTTTACCTCGAGATTACCTTTTACTCAAGACAGGTACCAACGATTCAGTCGACAGGAAGAAGGGATTTGGCAAGATAATTAGTAACCAGAAATCCCGCGTTAGCAGTTGGTAGCAGAGTGAGGATGGTTATCTTCTTGAGGAAGGTAATCTAGACAGGTTAGTTTACCCCAAGGCCCGAGACGTCGAGAGACGAGCAGCGGAAGAATCGTGTGCCGAAAGGTGCAGACGGTGCGAGAAAAGCAGCAGTATCGGAGAGTGAGTATAAAAAGGGTCATGCGTGAACAGATTGCGGTGTTTTGTGTTGTATTTGTATTGTAATGTCTTGCGGAGTTGAATGCCTGTAGTGTGAATGAGAGAAGGTTGTGAGCGCGCGCAACCTGGTAAACTGGTAACCTGGTAAACGGGGGTACTGGTGAAATCTTAAGTTCAGGCCAGAGCTTAAGTGGTTTTGGGTGTATCGAACATCCAGGGTAGTTGTCGACCATAGTACGGAGGTCACGAGGTACCATTGACCGCCGTGGATCCAAGATAGGGGGAGTGTAAGAGTGAGTGTATGAGTAACGGACGCTGGTCGAAAGTTACTGCGTGTGAGTAACCTATCGGAGAAGGCGATTGTCTGGAAGTAAACGGAAAGACATCTCGCCAAGTTAGGGTGACAACTACAGAAAGACTGTGGGCGGACAGTCAAAGAAAGGTGATCGCTTGGACGGAAGTAATCATTTTTCAGTGTATGAATGGGATGCGTGCATGACCGAGGAGACGAGCTGAGAAAGGAGGGGAACTGCTGCGAAGGGGGACGGGTGACGTCGGCTAGAGCCGCGCTGTGATTGAGCGGTTGGTGTGACGTTAGCTAGAGCCGCGCTCTGGTTGGGCGGCTAGAGTGACGTCGGAGGAAAGCCGCGTACGGATAGGCCAGTTAGTGAGAACGGCGCCGAGATTGGTGGAATATCATCAGGAAGTAAACAAACGCGGAGAAAAGAGAAATCATGAAGTGTTTTAAGTGTTTGAAAGGGATTTTTAAACGTAAACGAAGTGAACATTATTACGGGGAAGAGGCTCCCCCAGAGGGTACGCCAGCTCATTATATGGCAACGAATGTGGGGCTGCATACGATATTATGGATTGGGGCTTGGAATAAGCTTACGGAAGGAAATGAGGAAATGCAGTTCCCAAATATGGAACGTTTAAGTTAGAGGTGTTACATCGGCTAAAAGCAACCATGTCCTCATTGAAACCTTCACCTAGACCAACACAGTTAGAGGCTCTTAATGCATGGATTAAGGCTGCACACGACCGAAATTTGAACAGGCGTCAACAAAGGCTGACGCGATCGGTAAGGGCAGTGCGAGATTCCAAATGGGATGAGGAGGGAAAGCGTTGGAGGGTACAGACTATTGAGGTGGAGAAAATGTATCCGATGAGGGAGGTGTCAGGAGGAGGAAACCTCATGGAAGAAGACGAGGAAAGCGAGTCGGAGGACAATCTGATAAACAGATTGTTAATGGATAGACCACCTCCGAGAGTGGGATTGATAGAAGATAGAGGGCTCGCAAGGGAAGATGGGAATGAGATAGAGGGGTATACACCACTCCCTATATCGGAATGGACACCTAGCAAAGGCGGAGAAACACCTCCAAACAACACTGTACAGAGTGTAGTGGGAAGGTTTGTGGTGCAGAAAACGCCAACCACAGAAAGGGTTGAGTCTGTGGGATTGCCAGACGCTCTTCAAGTGCCTGTTACCATAGGACCCATAGTTTCGATCTATAATTCTGAGAGAGATAGAGGGGAACAACAAAGGCAATTGGATAGGGAAAGGATTGAGATGGAAAGGAGGAATAATGTGACGAATGCATGGAAACAATTACCAGGTTCGGTAACGTGGAACACCCCATTAGACACAACTGTCGGTCCCAATTCAGAACAGGGAGGTCCGAGAGGACCAATGGATCTAAGGGGACCGCGGCCAAGATCTTTTTCAGAGTTAAGAGCTGATTTGAGGGAATGGGACGGGTCCATAGTATCTCCGAGTAACAGGACAAGAACGGAACCAGAGTGGGAAAGCAGGGGTAACGGGACTGTATCTCATTGTGGGGCCAGCGAAAGCAGTCAGGGCCGGGAAGGCCAAAGTCAAGAGAATAGAGGGGATGCAGGTCCTACAAATCAGAGAGAACAGTCGGAACAAAATACTAGGATTGTAGAATGTGAGGAAATGTCCCGTCTTTGGGGGAACGGAGGAGATGAGGCGGTACGGAATTTTCAGAATAGGTTTAGGTGCCTTCACCATACGCTTGGGGAAGACGTTCAACATTGGAGAAACCAGAACAGCGATAGGTCCCGCCACGCCTCGAATACTCAGGAAGCACAGGGAAGTAGGGAAGAAAGAGGGAGTAAGAGAACCTCTTATCCTCAATCCCGTGAAACTAGCCAGGATGGAGAGAGAGAGGCTGGGAGGCATGAAGGAGTGTTTCACCACCCACCCCGAGAAGACGGAAAGGCATGGGACTTAGAGAGATGGGAACAGGGGAGGACTCCCTATAATTCACCAATACCTAAACGTAGATCTCGGAGCTGGGATGGGAGAGATGCGGATGGAGGAGCTAAATTGAGTGTCTTGAAAGCTGAAATAAAGGCAAAAAGGCTTGATGTTACCAGTTTAAAGTCAGATGTAGATGAGATAATAGATGGAACATTGCCTTTGGAGAGGATAGAATTGTATGAACAGGATGAGTTATTGTTCATGGCAAAGGATATTACTAGGAAAGCTAGAGCGGTTCATGAAAAACTGACCGATTTGGCAGACAAGTATGCCGTGGATTTGTCTAGGACAAGGGCATTACAGAGTAACCACAGATTACAGTACGCAGACCAAGATCTAGATGAGAAGAGAACTGCTGGATTAAAAACACACATAAGAGAGCTGGTAACAGGGATAAGAGTGTGGAGAGAACTGGATAAATGGGAAGAAAGGTGGTCGAAAAAGGGCACAGTTAGGCGAAGTACAAATGTGATGACCCCTGAGGGAAGGGTAATGCAGATGGAGGCATTCCCTTTGCGAGAAATATCAAATGGAAATTATGTACATGTGCCCTGGAGTAGAGGAGACTTAGCCGCATTTACCAACTCATTCCCGAAGTTGCGGGACAACCCAGTCGAGTGGTATAAGCAGGTAGAGAGGTTTGTTAAAATTTCGAAAGTATTGTGGATAGATTTGAACACGTTGTTTGACATCGTGGTCCCATCTGATTTGTGGACCCCTTGTAAGACTAGTGTCGAATGGCCAAATGCTGAACCATTGAGAGATGTTCGAACTAATGGACCAGCTGAGATAGTCATGCGAAAGTATGAAAAGGTAATAGCATGGCTGAAAGATAAGGTACCACCACAGGATATAGATTGGGTAAAAATAGACCGAACAAGGCAGGAACCCAAGGAGACAGTTCACGAGTTTTATGAAAGATTATTGAAAACATTCAAGCAATACAGTGGACTAGATGTAATGGATCCCAAAGACATAGGGCAGTTCGTGTCAAAGTTTGTATTGGGGTTGAGACCTGATATTTGTTTGATGATACAGCAACATTTAATCTGTTGGCAGAACAAACCACTAGATGAGATTTTACGATATGCGAGGTACTGCAGTGACGAGATAGATTCTAAAGCCAAGAATCTAAAGGAGAAATTGATGGTGGTGCAAATGCAGTCCGCTGGGAAGGGTGGCCAGCAGAAGCAGGGGATGGGACGGAAACCAAATGGTCAGAACAAAGATAATGAAGAAGGGCAGAGACCTAGGATAGACTTTGCCACTTTAAAGAAAACGACCAAGTGTCATCTGTGTCACCAGGTGGGGCATTGGCGACGCGAGTGTCCCTTTAACCCTGAAAACGGAGAGCAAGAAGTAGAAGAGCAGGTCCAAGAAGACACAGTGCAAAAAGTGACAGTCCCAAGCAGTAAGGTGGCCAAAGGGGGGACTTCGGCTCCACGGGCCCAATTCCCACAGCCACCGAAGATAGCAGCTGGAGGAAAGGTCTTTAAACAAATGCCTCTGTTTATCGAGGAAGAAAAATGTTATTACATTGATCCATTGACAGGACAACGGGTGAGCAGTGAAGAAGACTGTACCCTCGGGGCAGTTCTAGAAGTGGATCAGAGAGGGCCATTTGTTGAGGCAGAAGTGGCAGGGTGTCCCACTACGTCCTTAGTGGACACTGGGGCTACTCGTTCGACTCTGAGATCAGCGGTGGTTCCAGACTTGCCGATGTCAGGGGAAACAATTCAGGTGGTAGGAGTCGCAAATAAAAGAATGACTAGTCCCTTGACAGAACCAGTGTCTGTGAAAATTGGAAACCACATGAACGAACATCAGTTTGTGGTTTGTGACTCGAGTCCGGTATGTCTGTTAGGTAGGGATTTGTTATGCAAATTGAATTGCACCATATACTGCACCCCACAAGGAGTGGAGGTACAGACTACCGACGATGATGCTACCTTTAAGGTGGCCAATTCAAAATTCTGTGTAGAACTATATCCTACTCTGACTGTAGAAGATCTTCCACAAGACTTAAGAGATGCAGTGGCGTCAGAGGTGTGGGATTTCACAGGAGAAGATATAGGATTGATTAAAGGGGTAGAACCGGTAAAAATTCTGGTAAAACCAAATGTTGAGTTTCCAAGAACGCCTCAATACAAATTGTCCCAGGAAACGATTGCAGGAATAAAGCCTGTGATCGAGTCAATGATACAGCAGGGAATACTGAAGGAAATCGTGGGCAGTCCTTGTAACTCCCCGATTATGGGTTTGCAGAAACCTAGTGGGAAGTTTAGGATAGTTCAGGATTTACGAAAGATTAACAACATAGTCGTTTCATGTTGTCCCGTGGTACCGAATCCATCAGTGATATTGTTTCAAATACCATGTCAAGCAGAATGGTTCACAGTGATAGATCTTTGCCAGGCTTTCTTTTCAATCCCATTGGATGAAGAGAGCAGGTACCTTTTTGCGTTTAAAATGGAAGATCGCGTTTTAACATGGTGTCGAATTCCACAAGGATTCACAGACAGTCCATCCATCTTTAATCAGTTGTTGAAAAAGAATCTTGAGAATCTAGTACTGCCACAGAACTCGGTTCTGGTACAGTACATAGATGACCTACTTGTTGCGTCAGAAACAGAGGAAGCTTGTAAAGTAGATTCAATTGCCTTACTGAATCATTTAGCTGAAAATGGACATAAGGTATCTCCGAGCAAGTTACAGTATTGTCTGACAGAAGTACAGTATCTAGGGCACAGGTTAGAAAAAGGGAAACGTAAGGTGTCCCCAGAGAGGATTGAGGCGATAATGAAAATGAATGCGCCTACAACTCAGAGAGAGGTTAGAATGTTCCTAGGGATGGTGGGTTACTGCCGACAGTGGATAGTTAACTTTTCACTGAAAGCAAAGCCCTTACAGAAACTGACGCACAAGGAGGTGAGTGATCCGGTACCATGGGATGAAGAATGTCTGGTGGCGTTTTTACAGCTGAGGGACGATTTATGTCGTGCTCCGGCTCTGGGAATGCCAGATTATGAAAAGTCGTTTTCACTCTATTGCTGTGAGAGAGAGGGATGTGCTTTGTCAGTCTTGGCACAGACCCACGGTAATGCCCGTAGACCAGTTGCATATTTTTCGGCTACATTAGATCCAGTAGCCGCAGCGTTGCCCGGATGTCTCAAATCCGTTGCTGCAACGGGTGTCAGCATTGAAAGGAGCGAAAGTATTGTAATGGGATATCCAGTAGTGGTGTATGTACCACATTCAGTTGAATTGTTAATGACCAGGACGAAGACGCAGCATCTGACCAATAGCAGGCTCACGCGTTATGAGCAAGTTATACTTGCCGCAGAAAACGTGACTCTCAGGAGATGCTCTGTCTTGAATCCTGCTACTTTGATGCCATTACCTACTGTAATAGAAGGCGAAGGATGTGAAGACCACGATTGCCTTGATGTGACTGAACTATGCACGAAACCCAGACCAGATATAGTGGATGAGCCATTGTCTGACCCTGATGAGATTTACTTTGTCGATGGCTCATGTTTAAGAGACGATACTGGTCGGTTAAGAGCAGCTTATGCTGTTTGTACCATTACTGGAGTTGTGGAAGCCGCTTGCCTGGAAGGAGTACATTCCGCACAGGTAGCAGAGATTATTGCCCTAACTCGTGCCTGCATAGCAGGAAATGGAAAGAGAGTCACCATCTACACGGACAGCCAATATGGTTTCGGTGTGGTTCATGATTTCGGGCAGTTGTGGTCTCAGAGGGGTTACATGACCTCCTCTGGTTCGCCCATTCGAAATGGAGAATTTGTGAGATTGCTGATAGAAGCATTACAAGGTCCTGTTGATATTGCAGTGGTGAAGTGTGTAGCTCATACTAAGAATACAGATTTTGTGTCACAAGGTAATAGATATGCTGATGAAGTCGCACGCTATTGTGCGGAACAAAGTTATTCTTTCTCAAAGGTGGAAATAGAAGGTGCAGAAGAAAAGACTGAATTAAGTATGATGTTAGAAACTGTAGACACTTGGGAGGATTTAAGAATAATGCAGGAGAACGCACCTGAAAAAGAGAAAAAGGCATGGGAAATAGCAGGCTGTGTGCGAAGTGAAATGGATTTTTGGGTTTCAGCAGATGGGAGAGCTGTGTTACCTGAAGAATTAGCTAATCCCATGGCGAGAGAAATACATGGTCCAGTACATCTAGGAAGGGATGCTATGATGAGAGTTTTAGGCAGACTTGGTATTGCCCGAAATTCAGAATAGCAGCAGAATCAGTATGTAAGCGATGTGTTACCTGCCAACAACTGAACGTAGGCAAACGAACACCAGTCACACTGAGTCACATTGGGAGGTCAGGGGGGCCTTTCAATAGAATGCAACTAGACTTCATCGAAATGCCAAGAGTCAATCGCCTTCGGTATGTGTTGGTGATTGTATGCGTATTTTCCAGATGGGTTGAGGCATACCCTACACGTAGGTGCGATACACTCACAGTGGCTAAATTGTTGCTCAGGGAGTTGATACCGCGCTTCGGGGTGCCTGCCTCTTTGGAATCGGACAGAGGAAAACATTTTAACAGCGAAATAGTGAAGATGTTGTGCTCCACGCTGAATATCGATCAAAAGCTGCATTGTAGTTATCGACCAGAGGCTTCAGGAATTGTGGAACAAGTGAATGGCACTTTGAAGAATAGATTGGCTAAAGTAGTGGCATCCACATCTTTGAGTTGGCCAGATGCTCTTCCATTGGTGCTCATGAGCATGCGCAGCACGCCTGATAGGAGGACAGGTCTTTCTCCCCACGAGATCCTGATGGGGAGGGCCATGAGACTTCCTACAGTTCCAACTACTGCTCTATTGAATATTACAGATGATCTGATCTTGGATTATTGTAAAGGACTGTCTGACGCCATCCATTCTGTGTCCCTTCAGGTGCATGCGGCTGAAGTTCCAACAGCGAGGAACCTGTGTCATGACCTGAACCCAGGGGACTGGGTCCTGGTTAAAAAACACGTCCGGAAGAACTGCCTAGATGTTCGCTGGCGTGGGCCCTTTCAGGTAATCCTGATCACGAACACCGCGGTGAAGTGCGGGGGGCTGCCAAATTGGATCCATGCATCCCATACTAGAAGAGTTCCAGCACCTCTAGAAGGAACAGCTCCCATCCCAGACGAAAGCCCGGAAGTGGAAGAAGAGTCGCAAGAAGGGATTGAGGCAGCTGAGGAGGTGTCGGAAGAAGTTGGGAACGCATCGGATTCAGAAGAAGAGCGAAGGCAGGACGGCAGTGAGACAGAAGACGCAACTGAAGGAGAGAGCAGAAGTGAATACGACTCAGACTCAGATCCGTATCGGAGCGATCAAGAACCAAGTGGGAGGACAAGGAATAGGAGAATAAGGCTTGGAGCTGCCACTTGGCCAACAAGAAGAAGAAGGCTAAGTTTGAGGTCGGCCCAAGAAGAAACGCTTACTCCTATATCCGAAGACTCAGATCCAGAAGAAGATATCCAGGATCAAGCCGAGGAGGGTCTTAGAAGATCAAGTAGAGTGCGAGTGCCTAGCAGAAGATACTCTACTCCCGACTGGACCTACCTTGTTGCAGATGTCTGGGAGACACAGAACAGGGAGGATCAGGGAAGTGGAACTGATCAGAACTGACCCGATCATCACAGTGCAAATAAAGTTTCTACTGCCAGGAGCGGAGACCGAAAGGTTGCTGACACTCAACATCGTTCATCCTGCTCTCCTGAGTGGAATAAGAAAATTGCTTTTAGAGACAGTTGAGTTTCCAGTTTGCTGTTCACGATATCCAATATTGGAGGGAACTCTTCTTCGTTTGGAAATGCTTGAACGAGTAGTAGAATTGCTAGGAGTGCTTATTGTTGTGGACTAAGATCATATTGCGAATGTCTTCAAGGGGGTGCAGATCTGGAAAAGTGAAGAAAGTGATCTTGATTAGAACGGACCCCTTTGTAATTGTGGATATAGAACTGATAGTACCAGGATTAGAAATTGAAAAAACGCTAACTCTCAATTTCGTCCGTCCACTTGTCTTGAGCGAAATAAGGAGAATAATCCTAGAAAAGGTTGACTTTCCATGGTGTGGTACGAATTGTCCAGAACCTGAGGGAATGATACTTCGGATGGACATTTATGAAGAAGTAGTGTTACTCCTTGAGTCATACATAACTTCAGATGAAAATAAGACTTTTGAAAAGAAATTGTAAACTTGTTGCAAGATAACCTAGCGCCGAGTGGAAGAAGAAAAGTGATAGGGGTTTCATTTTAGTGGATGGAGAAGGGCTAGGGTTGTCTATTTTCTACTGGACTTTGAACTGTTTTGCGGAAACAAATTGTCAAGCTTCCAAGTGTTTCAAGAAAGACATTGCAAGAGAGAAAGACTTTGTTTGAAAAGAAGAGGAAGTGAATGCTGGAAGATAGTCGAAAACTACACTGTTTGAGAACATGGAGGCTGGCAACCCGAACCGCAGGGCAAAATGTATAGCTGTTACATTTTTAGGAGTAGTGGTTTCTCTTATAATTTTAGTGGTAACTGTTTCATTCCTAGCGGGACACGAAGGGGATGGAACCACAGTTAAGGAGGATAGGGGAGTGTCAACACCGAGAACTACCACAGTTAAGGAGAAGGGAAACACCAATGAGAAAGACAAAGCGTTGTTAGATGCAGAAGTAAAAAGGTTACACATGGATGAATCACAGGGGAATTACAAGTCAAATGCTTATGCTAAGTTGCTTTATGAATATGTTGATGCCATGGAGGTAAAGGACTGCTATGTATGTATGCAGTTACCAATTTCGGTGGAGGAGGGTATCAAATACCATCATCTCCCGTTGACATATGGAATAACGTGCAGTTTATTGTTAAGTATGTTTTATGGACGAGACGGATTTGAGTATTACTTCTCGAATTTCGACTCGACATTGCCAGAGGTTCCGAATTTCAAGCATTTGAACAAATGGGACTACTACAAAAGCGAAGACAGGTTACACAAATGGTTTATTCCATGGAGAACGTTAGATACTTCACATGCTCGAAACAACAATCTGACTTGTCAAATATCAGAAGTTGAGAAAAAGTTTATAGCTCAGGTAGATACTAGATACAGAAAGCAGAAGGCATTGAAGGCATCAGGACAAGGAGAAACAGATTGGACCAAGGAAGAAAGGGCACAACAACGAAAAGGTAGTATTGGTCCAATTGCTTTGGATAAGGAGAAACGGGGGAAACTGTGCATTCACAGGAGTTACTCCTACTATGAAAACGTTTATGTAGGACAAGTCAATTGCGAACATGCTTTTCAATTGGAGTACTACTCTAAGAACTTCATGAAAGGGATGCAAGCAATACCAAATGTATATTTTGTATGTGGAAGATATGCCTATGTGAAGTTACCAGATAATTGGTACGGATCATGCTATCTGGCTGTTGTCTTCCCTAAAATATATCATGTTGAGAATTTAGACACGCCTAAGAAAGAAATATCAACTAGATGGAAGCGAGGACTGGGTGCAGCAGAAGTAATTGGAGATGTAATAGGTGCTGCATTCCCTTTCTTAGGATTGATAATGAATGACATTAAGATCAGGAGGTTAGCTACAGTCGTAGATAGACTGTCTGCCAGTACTGCAAGATCCTTGATGCTGATAGAGGGAGAGATGCAATCGATTAGGGCAATGGTTCTTCAGAACCGACTTGCTTTAGATGTTCTGTTAGCAAAAGAGGGAGGAGTCTGTAGGGCCTTGAAGGTCCAGGAATGTTGTACTTACATTCCAGACAATTCAAAGCCTCTAGAGAAGTATATACAAAACATCACTGCCATACACTACGAAATTGAGGACCTGGCAAAGGTAAATGTGTGGGAAAAAGTAGGCCATGGAATGGGTAAAGTTGGAAGTTGGTTTGCCAACTTAGGAAAGGGTATCGTTTGGTACATATTGAAACCTATCATCATAGTAGTGATTTGTGTAATCACTTTGTGGGGATTGGTGCGTTTGTATCAATGGTATAGAGCAAATAGGTTACAGAGAGCTATGAAGAAACAGGAAGAAGAGTTGACAGCGATGCAGGACACTCAATATAAGAGTCTGAAAGCATTAGAGAGTATGAAAATAAGTGGTACTGTCCTGACTTCACTTTAAAGGTTCTACATTTTTGTGTCATGGTGATGATGACCCCTGAAGGTCATCAAAGGGGGGACTGAGAGAGCACAAGTTTGGAAAAAATGTATAAGTACGCCATATTTACAAGCACGTAGTTAGTTAACATGTACTTTGCACCAGAGTGTTTATATTTAGAAGTGAAATACACCGAGTGTCTTATATTCAGTGGTGAAATGCATAGAATGTTTAAAGTAGAGTAACGATAATCATAACTGTGTGAGACTAATGTAGAAATGTTTGGGATGAATATGAAAACCTCATGTTCTCATGTTAAAGGAATAATGTAAGAGTTGAATGTAACAAAAACCCAGTATTTTGTGTAGGCCTCATGGCAATTCACAAGCAAATCTAAACGTGCTGCTAAAATAATGTGAGACAAGGTTGACATGGTTCTTTCAAAATGTACTATTGAACTTAGGGTTAAAAGTATATGCTTTATAGATGTGTTATTTTAGAAACGTATGCTAGTTAAGAATGTTTGCTGTTTAAATCAAGTTAACGTTTTAAGAGTGCAGGAACCTGCTGCATGTAAATCAAGTAGGCCAGAGCCGATAATGTCATGTAGTTTAAATCGTCATGTGCTCGTTAGAGGAGAGGTCGTGAGGTGTCCAGTATGAAGCTCAGAGAGTGTTTTATGGCCTAAGATATGGTGAAGTCTGGAATTTGAGGCCCACTGTAGGACGAGCTGTATGCAGGTGCGAGGGTCCTAATCAGCTCGAATGAAAGGGACTTTGTTCAGTGGCGCCTTGCGCAGGCCTGTCGGAGTTTCCAGGAATTTCAGGGGGTATCAGCGCACTGAAGAAGAAGCCCGGGAACCAAGGTCAACTTTAACGAGGGTCTTCAAGAGTACCATCATGGAGTTTGCCGCGGAAAGATGTACCACGTGAGGGGCGTCCCAAGGGGCGTTTCTATTGGAAATGTGATTTGGTATTAGGGAAAGTGACCCGGGAGGAGAGCAGAGCAGATGATTTTGGGAGCCTAAGGAAGCGGATGGGTAGGCAGATAGGCTGATCAGGAGAGACCCATTATCAGAGAAGAGACAAAGAGAAGTGCGTGATCTTCTTAGGAAGTCACCACGGCTGACACCTAGAGGGTTAAGATCTTGTTAAGTAGGGATGTCATTTAGTATAGTGTAGGGACAGACTAACTTTGATTTTCTTTTCAGTAATGACTTTGAGGTTGCAACTTGTATCCATTTTAGCAACCCTGATGGTATTCGAACTTGTACTTATTATTTTGTTCTTCAGACTCAGACTATTCAAGAAGTTCATGTTCATAGTGATTCCGATATACCTTTTGAATCTCATTTTGAGAAGTTTGTATCTTCAGTTATCTTTGACTTTATATTAAATCTTTAAAACTTAATTTTGGTCAGTGGTCATTTAGAGTGGTGTAAGTTCTTAAATTGATTGTTTACCTCGAGATTACCTTTTACTCAAGACAGGTACCAACGATTCAGTCGACAGGAAGAAGGGATTTGGCAAGATAATTAGTAACCAGAAATCCCGCGTTAGCACGTGCAGCCATGCGAGCTGTTCACATTCCATACTACGACATTCCATGCTCTGAAACTAATGCTCACTAACCAATCCCAGCGCAAACTCATCACACAACTCAATACTACGAAGCAGGAAAGGGCGCTGATTAGTGCACCCTCTGGACAGTCGGCTTGGTCTGTGGACAAGGTCTCCTCAATCAGTAAGTTACAGTGGTGTTAGTGCTGTACTCAATCTAGAGTCCTCTCCCCAAAACTATAGGCTTAGATTAATTCACTTTAAATACTTACATAGGGGGGCGTGGCCAAGATGGCGGCGTACGAAGTCGCACTGACTCGGAGCTCCCATCGACGGCCTACAGTAGCACCGGCCTGGGGGCCGATACAGCAGCGGTCGGCACTCACATCTCCAGCCGGGTGTCCCCGGAACTGCCGAGTGCCGCGCGGTGATCGAAACGGCCGCTGAGGGGGCTCTTTGGAGGCGACCGGCGGACCAGCGGCTTGTGAGGCCCGCGGGACGGAGGATCGGGAGGTCGCGGCCGGACAGTGTTGACTCGGCGGGAGCGCCTGTCGGGGTAGCTCCGGGAGCCGTTGCTACCGGCTTTGGGTGAGACAGACCCGTGTTGTGGTGGTCTCCCGTGGCAAAGATGGAGGGGTCGCCGGAGACCGTAGATGAGCCGCCATCTTTGCCGAGGCGAGCGAGTGAGAAGTGCCCGGCGGGAGGCCGCGATTGTGCAGAGGTCCGGAAGAGCACTGGAGAGGCCGGCGGACCAGCACAAACACCCCACAGTGGCAGACAGGGTGCCCACTCTTCACAGTGGGGCCAGCGGAGCGCACAGGCGGCAGAAGCGAAGAGGGATGCCGGGTCCGCCATTTTGCGGCGGCCCAGAGAGACTCCTGGCTGCAGAGTGCGGAGCCCTGCGGGGAGAGGCCCAGCAAGAGAGTGACCGGGCGGTGCCCAGCAGCCCCCAGGGTGTTATGTTATGTTATGTTATGTTATTTAAAATTTATAAAGCATGCATACGCCCAAAAGCTTCTTGGCGCTGAAGAGAGATAAAAAGAAACATAACAGAAGGATACCAAAAGAGAGTCACTATTTCAAATAGGCCTGTGTAAAAAGAAAAGTCTTAAATGCCTTCCTAAAAGCAAGAAGATCCTTACTCTGTCTAAGAGTCAAAGGCAGGGAGTTCCACAAAGAGGCAGCTAGAAAATGAAAACAGCTACCTCCCTGTCGTTTTTTCTTAAACCGGGGTACCTCAAGTAGATCTTTGTGAGCTGATCTCAAGCTGCGTGAGGGACTATATCTCCCAATCAATTGTCTGATAAACATTGGGCCCTTGCCATGTAAAGCCTTGAAAATAATACAACCAGCTTTAAATGTGGCTCTCTGCGCCACAGGTAGCCAGTGTAAATTCTCTAGCCCTGATTTAATCGATTCCCATTTGGGTACCTTACAGATCAGTCTGGCAGCTTGATTCTGCAGGTATTGCAGTCTTCTGAGCTGACCAACCGGTAAACCTAGATAAAGACTATTTGAGAAATCAATATGGGAAAGAACTAGGGCAGTGACTACCTGAATTAAAGCAGAGTAAGTAAGGAGGTGTGCAATTTTTCTTATTTTCCTTAATTGAAAAAATCCAGAAGAAACTACAGTTCCAATCTGAGATTTTAAGGCAAGGTCCTCATTGATGGTCACTCCCAAACTCTTTACTGTTTGGGATTTTTTTGGGGGGAGACCCATGTCGGAAGGCCAAAAGTGTGGGCTCCAACTAATCTCGCTCTTCCAAGGCAAGATCAGTTCAGTTTTCCCCGGATTTAATTTAAGGTGGTTTAAAGACATCCAACTCTGAATGAAGGTCATGGTTGCCTGGAAATTCTCTGCAGCATTAGTTGAGTTTAATACAAAAACTAACTGCAGATCGTCTGCATAATTATATACAGTAACTTTATGCTCTCTTAAAGAGAACAAAAGAGGCCGCATATATAAATTAAATAATAAAGGGGACAAGGAGGAGCCTTGAGGAACCCCGCAGAAGGAATTAATTTTAGGGGCTGTAAAAGAACCTAGCCGAACAGACTGGGTGCGTTCAGATATGAAAGATTTAAGCCAGGCCAAGGCAGAATCTCTGAGGCCGGCCTGTTCGACACGGTTGACCAGAATGGTATAGTCAACCGTGTCGAATGCTGCAGACAAATCCAGAAGCACCAAGGCTTGATGTAAGTTTTTGTCGGCATTAGACCTCAAGGTGTTCTGAACGGCTAATATTACTGCCTCAGTGGAATGACCAGGCCGAAAACCTGCCTGGTTAGGTTGTAAATAACCAGAATCTTCAACAAAATTTGAGAGGCTATTGGTGACATGAGCCTCCAAGATCTTAGATAGATAGGGCAAAAGGGATATAGGCCGATAATTAGTGAGGTCAAGAGGATCGATACCAGATTTTTTGTGAGAGGAATCAATAAGGCCTGCTTGAAACTACTGGGGACTGTCCCAGATGTAAGAGAATTATTAAGCAATGGTATCATGCTGTCGGGAATTGCCCGACCAATTTCTCTCATTATTTGAGGGGGACAGACAGTTTTTACAGTGGCAGTGTTTACTTCGAGGAGCCGGGCTGGGATGCAACGTGGCCCGAGTTGCGGGCCTCCTGCAAGGTTAGTGTGGAGAGCAGTTCGAGGGAGCCAGAGAACACTAAGAGGCCTACATCGCTGAGGAGCCCAGAGCGATTGCCGGTTGTGGCTGAGGGCAGGCCAGCGCTAGAGGGCCGAGGTACCTGTCCCCGCAGAGGTCTTGCGGGAATGCCCCCCTGGGAGCCTGGACCGCGGATGGGGCACTAGCAGTCTGCGCTGCGGCTGGTCGGGGCCCAGAGGCGGCTGCGAAGGTTTGCACCCCCCCCTGAGGGCGACAGAGGCCCGCAATCAGACAGAGCTACGTCGTCAAGAAGGGGAGCTGCGGAGGGGCTCCTGGTTACTGTGCAGTGGACAATTGGCATGGAAGCTGGACCGGGTGACGCCGCCCTGAGCTCGGCGCAGCGCTCTAGTTTGCCTGGGCCCGTAACCAACTGCGAGAGCCTGGCGGGCTCCCACCTGGGCTCACTACAGGCAGACCGCATCGTGCTTTGGGGGCCCCAGGAGACATAAAGTTGGGCGCCGGAGCTGGAACCCGACCTCGGTGAAGAAGGAGATCATACACCCTGGCGCCCCTGGGAGAGAGTGGCCCGTGGAGAGGCAGTGAGGGCACAGAGGGGCCGCCATCTAGTGTAAAGGTCTGCAGCCCGGACGACCAGGGTCATTGGCTGGGTCCAATGATACAGCTGGTGAGTGGAGCGCCCTGTGCTGAGGACTCGCGAGTTGCACGGCTGACACTGCAGGAGGCCTAGTGGATGAGGTGACATTGGCCAGCAGAGCGGAGAGAAGATTGGGTGAGGTGGTTGACCGGGCTCACCATCGGTGGACTGTTGCGGGCGGGCTTGGTGAGCAGATCAGGTGTGGCGAGGGCTTGACCCGGAGCAGAGCGAAGGACAGTGGGGTTGCCCTGCCCGACATAGCACATTGATTCCTCATTGCCGGACACACAAACAACAACACAATAGCACCAATTGAACGCTGCCGCACTGTGGTGGTGCCGGCTGTACGGACACCTAGTGCCTGGTAAAAGGCTCGGGACGAGGGATCCCTGTGAGCAACGCATGTATCATGTCCGGCGCGAGGGTGCGTAAGGACAAAACTGTTAAGGACCTGTTTTCTAAGGCTCAGCTGACCCAATCACCTAAAGACATGGCTGCAGCTGCCGCCCGTCCACCTGCGGGCTCAGCGGACGGCTCAGAGCCTATCACGAAGGCCTTCTTAGAATCACTATTCACGACATTGAGAGATGACATTCACACTTTTAAAAGGAATTCTCAGAGGAGCTCAAGGAGGTTCGCAGGGATGTCGACGGCATAGGGGAGCGAGTGATGACACTGGAGACCAAGAATGACGGTCACCACACTGACATCGAAGCCCTACAGCAAGAGATTCTGCGGCTCCACGATCAGCAGGTAGATCTGCAATCCCATATGGAGGACTTAGAAAACCAGTCTCGACGCCATAACGTGCAAATCCGGGGTATAACATTGACAGAAGATACCAAGGATCTGTTTGGATTTACCAGAGAACTTTTTAACCACATCTTGGGACACCCGCTAGAGTCAGAGCTTCGACAGAACAGAGTACATAGAGTGGGTCCCCCGAGGGCCATGTCGGCTCCACCGCAGGATATCTTGGTATGTGTGCAGGACTACCGCACAAAGGAGGACATTCTACAGAAAGCCCGGCAGATGCACCCCATAGCCTTCAGCAATCAAACACCGGTCTTGTTCCCGGATCAGTCAATACTTACATTGCAGAAGCGACGGACCTTCAAGCCTGTCACAGCACACCTCCAGCAGCTCCAAATCCCTTACAGCTGGGGCCACCCATTTCACATAGTATTTAAACTCGACAACAAGCTTTATCAGCTCCGCTCACTGCAGGAGGCCTGTCGTCTGCTGGGGATAGATCCACCTACAGAGGAGGATGGTCCGTCGGTCCGACCTGGGGGAGCTGCGGCCCCGGACTCCCAGTGGCGTCAGCAAGGCAGTAGACGCCGTGTCAGGAAGCCCCCTCCGACCGAGATCAAAGATGGCCAGTGGGCTGCAGTGGAGGCAGTCGCTTCGGAGCTGGCCTCGCCTCACCCCAGTTGACTTTACTGGTTTAGTCATTTACAGTTGTTCTTTTTCTTGCCAGTCATTGGCGGGAGGGAGGAGTGTTCTGAACTGATCATATTACCCCGTGTTAACACGTTCCTGATTGCCTATGAAGGTGATGGACTATGGACGTTTGATCTTTTGGTCTGTTGAGGGTGAGGAGGGAGGGAGGGGGTGGGGAGGGGATTTGGGGGGGTTGTTTTAGGTTGGGGGGGAGTTTGTTTTTTTGGGGAAGGGAGGGAGGAGGGAGGGTTGTTGTGTTCCTTGTCCACCGTATGCCTGGGGCTTTTGCTTGGCACCCAGTCCCTGGTCCTTCTAGAACAGCTGACATCCTTGTTTGTCTGCGGTTTGGTGGTGCCAGTGTGGTCTTTTCACTTCCTGTCCATCGGGTGGGGTAGATGTTGTCCACGGATCTTAAGGTCCTCACATTGAATGTGAGGGGACTGAATAACCCAGTGAAACGCAAGGCAGTCCTCTCCTGCCTAGAACACTCACAGGCAGACATCTGTCTCCTTCAGGAGACGCACCTTTTGCAGAAGAACTGTCCCCGCCTTCGGTCCCGAAAGTTCCCACATCAGTTTTTTTCCTCAGCAGCTAGCATGACAGCAGGTGTAGCCATTCTGGTAGCCCAGAGGTTTAAGGGAAAGATCATACAAAAGGAGGCAGAGATAAAGGGCAGGTTGTTGACATACAGGTTTGCACTGGGAGACCACACGTTCACTGTTGGCTCAATATATGCCCCTAACCAAGGTCAGGAGAGGTTCTTTCACTCAGCCCTCAGTGAAGCTACTTTCACCCCAGATCATCATATTCTGTTGGGAGGGGACCTGAATTTAGTGTTTGACAACATTCTAGATAGGTCATGTCAGCGCACCTCGCAGACCGGCGCACTTTCGGCAGAGGGACTAGCCCGTCTTCGTGACCTTCGTCTTAGTGACCTATGGTGCAGCTTCCACCCCCAGGGACGCTCCTACTCCTATTACTCCACTGCACACAAAACATACGCCCAATTAGATTATTTGCTAGCGTCGACTTCCCTACAGGCATTGGCAACGGAGGTGGAGATTGGGGTTACTTCCCTTTCTGATCACGCCCCGGTGACCGTGGTGCTGGCCTTCCCCCCAATTAAGTGTGCACAGCGAACATGGCGACTTAGAGAGACTTTACTACACCGGGCAGATGTAGTCACGAGAATACAGCACGTTATAGTAGACTACCTTTCTCATAATAGAACTGCTGACACCACACTCTCCACACAATGGGCAGCATTGAAAACAGTTCTGCGAGGGGAATTTATTGCAATTTCAGCGGCAGATAATGTTGAGCGTAGCCGCAAACGGGAGGAACTCAGCCAGCGCACGAGGAAACTGGAGCAAATGCACCAGCGCACGGGGGCCCCGCGCATCTGGAGGCAACTTAAGGCAGTGAGGCCGCAGTTGGCAGCTATTGATCAAGATAGGGCGGAATTTGCAGCATTGAGACGCCGACATGCCTATTATTCGGGTGCGGATAGGTGTGGGAGACTGTTAGCTCACAAATTGCGTGAGACTCGCCAGCACCAAATGGTTTGGGAAATACTCGGACCGGATGGCAGTTGCGTGTCTGATGATCCTGGCATTGTGGCGGCTTTTAGCAACTTCTATACTGATCTGTAGGCCAGCTCCCCTTTGAGAAACTCCGATACAGAGGCTTTCCTTGCCTCTGTTCAGCTCCCTGCCCTCGCGGCAGAGCAGGCTGAGCATCTTGAGTGTGACATCCGACCGGAAGAGGTTATTGCTGCCATATCACGCCTTAAAGTGGCCAAAGCACTGGGCCCAGACGGGTTTCCGGCAATATTCTATAAGGCCTTCTGTGGGCAGGTCGCCCCTCTCCTCATGCACCTTTTTAACACCTTCTCAGAGCCTGGGGCGATACCGGGAGACCTACTGCAGGCATCCATAGCTGTAATTCCCAAGCCGGGGAAGGACAAGTCGCACTGTGGCGCCTACCGCCCCATCTCGCTCATTAATGTGGATCTCAAATTGTATACAGGGATACTGGCAGCCCGACTGGCGCCCCATATGGGTGGTTTGGTTGACCCAGATCAGGCAGTATTTATCCCGGAACGGCAAACTTCCGACAACACTAAGCGGGCTCTGCACCTTATTGAGAAAGCGACTCGTACGAGTGGAGAATTTTTAATGCTGGCTATATACGCTGAAAAAGCGTTCAATAGGGTGCATTGGCCCTACCTGGAGAGAGTCTTGGAGAAGGTGGGCTTAGGTGTAAAGTTCTGCACGTATGTGCTGAACTGCTACAGGTTTCCGACTGCAGTGGTTCAAGTTAATGGGCACACGTCCCCTCGATTTCCCATTGAGAGGGGCACTAGACAGGGGTGCCCTTTGTCTCCCCTCCTTATTGCTTTGTATATGGAGTCCCTAGCGCAGAAACTGCGGCTTAATCCGCAGGTGGCGGGGATTACATTTGGGGGCTATGTTCACACAATCAGTCTTTATGCTGACGATGTCTTGATCTCATTGTCTAACCCACGAGATTCCCTGCCTGCCTGCCATGCGGATCTGGATCTTTTTGCCCAATGCTCTGGCTTCAAAATTAATATGAGCAAGTCGGAGGCCCTAGACCTATCTCTGGGTGCGTCCACCCTAGAACATCTGCAATGCTCCTTCCCCATCCACTGGGCAACAGGGGCTATGTCGTATCTGGGTATTCAACTGGCCCCCTCGCTTCCTGATACGGTCACCATTAACTATACTATGCTGCAACAGAAGATAAGGCGGGAACTGGGGCGGTGGAAACACTATCTGCTGTCATGGTTGGGCAAAATAGCTGCAATCAAAATGACCGTTCTTCCCCAGATTTTGTACTTGTTCCGCACTATCCCTCTCCAACCACCGCCAGGTTGGATAAAGCAGACACAAGCGGAATTGGCCCAATTCATTTGGAATGGGTGTAAACCCCGACTCAAACTGAGGCTGGCAATGCTACCACCGTAGAACGGGGGGCTTGGGGTACCAGACCTTCTGCTTTACTTTCAGGCTGCCCAATTGCGTCTCCTAGTGGAGTGGAGTAGGTGGGAGTCCGAGAAACACTGGTTGTTTCAGGACCAGGCTGTGACCGGCCGCCCCCTACAGGAAATTCCGTTTCTCAGGAAGCAGCACCGTCCTCCCAATCTCTACGCGTCCCATATTACTCGGGTTCCCCTGGAAGTTTGGGACCAAACTAATGTTAAACACGATTTTACCACTTTCCCGTCTCCACTCACTCCCTTGATGGACAACCCTGACTTTACGCCAGGTACCAATGCTGTGGCCTATGCGAGGTGGCGACCGGCTGGTTGTCGATACCCCTTTCATATGTACTCACCGGAAGGAGTGATTCCTTTCACGCAGTTTTGGCAAACAAACGGAATGCCAGAGACTGAGAGGCTGCATTACCTCCAGGTGCGACACTGGGCACTTAGTGAGCAGGTGCGCCCAGTGGCCAATAGACACCTCTTGCCCTATGAGCGCTGGTTGATCACCCGCAAGACGGACAAAAAATGAATCTCTGATATGCACACACATATAGTGCTGGTAAGGCGCGTTGGGAAAGAGAGTTAGGTAGGACGCTTAGCCATAAGGAATGGGAGGGGATTTTTTACAGAGCGCGACATTCCGCATACCACATGGGGCTTACTGACACTCTCACTAAAATCGCAACTTACTGGTATTACACTCCGGAGCGTCTCCACGCAATGGACGGGACCAAAGAGGCGACTTGCTGGCGAGGCTGCGGGCAGGTGGGTACGCTTGTCCACATCTTATGGGATTGTGTGCACCTTCAAGCTTACTGGAAGCAGGTGTTGGATGCGGTGGATGCGCATTTTGAGAACGAAATCCCGCGCCTCCCCTCATATGTTCTTCTGGGTCTCCCAAATCCCTTAACATATCCTCTACACGCTCGTAGAGGCCGGCTCATTGCTATAGCACTGGGCTCTGCCATGCAAAACATCCTCGCACACTGGTGCACCACCAATATTCCTGCATTTAATGGCTGGCTTCACCGACTGTGGCATGTACTTGGGATGGAAAAGCTTTCCTTAACCTTATCCGGGAAGGGATCCAAATATGCAGAGTTATGGCAGCCTTTCTTTTCCCTACTGGCCTCGGAATTCCATGAGGTCACGTGCCCTCGGTACCTCCGGGTACATCGCCTCTCTGACACTGAGCATCCGAAAGCGGACTGAGAGTTGCAAAGGTATGAATGGTATGGGTGGTGGACTTGGAACACAGGTGGGGGGCAGGGAGGAGTTGGGGGGCGGGGGTTTTGTTGGTTTTCTTTTATTTCTTCTATTCTGATAAAACTCTGGTGTCGGCACAGTTTCCCTTGATGCAGACCAAAACGCATTGGCAAAGTTAACCTTCTTGCCTCCATTTGCCATTCTTTTCTTGTCATATTAGAGGCGATGTGATGACTGTGATTGTTGATATTGTTTTTCTATGTGCTGCAATCTTTCAATAAAAAAGATTTAATACTAAATACTTACATAGAGTATCCATTCAGTTGTGTAGGATGAGCTTGGATGATGATAACCGCTGCTTCCGGTGCACTGCGCCTACTGCCACTTTTTTGCACCTTGCATGGGAATGCCCTACTGTTGCCCACTTTTGGTCGGAGGCATTCAACATCATTGCACTAATTACGAATAATGCTCCCCAGTGGACACCGCTTGTAGCTTTGCTGGGCTACCTGAAGGATATCCTCTTGGACATCCAGAAACTCACCGCCCACTTGCTTTTTTAGTCCAAGCGCAGGGTTGCTGTTCATTGGGGGAGGCGCCTCACATCTCACCCTAACTGTTGGCTGCATGATGCTACTTATTCCCAAGAACAACTTGAAACTTATTGGGAGATGATGCCTGTGCGTTCCAGACCAGAGGCCATTTGCAATCTGCTGGTTGTCTATATGGCAGTGCAGTGAGATGTAGCATCGCACAAAAGAAGGACAGGACAATTTTCAGGACAGTGATCCTTAGACTACTCTACTTCTGCCTGCTGGGAGCTGCGACTGTGACTTTAGCAATGACTCTGGGCCCTAGCCACCATAAATCTCTGTAACACGATGTGCTATCTTTGCACCTGCCAGGTATTGTCATGGTATTAGAGGACTGCAAGCTGTGATGCTATGCAGTGAGACACATGATTGTATTGGTATGCTATGTGCTACGATATGTGATGGATCCTCGCTTACTGCATGACCTTGTTTTTACATGCTGTTTTTTCAAATAACTAAACGAATAAAAAAACATTTTTTAAAAATCTGGTGGAAACGGCAACGCTGCCCGCCACCCCATCAGGAATCACAAGCTCACCCTCTGAGCCTACCTCCCAAATAAGAGAAACTAGTGCATGGTCTTTTGCCTGCCCCTAAGGCCATATTGGCCACACCTGTAGAGTTTCCACCAGTGGGTGGTTTGCTATGACAGACAGAGTCCTCCTGCTTGCATCCTAGCTGAGTCCAATCAGAGCACTGAGGTTGGAAATGGGGTGTATGGGCCACTTCCCCCCAGAACCTCCTCACTGTTTCTCAGAAACAGCATGGGAAGCCTTTCCCCCAGTGAGCTCACTGACCACTGGGTTCTGGTGCTGCTCTGGAAAACCACTGAACAGGCGCTAACTTGCAAACAAATTGCACAGCCACTTGTGTAGTGTAGCTCCTATTTTCCCAATAGGCTCTGCGCATTGGAATAGTACCTACAGCAGTAAAGGCCTAGACCAGACGTTAACTAGGTCTACTACTGTCGATACTAGACTTAATTTTTGGGTTTGCCAGCTAAGCTCAGAGTTCGCTAGAAACTTTCTCGAATGTTCAAGGAAGGATTAACTCCCCTGATTAGACAAGAAGGGATTTAGTTTCTGACAACCATAGAACATGACAACTTTGCTCTCCCCTAATCAAGAGTCAATCTCAAGAGTCGTGTGAGCACAAGGCAATTATTTTACTCAGTCAGTACGTGCATTCTTAGTCTCATCAGAATGTAGAGAAAAGGAAGAGACGGGCGTGTTCAATAAAAAGGTGTTATTTATTGATCAGTCTCTTTTCTCGTACAAGAGAAATGGATCGATATTATTGCAATACTTATAGTTAAGTAAAGTGCATACATTAAAAGCAATAGTATAAAATAATACTGTAAAAACATTGATATGGTTTCTGAGCCATATGATGTTTTAAAATGATTAAAATATATTTACATACACATATACATTTGACTAAACGTACTCAACTGGTGTTTCTAAATACGCCTACCCCGTGTACCTGACCTAAGTCTAATGCGTGGGCGGGAATAGAAAGTTACAGTTTAAGTTAAGTTTGTTTTTGCCAAGTGAATAACTAAAGAATTCTCTGTGAGGGGTTATTCAGTTCTGTACCTGGAATTTAGGATGGATGAGGAATGGTATCTCTTTCTCTGCTCTCGATATTCCAGGCTGCCTGCGAGGGCTACCCGGAAGCGCCGGTGCTGGGTCTCTCGGCTTGAGATAGCAGCGCGTCTCTCAGCGCGTCAGGAAGGCGGGGCTGCTGCCAGCGGGGTCTGCTTCTGCTCTTGGCTTCGGCAAGTATGGCTGCTCCGTCTTGTCACCACGCGTGTGTTTGCATAGGGCAAGGTCGGCAATATTTATACCTTAAAGGTGCCGGGATTGACGTAAGGATGGACATAGGTACGTCAATAAAGATGTCATACGACTTGCTCGTTAGCACATTCTTTACTAAAGTTCTCTGTGAAATCAAAACAATGGCCGCACGGATTATCCAGGTTGTCATAGGTTTGATTTGTTATGAGAACGTCGTATGCCTTATCAGGGGCTGGAGGAATGTCGCTTGTCTAATTAGATCTCAAGCGTTATGACCTAATCAGATAACACGTTCCTGTGCCGTAGTGTGACTGCGTCAGATAACGGTATCTGCATCATGGGGGATTTCTTGCCTCATGGGCTGACTGTTAGTTAACTAGATAGTTAGTTTAACCAGAATAGGGTCAGGAATAGGGGGATCGATTCAGAACCTATAGAAATACACGACACCCACTCCACGCTAACTATGGTCATATCTACTAATCTATGCATAGTATAACATAGTACAACATACTATAGAGTATAGTGTATACCTTACCACCCCAAAATACATAAATGCATTTCGAAATTTTCAAATATACTGAAAAATTGCAGTCATATATATTGTATGCACTTAAGCTATGAATTAAATGCAAAAGTAAACACGCATTTTTATGTATTATTGCTCTTTGGTATATGAGTAGTACACATGAAATGGCTCTTAATATAGCTATACAGAAAGGAAAGTCGAGACCATTTCATCACATAATAAAATATTTGTGAACATACCAGCGGGCAGCTAAAGTCTATATAAAGTATCTAAAAATAGAAATCTTAGTTCTCTAGGAATAGTTTCTTACTTTAAGCAGAAGATCAGTGTCCCGGAAAAAAAAATATATAGAAAAATATTTTAAGGGGCTTGCTGAAAAAAGTTGCTGTCCGTGAACTGGATTGTAATTGTTCATGTGACTTTATTTTTTAAAAGTTGAAGGCCGAATTCAGGGAACGCCGTGTGCGAGTTTACTCAAAAGTCTCTATTTCTGTTCCGGAGAGAACATCATATCATTCAGGCTTTCGAAAAAACTGTCAACAGCTTCATGGGAAAGTTCCACTAAGTCGGAAATAGGTGTAACCATGCATTCAGGCGCATGATTGTCTGCATTGACATTCTGATTTGCATTGCTGACAGAAGGTCGTACCTGTTCGATGCTGCTTTCATCTTGAACTTCACTACCCTTCAATCGCAGTGGTGAAGATTCCAGGAATGCCGTCATCAGGATTGGCAGCCTTTGAGGGCAGCACAAAGCGTGAACCTTGGTAGGAACCAACAGTGTATCTGCATCCACCGGCGCATCCGATTGTAGCGTCAGACAGGTGTCTAACACGCATTCTTCTCCGCATAGCAGACACCTTAGTACAGGTAAAACACACCTTTGCCACATTGGTCGAAATGATAGAAACCAAGTCATGTTTAGGTCTCTAAGCCGGGAGAGTCCCAGGATTTTTGATATCCGGTCCCGGTATCCAATGGCTAGGATCGTATCTTCCATTGTCGCGAGAGTTTGATCTGTGACATGGGTTGCCATAACGAAAAATAAGGACTAGGAATAGGATTCCTGCAATTAGTCCCAGGATCAGGGGAAGTCCGCCAAAAATCGAATGGACGAAATCTGGAAAAATACCCAGTATGGCTTTGAATGGTGTTAATGCCATCGAAAATACTGTCTTAAATACCTTTGAGACCCCAGTGGTATCAGAAATATTTAAGATTTCGCTCAGGATTTCCGCGAAATGTACGGGGGAATTGGTTGATAATAATGTATGTATCTCTGCAGTCGTCCTTGCGACTTGTAGATCATACGTTTCTTTTGATGACGTGAGCCTTGTAGGCGTCTGAAGAAGCACTGTTTTCATTCTGCTTAAAGTGTCTATTCGAATAGAAGTAATTTTCAAACTGGGCCATGCCCTCGCCTCCCTGTCTGGAAAGGAGCTGGGGAACAAAGCACGTCCACAGCACTTGACCTTCGCCGTCGTAGTGACGAGATAAGGAGTCCCGGGCATAAGACTACAACATCTGCGGTCTACAATAAGAATGTAACTCCCATTATAGAGTCTTTGAAAGAATGGTTCTATTTCAGTTGCAGGTGCGCCTTGCTGGTGACATGAAAGGTTGTATGAATTCCCTTCACAGGCTCCGTGCAAACTAATACCGTTACACAGAAGTGTGCCGCTTAGTGACATAGCACAATTGTTGCCACTAAGAAACACTTTCTGTCCTTTATTACTGACACATGCATGTGAATAGGGCAGGTTCCAAGTTGTTTTAAGGTACCCCTTTCCCAATTTCTCGTACATGCCAGCCTGTATATATTTTTGGCAGTATTGAAACCTGAAGGTTGAGATTGGAATATTTATGATTCCGTGGATTATCCATTCACTGACAGGTCGTTCTGACATTGTCAACGGTAATCTTTCTAGTTTTTCAATGCTCAAGATTGTATAATCAGCACCCTTCTGCGCCATACCGATTTGTCTATCAGTAAGGTTAAAGATTTGGAATAGTGACGTTGTGTTGATTAAACGCCAAGGCACATAGCCTGAACGCAGATTTTGTAACGTCCAGCCAAGCTGTACAATAGAACGCAATTGTGACTGACCATGTTGTAATAACAGTAAGTCTTGCGATAATATATCGATTGCTGAAGACACAATGCTGTCCAATGAAAATATTCTGGAGGACAGAGTCATTAACCCATTGTCCACTACAGAAAGTGATTTTTCCAAATTAATACGGTCAATTTCCCGTATTCTTTCTGCTGTTTCAATTTGAGTAACCTTCCAGGCCTCATTGTATGCTGCATATACAGAGGCTGCTATGAAACGCTTTTGACGCTGTTTGCGTGGTCCCAGTATGAAATCACGCAAGTCAGCACCATCAGTAAGTAAAGTTAGGTGTTGCTTAATTTCAGGCAGTGTGGAAGTTTGTAGCCATTGAAGGCATAATTTGCCCACACTGTAGGTTGTTATTATCCCTGGGTGATGTCTTTGGGGATATCTAGGGTCTGGCCTGGTCATTTTGAAACCCTGTGTTTTATTCAGGAATCTATCTTGACAGTGATTTGTATCTGTGGGCCAGATCAACCATTGTTTCCAATCAGGATGTGTTCTGTTTTGGTTAAGTATATGGTTTATGTCTATTTCTTCATCTGTTTCAGAGCTATTGCTAAACATTGTTGGCTTTGGAATAGACGGGTTATTTAGATCTTTGATTTTGGCTAAGCCAAGACAGGTGGTTTGTTGAACAGTGTCATTTAAAAATATCATTTGTTCTGGGATCATGCAGGCTCTAAACAAAGCTTCTAAACCCTGTACTTGCCATTCTTTTGTACCCCAAACACTTTTCAAATCAACATTTTTGTCCCAATAATCAAATCCAAAAGTATTCATCTTTTCAAAGAATATGTCTGAATATATCAATTTTGTGTTGGTTATCATGGTTTTCATCCCTGTCTTGTTTGACAATTTATAATAAAATGTTTCAGCATTACTAGTGTTAAAACCTTGAAAGTATGAATATTTGTCATAAACGGTTCTAGAGCTCCCTTTTGGAGGTGTAGCACAATGTTCCCATTGATTATAATTTAAAACATTTCTTGGTTGTGCAGATTTATGCAAAAAACTGTTACCATAATGGTTATAGCAATACATACTATCATAATTTGTAGAACCTTGCAAATAATCATGTTTTGTAAATTTAGCAGACATTACTAAGTCAGATATCATATTGTTTATACTTTCAAAGTCCCAATCATCAGCAAATGAGTTTGGTTTTGCAAAGTCACTCAAGGAGATCTTGATTTGGTGTGGATATTTCAGGATCTCGACCGGACCATAAATTTCATAGTCAGTGTTGTCCCAGGCTACCCCACCAGGTATTGGAATTGCTGTGAAGTTGGCTGAAGAAAGTTCTGAAGAAAGTTCTCTTTTCTCGACGTGTGAAGATGTGTGTGGTTTGAGGACCAAGTTGATGTTCTGACTTGCTGTGTCCATTTTAGCATATTTTCCCTCAATGAAGCGTCCCAAAGTAAATACCATGATGAGCCAAAGTATGAGGATAAATGCACCAAAACCCACCCAAAATTCAATCCATGGGGAAACCAGATATGTTTCTTTCAGTTGTTTCAAAAGTTCCTTAGCTTTGTCTTTAACCCCTTCAGTGCTAATGACAAGGGTAACTCGTCATGGAGTTTCCATTGATTTCAATGGAAAGTCAATGGGAAGAGGTGGATGTACCTTAGCATCCAAGTGGTTAAAGGATTTTGATGATGGCTGTGTCTTTTGTTCGCTGAAACCTTCAGAGGAATCATCGAAGTTGATGAAGTAACCAGATGCAGTTCTGTCAATTGTTCCAATTGGTTCAGGATTTTTGTTTCTTGCATTTTCACTTGGAACTTCATTGTAGATTGGTGTGTCTCTGCTAAATGTTTTTATTTGGGTTTTCAGAGGTCTTAGTTCTATTGCATTGTTGCATAGTCCTTGTTGTTCTTTTGTAGGCGTTTCGAATGTGATGAGCCTCTTTGATAGGACCTCTGTACTGGTAGCAAACCTTGGTGTTCTGCTACTTATTGGGAGTCCACTTGGCCTACCGTTTGTTATCGGCCACATGTTGTGGTTTTACCAGGTCGATGGATACAACTCGGTTCTCCTTTTTTCCAGCAAGTGGCGGTAGTACAACTGATCTTGTCCCGTTGACAGACAAGACAGGAACTGCTTTTCTGTAAGAAGGCCCAAATTCCTTCTTTACCGCGATCTTCTCCCTGACTAGATCCCCGACTTTTGGAATCCAGACAGGTCTTGCTGGGACAGGTGGTGATTCTTCAGTGGTTGTTGGCTGTTGTTTCAACTGTATGTTGCTCAGGTCTTTTCTTGTTTTGTTTAAGTCCTGCAAAATAGCCAAACGGTCTTTGACATCAAAGGTTTTTTCTATTACCACTGAAGTCTGACTATCAAGGTCAGAGATCAACATCCTAGTTCCGAATAATAATTCGTACGGACTGAATCCCTTCAGAGAATTTCTTGGCAAGTTATTTAGACTACGTTGGACACTTATTAGATGTTTGACCCACCCAGCTCCCGAACCTAATACCTTTGCTGTTATAGATTGCTTTATGTCACGGTTTTTTCTTTCAACAATTCCGTTCCCCTCAGGGTGAAATGGACAAGAGTACCGCAATTGCACGCCCATGCTGACCATGGCCTCCTTATAAGCCCGAGAGCTAAAAGCAGGACCATTGTCCGAATGCAGAATGCCAATTGCGTATGTGCCGATAAAGACCCGCAAATCTTTTATAACAGTTCTGGCGTCAGCCGTTCGCTGGGGCCACATCCATATGAATCTCGTGCATGAGTCCACTGCGACCAAGATATATTTATAGTTACCGTCCCTTTGTAAGGGACCGCAGTGGTCTAGATAAACACAGGCTAATGGTTTATCTGAGATTAGAAGGGGCGTCTGTGCTGGACGTCTCACAGTTGATACTTTCATTTTTTGACATATTTCACATGCTAGAACATAGTTCCTTGTTTGTCTTCTCATTTGTGGCCACCAGTATCTCTGTTTTAATAATGATACTGTGGCTGAGACGCCAGCATGGGTAGAAGCAAGCCCTACGTGTGCCGCTATTATTAGTCCTAATCTGTGTTCCATGTTTGGAATTGCCCTATCCCCCACTCCAGGGATTTGAGCAAAAGGAACATTGTTTCCATCGGTTATGTATGAGTATTTTACTGGAAAGCCTTTAGGGAGTGGTTCTATCGAATCCTTTTCTGAAGCGCTGACAGCTTGTAATATTTCGCTGTCTATTTTTGTTTTTGACCGGGTGACGGCAGCTACGGAAGCCGTTTGCACAGCTGCTTTCGCGGCCTCATCAGCCAATGAATTCCCTGCAACGTGAACGCCATCACGTTGATGACTCAGTGTATGTATCACGTGAGTCTTTGGTAGTTCTTTTTGTAAAAGAGCTACTTGTTCCCAGAGCATTTTATGCTTTATTGTGCCACCTTTCGCATCCTTGAAACCGTTCTGAAGCCAGATCTGCAAGTATTCATTATAAGACTGAACGCAATAATACGAATCGCACACTATAAGTGTGGGGAATTCTCGATCGGTATTTTCAAGCGCCATCTTGAATGCTAGTAGTTCAGCTCGCTGAGCTGTGCAATCTCCTAGAGATTGTGTTTTAGTGAGGGTTGGTTTAAATTTCCCTTCGTGCCAACGACCTTTAACAATCGCGCACGCAGCACTGTAAGCTTGTTTACCCCCTACTGCGGGTTGTGCTGATCCGTCTGTATATATTATACAGCCGTATTGGTCTAGAGGCAGAATTTCGGTTGGCAGAGGACATTCAAATTCATATTGTAGAAATTCTTGTGTTTTCAAGTAAGGATCAAATTCGTACACCACATCTGTTGCAGCAAGAGAGTTAGCCCATTGTATCCATCTCGGATGTAGTGCTTTAGCATTTGGAATGCTCGCTTTTGTTACAGCCTCTAGGGCTGGTATCGGTGTCACGATTATTATTCGTTTACCTTGTGCCAGGGCTCGTTCTTTTGCTATAGCTGTCTGTGTTGCTGTAAGAATTTTTTCCGTTGGGCTAAATTTCATTTCAGCCTTAGTGTACAAGTGTGATTTGAATGCAATTGGTACTTTTTCTCCCTCATTAGAGGTCAGGTATGTGAATCCGCATCTCCCTGGGATGACTCGGATCACAAGGTTGCGTGTATTATCACGGGTTTCTAATTTTGTTTTAATTAGCATGTCTGTTTGTAAGGATCTCAAAATTTCTGTGTGTGTTTGAGTCCAACTGGATCTTTTAAAGTCTGGTTTAATTAGATCGTAAAGGGGTTTCACCCTTTCTGCGTAATTTGCAATGTATGTTCTTCCGAAATTTAGGAAGCCTAAAATTGACTGTAGGTTTTTTAGTGTTTTAGGAGCTTGGATTACGGCACATTTCTCTAGGAAATTGTCTGCCAGGCTTTTACCTTCACTTGATAGCTCATATCCTAAGAATAGGACCGTCAGATGGGCAATTCTGGACTTTTTGAAGTTGAATTTGTAACCCTCTGCAGCGAACCCAAGTATTATGGTGTTCACCCTTTTCAAGTGAGTCTCCAAGTCATCATCTGTTAAGTAAATGTCATCGACATAAGATAATGCTTCATCATCATATAGTTGTAGTAATTCTGTTACTCTCGCTGAGAATACCCCTGGGCTGTTCTTGTACCCCTGGGCTAACCGACAGAATTGTTTTTGAGTGCCATTTACTGAGAATGCAGTTAAAGATCTGCTCTCTGGTGCTATGTTTTGACAAAAGAATCCATTGGAGATGTCCAAGGTTGTTTTGTATTTTTTGCGCACTATGTTATTCATTAGTGCAGCACTGTGTGAGTTTTGCACTGCAAAGGTTTTGCAACATGTGTTAAGGTGTCGGTAATCCAAAACTAGACGGTATGAATTGTCTGGTTTGGAGACCGGAAACAAAGGATTGTTCATTTGTGAGGTGCAAGTTTCAATCACCCCCTGGTATTCTAGCTGGTCTAGTATTTCATTTACCTGTTTTTTAGCTTCTTGCTTAATTGGGTACTGCCTTTGTGCAGTTGGTTGTGATTTTAACTGGATTTTGTGAGGAGGAGAATCCTCATCCCATCCTACATGATTTTTATATAAAGCAGGTGCTAAGGCCACTGCCCACTTTCTAGCAAGTGTGTATTTTTTATGAATCGGTATTTGATTCGAGAAGGCAGGCATAATTACTTCTTCGCCATGAGGGCACTCCCTGACAAACTCTGGTGGCCAGTCTTTTTCAGCTAGAAGGATGTCATAGCCCTTGGATAGGTTATCCCAAAATAGTCCCCTTATTTTCCTAGTCTTATCTCCCTCTATACGTAATGTTATCTCGTATATCTTGTGGGGCTTGCTAACTCTGGTATCTGCAGTTTCCACTTGAAGGTATTCATTCGTGTCCACTGTCTCCAGATGATTCATAAGGACTTTGCGAGCTATGCTCACCTCTGCTGCGCTGTCTAGCATTGTCTGAGCCCACTCTCCGTTTTTCAGTTGTGTCCTCAGTATTCTCGGCATTGTTAACTACCTTGATACTGGCTACCTTCTTTTTTGGAAATTGTAATTTCTTTTTCAGTTGAGCAGGTTCCTTGTCTTTGGACTTGGCGTGCTCTTCTGATCGTCCTCTTCTTTCCGATTTCTGCGAGGAATTCTGAAAAGATTGAGAGGGACGTGTATCAATGTCTTGATATCTATCAGGTTTTTTAATATTATCCCTATTTCTAAGGTTATATCTATTCCCAGAGGGGTCACTCTGGGGAGACCTTTGTCTCGGGTTTGGAGATTTCTCTCTTCGCCTAGGCGACCTTCCTCTGGACTGGAATTTCTTTTCTTTAGGATTGGATTGTTTGTTTCCATCCCAGTTCTTTTTTGGTGAATTATTATTATTGTTAAAAAACATTTTTTCTGGACTTGTAGTCAGTTGCGGTTTTACTGGTATTCCACCTAGACTATCTCTGCCTAGTTCTTCATAGGATTTTTCTATGATTCTGGCAATTTCAGCTGGTTGGTCTGCTATATCTGTCTCTTTTAACCTCTGGCGGATCGCCACGTTCGCTGCTTCACCTTTTATGTTGGCTAGTAATATAGCCGAGACCTGCTTGAAGTCTTTCAGTAATTTCATACCAAGAGTTAAAGCAGGTTCTGGACCGTATTCATCTTGAATTTGTTTAAGCACATCTGGTATTACCGAAATGGATGGAACACCGTGCGTTTTTGTGTAGATGGAAGCAAAGACTGTACCCCAAGTGTCACAGTCCTCAATGTGTGGTGCGATTCCCATTGGGAGACATATAGTCAGAATCCTGTGTTTTTCCAGCGGGGTGGTGTCAGGAAACACCGCCTCTATTTGGGTAATTTTCTGTGCCAACCAGAATGGTATTTGTTCCCGTTTAGCTGGAACCTTACCTAGGCAGGATTGGATGTTCTGTGGTGTAATTTTATTTGTGCTCCCCTGGTGTGGGGTCAGCTGTGGTAGTTTAATCGCTGGCTGAATTGTTGAAGTCCGCATTACATACTGAACTAATTGTCTATGAATTTTTAGTAATTGTTTCAGCTGTGTTAATAATTCAGCTGCAGGCATCCTATCGATGTCTGGATGTGGTGTGTATCCGGCTAGGACCGGCCACGTTGCTCCTGGTCTTCCTAAAGGACCGAGCCTTGTAATGTGATTATGTATTAGGGCGCCATCAAATAAGAGCAAATGCTCTTGGAATTTGAGTGGTACTTCCACCTCCTCGAAAGGAGTGTATGTTTCAGGAGGTTCCTCTACTTTGTAATAGTGGAAGTACTTTGTTACAGCATTAGCTGCTGGAAAATGTATCCATGTATAGTATACCTCTGTCTGCCGATATTCGTGTGCCTCAATTACGAATATGACTGTGCCACCTCTAGGTGTCAGTCCATTTTCTATAAGTTTTAAGGTTATAGATCTCCTTTTGGCGACCTGGATGAGTATTATATCCGGGTCTGCTGTTTGCATGGTAGCATCAGCATCTGCTATTTCAGTAGCTAATCTAATTGCCTCTCTTTCATCATCACTCTCTGCCATTTTACAGACAGGATGGTATTATGTTTGTTTGCAGATCAGGTTTCTTATGGAAACAGAGATTAGATGCACAATATTCTGGAACTGTTTTATCCTTCAACGTTGACTTGACCAAAAACCATACATAGGAGTTCCCTCCTGCGAGGTTTTGGAGGATATAACCTTTCACCCACTCCAGACGTCTTTGGAGTATTTGGGAAAAGGGGTCTGAGTGAGAAAGCACGACTGAGTTACTCTAAATGTCTTACGTTAGTTTTATCGCCCTTTCCAAACGCGTTGGGCGCCATGTAGTGTAGCTCCTATTTTCCCAATAGGCTCTGCGCATTGGAATAGTACCTACAGCAGTAAAGGCCTAGACCAGACGTTAACTAGGTCTACTACTGTCGATACTAGACTTAATTTTTGGGTTTGCCAGCTAAGCTCAGAGTTCGCTAGAAACTTTCTCGAATGTTCAAGGAAGGATTAACTCCCCTGATTAGACAAGAAGGGATTTAGTTTCTGACAACCATAGAACATGACAACTTTGCTCTCCCCTAATCAAGAGTCAATCTCAAGAGTCGTGTGAGCACAAGGCAATTATTTTACTCAGTCAGTACGTGCATTCTTAGTCTCATCAGAATGTAGAGAAAAGGAAGAGACGGGCGTGTTCAATAAAAAGGTGTTATTTATTGATCAGTCTCTTTTCTCGTACAAGAGAAATGGATCGATATTATTGCAATACTTATAGTTAAGTAAAGTGCATACATTAAAAGCAATAGTATAAAATAATACTGTAAAAACATTGATATGGTTTCTGAGCCATATGATGTTTTGAAATGATTAAAATATATTTACATACACATATACATTTGACTAAACGTACTCAACTGGTGTTTCTAAATACGCCTACCCCGTGTACCTGACCTAAGTCTAATGCGTGGGCGGGAATAGAAAGTTACAGTTTAAGTTAAGTTTGTTTTTGCCAAGTGAATAACTAAAGAATTCTCTGTGAGGGGTTATTCAGTTCTGTACCTGGAATTTAGGATGGATGAGGAATGGTATCTCTTTCTCTGCTCTCGATATTCCAGGCTGCCTGCGAGGGCTACCCGGAAGCGCCGGTGCTGGGTCTCTCGGCTTGAGATAGCAGCGCGTCTCTCAGCGCGTCAGGAAGGCGGGGCTGCTGCCAGCGGGGTCTGCTTCTGCTCTCGGCTTCGGCAAGTATGGCTGCTCCGTCTTGTCACCACGCGTGTGTTTGCATAGGGCAAGGTCGGCAATATTTATACCTTAAAGGTGCCGGGATTGACGTAAGGATGGACATAGGTACGTCAATAAAGATGTCATACGACTTGCTCGTTAGCACATTCTTTACTAAAGTTCTCTGTGAAATCAAAACAATGGCCGCACGGATTATCCAGGTTGTCATAGGTTTGATTTGTTATGAGAACGTCGTATGCCTTATCAGGGGCTGGAGGAATGTCGCTTGTCTAATTAGATCTCAAGCGTTATGACCTAATCAGATAACACGTTCCTGTGCCGTAGTGTGACTGCGTCAGATAACGGTATCTGCATCATGGGGGATTTCTTGCCTCATGGGCTGACTGTTAGTTAACTAGATAGTTAGTTTAACCAGAATAGGGTCAGGAATAGGGGGATCGATTCAGAACCTATAGAAATACACGACACTTGTAATCACTTAAATCACTGCCCTTCCCCAAACAATGTCCACCACCTGTTGGCACAGCTCTGAGAAACAGTTGCTGAACAGGCTCTCCCTTGCAAACAAATTGTACAGCCCCTTGTAATCACTTACATTAAAAGGGTCACCCCCCTTCCCTACAGTACTGTTTCTCCCTGCTTTCTCTCATGTGGGACAACTTCCAATCATTCTCTCGGACCCGAGGGCTCATTGTGTTTTTGATTGTCCCTAATTTCTGCCTGTACTTCTCTTGGGCAAGCCCATGATTCCTGGTGTGAGTATCTTTAATGAGGGGAATAACTCATCCTGTCCCCTTTCCCTAGGGCTTACAAGGCATCCCTCCCTTCATTGGGAATATGCCTCTAGACACTGCCCCCCCCCCAATTCTCCTCAGGAACCCTGGGCATTTTAGGCCAATCTTCTAGGTCTCAAACCATTTTTCTATGTTGCCCACCACAAAAATGTTAGGCGCCAAAACCTTTTGAATGTGCACTCTCTTGTCTCCATTGGCCACTGGAATATTGCTGCCACCAACTGGGGAGAGGATGTAGCCTTACTGCCAGAGCGGTCGACCTCGAAGCTGGGGAACCGGGTTCGAGTCTAGGCAATGACACTCATCATCAAGTGTTTCTGGGCAAATCACTCAATCTCCCCGTGCCTGACAAAAATGTGTACATCTGTAACAAAACTGGTGTTCATGTAAAGCGCCATGATACCTGATGTCTCGGGTCTAGTTCGGGCTACATAAAACTCTAAAAAAAAATGTAAACCAATTGTTGCTGGACTTGGTTTGCTTGGCTCGTATGTCCAGCTCCCACAGAGTCCTCTCCTGAGCCAGTCTGCTTTCCTCCATAGCCAACCTCTTTGTCTCCAGGGCCATCTTTTTTCCTCCAGAGCCAGCTTCTCTTACATTTGCTATTTGACTAGCTGGTACCTGACCTCCCTTTCAACCTTCCTGTTGCCAATCCTTTAGGAGACAGGCTGTGGGAGGATACACTGCTCCTTGCTTCATCAGGGAACTCCTCTCCTATAGGCAATTTGTCCTCCTTTTAAAGGCGCTGCGACTTGGGACCCATAGCTAGGTCCTCCTACTCCTCATCTAAATCTAGTCCATCCTCCTCAGAGTTGTCATCCTTTTGCTCCCTGGGTGTGGCCGGCATCCTCTTGACCTCCTTATAGGCACAGAGGGCTGTCTGGAGGGCCAGCTTTGGGGCTCTCTTTCATGCATTCAGCCCCTTCTCCTTGCAGAGCCTCTGCAGCTCAGTCCTAGTGAGATCATCAATGTTGAGCAGCTACAATTGTAGCCAAAAAGAACGAGGTGGGGGGAAACCTATGTTTAGAAAAGGGAGAAAAATAGACAGTCAAAGATCAAGGAGAATTTCAAAAGAGGTCAACCCTGGTTTCAAATGACTTACCTGGGATTTTAGAGTTACCCTAACCACTGTATGGCACTACACAAAACACGCGTACTGTATCCCACCAGTGCCACCAATGTAAGAAATTGGGGTAATTGTTGAGGATTGTGTCAGCCCATCCCAACCAACAGCCACGATAGCCCTCAGGGTGAGCCACTAAATCAATCTGTGCCTACCCCTCTTGTCCCAAATGCAGTTGGGCTTAACCTAAAAGGAATGTATAAAGTACATATGCAGCACGCAAACAGCAATAACATGAAAACACAGCACCAGGAGAGGTGGGTCTCACAGTAGTGAGACACAAATGAATACATTTTCCACTTCCAAGACATGTGAAAGTACATGCCTAACTTTATAATTACAAAATACACTGCCCTATGGGATGCTTAGGACCTACCTCGGGGTGACTTATATGCATTAAAAACGGAATATAAGGCATTGCAAAGGGGTTATTTTGCTAAGTCGAATTGGCAGTTTAAAATTGCTGGCAGGCTGCAAAGGCAGACCTGAACATGTTTTAAAGGGCTACTTAAGAGGGTGGCGCAATAAGTGCTGT
Organism: Lissotriton helveticus; assembly: GCF_964261635.1. NCBI lineage: Eukaryota > Metazoa > Chordata > Amphibia > Caudata > Salamandridae > Lissotriton > Lissotriton helveticus. Next base: position 1,957,553,022 of record NC_136067.1, read on the forward strand.
AGGCCCATTAGTAGCATTTCATTTACCCGCCTTAGGTATATGGCACACCACTATGCTAGGGACTTATAAATAAATTGAATAAGGCAATTAGGTGTAAGCCAATGTTTTGGGACACTGGCACATTAGTACTGGTTAGCAGTGGTAAAGTGCCCATAGCCCTAAGGTTAATAAAAACGAATTAAGAAAAATAGGACTGGTGAAGGCAAAAGGTTTGAGGGTGACCCTGCAGAGAGGGCCAAGTCCAACAATGAAGCATTCGCAAAGGTAATAAGTTTTGCACTGGAGTGTAGACCTTGGCTTTGACAATGTTTTGTTTTTTACCCAGATGGTAGCTGCGTATATACAAAAATGGCGGCCATCCTGGAATTACTTTTCTTAAAAATATATATATATATTTACAAGATGCCTGCACCTTATGCGAACACATATGCTCATGAGCACACAGGGGCATTAAGCCTGGGTTGACTTCAATACCATTCAAAGATGTCCACCAGCCAGTACAGCAAAGGCAGCGGATGGAAAAAAACGTGTGCGGAGGAAGTAATTTTTTTAAGACACCAAAAGGAAGCTAGAAAGAATGGGGGGAGCAGAGAAACACACAGAGAGTAAGAGAAATGAGTTACTTATGTGTTGCAATGCCAGGGGGCAATAGCAGAGGAAGGGTACATTTCATTTAATCAGTACATAGCGAGACCAAAATGTACCTTGGGTGGGACAAACTCACAAATAGGGAGGAAAGCCATCAAATCAGGAGCAGGGAACGTTCATAGATAGGGAAGCCATTGAATCATGAGCAAATGGAGAGAAAAAAGCCCACTCTAAGGGCATCACTTTTTGTGATGTTCCATGGCACAGGAGCCTGCTCCATATTTATGAGGCAGTATTAAGCCTCGTTCTTTGGCTTAATGCTGCCTCGTAAATATTGTTCCCTTTAACACATGGGTGTTGCTGGCGGCGTTCCCAGCAACATCCATGGCGTTTTGGCACTGCCCCAGATTTACGAGACATCGTAACTCTGAGGCAGCGCCAAAAACCTACGCCTCCCCAGGGGAGGTGAAGTGCGGCACAACAAAGAAAAATATCTTTATTTCTCCTTGTTTTTCCTTTTTCTATGTGTGCTGCATTCTGCAGCAAACATAGAAAGCGGAAAAAGCCTGATGTGATTATTTTTGTGCAGGAAGGTTTCCCTTCCTGCACAAAAATAATCACCCCCGAAACGCAGGCACCTTTGCACCATGGTGCAAAGGTGCCTGCGTTGGCGCACGACAACCCATTGTGCACTCCGGCGCAACGGAAAAGGACAGGAATGTGCTGTATCTGATAGATACAGTGCATCCTGCCCTTTTCTTTTGCTGTAGGGCAGGGCAACAGGAAGGCCTGCGGTGCTTCCCTACGGCAAAACCTACTGTATGAGGCCATCAGTCTGTACTGGATAAAATAGGCCTGTTGCCAACACACAACTAAATGCTGTTGAGACCTAAAAATGTGTACTACAGAAAAACACCATTTCTCCCAAGTCGCCATGTTTTTGCAATGTGGATATCTTCCATCATACACTGAACTAACAGTGCATATAAATAGGGTAAGTCGCTAACTGTGACTCATAAGGGTGGTGGCCCGCACCACGTTTGTGATTGCATTTATTTTTAAATGTAGCCCAATATCCTTCAAGGAAACCTGGCTACGTTTAAAAAGGAAAATTGAATATTTAAAAATATGGACCACTATCTCCTTTTAACAAAACTTTGTTTTACATTGACATATGGGAAGGGGTCAACATTCCAAAATCAAGAAAACACAGGAAGTACCTCTGGTTTGTAGGAGAGCATTTTTTTCTGAAATGTGCCCCTATTTCAAAGGCTTGGCAGTAATACCACCTCACCATCGATAACATATACCTTACTTAGTAGATTGGTCAGTAAAGGAGAACAGCACACAGAAGGTAGAGCAGGACTTTCAGATGACAAAGTTGCTATTACTCAGTCATGGTCTACAAATACATTTTCAGAAGTCGATTATATTCCCTCTTCAGATTCGATCTTATTTGGGAGCAATGCTAGACACAGTAAAGGCGCTGTTTCCTGTGGAGGTAAGTGTCATCAATGCGGGAACATATAATCTCCTCCCTTCTAGGATCAATGGCATTTCCACTGTCCTGAATGCGAGACCGCACAAGAGACCCTACCAGCAGTTTATGGAAGATCTGTGGGAATGTCCTTTTATGATAGCGCTGGCTATATGTGCTCCAGCCCTATCTGTATTACAGAAGTGGCCGCACAAGCGTCTGCGGCCCCTTCTGTAATACCAAATTGCCCCGGAGATGCACAAAGTGGGCTCACATGCCCATTGCACCCCCCGGGGCGCTCTCTGTAATCCAGCCCCCAGAATCCTAAACCTTCAGTCGGATATCCTGAGCCTATTTACAATGAAAATCACAAATTAGCACTGGACATCAACATATTCTATGAAATTTCTTATTTTGAGGCTCTACCAAGATAGATCTCTTAGCAACATCTTAACAATAACAGTCAGTCAAAGGAGCTTTATTCAACATTTGTCATAAAAGCACGAACATACATACAATGAAATAGTTTAAAAGACTAAAAATTGTATTGAAAAAAGGAGATTTGACATTATAATATGACACAATTCATGATAATATTAAAAATGAGCAAGATTAAAATCATCATAAAAACGTATCCTAAAATCATATTCGCCCTCAATGCCCATGACCACCCAAGAAATTTTGCTATTGCAACATACACAATCGGATCAGTGCTGGAACAAAGTATTCTCAATGCAGATGCACAGCACCTTAACAATAACAATTGCTCAGACTATTGGATCGTTGGACAATGCCCTTTTGATGAACTGGTCAAGAATATTACATTCCACTTTTCTTCCCATTCCATTGATACCCGCGTACTGAAACTCCAGAAATTGTCAAGCAGCAATGATAATGATTACTCTGAACTGCTCTGAACTGCCAAGACAGTGGTGGAATTCAAATCTATTGTAAGTATCTGTCAAGCTACACAAGAGGTTGCCATGCAAATTAAACCTGTTGACCAGATCTCATTACCAGCTTTACCAGCCGAATCTGACATCCTTGAAGTTGGCAATATGGCTGTTGAGCTCAGACAACATACACATCTAAATTTGTTTCCATCGTGGATGAATATTCTTAAACTATCCAAACGTCCTTCGACTAGGACTTGCTTTTCATTCGAACGACAGAGGTTTGTTAATGGTGCCAACTGAGAGGCTGCAATACTATAGCCTGCCTGGAGGATTGCATTCTTCCATTCCGCTTACACCCAGGCCAATCAAAACTGCTGTGCTCTTCGAATACAGGTGATCCTGCTGCAACTACAGCTTACAGAAAACACTCAAATAATGCATTCTTTCTGTGAATTCATGTCTTTCAATTTTTTACCAGTTCTAAACATAGTCTGCCCTCCCATACTGACATCTCTTCCTTGAGAGAATAATTTGTATCAAAATAAATGGGCCCATGCTTTGAACATGACACAGGGTCTCATTGTGTCACCTGTCTTTAAAAATCGCTTTCCTGATATTCATCACCTGTGTCCCTAGGGTTAGGGAAATTCAAGACATTTTGGCAGTGGAACCGTATGCGGTGTTTCATGCAAATGTGGTGCTGTTGAGAAACTCGTTCTTCATTTCTTCCAAAGGTAGTTGTAGAAGTCCACATTAATCAAACCATCACTCTGCCAGTGGTCTTTGTCAGTCCATCCTCGCCAGCTGAGTGCTCCTTATACTCTCCATATCTTAGAAGGCTTCCCTTTTTTATACCTAGATCAAACCAAGTCCTTATGTAAATCAAACCAACCCTTTTGTAACTATGATCACATTTGCCAAGGTCTGGCCACCTCAATGCAATGCATCCCTCATTGGATTGTAGGCTGCATATTCCTTTACTGGCAAATAAACCCCTACCAGGGGATCCAGAGTCCATTCCACTGGAGGGAAAGCAGCCACCACAACCTAGCTGAGGAACATTCTCAAGTTTCAGAAATGTGACACTTTTGCAAGACACCATTGCCTTGATTACGAAACTAAAGCCGGCCGTATTGTTGGTCAAGCTGTTCAGAAAAGTCTTTTTGATTGGCGCTATATTCATGGTTTTTAGATATGTACTCGTTTTGCATGTAGTTATTATGCTCAAGAGGCATGAGGACTATAGAACGGTCTACTTATAGTCCTGATTCTGCATCCTAGTAATCTTCATGGAAGTCATAAACAAACCTCCCTCCTCCCTGGCTTCTTTTCTTGAGTATCCGCAATAAAATCTTGTAATTCATTTGCAGTTTGCACTAATTGCTTCAAAAAGAACCAGCTCTGTGAGGCAACTGCCAGGACAAGTCATCCCGGGTAGTGGAGCTCCGCGTTCAGTAAAGGGGTTGGAGATCTTTTTAAACCTTTAAAGTGAAAGCCCATCAGGCTGCTCTTTTACTCATTGCTAGTCACTTAGACACAGTTTGTGTCATAAATACTGCAGTATAGCTGAGAAAGGGTTCTTTGGTACTTCATAGAGAAAAATCTTGTCTGTGATAGCTTTTCTGAAGGATTCTTCTCAACCTATGAACATACAGGACTCTTCTCCCTTTCTATTCATATATTGATTCAACATGTCCCTGGGTCCCCTCACGCACCATGAAATTATTCTGACAATTATGACGTCAATGAAGATTCCCACGGTGCAGACCCAGGGCTACAAGTAACCGTTTCCTTTGAGTGTGGGGACAATAATATAATATGAGAACTAGTGCTACGGATAAGCAACATTTCCCTTTAATATATTTTTATTTCAGATAGTATATCAACTGGTAGCCTTTTTGCACAGCCTCCTTGACAGTTTGAGTTTATAGATTCTTCATGTGCAGTCAAGTGGTCCTGGGATTTGAATGTGTCCCCTTTACTATTGTTTTTCATAATTTTCCCTCCTAAATCTCCAACCTTAATTTGCTCAATAATAAAATGAATTAAAATATAGAAATATTTACAGGCAACAAATATCTAATGTGTTTTGTAGGTCTTTCTCTGTACAGTTCTGAGTCTGAGGAGACACACGGCTAAGAAGTGACAGTGAGGAGCATATGCGCTCATCAGCGGAGCCACCAGATCCACACCTGAAACAAAATCCAGTGATCTTGTGGACATCTTCATATTCCGCATGTCAGTATCTGTCATTGGTGTATTGTAACTATCGGCCACTTGCTTTTTGTATAAGCACATAGAACGGAAAGGAAAATATGTAATGCAATTAATGTAGTGTAGACTTTTACTCAACTTAATAGCTAGACTTAGGATATTTTCTGGGAAAAGCAGTGTGGCATCAAATGGTACACTGAAAGGTTATTTAGTTCACCTTATACTTTGTTTAATTCAACTTTGTCTAGGTCTCCAGTGATTAACTATATTGACCTTTTAGCCTTAGATGTAGCATCTTTAAGTACATTTTTATTATATTTTTATATTCTTCTCACACCGTGAGGAAAAACAGCTTCTCTTTTTTCAGATCTGACTACAGCCGTTGTTGTGTAATGCAGTCATGTGTTAGATGTGTACAGCTGATGCACATACTTGCCCCCAGTGAAACGGTCTCAAACCTATGGAGGCTGCATGTGAGAAAGTTAAACTGGAGGTATCTTATAAAATCACAATTTGTAAATTCTGCAAATACAAAACGTTTTAAAGTTTTATGTCACTTGAAGGTATATTTTTTCAACGTAATAAATGCTTAATTTGTCAAAATGGACATTATTGTTACCTGAAAGATATTAATTTAAAAATGTTAATGTGTTCCTTGGCTCAAAATGCCTCTTTGTAAGACACATACAAATATTTGCTATGAACTGGCGAAATGGAACCAAAATCTACAGTAAGAATCAAATCCAGGACTGTGCTATAACTAGGGCTTGTGGTTCAAGGTATTTATTTTTGTAACATTTTAATCTGTATATATCTATATTTATTTTTGGGCCATATTATTGGTATTTATCCATATTTATTTTGTAATTTGAGAATAAATGGAGTTGTAAAATGGTATATTTCCACATTTATTTAACTGATGAGCATGCACTATTACTTTGAGCAAATTAAGCAGCCACATATAGAAAAACTCTTCACCCACAGGAACGTATCAGCATCATACCACAAATGTGGGTTAACATATGCCTATATTTAGGGAAATCGTAACTTTTTTCATAACTCCTGATGGTGTCTATCTGCTCACCGTTGTCCTGAAATTCATGAAAGACAGCTTTGAGAGACTCTCACAAGAAACCACAATTTTCAGTATTTTTGCGCATTTAAAAATAAATACACACTGGAACATTTTGTTTTCTGACTATATTTATCTGTAAAAATCAGTAAAAATGGAAAACTGGGAGCCTTTGCTATAATACATGTAAGCAGACAAAATAGAAAGCAGCACACACACTCAACATTGTGAAGTGCCACTAAGTGATCTCAAAGTTAACGTAAACGCTCCTCATCATCATCCACAATACGATGTACTTTTCTTTTTGCTTAGGCAGAGGTGTATTCTCTCTCCGGTGAAGTGCTGTTGGCCTCGGTCCCTCATGCCTTGTTATCCATTCTGCCATTTTTTCCCCACATCACTTGCTGTGCTTAACAGGTTTCATGGACAGGGGCTGGCCTAGGCTTCATTTGCTTCTCTGTTGCTTTGTTTGGTATTTTGTCAGTGAACACCCACTGCAGTATCACAAAAAGTGCCCTGAGAGTGAAGCGGGCATGTGCGCACACTTTGTGCACCCCTAGGGCACTTTGGTATTACAGAAGGGGCCGCAGATGATTGTGCAACCCCTTCTGTAATACTGATAGTGCTGGCGCACATGTAGCAACAGTGCTATCATGCGAGGGCGTTCCCTCACTTGCATGGGGGCGTGGCCCTAAGCAAATGAGGGAATTACTGACATGCACACAGAGGGAAACATGTCCTTAGGAGACACACGTATTGTGTAACTGGTTATGACTTTTCTGGCTGGACGCCTTGGTGGCAGACAGATGCAGGCGACACCTACTATGGTGAATCCTCGTTACGTAAGGACCAGCTGAAAGAAGTGATGAGGATATTATGGTATGATTACTTACTAGTAATCCCTTTACTCCAGTGTTTCTTCTACATCCCAGTCCTTAAGTCTCTCCCCCCCAAACTTTCCATCTCTGGGCCTGGCTTGGATCCGAGGCTTTTGAGTTGCTTCTGTGGGCGAGGCAGGAGGATGCTCGGAGTAGGCAGATTTTTATGAGCCATGGAGGGGCAGGGGTGTCATTGTCTTCTTTTATATAAGCAGTTGGGCCCCCATCTCCAGAGTGTGGGTACACCTCATGGTGGAAGGAATGAATCAAGAAATAAGAATCAGAGTAATGAGTCTACATGGTGAGTAATTCAATCTATGTGGTAGTTTTATGGAGAAGGTCTACTTTTCTGGTATTTTTCCCAATGTTGTAACATTGTTTTAATGTTAGTGCTACTACTTTGCATTCTTTAATTCACTTTGTCCTACTGCAACCTCATAATTTGTACCTGAGCTATTACCATGACCCGCATGCAATTATATTGCGTTGAACTCCTACTGTAATGGTTAAGAGTTAGGGTAGATGTAATTTGTAAGGTTTAGGGGCAATTGTTAAATCTAAGATAAAGCCTATAATAAGACAGTAGTGTGAAGGAAAGAGTATTGTGATGGTTATGGTAGGCTGACAATGTGATGAGTTCATGTCAGATGAGTTAGTAGACGAAAAAGTAGTAACCTGTGAGAACTCGTTTTTATACTAGCTTATATTTCATAGCAGCCCGCCCCAGCGTTGCCCGGGGCAGAAGGGGGCTGGGGGCAGCATTTCAGGCTTGCGTGCACTCCCGCCACGGCCCCCACCCGCCACGACATTGTCCGTGTCCCGGAGAGCCTGAGCCTTTCCTCAGCCGCCGGTCCCGCTCCAGGCGCTTTTCCTCCTGTAATTCACCGTTTGCTACCTCCCGCTCCCCGCACATGAAGCAGCGCCAGTCACTCCAGGACTCACCCTCGTTCGCACTCTAAGGGATTGACCGGCACCGCTCCAGGCGCCCCGCCCGCACAGGCCACCACTTCGCCCAGCAGCAAGCAGGGCCGCGGCAGTCCTCCCAGCAGGTCGCGATCTTCCATCAATGGGCACAATCCGCAGAGCTGCACAGCCTCGGACACCCTGGGCAGCACGATTCGCCGCCATTTCAGGAAGTGTTGCCAGGGAGCACAAATGATGTCAGCACGCACGTGGTCACGATCCGCAGAGCTGCACAGCCTCGGACACCCCGGGAAGCACGATTCGCCGTCATTTCAGGAAGTGTTGCCAGGGAGCGCAAATGATGTCATCACGCAGACGTCGCAGCTGGCGCTACTTGCAAGGGACTACTTTATTTTTATTTCTAAATTTTTTAAACAACGTATATTTTTTATTTTTAATAGCCTATGTCCTTCTGCTTGCCCTGAGGTTTTAAAAGATGTATTGGGTGTTTGGATTGGTGGTGTACTTTTCGAGTTTACCTGGCTCAAAGGACACAGTTCTCTCTTTATAATAGTAGTATAGATTGGTAGGCATTGCACTTTCTACCATGCCCCTCTGTAGGTCCTTCTCAAGGACTTTCCACATTCTTCCCACAAGAAGAGCTGGGCGCATACTTCTTAGAGGCTATATTGAGTTTCTGTTTGATCACATGCTCGTCCCCCAGTTCCTGCTTTATAGAAAATGCATAAAAGAAAGTATGTTCTCCAACGGCTCAGAGTAGGGCGTGTTCATTGACAATGTGACTTTGCACTTGGAATATTTTGCTGCTTGCAATTGTGTTGGCATTAAAATAATATTGAATTTCGAATGTTTTTTAGACCTGTATGATTGAGTGATAGTCCTACCTGATCCACATCTTGCTCTGTCATTTTGGGGGCCTAGTTAGATTGTTCAGTTTCATTGACAACTGACCCTGCTCTAGTGTCACTAGTAGGTTATGAGGAAGGTCTCCAGGGAGTGTGTGCTGCACAGTGCATGCTGACAGTTTAGTATCAGGCCTCCTTCCTCGGTGAAGCAGTGAAAGATTTTGAGAGATTTGTGCAGCTATGTCGCCACTCTCCCTACACCCGATGTAAACTATGAGACATTTCTTTGCGTCTGCTTTACAGTATCTGTAGAAAGATAGACAGGAAGGGCCTGCAAGACATACAGCAATGTTACAACATCTGACGTATCTTTGTAAAAGAAACTCGGCATAAAAGGTGTTTTGTGATGAAACATTTTCCCAAGGGTGCAGCCTCAGGTGTTACACCCCCCCCAAACATTTATTTTCAGATGAATAGTTGGGTACAGCTTTTTTAAGTCGGGTATGGTGAGGTGACTGTCGGATTTCACCAGGGTATTTTGGCTACACACACTGACAAAAACACACACACTATCTCATCTTTGTTTTGAAAGCACTAGAAATGTTTATTTTACAAAATATTGTAGGGCAGAATTACAATAACTGGTGCATCCCTGCTTATCAGCAGGGATGCACCAGTTATTTTGCATGCCGTTCTAAACCCCTTGCGCCACCATGGATGTGCCGTATTTACAATGCGGCACACCATGGTGCAAGTATAGACAGATGCGTGATGCATCTGTCAGCGTATAGGTGACACAGTGCTAGAGTCGTGTCATAAGTGCAACGCAACTCCAGCACTGCTCTGGAGCGCCCTATTCTTGCTGTGCTATGTCACTCCTTACACCTGCTACAAGCAGGCGTAAGGTTTTGACGCAGCGGGGACGTAAAAGTGACTCAGTGAAATCTTGTAGATTTCACTGCGTCACTTTTTCGGGGCTTCCTTGCGACGGAATGCCCACTCTGTATACATTATACCTGACACAGGTATAATGTAGCGCAGGGCTTTATAACGTGACGCATCTCACTAGATGCGTCACGTTGTAAATATGTCTCTGTTAGAATTGGGGGTCTCTAGTTGGCACAGGTAGGTACTTGTAAAGCATTTGTGAACACATACAGTAATCTAGTGAAAACACTACAAATGGACACCACACAAGGTTTTATATAAAAAATAAGGATTCTTTTATATAGAGTTACCACAAGACCAATAAACGACAAAAATAATCCACAATACTATTCAAGATCAAGAGTTCTGGTTAAAAAGGCTGAAATCACTGTTCTGTGCGAGTCGGTAACCTTGTCCGGCTACAGTGTTGGTGAAATAACACAGAGTCTAACAAATCCAGTGGACCGTGGCGGTCCGGGCCCACTCAAATGTCGACAGACTCAGTCACAGTACCTTTTACTTGATGCGGCCGGCACGGACGTGCGAGCGGTTCCAGTGTTCATCGCGGTGCAGAAAAGAAAGCGTTGCAGGACGCGTTGTCCCTCGATGCGGTGCAGGCAGAGGCCCGTTGACGAAGTCGATGGATCCAAGGCGTGCGTTGCAGGGCGAGACGGTGCTTCGTTGTGGTGCTTCCAGCTTGCGGTGCGGCAACAGAGCCGGAGTTCGGGAGCAGGCGTCGATCAGTCCAGACAGCGGTGCGAGTCGGGCGGTGCGTCGCGAGGCGGTGCCCAACTCCGATGCGTTCACAGGACTCGAAGTCAGCAGCAATGACCGCGTCAGTCAGACCAGTACGAGTCGGTGTAGCGAGGCGTTGCATGTCGCGGTGTCTACCAGTCGTGGTGCAGGCAACGGCTTGGTGATGGCATCAGGACGGAGTCAGTGAGCTCAGAGCTTGCGTTGTTGGGGGCGGACGTTGTTCGATGTGGTGCCTACAGGACACCGGGCAGGTCGTGACAGTCGGTCACAGCTCCCTGCCTCTGTGGCCACTGAAACAGTGTTTCCAGCAGCAATCCACAAAGGCTGGTTGTTAGAACTGGCTATTTCTGGTAGGCTAAGGCTGACGCCAAAGCCAGGCAGAAACCACCATTCTAGTCAGGGCGAGGGAGTCACACGCCAAGATAACCCCTGCTCACCCCCTTGGTAGCTTGGCACGAGCAGTGAGGCTAAACTCGGAGGCAATGTGTAAAGCATTTGCGCCAGCGCACAACAGCAACAACATCCTAGGCACACCACAAAAGGAACTCCACACAAGGTTATATTAAAATAACTTTTGTATTGTCAAAACATATCAGATAGAAATCACACATGTACATTGTGCCAACTGGCACGGGCAATATTCATAAGGGATTATTTACAAGACAGGGCCACATGGGCCACTGTCAGAATCAACACTTTTAGAAATAGAAATACTGTCAGAAATTAGAATAAAAGGATATAAAATCACTGTAGCACAAATTAGCAAGAATAGCATACAACCAGTAACTACTGGTAACAGGTAAGTACCACCTACGCAACCCTAACCCCCTTAGGGGAATGTCACGCAGGGGACCAGGACCTCACTAGGACCACCTGTACTGGAAAGAACAACCACCTAAGAATAAAATACATTTAGGGGTATCAGCAAGAACACATTACACATGATGCATCACAACATTCAGAGGTGTAGGGAAAAGGTAAACACATGATGCATAAAAACACATTCAGCGGTGTAATAATAAGGCACATGATGCATCATAAACACATTCAGAGGTGCAGGGAAGGAAAAACACATGATGCATAAACCAACACATTCAGAGGTGTAAAATCAAGGAAGACACATGATGCATAAAAACATTCAGAGGTGCCAGAACATAACTCAATAGCGCAAAAACACATGATGCCTAAAAACATTCAGAGGTGTAAGATCAAGGTGCGTAATCATATTAAATGCATTACATTTCCTAGCACCACATCACATTGCGCAAAACTCACATTAGGCAATTACCATCACATAGATAATCACATTGCGCCTAAATAAAGTCACATACCAGCCCCCATCTAATAAAGGGACTAAAGAGCCCTGTGTCCAGAATGTCAGGGCGCGCTGCTAATGCAGCACCAGTCAGGTCCCTTTATTAGATGGGGCTGGTATGTGACAAAACCTAAACGTTGCAAGTGCCCACTACTTGCTGGGCACCTGGGAACAATCACTAGACCTAAACGGTGCAGCTGCCCACTAATTGCTGGGCAGCTGTGAAACAAAACTGCGACAGGGTCCTCACTGACCCTTAGGCACAAACTGCGCCCACTGCTGGAGCCACACAGGCTCTGAAAACACTCTACACACGTTGGAGCCACACAGGCTCTGGACATCACTTGTGTCCCCCAAGGGCCTCACAGACTCTTAAAACAATGCACAAATACCTCGCAGGCAGGGGGGGGCGGGCACAGGCAATGTGCCCCAACGCCCCCTTCTAGCTAAAAATGGCCCCCAGAGCCTTCTCAGGGCTCTGCAACAAATGTGGGTGCCTTCAGTGGAGCCCCCCCTGGGGGACTCGAAAGAACAAATGCCCCCGGAGCCCTCGCAGGGCTCTAAAACAATATTGCGGGCATGGAGCCTCTCAGGGCTCTTCAGGTACAACTCTTGCCATGTTGGAGCGGCCCGCTATCAAGTGGGGCCGCTCAGGGTGAAGGCACTGGCAATGTGCCTCCTCACTCCCCCTCTCCCCCCCAGCCGGCTTCGACTCACTGGCTTCGGGGACTTCTCCGGCGATCCTTCACTGGCGGCGGGGGCGGGCACCGGCAATGTGCCCCGCGCCCCCTCCGCCCTCTCCTTACTGCTGGCTGGTGCCTGCGGGGCTCTTCCTCAGCAATGGGAGCCCTGCACCGGCGGCACCGGTCGCCATCTCCCGGGCGCCTTCTTCTCTCGGCCGTACTTCCGTCGCGAGCTCTACCAGGCAAAACCGGGCTCTCACTCCTCACTGGAGCCCCGGTGATGACGCGTCTCTCTCTCCTTCCGGTGGGCAGCCAATGGCAGTGCGGCCCACAGATACGAGCCCCCAACAACGGCCCAATCACCTCGCGGCTCAGAGGATGAGCCTCCCGCAGCCCGCCAATGAGAGCGCGGCGCCTTCGGTTCTTCTGGCGATTCCAAGCCCCGGGCAGCGGCGGTGAATTGGGGGCAAATGCCGGGTGGGCACCAGCTTCCTCGGGACTTCCCTCAGGCCTCACGAGGCCACGCCCATGTCCCAACGAGGGTGCCTGACTTCCGGGTCGCTTTTGCAGCAGCCCGGCAACGTTTTACCAAGTATCTCGGGCTGCGGCGGTGATTCTCCGGCAGCATAAACGGGGTAATAAGATGCCGGGTGGGCACCGGCCAAAGCACACAAAGCGCTCCCCAGTCCTAGAACAAAATTAAGCGCTCCTAAGCGCTATGGGCAAAGATAAAGCGCTCCTAAGCGCTAGGCAAAAGAGAAAATAAAGCGCTCCCAGCGCTAAAGGCAAAAAGGCAAGCGCTTACTGGCGCTGGGGTCCCCAAAGTCCAGGGACCAACACAAAGTCCTTCCAGAGTCCAGGCCAGCAGTAATCCATGGGCTGGGCAGGGCCCAGGGATTCCCCTGGGCCCAAGCAGCAGCACGCCCCTGGCAACATTCAAGTCCAAAAACAAGAACATTTTGGAAGGGGACACAGCCCCTTCTTATACAGAGAAATGTCTTTGAAGTCTTTGTGCAGGCAGTGTGAGAACCAGATAGAACTGGTTATAGGGAAGTCCTTTCAGTATCAGGGACAGAGGTGACAGTCGCCCAGCGGGGAGGTGGAGCCAGCATTGTGGCAGGCAGGCACAGCCTCATTCACTCCCAGGTGCTATCTCCTCCCACTTCCCGGGCAGCAGATGCAGCCTTTCATCCACGGGCTGACTCAGACAACCTCCTGGGGCTCCCCTGCCCCTGTCATCCTCAAACCAGACAGTCAATCCACAAGCAGTCCCAGGCACTCCTGGGCCAGGCTCACCAGCCAATCACACGCCAGCCACAGACTACACAAATATGCCAACTTCTAAAAGTGGCACTTCTAGACTAGACACAACTATGCCGCATACACCATTACGCAGCATTCAATCTCACGAGTTCGCACATATCAAACTCGACCCTGCACTCCCCACACATCAGGAACTACCATGGGCATACATATTCCCCATTCATTCCTATGGGAGGGCAGGTCACTCACGACACATACACAGAGAGCTCACGCACTTTACACTGTACCACAGTGAAAAAGTGCGCCAAGGCCTAAAACCATCAACACTAGGTTCCAGAAACAGGCTAGGAAAAAGCAAAAAGTTCCGGGGTGAACCTGCCAAAAGGGCCAGGTCCAACACTGGTGAAGTCTACTGGTCCTGATACTTCCGTCAGGGGGTAATCTCTCTTCCATGCCCTTGGAGATCCTTCACAAGTTGAAAGCAAAGTACACAACGTTCTTTCTACTTCCTTTGGCAGTCAGGCAACCACTGCAGGCCAATCCCCCAAACAGCACTTCAGCTTGGGAATAGTCTCTCCTCGGTTTCTTCAGGTTCCTCTCCTCAGCAAGGGTTTCTTCTTGTAGTCCAAACGTGATCTAATTTCTTGGGATCAGGGTCCCAATATTTATACTCCAAAATCCTTTTTTCTCTGAGGGGAGAGGGGCCTGTGCCCAGTCCAAACCAGTTCTGAAGCACTCTGTTTACCAGACTTCTCCTTTCCTTTCACAGTGCAGAGCAGAAACATCAGACGCCCCACAGGAGGTGAAGCCAGCATTGTGGAAGGTGAGTACAGCCCTGGAGCACTCTGTTGACAGTCTTCTTTCTCTTCTTCCAGTGTGCAGGGCAGAGACATCAGCCGCTCCCCATGAGGTGGATCCAGCATTGTGGAAGGCAGGCACAGCCCTATTCAAGGTTCAGGTGCAACTCCTCCCTCCCATCTAGATGCAGATCTCTCTATTCACCACCGGGCTGACCCATCCTGTCTCTTGGAATCCCCCAGCCCTGTCACTCACCAAACCAGACAAAGGAATACACAACCTAGCAGAGGCGGGCTGGAAAAGTTAGGCAAGCAAATACCTACTTTCTAAAAGTGGTATTTGCAAACACAGAATGTTAAAACCCACTTTACTAAAATATGTATTTTATCATTCTGAGTCCAGACATACTAAACTCGAATTTCTACCATGTTCTCTGAGTCAGTTAGGATTATAAAATGTAATAATTCTAACAGCCCATTCTGGCCTATGGAGAACAGGTAGCCTTGCAATAGTGAAAAACGAAAATGGCTGTAATTCACTATTAGGACATGCCACACACATCAGGGCTTGTCCTACCTTTTACTTACAATGCACCCTGCCCGTGGGGCTACCATAGGGGTGACTAATATGAAGAAAAGGGAAGGTTTAGGGACTGGCAAGTGGGTGCACTTGCCCAGTCAGCATGACAGTACCAGACTGCACGCAGGCTTTGCAATGACAGACCTTAGACACATTTAACAAGGCTGCTTCTGTGGGTGGCACAACCAGTGCTGCAAGCCCACTAGCAGCATTTGGAGTTACAAGCCCTGGGTACTCCTGGTGCACTGTACTAGGGTCTGACAAGTAAACCAAATAGTCAATCATGGAATCATCAATTAATACATTCATTTACAGTAGGGAGCACTTGCACTGTGGCACTGGACAGCAGTGGCACAGTGCCCAAAGCATCTAACACCAGCAAAAACACATGAGGCACAGCAAAAAATGGAAGGGAGACCCACGCCAATGGTGCCAGGTCTAACAGTCGCATAGCGGCGCAGTGTTTACGCTGCTGCTGTGTCACAAAAGTGACGCAACAGCGGCATAAAAGTGTTACAAGGGGCTTGTAATTCTTCCCCCGTGTTTCTCTCATTTAGTACTTCTATTAATCCATATTCCTCTGACTTTCCACTGCCTCTTAAGCCACCCTAATGGGTCCTGCTTGTCATATATTGTAGTTTAACATTATATGGCAACGTGAACGTTTGTGAAATGTGATGCTCATATTTACAAGGACACGTAAAGCCACCCTGCGTGGCTTTTCGTGTCCTTGTAAATACTGACCTTTTTCACGCAGCACTTTGTGTGAAACGGGCATTACATGGGTATTGCTGTGGGTGTTCCCAGGCAACACCCATGACACCTGACACATTTCCAGGTTTACAAGAAATCGTAAACATTGGAATGTGTCTGAATGCTCCTCCTTGTTTTTTCCTCTTTCTATGCGTGCTGCATTGTGCAGCACACATAGAAAGAGGAAAATATCTCTTGTGATTCTTTTTATGCAGGAAGGTGCCCCTTCCTTCACAAAACAGTCTCCCCCCAACACGGGCACCGCGCTGACTCACTTTATCATAAATAAGGCACTTAGGGCCAGATGTAGGTAATTGATATTTACCGACTCTTAAATGCCGAATTTTACCGATTCGGTATTTAAGAGTCGGTAAATATGAAGGGGGGAGATGTAGGTATTACAGATTCTGTAAATACCGTATCTTAAAGATTCGGTATTTCCCGATTCTGTAATTACAGAATCGGTATTTCCCATTGATTCCTACGGGCTTTGAAGCCCATAGGAATCAATGGGAAATATCGATTCTGTAATTACAGAATCGGTAAATACCGATTTTAGCAAGGGTGCAGGGGGTGTCACTTTGACACCCAATTTGCATACAGCCAGGTTCTGAAACTGGGATGGTGCAATGAGCTAAAAAACGGTGTTGGATCTAGCCCTGATCTCTTGACTGCGTGAGAGTATTCTGCTTAATTCAGAGACTCTGTCCATCACCACCCCTTGTTGTAAATATTTTTGTCCACCCTAAGCGTGGAAGGGTATACTCAGATGTGAGTCCCTTGCTCATTGCACCATCAGGATTCAAGCAAGCCGGGCCGAAGACGGCTGAAATGCCAGAAACCGGTCCCCGGAAGCTTGTTTCCTTCCCAGTGTAAGAATTGGCTTTTGTAGTCTGGTCTGCCCTGTTCCCATGATGCACTGGGCCAGGGACAGACTAATTTGCATACAGCCAGGTTCTGAAACTGGGATGGTGCAATGAGCTAAAAAACGGTGTTGGATCTAGCCCTGATCTCTTGACTGGGTGAGAGTATTCTGCTTAATTCAGAGACTCTGTCCATCACCACCCCTTGTTGTAAATATTTTTGTCCACCCTAAGCGTGGAAGGGTATACTCAGATGTGAGTCCCTTGCTCATTGCACCATCAGGATTCAAGCAAGCCGGGCAGAAGACGGCTGAAATGCCAGAAACCGGTCCCCGGAAGCTTGTTTCCTTCCCAGTGTAAGAATTGGCTTTTGTAGTCTGGTCTGCCCTGTTCCCATGATGCACTGGGCCAGGGACAGACTAATTTGCATACAGCCAGGTTCTGAAACTGGGATGGTGCAATGAGCTAAAAAACGGTGTTGGATCTAGCCCTGATCTCTTGACTGGGTGAGAGTATTCTGCTTAATTCAGAGACTCTGTCCATCACCACCCCTTGTTGTAAATATTTTTGTCCACCCTAAGCGTGGAAGGGTATACTCAGATGTGAGTCCCTTGCTCATTGCACCATCAGGATTCAAGCAAGCCGGGCCGAAGACGGCTGAAATGCCAGAAACCGGTCCCCGGAAGCTTGTTTCCTTCCCAGTGTAAGAATTGGCTTTTGTAGTCTAGTCTGCCCTGTTCCCATGATGCACTGGGCCAGGGACAGACTAATTTGCATACAGCCAGGTTCTGAAACTGGGATGGTGCAATGAGCTAAAAAACGGTGTTGGATCTAGCCCTGATCTCTTGACTGGGTGAGAGTATTCTGCTTAATTCAGAGACTCTGTCCATCACCACCCCTTGTTGTAAATATTTTTGTCCACCCTAAGCGTGGAAGGGTATACTCAGATGTGAGTCCCTTGCTCATTGCACCATCAGGATTCAAGCAAGCCGGGCAGAAGACGGCTGAAATGCCAGAAACCGGTCCCCGGAAGCTTGTTTCCTTCCCAGTGTAAGAATTGGCTTTTGTAGTCTGGTCTGCCCTGTTCCCATGATGCACTGGGCCAGGGACAGACTAATTTGCATACAGCCAGGTTCTGAAACTGGGATGGTGCAATGAGCTAAAAAACGGTGTTGGATCTAGCCCTGATCTCTTGACTGGGTGAGAGTATTCTGCTTAATTCAGAGACTCTGTCCATCACCACCCCTTGTTGTAAATACTTTGACACCCTCTAGCACCCCAAATACTGTCATGTGTGCCATGTGGCACAGGTGTGCATGCACACATGTGCATGCACACCTGGATTCGGTATTTCACCACCCAATTGGATTGGGTGGTAAAATACCGAATCTGTAATGGCTTTGGGCCTCTGAAGAGTCCCACCTACATATGAAAGATTCCGAATCGGTAAAAATACCGATTCTGTATTTTACCGATTCGGTAAATTTACCGATTCTGTAAATTTACCGAATCTGTAAAATATGCCCCCTACATAACAAAAACCCATTTACCGGTCGGTAACGGCCGAAATCGTCCGTTAACGGTCGGTAAATGGCTCCTACATCTGGCCCTTAGTCCCGGTGCAAGGGCACCAAACGTGACACGAATTGGGTTGACAAAGGCAAAAACAGAATGCAGAACAATGTCATACATTCACCCCAGTGCAGAGATCTGGGCCTAAATCCATCGTTTTTTGCACTCCACACCACCCCAGTTCAGACATGGCCATATGCAAATCAGCCTTAACCCTGTGCCTCATGGGAACAGTCCAGCCCGAACTGCCAAGCCATGTCTTTCCTGGACTGGAATCAAGCATCCTAGGACTGGTTTCTGGCTATCAGCCGTCTTCAGCCAGGATAGCTTGACTCCAGTGGTGTGGAGAGCATGGGACTCACGTCTGAGCATACCCATCCCACTCGGGGTGACAAAGGCAAAAACAACAGTTGATGGACAGAATGCAGAACAATGTCATACATTCACCCCAGTACAGAGATATGGGCCTAAATCCATCGTTTTTTTGCACTCCACACCACCCCAGTTCAGACATGGCCATATGCAAATCAGCCTTGACCCTGTGCCTCATGGGAACAGTCCAGCCCGAACTGCCAAGCCATGTCTTTCCTGGAGCAGAATCAAGCATCCTAGGACCGGTTTCTGGCTGTCAGCCGTCTTCAGCCAGGATAGCTTGACTCCAGTGGTGTGGAGAGCAGGGGACTCACGTCTGAACATACCCATCCCACTCGGGGTGACAAAGGCAAAAACAACAGTTGAAGGACAGAATGCAGAACAATGTCATACATTAACCCCAGTACAGATATCTGGGCCTAAATCCATCTTTTTTTGCACTCCACTCCACCCCAGTTCAGACATGGCCATATGCAAATCAGCCTTGACCCTGTGCCTCATGGGAACAGTCCGGCCCGAACTGCCAAGCCATGTCTTTCCTAGACCGGAATCAAGCATCCTAGGACCGGTTTCTGGCTATCAGCCGTCTTCAGCCAGCATAGCTTGACTCCAGTGGTGTGGAGAGCATGGAACTCACGTCTGAGCATACCAATCCCACTCGGGGTGACAAAGGCAAAAACAACAGTTGATGAACAGAATGCAGAACAATGTCATACATTCACCCCAGTACAGAGATCTGGGCCTAAATCCATCGTTTTTTTGCACTCCACACCACCCCAGTTCAGACATGGCCATATGCAAATCAGCCTTGACCCTGTGCCTCATGGGAACAGTCCAGCCCGAACTGCCAAGCCATGTCTTTCCTGGAGCAGAATCAAGCATCCTAGGACCGGTTTCTGGCTGTCAGCCGTCTTCAGCCAGGATAGCTTGACTCCAGTGGTGTGGAGAGCAGGGGACTCACGTCTGAACATACCCATCCCACTCGGGGTGACAAAGGCAAAAACAACAGTTGAAGGACAGAATGCAGAACAATGTCATACATTCACCCCAGTACAGATATCTGGGCCTAAATCCATCTTTTTTGCACTCCACTCCACCCCAGTTCAGACATGGCCATATGCAAATCAGCCTTGACCCTGTGCCTCATGGGAACAGTCCGGCCCGAACTGCCAAGCCATGTCTTTCCTGAACCGGAATCAAGCATCCTAGGACCGGTTTCTGGCTATCAGCCGTCTTCAGCCAGGATAGCTTGACTCCAGTGTTTTGGAGAGCGGGCTAAAGAATCGTGATGGATTAAACCCAGATCACTTGACTGGGAGTGAGTGCTTGTATTGTCAACGCTCCGTCCATCATTTCCTTTGGTTTTGCTTTTTTCGCCATAAGTTGGCAGGGTATGCTCAGAGGTGAGTCCCTTGCTCACTTTGTCGCTGGATTCAAGCAAGCCGGGCTGAAGACGGCTGGAATGCTAGAAACCGGTCCTCGGAAGCTTGTTTCCAGTCCAGGGAAGGCATGGCTTGGCAGTTCGGGCTGGACTGTTCCCATGAGGCACAGGGTCAGACTGATTTGCATATGGCCATGTCTGAACTGGGGTGGCAGAGTGGGCTAAAGAATGGTGATGGATTAAACCCAGATCAGTTGACTGGGGGTGAGTGCCTATATTGTCAACGCTCCGTCCATCATTTCCTTTGGTTTTGCTTTGTTCTCCATAAGTTGGCAGGGTATGCTCAGATGTGAGTCCCTTGCTCACTTTGCCACTGGATTCAAGCAAGCCGGGCTGAAGACGGCTGGAATGCCAGAAACCGGTCCTCGGAAGCTTGTTTCCGGTCCAGGGAAGGCATGGCTTGGCAGTTCGGGCTGGACTGTTCCCATGAGGCACAGGGTCAGACTGATTTGCATATGGCCATGTCTGAACTGGGGTGGCAGAGTGGGCTAAAGAATGGTGATGAATTAAACCCAGATCAGTTGACTGGGGGTGAGTGCTTGTATTGTCAACGCTCCGTCCATCATTTCCTTTGGTTTTGCTGTGTTCGCCATAAGTTGGCAGGGTATGCTCAGATGTGAGTCCCTTGCTCACTTTGCCACTGGATTCAAGCAAGCCAGGCTGAAGACGGCTGGAATGCCAGAAACCGGTCCTCGGAAGCTTGTTTCCGGTCCAGGGAAGGCATGGCTTGGCAGTTCGGGCTGGACTGTTCCTATGAGGCACAGGGTCAGACTGATTTGCATATGGCCATGTCTGAACTGGGGTGGCAGAGTGGGCTAAAGAATGGTGATGGATTAAACCCAAATCAGTTGACTGGGGGTGAGTGCTTGTATTGTCAACGCTCCGTCCATCATTTCCTTTGGTTTTGCTTTGTTTGCCATAAGTTGGCAGGGTATGCTCAGACGTGAGTCCCTTGCTCACTTTGCCAGTGGATTCAAGCAAGCCGGGCTGAAGACGGCTGGAATGCCAGAAACCGGTCCTCGGAAGCTTGTTTCCGGTCCAGGGAAGGCATGGCTTGGCAGTTCGGGCTGGACTGTTCCCATGAGGCACAGGGTCAGACTGATTTGCATATGGCCATGTCTGAACTGGGGTGGCAGAGTGGGCTAAAGAATAGTGATGGATTAAACCCAGATCAGTTGACTGGGGGTGAGTGCTTGTATTGTCAACGCTCCGTCCATCATTTCCTTTGGTTTTGCTTTGTTCTCCATAAGTTGGCAGGGTATGCTCAGATGTGAGTCCCTTGCTCACTTTGCCACTGGATTCAAGCAAGCCGGGCTGAAGACGGCTGGAATGCCAGAAACCGGTCCTCGGAAGCTTGTTTCCGGTCCAGGGAAGGCATGGCTTGGCAGTTCGGGCTGGACTGTTCCCACGAGGCACAGGGTCAGACTGATTTGCATATGGCCATGTCTGAACTGGGGTGGCAGAGTGGGCTGAAGAATGGCGATGGATTAACTCCAGATCAGTTGACTGGGGGTGAGTGCTTGTATTGTCAACGCTCCGTCCATCATTTCCTTTGGTCTTGCTTTGTTCGCCATAAGTTGGCAGGGTATGCTCAGACGTGAGTCCCTTGCTCACATTGCCACTGGATTCAAGCAAGCCGGGCTGAAGACGGCTGCAATGCCAGAAACCGGTCCTCGGAAGCTTGTTTCCCGTCCAGGGAAGGCATGGCTTGGCAGTTCGGGCTGGACTGTTCCCATGAGGCACAGGGTCAGACTGATTTGCATATGGCCATGTCTGAACTGGGGTGGCAGAGTGGGCTAAAGAATGGTGATGGATTAAACCGAGATCAGTTGACTGGGGGTGAGTGCTTGTATTGTCAACGCTCCGTCCATCATTTCCTTTGGTTTTGCTTTGTTCGCCATAAGTTGGCAGGGTATGCTCAGATGTGAGTCCCTTGCTCACTTTGCCACTGGATTCAAGCAAGCCGGGCTGAAGACGGCTGGACTGCCAGAAACCGGTCCTCGGAAGCTTGTTTCCGGTCCAGGGAAGGCATGGCTTGGCAGTTCGGGCTGGACTGTTCCCATGAGGTACAGCGTCAGACTGATTTGCATATGGCCATGTCTGAACTGGGGTGGCAGAGTGTGCTAAAGAATGGTGATGGATTAAACCCAGATCAGTTGACTGGGGGTGAGTGCTTGTATTGGCAACGCTCCGTCCATCATTTCCTTTGGTTTTGCTTTGTTCGCCATAAGTTGGCAGGGTATGCTCAGACGTGAGTCCCTTGCTCACTTTGCCACTGGATTCAAGCAAGCCGGGCTGAAGATGGCTGGAATGCCAGAAACCGGTCCTCGGAAGCTTGTTTCCGGTCCAGGGAAGGCATGGCTTGGCAGTTCGGGCTGGACTGTTCCCATGAGGCGCAGGGTCAGACTGATTTGCATATGGCCATGTCTGAACTGGGGTGGCAGAGTGGGCTAAAGAATGGTGATGGATTAAACCCAGATCAGTTGACTGGGGGTGAGTGCTTATATTGTCAAAGCTCCGTCCATCATTTCCTTTGGATTTTGCTTTGTTCGCCATAAGTTGGCAGGGTATGATCAGACGTGAGTCCCTTGCTCACTTTGCCACTGGATTCAAGCAAGCCGGGCTGAAGACGGCTGGAATGCCAGAAACCGGTCCTCGGAAGCTTGTTTCCGGTCCAGGGAAGGCATGGCTTGGCAGTTCGGGCTGGACTGTTGCCATGAGGGTCAAACTGATTTGCATATGGCCATGTCTGAACTGGGGTGGCAGAGTGGGCTAAAGAATGGTGATGGATTAAACCCAGATCAGTTGACTGGGGTAGAGTGCTTGTATTGTCATTTCCCTTGGTTTTACAAATTGTATTGAGGCAGGTGCTAAGTATGATTAAAATAAATTCTCCAAACGTTTCAGACTTTACATGTGTGCTGCATTGTACAACACACACGCACACAAACAAATGACAAAGGTTTTAATGCTTGCTAAGTATATTATTTCCAGTACAAACACTATTCTAGACATCACACACATATTGCACTGTTGTTCAAAGAGGTGTTTGTGGTACAAAACAGCTCTATTTTGTGCCAGCTTTTGGGAAGAAAGCAGAAGTATCATATCTTATTAGATATGGCTCAGTCCTGCTCTCTCCCTCTCATGCAACACAGCGCAGAGACTTAGATCGCTGCACAGCATTGCGTCAAATATTAGTAAATCTGCCCCTGTATGTGGCATATGTGCAACAACTAGCCAAACAGCAATGCATTGAAGAAATAAAGAGCTTAAACAGGCCAAGTAAAATTGGAGAAAATTATGTGCAGGAATTAAAAGTAAAAAACATTCCCCTCGGAGAAAAAAAATTTATGAAAAATTCACCATGAAAATGTGAAAGTATTTTCTATGTGGTTGACCAGGAGCTAGGCAACTTGTGTGGCTCATTCTTGTAGGACCCAGGCAAGCTAAAAGGCTAGTGGTTGTTTCTGCTAATATCTTTACATTTGGACGTAGAAACCTTTTTTCAAATTTTAAAATCCTCATCCTGGAAGCTTTAGCCAATGAAATGATTCTGCAAGGTCAAATTTGTGACTTAGCTGTCCCATTATAACCTTAAACAGCCTCCCAGAAAGCTCCTAAGGCCTGTTTATGACTTTGGTGGAGTGGTGGTGCAGCGGTTCAAACTGCTGCGCCACCGCTTTGCCGAAGGTTGCCGCCGCCCCCCCCCCACCCCCCAGATTACGACTTTTAAGTAGTATAGCAGGCGGACGGCGTGGTGGCCCCATGGCCGTTTCTCTTTCAAAAACAGCTGTGCCTTTGAAAAAGGCACCACAATGAGACCGCACATCATGTACTCAAAAGGGGAAACAACGTTTACCACAAATTACTACGCGGTACCTTTACCACGCGGCCGTTACAACGCAAGTCGTTACCACGACTTGAGCTGGAGGGCGCTGTGGGATAAAGAATTTTATAAATTTATATTCCAACACCTTCCCTAGTATCCACGGGGACTGGTGTTGGAATATAAAATTATAAAAATCCTAAATCCGCGCCCTCCAACGCAAGTCGTGGTAACGACTTGCGTTGTAGCGGCCGCGTGGTAAAGGTATGCGTTGTTACAACCTGCGTTGTAACAACGTACATCCACTCAAAAGTCCATGTTGTGCAGGAACCTATGTGAATGCACATAGGGGGGAGGCACATGTTATGCCCCCTGTGTGCATGCACATGCTGTGGAGGCACAAGGGGCCTGTAGGCCCCTCTGTTTTCTCACCACCAGGGTTTTCATGGCAGTGGCAGTGGAACCACCATGAAAATCCTGGTGGAGAGGATACTCGTAATATGCTTGGCAGGACCATATTGCGGCCTCTGGACCGCCGCGCCACCTCCAGGGAACAGCTGTTCCCTGGCGGCGATCTGAGGGTGGTTGGACCGCCAATGCGGCAGTGGCTGGACCACTTCCACCGTGCCACTACATGTTTGGCAGTCCTCGGACCTCCAGACTCGTAATCAGGCCCTTAGTGAGAAACCGTGCTATGATGAAGCCATTATCTGAAAAAAACGCTTGCTACTTTTAGTAGTAGGTATATGTGCCATAGGCAATTGTTCAGAGGTCTTGTCCACACACTATCCTCATACCACATTGACAGTTATGGCAGTTTGGAAAGACAAACAACAGTTAGTTTACAAAAAATGTGGTGGAGCACTTTTTGCATGCTCCAAACATTACAGAGATCAAAAAATGAGCGGTCGAAAGCAAAGAAAGGGGACCGCAACTAGAAAGATAGTTCCATACAGTTAGTTTAGTCTTTGGTCCGGCAGTAGAGACATCATGTTGAATGTGTCCTGTTTTGAGAGATGAGCAAAAGTTACCTTGGGACGAAAGCAGTTAGGAATTTGGTAATTGCTGATGGAGGTTAGTTTCCGAGGAATACATTGGGTTATGTGAACAGACTGGGTGTAAAGAGTTTGTAAATTAGAACAGGAGGAGGTACTTAGAGGTATAATGCAAAGAAATATTTGAAGAGGAAAGTACATTCATGCTAATATAAGAATGTGTTCATTAAAGAACTTTTAGATAATGATAATATTCAATAGAAAAATGTAAAGAGGTTGGAGAGTGAATTTTCACAATGTCTAATATTTCAGAAGAGGGTGCTTGAGTTGTTGGCAGGGATTACTTTTTGAAATGTTTGGCTTTAATTTCTGATGGATACGTCTAACCACAAATTCCTCACCATGTGAATATCCCCAGACAATTTTAGGCAGCCATTCCCTCGCACTTTAGTAAGTGGTGTTGTGCAGCTCCAGGTTGAATCTGTCCTACACGTGATGTGATGTAGAGACCCCTAAATAGTCGCCACCTGTGCACGCTGGTGTCAGTTCTGTTATTTCTACGTCTTCCGATGCAGATTCGGAACCCAATATTTTTTAACTTTTTCTCCAGTATGCAAGAGGCATGTCCTCCCACCCCCCAAAACCAACAGGGTTCAAACCTTGTTTGGGTTGTCACAATCAAACGCCATTGGCAGATCCACAAGAGGTCTGTATCTGGTGTTCCGGCTCCTCATCCGACTTAACGTTGTGGGACAAATGAGGTTAGATGAATCCAAAGGCCATATGGGACTGTGAGGCCAAAATCTATGTCACAAAACATCGCTGAAAGGCATGAAAGGCTCAGTCTCACCCAAAATCAAGGATGGTTTCTCATTTCTGAAGCCGTTTGAGCAAGCGCTTTTGCTACAAATCAAAATAATCAGGTAAGTCTAAAAAGAAGAAATATAGAAGTTGAATCATGGCCCCCCCTTCATCCTGTCACTCATGCCATGAGGAGTTGCGTGATCGCCATGGTACCCCCAAACTCCAGACTGAGCATCAGACCTCAGAACTGATCCCAGCCCTTAGTTCCTGGATTTATCAGTGACTCTGCAGCAAAACTATCCTGCGGTTGATCAGTACCCTACAGGATCCCTCTGGAGTGTCTTTGGGCCCTAAGGATCCGAGGAGATCCCCAGTTGGTCCACCACCACGCAGATTCTGGATACCCTCCCGGGTGATTAGCTGCGCTTTACACAATCTGCTTGAATTGAATGCCGACTGTGCACCTCAACTTCATTCCATGGTCAGCTCCGATTCTGGATCCGGCACCAAGCCTGATCCCCCTTACACCACCACAACTGACATTGCCAGCACTGGAGGGGGAGCTAATAGTATTTTCTGACACTGAAGCGAATCCACCATAACCCCCACCAAAGTTTTCAACCTCCTTACCCCTTAGATTATTCCAATTCTGAGACACTTTCTTTATACTGCAGACTGTCTCACTCCATTGATGATGATTATTCACAGATTTATGATGATGAGAATCTATTTCGGAACCTTCAAGATACCAGTAGCCTGGATACCTCCCCTGATACTGCTCTCCATTTACTCACTTCTGGCCCATCAACGGAAGAGTCTGCCTCTTTCACAATGGCCATTCAGGGAGCAGCAAAGGTCCTAGACCTACAACTGCCTACCACTGGGGTCAAGACAATTGTACTAACAGAGTTCTGCATCCCAGGCAGACTTTGCAGGAATCTGTCCTGCTATTTAATGAGCCCTTCAGTGACACACTGCTGGGCACCTTGGTGAAGACAGGATCTTGCCCACCAATTAATAGGCAGATGGCCAGGCGAGATAGACCTGCCCCTGGAGAGCCAGGGGCAGGCCTGTGTTGCCTGGACATCTCCTGCAACACCCCTCAATGGAGAGTATGGTGGTCCAGGCCTCTACCAGAAGGCTCAACCTCCACCCCCCTGCCGAGACTCATTGGGCGTGAATCGCTCACATAACAAGTGAGCATTGCAGCCGTTTTAATTTCTTTCGTCGTGTGGTGATTTTTGTTAGCGGTTGGTAGCAATGCATCTAGGGTCACTGGCCTTTTTCTGGGCTCATTGATCGCCAATCCAACACACCACGAACCACTTTAATCGCCTAACTAGGCGTCCTGGTGCCATTGAGCATGGTTATGTATGTATGCAGTACCTAAGCCAATACACTAACTGTGTGTTTTAAGTCTTTCATGTCTGTTTGTCAAAAAAAATGTATTCACAGATTTTAAGGGCACCTCTATTTTAGAGGTCTATCCCCAACCCCTCTTGAGTTTGTTCACACATTTTTCACAGCTTTTTAACTTTCACGTTCTCTGGTTAGGGTGGGCCTTAGTGTGCCCATACCGCCGAGGTACACTCTCTCATGGTCCTGAAGAATGCCCAGTAAATTAAACATAAAGGGCAGAAACATGTTGACCCCACTTTAAGTGGAAACAGCCAAACAATTAATTTGGTAGATTTTCCTCACATATAGTTTTTAATATGTCAGATTGGCCACCGAATAAAATATTTTTTGAGACACAATCTGGTCATTTTTAACGATCACTACACTTTCACTGATCCTCACAAATTCCCGCTCCGCAGTAATTCTGGTGTCGCAGCACACGAGGTAAGCATTCGGCTTAACCCGGTGGGGCCCTATGATGAAGCAGGTCACCAACCAGGTTGGTGAGTGAGGGCTTTCCTTACAAATCAATTGGATTTGGATACTCTATTATATGCTCTTGAACCACTTCAGGAAAGCACACTCTTTCGTTGTTGAAAGTAACTCAACAGAGGGACTGAGAGTTTTCTCATAGTTTTCCGTCCTTCTCTCATTGATTGAGAACAACAAATGTGGTACCCAGAACTTTGGGCCATGAGCATGTATCCTTCGATCCAGCTCCCTTCTGGGGAGCTCCATATTGAGCAGTGGCCATTGAAAGATTTTGATCTCCCTTCTGAAGTAGTGAGTGTTATCTTGGCATCCAGGCATCGCTCGACTAAAACAATCTATGCAGGACACTGGAAGAAGTTTGTTGTCTGGTTTCTTCCTGAAATATCAACCTTTATAGGCACAGTTGTCTGACATATTACTCTTTTATCCTTAGCCCTTGCCGGTCTTTCTGTGGTGACAATTAAAGATTATTTATCAGCTCTTAAAGCCTTTTTTCTTTTAAACAATCAGCCATATTTATTCAAATTACATGTTGTGATGCTGTTTCTGAAAGGGCAGACTCATGTATTCCCACCAACACCATTTGTAATACCTTCGTGGGACCTCGATCAGCTTCTCACTTTTCTCACGTGCACTCCATTTGAGCCAATGCACAGCTGCCGTCTATCATTGCTCAACTTAACGACAGCGTTCCTTGTACCAATAACCTTAGAGCATTTTTTCAATGCACTGCAAGCACTATCTGTCAAGCAACCATCTATCATCTTCTCCCCGGACAAGCTAGTGCTAAGGACTAAAGTGGCACTCACATTATTCCACATAGGACAGTCTATTACCCTGCCAACTTTCTTCATCCTGTCTCATCCATCTAAAGAGGAAGAGAGACTTCATCACTTAGATACAAATAGAGCTCTGAGCTTTTACATTGATCATACCAATGACCACCAGGTGGATCATAAACTCTTCTTGGCGTACTCTGGAGAGAAGAGAAAATCTGTGTAGAAGAGAACCATCTCTATATGGATTGTCCTGTGTATCACAATCTGCTACTGATTGGCTGGGAGAAACAGCCTACAGAAGGCCTAAGCACTCCCCCCACCAGAGAAAAACCTACTACTACAGTGCTGTTGCATGGTGTGCCAGTCTGCCAGACTGATATCTGGGCGTAGGTTCACTCATTCATGAAGCATTACTGCCTTGGTAGCCATGTCCGGTGGGAATGGATTTTACCCAATCTGTCCTGCAGGATTGCCTAGTCTGAGCCACTCCACAGACCCACCTGTGGAGGTACTGCTTTGGTAGCTATTCACAAGGTAAGGAATCTGCTGCCAGAAGTACGCATCATTAGAACAAGTTACTTACCTTCAGTAATGCTCTTTCTTGTGGATTTCGGCAGATTCCTCTCCAACCCACCCACCTCTCCATTTTGTAAAATGGACTCTTCTAGGCTTTGCTAATAAGATTCCATCTTAGAGATCAGAAAACAGGCACAATATAATTACTAAAGTGCTGTGTCTGACAGCACAGACAGATATCAGAAAGATACTGATGTCAGCAAGTGGCAGTGGCAGCTATGTAGAGGTCCCAATGTCACATTGAGGGAGAGACAGATCTGACGCACAACACCGCTACTGATTTGTGAGGAAATTGCTGAAAAAAATTCTCCGTGATCCAGTCTGATCCCTGGGGGGTATTCACAAGGTGAGAAATCAGTGCAAAGATATACACCTGAAAAAGCGCTACCAAAGGCAAGTAATTTGTTCAACTAGGATGAAGGATGTCAATATTGAACATGGCCTAAAACATTTTGATTTTCCTGTGGGTTTTTTGCTGATTTTCCTTTCATGGGCTTAGGACTCTGCGCACTTTCTCACTGTATAGCAGTGTGAAAGCTTGCACACCCTTCCTACACATGCTTGGAAGTGGTGCTTATCTGATCGGTTTAGGTGTGGTACCCGTGAGTGCCCCTGTAAAAAGGTACACCACATACCCAGGGCAGGTACTGCACTGGCTACTCATGGGCCGCAGCACTGATTTTGCCACCCACCAGAATAGCCTTTAAACATCAGGTTCTGCTGGCTAGGAACTCAACCAACCAGGAAGTGCCGGTTCCAACAGTCAACTTTGCTTTACCTTTTAAATCTTCATCTGCTTCTTCTCATATTGCCATAATAAAATTAACATATGATAGTTAAAAGAGTCAGAAGACAACATTTGTCATTTTGATGACTTAATGTGCTAATTGTTGTTTTTCTTGTGTATGGAATGCAAAGTACTTTTTGACATGACAAGTGAGACAAGTGTTGCTGAAGGAATCACATAAAAACATTAAACATTACAGTCACCTGGTAACAGTTGTACATTTCCATGTCAGGAGGATCCATTTTTTATTGCACAGCAGCTACCTCAGTGGTGATCTTTGAATCAGTTCTGTGACTTCCTGCACTGACAGAGGAATGGGCAAGCAGATGAAGATACCTTAGGGCAGAGGTCTTCAAACTTTTTGATGCCGAGACCCCCTTGTAAAACCTTTTTAGGCGTAAGGACCCCCTTCCGACAAACGTTTCTAGAAACTGGTACTCCTCATCATCAACAACTATCGACATCCATAAATGCGCCTGTTAGACCTAATCACATCCATCCATCCATCATTCATCCACCCGCACTTTCACACATCCATCCATCCATCCTTCATCCATCCACCCTTTCATCCTTCCATCCATCCATCCTTCATCCATCCACCCTTTCATCCTTTCATCCATACATCCATCCTTCATCCATCCACCCTTTCATCCATCCATTCATCCATCATTCATCCACCCACCTTTTCACACATCCATCCATCATTCATCCATGTAACCTTTTATCCATCCATACATCCATCCTTCATCCATCTACCCTTTCATCCTTCCTTCCATCCTTACATACATCCTTCATCCATCCACCCTTTCATCCATCCATCCATCCTGCATCCATCCATCCACTCATCATTCATCCACTCACTTTTTCACACATCCAGACATCCACCATTCATCCATCCACCCTTTCATCCTTACAGCCATCCATCCATTTTTCATCCGTCCCCCCTTTCATCCTTCCATCCATACATCCATCCACCCTTTCATCCTTACATCCATACATTTATCCTCCATCCATCCACCCTTTCATCCATCCATCCACCCATCATTCATCCACCCACCTTTTCTGTGCCTCTCTCATGGGGGGGGGGGGGGGCAGTATATATCTGCGTCTTCGTCCTTCTTCTTCCTCTCTCATGGAAGGGCATCTCTGTGCCTCCCTGCTGGAGGCCGAGGGAAGGGGGGCAGACAGGCTGTAACAACATCTCACCATGAAGAACAGACTCTCAGGCACATTTCTCCCGCACAGGCGCCAGGTATAAGGACTCGTGGGACTTGAACCAATGATTTATGGGACGTGTCAGAGGGTGGGCTTTCACGTGCTTTACTGGCGGGACCCACAGCTCCAGGCGCGCAACGTCCATTGAACTCAAAGGGCTACAGCCGCCTCCCCCAGCCAACCCCCCACCCCTTTGTGTATTTGAGCCCGGCTGAAACAGCGTCACGGACACACACAAAGCCACAACCGAGTACTTCACAGGTCTTTAAAAGGCCTTTTACTTGTTAATGAGGCTTTGATGTTTCTCACCCCTCGGTGTGAATTAGGCCTCCGCCGTGAGCACCTTCAATCAGCCCGACGCCACTAAGGCAAACCACGCGTTTCAAGGAACTGCACGCTTTAACAGAATCTGCGACCCCCTTCCCAAGACTCCACGACCCCCCTGGGGGTCGCGCCCCACAGATTGAAGACCTCTGCCTTAGTGGGATGCAGGTCTGCCTCTGATGGAAGCCAGGGCCTACAGAGGGAGGCGGGCCCGAATAGTGACAAGTTGTCCTCGGTATCTTCTTGGGAACTGAGAAGTCAATTCAATGTACCCAGTAGAGGGAACAGGGCACGGCTCGTTACACCGCCAGCCTGGCCAATGCTCATTCCTCAACTCACTCAATCCAAACCTCTCCTTCTGCTCATGTGCCATATTCTAAAAGAGAATTCTGGTCATACGTGCTACATTTCAACACATCCCCCTTCCTTAACAACAAACAAAAAACAAACATTTTAAAACATACAGCTCCTTAAAGGGAACAATATGTAAACTACTAACCACTCACTAACAGATTACAAATGAACAGTTGATACAACAATGATAAAAGCATCAAATAACTCCATACCTAAACATGAGTCCACACATTCATTGTCACTCTTGCACAAGGAATAAATAGGAAAGTCACATTACCATAAAGCCTTCCAACTTCTTGGGCAGTATAATGTAACACTTGCTCCGAATCAAGTTTCTGATCGGAATTCATCATTTTGCTTTTAGGTTCAACTTCATTACACTTTGTTATATTTCTCATGTTCCATCCTTTGCCATTCTCTTATGTCACAGAGTGTTCAAACACATTTTTTGTACTTTTTGGGGTAATAACTTAGGCGCACCATTCTTATCAGCCATTCCTTCATAAACCCGAACAAAGTCTCCGATTTTGAAATCAATATTTTTCTCTTTCAACTCACTCCTCAGTCTTCCTTGTCCTCTATCTCATTCACTCTTTTGCACACAACGAAAACATTCACTCTCTGAACTCCTGAACATCCAACCAGGCGAAATGTTATCACCCGCTTTCTACCATTAAGCAAAACAAAAGGTGTCTCATCCATCACTGAATGTGGAGTAATTCTGTAACTCCAAGTATATTCTTGATTTCCATCCTCCGATCCAATCCCATCCGAACAGCCAACTGCACATACTCACCCATCCGAGCAAAATATTCAGCTAAGCCATTCTGATGAGACAAAGCCGCACTGTAATGTTTCATTCCAGGGGCGGCTTTAGGCATGTGCAAGCTGTGCACCTGCACAGAGTCACCAAACCCCAGGGGCCACCACACCAATATATATGCTTAATACAATAATCCTCTGAGGATGGACACATATTTGCGTGGCGGCCCCTGGCAGGGATTTGGCGGCCTCTGTTCCACTTCCCCTCTTCACTGGCCTCGCGCTCCGTCCCGCCCGGACCCCCTCCTCCAGGGCCTCCATGAGCCTAGAGCCATCCCTGTTCATTCCAAGCTGTTTCACATAATCCTTGAACTCCATGGAATCAAACAGTGGTCTTTAACCTGTGACCACTTCTTTGGGATAGCCCTCTCTCCGGAAATCCTCCTCACAAAAAACTACAACATTACTAGTTTTCTCCTCACCCACAAAATACACCTCAGGCCATTTTGAAAAATAATCAGTCAGTATAATAGCATATCTTTCCCTAATGCTAGTCATGGAAAATAGACAACACACATCTACAGCTACTTTCTTCCATGCATTGTCAGGCAATTTCTCATGTATTATTGGTGTTTCCCTTCTCACGTGGGAATTGTCACTCAATGCACATGCACCACAATTTCTTACGAATCTCTCCACCTGCTGTTTCATTCCAGACCTCTGGGAATCAACCCTGGTTTTCCTTTCATAGCAGACATACCCCCATGTTTCTCATGCAGCAAGGTTAACAATCTGTTACGCAAACCAACAGATAATACTAAGCTATCACTTCTGCATACAACTACTCCATTATTAGACAAGTCCGATTACACAGCTTTATGTTCATCCATACCACATATAGCAGACAAGTTTATAGACCATCTCTTCACTAAATGTATTCTTATTACTCTCAGAACATCTTCTTTCCATCATCATCCTTATCATCCGATGTTTCTACCAGCAACCGCGATGGACAGTCAGCATTTACATTTTCATTACTTTGAAAAGTGTAATCATATAGTCTGTACATCCATTTGGCAATCCTTGGCATAGCTTTCCCACTTCCTTTTGTGGAAAATAGGTTGATCAAAGGCTTGTGATCCATCATTAAAAAGAAAAGTACTCCGTATACAAATGTCCAGAAATGTTGGACTCTCCCCCTGAATGCCAAAGCTTCTTTTTCAATTGTCGAATATGCTTGCTCCACATCTTTCGAAGAACTCTAGGCAAATGCCATAACTTTCTCTCAACACCAATCAGATTGCCCATTTCTCAATTTAAAAAAAATGCTCTTAAGGGTTGAGATAATCCCAAAAGAGTGATTTTCAAATTTGGCATAATATTCTGCTAAACCAAGGAGGGACAGCAATCCTTATTCCCTAAACATCGTGCCATATCAATTGCTTCCATTAATTGGAGTTTGGGTTTAATTCCATTATAGGACAAGGTGTGACCCAAATAATCCAATTCTTTCACTGAAATTGTACACTTATCAATTCCAACTATCAAACCATACTTTTTCAGTCAAACTGGCATTTTCTAAAGCATTCAGTACTGCTGCCAACCTTTTTTCATGAACACTTTTGGAAGAACCTCACACCAGGACCTAATACTGGAAAACTTTCACATTATCCATATTGCTCAGTAATCTTTGCATTAACCACTGGGAAAGAACTGATGCAGAAACAAGTCCAAATGGCATCCGAAATAATTGGCAAGCACCTTAAGGGGTTATAAAAGAAGTGAAGTGTCTGGATTTGGAAACCAACAAAACCTGGTGATACGCATTGGACAGATCTATGACTGAAAACTAGCATCCTTCACACTCAACAGCATCTCATTGGTATTCAGTAAAATTCACCCAGATATTGACACGCATGCATGAGATTTCTTTATTAATTCCAATACATCACCAGCATGTGCAACGCTCATTCATCAACTCACTCAATTCAACCCTCTCCTTCAGCCCATGTTCCATACTCTAAAAGAGAATTCTGGTCATACATACCACATTACAACAAGAAGGTTAAGCTTCGCTAGGCATCCGCAGTGGCAGACAAGGAGGTGCGCAATGCACCGCCTCTTTTTACACCAGATGAACTGTAAGTGGAAGAGCAGGTAGTTGTAGTTCAAAATATCCTTTTTCAGTTCACCACCCTGACAGAGTCAGCAATGACATAACTAATAATGCCAGCCTCCTCTCCAAGCCACTTAAATGCTGCAGGGGAAGGGACCTTTCCATGTGGCCCACAGAGGTCAGTCCCTCATACCAGAGGAATCTCACTGTAGTCAAGTTAAGTGTTATTTCATTTATAGAAAAACTGCTAGGAAGGCCTGAAAGAACTGTAAATACCTGTGAAGGCTCTTAACATCCAGCAGACCACCTTCTTGGTGTTCTTTCCAAGTTACATCTCTGACATAAGCTTGTGTCTAAGATCTGATACCTCATACCATCTTGGCCACTGTCTTAGGAACAGTTTTAAAGACAACCCTCGCCCTCCAACCCTCTTATTTTCATTACTGGTCCACAGGCATTTTCCAATCACCAAGCATATTACTGGTCAACTGAACATAATAACTCCAGATAAATGCATCTACGTATTTGACCCTGGTCGATTTTTGATCTGGGAATTGTGAGACTCATATGTTCCTTTTCCAGCCAGAAATCTCCCTGCTGTACTTCAGTTGCAGGGACCCCATGTACCCAGTACCTCCAAGACTGTCTTTGCAACACATTAGCAAATGCGTGCATTGGCTCAAATGTAGATTATGAACCACAGGCTCCCCACAGAGTTGGCAATCGTAAATGATTTAACAAGTATTGGGAGGCGAGTGTACTGCCCCGTCCAAGGTCCCAATCTTGCTGGGAAGGGAAGAGGAGGTATCTCAGAGGAACCTTTGTCTCAGATAACTCCCAGCGGTGCTTATGAAGTGGAGTTTGCTTGGACGTGGGGAAAGTGCTTTGTGAGACAATGGGGCAAGTAACACCCCAAGACATAATAAGGGGGTTAGGGCTTTGGACAGATCATATAGTCCATAGAACGGCGGCCCCTGTGAAAGGATGTATGGCGGGCTACCAAAGGCAGAGTTGTGTTACCCATGGCAGACGTCAATGTAAAATGGAAGAGTATCATCACCACATAATTTACCAGATTCAGGGATGTTAACAACTGCCCAAAATGCAGGTCGTATCTCAGGGATTCTGAGATGAGAGCTCTTAAGTTTGGGAAGAGGAAGCTGTGCCAAGCAGAGATGGTCAAGAGAGAACCTTACCTGCTGTCTGCCCAGGTCCGCCTGAGTAGACCTCCTGAGGAGCAGCCCCATCTAGAGACTCCTCAGTGCTTGGTACATGCACAGTGTTTTCAGCAGCCATCTTAGACTGGTCTTTAGCGACTGATAAGCATATGGATGCTGGCCATTGACCGCGACCACGCTGCTTGACTATTTACGGGCAGATTTTTATCAAGGCTAGGCATCTCTCCAAGCTTGTTCTAGCCAAATAAACTAAAGGGTATGGCAGGCTGCCTGTTTATAACTTAATTGGCCTTTTAATATTGTATTGATCTGGCTTCTGAATAAATCATTGTATAAATGATGTGCTTTCAGGTTTCAGCACAAAATATTTTTATATTTCAGCCTCTGAGATTTTCCAGTCCTAGCTCAAGAGAGCAGGGTCACAATGCATGTATTGGCATCACATTCAATGATAGTTCCTCTGTCCATGTTTCACAAGTCAGGCACTTTAATATTGTGTTAATGTTTCTAACAGAGGCTTGACTCTCTGGCTCTTGCTTCTCTAGCTCTGACCAGGCGTCCCCTTCTACTAATGACATTATATTTCATATGGACTGATCGCCATCGTGTTGGTCATCTCTTTACCATGTAAATATCCCATCATTGTGATTTATTATTGAGACTTCTTGGAGCAGGTTTGAGATGTATTATTTCTTAGATCATACCATGTCCCCTTAATATTGTCATTTCCCGTATTAAAACCCAAGGCTGCTGTGGGTTGTCAGGTAAAGTCTCTTCCTTTTGTGTGTTATACAGCAGATAACTGCACGCACATATGACAAGTGGACTGTATTCGATAGCGTGCTTCACATAAAGGTATTTGTCCCAGAAACTGTCATTTGTAACTTTTATGAGTGTTCTATACCCTTCCATGCCTAGAATGTGTCATGGACCCATGCCTACATGTATGCACACCCTTGCCTCTGTCCCTTATCCCCCAAGCATTGTGGATTTAAACTTGCTTCTCTCACACCCTCGCCTCCAGCTAATTCCTAACACTGGTTTAGTCACAATAATCTTGTGTCTTTTTCAATCTTGTTTGCTGCTTTTTTCTTTAACCATCTTCTGTTTTCAGCATGGGAAACTTATGCTGCAGTGCTCTGGCTGTAATCAGTGCATATTGTAATATTCAGCCCTGGCAAGTTACAGAGGTCCATGCGTGATGTGCTGCTCTATTCCTGTTTTTTTTTCCTTTGAATTTTAGGACCTGTTGTCTTGTTTATTCCACTATAAATCAGGACTACAACTCACAGAATTTAAAAAAATAAATTTTTACAAGTTCAATGGAGTGAAACCAAATGGCCTCACTCCTCTGCCGTGTAACAAGCTCATTCTTGGCCTACATCATGTTAATATGTAGCGTTGTGCAGCGCACATGTGGTTGTGCGCGCATGCTATAATGTATGTGTCAATGTGTGCCTATGTGTGGTACAGTACATGGAGGCCTGTGGGTTCCATATTGGAACAGAAGACCCAAGGGCATAGAAAAGACAACTAAAGGTGTAGGAGCCATCCCAGGAAGATTTGTGGATTACCTGTATTCCTGAGTCAGGGAAAACCAGCCTCCTGTGCAGTTCAAAAGGGCTCTTTGATTCTTTAAAGGTCACTCGTCAATGGGGCTTGAGTCCATCTCAGGAAAGGAGATGGGGCTGATAAGAGAATCATAATGAATAGAGCTGGGGGAATTTGTAACCTTTTGATAGGCAAATATCAGTGAGCCTGACATCCAGGTGTGATCCTCTAATCACTCTCATGGCCTGAGCGTGGGGCCATCAAGTTTGGGTTGTTCCTGCTGTGACAGACCGCTTCCTGGACAAAGGGCAGGATAGAGGAGTGGGCAATTCAAAGGTGGCAATCACCACAACACCAACTTTATAGACTCACAGCATGATTTATGTTTTGATGGGTGACTGTGTCTTAGTCAGGGACATGGAATAAATTACTCTGTCTCCCTGACGGAGGTGCTGCCTGCCAAATTTTGGAATGACCGCCAAGCTGGTGGTCATTTCTAAAGCATTGCCAGGAACCGCAATCACAGCAGTTCCTGTCAATGCTCTTTACAGTTTGGTGCACAGCTCTGTCAATATGACGGAGCCTTGCACCAAAATGTTTTCTTTATTTTTTTCCAAAAAGAAAATCCCGAAGTGGGATTTTTTAAAAGATTAAAAAAAAAAATTCCTCCATCACCATGGAAGTTATCTCCCATAGCGAGCGGTGCATTTAGCAGTTTTCACTGCCCGTTACCACCAGGGTTGAGTGTGAGATTTGGGTCCACATTGAGGACCATTCCACAGATTTGGCCGTCCGTCCAAGCCTGCTGTTCCCATATTTCAGGTGGGGGTTGTGGTGAAGATTGAGGCCATTATCCCCAATAGAACTGTACATCTGAGTGCTGTTGTTCATGAGCCCCATATGTTAGGTGGGGGCTGTGATGAAGATTGAGGCTATTAGCACCGATAGGACTGATGTCCGAGTGCTGTTGTTCATGAGCCCTGTATGTTAGTTGGGGGCTGTGATGACGATTAAGGACCGTTGTACTGATTGGGCCATCCACCCTAGTGCTACTGTTCACAACGCCTGAATGACTGGTCGGGGCCACAGTGAAAATTGAGGCCTGTGGTGCTGGTGCATTTGCTGTACCAAGTATCGGGCAATTCTCCCATGGTGTGTTGTGACCCGAAGGGGCTATAGCCATGCCTTGTGCTGTTTGCAACCCGTGCGAGCCAGGTGGGGCTCGTGGTGAAGAGAGAGGGCCGATCCAGTGGAGCAGCATGCAACAGTTAAATGTAGCGAATTGTGATCCGTGGAAGCACTGCATCGATTCAATCACCCAAACCCAGAAGCACCCAAGATCTGCTTCTGGACTCGGAAAGACTTACCACTCAATCAGAGGAGTATTGTGGGCACCTGCCTCCTTGCCCGCAGCATCCAAACCTCTGCTCACCACTGGTCTGTGCTTGTGCCTGCCAAACACAACTCAAGTAAGAGCAGGTAAGGCTGATTGCCATGCAACCAGGCCTATGAGGGAAATGCTGTGACTAAAAGCTCTACAGTACTGAGACACTATGACTTTTAAGAAGCCATTGTGGAACGTCTATGAATTGT
Organism: Lissotriton helveticus; assembly: GCF_964261635.1. NCBI lineage: Eukaryota > Metazoa > Chordata > Amphibia > Caudata > Salamandridae > Lissotriton > Lissotriton helveticus. The sequence continues at coordinate 1,957,591,991 of NC_136067.1, forward strand.
ACTTACGAGCAAGGCTAACCTGAAGGTCACATGAATGAAGAAAAACCATAACCCTTAGAGGGAAGTGGGCCTCAGGGACTTACCCTTGCCCTCATTACCGCCACCAATGACATCCGTGGCCTCCTCGAACAAGGTCACATGGCAGCCCTCATCCTCCTGGATGTATCAGCAGCTTCCAACACTGTCTCCTGCAGCACACTAACCACCTGGCTCCACCACGCTGGCATCCGAGGAATAGCGATAGACTGGATACGATCTTCCCTCTCAGGCAGAACACAGACAATATGACTCCCGCCCTTCCTCTCAGAACCGACAGAGATCAGATGCGGAGTACCGCAAGGCTCCTCCCTCAGCTCCACACTCTTCAACATCTACATGACCCCCCTCGCAACCATCATCAGAAACCATGGACTCAACATCGTCTCTTACGCCAATGGCGCCCAGCCCATCCTCCCCCTCACCAAGGAACCTGACATCACCAGGTGCAATTTTCAAGAAGGGATGAAAGCCGTCGTGACCTGGATGAGCAACAGCTGCCTGAAGCTCAACACAGAGAAAACAAAAGTCCTCATCCTCGGCTCACCCCCTCCTCATGGGACAACACCTGGTGACCGCGCCCTCAGAAACCCACCCACCCCAATGGACCACTGATGCAACCTAAGCATCATACTCAACTCCACTAACCATGAATCGCCAGATCAACGCCGTGTCCTCCGTATGCTTCAACACCCTCTGCATACTTCGCAAGACGTTCAAGTGGATCCCCCCACCTTCAGGAAAACCGTCACCAATGCACTCATCGCCAGCAGACTGGACTACGGAAATGCTCACAAAACCAAAAAACTTCTCTGCAAACCCCAGACCATCTAGAACGCCGCAGCCAGACTTATCCTCGACATCCCATGACATGACCAGATCACCCAACACCTCCGTGACCTCCACTGGCTCCCCGTCGAAAGAAGAAGAATCTTCAAACTGCTCACATATGTCTACAAAGCCCTCCACAACACCGGACCCCAATACCTCAACAACCGAATCTCCTACCACATCCCCAAGAAAAACCTCTGTTCAGCCGACATCGCCTTGGCCACCTTCCCTCGTTTCTACAGGACCAGAGCTGGTGGAAGATCCTTCTCCTACCTCGCAGCCAAGACCTGGAACAAACTCCACCTTCACCTCTGACGAAGCTCGACTACACCTATTAAGAAAGGTCCTCAAGTCATGGCTGTTCGAATGACCCCAATGGAGCTGCTCACTCCCCCACCCACCCATCAGCGCCTTGAGACCCTTATGGATGAGTAGTGCTCTCTACAAAACCTTGATTGATTGATTCACCCAGATACCACTAGAGTTCCGGCCTTATGAAGACTGTGTTATATTTATTGCATACTGTATTTCACTTTGCGTTCGTATATAGATACTACTTTTTTCTTAAAAGGAAGTATGTAGCTGGACATTCATATATAGGAGTTGCTGAGCATGTTTTTGAGTGGTGAGTCTCTGTCCAGTCTACCTTCCTAGATTTTACCCCTTTACCCACCACAAAACCAGAGGGCACTTGTCTGATAATCCAGACTACTGGGCAGAGGAAAAGATCTCCAGCAAAGAGCCCACTGAAGGGCCCATTGTGCATTGCAGTGCCAGCTCGACGAGGAGCAGGACCTGTCGATGAAGCATGCCACCTCGGTGGGTGAGGATCTGTGCTTCCTATAAAGAATGCCCTTACTGAGACAAACTGGTCCAGTGGCCATCATTTGGTCCAGTGGACAATAACTACAGAACTGCACACCCAATTGTGGACATTGATTGTAAGGGAAATTCCTCTCATCCCCCTCTTTCTTTTACCTCAGCTATTCCCAACCCCTAGCACGGTATCCTTCCGAAAGCCACTCGCTTCTACCTGTTGGTGGGTTTGTGCACTCTTTTAAACAAGCCTTGAAGCTGTGCCAGATCCCTGGAACTCCTTGTTTCTGTTACCAAACGTTTGCCCTTGTCCTATGGATAGTTTCATCTTATGTATGGGAGCGGTACAAGGTTTGTAAACATGGCCCAGGAGTGCAGAGGCCGCCGATGCCCCTGGCTGCCCAGCTTGGTTGCATCCTGCTGAGTGTCGTCCTTTCTTCCAGAAGAGTCAGGACACAGACGTCCCTGCAGGTTGTACGTCACTGCTTGGCGTGTTGGCCTGATGGGCTCTCCTATCAGAAATGACAACTTTAAAGGAAAAACACTCAGCACAACAGAGACAACTCGGCGAATGTAGCAACATCACAAACAGTGTAGTGTGCTTCATGTGTGTCCTTCTACCATACACACCACATCCTAGAGAAATAATCACTTTACAGTAGCATTCACACTAATGGGACCGAAAGTTTGACCCCCTCCCCGACCATTTTGGTGAACAGCTTTTTATATAATAGCTGCAGAATCATACGGGAGCCACATAAAAGCAGTGCATCTCGTGTAAGTTATTGAACTGCACAAGACAGGGTTTGCGCTGTGGCTCTCTACGTTTTGCTTATAGCACTATGCCGACCTTTCATTTATTGACTTACCAAGAACCGTCCTATTTGATTTTCCACCCTATTATCTTTATCTTTGTCTTGTCCGGGTTTCTTTCCAGTTTGCTTCCTATACAGTGTGTACTCAACTCGCTGAGAAGTCTTTGGCGGCCCATGGGGGTTTTGCTCATAATAGTGCATCATCTGCACATTGTTTGTAGCGTAGGCAGGTGAATTCACCCTAGTTTTGAGAGTTCAGATGTAACTTTGCCAAATGAGTCATTCAGATCTACTATTAAAAGGGGCCAAGACGCATCCCTGCTTCGGACTGTTCATGGTGTGAATTTTTTGAGAGACTGCACCGTGATTGCCAATCTGGACTTTTACCCATGTATTAGTGTATAGAAATGGAATAGCCTTCAATACCCATGGGGGAATAAATATCTATGGAGATTTTCTACTGCAAAGTTCTTGCCACTTTGCCACGGTGGATAGCAATATTGAAGACACATATGTATGTGGTATTTCAATGGTGCAAACCTAGCCAGACAGCACTGGAGCACTGAGCATGGCAAAAACAACAAAAGGATGGATGGAATGCTTGAAGTAATCTCAGCCAGAGGCGCAACTATAGTCAAATTTTGGGGGGGGGGGCTAGGAAAAGATTTCGGGGGGGCGGCTGATTCTTCAAGCAAAAGGCAGAGTGTAGCTGCAGGGGCTCTAAGCGGGGGGGGGCATCAAAGCCTCATTAACAAGCAAAAGATCTTTTAAAGACCTGTGAAGTACTCGGGTGTGGCTCTGTGTGTGCCCGGGAAGCTGTCTCATCCCCAGCTGACACACTCGACGGAGGGGGAGACTCAAGCCCTTTGAGTCCAATGGGTGTTGTGTGCCTGATCTCAGCCACTCGCAATTGCTCAGAACCCATCTCAATCCATCGGTTTTGCCCACCATGCCATCTCCGTTTAGACCAAGCAATATGCAAATCAGTCTTGAACCTGCTCCAAAGGGAATACTGCAGCCCGAACCGCCACGCCTGGTCCTCCCTGATCCAGAGCACATGCAGACTAGGACTGGTTTTGCCTTGATTAGGGCTTACCAGCCAGGTATAGCTTGGTTTCAGTGACACATGATGCATGGGACCCATATCCATACCTGCCCCCCTTAGGCCGGGCTGTACTGTTCTCATTCGAGAACGGTGTAGACTACAGCCCTGAGCAATTGCCTGTGGCTGAAATGAATTCAAACATTCCATCTATTTCCTTGTGTTGTTGCAGTTGATGCCCTAGGCGCAACAGGTACGTCCAGATGTGGGTCCCATGCTCACTGTGCCACTGGAACAAAGAGTATTCAATTACTGTACAAACATACAAACATGTGAATTATATTTTATTAATCACTATTAGTGTAATTTACAAAAAATTGAGAACCAGGTTGCATGGTGCTCCTTCCGGCTGAATGTACACACTTGCATTGTTATGCTTATTACAAAAATGACCACGATGGAGAATTTATTAGTGTGGCAAATGGATACCCTTGACAGGAACAATGTTACAACCAGTTATCAAACCAGATCTCAAAATATCTTTATGCGGTTAAAAATAACTATGAAGGAAACACAAATATACTTTAAAAACATTCATTAAAAACATTTTATGATTCGGTAAAACAGTGCACATTTTTAAATGCTTTCCTGTGCAGTAGAAATCTTGGTTAAATTTGATTAAAACATAAAAAAAATGTCTTTAAAAAAATTACCTGAATTCCATATAACATACTCATCAATTAATCAATATTCTCTTTATTCGATTATATTAAAAATAACCATAAATGAACAGACAAGCATCACATAAAATATGCAATCAAATTACAATAAGTAAGTTAAAAAGGAGAGATAAATAAGTAGCACATTAAAAATTCACAGAATTAACATATTGCATTTTTGAGAAAAGCTCCTACAGCAAGACAAACTGTAACCTCTGCTACCATGCAAAGAAAATACAAGGATGGCTAAAGAAAACCCTGCCTTTTTAAGAACATCTTGTTTCACCTGTTCATGCTTGGCAACTTTGCCTTTATTTAATTATAAATTGTTCCTGTTGCCTCTCAGATCTTTGTGTCTTTTGCTAAACTATTTGTGGTTCTAGCTGGTGGTGAACCATTTCTTGAGGTGGGCAACTGTGAATCTGATAGAGTCTCTGACAATTTTAGCTACACATGATAGTGCGACAAACAAGCCCCCTAACCACCATTGTTTGTTCGACATTTCTTTTGACTCTTTAGGTGCAGCGGCATCTAAGGCAGGATCTTCCATAGCAGCTAGGCGTCAGATATGGTTGAGTTTCTGGAATTCTGGGGCCGCCCAAAAAGGACTGCTGATGAAAATTTATTTTTCTGGGGTGAAATTGTTTGGTCCTCCTTTGAAAGACATGATCAACAAATCTGTGGAGGATCATAAGCTCATGGCTCCTGATAGGCCTGCTCATCCTAAATTGTTTGGGCACAAACAGGTGTTTGGACCGGGTCACCAGGGGAAATCAAATCAGCCCTTTCGTGGTAGGGTGCGTGGCTGGGGTGTCCCTTCCCATGTCAAAACATGGTTACAGCAACCTACTTCCTCCACACCAGCCATGCCTAAACCCTCAATGTATGGCTAGATTAGGTAGGGGGGCACATTTCTGTGTTTTCCAAAGTCTGGGAGAAGACAGTGACAGACCACTAGGTGTTTTGGTGGTTACATAGGGGCTCAGGATTCTTTTCATTGAGAACCCTCCAGATGTTTTTCAAGTCACTCCTTGTCTGCAGGGGGGCATGAAAAATCAGGCTTTGATAGACGGGGGTTCAGAGCCTCCTGACATAGGAAACCATAATTCCGGAGGCTTTTGTACAGGAAGGGCAAGATGTTTATTCTATTCTCTTTCTAGTGGAAAAGCACCCTGATGATCTCAGGCCTGTACTAGATCTAAGGAGGCTGAACCAGTTCATCCCCACTGTCAAGCTCAAGATGATGTCTCTTCATCTGATTCAGCTATTCATCAATCGAGGGGACTTCTTGGCGTCCCTAGACTTACAGGATGCGTATGTGCATGTGCCTGTCCATCAGACGTCACAGAGGTTTCTCTGGTTTTGTGTTCTGGGTCGCCATTACCAGTCCCAGGTATTACCTTTTGGTCTGTGTTCTTCACTTAGGGTGTTTACCAACGTGTTGGCTTCCCTGATTGGTGTTAAGGATGGCATGTGGCTTAGAATCTTCCCATATTTAGCTCAATTATTGATATCTGCTTCTTCTTTTTCCATAGTTGTACAGCATGTCACGAAAGTCTGCAACTTCTTACAGGATCATGGCTTTTTGGTGAATCACAGAAAATGGTGTCTGACTCCAACTCAGGATCTGGCATACATTGGGGCCCATTTCAAGACTCTGTTGGGGAAAGTCTTCCTTCCAGTACACAGGAAGGTGGCTTTGGTAACGGAAATTCTGGGGTTGCTTTTGCATGAATGCCCTCTGGTGATCCATTGGTTGAGGATTGATGGACTAATGTCTTCTTCTCTGATGGTGTTGCCTTGGACCCGGTTACATATGCATCCTGTGATCAGTCGTGTGTTGTCCCACTCGGTACTGAGTTGCCAGAATTACCAACTGGGTGTCCCAGTGACTCCCTGAGTCCAGGAGGGTTTTAATTGGTGGTTGAACAATGTGAATCTGTCAGAGGGATGTAGGTTTCATTTGGTGCCTTCCAAGATTGTGACTATGGACACCAGCTTATTGGGCTGGGGAGCGACTCTGGGAGGGGGTTTCTGTCCAGGAGAAGTGGTCAAAAGTTCAGGCTGCATGTTCTTCCAACTACAGGAAGTTGAAGGCAGTTCATCTGGGTCTCTTGGCTTTTGCTCCACTGTTGCTAATGCAGCATGTGCAGTTGCCGACGGACAACCAGGTTGTCATGGGATATCTGAATCACCAGAGGTATTGAAGAGTGAAATCCCTCAGCTGTCTGAGTCAGGTGATATGAAGCTAGGTGGAGCAGTCTCTGTGGTCTCTGTCGGCAATTTACTTGCCTGGCAAGGAGAATGTGGTGGCAGACTGGCTGAGCAGGGTTTTTCCATTCCATGGGGTTGAACTCTCTGACACAAGATGTGTTCCCGAGTTTATAGAGGTGGTTTGGGTAACCAACGATCGATTTGCTTGCCTCCCTGGAGAATGCCCAGATTCCTTGTTTCGGCACAGTCCAGAGGTGTGGCGGGTGGATATGATGTCCTTCCCGTGGCCTTGGGGACTGTTGTGTGCATTTAACCCAGTTCCATTGGTTCGTATGGTGTTAAGGAAAATCAGGTTAGACAAGGCCTTAGTGATTCACGTGGTGCTCCGAGTGGCGGCGGCACCACCTGTAATTTCTACTCCTGTTGGATTTGGCAATTCAGCCGTGCTGGGTAATTCCGTGTCATTCCAATTCGTTGAGAGGTCCCCAGCTTCCTCTTAAGATGTCACAATCAATGCATCTTCAGGTTTAGTTATTAAACAGAGGGGTCTGATCAGTAGGCGGGGTGTTCCCCGGTGGTAGCCGAATTGATTCAGCAATCCCGGCGCCCGTCTACTTTGGGTTCTTATGCCAAGCATTTGTCTAATTTTTCTGCTTGGTGTTTGCTTAAGGGTTTTTGTAGTGATGACATTGAACCCATTAGGGTCCTGGATTTTTTTATCCAATGCCTTTGCTTTGGATTTTTCCGATTCTATGCTGCAGGCTCAGTGGCTGCCCATAGGACTTCAAAAAGTCTTCAGTTTAATCTAGTGGAACCTTTGGTGTCTACATTACTGAAGTTCTCAGTACTTCGGTGGCCGAAAACTATGTTGGGTGCTCCTCCTTGGATCTTGCCCTTGGTTTTGCGGGTTTGCAGGATAGTCTGTTTGAGCTTCTCGAGTCTGTGGAGTTGAAGTTCCTGACGTTTAAGATTGTGTTCTTGCTCTCCATTGCTTCGGCCAGGCGTATTGGTGAATTGGGATCTTTTTTGAGATCGGCTCCTTTTTTGAGGGTTCTTGATGATAGGGTGATTCTGAGAGCTCATCCTACCTTTGTTCCTAAGGTTGCTTCGTCTATCCAGAGCTTGGCTGAAGTGGTACTACCTGTTTTGTGTCCTGATCCGCAGTCTGAGAAAGAGTCCCAGCTGCATCTGTTGGATGTGAAGAGGGCGTTGTCTGTATACTTGCCAGAGCTGAGTATTTCTGTAAGGTAGACAGTCTCTTTGTTATTTTTGGGCCTGTCCAGAATGGGTTGAAGCCTTCTAATACTACCCTTTGTCGCTGGATCAGGCAAGTGATTTTGTTGGCATATGAGTCTCCGGACAGGGGGTTGGAGGACCCTGTTTAGGATCGTTCTATGAGGTCAGTGGCTGCGTCTTGGGCTTCTTTTACGGGTACGTCCATGGAAGATATTTACAGGGCTGCCACGTGGACTACTCCTCATACCTTTATGACATTACAGGCTGGAGGTTGGGGATGGTGCTTCGGTTTCTTTTGCTACTTTTGTACTACGTTCCAATGTGGATTAGTGTACATGTATGAGTACATCTGTTTTTGTATTAAACATGATTTTGCATTTCATAATTTCGCGTGTTTTCTTTGCTTGTTATCATGAAGCAAATACTTGCTTTTGCATCAGCTCAACGTGTCATTACTGTTGTGAGGGAGAAGGACAAGGAGGTAATGCTCCTGTTACTTACCGTAATCTTCATTACTCCGAGTCCTAGTCTTCCTTGCCACAGTATAGTTTCCCATCCCCCCCTCCCTGTTATATATGGCTTCATGCAGTGGTTTGCTTTGTTTACAGGTGGAGCTCTGGATCACTTCCTTTTCATGGTGTATGGAGGTAGAAGAAGTCGGCCATGTTGGAGGGTTGAGGAACTAGTGTGCTAACTTTCTCTTGAAAGTTTCTGTAGGGAGACTAAAGCTCATCGTGTTATTACTGTGGCAAGGAAGACTACGACTCGGAGTAATGGACATTACCGGTAAGTAACTGGGGCTTTATTACTCATCCAGTCATATGTTAACTGATATAACGGTAAGTGCAATTAATCATGAGAATATACAAATCATGTAAAACAATGCATGTCTGACTGTATTGTATTAGAGATTTCTGCTGTAGTGGCATTGGTCGAGAAGAAGGAAGGTGGACTGAACTACGTATAAAGTTTTCAAGAGAATAGCAAAAGTGTGGTTGTATTTCAACATCACAAAAGTCATGTTTTTGTGAGCTTGTCAATCATGAGTGTTGTGTTAAAGTCAAGATTATCTTTGTTCAGGAGATGTGTCCATGTCACTGGGGATTGCATTGTGGCAGTTTTTAACTTTTGTTTTACCAATGAATGCATTCTGGCCTCTGTTGTCTTGGTGTGCTTCGATTGCCCAACATGAAATGACGTACCCGTTCACAATCATCTAAAAACCAAAGACTAAAGAAATGGTGTCCCAGTACATGGAGCAACTTGGTTACCTAAAAACAGCAGGCCAAGCCAATGCAGAGAACCTTCATGCACATTAATGATTTTCAGATGAAATCTCAGAACCACATGAATGGATTTCATATTGTTTCAGACTTCCAGTGAGTGGGGTGCGGTGACAGTCAAAACTACAAGCATTTGCAAAGCCAATCACAGTTTGCAATTTTTGGGCTCCAAACTAACCTAGCCATCAGCACTGCTGGTGTATCTCAATCATTTGTGTAGTGTGCGGAAGTGGAGGAAAGAGAAAAATATCAAATGGTAGAAAACAATTTCTGGCAGCATGAACGATGACTGGGGTGGTGGGGGAGAATGACTGGGAGAACCAGAGTTGACTTGGCAGGGTGGGCACTCAGCCATTGCCTGCAGGGCCTGAAGCAAAGGTCAGCTGGTGGGCTGTTTTTTTCAGATGTAAATAAAATCATATTTGCCTGGGCCGGCTTGGCCTCTGTCCCTTGATCCTTAAGGCTGCTGAAGCCTTAGGGGGGAGATAGGAGCCGAGTATAACCAAGTACAGATAATGCCTGGCTCATGTTATGTTATGTTATGTTTAATTGTTTTTGTAAGGCGCACAGCTACCCAAAAAGAGTTTCCCAGCCCACCCTGAGGATGGAAACAAGTATGGAATTATTGGTTGAACTGTCTTGTACAGTAGGACAGTGGGCCAAACTGAGCAGGCACATCATGTGGTGGGTCTCCTCCCACCCCTAGTATCTCAGGGTGCCAGTGAGGCCACTGGGAGTGGTTGTGCTCTTTTTGAGCATCACAGCTAGCTGTAATGTTACCCGGGGATGCGGTGAAAGGGGCAGCGGAGGGAGACAGATTACGTGTGGTGGCCATGTAAGGGAGTCGACTTTTGTCTCCAGCAGCACGAGCTACAGCTGCCCGCTGCCACCTTGTCATCTTAAGAACTGTGAGGGGACTCCTGTTTACCACAGAACCAAAATAAAAACAACACAAACAACCACAATGAAAAAAGAAAAATGTTATCAACAACACAAAAAAAGTTTTTAAAACATTATTGCGAAAAACGTTAATTCATGGCCAGAATGACAAAGGAAAGGGAGAATCGGCATGGCAGCACGGTAACAAAATGGATTGAGCGAGGAGAGCAATGTGAAGAGAGACAAAAAGAGAAGTGAGAAAGCAAAGTAGAGAAGAATGACAAAGATTTGGGAAGAGGAAAAGTAAATCAAGTGAGGAAGAAAGGAAAGTTAGAGGAGAGAGTATAAGAGTGCTAGAGATGCAGACTGATGGAGGGAAAGAGGGGGAAGAGATTAGGGAGAAGAAGTGATGGATGACAGTGGAGAGAAGGGCAGAAGTTGTTAAAGATAAAGCGAAAGCTGGAAAGCAAAAGTGGAGAAGAGGGAGACAGGAACGTGGTAGATGATGTGGCGTAATGGCAAGGGCTGCCAACTTGGGAACGAGGTTTAAGTCTTAGTGATGGCTCAACATCCTGTGATTCAGGGCACATTACCTAATCTCCCTGTGCCTAAAAAAATATGAAGGTGTCCATGTAAAGCGCTCCAATGCCATTGGGTGGAGTGTGCGCTTTATGAAACTACAAAAAAACAAGTGGATAATGAAGGAAATGATGCAGAGGAGCGGAAGGCAGAAGAGGGTGTCAAGCATTTCCTGGTCTATGAGAAAAAAGGAAGGATGGTTACTACCTCCCATGCACTATCCTAATTCCCTTCCTCAGACTAGGGCTTATTTTAGAGGTTGTGGGCAGTCCAGGAGGTAGTGCTAAATGTAGATTACAATCCACCAATCGAATTTTCTTCATCAAAAGGATGGAATGGTAAAGGAAATTCAGTCCTGTGGATTCTCCTTTGGTTAGAGCCACCCCCCCCGCTATCAGCCTATGGGTAGAGAGCGCGGGTTGGGGGGGGCGTTCCCGGGGGGTTTATAGTAGGCCCAGCCACGCTGCTCGGCCTTTCCTGCTGCGTCTGTTTCCTGGGCTGCTCTGCGCTGTTCCCACCCTATCCCTGACCCAGCGGCAGAGCGGAGGGCGAGGTGTCGAACTGTTAACGGTCTGTTTTGTGTTGCAGGCGGAGTCACAGGGCGATCTGGAAGCAGATGGACAGTAGGGGTACCTCTGCGGCAGAAGGATACAGTCAAATACCTCTGCCTGGCACAGTAGGGGTGCATGAGCCAAGAACCTGGAGCCGAGGGGGTTCCTGGAAACAGCGTCGGAGCCCCGTTAGTCCTTCGGGCGGTCGGGGGGCCTGAACCGACCGGGGGTGTGCCTCATCGCTCCGCCCTGACAGGGGGGGCGGGAGTGAACGAAATAATGTGATAAGTTACTGCACCGTCAGAGCATCGACTCGCCGTGCAAGATGGCTCGTTAGGCATGCGGGTCAGCGAGGGGCTGCCGTATTGGATCGCCTGTAAGATGACCCACCTTAATAGCTACTTGTTGTACGAAATAAAACCTGCACCACTGCTTTCCCATAAACATGTCTCATGAGTTTCCTTGGTATGTAAGTGGTAAGGTGCATATTGTGTTGTGGAACGAGCGCTGGCGGTGTGGGCACTAAGGAAATTCAGTCCTGTGGATTCTCCTTTGGTTTAAACTCTGCCTCCAGGCAATGGAGGACGTCTGATACTGTCTGCAGCAAGAAAATAAAGGGGGCACATAGAAATATAACTTTAGGTGTAGTGCAAAAACATTCAAGGGGCAGGTGTATGTGAAAGAGACTGACTGGAGAGAGCAAGACAGGAGAAAAGGGGAAGGTTTGCAATACCGAGAAATCGAATAAAACTTAAAGGAGACATACAAAATGACAGGGGAATAAGGGCATCGGAGATATACAAATACCTGAAGACAGGGCCCACCAGGGGAGACAGGAGTGGGGGAGAGAGGGGGCTTTGTAGACAGAGAGAAATATAGGAAAAGAGAGAGGGGACATGTGAGAGACTCAGTGAAGCACATAGGTAGAATGAGAGACACCAAGGAGAGGAAAAGAAGTAGAGTATGAGAGAAAAGAAAGAACTAGAGAGGGGGGAAAGTGACAGGGCGAACGAGAGAGGTGCACACTTCAAGTAAGGAAGGGGTGTAGAGACATAGAGAAAGAAAGACATTTGGAGTGAATTCCGGCAGCTGTTCTAGATTCAAATAAGTTATTTACCCACAATACAATAAAAGTACGAAGTTGTATGCAATCCCCAAAGACATCGCTTGCAGAGGGGCTGCTGAGTGACAACCAAAAGAGGCAGACCCCCTTTGTGGGCCACTTTGCCTTTGATGCCCGGGCCTAACTTTGTTCCCAAACCACCCCTGGGGAGAACAGGCGGAATACACTATGATCAAGGAGACGAAAGCAAGAGGTGTGAAGACTCAAGGTAAAAGGAAGGCCCATGCTATCCAAAGAGTCCTGAAAGTAAAATGCTATAGAAGCATGCACAATGCAAATAAATAGTTGCCTGGTGACTGCAGTGGGTTGATACACTCATCCAATCAAACAAAAACAACAGGATGAAAGCAATAGGCAAGACAAACACAAGAATAAGGGGGACAGACCTCAATCAAATCACGGGAAGAGAATTGAGATGGACAAGAATGCCATCTAATCATGTGCAAGGGTCAAAATCAAAACACACTTGAAGTAGATGTTTAAGTATTGAGTACTGGACTCTGTGACAAACAGTTAAAGCTGTTTGTAGCGCGCCTGAAAAAAAGCATATTTTTACTTGTGGAACCAAGATGTCATCTAGAAAGTGGTGCATGATGAAGTCAGGTCCCTAGACCTTGTATATCGGCATGGTAGAAGGACTATGTATGTCTGTAGCTCTGTCAACCCTGTCTCTTTCTTTAGTGTTGCACCTAACCAATACCTATATGCAAGGTGCAACCAACAGAAAGATCTTTTTGTGATTTCAGAGGCCAACATTGTTTCAATCTTCAAAATGAAGGTTCTCTGTTCCTTCAGAATTAGGTTTGCCCAGTAGAACAATGCATATAGGGATCTAGACAAGGGCCCTTCCAGGGCCAGAGTGTGGGCATCCAGCAGCAGGTCTGCTGGAATACCAAGATCTCAGGAGGTCTGTAATCGGCGCGATGCTAGAGGTGGGTGGCTAGTGGTTACTTCAACTTAGCTGCCAAAAGTCTGTTGTCCAACCACAGATAGCTTTCCTCAAATACCAGTACATGCCAGAAACACACAGCACCTGTATCCCAGCAATGCTGCCACCATAACCCTTTGAAGCGTGTTGTACCATGTGGCTTTAATAAAGAAGGACACTTTGTACCGGGTTCAAGAAGAGGGTTCCCAAGTGTAGTGGCTGTAGGTTGCCCATGGCTCAATCCATCTCGGCGGCTCCTGCTTGGAAACAGCCGTCCTCCTTGGGAGATAAGGCCATTGATTCCTAGCCTCTATATTCAAAATACTTGCTTCTCGCAGTTCTGTCCATCTGCGATATCTTCCTGCCGGACTCCAGCGCCTGGTGGGGCTTCGCCTTCTTGTGGGGATACCCCTGGCACAGGCTCCTCTGAATCTGAGTCAGTGGGAACCTACAACAACAGGCAGTTAGTGAGACCCACATTCAACATGAATTCTGTAATTAACCTGTTCTATTCCTAAACGAGGTTCTTTTGATGGCTTGTGTTGGGCTCAGGGAGAGGGAGGGAGGTTGGTACAGATGAATTATAATTTATAGGAGCCACATTCCTTCATTTCACAGCTACTACCCAAGACTGCAAGTCATCTGAAATCGCTAGAACAGCATAGACTTGTTCTCTGCAGCTGCGGCTCCTCAGATATGGCGGAGGAGCATTGCCCCCCGGCCTCCCCACCCCCACCCCACCGGCAGAGTCGAACAAAAAAGAAAAGGATGATCATTTTGTTTTTTGTGCTTAGCAGAGTCTTGGGGGGCGGGGCCACAGCACTGCAGCAGGGGGAGTGATGGGCACTGCTGTCAGTGCGCATGGCAGTTTGACCGGCCATCTTAGGATGGCCAAACCCTTACGCGCACTGACATCTCTCCAACCCAGCTGTGTTGCTGTGTGTAGAGACCAGCAGGCACAGGCTCCCAGCCCCCGATGGAGCACAAAACAAGCCAGCTCCACCCAATCCCGAAACTGCTCTCATGGGTATGATAGCAGCGTCTGGATTGGCCGTAGGGGAGTCTGGGAGCTTCAGCCTCTGTCCAGAGGAGCAGAAGAGCAGCGAGCAGAAGACTGGTGGGTCAGTGTTTTTTTATTGTTTCTTTTGTTACAGGCCTACACCCCCGCGCTGCTCACCACATTTTCCTGACACCAGCCGCTACTGGATCTCTGCCTCTGTTTAGTGTTTAATTAAGCAGTATTTTGGGAAAGGGATAGACACTCCGAGAGGGCTGCCAAGCCTGCATTCCCCACACTGCCCTGTGCACTAGCAAATGGTAGGTTTCAGTTTCACTCAGTTAACGTGTGCACATTATTTGAGTTCCCAAATGCAACATTCAGAAGAGCACAAGCAGCCCTGTTACAGGAAACAGAACCAGCAGTTTCCAAACAGAAATGCACATGCAGCAAGAAGTGGAATACCCCTACGTTTATCACAAGGCAGCAACTAATACACATAAAACCTTTAATCCGTTATAAACAGTTGTAAGATTTTTGCTTAGAATTACCGACTCAAACAGGACAATTTAGTACTTTTAGGAGCTATTATTCCAGTGTAACCTTAAGAAAGTAGAGAAATGAAAATAATTGTATATGCATTATTGCTAATCTGTTTACACCAATTTAAATACATGTATTTGTAATAAAAGAAAGTCAGTATTATAACACGTAAACAAACAAACCTTACTAAACAGTGACAATGTAAACTACAGCCTACAGTACACACTTAATAACCATCAAAAATATGCTACAGTCTATTCTATTAGATGAAGGTTCCGTGAAATCATTCTTTATTCCATGAGCTACCAAACACTAAAAATAAACCATGGAAAGAAATGTTTGCATGTGTTTTGTGTAGAGTCTTTTTTTCAAATAAAACTAGTAGGGACAGATTTACAATAAACTAACGCAGCAGGGTGCAGAAAGTCATTTTGCTGCGCCGTGCTGCGTTACTTTGGAAAACACAGCGCTCAACAAATTTACAACAATATGTCGCATCTCTACGTCTGCTGCCATGCGCCGACGTAGGCATCCTTGCACCATGGTGCAAGGATGTCTGCGTCGTTGGGAGATTGTTTTTGTTCAGGAAGGGTTCCCTTACTGCACAGAAACAATCTGAAATGCCGTTTTTCAACTTCTATGTGTGCTGCATTACAACACATCGAAGTTGAAAAACAACATTGTTTCAATGATTGTTTATGTGCAGGAAGGAATCCTTCCTAAACAAAAACAATCATTAGAGGTGATTTCCTCTTTCAATGTGTGCTGCAGAATTCAGCACGCGTAGAAACACGGAACAAAAACGAGGAGAAATGAATACATTTCTCCTTGTTGTTCCTCCCTACGCCTCCCATGGGGAGGAGTAGCATTCACACACATTTCCATATTTACAGTTCCTCGTAAATCTGGAAATGTGTCTCGTTCCATGAGTATTGTGTGGGAACACCCACAGGGCCGGACTGGGAACCGAAACCGGCCCTGGCAAAGTGCTCTGCTGGCCCCACCCTCCCCCCGGGGGGTTGGGGGGTGCGACCGCGCTCTTTGCTAGGGCCGGTTTTCGGCCGATTTTGTTACAGTGCCGCAAAAACCGACCCTGTAACAAAACCGGCCCTCTGGGGTCCAAAACCGGCCCCCACCCTCGCGGCCGACCGGGGGATTGCCCGGTGCCTGCAAAGGCCAGTCCGGGCCTGAACACCCACAGTAACACCCATTGAACGCCCCTTTCACGCAAACTGCTGCTTGTAAAGGGCCCATATTTCCAAGGACAGGAAAAGCCACCCCGGGTCGGCTTTTCCTGTCCTTGTAAATATGGGGCAGTGTATTGCCCTGCCGGTGTGACGTACTGGCAGTGCAAGGGGCTTGTAAATCTGCCCCTACTAGTGTTTTAGGGCAGTCAACCCTCCTCATTTTCACCTAAGCAAAGCCCACAGGAGGTGTGTGAGACCCTTCCAGATTCCAGAGTCTCCACCCACTGTCTCAGATTCACCCAAACCTTCGGCAAACCTTCTCCACCCCCCCTAAAAAAAGATGCAGGCCTGGCCTTGTCCTCAGCATTTGGTCCTAATGTTCCAAACCACTGGCTCTTGGACGGCTTTCCAATTTTCTGGTCTTAGCTCATGAATAATTTGTCTCTTTAATATGGGTTATTATTGGACCCATGTTTTATTTTGGACCAGGCCTGCTGCCTACATTGAGTCAGGGTTGTCTAGATGGGACCAGAAATGTCAGCTTTCCAGGAAACTCAAATATACATGGCAGTAGTGAATAACGTTAGTTGGGATACAGCAAAGTTTGAACTTAAAAAACTGAAATACCAATTACACATCAAAGACAATGTTGCTGAACACAACAGTTAATTGCTGAATGTTTCTTCAACCAGTCAGTAATGTCATGTACCCAACAACAGTTTGCTTCAAACTCAGGAGATACAACAGCACCGACCCAAGAGGCTTACGATGCACCTGTGAAGAAACATCTGCAAAGCTCTGAAGAGACTTGAAGGCACTCAACAGGGCCAAAATGAAGAGATAGCAAATACGATGCTGTTTTATGGCTTCCAGGTAGGGAGCTAGCTCAAAGGAACACTAAAGGATATTAGTTTAAGGCTGTAGAGCTAACAATAAAATACCAGTCAAGTGCTTATTAATTTTGCTTGTCATTAGTATGCTGTAGGTCCTGTGCCTCGCTGCCTGAGGTGCCCTACTAAGATGTCCGCTCTTGGTCAATGGGTTGTACTGCCCGCCCAAGACCAATGTGTAATGCTATTTTACAAGTGTCCGATGTAAGCAATATAAAAGGCAATAAAGTTTTTAAAAAAAATGTCCGCTCTTTGATGAGATTCTGCTATGAAGTAGCGTAAATAAGAGCAGAGCACGTTTTCTGGAGATTCGTAACAGTAGGTTGGCATTGATGCATCTTGCGGTGCTCCTGTTCACTGACAGAATAAGAAATTTGCAAAGGTCTTTTCCCAGTCTGCATAGCCATAGCTGCATTATTATATGGGAAATGTAGTCAAAATGATGGCAGAATGTATATTTGAGGTAGTAGCAGCATCTTTTACTGATTTGAAACCTGAATATGAACTGTCAGGGAGTCGATTTCTGAGATACCAACAGATGCGATTTATATTGGGTGTGAGTGTGAGACCCTCTGGGTGGAAGTGGAAGAGGCGTCTCCACTGGAAGGCAGGTTCTGGGAGCCCCCTAACAGAGCGTGCGGTGTCCCGACTCTACTCTATGCTCTTGAGTAACAGCTTTCCAACACTTGAACCTTTGAGAGAGATGGGAAAGGGATCTGGGAAGACACAAGGACGATGACTGGGGCAGGCGTGTGGGTATCCCAGCGAGGTCACTGTTCTGGTGGGATTCCATTTGATCCAATTAAAAATCCTCCACATAGCATACCGCACACGGACCCGCCTGTCCCATATGCGTCAGGCAATGGACAAATAATGCCAGCAGGGCTGTCGGATGAAGAGCACCCTGATGCATACATTCTGGAAATGTCCTACAATTGGGCCCCACTGGAAACAGGTGAGTGATAGGCTATGAGGTGAGGCTTACACTAGGCATCTGGAGGGAACCAACCCTGGACCGCTATGCCCAACCTGGCTCTGGTGGTGGCACATAGAGAGCTACTGAAGTACTGGGGATGCCAACCCTGCCTACCATTCGGCAGTGGGAGGAAGGCATGGATTGGTGTATGGGGGTGGGAAAACTGATGTACCAGGCGAGAGGTTGCACACGCAAATTCGAGCAGATCTGGGGTCCCTGGAGGTAAGTGAGGGAAGAGGGGGAGTGAGGGAACGCAAGAGATACATTGTTAATGGAGGGCGGATCGGGCTTGAGACACAAGTTGAACTGTTGGGTTTCAATACTGCTGGGAACAATGAAAGATAAAAGCCTCTGGCTATTGCTCGGTGTCGTGCTCCTGCCCAGGCCTCGGGAAGACGTATGCAACGATTGCTGTATATTCTGTTCACATGTCCTCAACAGTTGGTTGGGGAGGGGGGCGGGAGGAGGGGGTTGTTATACTGTTTGTTTTTTTCAACAAAGACTGAATAAAGAGATATTTTTAAAAAACTAAAGCATTATGCCTTGCAACATTCTGCGACCACCATTTCCGAGAAAATTAAAGTTTTACAAGCCCCGGGTCCTGGTTAAATCATTCAGTAAAGCCCATTGTCAGCGGCAACATACCATAGAACAAACACATTCCTAGTTATTTAGGAAACAAATTATGACTTGTCAATTAAAAACCTACTTATAAGAATATAGACTATAATGAACATCTTAAATCCTCATATCCATTGACTACGCATTTTAAGATCTGATGCGCGAGCACTGTATGCATGTTGTTTGGCCAAATTCCTGAGATGGGCTTGGAACATCAGAACGAGATCATTGAAAGCTATTCTATGATTATCGATGCTGCTATGAGTTATCTGCACTTTATAAACTGTACCTTTTTCTATTCCATGCCCTATGAGTCATTTGTACTTTATTAATTGTACCTATTTTTATTGTATATAGTATAAACAACTTTTTAGTGTTATTTTTAATCATTTTTATTATATGGACTATGGTGAATTTTCTTTATTCAGTCATTAAAAGTGTATTTACTGTATGAGAAAATGTTTTTGCTCTTAATTATATAGCTTTTTTAACTTGTATACTGAAGCTTTTAAGATATATCTTTTTATCGAAATAAAGCTAATATGACTGACTGACTGATATCCATTGACTCTTACTTCCCTGTCTGCCATGGCTGTTGTTATGTCTCATTCTGTTGACTATTCTTTAGTTATATTTGAGATCAAATTCATCATAAATTACTTTTTTTTCTTGTTCATTGACAGTTGTAAACTGCTCCTTTGCCCGTGTGTCGAGGTCTGTGCGAAACAACTATGATTAATAAATAAGCCATTAAATAAACTAGTACCATATCTCAAAAGGACACCACATTCTCTCTTACACCAGCATTAACGACTATTCTTCAGCCCGTCCTTCAGCCAGATCAACCAAGCTTACACAAATAAATGTTTACCATACCATAATTTCTCGTATCGGCAAAGCTTAATGGATTTAATGTTCACCCAACACAGTTACATGCATTCTTAATATTACAACTGCATTTTATTTCTAAGACCGTGGCATTCCTAGACTATATATGTTATATAGCCTTCAAACCTGAAATAAGGAAAGTGTTTGATTGACCAAGTACTTCTCAGTTGATAATGAGCTTTTGAAGCTAAGCGAGGGCGCAAAGGACATTCTAATTTTATATAACCATCTGGTAATCAGTAAAACTGAAAGACACACAATTGATGGACGGAATGCAGAACAAATCAAGACATTCACTCCCAGTCAAGAGATCTGGGTTAAATCAATCATTCTTTTGCTCACCATGCCACCCCAGTTTAGACATGGCCATATACAAATCAGTCTTGAACCTGTGCCTCATGGGAACAGTCCAGCCCGAACTGCCAAGCCAGGTCCTCCCAGACCGGAAACAAGCATCCTAGGACCGGTTTCAGGGTTTCACCCCTCTTCAGCCAGGATAGCTTGACTCCAGTGGCACAGTGAGCCCAGGAGCCACATCCTTTGAATGCTTCTGATCAGTAAACAGTGCCGCTTAAGCTAGGACCAATTACATGATTCCTTGCCTAAAGAAGAAACAAAACACGAGCTTCAGTACCAATGCAAATTCTGCTACAAGGAAGGACTTTGTCTCAGATTGGCCGTCCAACTTTGGTCCAAAGGGAGAGGAAGAGAGAAATACATTCCACGGTTCACCCTCACTAACCTCAATACAAGTAACAAAGGTCCTGCATTAAAAGCTCACTTGTTGTGGGGAACATCCTACACCTGTGCAGTAAACCAGTAGAGACTTCACCTATCTCCATGAAGCACCTTAAAAAAGAAGTACAAAAGAGGTGATCCCTACACCCAACACAGCAAAGGTTGGAGATGGTAATGCAGTAACTTGAGAGCATATATAATGTTGAGCTGGCAATGCTTTCTTGCTGCTTTTGTGACTGGGACCGATACTGCAACAACACTGCAAATCAGCCCCCAGTCACAGAAGTGACCACCATTGCTTCATAACCGACCCCCACCCTTCGAGCCTCCCAGGGATACACCTGATGCCCGGAACGGCCAATCCGGCCCTGGACGTGAGCCGGCCCTGGAGGTTGTAGAGGCAGATTTACGTTTCCTGGCGCATACCTGTAAATCAGCAGGGATGCGCCAGGAAACTTGCGAGACGCATCTCAATCTTTGTGCCACCACGGACGCGCCGCATTTACAATGGGGTACATCATGGCGCAAGGAAATGCAGTTGCTTGTCCCAACTGCTGTCGTTAGGTTGGCGCAGTGCTGGAGTTGTGTCGCAGGCGCGACGCAACTCCAGCACTTTGCCAACCCTGCCTATGTCTAACATGGTGCGCCAAGCCTTACGCCTGCTTCAAGCAGGCGCAAGTCTTTGACGCAGCAGGGTCGGAAAAGTGACTGAGTGAAATCTTGAAGATTTCACTCAGCCACT
This sequence comes from Lissotriton helveticus, assembly GCF_964261635.1. NCBI lineage: Eukaryota > Metazoa > Chordata > Amphibia > Caudata > Salamandridae > Lissotriton > Lissotriton helveticus. The sequence goes on from NC_136067.1 coordinate 1,957,612,625, forward strand.
TTTCCAAGGCGTTCCTGCGCCGGAACGCCCCCTCCCGCGCCAGCGGCACCAAAAGGCTCTCTTTTCCCCAGAAGGGAACGGATTGACTAGTTTCACCAGAGCCAGCCTACTTAGCTTCTAGGCATAGGAAAAGTTTGACGTACAGGCGGGGGAAGAGAGCAACATTACATTTGGCACGTAAACTCTCCAAGAGTGACCTGAGGCTAGGTGGGGGTCAATACCATCTTGCTCATTAGTTAGAAATTTGTAAAGTATCAACTCGGTGACATTGAGAAGAATGTCCTAAATATTGGGTTCAGCTTTGTGCCCATCCCTTTCCAGAATGTCTTCTATTTAGAACTGGGTTCGCTCAGCTCTGCGAAATATTAAACTAAAAAGATCTTTCAAAAGGAGAAGAAGGAACATCTTTCTGTGTTCTCTAATGGATTGCACAATAGGTCTCCATTCACTCTACCTCTGCATTGGTCCTGAAGTCGCTGCATTTGAACAGGCAATCTAGATAGGATCTATCCAAAGTCATGCATTTTAAGATTAAAGCATGAAGTAAGACAAACAGGTCTGAATTGTGTTTCAAGTGAATAGTGCAATTACTATAAAGATGGCTGACAACGGTGGAGCAATAGGCCTTCAGGACTCTGGACAATGTCGACAGGAAGCTCCCCACCTTCTGAGTGTTAGACAACATTATGCACCTCTTAATACAGATCCAAGAGAAGAGCTCTAAATGATTATTAGAGATTTGTCAGCTGCAGAAATGACAAACCAAAGCTGCAACTAAAGAGAAGCTGAGTCCTTGATAGGGAGACATTCTTGAACTTCAGGATGGTATATCCTGCGTAAAACTCACGAGAAGACGATACCTCCTGCACCCAATTACCCCCAGGGCACTGCCCGTCGGGTCCAGCGTGGGTTCCATTTTAGGACAACTTTCTAGACATGCAGACCTTCTCCCCAGGGAGTGTATGATCAGACAACACAGAAACACTGAACAAGATCACAATTAATTCAGATAGTGGCATGCCACAGAGACACTCTATAAGAATATTCTCCGGCCTGAGAACTTGATGGCAGATCACACCAAGTCTAGCCAATATGTTTGCGCATCAGTTTAAAGAACATAGATTGGACAGCCCAATAAATAAGGTCTCTGGTATTCATTTATAGATGATATGTTGGCTGTGGCTCTAAATACCTCATAATGTTCTTGACTTGTTGGAGATCAACTATCCACATTTGGTCTGTACTTCGAGGTATAGTCAGGGCCACTGGAATTATGTGATTGAGTGGCCACTGCGTTTTTTGCAGGATTTTAGATTTGCTGCATTTGCCACGTAACCCGTCAACTGCTGCATAATCTGCAGATTTTAACACAAAAAACATTTGTTTTTAGCTCAAACGGTTCAAAAGTTAATACAAATGCAATGACACCTGTTGCTGTGCAGTTGAAGGTCCCTTGTAAAGGTTGACTGGTCACCTTTCTTTTGCTTATTGCTATATGTTGGTGTTAAACTTGTATGAATGAGGTGTGCAACCAATGCCCAAACAGAGTAAAGTATAAAAATGACAAAACAATGAAGTAATACTATCAGAAAATGTGGTGCATTACACCACATAGATTGCCTTTTCATGCCGCATAATTTACTCATCCCGGTCTCATAATTTGGACCTCGCCTGCCGCATAATTCCAGTGGTCATGGATATAGTCTAACTGATGTGACATATTTAGATCTATGTATCAGGGAAGACCATTGGCCTTGACCACCACAGTCTATAGAAAGCCATTGACGGAAATGCTTTACTTCATTGAAAGCCTGGTGGGATAATGTCCCCTTGATGCTGCAAGAGAAAGTGTGGTTTCCTAGCAAACCTTATGCATACAACAAGCAAAACTTTAGATTGAAAGAAAAAAGGTGCCCTCGGTATAGTGATGATAGGGCCAAATAAACGTGTAGTTAACACTTTTATGGATGCTTTGTAGAAGGAGAACAATAGGCCAGAATAAGATAGAAATATGGTAGTCTCTACCTAAGAATTTCCTCATAATGAAATCCATAGCATGTACTTTTTTTGTGCTGCCAGCACACAATGAAATACCATTAAATAGTGGGCTACACAGTCGAGTTTCATGTCTAACACGATCTTAGGTAGGATTCGGTGGAGTGACACATAGTGAGCCTGGTTCACAAAGATAAACTTACACTTTAGAGTAACTTTCGTTGTTTTTTGGTATCCACAAATTGCAAGTTAATAGTAAACTTACGACTGCAGAGAGTCCACAGTCGGGAGGAGAACTCTGCACATAAAGAAAGGCCTGCCTTATCATTTTGTGTGAGCGGCGAAGTCGCAACAAATGTAAACGTACTACTAACTCGTTGTTTGTGGATACCAAAAAAGAGTGATTTTACATTAAAGTGTACGTTTACCTTTGTGAATCAGACCAACTGTGTACGGAGCACGTTCACTAATGTTTAAGCAGGACACGCATCTTTAAACATGTGCAAGTCCCTCGTTTACAGTAGTGACTTGCACACTGTGTCAAACGGACTGTCATGGCCGGCACTAGAGGTTGTAGTGTATACGAGCCTGGTGGCTGCTACATAGGACTTACGGGGCTTCTGTGACTGCGCGGAGGCCGGACAGAGTCCTTCTGGAGTGAACAGGCCTGACTGCGTTCTTGGTCGGAGAGGCCGCTGCCCCACCATGCCAAAGTGTTTCCATTTTGTCAGTGCTTAATTTGTGCCAGTGGTTTGCGGTGCTCAGCACCGGCACTAAATTGTCAGCACCTGCTCTATTGACAGTCCACAACATGGTGGTGCTGTCTTTTTAATTTTCGAGATGAGGATAACAAACATGTTTATTAAATCAATACTTACTGAAAATGATTAATACTAAACTCTGATGACATTATCATAGCTTTTTGTGGCCTGAAATAGTTGGAAGCGCTAGCAGGGTATGGGTGGTAAAGGCTGCAGTGGCCTTCCGAGAAGGGCCCCGGCACATTTACAACTGCTGGCGCATCTCTGCTAATCAGCAGGGATGCACCAGAACAGTTGCGACACGCCAAACCACCCATGCGCCACCACTGATGCGCTGCATTTACAATGGTGCGCACCATGGCGCAAGGATGGGCAGAGGCGTGCCGCATCTCCCGGCGGAAAGATGACGCATTGCTGGAGTTGCGTCGCAAGCGCGACGCAGCTCCAGCTAGGCTCGGTGTGGCCCTATGCCTAACATGCTGCGTCAATCCTTACGCTTGCTTCAAGCAGGCGCAGGGATTTGACGCAGCATGTGACTGAGTGAAATCTTTTTGATTTCACTCAGCCACTTTTAGGAGGTGTTCCTGCGCTGGAAGGCCCCCCCTCCTGAGCCGGAACGCCCACATGTGGCGCAGGGCTTTACAACGTGACGCATCTCCCTAGATGCATCACGTTGTAAATACCCTGCAGCATGGCGCTGGCTTTGTGCCGCCACTGTGTCACAAAAGTGATGCAACGGCGGCGCAAATGTGGCGTACAGGGCTTGTAAATCTGCCCCTTACATTTTTACAAATTAAGCACTGCATTTTGTAAAGTGTGCAGCCGTCGGTTGTGAGCTTCACCACCTGAGCAGAGACCGACACACAGGAGCCGGAGTCACGTGTCAGAGGATACACCGCCGGAAATACCGGGAACCGCCGAACTGTTGGCAGGGCTGGACCGGCCGTTGCAGGCACCGGGCAATCCCCCGGTGCGCCCCACAGTTGGGGGCCGGTTTTGGGCCCCTGGGGGACGTTTTTGTTACATGGCCGTTGCTGCAAAATCGTCCCTGTAACAAAATCGGCCGAAAACCGGCCCCGGCAAAGAGCTCGGTCGCACCCCCAACCTTCCCCTGGAGGGCCGGCCGAGCACATTGCCAGGGCTGGTTTTGGTTCCCAGTCCGGCCCTGACTGTTGGCGCAGATGAGCTGGTTAAAGGCGGAAATGTGGACAGGTGAGTAGATATGTGTTGACGCTTCTTTATCAGCGGCGTAACGTATAGGGATGTAAACCCCCCCCCACCACCGACCCCCCCCCCCCCCCCCCCCCCCCCCGACAACCTGCAGAATATGAAGTGCGGCGCATGGGTCTAACATATCTTACAGGTTTCATTGCTCTTTGATTCTGGCAGTGAACTCAAACTCCAAACTGCTTTTATTGGCCACTAGGTGGCAGTGCTGTCATAGAATATATGGGCGTTATTTAATCGGAGAACTGCTGCATCAGAATATACCAACAACAAAGACGATGATGATGTATTATCTGAGCCAGTATGTTAGAAGCATATGAGGCATTGTGTGTATTATTGCAAATTAAGAATAGAAAGAATAAAAAGTGACACACGATTCCTGTCTCCTACGTTGCAGGGTGATTGCTTCGGGTACGGGGTCAGGTGTTCCCACTGGACCCCATTAAAAGACATGTCTCGAAAACCAGCCCTCGTTAAAGCATAGGGTCAATGCCAGATTATCGGTGACAATCACACAGACTGATGTCACACCACTTCACTCTGAGGTGTGGAGTTTGGGGTTGAGGGTAACATCTTAGCATCTTTGGACCCAGTGTATTATCATGGGAACCAGGCATGCTATCATGGGATCAAGGCATGCTATCATGGGATCCAGGCATGTGATCATTGGATCCAAGCATGCTATCATGGGATCCAGGCATGTGATCATTGCATCCAGGCATGGTATTATGGAAGCCAGGCATGCTATCATGGGATCCAGGTGTACTAACATGGGATCCCGATGTACTAATATGGGATCCAGGTGTACTATCAAGGGATCCAGGCATTCTATCATGGGATCCAGGCATTCTATTGTGGAATCCAGGTATGCTATCATGGGATCCAGGCATGCTATCATGAGATCCACGCATGCTATCATGGGATCCAGGCATGCTATCATGAGATCCAGTCATGCTGTTATGGGATCCAGGTGTACTAACATGGGATACCGGTGTACTATCATGGGATCCAGGCATGCTGTCATGGGATCCAGGTGTACTAACATGGGATCCAGGTGTACGATCATGGGATCCAGGCATGCTGTCATTGAACTTTTGTCGGAAGATACGACTAAAGGCATTCTTTGCTTCTGCCGAAATGACATCCAGTAGTGAAACCACAGGTTTGAGAGTCAAGTCAAGGTTCACACCGACCCAAAACATTCCCAAACAAATAGTTGCTTTTGAGCAAACGGTCTTATCATCGCTCACTAAATTGGAAAAAACGAAAAGATTTTTGAAAAATAACATCAGTAAAGGAATGACTTCAGCAATCAGCGACTTGAAATCAGATACTTCAATCATAATCAAGCAGGCTGATAAGGGTGGGGCGGTTGTGCTATGGCCACGCTCCATGTACCTTACAGAAGGTCAGGCACATGTGAATAATCGCGAGTGGTACAGGCCATCCATGGAAGACCCTTTACACGCGATTCAAGATAAAATCCAGAGATTATCAAAAGATGGGCTTGATGAGGGCTTTCTGGGATCCAGAGAGTACGAATACCTGAATAAAAAATTACCCAGAATACCGGTGTTGTATTTTTTGCCCAAAATACACAAAAATGCCCAGGTACCCCCGGGCCGCCCGATTGTTTCGGGCTGTGACTCTGCACTTGAGCCAGTATCGAAGTATATCGATTTCTTCTTAAAACCGTGCATATTGCAGGTTAAGTCACATCTTCGCGACACTATGGATTTCATCACCAAAATTGAGGGGAACCCATTTGATGCTGACACACAACTGATGGTAACACTAGACGTGGCCTCTCTATACACCCAAATTCCTCAAGATGAGGCTTTGGAAGTGATTGAAATTTATTTGGACCAGCGGGAGAGACCACACAGGGTGCCCACGTCATTCATCTTGTCACTAGCAGAAATCACGTTACGGAGCAACTATTTTAAATTCGAGAATGAGTTCTACATCCAGATCAAGGGGACAGCCATGGGTTGTCCCTATGCGCCGGAGCTGGCGGTACTATATATGGACCAATATGAACACCGGTTCATATATAACAACAATCCATTCAGGGACAACATACACCAATGGCTACGATACATCGATGATGTCTGGCTCCTGTGGCAGGGGAGCCAGACCCAGCTAGATCAATTCCATGATTGGCTCAACTCCCGACACAGTGACATTAAATTCACACTGAATTCTAGTCAAAATAAAATGACTTTTCTGGATGTCACAGTAGGCAGTAGCGAGGGAACGCTATTCACAACAATGCACAAAAAAGCAACGGATAGAAACACAATCTTGCATTTTAAAAGCTCGCATCCACAAAGTTTAAGAGAAAATCTGCCCTACGGGCAAATGCTAAGGATAAAACGCAATTGTACGAACGCATCTGATTTTGAGACACACGCCTCCCTATTTTGTAAAGAAATGGCAAATAGGGGGTACCCAAAAAAGCTGCTCTCACACACGAAGAAACGAGTTAGGTTCATTCCAAGGGACTCTTTGCTCAAGGTGAAGAAGAAGGAGGAGCTTGAAAGACTGGTCTGTGTGTCGACCTACGGCTAACATACAAACCAATTCAAGCGCATCATTCTAAATAACTGGCATTTACTTGAAACGCTGGACCCTCCCCTTCAAAAACCAATCTTCGCTATGTGTAAAAACAAAAGCCTAGGGCAACAGTTGGTCAAAGCAGATAGTTTTATCCCGAAGCCAAAAAGTGATCTTATTTCCCAATGGAATTTAAAACCCATCTGCGGGCACCGCAAATGTGGCAATTGCGTGTCCTGTGCGGCAACACTTGAAGGAAATGTTTTTTCCAATAATGATGTGACGTGGAGACATGATGTTTTCACGAATTGTAGAACTAAAAATGTGGTCTATGCTGTGGTGTGCATCTGCAACAAGGTGTATATAGGAAAAACGACTCAAGCAGCTAATGTCAGAATTACACAGCACCGCTCACGGATAAAGAAAAAAGTGCTGACTGCGCCTATGGTGGAACATTTTGTGAGCTGTAACCACACCGAAAATGACTTTAAGTGGACGATTCTTTTTTGGATTGACTCTAAGTATAATCCAAATGTAGAAATGGCCTTACTCCAAAAGGAAGCCTACTTAATAATGAAGTTCAACAGCGTGAACAATGGGCTTAATTGTCTGAGCGAAATAAACAGAATGTAAATAATAGGCAGCAACCCGCAGTCATGGAGAACTACTGTTCCCAGAAGCCTCCACGCTGGTCCCCACACCCCCACAAGTCACATGATGATCACATGATTTTGTTTCCAAAGACTTGAGAAGTACTCGCGCGACCTGCAAAGCGTTTGAGCCAGTACTGTTTGGTGTGATGTGGACGTTTTTACAAAACGAGGAATAAGGTAAGCCTCTGTGCAGCGCAGAGATGTTTGTGAGAATTGGCTTTCCACGGAGGACAATGCGGTCTGTTTAACACACGCACGCACCGCCTGTTTGTTCTTTTAGATTTTGAAATAATTGGATCATCGGCAGCGGCACAGAGAAGCCCCGTGACAGACAGGTTAAGGTAGGCTTCTTTGGGAAGGCTCAAATAATGAAACAAATGTGTCGTTTGGCGCCAGCACGCGGCCATGACTTAAACGTGCTCGTTTTACTTGTATTTCCACAGAAATCAAGTACATTCATTCATCTACAGCGGGGTCGAACCGCCTCAGGGCGGACTCAAAGTAAGTCAGTGGAGCATTCCTTAATATTAAATTAATGCATACACAGTCAGTGTGAGGCTGATAATTGTTATTCACATTACTTTAGAATATGTGATCCGGGTGAGGATTGTTTTCTCTGCCGGTGGAAGTGATACAAACGTGACGACGGCACCAATACATGAAAGGTAAAATACTGCCCTCGCTGGCCCCTTTATTATGGATCCATAGCCATACAGATTTTTGATAAAATAATCTCACTTTGTTCCAGTGAGTACCCACGGCATAGACCACAGTTTACGAAAAGTGCAGCCCTGGAATTCGAACTTAACAGGTAGGCTGCACCTCCCCTTTGGGAGAAATTCCTTTGTAAATATTTAATGGGTGTAGGACGAGATATATAAAGTTTTTCTTGTTTTTGTGTTTTATAAATAGTTTCCATGGACCAGACTTTGACAGCCCTGATGAGAGTCTTTTGATTCATCCAAGGGACTTGAAACGCGTCGGCATTGTTCATTTTTGTTACATTCATTTGATTGTGATTATTGCAGAACAATTCTAGATTTGCATATAAGCAGATATATGCTGTATTGGGTTGAGATACTCGATACTCCTTTTCGTCCAAAAGTTTGGTGAATAATCAGGATCAAGACTGTATTATTAGATAACAGCGCTATTTTTTCACTGTGTCTAAGAGCACTCTGGGATTGGAATTGTATATACATGTAATTATTATCTATGTAGTCATGTCTCCAGTACTGTATTAATGTTGGTATTTTTGTGGAATATTTTTGTATTGTAGAGTATATGGCAATTCGTGAAGTTGATAGTGTTCTTTGTTTTGCCTAAACTAAAATAACTGACTGATTTAAAAAACAAATGAATTCAAAAGACTTGAAAGTCTGGTTAAACTAATACATTTTGGTTTACCCAATTCAGCATTCATTGGTTTATTCACAACAGAGGCATAGGTAAAATCCCCATTTTTTTGCATCATGGGATCAAGGCATGCTATCATGGGATCCAGGCATGTGATCATTGGATCCAAGCATGCTATCATGGGATCCAGGCATGTGATCATTGCATCCAGGCATGGTATTATGGAAGCCAGGCATGCTATCATGGGATCCAGGTGTACTAACATGGGATCCCGATGTACTAATATGGGATCCAGGTGTACTATCAAGGGATCCAGGCATTCTATCATGGGATCCAGGCATTCTATTGTGGAATCCAGGTATGCTATCATGGGATCCAGGCATGCTATCATGAGATCCACGCATGCTATCATGGGATCCAGGCATGCTATCATGAGATCCAGTCATGCTGTTATGGGATCCAGGTGTACTAACATGGGATACCGGTGTACTATCATGGGATCCAGGCATGCTGTCATGGGATCCAGGTGTACTAACATGGGATCCAGGTGTACGATCATGGGATCCAGGCATGCTGTCATGGGATCCAGGTGTCCTGACATGGGATCCAGGCATTCTATCATGGAATCCAGGCATTCTATTGTGGAATCCAGGTATGCTATCATGGGATCCAGGCATGCTATCATGAGATCCACGCATGCTATCATGGGATCCAGGCATGCTATCATGGGATCCAGACATGCTGTTATGGGATCCAGGTGTACTAACATGGGATACCGGTGTACTATCATGGGATCCAGGCATGCTGTCATGGGATCCAGGTGTACTAACATGGGATCCAGGTGTACTAACATGGGATCCAGGTGTACTATAATGGGATACAGGCATGCTATTGTGGGATCCAGACATACTAGCATGGGATCCCGGTGTACTAATATGGGATCCAGCCATACTATCTTGGGATCCAGGCATGCTATCGTGGAGTCCAGGTGTACTATCATTGGACCCAGGCATGCTATCATGAGATTCAGGCATACCATGGGATCCAGGTGTACTTACTTTGAATCCAGGCATGCTATCATTGGATCCAGACATGCTATCATGAGATCCAGACATGCTATCATGAGATCCAGGCATGCTATCATGGGATCCAGGCATGCGGTCATGGGGTCCAGGCATGCTATCATGGGACCCAGACATGCTATCATGAGATCCAGGCATGCTGCTATGGGATCCAGATGTACTAACATGGGATCCAGGTGTACTGGGTAAACAAATGGAGGGAGGTAGACAGGGCAATTTTTAACGGGGTCCAGTGTATATGCCCGTGAACTATAGCAACAAAAAGAAATACACTGTTCCCCAAAAGAGAAGAGTAGCAAGACTAAGTAACTAAGCTAAAGGGTGCAGCGTTCAAGGAAAAAAAGGGGGGGATTCCCCTTTCGGAACTGAAATCCTCACACACCCAGCAAGCTAGGTGTCATGCTTCATCATATGGGTATTGCTCCTCGTTAGACTGGCGCTGCAATGTCTAACGGGCACCCATAAAGGGGCTCTTTATCGGATATCTTCTGTTCCTGCCAGGTGGTGCATGTGGGTATGAGGGCTTCAGGGGATGTGTAAACGTGTGTAAAAAAATGGTGAGAGTTAAAAAAGGTTGGCAAATCCACGGCAAGTTTTATTGGTGTGGTTCACCACCCTACTAAAAACAGTGAGGCGAAAAAAACACTCTGGTGCAATGATCCAGCAGTGTTAGATCTACCCAAAGGTCAACATGTTTCATGCTGTCAAAGCAATTCATCAGGACCAACAGTGGATAAGTGCTACACAGAAGGGAAGGGGCAAATACTACCTTCCACTAGAAGTAGGGATACAGGCCAAGGGGTCCTGCTCAATCTGGGTGGGACCTAAGAGAGGGCGACATGAATGGTGAAGGAGTAACCTTCAAATTGCTCTCAAGTGGTCACAACTGCTTGGTTACAGTGTCATGTACAGTTAGCAAAGGGCAGAAATCTACCCGCTATGATAAATACAACAATTAAAGCAATAATTAAAATTAAAGAGTCAGTAGATACGACTGACTGTAGGTTAAAATGTTAATGGCAACACTAGTATTAATGAAATAATAATAGTAAAAAAATCTCACCCTACTAAGACCCAGGTGGGCTTCACCGGTCTTCTTAAGTGGGTATACAACGGTAACCACGCATTTTTTACAACGCGGTACCGTTACCACGCTACTTTTACCACGCAAGTCGTTACCACGACTTGCGCTGGGGGGCGCTCCAGGATAGTAAATAGTTTAATTTACTATCCAATTCCTTTCCCTAGAGTCCACGGGGACTGGAGTTGGAATAGTAAATTAAAAAATTTACTATCCAGCGCCCCTCCATGCAAGTCGTTGTAACAACTTGCGTGGTAAAAGTAGCGTTGTAACGGTACGCGTTGTAAAAGTACGCGTGGTACCGTCATATATCCTCTTAAGTGTGCTGGCACCAGGATGGTTGGTACCTTAATGGGGAGGGAAGGTAAGTGCATGACAGTAAGAGAATATGATTCATCTTAACCGAGTACACTCCAAACCAATGGGGAGGGCCATTGTTACCTCCGGATGCTAGGGTGTGCTCAGGGAGGGTTCCCTTTTTTGCCAGACAAACAAGGGTGGTTTGATGTACCGCCTGCTCGAGTCAAACATGGCATCTTGGAGAGAGATTTGCTTCCAAAGAGAGACAATCGAGAAGCTGCGGGTGCTGTCTGTTACATTCCTGCTTAGAGCAGGGTCAAGAACTTACAAAGACTATGGATGCTCAATAAAGGATAAATAAAGGAGAGCTTGGACCTTACACATTTCCTAGAAAAGCCACCTCTGAAGCTTCTAATGAGACCAGGAATAAAAGCCTATCATAAGCTGAGGTTCAAAGCATCGGTGGAGCTGTCAGAGGTGCTGAATCTCAGCAGAAGCTGGGCAGCTGCTCATGGGAGCTGCTGGGCTCTCTGAAGGTCTATCTGGAATCAAGCCATAGTGCTGTAGAGTAGCCACCAGGCATGTGCAATCTCATCTTCAGCCCAGGGTGGGCATCAAGGGAGCCGCACGGTACAGTGAATTTCTGTTTCAGTAGGGGCCCTTGGGAGTTTCTGGGCACACTGAATGTCATCGGGGGTCTGGTGGCAGCGTCAAAGGAGGTGCTGGGTGCTGAATGCTGGTAGCGACCTGGCATCAGCATTAGAAGAGCCACCAGACAGGCTTAATTGCAGCAGTTGCCAAGCGGCAGCATCACAGGAGCCGCTGGGCATGCGGAACATTGGTAGCCATTCGGTGGCCACATCACAGGTGCCCCTGGAGTTGCTAAATTTGGCAGCAGGGAGACACCAGCTGTGCTAAATGTTTCAGAAATGGTCTGGCAACACTCTCAATTTTAACAAGAATGGCCCGATGGCAACATCTGGAAGCCACCAGGCGCTCTGTCAATGAGTGTTTCTTCCTGTAAGACAACCGTAATGCTACGCGCCATCTTAGAAAATGGATGCATCTGAGGGACTCATTTTTTTGTCATAGTCACCAATGCTAAATATAAAAGCATAGATGTAAAATCTGTGAAATACGGTGGGCTGTTTCCAAAGTGTGACAGGTAACCGAGTTAACCAATGCCCGATCAGAGCGCACTGCAAGCCCCTCCTACAGGCAGCATTTGATGTATGTTGTGCTGACATGAGGTCTGTCTACTGCTAAAACTGTCTGCAGCCAGACCTAAAAGGAGTGGGCAAGCAGGATGACAGAGACCAAGTGTGAGGATTATAGGACTCCAGCCCCTGTGCATGGATGGGTAGGACTGCAGGGCTCTCTCAATCAAAGAGCCAGGTTTCTGCTACAGACCCCATGCACAAGAATGTGAACCAGGAAAGGATGCAAGAGCACTTAACCTCAGTCAGACACTGCGGGACCCATTCATGATGGTAAAGTTAGATCAAAAGTCTTACTTGACTACTTTTCAGTATTACGAGTAATATCCTTACAACGGCAGAGTTTCTGCACTCGGGGGGGATTTTCCGCACTCGGGTGGAATCTCTGCACTCCGCAGTCGTAAAGATACTACTCATAACTTACCCATGTGAATACCAAAAAGTAGTCAAGTTAGACTTCTGGTCTAACTTTACCTTTGTGAATCGGAACCCGGCTTTTGTGGTGGAAGAGCGATCCTCTCTACTGAGCAGAGATCAGCGATCTTATGGGATGAGTACAACTTGATGGCAGGCAGTGGACGCGGAGAGGGTGGCAGCCAATCATAGCTCTCTTGGGCTCGCTTGTCCGAAGTGACACCTTGAGGCACTCCTGGCTTCTCAACCTACAATACTCAGCAGACTTGAACCTATAAGAGCATAGCTGTAATGAAGGAGACTTGTGCATCCAGCATGCAAAGCATCTTTGACCAAACAGTCAGGACTGGTTCCTGCTGTCAGACTTGGAATGGGGCCACTTGGCAACCATGCTCATTTTCTGTGCTGTTGTGTAAAAATCTACAGCCTACACCGTCCATGCATAGAGGTAGTTATGGCCCCAATGACAACACTCTGTACTTTCACACTACCTGATGAACTGCCATAACCAGTGTCAAGAAATAGTGTTCTCTACTGAGACAATTGTTGTTAAATCCATACTAATATTATAAAGAGAGAGCCCAAAACTTTGAGGCGGGTAATCTCAGTAACCACAGCACCAATCACAACACCCAATACAGCGTTGGAAAGGGCAGTTGCAGCAGAAGGACATAGGCTATGAAGACGGCCACCATATATATATATTGTTTTGCAGAGTTTTATATAGCGCGAACTTGACCCGAACTGAATCAGGTATCAGAGCGCTTTACATAGCACCAGTTACGTTACATGAGGACACACATTCATTTTTGTTAGGCACGGGGAGATTAAGGGCCAGATGTAGGTCACCAAATACCGGTCGGTAACGGCCGATTTCGGCCGTTACCGACCGGTATTTGGTGATTGAGATGTAGGGGGCCTATATTTTACTGAATCGGTAAATTTACCGATTTGGTAAATTTACCGATTCTGTAAAATACCGAATCGGTAAATTTACCGAAACTGTAAATCTATATGTAGGTGGCACTGGAAACAGTGCCACAGGCCCCTAAGAATTTGTTATTTACCATGTAATACTATTGCATGGTAAATAACAAATTCCTGTGTACATGCACATCTGTGCATGTACACCTGTGCCATGTGACACACATACATGCCCTCAGGGCATGTATGTGTGCCACATGGCACACAAGCCTGAATCAGGGGTGCAACAGGGTGTCAAAGTGACACCCTGTCCCCCTTGTCAATTGGGTAATTTTACCGATTCGGTAATTGCCATAGGTACCTATGGGCCTCAAGGCCCATAGGAATCAATGGCAATTACCGAATCGGTTAATACCGATTCGGTAATTACCGAATATTCCCGATTCGGTAAAAATACCTACATCCCGATTGCCAGTTCTTAAATACCAAATCGGTATGATTCGGTATTTAGGAATTTGTAATCTGGGATTACCTACATCTGGCCCTTAGTGATTTGCCCAGAATCACAGGATGTTTGGCATCGTTACCGAGACTCGAACCCAGATCCCCAGGTCCGAGGTCGAGCGCCTTGGCCGTTAGGCCAACTCCTCTATACATTTAAAAGGCAAAAGAACCGTGGCAGCAAAGTAGTCCCTTGTGGGCGTGTCTGCATTGTGCTGTGGGCGTGGGCTGGGGGCGTGACTAATGCTGGGGGCGTGTGGTATGGCCATCACATCGTGGGCTGTGGGCGTGTGCTGGGGGGCGTGACAAACACTGGGGGCGTGCGTCCGCCCTTCATGCCATGTGAGTCGTACATACAAGCGCCAATGACATTGCTGCGCAGCATCAAGGGGCACGCTGGGGGCGTGAGAAATGCTGGGGGCGTGTGTCCGGCCTTCATGCCATGTGAACGCAATTGCGCCGCATCAAGGGGCACGCTGGGGGCGTGAGAAACGCTGGGGGCGTGTGCTATGTTCCGTCGTACATTAATCAGAAAGATCGTCTGCTGTGGCCGTGTGCTGGGGGCGTGACAAACACGTTCACCTGGAGGCCTAGTAAGTAACGTTACTGCAGCCTCTCCTGCGCACTGTTACTGAACTCTCTCATTCAACGAAATTACACGCGCCTGCTACCATCAACCAGGGCTCTAGCCAGGCTCAGGCGGCGGATCAGTACACTAATTACACGCGCCTTATAACATCAACCAGGGCTGCAGTTGGGCCTCAAGCAGGGGAACACGCGCCTGCTAACATCAAACAGGCCTGCATCTGGGCCTCAAGCGGGGGAACACGCAAATTAGCGTGTCTGCGGGGACAATTACTGTTTTGCAGCAGCGCTGCAGTATTGAGCCCCTGGAACAAACCCGGCAACAGTGCCAAAGCGGAAGTAGTGCTACTTCTCGCTAGCACCGCCCTCCCCCCCACTCCCTCCCCCCTCAGGGCTGGGCCTGCAGAATTGCCAGGGCTGGTTTGTATTCCCAGCCCCAGCTTGTGCGAGTTACATTTATGCATTAAAATGCTGCAACTCCCCTGCTGCTTAGTAAAACTGACAATTGTTTACCGGCCGCAGCGGATCTGCTGTTCCGCTTCCGCCCCTGGGGACGCGCTGTTGATGTCTATGGCCGCTGGATAAAATGTTCTCGGCTAAGAATTCACGAGCCCTTAAACAAGCGGAAAAGCTGTCAATAGTGCAGGCTGTTGGCTGTTCGTGATGCTTCTGTGGTTTACCGCTCACAAAGTCATTTCATAAGAGTAGCATTATATGACTGCATCGTGAAAGCATCCCTTCGCCATGATCCATCCACTTGGATTATAACACTGCCGTAATTCCTCATTTAGCAGAAGATATTTCTCGCTTTCGGAGACAGGCTTGAGCCAGTGTTTACTACACACATAAGAAGTGAATAACCCATTGGAACAGCAGACGAAAAACTCAGCGGACAGCGACAGAGTAAAAATCAATACTACATCATCTCTAATAAATCACTCTCTGGAACGGATGAAAAGGGAAGGAGGGATGAAGCAAAAGCTTCAGTTCGCTGATATGGCACACAAAGAATTATTTAGGTGTGGGTCTTGTAACAAGAGGAAGAGAGACAATACTGATCAGATAAACAATAAGAGAGTCACTGCAACTATCAATATTTCATGCAGGGTTACTGCTAAATATGTGTAGACTTCTTTGACACCCCTTTTCTCTTGTAAATGAGTGTAACATGCACAGTTACTTTATTGAAACGCCTAGGGCAGCTCATAGGTGCTTATGAGTGCCTAAGATTGTGGTCTGTTCCATCTAATATTGGTTGGATACAAGGAGAACCATTTACCATAAAATGTATGTAAATTAAGGGGGGGGCTCATTTTCATAATGCCCTCGTGGTTGGGCGAAATCGAGAAATGTCAGCTTTGTGCAGCAGACTGATGGTTCGCCCAAGTCATTTGGGACTTCAAGAATGCAAGCAGAGCTGCTGCACAGGAAAAGAAGAGTGAGTTCAAGGGGCTGCAAAGCAAACTGCAGCAGCAATTCGTACTTGAGCTGAGGGGGGGGGGGTGTGGGTGATGACCTGGAGGAAACCTGAAAAGGGTTTGCTGGACATTTTACCCAAGAGTATTGGAAAATCGTCATCCAGACCAGAACCGAGAAAGTTGAGAATGACGAAAAATACACCTCATTCTTCTTTAGGAAACGTCAGTCAGCCCACACCCTGCTGGTAAAGCCTCAGGACTTGGAGGGAAAACTACAAAGTGGGAAAGAGCAGGTCTTGAGTGTTGTTACCGATTTTTATGGGGAACTTTATTCACAAAGTTGTCTGCAAGAGCCTAGGTAAACAGTTTCCTAGAGGGCATCTCAAAAACACTGAGTTCCGAAGAGAGAGAGGGCCTAAACTCGCCGTTTACACTGGATGACCTGCACTTGACAGCTACATCCTCCAAGTGAGGCAAGACCCAGGCCAGGGATGGGCCTCCAGTGGAACTGATCCTGCTCAAGCTTTATTGAGAAATGGTAAAAAAAAGGCAGTCTGCCACAATCCCTGCAAGAAGGCATGATAAGCCAAACCAAAGAAAGAAAGAAAGAAAGAAAGAAAGAGAAGAGCTTAAGAATTGGGGGCCAATCGTGATAATGTGGACTGCAAATTATTTGCCAAGGTAATGACCAACTATCTAAAGAGGGTAATAACAAAGATAGTTCACCAATAAACCTGTGGAATACAGAGATGAACAATCACAGATAGTCTTGCCCTGGCACACAAGCAAGTATGTCAGAGGCATAAAGATCCAGGCAGCTTGGCCATCATGAAAAGGCATTCAACCGTGTTTCCCATGCCGTCATGGGCCGGACCCTCCCAGCACTGGGATTCGAAGATTCTTCTATTACATAGTGGCCACAATGTATAGAGATTTCTCAATGACGGCTCTGGTAAATGGTTGCAAACAGACCCCTTTCCAGTCTTGTCAGCCCACTTTTGCCTCTTCTAGTCATTGAACTCCTCGCTGAACACAAACAGAACAAGAACATCAAGAGAGTGATGGTGCCAGGCAGCAGCAGAGTACGTGAAGTGCTCCCTCTTAACAGACCATTTCTTGGTCTTCTGTGCGGACGGGCACTGAGTGAAGGCACTGGAGAAGATAAGCATGGAATTTGGGAATCCCTCTGGATCAAAGGTCAACATCCTGCTTTCAGCCAATGGACCCCACCTGAGGCCCAACCCCATTCCCCATCAGGCCCACTTTCATGAAGATTCTTAGAGTCTGGTTCAGAGGAGATGCCGTGGCAGAGAAGAGATGGGATGAGTGACTGGCAAAGATGAAGTAGAAACTTGGACTCCAGAGCCTCAGGAAGCGGACTTGAGGAACAAAACCTTGCTGGTCTGGCCAGTGCAGTCATGAACAGCTAAAGTCATCACACAGATGATCTTCTACTTCATCTGGAACGCAAAGATGAACGGACTGAATATAGAGGTGATGTACGAAACCCAAGAGAAAGGATGCAAAGGCGTGCCAGACATCACTCCATCCTGAGTGGGGTCTTGGAGGAACAAAGATGAGAGTCAAACTAGCTTCCTGATAGCATGATTCTACTACCAATGTGGAGGCACCTCAGAAGGGTAGAGTGGGTGAGCGATGCTCCCTACAACCGGGCTATGCAATGGTCCTATGTAGAAGTGGAGAAATTTGCGAAGCAGTTTGGACTGGAGGCAATGGTCAAAGATCATCCACCCGCCCGCCCGCCATCCTATTGGGGCCCTAAAAGTGATAAAGTAAAACAAAAACAAAATCTGCTTCTATGTAAGGGAGCGTGGATAAGTTTTTCAAAAAAAATTGAAATGATCTATTTTAAAAAATAACTAAAACATAAAAGCAGACATTATCCTACCAGCCCTAGCGCCGCAGTGGACTACTTTTTAAGCAGACGTGCACATGTGCGTCACTCACACTGACGTAAACCAGTGGCTGGAGTGGGCTGACCCATGATCCCATGCCCTAGGCTGTGGCGAGATAATGTAAATTGTGAATGGCATTTGACTAGACCAATAGGTGAAGAAGGCTGATTGACAGTCTATGTAGGTGTACATAACTATGGATTTTTTTTTAACAAAATGATAGCGAGACAGCTAAGGCCAGACCAAAACATCTCAGCTTCAGGACAGGATGGAAGGTACCTGGGACTATTTATTTCATTGTTTTATTGTATTGACATAATTGCTTTTATTCAAAGTCGAAGAGAGGGCAGATGTGGTAGATAAGAGAAAGCGATGGGGAGTTATAAAGAGACAGAAATCGAGTCTGCGAGGCAGGAGGGAAAACTGAAGCAGCAGAACAGAGAGAAAGCGGAGGCCGATAAGACGTAAGTAGAGATTGGGGATAAAGGGAGCAAGAGAGAACGCACTTAAAAACGGAGAAATTAAATTGAAACCAAAAAGGAATACCGAGAGATAAGAAGAAATTAATGTATTTGCAGAATACAACAGACCACAAAAGATCACCCATCTAAGTGTAGAATTAATTCAAATGGAAAAACCATTTGCATGAAAATTATGGAGAGTAGAAAGACGAAAGTTCTTAAAACATTTTTTACATAATGGAATGACTAGGCGCAGTGAATATTTGAAGAGCTGTTTAAATACAGGAACTATAACAGAGCCATGTGGCGGTGCCAAAGTCCCTCATGTGTTTAATGTCTCCTAATTCACTTAAAGTGCCCAAACGTATTTGAATTATTGTAAAGCTTCAGTATTGCTAATAAAAGTTCAAAATTTAAGTATGGTTTTAAACAAAGTTATGTTTTTTGTTTGTTTTGTTTATTATATCTTGTTTTTATGGTTTGAGTTTTGAAACAGTGTGTAACACTTTGCACACAAAGGACATCCAGTAATACTTGGTCAAATCTCTCATTTAATGTTGCCAGGGTCTGTTGCAGCTGGCCATTTCGTGTTAACTGACACAGCTATGTGTGTAATCTATTTTATTACAATGTTTGTTAAGATCTTTTCTTTAAAGCAAAAAAAACCACCCCATAACCAGTGTGTCAGCAATTCAATTTTCAGAATTGTCCCAGTCGCACTCTCCGGAGTACAGGAAGCACAAAAGACACCATCTATAGTCATTCCATTCACCCCAGATTTTTTCCCATTTTTTAGGACAACCCCTATTCTCGTAGACCACCTTTTCGGCCACCGTGCACCATCCATGTCCCATTTCTAGTCTCTCAGGCAGGGTGCCATCTCCACCCCCCTTGGTTTTATTACTATTTAAGTTCGTAATAATTTTAATTAATCTTATAAAATAAAAATGACATATTTACTAGAGAGGATACAGCACTTTCACTTTATGTGATACGGTCCTATGACTCAAAAGTGGCTCACCTGTCCTGAACCCCTAGGAATCTAACCAACATTGCCAAAAAAGCAAACATACTTGGGGTTCATACTGGACAGTCATCCACATCTTGAGATCATATCACAGATGTAGCGAGAGGTACCCAGAGTTGATTGAAAATGATTGGATATCTGGAACCCTACATCCCAAAGTGTGACCTAAAACTTGCTCTTCCAGACCTTTTCCTAAACAGGGTCGTTTACAGGGATGCTCTCTTAATAGGTCTGTCCAAATCAAGGTTGGCACCACTCAAAGCATCCTTCATGCAGCCAACAGGTTGGTATCTGGAGTAGGCCACAGACCCACCAGTCTTCAAAGAACTAAAATGGCTCAAATTGGAGTCCAGGTATCAAAATAAACCTTTTATGCCAACCAACAAAGCAGTTCATGCCCCAGCACCTGGCACACAAAGCCGAGATCTCTGCAGGTGCAAAAGCTCTCAGAAGCTACAGGTAAGCTCTTTTGTTTTACATCTTTCAAACAGAGCTCATAAACTAAATAGAAGGTTAGACTTTGCTAATTTACCATTTTGTGGACACTCAACATGGTATCCTTGTCTAAACTGGATTCCCTCTGTTAACCTGTGTCTGAACATATTTAGGAACCCACATCCTGGGGATGGTAGACTTATTGTGCCTTTGGATGTATGTCAGTACAACGCGATCTTTTAGATCGCGGTACTTTACAACGCGGTTTTTACAACGCAAGTCGTTACAACGACTTGCGTTGGAGGGCGCGGATTGAGGAATATTATAATTTTTATATTCCAACACCAGTCCACGTAACAGTAGGGAAGGTGTTGGAATATAAAATTACAATATTACTTAACCAACAGCGCCATCCAGCGCAAGTCGTAGTAACGACTTGCGTTGTAATGGCAGTGTGGTAAAGGTCGTGCGGTGTAAACACTGCATTGTAAACGACTTTACCGTGCCTTCATTATTCACATCCAGCAAGATAAGACAATAAATACGTCTTTTTGTTTTTTTTATCTTTTAGAGGCTCCTGTTCAACCCTAGCCCTGAAAAGAATATTAAGCATGGTCAGCTAGCTAAGTGCAAGACGTTTATGCAGTTTATAACTCATCATCCTGCTAAATGCTGTGATAATACATGTAAACCTGTAATCCCACTTTAAAAATGTGTCTCTAATTTCTTTATCACAGTTGAGCTGTGACGTCTCTAGTCATCTGTAATAAGAAAATGACATAACTGCTCAATTGTAAGAATTTTTTACAGTTGAAATATGACATCATAATGCCTGTTACCAGAGCCAGTAGCTGAAAGGTATGTTACAGGGCATACTTAGAACTGCAGTTTAACCCCTCCCATGCTCATGACGAGCTGAGCTCATCATGACCCGCCCAGCGCTCACACGCAGGGATAATTCCCCTGCTGTGCTGAGCGTTCTAAAGAAACGGGCGTGGTCACGAGCTTAGTTCGTCATGAGCACAGCACCACCGTGCTGCATGACGAGCCGAACTCGTCATGAGCACCGGGGCGCTGTGCGCCCCTCACCCCCACCCCCCAGCACAGCAGCGGAATTACCCTCACGGCCAAGGGGTTAAACAACCTTAACTGGCTTTTCAATCTTACGATCTGTTATTGGAAAAAAGTACAGTGATCAGCAGAAAGGAGAGATTTTTGGCAATTTCTTTACATTTTTTACATAGTTCATTCAAGGAGAGAAACTATTGCTCTGCATGCTACTGCTCATTCCAAGCTGCAGATCCTTTTAAATCTGAATTACACTACACTGATTCAAATAAATTGTTGCAACAAATTACTTGCTGCTTTTAGTGTGCTTCATTTTGCATTGCAGATTCTGATTTTTAAGTGTCTGCACCCGTTCTATTGCTTTCATATGAAGGAGCAAGGAAGCAATGATTTAACCCGTTTGTGGGAATGTTGATGGTGTGTCCATGTATCATAAAGAATAAAATACCCTCTGCTGTGCATTAACCGCATGCGCGCTGCGGCGATTTTCGCGCTACGCGGCTTTTTTTCAAAAAGCCGCGTTAGATGACGAGCTAAGCTCGTCATCAGCGTGCGAGCGGCGCAACTGATGACGAGCTGAGCTCGTCATCAGCGCCGAAGGGGTTAAAAGGATATTGCAAGTCACCTAAGTGTTTCATGATAATATAAGGTGACTTGACCCTTGGCCTCGTTCCTCTCTGTGGCCACAGAACTCCTCAGTGACATGCAATACCCTTATAACATATGACAGGGGTAGTATACTCCTTTTATATGTGTCATTTCTTTTTCACTTCCGTGCTGTTTATAAATCACCATCCTGTGAAGCAGTACTATATGTCCTGTTTTTTACCTTCCTGCCCATTATAATAGTCTGTGTTCCCTAGTCTGCTGTACAGGGCTGTGACGTCCATGAGGCCCAGTGCTGGAACCGGCACTTTCTGGCTGGCTGAAGCGATGCCCCCAGCCAGGCAGAACCTACCGCTCCAGTCAAGGGTGGGTGATTACACTCGCTGTATAACCTGTGCTCACCCTTGGGTAGCTTGGCACTGAGCAGTCAGCCTTTCCTCAGAGGCAATGTGTAAAGCAAAGGCACAGCAGTCACACAACATGAATACACCATGTGTCACAAAAGAGACTTCTCCCAGGATGTATGTAAATAATGTTTATGTTCAACACACATATTCAATCATTATAACAAGAACATCATATACTTTTGGGCACAAAAACACATTTGGAAATATTACTAGCAGTACTAGGTCCCACTGTATTGTTATGATATCAATAGTATGCACACTGTGCACAATTCCTAATCCAACCCCCCCCCCGCCCCCCCGCTGATAGAGAGAGAGCACTCTTATGCAATGCAACATACTATCCACCCCAGGCCTACCCTAGCCATCCTGATAATACATTCACACACAGTGTTAGGGGACACCCCGGGTCACATAGATATCGAACATATGTATATACATGAAACAAGAACACCTTTTACCTGCGCGGGCCAGAGCCACGCGGGTAAGCTGAATGTCAAATGTATTCTGCTTTTGGCATGAAATTAACATATACAACGGCACCACCAGCCAGTGTCGTGAATCACAGGTGGTCCGGGTCCACAGACCATCACTCTGACTCACACACACTCACTCTGCAACGTTACACGTTGCGACAGGTATCAGCCAATTCGTACGGAATGCACTTGCACACATACGCACTCAGCACCCTAATGCGGTGCCACTGGTACCCTACAAGTAAATGGATAACACCCTGCAGACTCTATAGCCCCAGCCTCCCTCCACCCTCTAGTTCACCCCGGTTGCCCTATTTCCCCAGATGGAAGATAACCAACCCCGCCCCTTGGATACTAGGCCGCATGCGGCCAAAGTCACATTTAGTCCGGGTTCTGGGAAAGCAGGTGGGGGGGGATATGTAGGAAGTTTTAATTAGAAGGTAGACGTAAACAAGCGGCGGTGTTTAGCAACCACTCTGGAAGCTCAACCAGAGGTCTTAAAACGCAATCGAGACACGCAGTCTCTTCACCTGCTTCCGATCTGTCTTGGAAGCATTCCTTCAACCCAGTCAATCTCACTTTTGCTACTACATGGTGCCAATATGTCTTCGGGAGAGGCCAGGTGTAGAAAAGGCAAGACGAGTCTGGAAGCCTGGTTGCTTCCTGTTCCTGGTGGCAAGAAGGATGGAGGAGAGGCGGCTGCTGGTAAGGTAAGTTTAATTGTATTATATTTTCCCCTTATTTTCTTTTTTGTTTAACCCCCCGCCTTTCTCCCCGCCCTACCACTGCTGCCCCGTAGCAACTGCTACTGGAGGCTACAATGCTGTGAAAGGCCTTTTACCCAAATTATAGGCCCGAGCCATAGATATGGACCTATAACAAAGCAGAGGGTGTTAATGACCTGCATAGAATGAGGCCGAAAGGCAATACTAGTATTTGAAGGCTCCACTGATGGAGGGTGGACTGCTCTAAATTACTTCTGTTGTTTAAACAAATCAAGCGAGAATTTGGTTTTCTACTCTTCTTCTTAATAACCTTTGTTCCCCTGGAAACGTTTCTTTATTGCTCTGCTGGGTTTCATTTTAGGAAAGCATGAATCTATCAGCCTGATTCATGTAGGTAAATTGCACTCGCAAAGGGCCAGATTCTGAGAATCTGGCCCTTTGCGAGTGCAATTTTTGCATTTGGTATTCATGATACCAAATGCAAAAATCGCTATGTAAGAATTCGCATATTTGCGTGGAATGGCATTTAAGGAATCTCTAATAGAGATTCCTCAAATGCTATTCATGACACAAAACAAAATAGCGAATTTGGACTTTTGGGGCCGCTATTTACCGACAGGTCAGACCTGTCGGTAAATAGCAAAAACTCAGAAAAATGCTTTTAAAAGCATTTTTCAAAGTTGCATGTAGCACACACACATGTCCTTTGGACATGTGTGTGCGCAACACCTGTCCAAAAGTGCATTTTAGGGGTGCTACAGGGCGTCCTTTGGACACCCCTGGCACCCTTAAAATCGCTATCTCAGTTGCGAGTAGCAAATTGCTACTCGCAAATCCCCATTCATTCCTATGGGCCTCTTGGCCCATAGGAATGAATGGGGAGTATTTGCGAGTAGCAAATTGCTACTCGCAAATAAAGAACATGTAGGAATCGCTATTTAAGTAGCAATTCCTACATGAATGCCGTTTTGCGTGTCCTCAATAGCGAATCGCTATGATTCGCTATTAGGGACACGCAAAACGGCATGTACATGAATCAGGCTGTATGTGCAGGAGAGTGCAATGCACATTCAAACCCACAGCAGGCTCTGGGAGTGACTTCTATCAAGCTACTTAACATGCCTGTCTGCAACAAATGTATAACTGCACACTGGTTTAGTTTCACTATACATATATCATCAATACGCACATACCTTTACCAAGTACCATCCCACCAAGAACTTATTAGAGGGGTGCAGGGAGCATGATGGTGTATGTGAGACCAAATATTGTATGTTCCTTTGTATGGTTACAGAACTCCCCAGTGACCTGTAATATCTTTATTACAGCATAGTCGGTGGTTTTCTTTATCCCTTGTGTAATGGATGGAGATAATATGCAAATGTTTGGCCGAAGAGAGATTTAATTGTTTGATATGTTCTGCTTTGTGAGTCCCTAAATTGCGTTTTTGCTAAATTAGGTTGATAAAATATTTTTTTTTTAGGTAAGAATGACTTCCCTCTCGAAGGAAGGGGATACACGGCCGCTAGTTCTCAGTATTAGTCTAATCTCCTGAGTGTAATTACCATCTGAAATATACATTACAATCAAAGTATCCAAGCTGGTTTCACGCGGAGATTTAAAAGCCAGGGAAGCGTGGCGCGCGCGCGCCCCTGTCAGTGAAAGGTCAGATGAGAAAAGCTGCTTATTAAGATAGATCTGAGAGCAGCCTGTGGAATGACATGTGTAGATGGACAGCAGCAAATTACACCAACTTTGTGAAGGCAAATTACAACTGCTGCGTGCTGTGGAGAGATCAATGCGATCACTCGTGCGGCGCGTGGCAGGGTGGGCCGCCACCAGCCAGCGCTCGAGGACAGGGTCTCTAAGATGGATGCCGCACTCGTGCTAGAAAATGGATGAAAAGAGAATGTTCTGAAGATTCTAGATAGGCAACCTGTCAGGTGCGGGTGCGTACAGTAGAAGAGCTCGATTGGAAGGTGACATTGGAGGTTCTCCAATTAAGGGCCATATTAGGCACACGCTGCACCCTCAGTGCAAATAGCACCCTTAAATATGGAATGTGCAGCTATTGCATGGGCTAGTAATTGCAAAGAGGTCAACAGCCAAATCGCCGCTTTCATCGAAGAAAACAACATCCTCGACTCCTTCCTGTCAGGCTTCAGGAGGAACCACAGCACCTAAACCACACTCCTGTCAGTAACAGATGTCATCTGCACCCTCCATGACAGAGGAGAGACCGTGGCCTTCATCCTTCTTGACCTCTCCGCGGCTTTGACACTGTCTCTCACCGCACCTTAGGCCGCAGACTCCATGACGCGGGAAATCCTGAACAAGGCCTTTGACTGGATCCTCTCTTTCCTCTCTGGTAGAACGCAATGAGTCAGACTCCCTCCATTCCTCTCAGAAACGACTCCAACCACCTGCGGAGTCCCACAAGGATCATCCATCAGCCCGACCCTGTTCAAAATCTACATGGCCCGCTCACATCCATCGTCGAAGCACATGACTCAAATATCACATTGTTCACAGATGACACCCAACTCATCCTTTCCCTATCCAACGAACCTAACATCACCAAATGCAACTTTCAATATGGAATGGAAGTGGTCGCCAGATGGATGATGATCCGCTGCCTTAAAATCAACATGGACAAAACCGAGATACTCATCATGGGCCCTCACCCCAATGCCTAGAACGACACCTGGTGCCCCACCACCCACATGTACCATGCAGGCTATCTCTGGATCATCCTGGACTCCGAACTCAAATGGACCGCCAAGTCAACGCCATCACCTCCTCCTGCTACCACACCCTCCGCCTACTCCACAAGAACTCATCATGGGCCCTCACCCCAATGCCTAGAACGACACCTCGTGGCCCCCTGTCCACATGGACCACGCAGGCAATCTCTAAATCATCCTGGACTACGAACTCAAATGGACCGCCAAGTCAACGCCATCACCTCCTCCTGCTACCACACCCTCTGCCTACTCCACAAGAGTTTCAAGTGGATCCCCCCAAACATAGGAAAACTGTCACACATGCCCTCATCAGTAGCAGACTGGACTACGGCAATGCAATCTATGCTGGGATCAACAAGCACCTCACCCACAAACTCCAGGACGTCCAGAATGCCACTGCCATACTAGTCCTCAACCTACTGCATCACTGCCACATCAGCCAACACCTACGAACCCTACACTGGCTCCCCATCGAAAAGAGAGAATTACCTTCAAACTTCTCACCCACGCACACAAGGCCCTCCACAACACCGGACCCGCCAACCTGAGCCACTGCCTCATGTTGCACGCTCCCCAGCCCTCTCTCTGCTCGGCCCAGCTCTCCCTCGCTACGCGTACTTCGGAAAAGGCCCTCAAGACCTGGCTCTTCGATGGAACTCAGTGATCCTCCGGATTCTATGGCACCACCCTCCCCCACCCTCTTTCCCCAGAGCCTTGAGACCCATTCCTGGTGAGTAGCTTGCGCTAATGAAACCTTGATTGATTGATTGATTTTCCTTATTTCGAACCATGCACCTTGGAAATGGAATACTCTGTGTCCGGGTAAATCAGGCTGTGCCCGAAGGGCTGATCTGACAAGTCAGTGTGTGGGCATTTTATGTCTGTTTGTGGGACCATGTCATGGTCTGCTGGGGCAGTGTTTAATGTTGATTTCCCTGATATTAAAACAAAATTGTCTGCAAAAAGGGAAAATCCATGCAGTCTTCCATACCATGCAAAATACTTATACAGCGTGTCTTTACAAGTTAGTTCAAAACTGCCACAATGTGAAAACAGAGGCCACTTTTTTTTAGCTATCTAAGTCTCTAAAGGGGGTCACCTTTATTTTGGGACTATTTTCTGTTGCAGCGCGACCTCCTTGTGTCCTAGTGCATATCATTACATGAACATGATACCCTCACGGGTCTGGTTCGCGCTCTATAAAACTTTAAAATAAATAAATGTATATCTAAATAGGGCAGCGGGCCTTGCGGGGGTGGCGAGGTTTAATCAATTCTCCTTCTTGTCTGCCCAGTTGGAGTCTTTGATTTGATTTCCTTCCCTTTCTACCCAGCCCATTTGTTTTAGTGCCCATTTTTTAAAAACTATTTTGATTGTTTTTAATAAAGTAATAAAGTAATTTCAAATGTGGAAGTTTTGAAGTGTTCCCCTTTGCGGTGGGTTCAGCTCTCCTCGATGCTGTTCTCCCTGACGTGGTGCCAGCTATGGTTGATGCTGTGGTTTCTGTGGTTGTCACAGCCGTGGTGTGAGCCCCCATCGCAGCTGTAGCCCATGCTGTACTTGCAACTATTGCTTGCAGATGTTAGTATCATTCAGCTGTTACAGAGAGAAGAGTCGTCGGTGTGACTGGACATCATTAGCGAAGAAACAGGTGCTTGCTTCATACCTGAATTTAGGTGGTTTTAGATGTTTCTCGCCTAAGCTGGGAGTATATGATGGGGTTGCACCATTATTGTCCTTTTTGTGGGGTCAGGGGGCAGACAGACAAGGTGATTGTCTTATTCTGTGAATATATTTGGAACATTGCTTGGATGAACAAGGGACCTTTGCCTTGAACAATGCAGAGTGCCTAGAAGGTAGTATGCCTCCCGGGAGCAACTGACGCGCTAGAAGCACTTGTTTGATCCATTCTCAGTTGTGAAGGTGATGGAGCTGTCATTCTGCCAAGTTTTTGGTCTCTTGCAATTTACAAATTAGAAATAGTGGAGTACTTTTGCAGATCGCCTAGGTGCAGGAACCGGTATCTGAGAGTTCACATTATGCAGAAGGAGCTGCTTGAGACTTTCTCCCCTGGGACTTGAAGTACATAATCACTCTAAGATGACTTACTTTGTTCAATGTCGTTGGTGGTGTCTCTGTTTCGTGTGCCAGATGGGTGGACGTTGGTAGTGTTTCCATTCTACACAGATCAACATCTAAATTGTGGTTGAGCTGTTATTAAGAGGGTCATTCATCATACATTTATTATTGCCATGGACAGAGCTTGCAAGTCTAGACAATTATAGTTCTTCAGAGATTTCCAGTTCTTGGATGATTTGTCATAGCTGTAGCTGCTTAGGAGGGAGAGGTAGAAATGTAACAAGAGTCGAGAGATGATCAGGCCTCCAACCACAGCCGTGGAAATGGATCCAGAAAATTTGCAAGAGTTCTCGGGCATATTATCAAGCCCCAGCGATAATTATTGCTGAGCGCGCTTAGCGCGCTTTAAATGATCGCCGGCTATCGCTGGAATATATCGCCAAGCTAGCGCTGTATTATCAACGCTTAGCGCTATATATTCCAGCGCTAGCGGGGTTTTCCATGGAACATGGCTGGTTTTCCAGTGATGTTCCATGGAAAACGGCGATAACTTGATGATAAGGCCCTGTGGCCTTAGCCCAACAATCCACTTCCCATGTTAGATATGTCTTAGTGAGGAATTTAACAGACGTTAAATTCCTGCGTTAAGGCATAGTTAACGTGATTTCAAATATCGCTACCCCTCGTTGATAATATTGCGAAGCCTCCTTTGCATCTCATTAACGGCGCGATGCGAGGCGTGCTGACAACGAGCGCTAAGGTAGAGAAACACGCGCTAGCGTGTCCTTGTTTAAAAACGTGATAATATTATCGCCGCTTTTTGCCCGAAAACGGACGTTAAAACACCGATAATGTTATCGCAAGCCCTTGATATTATGGCCCCTCATGTGCCAGTTGCTGTTTTGGCTATAGGGCAGTGTCGGGTAGTGCCCGGACACAATGTCACTAGAGTTATAACGCTCCTGCAGCCTAACGTCAGTTGTCTTTTTTACTCACCCTTCGACACATTTTTCACTCAGAATTCCATCTTTTCTTTACAGGGCTATGCAAATGTCACCTTCTAAAAACTAGGGGTTAAGCCCTGGCGCACCTGTCATGGCCAGATTTCCATTTCAAACCACCACAGGGTCTGCTTGTGATGCCTGGGGCGGAAGCAAGACTCCAGGTCATGCGAGCAGTGCAGCCTCGTGCACTTAAAAGCCATTAAGGCGCAGGAGGAAAGGTTGTCACTACAGATCTAGTTTGAAATTGCATTTGTTACCCTGTTCTGAAACTTCTAACAAGAAGAAGAAGGATACAAAGAGGGGCAGACAAGACAACCCACTTCTAAACTCCATTCTCACTCCAGAGTTGGGTCTCCTCGATGTTCTCCTCCACCAGTTGAGTCAATTGAGGTGGAGGTGGAGGACATTGCTTTGGCTGAAGAAACAATGCCTGCCCCTGCTCTGGCTCCAACACCATTTCCTACCCCAATGCCTCCTCCTGGAATATCAAGAGTTCCCACTACAGACCAGGCATAGTTCCTTGCTTTCATGCAAGCAATAACGGCACTCTTCAGTAGCACATCCTTTTCTTCTGGTGTGCCCGCAGACCTCCTGGAGACTAGGACACCGCCAGCGGGTACTTTCTGAGCAGAATTTAACACCAGACATCTGCTGCAGGTTAGGCCCTGGTGCTGGCCAGGTCAACGCTAGCACCCATGGATCAACCAATAGGCCCTCTACCGATGCTGGCAGTGACAGCACCACAACCTACATCAACATCACTGCTAGTGCCACTTGCTGGTTCTATGCCTCAGACTAAAACCATCCTCTTGCTCTCAAGTGCAAAGGCTGGTGGAGGAGACCAGGAACAGGAAAGACACACCACCAAGGTCCTTTCCCAGGGAGAATTAGTCGTTCTCTGTGGTTGGGTTTCCCTGGAGTTCTCTTCATGGTCTGTTAGTGCTTGTTCTTGGTTCCCTGTGTGTCTGCTTATGATTTAGCTTCTCAGCTTGTGAACAGCTGTTTTCAGGCATCTTGGGATTTTCACCTGGTATCCTTGTTTTACTGGAGCTTGCAACAGCATCTTTCACTAGTACGATGGGTAAGCCTGATTCTATCCTTCAATCTAGTCTTTCTGGTCTCAATACTATACCATATTCTATATTCCTGATTTCTGTAATATATTTACATTTTAGTCGGTTCATAATCCCCTGAAGTCCCTGAAGTTACATAGTGAAAGTCATCCAACAGCACCACTGATTGATATGAATCAAGCTAGAGGGTAAATCTAGTCCTGTCATGGACAGCGATAGTACCCAAGGTGGGGTAAGCGGAATCAATATTCTGTCATGAAACATAGGTGGACTAAAACCAAAACTGGAGGATATGGACTGGATAGAATTTGTGAGTACAAAGTTGACATGCTGGTTCTGAGAGACGTGGGCAGCAAACACTTTTAGTGTCCAGCAAACACCCCTGGACTTCACAGGGTTCACAATCTAGGGGGCCGATTCATAGAACTAACTTAAGACAAAATCCTAAACTTACTACATTTGGTATTCACAGAAGGCATTTAGTAGTAGTAAAGTTAGGATTTTGTCTTAAGTTTGACTTAAGACAAACTTAAGACAGACTTAAGACAGACTTAAGACAAAATCCTAACTTAAGTCTCTCTCATCTTGACAAAGCAGCTGCCACCTCACGGTGGTCTACCCATGCAATTCAAAGGCTCAAGAACAAAATTGTCTGCCGTTCATTGAGCATCGTGTTCCAAGAATGCAAGCAAAAAGCAGTGGCAGCAGCAAGCTAAGGGTGCAGAACGATGGGGGTACTTCAACAATAAACAGTTCAAACGATGGAAAACGCATTCCTGGGATCACTGCTACATCTCAGCCCTGCACAACACTTCTTCCTCTGTATTTGGAAACGGGCATGGTTCCTAATTCTAAGCTCTTTTTCCGGTCCTGTACTGGCTATGTTGAAATTTATTTATTTATTTATTTATTTATTTATCATTTATAGAGCGCAACGTATCATCCCCAGGGGGATCTCACGGCGCCTAAGCATGACAGCAGACAAATACCAAGAACAGTGTCGACCCCTAAAACAACCATGTTTTTAAGCTTTTTTTAAAGTGTGCCAGAGAGGTACAGCAACAAATCTCTTCCGGTAACCTATTCCAGTGGAATGGGGCCAGATAGGAGAAAGCACGTCCTCCCATTCTGGCTTTATAGATTCTGCAAGGAACAAGCCAATTCTGGTTGCTTGACCTGAGGAGGCGACCGGGAACATAAGGCCTTGTCTTCTTCCTCAGGTAAGCTGGCCCAGGATCTCGCGTAGCCTTAAACACCAGAGTGAGGAGTTTAAAGACTGATCTTTTCTTTACAGGCAGCCAGTGTAGAGCTTGCAACAAAGGTCGAGAAGGGGAGCGTCTGGGTTTATTCAGGACCATTCTTGCGGCTGTGTTTTGCAGCACTTGGAGCCTTGTGAGCAAATCTTCCCTGGCTCCGACCAGTAGGGCGTTACCATAGTCCAATCTGCTTACAATTACCGCCTGTATAAGAGTCTTTCTTGAACCAAGGGGAATCCAAGGAAATACCTTTCTTAACATCTTCAGAATTCCAAAACAGGAATCTGACATGCTGAGTCCTTTCTGAGAGCAGTGCTTGGAGTGTCCCCTGTAGTGAAAATTCACCATAACCCGTGCACAAGCCACATAAGAAGCTTTCTTCAAAATCTAGGTCTTGAGCACCCATGGTCAGAGCCAGACACATTAATAGTACCCCAGCTGTGATGGTAAAGGAAGTGTTTCTGCGCAGCAAACTCAAGGCCCGCACTGGCACAGCATGTATGTCTGTCTTAACTTGCAATTTGCCGCATACAAAGCACACTCTGGCATGGAGCAATAGCTGAACGACTTTAGCCCTGCCGCACGGCTCACTTCATATTTACAATTCTACCATATCCTGTCCAACAACACGTATATTGCCAAATTCTCTAATGGGCACGTGAGCTCTGAGCTTAGGGACTGCACAGTGGGTGGCGAGGAGTCAATAACACATTAATGTATTTTGCACCAAAACTAAGCACCTGCGCTCTAAGTGGCTCATCCCAGTGTTTCAGTCTCATCTTGCACAGAAACACTTGCACTTTGCACCAGATCAGATCTACCAACTATTTACAAGTCTGTGTCTAGTTACATTATGGGAGCTTGCCTTATCACAAGAAGGGCACAGAGACCCCTACTAAAGTTACTAATTAACTATAGCATTACTCAATCGAGACAGTTATTATCATGTTTTACTTGATGTATCTTTCATAACTGGAAACCTTATTATTTTTAACGCTATTGTTAGTATCTTACGGCATAAGTATACTAATAAAGTGATGTTACAGCTTACGTCTGTAACTCTTCACTAGGTGAACTCCATTTGGCCAGTTCCTTGCCGCTCTATGTTGCAATTGTACTGAGTCCTTCATAAACTGCCTAAAGCACAACTTGGATGCACTTACAGATGACAGGGCTGAGTGGGCACGAGGAGGCATCCTGAAGACAGAAGCACTCATAGGGCACTGTACACATTCACCAAGGGGGGAATTCAGGCTCTGTCCTGGTTCACCTCACCTGGGTGTGGAGGTCCCACTGGTGTTAGTTGAAGGTGAAGAGAATCATTCTTGTCTCACCATTCAGGTGGCATTTTAGTACATGGTCTTCTAGTGGTCGGTATGATTCACGCCAAATCATTCAAACCTGCCTCCTACCCATCTGTCCAACACAAATACTACAGGAAGTGTAAGCATGAGCAGGGTTGTTTGAAATCACTATACATAACAAAAAAAGAGCAAAATATGGAACAAAAAACTGAAAAAGAGGCCCAGATTAAGTTATGGGCAGTACCTGGCTGCAGCCCATACCAAGCACATCAGCCCCTTCGCCTGAAGGCTGTGAAGACTAGAGTTGGGCAACGTTGAGCTGTCCGCAGTGGTTTTGAGCCTAAACACAGGTCATGCCTTGTGGCCAACTCCCGCTCTGCACTACCAAAGGATGTGAGCAGGTAGGTTTGTCCACCCATGGAGGGTTGGCTGCCTGTGGTAGTTTGAGCACAGGGCCTGGCTATGCACGGAGGGGGTTGAAAATTGAGTGTATCATTAAAAATATGAAAGTCAGGGAAAAACACAGTAAAAAACCGAGGTATAAATCTGAGTAAAACGCCCAAAACCACGGAAATTCACCAGTAATGATTAGCAATGCACACAGCACGCTATAATTTACTCTGGCTGCCATGCTTGAAACACCAGTTTGCAAAGAGTGAAGACAAGAAATACCTATCGTCAGTATAACATAGATGGTGGTGCAAATTATGGCTTGTATGTATTGTTTTAGTGTTGCTAACTATAAATAGGAAGAAAGAAAAGTAATACCAAAATCCCACCAAAAAATAGAAAAGGAGATAAAACAAAAACTAAAGCCTTCAACCAAGGCTTCATGTAACAAAAACAATTGCACTATATTTAAGTACAAAAGTGGCAAGCAGTGATGTCAGTCGTAATGTCATAAATTAGTTAATCTATGATGTAACTTTCAGGAGTGCCCATTCAGGTAATTGCGGTGAGGCTGGGGGAGTTTGGGGGAGGGGGGGAGAGAGTTGACAGACGATGAGGGAAAATAAAATATATATATTGAATGTTCCCTCATGGTCTGTCAACTTCCCCCCTGCGCCGCCCGCCTCACCGCTCTTACCTGCATGGGCCGCTCCTGGTCACTTTGTGATGTTAATAATGATGTCATTTCTGCGGTCATACACAATGCAAGGTGAAGGTGTGAGTTATAGTTTGTGCCACAAACCATAACTGCCAAACCTTTGTGGTTTAAATTGCACAAATCATACGAGACAATTGGCATTGGTGAGAGTCTACGGTCAGTGTGTAATTCCTTAAATTCTTACTGTTTAAGCTTTACAAAGCAAAATGAAAGTTCCAGTGCCCAAAGCAGAGAAAGTGTGTAAGAAAAGAGGATATTTAATAGATATTGACAAATTTGGAAATGAAAAGTCAGGCATGGCCCCCTGTGACATTGTCTGTACATCACCGTCATGTATGCTGTTAACACCTGACTCATCCTCTCCCTGACAGACAAGACCACCACCACCAGGCCCAACTTCATCAACTGCATGACCACGGTAGAAGACTGGACGCGAACCAACCGCCTGCAGTTCAACTCCAACAATAAAGAAGTATTGATCTTTGGCAAAAAGACCTCCCCATTTGACTCCACCTGGTGGCTGTCAAAGCTAGGACCAACAGCCACACCCACAGACCACGCAAGAAATCTAGGGATCATCCTGGACAGCAAGCTCAACATGACAGCTCTAGTCAACGCAGTGTAAGCGCCTCCTACTTTCACATCCTACACATGCTACGAAAGATCTTCAAATGGTTGCCTCAGAACACCAGAAGGACTGTCATGCACGCACACTTTAGTCTGTAGCTCCGTTAACCCCCGGCCGTCATGCCGGGGGTCATGAGTCACGGTGGGCGTGTGCTGATGACGGCCGGGAGCTGTCATGACCACACCCGCAATCGGAATGTCCAGCACCGGCGCGGAATTCCGGCAGCAGCCAAGGTGTTAAAGCAGCAAATGTTCTTAGAGCCTATTTCTCGATTTAATTAAAATTGATTTTACAAGTCTCAGACTTAGGAAAGTACATTTTCACCAAAACAGAGGTCACATGAAGTAAAGATTTGCTCTGCGGTGCACATTTAACTAGGTGTGCTGGGTGCAGACAAAAACAATACGCCCTATTACAGGTAATGCGTTACCCCCAGGGTAAATGCAAACTTGCCTCTGTCCTAGGGGCAGTGTATTAGTTAAAGGCGAAGAGCCTGTTTGAAGCAGCTGGTTTTTTTCACAGTTCAGACAGCTCCCAGCCTGCTTTAGGAGGGGAGGCAGAGATCTGAGTGACTGGACTCAACTGGAGAGCATGTGTACGGGGTGCATGAGCTCTCCTTTCCCCTCTTTCAGGGGCAGTGTATTAGTGAAAGGTGGAGCGCCTGTTTGAAGCAGCTTTTCTGTCTTCCAAAGTTCAGACAGCGCCCAGCCTGCTTTGAAAGGGGAGGCACAGATCCGAGTGACTGGACTCACCTGCAGGGGCAGGTGTACCGGGTGCATGAGCTCTCCTTTCCCCTCTTACAGAGGGCAGCACTGGAGGGATGCAGCGACTGTGTTTCACCTCTTTTTGGCTCTCACTTAATGCGCCCTCTGGCATGTCCTTTTCCTTTACACCTGTGTCTATAATATGACATGGGCACAGAGGCAATGTTTCTCTCATTCTCTTTAGAGAGCACCACTTTAGGATTTTGCCAGTGTAATATGTGCACCGGCACAATATTCATTACCGAAGGGGCCGCTCAAGCATCAGTGGTCCATTCTGTAATACCAAAGTGCCTCTGGTGCAGAAAACCTGCACACATGCCTGTTGCTCCCCAGGGTCACTGTGTAGGAGAGCTCCAGATGTGCCAAAGTGTCGACTGAACCATGGTACAGTCACGCTTGCGATCATTCCCTGCGATTCTAGACCACAAACTTGTATTTTAACTTCAGTTACCTCATACAGTAGTTTACATATACCTTATCTACAACAATTATGCACAGTTACAGTCCTCTTTGCTTTTCATAAAAATCTCCTGGCTTTCTCTCTTAGACTGGGCAGTATCAATTTAAATACATACGAGCTAGAGACGGCCTTCAGCAGTGTCGTAATAATGGTCTACCTGTAATCAACGTTCCCTCTAAGAGTCGTCAGAATGGCTCCAGAAGTAAAGCTTTCCGTTAGCATTGGGGTGTCTTCCAAAGCATGTGACGTCAAGTCACACAGTTTGTAAGAAACCCCATGCTAAGTGAACATTTTACTTCTGCAGCCATTAATACGAGTAGAATGAACCAAATCTAGTCCATCCGTAACCAGGCTAAGCGACCCAGAAGCACACCAAAGGCTGTATGGAAGATAATAAAGCATCAAGTTAGCCTCTACCACTAACCTCAGCATATTTCCTAAAAATGTGATCTAAAGCATTGCCTGAGGGAAGTCCTTATCCCTTCTCAGATACCTATCTGAAGCATTTTGGCTGTACACGCAAGGAAAGAGAGCAGTTAAATGGGAAATATGTGATTTTTCCCTGACTTTGGAAATCCTAGAACCAAAGGTGCGCACTCTCTCTAGAAGAGAGACACAATAGTACAGCAGAGTTCCCTCTTACGAATATCTCTAGCAGGAACCAGGTAACCACGATTCTTGGAGTCTGTAGTTGAGCAAAACTTCAGAAAGTACCTCTGCTCAGTGAAAAGTCAACTGCCAAATTGTACCTGCACACCATCATATCCTACTGGGTCTACATTGTTAAGTTGAATATGATGATGTAGAGCAAAATAAATTTTTCATTTGTAGGGCTGCCTCATATTCGCGAGTAGTCGGCAGTCACACATATTCTTTCGTTGTATTAACCGGAGACATTAGAACGTGAACTGTAATAATGTGAATTTGAAGTGAATTAGGGACATTTCAATGTAAACGTGAAGAAATCAACATCAAAACTAGATGTAACTAGCTGAAAACATTAACGTGCAGAATTCATGTATACGATAACAATTATTCATGTATTTGATGTGCTTATGTAACCTGTTAATTTAGAAATATGCAGTAAAAGGTGTTTATTTTATATGCAATTTCGTAATGCCTTTGTGCCATCTTTCTTATGTTAGCTGGATTCTGTGCATTTTCCCTGGAAGTTCTCGCATTAGATTTAATAGTTGAATTTCATGTGCATGTTGGATTTCTCACATTTCTGTTTCAGGTGGAAGAATCATTCCTTGTTAGCTAGAATAATGTCTTTGTTTTAGGAGTTAGACATGGAAAGAAGGGGATACATTGAGTATTGAAACTATTAGTGGAGAACTGTTGTAATTTCTCATTGGAGGGAGCCTGGGAATCAAGGTCGTTTTACCAAGCTTGGGAGCATCGCTGCCCACTGGAAAAGAACCTATGAAGAGGTGGCCTGACTGGATGGTGTGATTCGCAAAGGATCCTGGGATACTACCTGTGCTATTGATTTATCGTAACTAGGGAATGTGTCTGGGGGACTTCTGCCTTGTCTTGGGAGAGAGAGCATCTTAGAACGAGCTGTGTCTTAGTAGTTTTATGCTGCTTGACCCAGCTAATGTGGGGAGACTTATTAGGAAGGTTTCACACACTGACACCTTAACTGATCTTGCCCTGGAAAATGCTATGGAGGGATGTCACGTTAGTGCTAGTGAAGGGACAGATTAATGTTTTATTCCCATGAACATTCCATGAAGGGAAACCCCGACACTTGTTCCGTAATCTTTTGTATCCTGATTCTCAAACTAATCATCTTGTGCATGTTGCAGCACCTTAATTTCAGCTGCAGATTTGGCTTTATGTATTTCTACACCCTCATCTTGAGGTGCCTGTAAGTCCAGTTATTTATGTCTTTGTAATAAATCAACTAGTTTTATTTGTCAGGTTGTGATTCTTAAGAGACATAGTGAATTGGAATAGTAAAGATTGACCCTCTAATGATATCTTTCCCCCATGCTTTCATGCTTTCATGCTGAGAAAGAGTACCATCAACATAAGGTTCTAGAGCGGATCTGGAACGTGGAAACTCGGCTCCTTCAATACCATAGATGAAAAAAGTTTCTGACTGGTTAACTTGGCGGTATGCAGACATAATATCAATGTTTAAATATCGATATACCATTATATCGATGTTTAAATATCGATATGACAGAATATAGACCATCAAGAATATCGCCGACCAGAATATCGAAATGCAGGTAAGAAATACCATTTTAATTAATATCGATGTTAGTAATATCGTTAGTCAAAATGTTGTTGTTAATAATATCGATTTTGTTTTTTAGTGTTTTGTGTTAGTATACATGTTAAAAATATAGCTTATTTTTGTAATGTATGTTTGAATTTTTTACAAGGTCTTCATTGTATGTTAATTAATTTTTGCGGATTTTAGTTTGTAGCGGGTTATGGGTTTATACAGGATTAGGGTGGGAAGTAATTTAATTATAATATATTTAATAATCATTTTTTAGAAGTTATTGATTTTTAAAAAAACAGAAATATTGAGTTTTAGTTCTGTAGCAGGTTGTGGGTTTATAGAGGAATAGGGTGGGAAGTAAATTAATTTTAATTAATTAATAATTGTATTAATTAACATTTTTGTGTTTAATAACTTATATTGTTAATTGTGTTATTTAATTAGTTATTAGTTAATTATTAATTGGTTATTATTAATTAATTGGTAAATATGTTAATTGTGTAATTTTATGAGGAGCAAGTTGTGGTTTTATAGGGGAGTAGGGTGAGAAGTAATTTAATTATAATTAATTATTAATAATTGTATTAATTAATATCTATGTAATTAATAGTGTATATTGTTAATTGTGTACATTTTATTATTAATTAGTTATTAATTGGGTATTAATTATTAATTAATAATTGGTAAATATTTTATTTGTGTAACTTTTTTATGAGTTGGTTGTGGGTTGATAGGGGAGTAGTG
Source organism: Lissotriton helveticus (assembly GCF_964261635.1). Classification (NCBI taxonomy): domain Eukaryota; kingdom Metazoa; phylum Chordata; class Amphibia; order Caudata; family Salamandridae; genus Lissotriton; species Lissotriton helveticus. The sequence goes on from NC_136067.1 coordinate 1,957,651,216, forward strand.
TGGGAATTTATTTTTAATACAATTGTTTTTATGTACAATATTTACTTAAAGTAAGTTCATAGTGATAATTGGGTGAACTAATTTATTTTTAATTGTTTTTAATTTGCTTGTTAATTGTTATTAGTTAATTAATTAATTGTTAAATAATTATATTAATTGTGTAATATTTTACAATATTGGTGGTGACTTTTCTAGGGGAATATATTAGGAGGTAAATTATTTTTGAAAAATTAAATATTTGTTCATTAATGTTCAATATTTTGCAGGAGTGGGAATACTAAATTATTCCCCTCCGCTATCCAACACTTTCCCTACTGTTACACTTGGTGGAGTGGGAATCGTAAATTATTCCCACCCGCTAGCCAACACTTTCCCTACTGTTGCACTCGCTGGAGTGGGAATAGTAATTTTTACCCACACGCTATCCAACACTTTCCTTACTGTTGCACTCACTGGGGTGAGAACAGTCATTTTTATATATCCACTATAGAATAGAATAGAATAGAAGTGACATTTATAGAGCGCATGGCTACCCATGGGCATCCCAGCGTTAGGAAGTGAAAGAAGCTTCTGAAACTTATCTGGGAAAGAGCCAGGTTTTCAGCAGCTTGCAAAAGATCAGATGGCTGGTTTCTTTCCGCAACTGAAGGGAAAGAGAATTCCAGAGCTTGGTGGCATTATAGGAGAAAAGTCGGCCTCCGCTTCTGGCTCTTTTGATCCTTGGTACAAAGGCCAGGTGCAGTTCATCTGATCGTAAAGGCCTATTGGCTTGATAAGGTTTGACCAGAGAGGATATGATCTTGGGTCCATTCCCTTCAAGCAATTTGTGAGTGATACAAAGAGTTTTAAAATGGACTCTCTCTCGAATGGGCAGCTAGTGTACAGCTTTCATGGCAGGTTTGTCTGACTGTCAATAAGGAATTCCCATAAGGGTTCTTGCCGCGCAGTTCTGAATCATTTGGAGTTTAGAAAGTACTGCCTCTGGGGCACCCAGGTAAAGTACATTGCTGAAGTCCAAGCAAGATAGAATAAGTGCTTGGACTGCAAGTTTCTTGGCTTGAAAGGGGACTAGAGGAAGTACAATCCTACACTTTTCCTACTGTTGCACTCGCTGGAGTTGGAATAGTAATTTTTACCCACCCGCTATCCAACACTTTTCCTACTGTTGCACTCACTGGAGTGGGAATAGTAATTTTTACCCACCCGCTATCCAACACTTTCCCTACTGTTGCACTCGCTGGAGTTGGTATAGTAGTTTTTACCCACCCGCTATCCAACACTTTCCCTACTGTCGCACTCTCTGGAGTGGGAATATTAATTTTTACCCACCCACTATCCAACACTTTTTCTACTGTTGCACTCACTGCGGTGGGAATAGTAATTTTTACATACCCGCTATCCAACACTTTCCCTACTGTTACCCTTGCTGGAGTGGGAATAGTAATTTTTACCCATCCACTATCCAACACTTTCCCTACTGTTGCACTGACTGGAGTGGGAATATTAAATTATTTCCCTCCACTATCCAACACTTTCCCTACTGTAGCACTTTCTATAGTGGGAATAGTCATTTTATCCCCTCCGCTATCCAACATTTCCCTACTTTTATAGTTAATGTAGTGTAATTTTTTCCCCCCAATAAATATTCATTTTAATATTTTAATTTATTATATATATATTTTATTTTTATATTTATACTACAGGGATATGTATATATATATATATATGTATTTAGGACTTATTTTATGCTTCTAACATTTTATAATAAAATAAAATAATTATTTATTAATATTATTAAGTTAATATATATTAAAACAATTAAATATATATGTTTAATTTTTTTATACTACATTTATCATTTATCAGTTTTTAACATTTGTAATTCTAACTATGTTTTTATTAATTTAATTTATTATTTAATCATTTTTATATTATTTTTAAGACATTTAAAAAAACAATATTTTAAACAACGATATTTTAATCAACTATAGTTTGGTTTCGAGATTTTTGTTCTTACCATTGTACAGATAGGCTGTCGATATTCTGTCCATCGATATTGTAGACTTAATAGTCCTGTAGCTCGATGTTCTGTACGTTGCTATTCTGTCAGTGATACTAACTTGGCATACGTTCAAATATGAATAGTAGGAAACAACATATTTTACTTTTTTCAAGTACATGTATATCTCCTTTCCACTTTGCAGTCTTGTCATACATAGTTGGAAAAAATTCATTGCTGCATGGCAAAAACCCTCATGTCAATAAATATCCCAAGAGTAAAAAGAAAGATATCTACCGGGTAATCCACGTCCTTCAGATAGTGCAAGTACAGCTGGAGCATCCGATCTTCACTGCAGTGACAGAAAAGAGAAGACAGACTGTGTGTGACCTCACAGTACCTTCAAGGAAAGTCATGCAGTCAGACATAGCCACTAAAGTAACTGCTCTACACAGTGAGATGCATTTCAAGGTAAAGGGGACTGCAACTCACAATCAATGACACCTACTACCAATGCTCATTTTATTCCTAACACAGTAGTCTCTCCACTGCTCGCAAACCTTTCACTGCCTTGGAATACTATCTCAAGCTTTAGATACGATGAACAAAAGGGTAACACAACTCCTTCAGGTTGGCCTCGATGTATCTAAGCCGGCAACTGTATAACAATATTTTACTATGTGTTAGCACATCAGGCATAAAGAGTACAATGTATTTCACAACTTAATAAATACAACCTCACAATGCGGTTTTTGCATAACCAAAACCTATACAGGTAAGAGTGCTACTGAGTAGCACAAGTAGCATGGTTATTTACATTTAGAGGCATAACAGAAGGTCCTTGTGTGCATTGATACAAATATATACATACAATGAAATAATGGAGTTGTCCAGGGATTCACTTGACCGTTGGTCCACTTTTTGTGGAAGCACACAACGTCTTCCCTATCAAGACATGTACTCCTGCTCTTCAACATGTGGGTGGAGCCAAAGCCCCTCTCCTGATGATACTCACATAAGTGTCTGGCTACAGCTGCGCTGGCAAGCCAGACCTTAAAAAGGAACCAGAATGTGGTTTCATTTCTAGAATAAAAACAGTAGGATAATCTGTTTTCGTTGTTTACTGTACTACCTGCCATAAGAGGAAACAGGGTAAGGTGTAAGACTAGAGGAAAAGTAAAACAGGTAAAGGTGACTAGCGATGGAGTGATGGAGGGAGAGGTGCTGGTGAAAGGGAAAAGAGACAAAATAGAGAAATGGCAATTGTTGAAGGCCATGTTCAACAGAAAAGGAAAAATGAGAATCTTTTGCCCCTTTTCCTAAGAAAAGAAAGGAAGGATTAAGGGTGGGAAAATAAAAAAGAAGAAACTGAGAGGTTACTGAGAATTCTCCCCAGGATAGGCAAACAAAATGAATCTGTGTGATCTTGACAGTAAATGGAATACATTCATGAGCTTGAAGTCAACAACTTGTATGGTCAGATTTGGTATTAGAAATTTAAAAAACCTTGGGGTCAGATGTGCGACCTTTTTTTGCGGCCGCAAATGGGAGATCTTCCATTTGCGGCCGCAAAAAAGGGTAATAGCATGTACAAATGCTATTTTGCAAGTCACTGACTCGCCAAATAGCATTCGCGACTTTCGCTATTAGGAAGGGGCATCCCTTCCTAATAGCGAGATAACTTGCTATGTACTAGTGATTTGCTGCTGCATTTGTGGCCGCAAAACACTCACAGTTTACCACCTACTTCAAGTAGATGGTAAACCATTCATATGAGTATGTGGTATGAGTATGTGGGAAGATATTTTTTAAGAGCAGGCAGTGGTCCCAGAGACCACTGCCTGCCCTTAAAAAAATGAAACTGTAAAGTTTAATTTTTCTTTTTTAAATTCATCCCGTTTTCCTTTAAGGACCTCACTGTGGCATACCTGCACGAGCCACTCAATCAAAACAAGCATTAGCATAGCCAATAGGTCTCACCTTTGGGACCTTATCAGTGTTTAGCCATGCAACACTTGATGTTGTTACACCAAGGATATTGTGCTGGATAACTAAACACTTATAAGGTCCCAAAGGCGGGACTTATTGGCTTTGCCAATGCTTCTTACAGCTTGGGAAGGGGTGCATGATGTTATTCAGGCAGCTCACTTCCTCTCCTCAGTAGTGGCTGCCATTTTGACTGCGGGCGAGGCATCCATTAAATAACAGTGGAATGCAAGCTGATTGACTTTTAAAGGCATATTCTCCTTTTAACCCCTTCACTGCGGCGGCTATTCCGCCGCAGTGCTAAGGGGCGGGGCGGCCGCGCGGCGGGCGCATGCTGGTGACGGAACCGCTCCATCACCAGCCGCGGTTGCGCTGTGCTCATGACGGAGCTGTTCCGTCACGGCCCCGCCCGCTCAATGGAATGCTCAGCGCAGGCGCGGAATCCGCGCCGCGTAGGCGTGCCGAGCGGGCCGTGACGGAACCGCTCTGTCATCAGCACAGCGCGACCGCAGCTGATGACGGAGTGGTTCCGTCACCAGCAGGGGAGGGGTTAAATGCATATTCCTCTCTTAAAGGCAATTCCCTCAGTTAAAGGCACTTTCCTCATTTAATGGAGCATTGAACCTGCAGAAATAAGTGTTTAAGCTTCACTTTGAGGACATTTTCTTTTGAGTTCAGCATTCCCTCTGAGTCTCCTCATATTTGCTTTGACATCTCTATTTGCTTAATAATTTTTATAGTTGACTTGTCTTTGCTGTAGTAATATTTGCTCTACACTGACTGACCTGGGCTACTATCGTCCCATTTAGCTCCTTCCTGGAATCAGTAAGATGGTGGAGAAACATGTTAACCACACGCTCTCCGCGTTCCTCTAGTTCCCTAATTTGTTCCATCCCTCACAAATGGGCTTCACCCCCCTACAAGGCACTGAGATGGCCTTGTTAGTGGTGGTGGAAGAATCGAGAAAGATCCTTGACTCAGGAGGATCGTCTGCCATAATCCTCCTCGACCTGAGCGCAGCCCTCAATACGGTGAATCATTGAATTTTGGTTCACCGTCTCAGGAGCGTAGGAGTGACCGGCACTGCCCTACTATGGCTCCAATCATTTCTAGAAAAAAGATTCTTCGAGGTTTTTGAAGGTGACACTTTCTCAAAATCTATTCCCCTTCAGTGTGGAGTCCCTCAGGGTTCATCCCTGAGTCCCACTCTTTTTAATGTCTATATGTCCCCATTGGCAGATATTGTATCCCCCTTTGGGATCAATATAGTAACATATGCTGACGACACACTGGTTGTAGCATTGAGCCAGGTCGACCAGATGCCCACGACCTCCATTCCTGCCTTGAGGAAGTTGCCAAGTGGATGAGTCTGTCCCATCTAAAACTTAATGTTGATGAAACCGAGCTTATGCTACTCGGCAACAATCTAAGCTTTAAATCAAGTACCATGTGGCCAGTCTGTACGGGCCCGGTACCGACCCCAAAAACTGAGATAAAAAGTCTAGGCATCTGGTTAGTTCAAGACCTCACATTTAAAGCTCAAGCCAGAAAGTCTGCTGCACCATGTTATGGCTTGCTTAGAATGATACGCAAAGTGCTTCCTCTTTTACCCAGTCAAGCAAAAAAACTGCTGATCCAGGCCCTTGTTCTTTCAAGGATAGATTATGGCAACACCCTATACCAAGGTGCCCCAAACTCAGTGGTCACGAAACTGCAGATTGTACAAAACACAGCAGAAAGATTGCTTACGGGGACCCGCAACCGTTGATCTGCAAAGCCTGCGCTACGTGCCCTCCACTGGCTCCCGGTGCAAGAGAGAATTAATTTTAAAGCCCTCTGCGTTGCCCACAAGTCTCTTGAAGGGAGTGGACCACCTATCATCAAATTCATGATCTGCCCATATAAGGCTAACAGAAGACTCTGCTCAGATAAGCTCCATCTAGCAGTGGTTCCCAGGATCAAGAAGGCCAGAAGTGGCAACCAGCTCTTTTCATACGCCGCCAAACTCTGGAATACCCTTCCGCTGTATCTTCATAGGGAATCCCACCATCTCACATTCCGGAAACAGCTAAAGACCTGGCTTTTTCCATAGGGGGTATGTCCACTCTAGTTGTCGCTACAGCGCTGGTATGATCCCAGGTAGCCATGTGCTATATAAAAGCCTCTTCATTCATTCAATGTGTCTTTATTTCTACTTGGTGTGGTTTTACCATATGGGCAGGTCAAAAGTGCTTAATCCATTACTTAAGTCTCCACTGGGCAAATCGCGAAGGCGCTTTCGGCCCAATCAGTATCCACTGCAATAGAGAACTCTGCTTCGACTACAGGGTCCAGGATAGCCTATTCTTCTTTTTAAACCTCTACAACACCTCAACCCTCTACCAGTAAGGCAACAGTTAAGAGGCTTAAAAAAGACATGCCTTTCTTCTACAAAGCCTAAACCTGTGGCGTTGCTAGATTTTCTGCTGGAGGAAATTAGTGCTCTGTGCCTTTCTATGGAGGACACTAATGCCAAACTACAAACTCTTAGTGATAGATGGTCGCTCATGGAAGAACGTCTTTCTTCAGCGGAGCAGCAAATTACTAACTTTAATGATACGTCTTTTAAAGTAAATTCTCTTCAAGCACAGAGTTTCCTCCTTACAGAAACAGGTCGAAGACCTTGAAAGCAGGAACACAGGAATATTCTTTGCATTTATGGACTTCCCGAGGGCAAAGAAGGGAAGTCTTTTTATTAAAAACCTTTCTGCCTCAGATTTTACAATTACTAAAAAGTCTGCCACTTAACATTCAGATAGCTTGTAGATTGGGTCGCCCTCCTTCATGTGCTTTGCTTTCTAAGAGACATTCTGTACTGCTTAGAATATATAGAAGTAATGCAGGTTATTTCAGCTGCTAGACGTATCAAACGGATTTTCTGGTCAGAACATGATATCAATTTCTCCCAAGATTATGCCAAAAACACAAAAAACAGATGCAGATACTATCTGAATAGAAGACCAGCTCTTCGTTCCATGGGAGCCCGGTCTGGACTTTTTCACCCATGTCTCTTTAAAGTCACGTATAATAATAATTCAACAACCTACAAGGATCCATCACATTTGAGGAATTTCCTTACATCTTGCAGAGTGGGCATTATGGATTTTGTTTCTTCAACTTCTACCACATAATATTATTATGTTGTTGAGTATGCTTGCTAACTTTTTCGCAATTATGGGATTATATTTTAGTGTAGTGTTTGGTTCTTTTTTATATTCCCTTACTTACTGTTGATGTTGATTTGTAGCTGTAGAATGTTGAATGATGGTATGTTTTAGGCTTAAAATTTTACATTATTCTTTTTTCTTGCACATGTTCTATCTTTGTTATGGTTGTCTTTGTTTCCCGTTTATGTTGCACTGTCCCTCCTGCGCCATGTCACCCCTTGTGGATCAGACGTGATGTCTTCTCCAAGGAGTCCCCCCGACCCTCATCAAAATATCGTTAAGTATGTTTCCCTTTTTTTGGTTTGTTTGATCTGTTTCCTCATTGCAAATACTGGACTTCCTCTATGTTCCTCTCTTTGTTTCATTTTCATTATTTTCTCCCTTTTTCTTTTCCTTTTTCCCTTTTTCCAATCTTATTTTGTATTCTGCTCCCATTCTCCTCTTTCCTATGCCGTTATTTCCTTTATTACTTTATTACTTATATAGCTGTGTTATATTATCTTTCAAAACTTGTCTAATTTTTATCTTCAATTCATCCTATCTCAATAGTTTTGAAAACGGTCTCCTGGAATGTCAGGTGTTTGAATGCTCCATTTAAAAGACAGTGAGTTCTCACCAGGGCCGGACTGGGAACCAAAACCGGCCTTGACAAAGTGCTGTGCCGGCGCCCCACCACCACCCCCGGGGTTGGGGGTGCGGCAGAGCTCTTTGCCAGGGCCGTTTTTTTGCCAATGTTGTTACAGGGCCGATTTTGCAGCTATGCTGAAAAAACGGCCATGTAACGAAAAAGGCCCCCAGGGGCCCAAAACCGGCCCCCACCCGTGCGGCGCACCAGGGGATTGCCCGGTGCTGACTACAGCCAGTCCGGCCCTGGTTCTCACTCACCTGTCAAAGCTGAATATGCACATAACTTTCTTGCAGGTATCCCCTTTATCTGACATTGAATGTATTGTGGAATGGATGGGTGGGGTATGTTTTCTTTTTACCTGCTATGATAAAAAAGCATGACGCTACAATATTGTGTCACAAGGCTTTGAAAGTTTAGTTGATTTCTCTGGAAAGATGAGGAGGGAAGGTTATTACTTAAATTATGCATTGATAAGATTCCGATTGTTCTTTTCAACATATAGGGTCCTAATGCACCTTATTTTCAATTTTGGTCCCTGATCTCCCAGAAGCTCTTGCAACATCTAGAGGGCAACCTAGTTTTAGCTGGTGATTACAACTTGCCAGCTGATCCTTCACAGAAATTCCTTATCTCATTACATACCAAACAAAGCACAAAAAACTTTTGCACAAGCTTTTCAAAGACGTCACCTTAAGGATGTCTGGAGACTATGTAACCCCACGTTGCGGGAGTATACATTTTTTTCCCCAGTACATCATACACAACACTAAATTGACTATGTTTTTATTTCACACCAACAAACTCAATCCTTACATTCAGTGGGTCTTGGTTCCATTTTTATTTCCGATGATGCCCCAGTATCTGTGCATTGACAAATCTTACCCAACTCTACCTCTACTAAATGGTGGAGATTCAATAACTCATTACTACTAGACACCACTTTTACTCCTTCCTTTAATTCCTTTGCTTAAGATTTTTTTTCTCCACAATCAGGCAGGGGACGTCTCCTTACACACTGTATTTAAGGCCTCAGCCTGAGAATTCCTAATTAATCTCATTTCTAAAAAAAGGCAATTATCTCAATCCTAGTCAAAACTAATTTATGGTGAAATTAAACACATAGAGAATTCTTATTATACTTCTCATCGCAACAATCTCTAGATCAACTCATTAAATCCAAACTCCAATTTAATAAGGTTTCTACTGATAGTGCTGCTTCTTATCTCCTCAACCCTAGTGCTAAATACTATGGAGGTCAAAACAAGTCTGGGAAGATGCTAGCTAACTATCTTAAAGTTAAGCAAAACAAATTATTCATTGAATCAATTATTGATGATATTGGCTTCTTTCATCATAAGGACCCAAACATTTTAGTTCAATTCTAACAACTTTATACTTCTCTTTACACACCGGAATTTCTCCCCTCAGTCCTTGAAATTTTAAGTTATCTGTCCTCTGTGCCAAACCAGCTACCTCTCAAGCAGACTTATTGTCTTTAATGTCTGATATCATGCAAAAAAAAGCGTCAGCTTGCACTGCTTTCCCTTAAAATAGACACGGCCCCAGGGACTGATGGTTTTACGGCTGAATTCTACAAACATTTTTTCAAATTGCTTCTTCTCAAACTTTGTTTGTTAATTCAGTCTTATTGTTAATTTGGCCACCTCATCTGTTTCGTTTTTAGATGCCTATATCTGCCTCATTCCGAAAAATTATCAACCTATATCTTTAGTCAACTTGGATTATAAGATTTTCTCCTGATTCTATGGTGGCCATTGCCTTGGATGCATAGAAGGCTTTTAATCACATTATTTGGTCCTATTTATTTCATACTTTAGCCTGGTTTGGTTTTGGCCCAAAAATGGTGTGGTTAATTTCTCTTCTTTATACCTCTCCTAAGGCAGCCGTTTGTTTTAATGGCTTGATATCTTCTTATTTCACTCTTCATAGAGATGTTCGTCAAAGTTGCCCCCTCTCCCCCTTACTTTTTAACTTAGCACTAGAACCATTTTTGTCTCGGATTCAGAATGCTAACATACACGGTTTCACGCATGATTCTCAGCAAGTTCAATTAGCACGTATGCTGAAGGCATTTTGTTATTTATTTCTTAAGCCCACTCTTCACTCCCTGTTTTGCGTCGGAAGTTATCTCCTTTTCCTCTGCATCTGGGTATAAATTGAGCAATGATAAATGCGAAATTTCGCCCCTTAACAAATTCACCTTCTGGCATGAACCTTCCTCCTCTAATTTTAAATGGTAATCCAAGCAACTTAAATAACTAGGGGCCATATGTATCAACAAACCCTTTTGCGATTCATAAATAGCGATTTTTAAGGAATCGCTATTTAGGAATCGCAAAATGGTATGTATGAAGAAAATCGCTATTTTTTAGCGATTCCTTAATCTTCCTTATTTGCGAATTCGCATTTTGCGAATTCGCAATTAAGGAATAATTTCCAATGCATTCCTATGGGCCAGGAGGCCCATAGGAATGATTGCAAAATTATTCTCAAATTGCGAATTCGCAATTTGATAATCGCAATTTGAGAATTATTTCAAGGGTGCAGGGGTGTCTCAAAGACACCCTGCTGCACCCCTGAAATGTACATGTGTGTGCATATGGCGCACATGCATGCCCTATGGGCATGTGTGTGCATCACATGTCACCTTCGAAAATGCCAAATTGTGCATTTTTTGAAGAATTCGCAAGTTACCATCAACTACAAGTTGGTGGCAATTTGCGAATTCTTAACCAGAATTCGCAACCCAAAAATGCTATGGCAAAATAAGGAATCGCAAATATTTGCCATTCCTTATTTTGGGATTATTTCATACATCCCAAAACATGCAAAAAGGCCGTTTGCGATTCACAAAGGCCGAAATTCTGCTAATTTTGGCCTTTGCGATTCGCAAAAGGCTTGATACATATGGCCCAAAGACTACAATTCACTTTGTTCCTCACCTCTTCCATTTCTATCAATAGACACTTGCATTCAGAAAATGTCCTCCCTAACCAGCAAATGGCAACCTCTCCACCTGTCTTGGTGGGGTTGTCTTGATACCATTAAGATGATGTTAGTTCCTATCATACTTTTACTCTTTCTCATATACCCTTACATATCCCTCTTAAGTCTTACAAGAGAATGCATTCAATATTATCTTCATTTCTTTGGAATAATAAAAAGCCTCATCTGTCCTTAATCAAGTTAAAGTGGTCTAAAGTTGAAGGTTAGGTGAACTTTCCAGATTTCCCTAAATATCATAAATCTTTCATATTAAGACACTCCTCCCAATGGATAGCACCTCGCTCGCTATGTACTCCGTTGTGGGTTGATTTGGAATTGGCATTTGTGCCCCTTTATTTATTTTTAGAACACTTAGCTTTCACACGAAAACCTCAAAAACGTTCTACTCCTATTATCAAAAACACTTGTAAATTAGTAACTTCTGTCAGCTCCAACTCTCCCACAGACTTGCGCTTATTTCTCAATTCTACTATTTGGCACAACTAATATATTCAAGTAAAGAACTGTTCTATTTATTGGCATTCCTGGAGAACTAAAGGGCTGATTTGGGTTCATCAATTGTTTGATCAGGACACACTTCTCCCTTTTACACAAGTTCAGGAACTTTTTTCGTCTCCCATCCACTTTTCGTACCCAATTTCTTCTACTACAGAACATAATTTCTCAAGCTCACAATCACTTCAAATCCATTTCTTCCTCTAGTATTTTATCACCTACACCATTAACTACTCTTCTACCCACACACACCCTAAGGCTTCCACTACTTATTCCCACTTACTGGATGCTCCCATTATTAGACCTAAGTCTAGGGGCTCCATTATGATGTCGGGCGGATCGCCACCGCCATGGTGGCGGTGGCGATCCGCCCGACAGAAAGGCCCGCCCGCCACCCTTTCCCCCCCGCCACATTACAATGGCGGGGGGGACCGCAACAGAGGGAAACACCGCCCGCCACTTTTCCGCCCCGGTCGCCTTGCGGCCGGGGCGGAAAAGGAATAATATGGTGGCGGTGTCTAATAGACACTGCCAGACATATTATGATGTGTGGTGTGCAGTGCCTTTCCGCGGCCGCGATGCCGCCACGGAAAGGCATGCGGTCTTCTCTCTGGGGGCCCCCTGCAGGCCCCCAGAGTGAAGTACAGGTGGGGGGTGCACATGGGGGGTACCTGTGGTACCTCCCCTTCATTGTCATTTGCAAAGTGGCAGGCACCGCGCGGGGCCTGCCGCTTTGCAAATGACAATGTTAAAGTGCATTTTCAGCATTGTGGCGGGCGGTGCAGAGAGCACCGCCTGCCACAATGCTGAAAATACAGGATGTGCCCGCCACTGTGGCGGGCACATCCTAATGGCACCCCCGGGACCCCCGCCCTTATGGCGGGCGGTCCTGATTTACGATGGGATGACGGGCGGGCAAAGTCCGCCCGTCATCCTAATGGACCCCAAAGACTGAGCTTGCATGGGAGAACGCCCTCCCTATAAATGTACCTATATCTCCCTGGAAACAAATCTGGATTAAGATTAGAAACCTGTTACTCAATTCCTTGATGATTCTGCCATCGCAACCTTCGTCCCCCCCCCCACACCTCATATCAAGGAAGTACTACAGCCTCTCTGACTTCCTCATTCTGATCATTCAGTTTTTTATAATAATAACTCCTTGATACGTATTCAGATATGTATATTTGACAAATAGTCAGACTGTCATTTGTACGCATTGTATTCCTCTTTCCTTGTCTTTCTTTCCTCCCTTACCTTCATTATTTTACTGTGTTGTACTATCCCAATGTATGTACTCTCAAGCTCAATAAACTCACTTTTAAAACTTAAAAAAAGGGTTTCCCATCATCCCTACATACAACACAGTCTCATGATCGGAAGTGATGCACTGGCAGTGGGTCTCATGAGCCAGAAGGCAAGTATTTAAGAATACAGATTATGTAACTTTGGAAATTTAAATAAAAAAACAAAAATAAAAGTACCTTTGAGCTTTAGCTTGCATGACAAAGGTGCACATGGACTACAGCAAGCTTTCTTTTTATGTAGCAAGGTCTCTTGAAGATGTGCTGCCTAGGACAAGGCTACAAAGTAAGTCTCAGAACTGTTTAAATTCTGGGGGGACAGGCTGCTGGGATTTGTATTGTCGCTGCATTTCTTAGTGTTGTAAAAGGGGTTTGTCCCAATCCCACCTCTGGGGGACAGGCTCTGTACACAGCTGTTTGAGGATGGTCGAGTAATAAGCTGCGCTTTTTCATGGGTCACCATTTCCAGCTCATCAACAGACGTCAGCACTCAGCAGCAGTGCATGTAGCAGAACAGACACATGATCCAGCAGTTGTCATGAACTGCTTGTCCCCAAGAATTGTGCAACAATTTTCAGAGTTTCCTGAAGCACTCTCCATGCACGGAAAATATGGATTTTTGGAGTCTTCAAGTAATTTGTCACATCCCTAGCGATGAAGTAAAGTTCATAGGGCAGTAACAAAGGAACAACATGGATTACCTAGGACTAGTAAATCATTGGCATTGCCTTTGAAAAGATCTCATCTGGTGAATGCAGGGAGTGGACACATCATTTTATTTGTTAAAGGAGGAGAAACCTAGGGCCAGATGTAGGAGCCCAAATACCGGACTGGTATTTGGGTTTTGCTATGTAGGGGGCTGACACTTATAGAATCGTTATATTTACCGATTCGGTAAAATTACCAAATCGGTAAATATACCGATTCTGTCATTCCAAATGTCGGTGGCACAGTTTAAAGTGCCACAGGCCCTTACAAATTCGTTATTTACCATGTAATACTGTTGCATGGTAAATTCCGAATTTCTGTGTACATGCACATCTGTGCATGTACACCTGTGCAATGTGGCACACGTACATGCCCGTGTGTCACATTGCACACAAGCCAAAAACTGGGGTGCTACAGGGTGTCAAAGTGACACCCTGTCCCCCTTGGCAATTCGGTATTTTTACCGATTCTGTAATTACCGAATCGGTATTTGCCATTCATTCCTATGGGCTTCAAGGCCCATAGGAATCAATGGCAAATACAGATTCTGTAATTACAGAATCGGTAAATACCGAATCATACCTATTCTGTATTTTTTACCGAATGAATACCTACATCAGATTTACCGATTCATGAATACCGAATCGGTAAAATTCGGTATTTATGAAGCGGTAAATCTGATTTACCTACCTCGGGCCCCTAGTGTCTTTCCTGTGGGAGTGCACCCACTGTTTAAAGGTATTTAAAAACTACTGTGGCTGTTCAGACGCGCATTGAGGCGGCTCATCAATAAATTGATATTTGCTGATGAAATAATTTTTTTTATTTTTTTTATACACCCCCAGTTGCTAGTAGGAGTCACACAGTAGCCCCCTGCCCCTAGGGAAGCTGGCTGTAGCAGTGGCAGAGTGGGCTGCCAGCTAGCCAGGACTCACAGCGGAGACAGAGAGTGGCTCACACGGAAGCACAAGGGGGCCACCGGCTTATCCTCAGAAGAGCGGGCAGATGCACCGGGGTGTGTTCAGCTGGCCGATGCACACAGCGAGGGCGGTTTTGGGAACTGGAGAGGGTAGCTCGTGACTAGACAGCAACCAACTACCAGGGAAGGGACGAGGGAGATGACCGGAAGTAGAGGCACTACATCCACAAATCATTTTGAAATTTTCCATAAGCGATGTGGCTGGGTGAGACTGATGTGTCCAATGTTGATACCAGGGGCTGGAACCCATGGTCACCATCAATGACCGGCCATGTAGGGAAGAATCCATCTGTGGACCTGTTCAAGATCATGAAGAACTGAGGAAGTCATTACGTGACCCCAGAGGCACAGTCTGTTTCAAATACAAGGACAGAGCAGCAACATATCAGCAACCAAACGACTCAGGTGAAAACCAAAGAAACAAGTAGACGAGCACACGGGGGAGCTGGCCTATTTCTTACATTTTTAGATGTGTATTTTATAGTGCCATTATAGCCTTAACCGATCAAGCTGCCGCGCTTCACATATTAGGGAGACAAATAGTATTTATAACCAGGAAAGAAAACACTTAAAAGTAAGAGTAATGTAATCCATTATGCATAAGCCGCAATGCTTGTATATTTTCAATCAAACAGAAATTCTACCAAGGGGGTAGGAACATCATGATTTGAGTTACACATGTTAAAAGGGTTTAACAATGGGTTTCTATGCAAAAGCACATTATGAATAACAGTTGAACAGAACAATGCGTGAACAGAGTTGACCCAAAGCACCTCTATGCGTGGCAAGACAGCTAAAGTGACCTCTAAGCCAAACCCCAAAATAATATCACCAACATTTTTATGCATTTTCCGCTCTCCACCCATATATGTTCCTCAGTTGTTTAAACTATCAGATACTATAGAAGTGAGCCTTATATGGCACTACAAGTCACAGCATGCCTTGTGCTTTTATGTGTCAAATATGTTTGTGTTGACTAAAACCAACACCTAGATCTTGCTTGCACTGGAAATGTAACCGAATCTAGCCAAAAATCTCCCCAATTCTTTTCCCAACCCCCACCCCCTAAACCCACCAGTCAACAACAAAGCAATAGCACATCGTTACATTTCGCTGAATTATTACACCATCTGTTCTATGTAGATCCAACTGTGTCCCTTTGTGCTTCTGCCTCAATGCTGACATGTCTTGGATCATTGAGGTAGGATTAAGGATGCCATCCTAAGATATCGAAGGCGTGTGAGCTGTCTAAACTCTGAGGATAAGAAATCAAAAAAAAGAGACCAAAGCATTTCAAATTTCTGTGCACCATACAACCATAAAGTAAATTTTTCCAGTCACAGTGTATTCCATACTCGGTGCAGCCTTTCTTGAATTGTTGGCTTTCTCGTTTTGCCCCAAAGCCGATGGTCTGTGTTGCGGCGCATAGAGCTAGTGGTGTCGATCAGTCCCGTAACGAATAGAGCAAAAATGTGAGCCTACTGGGCTGCCTTAGAAATGGTTAAGCCAGGAATCTAGGCATGTCTGTTTGGAACATGAGATCTATTGCATGCATGACCTCATTCCAACATGTCTGAAGCCTGGGCATTGCCTAAGTAGGTGAATGAGGGTGCCCACCCCATCACCACTAGCATCTATGTGAATTTTTTTGTCCTATTCATGTAGTTTTTCAGAGATTAATACTTGTAACTGACTTTTTTGACCAAGGCTTCGCTAGCAGTCAAAATTATGCGGTGTTATATGCTATGATGTGTATTTGCCAACGTTATTTTCTGATAGGACCCAACCAAGCTCTTGTATGAGTATTTCCTGCATTTAGCATCTCTCAAATGTCATCAGGAGCCAAGCATTTGATTTGAGTTTGGGATCCAGCACCCGGGGATGTATTTGGCAATAATGTAAGTTCTCTTCCTCACGGATACTGTATTCTTCTGTTGTCCAAAGATTTGAAACACTTTTCATTCCAATTATCACCCACTTGTGGTCCATGCCTGAAGGTGTTGTGGGTCTAGTAATTCAGTAAACATCAGGTTCGTGATTACTGGTATGAAAGAGGGAGAGATTGATGTCACATCTCGTTTAGCTGCTCCAGCCCGCACTACCATGGCGGCCTTGGTGATCATGGAAATATAAAGTCCCCTTGTCCTGTGTTTTATCTCTGACCATGGACATTTGAGGTGCCAGCTATCACTTGGTCAACAAAGCACCACTGCTTCTCATATTCTGCTCATTTCCATTCAACATTTAAGTGAAGCTGGGAGGCCTGGTAATGTTTAAAGGGATCATGAAGTCCCAGTCCCCCCGATCATTCTATGTCTGGCGATCCTTGGTCATTTACTGGTCAAAATAAAATCCACTTTTGTGCATTGTAGCTATTTAATCTAAGAAATTGGGAGCAGGAGTAGGATAGTTTGCATAAAGAATATTATTTTAGGTAGTGTCGACAGATCCAGCCAAGGCAGTCTAACACATTGCCATTCTGCCTGGATAGCTCGCAGAAGAGGGACATAATTGGCTGACACCATCAGGTCTATCATATATATACCTAGATATTCAATGTTTCTGCAACAAAGCTAAAGGAGAAATTAGCGCTTAAGTTGTTCAACTGGTGCTATGGAATGGCGATATCCAATTCCTGAGATGTCTGTAAGTTCAGTTTGAACCAAGATATCTCCCCATATGTATACAGCTCCTCCATTAACAAGGGGGTGTGGAATCGAGCTAGCCAGTTCTTTGACCGCAATAAGTACCGCGTACATTCTCAAGTTTATAGGCCACTCGGCCTATTTTAATTCCCTGTATCTCCCTGTTGTCTCAGGTTCTCTCTGCAAGCATTTCTACTGTGAGGGTGCAAAGGAGAAGAGACAGAGGACAACCTTGATTTGTATTGCTCTTGATTGCAAAAGCTGGAAAGGTGACTATGTTTGCCACACAGATTCTGATAACCACAGAGTACTCGGGCTGTACATTTGGAGCCGAAGACACATTTTACATGTGTATGACTTAGGAATGGCCATTTGTCTAGTTCAAGTGTTTTCTCCGTGTCTAAAGAAAGCAGGATCACATTCTACAGACCCATGTGGATACCATCTATAATATACCTGACTTTTTGGTATTATCCCTTCAGTTCTACCATGCTTGATTGGAGTTTAACAAAACCAGCATCGTCGTCAGAGTCTAGTTGCCAGAACACTGGTGAAAATCTTTACGTCAATATTCAGCAATGAGAAGTAGTGGTATTTTTGATTTCAAAGTATTTTATTTATAAAGAAGTGTCATAGAAAATAAGGAACAAAATACAACAAAAGTGATACAATTGAATCAAGATAAATACTCAGTCAGGGGCTAAAAAATAAGATGTAAACAAAATAAGCGCCTAAAAAAGTAAAGGCAACGTAGTATATAATACAGAAACTGAGTAGGTAAAACTTATCATCAAAGCAGTAAATAAAAGTATCACTATCAAATTTTGAAATAGAGATAGGGGAGGAAATAGCAGAAAAAGAAAGAAGAAAGAAAGACAGAGCACTAGGAAAGATGAAAAAGGATAGAGGAAGAAAAGAGAAGAAGGAAGAAGGAGGATTCCCACAAGAGTAACCCATCAGATAAACTCATATAACACCACGGAGACAGACAGATCAAAAAGGATACTGAGCAACCAACCCTTTTGATGACCGATCCATATAATCATCCAAAGCTTTCCAAACCCCACTAGAGATAGGAGAGAGATGAGCATGATCAATTGAAACGTGAGCGCTGCGCAAAAAGGAAACCCACGCCCACCATGTATGATAGGAAATCGAAGAAAAGGATTTCCACTCCATAAGTATAATTTTCACCGCAACAGTCAAAAGAAGATCCATCAATTGTATTTCCATGGGAGTCAAGGGGAGAGGAGTAGGGGCAGCAAGTGGTCCCAATAATATTAAAGGGAAAGAGAGTTGGAACTCAATACCAAAGATAAGAGAGAGATGTTTATGGATGAGGCTCCAAAAAGGCTGAAGCAGGGAACAGCCAAAAAACATATGTTGAAAATCGCCCGGCAACAATCCACAGCTCCAACATAAATTGTCGTCTTTAAGATTGAGCGAATGTAGACGCACGGGCGTCCAGTGAAGGAGATTGAGAGAGAAAAATTTAGACTGCATCAAAGATGGAGCAATTTTATTGCGAAGAGAGAGTTTACCAATCAGTTGCCAAGTATCTGAGGAAATATGATCCGTAATGTCAGGAGGAAAATGATGTAACCATTTTTGCTGAGCAACCGTCTGTGCGGGTAGTGAAGCAGATGATAAAAATTTATAAATCTTGGAGGCAACGTGACCAGATTTAATCCATATATGAAAAAGTGAAACAGTAGAAGAGGTAGGATGAAGACGTACCTTAGCAAGGGCCACTTTAATTTTGAGAAAAGTATAAAAATCAAGATTTGTTAAAGAGTGTTTCGTAGCCAAGGTGGAAAAAGGTAATGGCTCATCAGAAGCGCCATAAAGGTGATTAACAAGAGAGATCCCTTTAGCTGCCCAGTATGACATGCGGACGGGAGTAATGTCGAGTTTAAATTTAGAGTTCCGCCAAATAGACGTCCACCTAGTTTTATGTAAAGGAATTGCCATTTTCTTATCTATTTTCCTGACCGCCGCAATTGTATCTATAATTATAGCACGAGAAAACAGGATATGCAAATTAGATGTGGTGCAAAAAGAGGCAAGAGGCAAAGGAGATGCTAATTCCTGTTCTATTAGCAGCCAAGAAGGAACATGAGGAGATGGAGGAGAGAACCACAAGGCACCTTGAGAGGCCAAAAAGGCAGTTTGGTATTTGTCCCAGTCAGGAAAATTGCACCCTCCCATATCGCAAGGCCGGCGTAAAAATGTGTATGCAATTCTAGCACGTTTGTCGTTCCATAGAAATTTAGACGTCCAAACATCAATTTCGCGAAAGAAGGAATCTGATAACTTAACCGGAAGCATGAATGAAACAAAATTTACAATAGGGGTGATCATCATTTTGAGAGTCTGGAGGCGACCCCACCAGGAAATATGTTTCGGAGACCATGTGTCCAAAAGACGACGCACTTTAAGGAGAGTCTGGGATTCATTATAGGCAGTAGTGGCATAAAGGGTAGAGCAAAAGTAAATCCCTAAGTATTTCAGATGTGTAGACTGCCACTTAAAGCCCGCAGAACCCATATGCGAAGGGAAACAGTAGGCATTGAGAGGGAACATTTCCGTCTTATCTCTATTTAGGGTATAACCTGAAACCGATGAGAAGAGGGAAATGATATTTGAAATAGCAGGTATTGCTAGGGGTATATTATCGGAAAAAATAAGAACATCATCTGCGTAAGCAGCAGTTTTAATACAATGAGATCCGAATGAAAAACCTTTAATATCTGGGTGTAAGTCAATTAGTCGAAGAAGAGGATCAATAGATAATAAGAATAAAAGTGGAGATAAAGGACAACCCTGTCGAGTGCCCTGACGAAGATTAAAAAATGACGATGTAGCCCCATTAACTCTAATGTTAGCTCTAGGTTGGGAATATAAGGACATTACCATGTTAATGAAAGAGTCCCCAAGGTTGTGAGCGCATAAAACCGCTCGAAGAAAAGGCCAAGAGACCTTGTCGAAGGCCTTTTCCGCGTCAAGGGCCAAGGCCGCGGCAGGGAGTCGAGATCGCTTAGCTGCACCAAGAATATGACAAAATGTGCGTATATTGTCTCGCGCAAGACGACCTTTTACAAAACCGGTTTGGGAAGGATGAACAAGATGAGGGATAAGGGCTTCCAATCTTTTGGCCAGGATTTTAGCAAAGATCTTAGCTTCCATATTAAGAAGAGAAATAGGACGGAAGTTTTTGGGATCTGAATGGTCTTTCCCTTCTTTTGGGATCACTACTATAGTTGCTTCCGCAGCAGTACCAGAAACAGACCCATCTTTAAGAAAAGAATCAAACACAGATTGTAATTTGGGAACAAGTGTAGGGAGAAAAGTTTTATAAAATAAAATAGGATAACCATCAGGGCCTGGGGCCTTACCAGAGCGAGTAGCTTTAATCGCGGCAAAAATTTCCTCAGGGGAGATTGGTCTATTTAATAAAATGCGATCATCCTCAGAGACCGACTGAACCGGAACCGATTTTAAGAAGTCCCGACAATGATCAAAAGAGGATTGATTAGAAGGAGTATATAATTTGTTATAAAAATCACGAAAGACTTCAAGTATTTCATCAGTTTGGAATTTTTTAGATCCCGAGTGGTCAGTAATAGAAGAAATGTGCGAGGACTTAAAGGAGCAATCTTGGAATTTCAGTGTAGCCGTCAGAATTTTCCCAGCTCGATTTTTTAACAATAAAGTTTTGGATTACTGCGCTTGTACTCCAATATGGGCTCTTTTAGTAACAATAGTATTATATTTGTATTTTAGTTGTTTTATTAGCTGTAGACAAGATAAATCCTTAGAATGTCTAAAAGTGGCTTCCAGAGTTTTGATTTCAGAGGATAAATCTGTGAGCTCTTTTTAATAGCAGAATTCCTTTTTGACATACAATTAATAACTTGACCACGGAAAGTGCATTTAAACGAATCCCAGAGGACGATTGGGGAAGAAACAGAGCCTTCATTCTCATGGAAAAAAGTGTCTATAGCCTTAGAAAATTCATGAACCTGAGATACATCGTGCAAAACTTCGGTATTCAATCTCCAGGAACGAGCATGTGATTTAGGGGCAAAGGATGATAACGTAAAAGTAACCGCAGCGTGATCAGAAATCAAAATAGGATGTATAAGCGGAGAAGAGGCAGATGAAACAAGAGAAGAATGAACAAGGAGATAATCAATACGCGAAAAGGAAGAATGAGGCGAAGAAAAGAAAGAAAAGTCACTACCAGTGGGATTGTGAAGACGCCATATATCTTGAAAGTGAGTAAAGGAGCACATGTTAAGCATTTGTTTGTGGGATTTAGGGGGCCGAAACTGAAATGCAGAATTTCTATCTAAAAGAGGATCCATTGGTAAATTGAAATCTCCGCCAACAATCAGATTGCCAGAATGCGGGGTGTCATTCAATTTTTTGGTAACAGATTTCCAAAAATTCGGATCGTTAACATTAGGAGCATAGATATTCATCACATAGAGATCATGATGCCCATCCGACAGTTTAGATAGCAACCAACGACCCTCAGAATCATGATCAGAAGAGATTATAGATAAGCCAGAATTTTTTGAAATTAAAGTAACAACCCCATTCCGTTTGCCCAAGGCATCCGAACAGCAAACATCCGCAACCCATTCTTTCTTCAGAAATACTGCCTCTCTGGCAGTGACCTTGGTCTCTTGAAAAAGGACCAGATCAGAAGATAGAGACTTACAATAATCTAAAATCTTCGACCTCTTCACCGGATGATTCAATCCCTTAACATTAAGGGATAATAAATTTAAACCCGGCATGGAAGTACATAAAGATAGAGAAAAGACGCCATGGACAATAGTGAAGCAATCATCCTCACAGAGACAAAAAAACACTCAGAAAACAGAAGGAACAAAGTGGGAGAAACCATGTGGGGAATCCGAAGAAGAAAAAAAGAAAGAAGAGAAGAAAAAAGAAAAGAGAGAAGGGAGAGAAGAAGCAGAAGCAGGAGGGGAGGCCTAAAAAAGACCAACTTCATACTAGGGAGAACGTGGAAAGGCGAGCAAGGGACCCGTACAAGGAGGAAAAATAACGAATAACAATAGCCCCAATAATATACTACGCTGATGGCATGTAAATGAGAGCTGGGAACAAGCAAAAGTATCAACGAGCAACAGAGTAACATTAGAAAATATCATAGTGCAATGAAAAAGCATTACAGTCTCAATGAGTCATTACTCCAATAACAAGAAATATAAGTATACTAAGGAATAAAACTAGACGATTCAATAAAGAGACAAAACACTGTGGTAAATCATGAACAATATATGAATGCATGCAGATAACCATGTATATCCTAGAAATAAAGATTTAATTAATGAACAAGCTATAACTGTATAAATTAAACAGTAAGTACCAGAAATTGAGAATTCAGGAACATATAAGCAAATAGGAGAAGAAAAGGAGAAAACATGAGAATAAAAGTCCAGAAGATAGAAAATGACACATGACAGGAAAAAAAAACAAGATATCAATTAGGAATAGATAAAAATCAAGAAAAGAAAAGTGGACCTGAAACGAAGAGTGAACGGAAAGAGAAACAAGAGAGACAACAAGGGCAGTACCAGAAGAAAGAGAAGAGAGGCGGACATATAGAAATAGAGTAAGCAACACGAGTAGGAAAGAGAAGATAGTCTAGAAAGGAGAAATAGGAGAAAGAGGAGTAAAATAGAAGATCGGAACACCTATAGAAAAAGGAATACGAGGAGTAAGTGAAAGAGGAACAGAAGGAAATCGAAAGAAACCTAGATCCAAGGAAGAGGGATATGAAGACCTTGCGGACACAAGGAGAACAGAGAAACTTCAGCAACAGAGGTGGAAGTCAAGAGATAAATAGAAGCTCAAGAGGAGCAAGGAGAAAAACTCAGGCATATAGAAAACCATCACCAAGAAGACAGAAGGAGACATTTCAAGTGCCCGAGGCACCAGGAACATGCGATGTCGCTCTTTGAATCTCCATCTCGATCTCCAATTGGTTGTCCAGGAATGTAGCTAAGTCAGCCGGTTCATCGAAAAGTCTGGAACGCCCTTTGTAAGTAATGCGAAACTTCGACGGACCAGAAAACGAAAAGGGAATGTTCATCTCAGAAAGACGTTTCCGAAGATTAAGGAAGCCCTTTCTTCTTATAACCGTGTCTCTGGCAAAGTCCTGAGAAATGGAAATTCGATGACCTTCCCAGACGACCTGTTTCACTTTCCGCATATGAGAAAGAATCTGTTCAGTATGTTGATGTCGCAACGGCTTGAAAATTATTGCTCTTGGCTGGGTTGCTGATTTAGATCGAAACGTTGGAACACGATGTGCTCTTTCTATCTCAAAGTCTCTCAGGAATGAGATTTGTAAGGTGTCCGGAAGCCAATGAGATAAGAAGTCGATCATAGACGAAGATGATTTCTCTGTATCTTCCGGCAGACCAAAAATGCGTAGGTTAGATCTACGGTTACGGTCTTCCTGCTCAGTGAGATCTCTTCGCAATGCCGCCATTGAACGCTCCAAGTGGCTGAGGGATCTGGATTGTTTCTGCATACCATCCTCTGCACAGCTGATTCGTGATTCCGTAGCAGAAACACGAAGAGAGAGGGCTTTGAAGTCAGATCTAATAGCAGACACCTCCACTTGCAGTAAATCCGTATTAGTTTTAGTTGACTGCGCAATATCATGCACTTCATTAAGGCGCATTAATATTGTGTCCAGAGTGGAGTTAGTATCTGACTGAACCGACTCAGGCGTAGGGGACACTGCCTTAATCCTCTTAAGCGATGTGCCAGCATCCTTTGAATCTTTGTTGGTCGAGGAACGACCCATATTTGCAGCCATGTAGGAGCAGCCACCAAGAAAAAAATGCGCAGCCACTTGAGGAGAATAACAAAAACTGCGCAGTCTGTGCCCCAAAAAAAGAAAGACAGCACACTGAGCGCACTGGGCGTTAAGTAAATACTAGCGGCGGACTTATATGCAAGGCAGGCAGACACCACAGTAATGCCAGAACCACAAACAGAGCAGGAGGGCACAGCAATGATATGTAAGAAAGAGCTCCACACCAGCCAGGGATAGCAGCACTGAAGAAAAAGCGACAGCGCAGGAGCAACCTTAGTATCCAGCCAAGCAGCAAGAAAAGATCAGGAAAAAGGATTAAATGTTACCAACTGGAGACATCCTAGAAGAAATGTCCTGAACAGCCACCACAACCGGCAATAATGTATCCAAAGCGGCACTTCTGAGGAGAAAAATGCCAGCTGCGTCAGAAGCGCGAAAATGGCGGCCGTCCGTGAGAGGAACAGGCGTCACAGGCGCTCAGCAAAGAAATCATGCCTCTGATGTCAGGAAGGTCCGAAAATGCCGTCAATCAGCTCCCAGCATAATCCGCTGTAGAAGGCTGCCGTTTCGGCACACAGGGGCAGTCAGGAAGCGGAGAAAACAGTCCGACGGGACACCCTCGCTGCGGAGCTCAAGCGCGACCCGCCATACTTCAGCGGCGCGCAAGCCACGCCCCCAATGAGAAGTAGTGGTATTAACTGCAGAGGCCAAGATCTTTTCCTGGTTTTGGAATCACCATTACCGTAGACTCCAACATGGATCTCGCTATCATACCTGGTTAGGGTGACAACTCAACAAAATGTTTCATGCAAGAGCTGGGTGAGCTCATCAGGATTTGGAGAGATCCTGTTGTGTAGCTTGGCCATGGAGGAGTACACCTCCTTAGGTCTCAATGGTCCAGACCACACGGTAACATTTGATTGACCATCCACACCAGATATGGGTTTTGGACTTTCATTCCAGCCTCAATATGAACAAAGGATTGCAAAAATCTTATAATGTCCTCAGGAAATTAAACTCTGATAACACCAGATAAAGTAAATAATATGGAACCGATACTGTGGTGCTGTAGCTATAGGCCATTGAGAGCTTCAGTAGTCGTATGCAGTGAAGCACTAAGAAGGTATTTAGTACAGATTGAAGTCTTCTCACAGGAGCGAAACAACCAGCAATACAGTGAGAAGGTATTTGTACACAGCCAACACGTGTTTTGTCCAAGCGACTTTCTCAAGGCTTAAGTCCTTTGTTGTACAAATCAATACAAAGGCAGTTTTCAGCGTGAAAACATGTGTAGTGTAGTCGAGAAAAATAACTGAGAAAAGAATGTTCGTACAGTATGTGACAACATATGTTATTAGAAGAAAGTAACAGCGGATTTGCAGTGACAAGGTTACATTGCGTCCATCTGCAGCCGCAGGCACAGAGCCACTATTTAAAATTGTCAATAAGACAACAGGTCTAATAGGATGTTCCAAGTTCAAAGTGCTCCTTTTAAAGAGTCTGAACTACTACCCATCTACACATTGCCTTGTGTTCGATGTATTTAGGGCTTTTGCCTTATTGAATTCTCCATAGTAGGTGGTAAAAGTCTTAGTAATGTCCACGTCGTGTCCTAGCTTTTCTAGTGTCTCTGTTGTGTCCCTATAGGCTGTTACCTTGTTTTGAGTGACTTTTGCTCTAGGTTTTCAAGCTAACAATTTGCCTCCATTGCTGCTCCCTCAATAGACTTCTGTTTCATCAGGAGTCATGCATACTTCACTTTATCGAAGAGAAATGTCTTCTTTTAACTTCTGTATGGGCTTGCCCTTGTAAGTTGATGGTCAGTACGTGGGGTGGATATCTGGTGTTGCTCTTTGTATGAGTTTTTATCTGTCAGCATATCTTCAACATATTAGTCATGTTTGTTTCTGTTAGCCACCAAAATGTTAAATCTTTGCATGAAAATTCCAATTTTTCCTAGAGTTCATTTTGTACTTTGGAGGGGTGTCAGTCCCACAATCACTCTCCAGTGGATATTTCAGATGATTCCTCTAACACAATATATTATTTGGCATCTTCCACCAAAACATTCAACCTATGCTATGTTAGATTTGACCTTGCTGGTTTGTGTACTCTCTGTTGCTCTTTTAGAGTTTCGTGGGTCGAAAAAGCTGCCATTAAGTTATGGTCTCACCAATTATATTATTACCGCCTTGCATGGCCTACAGACTCATGTTGTAAATGCAGAGAACGGGGTGCTGCGAAGAGGCACTGTATGCTATCACGGTCTTTGTTGTTTACTACAGCAGATGCATATGGCGGATGTAACCTAGGTAGGCTGCACAATGTCTATGTGGACCCAGTGAAGAAAGTTATCCTGCCAGGTAACCCCAGCTTTTCCCCATGCACTCTAGGTGCGAAGCACGCAAAAACTTTTTTAAAACAAGCATTTGCAATGCAATCGGTCTCGCATTTGCTACAGTTTAAGCTATTGGCATTGTAAATGACAATGCCTTTTATTTATCTGTTTTGAAAACCAACACATAAATAAAAGGCACTGCCATTTACAATGACAATAGCACAAACTCTCGCTAATACTAGACCTATTGCATTACAAATGCTTGTTTTACTCTGGGAGGTAGAAAATAAAATGTTGTTAAAGTGATGTTATTTATTTGCGCCCCTGTGCTGGACGAAATCATTATTTTTGGTTGCTAAGATTTTAAAATCGATTCTCTTTATCTATATAGCTTCCTTTTAAGACGTGTCTTTTCTAGAGTACTGGAATGTTTTTTGTATCAGTGTTATTTACAATGACAAAATAGCTAGATAATACTACAACAGAATGTGATACATACTTGCGTTCAATCCAAACTATGTCAGTTTACCTCTCCTTGCTGCATCATTTCAGCGGACCAGCTTTTAACTCTATCTGTGCTGAAGTATTTGTACATACACATGCCAAAGTCTATTGCAACATTTTACTGTTATTTATTCAGAGTTTTATATAGCGCGAACAAGATCTTTACAGATATCAGAGCGCTTCACAGAAAACAGGGGGTGACGGTAGCATGAGGGTGAAATAATATTGGGTGCAATATAAACTTCAGTAGCATGATGGGATAGCAGTCGTGTTCTAAATAGAATGTCAGTAAACAATCAGATAAGCGAAAATAAAAGACGATACTGACTCTTACATACAACAACGATAAAAATCAGGAGAACTTATGCTACAAGTATCTAAAAGTTACAGGGAGCAAGGGGAAGGGGCCTCGATATACAGTAGGCTAATCTGAATAGTCTAATAATAGATATTTAGTGAGTAGCATAAAAGGATCGACTGACCATCATATAGTTGTGTCAACCAAAAGGAATAAACAAATCTAGATCATGCAAAATATGACATTATATGACATTAGACAAACATGAAACCAGTACTACCTAAGCGGCACGAAACTCATTGTTGAACAGACATTAAAGTTCAGGTGAGCTTAGCCATGAGGATGGCTTTCACCTCTTTCTTAAAGAAGGCCGTGGAGGAGATAAGCCTGGTTTCGGGAGGGAGTGCATTCCAGATCCTCGGCGCCATTCCTGAGAAGGAGCGTTTGTATATTTTTTCCTTCCGGAATCTGCGAGGTTTCAAGAGTAAGTTTTTTGAACTTCTATTGGATCTCGACCCTCCTGATATAGTTAGCTTTTGAGTGAGGTAGTTAGGTGCATTGTGGTGTACAGCCGCGTGTGTCATCAAAGCAATTTTCAGTTGTATCCTGGCTTCAAGGGGCAGCCATTTCAGAGATTTCAAGTCAGGGGTTATATGAGAGTGTTTTCTTGAGCCCGTAATGAGTCTCGCGGCCGCGTTCAAGGAGGCTCTTAGGGGTGCAGTTGTTGCTAAAGGGAGACCACTGAGGGTCGCAATTCCATATTCAATGCGGGGGATGACTAGGGCTTGAACTGCATTTTGGAAGTCTTTGGCTGGGAGGAAGGGTTTCAACTTTCTCAATGTGTTGATTTGGAAATTAGCTCCTTTCGTAGCTCTGCTAATGTGCTGTTGCATGTTGAGCTTTGCGTCAAGTGTGATACCTAAGGATTTCGCGGAGTCCACGATGGTGGGCCGGACATTGAAAGCTGTTAAGTGGTTGAGCCAAAGTTGGATGGTGGTAGATTTCGCAGGGGGTGCTATCAAAAGGAACTCAGTTTTCAGAGCATTTTGTTTGAGGTGGTTGTCGGCCAACCACGATTGGGTCTTTGTGAGAGTGTAGTTCAGGAGTTTGATATCGTCCGGGGATTGTACCTTTAGGTAGAGTTGGGTGTCATCGGCATACATATGGAAGTGTACATTGGATGCTTGGAGCAAGGAGGCAAGTGGTTCCATGATAAGGTTGAACAGTGTGGGTGAAAGGGAGGATCCTTGTGGAACGCCTAAGTCGACTGGCACAGGCGAGGACAACATATTGTTGATCTTGAACTTCTGAGACCGGTTATGTAGGAAGGAAGTGAACCATTTGAGAACAGTCCCGGATAAACCCATTCTAGTGTTTAGCAGCTCAAGGAGGTTCTCATGTTTGACCGTGCCAAAAGCTGAGGAAAGGTCGAGGAGGATGAGGAGGCATGAATCATTGCGATCAAGGATTTGGAGGGCGTCATCAATTATGTGAGTCATGGCCGTTTCCGTGCTGTGTTTCGCTCGGAAGCCTGATTGATGGGTGTTGAGGAGATCAAACTTGTCAATGTGTTTTGTTAGTTGAAGCTGTACACATTTTTCCAGCAGTTTGGCCAAGGTGGGGATGTTTGTGATGGGACGGTAATTGTTTAGGTCAGACGGGTCAGCTGTGGGTTTCTTGAGTATGGGAGTGACTTGCCCCACCTTGAGTGAGTCAGGGATGAGACCTTGTTGAAGGGAGCTGTTAATGATTTTAGTCCAGAGTGGGAGGAGCATGGTGGTGAAGTCTTTTACCGCGTTAGCAGGCAGGGGTCTGTGAGGTGATTAGAGGGCTTCAGGGTACCGAGCAGTTTGGGTATTGCATCTTCTGAGTAGATGTCAAAGGAAGCCCACGATGCGCTGTTTTTTGGCTGAGCGTTAGACATTCTGATGTGCACAGGGTGTTGGCTTACATCATTGAGGAGATCATTTCTTATGTTGTCGGTCTTTAGCTTGAAGAAGGTGGAAAAGTCTTCACTGTGTGGGATATCACTTGTTGGGTTGTTTGGTTGTAAGGGTTGCGGCTTTGTTTGACTTTTGACTAGTTCGAACAATTTTCTTGGTCGGTTTTTCGCTTGGTCAAGCTGGAGGCGAAAGAAGACAGATTTCGCACGCTTAATTTTCCTAGAGTAGGCATTTCTCTTGTTCTTAAGCTTTTTGCGATGTAGTGATGAGGGATCAGATCTCCAAGTGCGCTCTGCCGATCGCATAGCTCGCCTGTCTTCGTTGAGTCTGCCGTCATACCAGGGGTTCGAACTCTTGGTGGAGACTCTCTTTAGTTGCAGTGGGGCGGCTTCGTTGATTATAGAGGTCATGAAGTCGAGGTAGAGGTCTGTCAAATTTTGAACATCAGAGACGCCAGCAGGGGGAAGGAGGAGCCTGTACGTGTGGGGCGGTAGGGAGTTAGGGTTGAGATTCTTCATGTCCCTTTTCCAGATCTTGCATTTGGTGGGTTGAGCCGGTGAGGGTTTGATTTTTTCATTGATAAAGAAGGTGATGATGTGGTGATCTGACCAATCACAGGGTTGGATTGACCCCAGTTGGGTAGAGTCCTCTTTGGCGATGATAAGATCGAGTATCGCACCTTTATCATGTGTTGGACTGTTGCATATTTGGGTGAGGTCAAGCGCATTAAGGAAAGATTTAAGACTATTCACCACTGTGTCTTTCTGATCGTTCCAGTGGAGATTAAAGTCACCTAGATAGATTTGAGTGATCTGCCGACCGGCATTGGAAGTAATAGTGCCCATGAGTTGTTGAGAGAAGATGAGGTTATCCCCCGGCGGGTGATAGATGAGGTGTAGAGCACATGCTGGTTTGCCCTCACTGGAGATGTCGAGGCAGAAGAGTTCACAGGAGGTGAGGGAGGGGGAGGTGACTTTGGTGACGGTTAGATTGCTCCTGAAAATGCATGCTATTCCCCCGCCCGTCTTGACGGTCCTATCGAGTCTGATGATGTGGTAATTGGGGGGAACTAGTATATCCATAATGGGCGTGGAGGCTTCAGTTAGCCAGGTTTCCGTTAATATGGCTAGGTCAAGATCCATTGATGTGACAAGATCTGCAATGTCGGAGGAGTGTCTCTGGGCCGATCTGCAGTTGAGAAGGATGCATTTGAGTCTGGGGGTGAGAAGGGAGGTCGTGTGTTCTAGCGATAGGGGGACTCTTCTGAGGTTGTTTGGGACAGATCTTCTGATGTTTAGTGTTGGGTGCCTAAGGGGGTTCGAGAGAATAGTAGGTATGGGGAGGTGAGTGGGGGTTATGTGTTTTACCGGTCCTGGGCCAAAAGAGCGGAGGAGGGTGCGTAAGTTGTGGTCCGACAGGGAGTTGAGGGCACGCCGGGGACGGTG
The DNA here is from genome assembly GCF_964261635.1 of Lissotriton helveticus. Taxonomy (NCBI): domain Eukaryota; kingdom Metazoa; phylum Chordata; class Amphibia; order Caudata; family Salamandridae; genus Lissotriton; species Lissotriton helveticus. The sequence continues at coordinate 1,957,681,583 of NC_136067.1, forward strand.
GGTGTTGTTGCGGACGGGGATAGAGGGCCAGTGTAGAGAGCGTTGCGTGCGAGGGACTGTGGGGAGAGTGCATCGTTTGTAGGATACGGTGGTGGTCGTTGTGGGTCTATGTTGTTTGGAAGGTGTGTGAAGAAACTCTTTGATGGTGCGGAGCTCGTCTTTGAGTTGTAGGAGGGTGGATAGAATCAGGTCGAGAGGTGTCTTGGTGTTAATGTTTGTGATGTGGGCCATGGACGAGGCGTTGGGAGGAGAGTTAGTGGGCGAATTTGGGGCGGGGAGGTGGGGTATGCTAGCATTAGTGGAGGGCTCTGCTGTTAAAGAGGGTGGGGTGGTATTCGGTGTGTGCGATGAATTGTAGGTGTGGGGTGTGGGTGAAGTAGGGGGAGGGTGGGAAGTAGTGGTGGGGGCGTCGGTGGGGGGTGGTGCCGGTGAGTTGAGGGATGAGTGAAGGTCGAAGATAATAGGGGTGGTAAGAAGGAAGCGGGGGATCAGTAATGGGGGGGAGAGGTGGGGGGGTGTTATTGTGAGGGAGGAAGCACGTTCTGGGGTGCTAGTTGGGAGTGTGGGGGAGTGAGGGGTGAGAAAGGGGGGGGTTGAGAGGGAAGAAGATCTGCCACGGGGGGGGAGATATACTCTGGGTGATGTTGGATTCATCGAGATTCGTGTGAGGTGTGGGATGGGGGAAGGGTGGGTGGGGGTAAGTTGGATGTGCAGGGGGGAATGAACTACGTCTGTGGGTGAGGGGACCGGGGGGGTAACGTCAGGTGTGCTCCTAACTATAACACTGGGGGGATGGGAGGGGTGTATGTCATTCCGACGTTGCAGTGGGCAAGGCGGGTTATTTTGAATATTGGTGTTGGGGGGAGTTGTCTAGCTTGATGTGTGCGGGATGGAGGTCCGCCGTCTGGCGATGTGTTCTAAGAAGGTAGGGAATAAGTTGTCTAGACGGTCAAGGTTCCTATCATTGGCTTGGAGTAGAATGGTTCCATTGTTGTAGATGGTGATTGTAGCTCTGCCTGGGAAGACTAGGGATGGTATGATAGAAAGCTTTAGACCATGAGCGGTTTTATTGGTGGTGTGAATAGTGAGAGTGGAGAGGAACGCTTTCCTCCATTGTGCTCTCCGTGTAGTGTAGAAGATGATGTCGTTGTTTGTGTCTCTGTTGGTCGGCGAGAAGTAAGTGTCCATACACGGTAATTCGGGGTGTGCCTTTAGAAAATTATGTTTGTAGCGTTTGGCGTTTTTTTTGTTGAGCTCAGGTGGGTATATGATTTTGTAGGTGTGCTCGCCCAGGCGTTCCATGGCTGCGGAGGCGTGGGTAGAAGAGGTGGGGGAGCTTGTGTGGTTACGGTGCATTAAGTCTAAGTGGTATAGTGTGGACAGTAGGTATGGGAGACTAGTCTAAGATGGCCCCTGCGGTGGTGAACTATTCCAAGATGGCCACCAAGGAAGCGTAAAGGGAGCCAGAGGTAGTCCTTTCTCTATTGTTGATGTGCCTTAGAGAAATAGTTTCCCTTTCCGGGGCAGGTCGAGCTAGTCCATTCTCTATGTTGTTAGGAGGGGAGGGGAGAGATTATATTTCAAACTGTTCAGGAGGCGCAGGAGGGAGCCTTATCTCTGTTATGGTGACCTGTGACCACGTTGGTATGCAGCTTCACGGTCATTCGGTGGGCAGTGGAGGCGATTTATGGCTCCGGAATATGGCCCCCGCCATTTTAGGTAAAGGAGAGTGAGATAATTAAGAGGGTCGCCATGCCGCGGGAATAGCTTGTAAGCAGACCCCAGTTTTGTATCTTTTTGGGCAGGGAGTGTAGCGCCGGCATGCTCAAGATATAGGTTAAATAATGTGCAAGTAAATACCTTCAGGATAGTCGGTCTGCAGTGAGGCTGTCCACATCAGACTCACTATAACCAAATTGTATTAAGGCAAATCCTTTATTCCAGGTTGTTGTTTAATTAAAGCGATGAAAACTCCAGTGAAGGGTGGTTGTTTGTCTTTTTCATTTCGCGCGTATGGGGGGGGGACGGGGCTAGTAAACTCTTTCCTCCTAGCGCCGTCACAGCGCGATCGTTCAGGGGCCACCAGCCGACCCTCCGCCCTTCTTCACCCTCAAGTTTATTAAACACGGTGTGAACTCCAGTAATGGGTAGTTATTTGTCTTTTTTATATATTTCGATCGTATGGGGGGGGCGGGACACTCCGCCCTTCTTCGCCCTCAAGCCCCAAGGCTCCCGGTAGCTCCGTTATCACCTAGCCAACCGGCTCTTTGCGAGAAGGGGAAGCCAGCTGTTAGGTCATTAAAACGTATATGACTATTTTGTCTCTTTGTACACCTATGCGCACACTGTATGCCACTTTTTCTACACAGTCTGGGGTAATTATTGATTAAATACGCTGCTTCGCCGAAATCAGCCGTGAGGGGAACGGCCAACGATACAAACCCCTGTGGGAGTCCCGGGAGCCAGTGGGAGTTTGCTGCTGTCGCTGCAATTGTCGCTGCAGCAGTCAGCGCGGCCGCGAGGAGAGGAGCCCGGCCCCAAAACTCCCATTCTCAGAGGGCTCTGCGGGGGCGCAGAGCCAGTGACGCTGCCAGAGGGCGCCGGAGGCCCTCAAAATCGGCCCGGTCCTCCAGCAGCGCGGGACGCTTTATTCAAAACGCTGTCCACTCAATCCTTACTACCTCCACACCCACACAAAATACAATGGATGTATTCCCATGCTGACAACTTCCTTAATTAAAACCCTGCTTTGAATCAACGCCATGAGGCGACTGCTTACTTGCACACATGCCGTGTGGTGCAACATTACACACAGTCTCCTACCAAACAAGTGAAGGATAATGTCGTGAGCGTGCGAGCATGCACCTCAGCTGTACGGGCGCACACTCAAAGTCACGCTGTGCGCGTTTCCGTGTGGCGTGAGCATGCACATCGGACGTCGGGGCTCCCGTGCTCATGGAGAGTCCCGCCTGCTGCCGAGCCTGAGCCGTTGACCCTACACACCTGAGGAGGAAAGACCAGCCTGGAGAGCAGCGGGGGAGTCCTGAGTCAGCCCGGTGAGTAGGGGGACTGTTTTTTGGTGCATCAGGCTAGCGAGACAGGAGATGGGCACTTCGAGTGTGTGTATGCGTGTGTGTGTGTGCGCGCGTGAGCCCGTGAGTAGGTTGGGGAGGTGTGTGTGCGCGTGTGCGCCTGTGAGTAGGTTGGGGGGGTGCGCGTGTGTGTGTGTGAGCGTGTGTGTATGCAGTGTGTGTGTGCCTGCGTGTGTGTGTGTGTGTGTGTGTGAGTGTGAGCCCGTGAGTAGGTTGGGGGGGTGTGTGTGTGCGCGCGTGTGTGTGTGAGCATGTGTGTATGCAGTGTGTGTGTGTGTGTGTGCGCGTGAGCCCGTGAGTAGGTTGAGGGGGGTGTGTGTGAGCGTGTGTGTATGCAGTGTGTGTGTGCGCCTGCATGTGTGTGTGTGCGCGCGCGACTGAGAGAGGCATGGCTGGCAATCTGGAGATGTGCATGGCTCCGGGGGGCTGGGCATGCGTGTCCATGATGTGAAATCGACGCGCGTGCCCAGGTCTGTCTCCCTTGAGAGCCAACTCCACAGCAATAGGTCTCAAGCGAGACCTAAAAAAAACACTTACTGGACACGTCCTCTGCTCCGGACCTCTTCTTTCCTCGACTGCAGTGCGGGCACCAGCAAACTCCCAGGCCCAATCCTCGCGCTGCTCACATGCTGTTAAACATCATGAGAGCAGTGTCCTGATTGGAGGGAGTGGCATCTCTGCACTTCCCAGCGTCTTGAGGCCTGCTCTTGCTCTCAACCCAGCTGTCTTAAGACAGCTGGGTTCAGGGCCGGACTGGCCATTGCGGGCACCGGGCAATCCCCCGGTGCACCGCAAGGGTGGGGGCCGGTTTTGGGCCCCTGGGGGCCGTTTTTGTTACAGGGTCGTTTTTGCAGCAAAATCGGCCCTGTAACAAAATCGGCCGATAACCGGCCGGTTTTGGTTCCCAGTCCGGCCCTGGCTGGGTTGAGAGGTTTAAATCGTGCATGTCTGGCTGGGCCATGGGAAGACGGATGGCCAAAGAGACACGTGCACTTTAGTTAGTGGGCACCCCTCTGCCTAACACTCCTCCATGCTGCCACTCAGCAGACCCCACCACGTCCTGACACTCGGTTTAAGACGGGATGAATGATGAAGAATAAAATCGTAAGAAATTACCATTTTATGTTTCATCACTGGGGCTTTGGGGGCATTTAAGTGGGGTGACGCTTCTCCGCTCCAACAGAGGAGCCACCCCTGTTAGATACATTATTTAATGATATGCATAATAGAGATTAAAGATAGTCCAATGCACTGTAGCCGGTAACTACCAAAATTCCTATTGTGGCTTCTATTATATTGATGCACAGGGCATCTCATGATCCCATGCTGACACTACAACACTACAGCCTTTGTTTCAGTTCTGATCTGCTCCTAGGCATGTGTGTAAATGCACTGTGGCAAACATGACTGCTTGCGCACATGATAAGACAGACAATATGCATGTTTGCTCACTGCTCTACATTCAGTACATTTTGGACAGGTTAATCGGGTGAAGCAAACATTTGTATCTGCCCTACTCGATTCTGACTGTAACACTTGGCCTTGCTCCACCAGACTGTGTGTGTGTGCAGTGTCAGTATTTTATGTTTGTGTGGGTGCATTTTCCGAAGATACTGCCCCATCAGCTTCCTTCCTGGTGAAATCTTTGCATTAATTGTTTTAATACTCAAACGTTTAGATACAAGACTCACTTACGAACAATCCTTTCCTTCGAGTTTCTCTTATTACCTATTTATATTACCCGACGAGGAATTCCTATATTTTTAAGTCATACTTCTTTAATTTTTTGTTTAATAATATTTGTAGATGATTTTATAAAATGTGTGGACTGTCTTTTACACTTGCTACTAAAAAGAGAAAAAAAACGATATCTACGTCAAGCTTGTTGAAATTCACTGTGTGAATCAGTTCCTTATGAATATGGCCTTCCCTTTGTCTTATCTTGAAGCTCCCTTCATATTGCTTGTCAAACTTAATTCCCAGAAAGTGAACTCTCCCCTCTACTATGCATTTCTGGCTGAAAGCAAGCAGCATTCACAGTGTTTACGTGTTTACTTCCCGGCTGTCAGTGTGATGCGAAAGGAATATACTAAAAGTCTATATTGATTTCAGCGGTGATGTGTGAGCAGACGCGGGCTGTTTCCTTCCACTGCCAGAGAGGAGACAAACACAATTTAGATGTAAGTGGATGTACATCCAGGGAGACAGGCCTCCCTTCAGATGACGGCAGAGATTGGCATCTCCTTGAACCATGCACGTCTGCCGACCGCCCTGCTGTGCACAACTCCCGCCTCCCATCAAGGGCAGGCTGAGCCAATTTGGAGGGCGTGAGGCCTGGCAGCGTGAGGCACGTGCTGCAGACCGGACACGTCCAGGGGGTCTCTGACGAGCAGGAACCAGGCCTGGAACAGAGCAGGAGCAACGGCTAACTCCAGCCGCGGGAAATGCAATGCAGGACCAGGGCACAAGTCCTATGAAAATAAGTGGGGGGACTAACAATATGCAAATGACCTCATAACGTCACGTGCGGAACTTGTCCCGGTGTCTGAAAATTACACCGGGACACGTTCACCTTATTTCTGTGGGGCCCAGATTCTTGGCAGGGGGTACTGCGTCCACCCTGTGAAAAGAGTGGGGGGACGCCGTCGACCCGCGTGTACCCCCGACTCAAGCTCTGTGCAGGACGTCTATTTACACCCTGAACTTTAAAGAAACTGTTTTGAGAATTACTAAACAACCCCAAATGGAGAGAATATGTGGATGATTTACTCATTTGCAGACTATGTGCCTTAATTACAAGATTTTGATGTACTGCAGTGCAGAAAGCCTTCCTGCATCGCTGCTGTGCGTCCAAACAAAAGGGCAGGAATACGCCGCATGTACAATATACGGCGCATTCCTGTCTTGTTTCCCTGCGCCGGTGCACGAACAGCAGCTGTGCGCCAGCGCAGACGCTCTTCCGTCATTTTGCAAGGGTGCCTGCACTGAGGGGATGATTGTTTTTCTGCAAATAATCATTAAAGGCATTTTCAATGGGTGCTGCAGAAAACAAGAGGAGAAATTTAAGTATTTCTCCTCGTATCTCCTCCTTACACCTCCCCTCGGGAGGCGTAGGACTCTGACGCATTTCCAGGTTTACAAAATGTTCAAAATCTGGGAATGTGTCACGTTCCATGGATGTTGCTTGGAAACACCCACAGCAACACCTGTAGTGAGCCACCCAGACGCTACTCTACATTGTTGCACCCTGTATCACTCCTCCGGGCGGGCTCGCCCAGAGGAGATAAAGGGGCATAGGGCCGCTCGGGGTCTTCGCCCGTACACTGTGACACTGTGTGTGCGGAGTATTATTTGAAGAACCGGGTAGGCCTCACACCTTGTACGACTAGGCACCGCCACCCAGCCTGGTGCACCACAGCCATGAAATGCCACTTTCATGCAGAGTTATGCGTGAAAGGGAAACATATTTATAAAGCTTTGAGAAGTCATGCTGGGTGACTTTACGTGGCATTGTAAATATGGGGGAGGCCATCATGCTGCCGGTGCGTCAATAAAAGTGTCGCACCAGCGGCGCAATGGGCTTGTAGATAAACCCCTTTGGATTTAAGAGACCTGCAGTTCAATCAGGGCCGGACTGGGAACCAAAACCGGCCCTGGCAAAGTGCTCGGCCGCCCCCCCCCCCCCCACCCCCCGGGCGGGAGGGGGGGCGAGCGCTTTGCTAGGGCCGCTTTTCAGCCGATTTTGTTACAGGGCCGATTTTGCAGCTATGCTGCAAAAACGGCTCTGCAACAAAAACGGCCCCCAGGGCCCAAAACCGGCCCCCACCCTTGCGGCCGACCGGGGGATTGCCCGGTGCCCGAAACGGCCAGTCCGGGCCTAAGTTCAATCCAGGATTTACCACTTAACTACAAGTGATCATGAGCACGGTATTTTAACCTCCTTGGCCTCTGTTCCATTTTTGCTAAAATTGTCGGCACTTATGTTTCAAGAATTTTCTATTGAGCTTTAGGCTGCAACAAGGAACAATTCTCAATTCCCTATCCATCCAAGAAAGTGCTAGTAAGTTTGTTTGGCCTTTCTCCACCATTCCTCTATACTATTATACCAATTCTTTACTAATCAATATTTTAAATGTAGGGCTATCCGCGGGGCCCTCAGGTATTTCAGACATATCAATGACTTGTAGTCTTTAGTAAAGTGATTCCGCACAGGTTTCCATACCTTCTAATGCATACGCGATTTCTTCCATCCCAAAAATTTACCATTTTTTTTCATACGAATCATCTGCTGTGGGTAGTAGTGTTTTGTTAGTATTGCTTGTTTGGCTTTTAGTAGCAATGCAGTCACTAGTCGGTCCTCTCTCCTGTGTGCCTCATTTAACCTCTGGTATCCAATCCAGTATTGCATAAGGAGGGTTTTTGGGGATCGATCTGTATGCCTAGCTTGCTTCCATGGCTTTTAATATCGCTCCCCAATTATTTTCCTACTTTGTGGTATTCACAGAGGATGTGTGTTATAATTTCCATATAGACGTACTCCCTCCAGGAGGGCTCTGAATTTTCTCTATTTATGGCATGTAGATTATGAGAGGTTTAGTGTTAGCAATGCTAGCCCTTTCCCTGCCCTGTACAGGTGCAATAAATGTATTTGTAAACTATACTGTATATTATCTTTCATTGTTCCTGATGTAACTTCCATCTGTAAATCTTTCTACCAGTTTCTCGGAGCTGCACTTTTAGACATTGTGCTTCCCTATATTATCAATTTGTGCATTCTGGATGTTAGAGCTGTATGCTTTGTGACTATCCTCAGTACTTTTTCAAATGTAGTTAGTGATCACTGTGACCAAACGTCTGACCTGTATATATCTATTCCTGTTTGATTCCCCTGTCTGACCTGTATATATCTATTCCTGCCTGATTCCCTTAGACAATAGTCTATCCTGATCTACTTCAATATGTTGGTGTCCTGTTGAACTCTGCCCTTCCCCTGTCCCAACAGACAACGCCCGAAACCTCAGCATCCTCTTGGATAGCAAGTTATCTATGCAGAAACAGGTAATCACAGTCTCGCCCATCTGCTTCCACAACTTATGCATGCTCCGTAAGATCTTCAGGTGGCTCCCAATCGAAATCAGTCGGACCGTCACACAAGCCCTTGTCACCAGAAGGCTAGACTACGGTAACACTCTTTACATAGGAATCACTGCACACCTCCTGAAAATACTACAGACAATACAAAATGGAGCGGCAAGACTCATCCTTGACCCCCCTAGATGGACTCACATCACCCCGCACCTCAAAAAGCTACAATGGCTTCCGATCCAAAAGAGATGCTAGTTGAAGATGCTGACCCATGCATACAAAGTCCTGCATGACGAAGGACCAGCATACCTCAATCAACGAACAACCCTCCACCAACCAACCAACCAGCCACCTACAATCCTCATCCCTTTTCCTTGCAGACACCCTCCAGCAATGCCTATCTAATAGCAGAGGATGCTCCTTCTCTCACTTGGCAGCCAAAGCCTGGAACAACCTTCCCCTGCACCTCAGTAATACTGCATTGCTACGAGACTTCAGTGAAGGACTCCAGACATGGTTGTTCAGAGCACCGCAAATCAGCTAACAACTCCAGTGCCTTCAGACCCTTACGGGTGATTTGCCGTGCTTCATAAATAATGGTTGATTGATTGATGATGTCTTTAGTGACTCATTTTTAGGTCTCGCCTACCAGACAGCGCAAACACTGTCTGTTGCCAGATAATTGTTGTTAGCTTACAGTATGCTTAGTGTTCACTTATTGTTTCTCATTCATTGCCACTCTCATTTTCTTGCTTCCTACTTGTTAGCATGTGTGGTATTTCCTTCCATTTCTCGTTTTTGTCCCCCCCCCACCTCAATCGGAGCATGGACGTGTTTCTTGCGTCCTTCCACTGCTCTCTTTTCAAGCACTACTTTTTTCTTTTTGTTAGCACTCTATGAGAGTGCTTGTGTTTTCCACCAGCCGTCCCCGTGTTCTTCTACCTCTCCATTGTGCTTGCTCATGCTGCTTTTCCGCTGCCAGTGTGATAGGGGATCACAGATCTCACTAGCTTCATATTCTGGTTGCCATCTGCCATAACAGGAGGGGGAGGAAAACTACTGCAACATGGATCAGATACAAAAGGCTTCAACTGGGAGACATGAAAGGTAGGAGTTAAGAAGATGGTGCATAAAAGCAACAGGTTTGATTTGTGTGGTTATTACAAAGGGATTAAAAAAGTTGAGGACTATACCAGACTGCCAATTTTAAAGTGGGCAAGACCTGGAAGACACCCAAACCTACTCACACCTTAAAGTGTAGGACAGGTCTTCTTAATTTATCGGTCTTAGCTTTCAAAGCATTTTTGTAATCTTGTAAATTCTGAGCAACCATTTTTCTTTCAGAGTCAAGTCTCTCTAGGAAATTAGCAGCAGCAGGCACAATAACAATGGACAACAGAGAAGCTAGAAAAGCTTGAATACAATAGAATGGAGAAACCTTGGTAGCAGAGTGAACAGAGTCATTATACAAGAACTCTGCTAAAGGGTAAGTAATATGCCCAGTTGTTTATGATTGACACTGCAGTAACACCTCAGATATTGTTTAAGATTTTGGTTGACCCTTTCCATTTGTCCATTGGATTGTGGATGGTAAGCTGAGGGCAGAGCTCGATGGATAATGGTGACCTTATTGAATCTGTGATAACTGACACACGGTCTTAGTTCTTGGGACATCTTTGGAATGAAGAAGAGAGGCCCTCCAGCAGGGAACCTTGACTGGACAGTCAGACCATTCCAAAGGTGTTCATCTAGATATTCCCTCAGAATGTGTTTCTGGGATAGAGACGGTATCCGGCTAGGGTATTCTGCCTTCATGTATGATTGGAATGGCACAATCCAATTCCCTATGAGGAGGGAGAGACTCAGAACTAGGCTCCTGAAAAACATCTAAAAATACTTGATAAGCCATAGAAATTGAAGTTTTGGCTATAATGGAAAGAGATAGGTCTTCAGGAAGTTCTTGTATCACTAGAACCAATTAGCTCCCATCTATATAAGAATTGTCTCTACAGGACTGTGTGTAAAGAGAGATGACCCTGGTCTCCCAACTGACGTAGGGGTTGTGGGGTTGTGTCGTTCGAGCCAGGATATTCCAAGCACTATTGCAAAGTTAGGAGCTGTGGTTAGTTTAACGGCTAAAAAAGGGTTAACCTATGTTATCGTAATCTCTTCTGACTGAGAGATTGATCCTAGTATATCTCAATAAAGTGAAGAATCCGCACCCAGACAAATTAGTGTGATCCTTTCATCTCTTGGATATTGTTGTATGAGGAAAAAGCCAGAGGCATAAGAAACCTCCTTGCTGGACAAAATGTTCAAAGGATTGAAGAGAAGCAGTACTCCAGGATCCAAAGACGGAATTCTTCAGGAGCAAAGAGTCAGGATAAGGAAGTGGAGGGAGCGAGGAAACAAGCAAAATAATGCAGCTTTGTTTTGACACAGCCTCCAACCAGACAGAAGCCTTTATATATGAAAGATACAGAAAAAGAAAATGGCATCAAAACATCATATGGAAGGAAACATGAAGGATTGGGAAAATCAGGAAGGGACCAAAGGAAGAAACCGCTATGAATGAAAAGGAAAAGAAAAGGGAATGGAAACCTAAAGTGGTCTAGCTGCGGAGCAGCTTTAAAAGGCAGCTGCAAACTCTCAGAGATATGTTTCCCATTTAGGAGTTGGGGAAGCAAGGAGCAGGAGCTAAGAGCCCAAGAGCATCATGAAAGGCAGCCCCAGGTGAGTGAAACTCACAGCCTGTAGCAGCAGGCTTCATGCAGCGTCTTCTGAGCCCCAGGAATGGTAGGATCACACAAAGTACTGTGGTTCTCAGATGTGTGTGCGGCAGAGACACTTCATCGTAACCCTGCTGTCACTAAGAGGTTCACTTATTAGGAAGCTGAAATCCACAAAGGCGCAATTGAAGAATCTGTCCCTTGCCATACTCCGGGTTGGCTTGGTTGGCCTCGCAATGGGGGACATATGACGCATGAGACAAGGCAAGCAAGCGGCTGTACTGGCTGGCCACACTTTATATAGCAAGGGCAACCATCCCCACAGTGCAGATCTCTACAAAGCGATGAGTCACCAACTCGCTCATATTGCCACAAAAGTCACAAATAGTCACAAAAACTACACCACATGCATAGCATAATGCACTGAAACGGACTGGATATGACAGCAGGCACACACGTGTATCACTCATACGACAGGGAGACTGGTTGTCTTCATGGACTGGAATTATATCTGGATCTCCAAAGTACGTGATTTATGGGATAAGAAAAATATGAAATCTTCTGAAGACATGGCAGCAGTATTCTCATTGCTCAAATCTCAATTTTTCCAGTTCCTCTAACTATGACATAGCTTGGAGTTATACTGAGAAAGACTTTTGGTGCTCCTGGAATAGTTGGAAGTGAAGCTAGCTTTGGAAATGTGGGAGAAGAGAGATGTATCCTGGATATACTACTCCTTAGTAGCTATCACTCCTGACTTCATTCAGATCACTGTGCTCCAGTCTGGAGGATGAGGGCACCACAGGTGACAACTGGGGAGACGCAAGGATGGCACCCCCGCGAGCTTGGTATTTCAGCCCTCATATGCCTCAGACAATTCGACAAATCCAGAGAACATATGCATGTAAACATATACCCCACAGGCTCTGGAGAATGAGCATAGGTGTATCCGCAGACTGATGCAGTACTACTACCAACTTCATCCAAAATTCACCAACACTGGTCAAGAACACAACCCATCTTGTCCATAGGACTCTTTCTCCTCAAGTAGCACTCTTGGACTTACTGGATGTGATAGGAGGCCCCCCATGCATGTGCACAGTTCTTGAGATGGGCTGTCTTATAGCCAAACGAGACTTTGCATGTCACTAGGAATCAGATATGACAGCCTCGCAGCAGAAATGGCCACAAGGTATTGACCAATGATTACACTTAAAAGAAATAGATTAAGCCAGGAGAAACTCCCAAACAATCCCCAGAATATCTGTGGGGGATTGGTGGGACCATTTCTGCAACATCACGTCCTAAACATGTGTCGTCCTCCACCACCTTTGTACAGGGCATTTAGTTTGGAGGCGTTTGCGGGCCTTGAGGGATTCTAGCACACACATTAATGGAAGTGGATATGGAATCCAGTGCTATGCTGTCAAGACCTCCTGTACACGTCATCATTATCGTACTGTGTGACCATTATCAGATACATATACTCTGTTGATCAACTGTTGAAACCTCAATAAACATTTTGGAAAAAAATTAATATTTAACCGTTGCACTTTTCACAGGTTATTAGTAATTAAAAAATACAGAGGGCAAGAACTACATGTACTTTACAATTAGGTTGGATATTCAGGATTTGTTCAAACTCTTGAAATAGTAAGAGTGAAATATCATTGATTCTATCTGGGAAGATGCATTCTGCAAGACGTGTACTCCATTGCTCAAAAGACCATACCCAGGTCAGTTCCACCTTGAAGGTAGAGGAGCCAAGGATCCAGAGTGCATTTATGTTTTGTCCTTGGAAAGGGATCTGGAAGGGATGTCACAGATTACCAAAACACACAAGATGATGGACGGAAGTTTCACAATGGCAAAACATTCACCCCCAGTCAAAGATCTGGGTTTAATCCATCGTTATTTTGCTCACCAAGCCACCCCAGTTCAGACATGGCCATATGTGGGAAGAGTATGCCCAGACGTGGGTCCCTTGCTCACTACGCCACTGGAGTCAAGCTATGCTGGCTGAAGACGGCTGTAATGCCAGAAACCGGTCCTAGGATGCTTGATCCCGGTCCAGGGAAGACATGGCTTGGCAGTTCGGGCTGGACTGTTCCCATGAGGCACAGGGTCAAGACGGATTTGCATATGGCCATGTCTGAACTGGGGTGGCTTGGTGAGCAACATAACGATGGATTAAACCCAGATCTGTGACTGGGGGTGAGTGTTTTGCCATTGTGCAACATTCCGTCCATCATCTTGTTTGTTTTGATGTCACAGATTATACCATAAAATATGCTCACGTTTTACCAATTCAAGACCAAAGAGCTCTTGTCCTGACTGATACTGTCCAGATACACATTTTAAGTATGTTCAGAAATGTAAGCATCAATTCTATTAACACAAGCAACTAGCAACTAGGGCAGCCAATATGAACTTTAGTAGCAAGAATAAGATAATGTGCTGCTTCACTGTTTAGCACAATAAGGAATAAACTAAGGAGCTGAATGAATATTTGAACTAAAGAGAGATAGTGCACAATGTCTAACATGAATATATACCTTTACTACGCATGCTTTACATCGCATGCTTTTACAACGCGGTCATTACACCGAACACGTTGTTACAACCCAAACCATTACATCACAAGTCACTTCAACGACTTGCTGTAGAGGGCACGCTGGACTCAGGAATAGTATAATTTACTATTCCTACTCCAGTTTTTGCAACAGCAGGTTCGGTGTTGGATTATAAATCCAACACCTTCCGTCCCTACAGCAAGTTGTTGTAACAATTTGTGATGTAATGGTTCGTGTTGTAATAGCATGCGATCTAAAGGCTGTTTCCTGTCTAACATGCCTGTCTACAAAGTACAAAGCAGTTCGGGTTGAACTGTTCCCATGAGGAACAGGGTCAAGACTGATTTGCATATGGATGTGATTAAACTGGGGTGGCACAGTGACCAAAAGAACAATGGATTAAACCCAGATCTGTGACTGGGGGTGAATGTTTGATAATGTTTAGCATTCCGTCCATTATCTTTTTTGTGTTGCTGCAGTTGCTCTAAGTGCACAAGGGTATGCCCAGATGTGGATCCGTACTTGCTGTGCCACTGGATTCAAGCTAGCCTGGCTGATGAAGGGTCACAACTTAAAACTGATCCTAGGATGCTTGTTTCCGGTTCAGGGAGGACCTGGCAGTTTGGGCTGAACTGTTCCCATGGGTAATAGGGTCAAGACTGATTTGCATATGGCTGGGTCCAAAATGGGGTGGTATGGTGAGCAACCAAAAGATGGATTAAACCCAGATCTGTAACTGAAGGTGAATATTTGACAATGTTTAGCATTCTGTCCATCATCGTTTTGTGTTGTTGTGGTCTACAAAGTATGTCAGAAAAATGACAGAAGACGAGCAAGATTCTTCATCAAAATCACTTACTACCAAAATATGAGTCAAAACGTAAGTCAAAGGTTCGAGCACCACCAGCTTATGAACTGTGACCAGAAACTCTGAACATGCAGACACCTTACAAGTGATTGATTCATTTACACTAGTGTGAGACTCTGAGAATTGTTTGGGAAGGTGATTTACGGAAAATGTTTGCACTCTTTTCTATGAATGCATATGTGCATTACCAGATACAGTGGTATTTCAGGACAGGCACAGGGTAATACACGTGACATTTAGGCAACTAAGCGAGGATGGAATACTCCATCACAAATGTAGCAGATGGCCGTTACCATATTACGTGTGCATTATACCATATGGTACTTGTAATAAGACAGATGGGATTTCCATCCCGTGTTGACAGTTTTCGATCAATCAAACTCTAAATGCAGTCCTAAGTGTTACATTCTTTAAATGAACATAATTGGATGCTCAGTAAATTATTTACCAGTATCTTAATTCTGCTGCAATTTCATTGCTGAATACAACAATTTTATAAGTAGTGTTGGAATTTGCATGTTGTCCCATTACAGATTTAAGGAGCTATATGTATGTGCTGATCAGAATGAAATATGTTAAGTACTCTTTGCATCCCAGGCAGACAGGGACACCTATCTGCCATTTTTCGTGTAATGAGAGGTTCTAAACTTTTCTCCAAGGAGGGCGGACTACGCTCATTCACATCTAGGAGAGATACAAGCACATCATGATGATAGAGTTATTGACAACACTACTTTGGCTTTTAGCAGATGAACACTACAGAGATCAGGTACTCAGAGCTCTTATCTGACAGTGCTCAATTTAAGTCAGTTTCAGTCAATTATTGTATTTATCCGGTCCTTTCTGTGCTGAATGGAGCTGAAAGAAAGATGGTCACAAGCTGAAAAGGGCTGCAGTGAAAACTTGGGTATTGTCTCAGAAGTTCCAAATTAACACTTCAAAAAGAAACACTTCAAAATTATTAAATACCTCTCAAACAGGATAAGATCTGAAAATTTAATGAAATCAACAAAGGTTTGTGAATGGAATACTTTAATTTCTGAATAGGAACAACACTAGGTACATTGCAAAAGCCCCTTTCTAGGATGTGATCATCACCCTTCTAGACCAGGATTAACTGAAATATAGAGTAATCAAAATAAAAAAAAATGTAGAATACGGCTCAGAACACATTCTTCAGTCAACATTGTACCCAGGATGAGGAAGGAAAACACAACCACAATACAACAGAAAAGAAAGACTGGGGTAGAAATAGGGAAGGCAAATAACTACACAAAATTTCCTGTTTCAATGAGATGGAGTGCAGTTTTTTTCGGTACACTTTTCAAACATATCTTTACAGCAGGACATGTAAATCTAATATTTGTCCCAAGGTTGATAATGAATAAAGACATATTTAACTGACCACTCTTGCTATCTGCTTGGTGGCTTTGAGCGATAATGTTTCGGCGGAGGAATACTGAGAATATTCTGCAAATGCTGACCACATGCAGTGTTCTCCGTGAAGTAATGCTATATTAGTACCCCCAGGCATGTTCTTGAAAGCTTCCCACCTGCCCTTTTCGGTGCTGGAAATGGCAACATGTTGATATTTTGCTTGGAGTTTCCTGAACAACTCTATAGTAAGATGTATTAACATTAGGGGGTACAGAGAAATGGTAAGTAAAACTAAGCAGGCCACTCCCACATGCATTTTAGGTGAATATGAGTCCTGTGACTTTAGACTTTAAGTATCAGGGCTTTGGCAGACTGCTTTGGTAATCCTGTACCGTGTGTTTTTAACTTTAGCAATATATGCACATTTGTGTGATAATGTCTGCTTAAATTATTTGCCTGCTTAAGCATTTAATACTATCTAATAAAATGGATTGAGCAGTACTACTTTCCCCATTTATGAAAGAACACATTGTTTGATTTGTACTTCTCTGGGTGATTCCAAGTCACAAGAAGTCATTCTTAGAATTGCAGAGTTGACCTCTTTCTATACAGTACTTTATGCATATGTCCAATTAGCCTCATTCTGTAAATACTGTGTTGAATTGATCTGAGTAAACTGTGCTTTGCTTTGTGCATTATTGATAAGGATGTCGAACAGAATAACCCATTCTGTCTTTACTGCCACAAAAATGTCATGTCCATCATAATGTCATTGTGCTGGCCATAGCTGCCGGCCTAGAACTATGCCTCACTGGATGACCGAATGACAATGGGACCGATTTGCAGCGGATCGTGAATCTGCACGCCTACACGTACTATCCCTTCGAGGTGCAGATTTAAGCATTTCCCCAATTTACAAAATTCAGCTGCAGTGTGCCTGGAAAGCAGAGCCAGTTGCTGCTTTCCAGGTGTACTACTGAGTGGATTATGGGATCTTTTTAAAGGCTATAACTTTCAGAAATTTCAAACTTCCCCAAAAATATGTGATAGTCTCTGCCCATGAAGGTATGTGTCTTATAGAATGCTGTGCAGATACTCAATGTTTCTAGTAATTAAAAAAAAAGCCCATTTGAATACCATTGTTGAATAGAAAAATCACAGTGCGCAACACTTTTCCAGTGAAATATAAGTTCATGGTGCAAATAATGTCATATACCCTGCCAATGTAGGCTTACAAACTGAGGTGATGAGAGCATTAAACATCGCCATCAAGAGAGAGTTACACTCTAGTTAAATGCATGTTTCTTATACCGGTTCACACCAGGTTTTGAGTAAACCAACAGTAATATTGCTGGAACTTTCCATGCCCAGGCCAACAAAACAACTTCGGTAGACTTGACAACACCATAAGTGTTTGATTGAAATGTCTTTATACTTCTGATTCTAACAGATCCAGCGTTGTGCATATACAGTGACGTAGATTGATTAAGGAAATGTACTTTCCAGTGGATAAAGTAGTAACACATTCTAGTTAAGCTGACTATTCCTTCAGACTAGCCCCTAAAGTTTGAATAATGTCTGCAGCTTATCATGCATGATGACACGGTTTAGTTAAAATCATCAATCTATACATTATTTTCTTTAAGGCAGCAAGTAGGAAGTAAATAATGATGAAAGCACACCAAGCTATGTCAACAAAGCAAGCCTGCTTCAAAAAAGTCAATAATCTATGCGGGTCACAGTACTTGTAAAAAAGAGCTAGAACCATTTCGAAATATGCACCAAATATGAACAATTTCTAGGACAACTGGAAAGCTAAGGATTTCCAGATTTTGAGTAACAGTACTTGCGTAGACTTTCAGTGACAAAAATGCTACTCTAAGTGTGTGAACCATGTCAAAGTGGTAAACATCGTACATTCTGGCGAAGCGCAAAAAATTGATCTTCACAAAATTCAAGAAAACGACCAGTCCATATAGTTCATTTTCTTTAAAGTGAGGGTGTCCATTGTGCTGGTACTGAAGGCCAAAGTAAACATGAGTCACATATGATAAGTACAAAACAAGGGAAGCTGGGCACAGTGGAGTGTTGTAGACTATACAACATGCATTTGTTTTTCTTAACATGGATAAATCTTCATATGTTGAGTTTTCAAGAGAACTGAGGTTGCCAATCTTGATGTTTGGACTTCCTTTACTGCTATGCTATAATTTAGTTCCTGCTAACTGTATATTTATGAACGTCAAAAGAGTAAATATTCTAGTATGAAACATATCTCAATTGGTTTCAGAATTGACTATGTTGTTGAGAATGGAGTGGTACCATTACTTTTTTTAATGTTAGTGGTTGTGGCTTCTGCGGTACATTAACTCCCAATTAAATATAAGTATTCCTTTTTGCAATGATCAAGTGATTGATCGAATACATATTCTTCTATTCAAATAATGTCCCAAATCTCCAAACGAACTGACTGGGACAGCTCCCCGTGAGATTGATCTGGCCTTCACACCATCACCTGAACACTCTAGCTTTCCAAAGTGTCTGCGTTCCTGTAAAATCACAATACATTCCATCCACTGGGGGCGCCATGGAGACACTGCGAGTGGGGCAAATGCCGCTGTTCTCTTTGGGAGCCGCGGTCAGGGCTCTCCCTTGGATTCCAGTCTGAGCTTTACAAGTTTTGTGAGTGGTTTGAGTTTGATAACCTACATTAAACAAAATGTTAAAAAAAAACATTAAACAAAGGTTATAAAGATAATTTTAAAAAAAACAAGATTTAAATGGATAATTTAATACTTGCATTAAAAATAATAACAGCCAAATATGTGCAAAACAAGAATGGGCCAGAGTTAAAAATATGGCATAGCCCAGATAGTAAACACTTAAAAGCCACAGCTTGTCATTTGTTGATAGACAGTTAATTCAATAAGAATGGCAAAACAGGTATCCTGAATTTCTTTCTCCTCAAACATATGTTTGCTTCTCCATATCCATCTGTCAAACTTTTGTCATCCTGTATTAATCTTGTGTGACGAGTGCTCACTTCCTTTGGCTTCCCTTTTCCTTTCCGAGCAACAATATAAAGTTTGCTAACAGGTATCCTATTGTTAGGCTTCTTTTCTATGTTCTCCCAACTTATTATTACACCCCTACTTAGGACCCTGGTTCCATGTCCTTTGGTTTCCTTGTGCTCAAGCCCATTGGTTCCTTTTGGTTCATTGCCTGAATGAGACTGACAACTTTTCCCTGCCTGATTCAGGCGGGTTTGGGGGTTGGGTGAATGGGGATGGGGGGAGGGGGTTAGTGGGTGGGAAGTTTTACCCCATCCTTAAATATTTTTTATTTTTATTGCATAAAAACCAATTCCTTTGTGTTGTTTTTTGATGATGTTTAAGTTCTACATTGCATTTTAACAAGCTTGTACTTTGAGTCTTTGTGATATATACAGGGGCATAGCTACCAATAGTCCAGCAGATGCAGTGGAACCGGGGCATAGGTGTGGGAGATGCTCACCGTAGCCCAGTTTTAACAGTTTTTACTTCTCAACCAAATTGTGGGGCGGTCAATTTTTCTTCTTCGCATTAGGCGCTATGGCGGTCTTCCCATGACACTGCATACGGTGATGACAGAGCCGCCTTCCTGTGCATTGATTTTAGTAGGGATGAGGTCTTTGCCACATTGTTCAAAGTGCTCGCTCTGCATCCACCACCTACGATGCTCATGACAAAGATCCTGCCACCTGGACTTTCCCTTGGTGGAAGTAAACAAACTATTATCCTAAGAGAGGTGGACTTTTGAATTCACATCTAGGTATGTTACAAATAACTGTACATTCAACAGACTACAATAATTTGGATTTAATATTCTTATGAAGAAGACATTCACATCCTGGTGCATGGCACAGTCATGTTTCATTCTTTAGAAACTTGCACCACGTTTCTTCAGGCACATATTTGTGCAGAATTTAGATAGAAAGTAAATAGGAACAAAGTAATTCACTTGAAAGGTGCAAAACAAAAGTAGTCAAATTGTCATCATCATCAAAAACTAATGTATTTCTTACATTTTTCATGCCATTTTTCAGAGAATGTTGATGGGTTTAGACTATACCGCAGTGTTACATACTGTACATGTGATAATATCAGATGGAGGGTGCAATGGTCATACTAGGACGGAATTGCGGGGCTACATATATATTTGATCATGCTCAAGAAGTAAATACATCATATATGTGACTATACCAGAGAGAGATGAAGCAATGACCAGGCATTCATGGGCTGAACTGCAGTGCTAAATATTTGTCACTATACCAATCGAGGTACAAAAGTGAAGAAAAGAAGCCTGCACTGCTGTTTTACATACATGTGATCATTCTGAAGCGATGCCATGCAGAATATGCATTTCAGTGTGCTACATATAAGTGGTCATGCTAATAGGATGAAGGAATGACCATACCAACTGAGCTGCAATAGTACACCTAAGTGATGATTCCAAAGCGGCCAAGGATCTGATGTGGAGCAAGAAAGAATTGTCGGATCACGATCAAGAAGTGATCCTTTTGGGGAGAGGCTATGGATTGCGTGTGTGTTGACTGCTCTCCAAGGAGGTTAGCTGGATGCCGTCTTGTATGGTGGTGGGAGTAGGAGAAGTGACAGTTTCATGGTCAAATAAACTACAAATCTATACTTCCCCAGATCTACTTAACTTGAAGATGTTTTGGTAGTCCATACTGCAGGTGCATTATTTCTGTAGCCTGATTTTTTTTTTTGTAGAACATGTTTATTGGCATTTTATATTATTACATACATCACATCTTTCATTGCCGATGGTTTTAGCTTACAAGTGATCCTGCATGAGGACTTAATACTGTGACATACTAGCATAGGGGTTGAAGGTTGTTGAGCCATGTCACTCAGTCTATTAATTGGCGATGACCCTCACGGGTCTATGTCCATATACAGGTAAGCTTCACATATGTTACTCGCCTCGTCACACTGGGGATGTGAGGTGCATTGTCTCCCCGCACGTGAGCTAGTAGGGGCTTTGAAATATCAGCCTTATTCTAACTGGGAATAAACTTGGGGTGAAAAACTGGGGTGCACTGTGTCTTATATTATTTCTGTAGCCTGATATACTGACAGCAATATCGTGACATACCTATGTGTTCAAGGCTTTCATAGGAGTTTGGGGATGTCCCTCATGGGTCGATTTATTGTCATTTGGCCTCCTCACTTTGATTGGTCTTCCTCCATCTCCCTGTTCTTTATGCTTGAAGTTGGCTTTGATAAGTCGTTTAGGATATGGGACTGGAGGACCTGTGCTGACCGGGAGACAAGATGTTCGCGAGTCTTCAGAGCTCCTGAGACACTCAATTCCTGGCCCACACATGTGACCTGGGATGCAGAGAGATCGCCGCTGTTGGTGCCATTCATGGGAATTACAGAGCAGATACACAGGGTTTTATAGCAGCTTTTCAACGGTAGTGGTTTGATTGGCACGCGTTGGAAAGCCATGATGGAGGCAGCCAAACTTGGCTGGCTAGGTCAGAGACAGGGCCGCATGGGGCAGCATTTCAGTGGTGATATCAGGTTGCGTGCACTGCATTGCAACAGAGGAATTATAATGGAACAAGCCCCATAAGCCTGTCACCTATACCCGGGACAGGGCATGGTCCAGACTCTCAACAGAGGACTGGGCCAGAGCCCTGGAATCAACGACCCCCGCTCCCTCAGAGGATCCTGTCATAGCGGACAGCAATTTCAGGAAGTGGATCTCCAACTCTCTCGATTCTATCCTCCCTATAAAAACCCGAGAAGATAAAAACGGAAAGACAGGGTCAGCCCCCTGGTTCAGCCCAGAACTCAGAACCCTCCGCAAGGAATGTAAAAAAGCGGAGCGACTGTGGAGAAAGGACTAGCTCCATTCTAGTAAGGACGCCTACCGAAGGTCGGTGAGAGCATATAAATCTGCTCTGAAACTTACCAAAGCTTCTTACTACGACGAGAGGATAAAAAATGCCACCAACTCGGCGAGAGAATCCTATCTCATTGCCAAAGAGCTCCTAAAAATACCACAACCCCCTCACTTAACAGGACCCTTCCGGACAGGAGCAATGAACTTGCAAACTACTTTGACCCCAAAATCTCCCACATCCTAGCCTCACTCCCGCAGCCTAGCCAGCTAACCTACAGGGACAACGCTTCGCCTGACACCCGTCCAGGAGACACCTCTCACCCACAGCTGACCGCTTTTAGAGCGGTTTCACTGGACGAGGTTGGAAAGACTCTGGCCAAGGTGAAAAGCGGCTCCCCGTGTGACCCTGCCCCTATGAGATTCCTGAAAGCAGTTGCCCCTGCGATCGTGTCCCCTATCATGGAGCTGATCAACACCTCGCTGTCCCAAGGCTCCGTCCCTCCCAGCTGGAAGGGGGCGGTAGTTAAAGCCCTTCTTAAAAAACCTCAATTGGACCCCACCGATCTGGCCACCTACAGACCGATCTCGCTCCTCCCGGGCATCAGCAAAATGGCCGAAAAACTGGTCAACGTCCAGCTGTCCCAGTTCCTGGAATCTAATAACCTGCTGCGTCGGTCCCAAACTGGGTTCCGTCCTGGCCAAGGCACGGACACTGCCCTCCTCGCAGTCATCGAGGAGGCAAGGTGCATTCTAGATTCAGGGGGGTCAGTGGCAGTGATCCTCCTGGACCTTAGTGCAGCCTTTGACACGGTGAACCACCGTGTCTTGCTCCACCGGCTGGCCAGGGCGGGACTCAGGGGCACCGCGTTGGCCTGGATAGAGTCATTTCTGTCGGGCCGTTCGTTCCAGGTCTGGGATGGCAACTCCCGCTCTGATTCCCTGCCTCTGACTAGTGGGGTGCCCCAGGGGTCCTCACTTAGTCCCACCCTGTTTAACGCCTATATGGCTCCTTTAGAGGACATAGTTGCCCCCTTCGGCATCAAGATTGTGAGTTATGCGGACGACACGCAACTGGTCGTCTCGCTCTCACATCTTGACCACTGCCCAGACAATCTCTTGCACTGCCTCCAGGAAATCCACCTCTGGATGTGCGAGTCCTCACTCAAACTCAACGGGTCTAAAACTGAAGTCATGCTGATGGGTAAGAAATGGTCAGCAATTCCATCATCTGTTTGGCCCGTTGCTATGGGTGAGGTGCCCGCCCCGAAGAAGGAAATCAAGAGTCTGGGGGTCTGGCTCGAACCAGACCTGTCCATGAAAACCCAGGCAACCAAAACAGCGGGAACCTGCTTCGGACTCATGCAATCAGTCCGTAAGATCCTTCCGCTGCTCCCTCCTCCATCTAGGAAACTCCTGGTTCAAGGACTGATCCTTGCACGACTGGACTACAGCAATGCCGTCTATTTAGGAGCCCCCGAAACTACCCTGGCCAAGCTACAACGTACCCAAAATGCGGCTGCCTGGATGCTGATGAGTCTTCCCTCTAGAGCCTCTGCCAGACCAGCGCTTAAGGCTCTCCACTGGCTTCCAGTGCGAGAGAGGATAGAGTTTAAGGCAATGTGCATCGCCCACAAACTCCTCAACGGCCAAGGCCCCTCCATCCTGAGAGACATGGTCACCCCGTACAGAGCCTCGAAATCCCTGCGTTCGGACAATGAGCGTCTGGCTAATGTCCCTAAATTCAAGAGGGTTCGCACTGGAGGTCGGCGCTTTTCAGTAAAAGCATCCTCTAGCTGGAATTCGCTCCCCCGCTGTCTGCGGCTGGAACCCTGCTACTTACGCTTCCGCAAACAGCTTAAAACCCTTCTCTTTCCCAAATAAGCCCATTTCCTCTTTTGGCCAACGCAAGTTCCTACAGCGCGGGGATGCCTCCGGGTCACCAGGCACTCTAGAAATCGTTAAATAATAATAATAATAATAATAAGTCATGATCTGACAGAAGTGTACCCTTTAGGACTGTGCTCAGCCTGGGAGTGAGCTGGAGAAGTTAACCATGTGCCTGATGGCTGGCGACTGCCTGCTCTCAGGACATCAGGGGTAGGGCGGCAAAATTGCTATCCAATGGTGGATCTCAGAAAGCTGGCAGAAATGGGATATTGGTGAAAACTGGAGAGGATGTGCATTTACCAAGAAGCAAGGCAGACCCTGTGCTCCTCTCTATAGGCCCTCCACACAGATTTGAGTGATACAATATTTACTGTGGCCAATGGAGTGAAGAATGTAGAGGACAAACTGGAAAGTATGGCTGGCAGACTCTTAGTGCAGAGTATTCTGTGGAAATCGCAGAAGGAAAAATAAAGGCGGTGGACGGAGGGTCATTAGACAATGAGGAAGAGTTGAAAGAGATCCAGACCTTCAGAAGTGCAAAGGAGGCTATGAGAAAAGGTTAATGATAAAATGGAGAGGAGATGATGGACGACTTTGACTGCGAGTTCTCTGGGTACCTGCAGAAGTTACATTTAAGTCTTTATCATCTGCCCGGTCTGCAGTTGAGCCGGGGTTTGATGGGTCTGCAACATACAGAGACAGCCAGCGGAGCCACAGGTGGCACAGTGATGTTGTCTGGGAATTCAATGTAGAGTAGAGAAAAATCTATAAGAGTCAATCCGTAAAAATGTGTTGTTGCTATGGGAATAGCAATTTCTCCTCTTCCTGGACTTACACCATGCCGCAATGTCGGGAAAATGGAACAGCTGAACAAAAAACATGAGATGATTGCAAAGGAACTTGTAGCGCCTGTGGGAATCCAGTCAAATAGCATGTATGTTAAACATGATGGTAAAAGGTTTGTTGTTTAACAGTTTGAGTAGGTGAGAATCTTCTTGGACAATTTCATACCTGATAAGCGCTGACTTTCTTTTGAGTCAGCGCTTTTGAAAAAGCCTGGGTGTGCTCCTCTTAAAGGCAGGGTGGAGGAGAAGAGGACATTCATCCTATATGGTAAACAAGGTTGTGGGTTCAGTTTTGTCTTCACATTTCCCTGTTCTCCTAAAGCCTTTGAATATTAGTTTTACCTACAGAGATTATTGTGGTGTGAAGGAGTATACACACTAGGTATTTTTACTGATTCCTCTGGAGTTATACCACTAGCCTTGAAGTTTGTAGGTGGCAATTTGTGATTGTCTCACCTAGCGACACACATTTGAGTCTAGAATAGAAGACCAGAGATTGGTAATGGGAAACAAAGTTCTGCAGGGTTTCCAAGCATCTCCCCTACAATATGTGTCGTATATTGGAGTTTGACATTTACTCTTCTTCATCTAGAGGCCAGTGAGCTCTTTCAAGGTTGGGTTAAATGGCACAACTGCCTCGACTTACAACAAAGACTGGCACCCTGGTTTGGACCCTCTGGGGTTCCTTGATCTCCTTTCTAAACTAAAGCAGTCAATATGATACCAGATCCCCGATGACTAGAAATGAGTGTTATGTCTGGTGGCGTGAAAGGGCTCTCTATAGCATTTTCAGGTGAAAGTTGATTTTACTTAGTGACAGGTGTGTGTGTTGTTAGGAAAAGAGTTCTTGGTTACCCAGACTGCCATGTTTTCACCTTCTCTACTAGTATCTAAGAGGACTTTGTGGGTGGGTTGCAGATGGGCTACTAAACACCTGTGTCTTGGTTGTGGCACAGCTATGGCAAAGGTTATGTCTCATCTACTTGCAGATGGGCCTTATTCAGCTAGTGATTTACCTTTGCTATTCTTTTATGTATCCCATCCAAACATGGACCTTTTGTGCCTGCAAAATACATGTGGAATTGCAGCTGGTGTCGTGCAATAATGTCCTCTTAAGTATCACAACTCAAGGCTGAAGAGTGTAGGTGATTTAGAGGACACTTCATGACATTATGTAACAAATTCTACTTTGTTGCCTCTGGTCTGACAATAAGGAAGGGAGACAGAGATTCTGGTGCGTGCTCACCAGATCCTATGTTGCTGATGGGTTGATGCTGTCATGTATGGGTTGGGTCTCTGCTTCTAACATTCTATTGTAAACGTATATTATTGATTTACCTCGAAGTTCTATCACAGTCGGTTCCTGGTTGCTGCACAGGGCTGTCTGTGGTGAATAAACCAGTCTCCCCTTCATAATGGTTTCCTGGTGTTTATTTACTACAACAGTTTAGTGTTGAGTGGAAATTTACTCTGATCTCTGATAGAGTGGGCTGACAGCCCTGGACTAGTCTGCAGTCCAGTTGATGGAAATGAAGATGTTTCACGACTCAATGTGGTCTTGGAGGAGATGTACAGCATCGCCATTAACGATCTTGCTTAGAGAGCGGAGCCTGAATCTGGGGCTGTAGATCCCAATTTTGTCGGGGTTTGCTTTTGGCTTGTCAACAGTGTGGTTATCATTGCATTCCTAAGCACCATCAAGACTGTCTCCCACTGAGAGGAGGTGTTTCTTAGCTTCACAATCACCGGGGCCAGGAGATCGGTTTGGTCTTCCGCTATGGTTGCCAGGCATGGGTTAGTCGACAGGTTGAATGTTTTTATCTTGTCCTCTGCAGGAAATCCTTAAAGGAGGCTTACTAGCGTGCAGGTCAACAGGGATGTCTGATTTTTGGGGACGTAATCCCACCAAAGATTGTTTGTGGTTTTCTCAGCTGTCTTCCTGTATCCTCACGATCTTTCCTAGGAGAAGACCAAGAGATTAACACACTGTTGAGGAGAAGAGGGTGCAGCAGCTTTGGCAGGTTACAGTTTGGTCACTTCTTGTGCTGGTTTGCTTTTACATCTGGTCCAGTCACATGAAACTGCAGCCCTGCCTATCCACACAGACTGTCCAGTGATGTCCTCTCATGGGGAAGCCATTAGGTCATCTGATTCCAGGCCCATCGCTGCAGCAGTGGGCAGGAAATTGACAGCAGAGCGCCTAGAGATGGAAACTGTGTAAAGTGAGAGCAACTCCCTGTTCCACACCGTCAGGCATATCCATGCAAAAGATTATGTGCAGAAGCATTCAAGATGCAACCTTTCAACAGGAAAAGCTGCAAAGCTCAGCCTGATTTAGAGTTCGTTATAATGGGAAATTATCCAGATTCTGGAGGTAGATGCTAAATCTGCAGGGGGTCCTAAATTGCTGAACTTTTTTCACAGCAATCACTTGGGAAGAGCAGATGCGGCCAGTGGGTTCCCCTCAGGCCTGACATATTGAGAGAAAGCCTAACACACTGTGACACAAAGTGCTCTCCAAAAATGAAGGGTGAGTGCTGCTTTCCTGGAATATGCAGCCTCGGCTCCATGCAGCCCTCTCTGTGGCCTTTGCTGTTGCAAAGCAGTGTTGACGAATATCCCTGTGTAAGGCAAAAAGCTCCCAGGACAATACGATTAAAGATAGCTACACACACACAGCTCGGGCATAAAAGAATGCTGCAGCAACTGCAGGCCGAACCTGCGAGGATAGAGCGCGCATTGATCCGGCAGGGCACCGGAGCGCCGTGTGGGGCTCTGGGGGGCACGCGCAGACAGCA
Organism: Lissotriton helveticus; assembly: GCF_964261635.1. Classification (NCBI taxonomy): domain Eukaryota; kingdom Metazoa; phylum Chordata; class Amphibia; order Caudata; family Salamandridae; genus Lissotriton; species Lissotriton helveticus. Next base: position 1,957,708,750 of record NC_136067.1, read on the forward strand.
TGTAATCAAACACCTCATTAAATCCTCTGTCCAGGTTTTCTGCTCGGGGAGCGAAAGGTCACACCGCGCAGTTCTGCATTAAAGTCGACAGGCAGCCCCACGGAATACCTGGGGCAGGTGGTGACGTCATTGGAGGGGGGGCAGCTGACATGGCTGCCTTGGAAGGAGGACCAGGCCTCACAGGCCTGGCAGCTGTTCCCCTTTCAGACACGAGGCTGCCTCGAATTTCAGGGAAAAGCGAACGGTCCAGGGATCATGGTCTGGATATGGATTCCTAAGGTACTGGAGGAACTTTACTCAAAGCTCTGCACCATTCCAGCCTCGTATTCACAAGTGGGGTTAAGGATGTGAGCATATGTTCCTCCCTTCCGAGCAATCTATTTTAACAGATAGGATAATTCCTTGTTATGACATAGCACAGTAGAACAGATGTATTTGAGTGAAAGTGGTTATTTTATTTTCATTCACCGCTTTGCTGATCCATTTCACTCTTTATAATGTATTTGATTAGAGGTGTTTAGAGAAAGGAGACAGCCGACACGTGTTTCGCCCTATGTGGCAGGTTGTGCCAGGGCTTTCTCAAGGCTAATCGTTATGTTCAATAATTTCACAGTCCTGGGATAAATCCGTAGTTGAAGTGCTCCCGCGGTGCACTTCAACTACGGATTTATCCCAGGACTTATCTGAAACCTTTAAAATTTTGGATGTTTCTACATGTTGCGTTGAAACAAATTGAAATGTATTCTACCCTCGTCAGACTGTAAGATTATTGAACATAATGATTAGCCTTGAGAAAGCCCTGGCACAACCTGCCACATAGGGTAAAACATTTGTCGGCTGTCTCCTTTCTCTAAACACCTCTAATCAAATAAATTATAAAGAGTGAAATGGATCAACAAAGCGGTGAATGAAAATAAAATAACCACTTTCACTCAAATACATCTGGACTACTGTGCTATGTCATAAGAAGGAATTATCCTATCTGTTAAAATAGATTGTTCGGAAAGGAGGAACATATGCTCACATCCTTAACCCCATGAGGCTGCCTCGAGCAGTGTTGAGACAACGGGCGCCATGTTGGAGTGTTTCATTTGTAGAGCACCTGTACAGATATTGATTCCTTCTACTGCGGCTCGATGCAGGGTACCGCTAGGCCAGATAATATTCCCTATTATCACTGACCAGTGGCAGAGAAGGTGTTGCTGATGTTGTGGCAGTAAAGGCTTGTCTCTAGCTATGGTTTTCTGCTTTACATATTAAAAAATAGCTCAACAATTCTGGGGCCAAATTACAGATAGGGCCCGCTTTTCCTGTTTGCGCCGTGGCATACCTATAAATAGGTGCGCAGTGTGCAAATAGGGAACGTGCGTGCGCCCTATTATGAAAAATGCGTTGCCCTGAGGCCAGTCATGAACCGGTGCTGCCTTGGAGGTAGCACATGTAAGTGAAACACGGAGTGGCTGCTTCAAAGCCGCTCCGTGTTTCACTGTGCACGTGGCAACCCACATGCACTTTTAAGAGGAGAGATCTTCAGCAGGCGGGGTGCAGTGAGATGTCCGAGGGGTCCATAAGAGGCTCTTGACCCCCTTCAGAGGGCTGCCATTAAGGGGTGATTTGGCGGTGCGCCACCTTTTTGTGGTACTCTTTCAGAGCTTCTCCTGACAGCTTCTTTGCCTTTGCATCCGCGTCCGTAATACAACGCTGGCTCAGAGGTAGGGATTCCTTCATTTGCATAGGACCACACCCCTACGCAAATGAGTAAACGCCCTTTTGAGATGGCGCTGGCGCTACATGTGCGCCAGCTCTATCTGTATTACAGAAGAGGCCACACCAGCTTCTGTGGTGCCTTCTGTGATTCCAAAGTGCCCCGGGGGCACACAAAGCAGCCATCCTAAGCAATGACCATATATAGGGAGGACCAAGTGTCTGCATTTGACTAGACAGGTATTGCGCAAGTACTGTCTTCTGATGCACAGGCAGCTGGCATGTAGAAATCACATGCCGCCATATTGTATCACGCCTGTGGCACGTATCACATCTTTCCTCTGCTTAGTTATATGCCTAATTTTGTCCTGTCTGGTCAACAAAGCCTATGTATTCGTTCATGACAATGAAGAAATCACCTTGTTACTGTATTCTGATTGGATGTGAGTGTGTTTAACCCGTCTTTTGTGGTTTTCTGGCACAAAAGACCCGGTGAAATTCTGTGCTTTGGGCATCTTGCTATTTTCGCTTGGGCTTCCGTGATCATGTATAAATGGCGGTCTATGAAATGTGACAAGTTGTCTGTGTTTCTTTTATTTAGCTTCCACATTTCCCATATGCCAGACACAACATCTAGAACAAAACACTGATGGATACGGGACTGTGCCAGAAGGATTAGGAACACCGCGTCATCATTGATTATCAGAGGAGGGATGTAGTATCCTGTTTGATTTTACATGGAGTCCATCTTGTATTGTTTACATCCTGTGATATTCAATGATGACAGGGCCTGAGAAATGTGATCAAAAGTCTAATATTAATATTAACCTCAGACACCAATGTACCCGGCTGAATATTTTGTAATTCAGGGTTCGCGCAAGGACACCTCTTGGGACATGCATTTGAACTCCTGGGCTTTAATAACTCCCTTATGGCCATTGTTTTAAACTGCCACACATTAACCCCTTGAGTGCTCGTGACGGAACCCCTCCGTCACAAGCCACGGACGCGCTGTGCTGGTGACGGAGTGGTTCCGTCACGGCGCGCCCGCCCACGCTGCCGTGATTCCGCGCCTGCGCGGCGGTTTTATTGAGCGGGCGGGGCCGTGACGGAACCACTCCGTAACAAGCACAGCGCGCCCGTGGCTCATGACGGAGTGGTTCTGTCACGAGCATGGCGGCACCGCACCGCCCCCCCGACACCCAGCGCCGCGGCGGAATTACCGCCGCTGCCAAGGGGTTAAATAGTTGAGCAATGATAGAGGGGCTGGGATGCGGAAAGCATCACTAACGTCACATTGCACAGTTATCGGTGCAACTTCCTTGTCTCCCATCGCACAGGCACCAACATTTTATCTTTTTAAGCGTTTTCAGACTTTTTTTTTAAATGGCTCAGATGTTTTACTTATTTTTAATTCATTTCTAAGAGCTTTTTCATAGAGCAGACAAGGCCCTTCCCGTCATCAGATTCTGAAATATACACCACAGCTGTCAAGTTGCCTGCTTTTTTTAATTCTATTCGCCGGCCTAACAGACAAAATGTATCTCTAGACTTTAATGGAGTCACCCGCTCTTCAAACCTACATCACCTTCCAAAACCTTGACCTTAAAGGGATCACAGTCAAACACCTCACTTCACCCGCATTTCTGAGGCAAGAGGCAGACAGGTGTAATATGCAGATCATTAAATATAGAGCAGATATACAAGTGAAAAACACTCTTTATGCAAAAAGCATGAATGATGAGGGGAGGTAGCGAGTTGGTGCAGTAGTTCAGAAACAGAAAACAAGTAGAGAGTAGCCTACTTGTTAGCCTGTTCCAAGAAGTAAAAGAATCAATGTGCAAGCCAAGAGAAAGTAAGGTGCCTTGGGTCCCAGTTGGGTGATCAAGAAAAGCACAGCCTAGGAAGGGGTGTTCAGTATGGTGTAGAGCAACCCACAGTACTCATAGAAGCGGGGCATTAAAGATGGTGGGAGAGGTAATATACCACTATAACTGGAGAAGACTTTGAATGTTCATCCAATGTCATTATTCGGCTATTAATCAAGCAATCAATCAGAGGTTTGTATAGCGCAGCTACTCACCCGTGAAGGTCTCAAGGCGCTATGATTCTCATGTTATCACTCCTTCAGTGCTTGTTACCCAGATCCGAGCACACCACTAAACACCAGTTTATTAAACAGAGTAACATCAGACATGTGATGTAACTTTAAGGATAAATGATGAAGACACTGCCCAGAGACTCTCAGCGCTTTAGAAGGGTGGGCTTAAGCAAGTCTACCAAATTAGTTGTTTTGTGAAATGTTTGAGGGAGTATATAAGAATCAGTGACCAAATCTTTTTTCTAATGGTGCGTAAACTTACAGAGAAATCTCACTAGGCGCAGTGATACTCACAGTTGTTGTGGTAGCGGATACCCCTCCCGATTTTTCACGGGTAGCACAAAGTATGGAACTTGGGGCACGGTGCCGGTCTTATCTCGGTAATACTCGCGGTGTTTTTGAGTGAGCTGCAACAGAAACAGAGTTGAAACACGTCAATCGTATAAGGACCTTTGGTGCTGACAAGCCGAGGCAAAATTGAGGACCTCCACCCTTAATGCTGGTCAAATATATTTGAGAACAATTCTTTAATATTGGTGGATAAGAGAACTTAGTAAATAGCTTCTATTCTTTATTTCTTAAAGACTAGGTAACAGGAAAGCCCTGTGTCACTGTTAATCCAATGTTTTTAGGTCGAGCAGACCTAAAAAGCATGCGAAGCATGCTTTTGTCTGAAAGATCTTTTGCTGGCGTGTCTGGGGGAATGTGAGACGGTGTACAAGCACGAGCCTCTGCCGTCTCCGATTTGCCCTCGAGGGCACGCACGTCGCCGTGCACATCCCCTGCCTGTGATTCTCACCTAAACACGCAGTCAGGCACACACGCAGGCAGGCACACACACAGACGCAGGCACATACAAGCGCACGCACACACAGCCACACACGCACACGCACATGCACCCCCCCCCACCACACACAGCCACGCACGCACCCCCACCACTCACGGGCGCGCACACACACACACACACACAGATACAACCCCCCCCTCCCACTCACCGTGCTCTTTCTGCCTCGTCCGTGTCCCTCTCTCCCTCGGCAGCCATAGGGTGTGTCTCGGCGTGGGAGCTCCACAGCGCTGGTGGTCACTCGGGACGGGACCCGGGACTTCAGCTGCCTTAGCACCGGGGCTCCCTCTCCAGCAAAAAGCGCGCATGCGCGGGCAGCCCCCGCCCTCAGTCGCAGCCCAGTCCTGAGAGCTGCTTTCGGTTTCGCTGTAACTCTGTCTGATAATATTACATTAAATCCACGTACACTGTACGGTTTACGTACGTGGTATTTTTGTACATAGATTTTCCGTTTGTTCTGTTGACAGACACCCGTAGACCCGTTAAGAACTTTTGGTTTCCATTTTCAGGACTGATAAAAATATGTTGGGTGTCCGAACTTTTTCTATATTTCTTTTCAAAGGAATGAGAAGATATCCGTGCATCTCCCAACCTCTGATGAGTCTGGCATTACCCAAGAACTTTGTTTTTCTTTTTTTTGCAGTTTTATATAGCACAAATTGCTTATTGGAGCACTTTAAAAGAGCACCAGTTACACTACCCAAGAGGCAAATCCATTTGGTTTCATTTTTTTAGGCACGGTGAGATTAAGTGACTTGCCCAGAATCACAGCATGTTGAACCAGGTGGGCGGGGTCATGCCGGTGCTCAGCAGCATTTGCAATGCAATAGGTCTCGAAATATTAAAGTTTGTGCTATTGGCATTGCTAAATAATGCAACACCAATAGCTTAAACTTTAATAATGCGAGACCTATTGCATTGCAAATGCTTGTTGTTTCATGTTCTCAAATTCTTTCTGAGCAGACCTGTCCACATCAGAGTATAGGTCGACCCTGAAGATAGGAATCCGAGTTCGAGTCTCGGCAGGGACGTTCAACATCCTGTGATTCTGGGCAAATTACTTAATCTACCCGTGCCTAACAAAATAAAACAAAAAATGAACGTGTGTGTCTGTAACGCGACTGGTGCTCATGTAAAGCTGGTTCAGGACAGCACATGCAGACAGGGAGGGGGCTATCTTATTTTAATAGCCAGCTGGGCCCAAAACAAAGGCCTGATTTAAAAGGCTGTTAACCTCCCTTTTGTTCAACTTTCATCCTGACTGGGAGCTATCTGGAGCCTAACACCTACACACCAATGCAATTTATGGAAACATAGGTACACAAGTTGTTATCATTTCACAAATACTTAAGCGAAGCTATTAGAGGCAGGTTTTTAATTTTGTTTAACTCCTTATGTACGAAGTGTGCTTGCACTGTAAAAATGCGAGCTGTATCTGTCTGTATGAGTAATTACACAAATATTGATTTAACTTGCACCTACGAAACGTATTTATGTAATTCTTTTGTGGCACCACTCATCCTAGTATTGGGTGTCAGAGCGCGCTACAGCACATACATGGACACAATAAATCATACAAGTGTGTAAATCAATGTACATGAACTAAAACATAACAAAATGACAGTTATAAGGTGTTGGAATCATGTCTTTCCATATTGTTAGACATTTAAAGTTAAGAGCTTCTGTTTGGGAGAAACACAAAGTCAGTATATGAAATGAAGCACAGCAGCCCATGACACACTGCTAGATTGCAGGCCAACCTGTCCCTTCACAGACAGTCACTGATGGGATGGCTAGGGACAAGCCGCTTGCAAATGAGATTCCAGTAGCCAATCAAAACGGTCAGCCAGAAACACCATTTCTAATTGGTTGAAAAGATGATGCATAATACACCACGCCTGATGTGTGATCATTGATGTTTGCGACTTGCAAATTGAATTAAATTGTGAGTCGCAATTTGCAAGTCGCAAACATCAATGCACAACAGTATCAGAGACACTGTTTGCGATTCCCAATGGGGTCGCAAATTGCTTGCCTCATGCATAATAATGAGGCTGTCGCAATTTGCGACCCCATTGAGAATGGTTAGCACTCCCAGGGATGGTGGCCTGCTGGGGTCAGCAGACCACCATGTCTGGAACTGCTTTGTCAATAAAGCAGGTTTTTTAAAAAAAATGCAACCCGTTTTCCTTAAACTTTTAAAAAACAAAAGAAATTAAACTTTTTTAATTTTTTAAGGGCAGGTAGTGGTCACTGGGACCACTGCCAACTCTTAAAAAAATGTTGCACACCCATTCACAAAGGGAAAGGGATCCGCTGGGGACCCCCTTCCCGTTTGCGAATAGTTTACCACCCTCTTAAAGAGGGTGGTACACTACGAGTGTTTTGCGACTGCAAATGAGGTTGCAAAACATCCTTACATAGGGTTCAAACTCGCAATTAGGAAGGGACTAAGCATGGGCGGATTTTGCGAATTGGCAATCCGCGAAATTTCGTATTTACGGATTCGCAATCCGCAAAATCCGCGAACTCTCGCGAATTTTGCAGGTTCCTTTTTTTTTTGTGTTCGCAAGTGTTTCTGCCATTTCGCAAGGGTTTTTTACCAGTTCGCAAATGCGAACTTACTTGTCGGGTAGCAAAGGTCGCGACCATGTTGTTTCTACGTCTTTTTCATCACAGCACCTCTGTTTCACCACTGCCACCCTCTGTTTCACCACTGCCACCCTCTGGCTCACCCATGCCACCCTCTGGCTCACCCATGCCACCCTCTAGTTCATCACTGTAGATTATGGGGGGAAAAGCACACCTGCCCTGCCTCAACTGACATGAATGAATTAGGGGCTGATTAATGTGTCACTGAATTTGAACTTCCAGGCTGGCACCTGCTTCCTTATCTGTAATTGCTTTCTGTTGCAGTGTAATTTTTTTAACAGGACCTTTGTTGTATACTTGTAGCTATTCTCTGAGCCTGCTGTGAGGGTCAGAGCAGGGTCATAGAATAGTTGCAAGTAGGCAACTGAACTCTGAAGGGGCCCCTCAGGAAGCACTACAGGGAATGGTTACTAATGATAAGATTGAACTTTTGCACCTGCTGAGTGCTTTCAGTTTTGCAAAAATCCAAATATCCAGCAGCATCTACAAAAAGTAATCCTTCCAGGCACTACAGGGAATGGTTACTAATGATAAGATTGAACTTTTGCACCTGCTGAGTGCTTTCAGTTTTTCAAAAATCCAAATATCCAGCAGCATCCACAAAAAGTAATCCTTCCAGGTCAAGATCCAAATCTAAGTGACCAGCACATGAAGAAAGCACTGGGAGGAGCCTGCTGGACAGGAACAGGAAGTTGGAGACTGTGGGGCACTTCCTTCCTCCCCCCTCCCCCCCAAAATGGAAATCCTTGCAAAAAAAAAGTGCAGGCAAATGTCAACCTGAGGAGTTATTCTGATAAAAATCATAATGTTCAAGGTTTATGCTGCCTGCTGGTGGATTTCTTGTGCGAAATTGTAAATTTTGCAATCTCGCAATTGCAAAATTGTCGCTGCCCGCCGCATCTACGTGTTCGCAAGTGTTTACTCCCGCAAAATTGTATAGTATTCTAGTTGGCAAGTGCGACCAAGCAAAAAATCCGCTTCGCACGGATTTACGAATTTTCGGCAAGTTCGCGAGAGTTCGCGGATTGCGAATTTGCCAAAAATCCGCAAAATCCGCAAGCGGAACGGATGTTACGCCCATCCTTAGCAGGGACGCCCTTGGAACGCTCCCTCCTAATAGCGAGTCGCTAACCCTATGTTGCGAGTGGCTATTTATTACATTAGCGACTCGCAAAATAGAGTTGGTACATTGGGCTCCCTTTTTTTGCGGTTGCAAAAGGGCAAAATGCCCCTCTGCGACCGCAAAAAGCGGTCATTCATCTGGCCCCATGTGTGTTGATATCATGCGTGCCGTGGGCCAGTAATACTGGGAGAGACGTAACATTCCTAGCGGGCTCAAACATCCCGAAAGCGGGTCAGATGTAATGCTGTATGCATAGCTGATGCCAAGGTAAGATACAGAGACTGTATCTCTCTCCATGCCTGTCCTATTGTTCTTGTGTTTCACCACTAATTCTTTCTGTCCTTTCCCTCATACATCTTTTTTTCTCTACAAAAATATAAAAATAAATAAACAATAGGGGCTAGCTATACATACATCAATGTATACACGACTATTATCCACTCTTGGCTAACCCTGTAAAAGCGGTTGTGATTGTATTCTTAATAAAATAATAACATTTTTAAAAAAGGAACAGAAAGTAAATATCTGACCTTGTTGAACTCGTTCAGCTCCTCCGTGCGGTTGTAATCCACGCTGAACCTGGTGACCGTCGGGGCGTGACGCCATCTCTCCCAGGTGCGTGACCTGCTCCCCAAAACAAGGTCAGGGTCGTTGGAGTACACGGTGGGGAACTGCCCCCCAGTGGAATAGGGGCTCTGGCTGTTGCTCAAGGCGCTGGACCGGAAGTCCTGGAAGTACTTTGCTGTGGTGTTGCCATAGGTGTCACCAAACGAATACACTTTGGTTGGGACATGCCCTTGATACCTAGAAACACACAAAAATATGTGATCGGTGCCACTCTCAACAAAGTGGCGCTCATTGCTGTGTTTTTACCACAAATGAATACGTCTCGTTTTTTAAAATATTTAGAAACACAAAAAAATAAGAGAACAGTCTATTTTTTTCCATTGAGAAAATAAGAAGCAGACATTACAAACACTTTTTAATAAAACAATAATAAACGAGAGAAAGGGACAACGCCCGAAATTTCCGCCAAGAAACAGCCAATCACTTCCAAGTTCATAGTCATAGCTCAAGGCGTGCCTCTCAAAATTCACTCCCCTAATCAGAAAACTTTAAAACTCTTTGCTGCTCAAGAGTACTTATCCCATCAGGGTACCCACTCGATTACCCAGGAAGCTGCACACTCCTGGTGTGATCCTCTACCTATGTAAAACACCCGTCCCCCTTCCTCATTGCCAGAGTCATCGTAGTCAACCAGACTTCTGGTGAAGGTCATTCGGATGGACACTACTGTTGCGTTATTAGTGTATGTACAATTAAGGAACAAAAAAAATCTAATTAGCCTTCGAACTAAGGTGACCAAAATGGCCCAATGAACATATTTTTCTAATATTAAGGAAAGCCAAAGTGATGGAAAAATCACATTATATGCAGCCAGTGTTAAAAGGGCTGGTAATGTGATTCGCACAATAGTTATATAGATTTATAACAATTGGGGAACTGGGTGAAAGTTAATGGCAGTTTGACAAGGAATCTTGTGTCACTTAGGGCATTTATTGTTATTATTTTGAATGTTGAAACAACAGAGTGTACAGCTCCTAGGAGCAGAGGTGCACAGTCAGCAGTGCGACCTTCCTGGTCCAGGTGGCCTCAGAGCATCAGGGGTGGAGGCTTGGGGTGGTAAGATGTTGAGGAGAGGCGCACAGTCAATAGTGCCAGCAGGTGCAGGTGGCCTCAGAGCATCAGGGGTAGGGGCTTCGGCTGGTAAGAGGTTGAGGAGGAGAGGCGCACAGTCAATAGTGCCAGCAGGTGCAGGTGGCCTCAGACCATCAGGGGTAGTAGGGGCTTCGGGTGGTAAGAGGTTGAGGAGAGGCGGTGTGCGCACACTTCAAGAGGATTGCGTGAAGGGCAGTTATCTAAGCAAAAAGAGTGATGGATAATCAAGAGGCATGAGGATGCTTTCGAAAGGGGCAAGAAGCTCGAGCTGGCATCCTTGTGGTCTGTAGAGGAGTTCTGGAAGCTTTTTCTTCAAGGTGGCAACTCTGCTCTTGAGGGCAAAGAGATCCCGCGTATTGGTAAACGGCATAAGACTCACCAGGAAGAGTGACTGGATACATTGAGTTTAACTGACCAATTCACAATATAATATTTTTTGCCAGATTACCTTAGTAAGAGACACATATTATGACTGTCGCACATTTGAAATCCTCCTTATAACCTGTAAATGCCTTCATCACATGGGTCCTCGCTACACGACCAGGAAAATCAGACCCTGTTCACCTGCGCGAGATCCACGCAGCGGGACACGGTAGAAGCTTGCTGTCTCACGATACAATCTCAGTTCACGAGGTGGGGCGCGTCTCTCCACTTCAGTTCAGGTACCGGTTCCATGGACGCCTTGCCTATTGGTACCAGGTTCACACCTACTCATGTGGGCTTCAGAAACAAAAGGTGAAGACCCACTTATTTGGCTCTACAGTACCTCGGCCAGCACCACCAAAACTTCTTGGGCTTTTAGGCGCTTTACAAATGCTGCCGCTCTCACTCACTCACTCACCCACTCACTCACTCACTCACTCACTCACTCTTAATATGTGCACAAAGTTGTGCTCCTGTTAGGAAAATCCACGGCACAGGAAGGCTCTGGGAAATGTTGGTAATTGCAGCGAGTGGCCACAAATACAAATAAACACTATTTTTCAAAGGTGGAAAACATGTGGCATCATGAATATTATTGTGTTTCTGTTCTGAATCCCAAATATAGAGCATTGCATACTGGTATTAGACTTGGTAAATCACCAGGGCCCTTAGCTAAGTTACTTTCTAAACTATATCCTCAAGGCATGGTGTTACACAGTTGGCAATAGCTGCACAAGTTGAAATATATTGGGATGAAACTGGGGAGTGGAGACATAGGCGGTACATAACGGAGTAAGGGAAGAGGTGAGAGCCAGGAGAGTTTGTGAGACCTTCTTTTAGAAGGCGGGCGAGGGACCTATCATTTTTGGAAAGCACCTGGCTCCCTGTGGTGTATTCAGCTGGTTCCAGAGGAAGGCCATCTCTAGTTTGGAGGTGACACGTGTCGGTTCTGCTCAGAAGAAGGAGGGTACCCTTCACAAACGGCAGGAGAAAGCGAATGCCTGCCTTGGGGATACTGTGTTAGATCGAATGGGTGAGGTCTTTCCTCTGGACATTGATGGATCATTGAGAGTGAGCAGGGATACTTAGCTAGGCTAGCCTTTATGTACCTCGTTGACAAATTCCCGTGCCTAAAATCCGGACCAATGTAAGATTCAGGAGGCTGTAGGTGCACGGAGAGACAACTGAGCTCTAGCGTTCATCGTTACACTCAGTTGGGATGGAGGAGGCCTTAGGGAGGTCATCGCTGCTGGTCTCAGCCTCACCTATAGGGGGTGGTATGTTTGACCGGGTTGGAAAGTTCCTGCTTTCCTTTGCGTAGGCTTGACCGGGTTGGAAAGTTCCTGCTAAACCTTTGCGTAGGCTTGACCGGGTTGGAAAGTTCCTGCTAAACCTTTGCGTAGGCTTGACCGGGTTGGAAAGTTCCTGCTTACCTTTGCGTAGGCTTGACCGGGTTGGAAAGTTCCTGCTAAACCTTTGCGTAGGCTTGACCGGGTTGGAAAGTTCCTGCTAAACCTTAGCGTAGGCTTGACCGGGTTGGAAAGTTCCTGCTTACCTTTGCGTAGGCTTGACCGGGTTGGAAAGTTCCTGCTAAACCTTTGCGTAGGCTTGACCGGGTTGGAAAGTTCCTGCTAAACCTTTGCGTAGGCTTGACCGGGTTGGAAAGTTCCTGCTAAACCTTTGCGTAGGCTTGACCGGGTTGGAAAGTTCTTGCTAAACCTTTGCGTAGGCTTGACCGGGTTGGAAAGTTCCTGCTTACCTTTGCGTAGGCTTGACCGGGTTGGAAAGTTCCTGCTTACCTTTGCGTAGGCTTGACCGGGTTGGAAAGTTCCTGCTTACCTTTGCGTAGGCTTGACTGGGCAGTGTGCCATTGACCAAGATATTGTTGTAAAGACATTTGAGAATAAGGTTAATGGGCCTGAGGGTTAGTTCACCACTAACTAAGATCTTTAAGAGGTATTTTAGAATCAGGTGACTTACATTCTTGTCTGTCTACAGTGAGTATTACCGGGCCACTCCCTTCCCTCGTCTCAGGGTTTACAGACTGAGGGTGAATCGTGCTCAAGAAATAGAAAACCACACTAGCCCTTTAAATATGAAAGACATATTAGCCCCTCCTCTTTACAAGGAGATCCGAATGCCTGACCTGTCATCTGGAAGTCCTGTTTGTCTGTTTCCTGTTTCCAGCATCCGGTGCAGCTCTGAATCCAGGCCTTTTCCTTACTTACTTTGTTGCTTGCTGTACAGTTTTTCTTTAGTTCAGGGTGTACTGGGGAAAGGTTCTCTTACTCTGCAGTCTTTTTTCAATCGCATCCAAAAATTAATTTCATTTCTTTATTCTATGACAGCCAGGAAGTTTATATCCTGTAGATCTAGCGTTCCCCTGGCCCTTGAAGGGGATGGGCACACTGTACTGGTCTGTGCCAGTGTGGGATTTTTCTAGCTGTGTGCACTTGTGTTTTGTCTTTGTAAATGTATGAACCTAGATATCTACCTGGTGTAGCATTTGTCTGGTACAACCTTTTGTTCTCCATGCCTGTTTATTGTTCTCAGGATGCGAACATGTGTGATCTTGTTCATCTGTTGTCAGTTGTTTGTACTGGTGCCTTTGCTTGCTTATCTCTGACTACATGTTCCTTCGTTTGAACATGGCCTGGCAAGGAGGATGAATGGCAGTGGCCAGACCTCCAGTTTTTAGACTGCGGTACCCCTCCAGCCCTTCACAAACCTGCCAACCCTCCGGATTTAACCAGGAGTCTCCTAACAAATGTTTCAGTCAATAACAGTGTCTTTTTATCCTTCTTCAGCATAAAGCATCCTTGGGCACAACACCATGGGGGAAACCAGTGTCTTCTATTTTTTACTTCTAATTTCCCTCTTTTGTGTTCTCAGATGTAGGCCTGTATGAAGGGGCCCCCTCTAGGGGGCTAGGGTACCCCCCAGCATCCTCCCTAGCCTGTGCGTCATGTTGTGGGGAATCACTGAAGACGCTGAGCTCCGGGAAGGGGAGGCAGCACCAGTGCAGGCGTGAGAATCCCTGACCCGTACCTTGCATGAAAGACGTATAGGTTGTGCCAGGGAGCCCTCAGGATACCTACCCCTGCCCCACCATTCCCCACTATGGGTTTCCATCCCTTTAATTAAGGTGCAAAACTGCCAGTGGCCCTGGCGGAGCCTGGCAGGTGAGAGTTAGGGAGTAGCCCTGGATGTAAGGGGTGGGAAAACACTCAAGTATGGTGTGTGGAGTGTGGGGAAAATACGTTTCTACACCTGGAAAACCATTTCAAGTTGGATGAAAATAAGAAAAACTTGAAATAAGCTAATGCCCATTTCTGCCACACTTACACTGATGAATTACAGGCAGGAGTAAGTACTGGGAGGATGCAGGAGTCCATAATTTATGAGTACGCCTATAGATTTCTTAGAATCCCCTGCAAGGCAGAGGTCTACACACTTCGGAGAAGTCGTACAATGCACAGATTTCTGAATCTCACTCGTTTTCTTTCAGATAAACCCCATTCTAATAAAGAATTGTTATTTAAAAACAATATTTTTTGCAAGCCTGACAGCAGAGCATCAGAGAGAAGTCTCTTAAGTCATTAAAGTTCTTCTGTTCCTGAAATGAAAGTATCCACCCAGGGCACATTGGGAGAACACAGCAATAAAGGATTGATTGTGCTGCAGGCGCTGTTCCCTCCACTTGCTGCTCTCTGCTGCCTGGCCATGCATGAGGATGAAAGTAAGAGGAATGCAAGAGCAGGTAGGCAGCAGGCACAGCAGGAGCTGGAGTAAGTGTTTCAAAAGGTAGGAGATGGCCTGAAATGTTTACTGGTACTCAGCTATATCTATTAACGGCATGAATGCCAGTCTTGATCACTGGGCATGACAACGTAGCCGTATCGAAGGCGGTACAGCCGTGAACCTCCGCCCTACCTGGGACACTGGGTACTCGCCGCAGTGGAATGTTGGACTCCCAAGTCTCTGTGATTCTGCAGCTAAACATATATGAACCTCAAGGAGTGTGTACAACATGGATGCCAGACTTCTTCAATGGACATGACAACCTAGCCGTATCGAAGGCGGTACAGCCGTACACCTCCTCCCTAATTGGGACACTGGGTACTCACCGCAGTGGAATGTTGGCCTCCTAGGTCACTGTGATTCTCCAGCTACATGTATATGAACCTCAAAAGTAGTGTGTAAGACATGGATGTCACTCTTGATCACTGGACCGTGTCATTGCAAGCACTACCTAGCCGTATCGAAGGTGGTACATCTGTGAGCATCCTCCCTACCTGGGACACTGGGTGCTCACCACAACGAAATGTTGGCGCCTAGGTCTCTATGATTCTCCAAGTAGACGTATAAGAGTCTCAAAGGAGTGTTTACGACATGGATGTCATTCTTGATCACTGGACCTTGTCATCGCAAGGACTACCTAGCAGTATCGAAGGTGTCCCAGACGTGAACCACCTCCCTACCTGGGACACTGGGTACTCACCGCAATGAATTGTTGGCCTCCTAGGTCTCTGTGATTCTCCAGCTAGACATAGATGAGCCTCAAACCAGTGTGTACGAGATAGATGTCGATTTTGATCACTGGACATTACGTTCACAGGGACAACCTATGTTCGAATGTGGACAACTGTGAACCTCCTCCCTTCCGGGAACACTGGGTACTCACCACAATGAAATGTTGGCCTCCGAGGTCGCTGTGATTCTCCAGCTAGACATACATGAACCTCAAGGAGTGTGTACGACATGGAGGCGAATCTTGATCACTGGATCTTGTCATCGCAGGGACTACCTAGCAGTATGGAAGGTGGTACATCTGTGAACATCTTCCCTACCTCGGACACTGGGTACTAGCTGCAATGAAATGTTGGCTTCCTAGGTCTCTGTGATTCTCCGGCTAGACATATATGAACCTCAAAGGAGTGTGTTAATTGAGTTGATGTACACTAACTACTAAGAGCTGGAAAATGTTGTTGAGCAGGCATGGTTATTTACATTATTCAAGGTGCATAGGATTGTCTTGTCTTGGTGAGAGCTTCAGGCTTTAGAAGATACTTCCTGGTCCCACCTCACTATGCATCTCTCCCTTAGTTGTTTAAGTAAGTACGGGAGAGAATTCCTTTCAGTGTTATGCCTTTTAAAGGGACCATCCAGTGAGAAGAAAGAATCGTCTTTTCTTAACCAATCCGCTCTCGTCAACGGTCACCTGCATTAAGGGTTCCGGAATGTGACTTTATTTGGTGACATCTGTTCGAGTTATTAAACCTATTGTGCCACCATTCATTAGAGGGCCCCTTTAAACATAACAAAATTGATTCACCTATCCGAGAATACTACGGTGGATCACCAGAAGACACGGAGAGCCGTCAATCCAATGCATTCCTGCTATAGATTATGGCTTTATTTCTGTATGTAAATATTGAAACATTGATTGCTGAGGAAACATTTGGTACCACTTAGGGGAGAGAGTGCAGTTCTACTCACTGCATTGTGGCACATTTGCATATTCAAATGTATAGCATGAAATCGGATATAGAGCGCACACTAAGGCCAGAAGCTAGAAGGAGTTAAAACTCAAACAGACCCTTTTTTTAAAGATTTCTAGTAAAGGGAATCCCAGTGAAGCGCAGAACCATCCCGGGCCCAATGGTTCTCAAGTGTGACTTTCAATCTTCTGGATGGTCAGAGGTTGTAAGGCGCCGCGTGAGCTTCCAGGCTCTCAGCCTCATCTTTAATGCATGACTTGATTCCTGCTTCTCTCCACCAACCTGTGAAATGCTTCTTTACAATGATAAGCAATGCCACGCGTATCAACGGGTCCATCAGCGGCACAGCGGTGAGCCGACCATCTCAAGAAGACCTTTCCCACACGTCAACACAATGCACAAACGCATTACCGGGGAGGACACCAGGAGCGGTGCATTATGGGAGGCGTCCTTTTCAAATGGAAGTAGTGAGTTGCAGGAGTGAAACTGACACTCCAGCAAAATAGATTCCACCACTTCTGTTATGGCCGCCATACAGAATTGTACGTCCACTGACAGCATCTCACACGCAAGATGGTTTTAGAAGGTTACGTTGACAGTTTCCTCACAGTAGTGACTTACTGAAATTCTACCATGTCAGGGTTCATTGAATATATGAGGATGAGCTCTTAGTATATTAGCAAAGTAATGTTTATGGTATGATCCACTGGGAAAAGATTGCCACAATCCAAATAAACACTTACATATTTGTGTGTATATGTATGTATAGGCGCCTTTGTTGACTTCAATATTATATACTCTCAAGAGCAAAGATAATTAACAAAATATTAAAGCAAAAACCTACATTTATAAAAGGAAGGCAAATACCACTCTTTTCAGAAATGTATACCAGCTGAGCTCCTGTCAATGCATTGATGATGTTACACATGAATGTGAGTGGTGCTCAGAGCAGGATTTATTTAGTGTACGCAGAACACAGAAGCAGACTTGTATAAGGTCTTGCCATTTTTAGGATATGCAAAGTGAAAAAAGAGGGTCCAGACCCCCCACTTTGGGGTGTAGACTGTGATGGATTCCTGTGTGCCACAAAGGACTCCCCATAGTCTTTTTTTATTGCAGGTATAATACAGGGGAGCTTGCAATTTTTGTATAAAACCCCATCTCTAATTTTCCTGTTGCAGTCTGCTATCACAAGTCAAGTAATCTGTAATAAGAAAATTGTTTAGCTGCTCATTGTAATAAAGTGTTACAGTTGAGTTCTGGCATCACATTGCCTGCTGCCAAAGCCTGCAGACTGTGTGGAAGGAGCAGAATTACATTTCCCTCTTAAAGCTTACATTCTTGGTATTATGCTCCTCCATGTGAAAAAGCACGGGTGCAAATATGTAAAGTAAATTTGGAATCAGTATTGTGAAATTTACCACTTCAACATACAGCTGATAAAATGTTGCTAAAACAAATTGTATGCAACAATTTAACGTAATTCTCTTTGAAGATGAGCTATAGTTTTTCCTGTGTTGTAACATGCAGAGAGATTCCTGTTTTGTGTAATGAACTATATGTGCCAACGTTGAACATGCTACCAGATGTATTTCCTTTCTGCTTCGCTGCTCACAACCGTTCATTTCAGGAAAGAGAAAAGCAGGAAAACGAGTTCTTGTTTCTATTGTTTGAACAACAGGTGCAATTGTGCCACTACTGTGGAAGGGGGGTGGCGCAGTGGCCAGGGCGACTGACTCCTAACCCGGGGGCTCATGGTTTGATCCTTGGGGCCGGAGGCAGATCAGTCCAGCACCATGTGACTCTGGGCAATAGCTAGCTCAATCTTCCTGACGGCCCCCAGCACCTTGTGACACCTTCGGGTAATTGTTTGTGCTTTACAAATACTGGACATTTACATATATTATGAGGAATAAAATACCCTCTTACGTATGTTAGTCACGCTAGTCTCCTTAGAGTTCTATGACAGTGTGAAGGAACTCAGCTATATCGTCTTGGAGCTCCACAGTGATCTACAAAATCCTTATAATGTAAGTGTTGCCCCACATTTATGGCTTTTGGTTTGTTCAAAAACATACATTACACAAATCTCTCATAAACGATTTTTTCTCTTAGAGTTTAGCTGGTATATATGATTTAATTTACAATCATCTGGACACTCAGTTCTAAACCTATTGCTATTTTAACCCAGGTTTTTGGTACGGAATATGTAAACCTCTTTCTTACTTTTACGTTTTCTCTGTTTTACGGTTATTAATCAGGCCTCAAGTTTTACAGTATTTTACAGGCCTCCACTCACTTTTTTAATAAGGACAAAAGGGAACCTCATTATCTGTGAACAGGCCTAAGCAAAGCCTTAAGTTAACAAGAGAAGACTAATAGATGTGAATAAATCCCAAAACTTCATCTAAAAAAAGGATTTGTTATCTATGTTAAAACTGAATAATGAGACTCCTCTCTCCTGTCTCAGGGAGGGGCAGGCCAGTAGGGCAGGCGAGGGTACCTCGACGGCATCTCCTGAGGGGGGCTCCTAGACATGCGTTGGTTTCCAATACAAATATAGCCCTCTACAGACTTAAAGGCCTCCTGGGGAATAACAGAGTGACCAGTCCCGCTGGAAACCATCAGCAGGGCGGGCTGCCTGCTCTTATCCCCGGGCATTTCCCCGGTGGGCTGGAGCCTTTGGAGGCCGGATCTTTAGGGCAGGGGGTCCTCTTATCACCTTTGTCACTTTCATGGGTAATTACAGCAGGGGGTTCTTCAGGAAAGACAGAGAGGAAAGGGAGAGGAGAGAGAAAAGAGAGAAAAAAGAGAGAAGAAAAGCGAGAGATGAGAGAGATGAGAGAGGGAGGAGAAAGGGGTGGGGGGGGGATAATGGGGGGCTGTTTTGCCCATTTTTGTCAGAGCTGCTTTTGGCCTCACTGTGCCAAAGTGGGACCAGCTGACTCTTAGCTCAAAACACACCAGGTGTCCATGGCAGGCGTGTTTGTTAAGAGTTAGCAATTTTTGTGAACTTGTCGAAATGAAGCGGGCTGGTTCCTGAGCATCCATTTTCCTATAAACAAGAGCAGCGAGCATGCGGCAAAAAAGCGTGCCCCAGTGTCCAATGGTGGAAAGGTTGTTTTGAACACCTGCCTTTGCTAGAGCCGCCTCGCTTGTCCTTTATGAAAGACACGCGCGCAGACAAAGCCCATCTGGGGCCCGTGTTTGCCCACTGTGGGCCTCAGCCCTCACACAAAGGACCAGTGTTGTGCTGCACACAGGTGGGACCTCTGGCCATTTGTCAAGAATAAATAGAAAGGTCTGCGGAGCACGAACCCGTCTGCCTGGCGCGGGATACCTGCTCGCAAAGGCCGTCTTGAGCCTTAAATGGAGGCTGAGCATCAGGACAGCAGCTGCCCACTGACTCCAGCCAAAGATGGAAGACAAGCACTGGCACCCAGTGTGACTGACAGCTCCCAGGAGGCAGTCACAAGGCTGGGCTAGGGGCCACAGGACCAGTGAGAGGACACATTTATCAGAATACTAGGATCCCTCTGGAGCATGGGTGCAAGCGCTCTTCAGAGGCTTCGAGGAACTGCACTTGACAGAATGGGAGTGGCAAATATTAAAACTGGAGTTTAAAGTGGGGTGGGGAGGACACTGACATCATGGGCTCATGGAGGGGGAAATGCTTCTAATGAACATTGGCAAATATTGGCTAAAGGGTTTGAGGTTTCCCTTTTCTGTGGTCACTGTAAATTGTGCGTGCTGCTGCATTTTGCACTAAATTGAGGAGGAGACATTTGATCCATGTAGCATCAGCTAACTGCACTGTACTGGGTATCATGAGAGAAGGGAATAGCCTCAAAGTCATTCCTGCCTATCACACCATACGTGGTATTTTAACGAGTTCGGTCAAAGTCTGTGGCATAGTCCTGGTTTTTTGGCTACTGAACAAGAGGCATGAGATCATCCTCTGTGCTGGTCTCAGGCCAGAGGAAGAAAATTCCTCCCTTCCAGTGGTTCAGAACAAAAACAATCTGTAATGGTTCCCTTTTCCATTTAAGTTTGAGGAAGTCTGTGGAGCGATGTCTCTGGCTAACACCATCCAACCCTTTTATGCATGTATTTTTGGAGAAACCGCATATACTACTATAATATAGTGCTCAAAGCCTAGGCAAAGGCTAGCTTTGGGAGGAGGAATATTGCTTCCTGGGGGAAACCAGTTCTATGCTACAAGTACACTTTATATCTCCAAATGTAAAGAATGACCACGCCTATCCACCCACCCTTCTCCTCGTCGGCAGTAGCAATTTGATTTTTTGAACCCCTATCAATAAACGTGTATATCTTTCAGAAAATATTTATGGGTGTCATCTTTCTTAAAGGGTACCATGATGATAGCTACACTTAATGGATATATGGTGTTCACTCTGATCTTTTACTGCAGGCAGATATCCCCTTACAAGACTATTTCATGGCAAACACTTGAACCCAGAACCATTCCAACCCAACCCGTCCCCCTCTTTATTTATTAGCTCTGTGTGCTGAGCTGTCCATGACAAAGAACCTCTTCATCTCAAGACTCCAGCCCTATTTACAGATAAAAAGGTATTATCATGGCTGCCACATTTACCCCTAGCTTTGAGAGTATGTGATTACTTTTGAAAATACAAAAATCGCCTCTGAAACAAAACCACACAAATTCGATTTAATAACTTTGAAACATTAAATAGATGAAGTCTTCCTTCTATTATGAGTGACAACGTTTACCAACCCGAATTCCAACAACGGTCTATTACACAGGAGCCAATCTTAATATTTTCTGTAGAGTATGTAGAGAGCCTCTGTTAGAACCGGGTTATTAACACATTCTGGTTTAGAGAGTCTCTGCTCAATCCCTGGTAGATATGGCACAGCAGCAGGTGGTTCCCAAAGAAGTGTGTCTCAAATTCAAGACCTAAAAAGACATTTAAAATGAAGAGTGCAACAAAATAAAATAGCCGTAGTCTTTTATAAAAAAAAATAGAGAAAATATAGGAGCTAAAAGACACCAAATCGTTTGCGTTTAATGGCAAAGACCACGTAGAAAAATTAATGCGTTACTAAAAAAAACAGTTCTGGGACCTAGTCACGATTTCACGCCTGCCATTGTGATGCAACAAGGGTCAAATACATAAAGCAGCTCATCCTGGGCTAAGTTTTTACCTTTGATTTTGGTCTCTGAAATAGAAGTGAAATCCTTCGGTGGAGCAAGGCCCAAGGCTGAGGTTGGAAAGAGTTTCTTTGACATGCCACCCTCGAGGTCCCACTGAAGCCCTTTGGTTTTGGTACCAAAAGCTCTGAGCGGAACAAAACAAAACTGAATTTCGCCTCTCTGCAAGGTTTTAAATTCCGACTTCTTCTTCCAGCTTGGCAAGAGTGGAAGCTTTAGCTTGGCGTTGACCCCCTGTATTTGATGCTCTCCTCCCCCCAGGTCTCATATTAAAAATGTTTAACATAATAAAAAGGTTTTTTTCCTGGCTGAGGTGCTTTTTTAGGTCAAACCTAGAGCCAGCACGCAAGCGCTTCTCTGCGAGGCTTATTGTAGAGGAGTAGGTGAATAGAAGCTCCGCCCACTCTCCGCCCATATTTGCAATTGGCTTGTGTCATTGTCTGTCCTAAATGCTGGCTTCTGATTCGGCGATAGGCTTGTTAGTCCCTCCTTAGTACCACCTCCTCTTCATTTGTCACCTCCCATGGCGACTGGCCCCTTAACTTCGAGTGTTGCACAGTACTGTTATTTATACTGTGAGCACTATTTTCGTCAATGAGGTTCTCCTACTGCAGGCACAACGTGCTTTGTTGCCCTCTTCCCCTGCCCGCCAACCCTCCCTCCCGTAGTCTGTGCCTTCTCCCCCACCTCACCCCGCCCTCCCGATCTCACTGCTGCTGACAGAATACAAACATGCAGCTTAGCCAATTAAAATATTATATATCCATGTTCATCTATACTACTATTATAAAGCAAGAACTTTGAACCTTTGAGGCGGGTAAACTCGGGAATCACAGCACCAATCCACACACCCGATACATCATTGTAATCGTCAGGGTGTGCAGATGGACATAGGCTATATAAACTATAAAAATATGCGTTATTTAAAAAATGTACCTTAAAAAAAAAAAGTAGTCCCTTCGAAGTAGTGCCGGCCGCGAGCTGCGTGCTGACGTCAGGAGCGCGGGGAGGAGCGGCGTCCAGGAGCGGCGGACATGGCACGGGGGAGGAGCGGTGACGAGCGGCGGACAGGCGGTGAGGACCGGCGGACAGGCGGGAGGAGCGGTGACGAGCGGCGAGGAGCGGCGGAGCGGTGAACTGAGGAGCGCGGGGGAGGAGCGGCGGCTGAGGTAAGGCTCCGGGGGACCCATGGACAATGTCGGGGCAGGCGGGGGTCGGGCAGACGGGGCGGGCGGGGGCCCAGGCTGCTGGACAATGTCGGGGCGGGCGGGGTCCCGGGCTGCTGGACAATGTAGGGGCGGGCGGGGGTTGGGGAAGCCTGATTGCTCCCGGGCAAGGGCGGGACGGGCTGCTAGTTGTATTATAATTGTGAACCATTTCTAAAGCTACAGGCATATTTCTATGGATGTCATTTATGGGTCACCATGGGTCGCAGCAGCGACCACTGGTTTGCCCCTTGCAACACTGACACTGCCTTTGCGACCCTGGCCTCAGAGGTGGCAAAATCAGTGCCCGAACTCAAGGCCAGCTCCTGCTTATGAATGTCAGTTGGGGCTCCACTTTCCTTGTTTTCTGTCAATTTTCTATTACACTAATTGTGAATAAATGTATTATCCACTAATAATTTAATAAAGAATGGATTACAATTCGCTGATATGACTCTCCATGGCAGCTGAGGCAAGTAAAAAAGCTTTTAAATGCATGTTGTCTGTGTGCTTGCGGGTTAGAGTGTGTTTTGTGAGAGCAAGTGTGTTGGTTTTTTTTGGTTTTTTTTCTCCTTTATATAGCGCTCGAATCACCGGGGGGGCATCTCGGCGCTTTACTCAGAGTACTCCAGGTAGGTGGACGGCACAAGAAAGAGAAGGGAACCTAGTACAAGAAGGCTTTTAGCATTTTCCTGAAATTTAAGTAGGAGGGTATATCTCGTAGATGAGCTGGAAGACTATTCCAGTACTTGGGAGCCAGGAAGGAAAAGGCCAGGCCCCCAGATCTATGGCGCCTAATGCGGGGCACCTGGAGAAGCTGGAGTGTAGTAGATCTCAGGGAGCGACTCGGGATATACTTTTTTAGTTTAATTTGGAGATACAGGGGACCCTGTCCCTGGAGAGCACAGTAGGTCAGGCAGCAGATTTTAAAGAAGGCTCTCTGTTTAATCGGAAGCCAGTGCAGCTTTCTTAGTAGAGGACGTGATGGTGATCCTGACGGCATATTCAGGACCAACCTGGCTGCCGTGTTCTGAACTACCTGAAGTTTTTTCAGGGAAGTAATTCCAACCTCCGCCAGTAAGGCATTCCCATAGTCCATACGACTAAGGACTAAGGCTTGGGTCAGAGTTTTGCGGTGTTCCGTCGGGACAAAAGGTAACATTTTCCTCAGGAGCCTAAGCCTATAATAGCAGGATCCAGAAACTGAGGCTACGTGATCTTGCATAGATAGAGCGTGGTTAAGTTTAATGCCCAAGTTGTTCACACACTGTTTGGGTGTTGGTGATATGCCCAGTTGTTGTGGCCACCAGTCCTCCTCCGAAGTGTGTGTATTCGTAAGTATGGGTGTGTGAGTGAAAGTAAAGTTTAAATGGATTGCGATGTCACTTCCGCTACCCCATGCATGTTGGTGAACTGAGGTTCATGCATATATCTAGGGCTGGACTGGGAACTACCCTGGCTGATTGCTGCTCGTCCGGCCCTGGGAGCAGGGGGCGGGGGATGCTAGTAAAAAGCACTGCTCCTGCTTTTGTTACAAAACAGGCCCCCACGGCCAGAAAACCAGCCCACTGGGGAAACGCCTGGTGCCTGCGATGCCCAGTCCGGCCCTGCCTGCGTATATCTAAATATCCTGTAACCTGGCTACAGACGCGTGCTCTGGTGTCCTTGGAATCCGCTGCTCCCTGTAAATGTGAGAGCAGGAGCACTTCTTGCGTGTAATGATTAAAGCACCAAATGCACATTAAGAAGAATGACGGCATCATCATGTAAGTGGAAATTAAATCTCTCTGAAGGGGCCGCGTTCACTTGAAGTTGTCGAAGCTTTGCGCAGAAAAGAAAACGCGCATTCGATTTCAGCAGAGCTGTGAAGGGCCCACTTGGGGTTTCTTATCCAAAGTAGGGCCCTTTAAAATGCTGGCCATGGGTTGGCTTATGGGAAGCCCCAATGGCATTCCTGAACTACTTTCCTTTAACTTGCATCATGAAGGGAGCCCCATGTGTTGCTAAATCAAGGGTGTCGGGTTGTTGGGGGATTATTGTCAACCCTGCTGTTTTATAATACTGCAGCGAGGTTAAATCTATGTCGTGGAGAGAAGCAGAGGAGAGGAACCCACAAACACGGACACAGTAATTATTTTTTGCTTTTGAAGTAATGCATACTAGAGAGCAGAAATAATGAGCCAGTGACGTCTTAGTCTCTGGATTACAAACAAGTCGCCGCACTGCACAATGTCCACACTAATAAGTAACTGCTGAGCATATTAATGCAGTAAGATATGAGGCAGTTTTTAATGAGTTTAAATATTTCAACACTACACATTCATAATTACTTTATAAAAATTCTTGCTTTCGCACATTAGCTTTAAATTGCGCCATTTCTTCACTGGGTCGGGAAGGTTTAATTCCATGCAAGTCTGGTTTGGAATTGTGCTCCTCTTGCTAAGGGCTAATGTAGGTTTTGAGGTTTAAATTCTTGTTAAACATGAAGGTGCAGTCATTGTTGAAGGGTGATATTGTAAGATATTGAATGCATTCAGTCAGGCTCAGACTGAGGTCGAGCAATGTAAAGGGAGGAGGGCAAAATAACAACATCTGCATTTGAGTGGGATAATGAGAGGTGATGGTGTCTTACTAAGATTGAATTCTTTCTAGAATTTTGGAGAGGAAAACAATGTCCTGAGGGTGGTTACTCTCAAGTGCATTTTTGTCTCATCAGTGTTGAAGCAAAGCAGTTATAGGAGATGATGGAATGTTTTTATAAAACTACCAAGGGGTGCAAAGAAGACATTCAATGAGAAGGGGTAGAGTATAGAGGTACACCCCGTTGGAGAGGAGAAGGGTTGGTGCGGGAGGTCAATATCTTTAAAGACTGTCTGTGGTTGTTGCAGTATGAGGTGAGCCAGCTTATTACCAACACTCTGAGTCAATTATTTCACCGTGGACCATTGCGTACTTAGAATGTCTGACCATATTGAAAGCCACAAGAAGATCCGGCTGATGATGAATCTTGACCCAACTTTATTTTCCCCTGCTGTCTGCATAGTGTTCCTGAACAGATTACTTGGGTGACACAACACCACTGCAGCCCAAGAAAAGTTTCATAATAAGATCTATGTTAAATTCCAAAACCCAAGACAGATGCGGAGGCATCGAGTTCAATTTAGGCAAGAAGAAAGCTTGAGGGTGGTCAAGTTAACAAACAGCATGAAGGGATCCATAAAGTAATCTTGTGAGAGGGCGAGCGGGCAAATTTTGAATGTGATGCAAGGGAAAGGGAAACTATCTTTTACAATTAAGCTCCCTTACTTGCTTAACATCCATTAGTATGTGCTATAGTCTGAGCTGCTAGAAATTAGACCCTACTCATAACAAAACTATAAAAACATGGCCACCTAGGGACAATCTACACCAGACCAAAGGAAGTTGTAGCCGTGGCACGAGGGTCTCGCTCCAGCCAGGGCAAAATCATTCAGGCTGAGAATCGCCCCTTCGTCTAACCTGCAACCTTCATGCCCTCACTGACTGCCCGGATATCATCTGGGAGCGTTTCCCAACAGGTCTACGTGAACCATGTTTGAGAGATGATCTCCTCCTTGACAGACATGGCCGCCGTGTAGCCATCTTGCCCAAAGTGAGCGCTGTTTATTCTCCCTGAAATCACAGCCAGAGGTTGGATTGTGGGTCAGGGACAAAGTATCTTTTGGCAGTGAACCTTTCCTTTATACCGCTGACACCATTAACTCGCAATAGCGTTTTCTGGCTGCCTTCACACTTTGCCCTAGGGATACAGAACATCATGTCTCTGAAAGAAAATTATTGACTAAAATTTGAAATTGTGGGATGCATCTGAGATCTAGAGGCATGCCCTTCTTCCCTCATCAATGCCGGCCACAGCAGGAGCAAGGAAATGTGGAGCGATGAGTGTAAGAGATGGACCTTCTCATCACTTCAGTCCAGCCTCAGCCTGCACTTCTTGTTATCACTGGCACCTTGTAGCACAGATAGAAAGTGATGTGCGATCAGGCACCATCTGACAGGGCATCTGCACCTACAGGCTGCACAGCACCATTCCTGGCAGTCGCCGGAGCATTGAAGAGATACTTTTACTCTTTCTTTTTTCCAAGATGTCCAAATGCATTTGCAGTAAATTAGCTCTTCTGTAGTTGAGCCATCTCTGATGGAAGCTGAATTTAGACACTGGTTTGGAGCTTTGAACAGAATGACTGAACTTTCAAAAATGATCCTAAAAATGCAGGGTTGCAACACCTATAAAACAATGCAACGTGTGGCCAATCACAGTGGCTATTAATAAAGAGGTTTGACAAAGTCCAGGCAGGGCCTGGAGCCAGCTAGAGATGGGAGTTTGTTTCTTTCCATGGTAAGTGGAAGTCAGTCTGGTACATTTTAGCATGATTTGTTTCTGGTTAGTCAGAAACAAAAGTCTGCACCGCAGCACGCCACAGACTACTGGTTGAGTATCAGTCCACATGCAACTCTTGGACTGTTTGTCTCACAGTGATTCTGATTGGCAGCCAGCAGCCAATCAGAACAATCCCAATAGAGGTCGCTATTCTGCATGTCTGAAAGGACGGCCAGTCTGGTTCTTGACCACACTTATAGCCAATTAGAAGAGGTCAAAGTGCTAAGAACATTCTGAGTTGCTGAATGCAGACCCTCTCCGGCACGACTCCCAGCCTGTTTGTGGATCACGCTGAAGACCACTATCGTACAGTCATGGATGATGCCCTCCTGACCAAGATGAAGGTGACCCCTACCTCCTAATATTGCCAAACTGCTCATCTGTCTTCACCACAGTTGCCCATCGCCGCCACCTATGCACCTTGCATCCAGACCTGCGTGTCCAGCACCTACTCTGAAGCACAATCGCACCAAGACAGAGTTCCTGTCATTTGCCAAGAACAGCACCAGAAGCAGTGTTGACCTGGGTCAATGACATGAACCTAGACAGCACTGAACCTCAACTTTCACCGAATGCCAAGTCACTTAGATTAACCCTGGACACCAACCTCCTCGCCCTCAAGGAACACACTGAAAACACCAAAGATGGCCTGGTACCAGCTCTCTCTGTCAAAGAAAGTGAAACTGTTTCTTCCATAAAATGAATACAGAACTGTTGTCAACCCGTTGGCTGCGTCGAACGTTCAGCTCCAGTGCTGAACGTTCGAAAAACAGGCGGGGCAGCGTCGGACAACGGACGTGCGCAGCACTACCAAGGTAGTGCTCGCGATGACCGTTGGCCGATGGTAGCAGCCAACGGGTTAAAGCCCTTGTACTTTTTGCATCTGGGTGGTAGTAGCGCCCTCCTCCGTTATCACCCAGACTCCACAGTGGCACCACTTAAAGGGTTTCCACAAACCACTGCACGCCTGTTCCAGGGCCTGAAGAAAAACTGATCCCCTCACCCACAGGCTGATGAAACTCCACTGGCTCCATTTGCCGTCCCAAGCTATCTTCAAAACCCTCTGTATCCTTTACAAAGCCAATACACCCAGCAACCCTGCTTATCTTGCAGACAGGCTCACCATCTCTAGAGGTTCTTAGCATGCCCACAGCCAGGACACCATCAGCCTGCAAACACAGAAATAACAAAACAGCAGGCCTTTTCTATCTATGTACCAAGGATCTGGAACAACTTCCTGTATCCATCAGGACCGCTCCAACGCTTTTTAGAGCACATTACATTAACAGTCCATAAACCAGCTACCATTCCTATTACTCATTGGCTTTAAGCTTGTCTTTGACCCTGTGCAGTGCTCTGATGCCCTTAGGCAAGGTTTGCGTTACAGAAATACCACATAAATGCTGCTGCCAGACAGGAGGAATCGCAGGGGGTAGAGAGAGACTGCACTGGCTATATGTGGTGGTCTACGGAGGTGAGGAAAAGCCAAAACACAGATGGTTCTGTTCAGGCATGAAATCCACACTTTTCTCTAATCCACCTTCGGAAGGTTTCTTTAACCAAATTCATTCCATAGGCAGATTAGAAAAGGGTGGTTTAGCCAATTTCAGCATTTTGGTAAAATTATTTGCCTTACCCTATTGGAAATACTTTCATTAGTTCAGCCATCCTCTGACTGACTGACTGACTGAAATATTTATAAAGCGCTTGAATGCCGCGGCGTCTTGGCGCTATAGTACAGAGAAAGCGGTGAGGGCAAGTTTTAATGCAGAGAGAAAAGCCAAGTTTTCAGTGCCTTTCTAAAGCACATTTTGGATTTTTGTGAACGCAGTGCGGGGGGCAGAGAGTTCCATGATCTGGAGGCTTGGTAGGAAAAGGATTTTCCACCCCATCGAGCTCTCCTTATTCTTGGTTGACATACTAAGTCTTGGCCATCTGTCTCAACTGATTGTCCTCGCCAGGCCCTTCCATACATCACCCATGCTGCTGACATCTTCTGGCGCTGCGGTACAGTCCCGTTTACAAGTGCTAGTGCTCCTTGAAAGCGGCATTGTTTACCCACTCTACTTTAAATGCTATCACTCCCGGTACAAAAAGGACTTCACACAGTTGCTTACATGTACATTGGTCTCGGGTGACCACGCGTCCCGGATTTGCCCAGACGGTCCCGGTTTTTCACCAGCTGTCCCGGCAGATTTCAGGAAATTTAGCTTCTGTCCCGGTTTTTAGAGAGGGTCGACTGAAAACGGCAGGAGGTCTTTTTTATATTTTACAAAGCTGGGATAGTTATCTGTTGTAGTTATCTGTCGTTTCAAGTAAACAATTTAATTAACAGGTCAGGGTTTAAAAAAAAAATAATTGTATATATGTTCTAACTACTATAATCACAACCTAAAGCGCATGAGAAAGAGATAGATTGGAGTACAAAACCAACTAGGTTTGTATAAAAAGCCCTCACTCACCACCAGTTGGTGACATGCTTCATCATAGGGCCCCACCGGGAGAGGCCGAGTGCCTCCCCGGTGTGCTTCAACGCCAGATTTACTGCGGAGCTGGTTGTGTTTGTGGGGTGAGTTGGTGATAATGTTCTTACAATTAAAAGTGTCAGAATTGTGTCGTGCAAAAAGAAATTTTAACTTGGCGACCAATCGGACACGTTAAAAACAAGGTGTTGGAAGTGGGCCAAATACATTGTTTGGCTACTTCCTCTTAGTGGGGTTAGGTCAACATGTTTCTGCCAAAAATGGTGTATATTAACCTGGCATTCGTCAGGACCAAGAAAGCAACTAAACCTCTAAACCCTCCCTCTCCTTTTGATTATTTATATGTTCTAACTGCCTGTTATGTAATTCTCTACTGAGGAGCGCTGTCAATCTATCCGCTCGCTTGAACTAAAATGGTAGTCCTTCTTCTATTTTCATGAAATGTCCCGGTTTTTGGCTTTAAAATTCTGGTCACCCTACATTGGTCCCTTGTGCATGCATGAGAGATGCTTCAGATTAACTTATCACATCTTTAGCCTTTCAGGGCCTCTATCTTTGGCGAGCCAGTTCTGCAGGGATTGGGAACCCCAGGAGCAACAAGGCCAGCCCTGTAACAAGCACTGTCAGTTGTGTCTGGAATCCCTTGAACAAGGACCCCTGCAGGCTGCAGCCAGGAACCAATTCTTTAGGCCTTGACTTTTAGGTGGTCGTGTGGTGGAACAGTCAGTGCTTACTCTTGGAGAGGGGGTGCAGTTTTAGGATCGCAAATACACCATACACAAATAATACACAGTGAATGGATTTTCCACTGAGTTCTAATTTGTGGAAATGACATCACTGCAACAAGTTTAATAGTTTAGTGCCAATGCAGCAGATTAATTGTTCAATAATTTCTACCTAAATACAGGGAGCCGGTGAGTTCTTCTATGATGTAGACTTCTGCTTGCTTCTTAGTGTAGCACAGGACACACCTGAATGTGTGAGAACAGTAGTCATGGCCTACATACACACTGTGTATCTGATCTACAGAGACACTTCAGGGAATTCTGCATGCTTACTGTTGCCTTAGGATCAACGCGGCAAACTCTGGGCAGAAGAAACTGCTGTAGTCAGTCGGCATGCTTAGGCTGCAATGTCTTGGTTCATTGTCTCCCACAGGGTACAGACTGGAATGCTGCGGACACACTGGTTGGGCAGGCAACAACAGGCAGTCTCAACCAATGTGGACCAGGATGGGTCAACCTTTGTGGTAAGGCTGGTGACAGGGGCTTTGGGGGTAACAGAAACATTGGCATGCTTAGCCTGAGCACCAGCTTCTCTTCAACACAATCAAAACACATCGTTAGCCATAACTGACCACGTTCAATCCATATAGGAAACATAAGGAACGTCAACCCCTCCAACACTTGCAAGTTCCCGCTTGCAAAGTCTCTGGACAAGATAAAGGCAACATAAATAACATCTGTGTACAATACAAAGGATGACAATGTCATTGACAGAATGTAAATCCAGTAGAGCTCGGTGTGTCGATAGAGTGGCGAGGTGGCGTGGGGGAAGGGGTTACGGATGGACAGACCGACGGATAATGAGACAGTTTTTAAAAAACACACTTACCTGTTGCATCGCGCTCCTCACTACTGCAGGCACAGGCTCCCAGAGTCCACTGTGGCCAATCCATAAGCTGTTTTAATGCTACTGAAAGCAGCATCAGGATTGGCTGGAGCGCCAATGATTTGCACTCCCAGTTAGACTGGAGCCTGTGCCTGCTCTCTCCAAACCGGCGATGCAGCTCGCATTGGAGAGAGCTTTAGTGCGCATGACAGTTTGGCTGTCCTATACGGCCGGCCAGACCGTCATGACCACTGAATAGCAGAGCAACCACTCCCCCTCAGTGCCTGTTATCCCCCGGCCTCGCCCCAAGCCTTGCCTCCGAGAGCAAAAATAAAACGATAATACACAAGAGTTTATTATCGTTTTATTTTAATTTTTTTGGCCTGATGGCAGGTAGGGCAAAGCTTCTCCGCCATAGTGAGGAGCCGCCACTGTGTAATTCCCATATAGATGATGCACCCCAGGCTGCGGGCCTTTTGTTGTCCTTGTAATGCAATCATGATGAATGATTTGTGTTTACCATGGATCACTGTCACCAATGCAAACTGGCCGAGCACGGAGCCTGTAGCTAGTTACACTGCTGGTGACTTAGCTGCAGAAAGTATTGGCTGTGTGCACAGTACCTAATTTATTAATTCATGTTTTATATGGGAAAAGAGCACAATCAAGCCATATTAAATCTTGTACAAAATTCCTCTTCACCAGTTTCTCCTGGATCCAGTTGAGACTTCTGGGTTTGTGCAATGAGTTACAGGTGGTTTTAGCTGCGCCTTGTGACTTGCACCCAGTGGTGCCCCTTTTAGGGCACCACTGGGTGTACTTCTTTTTCTTTTTCATAGGAACTCTTCTCAGTAGGCACCGCCCTATATACCGGTGGGGGTTTGGGGGGTGACCCCACTTATGGCTGTATTCAGGTACACAAGTACCTCCTCCCAGTACCCCCACAAACTGGGGCAATCCCAAATCATGATTATGAATTTCCACATCTAAATGTTTGCGTCTGCGGCATGCAGAGGCCCTGTATGGCTGAATAGAACATAATGTGGTCTGGGTTAGGTACACTTGATGGATAATGTTAAATTGCGTCAGCTTGAACCAGGCATTAGAGGACGCATGTATGGCCGCCCAGGGCTCGAGTCGGGGGTACACGCAGGTGCACGGCGTCCCCCCACTCTTTTCACAGGGTGGACGCCGTCCCCCCTGCCAAAAAGCTGGGCCCCATAGAAATATGCTGAACGTGTCCCGGTGTAATTTTCAGACAACGGGACACGTTCAGCACGTGACATCGTGAGGTCATTTGCATATTGTCAGTCGCCCCACTTCTTTTGATAGGACTTGTGCCCTGCTTAGACTGTAGAGGAAAGTTCAACTTGACCCGCAACCAAGATGGCCGCTTGGTAGGAGCTCCCGTTAAGAGCTCCCAGTGCTCGGGATCCCATTTAGGGCTTTATCCCTGTCAGCACCCATCAGCCCTCACGAAAAGTAACTGGAAAAAACCATAAAAGTAACTGGAATAATACAAAAGTAACTGGATTGCCCCGGACTGCCTGTTTACCTGATCGATGGAAGCTTGAACATGCAAAGCCCAGAGATCGGCTGCTGAACACTCGCCTTCAGGTACCCACATCGCGCTGCTGGACTGTGCGCCTGAAAATCCTGGAGCCTGTTGAGCCTACACCTCCCCACGGATCATCGCTGCAGCAGAGGAACATCGGTGGAATCGGAGGGTTTAGAGAGACACCCCCTCCTGGCCGTTCCCATGGCAGAAGACGCCGGTAGAAGACGCCGGTAGAAGACGCCGGTAGCTAAGCCGGAACTGCAAAAAGGAGGAGACCACGAGAACGGACCCGCCCGCCCGTCCATTCCAAGAAATCCGGAGCACAAGCGGTCGGATACTGAACTGAGCCGGCCGGCACTGGCTCCTATCCAGTGGATCACCACTGCGACTGGACACGACAGACCCCCAACGCGCTGCCGGGACTGAGCGGCTGAGGCTCCGGGAGCCTGCATGCACTGGTGCGCGGAGCCTCGCAGGAGAAGAGCAGACGAGCCATCTCCACTGCCTACAGGTACAGCCGAGACCCCTGGTGTCCCGTACACGGCGGGAGCCTGCTGTCCTGCAGGCTGGTCGCCTGACTTCTGCTCCTGCCTGCCTGCAGCTACCACTGCTCAATCACGCTCACCGCCGCAAGCAGCGCTGGTGCCCCCGCTCAAGCAGGGTGCCGGGCTGTCCTGCGCGGCGCCTAAATCCTGCCCCGGGCTGAATCTGCACAACGCGGCGACATTTGGAGGAAGGTGAGCTGTATATTGTATAGAGGGGAGGCAAAGCGAGGGGAGGCAAAGTGAAGAGAAGGGAGAGCGACCCCATTCCCGGGGGCACTCTCGGGGTCAACGCGGAATTTAGCTCGCGAACCCCTCAGCTGGATGCACCCCGTCACCCTCTCCCCCCCCTCCAATGTAGGCAGTGAAAACTCGACAGTGAGAACTCCAATGTAGGCATGACGAACTCGAGACTCGTGAAGGTTTTTGCACGCAAACAATTATATTGAATGTGCAAAACCGACCACTACAGGGGTCCTTTACATGCAAGTTTCTATGCCTGCAAGATCTTATCTCTCCGGACAAAGCGTTCCTGCTCTCTTCACCAACTAAAATGGCGGGGGCCATAAAGAAGAGCTATAAATCGCCTCCTCTGCCCACCAGACGTCCATGAGGCTACATTCCAAAGGGGCAAGGGTTACCAAAAAAAGAGATAAGACGCTCTCCTCTCCTCCCTGCAACACTGGAGATGTTCTCTCCCCTCCCCACCAACGAACATAGATGAGGGACTAACCAGATCGGCCCCAGAGGAGAGAAAGGGAAACAAAACTCTCAAAAAGACATCCACAACAGACAAAGGACTACTACAAGGGAAGCTTGTCTCCATATAGGATACTCGGACGACCATCTTTGACTAGTCATCCACTGAGGTGGCCTGCTTAGTCTAAGGGCTACTTGTAGCTAATGCACCGATTGGTACTTCCTATTTTCCTGGCCGCAGTGATATGTATTACTATATTCCTAATTGTTTCCAGCACACTTCACTTTTTCTGCACCAATTGCAATCGCAATTGCTACCCATATATTACTGCCTCGTACAGTAGCATTATATTCTATATATTCCTAACTGTAGCTTGCACGTCCCACTTTATCGTCAACGGTAATGCACCGTTTGCTACCTCATACATTTTTCTTTTTCTTTTGCTGCTCGCTAATGCCACCTGCTGTGCCATTTAATCTGTGTCATCTAATCTATGTGTGCAATTGTATTCTGTCACTGTACCTTACTTATTTTTGACTACTCACTATTGGCACCCTCGATTGAGTTATTCTTTATGGTCTGCACAGTTAGTTTATTTTATTCATGTACTTTTCTCAGTGCTACATTTCATATTTTATATCTCATATATTTTTCGTTGCTGCTCACTAATGTCACTTGCTGGTTCATATAAGTTGTACGTGCAAGGGTACCCTGGCGCAGACTCACTGTACCTTCATATTATTTTTGATTTTTGACTAACTCACTATTGGCACCTTCGATTTAGATATTCTTTATGGTCTGCACAGCTAGTTTACTTTATTCAAGTATTTTTCTCAGTGCTACATTTCACATTTTATACCTCATATATTTTTCGTTGCTGCTCACTAATGTCACTTGTTGGTACATATAAGTTGTGTGTGCAATGATATTCTGCCACAGACTCCTGTACCGTGCGCAGTTTTTGACTACTCAATATTGTCACTCCTCACTCCTATACCTAAAATGTATTATCGTTGTTCTCACATAGACCTGTCACTGATGTAACCTGCACTTACATTGTCCCTTCCCGTATACACTGACTACTACCGCATATGTGTTATCTGCCTGCATTTTTCTGCACCCTTATATCCTTATTGCGCACCCTATACTTGTGCAACTCGCACCCATCTCAAGTGTTAACCTTGTATGCACCGAGTACTACCTCAAATACCTTGGCAACGCACTAGTGTCAGTCAATCCTGTATGCACCAATTACTACCTCAAATACGCGCACTAGTGTCGCTCCCAATTATCTCACTATTATTGTCTGCAGCGGTACTCTGCGCATAACATTACTGTGCACGCACTAGTATCACTTTAGGCCCTTGCAACTGTTTAGGACAGTGCACCCTCCCCCCTACACCCTCCCTCCTACACCTACCTAGATTGTCCTCCCATTATGGAACCTATCGGCAACCACACATACAAAATCAACTACCCACCGTCACTCCCTAAAAAAGCCGCTAAACGTTTTAAACACAACCTCCTGAGGTCCCACCCGGAAACTCCTTGTGCAGACACCTACTTCTCACCAGTCAATGGTTCACTGAACATTGATATTATCTTCCACACCACACGCAGAGCCCAATGGAGAAACACGTTCCGCACCTTACTCACCGTCGCCACCTCCAGGAATTTCGCGCATGGCCTAAAACTCTCCATCACTCCATCACAACTCTTCCCGGGCAGAACAACCATAACTATATACAATAACGGAATTATCCTAATTCAATCCACTGACAAGAACCTGGGACTACTAGACAACCTGTTCCCCACGTTCAAACAGCACCTCGCCAGTCATCGGACCCCCACTCATAGCACCCGCAGGCCTATCACCCCTGAATTCACAGCCCCCAACCACAACACTTCTAACCTAGCTCAACCACAAATCGACACGCACCTTCTCTCCACCCCCTGCACCTTAGACATTCACCCACCTAATGTAGCTACCTCGCACTCCACATTTACAGACATAGATCCCTCACACACACATTCCAGCGGCACCCTCTCCCCCTCCTACAACCTCACCTTGTCACCCTCCCATACCACACCCACTCCCGTCACCCCTGACACCACAGCCTCAAACCACATTCATTCTAACCCAGCCCAACCCCAAAACAACATGCACCTCTCCTTTACTCCCGACACCCCAGTCACTCACCCATCTACCCTCTCCCCCCTTACAACATCACCTTGTCACCCTCCCATACCACACCCATTCCCGTCACCCCTGACACCACAGCCCCAAACCACATTCATTCTAACCCAGCCCAACCCCAAAACAACATGCACCTCTTCTCTACTCCCGACACCCCAGTGTCTCACACATCTACCGTATCTACCTTCCTCCCGTCGAGCACAGACATAGATTACTTACCCTCTTACACCAACCGCCTCACCCCTTCTCCCCACACACTAGCCCTCATCCCCTTCACCGCCCCTGATACCACAGCCCCCACCCAAAAAGACATGCACCACCCCTTTACTCCCGGCACCTTAGTCATTCTCCCACCTACCGTAGATACCCCACATCCCTCAAGCACAGACATAGATCTCTCTCCCTCTTACAACAACCACCCCACCCCTTCCACCTACACACCAGCCCTCATCCCCGTTCCCCTCATCCCCGTCCCTCTCACCCCTGATGCCACAGCTCCCTCCCGCAACAGGCCTATTCTAGATCAACATCAGACCGACACACACAAAGGCAAACCCCACCCTTTACCCCCACCCATTCTCAGCCCCCACTTCCTCCCACTAACCAATCACACAGAACACGCCACCTCCATCAACTCAACTCGACCCCATCTACAATCCCACTCCCCTCCCAGGCTCACCCCCCACTACCCAACCTCCACCCCCGCCACCACTAATAAACGCCCATCCTCCACCCTGCACTCTACGCCCACCACCAATACTCTCATCCGCACCACCAACCTCTCCCCTATGTCATCCACGCCTGACCCTCCCATCCCCACCTCCACACATGTCCCACTGCGGACCACATTACGGCCTCACTCCTTCAACTCAAAGAAGACATGCACATCATCAAACAACAACTACTCTGTCTATCACACTCCAGTCACCCCCACCCAACACCCTCCACCAGATCAAACAAGACATTCACATCATCAAACAACTGCTCAGAACACACCCCAGACATCACTCACGCGTCTCCACCATCACTTCCCCTCCCAACTGGTCCCCCACCCGGGCGGCGAACTCTCGCACTCGACCCCCACCGCACTGGACCTCAATCCCTGCTCTCAATCGTGAAAACCGCCCCCATCGCTCCTGCAACCCTCTCTCGGACCTAGACACAATCATCCTCCTCCGCTCCTATGACTCAGCTCCCCTTAGCAACACACCCGACACTCTCACTGCCATACCTACGATTCACTCCAATCCCCTTAGACCCCCCACACTGAACAACAGAGTCGCTATCCACAGTAACCTGAGTAAAGTCCCCCTCGCTCTAGAACACCCTTCCAACCTTGACACACCCCGTCTCAAATGCACTCTCCTAAACTGCAGATCAGCCGCTAGACACTCCGCTGCTATCGCCGATCTCATCCTAAAATTGGATCTTGACTTAATCATCCTGACTGAAACTTGGCTAACAGAATCTTCTACACCTATAATGGACATTCTGGTTCCCCCCAACTACCACATCACTAGACTTGACAGGTCTGGCAATAAAAAAGGTGGCGGAATCGCAGTTATATACAGGAGCAACCTCTCTGTCCTGAAAGTACCTTCCCCTCCCCTACCCTCCCCAACGTCCTGTGAATACATCAGCCTAGATATTATCAGTGAGGGCAAACCGATCTGCACTCTTCACGGCGTTTACCACCCACCCGGTGACAACCTCACCTTCTCCCAACAAATCATGGACATGATCTCAACCAACTCAGGGCGGCAACTCACACAAATATACCTTGGGGACTTCAACCTCCACTGGAACGATCATAATGATGCGGTGGTAAAAGGCCTGAAGAATTTCCTTAACGCCCTAGACCTTACACAAATTTGCAACAGTCCAACACACAAGAAAGGCTCTACCCTCGACCTTATCATCTCCAAAGAGGCCTCTATCCAACTCGAATCTATCCAACCCTGTGACTGGTCGGACCATCATATTATCACGTTCTTCATCAATGAAAAAGTTAAATTTAACCCTATTCAATCCGCCGGGCCCAAAGTCTGGAAAAGAGACATGAAAAAACTAAACTCAAACTCTCTGCCCCCAAACAGCTGCAACTTACTACTTCCTCCGGCTGGTGTTAAGGACGTCCAATCCCTGACTGATCACTATCTTAACAATATGACCGCAATAATTGATGAAGTCGCACCCTTGCAGCTAAAAAAAGCCACCACAAAAATCTCCAATCCCTGGTACGACGGGAGTCTCAATGACGATAGACGCGCCATGCGAATGGCAGAGCGCTCCTGGAGATCAGCTCCCTCTGCACTGAACTTAAAAAACCTGAAGAAAAAGAGAAATGCCTACTTCAGGAAAATAAAACGATCAAAATCAGACTTCTTCAGCCGTCAGCTCGACCAAGCCAAAAATCGTCCGAGAAAGCTGTTTGAGCTTATCCGAACACAAACCAAAGAACAACCCCAACCTCTCAACACTATATGCAAAGCTCCCTCCTGCGAAGACTTCGCCTCTTTCTTTAACCAAAAAACTGACAACATAAAGAATGATCTCCTCATGGACGCAAGCCTCTATCCCAAACCCCACCGCATAACACCCACTAAACCAAAAAACAATGCAACCTGGTCAACCTTTGTCACCTACACGGAAGAAGAAATTGGCAAACTGCTCAGCACTCTGAAACCATCCAATCACCTCACGGACCCCCTTCCTGCTAACGCTGTCAAGGTCCTTACCCCGGCGCTCCTTCCACTCTGGACCAAAATTATCAACAGCTCACTTCAACAAGGGATCATTCCCGACTCCCTCAAAGTTGGACAAGTAACACCTTTGCTAAAGAAACCTACAGCCGACCCCTCTGACCTAAACAACTACCGTCCCATTACCAACATTCCGACTCTGGCCAAACTGCTGGAAAAATGCGCACAAATACAATTGACTAAACACATTACTCAATTTGATCTTCTCAACTCTCATCAATCAGGCTTCCGAGCTAATCACAGTACGGAAACTGCCATGATTCACATAATCGACGACGCCCTCCAAATCCTAGATCATAACGATACCTGCCTCCTCATCCTCCTTGATCTCTCCTCCGCATTTGACACCGTCAAACATGAGAGCTTACTCAAACTATTAAACACAAGAATGGGCCTATCTGGAACTGTGCTCAAATGGTTCACTTCCTTTTTGCAAAACAGATCGCAGAAATTCAAGAGCAACAACTTGATGTCCGCACCAAGACCCGTATCGCTAGGCGTACCACAAGGATCCTCCCTATCCCCAACTTTGTTCAACCTAGTTATGGAACCTCTCACAACCTTGCTGCAAGAATCTAATGTACACTTCCACATGTATGCTGATGACACCCAACTTTATATCAAACTACAATCACCCAAAGACATCACACTCTTGAACTCAACGATCAGAAGCACCCAATCTTGGTTGGCCACTAATCATCTCAAACTCAATGCCCTAAAAACAGAGTTCCTTCTGATCTCACCTCCAGCGAAGATCACTACCGCACAAATGTGGCTTAAAGACCTAACGGCGCTCAATGTCCAACCCACCATCGTGGACTCAGCGAAATCTTTGGGCATAACACTTGACACCAATCTCAGCATGCAGGAACACATCAACAAAGCAACTAAGGGAGCAAACTACCAAATCAACACCCTTAGGAAACTTAAACCTTTCCTTCCAGCCAAAGACTTCCAGACTGCGGTACAATCACTAGTCATACCTCGGATAGAATATGGCAGCACCGCCCTCTGCGGCCTCCCCCTAGCGACTACGGCACCCATAAGAGCCTCTCTAAACGCCGCAGCGAGACTTATCACTGGATCAAAAAAACACTCACACATTTCCCCTGACTTCAAATCATTGAACTGGCTGCCGTTTGAAGCCAGAATACACCTGAAAATAGCTTGTTTGACCCACAAGGCTGTCCACCTGAGCTCACCTAGATACCTCGCTCAGAAGCTGACGATTTCTGGAGGCTCCAGAAACACTAGAGGCACAAACAACCTTTTGCTAAAGCCTAAAAGATTCCGCAAGGAAAAAACCTTTAAACGCTCTTTCTCAGGAATGGCTCCCAGGATTTGGAACTCGCTCCCCCCTGAAACAAGGCTTATCACCTCTACCATACTTTTCAAGAGAGAAGTAAAAGCGATCCTCATGGCCAAATACACTTGAACGACTACTGAGGAATAACTACAAAGACTCGATACTCATCTGTACTAATTGTTCGAACCCTTATATTTTTATTCTTGACTTTGAAATTGACTTACTTGATTGTTTTATGATATCACTTCAATGTACTGTTAACATGATTGATGTATCTGCGTATACATGCTCCCCTCCTCTGTAAAGCGCTCTGATATCTGCGAAGATCTTGTTCGCGCTATACAAAACTTTCAAAATAAATAAATACATGTAGTAAAAATGGGCAACTGGGATTTCAAGCAGAAGAAAAGCAGAGTCCGAATGATGTTAAAAACTCTCAGCCACATGCATCAAGTGATTTAGGAATCGCAAACGGTGCGAATCGCAAAAATCGGCCGTTTGCGATTCCTAAATCACTATTTGGGATGCATCAATCAAAAACTACAAGAAATCGCTATTTTTTGCGAATTCTGAAAATGCGATTGCATTTAAGGAATCGCAATTTGCGATTCCTTAAATGCAATGCATGACACTTAAAAAAATTGCGAATTCGCAATTAGGAGGAAAAAATTACCATGAGGTTGGACCTCATGGTAATTTGCGCAAAAATTAAAAAAATGCATTTTTGTGCATTTTTCAAACTGTCATGTTGTGCACACACATGCCCTTAGGGCATGTGTGTGCACAACATATGTGCATAGATTGATTTCAGGGGTGCAACAGGGTGTCCTTTGGACACCCCTGCACCCTTGAAATCGCAATCTCAATTTGCAATTAGCTAATTGCGAATCGCAAATTGAGATTGTCTTCCCATTCATTCCTATGGGCCTTTTGGCCCATAGGAATCAATGGGAAAGGATTCCTTAATTGCGATTCGCAAATTGTGAATTGCAATTAAGGAAAATTAAGGAATCGCTATAACCATTGCGATTTTTTGATGCATTGCCGTTTGCGATTCCTTAATTGCGATTCCTTAATTTTCGCAATTAAGGAATCGCAAACGGCAACAATGATGCATGTACCTGAAAGTCTTGCCAGGAAGGGTTTGCAGAGGAGTGGCAATGAATGGTCCGCACTTGGAGCACATCCTGGCTGGCCTCATCACTCGAGGTGCGGGTGCAATGCAGCCGAAGTTCAGAATGTTCCACCAGGCACAGAGTTGACCAACCGAATCCTTGCTCTCAGGGCTACAGCGTCGCACGCGAGCACGTAACGTGATCCCGGATTGGGCGCGCCATGTATTATTCAGCACCCTTGTTAAATTTTCATTCAAGATTAAAAAAGATTGTCCCTCTGTTCTGATCCGAAAACATGAGCCCTGCTGAGTTGCCCGGGCAGCGTTTCTAAACAATGCCTCTTGCTGACAGTGTACCTGCTGGGCTGATGTATTGATGACAGTGCCGAGACAGGCAGATGGACCAATGCTTGTTTGTCCTCCATCCACCTGACCTCACCTGTAGCCTTCTGTCCCATCCTAAGATTTCACGCGTTTCACCTGCAGACCCTTTGCCAAGGCAGCCATTTATACACCATTTAGAGGCATATCAGGCTTCAGCTGTGGAGACAGCGGTGTGAAATGCAACACTGCTGGCCACGTGACTCTCAGTACAGCCCAGGCTGTGCCCTCTTTTCTTCCTGGCTTTCCTCTCTCTGTGCAGCACAAACTTGCAGCTGGGACTCTGCCCATCAAGATGCCAGCGAAAGGTTCAGCTCAGGACAGAGCTTCTCACAGTTTTCGGCTTGCCACGCCTATAGTAATTCGGTTGATGCCGCATATCTCAATGTATGCATGCCGCATATCTCAATGTATGCATGCCACATATCTCAATGTATGCATGCCGCATATCTCAATGAATGCATGCCACATATCTCAATGAATGCATGCCGCATATCTCAATGTATGCATGCCGCATATCTCAATGAATGCATGCCGCATATCTCAATAAATGCATGCCGCATATCTCAATGTATGCATGCCGCATATCTCAATGAATGCATGCCACATATCTCAATGTATGCATGCCGCATATCTCAATGAATGCATGCCGCATATCTCAATAAATGCATGCCGCATATCTCAATGTATGCATGCCGCATATTTCAATGTATGCATGCCACATATCTCAATGTATGCATGCCGCATATCTCAATGAATGCATGCCCCATATCTCAATAAATGCATGCCGCATATCTCAATGTATGCATGCCGCATATCTCAATGAATGCATGCCACATATCTCAATGTATGCATGCCGCATATCTCAATGAATGCATGCCGCATATCTCGATGAATGCATGCCGCATATCTCAATGTATGCATGCCACATATCTCAATGTATGCATGCCGCATATCTCAATGTATGCATGCCGCATACCTCAATGAATGCATGCCGCATATCTCAATGTATGCATGCCGTATATCTCAATGGATGCAAGCCGCATATTTCAATGTATGCATGTTCAATTACAGAAACAAGAGTCTGCCTCGAATGTCTTTGTCACTATCACAGCCTGACCTCCAAGCGACAAGCCCATTTAAGCTTTTAATAGCCAAACTCTGGTAGGTGTCTCCACAGTTTCAAACTCACAAAAAAGGAATGTTCCATTTGCAACAGTTGAGAGTGGGGTTCCTAGGGCTGGACACCTCTTCTGACCTATCAGGAGAATGACATGTGCCACTATCCTGCAACACTTCTGTGGTGTAAATATATTTTATTTTATTTGGAAAATTGAATACCCACAAGCACCTCGGGTATCCCTATCTGGGTCCTTATTCTCAGACGGTAGAGCAGTCAAGAGACTTTTCCGTGTCTAGGCTCCACGTCACCGCCACACACAGGGCGCAAACTAACAACCATCAATAAATGTAACTTTCCTATCAGAGCTATAGCTTTAAAAAGATTATGTGTATTTAGAAATAGTAAAAATATAACAGTTGAAAGAGGTAGCTAAAAGTAATATTTATGGAGAAAGTCAAACGATTCCACCTCCATCTGGGGTCACGATTTGAACACAAGCGTATTTGTAAAGTTTGCACGTACAGCGTTAAAATTATGAGCGTCAATTCACAAAAATGCCTGGGGTAGTGTATCGGATGTGACATCACATGCCATTTGACTTTAACTTTGACTCACACTC
This sequence comes from Lissotriton helveticus, assembly GCF_964261635.1. NCBI lineage: Eukaryota > Metazoa > Chordata > Amphibia > Caudata > Salamandridae > Lissotriton > Lissotriton helveticus. Next base: position 1,957,752,035 of record NC_136067.1, read on the forward strand.
ATGCTCACGTTTGCACATACTAACACGTTCACGCACTCTCGCACACATAAACACACTCTCACCCACAAGCATGCACACAATATACACATTTAACAGCATTTTCTACTTACCTCAGCTTCCAGAGAGGGTCATATTCCAGCTAATGTACTGCATTTTTTGATTTCACTAATATTGGATAATATTATACGCTATTTGTGTAATAAAACATTTACCAGAAAACCAGGCAAGTGGAGCTCCAACCAGCGGCAGCGCCCATTAGGACGGGCTGCCACTGGGTTCCAGGCATGCATTTTGCCACCTCTGAGGCCAGGGATTGCAAGAGGCAAGCCAGGGGTCGCAGCTGGGACCCCTAGCGACCCATAAATGACGTCCATGGTTATAATGCAGAATCACATATACTCAGTGGGCCTGAGGTTATGCGCGGGTATCCTTGAGCTTTAACAGCCCCTGGTTCCCAGGCTCAATAAAGTGAAACTAAGAAGTCCAAGCATGCTAAACCAGGAGCCTCATTGAGGGACGACATGCTTACCCTCTGTCTTAGTATTGTAACAGATGTGGGCTTAAGAAGCATCACTCAGAAGACTTGAGACATTTCTACACGAAAACCACAGCCCAAAACCGATCTTCTCAACTGTAAAGGGGTGCTGGTCTGGGCAGAGGTAACTGGAAGTGGCTCTAGTCTCTGGATTTCGTGTTTGAGGGCTCCGTCCTTCGGTGCTCATACAAGAGTGTTTCTGGACACGGTATATGCAACAATATTTGTGCCAATAGGTATCACCTATTTCAACAACGAAGAATGGTGGATTTGCTTTGTTTGATCAGCACATCCTAACAGCATATTTCGCTTGTCATGATTTCATATGGTATAAATTTAGTACACCTTGTGGGAGTGTTCGTCCGGTATCGTGCTCATCCACCTTGTAGCACCAATCCACAATATCCTGCTCACTCAGGGTGAGACAGAGTATCATATACACATTACAACAGAGATACCAGTGCACATCCCTTCTTGTTGCTATTATCCAATTGGCAATCAGCCACGACAGTTCAATATTTTCACTCTCCTCGTTGTCCTCAAACAAACAAGTACAATGTTCATTAATGTTCAATTTCCATTTATTATTGATTTCTTTCTTTTGCCACACCGTCACAGCCGACGCGCGTTTCGCCCTCCGCGGGCTTTTTCAAGGCCAGAATATAATGTGGTGCGCAGAATTTACGTCAATAATTCAAGTGCTTAAGTCCAATTCACAAGAGTTAGTAAGTCGTAGAGACCATTCATATGTCAAAATGCGAATTACTGAGCGCTATCTGGAGCCTTGATAAGTTCCATCGCCATAGCGCATTACTTTGGCGTTCGTATGGAGTCCTTCTTTCGCGTTCGCCTTCCCAGAAGCCCCTTCTGGGAATGCGCACCACATTATATTCTGGCCTTGAAAAAGCCCGCGGAGGGCGAAACGCGCATCGGCTGTGACGGTGTGGCAAAAGAAAGAAATCAATAATAAATGGAAATTGAACATTAATGAACATTGTACTTGTTTGTTTGAGGACAACGAGGAGAGTGAAAATATTGAACTGTCGTGGCTGATTGCCAATTGGATAATAGCAACAAGAAGGGATGTGCACTGGTATCTCTGTTGTAAGGTATCACCTATTGGTTGGGAACCCAACAAACTCCCACAAATTTAAGGCACCATTTCAGATATGAGTTGGTTGTGATCATGACTTTAAAGTGGTTCTAGGGAATAGAAGCACAAAGTCCTGGTCTGGTGAGATGTCTTCATGGCTGTGGCAGCTCCCACCACCCATAGTTCTAGATACAAGCTGCCTCCTTGAGTCACTAGTCTGTCCATATCAGACTTTGTAAAGAGCCATGCCACTGGATTCAGGCTATCCTGACTGATGAGGGGTGATACCCCGAAACCGGTCCTAGGATACTTGTTTCTGGTACTGGGAGGACCTGGCCTGGCAGTGCCTGGCTGGACTGTTCAGAGGGGGAGCAGGGTCAAGACTGATTTGCATATATCTCGACCCAAACTGTGGTGCCCCTGTGAGCAAAAAACAATGGATTTAGAAGCAGATCATTCTACTGGGGGTGAGTGTTTGACATTGTTCAGCATTCGATCCTCAATTATTCTTTTTACAACTTTCTAAAAGTGCTATTTTTAAAATTGTGATCAAAACCCGACTTTACCATTAAATTGGGCTCTTCACACCAATTCCAAAGACACCAAACATGAGCTAGGTCCCTGATAACATTTGGAAATTACAGCTCATTGAATGCAATAAGGAATCTCCAATGTTTTCTTACGGGAAGAGTAGGCCTCACAGTAGTGAATTTTAGGAGTTTTTCATTGCCAGGACATGTAAAAGTTAAAAGTACCTGTCCAACCTTTTAATTGCACAGCACCCTGCCGTAGGAGCTACCTACAGAGTGGCCTACATGCAATTAAAGTGGATTTGGGCTTGGCTTAGTAAGGGGTCTAAATGCCAAGTCAACATAGTTGTTTAAAACTGCATTCAGGTAGTAATGGCAGGTCTGGGACTTGTTTTAAAGTGCTACTTAAGTGGGTGTCACAGTAAGTGCTGCAGACCCACTGGGAGCATTTAATTTACAGGCCCTGTGTAAATAGTATACCACTTTTTGAAGGACTTACAAATAAAGTAAATATGCCAATTGCGTATGAGCCAATGTAACCATGTTTAGGGGAGTGAGCACAAACACTTTAGCACTGTTTGGCAGTGGTAAAGTGCAGAGTCCTAAGGCCAACATTAATAAGTGCAGGAAACAAGGAGGTGAGGCAAAATGTTTGAGGGAAGACCACCGTAAGGCTGACAGGTCTAATAGGTGGAATCTGACTCCCCACCCACAGGACACTGTTACCCTTTGTTTTAAGGTAATGGACTAGAAAATGGAATTAATGCAAGAGTACAGGCTTCCAGGTTTGAAAAGACCTGGCCAAGCCTACACCAAGCCTTCCTCCATTTTGTGCTGCTATACAGAAAACACAGAGAATTTAAATGTGATGTTCTGGGGCAGCTAGGCAAGCATGCAAATAGTTTCCTCATTCATCCTGGACCACACACAAGTTTGAAATATATCTTTAACTCTTAACCCACTCAGGTAATTGTGAAAGAACCGATTGATAGAGCCTGGGTGAGCTTTTAGATAGGGGAGGCCATTAGATGTCACTCTCTGAAGAAGACAGAAAAAAGGCCTGTCCTTTCACTATATATTACACTGTGGCATAAACCCCAGTAGAGAGGGCACACATCCTCCTTTTAAAGAGGGCTGTACTTGTGGTTGCTTTCCAACATCAGAACCATGCTTTGGGGTCTCCATCCTTGTAAACAAGAGGTCCCACAGTAAGCATGGAGAATTGATGGGATCTACGGGGAGGTGGCAGGGGTAGGAGGTTATTTAAAACCTACTAAGACTTTCAGGGAAGGGAATCACATAGGGCGGGGGTGCACACTTCCAGAGCCATGCAGGAAACATTACTGTTCCAAAACAATTACATTTGTTCGTGTGTTACATTACTGGTATTTGTATAGCCCATGTCTGCCAATTATGTGGCATCTTAGTTTTTGTGTGTTTTCTGGAATCTGTTATTGCTTGTAGTCTGGGCTGTACATTACAAAATGCCTCTGGACTGTCTGGAGTAGGAGCTGCCACATACCCCGAGTTGGTTGGAACATACATTACCGCATGACTCTGAGAGATGGTTTGAATGTGCATTACTGACCTGCTCTGGGTTGTCTTGATTGTACATTACTATGTGGCTTTGGATTATCAGGAACTGGAAGGTGTGTTGCTACACGTTTCTGAACATCATGCAGACTGTGGTCTCTGGAGGTAAGTGAGGTATGGAGTGTGCATGCATTGTTATTCTAGTGTTACTGTATTATAGTAGTTATATTATGTGTGAATGTTTGTGGCATTGTCTGGCATAGTCAGGCTTGGATATAGCTGGCTTCCCGGTGACAGGTGCGGCGGCGTTCATGCACTCTTGCTCTTGGCAAAGGTTACATTTCTGAAATTTAAACTGGCATTTGAGTGATAAAGTGTTTTGTGTTTGGGAGGCATAGTGTTGTGGTTACTTCCTTGATGGCGGAGGCCGCCTATTGAAGTTAAGGTTATTTCTTCTCATGTGTATACGTATTTCTGCATATACATTATTATTTTTTTTTTTTTTTTAAATGCAAGATTTTATTGAAGTTCCAACAACATACATATTTGCGCCTACAACCCTGAGGCCGGCTGTTACTGTTAGATGGTTCACGGATTCTGCGGGTATTAATACTTATTGGGCTGTGATTCATTTTATTACATACATTTGTTATCATATTGCTTTTCTGTTTTATATTAACAACAACTCAATTTGTGACTCAGTAAAATAACACACGGCTTTCCTTGTTTCATAGATCTTTCAGTTTATCCTGCTAGGCATCACATTAGTGCACCTAATCCCCACCCGGAAGGTCCACAATCCTAACCTGAACAGTGATCAAGTAATCCTAAAGTTCTAACAATATCCCCGGTTAGTTAGGGCAATCAATTAGCTCTCCTCTGTCTCATCCTCAGAGCTATCCACTTCGTCCTCTGATAATGGGTCACAAATGTCCCCCCTGTATGTATTCCACGGCTGCCAGATTTTGTTCCACTTGCGTGGGTTGGCTCTTGTTTTGTATACCGCCCTTTCTGTTACCATAAGTGCGTCTACATTTCTGCACCATTGCGCCGCATATACATTATTTAAAATTAAGATATTATCACCACTGCACTTGAAGCCTAGCATGGAAAATGGGTCTCACCTGTCTGTTTTTTGATTCTGTATTGTTTATGGAAATAGAGGGTATTATTTATGAGCCAGTATGACTTGCCTATTCTGCTGTCTATGACTCGATTTTGTAAAATATATATAACATTTTATGTTTTCACTCTGACCCTCCACGTAGATATTTATCCCTAAATAAGTAAATGAAAATCTACAAGGAAAGGTTATGGGAAACAATGAAAGGAAGCTTACTAAGAGAAAAAAGATGTCATATGAAATGAAATGAAATGGAAAGAGAATTTATAAAGCGCGGTAGCTGCCCTGAGGCGTCCTAGTGCTAAAATGAGTGATGCTTTCAGGTAAAACTGCTAACAAGAGATTTTATTCAGGTTTCTTAAAACGGATGGTTTTTAGGTGTTTGCGGAACAGGAATAAGTTAGGCTCGGATCTCAGATGAAGAGGGAGGGAGTTCCACAGTTTGGCCGCATTGTACGAGAATAGCCGGCCCCCGCATCTGGATCTCTTGATCCTGGGGAATGTGACGAGGAAGGAGTGTGCTAAGCGGAGCTGTTTGGTGGGGTGGTAGGGGGTGATCAGGGGATGATTAATGGCAGCCCCAGTTTTCCAGAAAGCTCAATGGGAGATGCAGAGAGTCTTGAAATTAATTCTCTCCCTGACAGGAAGCCAATGACGGCTTTTCAGACTAGGCCTGGCTGAGAGACGGCTGGGAATCTGAAGCAGAGTTCGAGCGGCACAGTTTTGTATAATCTGGAGCTTCCGTAGGGTTTTTTGGGGGACTCCCAGGTAAAGGGTGTTACCAAAATCGAGACGGGACAGAATTAGGCCCTGGACTATGGGCTGTCTTGCCCCAAAGGGCAGGAGGGGGAGGATCTTCCAAAGTAATCTGAGAAGCCCAAAGCAAGTGGCTGAAAGTTTGGCTGCCTGACAGTTGAAGCTAAGTGATTTGTCCAGCCAAATGCCGAGGCTCTTTATAGTGTCTTTGGATGTAGGGAGTAGGGGGCCAAGGCAGGCGGGCCAGAGTGAGTTAATCGTAGAGGCAGGGGGGTTGTCAAGGTGCATTAGCTCAGTTTTGTCTCCATTTAATTTAAGGCATGAGGAGGTCATCTAGTTCTTAACTTCTTCTAGACAGCCCCTCAGGTGGACCTGTGCTTTGTGTGTATCTGACTGATTGAGGGATACCACTAGCTGAGTGTCGTCGGCATATGTGATGATTTTTATCCCGAGCGGATGGACTATCTCAGCTAGTGGACTCATGTAAATATTAAATAGCGTAGGGCTCAAGGAAGAGCCCTGCGGCACCCCACAACCCAGGGGTTTACTGGGGGAGATGATGTCAGCCTCGAAGACCTGGAATGAACGGTCATCCAGAAAGGATACAAGTAAGGCAATCGCTGTCCCTGAGACTCCTAAGCTAAGGAGTCGATGCAGTAGAATTTTGTGGTTCACCGTGTCGAAGGCAGCACTTAGATCGAGGAGGATGACTGCCACCGATCCTCACCGATCCATGATCCTCCTGGCTGCTTCCGTCACTGCAACCAGGGCGGTTTCGGTCCCATGCATGGGACAGAAACCCGTCTTATTCATTTTAAAAAGAGGTAGGCCATGTAGCTAATGAGAGTAAAGGAATATTTAGTGCTCGCTCAATGAAAGGGTAAAAATAAACATCTACTATTCAGCACCACGATTTCCCATGTCACCACCGACCATGGGGCTGACTTTATCTTTTTGTCATTAAAAGGCATATTCACAAAAATAAATCTACACCTGTGTATTTACTACAAGTAAATGTACTCTTAAACTTTTGAGTAACTTTACTACTTTTGGCTATTCACTTCTTATGAGTGTAAAATTACTCAAAAGTATAGACTCACACTTGTCCCCACCCAGTCAAATATTGTGTAGCGTCAGAACAAATGTCAAATACAATTGTAAAGTTACTACTAGTGACTATACGACTTTATGTGACATTCCGCACTCTTGACAGAGACCTCCGTATTCAAGGTAGAGATCTTACCTTGGTAAACAATAAGGAAAACTTTTTTTTAAATTGAGTGTTCATGTTGAATATCAATGATAATTCATTTGATATATTTATGTTAAATGTTGAACAATATTAAAACTACTACAGCATTGCAAACTTCATTTTAAATTAAAATAAGTATTATTTTGAATATATTACATTAAAAAATATATTTTTCTGACATTTAAATCAAAGAAATTCCCAACTAAAGTAAAAAAATTAAATGTTATTTATTAAAATGATTTAAACTTATGTGTAAAATTAATGTAATTATTTTTCAAACATACTAGTACATTCGTTTGTAAATTGAAAAAAGGTTAACAAAATATTTTGAAATAAAATGATGGCTGTTTTATTCATGGACACGTTTTTTTACGTGAAGTATTTATATTTATGTTTTAAATAGATTAAATGATTTATTTTAACATTATTTCCTATGGGCTTTTATTTCACGTCCCTCCGTCCATTATTTTGTATAAGAGGATGTTACAGTACTGGTGGTTGGCCATGTGTGGTGCTGAAGTACATTTACTACTATTTCGGTGCCTTTTAGGTTGCACTGACAATAGAAGGCGAGCTTGTGAATAGCAATGGTCTTGCTCTTTTGTGGGTGGGTGCAAGCATCTTCGTAAACCCTCCCTAACCTCGCTTGACCCCTCCATACTCATCATTTAAACCCTACCATTACTAGTAAGCATTCCTCATTTTCCAGCAACTACCAGTGGGACTAAACGTTGGTGAAATGTCAGCACAAGACTGCACTGTAGCAGGGGCAATATGTGTAATCTGAAACGGTCTGTTGAATCTCCCCTGCACCATCTGTGTAATTGAGGAGAGGATGTGGTTCGTCGGCTAGACTGCCGACTCTGGTGCTGGAAAACAGTGTTCAAGCCTTGGGGTCGAGTCCACATCCTGTGATTCTGGGCAAATCACTTAATCTCCCGTGCCTGAAGGTGTAATGTAAATACGGTGCTCATGTAAAGTGCTCCAATAGCTTCGGGTCGAGTTTGCGCTATGTAAATATGCAACAACATTACAGCTCATGGGAGATGTGTATGAAACACATGACTTGGTCATTCTCCAGTTCTGTTGAGTTTACGAAAAACACCACTCTCGAACAGCAGCCAAGCTTACATACCTATATGCTTCTCTCTACAACCACTTTATCAAACCGTTCTCCTTGGAGATTTTTCTGAATTACAATGCTTTGGTGGGAGTTGGCACTTAGTTTTCAAGGTATTTCTTGACGGAAGTTATGAGTAGGCTTCAATGCTGCGACCAACATAGAAGAACACCTACCACTGTAAACATCTACCCCATGATGACGCAGGTGTCAACTTTCCGCACCATCGCTACTGAGGACATAACATAGCATCAGGGCTGGACTGGCCGTTGCGGCACTGGGCATTTCCCCAGTGGGCTGGAAGGCTCTGGACGTTTTTTGAGTGGTGGGGGGCGTTTTAGTTACTGGGGGACGGTTGTGCTGCAGTGCCTCAATATCGGCCCCCAATAGCAAAAGCAGCAGCAATGCCTTTCACTAGCACCCCCCCTCCACCCAAGGGGCCAATCCAAGTGAATTGCCAGGGCTGGTTTGTGCTCCCAGTCACGCCCTCTGCCCTCTAATGTGAAAGAGGAAGCTCTCCAATGGGTTAGCTTTAGAGTGTCCACTTCACTTGATGTCATTGAGTACATTGTGTTTACAGTCTGACACATTCACTTACAAATCATTGCTATCTGATTTGATCATATAATTGGTTCAATGGACGCAAAACAGGACTACAACTCCCAGAATGCTTTAGAGTGCCACAAGAAACCCCAGAGATGGGGAAAGGTAATCCATAATAAAATGAAATGAGCTTTTCACACTCGTTTTGGTTTAAGATCCACCCTAAAAACCTTTTCTTACAAAGGCAAAAGGTGAGCTGCAGATCAAATATGCTACATTCACTTTCTCTCTCTTCCTCGCTCTGTTTCCCTGCACATCAGCAGAGATAGATTCAATTGCCTGTCAGATCTTATGAAATCAAAACATATTACCTAGAAGGGAGAGAGAGGTTTGGAGCCTCCCCTTCAGTCATTGGTTATTCCATTTTTCATTCACATTTTGGCTCAGCTCACATTACAACCTTTCGATGTTGGGACTGTCAGTCATGAGGTATGGAGTTTTGTTACTTTACAGAGAGAAAGTGTTATTGGTAGGCCTGTATGAGTGCACAAAAGAACAGTCAAACGGGGCCTCCAACCAGCAAGTCCGGTCCAATGTTACACGTGCTTGAGGGGAACAGGTCCCAGCATGCTATAGGGAAGCGGGGCACCAGCAGACGTTTGAACGCTCGACCAATGCCGCAGAATACATCACGCCCAATGGGAGAGCAAGGTGGGTGTGCCCTCAGACAGCCCTAGGCTGCTTTACAGTCGTGGCCGGCATGGCAAACGGGGGTTGGGGGCTGGGTGTCGCACGGGGGAGTGGAAAGGGGGAAATCAGAAATAATGCTAATTAAAATCTTACTTTGAGGCCGGGTTCCGTGTCTTCTCTGCTCCTGCTCTCCTGCCTCCGGCAGGAGCAGGAAGCAGGCAGCCAGGCTTCCTACCCTAAGCAATGCAGCGTTGTGATTGGTCTGAGCACTGTGACACGGCGCTCAGCCAGGGGCTGGAGGGGTGGGCTGTAATGCAGCCTGCTTGGAGAACAGGGAAGTGCACATGGCTGGTTTGGGCAGACAACTCCTCCCCTGCCCTGCTCTGAGAGCAGAGCAGCCCCACCCACCCGCCCGCCGAAAAGCAGCAGGACACAAATCATAAAATGACAATAACTCTAAGTTATTGTTATTTTATGTTTCTCACTGCTTAAAAGCAGTGGGGCGCGTTCCTACGCCATAGCGGATAAGCCGCCCCTGCTACTATAAGCCGAGCAACTGATAAGGCATCATCTGCACAGAGGCATAAGCTAAGAGCGGCTCCTGTGAGACATTTTCTTCTCCAACCAATCTCCTGTGGGCAAACAATATACAAAAGTCCTAAATACCAGAGGAAAATAATTATGTGACATAATACATGGAAAAATGAACTGTGCACGTGTAGCAACAACAACAACAAAAATGTATGAGGTCCACCATACAACTAGCTGCAAGTGTCTGCTATTAAAAACAGATAATGTTAGGCTAGCTACTGAAACACAATATTTATAAGAATGACTGAGTGGTGGGGCAAATATGAGCATGTGCCAAGAAGCACAGTGGAAAAACTCAATATGCACTACGGATTGATAACTGATGCCATAAGTCTGGGTAGTTAGTAAGAATTTCTGAGCAATTGTGTAAATCTCAGCATCAGTTAAAGATTATAGAGAGTTAGTGCAAATATCAGGATGGATTGATTATTACTGCGTGAGTGTGGAAAGCATTGCAGTTAGCATATCTAGGAAGGGTTAACGAGTGACCATGCACTAATGAAACTAGAATGACAGTACATTTTAACATGCACTAAGATTACTGAGCGATGGTGCAAATCTGAACTCGCGCTACAGCCTTGAGTGATGGGGCATATTTAAATATGCAGTAATGGTTACTGGGTAATGTGGCAAACCCAAGTATGCAGTTAAGGTCAATGAGAGATTGAGCAAATCAGTACATGTCCCTAGGATAACTGAGTGGTGACAATCTGAACACCCATAATGGACTGGTATAATAGTGGTAATACTTGACACAGGCTTCGCAGTGTTGGGACAAGGGTACCCAGCCCTGGTGTAATGGTGCCCTGGTCTTCTTATTAAATCCTTGCAGTCACCCATTCATCAATGCAATCAAACATTCATCCATGAACTCACTTGGCTATGCATTATCCATGGACTCAGTCACATATTCATCAAACTTTGACTCATTCATATATTCGCCCATCCTTACAGCTACACACAAAAATTCACCGGTCAATAAAGCACTTTCACATCTAAATTAGCCAAACACACTGATCTGTCAGTGCTTGTTTTAAGAGCGGTTCGCCAGACCCATTTTGCTAAATAAAGTGCAATCAGAGCTTTAAAGTAAGGGTCACTTTTGGGGATTATGCGGCAACCCTCGGAGCAATGTAGCTTTAAAACAATATAGTTAAAATGCCTGAACAGTCTAAGGCGGAAGTGAAGATTTTACAAGCTAAATAATTTTCTTTTCCGGTAATCGTGCATTGGAGATGTGGTTTAGGGAATGGAATAAAGGCGCTGCAAAAAAAAAAAGTTAGAACATCTGTTTTTGTTTCCACTAAAAAGCTGTCTTCAAAATGACCTAGTCAGAAGTTATTCTAGAGTGAAGTCAAACACGTGGTATTGCATGATTAAACCTTGTGAACTTCAGTTCGCATGAAAGTTCACTTGTGAGGTAAATGAGGCTTTGAACAAAATGCTGCATCTTGTTATGTGTTTGGGGTGTATGTGATTGGGGTGCGGTGCCCACAGCCCCCTCGCTTACCCGGGCATGAGCGCAGGCGGGATGTAGGTGGCATTGTTGTGGGTGACGAGGGTGCCAGCGCTCCTGGAGGCCATCTACGGCTGCCTGTGGTGCACTGCGACCCCTGCTGCGGCTGCCTGTGGTGCACTGCGACCCCTACTGCCTCTGCTGGCCTCGACGAGTCCGCCCGGGCTGCTGCTGAGGCGCTGGAGAGGGTCTCGCGCTGATCCAGGTGATGATGCCAGCTGCACGCGCGGCGTCCGTGGCAACGTAACAGTAACCAGGGGCCGTCGCCAGGCAACGGCCCTTACGGCTTCACATCTCCTGCAGCCACGAACTTGGAAACGGAGAAAGGACTACAGCACCGTGCAGAAGCAATCAAAGGCAATTACAAAGCACAGAAAGCGAAATAAAAAGTGAAAAATAGCTGCACGCGCTCCACTGCACATTGCTGGAGTCGTGTAGCAATAGTGCAATTATTGACACTGATGCAACATCAGCAGAGTTCCACCTAGTGCTCCAACAAGTGAATAGAATGTTCTCTAGAAAGGTTGATTATAGGAAGTGATAGTCATTTTATCGACCCACAAGGAAGTAAAAGACCTGAGTAGACCCTTCGAGGATTTAATCGCACGAACTGCAAGCAAAGAACAACCGAGGACTTATGCTCAGGCACATTGATCCACTGAGCTACCTTCCTGAGATAATAACTTCCAATTATTTAGGAATGTTATAATCAGGACCACTCAAATTATGTTGCAGGAGAAGGCCACATTATGCGGCAGGGTCGAGTAAAATATGCGGCAAGAAAAGGCAAATTATGCGGCATAATGGGGCACATTTATAATAGTATTATTTCATCAATTTTACACTTGGTAACACTGCCTGCCTGTGCGTTGGTTGCACTTCACTAATACTAGTATAACACCCCAATATAGCAATAAGAAGCAGAAAGGTGACTGGTGATGCTTTGTAAAGGGCATTCCACTGCGCAGCAACAACTCTCGGCGCATTTTTAGTAACTTTTGAACAGTTTGAGCTAGAAACAAAACTTTGTTTTGTTAAAATCTGCAGAATAGGTGACAGATGATGGATTTTGTGGCAAATGCAGCAAATCTATAATCATGCAAACATTTCCACGGCAACACATCGTATAATTCCAGTGGCCCTGGTTATAATACTAACACGGTGCTGCAGTCAGGTAGGAAATGGAAAACATTACTCTGGTCGAGTCCTACAAGTTGGTAGTCTGTCTGGTGAAAAAGGAGAGAGGAGTGGGGAAAGGGCCCGGAGCTTGGGGTGGACTAAGAAAAGTTGTTGTACTTTGAATAGGATAGATGCAAGAGTTCTATGCTTATCAACTATACCTTAAATAGGACAGTTTATATTTTTTTATTTATTTAAGGAGTTTTATATAGCGCTAGCCTGACCGGAGGGTATCGGAGCACTTCACATCGGTTACATAATAGAGGAAAAAATAGCAGCACAAAGTACAGTAAGGCAAGACAGTTCAGCAATAAAAGTCACAGTGCCAAAGCGGTGGAGGGCCCATATCAAGATCCTGTAATTAAACAGTTTCAGAGATGCTCAGTATGGCTGCTGTGCTTTTAAAATGACAGTGTCAGAACCCATCAGCAGTATCAGAATGTCTCAGTAAAACTACTATGTTTTTAAAGTGACTGTGCCAACACTACTTGGAAATATTTTCTTCATGGCACATTACAATAACTTCTCACCACAGCTGTATTTTTTCAATCAACTTCTGAGCAAGGATGGTATATTTTTACTAGTGTACTGATGGCTGTTTGCAGTCTCAGCAAAGTCACCAATAATTGAATGATCACTGAGCGTAGACTCCCCATGCACACTCCTGAACAGGTTTGGTTGAAAATGTTGAAAATACACAAAGAACTTTCTGTCCGAGCCTTTCTAACACACAGAATAGTTATAGAGTCACAAACACAAAACAGATACAGCAGACACATCAGCATTGCAAGCTTCTCTGACAATAAGCACGAGGCAGGACAATACGGGGAGCAGCAACATTTCATTCAGGTATTTCATTTCTGTACACACAGCAGCAAAATACTTTTACGTCCATTTCTGGTGTGAGTGATTTAAGCTGTCATGTTCCTGTTTGCACTTGCCTTGCACTTCCAGTTTTAGTTATGCGTTAATTAGCAAAGGTACCAGAATGTACAGAAAAAGACAAGCTCCTGTGCCATGTGCAGTCTGTTGCACATGCTACAGCTCATACAGCTCAAAATGGTAAAACGTGTCACAGCATTAAATATCCAAAAATGTCATTGCACCTATCTGTTTTGTACCAGCCTTTTATTTCTTTGCATGCTAGTACTTTAAGTTGTATTTTTCTATTACAATGCAGAGGTAAAATAATGGAATGGAAACAAGGGATATTAATAATGAAAGTACTCGGCATGAATAAACACACTGTTATTGTCAAAAGTTGATTGTATACAGTATGCATTTCACAAATTTGTGTTAAAATTGAGAGATCAGAAAGTAAAGCTTTTGTAGTTTAGTTTAGCATTTGTCTCACTGTTTTATGAAGGTTGAATAGACTAAAAATAGCATCCTTTGGGACTTTGGTTCTGTTGGAACCGGCAGTGTCTGGTTGGCTGAAGGGATGCCCCCAGCAAGGCAGAACTACAGCTTCGGCCAAGGGCAGGAGATTACACTCACTGTACAACCCGTGCTCCCCCTTGGGTAGCTTTGCACTGAACAGTCAGGCTTTCCACTGAAGCAATGTGTAAAGCAAAGGCACAGCAGCCACTTGCGATAAATACACGGAGCATATAAAAAGAGACTTCACACAGGATGTATGTCAAAACGTTTATATTCAACACACATATTCACAATCATTATATCATGAACATCAGGTACATTTGGGCATAAAACACATTTGGAAATATTACTAGCAGTAGTAGGCCCACTCATATTGTTATGTCAAGATTATGCACATTGTGGACAATTCCTAATCTAACCTCTCCTCCCCAAGTGAGAGCGAGCACCCTTATGCGGTGTACAATATCAACATTATACACATACACGATATTAAAACACTTTTTAGCACCACCGCGAGCCGGATCCTTGCGGGAAAACCCAATGTCTAAAGGTATTGTGCTTTTGGCAGCAATCAACGTCTAATGCAGCACCGCCAGTCACTGTCTGGTGATAAGCGTGGCTAATTCCACCCGAGTGACTTACCTCACTCACCTATAGTTACCCAAGAATAAGTCAGCCGGACAGTGGAGAAGAATAACCAAAGCAAGTTTATTAGGCCACAAACTCCCATATGAGAGGGCCCTATATCGACCTCACCCCTAAGAGTGTGTCGAGAAGGACTGACTCACATCATCATGGTGATACATTATAATAAGAGAAGGCAGAGTAAAACACGCCCATAATGGAAAAGTACTGGTCCCACAAGAGTGTAGACAATGGCCTCATACAAGAGGCATCTGCACCTGCAATAGCAACACTTGTTATCATCTCCCAAGGACACAGAGCCAGGCCGCTACATCTCCAACACATGAGAACGGCCTGATAAGGAGTTTCGTTAGCAGGAGTTTCAGCTACAGTAAACCAAGAAATGAAAATATGCTGACATGAGGAATTATTCCTATTCCTACGGGAGGGGGAATGAGCGAGTGCAGTTTGCACGCACATAGAGAAATGATTCAAAATGGTGGCACACAAGCTAAGCTAAGAACACCCAATGATGTCACACGCATAAGTGAATAACTGAATAATGAGAACATAAATGTAAATGCGTAAACACAAGTAATTAGTTAGACACATTCCGCTAACTCATAAGCATAATGCACAAAGGGGCGGGACTTGAAATTGACGCCTATCAGACCCTCCTGTTAGCGGACTGTGGCTAACACGTTTGTTTCCATTTATTAACCAAAAGGAGGGCCTTTACAGCAAAATCTATGGGCTGGAAAGTCGTACCTAAACTAGAGCATCATCATGAATAAACATCAGCCAATTAGTATCAGCAAGCTCAACATCATTGGATACCGGATACTGTGTCGTTGGTCTCTTAGACTTTTTTATATTGCTGGCACACATAGAGCAACAAGGGGGAAGACAGTAAACACAGAGGCAGCATGACAGTAGGAAACCTATTACACCTACAATGACCATGAATATTTTCCAACCCCAGGAAGAGAAAAGACCCCACAACCATGACTGTAAGGACCAAGTACCAGTATCTTGATGAAGTTCGGCGGCTAACCTATGGAGTTTCTGCACAGCCAAATTAACTGTCGGGGCGGAGTCAGGAATATACACGCAACAAGACGTCCCGATGACGCGACAGGCTCCACCCCTATCCGCCAGGATGACGTCAAGCACCATTCTATTCTGGATCGTAAATAATCTCATAGCCTGCATCTCCAGGGACATATTTGCTGCAATGTCAGCTTCAGTATTCACTACCCTTTCCATTACCCTCGAAAGGCGTCTGATGGCCCTACTATTAAAGATAGGACCCCAGAATGGCAACAGGCCCTTAGAGAAATCCGTAAACTGCTGTCCAGCGGTGTCTGTTTGATCTACGTCATCAACTTGAATTTCCCTCCTTTTCCGCTGTCCTTGTACCATGTCAAACCTCCTATGTGTCTTATGGTAATCCGAAGGTGCCACGTAAACGGGAGGAAGTAGATACGCCAAGTAGCATGTCCCGCCCCAACCCTCAGGCAACCACAAATACCCATTATCTCCATATACAAAATAGACATTTGGGGGAGTGACGAGTGAAGGACTAAGGGTCAGGCGAATCGAGGCAGTTACATTACAAAGACTGTCACCCACCTTTATCGGACCTCTACCCCGAATACAAAAATAAGGCGAAGGCCCCACTACTGCTAGGGGCACCAGGGAATGACCACTACTATTTGTTGCAGGAGGGCGTCTGCATACTAGAGAAGAGTTCAACTGTAAGAAACTCTCTCGTACTTTGTCAGTGTCATTGGGTATCAGAAACCTGTC
Source organism: Lissotriton helveticus (assembly GCF_964261635.1). Lineage (NCBI taxonomy): Eukaryota > Metazoa > Chordata > Amphibia > Caudata > Salamandridae > Lissotriton > Lissotriton helveticus. The sequence goes on from NC_136067.1 coordinate 1,957,768,309, forward strand.
CACTTTCTTCGAACAAGTTTCTAAGAATGTTTGGTCAAAACGTCCATCAGTAAATAATCGTCCAAGGAATGAGGGGGGCAAAGGGCGTACTCGCATGGTCAGTGTTGACTTACTGCTGGGGAATCGCGGGGTGAGAGAGTCTGGCTGCTGAAAGAACTTTACCATACCTAACAGGGTGTACCAGCCCACGCAGCTATTCACAGGAGTCAATTGCAGTGCCAATAACCTATCCTTCTTATATGCTGCAGAAGGAAGCAACCCACAGACCCAGCAATCTGTCACATTGTATACGGCATGTGCATGATGCAGTGTTTTTATGAAAACATTATCACGATAGCCTTTTCTTATACATTGTTCACCATAATCAACAGTAACCATATTGTGTTCCGGTAAGGGAGAAAGGGTAGGAACCAGTTTGTGGACGGGGTAAGCTTCATCCAGAAAAAACAGTATTCCAAGCATTATCAAGAACACAATAATGAGCACCACAATAACCACTATTTTACTTTTACGTGATAGGGCACGCCATGGTGAATCTTGTTCTGGTCTGCGAGGAGCAGCAAAAGGCTGTTCCTCCTCTGGGATCGGACGGCCAAAAGGGTACATGTCTCCTACAGAGAGGGGCAAGGGATATCCTAAAAGTTCAAAAACTAGGGGCACTACTGAAAGTTCAGACACTCCAAAACCGGCCAGAGGGGTTCTTCACCCTTCAAATGGGCTCTTCTCCCTATGTCCGTTAAAGCCTCATAGGCAGGCTTTCAATCTCGTAAACCCTAATCCCTCGACGGAGTCACACAACTGCAGCGACTCAGGAGCACAGAACTTGGGCTCGCATACAACTCTAATGTTCCATTCAGCAATGTCTCAGAAGTGCACCAGGGCTCCTTTTAGCAGTCCATCCCTATTGCTATGCTAACCTATCGAATATAGTCCACTCCTAGTCCCTACCTCAGCCCTTCTTCCAGTGCTCAGTTCATTTGCCTCCCTTTCCTGGGCCGCAAGTTATAGCGAGTGCTCCCTCGCACTTCGGGGTCTGAGAACAGAATTGGTGGGTCGTTTTGGAAAGAGGTGGCTTCGGTCGTTTGGGCACTGTGACCAAAGGAAGCCTCGTTACTCGTACTCAGGGCTGGCTTCTGTGCGTTCTCGTCGTGCTCCTCCCCGATCAGCAAAGCATCAGAGAAGGGGAGATACTGAGGCACTGACTCTGTTTCGTGATCTGCAATGCCACCTCTCACCCATGCATCATAGGGTAAAGGTAGTGGAACCTTCTTGACGTGGGAAGCATGTGTCCACGCCTTTTGACCCTCCACTCGAAGTGCGGTGCGGGTGGTGAGCAGCACCAACCGCGGCTCAGACCATCTAGGCTCCAAACAGGACTTCCGCTGGTACTTCTTGACGACTACCCAGTCCCCTGGGTTGATGCCGTGGCCGGGCCCCTCAGGCAGCGGCTTCAGTGTGTCTGCTACCTGCTGGTGAACAGAATGGAGATCTTTAGTCAAAGCATACAAGTAGTCTGTCAACATAGGATATTCTATCTCTGAGAAACATTTAGGTCTAGGAACACCCCACACATTGGCGGGCCTGCCAAATACAACTTCGTGGGGAGAAACACCTGTCTTAGAATTCACTGTGACTCGTGTGGAAAGTAAGGCAAGGGGGAGAGCGTCTGGCCAGTGTAGCCCTGTACTTTCCCGTATCTTGGCCATTTTCAGTTTCAATGTACCGTTAAATCTTTCAACTAAACCCGCAGCCTGTGGATGTAGGGCTGCGTGGAATTTTTGAGAGACTTGCAATCCCTTACATATTTGTTTCATCAGCTCAGCATTGAAGGATGTACCGTTATCACTCCAGATCACTCTAGGTAACCCGTACCTACTGAAATATTCCTTAATCAACATCTTAGCTGTCGACATGGCTGTACAGTCTTTTGTTGGAAAAGCCTCCACCTATCTACTGAATGCGCACACCACCACGAGTACGTATTTAAGGTTGTTCACTCTTTCCATTTCAATGTAATCCATCTGTATTACTTCAAAGGGATATGTTGGGGGTGCGAAATTGCCCACAGGGACGGGTGTTCCCTTCCCAGGATTGTGTCGTAAGCAAATCATGCACTGTTGTACCAAACGTGTGGCCACCCTGGAAATGTTCTTATTACTCCACACTGGATCTAATAATTTACATATTCCCTTGGCACTTATGTGAGCTGGTCCGTGAGCCATTGTCACCACTGGGAGAACATATGCATTTGGGAGCAACCATCGTCTTTTGTCCGTTACATCCGTCCAACATTCATCCGAGTCCAACTGCCCCTTTTCATTCTTCCATTCTTTCAGCTCCTCCTTAGTCACTTTCTCTTGTATGTTCCGCACACTCTGTACAGTGTCTGCAAACATGTTAACGTCCGGTACCCATCTAGCTGGTCCAGCCACAAACATTCATGGGAGTCTTGTCCTAGCAGTTTCCTTAGCTGTTTGGTCTGCAAACGCGTTTCCCCGCCCTACGCCATCCACCACCGCTTTATGTGCACTACACTTTATTACTGCTAACCGTTTGGGAAGCGTTAGGGCTGTCAGCAGTCGTAATATCAATGGGCCATGTTGAATTCGTTGTCCATGTGATGTCAAAAATCCCCTCTCCGCCCACAGTCTCCCATAACTATGAGCCACGCCAAAAGCGTATTGGCTGTCAGTGTAAATGTTCACGTCCAACCCTTCACTCAATTCACATGCACGCATCAACGCTATTATCTCTGCAGCTTGAGCTGAGTTGTACGGGACTCTAGAAGTCTCCACCACTGTTTGTAAGGTCGTGACTGCATATGCTGCTGTTGTGGTACTGTCTGCTAATTTAAAACAAGACCCATCAACATACAGCTCCCCATCAGGGTCATCTAAGGGCTTATCCGTCAAATCTACTCTTCCTTTTGTTTCCTCTTCTGTTCGGAACAGGCAATCATGCACTTCATCATCTTTCTCATCCGAAGGGAGAGGCAGTAGCGTGGCTGGGTTCAGGGTAGCACATCTTTTTATCGTTACATGTGGGGCAAATAGTGTCATCTCATAACCAGTCAGGCGAGCACTAGTTAAATGCTGCGTCTGTGTTCTATTTAGCAAAATGTCCACCGCATGTGGTACCATTACCGTAAGAGCTGAACCCAGTACGAGCCCTGCCGATTGTCTTATCGAGACTGCAGCAGCCGCTGTAGCCTTTAGACAGCTCGGGAGCCAGTGCTTAATTTGTAAAAAATGAAGTGCAGGTGCTCAAATGTTTGTCAGAGGCCACACCTACTTTCTCTGGCTCCGCCCACTTCATCCACTGGCTCCACCCACTTACTATATTGGCTCCACCCACAACCACTCCATCCACACACACACACAAAAAAGTTAATCTGTAGGCCTCACCTGCGCAGATTTATTATCCATTGCTATTTGCTTCAAAAAAAAAAAACAGCCCTTAATGTAGTAGTGTAACTTAAGTCAGTCAGAACATTTGCGCATGTTGCAGCTTGCCTGGCACAGCCCCAGGCCGAACCCCCACAGATTTTATGATATTTGAAAAGGAAGCCGAATCCTGCCCTGGGCCTGTAACCTGTACTGATTTCACCCAGGCAGCCCGCAACTGCGCAACAAATAGCCAGTGAGTGCACACACAACAAACCTGATCGTGCATCGAATCGATTCGTGATGATTAAACAACTAGCCTATGCCAGGCAGGGCATTAGAAACAACAACATTTAAGCAGTGTGTGACGTGACGTCCGAACATAAAAAACTTAATCTGCAGGCCTCACCTGCGCAGATTTATTATCCAGATTGCTTAAAACCAGCCCTTTAATGTAGTGTAACTGACTGCAACAACTAACAAGTAAGAGGTAGAAGATTTGCGCACCACACGCTGCAGCTTGCCTGGCACAGCCAAGCCCCAACCCGAACCCCCACAATTTTATGAGCGTGCCCGGCCTGAAAACGAAACCGAATCCTGCCCTGGGCCTGCATCTCATCCTCTACTGCTTACAGGCAGCCCACGGCACAACTGCGTAACAAATAGCCAGGCAGACTTGACTGAGTGCACAGTTGCACACTAAACATGATCGTGGTGGTAAGTGGTCCGTGGGCTGCCTACAGAGGTGATGCGCTGGAGTTAGGGTGGGGACGTGGTATCTATGTCGGGTGAGATAGGAGGATGCGCAGACTTGGGCAGGGTGGGTGAGGTTTCACCTGGAGGACGGCGTTTGAAGGCAGAGCCTTTGAGGTGATGGTCAGTGGACAGGGTGGGGTGTAGATGGTGAATGTTGAGACAGCCTTTGACATGCTGGACTGTGAGTAGGGTGGGTGTGGTGGGGAGTGGCTCTGCTGGGTGTGTGGGAATGCCGCCTTCGAGATGCTGGACTGACTGTGAGATTGGCTAAAGAGCTGGGGGGGGGTCTGTGCGCCTCTGAGGTGCTGGTCTGTGGTCAAGGTGGCGTAGATGATGGTCTATGTAGTGGGGTGGGCTGTGGTGCTGAGGGCACAGTCCTTAAGATGGTGGTCTGTAGACTGGGTGGGTTCAGAAAACGTGCACACTGACTGGAGGCGTGGGACCGCACCTTTGAGAAGTTGATCTGTGGGCAGGGTGGCTGCGGGGAATGGTCTGTGGGGAAGGTGAGCTATGAAGCTCTGAACTGCGGGACGATCTGATAGGGTGTGCATGGCGTCTGTGTGAGACATGCATTCGGTCAGCCTTAGGTGCAAAGGGTGTCTGTGAGAGGGGGGGCGGTCTTCAAGATTCGGGGGTGTGTAGCTGCGCTGTGCTGCCAGGGTGGACTCCCGTTTGGTGCCGGTGTGATGGCTTGAGTGCCCTGCTCTGACGCGGGTTTGCTGGGGGTGGTGGGGGGAGGATGGGGTGGGGCTGTTCGGGGCACTGATGTACAATGTGTGCTGGTAACGCGCCTCGTGATGGAGGGGGCACTGCCTTAGGGTTGGGTTGGTTGGCTGACCTCCTTCGGGGGCATTCGCGGACATTCACTCATTGAGAGTGGCACACGGACGGAACATCTTTGTGTGCGTGCGTTGGGAATTAGAAGGTGTGTGTGGGGATGTGCAGAAGGAGGGACGTGCAGGGGGGGTCTATGACTCAGACAGGAAGGCATGGGGAGGGCCGTGGAGCCAGGGTCTGAGGCGTTGTGCCAGCCCATGCCAGCACACCCGGTTCACCGCTGCCCACCTTCCTCCTTCTCTGCCACTTCAGGCAGTATCTGTCTATCCTCACCCCACCCCTGTGGGTTCGGTAATCAGAGCCTGGTGATACCACCTCAGAATGGAAGGGTGGGGTGTTGGAATCTGCGACCAACTCTTCCCGCCACCGGGCAGTGCCCGCGCCCTCCACACCCCCAGAAGGCACAGCAGGGCAGGCACAAAGTGTTGCCAGGACAGGAGCCAAAGTATTGTGCCAAGCAACGAGTACAAAAGATGGGGCTGAAACACCGCTCCGGGCACTCCCCCCGCCCAACCCCGTTTGGTAACCAGTGCCCGCCGCCCGGTCAGACTCCAGGCAGAGCAGGCCAATCATCTACTTCTTCATGTGATAATGTTGTGTAATCAATCATGTAATGATAACATGTTACATAACGGTAACCTTACCCTCCCAACCACAATGATAATTTAAAAAAAACGTAATCCTTCCTGCGCGCCTGCGGCCCCCGGCCCCGCCGCCCCAGCCCAGGCCCTGCCCAGCCCTGCCTCGCCTCGCCTCGCCTCACCTCACCTGCCTGAGCTGCCTGCTGCAGCCAGGCCATCTTGTCCCTGCCTGAGGCACTGTGTAGCAGTGGTACTAGGTAGACGGTTGGGTCGACCAATAAGTATTAAAACCCTGGCTGACTCACTGGTCTGGCCACCACCAGTAAATTAATGATAATTTTAAAAAAAAAACGTAATCCTGCGCCTGCGGCCCCCGCCGCCCCCAGGCCCTGCCTCGCCTCGCCTCACCTCACCTCACTCACCTGCAGTGCCGCCTCAGCTGCTGCCCTGCCTGCCTTATTTCAAATTCGGCCGGCGCCGGCCTACCCCCAGGCCAGGGCCAGGCCCCACCGCCCCAGGCCATCTTGTCCCTGCCTCCAGGGCAGCGCTGCTGTAGCAGTGGTAGGTAGAGTCGGTCGGTCGGTCGGGTCGACCAATCACCAATCACACACAGTGTTAAAAAACCCGACTCAAGTCACTGGTCTTCTGGCCACCACCACCAGTAAATTAATCACGCTCACTCACTTCACGCCACGGTTCATTGTTCATTCAATCAAAATGTATTTCTCACCCCACTGCCAGCAGGCCTCTGGCCCCCGCCCTGCCCTGCCTCGCTCGCCTCGCACCCAGGTCCGGTCGCCCTCACCTGCTTAGCAGTGACGGTGAGCACTCGCAGTCGCCGGCCGCTCCCAACTCCGAGTCGAGTCTCAGTCCCCCGACTGACTCCCCCACCAGCAACTTTGGAGTTTGGGCGGGCGAGGGTCGGGAAGAGGTGCGGAGTGCGGACGTGCGGTTATGCAGGGGCGGGCAGAGAGAAAATGCGCGTGCAATGCATTTGCATGCAATCATCTGCGCACGCGTCACTTCCTCTGGCGCGCACAGCCCCAACCCCCGCAGCAAAGCCCTGCCCAGTGCCTGCCCCTGGCCCCTGCAAGGCTGCAAAAAGTAACAAAGTTACAATTTCCAACGGCAAGTCCCGGACTCTCCCGCCCAGGCGGCGCCGACTGGGGCCCTGATCCGCGCCGCGCCTGGGGAAGTGGAATTCATTTGAGTTGACTTCTTCTGTCTTCTTTAACTAAGTAACTCCAGTCAGTGCCACTGCCTGCCTGACAGTAATAGTAATACACAGCAGCGCCACACTCTCTGTGCCTGCCAGAGAGTCATCACCACGCACCAGTCAGTGCGCACGCAAACAGAGACACGCACGAGTCTAAAAAATGAAAATGAGGCAGAGAACAGGTGCACTTTAATGCCGAGTGATAGACCCGGCCCCCATAATTAAGTGCCGGTGCTGAGCACCGGCAAGCTCCGGCTCAAATTAAGCCCTGTCGGGAGCGCTCTTTCCACGTTGTCAAGCATTGCGGAGAAGTAAGCACACGGTCTCTGTTTCCCTCCAAAATCCTGTGTTAAAACAGACAACGCGCAACCTTCCGCCTCGTGCACATAGAGTACAAAAGGCTTCTGGTAATTAGGTGTTCCCAAAACAGGTGCAGAACATAGAGCAGTTTTCAGTAACTCAAATGCTTCTTGACATGCAGGGGTCCAAGGTAGGGGCTCGCGCACTTCTTTGGTAGTCAGATACAGAAGGGGTTTTGTTAGTAAAGCATAATTAGGTATCCACTGGCGACAGTACGATGTTATGCCCAGAAATGTGCGCACCTCACGCTGTGTGTTAGGTACTGCCATGTTAGTTATCGCCCTGACGCGCTCCGGTGTCAGCCTTCTCCCGTCCTTCGATAGGAGATGACCGAGGTAGGTGACCTCCTGTCGACAATATTGGAATTTAGGGAGAGACACCTTGTGTCCCTTACAAGCCAAATGGTGTAACAATTTAACAGTAGACTCACGGCATCCTTCCTCATTGTCGGATGCAATGAGAATATCATCCACATATTGCAACAAGACATTGCCCTGTGGGAGCTCCAAGTCATCCAATTGTGCTTTCAATGCTTGGCTGTAAATACTGGGACTCTCTGTATAACCTTGAGGAATTCTACAAAATCTAAAACTTCGTCCAGCCAATGAGAATCCGAAGAGGTAACGGCTATCCGGATGCACAGGTATACTAAAGAACGCATTCTTAAGGTCCAGCACAGAAAAATATTTAGCTGAGGGAGGTATCATAGTCAAAATGGTAGTAATATCAGAAACCACTGGGTACTGGGGCTCAACAACCTTGTTAATGTGACGTAAATCAATCACAAAGCGATAGACATCTGGTGTACCCTCACCTGCCTCACCCGAGGCACCGGAGGGTCTTTTAAGTATTGGAAGAATTGGACTATTACAAGTATTTGAGTCCGTTTCCTCTACTACCCCTGACCCAATCAAATCCTGTATAATCTGCAACAAAGCCTTCTCTCCATCCCGGGATATCTTGTATTGGGGTATGCGAGGTAGCTTCGCCCCCACCTTAACATTTATGGACACCGGTGCAATGTCCATTTTTCCCACATCGGTATCGCTGCTGGCCCACAGACTCGCAGGGACATCCCTGAACTCAACCGGGAGGGGCTCTTCCTTCGAAAAACATTGCTGCGCACGCGCCACGGAAGGGCCCAACGTGAGATACACACCATCTGGGGAACAGTAAATCGTAGCATTCAGCCTTTTCAACAAGTCCAAACCCAGTAAATTCTCACCACAATTCGAAGTCAAAAAGAAGGAGGAGTCAATAGTGAAGGGGCCAATCGTAAGTGCTAGGGGCTTAGAGATGGGGCTAACCACTGGGGTACCAGAGAACCCCACTGAAATATTAGTCTTGCCAGACAGAGCCGCCCCTGGAACCTGGGAACGTGCTACAGACCTTTTCGTAGCACCTGTATCCAATAAAAATTTCTGATGGGATCCCGACAAGTCTGCCGTTACATAAGGCCCACGTTGGTCAACATCCACAGAAACAGGTCCCACACTCTGCCCTACGCTGTCCTAGTTATAGGAAAATCCGGTCAAATCATCCATAGCGTATGCATCGCTGTAGAACTGTCGATCCCTGCAGTCATCGCCTTCCCTCTGAAAATGCTGTCTATCCTTTCCCCCGTCAAAATAATTTCCTCCCGGTCTCCTGCCCTCCTCGGACTGTCTAGTATCCTTATTCACATCTCCCCGACCCCGTCCTCTGCCAGGTCCAGCATGGGACCGTAGCAGTGGACAGTCTTTCCACCAGTGCCCTTCCTGTTTACAGTTAGCGCACTGATTGGGTCCCAAACGCTCTCTCCTCTCTCCCCTTCCGTAGCTACTTCCTCGACCAACCGACACGGGCGGGGCACCCCGTCCTCTGCCCTTCGCCACCTGCTGCAACAAAACCTTTGTCTTTAAATCTTTCGCCTTCTTTTCTTGCCTGTCCTTATTCTCATTTTCTCTATGTTCATAATACTGGGCCATGCTCAAAATCCCTGAGGGGGTAGATGTCGTCCATGTACTCTCTGATGCTTGCAGTCGGGCCGATATTTCTGGCAGCAGATTCGTAACAAATCTGTTAACAAAAAGACGTAGCCCTCCATCTTGAGATATATCTTGTCCGCTAAAATCCATAAACGTTTCTTCAAAACGGGTGAAGAAATCTGAAACTGCCTCATCCTTCTTCTGTCTGCAAGCCGTTAACTTATCCCAATCTACCTTTTTAGGAGGGATGAGTGAGTGCATATATTTAATTATGCGCCCTGGTAACGCTAATATCTCAGCCTTCGGCTTCTCACCTGGCTTTCGTTCCTTATCCAAATCCGTAAATTCTTCCCAAGTACCGCCCAACTCCTCTCTATGTTCTGAACCCTTCACCTGTCTCCACACGTCCACAGGAACCAATAATCCAAAAAATAATTAAATATCTGCTAAAGTCATTACTGTTGAGGAAGCTGCCTCCGTTAGTTCTTTGTAATAAGCCGTTGGATTTTTTCTCGAGTCGGGTAACTGCGCCTTCAAAGCTAACACCTCGCTCCTTTTCCAGGGCGTATACACCCATTGTTCTTGAAAATGAGCATCTATACGAGCTCTAGTCACTACCTGTGTTGACGGGTCTACTATTTCAGGTACCTCAGGGTGAAATATAGGGTGCACTTCACGCATCGGATGTATCCCAGGGAAATGGGTCTCACCTGCCGCTGTTAACTCATTCCTGTACTCCAACAAGTACCTCAAACTACGGAGCACCTCTGTTACTCCAGTGTTAGCCCTATAAACATGAGTCTTGTTGGACAGGCCACATGAAGGGCTCGCTCCCTCCCCGCAGGACAGGGCCCGGGCCACCGTCAGCACCATTGCCCGGCCCAGCCGCCATCTTGGACACGGCACCACGCGGCCGCGCGGCCTCAGCCCGACCCCAACCCTGGGCCTGGCCAGGCCCCGACATCCCGGCACCACCCTCCACCCGGGAGGTGAACGGCCCACTTGGCAGGTCAATGGGAGTACGAAGTGTCGATGGCTCTCCCCCGCCAGGTGCCGAGCACCCCCAGCCTCCTCGGGCGCTGGCTCCACCCCCCTGCTGGGTGTCTGGACTCCCTCATCCCAGACCTCCCGACCTCCAAGAGCGAGGGTCCGGACATCAAAGGGGGCCAGACCTATAACTGAGGCAGCCCCAGGACAGGAAGGCAGTTGTATCCTGGAAGTCGAGAGACACCGCGACGAACTCATCCTTGACGGACTGTTGGCGCTGCCACAGCCCTGCCTTGTGAACTATTGTCCTGCCTGCTGGCGCTGCCGCGGCCCTCTGCAACCTTCATCCTCGTGGGACCTGCTGGCGCTGCCGCGGCCCTCTGCAACCTGCATTCTCGTGGGACCTGCTGGCGCTGCCGCGGCCCGTAGTAACCTTCATCTTCGGGGGACCTGCTGGCGCTGCCGCGGCCCTCTGCAACCTGCATTCTCGTGGGACCTGCTGGCGCTGCCGCGGCCCGTAGTAACCTTCATCCTCGTGGGACCTGCTGGCGCTGCCGCGGCCCGTGCAACCTGCATTCTCGTGGGACCTGCTGGCGCTGCCGCGGCCCGTTGTAACCTTCATCCTCGTTGGGACCTGCTGGCGCTGCCGCGGCCCGTTGCCACCTACGACCCCTTCGGGACCTGCCGGCGCTGCCGCGGTCTGACCCATCCGAACACCGAGCTCGAGGATTGTGAGCTATCACCGTTACACACCCGTACCCGTGGGTACCAAGACTGTCCCGCTACCTCCTTCCCTTACTAGAGACTAGAATTGAGAGGATCATCGTGTCCTGATCGCCTTGTATCGTACCACTCTACTACCAGAAGTGCCTATAAAAGGTGTTACCCTAATCTTTGTGTGGTGTCCATCTGGGTAAACACACATTACAACGCATTTTTTACAACGCACTACCATTACAACGGAACTTTTACAACGCAAATACCATTACAACGCATTTATTTACAACGCATGTTTTTACAACGCAGGTACTTTTACAACGCATACCATTACAACGTAAGTATTGGTAAGTATATAATTATATTTAAAATGTTATATGTTAGGTTTTTTTTAAAGGGGTATTTTTAGGGTTTAGGGTCAGTTTTGGGTTTTTGGGTAAAGGGGTATTTTTAGGGTTTAGGGTCAGTTTTGGGTTTTTGGGTAAAGGGGTATTTTTAGGGTTCAGGGTCAGTTTTAGGTTTTTGGGTAAAGGGGTATTTTTAGGGTTCAGGGTCAGTTATGGGTTTTTGGGTAAAGGGGTATTTTTAGGGTTCAGGGTCAGTTTTCAGTTTTTGGGTAAAGGGGTATTTTTAGGGTTCAGGGTCAGTTTTCAGTTTTTGGGTAAAGGGGTATTTTTAGGGTTCAGGGTCAGTTTTCAGTTTTTGGGTAAAGGGGTATTTTTAGGGTTCAGGGTCAGTTTTCAGTTTTTGGGTAAAGGGGTATTTTTAGGGTTCAGGGTCAGTTTTCAGTTTTTGGGTAAAGGGGTATTTTTAGGGTTTAGGGTCAGTTTTGGGTTTTTGGGTAAAGGGGTATTTTTAGGGTTCAGGGTCAGTTTTAGGTTTTTGGGTAAAGGGGTATTTTTAGGGTTCAGGGTCAGTTATGGGTTTTTGGGTAAAGGGGTATTTTTAGGGTTCAGGGTCAGTTTTCAGTTTTTGGGTAAAGGGGTATTTTTAGGGTTCAGGGTCAGTTTTCAGTTTTTGGGTAAAGGGGTATTTTTAGGGTTCAGGGTCAGTTTTCAGTTTTTGGGTAAAGGGGTATTTTTAGGGTTCAGGGTCAGTTTTCAGTTTTTTGGTAAAGGGGTATTTTTAGGGTTCAGGGTCAGTTTTCAGTTTTTGGGTAAAGGGGTATTTTTAGGGTTCAGGGTCAGTTTTCAGTTTTTGGGTAAAGGGGTATTTTTAGGGTTCAGGGTCAGTTTTCAGTTTTTGGGTAAAGGGGTATTTTTAGGGTTTAGGGTCAGTTTTCAGTTTTTGGGTAAAGGGGTATTTTTAGGGTTTAGGGTCAGTTTTGGGTTTTTGGGTAAAGGGGTATTTTTAGGGTTCAGGGTCAGTTTTGGGTTTTTGGGTAAAGGGGTATTTTTAGGGTTCAGGGTCAGTTTTGGGTTTTTGGGTAAAGGGGTACAGGGTAAAAATAAAATAAAATTAAATTTAAATTAAATTAAATTAAATACAATTACATTACATTATATTAATTTTAAATAATATACAATTTAAAAAAAAATATATACTTACCAATACTTACGTTGTAATGGTATGCGTTGTAAAGGTACCTGCGTTGTAAAAAAATGCGTTGTAAATACATGCGTGGTAATAGTATTGGCGTTGTAAAAGTCCCGTTGTAACGGTATGCGTTGTAAAAACATGCGTTTTAACGTCATATATCCGTCCATCTGTGGGGGGGAAGTTACCTGTCTGTGCGATCACTGTGCTCGGCCGACCCTCCAGGTCCCCGTCTAACATTGGTGGCTAGCGGCGCGATCCGAACCAACGCGTACCGTACAGACAGTAACTCACCCTACGACTAAAACCACAATGACGACCAAAGAGAGCGGATCGGCGGAGAAGATCCAGATGGAAAAGCTGGAAGAATACAACCACCGAGAGCTCAAACAATTTTGCATGGACTTAGGCATTGCTACCACCGGGCTAAGCACAAAAGAAGACTTCAAAAACGCCCTAGAGGCCTGGACAGAGACAAATACCGCAACCCCCCGGGACCCCGCAGCCCCGGAAGTCAACACCACCCGGACGGAGGAACGGAGAACAGGCCCCTCCCATGAAGAGATCCAAGAGCGGGAAAAAAATAGATTACACGAGTTAGACTTGGCACGACTCAGATTAGACGGAGAATTGAAACTGGCGGAACAAAAAATAAACTTAGAACACTTACGGCTCAGAGAAGAGCGAGAGGAAAAACAGAGACAGAGAGACCTCGAAGAAAAAAGACTGGCATACGAGCACGAGTGCAAACTAGCGGAGATAGAAATACGCAAACTGAACAAAAACCTAGGGGTGCCCGAGCAACCGCACTCCCCGGGTCCTACCGAGCAGAAGGTCCACATCCCCAAGGATGTGGTCCGAGAATATCACCGGAACGACGACATACAGCAGTGGTTCAAGGCCTATGAGATTGCCATGACCGCCCACCGGGTCGCTCGAAGCGACTGGGGAGCCGGTCTATGGGGGAGATTCGTCAACGAGGGTCGTGATGCCCTGCTGCAGCTTCCGGACCATCAAATGACGTCCTATGACCACATGAAGGCCGCCCTCCTCAGTCGATATGGACTTACACCCGAAATGTACCGCCAGAGGTTCCGCAACTGCACCCGGATCCCAGGTACGACGTGGTTAGAATACGTGAACTATTTCAGCCGAGCCTTCGAGGGGTGGATCAAGGGTAACAACGTAACCACTTACGAACAACTCTTCAATCTCATTGTGTGGGAGCACCTCTCCAACAACTGCTTTGTCGAGCTCAGGCAGCACCTCCTCGACAGTAAATTGACTGAACCCCGGCAGCTCGCCACCGAGGCTGACCGGTGGGAGAGCACCCGAGTGGCCCGGAGTGGGCCAAATGAGCAGAACAGAACCAACCAAGGTCACCATCGTCCCCGAGGAGGAGGAGGAGGCCCGGGCCGGGGCAGAGACGCCGCCCCGGCCGCACCCACTAACGCCACCCCGGCCCCAGCAGGCCGGGGAAACCCCCCGATGCGCCCGGGGTTCTGAGCTAACGTGACGTGCCATCGATGCCAGCGAGTCGGCCACTATGCCAGTGACCCGACCTGCCCGAAGAACCAGGCCCCCGGGCCCCGCCAGATGGCGGCCGCCGCCCTGGGAGAAGAACAAGTCTCCGAAGACACGGAGACCTATGAGTCGGAGCAGTTCGAGTGGGAACCCGCCGCCATGACCCTGGCATGCCTAGGAGGAAGAGACATGGTCCCGCGGACTCCCCTGCCCGCCAACACTCGGAAGTACAGCCAATGGGTGAGCATCAATGGGCGCAAGGCCGAGGCCCTGCGTGACACCGGGGCCAGTGTGACGGCCGTCCGCTGTCACCTGGTGACCCCAGAACAAATCCTACCAAACGTACTTTGCCCCGTCCGATCGGCAGATAACTCGGAGAGCCTGTGTCGGATGGCCTGCGTCCCCTTCGAATGGGAAGGAGTGTCCGGCATGCTGAAAGTAACTGTCCGTGACGATGCCCCCGTAGACTGCCTCCTGGGGAACGATCTCGAGAGCTCCCCGTGGGCCGCTGTGGAAAGAAGAGAGCATCTGGGGATGTTGGGTCTCCCGGACTGGGCGTGCGTAACCACCCGGTCCATGGCCACCCGCACCATCCCTAGACCAGAAGGACCAGAATGGGCAGCACCTCCGCCCTCGATCACTCCAGAAGAAGACTTCCTCCAGACCGACCACCCGGACCCCACCCCGGAGGGGTCCACACAGCCCCCCGAGCTTCCCGACCTGGCTCAGTGGCGTCAAGAAGGGGGGCCCACCCAGGAACAATTCCGGCAGGAGCAAAAGACCTGCCCCTCCCTCGAGGGATTGCGACAGCAAGCGCTCGCCCAGAGCCAAGGAGACGCCACCGGGGCCCACTGGGTTTATTGGGACAATGATCTCTTGTACAGCGAACAGAAAATCGCAGAACTGGGGGCCGGACGAGTGCTGGTGGTGCCCCTCCACTTCAGAGACTTCCTGTTGAACCTAGCCCATGATGTCCCCCTGGCCAAGACAAGACCTACCACCGCCTGGTGACTCACTTTTTTTGGCCCAAAATGAGAAATGACGTATCCAACCATTGCCGGTCCTGCCCGACCTGCCAGGCCAGTGGGAAGAGCGGCCGCAAACTCAAGGCACCCCTACAACCATTCCCCGTGGTGACCACCCCGTTCGAAAGGGTGGGAATAGACATTGTGGGGCCCCTGGACCCCCGAACAGCACAGGGACATCGCTTCATCCTGGTCCTGGTGGATCACGCTACCCGCTATCCTGAGGCGGTCCCCCTTCGTACGATAACAGCCCCAGTAGTGGGTCGAGCCTTGATGGGGATCTTCTCTCGAGTGGGCTTCCCCCGGGAAGTCGTCAGCGACAGGGGTACGAACTTTATTTCAAAGTATATGAAATCCCTCTGGCAGCAGTGCGGAGTCACTTACCGATTCACCACCCCCTATCACCCCCAGGGGAACGGACTGGTCGAGCGGTTCAACCGCACCCTCAAGGGGATGATCATGGGGCTGGAAGAACCCCTACGCCGCCAGTGGGACGTGCTACTACCGTGCCTCCTCTTCGCCTACCGAGAAGTCCCCCAGAAGTCCCTCGGCTTCAGCCCCTTCGAACTCCTGTACGGACACCCCGTTCGCGGGCCTCTCAGCCTAGTGAAGGAGGAATGGGAAATGGCCCCCCTAAAGACCCCTCCGGACGTCTACAAATACCTCCTGACCCTCCGTAATCAGACCCGGAAATTCAGGGAGATCGCTAAAGCCAATCTGGAGGCCAGTCAAGAGGACATGAAGAAGTGGTACGACCAACATGTCTCCTCCATCGAGTTTGAACCGGGTCAGCAGGTATGGGTGATGTCTCCCATCGAACCGTGTGCCTTGCAGGACAAATGGACGGGGCCGAGCGCAAGGTGATCGAGCGCAGGAGCCCCGTCACCTATCTCGTCGACCTGGAGTCCCCCCGGAACCCCCTCCGGGTCCTCCACGCCAACCGACTCAAACCCCACTTCGTGCGCTCAGAGCTCAGCCTGCTGATGGCTACCGACAGTGGCGCAGAAGGAGACTCCGAGCCCCTCCCTGACCTACTGAGGACCCGGGAAAGAGATGGTTCGGTGGACGGGGTCCGACTCTCCGAGGCCCTGACCCCAGAGCAGCGTCAAGATTGCCGGGCCCTCCTGCTGCCGTTCGCAAACCTGTTCTCTCTCGCACCCGGAGTCACCTCCTGGTGCCTGCACGACGTGGACACGGGGGACAGTCCTCCTGTTCGACACCGGGCGTACCGAGTACCGGATCGGGTACGTACATGCATCCAAGAAGAAGTCTCCAAGATGCTCGCCCTCGGAGTCATCGAACCTTCGGACAGTCCCTGGGCCAGCCCGGTCGTCCTGGTCCCCAAGGCCGCAGCCCCGGGCACCACCCCTGAACTCCGGTTCTGCATTGACTATCGGGGTCTGAACGCGGTCACCCGAACCGACGCTCACCCTATCCCCCGAGCAGATGAACTAGTCGACCGCATGGGGGCAGCCCGCTACCTAAGCATCTTCGACCTGACAGCGGGCTACTGGCAGATCGGCCTCACCCCCAGGGCCCAAGAACGTTCCGCTTTCTCCACCCCGGACGGACACTACCATTTCAGAGTGATGCCCTTCGGCATGAAGAACGCTCCAGCCACTTTTCAAAGACTAGTGAACCAGGTATTGGCGGGCCTCGAAGAATTCAGCGCCGCCTACCTGGACGACATCGCGGTATACAGCCGCCACTGGACGGATCACCTCCACCACCTCAGAGAGGTCCTGCAGGCCCTCCAACAGGCCGGCCTCACCATAAAGGCCAGCAAGTGCCAAATCGGCCAGGGGTCCGTGACCTACCTCGGACACCAAGTGGGGAGCGGTCTGGTGGCCCCCCTCCAACTCAAGGTAGCTGCCATTCAGTCCTGGCAACCCCCCGAGACACAAACCGAGGTCCGAGCCTTCCTGGGGCTCACCGGATACTACCGGCGGTTTGTAAGGGACTATGGCAGCATTGTGGGGCCCCTCACGGAGCTCACGTCTAAGAACCACCCAAAAAGAGTCAACTGGACTCCCGACTGTCAAGCAGCCTTCGAGACGCTGAAGGCCGCCATGTGCACCGCTCCTGTGCTCCAGGCCCCCGACTACAGCCGCGAGTTCATCGTGCAGACCGATGCCTCTGACCATGGTATTGGGGCCGTCCTCTCCCAACTGAACCCCGAAGGAGTGGACCAACCAGTGGCCTTCATCAGCAGACGCCTACTGCCCCGAGAACAGCGCTGGAGCACCATTGAGCGAGAGGCCTTCGCAGTGGTATGGGCCCTCAAGAAGCTCCGGCCGTACCTCTTCGGAACCCATTTTCGGGTACAGACGGACCATCGGCCCCTGCAATGGCTCATGCAGATGCGGGGGGAGAACCCCAAACTATTGCGATGGTCCATCTCCCTGCAGGGGATGGACTTCACTGTGGAACATCGCCCTGGCCAAGACCACGCCAACGCGGATGGCCTGTCCCGCTTTTTCCGCCTCGACGAGGAAAGTCCCCAAGAAGATGGTTGACTCTCCCCGCCTTCAGCTGGGGGGGACGCATGTTGGACAGGCCACATGAAGGGCTCGCTCCCTCCCCGCAGGACAGGGCCCGGGCCACCGTCAGCACCATTGCCCGGCCCAGCCGCCATCTTGGACACGGCACCACGCGGCCGCGCGGCCTCAGCCCGACCCCAACCCTGGGCCTGGCCAGGCCCCGACATCCCGGCACCACCCTCCACCCGGGAGGTGAACGGCCCACTTGGCAGGTCAATGGGAGTACGAAGTGTCAATGGCTCTCCCCCGCCAGGTGCCGAGCACCCCCAGCCTCCTCGGGCGCTGGCACCACCCCCCTGCTGGGTGTCTGGACTCCCTCATCCCAGACCTCCCGACCTCCAAGAGCGAGGGTCCGGACATCAAAGGGGGCCAGACCTATAACTGAGGCAGCCCCAGGACAGGAAGGCAGTTGTATCCTGGAGTCGAGAGACACCGCGACGAACTCATCCTTGACGGACTGTTGGCGCTGCCACAGCCCTGCCTTGTGAACTATTGTCCTGCCTGCTGGCGCTGCCGCGGCCCTCTGCAACCTTCATCCTCGTGGGACCTGCTGGCGCTGCCGCGGCCCTCTGCAACCTGCATTCTCGTGGGACCTGCTGGCGCTGCCGCGGCCCGTAGTAACCTTCATCCTCGTGGGACCTGCTGGCGCTGCCGCGGCCCGTGCAACCTGCATTCTCGTGGGACCTGCTGGCGCTGCCGCGGCCCGTTGTAACCTTCATCCTCGTTGGGACCTGCTGGCGCTGCCGCGGCCCGTTGCCACCTACGACCCCTTCGGGACCTGCCGGCGCTGCCGCGGTCTGACCCATCCGAACACCGAGCTCGAGGATTGTGAGCTATCACCGTTACACACCCGTACCCGTGGGTACCAAGACTGTCCCGCTACCTCCTTCCCTTACTAGAGACTAGAATTGAGAGGATCATCGTGTCCTGATCGCCTTGTATCGTACCACTCTACTACCAGAAGTGCCTATAAAAGGTGTTACCCTAATCTTTGTGTGGTGTCCATCTGTGGGGGGGAAGTTACCTGTCTGTGCGATCACTGTGCTCGGCCGACCCTCCAGGTCCCCGTCTAACAAGTCTTAATATCACGAAGAATCGCTGGTGCCTCCCCACCATATCTGCTCCCACAACGCTATTAGTGTCGTTGACATGTGCCACAAAGCATGCTGTTGCATCAAAGGCTCATAATCTTTCATAGTAGACCAAATATCCTCTAGTGAATAAATATTATTCCTGGCCCATTGACAAGCTTGATTAGCTACCATAGTCTTCTCATCCAATCCAACATTAGCACGCGTAAGTAACTTCCGTACCTGAGTAAATAGTCCGCCTCCCGCTCCTCTAATGGGTGTTAGCAACGTGCTCTGGGGGGTGGCACTGGCAGAAACAGTGGGGATAGCGGGACCAGCGGAGAGCACCGGGGATAGCGCAGCAGACGCAGGGCTCGTCACCGAGAAAGGGAGCAAGGGTGCAGTGGTAGAGGGGGAAGTTTGTCCCGCTGCAGCGGAAGCAGGTGCACCGGACAAGGGAGGGGCACTTACTTGGGGAACTGAAACCACCACTTGTGAGGCGGAATCTCCGAGCACGGGGTACAGGGGTGGTGGAGCATATGGGGGAGGGGGTCGGGTGTTCAAAATATCCTCCATCTCATCTATGTCCTCTTCCTTCACCACATAACACTTGTTATCCAATAGCCTAAGACGCCTATCTGTGCGCTCAATCCGCAGCTCGTTCTCTTTCTTAGTATGTTCCCTAGCCTTCTGCGCCATGGTCTGTGCCGATCTCTTCAGAGTCACCTTCTCCTCCCTCATCTGCCGTTCTCGTGCCTCCTTCTGCCACATCCGCAAAGAATCAAACATACTCTGACGGCTGCGCCTAGCAAACAATTTGTCTTGTAAATAATCTAATTTTGCTCCGTCAAAAGAGCCCAGTAAAGGCCACTGTAAATCCACATTATCCTTTGTATACTTATGCCACAAAGTGGAAAACAAAATGGGAGGTAAGCCATGTTTGACATACATGTCGAAACTCGGAGAGCCCTCCTTCGGAGCGGGTTGGCTCTCAGCCAATCTAACATCTGAAACCTCATCGCAACACCCGAAACACCGCAATTTACTAAAACACGGCATTTTGTTCTCCTACAATCACACAACGGCACAAAGACCCACACTCATATACTCAGTTACCGACAGGTCACACTCACAGTTTCGATATACATATATTTATTACATAGAATCCTGCACCAAAACACGTGTTACCAAAATGGGACAAGGCCCGTCGACCAAGTCCTGGGGAACCTGGACCCTACCGCAGACCGAACAGCGCACACCCGCTGTTCCGAGACTGGGGAACCAATCCGTCACCTGGGCAGCACTACAAAACCGGCACGCACCACACCACGCGGGACCCGGCACTCTCCCGCAAACCACCGTCTTAGGTGTTCGGGTGAGCCCAAAATCCTCACGTAGCAAGCCGCTCACCAACCTGCAGTATTATCCAGTCGGATTTTTACAAACCAACGTTCCCCAATCTCCATCAAGTCTGTCAGAGCGCCATTGGCACTCTGAGTTCCCCGGAGCACACTAGCCCCAGGAGCACACCGGCTCCTCCAATCACCAGAGACACACCGGTCTCACAGAGCTCTCCGGCTCCTCCAATCACCAGTCGGACCACTTACCTTCTGTGCGCGGTACCGACCTCTACGGTTCTCCACTTCCGGCTGCCTGGACCAACACGGTCAGCTCCAAAGTTCCGCCTTCTGGACTCCGGCGTAGGATCATGGACCGAGACCTCCTCCGATCAGCAGGGCGGGGCAGCGCTGCGAGAACCAAGCTCGGCATCAAGTGGGTACCCGGGCCCACCGTGCCAACCAGAGGGTCTCCGGCCTTCTGCTACCCGCTTATGGGTGAGAAAGGTCCTAATCGCGGAGTCCCTGTTCGGGCGCCATCTGATAAGCGTGGCTAATTCCACCGGAGTGACTTACCTCACTCACCTATAGTTACCCAAGAATAAGTCAGCCGGACAGTGGAGAAGAATAACCAAAGCAAGTTTATTAGGCCACAAACTCCCATATGAGAGGGCCCTATATCGACCTCACCCCTAAGAGTGTGTCGAGAAGGACTGACTCACATCATCATGGTGATACATTATAATAAGAGAAGGCAGAGTAAAACACGCCCATAATGGAAAAGTACTGGTCCCACAAGAGTGTAGACAATGGCCTCATACAAGAGGCATCTGCACCTGCAATAGCAACACTTGTTATCATCTCCCAAGGACACAGAGCCAGGCCGCTACATCTCCAACACATGAGAACGGCCTGATAAGGAGTTTCGTTAGCAGGAGTTTCAGCTACAGTAAACCAAGAAATGAAAATATGCTGACATGAGGAATTATTCCTATTCCTACGGGAGGGGGAATGAGCGAGTGCAGTTTGCACGCACATAGAGAAATGATTCAAAATGGTGGCACACAAGCTAAGCTAAGAACACCCAATGATGTCACACGCATAAGTGAATAACTGAATAATGAGAACATAAATGTAAATGCGTAAACACAAGTAATTAGTTAGACACATTCCGCTAACTCATAAGCATAATGCACAAAGGGGCGGGACTTGAAATTGACGCCTATCACTGGAATCACAGGCAGTCCACACACGACCCCTCCCACACACACACACTCACTCCTCTTCACTATGCGGTGCAACAGGGTTTAAACGCAGACCACAGGACATATTTGTTTATCTACAGGACTCGGGTCCTGAGCAGGGGCATGAATTGAGGTCCTTACACTATTTATGGAGGAAATGAATAATACTCTGTGATATGATGACTGCCAAAAATCACAAAATATAAATATTGTGAATATGATGCACTACATGCTAAGCCCTGGTGAAGTTCCTAGGCATCCAGGAACGAAACACGTTGGCTGATTTTTAGAAAATAATTTTTTTCTCGTGCAAATTGTTTTGGATAAATAAAGGAAGATGATGGACTAAAATATTGCAAATTTGAAATACTCTTCTTTTCCTGGTGCACCTTCCCATTGAAGATTCAACAGGGTTCAACCAGACCGCATTTAATGCTCTTATACATACATACGTACTCAGCACCCTAATGTGGTGCCACTGGTACCCAGCAGGTCAATGGTTCACCCTTCGTAGACTCTGTGGCCCCAGCCACCCCACATCCTCTAGTTCACCCTGATTGTTTTATACACCCAAACCGCCTCCTGGACACTGGAATGCACGTTCCCGAAGTCACACTTAGTTTGGGTCCTCTGGAAGGAGGTGGGAATATGTAGCAGTTTTATTTAGGAGGTAGACATAAACAAGGGGAGTTTAGCAACCACTTGGGAAGTTCAAACACAGTCTTGAAACACAAAGGAGTCTCTTCACCTGATTCAGATCTGCCTCAGAAGTGTTTCTTCAACCCATTGAATTTCTCTCGTTACTACCTGGCACCAAGATGTCTTCATGAGAGGCCAGGTGTGGAGAGGGTAGTTAGTCCACCGCGATGAGGGTCAACAAGGGAACAACTGATGAATGGGGAGTAACACAGTGGAGCCTCTCAATAGGATGAGGTGCCCCGATCAGTACATGATAATCCGGATCGTGCCCCAGGCAATCCGGGCACAGCACCTGGTGCGCATTGGTATGAGTCGCACCATGCACTTCAGATTTCAAATACAATGAGTTGCAAATTCCCCACCTCCTGGGAAAGTATGCACAAGACCGGTGCACGTTGAGATGGATCACACCAGGCAATTCTGGTCAGACACAGCGAAGAGATGCAATTCCGTACCTACCTGCAAAGGAGGCACCACATCCAGTGCCTCACCAGATCAATGCAGTCACACACTTAGGCAAAGTTCAGCAGATAGTATACACAAAGGAGGACCGGAGGAAATTTTAAGGCTAGCAGAGGCTGATTCCCCACTCAAATAGCTAAACAACACAAGATGGGCCACTGGGTCTAGAAGCAAGTTGTTGGGGTGCTGGAGTGTCCCTTTCTTAGGACGATTCCCTCACCCACCCATGGGTGGCATGCTTCATCATCGGGGATCTCCTTGCACTACGAACCTAGTTGTAGTGCGCGATGCAACCCCCTCTCTTAGAGGGAGGAGATCAGGGATGTTTTGATGGAGAAGCTGAGGTGTACTAAACCTCTTGAGCTGGGTGTAGTGAGACAGGAGTGAAATAAAGATATGAGTGATTAACACTGACTCAGTGGTATGCTAATCAACTTTAATCTGGCATCTTAAGGTCAGGATTAAAACGTGGAGCTGGGACAGAGGGAGATTCGATCTGTCACATCAATGAAATGGTCGACATGTTTCAGCCTAATACTCCCCTAAGGGATGTAGAGGCTTTCATCAGGACCGAGGTGAGTGAAAAAAGAAATGAAGTGCAAAATCCACTGGAACTAATTTAGTAAGGCGGAGGAAGTGTATATTAATACATATATACATATACAACCAGGCGTTGGAGTGGATATTCTCTCTACCATAGACTATACTGGTCAGGAAACTCACTAGAAAGAGAAACAGAATTGTGACTTGTCAAGATTATAAGCACAGCCCCACATATGCTTGCCTCTAAAAAGAGTACATATTCTAACATCAAATTGCATTATGATGCAAAAAATCCCCTACCCAAATCGTCGGGCAAGCGAACGGACACCTATAACCTCGGCATTGCAAACTCAAGGCGGTATCCAATTCCTGCTCTAAAAGCATAAAGGTGGTGACAGAATATATATGACCATCAGACGTATTCATAAACACACAGAATATACAGTTGAGAATATCAAGTTAAAAGGAAATCCGTTGTGTGCCTGTTCCAAAATCTCGCATGGAGTATATCATCTAGTATGCAAACATGTACATAAAAGTGTAACTCATGGTCAGAATATCACAGCAGTAAAGACAGTACTAAGAACCAACAGCGCTCGCTCAAACCATTTGGAATGTAACAGCGAGTGCCCGAGCAAGCACTTGCTTAATAAAACCACCCACTGGTTGTGACAGCCACCAGGGAGAGGGGGACGGCTGAAGTTATCAAGACACAGTGACCCTCAGAGAAGGCGTAGGAGCGTGGGCCCAGTTGTGTCAGTTAACGGGAAGCCTGATGCTGACACGGACATAAGGTCTTGGCCAAAGGGCCATCACATAAGGCCGGAAAAATTACTAACGGAAATGCCTGTGTTTCGGTTACCACATACCAACTTCACGAACCTTGTAAACAGGGAAACCGTGGCACGTCTGGTCCCCCCCTAGACCTGCCCTGCAATCGCCGACACGGCACATACCGCGTCATGGAGAGCCGGTCTCACGTTCGCTGCGCAAGCGTGAAATATCCCTCGGAAGTGTAGTGCCAGAGAATGGCCTATATGTAGACTCTATAACCCGAATGGTGAAATACGCCAGCTACTGTATTATGCATAAGTAAACCTACGTACATTGTTGTAAACATCTCAGAATATAAGAGTGCAGGCAAAATCAGCCTTAGGGATGTAAATGTACAAATGCTATTGCATATTCCTATGTTCCCTAGTCTCTTGAAGTTCAAAAGAAATGTCTTCAGGTAGAGGATATGACCCGAATGGTGAAAATGTACCTGCTTCTATGTTGTAAATGAGTGAACACTTGTGCAATGATGTGAACAACTCAGAGTGTTGGTACAGTTAGAAAAGGCTTTTGCATAATGTAATTGTATGTGTAGGGAACTCATATCGCGAATGTGGTACATGCGTCCAAAATCTGGATGGCGAAGCGAACAAGCTCAGAGGAGCCGGCCTTAGAGTACTAGTAGGTGGTTTATGGGCGCAACAGAGAAAACCAAGGGATATCATCATTGAGGCCTGTACAGTCACTCTTTTTTTAAAAAAAATAACATTTTTATTTGCATTTTATCATAACTCAACAATACAATCATGTAATCAGCAGTTCGCACACCCATGTCTCCCACCCACCACCCTCCCCACTTTACAGCTCTAATAAGTTCCATTTCGATCCAGCCCAAAGTCCAAAATACCAAGATGCAAGTCGTATCAGTGGCCCCAAGCAGCTCTAGCAAGCATTAATGACGCCCCATGTTTTAGCACATATCAATGGCCGCAGGCAGCCCTAGCAAGCATTAATGACCCCCATGTTTTAGCACATATCAATGGCCCCAAGCAGCTCTAGCAAGCATTAATGACGCCCCATGTTTTAGCACATATCAATGGCCGCAGGCAGCTCTAGCAAGCATTAATGACGCCCCATGTTTTTGCACATATCAATGGCCGCAGGCAGCTCTAGCAAGCAATAATGACCCCTATGTTTAAGCATATATCAGTGGCCCCAAGCAGCTCTAGCAAGCATTATTGACCCCCATGTTTTAGCACATATCAATGGCTGCAGGCAGCTCTAGCAAGCATTAATGACGCCCATGTTTTAGCACATATCAATGGCCGCAGGCAGCTCTAGCAAGCATTAATGATCCCCCATGTTTTAGCACATATCAATGGCCGCAGGCAGCTCTAGCAAGCAATAATGACCCCCATGTTTAAGCATATATCAGTGGCCCCAAGCAGCTCTAGCAAGCATTAATGACGCCCCATGTTTTAGCACATATCAATGGCCGCAGGCAGCTCTAGCAAGTATTAATGACGCCCCATGTTTTTGCACATATCAATGGCCGCAGGCAGCTCTAGCAAGCAATAATGACCCCCATGTTTAAGCATATATCAGTGGCCCCAAGCAGCTCTAGCAAGCATTATTGACCCCCATGTTTTAGCACATATCAATGGCCGCAGGCAGCTCTAGCAAGTGTTAATGATCCCCCATGTTTTAGCACATATCAATGGTCGCAGGCAGCTCTAGCAAGCATTAATGACGCCCATGTTTTTGCACATATCAATGGCCCCAAGCAGCTCTAGCAAGCATTAATG
Source organism: Lissotriton helveticus (assembly GCF_964261635.1). NCBI lineage: Eukaryota > Metazoa > Chordata > Amphibia > Caudata > Salamandridae > Lissotriton > Lissotriton helveticus. The sequence continues at coordinate 1,957,793,672 of NC_136067.1, forward strand.
ACGCCCCATGTTTTTGCACATATCAATGGTCGCAGGCAGCTCTAGCAAGCATTAATGACGCCCATGTTTTAGCACATATCAATGGCTGCAGGCAGCTCTAGCAAGCATTAATGATCCCCCATGTTTTAGCACATATCAATGGCCGCAGGCAGCCCTAGCAAGCATTAATGACCCCCATGTTTTAGCACATATCAATGGTCGCAGGCAGCTCTAGCAAGCATTAATGATCCCCCATGTTTAAGCACATATCAATGGCCCCAAGCAGCTCTAGCAAGCATTAATGACGCCCCATGTTTTAGCACATATCAATGGCCGCAGGCAGCTCTAGCAAGCATTAATGACCCCCATGTTTAAGCACATATCAATGGCCGCAGGCAGCTCTAGCAAGCAATAATGACCCCCATGTTTAAGCATATATCAATGGCTCAAGCAGCTCTAGCAAGCATTAATGACCCCCGTGTTTTAGCACATATCAATGGCCGCAGGCAGCTCTAGCAAGCATTAATGATCCCCCATGTTTTAGCACATATCAATGGCCGCAGGCAGCCCTAGCAAGCATTAATGACCCCCATGTTTTAGCACATATCAATGGCCGCAGGCAGCTCTAGCAAGCATTAATGACCCCCATGTTTTAGCACATATCAATGGCCGCAGGCAGCTCTAGCAAGCATTAATGACGCCCCATGTTTTTGCACATATCAATGGCCGCAGGCAGCTCTAGCAAGCAATAATGACCCCCATGTTTAAGCATATATCAGTGGCCCCAAGCAGCTCTAGCAAGCATTATTGACCCCCATGTTTTAGCACATATCAATGGCTGCAGGCAGCTCTAGCAAGCATTAATGACGCCCATGTTTTTGCACATATCAATGGCCGCAGGCAGCTCTAGCAAGCAATAATGACCCCCATGTTTAAGCATATATCAGTGGCCCCAAGCAGCTCTAGCAAGCATTATTGACCCCCATGTTTTAGCACATATCAATGGCCGCAGGCAGCTCTAGCAAGCATTAATGACGCCCCATGTTTTTGCACATATCAATGGCCGCAGGCAGCTCTAGCAAGCAATAATGACCCCCATGTTTAAGCATATATCAGTGGCCCCAAGCAGCTCTAGCAAGCATTATTGACCCCCATGTTTTAGCACATATCAATGGCCGCAGGCAGCTCTAGCAAGCATTAATGACGCCCCATGTTTTTGCACATATCAATGGCCGCAGGCAGCTCTAGCAAGCAATAATGACCCCCATGTTTAAGCATATATCAGTGGCCCCAAGCAGCTCTAGCAAGCATTATTGACCCCCATGTTTTAGCACATATCAATGGCTGCAGGCAGCTCTAGCAAGCATTAATGACGCCCATGTTTTAGCACATATCAATGGCCGCAGGCAGCTCTAGCAAGCATTAATGATCCCCCATGTTTTAGCACATATCAATGGCCGCAGGCAGCTCTAGCAAGCAATAATGACCCCCATGTTTAAGCATATATCAATGGCTCAAGCAGCTCTAGCAAGCATTAATGACCCCCATGTTTTAGCACATATCAATGGCCGCAGGCAGCTCTAGCAAGCATTAATGATCCCCCATGTTTTAGCACATATCAATGGCCGCAGGCAGCCCTAGCAAGCATTAATGACCCCCATGTTTTAGCACATATCAATGGCCCCAGGCAGCTCTAGCAAGCATTAATGACGCCCCATGTTTTAGCACATATCAATGGCCGCAGGCAGCTCTAGCAAGCAATAATGACCCCCATGTTTAAGCATATATCAGTGGCCCCAAGCAGCTCTAGCAAGCATTAATGACGCCCCATGTTTTAGCACATATCAATGGCCGCAGGCAGCTCTAGCAAGCATTAATGACGCCCCATGTTTTTGCACATATCAATGGCCGCAGGCAGCTCTAGCAAGCAATAATGACCCCCATGTTTAAGCATATATCAGTGGCCCCAAACAGCTCTAGCAAGCATTATTGACCCCCATGTTTTAGCACATATCAATGGCTGCAGGCAGCTCTAGCAAGTGTTAATGATCCCCCATGTTTTTGCACATATCAATGGTCGCAGGCAGCTCTAGCAAGCATTAATGACGCCTATGTTTTAGCACATATCAATGGCTGCAGGCAGCTCTAGCAAGCATTAATGACGCCCATGTTTTAGCACATATCAATGGCTGCAGGCAGCTCTAGCAAGTATTAATGACGCCCATGTTTTAGCACATATCAATGGCTGCAGGCAGCTCTAGCAAGCATTAATGACGCCCCATGTTTTAGCACATATCAATGGTCGCAGGCAGCTCTAGCAAGCATTAATGACGCCCCATGTTTTAGCACATATTAATGGTCGCAGGCAGCTCTAGCAAGCATTAATGACGCCCCATGTTTTAGCACATATCAATGGTCGCAGGCAGCTCTAGCAAGCATTAATGACGCCCCATGTTTTAGCACATATCAATGGTCGCAGGCAGCTCTAGCAAGCATTAATGATCCCCCATGTTTTAGCACATATCAATGGCCGCAGGCAGCTCTAGCAAGTGTTAATGATCCCCCATGTTTTAGCACATATCAATGGCCGCAGGCAGCTCTAGCAAGTGTTAATGATCCCCCATGTTTTAGCACATATCAATGGCTGCAGGCAGCTCTAGCAAGCAATAATGACCCCCATGTTTAAGCACATATCAATGGCCGCAGGCAGCCCTAGCAAGAATTAATGACCCCCATGTTTTAGCACATATCAATGGCCACAGGCAGCCCTAGCAAGTGTTAATGACCCCCATGTTTAAGCATATATCAGTGGCCCCAAGCAGCTCTAGCAAGCATTAATGACCCCCATGTTTTTCCACATATCAATGGCCGCAGGCAGCTCTAGCAAGCAATAATGGCCCCCATGGTTCCGGCTAAATCAATGACCCTAAGCAGCTCTAGCAAGTATTAATGACGCCCCATGTTTTAGCACATATCAATGGTCGCAGGCAGCTCTAGCAAGCATTAATGATCCCCCATGTTTAAGCACATATCAATGGCCGCAGGCAGCTCTAGCAAGCATTAATGACCCCCATGTTTAAGCACATATCAATGGCCGCAGGCAGCTCTAGCAAGCAATAATGACCCCCATGTTTAAGCACATATCAATGGCCGCAGGCAGCTCTAGCAAGCATTAATGACGCCCCATGTTTTAGCACATATCAATGGCCGCAGGCAGCTCTAGCAAGCAATAATGACCCCCATGTTTAAGCACATATCAATGGCCCCAAGCAGCTCTAGCAAGCATTAATGATCCCCCATGTTTTAGCACATATCAATGGCCGCAGGCAGCTCTAGCAAGCAATAATGACTCCCATGTTTAAGCATATATCAGTGGCCCCAAGCAGCTCTAGCAAGCATTAATGACGCCCCATGTTTTAGCACATATCAATGGCCGCAGGCAGCTCTAGCAAGCATTAATGACCCCCATGTTTAAGCACATATCAATGGCCGCAGGCAGCTCTAGCAAGTGTTAATGATCCCCCATGTTTTAGCACATATCAATGGCCGCAGGCAGCTCTAGCAAGTATTAATGACCCCCGTGTTTTAGCACATATCAATGGCCGCAGGCAGCTCTAGCAAGCATTAATGACCCCCATGTTTTAGCACATATCAATGGCCGCAGGCAGCTCTAGCAAGCATTAATGATCCCCCATGTTTTAGCACATATCAATGGCCGCAGGCAGCTCTAGCAAGCAATAATGACCCCCATGTTTAAGCATATATCAATGGCTCAAGCAGCTCTAGCAAGCATTAATGACCCCCATGTTTTAGCACATATCAATGGCCGCAGGCAGCTCTAGCAAGCATTAATGATCCCCCATGTTTTAGCACATATCAATGGCCGCAGGCAGCCCTAGCAAGCATTAATGACCCCCATGTTTTAGCACATATCAATGGCCCCAGGCAGCTCTAGCAAGCATTAATGACGCCCCATGTTTTAGCACATATCAATGGCCGCAGGCAGCTCTAGCAAGCAATAATGACCCCCATGTTTAAGCATATATCAGTGGCCCCAAGCAGCTCTAGCAAGCATTAATGACGCCCCATGTTTTAGCACATATCAATGGCCGCAGGCAGCTCTAGCAAGCATTAATGACGCCCCATGTTTTTGCACATATCAATGGCCGCAGGCAGCTCTAGCAAGCAATAATGACCCCCATGTTTAAGCATATATCAGTGGCCCCAAGCAGCTCTAGCAAGCATTATTGACCCCCATGTTTTAGCACATATCAATGGCTGCAGGCAGCTCTAGCAAGTGTTAATGATCCCCCATGTTTTTGCACATATCAATGGCTGCAGGCAGCTCTAGCAAGCATTAATGACCCCCGTGTTTTAGCACATATCAATGGCTGCAGGCAGCTCTAGCAAGCATTAATGACGCCCATGTTTTAGCACATATCAATGGCTGCAGGCAGCTCTAGCAAGTATTAATGACGCCCATGTTTTAGCACATATCAATGGCTGCAGGCAGCTCTAGCAAGCATTAATGACGCCCCATGTTTTAGCACATATCAATGGTCGCAGGCAGCTCTAGCAAGCATTAATGACGCCCCATGTTTTAGCACATATTAATGGTCGCAGGCAGCTCTAGCAAGCATTAATGACGCCCCATGTTTTAGCACATATCAATGGTCGAAGGCAGCTCTAGCAAGCATTAATGACGCCCCATGTTTTAGCACATATCAATGGTCGCAGGCAGCTCTAGCAAGCATTAATGATCCCCCATGTTTTAGCACATATCAATGGCCGCAGGCAGCTCTAGCAAGCATTAATGATCCCCCATGTTTTAGCACATATCAATGGCCGCAGGCAGCTCTAGCAAGTGTTAATGATCCCCCATGTTTTAGCACATATCAATGGCTGCAGGCAGCTCTAGCAAGCATTAATGACCCCCATGTTTTAGCACATATCAATGGCTCAAGCAGCTCTAGCAAGCATTAATGACCCCCATGTTTTTCCACATATCAATGGCCGCAGGCAGCTCTAGCAAGCAATAATGGCCCCCATGGTTCCGGCTAAATCAATGACCCTAAGCAGCTCTAGCAAGTATTAATGACGCCCCATGTTTTAGCACATATCAATGGTCGCAGGCAGCTCTAGCAAGCATTAATGATCCCCCATGTTTAAGCACATATCAATGGCCGCAGGCAGCTCTAGCAAGCATTAATGACCCCCATGTTTAAGCACATATCAATGGCCGCAGGCAGCTCTAGCAAGCAATAATGACCCCCATGTTTAAGCACATATCAATGGCCGCAGGCAGCTCTAGCAAGCATTAATGACGCCCCATGTTTTAGCACATATCAATGGTCGCAGGCAGCTCTAGCAAGCATTAATGATCCCCCATGTTTTAGCACATATCAATGGCCGCAGGCAGCTCTAGCAAGCAATAATGACCCCCATGTTTAAGCACATATCAATGGCCCCAAGCAGCTCTAGCAAGCATTAATGATCCCCCATGTTTTAGCACATATCAATGGCCGCAGGCAGCTCTAGCAAGCAATAATGACCCCCATGTTTAAGCATATATCAGTGGCCCCAAGCAGCTCTAGCAAGCATTAATGACGCCCCATGTTTTAGCACATATCAATGGCCGCAGGCAGCTCTAGCAAGCATTAATGACCCCCATGTTTAAGCACATATCAATGGCCGCAGGCAGCTCTAGCAAGTGTTAATGATCCCCCATGTTTTAGCACATATCAATGGCCGCAGGCAGCTCTAGCAAGTATTAATGACCCCCGTGTTTTAGCACATATCAATGGCCGCAGGCAGCTCTAGCAAGCATTAATGACCCCCATGTTTTAGCACATATCAAAGCTCAAGCAGCTCTAGCAAGCATTAATGACCCCCATGTTTTTCCACATATCAATGGCCGCAGGCAGCTCTAGCAAGCAATAATGGCCCCCATGGTTCCGGCTAAATCAATGACCCTAAGCAGCTCTAGCAAGTATTAATGACGCCCCATGTTTTAGCACATATCAATGGTCGCAGGCAGCTCTAGCAAGCATTAATGACGCCCCATGTTTTAGCACATATCAATGGCCGCAGGCAGCTCTAGCAAGCATTAATGACGCCCCATGTTTTTCCACATATCAATGGCCGCAGGCAGCTCTAGCAAGCATTAATGACGCCCCATGTTTTTCCACATATCAATGGCCGCAGGCAGCTCTAGCAAGCATTAATGACGCCCCATGTTTTTGCACATATCAATGGCTGCAGGCGGCTCTAGCAAGCATTAATGACGCCCCATGTTTTTGCACATATCAATGGCTGCAGGCTGCTCTAGCAAGCATTAATGACCCCATGTTTTAGCACATATCAATGGCCCCAGCCATCTCTAGCAAGCATTAATGACCCCCATGTTTTTGCACATATCAATGGCCGCAGGCAGCTCTAGCAAGCATTAATGACCCCCATGTTTTAGCACATATCAATGGCCGCAGGCAGCTCTAGCAAGCATTAATGACCCCCATGTTTTAGCACATATCAATGGCCCAGCCATCTCTAGCAAGCATTAATGACCCCCATGTTTTAGCACATATCAATGGCCCCAGGCGGCTCTAGCAACCTTTGGCGTTCTCGGTCCCAAACTTTGGAACGATCTTCCTCTCAGTATACGCTCCATAGATACTCTCTCGGTCTTTCGCAAGGCAATCAAAACTTTCCTTTTCCCTGCCCCCTAGGGTATCTCTTCTTTCCCCCCTTCCCCCGTCCAGTAAAGTGTGCGCCTGTCTTTCAGCGCCGGGACGCCCCATTGCTGGGGTAGCTGTTGCGCTTCACCAAACACATAGAATAGAATAGAATAGAATTAATGACCCCCATGTTTTTGCACATATCAATGGCCCCAGGCAGCTCTAGCAAGCATTAATGACGCCCCATGTTTTAGCACATATCAATGGCCGCAGGCAGCTCTAGCAAGCATTAATGACCCCCATGTTTTAGCACATATCAATGGCCCCAAGCAGCTCTAGCAAGCATTAATGACCCCCATGTTTTAGCACATATCAGTGGCCCCAGGCAGCCCTAGCAAGCATTAATGATCCCCATGTTTTAGCACATATCAATGGCCCCAAGCAGCTCTAGCAAGCATTAATGATCCCCCATGTTTTAGCACATATCAATGGCCGCAGGCAGCTCTAGCAAGTGTTAATGATCCCCCATGTTTTAGCACATATCAATGGCTGCAGGCAGCTCTAGCAAGCAATAATGACCCCCATGTTTAAGCACAAATCAATGGCCGCAGGCAGCCCTAGCAAGCATTAATGACCCCCATGTTTTAGCACATATCAATGGCCGCAGGCAGCCCTAGCAAGCATTAATGATCCCCCATGTTTTAGCACATATCAATGGCCGCAGGCAGCTCTAGCAAGTGTTAATGATCCCCCATGTTTTAGCACATATCAATGGCTGCAGGCAGCTCTAGCAAGCAATAATGACCCCCATGTTTAAGCACAAATCAATGGCCGCAGGCAGCCCTAGCAAGCATTAATGACCCCCATGTTTTAGCACATATCAATGGCCGCAGGCAGCCCTAGCAAGCATTAATGACGCCCCATGTTTTAGCACATATCAATGGCCGCAGGCAGCTCTAGCAAGTATTAATGATCCCCCATGTTTTAGCATATATCAATGGCCACAGTCAGCTCTAGCAAGCATTAATGGCCCCCATGTTTTAGCACATATCAATGGCTCAAGCAGCTCTAGCAAGCATTAATGACCCCCATGTTTTAGCACATATCAATGGCCGCAGGCAGCTCTAGCAAGCATTAATGACCCCTATGTTTTAGCACATATCAATGGCTCAAGCAGCTCTAGCAAGCATTAATGACCCCCATGTTTTTCCACATATCAATGGCCGCAGGCAGCTCTAGCAAGCAATAATGGCCCCCATGGTTCCGGCTAAATCAATGACCCTAAGCAGCTCTAGCAAGTATTAATGACGCCCCATGTTTTAGCACATATCAATGGTCGCAGGCAGCTCTAGCAAGCATTAATGATCCCCCATGTTTAAGCACATATCAATGGCCGCAGGCAGCTCTAGCAAGCATTAATGACCCCCATGTTTAAGCACATATCAATGGCCGCAGGCAGCTCTAGCAAGCAATAATGACCCCCATGTTTAAGCACATATCAATGGCCGCAGGCAGCTCTAGCAAGCATTAATGACGCCCCATGTTTTAGCACATATCAATGGTCGCAGGCAGCTCTAGCAAGCATTAATGATCCCCCATGTTTTAGCACATATCAATGGCCGCAGGCAGCTCTAGCAAGCAATAATGACCCCCATGTTTAAGCACATATCAATGGCCCCAAGCAGCTCTAGCAAGCATTAATGATCCCCCATGTTTTAGCACATATCAATGGCCGCAGGCAGCTCTAGCAAGCAATAATGACCCCCATGTTTAAGCATATATCAGTGGCCCCAAGCAGCTCTAGCAAGCATTAATGACGCCCCATGTTTAAGCACATATCAATGGCCGCAGGCAGCTCTAGCAAGTATTAATGACGCCCCATGTTTTAGCACATATCAATGGCCCCAAGCAGCTCTAGCAAGCATTAATGACCCCCATGTTTTAGCACATATCAATGGCCCCAAGCAGCTCTAGCAAGCATTAATGACCCCCATGTTTAAGCACATATCAATGGCCGCAGGCAGCTCTAGCAAGTGTTAATGATCCCCCATGTTTTAGCACATATCAATGGCCGCAGGCAGCTCTAGCAAGTATTAATGACCCCCGTGTTTTAGCACATATCAATGGCCGCAGGCAGCTCTAGCAAGCATTAATGACCCCCATGTTTTAGCACATATCAATGGTCGCAGGCAGCTCTAGCAAGTATTAATGACCCCCGTGTTTTAGCACATATCAATGGCCGCAGGCAGCTCTAGCAAGTATTAATGACGCCCCATGTTTTAGCACATATCAATGGCCGCAGGCAGCTCTAGCAAGTATTAATGACCCCCGTGTTTTAGCACATATCAATGGCCGCAGGCAGCTCTAGCAAGTATTAATGACCCCCGTGTTTTAGCACATATCAATGGCCGCAGGCAGCTCTAGCAAGTATTAATGACCCCCGTGTTTTAGCACATATCAATGGCCGCAGGCAGCTCTAGCAAGTATTAATGACGCCCCATGTTTTAGCACATATCAATGGCCGCAGGCAGCTCTAGCAAGTATTAATGACCCCCGTGTTTTAGCACATATCAATGGCCGCAGGCAGCTCTAGCAAGCATTAATGACCCCCATGTTTTAGCACATATCAATGGTCGCAGGCAGCTCTAGCAAGTATTAATGACCCCCGTGTTTTAGCACATATCAATGGCCGCAGGCAGCTCTAGCAAGTATTAATGACGCCCCATGTTTTAGCACATATCAATGGTCGCAGGCAGCTCTAGCAAGCATTAATGATCCCCCATGTTTAAGCACATATCAATGGCCGCAGGCAGCTCTAGCAAGCATTAATGACCCCCATGTTTAAGCACATATCAATGGCCGCAGGCAGCTCTAGCAAGCAATAATGACCCCCATGTTTAAGCACATATCAATGGCCGCAGGCAGCTCTAGCAAGCATTAATGACGCCCCATGTTTTAGCACATATCAATGGTCGCAGGCAGCTCTAGCAAGCATTAATGATCCCCCATGTTTTAGCACATATCAATGGCCGCAGGCAGCTCTAGCAAGCAATAATGACCCCCATGTTTAAGCACATATCAATGGCCCCAAGCAGCTCTAGCAAGCATTAATGATCCCCCATGTTTTAGCACATATCAATGGCCGCAGGCAGCTCTAGCAAGCAATAATGACCCCCATGTTTAAGCATATATCAGTGGCCCCAAGCAGCTCTAGCAAGCATTAATGACGCCCCATGTTTAAGCACATATCAATGGCCGCAGGCAGCTCTAGCAAGTATTAATGACGCCCCATGTTTTAGCACATATCAATGGCCGCAGGCAGCTCTAGCAAGCATTAATGACCCCCATGTTTTAGCACATATCAATGGCCCCAAGCAGCTCTAGCAAGCATTAATGACCCCCATGTTTAAGCACATATCAATGGCCGCAGGCAGCTCTAGCAAGTGTTAATGATCCCCCATGTTTTAGCACATATCAATGGCCGCAGGCAGCTCTAGCAAGTATTAATGACCCCCGTGTTTTAGCACATATCAATGGCCGCAGGCAGCTCTAGCAAGCATTAATGACCCCCATGTTTTAGCACATATCAAAGCTCAAGCAGCTCTAGCAAGCATTAATGACCCCCATGTTTTTCCACATATCAATGGCCGCAGGCAGCTCTAGCAAGCAATAATGGCCCCCATGGTTCCGGCTAAATCAATGACCCTAAGCAGCTCTAGCAAGTATTAATGACGCCCCATGTTTTAGCACATATCAATGGTCGCAGGCAGCTCTAGCAAGCATTAATGACGCCCCATGTTTTAGCACATATCAATGGCCGCAGGCAGCTCTAGCAAGCATTAATGACGCCCCATGTTTTTCCACATATCAATGGCCGCAGGCAGCTCTAGCAAGCATTAATGACGCCCCATGTTTTTCCACATATCAATGGCCGCAGGCAGCTCTAGCAAGCATTAATGACGCCCCATGTTTTTGCACATATCAATGGCTGCAGGCGGCTCTAGCAAGCATTAATGACGCCCCATGTTTTTGCACATATCAATGGCTGCAGGCTGCTCTAGCAAGCATTAATGACCCCATGTTTTAGCACATATCAATGGCCCCAGCCATCTCTAGCAAGCATTAATGACCCCCATGTTTTTGCACATATCAATGGCCGCAGGCAGCTCTAGCAAGCATTAATGACCCCCATGTTTTAGCACATATCAATGGCCGCAGGCAGCTCTAGCAAGCATTAATGACCCCCATGTTTTAGCACATATCAATGGCCCAGCCATCTCTAGCAAGCATTAATGACCCCCATGTTTTAGCACATATCAATGGCCCCAGGGGGCTCTAGCAACCTTTGGCGTTCTCGGTCCCAAACTTTGGAACGATCTTCCTCTCAGTATACGCTCCATAGATACTCTCTCGGTCTTTCGCAAGGCAATCAAAACTTTCCTTTTCCCTGCCCCCTAGGGTATCTCTTCTTTCCCCCCTTCCCCCGTCCAGTAAAGTGTGCGCCTGTCTTTCAGCGCCGGGACGCCCCATTGCTGGGGTAGCTGTTGCGCTTCACCAAACACATAGAATAGAATAGAATAGAATTAATGACCCCCATGTTTTTGCACATATCAATGGCCCCAGGCAGCTCTAGCAAGCATTAATGACGCCCCATGTTTTAGCACATATCAATGGCCGCAGGCAGCTCTAGCAAGCATTAATGACCCCCATGTTTTAGCACATATCAATGGCCCCAAGCAGCTCTAGCAAGCATTAATGACCCCCATGTTTTAGCACATATCAGTGGCCCCAGGCAGCCCTAGCAAGCATTAATGACCCCCATGTTTTAGCACATATCAATGGTCGCAGGCAGCTCTAGCAAGCATTAATGACCCCCATGTTTTAGCACATATCAATGGTCGCAGGCAGCTCTAGCAAGCATTAATGACCCCCATGTTTTAGCACATATCAATGGCCGCAGGCAGCTCTAGCAAGCATTAATGACGCCCATGTTTAAGCACATATCAATGGCCGCAGGCAGCTCTTGCAAGCATTAATGACCCCCATGTTTTAGCACATATCAATGGCCGCAGGCAGCTCTAGCAAGCATTAATGACCCCCATGTTTTTGCACATATCAATGGCCCCAGGCAGCTCTAGCAAGCATTAATGATCCCCCATGTTTTAGCACATATCAATGGCCGCAGGCAGCTCTAGCAAGCAATAATGACCCCCATGTTTTTGCACATATCAATGGCCGCAGGCAGCTCTAGCAAGCAATAATGACCCCCATGTTTTTGCACATATCAATGGCCCCAGGCAGCTCTAGCAATAATGGCCCCCATGTTTCCGGCTAAATCAATGACCCTAAGCAGCTCTAGCAAGTATTAATGACGCCCCATGTTTTAGCACATATCAATGGCCGCAGGCAGCTCTAGCAAGCATTAATGACGCCCCATGTTTTTCCACATATCAATGGCCGCAGGCAGCTCTAGCAAGCATTAATGACGCCCCATGTTTTTGCACATATCAATGGCCGCAGGCAGCTCTAGCAAGCATTAATGACCCCCATGTTTTAGCACATATCAATGGCTGCAGGCGGCTCTAGCAAGCATTAATGACCCCATGTTTTAGCACATATCAATGGCCCCAGCCATCTCTAGCAAGCATTAATGACCCCCATGTTTTTGCACATATCAATGGCCGCAGGCAGCTCTAGCAAGCATTAATGACCCCCATGTTTTAGCACATATCAATGGCCCCAGGCGGCTCTAGCAAGCATTAATGACCCCCATGTTTTTGCACATATCAATGGCCCCAGGCAGCTCTAGCAAGTATTAATGACGCCCCATGTTTTAGCACATATCAATGGCCGCAGGCAGCTCTAGCAAGCATTAATGACGCCCCATGTTTTTGCACATATCAATGGCCGCAGGCAGCTCTAGCAAGCATTAATGACCCCCATGTTTTAGCACATATCAATGGCCCCAAGCAGCTCTAGCAAGCATTAATGACCCCCATGTTTTAGCACATATCAATGGCCGCAGGCAGCTCTAGCAAGCATTAATGACCCCCATGTTTAAGCACATATCAATGGCCGCAGGCAGCTCTAGCAAGCATTAATGACCCCCATGTTTTAGCAGATATCAATGGGCCAAGGCAGCTCTAGCAAGCATTAATGACGCCCCATGTTTTTGCACATATCAATGGCCGCAGGCAGCTCTAGCAAGCATTAATGACCCCCATGTTTTAGCACATATCAGTGGCCCAGGCAGCTCTAGCAAGCATTAATGGCCCGCATGTTTTAGCACATATCAGTGGCCCCAGGCAGCTCTAGCAAGCATTAATGACCCCCGTGTTTTAGCACATATCAATGGCCCCAGGCGGCTCTAGCAAGCATTAATGATCCCCCATGTTTTAGCACATATCAATGGCCGCAGGCAGCTCTAGCAAGCATTAATGACCCCCATGTTTTTGCACATATCAATGGCCCCAGGCAGCTCTAGCAAGCATTAATGATCCCCCATGTTTTAGCACATATCAATGGCCGCAGGCAGCTCTAGCAAGCATTAATGATCCCCCATGTTTTAGCACATATCAGTGGCCCAGGCAGCTCTAGCAAGCATTAATGGCCCGCATGTTTTAGCACATATCAGTGGCCCCAGGCAGCTCTAGCAAGCATTAATGACCCCCGTGTTTTAGCACATATCAATGGCCCCAGGCGGCTCTAGCAAGCAATAATGACCCCCGTGTTTTAGCACATATCAATGGCCCCAGGCAGCTTTAGCAAGCATTAATGACCCCGTGTTTTAGCACATATCAATGGCCCCAAGCAGCTCTAGCAAGCATTAATGACCCCCATGTTTTTGCACATATCAATGGCTGCAGGCAGCTCTAGCAAGCATTAATGACCCCCATGTTTAAGCACATATCAATGGCCCCAAGCAGCTCTAGCAAGCATTAATGACCCCCATGTTTTAGCACATATCAATGGCCGCAGGCGGCTCTAGCAAGCATTAATGACCCCCATGTTCTAGCACATATCAATGGCCCTAAGCAGCTCTAGCAAGCATTAATGATCCCCCATGTTTTAGCACATATCAGTGGCCCAGGCAGCTCTAGCAAGCATTAATGGCCCGCATGTTTTAGCACATATCAGTGGCCCCAGGCAGCTCTAGCAAGCATTAATGACCCCCGTGTTTTAGCACATATCAATGGCCCCAGGCGGCTCTAGCAAGCATTAATGACCCCCGTGTTTTAACACATATCAATGGCCCCAGGCAGCTCTAGCAAGCATTAATGGCCCCCATGTTTTAGCACATATCAGTGGCCCCAGGCAGCCCTAGCAAGCATTAATGACCCCCATGTTTTAGCACATATCAATGGCCCCAGGCAGCTCTAGCAAGCATTAATGGCCCCCATGTTTTAGCACATATCAATGGCCCCAGGTGGCTCTAGCAAGCATTAATGACCCCCGTGTTTTAGCACATTTCAATGGGCCCAGGCAGCTCTAGCAAGTATTAATGGCCCCCATGTTTTAGCACATATCAGTGGCCCCAGGCAGCTCTAGCAAGCATTAATGACCCCCGTGTTTTAGCACATATCAATGGCCGCAGGCAGCTCTAGCAAGCATTAATGATCCCCCATGTTTTAGCACATATCAATGGCCGCAGGCAGCTCTAGCAAGCAATAATGACCCCCATGTTTAAGCACATATCAATGGCCGCAGGCAGCTCTAGCAAGCAATAATGACCCCCATGTTTAAGCACATATCAATGGCCGCAGGCAGCTCTAGCAAGCATTAATGACCCCCATGTTTAAGCATATATCAGTGGCCCCAAGCAGCTCTAGCAAGTGTTAATGATCCCCCATGTTTTAGCACATATCAATGGCTGCAGGCAGCTCTAGCAAGCATTAATGACCCCCGTGTTTAAGCACATATCAATGGCCGCAGGCAGCTCTAGCAAGCATTAATGACGCCATGTTTAAGCACATATCAATGGCCGCAGGCAGCTCTAGCAAGCATTAATGACGCCATGTTTTAGCACATATCAATGGCCCCAGGCAGCTCTAGCAAGCATTAATGACCCCCGTGTTTTAGCACATATCAATGGCCCCAAGCAGCTCTAGCAAGCATTAATGATCCCCCATGTTTTAGCACATATCAATGGCCGCAGGCAGCTCTAGCAAGTATTAATGACCCCAGTGTTTTTGCACATATCAATGGCCGCAGGCAGCTCTAGCAAGCATTAATGACCCCCATGTTTTAGCACATATCAATGGCTCAAGCAGCTCTAGCAAGCATTAATGACCCCCATGTTTTTGCACATATCAATGGCCGCAGGCAGCTCTAGCAAGCATTAATGACCCCCATGTTTTAGCACATATCAATGGCTCAAGCAGCTCTAGCAAGCATTAATGACCCCCATGTTTTAGCAGATATCAATGGGCCAAGGCAGCTCTAGCAAGCATTAATGACCCCCATGTTTTAGCACATATCAATGGCCGCAGGCAGCTCTAGCAAGCATTAATGACCCCCATGTTTTTGCACATATCAATGGCCCCAGGCAGCTCTAGCAAGCATTAATGATCCCCCATGTTTTAGCACATATCAATGGCCCAGCCATCTCTAGCAAGCATTAATGACCCCCATGTTTTTGCACATATCAATGGCCCCAGGCAGCTCTAGCAAGCATTAATGACCCCCATGTTTTAGCACATAATAATGGCCCCAGGCGGCTCTAGCAAGCATTAATGACCCCCATGTTTTAGCACATATCAATGGCTCAAGCAGCTCTAGCAAGCATTAATGACCCCCATGTTTTTGCACATATCAATGGCCGCAGGCAGCTCTAGCAAGCATTAATGACCCCCATGTTTTAGCACATATCAATGGCTCAAGCAGCTCTAGCAAGCATTAATGACCCCCATGTTTTAGCAGATATCAATGGGCCAAGGCAGCTCTAGCAAGCATTAATGACCCCCATGTTTTAGCACATATCAATGGCCGCAGGCAGCTCTAGCAAGCATTAATGACCCCCATGTTTTTGCACATATCAATGGCCCCAGGCAGCTCTAGCAAGCATTAATGATCCCCCATGTTTTAGCACATATCAATGGCCCAGCCATCTCTAGCAAGCATTAATGACCCCCATGTTTTTGCACATATCAATGGCCCCAGGCAGCTCTAGCAAGCATTAATGACCCCCATGTTTTAGCACATAATAATGGCCCCAGGCAGCTCTAGCAAGCATTAATGACCCCCATGTTTTAGCACATATCAATGGCCGCAGGCAGCTCTAGCAAGCATTAATGACCCCCATGTTTTTGCACATATCAATGGCCCCAGGCAGCTCTAGCAAGCATTAATGATCCCCCATGTTTTAGCACATATCAATGGCCCAGCCATCTCTAGCAAGCATTAATGACCCCCATGTTTTTGCACATATCAATGGCCCCAGGCAGCTCTAGCAAGCATTAATGACCCCCATGTTTTTGCACATATCAATGGCCCCAGGCAGCTCTAGCAAGCATTAATGACCCCCATGTTTTAGCACATAATAATGGCCCCAGGCGGCTCTAGCAAGCATTAATGACCACCATGTTTTAGCACATACCAATGTCCCCAGGCGGCTCTAGCAAGCATTATTGGGCCCCCATGTTTTAGCACATACCAATGGCCGCAGGCGGCTCTAGCAAGCATTAATGACCCCCATGTTTTAGCACATATCAATGGCCGCAGGCAGCTCTAGCAAGCATTAATGACCCCCATGTTTTTGCACATATCAATGGCCCCAGGCAGCTCTAGCAAGCATTAATGATCCCCCATGTTTTAGCACATATCAATGGCCGCAGGCAGCTCTAGCAAGCATTAATGACCCCCATGTTTTAGCACATATCAATGGCCCAGCCATCTCTAGCAAGCATTAATGACCCCCATGTTTTTGCACATATCAATGGCCCCAGGCAGCTCTAGCAAGCATTAATGACCCCCATGTTTTAGCACATAATAATGGCCCCAGGCGGCTCTAGCAAGCATTAATGACCACCATGTTTTAGCACATACCAATGTCCCCAGGCGGCTCTAGCAAGCATTATTGGGCCCCCATGTTTTAGCACATACCAATGGCCGCAGGCGGCTCTAGCAAGCATTATTGGGCCCCCATGTTTTAGCACAAATCAATGGCCCCAGGCAGCTCTAGCAAGCATTAATGACCTCCATGTTTTAGCACATATCAATGGCCCCAGGCAGTTCTAGCAAGCATTAATGACCCTATGTTTTAGCACATATCAATGGCCCCAGGCAGCTCTAGCAAGCATTAATGAACCCCATGTTTTAGCACATAATAATTGCCCCAGGCGGCTCTAGCAAGCATTATTGACCCCCATGTTTTAGCGCATATCAATGGCTCCAGGCGGCTCTAGCAAGCATTAATGACCCCCATGTTTTTGCTCATATCAATGGCCCCAGGCAGCTCTAGCAAGCATTAATGGGCCCGATGCTATAACGAGCATGTAAGGACCTCAAGGTTTATTAGGCATCAAAGGACCCCCCAGAAGCTGTAAGTCCCAGGCTAGAATAAGCATCGATGGACTCACACACTGCCACCCACTGCCCCCTCGCATATGCAGAACCACTTCCAGGGAGTCCAACCTCGCGTCTAAAGCCTGGAACGACCTGTTAAACCTAAAAGCTTTTAAACAAGTAGAGAGGCTGTCCTTAAGCACAGGTAATGGGCCTTCCCCTCTTCATGCAGCTAGTGCCACCCAAGAGTAAGTCATGCATTTCTGTCTAGATGTAGGCTTAACCATTCCCAACGCGTCGAGAGTCAACATGTAAGTACTGACTGATTCTGGTTACTTTTTTGAAACACTTTAACAGTAAGGTTTTACATTCCTTGTAGGACCAATACACACCTTGAAACAGTTCAAGCCATGGACAGAAAACTTTTATTATAGGTCTTATCAGAGGACACAGGCTCCCTTTGGTAATGCAGAATATGTTAGGCGGGGGTGTATACTGTTAATATGTCATTCCAGTGCCATTGAAGCCCATACTTTGGGGCAACTTTAACCACGCCATGGTTTATGAGGCGTAATCCCAACACTCGCCTGCACAATCTTTTGGATTTACCTTTTCTTTCTTTTGATAAGAACGCTTCCACACGTCTGTCAAATTGCCGGATTTGTTGCTCCCACTTGATATTCACTCTGACAACCCAGTCCATGTTCATGCATAGCTACAGTGGATGAAATGTGTATTGTTTGCCTAGTCAGTACTCAAATTTTGAAGATGCGTTTTGTGTGGTGTCAGGAATGTAAGGAAACAACGAGAAACAAGCCCGCGTTGTGCAGTGCATACTGGCAGGCATGCACCGTGGGGCAAATTCTCTCACCACCATATAAATTAGGTCCTAGTCAGATAAATGCTAACTCTCTAAGAAAGCCTTGTCTACCCCATAGTAGCGTGCAGCTGAGATTGAAGGCTACCTCAGAGAATGTGCTTATGGATCAGCAGTACCAACACAAAACTTGAATCAAGAAATCCCATAGTAAAGGCTGCCACACCAGTAAGGTGAACACCATTAATTCACTGTGAGCAGTATGAACTGCCTCGAATACGTTGATTTGCATATGGCCATGTCTGTACTGGGGTGGTGGAGTGAGCTAAAGAATGGTGATGGATTAAACCCAGATCAGTTGACTGGGGGTGAGTGTCTGATTTGCTCAAACGCTCCGTCCATCATCCCCTTTGGTATCGCTTTGTTCACCCTAAGTTGGCAGGGTATGCCCAGACGTGGGTCCCTTGCTCACTTTGCCACTGGATTCAAGTTAGCCTGGCTGATGAGGGTTATGAACCCGAAACCGGTCCCTGGATGCTTGTTCCAGGGAAGACATGGCTTGGCAGTTCGGGCTGGATTGTTCCCATGAAGCACATGGTCAGACTGATTTGCATATGGCCATGCCTGAACTGGGGTGGTGGAGTGAGCTAAAGAATGGTGATGGATTAAATCCAGATCATTTGACTGGGGGTGAGTGTTTGATTTGCTCAAACGCTCCATCCATCATCCCCTTTGGTATCGAATAAGTTCAGCAGACGTCTGGCATGGAGTTTATGGAATACAAGAATATTTAAATCCTCATGGAAGGTAGAGTAGGTGCACATCTGGGTTAGGGCGGAATTTTTGGGGGCAGGTAAGGCAGTGTTACTATATATGAAACTCACAGGCTCATGGCAACCTCTCTAGTGGTTTTGGCTTTCTCCTTCCCAGCCAGTTCGTCTCTCAAACTTGTGTTCCTATACTTTATTGTTTTGCTCCTTTCTGGATCCTTTTACCCCATCCTTACAGAACTTTAGTTGTTTTGTTGATCTGCGAGTACCTACCCCATAAAACTCTACTTTCTCAGCCTCCCATCTCACATGGGATGTATGACGTTACAACGCATACTTTTACAACGCATACCTTTACAACACATTTTTTACAACGCAACATCCATTACAACGCATTCCATTACAGCGCATGCCATTACAACGAATTTTTAAAATCTACCTTTACAACGCATTCCATTACAACGCATACTACCTTTACAACGCAAACCATTACAACGCATAACATTACATTGCATGTATGGTAAGTATTGGATAGTGTAGGGGTAAAAATTACTATTCTAACTCCAGGGGGGTGCAAAAGTAGGGTAAGTGTTGGATAGTGTAGGGGTAAAAAATTACTATTCTAACTCCAGGGGGGTGCAACAGTAGGGTAAGTGTTGGATAGTGTAGGGGTAAAAATTACTATTCTAATTCCAGGGGGTGCAACAGTAGGGTAAGTGTTGGATAGTGTAGGGGTAAAAATTACTATTCTAATTCCAGGGGGTGCAACAGTAGGGTAAGTGTTGGATAGTGAAAGGGTACTATACGTTGTAATGTTATGCGTTGTAATGGTTGCGTTGTAATGGCATGCGATGTAATGGATGTTGCGTTGTAAAAGTTTAGTTGTAAAGGTAGTGCGTTGTAAAAGTTGCGTTGTAAAGGTTGTTTCCCTCTCACATGAGCTCTGGAAGTCCTGCCGCTGTTCCTCTGATGGCGTCCGGCGTCTTCATTCTCGCCCTGGAGCTGCTAATTTCTCCTTGGCATCCTTTGGGCTCTGGATCTCGGTAGGATCCTGGCTAATTGCAGTCTCCCTCAACCGAGTAAGAAGTACGCTTATATCTATTTCGCTGTTTGTTTTGTCACAACAATTTATAAGGTCTTTATCATATATTTTCTTTTGTTAAGATTACTGAGTGGTGATCCTGTGACAACCTGAGGCTGCTGTTAGCCCCATTCCAAATGAATGTTTCCAGGGGCGGCCTTAGGCATGTGCAAGCTGCGCACCTGCACAGGGCCACCAAATCCCAGGGGCCTCCACTCCAATATATATCCTTAATATAATAATCCTCTGAGGATGGATACATATTTGCGTGGCGGCCCCTGGCAGGGATTTGGCAGCCTCCGGCTCTGTTCCACTTCCAAACTCCCTGACACCCCCCTCTTCACTGACCTCCGCGCCTTCGTTCCTCCTGGTTCCTGATTGGCTTTTTTTTCTCCCTACCCACTGCTGGCCTGCTGGTACCTTCATGAGCTCCGGGGGGCTGCGCCCTGCCCGGACCCCTCTTCCGGGGCCCTCTACCTATGCTCCCTGCCCAGGGCCGCCATGAGCCTACAGCCACCCCAGATGTTTCTTTCTGGTATATCATCATTTCCCCTATGTTTCCACTTGTTCCTTAATGAGGTATTAGTATTCAGTAACTTGGTTGGATCAGGTGGAAGACTGGGACAGTCGGCTCCATCCGTTTGGGTTCTAATTCATGCTACAGGTCCTGACATGTGGAAGAGACAGAAGTCTTACCACTAAATCATCCTTGGATTATTCAATTCTTGAACTGGAGGGATGTTTCATGCAACTGGATTTGCTGATTAATGAAAGTGACAACAAACATCTGGGGGGAACTTAGGTTGCCACTTGTCTAGTATGTTCATTAAACCATCAGACATGGTTTGGGCTCTGGGCATCATTTAAAGTTTGGTGGTGCGGGGGCAGTGCGCAAGTGAGTGGGGCGTTTGCCGTGCTAAACTCGGGGTTCCATTTAGAATTGGAGGGGGGCACTGTGTTTACACCAGCCGAGCGTCCACTGGCCCGTACGTTTAAACCTGTGACCTGCCAGCCAGTGCTTAATTTGTCAAAGAAAGAGTGCCGGTGCCCAAAGCTCTGGTCAAAGGCCGCGGCCGGCGTTATTAAATGTCAGCGCACCGAATACCAAGGCAAGTAGTTTTAAATCCACCTCATGCCCCTTTAGTCCACCACCAGACACCCCCTTCCTCTTCACTCCTGCAGGATCATGCTTTCTCCCGTTGTGACTGTTTTTCCGTCTTTCTCTTCTTCCATTTTCCGATTTGTATGTTTTTCTATCTCTTGCTCTGTGTCAAAATCTGATGCAGAAAAATAAGTGCTGGTTCCTAAAAATAAGTGCTTGTGTCCCCCACCTTCCTCCACCAGCTCAAATTAAGCACTGATGGCAGCCCATCCACCAAGAGACTGCCAAGTTACA
This sequence comes from Lissotriton helveticus, assembly GCF_964261635.1. Taxonomy (NCBI): domain Eukaryota; kingdom Metazoa; phylum Chordata; class Amphibia; order Caudata; family Salamandridae; genus Lissotriton; species Lissotriton helveticus. The sequence goes on from NC_136067.1 coordinate 1,957,814,892, forward strand.
AGGGACTGCTGCTACAGACCTCCACCTCTGTATTGCAATTCGGGAGAGCATTAAAGACTGTTTGATTGAGTCACCTGAACCATCTTGACCCTCCAGTACCTGAATACCCTCTTGGATGATTAGTCGCGCTTTATAAATCTACTGATTGATTGATTGATGGTCGTCCGGCCCAATTGATTGCTGGGAAAAGCATGGTGGACACAGGAAGGGAATATGTGGGAAACTCCCTGCACAATGGGTCATTTGTTTTTTGTATTGAGAAAAGAAGCTCCTGTTTTGCTAGTTTATTTTCCAAAACAAAAACATTTGCTAAGTGGCCAGTTTAATCACAGTGCTCACTCGGCAATCCTTCAGTGCTGTGAAGGGAGCCACTAAATACGGCGATGACAGGCATGGAGGAGGGCCATCTTTAGCACTGGTGACGCCCGGTGCGAGAACCATTTTTGGCGCCCCACACCCCATGACTGCCTCCTCGATTCTCTCACTTCCACCAGGCATAAGAGCCCCTCATCTCTCCAATCATAAGTTATTGCTAAACAAATGCCCCCTCCCATGAGGTCGGTGCCCAGTGCGGCTGCACCAGTCGCACTGCCCTAAAGCCGGCCCTGGTATCACTGCTACAAGTGTGCATGTGGGTCTGGCCAGCTGTCTTAGGATGGCCAAACCGACATGTGCCCTGAGATGTCTCCAACCTGAGCTCCGTTGCTAGGTTGGAGAGAGCAGGGACAGGATCCCAGTCTCTCTGGGAGTGCAAATCCAGGGCGCTCAGGCCAATCCTGGCGCTTCTCTAATGCTGCCAGCAGCATAAGAGCAACATATGGATTGGCCATTGGGCATTCTAGGAGCCTCAGCCTGTGCGTGATGCCAGAAGAGCGGCGAGGCAGCGGGTGGGAAGTAAGTTATAATTTGCTGTATTGGTATGGTCCACCCCCACTTGTTGTCCAACCCTGCGCTGCCCCCTCCGATGCACCCCCCGCGCTGCCACACCACATTTCCCTGACACCACCACTACTGTTTGGGAATCCTGAACAGTCACTGCTAAGAGGGAGTGCAAGCTTCGCGTCATACCTGTAGATGTGAAAACTGACCTTCCCCGGGGAACCAGCAAATCACGAAGAGGTTTCATGTAAATGTTGAAGAGCGCTGGAGACTGTGGAGAGCCGCATGTGTCACCGTTGCCAGGGCCACTTAAATTATGTGATTTTGCAATCGCTGTGTCTTCCGCACACACATGGGTTGTCCACATAATCCATCATCTGCTGCTCATTCTGTAGATTTTAATAAAGGAACATTTATTTCTAAGTCAAACGGATCATAACTCACGAAAAATGCAGCAGAAAGTGTTGACACGCAGTGGACGGCCCTTTTTGATTTATGATTTTTTTCCTTTTTTTGTTGCTTATTGCTATATTTAGGCTTTAAACTGGTACAAATGAGGTGATATATTTGTTCAGACAGCGCTAGCTAGTGTAAAAATGGCAAAGGAAGCAACATTATCACAAAATGTACCCCATTACACTGCATAATTTAGCTTTTCTAGCAGCATAATTCAGTCAATCCTTCCACATAATTTGCCCCCCCCTGAAGCATAATTCTAGTGGCCCGGACCATAACTAATAACCTTGCTAATGGCATAGGATCTGCTCTTTACCACTCTGGATATTCAAATAGGATCTTTTATTTACCACTCTGGATATTCAAATATACAGAAGTGAACTTAACTAGCACCCTGGAGTTCGGAAACACCTGCTGTGGTACAGACAGATGTAATAGGGTGCAGTGATCAATGCTATTGAAGAAACACCGCCGCAACTGTCCCCTCATTCGCAATCTCAATTGCATGCAGAGCTGATTCTGTATAACAGGGATGCAGTGCTGGACTGACCCTCTTACCATGGTTCTTTTCTTCATCGACTCAGAGGTAAAGGGAGTAAGATATTCATCAATCAACATTAACAGTGTAACTCGTTTGGCTACACAACAAGGACCAAGAATCAGTGACTATAGTTTATTTATTTATTTAAACTTCTAAAGCGCGTAGCTACCCGCAGTGGGTTTCCCGGCGCTCAGTTAAGAAGGTTTATTACAAGTTAGCAGTCAGCCTAAGATAAACAAATCTCAGAAACATGCTGTAAAGTTACAGAATAACAACTGGAAAACCCAAACTGCTAAAGAAGTTTAGGCATACCAATATATGGCATTGAAGAAGCTCAGTCACAGCAATAAAAAAGATTAATAGTAGAATTTGATGCTCAGAGAAGAGCTTCTGGTTCCCTCTTTTATACGTGTGATGTCTAGACTTGTCTAAATTCAAGTCCAAACTAAGGAGGGTGGTTTTGAAACCCTAAAAGATCTCAAATGTCAGGGAAAAGAGGAAAAAGGCAGAAAAGTGTGGTGTGGGAAGGTATCAGCTTTTCTTAAGTTTGATCAATAGTCTTCTCAGGGCAGGGAAATAAGTGTGAGCCTAAGCCACACTCAGCAAAGGGCCAACGGATGAGCTTAGGGGTTTGCAACTCTCAAAGTTCAAAGGAAAGTGGCTAGTCATCGGACAGTGTGAACACTAGTTATCTCTACCAAATTCTTCAAATTAATACCCTTCTGTTCACATCATCAGGGGCTCTATTGTCCTTTCCATTCTCACATTGTGAGCTGAAACATCAGCGCTTCCTCCCAGCCTGAATATGGGAGCGGTATTGTCCTGGAGTAGCCATGACTCCTTGTTGCAATAATAAATGGACACTTTCAGATGACACTCTGGCTGTCCATGTTCCTTGTCAAGGTCCTTTTCTCAGGCTCTCTCTCTATCACTAGAACCATATTGTATCTATTCTCAAACTAATAAACCATGTAAATTTACCTGTAAAGAAAATACCCACAAGCAGCACTATTTTATGCAGAAAGAAATACAGGCCTAGCAATGTCAAGTTAGCCTATTAAATCAATGGTGCACCTTTATATACGTGTGCACATCCAACCACACATGAATAAAAATGTCAGTACGTTACATTCCTGTTACATTTCATAAAGTGAAAGAACTCTGAGCACACGTCTCTAAATGTGACTAAGAACTACATTTTAAATGCGAATAAGAATCATTAGTGCATACATTACATTATCATTCCCATTTCTAAAGTAAATACATTCTAATAGTTTGAAGAGAGAAACAAGCTTTACAACGCAGTCATTAGATCGCACTACATTTACAACGCAGTCATTACATTGCAACATCCTTTACATTGCATGTTATTACAACGCAGCCATTACATCGCATGTCACTACAACTCATGTCATTACAACGCATGTCACTACGATGCAGGCATTACATTGCATACCAACACTTACCCTACCGTTGCACTCACTGGAGTTAGAATAGTACTTTTTACCCCTGCACTATCCAACACTTACCCTACTGTTGCACCCACTGGAGTTAGAATAGTAAATTTTATCCCTACACTATCCAACACTTACCTTAAATGCAATGTAATGGTATGCGTTGTAATGGTATAATGCGATGTAATGGAGGAATGCCTTGTAAATGTGTTGTAATGGCATGCGATGTAAAATAATGCGTTGTAACATCATACATTCGTTTGAAGGTGGTTTTTATCACATTGCTAATCAATAAATGTTGTTTAATACAGTTAAGACACACAATGCATATGTGAATCTTTAATCCTACAGTGAATGCACTTTAATAGTGATGTCAAGTGCAACACTTTACATTAATATTGTTAGGACACACAGAGCACATGTGCTAAGTCTGCGTGTTTATTGTGCATTAGTGCCAGTGTAAGGGTGGTGTAGTGTAGTTCCTATATTCCCAATAGGCTCTGCGCATTGGAATAATATATTCAGCAGTGTAGACGTAGGACTGAGGTTATCTAGGTCTCTACTGACTATATTAGACTTAAGGTTTGCCAGCTAGCTCAGAGGTCACTAGAAACTTTCTCGAATAAACGAGGAGGAGTTTAACCTCCCTGGATAGACAAGAAGGGATTAGCTTCTGACAACCATAAAACATGACAACTTTGCTCTCCCTGAATAAGAGTGTATCTCTAGAGTTGTGTGAAAACAATAGACAGCTATTTCAGTTAAATGTGCGTACTTAGTTTCACCAGAATGCAGAGAAAAGAGAGACGGGCGTTTTCAATAAAAGGTGTTATTTATTGAGCAGTCTTCTTCCTCATACAAGAGAAATGAATTGCCACGATTGTAATGCTCATGGTAAAGTAAAGTGCGTACAGTAAAAGGAGGATTATAAAATAATACTGTAAAAGCATTGATATGGTTTCTTAGCCATATGATACTTTAAAATAGATAAAATATATACATACATATATACATTGACTAATCGTACTCAACTGGTGCTTCTAAATACGCCTACCCTGGTGTACCTGACCTAAGCCTAATACGTGGGAAGGAGTAGTAAGTAGCAGTTTAAGTTAAGTTTGTTTTGCCAAGAATCTGACTCAAGAATTCTCTGTAAGGGTTTAGTCAGTTCCGTATCTGGGTAATAGAAAGCAGGAGGTCTGGTATCTCTCTCTCAGGACTCGATATCCCAGCAACCCGCAAGGGTTGGCTGGAAACGCCGGAGCTGAATTTCTCGGCAGGAGAAAATACAGCGTCTTTCTCAGCACGTCAAAGAGGAGGGGCAGCGTCCGTGGGCTCTCGCATCAGCTGGGCTTTTGGGCAAGTAGATAGCTGCTCTGCTCCAGATTCACCACCGTGTGTTTGCTTAAGGCAACGTTGGTATATTTATACCTGAAAGGTGCCTGGGTTTGACGTAAGGTTGGACATAAGACGTCAATAAAGATGTCACTAAGAACTGGCCGTTCTTTCAGTGCTTTACAGGAGTTCGAGGATGAAATCAAAACTAAAGCAAGGGGGATTTCCCAGGTTGCTGGAGGCTTGGTTTTGTTTAGAGAACTCGGTGTGCTTACTAGGGGGCCGGAGAAGTAGCCTTGCTTAATGTGACAGCATGTGCTACGACTGAATTATGGATATGGTTATTATGCCGTTGTATGGATATTATTGATTATAACCGGAAAAGGGCATAAAATAGGAATATCGATTCAGGTTTCCTAGATAAAACACTACACCCACTCCACGAATTAATGTCCCTCATTACTAAAACTTAAGCAATAGTAAACATAAAAGGTGCATGTGTATACCAACCCACCCCAAAATACATTTTTGTATTTGAAATGGTGTATGTGAAATACATGAAAATGATTATAGGTACTGTACGCTTTTTTAAGCAGTGCAATCATTCATTAAAAAAGGATGCATATATATATCGGCATGAATGATTTGCAAAATTTACACATGAAATGGCTCTTAATACAGAAAAAAAAGGTCGAGACCATTCCATCACATATAAATACAGTTGCTGTAAATGTGCGAGAGGCTGACGTGATATATTGTCTTTAGAGTTCCTAAAATACAAGCTCTGTTCTCTAAGAATAGTTCTACTTCAAGCAGAGTACATGTGCCAAAAAAAAGGTAAATATTTTGGAATCGGAAAAAAAAAAAATTCGCTTTCAGGGGAGAGAGAAAAAATATAGTTCCAAATATGTTCAGTAGCTTTTGTTTATCAAAGCCGAAGGCCGAATTCAGAGTTCAGGGAACGCTGTGTACTAGTTTGCTTAAAAGTTATTCTTTTTGTTCGGGGGAAAACATCATTTCAGACAGACTTTCAAAAAAGTGGTTTACCGCTTCAGGTGAAAGTTCGACCAAGTTGGAAAATGCCGCAACTGTGCAGTCATGAGCATGATTGCTATCATCGATGACAGGATCAGCAGTGCTCACAGAAGGTTGTACCTGGGTGATGTTGCTCTCATCTCGTACTTCACTACCCTTTAGTCGCAGTGGTGAAGTCTCAACGAATGCTGTCATCAGGATCGGTAACCGCTGGGGACAACACGATGCATGAGCCGTTACAGGACTTAGCAAAGTATATGTATCCAATGGTACTGCTGATTGTAGTGTAAGACAGACGTCCAACACGCATTCTTCTCCGCATAGCATACATCGAAGCACAGGTAAGATACAATTCTGCCAGATGGGTCTGAATGAAAGAAACCAGGTCATATTCAGATCTCTTAGCCGGGCTAATCCAAGGACTTTAGTTATGCGGTCCCGATAGCGTATAGCTAGGATCGTTTCATCCATTGTTGCAGGTGTCTTGTCTGCGTTTTGGCTTGCCATAACGAAGCAGAAGTATCAAAAATAAAATGCCTGCTACGAGTCCCAACAGGAGTGGTAGGCCGCCAAAGACAGAATGGACAAAATTAGGAAAAATGCCCAGAACTGTTGTGAAGGGTGTTAACAGTCCCCAAAAAATTGTCTTAAATATATGTGGGATACCGCCAGTATCGGACATATTTAGGATTTGGCTTAACATTTCTGCGAAATGTAGGGGGCAATTTGCTGATAAAAGGCTATGTGTCTCTGCCGTTGTCCTTGCGACTTGCAGATCATACGTTTCTTTTGATGACGTCAAGGGCACAGTTGTCTGCAAAAGGACAGACTTCATTCTGCTTAAAGTATCAATTCGAATAGAAGAGATATTCAAAAATGGCCAAATGTTTTCCTCCCTGTCTGGAGTGCTGTTTGGAGACAATACTTGCATACAGCAAGTGACCATGGAACTAACGCTAACTAGATAAGCTTTTCCTGGCACCATGCCACAACATCTGTGGTCCACTATTAGAATATAGCTCCCGTTAGAAAGCCGTCTAAAGAATGGCTCTATTCGAGTTGCAGGTGTGCCATGCTGGTGACATGAAAGGTTATTTGAAGTCCCCTCACAGGCCCCATGCAAGTTAATACCTTGACACAGAAGTATACCACTTAGTGATCTTTTACAATTATTACCACTAAGAAATACATTTTGTTCTTTTTCACTATAACATGTGTGTGTGTAAGGTAATTTCCATGATGACTTAATGTACCCTTTACCCAACCTTTCATACTGGCCTGCTGGTATATATTCTTGACAGAATTTATATTTGAAAGTTGTTATCGGAATAGTTATTATTCCGTGTATTATCCATTCAACGACAGGTCGTTCTGACATTGTCAATGGTAATCTCTCAAGTGTTTCAATGCTCAGAATTGTATATTCTGCTCCTTTCTGAGCCAAGCTGATTTGTGTATCAGTAAGGTTAAAGATAGAGAATAATGACGTTGTGTTGATTAAACGCCAAGGCACGTAGCCTGAACGCAGATTTTGTAACGTCCAGCCAAGCTGTACAATAGAACGTAATTGGGACTGACCGTGTTGTAACATAAGCAAGTCCTGTTCTATTATATCTATAGCAGATGATACAATGCTGTCCAGTGAATATATTCTGGAAGACAGAGTCATTAACCCATTGTCCACAACAGAAAGTGATTTTTCCAAATTAATACGGTCAATTTCCCATATTTTTCTGCTGTTTTAATTTGCGTTTCTTTCCAAGCTTCGTTGTAAGCTGCATATATACCGGCCGCTATGAAACGTTTTTGACGCTGTTTGCGTGCTCCCATTATGAAATCACGCAAGTCAGCACCGTCTTTAAGTAAAGTCAAGTGTTGCTTAATTTCTGCCAGTGTGGATTTCTGTAGCCATTCGAGGCAGAGTTTTCCTACACTGTATGTAGTAACCATCCCTGGATGTTGTCTCTGGGAGTATCTAGGGTCTGGCCTGGTCAATTTGAACCCCTGTATTTTGTTCAGGAATCTATCTTGACAGTTATTTGTGTCTGTGGGCCAGATCAACCATTTCTTCCAATCAGGATGTGTTCTGTTTTGGTCAAAAATATGGGATACGTCTATCTCAACATCTGTAGTGCTATTATTTATTTATTTTTTTATTTATTTATTTTTTTGTAGAGCGCGTAGTCACCCGGAGGTATCCCAGCGCTAAAAAATCTTATCTCCTGAGTACAGTGGACCAGGGGAGGGGGAGAGGGAAGGAGAGACAAGGAAGAGGACGGGGAGGGCGGAACAAGGAACAAGATAAGGGCCAGGAGTGATTCACTGTGGGAAGAGGTGGGTTTTGAGCTGTTTCCTAAACCGGAGGTATTGAGGTTCGAGACGCAGGGCTCGGGGGAGAGCGTTCCAAAGTCGTGCAGTCTGGACTGAGAAACGCCTTCCTCCCGATCGAGCTCTCTTGAATTTGGGGGCAACAATGAGGTTTTCGGTGTCAGAACGGAGAGGTCTTGAGGATTTGTAAGGGGCGATGAATTTCTTGAGAGCAGGGGGGCCTTGATTTCGTCGTAGTTTGTGGGCCAGACACAGGGCCTTGAATTTGACCCGCTCTCTTATGGGGAGCCAGTGGAGGAGTTTTAAGGCCGGTTTGGCCGACGCTCTGGCAGGGGTATTCGTGAGGATACGGGCCGCGGTATTCTGAATTCTTTGAAGTTTATTCAGGGTCATCTCTGGGGCGCCCAGGTATATCACGTTGCTATAGTCAAGCCTCGAGATTATTAGGCCTTGAATAAGCAACTTTTGGGAGTTGGGGGGCAGGATGGGCAGGACTTTCCTCAATGACTTCAACAGACCAAAGCAGGTCCCGGCCACTTTCTTTGCCTGCACGTTGAACGAGAGGTCGGTGTCAAGCCACACTCCCAGGCTCTTTACTTCCTCTCTGGGTTCTGGAGGAGGGCCCAGACAGGCTGGCCAGATGTTTGGGGACAGTGTGAGTCCTTTTGGGCCCAGGAGCAGAACCTCCGTTTTTGACCCATTTAATTTTAGGGCAGAGGTGTTCATCCACTGATGGACCTCCACAAGGCAATTAAATAGATCTGCTGGTTGTTGTTTGGGGTGGGATAGTGACACAACCAGTTGTGTGTCGTCAGCATAACTGACGACACTCACTCCGAATGGAATGATGACCTCCTCCAATGTGGACATATAGATATTAAATAAAGTGGGGCTCAGGGAGGAGCCCTGAGGCATGCCACATTGGAGGGGAATTTCGGAGGAGCGGGCGTTGTTCTCCCAGATTTGGTAGGTCCTTTGAGCCAGGAAAGATGTAAGCCAGGCTAAGGCGGAGCCCTCTACACCGGCTCCCTTGAGTCTTTTGATAAGGAGTCGGTGGTCGACGGTGTCGAAGGCCGCGCTTAGGTCGAGGAGGATCACTGCCACTGATCCTCCTCCGTCCAATAGCGTTCTGGCCTCTTCAACCGCTGCTAGGAGGGCGATGTCTGTGCCCTGCCCTGGGCGAAAGCCCGTCTGGGAGCTTTTTAGTATGTTATTGCCCTCCAGGAACTGGGAAAGTTTTCTATTCACCAGTTTTTCAGCAATCTTGCTGATTCCTGGGAGTAGGGAGATGGGCCTATAGTTTGCCAGGTTTTCGGGGTCGAGGGAGGGTTTTTTTAACAAAGCTTTCACGACCGCCGCCTTCCAGCTTGGGGGTACGACTCCCTTTTGGAGTGAGGTGTTAATCAGGTGAGTCACGGGGGGGATGATCGTGGAGGCTACCTTTTTGAGAATTCGGAGTGGGGCGGGATCCTTAGGAGAGCCGCTTTTTATGGATGTTAACGTGTCTTCTACTTCTTCAGTCGTGACTTGGCCCCATGAAGAAAGACGGCAGGGTGTTGACGGTTGCGGGAGATCGTGTTCCTCACCCAGAATCGCGGAGGGAATAGCCTCGAGGATTTTTAGGATTTTCCCGTGAAAGAAATCCGCCAATTGTTGGCATTTGGTCTGGTCAGCTGTAGGGTCGGTGGGATGTTTAGGTCCGGGTGCTGGGGTTTTCAGAAGGTCTTTTAGGATAGCATAGGATTCCTTGCTGGAGCATACTGCTTTCTCTATTCGCTCCTGAAAAAACACGATTTTGGTTTTACGGATGGTGGTTTTGTAATTAAGGAGAGAAGCAGAATAGATCTCTTTATTTGTTTCTGATTTGACTTTCCTCCAGGATCGTTCCGTTCTCTTACACTCTTGACGCAGGGCTTTAAGCTCTGGTGTGTACCATGGAGCCGAGGCTACTCTTTTGGGGTGTTTGAGAGAGGAGGTTTTAGGGATGAGTGCATCAAGAGAGGAGGTGATCCATTCAGTGACCTGCTCGTCAGCCATAGCTGGATCGCTGGAGAGCTCGGGAGTGGACTCTGCTAGAACGGCGGCCCATTCCTCAGGTGCAAGTTTGTGCCACCGTCTGTCAGTGGTCTGAATTTTAGGGGTTTGAGGGTTGGTGAGGGGTGTTTCCCAAGAGATTGGGACAAGAAAGTGGTCTGTCCAAGGGAGGATCAGGGGAGGCTTAGTAGTGATGGCTGTGGCATTGGTGAGGACGGGATCCAATAAGTGTCCCTTCTCATGGGTGGGTTCATTGTTTACCAGTCGGATATTGAGTGACGACAGGTCTTGGAGAAGGTCAACGGCTATCCGATCTGTAGGGTCTTTCAAATGTAAGTTAAGATCGCCTAAAATGAGAAAATTGCTGACAGAGGATGCTAGTTGTGCGACTGATTCAATAAGGGCGTTAAGGAATTTTCCCGGGGGGCCCGGGGGGCGGTAGATCAGTAAGCCCGACAGGGAGTGGGCTGGGGAGAATTGAATGGAGAATTGGCAGCTTTCGCAGTCCTCGATTTGAGCATCAGTGGTTCTACAGGTGAGATGATCCTTAAAAATTACTGTCAGGTGTTGGCTTTGGAATAGACAGTTTGTTTAAGTCTTTAATTTTGGCTAGGCCAAGACAGGTTGTCTGTTGAATTTTATCATTCAAGAATATAATTTGTTCTGGGATCATGCAGGCTCTAAATAATGATTCTATACCTTGGACCTGCCAATCTTTGGTACCCCAGATGGTTTTTGTTTCAATATTGTTTTTCCAAAAATCAAAACCAAATGTTGTCATTTGTTCATAAAATGCTTCTGAATTGATTAATTTAGTGTTTGTCAGCATTGTTTTCATTCCTGTCTTATTTAACATTTTGAAATAAAAGGCTTCTGCTTCACTTGTGTTAAACCCTGAGAAGTATGGGAATTTTTCATAAAATGTTTTTGAACTGCCTTTTGGTGGAGTTGCACAATATTCCCATTGATTATATTTTAAAACATTTCTAGGTTGAGCAGATTTATGCAAATAGTGATGTGCAAAATGGTTGTAGCAGTACATGTCTTCATAATTAGATGAACCCTGTAAGTAATCATGTTCTGTAACTTTTGCTAACATTACTAAGTCTGACATCATATCATTAATACTTTCAAAGTTCCAATCATCAGAGAATGTGCTCGATTTTACAAAGTCACTCAATGAAATCTTAAACTGGTGTGGATACTTCAGGAGCTCGACCGGGCCATAAATATCGTAATCTGTTTTGTCCCAAGCTACCCCACCGGGTATTGGATTGGCTGTGACATTCACGGATGATAGTTCTCTTTTCTCGATGTGAGATGACTTGTGTGGCTTTAGGACCAAGTTGATGTTCTGACTTGCTGTGTCCATTGTACTATATTTTCCCTCAATGAATTTTCCCAAACAAAGAACCATGATGAGCCAAAGCAGGAGGAAAAGTACACCTAACACAATCCAAAATTCAATCCATGGAGAAATCAGATAGGTTTCTTTGAGTTGATGAAAGAGTTCTGTTACTTTGTTTTTAAAAGATTTCGTTGTTGGCTGTTCTTCAGGCTCGCTTGGATCCTCAGAAAAGTCATCGAAATTGATGAAGTAGCCAGATGCAGTTCTGTCAATTGTTGGAATCGCTTCCGGATTTTTATTTGCTTTTGGAATTTTCTTTGTTTCATTAGCACAGTCTGTGGCTACATCGTTGTAGACAGGTGTTTCTTGATGAACTGTTTCAATTTGGGCTTCAGGAGGCACAAGTTCCATGGCATTATTGCATAGTCCCTTTTTAATCACTGCAGGTTTATCAAATGTGATTAGTCTTTCAGTTTGAACCTCTTGGATTGTAGCAAGATTTGGTGTTCTGCTGTTTCTTGGGAGTCCACTGGGCCTACTACTTATTATCGGCCACATGATTGTGGTTTTACCAGGTCGATGGATACAACTCGGTTCTCCTTTTGACCAGACGGGGCGGTAGTACAACTGATCTTGTTCCGTTGACAGCTAAGACAGGTACTGCTTTTCTGTAAGAAGGCCCAAATTCCTTCTTCACCGCGATCTTCTCTCTGACCAGATCCCCAATCTTTGGAATCCAGACAGGCCTTGCTGGGACAGGTGGTTTCTCTTCAGTGGATGTTGGCTGGTGTTTTAGCTTTACGTTGCTCAGGTCTTTTCTTGTTTCATTTAAGTCCTGTAAAATAGCCAAACAATCTTTGATATCAAAGCATTTTTCTTCTACCACTGAAGTCTGACTATCGAGGTCCTAAATGTTCATTCTAGTCCCGAACAATAGTTCATACGGACTGAAACCTTTTAGAGAATTTCTTGGCAGATTATTAAGACTACCTTGGACACTTGTTAAATATTGGACCCACCCAGTACCCGTACCTAATACCCTCGCCGTTATAGATTGCTTTATGTCTCAGTTTTTTCTTTCCACAATCCCGTTTCCCTCAGGATGGAAGGGACAAGAGTACCGCAATGCAATGCCCATGCTGGTCATGGCCTCCTTATACGCTCGAGAGCTAAAAGCAGGACCCTGGTCAGAATGTAGCATGCCAATTGCGTATGTGCCGATATAGACTTGCAAATCTTTTATAACAGTTCTGGCATCAGCCGAGCGCTAGGGCCACATCCAAATGAATCTCGTGCAGGAATCCACTGCTACCATGATATATTTATAATTGCCATCCCTTTGTAAGGGACCACAGTGGTCCAGGTAAACACATGCTAAGGGTTTATCTGAGATTAGAAGGGGCGTCTGTTCTGGTCGTTTCAATGTTGATACTTTCATTCTTTGGCATATTTCACATTCTAGAACATACTTCCTAGTTTGTTTTCTCATGCGTGGCCACCAATATCTTTGTTTTAATAACGATACTGTGGCGGAAACACCAGCGTGTGCAGTAGCAAGCCCTTCGTGTGCCGCTGTAATTAGTCCTAACCTGTGTTCCATGTTTGGAATTGCCCTATCCCCCACTCCAGGGATTCGAGCAAATGGAACATTATTTGCATCAGTTATGTATGAGTACTTTACTGGAAAGCCTTTCGGGAGTGATATTATATCATCTTTTACCGTAGCACTGACAGCTTGCAATATATCGCTGTCTATTTTTGTTTTTGACCGGGTTATAGCAGCTACGGAAGCCGTTTGCACAGCTGCCTTCGCGGCTTCATCAGCCAATGAATTCCCCGCAACGTGAACGCCATCACGTTGATGACTCAGTGTATGGATCACGTGAGTCTTTTGTAGTTCTTTCTGTAAAAGAACTACTTGTTCCCAAAGCGTTTTATGCTTGATTGTGCCACCTTTTGTGTCTTTGAAACCGTTTTGAACCCAGTTCTGCAAGTATTCATTACTGCACGCAGTAATATGAATCGGACACTATTAGTGTGGGGAATTCGCGATCGGTATTTTCAAGCGCCATGTTAAATGCTAGTAGTTCAGCTCGCTGAGCTGTACAATCTCCTAGAGATTGTGTTTTAGTGACAAGTGGTCTAAATTTTCCTTCGTGCCAACGACCTTTAACAATCGCGCACGCAGCACTGTAAGCCTGCTTACCCCCAACTGCGGGTTGTGCTGATCCGTCTGTATATATTATACAGCCGTAGTGCTCTAGAGGCAGGATTTCGGTCTGCAGAGGACATTCATATTCATATTGTAGAAATTCTTGTGTTTTCAAATTAGGATCAAATTCGTAAACTACGTCTGTTGCAACAAGAGAATTAACCCATTGGATCCATCTCGGATGTAGCGCTTTAGCATTCGGAATGCTTGCCTTTGTTACCGCTTCTAGGGCTGGTACTGGTGTAATGATTATTATTCGTTTACCTTGTGCTAGAGTTCTTTCTGTTGTTACGGCAGTCTGAACCGCAGTTAGAATTTTTTCTGTTGAACTAAATTTCATTTCAGCTTTTGTGTACAAATGTGATTTGTATGCTATTGGTACCTTTTCTCCCTCTTTAGAGGTCAGGTACGTGAATCCGCATCTTCCTGGGATGACTCGGATTACAAGGTTGCGTGTATTATCGCGAGTTTGCAATTTTGTTTTTGCTAACATGTCTGTTTGCAATTATCTCAAAATTTCTGTGTGTTTTTGAGTCCAATTAATTGGTTTAAAATCTGGTTTTATTAATTCATAGAGAGGTTTAACCCTCTCTGCATAATTTAGAATGTATGTTCTTCCGAAATTCAGGAAACCTACTATTGATTGTAAGTTCCTCAGCGTTTTTGGTGCTTGGAGTACAGCATACTTCTCTAAGAAATTGTCTGCTAGGCTTTTGCCTTCATTTGATAATTCATATCCTAAAAACAGGACAGTTAGATGGGCAATTCGCGACTTTTTAAAGTTGAATTTGTAACCCTCTGCTGCGAACCCAAGTATTATGGTGTTCACTCTTTTCAAGTGAGTATCCAAATCATCATCTGTTAGATAGATGTCATTGACATAAGATAATGCCTCATCATCATACATTTGTAGTAACTCTGTTACTCTTGCTGAGAATAATCCTGGGCTATTCTTGAACCCCTGTGGGAGTCAACAGAAATTTTCTGGGAGCCCATTATTGAGAAAGCGGTCAAATACCTGCTTTCAGGTGCAATGTTTTGACAAAAGAATCCATTAGAGATGTCTAATGTTGTTTTGTATTTTTTGCGCACAATGTTATTCATTAGTGCTGCACTGTGTGAGTTTTGTACTGCAAATGTCTTGCAACATGAGTTAAGGTGTCTGTAGTCCAAAACTAGACGATATGAATCGTCTGTCTTGGAGACAGGAAACAAAGGATTGTTCATTTGTGAGGTGCATGTTTCAATCACCCCCTGGTATTCAAGTTGATCTAAGATCTCCCTGACCTGTTCTTTTAGCTTCTTGCTTAATTGGGTACTGCCTTTGTGCAGTTGGTTGACATTTTAATTGGATTTTGTGAGGAGGAGAGTCCTCATCCCATCCTACATGATTTTTATATAATGAAGGAGCTTGGGCTACTGCCCACTTTCTTGCAAGTGTATATTTTTTATGAATTGGAATGTGATTTGAGAAGGCAGGCATAATCATTTCTTCGCCATGAGGGCACTCCCTGACAAACTCTGGTGGCCAGTCCTTTTCAGCTAAAAGGATGTCATAGCCTTTGGAAAGGTTATCCGAAAATAGACCCCTTATTTTCCTAGTCTTATCTCCCTCTATACGTAATGTTATCTCGTATATTTTATGAGGTTTGCTAACTCTGCTGTCTGCAGTTTCCACTTGAATGTATTCATTTGTGTCCACTGTCTCCAGATGATTCATCAGGATCTTGCGAGCTATGGTCACTTCTGCTGCGCTGTCTAGCACTGTCTGGGCCCACTCTCCGTTTTTCAGCTGTGTCCTCAGTATCCTCGGCATGTTTGACTATTTTAATGCTGGCTACCTTCTTTCTTGGAAATTGTAATTTTTTACTTTGATGAGCAGGTTCTTTGTCTTTGGACTTGACGTGCTCTTCCCTTTGTTCTGACCGTCCTCTTCTTTCCGATTTCTGCGAGGAAGTCTGAAAAGATCGAGAGGGACGTGTATCAATATCTTGATATCTATCAGGTTTCTTTAGATTATCCCTATTTCTAAGGTTGTATCTTTTCTCAGAGGGCTCCCTCTGGGGAGACTTGTGTCCTTGGTCCGGAGATCTTTCTCTCCGCCGAGGAGACCTTCCTCTGGACTGGAATCTTTTTTCTTTGGGAGTGGATTGTTTATTTCCATCCCAGCTCTTTTTTGGAGTGTTTAGATTATTTTTAATAAATATTTTTTCAGGATTTTCAGTTAGTTGGGGTTTTACTGGTTTCCCACCCAAACTATCTCTTCCTAGTTCTTCATAGGATTTTTCTATGATTCTGGCAAGTTCAAATGGTTGTTCTGCTATATCTGTTTCTTTCAATTTCTGGCGGATCGCCACAGATGCTGCTTCCCCTTTTATGTTGGCTAATAATATAGCCGAGACCTGCTTGAAGTCTTTTAGTAATTTCATACCCAGAGTTAAAGCAGGTTCTGGACCGTATTCATTTTGAATCTGTCTTAGCACATCGGGTATTACCGCCATGGACGGAAAACCATGTGTTTTTGTGTAAATAGAATGTGCCCCAAGTGTCACAGTCCTCCACATGTGGTGCGATCCCCATTGGAAGGCAGATAGTCAGAATTGCGTCTTTCTCAGTAGGGGTAGTATCCGAAACTACTGCCTCTATTTGTGTGATTTTTTGTGCTAACCAGAATGGAATTTGTTCCCGTTTTATTGGTACTTTACCCAGACATGATTGTATGTTCTGTGGTGTAATTTTGTTTGTGTTCCCCTGATGAGGGGTCAGCTGTGGAATGTTAATAGCAGCTTGGACTGTTGGTGTCCGCATTACATATTGGACTAATTGTCTATGAATTTTAATCAGTTGTTTTAGCTGTGCTAAAAGTTCTGGTATTGACATTTTTTCAATGTCTGGATGTGGTGTGTAGCTGGCTAGAACCGGCCACGTTGCTCCTGGTCTACCTAGTGGACCGAGCCTGGTGATGTGATTATTATGTTTTAGGGCGCCTTTAAACCAGAGCAGGTGCTCTTGGTATTTTAATGGGATTTCCACCTCCTCGAAAGGAGTGTATCCATCCGGTGGTTCCTCTATTTTGTAATAGTGGAACTCGTGTGTGACAGCATTTGCTGCTGGAAAGTTTATCCATGAATAGAATAACTCTGTCTGCCGATATTCATGTGCCTCAATTACGAATACGACTATACCATCTCTCGATGTTAGTCCATTCTCTATAAGTTTAAGAGTTATGGTTTTTCTTATGTTGACCGGAATGAGTATAGCATTCGGGTCGGTCTGCAGGAGACTAGTGTCATCCTCTAGGAGTTGAGCTGCTATTCTAGCTGTCTCCCTTTCTTCTTCACTTCCTGTCATTTTTACTGACAGAAAGGTTTTTGTTGCAGATCAGGTTTCAAGGAAACAAAGATTAGGTGCACAATATTTTTGGAACACTGTATCCTTCAAAGTTGACTAAACCAAAACTATACATAGAAATCTCTTCCTACTAAGTTCCGGTGGATTTTTAACCTTTTACCCACTCCAGACGTCTTTTGGAGTATTTACGGGAAAAAGGGTCTGTGTGAAAAAGCACGACTGAGTTACTCTAACGTCTTGCGTTAGATTTATCGCCTTACCAAACGTTGGGAGCCATGTAGTGTAGTTCCTATATTCCCAATAGGCTCTGCGCATTGGAATAATATATTCAGCAGTGTAGACGTTGGACTGAGGTTATCTAGGTCTCTACTGACTATATTAGACTTAAGGTTTGCCAGCTAGCTCAGAGGTCACTAGAAACTTTCTTGAATAAACGAGGAGGAGTTTAACCTCCCTGGATAGACAAGAAGGGATTAGCTTCTGACAACCATAAAACATGACAACTTTGCTCTCCCTGAATAAGAGTGTATCTCTAGAGTCGTGTGAAAACAATAGACAGCTATTTCACTCAGTCAAATGTGCGTACTTAGTTTCACCAGAATGCAGAGAAAAGAGAGACGGGCGTTTTCAATAAAAGGTGTTATTTATTGAGCAGTCTTCTTCCTCATACAAGAGAAATGAATTGCCACGATTGTAATGCTCATGGTAAAGTAAAGTGCGTACAGTAAAAGGAGGATTATAAAATAATACTGTAAAAGCATTGATATGGTTTCTTAGCCATATGATACTTTAAAATAGATAAAATATATACATACATATATACATTGACTAATCGTACTCAACTGGTGCTTCTAAATACGCCTACCCCGGTGTACCTGACCTAAGCCTAAAACGTGGGAAGGAGTAAGTAAGTAGCAGTTTAAGTTAAGTTTGTTTTGCCAAGAATCTGACTCAAGAATTCTCTGTAAAGGTTTAGTCAGTTCCGTACCTGACCGTCCTGACCTTCCGAGCGACCGTCCTGACTCTCGCAGAAGCGGTCGCTCCCGACGCTCCCTGGCCTGGGTATCGTAGTGCTTTGCCTGCATTGCTTTGAAGGAATTGGTGCCTGCTATTGCTCACTGCTGCCAAGTATTGATCTGTACTTTGCTTGCATTTTTATTTGTGCCAGTTTATGCATTGCTCGCATTTTCATCTGTGCCTGATTAGTATCGTGACGCTCGCATTGCCTAATTTAAATAGATAGTTGCTGCCTGATTGTGCCGGTGCCACTGCCCATAGCGATATTCAACTTTGTGCTCCAATCTGTTTCGGTTTTACTTTTGCTGCCATTTTGTTGTTGTTGTGCCTCGTAGCCCGTCTCTCCACCCTGCTCCCGCCTCCCAGCTGCTCCTCCCTCGCTCCGCCCCCTCCACTATCTACTTATGTCAAGGCAATATACGTGCAGCGTCCACGCGCAGCGGACGCGCCCTATGCGTGCCAAAGGCGTGCCAAAGGTAAGCCCGTCTACGCCCGTCCGTGCCTGGACCGCGCCCGGCGCCAGATCCCCTGGCCCCCGCAAAACCCACTCCACCCACATAACGTACGACGCCGCTACCCTCTCAGCACTCAACCCCGGCCGACTCCCTAACTGCTACCAAGCCGCCCCAGGACCCACCCATGGACCCTTCACCTGCCACTCCTGCAAGTTCGACTGCATCAGGACCCACACCAAATCCACAAACTCCAAACAGAACTCCGACAACAACCACCTGAAGTGCATCCTGCTCAACACCCGCTCGGTCCACAGACACGCCATTGAACTTTGGAACCTACTCGACACCACATCGCCGGACGTCGCCTTTCTTACAGAAACCTGGATGAACGCCTCATCAGCACCCGACATCGCCATAGCCATCCCGGACGGCTTCAAGATCATCCGAAAAGACCGCACCAACCAAACAGGAGGAGGCATCGCCATTGTCCACAAGAACTCCATCCGCATCACGACCAGTTCCGACGATAACCTCGCAGCCGTCGAACACCTTCACTTCCAGATCCACACCGACCCCAAGACCACACTCAGAGGCACCCTCATCTACAGACCACCAGGACCCCGCACACATTTCAGCGAAGACATCACGGACTTCATCAGACCACACGCCCTCCCCTCCGAGGACTACATTCTACTGGGAGACCTCAACTTCCACCTGGAAAAGAACAACGACAGCAACACCACCACCCTTCTGGACAACCTCGCCAATCTCGGACTCAAACAACTTGTTGACACCCCCACCCACTATGCCGGGCACACGCTCGACCCAATCTTCACCTCCAGCAAGCACATCTCCTTCAATCACACCACAGCTCTCCATTGGACGGACGACAGCTGCGTTCACTTCAACTACAAAAAGACTACGACATACAACCACCCACAACCAATTCCCCGCAGAAACTGGAACAAAATCACCACCGACCAGCTCTTCACATCGCTCCACCAAAACCCTCCTGCCGAATCATCGGACCCAAACCAAGCAGCCACCAACCTCACACAATGGATCTCCACGAATTAGCACCCTTGAAAAACAATCAAACCAAACAAGGTAGCAAAAAGCCCCCTGGTTCAATGATGACCTTAAGAAATCCAAGAAGATCTGTCGCACCCTCGAGAAAGCCTGGCGAAAAAACCCAACCACTGACAACCTAACCACCCTCAAGAACGCCACCCAAAAACACCACCAACTGATCCGATCCACCAAGAAATCAGCATTCAAGGATCGACAACAACGCCCACAACAGCAAAGAACTATTCAACATCGTCAAAGAGTTTACCAACCCCACGGCCGGCACCAACGACATCACTCCCTCCCAAGACCTCTGCGACTCTCTAGCCTCGTTCTTCCACAACAAAATCGCTGACATACATAACAGCTTTGGAGACCAGTCCACCCCACCCACCTCCGAACTAAAATCCTCCTCCAACAACCTTTGCGCCTGAAACCCAATCACCACTGAAGACACCATCCGCCTAATGAACACCATCCACTCAGGATCGCCAACCGACCCATGCATCCACCACATTTTCAACAAAGCAGACTCCATTATCGCACCCCATCTCCGAGACGTCATCAACTGCTCCCTCAACTCCGCTACCTTCCTGGAAAGCTGGAAACATGCCGAACTCAGCGCCCTCCTGAAGAAACCCACAGCAGACCCCACTGAACTTAAGAACTACCGCCCCATTTCGCTCCTCCCATTCCCTGCAAAAGTCATCGAAAAAGCCGTCAACAATCAGCTTGCCGCCTTCCTCGAATCCAACAAAGCCCTCGACCCTTCTCAGTCCGGCTTAAGAGCCAAACACAGCACCGAGACCGCCCTCATCGCAGCAACTGACGACATTCGAACTCTACTGGACAACGGAGAAACAGCTGCCCTCATCCTACTTGACCTCTCCGCAGCCTTCGACACAGTCTTATAGCACCCTTATACAACGCCTCAGCAACATCGGAATACAAGGAAAAGCACTGGACTGGATCATCTCGTTCCTCGCTGGAAGAACGCAGAGAGTCCGACTCCCCCTTTTAGATCAGAGGCCACCGAAGTCACCTGCGGCGTACCACAAGGATCATCACTGATCCCACCCTCTTGTGGTATATAAATAAATAATACCGGATCTAGGTTTGACTGGACATAGCAATAACAGATAGCTCAATAAATAAGAGTCAAGATTCGAGGTAGTAGGAGTTTGCAGGTTTAATACAGCATAAAGGACAGGAACAGGACAACCTGCACTGGAACAGGATGGCAGCGCTGCCGGGGGCAGGATCAAGGAAAAGGATAACTTTTAATAACAATGCACAAGCATATATACTAAAACAGTTGCATTACAGTGAATACAGTAGGCGGAGCAGTGGGTGTGGTCAATAGCAGTCGCGAAAGATAAGGGTGAAAATAGGTGTAACAGGAGGCGTATACATAGACATGTGATGTAAACGTAACAGAATATGTCATAAATGGGGCGGAAACATGGAGGGGGCTACCTAAGGAGCCGGGACCTCTAACCTAATGGTGCGCGCAAACTGACAATGACGTGTTACTAGGAGAAGCTGGGGGCTATGAACTCTGTGCTAGGAGTAGAGACTGAAGTCTGGAGAGTCAGGGCGACATGTACCTAAACCCTATCTAGTATCTAATGTTTAGAGGACATGTTGATATAAACTAAGAGTCAGGAGGGGAGAGGCTAACAGACTCTAAGACTGGAGCATGCATTATTCTACATGTAGTGCGTGTTGAAGAATATTAAATGACCATTAAATGCAGTATTTCTCTTACATGGAGACGTAAAGGCTAGACAATGACGGAAACTATTGATGCGATTCAGTAGCTTAGGAATGCAGAGAAGGAGGGCTGAACTGATAACTAGAATCATAACATACTCTTGGCAGACTCGTAGGCAGAGCCAGGCCGAGCCGGGCACTGTGAGGCAGGAAGTAAGTGAAGGGTCGAGGATACAGGTGGGGGCTGTATCGCTCCTCAGCGAGGGCTCAGGAGACAGGAGCTGAATCTGGTGTCCGGGCCCTTTTGAGGCCTAGAAACGGGGACTTTACAATGAAATAACGTGCACACTGGGAAACGTGGCAACGTAACTTTACATAGGCCTGATACTCGTAGCTTTCACGAGAACTGGGAACTGGCATACTAGAGATGGACACAACTGTAATTGCGTCTTTAATCGAACATGGGGGATACATATGCATATTAATCATGCACACATAACATAAGATGGGGAACACGTAGGGACACAGAACATGGCAAAATTTACTTTTCCACACTCTTCAACGTATACATGAGTACCCTCGCATCCATCGCGCGCCAACACAACCTCAACATCATCTCCTACGCAGACGACACCCAGTTGATCCTCTCCCTCACCAAAGACCCAAACACCGCCAAAACCAACCTACACGAAGGGATGAAAGAAGTAGCCGAATTGATGAAGAACAGCCGTTTAAAACTGAACTCGGACAAAACGGAAGTCCTCATCTTAGGACCATCCCCCTCCGCCTGGGACGACTCATGGTGGCCACCGGCCCTGGGAACCGCACCCATACCGACAGACCACACACGTAACCTGGGCTTCATCCTGGACTCCTCCCTCTCAATGACCAGACAAGTCAACGCCGTCTCATCATCTTGCTTCAACATCCTACGTATGCTCAAAAAAATCTTCCGTTGGATCCCCATCGAAACAAGAAAGACGGTCACCCATGCACTGGTCACAAGCCGACTGGACTACGGAAACACCCTTTACGCCGGAACCACAGCCAAACTACAAAAAAAACTCCAACGCATCCAAAACGCCTCGGCCAGACTCATCCTAGACATCCCCCGCCAAGCTCACATTTCCGGTCACCTGAAAGACCTCCACTGGCTCCCCGTCAACAAGAGAATAACGTTCCGCCTCCTCACCCACGCACACAAAGCCCTCTACGACCTAGGACCAGAATTCCTCAACACGCGCCTGTCCTTTTACACCGCCAACTACGATCGGCCAATCATACCTGATAGGTATTGCTGCTTAGCACTCGCGCTGCTGCTAGCGCTACCTCATTTTAAAACTCACCTTTCTTGATATTTGTTTTGGTATTAATTTTCGTTTTTCCCCTGTTTTTAGGCGGGGTCAGGCTGGGCTCAACATCTCTCCCTCCCTCACACCGCATATAAAGGAAAGCGCATCGCCGTTTTCGGCGAGTCCGGGTCCCGGGGTTTGCCCTGTTTGGGGGCCATCTTAGTTTGGGATCACTACCACAACTACGGGCGCCATTTTGGAACGCCCTTGTGACCGAGCTGGGCCTGGAGTGCCTATTTAAGGTGATTAATCCTCCATCTCTGCCCTGATAGGTATTGCTGCTTAGCGCTCGCGCTGCTGCTAGCGCTACCTCATTTTAAAACTCACCTTTCTTGATATTTGTTTTGGTATTAATTTTCGTTTTTCCCCTGTTTTTAGGCGGGGTCAGGCTGGGCTCAACATCTCTCCCTCCCTCACACCGCATATAAAGGAAAGCGCATCGCCGTTTTCGGCGAGTCCGGGTCCCGGGGTTTGCCCTGTTTGGGGGCCATCTTAGTTTGGGATCACTACCACAACTACGGGCGCCATTTTGGAACGCCCTTGTGACCGAGCTGGGCCTGGAGTGCCTATTTAAGGCGATTAATCCTCCATCTCTGCCCTGATAGGTATTGCTGCTTAGCGCTCGCGCTGCTGCTAGCGCTACCTCATTTTAAAACTCACCTTTCTTGATATTTGTTTTGGTATTAATTTTCGTTTTTCCCCTGTTTTTAGGCGGGGTCAGGCTGGGCTCAACATCTCTCCCTCCCTCACACCGCATATAAAGGAAAGCGCATCGCCGTTTTCGGCGAGTCCGGGTCCCGGGGTTTGCCCTGCTTGGGGGCCATCTTAGTTTGGGATCACTACCACAACTACGGGCGCCATTTTGGAACGCCCTTGTGACCGAGCTGGGCCTGGAGTGCCTATTTAAGGCGATTAATCCTCCATCTCTGCCCTGATAGGTATTGCTGCTTAGCGCTCGCGCTGCTGCTAGCGCTACCTCATTTTAAAACTCCCCTTTCTTGATATTTGTTTTGGTATTAATTTTCGTTTTTCCCCTGTTTTTAGGCGGGGTCAGGCTGGGCTCAACATCTCTCCCTCCCTCACACCGCATATAAAGGAAAGCGCATCGCCGTTTTCGGCGAGTCCGGGTCCCGGGGTTTGCCCTGTTTGGGGGCCATCTTAGTTTGGGATCACTACCACAACTACGGGCGCCATTTTGGAACGCCCTTGTGACCGAGCTGGGCCTGGAGTGCCTATTTAAGGCGATTAATCCT
This sequence comes from Lissotriton helveticus, assembly GCF_964261635.1. Classification (NCBI taxonomy): domain Eukaryota; kingdom Metazoa; phylum Chordata; class Amphibia; order Caudata; family Salamandridae; genus Lissotriton; species Lissotriton helveticus. The sequence goes on from NC_136067.1 coordinate 1,957,838,723, forward strand.
CCATCTCTGCCCTGATAGGTATTGCTGCTTAGCGCTCGCGCTGCTGCTAGCGCTACCTCATTTTAAAACTCACCTTTCTTGATATTTGTTTTGGTATTAATTTTCGTTTTTCCCCTGTTTTTAGGCGGGGTCAGGCTGGGCTCAACATCTCTCCCTCCCTCACACCGCATATAAAGGAAAGCGCATCGCCGTTTTCGGCGAGTCCGGGTCCCGGGGTTTGCCCTGTTTGGGGGCCATCTTAGTTTGGGATCACTACCACAACTACGGGCGCCATTTTGGAACGCCCTTGTGACCGAGCTGGGCCTGGAGTGCCTATTTAAAGCTCTTCTCTACCGCGCAGCGGGACGTGCAGATGGGTCGCCTTCGCTTAGCCGGAGTCGTGCCTGAGTCCTGCCCGTCTGCGCCCGTCCGCGCTGAGGACGGGCTGCAGGACGGGCTGTCTACTACCAATGTGACTTCAGCTACGTTAACTCAGGGCAGTCGCGTTTATTATTCATCTGCGGCACTCCATTCTCTGCGACCTTCTGTCTCTTCTCGTTGCGTTACCTGCACTCTGCCATGTCACTACTTTTTATGCCCCGGCTGCGGTTTTACTACTGGCAAAATGCAGCTCTCTAAAACCCAACAGTATACTAAGCACTGTAGGGGGAAACGGAAGCCTACGAAGGGTGGTACCCCTCCTCCCGCCCCGCTCCATTTTTGGAGCCTAAACTGTAGATCGCTCCCTAAGAATAATTTAAACATCCATGATTTCATAATCGAGGAATCCCCTGATGTTTTATTCCTGACCGAGACCTGGATTCACGCCAGCTCGGGTCCGGATATCGCTACTGCGATCCCTTCTAACTATGTTATGCTACATCAGGATAGACCCTCAGGTAAAGGGGGTGGAATTGCCATTATTTTTAAATCCACCTACCAATGCAAACTGGAGGCATTACATCTTCCAGGTAGTGAAGCTGCATTGTTTAAACTCACGATTAATCCCCGTTTGACACTTTCGGGTCTGCTAATCTATCGGCCCCCGGGGAATGCTGCTTCTTGGATTCCCTTACTTGTTGATTGTCTATCAGAAATACTCCTGAAATCAAATAATTTCACCATACTTGGTGATTTAAATATTCATCTAGATGATGTTAATAATTCCCTTACAAAATCTCTTCTTTCTGATTTAGAGGTTTTTAATCTTAAACTATGTAATACTGGAGCTACTCATATTGCCGGTCACCTTTTGGACCCAGTTATTTCCACTCTTCCACTTGAGTGCTCTCATTTGGCACGTCCGCTGGTGTGGTCCGATCATTATGCCGTACACTTTGTGTTACCGCCCGGTCTTTACATAGCCAATGCTTATGTAGAGGAAACTAAACCCTCTTATAGATGGGACAAAATCGATATAGTCACTTTTAATCTGCATCTGACAAAGACTATTCCTTCTCTCAATAACACTGAGCAGAATTTGAATGCCCCTATTAATAAGTGGCTAACAGATGCAGTATCTGTGCATGCCCCCTGTTCGGGCAGTAAATTTCGATCTTTGCGTCCCCCAGCACCTTGGTACTCGGATGAGTTAAAAATCCAACGTGCTAAATGTAAAGCCTTGGAGAGGAAGTGGAGAAGATTTTACTCCATTCCCTCTAAACAGATTTACAAGGATGAGTTAAAAACTTATCATGCCAACTGTAAACGGGCCAAGGCAGTTTACATTACCTCTACTATCACTTCAGTGCAAAATTGTCCTCGGACTCTGTTTGCTACTGTTAACAAACTTACAGGTGCTGACACTGTTCCTGTGTTGCCGGCCTTAGATGGTAAACATTGTAATGCTATTGCGGACTTTTTTATATCGAAGGTTCAAGACATTCACCAATCCTTAATGTCTCTTCCTCCCCCTATTGATCCCTTTTTACCTGGCTCTTGCTGTAATGTCTCTGTCCCTCCCACTGAGTTTCTGCACAACTGGAAATTATTTGATGATGTTTCCTTCCTGTCATGCCTAAAAAGCATCAAGTCAGGATCTCCTCGGGACCCTGTCCCTATGAGGATACTGAAACAACTTGACCTTGAACCACGCAGATTCCTAATGAGGTTACTTAACATCTCTCTTAGTGAATCTCGGGTGGAACAGGAATGGAAACATGCCATGGTCGTTCCCCTACAGAAGAAATCTGGCATGGACATTGCTAACCTGGCCAACTTCAGGCCTATATCCCTGCTGCCAGCTTGTTCTAAGATACTAGAACGTCATGTCAACTTTCAGCTAAACGAATTTGTTGAAAATACGGGATATCTCCACCCATCCCAATCAGGCTTTCGCGCCACTTATTCCACCGAATCCGCACTCCTGGGGGTGACTGAGCGACTCCGACACGGTATTGATAGTGGTGAGACCTTTGCGCTTATACTATTGGATTTAAGCGCAGCTTTTGATACCGTGTCGCATTCCATTCTTCTAGAGTCCCTTCACTCCCTTGGTGTTGCAGGATCTGCGCTCGCCTGGGTGGCTTCATTTCTTAATAAGCGTACCTTTCAGGTATTTTCAACCAAAGCTGAATCGGCGATCTGTTCATCTGCTTATGGCGTTCCGCAGGGGTCTATATTGAGCCCTTTATTGTTCAATATCTACATCAGACCCCTTGCCACGATTGTAGAGGACGCCGGTCTGTCTATTTATTCCTATGCAGATGATACGCAGATCGTGTTCTCCCTGTCTGACAGTAGGTCTCAGGACACCTCTGCCCTTAAAATCGGCCTTTCTCGGGTTGCAGCCTGGATGCAGGTTAACCTGCTAAAACTCAATGGTGAAAAGACCGAGGTTATCGTACTTGGCAAACATAAAGATCTGTGGGGTTCTAGACATTGGCCTAGTAACATGGGTCCACTGCCTACCCCCGTGCCAGTTGTTCGTAACCTCGGCTTTCTAATCGACGAGAAACTCTCGATGCGTCAAAAGGCAACTAAGGTCGCTGCAATCTGCTTTAATACTCTACGCTGGTTGCAGAAGATCATATGGATGCTGCCTGAGTCTACTGGTCGAACTGTTGTCCAGGCTCTTGTAATGTCCCGTATCGACTACGGCAATGTGCTCTATCTGGGAGCTGATAGAGCTACAATGAATATACTCCAAGTTGTGCAGAACTCAGCTGCCCGCCTTCTGTGCAATGTTCCTCGCAGAATGTCTGCAGCACAAGCCCTATGTGACCTTCATTGGTTAAAAATTGCTGACCGTGTAGCTTTTAAAACTTTGTGCCTTATGTTTAAGATCCGTCAGGGTTTTGCTCCTGCATATTTGCACAATCTTGTCCGACCATACCAGCCAAACCGTCCCCTTAGGTCATCAAATCAAGCAAACTTTGTAATTCCTAGAATTCGCTTGACTAAAATGGGAGGTCGCTCTTTTGCCCATTTGGGGCCGAAGATGTGGAATACTCTTCCATTGACGCTCAAAACGGAGACCAACCTTTTGGCTTTTCGCAAAAAGCTAAAAACTTTTCTGTTTTAGTTGATCAGACATTTTCTGCTTTTCCTGCTTCAGCAAATACCTATCTCTCTTCTCTAGGCTGTCCCTGGCGCCGGGAAACCCTTTATGGGTAGCTGAGCGCAATACAAATTCAATAAAATAAAAATAAAATAAATAAGCCCTCGCCGCAATTCCACGCATCCAAAGATCCACCATGGGGGGAAGATCCTTCTCCTACTTAGCGGCCAAGACCTGGAATTCCCTCCCCACCCACCTCCGCCTTACACAGAACCACCTCTCCTTAAAAAAACTGGATATTCGATAAGTAAAGTACCCCCTCCCTCAAGCGCCTTGAGACCCTCTGGGTGAGTAGTGCGCTATACAAATTTTTAACTTTAACTTGAACTTGAACTTGGGTAATAGAAAGCAGGAGGTCTGGTATCTCTCTCTCAGGACTCGATATCCCAGCAACCCGCAAGGGTAGGCTGGAAACGCCAGAGCTGGATTTCTCGGCAGGAGAAAATACAGCGTCTTTCTCAGCGCGTCAAAGAGGAGGGGCAGCGTCCGTGGACTCTCGCATCAGCTGGGCTTTCGGGCAAGTAGATAGCTGCTCTGCTCCAGATTCACCACTGTGTGTTTGCTTAAGGCAACGTTGGTATATTTAAACCTGAAAGGTGCCTGGGTTTGACGTAAAGTTGGACATAAGACGTCAATAAAGATGTCACTAAGAACTGGCCGTTCTTACAGTGCTTTACAGGAGTTCTAGGACGAAATCAAAACAAAAGCAAGGGGGATTTCCCAGGTTGCTGGAGGCTTGGTTTTGTTTAGAGAACTCGGTGTGCTTACTAGGGGGCCGGAGAAGTAGCCTTGCTTAATGTGACAGCATGTGCTACGACTGAATTATGGATATGGTTATTATGCCGTTGTATGGCTATTATTGATTATAACCGGACAAGGGCATAAAATAGGAATATCGATTCAGGTTTCCTAGATAAAACACTACAGTGGAGCTAAAATACACTGCTCCAACATCCAGGGTTATAAAATCCAACTGTTTAAAAAAATCATGTGTTGCTGGATGCGCCATTGGATGATGGGCTACGACCGTTCCCAGGAGGTTTGCTAAGAAAGGGGTGGTACTTGCAGTCGGCCAATTTGTACAACTGCATACGGCGTGGAATATCAGCATATTTCACATTCAATGCTTTCCCAATGCAACTACAATTAGGCACTGTAGATCCACATAAGCACCGGGTGGGTGTGTATGAATAGACGAGTATTGTGTCCACTGCCCAGATCCCAGCACCAGTACAATGCTGCCCCTGGCATAATGATGAGGCTTCTTGGCACTTTGTGGACATACATGGCATGATGCCCACTCTGTGTTTCATCATCCTCTTTCGCCCTTTCAACGGCCTCTTAGTTTCCTTTTTTAAGGTTACCAGATGACCAAGGTGGTCCAATACCAGGATTTTATTTTTTTAAAAGCATTGTTTTTAGATGTCCTTGTTTCCTTGGATTAACTGAGAGGATCACAACTCTCAAACTGAGCAGGGTTCTTAAACAAAATCCAGGATTAGAAGTTTTTCCTAGGAAATCCTATGCTCTCTATTCCTCCTTCTCTTTGTCTCACCCTTTTGTTTCTACCAACTCCTTCTCTCTCACAGCCTCTCTCCACTCTCTCTCTGCCTTACCTCCTCTTTCTGCCTCAAACACGTCTTTCCAGTTCATCCTCCTATCTCTGGGATTCCCTTTTCTCTTCCCCCTCACTCTTCCCCTCTTTGCCTCTCCATCCTCAGTTTCCCTCAGTCTCCTGGACCTCTCTGCTCCTCCCTTTCCTTGAATTACCTGTTCTGTCAAAATGTGCTTTTGTATCTGAGAGAGTAAAAAAGTATACACAGCTAGCTGCCAGCAGAGCTTTATCTGTTGTGTGTGGTTGGGGGACCTCGCATTACCTCCTCGTCCATCTTCCCTAATCCAGGGGCATATTACCAACAACTAGCGATATTTATCGCAAAATGGGCTTAGCGAGTTTTTTTTAATCGTCAAGCATCGCCGGATATTATCGCAGAGATAACGTGCTATCAGCAACGTTTATCTCTAAAGTGATAAAATATCTGGCGATAGCGGCGAAATGCGTGAATATCGCTGAGAATACAGAGATATTCACACATTAACGCCAATAGGGTCTTAGCCATAATATCCACCTCCCATTGGATATAATGGCTAAGAACTGGTCTGAGCAGGCGTTAGCTTTTGGAGATATTCGCACTTAGCGCAAATATTTCCATCGCTACGCCTGCGTTGATAATAGGCGATAGCGATGTTAGCGACTGTTTTAGTCGCTAACAGGTTGGGTAAACCCACTTTGCATGTCATTAGCGATAAATATCGCTGACATGCAAAGCGGGCCCTAAACCGCTCGCTACCACCTCAAAGCTGTCGCTAACATCAGTTAGCGACAGGTTGCTAATAGGGCGATAATCTAATATCGCCAGACTTGGTAATATGCCCCCCAGTTCTTATGTGTGAGATCTCATCTCCTCCCTGCAGACACTGTTCTTTAGCTGACTCAAAAAAAGTCCCCCTACATGGCCGCCATTACTGCTGCTATCAACTGCCCTGTACCTGTTATTGGTTTTAGGGAAGCTTGCGCTCTCCTGCATCTGTGTTAATGAAGCTTGGTACAAGAACCAAAACAATGTGCATTGGCAATGCTTGTTTTTATTTCCATCCATTGTAAGAGGAGTGGCTGCTGTTCTTTTTATTCTTTGCGATCTGGCATTTACTTTGAATTTAGTCAACTCTGACATCAAATCCCATAGATGCTGGCAGGGCCAGTGGTGTGTACAAAAGAAAAGTATTCACATGAAAGCAGGCAGCCCTGGGAGTAATGAATACTGTAAGGCAGGAGGAGTGAGTCACTCTGAGTGCTCTGGCAGAGCAGCACTCAAGGAGAAATGTTCCATTCATAATTTAGCACCTCATTCTGGAGGGAAGGATGTCGCTGATGCAAGTTGAGCTAAGTCTGACCCAGCAAAATATATTCTTTTTGATTGAAAAGAGCACATGGACTCCAGAGGAAACGATAAATGTCATGTCAGCCAAAACCAAGACTGAAGCCTTTAAGGCACTCCTATCAAGAGTCATAAAGGGCATTTCTCTTTGGAACTGAATCTCTGATGAACTATCCATTTCTGAAAAGGCTTAAAAGAGCTACAGGAGCTGACAAAGTCAGTAGGTCTGACTGTGATGTTCTAACACATGCAAACACAGGCATACACACATGGGCACATACTGTGGCAGGTCTCTGTGTTCTTGAAATTGTTTGTGCTTCCTTTTTCTGTGCCCCAGTTTTTATTCCCCAAGCTTGCTGTCTTGTCTGGCACCATCACTGCAAGTTAGATAATACAAAAAACTACTACCGAGTCATAAGCTTAGGGGATGAAAGAACAGCATCTATATAAGTGGAAAAGAAAGGTGTGAGTTGCTCAGAGAAGTGGCACAAAGCGCCTGTGCATATTTGTGTATGTCTGAGTTTGATTCAGTTATCACATTAAATGCAGACCAGTTGGCTTTAACAATGCTTATGTCAATATGTTTGAGGTCTCTAGATTTTCTCACTTCTGTCTTAGGTAAAGCACCGATAGGCCACATGAAGGTTTGCATTTTTAAAGGAATGAAGAAGTGGTCGGACCAACCCAATGCGAGAGAATTAGAGCTTTCATGTGTGTTGTTTTGTGTACAAATCATGTCCAGGTGGGTGGGGCAGTTACTGTGGGAAAAGAAGGTGAAACGTTGCTGGGTGATAGGAAACATTTTATGGGGTGTGGGTCTTCTGCCAGTGTATGTTAAAATGCCCTTGTAAAATCTGATCACAAAAGGAGGTGAGTGGATCAGGGCTATAATAAAGGGGCCATCAGTAAAACTCTTTTTGCACCCAGGTGAGCAGTACAACATAATCAGTCTCAGGGATTTAGGTGTTGAATTTATCATCTCCACTTTGAGGAGCTGGAATGAGGTGTATAGTGAGCTTATAAGTTTGTTGTTTTGGGCTTCTGCGGTGAATGCAGCCACCCCACCAGCTCCTCTGTTTTGTTTTGGCGGTGATGTCGTATCTCAGTGGTAAGATAGTGATATGGAGAATGAGCCAGACCACCCTTCTGTGACAGCAGTAACATCGTGGTCTGTGTCTGGGGTCTCCATGAGTGCGGATATGAAGCTGCATTAGAGACCACCGACCTGCCTTTCATGAGGGCATGTTTCATGTGATATTTAGGATAATGTCTCTTGGTTGCCAGGTGATTTGTCTGGGGTTGCTTGTGTTTAGGACATCTGGCTAGAGAGATTGTGGCAATAGGATATGATGTGAGATCTGTGATCACAGGGTGTGCAGATCCAGATGTGTGGTGTGCATTAGCAGAAATGCGGATAAAAGACAGGTGGATGGAGTTCTGGCAGTGCGCATTCTCGGCTCTTGTAGAATAGGTGCATCGAGTGAGTTCTGGCCGGTGTGCATGCTCGACTCTTTTAGAATAGGTGCATCGAGTGAGTTCTGGCCGGTGAGCATGCTCGGCTGTTGTAGAATAGGTGCGTCGAGTGAGTTCTGGCTGGTGTGCATGCTCGGCTGTTGTAGAATAGGTGCGTCGAGTGAGTTCTGGCTGGTGTGCATGCTCAACTCTTTTAGAATAGGTGCATCGAGTGAGTTCTGGCCGGTGTGCATGCTCGACTCTTGTGAAATGGGTGTGTCGAGTGAGTTCTGGCTGGTGTGCCTGCTCGACTCTTGTGGAATGGGTGTGTCGAGTGAGTTCTGGCAGTGTGCATGCTCGAATCTTGTGAAATGGGTGTGTCGAGTGAGTTCTGGCGGGTGTGCATGCTCGGCTCTTGTGAAATGGGTGTGTCGAGTGAGTTCTGGCCAGTGTGCATGCTCGGCTCTTGTGGAATAGGTGTGTCAAGTGAGTTCTGGCCGGTGAGCATGCTCGGCTGTTGTAGAATAGGTGCGTCGAGTGAGTTCTGGCTGGTGTGCATGCTCGGCTGTTGTAGAATAGGTGCGTCGAGTGAGTTCTGGCTGGTGTGCATGCTCAACTCTTTTAGAATAGGTGCATCGAGTGAGTTCTGGCCGGTGTGCATGCTCGACTCTTGTGAAATGGGTGTGTCGAGTGAGTTCTGGCTGGTGTGCCTGCTCGACTCTTGTGGAATGGGTGTGTCGAGTGAGTTCTGGCAGTGTGCATGCTCGAATCTTGTGAAATGGGTGTGTCGAGTGAGTTCTGGCGGGTGTGCATGCTCGGCTCTTGTGAAATGGGTGTGTCGAGTGAGTTCTGGCCAGTGTGCATGCTCGGCTCTTGTGGAATAGGTGTGTCAAGTGAGTTCTGGCTGGTGTGCCTGCTCAACTCTTGTGGAATGGGTGTGTCGAGTGAGTTCTGGCAGTGTGCATGCTCGACTCTTGTGGAATGGGTGTGTCGAGTAAGTTCTGGCGGGTGTGCATGCTTGACTCTTGTGAAATGGGTGTGTCAAATGAGTTGTGGCTGGTGTGCATGCTCGACTCTTGTGGAATGGGTGTGTTGAGTGAGTTCTGGCTGGTGTGCCTGCTCGACTCTTGTGGAATGGGTGTGTCGAGTGAGTTCTGGCAGTGTGCATGCTCGACTCTTGTGGAATGGGTGTGTTGAGTGAGTTCTGGCTGGTGTGCATGCTCGGCTCTTGTAGAATAGGTGCATCGAGTGAGTTCTGGCCGGTGTGCATGCTCAACTCTTGTGAAATGGGTGTGTCGAGTGAGTTCTGGCCAGTGTGCATGCTCGACTCTTGTGGAATAGGTGTGTCGAGTGAGTTCTGGCTGGTGTGCCTGCTCGACTCTTGTGGAATGGGTGTGTTGAGTGAGTTCTGGCAGTGTGCATGGTCGACTCTTGTGGAATGGGTGTGTCGAGTAAGTTCTGGCGGGTGTGCATGCTTGACTCTAGTGAAATGGGTGTGTCGAGTGAGTTGTGGCTGGTGTGCATGCTCGACTCTTGTGGAATGGGTGTGTTGAGTGAGTTCTGGCTGGTGTGCCTGCTCGACTCTTGTGGAATGGGTGTGTCGAGTGAGTTCTGGCAGTGTGCATGCTCGACTCTTGTGGAATGGGTGTGTTGAGTGAGTTCTGGCTGGTGTGCCTGCTCGACTCTTGTGGAATGGGTGTGTCGAGTGAGTTCTGGCGGGTGTGCATGCTCAGCTCTTGTGGAATGGGTGTGTTGAGTTAGTTGTGGCTGGTGTGCCTGCTCGACTCTTGTGGAATGGTGTGTCGAGTGAGTTCTGGCGGGTGTGCATGCTCGACTCTTGTGGAATGGGTGTGTTGAGTGAGTTCTGGCTGGTGTGCATGCTCGACTCTTGTGGAATGGGTGTGTCGAGTGAGTTCTGGCGGGTGTGCATGCTCGGCTCTTGTGGAATGGGTGTGTCGAATGAGTTCTGGCAGTGTGCATGCTCGACTCTTGTGGAATGGGTGTGTTGAGTGAGTTGTGGCTGGTGTGCATGCTCGGCTGTTGTGGAATGGGTGTGTTGAGTGAGTTCTGGCGGGTGTGCATGCTCGGCTCTTGTGGAATGGGTGTGTTGAGTGAGTTCTGGCTGGTGTGCATGCTCGACTCTTGTGAAATGGCTGTGTCGAGTGAGTTCTGGCCAGTGTGCATGCTCGACTCTTGTGGAATGGGTGTGTTGAGTGAGTTCTGGCTGGTGTGCATGCTCGGCTCTTGGGAAATGGGTGTGTCGAATGAGTTCTGGCAGTGTGCATGCTCGACTCTTGTGGAATGGGTGTGTTGAGTGAGTTGTGGCTGGTGTGCATGCTCGGCTCTTGTGGAATGGGTGTGCTGAGTGAGTTCTGGCGGGTGTGCATGCTCGGCTCTTGTGGAAAGGGTGTGTTGAGTGAGTTCTGGCTGGTGTGCATGCTCGACTCTTGTTAAATGGGTGTGTCGAGTGAGTTCTGGCCAGTGTGCATGCTCGACTCTTGTGGAATGGGTGTGTTGAGTGACTTCTGGCTGGTGTGCATGCTCGGCTCTTGGGAAATGGGTGTGTCGAGGGAGTTCTGGCTGGTGTGCATGCTCGGCTCTTGTGGAATGGGTGTGTCAAGTGAGTTCTGGCGGGTGTGCATGCTCGGCTCTTGTGGAATGGGTGTGTCAAGTGAGTTCTGGCGGATGTGCATGCTCGGCTCTTGTGGAATAGGTGTGTCGAGTGAGTTCTGCCGGTGTGCATGCTCGGCTCTTGTGGAATAGGTGTGTCAAGTGAGTTCTGGCGGGTGTGCATGCTCGGCTCTTCTGGAATGGGTGTGTCGAGTGAGTTCTGGTGGGTGTGCATGCTCGGTTCTTGTGGAATGGGTGTGTCAAGTGAGTTCTGGCGGGTGTGCATGCTCGGCTCTTGTGGAATGGTTGTGTCGAGTGAGTTCTGGCGGGTGTGCATGCTCGGCTCTTGTGCAATAGGTGTGTCAAGTGAGTTCTGGCCAGTGTGCATGCTCGGCTCTTGTGGAATAGGTATGTCGAGTGAGTTCTGGTGGGTGTGCATGCTCGGCTCTTGTGGAATGGGTGTGTTAAGTGAGTTCTGGAAGGTGTGCATGCTCGGCTCTTGTGGAATGGGTGTGCCGAGTGAGTTCTGGCGGGTGTGCATGCTCAGCTCTTGTGGAATGGGTGTGTTGAGTGAGTTTTGCCCGGTGTGCATGCTCGGCTGTTGTGGAATAGGTGTGTCGAGTGAGTCCTGGCCAGTGTGCATGCTCGACTCTTGTAGAATAGGTGCATTTAGTGAGTTCTGGCCGGTGTGCAATGCATGCTTGACTCTTGTAGAATGGGTGCGTCGAGTGAGTTCTGGCCGGTGTGTATGCTCGGCTCTTGTAGAATGGGTGCGTCGAGTGAGTTCTGGTCAGTGTGCATGCTCGGCTCTTGTGGAATGGGTGCGTCGAGTGAGTTCTGGTCGGTGTGCATGCTCGGCTGTTGTGGAATGGGTGTGTCGAGTGAGTTCTGGTCGGTGTGCATGCTCGGCTCTTGTGGAATGGGTGTCTCGAGTGAGTTCTGGCCGCTGTGCACGCTCGGCTCTTGTGGAATGGGTGTGTTGAGTAAGGTGTGACACGTCTTAGGAGAGCTGTCCCTGGGGATGAGAGTGCTAATGCGAGAGGGATAGTGTGGTTTACAGTCATGCCTGTGATCCAGCTTTAGTTATGATGTCAAGCATTAGTATGGGGGAGTGGATAAGAGAATTGTGCCTGGGTAAGTAGTTGCAATGAAGTAATAACCAACTAATCACACCTGTGATGCGAATCACTCCTACAGGTAGTCTAGTTTTACTCTGAAGAGATGTTTGTAGGGTGTTGTTTTGGTGTAGCTGGACTGGAGTGTTGGCCTGGTTGACACAGGGAGGCTGTATTCAGGGTTTGTTGTGGCTGCCAGAAGGGCTGTGGTTTTGATCCTTGACCGTTTCAGTCCCTGCCATTGTAGGACTAGCTTTGTTCTAGGTTATGATCCTGACTGCCTTGATTTATGCCTGAATTATACTGTTTGGTTTGTCTCCTCAGTAGTGCGTGAGAGTGAAGATAGGGAGACAAAGAGGAGAGGGAGGGTGAGAGGAAGGTTGACATGGTCAGTAGAGATGTTAGACACAGCATCAGTGTTAGTGTTGGTAGCCATTGTAGCATCTTCTATGTCCTTAAGGCCATGAAACAATGTAGCTATGATATGGAGACTGAAGGTCTAGAACTGAATCACGGGCTTCAGATTTTCTTCCAGGCTAATGTGTAGCTCACATTTCTATTTATTGTATCTTGGCACAGGAAGGGTCTATTTACAAGTTTGGAGGTCCATTTGACCGTCAAACTTGCGGTGGAGGTGCAGTGGTGGTCGGGGACCGCCGCACCAGTGGTACGACCTCCATATTACAACTACGGGGTCGGTTCCAATTGGAATCACCGCAACCACCAAGGATCCACGATCCCTGAGACTGGCGCGGCGGTCTCAGGCTGCAAAATGCTTGATGGTGCCCTCTGGCAATGCCAGGCATATTATAAGTTGGCTGTCAGCCAACCTGTTGGTGTAAAGTCAAGAAAGGGGGCCTACGGGCACCCTGTTGCCTTACGGCTTTTGGGATGCATTCCCCCCTGTCTGCATAACCCCCTTTTCCAACATGGCATGGATTTTACAGTCAATGCCGTGCTGAAACACGCCGTCCCAGACCCACGGAACTGCCTTTCTCAGGCTTTCCTGTGAGCCTTTGGAAAGGCAGCCGCCGCAGGACTGCCCGCCCGGATTACAACTTGTAATCTTGCAGGCAGTCAGGTGTCGACTTTGGCGGTATTGGGTGGTGGCGTTTTGCCCCTCTCCCACACCACCAAAGTCGTAATCAGGCTCTTAGTCTTGTCCCCCATAAGAAAAGCTCATGGTCTTTGACAATAAGGTGGTGAGTCAGTCCAGAGAGGTTATGGTGTTGGAAAAAAAATATATATATATATTAGGTCAGTTTTAATAGAGCCCCGCAAGACACTGTAGTATTTGTCATGGATAAAGGTTTCTGGGTTTGCTCTCAGGGCTTGTATTTTTGACTGAGAAGGTGAAATTGAAGCTCACTTTGTTTTAGATTTGATTGCCATAGTAAGAACATGTGTATGCTACTCATCCAGAGCAGCAGCTTCCAATTGGAACAGGTGCAATATGCAGCAGTGAGGTATCACTAACCATAGACAGAAAATGTGATAGGAAGCTTTCACATTAAGTAAAAATGTTGTGCTTCAGCCCATTGAGGTGCCACCTCACCTTGGTGCAACTTCAACCTTAGTGTGGAAAACATTTAGGAATAAAAATTACCTTTATGTAAAAAATCACTTACAAGTGCAAAATAGTCATAGGTGAAAAGCCAGCAGCATTGTAGTATTACAATTGTGATAGGAGCAAAATCACATTAAGGTGCGGTAAGGAATTGGAGTATTAGTTGAAGGGGGGAAACCCCACTTCAATAGTAGTCACAATCTTTGTCAGGATGAACAACTGAATTCACTAAATAACTCTGTTCTTAACCCACTAGTAGCTTGGCACAAAGCAGTCAGGCTTAATTTAGAGGCAATGTTGAAAGAATTTATGCAGCACTCAAACAGTAATAAAGAGAAAACATTACACTAGAAAAAGCCCAAACCTATTAAGAAAATTGAGAATATTTTAATAAATAAAAAGACAAAAATTAAAAAAAACTCCAATAAGTAGAACTGGAAATACAAATGTTTACATTTTGAATTAAAAAATAGCTCCAAGAAGCACAAAGCAGCACCTGCGGTTATCTGGTCGCCCTAGATCTGGTCAAAGACAAAAGTGAAGGCCAACTACGATGGAGTGTGGGTCAGATATGGGGACCAGGGGAGTCCTGTTGGAAAGTTACCTTCTGACTTAGAAATTGTTATGGCAAAAAAGTGGTGATTGACAGCACAAGCTGGATCCGAAGCAGGCCTCAATGACTGCGTATTACTGAAGAGTGAAGAGTGGGGTCCCGGTGTGGTCATTGATGTAGGCAGGACATTTCTGTGCAGGCACAGTCTGTGCCCAGAGAGGCCTCAATGTCGATACGATACTGCTTGGCTTCGGTTTGGATGAAGCCCTCTACGCTTGCACCTAGAGACTTTTCTGACAGTCAGCTCGCCTTTAGCGGGCCAAACCAGCAAGCTGATGCCAACTGGTGATTCAGTAGCAGATTTGACAGTGGTCCCAGTCTCCTATGGTTCTCCAGACAAAAAGTTGCCACAAAGTAATAAGTCTCAGATCTTGCAATTTGGGGACAGGTGGCGTACGCTCTAACACCAGCCAAGGGTCCAGGACCTGGGAGGCACCACTTGGGGATTCGGTCTTACTCCAACAGTGGCCAATAGCCGGCCCAAGGCAGGTCCAGTTGATACTGGTCAGCTGAGCATTGGCAAGGAAGGGGCCTCTGGAAGCATGCTGTGTCCCTGCAGCTCAAACAGGAGGTCAGCCAATTGACCAATGGAGTTATTTTTGGGGTTCTGGTTTCAAGGGACGCAGGACCTTCAGATTCTTCAGATAGTAGGGCCGTCCTTCAGATTCTTTACAGGTACAGGAGTATTCTGAGGAGAGGTTTATCTACCTCTAGTGGGCGTGTTTGCCTTACTAGAGAGAAGGGGAGGCAGGCCTATGTATTAGCCTCACCTGCCTGGTAGTCATCCTTTGAAGCTCAGGAAGACACTGAGCACAGCCCCCCAGGCCTTCCTGTCAAGGGAGGAGTACCCCCACCGCACCGCCAGCAATCTTTCTCCACTGTCTGGGAGCAATACACATCTCACCACAGGGGAACCATAAAGTGTCAGGTGACGTGGACACCGGCAGGAAAGCCTTTTAGTTTTAGGCAGAAAAATGACAATTTCCTAAAAGTGTAATTTCCAAAATAGTAAATTAAAATCCAACTTGACCATTAAGTTCGATTTTAAATGACTATTAAAATAAGTCTTTGTAACAATTTTCTAGCTGCTCCCAAACTGAGTTTAGCACTAATTAAACATAATTTTGTAAACCAGTGTTAGTCTATAGGGGAGCCAAACTTGCCACAGTGAAAAACGACTACGGGGATTTTCACTGCCAAGACATGTAAACCCTTAAATATACATCTCCTATTTGTGAGTATTTAGAGCCAACCTTAGGGGTTCTTATAAGTATTAAAATGGAAGGCGCGGGCCTGGTAAAAGTTGTATTTTACCAGGCCGAAATGGCAATAATAACTGCACACCGAGGCTGCAGGGGCAGACATGGAGAACTGTTTATAGTGCTACTTTAGTGGGTGGCACGGTGAGTGCTGCACACCCACTAGTAGTATTTAATTTTCAGGCCCTGGGTACATGTAGTACCATATACTAGGGGCTTACAAGTAAATTAAATGTGCCAATGAGGTGTATACCAATTTTACCATGTTTGAAAGGAAGGGTACTCACTTCACCACTGGTTAGCAGGGGTAAACATAATCTACAATTCTGGGGCGAGGCTGCAGAAAGCACACATTTCCAACACGTGCAGAATCACCTGTTGTGCAGCATTGGCAGAAGTTGGAAACACTTTACTGAGCAGCCGTCTCATCACAGAGCAAAAACACTTTTAGCCATATAACCACATTTAGGTAAACACAGATTTCAGGCAGTTTCATAAGAGTGTGAAAGCTCTTTTTGAAGTACAAATGCACCTTCATTGCTATATATGCTTGGACACTTCTCTTCACCATCCATGAACTGCAGAGGACAGTCTGACTAACAGACCTAATATCCAGTAGCTAACTCTGAGACTAAAATTCACCTCTTGCGATATCCAAAATGTGAACGACACTTTTTAAAGTAATGCCTGAATGGAGCTGACCCAAACCAACCAATAGTTGCAGAGGGCTGACCCACAGCCCCTCTTAACATATGTTTTTGCTGTTGGTGAAATGACCTCTGGCAGACTGCTCAAATTGTCTATAGCTAGATCTAAGAAAAGTGTGTCTGCACCTGAACTGTGCCTATCACACAAAACACATACGTTGCAATCTATAATAGGTGTTGGGCAAAAGATAAAATAAACGCATCCTAGATTGTGCATGGACTTGTACTTGTATCCTATAACACCTAAACACAGTTATAAATGTTAATAATGCTGTTGGTTTATACCCCTTCCTAAATCAGTATAATGATAGCTGTGGTACATATTTTCCAAAATATATACCACCTTGACCCCATATTTCTAAGGTGTACATGGCTTCCAAAGATGTCAAGTGCTGTGATTTCACACTAGTTGATAAATAATTGAATTGCCCACTGGTATGATAGTATATGACCTCAAGTGCCTTCCACTAGTTTCAACAGACATGAAGAAAATGGAGCAAAGTGATGTGGAAGAAACCCAGAAGATCAGGGGAAATGAGTTAGCACAAAAAAAAAACAGTGTGAAACACTAGCAAAGAAGATGTTGTGCACAATATACTTCCCTGTATTTGTGTTTAACAAATGTATTTTGCAGAATCAGCAGGTGTCCAAAGCATGAATGCCATGAATAGATATCTATGCATAACCTATTGCTGGCGTATCTATAGTATATTTAAAATATGCATATTAATTTTAACCTCCATGCTAGCGTGGGAAAACATGAAACAGCTCAGGAGGAGATCAGCAAAGGTGGCAGAAAGTCATGTAAAATGTGTACATAATGGGAGGGAAGTACTATGGAAGCCGGGGTAGGGTCACAGGCCTCCAGGTATACTTTTATATGCAGAATAATGGGTTTGAGGAGATAGAGACAGCATCAGCGCTCTATGCAGCTACTTATATTTCAAGGATGATCATACTGAAGGAGGTAGTGGGCTGGCACAGCATCACATAACATTATATGTAATCAGTGATAGCCTGGGAATACTAAGTCAGGGAGGGTTTGGTGTTAGAGTACAACACAACAATTTTTAAATGTTGAACAGAAATTGGGATGCTCTATCACAACAATTACACACAACATGGAAAAAGTGTATCAATACAATTTTTTTCTTGTTGACAAATGTATAAAGTAATTCTCCAAATTCTTCCTATGATTAATATTCTTTATACTTCCTTCCACAGTATGCATACTCAAAATATATGCCCTTTCTTACACATGATTTGTAATGGATTTATTGGGGAAATCTTAAGTATTTTTTTACACTGCACTAATCAACCAACGCATTTCCTTTCTAATGACATGGGGATTCTTCACGGCAGAAAGTCAAAACATATGCGAACTATGGGCCATATGTATCAAGGCCAAATGGGTTCGCAAACGCCGAAATTCACAGAATTTCGGCGTTTGCGAACGCATTTTCGCAAAATGGTATGTATGAAACAATTTGGGTGCAAAATAAGGAATCGCAAAATTTGCCATTCCTTATTTTGCGATTGCATTTAAGGAATCGCATATTTTGCGATTCCTTAAAAGCAATGTTTCAAGAAAAAAAAATCCAAAATGCCCTTAAGGAATCGCAAATTACCACCAACTTCTAGTTGGTGGTAAGTTGCGAATTCTCTTAAAAAAGCATTTTTTTTAAATCCAAAGGTGCCATGTGACGCTCATACATGCCCTTAGGGCATGTATGTGCGCCATATGCGCACACATGTCATTTTCAGGAGTGCAGCAGGGTGTTCTTGAGACACCCCTGCACCCTTGAAATTTTTATCAATTTGCGATTAGCAAATTGCGAATCACAAATTGAGAATAATTTCACATTCATTCCTATGGGCCTCCTGGCCCATAGAAATGAATGGGAAATTATTCCTGAATTGCGATTAGCAATTTGCTAATCGCAATTAAGGAATCTTAAGAAATCGCTAAAAAAATGCGATTTTCTACATACATACCATTTTGCCATTTCTAAATAGCGATTCCTTAAAATTCGCTATTAAGAAATCGCAAAAGGGTATGTTAATACATATGGCCCTATATCTTTCAAGTTTATGAAATACACAACACTATTTAGTTGGTCTTAGGTTGAAATTATATTTTATACGTTATTTATACTCATCCATTGTTAATATTATATAGCAGTCAATTATTATATAAAGATCATGAGATAATCACCAATTCCTCATGGGCATGCCCCGTGCAGTTAATGAACCGGGCAATTTTGTGAAATATGGGGGATAAAGTGAAGTGGCATTAATATACCGTGGCCAATATGATTACGGTTAGATCGGTCTTGGGTGTCCTCATTTGCACATTTTTCAGAATTAAAGGTTTGTGATATTTGTGGTTATAATTAACGAAACAAGTGAACGATTGTAATTATATTTGGTACCAATCAATATGTTGTGAACAATTCTCACAGAATTAAAATTATATTCTCAAACTATGGAACTCAAAAGCGTGTAGGTCATGGTGAAAATGTCTAAGACGAAGTTGATTAAGGGCAGGGTCAGATCATACCAAGAGTGAGCTTTTGAAAAAGGGGTATGAAAATTACTTGATTGAAGTTGGCTGGAACTTCACTTTCTTTTTAAGAGCTGGTTAATGAAATGAGTTATAACTGTAGTTTCTTTCTAAGCAACTCAAGGGTTAAATCCATAATCATTACTGTGAGCAAAAAGAAAAGTAAGATTGTTATGGGTGCTAATCATGTCAGATAAAAAATGACGATTACTTGTCAATAGTACTTATTATTTAGTTTGCTCTGTTTCCTTAACTCGTTTTTTACAGGTCCCTGTTTTACATCAATCATTTACTCATACCAGATGCTGGATGCATTCAATTTATGAAATTGTACCCACTCAAGATGGTGTTATCCTAAGTTTTGATTCTATTATTTTTGGCGATCCAAATAGTTAGACATGATGTTTGCTAAAATATCTTTAGAATGAGACCTTCAAAGAAGGAGAAAATGGTATTGTTAGAGCTTATTTATTTTCTAACCCTGAGAGTTAAAATAGATGGTTTTCAACATCTTCCACGCATTGGTTAGCTGAGAAGATATTTCTACAAAGCAACATGGCCTAACGGGCTAGGGCAGTCGATGTCAAATCTGGGGAACCTGATTCGAGTCTCGGCAACAACGCTCAACATCCTGTGATTCTGGGCAAATTCCTTAATCTCCCTGTGCCTAATAAAAATGAATGTGTACTTGTGTAATGTAACTGGTGCTTCTGTAAAACGCTCTGATACCTGATACCTTCACGTCAAGTTTGCGCTATATAAAACTTCGGGAAAAAAGCATTGTGAAGGCTTATGTCTTACTGTTGAATATTTATCAAACACACATATCACACAATAATTATTTGTGTTAATTAGGAATTGAATTGGCAAAAAATACATGGTGGTTCGAAAAATAAGGTAAAGGTACACAATGTCATTATGTTATGTTATGTATATTAGTATGGTGCAGCTAATAACCCAAGAGGGTATGCAGGCATTGGAACAGGCGTGTAGGGATGGGACTAAGGTGTTGAGTGTCCGGCGCAGCAGAAACTAGTCAAAGAGCCAGGTCTTCAATTTCTTGGGGAATGCAAAAAGTGAGGAGGAGGCCCTGATGTGTTTGGGGAGATTGTTCTAGGTCTTGGGTGCTCTGCTCTCGCGGATGCGGGGGGGGATGCGAGTGAGAGTGTGGCTGAGTGCAGCTGTCTGGTGGGTTGATGAAAGTGCTGGCAGTTGTTCAGGGTTATGCGGGTCCAATATTGTGCAGTGTTTGTTATGCGTGCGTGAGGAGTTTGGATTGGCTGCATTTGTGGATGGGGAGCAAGTGGAGCTCTCTGAGGTGTGGTGAGATGTGAGTGTTGTGGGAGGTCAAGATGAGTCTCTCTGCAGTATTCTGGATGGATTGGAGGTGGTGGAGGAGGTGGTTGGCGATCCTAAAGTAAACTGATTTGTTGTAGTTGAATCTGCTAGTGATGAGGGCAAAGGTGATGGTGCATCTGGTGTTCAGGGGTAGCCATTTGAATATCTTGCAGAGCATGAGTAGAATGTGGAAGCCGGAGGAGGGGAAGACATTGACTTGCACTGTCATATTGAGCTTGTCATCCAGGTTAATTCCAAAGGTTTCTGGCATGGTCGGTCGGAGTGGGTGTTGGTCCAACTCTGAAGGCCACCAGGTGGAGTCCCATGAAGAGTTTTTGTTCCTGAAGATCATCACTTCTGTCTTGTAAGAGTTGTGTTTCAGGCAGTTAGATCTTATCCATTCCTCTACGTTGATCATGTAGTTGGAGAAGTTGGTTCTGGTGTTGGTGGACTTGTCTGTCAGAGAGAGGATACGTTGAGTGTCATTGGTGTAGGAGATGATGGTGATACCTCTGGATCTGATGATGTTGGCAAGCAGCATTGTGAATGTGTTGAACAGGGATACGGCTGAGTGACGAACCATGAGGGACTCTGTAGATCAGCTCCTTGGATTCCAATGTGAACGATGGTAGTCTGACTTGCTGTGTTCTTCACGTGAGGAACAATCCTATCCAGTTGAGAGGTAGTCCTTGGATGCCTATGTCATGCAGTCTTCTGACACGGGTGTGGTGAGAGTCTGTATTTCGAAGGCTGCGGAATGGTCGGGTAGGATGAGGGCTGTGTTTCTCCTTGGTCCAGTATAGCACGGATGTCGCCTGTGGCCATGATTAATGCTGTTTCTGTGCTGTGGATGCTCCCAAATCTTGATTGGGTGGGGTCCAGTAGGCTGTGGTGTTCGAGGTGGCTGGTGAGTTGTCTGATAAGGGCCTTCTCCATCACTCTGGCTGGGTAAGGGAGCAGAGAGATGGGACAGAAGTTGCTGAGCTCACTGGGGTTGGCCGACGGTTTTGTTGAGGAGGGCTTTGACTGCTGCATGTTTCCAGTCTTCTGGGAATATGGCAGATAGATCCAGGTGTTTAAGATGTAGATCAGAGAGCTGCTGATTGGTGGTCCTCTCATGCAGGAGATGTGGTGAGGACATGGGTCCATAGATGACCGGAGTGCACCGTTTTCATGGCCGCTTCTTTGGTGAGAGTTTTCCATTCATCCAGATGTTTGTATCTGTATCACATAAACTGTGACAAAATGCAACGGCAACAGATCACTAACGTATACGTTGTATTTTATGTTGTCACAAAATATACAGTTTTAAATGCATTTCCATAATGTCAAGATCAGATTATTAGTCACTTCAAACAAAACTACTTTCATACATGCATGGTAGCAATGTAAATATTCATACATTACACAACATATAAATAACACATATTAAATAGAAACATGGAAGGTTATAACAGAATTCACAATGAACGCATGAAAGAACACCACCCTCAAAATGCATTTGTACTTAAGAGAATATTCCAAAAACACAATTACTGTCTCTCTGCTGCTCATACTCCTCCATCTGAACATGGAGGGTCGGCCAGGTATCTCTCGGAATCTCCTGTACAGTGTTGTCATGTGGGGGTTCTGCAAATGTAGCTCATAATGTCCTGGGACTTTATTCAGGACCAGCAACAAAGGTCCTCCCAGCACTTTCAGCAGAACTTCCCCCACAGGTTATGGACACCCACTGCTCCACAGTACCTTCCGCTGTCCTGCCGGATATGGGTCCATGCTGCATTCAGCAGGGCCGCCCGAGCCTTACAGAGCTGAGGGTACTTTTCTATGATCCCCTCAATGATCATGCCCAATTCAGGATGAGGGAATGGGTGGTCATTCTCATCAGTTCCCTGTTGGAGGTATATAGTGAGGAGCAGCAGGATGGAGGAGGATGGTGTGTTGTGTTGAAAAGAAGATGGCTCAGAATGACAACAAAATGGCCAACTTCCTCTTCCTGTATTTCCTGTTTATTGCAGTAGGTGGATTTCTCCTCCCAAATGCAGAATCTCGGCCTCAGATGTCATAGCAGGAACTCCACATGCACAAGGGAACCCTCCACATGCAGAAGACATACCTGTATATGCAGGGGTGAGACCCATGCATGTAGTATAACATTTAAACTGGTTAGAAAAAAATCAGGGATTGTTTGTGTACCTAATGTATGTACAGTAAGTAAGGATTTTAGTATGTTTGCCATAAAACATGAGTTTACTTTGTGAGACTTTAAGCTTACACCTAGGTAATGATCTTGAATGTTATCATAAACAAAGAGGCAACTTATTTTTCAATAGAGCATAGCTTGTAAGTTGCTGACATTGTGTGAAAAAAGCAGTTATCTCAGGGAGTTATATATGGGCTGTGTTGTAGTAGTCCACCATTCATAATAGACAAAAAACTATCCAACCACATTAATGCAGCAGCCACAGCCCGTGCAGATAAGAGCAGTGAGACCGGGTGGGGGGGGGGGGTCAGATTTTGTTAGACGACGAGGGAAAATGTCTTATTTATTTAATTTTCCCACACGGTCATCTGTCGAATCCCCCCCAACCTGGCCCCACCGCCCCACTGCTCTCACCTGCACAGGTCGCAGCTAAAATGCAGCAGTCAAGCTAGGAGCTAAGACCCTGACTTCTACTGTGTACCTCAACCCGGGTCCCTGGATGTGGGTGTAGATCAGGGTCATGATCCATATCTAAGCCCTATCACATGGTAGCGTTGCACAACACACAACATGCTATAGCAATTTTTGCACACAACTGCTTGGTGGCACACCAGAACTTTCCCCACCCTGCAGAGTCAAGACACCTTAATTGTGACTTAAGGATCCCAAAAGTGTATTCAATAATGGCTTGTGCACGTATGTGTGCCCCATTGTACGCCTGTTGTGGTAGTTTGGTCGGGCATATGTAGGTTGTTAGGAGATGGGGAGAGAGACTACCCAACATCACCTTAAACAAAGAGATGTGAAATGTTTATATCATGCCTACAAATATGCAAACGGTTTGAGGATAATGTGTGTATATTGGTTTGTAGTGATTAGCGAGTATGTTAGAGATGCTACCCAAGATGCACATTTAGACTCATGGAAGAGCAGCACAGGGATTTGTCTGAGCGGGCTGGAAAGATGCTCCACTCAGACCAGGGAGTCTGTGTGGTTTCTCCAGCCTGGCTGTTCAATGAAGCCGGGCTGGAGAAAAATAAGTGCGCATGTGTGTTTTGGTCGGCCTGAGACGCCCGGCCAAACAAATATGCGCACTTAGGGAGTGCACATAGCACTCCTCCTCCCGGTGCCCTGCCCCTCCCTGTGCAAACTGGCTCAGAGCAGGCAAACAAAAAAATAAAATGATTACATTGCTTTATTTTTCATTTGCTGGCTCTGAGCCAGGCAGTGGGGCGACGCTCCTCCGCCATTGCGGAGGAGCTGCCACTGGTGGCTTAAGTGACATGTGGGTGCAATCAGTGACACCAACCACACAAGGGTGTGTGCAAAAGCATAAAATTCCCTTGCCACCCTTTGCCTTTCCATCAGTTACTGCCACATGGCGATGAACTAGTACATTTGTATGTTGATGCATCTAAATACATGATGCAAGTATCGGGACTGACTTGCGTGTGAGTTGCCGACATTGTCAGAGCTGACCTCTGGAAAGATCCAGTGGCCATGAACTGAAGTGCAGCCAGTGTTTTGACATAGGCGAGGATAGCCTAAGAGTGGGCTTTAGGTGAGTCAAGCTCCTCCTCCCAGTCTGCAACAAAGTCAAGGATCATATCAAGTGAGGAGCAGTATCTGCCAATAACAGCTTACTTGAAAATCCCCAAAATGTTGATCCTGTGCTTGTAAACCGTTTCTCTTCTTCTCCTCAAGTAATTCTTCCTCAAAGTAAGCATGCACCAACTAACACGTTAACCAACATAGGGAAGGCAGCAAAAATTGTTTGGTGTGTAAATTAATTATGTATGTGGTCAGCCTGGCTGCGATTGGTGGGTGTTGAAATGTGTCTGAGCTGGAGTTGGGTCTTGTAGTTGTGAACAATCACACCTTTCATTACCAGGTGTGTTACAAGTGTAGTAATCCTAGTTAGATAAACATAAGCATTGCTTTAAATGACCAATAACATTAGATACAAAATATTTACCCTTGTTCCCACATTAAATAGGATACTTTTCAGACGAAAAATGATAAAATAAACTTTAAATAAACGTATACAGGAATTGCTTTAAAAATTATAAGTATAATGATTAATGACATTTAAAAAATACTTCACGCTGGATTTAACTACAAAATTCACTAGTTTGGATATTTACAAAATTAAAAAAATAAAAAGGCTCGTAAATAGTTATTTGCTGGCTCCATTCCTTTCTATGAGAGTGTGTTGCAGTACCAGCGATTGCCCATTTGTGGTGCTGGACTTACTCATAGGCTGACTTGAGGACATTTACTACTGAGTTGGATCCTTTTTTTGCTTGTAGTAACTTTAGAAGTGCAGTTTGTTAATGACAATGGACTTGTTCTTTTGTGGGAAGGTTTTTTGCCCATCGCTAAACCCCTCTAGGGCCGTCCCTTAACCCCTTCTTTTTTCCAACCCTAAAACACTCCCATTTAGTAATAAGTATTCCGCGCCCCAGGCACCTCACATTTACTACAAAATTGTATGCGTACATGTGCAGCGATGTGCACAGTCTGGGAAGACATCTCTGCACATGCATGATAAGAAAGGCGAAGGTGGAGTCCTCTTCACAGAGGTTTGTGAATACAATGTTGTTGTAATGTGGAAATCTGAAACAATTTCCGTTAGCATAAGCTGAAGCCATTTTGGTTGTGGCATTAATTTTATTAGCTATGTAATTCTTCCATCTTCGCTGTTGCTTGCTCTTCTCTTCTGCTTGAGTCATCAGCTTTAGTTAACTCCTTCTGTACTGAGCCAAAGCAATGCACGTGCTGAGAAAAGGTCTGTAGCTGTTAAAATGCACCTGGTTAAAGATGTAACTGTCAACTATTTTCTCCTTTTGTAAACAGGTCTGTTCACCCTCCTACTTTGCTGACGAAGTGATCACCCATCTGCCCATGTTTGTCGGTAACTATTTCTGTGTAGGCCTGTACCTTCTATTTGTATCTACATGCTTACTCTGCAACAAAGTGTGTATAAAAGCACCATGGTCTGTGTATTCAATGTACTACCTCCTGCAATACTTGAGGGTATTGTATTGACGTAGTCCCGCTCATGAGTGATTAATAAACTTGGTATTTGAATTCCAGCTTCAGTGCCAATCTCTATTTTGTTGGTCTACAGACCCGTAGACAAGATAAGGGTGACCCCTGCACCGGTGTGCTCATTAAAAGTCACATTTCCACAGCAAGTATGCAGTAATATAGTAGTATCACCAAACATACTACTAAATGCAGATTGTGAATAGGCCCCCTGCAAAAAAGGGTGTTGTATCATGCTCCTTTGTTTTGGGTAGTGCAAATATTTGGCCATTACGGTGAGATGTTAACCTCTGCACGTGAATGGTATGGTAATCTCCATCATCCCCCACTTCCCCCCAAGATAATGTTAGAATGTAGAAATCTTGATTGCTTCCAAGAAAAAAAAATCCTACATTGAAACATACCAAACTGCAAATTGATGTCAACCAGAATTGACTGAAAGTGTCCTGCACAACACAGAGCAATTTGGCAGTTGTGTTTTAAACATTGTACAAACTGAGCTACTCCTTTGGAAGACTAACAAAAATAAAAGTAAACACTGTGCACATGTTTTGAGTTGGCAGCAGGAAGAGCAGAAGAAGGTTCTGACACACAGAGGTACAGATATGGAAACAGGTGTAGAAACACCTCTTACCTGTCTAACTGAACTGCTACTGCTTAAGCAACAGCAGTGCAAGCTTCCCTTCCTTACTGGACAGATACAGCAGCTTGGCAGCAGTGGTGCATGTGTCCCTCCTTCACTAAGCAGGTACAGCACAGCAGCAGCAGTGCAAGCTTCCCTCCTTCGCTGGACAGATACTTCAGCTTGGCCACAACGGGGCACGTGTCCCTCCTTCCCTAAAGTGGTACAGCACAGCAGCAGCAGTGCAAGCTCGCCCGCCATGCTGGACAGATACAGCAGCTTGGCCACAGCGGGGCACGTGTCCCTCCTTCACTAAGCAGGTACAGCACAGCAGCCGCAGTGCAAGCTTCCCTCCCTCACTGGACAGATACAGCAGCTTGGCACAGCGGGGCACGTGTCCCTCTGTCACTAAGCAGGTACAGCACAGCAGCAGCAGTGCAAGCTTCCATCCCTCACTGGACAGACACAGCAGCTTGGCCACAGCGGGGCACGTGCCCCTCCTTCACTAAGCAGGTACAGCACAGCAACAGCAGTGCAAGCTTCCCTTCCTCATTGGACAGATATAGCAGCTTGGCCACAGCGGGGCACGTGCCCCTCCTTCACTAAAGAGGTACAGCGCAGCAGCAGTGCAAGCTTCCCTCCCTCACTGGACAGAGACAGCAGCTTGACCACAGCGGGGCACGTGCCCCTCCTTCACTAAGCAGGCACAGCACAGCAGCAGCAGTGCAAGCTTCCATCCCTCACTGGACAGATACAGCGGCTTGGCCACAGCGGGTCACGTGTCCCTCCGTCACTAAACAGGTACAGCACAGCAGCAGCAGTGCAAGCTTCCCTCCCTCACTGGACAGATACAGCAGCTTGGCCACAGCGGGGCACGTGCCCCTCCTTCACTAAACAGGTACAGCACAGCAGCAGCAATGCAAGCTTCCCTCCCTCACTGGGCAGATACAGCAGCTTGGCCTCAGCGGGGCACGTGTCCCTCCGACACTAAGCAGGTACAGCACTGCAGCAGCAGTGCAAGCTTACATCCCTCACTGGACAGATACCGCAGCTTGGCCACAGCGGGTCACGTGTCCCTCTGACACTAAGCAGGTACAGCACAGCAGCAGCAGTGCAAGCTTCCATCCCTCACTGGATAGGTACAGCAGGTTGGCCACAGCGGGTCACGTGTCCCTCCGTCACTAAACAGGTACAGCACAGCAGCAGCAGTGCAAGCTTCCCTCCCTCACTGGACAGATACTGCAGCTTGGCCACAGCGGGTCACGTGTCCCTCCATCACTAAACAGGTACAGCACAGCAGCAGCAGTGCAAGCTTCCATCCCTCACTGGACAGATACAGCAGCTTGGCCACAGCGGGTCACGTGTCCCTCCGTCACTAAACAGGTACAAAACAGCAGTGCAAGCTTCCCTCCCTCACTGGACAGAGACAGCAGCTTGGCCACAGCGGGTCACGTGTCCCTCCGTCACTAAACAGGTACAGCACAGCAGCAGCAGTGCAAGCTTCCATCCCTCACTGGACAGACACTGCAGCTTGGCCACAGCGGGGCACGTGTCCCTGCTTCACTAAGCAGGTACAGCACGACAGCAGCAGTGCAAGCTTCCTTCCCTCTCTGGACAGATACTGCAGCTTGGCCACAGCAGGTCACGTGTCCCTCCGTCACTAAACAGGTACAGCACAGCAGCAGCTGTGCAAGCTTCCCTCCCTCACTGGACAGATACAGCAGCTAGGCCTCAGCGGGGCATGTGTCCCTCCGTCACTAAACAGGTACAGCACAGCAGCAGCTGTACAAGCCCCCCCCCATGCTGGACAGATACAGCAGCTTGGCCACAGCGGGGCACGTGCCCCTCCTTTACTAAAGAGGTACAGCACAGCAGCAGCAGTGCAAGCTTCCCTCCCTCACTGTACAGATACTGCAGCTTGGCCACAGCGGGGCACGTGTCCCTGCTTCACTTAGCAGGTACAGCACAGCAGCAGCAGTGCAAGCTTCCCTCCCTCACTGTACAGAAACTACAGCTTGGCCACACATGCTCCTCCTTTACTAAACAGGTACAGCACAGCAGCAGCAGTGCAAGCTTCCCTCCCTCACTGGACAGAGACAGCAGCTTGGCCACACATGCCCCTCCTTTTCTAAACAGGTACAGCACAGCAGCAGCAGTGCAAGCTTCCCTCCCTCACTGGACAGAGACAGCAGCTTGGCCACACAGGCCCCTCCTTTACTAAACAGGCACAGCACAGCAGCAGCAGTGCAAGCTTCCCTCCCTCACTGGACAGAAACAGCAGCTTGGCCACACATGCCCCTCCTTTACTAAACAGGCACAGCACAGCAGCAGCAGTGCAAGCTTCCCTCCCTCACTGGACAGAGACAGCAGCTTGGCCACACATGCCCCTCCTTTACTTAACAGGCACAGCACAGCAGCAGCAGTGCAAGCTTCCCTCCCTCACTGGACAGAGACAGCAGCTTGGCCACACAGGCCCCTCCTTTACTAAACAGGTACAGCACAGCAGCAGCAGTGCAAGCTTCCCTCCCTCACTGGACAGAGACAGCGGCTTGGCCACACAAGCCCCTCCTTCAATAAACAGGTACAGCACAGCAGCAGCAGTGCAAGCTTCCCTCCCTCACTGGACAGAGACAGCAGCTTGGCCACACAGGCCTCTCCTTTACTAAACAGGCACAGCAGCAGCAGTGCAAGCTTCCCTCCCTCACTGGACAGAGACAGCAGCTTGGCCACGCAGGCCCCTCCTTTATTAAACAGGCACAGCACAGCAGCAGCAGTTCAAGCTTCCCTCCCTCACTGGACAGAGACAGCAGCTTGGCCACAAATGCCCCTCCTTTACTAAACAGGCACAGCACAGCAGCAGCAGTGCAAGCTTCCCTCCCTCACTGGACAGAGACAGCAGCTTGGCCACACATGCCACTCCTTTACTAAACAGGCACAGCACAGCAGCAGCAGTGCAAGCTTCCCTCCCTCACTGGACAGAGACAGCAGCTTGGCCAGACAGGCCCCTCCTTTACTTAACAGGCACAGCACAGCAGCAGCAGTGCAAGCTTCCCTCCCTCACTGGACAGAGACAGCAGCTTGGCCACACAGGCCCCTCCTTTACTAAACAGGCACAGCACAGCAGCAGCAGTGCAAGCTTCCCTCCCTCACTGGACAGAGACAGCAGCTTGGCCACACAGGCCCCTCCTTTACTAAACAGGCACAGCACAGCAGCAGCAGTGCAAGCTTCCCTCCCTCACTGGACAGAGACATCAGCTTGGCCACACATGCCCCTCCTTTACTAAACAGGCACAGCACAGCAGCAGCAGTGCAAGCTTCCCTCCCTCACTGGACAGAGACAGCAGCTTGGCCACACATGCCCCTCCTTTACTAAACAGGCACAGCACAGCAGTAGCAGTGCAAGCTTCCCTCCCCCACTGGACAGAGACAGCAGCTTGGCCACACATGCCCCTCCTTTACTAAACAGGCACAGCACAGCAGCAGCAGTGCAAGCTTCCCTCCCTCACTGGACAGAGACAGCAGCTTGGCCACACATGCCCCTCCTTTACTAAACAGGCACAGCACAGCAGCAGCAGTGCAAGCTTCCCTCCCTCACTGGACAGAGACAGCAGCTTGGCCACACATGCTCCTCCTTTACTAAACAGGCACAGCACAGCAACAGCAGTGCAAGCTTCCCTTCCTCATTGGACAGATATAGCAGCTTGGCCACAGTGGGGCATGTGCCCCTCCTTCACTAAAGAGGTACAGCGCAGCAGCAGTGCAAGCTTCCCTCCCTCACTGGACAGAGACAGCACCTTGACCACAGCGGGGCACGTGCCCCTCCTTCACTAAGCAGGCACAGCACAGCAGCAGCAGTGCAAGCTTCCATCCCTCACTGGACAGATACTGCAGCTTGGCCACAGCGGGGCACGTGCCCCTCCTTCACTAAAGAGGTACAGCACAGCAGCAGCAGTGCAAGCTTCCATCCCTCACTGGACAGATACTGCAGCTTGGCCACAGCGGGTCACGTGTCCCTCCGTCACTAAACAGGTACAGCACAGCAGCAGCAGTGCAAGCTTCCCTCCCTCACTGGGCAGATACAGCAGCTTGGCCTCAGCGGGGCACGTGTCCCTCCGACACTAAGCAGGTACAGCACTGCAGCAGCAGTGCAAGCTTACATCCCTCACTGGACAGATACCGCAGCTTGGCCACAGCGGGTCACGTGTCCCTCCGACACTAAGCAGGTACAGCACAGCAGCAGCAGTGCAAGCTTCCATCCCTCACTGGACAGGTACAGCAGCTTGGCCACAGCGGGTCACGTGTCCCTCCGTCACCAAACAGGTACAGCGCAGCAGCAGTGCAAGCTTCCCTCCCTCACTGGACAGATACTGCAGCTTGGCCACAGCGGGTCACGTGTCCCTCCGTCACTAAACAGGTACAGCACAGCAGCAGCAGTGCAAGCTTCCCTCCCTCACTGGACAGAGACAGCAGCTTGGCCACAGCGGGTCACGTGTCCCTCCGTCACTAAACAGGTACAGCACAGCAGCAGCAGTGCAAGCTTCCATCCTTCACTGGACAGACACTGCAGCTTGGCCACAGCGGGGCACGTGTCCCTGCTTCACTAAGCAGGTACAGCACGACAGCAGCAGTGCAAGCTTCCTTCCCTCTCTGGACAGATACTGCAGCTTGGCCACAGCAGGTCACGTGTCCCTCCGTCACTAAACAGGTGCAGCACAGCAGCAGCAGTGCAAGCTTCCCTCCCTCACTGGACAGATACAGCAGCTAGGCCTCAGCGGGGCATGTGTCCCTCCGTCACTAAACAGGTACAGCACAGCAGCAGCAGTACAAGCCCCCCCCCATGCTGGACAGATACAGCAGCTTGGCCACAGCGGGGCACGTGCCCCTCCTTTACTAAAGAGGTACAGCACAGCAGCAGCAGTGCAAGCTTCCCTCCCTCACTGTACAGATACTGCAGCTTGGCCACAGCGGGGCACGTGTCCCTGCTTCACTAAGCAGGTACAGCACAGCAGCAGCAGTGCAAGCTTCCCTCCCTCACTGTACAGATACTACAGCTTGGCCACACATGCTCCTCCTTTACTAAACAGGTACAGCACAGCAGCAGCAGTGCAAGCTTCCCTCCCTCACTGGACAGAGACAGCAGCTTGGCCACACATGCCCCTCCTTTTCTAAACAGGTACAGCACAGCAGCAGCAGTGCAAGCTTCCCTCCCTCACTGGACAGAGACAGCAGCTTGGCCACACAGGCCCCTCCTTTACTAAACAGGCACAGCAGCAGCAGTGCAAGCTTCCCTCCCTCACTGGACAGAGACAGCAGCTTGGCCACACAGGCCCCTCCTTTACTAAACAGGCACAGCACAGCAGCAGCAGTGCAAGCTTCCCTCCCTCTCTGGACAGAGACAGCAGCTTGGCCACACATGCCCCTCCTTTACTAAACAGGCACAGCACAGCAGCAGCAGTGCAAGCTTCCCTCCCTCACTGGACAGAGACAGCAGCTTGGCCACACATGCCCCTCCTTTACTAAACAGGTACAGCACAGCAGCAGCAGTGCAAGCTTCCCTCCCTCACTGGACAGAGACAGCAGCTTGGCTAGAAATGCCCCTCCTTTACTAAACAGGCACAGCACAGCAGCAGCAGTGCAAGCTTCCCTCCCTCACTGGACAGAGACAGCAGCTTGGCCACACAGGCCCCTCCTTTACTAAACAGGTACAGCACAGCAGCAGCAGTGCAAGCTTCCCTCCCTCACTGGACAGAGACAGTAGATTGGCCACACATGCCCCTCCTTTACTAAACAGGCACAGCACAGCAGCAGCAGTGCAAGCTTCCCTCCCTCACTGTACAGATACTACAGCTTGGCCACTCATGCCCCTCCTTTACTAAACAGGCACAGCACAGCAGCAGCAGTGCAAGCTTCCCTCCCTCACTGGACAGAGACAGCAGCTTGGCCACACAGGCCCCTCCTTTACTAAACAGGCACAGCACAGCAGCAGCAGTGCAAGCTTCCCTCCCTCACTGTACAGATACTACAGCTTGGCCACACATGCTCCTCCTTTACTAAACAGGTACAGCACAGCAGCAGCAGTGCAAGCTTCCCTCCCTCACTGGACAGAGACAGCAGCTTGGCCACACATGCCCCTCCTTTTCTAAACAGGTACAGCACAGCAGCAGCAGTGCAAGCTTCCCTCCCTCACTGGACAGAGACAGCAGCTTGGCCACACAGGCCCCTCCTTTACTAAACAGGCACAGCAGCAGCAGTGCAAGCTTCCCTCCCTCACTGGACAGAGACAGCAGCTTGGCCACACATGCCCCTCCTTTACTAAACAGGCACAGCACAGCAGCAGCAGTGCAAGCTTCCCTCCCTCACTGGACAGAGACAGCAGCTTGGCCACACATGCCCCTCCTTTACTAAACAGGTACAGCACAGCAGCAGCAGTGCAAGCTTCCCTCCCTCACTGGACAGAGACAGCAGCTTGGCTAGAAATGCCCCTCCTTTACTAAACAGGCACAGCACAGCAGCAGCAGTGCAAGCTTCCCTCCCTCACTGGACAGAGACAGCAGCTTGGCCACACAGGCCCCTCCTTTACTAAACAGGCACAGCACAGCAGCAGCAGTGCAAGCTTCCCTCCCTCACTGGACAGAGACATCAGCTTGGCCACACATGCCCCTCCTTTACTAAACAGGCACAGCACAGCAGCAGCAGTGCAAGCTTCCCTCCCTCACTGGACAGAGACAGCAGCTTGGCCACACATGCCCCTCCTTTACTAAACAGGCACAGCACAGCAGCAGCAGTGCAAGCTTCCCTCCCTCACTGGACAGAGACAGCAGCTTGGCCACACATGCTCCTCCTTTACTAAACAGGCACAGCACAGCAACAGCAGTGCAAGCTTCCCTTCCTCATTGGACAGATATAGCAGCTTGGCCACAGTGGGGCACGTGCCCCTCCTTCACTAAAGAGGTACAGCGCAGCAGCAGTGCAAGCTTCCCTCCCTCACTGGACAGAGACAGCACCTTGACCACAGCGGGGCACGTGCCCCTCCTTCACTAAGCAGGCACAGCACAGCAGCAGCAGTGCAAGCTTCCATCCCTCACTGGACAGATACTGCAGCTTGGCCACAGCGGGGCACGTGCCCCTCCTTCACTAAAGAGGTACAGCACAGCAGCAGCAGTGCAAGCTTCCATCCCTCACTGGACAGATACTGCAGCTTGGCCACAGCGGGTCACGTGTCCCTCCGTCACTAAACAGGTACAGCACAGCAGCAGCAGTGCAAGCTTCCCTCCCTCACTGGGCAGATACAGCAGCTTGGCCTCAGCGGGGCACGTGTCCCTCCGACACTAAGCAGGTACAGCACTGCAGCAGCAGTGCAAGCTTACATCCCTCACTGGACAGATACCGCAGCTTGGCCACAGCGGGTCACGTGTCCCTCCGACACTAAGCAGGTACAGCACAGCAGCAGCAGTGCAAGCTTCCATCCCTCACTGGACAGGTACAGCAGCTTGGCCACAGCGGGTCACGTGTCCCTCCGTCACTAAACAGGTACAGCGCAGCAGCAGTGCAAGCTTCCCTCCCTCACTGGACAGATACTGCAGCTTGGCCACAGCGGGTCACGTGTCCCTCCGTCACTAAACAGGTACAGCACAGCAGCAGCAGTGCAAGATTCCCTCCCTCACTGGACAGAGACAGCAGCTTGGCCACAGCGGGTCACGTGTCCCTCCGTCACTAAACAGGTACAGCACAGCAGCAGCAGTGCAAGCTTCCATCCTTCACTGGACAGACACTGCAGCTTGGCCACAGCGGGGCACGTGTCCCTGCTTCACTAAGCAGGTACAGCACGACAGCAGCAGTGCAAGCTTCCTTCCCTCTCTGGACAGATACTGCAGCTTGGCCACAGCAGGTCACGTGTCCCTCCGTCACTAAACAGGTGCAGCACAGCAGCAGCAGTGCAAGCTTCCCTCCCTCACTGGACAGATACAGCAGCTAGGCCTCAGCGGGGCATGTGTCCCTCCGTCACTAAACAGGTACAGCACAGCAGCAGCAGTACAAGCCCCCCCCCATGCTGGACAGATACAGCAGCTTGGCCACAGCGGGGCACGTGCCCCTCCTTTACTAAAGAGGTACAGCACAGCAGCAGCAGTGCAAGCTTCCCTCCCTCACTGTACAGATACTGCAGCTTGGCCACAGCGGGGCACGTGTCCCTGCTTCACTAAGCAGGTACAGCACAGCAGCAGCAGTGCAAGCTTCCCTCCCTCACTGTACAGATACTACAGCTTGGCCACACATGCTCCTCCTTTACTAAACAGGTACAGCACAGCAGCAGCAGTGCAAGCTTCCCTCCCTCACTGGACAGAGACAGCAGCTTGGCCACACATGCCCCTCCTTTTCTAAACAGGTACAGCACAGCAGCAGCAGTGCAAGCTTCCCTCCCTCACTGGACAGAGACAGCAGCTTGGCCACACAGGCCCCTCCTTT
Organism: Lissotriton helveticus; assembly: GCF_964261635.1. Taxonomy (NCBI): domain Eukaryota; kingdom Metazoa; phylum Chordata; class Amphibia; order Caudata; family Salamandridae; genus Lissotriton; species Lissotriton helveticus. The sequence goes on from NC_136067.1 coordinate 1,957,872,760, forward strand.
ACTAAACAGGCACAGCAGCAGCAGTGCAAGCTTCCCTCCCTCACTGGACAGAGACAGCAGCTTGGCCACACAGGCCCCTCCTTTACTAAACAGGCACAGCACAGCAGCAGCAGTGCAAGCTTCCCTCCCTCTCTGGACAGAGACAGCAGCTTGGCCACACATGCCCCTCCTTTACTAAACAGGCACAGCACAGCAGCAGCAGTGCAAGCTTCCCTCCCTCACTGGACAGAGACAGCAGCTTGGCCACACATGCCCCTCCTTTACTAAACAGGTACAGCACAGCAGCAGCAGTGCAAGCTTCCCTCCCTCACTGGACAGAGACAGCAGCTTGGCTAGAAATGCCCCTCCTTTACTAAACAGGCACAGCACAGCAGCAGCAGTGCAAGCTTCCCTCCCTCACTGGACAGAGACAGCAGCTTGGCCACACAGGCCCCTCCTTTACTAAACAGGTACAGCACAGCAGCAGCAGTGCAAGCTTCCCTCCCTCACTGGACAGAGACAGTAGATTGGCCACACATGCCCCTCCTTTACTAAACAGGCACAGCACAGCAGCAGCAGTGCAAGCTTCCCTCCCTCACTGTACAGATACTACAGCTTGGCCACTCATGCCCCTCCTTTACTAAACAGGCACAGCACAGCAGCAGCAGTGCAAGCTTCCCTCCCTCACTGGACAGAGACAGCAGCTTGGCCACACAGGCCCCTCCTTTACTAAACAGGCACAGCACAGCAGCAGCAGTGCAAGCTTCCCTCCCTCACTGTACAGATACTACAGCTTGGCCACACATGCTCCTCCTTTACTAAACAGGTACAGCACAGCAGCAGCAGTGCAAGCTTCCCTCCCTCACTGGACAGAGACAGCAGCTTGGCCACACATGCCCCTCCTTTTCTAAACAGGTACAGCACAGCAGCAGCAGTGCAAGCTTCCCTCCCTCACTGGACAGAGACAGCAGCTTGGCCACACAGGCCCCTCCTTTACTAAACAGGCACAGCAGCAGCAGTGCAAGCTTCCCTCCCTCACTGGACAGAGACAGCAGCTTGGCCACACATGCCCCTCCTTTACTAAACAGGCACAGCACAGCAGCAGCAGTGCAAGCTTCCCTCCCTCACTGGACAGAGACAGCAGCTTGGCCACACATGCCCCTCCTTTACTAAACAGGTACAGCACAGCAGCAGCAGTGCAAGCTTCCCTCCCTCACTGGACAGAGACAGCAGCTTGGCTAGAAATGCCCCTCCTTTACTAAACAGGCACAGCACAGCAGCAGCAGTGCAAGCTTCCCTCCCTCACTGGACAGAGACAGCAGCTTGGCCACACAGGCCCCTCCTTTACTAAACAGGTACAGCACAGCAGCAGCAGTGCAAGCTTCCCTCCCTCACTGGACAGAGACAGTAGATTGGCCACACATGCCCCTCCTTTACTAAACAGGCACAGCACAGCAGCAGCAGTGCAAGCTTCCCTCCCTCACTGTACAGATACTACAGCTTGGCCACGCATGCCCCTCCTTTACTAAACAGGCACAGCACAGCAGCAGCAGTGCAAGCTTCCCTCCCTCACTGGACAGAGACAGCAGCTTGGCCACACAGGCCCCTCCTTTACTAAACAGGCACAGCACAGCAGCAGCAGTGCAAGCTTCCCTCCCTCACTGGACAGAGACAGCAGCTTGGCCACACATGCCCCTCCTTTACTAAACAGGCACAGCACAGCAGCAGCAGTGCAAGCTTCCCTCCCTCACTGGACAGATACTGCAGCTTGGCTAGAAATGCCCCTCCTTTACTAAACAGGTACAGCACAGCAGCAGCAGTGCAAGCTTCCCTCCCTCACTGGACAGAGACAGCAGCTTGGCCACAAATGTCCCTCCTTTACTAAAGAAGCACAGCACAGCAGCAGTGCAAGTTTCCCTCCCTCACTGGACAGAGACAGCAGCTTGGCCACAAATGCCCCTCCTTTACTAAACAGGTACAGCACAGCAGCAGCAGTGCAAGCTTCCATCCCTCACTGGACAGAGACAGCAGCTTGGCCACAAATGCCCCTCCTTTACTAAACAGGCACAGCACAGCAGCAGCAGTGCAAGCGTCCCTCCCTCACTGGACAGAGACAGCAGCTTGGCCACAAATGCCCCTCCTTTACTAAACAGGCACAGCACAGCAGCAGCAGTGCAAGCTTCCCTCCCTCACTGGACAGAGACAGCAGCTTGGCCACAAATGCCCCTCCTTTACTAAACAGGTACAGCACAGCAGCAGCAGTGCAAGCTTCCCTCCCTCACTGGACAGAGACAGCAGCTTGGCCACACAGGCCCCTCCTTTACTAAACAGGCACAGCAGCAGCAGTGCAAGCTTCCCTCCCTCACTGGACAGAGACAGCAGCTTGGCCACACATGCCCCTCCTTTACTAAACAGGCACAGCACAGCAGCAGCAGTGCAAGCTTCCCTCCCTCACTGGACAGAGACAGCAGCTTGGCCACACATGCCCCTCCTTTACTAAACAGGTACAGCACAGCAGCAGCAGTGCAAGCTTCCCTCCCTCACTGGACAGAGACAGCAGCTTGGCTAGAAATGCCCCTCCTTTACTAAACAGGCACAGCACAGCAGCAGCAGTGCAAGCTTCCCTCCCTCACTGGACAGAGACAGCAGCTTGGCCACACAGGCCCCTCCTTTACTAAACAGGTACAGCACAGCAGCAGCAGTGCAAGCTTCCCTCCCTCACTGGACAGAGACAGTAGATTGGCCACACATGCCCCTCCTTTACTAAACAGGCACAGCACAGCAGCAGCAGTGCAAGCTTCCCTCCCTCACTGTACAGATACTACAGCTTGGCCACGCATGCCCCTCCTTTACTAAACAGGCACAGCACAGCAGCAGCAGTGCAAGCTTCCCTCCCTCACTGGACAGAGACAGCAGCTTGGCCACACAGGCCCCTCCTTTACTAAACAGGCACAGCACAGCAGCAGCAGTGCAAGCTTCCCTCCCTCACTGGACAGAGACAGCAGCTTGGCCACACATGCCCCTCCTTTACTAAACAGGCACAGCACAGCAGCAGCAGTGCAAGCTTCCCTCCCTCACTGGACAGATACTGCAGCTTGGCTAGAAATGCCCCTCCTTTACTAAACAGGTACAGCACAGCAGCAGCAGTGCAAGCTTCCCTCCCTCACTGGACAGAGACAGCAGCTTGGCCACAAATGTCCCTCCTTTACTAAAGAAGCACAGCACAGCAGCAGTGCAAGTTTCCCTCCCTCACTGGACAGAGACAGCAGCTTGGCCACAAATGCCCCTCCTTTACTAAACAGGTACAGCACAGCAGCAGCAGTGCAAGCTTCCCTCCCTCACTGGACAGAGACAGCAGCTTGACCACAAATGCCCCTCCTTTACTAAACAGGTACAGCACAGCAGCAGCAGTGCAAGCTTCCATCCCTCACTGGACAGAGACAGCAGCTTGGCCACAAATGCCCCTCCTTTACTAAACAGGCACAGCACAGCAGCAGCAGTGCAAGCGTCCCTCCCTCACTGGACAGAGACAGCAGCTTGGCCACAAATGCCCCTCCTTTACTAAACAGGCACAGCACAGCAGCAGCAGTGCAAGCTTCCCTCCCTCACTGGACAGAGACAGCAGCTTGGCCACAAATGCCCCTCCTTTACTAAACAGGTACAGCACAGCAGCAGCAGTGCAAGCTTCCCTCCCTCACTGGACAGAAACAGCAGCTTGGCCACAAATGCCCCTCCTTTACTAAACAGGTACAGCACAGCAGCAGCAGTGCAAGCTTCCATCCCTCACTGGACAGAGACAGCAGCTTGGCCACACATGCCCCTCCTTTACTAAACAGGCACAGCACAGCAGCAGCAGTGCAAGCTTCCCTCCCCCACTGGACAGAGACAGCAGCTTGGCCACACATGCCCCTCCTTTACTAAACAGGCACAGCACAGCAGCAGCAGTGCAAGCTTCCCTCCCTCACTGGACAGAGACAGCAGCTTGGCCACAAATGCCCCTCCTTTACTTAACAGGCACAGCACAGCAGCAGCAGTGCAAGCTTCCCTCCCTCACTGGACAGAGACAGCAGCTTGGCCACAAATGCCCCTCCTTTACTAAACAGGTACAGCAGCAGCAGTGCAAGCTTCCTTCTCTCACAGAAACAGTTGCAGTGCAGTCTTTCCTTCCTTGCAGAAACATGCAGCACATCAGTAGTAGTGCAAGCGTCTGTCAATCACAGAGCATCTACAGTTAAGGAATCAGTAACATGTAGTTTCGGGATAGATCTGTGAAGCAGGTGCAAAATTCTCAGATGGGAGTGTATAGCTATATGTTTTGCTTCACAATTATTTATTGGAAGATTAAAACAAATCAGTGTATAGGGGAAGGAGGGCTAGGGAACACAAGGTACCATCTGTGAAACAGTAATAATGTACTGAAAAGCACAGTGTGTGGTGGTTGTGGTTTCTCTCTCTGCTTTGATTTATCTTTCAAAGAAGGTTGATATTCTCCTTTGAAGGGATCATTTCTTGACCCTTCAAAACTAATGTTGAATGGTCAGTATTGTTCACAACTGTTGATGAAGAGTGTTGTCATCTGACATAATTCTTTGTAGTTTGTGTCTGTATACCCAGGTTCTGAGGGACACAGGGCAACCCCTTTATATTTAATGGCCTCAATCAATTAAGCACCCCCCAGAACCTGAAGCCCTCTGTGTTAGAAGTAGAGATAACGAAATGCACCAATCAGCCGGGAGTGGGAAAGCTCACATGCAGCAATAGTGGCCAACCAATGAGAAGAGGCGGCTGTTACTTCACACACCACACTGCAAATACATCAAAGTCGACTTGCTGAACACAAATTCCATCTAAAGTAGACCAGGCAAGTTAATCTATTGCACCCAGACATTCAGGGGCAGCTATATTACTTTACACCAATTGCACTCAGAGAAATGACTGCAGTGGTTTCGCTTGTGTACATCCCACGTCATGGCTGCGAACAAGATGCTGACCCCAATCACAACAGCCCTAACCTGGTAAACAGGCAAACCAGAAGCGCTGTGAGAACGCTGAATGTACGAAAAACAGCACCTGCAAAGACAGAAGTCCAAACACACTAGCCAGTCAGACACCAATGACACCAACAGTGACGGCAGAAGTCCAAACACACTAGCCAGTCAGCCACCAATGACACCAACAGTGAAGACAGAATTCCAAACACACGAATCACCGATAGAAACACCTGAACCTACAGAGGCAGGAATGCAAAACAAACGAGGGACAAGTGACGGCTCCTATGCAGGCAGCAGTCCAAAGCACACACCACAGATGACAGCACCCATGCAACTAGGAAACAAAAACACGCCAGCCTTCATTGACAGAACATGTGAAGGCAGAACCCTCACCACAGCAAGCTCCCACGGCAGTTCATATGCAGCAGACATCCTAGCCAACCAACCAGCAATGACGACAGCTGTGAAGTGTAGAATCATAAGAAACCAGCCACCAATGGCATCTTCTGCAAAGGATACAATCAAAGGACGTGGGCCCTGTGCTCTCCATGACACTGGGTTCAAGCTAGCCTGGCTGATGAGGGGTGAATTCCCAAAACCTGTCCCAGGATGCTTGTTTCCAGTCCAGGGAGGACCTGGGCGGCAGATCGGGCTGGACTGTTCCCATGAGGCACTGGGTCAAGACTGATTTGCATATGGCTGGGTTCAACCTGGAATGGCGTGTCATGGTGAGCAAAAGAGCGATGGATTTAGGCCCAGATCTCTTGACTGGGGGTGAGTGTTATGACATTTTTCACCATTCTGTCCACCAATTGCTCTTTTTTGCACATATCAAGAACATCAACGGTAAAAACCCAGCCAGAAGAAAATCTCGACCACTTACAGGGATCACATGACAACTGCGGTACCTCTTAGTTCACTTATGGCACAGTCACCAGTTTGGGGTTGGGGCATGAATGGTTATAACTTCATGTTTTACAAAATGCATCTCAGTGCAGTGCTATAATGTGGCATATTAACATCAAAGCTTCCATGTTTTTGAATTTTGAAGAGACTTTATCATATCTCCTGGGATGTTTCTTGTATGGTTTACATAGCAAACATTTTCAGGGCTGAGCTCACGCACGGGCTTTAAGATCCGAGCCAGACCCGTGGCTCGGGTTTAGCTTGGCTCTCCCTGTTAATTCATTACTGGCTCACCTCTATTCTGCAAACAATAGAATCACAAGTGCATAGTTTGTAAAAAAGTGCAAGGACCCTTCTCAGTAGGCCACTGCAGCTCGCACCACTCATTGCTTCTGCCAGTTCAGCCATTGACAGCACCAACGCAACTACTAACCATCGCCTACAAGTATGATGACTCAGACTATTCCAGCCCATCCAACGCTATAAGAATGCCATGGGTGGCAGGTATTATTCACTTGTAATGAAAATCATATTAATAAACACTGTTGTTGTGCTCATCTGAAAATTAGACAGACAACTCCACCTTGTGGGGGACTGTCATTACTGCCGGTGTCGAGAATTATGTGCTGATGCAGAGCACTGGAAACCACTGGTTCAAATTAAGCACTGACAACACCCCATAATAACAGCACCTCCCGCGCTGGCAACATAAAGGGCATCAGACACCAATCACAGTACCTGCACAGACAGGTATTCAAACCATTTCAAGCACCAAATAACAGCACCTGTTCAATGAAGAATCCAAAACACATCAGGCACTAAAGACAGAACATGTCCAAACATATATCCAAATAAACAAGGCACCAAACGACACACCAGTGACAGCACCTGCACGAATTCAAAATACACCTAGCAGCAAATGGTACCACCTGCGTAAAGAGGTATCCGAACACATCAGGCACCACCGTCAGCCAGCAGTGACAGCACCTGCAGTGGGTGACACACTAACAACAGCCACCAACAAAGGCAGAAATCCATACTCACCAATGACACCTGGCATCTTGGAAGTCAGCAATCCAAAACGCCCAGGCCCAGTTCTAGAGGGTGTGCCAGGTGGGCCCGGCCCACCCAAGGCCATTCTGAACTGAAAAAATAAATCACCTTAATGTTTCATGGGGGCATGCAGCCCGTGGCCTCCCACTTATTGTTTATTTTAATGATTAACACCATAGACATGGCCTATGTTTAGGCCTTGGGAGAGGTGTGAGTTCAACAGAGTTTAGTAGCTGCTATGATGCACAAATGACCAGCACAGATATCCTGAAAACTGAATTATGATTCTGAGCGTATTGCATTGTATTTCTAAACTGCTTTGCAAACTAAAAATCTGCCAAAGTTTTTTTTTAAAACATGGAAAAATGTAAAGTCACCTTGTATGGCAGCAGAAACATTTCTGCTGCTGCACACGACCATGTTAATGCTGTGGTCCTAAAGTTCTGCATCTTAAAGTTCCGACGAGCAGCATCCCTCCCCTTCCTTAAAGCCAGAAGCACATTAGAGAAAGAGATGTATGTAGCTCCTTGAGTGTTGATTATTGTGTTAAAAATGTCACAAGCGGACATATGCCAGTACCAAAAATACCTACAAAATTAGATTGATTCAATACTTTGGTTTCTTTTGGCCAGTACCCATTCATCTTGATGGCCCACCCATGGACATTTGTCACAAGCATGCTCTGTAGCACTATGAGACTTCCTTTCTTCATTCAGGTGTTTTGAATACCATTGTATGAATAATATTTACTTTCTTCTTCTTAGTGTTTGATGGCTGCTCTGTCTGTTATTCCTGTTAAGAGTCATTTGACTTCCAAGTGGGAGGACAACTGGACACAGCTCTGTTATTGACAAGGGTTGCAGGGTAAAGTAATCAGGTTCTGTGGCCCATTGTTTGGGTCTCTTTTCCAGGCCTGACATCAAGATATTGAAGGAAAGGAGGGAGAGGGGGTAAGGAAGTAGTCTGATAAACTGGGATTGGTGACGCTGTTTTTCTATTAGTTTTTTAAGAATGAACACCTGCGGCTCCCCAGTGTAGGCTAAAACGCTGAGGAGTTTAATGTTGTCTAACGAGATTGGATTATCAGTTAGGAGCTTGATTAGGTGTTTCTCAAATATTATGTGCCACTTTGTGGGTGGTAGAAGACATTTAATTCAGTGAGGACTGTAGTATTTGTTCGGCTTTCTGTTGAAAGGTGTTCCAGCGCCAAGAATCAATTGTTTTGTATAATCTAGAGTCTGTGTGTATTGCTGACTGATTCTCAGACTTGAGGGAGCAATGGTCTTGACTTTGATTGCCAATGGAATGGAATGTGATGATTCAAATCAAGTGTAGGTATAGCATAGAAGGTAAAGTAGACTTGTGTGATGCAAATACCTCATTAGAACTAAGCAGTTGTTGAAGTTGTCACATTGTCTAGTCTGGACTATGGCAAAACGCAGCACTGGGGCATTCCTAAATCCTTCAGGTTCAAAGGGCCCATCACCCAAAACTCAGCAGCACAGCTGATTCTGGATTCTCCACTGGCATGCCTCCATTTCTGTCCAATTGGTGAAGCTACATTGGCCCCAAGTGGCCAAACGTATTATCCTCAAAGTGTACACTATGAGTAATGATTCTCAACATAGAGAAGGGCCTATCTTTTTTCTGCATCATTTCTGCTATTATGTCCTTGTGCTCTCTTTCATATCATCATCCAGCATACGTCTTGTGGTGCCAAACATTTTGCTACTGTGTTTCCAGAATTAGAAAAGAATCTTGCTAAGTGAGCCTCATCCTTTAGCCTATACACCACTTTAAATAGTGCCAAAAACAACAACCTGGCTGGCAGTGTAAATTATAACTCCTAGTCATTCATTCAATCATCACTCTGTGGATGTCACTGTAAACTCTTGGCTAATTGGTACAACGTATGCTAAAGGGAGCTGTGAATTGTAATTGTTTTTATATAGCGATTATTACCCCTGGCGAGGCGTTAAAGTGCTTTTCAGCGAGTAGCACGCTACTTCTGAACCCAAAGGATTAATGGTGAACTAGAATGGGGAAATAGAAATTGCTAATTTGAGCGGTGGACATGGGAGTCTGTTAGTAGGATTGAATAGGATAAAGGATGGATAAAGTCTAGAAAGGGTTATTTGGGAGGTCATATTAGATGAGGATTGCTGTTTGAAGCGAGTATTTGTATTTCTGTGTTGCTCTGGATAACCCGCAAACCTGTTGGCAAGTAGAATGTTTGAACTATTGTTTGTCTTTGTGTAATTGCTGCAGGGAAACACCAAAGCATAGCTGCCTTTGTTACTTTACACACATCAAACCACAATGAACCTAAGTGGAAGGGAATACTTTTACATTTTTTTCATATTATCTGCTGCAAATGATATGTAAGATGGGCTCCTCTGTCTTCTTAAAATGGTGGGAGGGGAGTAGCACATGTTCCTTTTGAGTTCGATGAAAGGATTTCAATTTTACTACTGACAGGCAAGAGGCCTTCGCCTAAAAACAAGACTCCTGCAGCATCTGACTGGGGACTTAATTCCAGACTATACCCACTTCTCATTCCTAGATTTTTTTTTTTTGCTTCAATGTCTTCAAATATACACACATTGTTAGGCATTGCTCAGTATTTTAAAACGGTGACGTTGTTAGTCACTTAAGGACATCTTTTAGGTTGTTAGCGATGCCCAACAACTTCGCGCAACAGCACCAAGCAAGCAGAGGCACCCCAGAGGAGAGCTGTTGGTGCCCATTCTAAAATGGATGTCGAGCAAAAAGATGAGAAAGAACCATTAAACAAACGTAATGCTGTATTATTAATATTATTTTTAGGAAAAGTGTATTTTATTAGACATTATTGCCCTCTGCTTAGGGCATTAATATTGGCTAAGGCCCTCTGCAGTGGAAGTCACTGCTGGTAATTCCATGAGCTGAAATGGTGTGCCTAGCTCAAGGCTCCCAATGAAAGGACTGGCAATTAATAGGGATTAACGCCTGACAGCATCTGTCACATGTATGCCTCTGTGAACCTTCAGGCTAACAACAGTAGTTAGTGACAAAGTTTCAAGTATTCCGATTGCCTGAGCCTATCTCACTAATCCGTGGAGGGCACTATTTATTATTTCTGTCTGCCTTATTTTTAAAAATATTGTTTAATTTTGTTTGTTGATTTGCATGCAGCCAGTGACATCACAGCTGCAAAAAGAACAATTGATGGAAAGAATGCAGAATAATGTCATACCTTCATCCCAGTACAGAGATCTGTGCCTAAATCCATCGTTTTGTTGCTCACCATGCCATTCTAGTTTGGACCCAGCCATATGCAAATCATTCTTGACCCCGCGCCCAATGGGAACAGAACAGCCCGAACTGCCAGGACAAGTCCTCCCTGGGCTGCAAACCAGCATCCTAGGACCGGTGTCGGGCTTTCAGCACAGTCACATCACAGCAGCAGCGCCGATACTCATTCAGAGCGCTTGGGTCACCGAGAAACCAGATCTTGGACGGAATTCTCCAGCCAGCATCTTGTCTCGTGTTCGTCTCCCAGGAGACAGCATCTCAGGTTCCCCCTCATCCGCCCGTCAACAATTACGCATGTTTGTGTGTGTCAGACAGTATGTTTGTCATGCTTGTTCTCGTCTTTAAGTGGCAACAGCCTTGCGGGCTGGTGGCAGACTCTATCAAAATGTAATATTTATCAAGGGATCTCCGAAGTCCCAGCGGACTCCCTCGCAGTCGCAGCACTGACTGAAAAGGCCCGTGCACCACAGGGAGGTCACGTGACACCGCGCAGCTCCGCGCGCTGCAGGCTTGCTGATAGGCATGGTTCTGGTAACTGCAGAAAATGCTGTGTTTGACATAAATCCTTGCGATAAAAGTGATCCCAGCATGTTTTATTCACGCCCTATTTATTATTTACAAGTCCCGCAGCAAACAATATAAAAGAAAATGTGCTTTTTTCATGCCTTCTCTCACCTCTTGAGTGCGAATTGTGAAACACTGGACTCGTCTACTTTTTTTAAAGAAAAGCTGTAAATCTTGGAGATTTGAGTAAAAAGTCAGGTTGGCAGATGACAAAAGCAATCGCTGTGGTTTTCTTTTTAAATTTACTTCAGAGTGGAACGAGAAATACAGACAAGTTTTTGGTGACTCACGTATGTACTGGGTGAAAACATCGGGGCATATGTGCAAAGGCTTATAATGACAGGAAGATCCCTTTTTGTGACGTTCCTGTGGCGATAAATCCTTCAACTTATTTACAAGGCGGCGTTAAGACACATAGAGGCCGATTAGGATCGCGGACGGAAACGTGTCCCGTCCGCCAAGGAAGCGGGCAAGATACTCTGGACCGCTCCGCGGATAAACCGCCGTAGCGATTAGGAAAATACTGGAACGAACCCCCGACCGCGGCGGACAGAGAACACCAAAGTGCGTCCGCGGCGGACGGAGTACACTAGAGCCCGCCGCAAGCGGACGGAACCGACAAAACCCCGTCCGCCGCGGACGCACATGAACGCGGGAACAGCCACATCCACCGCCATACCTGCGAAGGCTCCGTGTACGCGATTAGGATAACGCCGCCTGTACCCCGGTACGCACCGCCATCCACGTCCGCGGCGGAAATAATGCACCGAGAAACAGTGCATCACAGCGGAAGCCCAACACGAACAACATCCCTACCGTCAAACCAATGTCAAAAAGTGTGACGGAAGTAAATTGCAAACACACGAAAAAGGACTACCCCCCACCTGAAACACCAACACTAATCACAAGCCACAATGACACCCCCCCAAGTACCCAATAATGCACACTAGTCAACACACCCACCTACCACCTGACTGCCAACAACCATTGAGACACGACTATAAAATGACTCACACCCACTACCACAATCCTTTGCATCACAGCATAGCTGCTAGCAAGAGGCCCAATACGACCGACAGCATACACCAATTGAAGACACACAACCACCACCCTACCACACCCACCACACAAACACCCACCACACCATTCCTACACACCACACAACACACACCTGCACCCCCCAACTCACTCAACCCACACCCACACCCTGAGCACCACACACCATGGCACCCAAAAAAAAAACTAAATTCACGGAGACCGAGTTGAAGGTAATGGTAATGGTGGATGAAATTATCCGTGTTGAGCCCCACATATTCGGGGCCCAAGTCCAGCAGACCACCGTGGCGCAAAAAAATCACATGTGGGACAGGATCGTCAGTCGGGTGAATGCGTCAGGGACCGTGCCAAGGAGAAAGCACGAGATACAGAGACGGTGGCATGACCTGAAAACCAGGGTGAAAGGCATCCGTGCCAAACCATGTGAGAGCAAATCACACCGGCCGCGGCACACCCCCGGAGCCCATACCCTACACAGATTGGGAGGAAAAGGTGCTGGGCATACTGCACCCAGAGAGCCTGGAAGGACTTGAGGAAGGAGAAGAGGCTGGTAAGTACAAACCAAGCACCACGATCGGAACGACATGGTCAGCCTCACACAACTGAGAAGACACATCTCCCAGGCCCCAACCCATGCACGTGGGCCACATACTCACCAAAATGTAAATGGCTATCCAACAGGCCCCCATGTCCACAGGGAGGGCGGTGGTGGTGTGTGGGGTGTGTGAGAGGTCACCACTACAACTCCCAACAGGCCCCCATGTCCACAGTGAGGGCGGTGGTGGTGTGTGGGGTGTGTGAGAGGTCACCACTACAACTCCCAACAGGCCCCCATGTCCACAGGGCGGGCAGTGGTGGTGGGTGGGGTGTGTGCGATAGGTTACTGAAATGTAATCAAATTGATATGAACATGTAATGTCCACAGTACTGATCAGCACAATCTTGTCCCTCAGGTGATCGTAATCTGACTGGTGAAACCAGCAACCGGCCGCAAGACTCGCCTCACACCCATACCGGACTCTCTGGGGACGATGCCACAGCCAGCTCCGGTGCGGAGGATGGTGCGGGCCAAAGCAGACTGCCAGGGCCATCTGGCTCACAGGAAATCCCGGCCCGACAACCGTCGCCTGTGTAACACCTGCAACAGCGGCCACAGTGAGCTGCAGACTCACCACCACCACCACCACCACCACCAGTACCACCACTCCTGCCTGTGCCACCCTGCCTAACCCACCGCACGACGCAGGGCCATCGGCCTCCCACCCAAGCAGGGAGAGTGGGCCAGAAAGGAGAGAGGCGAGGCCACATCAGCCAATCAGGAGATCCACACTCCGTCGTGCTGAGGAAGGACACCCACCCCATCCTGTGGCAGAGTCACTTGAAGCCCTAGCCAGGTGCCAGGCTTCCTACGACCGTGGCCAGGAACAGGCAGATCGTGCCCACCAGGACTCGGTGGACAACACTAACATGTTGCGGGCCATTGACGGCCGCCTTGGCCAGATAGTGGACATCATGGGCCAGCAGACAACAATGTGGAGGGAATGGATAACCCGCAACAACCCCACCCCCCTCAACCAAGTGTCCAGACGCCACGGCCAGCAACACCACCGCCACCGCCACCGCCACCGCCGCCCCTGGCGACGGATGTGGCCCCTGAGCAACCTGCCCCCCCAGCTGACTCCGTTCCACCTCAAAGACGGAGGGGCTGTCCGAGGCTGGAAGTAGGTGAGAGCAGTGGGGGTGCTCCACCCAAACGGTCCAAGAGGGGCCGACAATGACTCTGACACTGCCTGAGCCAGCCATTCACCCTGCCAACTATCCTGTCCCACATAGCCAATCATTGGCACAGGTCTGCTGGACTAGCCTGACATCACTCAATGTGGTGTCAGCACGGACATTTCATCTGCCATTACCTTCAACTCACACTCCCCCACCCCACACTTACTTGCATATATCCACAGCACCAATGCACAACCTGTAAATAAATGCCACTTACACACTCAATGATGTGTTGCCTCCATGTTTAATCACATGATTGCCTCATAAACAGACGTAACCAGGTGCAGAGATCCAAGTCGTACATAATCATGCCGCTGCGGGAGTGACCTAGGGAAAATCAGAGACAGCAAACACACGTCAGGAAACAGATTCACACCCATCACAACACACTGCACAGCAACATTCCACAAACCACACTCAACACAAAATCATTGGATGAGAGGACACACATCATGGAGACTTGCATGTCCAAATAAATGCCCACACTGCCACCAACTGCACCATGTACTGTTCGTGCACGCAGGAGTAGGGGGAACAGAGTGACGTTCGGTGCAGGCACCGCTGCCCCTGCCACGGTGACCCAAAATGCACTTTGTGCTGAGGCTGTTGATCTGCTGCGACAGCTGTGTGTGGGGCAGACCAATATGACAAATGCATTCCAAGACCATGATAGGAAGTTGGGGCAGGTGGTGGCATTCATGGAAGGGATGCATGGCGATCTTGCTGGTCTACACAGGACAGTTCAGTCATTGGCAAGCAGTGTGTCGTCTGCCATTGTACAGTCGCATGGACAGGGTGCTACTTCTGTTTCCCCATCTACACCACTGGATGTCTCAGGGGGGGAGTGAATATTCTGACCAGGACTCTAATACAGGTTATTGCACTAGAAGCAGCGTCAGACAGCACGTCAGGGCACGGAGGGCACAGACACCATCCCCTAGGTCAGCAAAATCTGTTCACAAAGACAACGTCAGATACACTGGAGTACACACACAGGATCCACAAGTGGTTTTGGGGGACATGCCTTCACATGCTACACAGGCATTCCACACAAAAGGTACTCCCAAGGCAAGGGATACTCCCAAGTCCATGGACACTCCCTTGGACAAGGACAGTCAGAGGACAAAGGCACCTCAAAGGAGCAGGGATACTCCCAAGGACAAGGACAATACTAAGGAAGGGGCCACTCCCAAGGACAGGGACAAGGACAGTCAAAAGACAAAGGCACCTCAAAAGAGCAGGGAGAGTCCCAAGGGCGGGCACACAACAGAGGAAGGGCCATCTCCCAAGGGCAGGGACAAGGACAGTCAAAAGACAAAAACACCTCAAAAGAGCAGGGAGAGTCCCAAGGGCAGGCACACAACAGAGGAAGGGCCATCTCCCAAGGGCAGGGACAAGGACAGTCAAAAGACAAAGGCACCTCAAAAGAGCAGGGAGAGTCCCAAGGGCAGGCACACAACAGAGGAAGGGCCATCTCCCAAGGGCAGGGACAAGGACAGTCAAAAGACAAAGGCACCTCAAAAGAGCAGGGAGAGTCCCAAGGGCAGGCACACAACAGAGGAAGGGCCATCTCCCAAGGGCAGGGACAAGGACAGTCAAGAGACAATGGCACCTTCAAAGAGCAGGGAGAGTCCCAAGGGCAGGCACACAACAGAGCAAGGGCCATCTCCCAAGGGCAGGGACACACACAGGGAGAAGGTGTCTTCTGGAGACAGGTACACCACAGACGACAAGTCTGCTGCCAGGAACAGGGCACCGTCCAGGGCACAGGGAAAGTCCAGAGACAACACTCCTCCTATGGATAAGGCACATCCTAGGGACAAGGCTTCTCCCATGGACACTGGCGCAATCAAGGACAGGCATACATCACCCCTGGCTGCACTGAGGCTGATGTTGTCGAAGGAACGGAAAACAGATGTCTCTGCGGCGGAGTCCCCCCATACCTCCACTCCCATCCAGGCCCGTCAGAAGCAGATGAGGGAGTCCCCTGTTGTTGCATCCCCCATTACACATGATTCAGAGTCCAGGCTGCAGGCACACAGCAAACGACAAGCAGGCTCCAACACGTCCCCAGAAAGTCGACCCCCGGCAGCAGATGCTCCACCTATGGTGGGTGATAATTCTTTAGAGTCCCCACCACTTGCCAGTCCTGTCCTGTCCAGGGTGCACTCACATATCCCTAAGAAACGCAGACACACACCATTGACACCTGCCCACCCCGATGTCGCTCAAGTACAGCTATCCCCAGCTCCCAGGACCACCCTGCCTCCTGGCCCATACAGCCCTGTGGCTCATCATTTCAGTGGTCCCAGTGGCGCAGGTGCAGTTGACTCTCATGTATCAGATAGTGGCACTGTGTCTGTTGTTTGCTGTCATGCATCATGTAGTAGCACAGTCTCAGTTGTGCCCTCTCCTGTTTCAGGTGCTGGCAGTGTATCTGGGTCTATGGCTCATGTGTCAGTCAGTAGATCTGTGGCTGTGTCTCACACTCCTGTTTCTGGTGCTGGCAGTGTGTCTGGGTCTGTGGCTCACGTGTCAGTCACTACATCTGTGGCTGTGTCTCACATTCTTGTTTCTGGTGCTGGCAGTGTATCTGGGTCTATGGCTCATGTGTCAGTCACTCGAGCTGTGGCTGTGTCTCACATTCCTGTTTCTGGTGCTGGCAGTGTATCTGGGTCTATGGCTCATGTGTCAGTCACTCGAGCTGTGGCTGTGTCTCACATTCCTGTTTCTGGTGCTAGCAGTGTGTCTGTGGCCCATGTGTCTGTCACTCGGGCTGTGGCTGTGTCTCACATTCCTGTTTCTGGTGCTGGCAGTGTGTCTGGGTCTGTGGACCATGTGTCTGTCACTCGGGCTGTGGCTGTGTCTCACATTCCTGTTTCTGGTGCTGGCAGTGTGTCTGGGTCTGTGGCCCATGTGTCAGTCACTCGGGCTGTGGCTGTGTCTCACACTCCTGTTGCTGGTGCTGGCAGTGTGTCTGGGTCCGTGGCCCATGTGTGTGTCACTCGGGCTGTGGCTGTGTCTCACACTCCTGTTGCTGGTGCTGGCAGTGTGTCTGGGTCCGTGGCCCATGTGTGTGTCACTCGGGCTGTGGCTGTGTCTCACACTCCTGTTTCTGGTGCTGGCAGTGTGTCTGGGTCTATGGCTCATGTGTCTGTCACTCGGGCTGTGGCTGTGTCTCACACTCCTGTTTCTGGTGCTGGCAGTGTGTCTGGGTCTGTGGCCCATGTGTCTGTCACTCTGGCTGTGGCTGTGTCTCACACTCATGTTTCTGGTGCTGGCAGTGTGTCTGGCTCTATGGCTCATGTGTCAGTCAGTAGATCGGTGGCTGTGTCTTACACTCCTGTTGCTGGTGCTGGCAGTGTGTCTGGCTCTATGGCTCATGTGTCAGTCAGCAGATCTGTGGCTGTGTCTCACACTCCTGTTTCTGGTGCTGGCAGTGTGTCCGAGGCAGGTAGTTCACGCAGTCCACCTGATTCTGTGATGTGAGGTGCTGTTCACTTCACTCACATGTTATTGCACATGGTGTGTCCATTGTCCATTGTGAACAGCCTTGCACTGTTGTGGTCCTTGGGACGGGTTGCTTGGAACACGTACTTGTGCTGCCTCTGATGGACATGTTCAGTGCAATGGACTGTTGATGCACTTAGCCCCTCTCGTTTACTGCCTCTGATGTACCTGCTCTGTTGGGCACAATGCCCTGTTGATGCTCTGATACTGCATTGTCTCTGCCCTCTGATGTGCTGACTCTGATGTACCTGCTCTGTTGGGCACAATGCCCTGTTGATGCTCTGATACTGCATTCTGCCCTCTCGTTTACTGCCTCTGATGTACCTGCTCTGTTGGGCACAATGCCCTGTTGATGCTCTGATACTGCATTCTGCCCTCTCGTTTACTGCCTCTGATGTACCTGCTCTGTTGGGCACAATGCCCTGTTGATGCTCTGATACTGCATTCTGCCCTCTCGTTTACTGCCTCTGATGTACCTGCTCTGTTGGGCACAATGCCCTGTTGCTGTTCTGATACTGCATTCTGGCCTCTGACGTGCTGCCAATGATGTACCTGCTCTGTTGTCCACATTGCCCTGTTGATGCTATGATACTGCATTCTGCCCTCTCGTTTACTGCCTCTGATGTACCTGCTCTGTTGGGCACAATGCCCTGTTGATGCTCTGATACTGCATTCTGCCCTCTCGTTTACTGCCTCTGATGTACCTGCTCTGTTGGGCACAATGCCCTGTTGATGCTCTGATACTGCATTCTGCCCTCTCGTTTACTGCCTCTGATGTACCTGCTCTGTTGGGCACAATGCCCTGTTGCTGTTCTGATACTGCATTCTGGCCTCTGACGTGCTGCCAATGATGTACCTGCTCTGTTGTCCACATTGCCCTGTTGATGCTCTGATACTGCATTCTGCCCTCTCGTTTACTGCCTCTGATGTACCTGCTCTGTTGGGCACAATGCCCTGTTGATGCTCTGATACTGCATTCTGCCCTCTCGTTTACTGCCTCTGATGTACCTGCTCTGTTGGGCACAATACCCTGTTGATGCTCTGATACTGCATTCTGCCCTCTCGTTTACTGCCTCTGATGTACCTGCTCTGTTGGGCACAATGCCCTGTTGATGCTCTGATACTGCATTCTGGCCTCTGACGTGCTGCCAATGATGTACCTGCTCTGTTGTCCACATTGCCTGGTTGATGCTCTGATACTGCATTCTGCCCTCTCGTTTACTGCCTCTGATGTACCTGCTCTGTTGGGCACAATGCCCTGTTGATGCTCTGATACTGCATTCTGCCCTCTCGTTTACTGCCTCTGATGTACCTGCTCTGTTGGGCACAATGCCCTGTTGCTGTTCTGATACTGCATTCTGGCCTCTGACGTGCTGCCAATGATGTACCTGCTCTGTTGTCCACATTGCCCTGTTGATGCTCTGATACTGCATTCTGCCCTCTCGTTTACTGCCTCTGATGTACCTGCTCTGTTGGGCACAATGCCCTGTTGATGCTCTGATACTGCATTCTGCCCTCTCGTTTACTGCCTCTGATGTACCTGCTCTGTTGGGCACAATGCCCTGTTGATGCTCTGATACTGCATTCTGCCCTCTCGTTTACTGCCTCTGATGTACCTGCTCTGTTGGGCACAATGCCCTGTTGCTGTTCTGATACTGCATTCTGGCCTCTGACGTGCTGCCAATGATGTACCTGCTCTGTTGTCCACATTGCCCTGTTGATGCTCTGATACTGCATTCTGCCCTCTCGTTTACTGCCTCTGATGTACCTGCTCTGTTTTCCACAATGCCCTGTTGATGCTGTGATACTGCATTCTGCCCTCTCGTTTACTGCCTCTGATGTACCTGCTCTGTTGGGCACAATGCCCTGTTGCTGTTCTGATACTGCATTCTGGCCTCTGACGTGCTGCCAATGATGTACCTGCTCTGTTGTCCACATTGCCCTGTTGATGCTCTGATACTGCATTCTGCCCTCTCGTTTACTGCCTCTGATGTACCTGTTCTGTTGGGCACAATGCCCTGTTGATGCTCTGATACTGCATTCTGCCCTCTGATGTGCTGCGCCCACTTTGCCCATGCTCACGCATGCACTGTGATTATACCCCTATTATGTGTAATAAAGGTAGTCAATCATGTGTTGTGGTTTGTCGTAGTCATTCCTGCTTGCGTACTACAATTGTGTATTAGTATTTGCTTCTGATCAGTGGTTTCGGTAACATGACACTCCCCCTCCCAACGTCACGACCCTTGCAGGTATTCCCCTCCAGACAGCGATTGGTTTGTGCCTAACCTGCGTCGTCGTCGATAGTGGGTCAAGACTTGGACGTGGTGGATCGCGAAGAGCATCGGGAAAGCGTGTAGCGCTGGGTCCATGGTGGCGAGCAGCTTGCGGTGGGTATCTCTGCTATGTATGGTATCTTCGCTGTGGGGAATCCGCCGTGTTCAGACAGGTTGTTTTTCCGCAGCGGTTTTATGTGTATTTTCCGCCATCTTGATTTGGGGGGACGGTCGTAGACGTCAGTCCGTACGGCGGAGTCTCTGGATTGGTTACGTCCGCCGCGTGGTCGGGTGTAGTTGGGCGGCGGTGCGTGCTCTTCCGTCGCGGACGGAATTTTGACACTCTTTCCTATCCTGATATGGCGGATGGAGTGTCCGCGGCAGGCGGACACGGAAAAGGCATTTTCCGCTTACTCCAGGGCTGCGGTCGCACTTCCGTCCGCCATCCTAATGAGCCCCTTAATGTGGCTTAATGCTGCCTTGTAAATAAGGCCTCCCTTCATGCTACACTTAGCGTGAAATGGACGGGCAATGGGTGTTGCAGTGGGCGTTCCACCTCAACACCCATTGATTTAGATGCTACCCCTATGTACAAGGGTTGCGTAAATATGAGGCAGCGCCAAAATCAAGACCCAAAATAACCTGGACTTAACATGGCAAAACGAGGAGAAATCATTATTTTCTCTTCGTGTTTGCTGTTTCTATGTATGCTGCATGGAAGGCGTCCCTTTCTGCACATAAACAATAATTCACTCTATGGTACAAGGGTGCCTGTGTTGGCGCTAGGCAGCTGAATTTGGCACTAGTGCTAGGGAAAATGCAGGGGTGCGCCGTATCATTATCATTATGGCACATCCCTGCAGTTTCAGAATGGTGGATCACGGCATTAGAAATTTTAGCTTAACGCTGTGCTCCGCCATTCTATTGTAACCATGCGCCGTCATCTTTTGTACGAGGACTTCAAGACCATTTAATCAGCTTCGAAACCGTGCAAATTTTGTTAGATGGAAAAGGGTTATTGATAAAGGATTGCACAAATGTAGTCAGTGTCCCCCTAATAAGTACATTGTCACACCCAATAGCTATGGCCTTTGCAAGCTTGCAATTTTTTAAATGTATTTATGTATTTGAAAAACGTAAGCAATGGGCACTAAAAGCGTATTAGTAATACAAAGTAAAAATCCTGCCACCTAAAAGTGGTGTGATTGTTTGCAAAAAAAGGACAACACAGAGTCTTTGCAAAACATAAATAAAAAATAAAAAAGCAGCGATTGGGCTCCGTGGACTGGCACTGAAGTGGACTACATTTTGGGCAGATATGTGCATGTGCAGAAGTAAATGCTGTCACTCACACTGAAGTGTGCCAATGGCTTAAGTGGACTGACCCATACTGCGTGCTGGGCATTTGATTTTGACCTAAAATCAGGGTTTCCTTACATCTGGACAAAGCTATGCTTCTCTTAAAAGTTTTAATGAGAGCCAATCTGTGCCAGCAGCAGCTTTACTTATTCCAGTCTGGTTTGCGTGGCATTATGCAAATCCAAAGCTGTAATTCTGTAACTGTAAAGGTAAAATTCCTTTGTCATTTTTCAGCTTGGTTTGGAGGGCGCTACTTAATCCTATATATAAAGACTTTGGGCCTTATTAAGAGCTAGGCAGTCCATGAACCGCCGTAACCGCAGTGGTGGTCCTACTGTGGAGAGTTTGGCAGTTCGTCCGTCATATTACGAATTGGGTGGATTGCCTTTGCGAAGACAGCGTCTGAACTGCCAAGACCGCCAGCAGACCCCGACCGCCGGGTTCGCAGTCGGAGTAAGGCAGCCGCCATTCGGTGGTACAGGGGAGCTGCACCGCCATCCATATTACGTGCTGCCTTTTCCACAAGCTGACCATGGCAGTCCGACTGCCTGCTTCAAAGTAGCGGAAACAAAGAATTTGGGGTACGTTCTCACCCCTTTCTTATTCTTCTAGGCACAGTCCGACGTAGACCCTCTTCTTCAGGTTCACAGCAGGATTTTCTCCCAAGGATTATGACTCTATTTGGAACGATCTACAGGTGAGTCCTTCCGTAACATACTCCCATTGCCAGGACTGGTCACATATGGGCCAGACTCCGGCAATGGGTAGATGGTATATTTCCACAAGTATCATTCATATGTGTGCATATGAGACATATGCAGTCGAAATGTACACACTGGCATTGATATATTTAGAAAAAGTACTTACCACCACTGCAAGATCTCCGAATTCACAGTGTGATCAATTTGTAATCCGGCGATCTATAGACTGCCAGCGCTGTGGGTTACTGGCGGGTGCGGACGCGGTTCTCGGACGGACGGACCACCAAACTCGTAATCAGCTCTTTTGATGAAAAAATGGCAAAACGCTTTGTCACTTGTCCAGCTCAGCCTGGGTAGCTTTCTACTATACGAATGCTTACAAATCATTCTACAAAAGTAGACATTTGAGCTGGGCAGATATAGAATGGCGGTTGAGATTTTCTCCATAAAAAGGAGCAGAGCTCCATATAAAAACAGGTGACTACCCAGAGGAACTAGTTGGTATTTTGCGTAATTTATACAACACTCTAAACCTAATATGTGTATTTGTAAAGCATGTGTTAGCCCAGAAGTGTATCTTGGCCCGGAATAACAGATGCTTGTTGCACTCATTTCATCGACCTCAAAAGGATGAAAAGCTGAGTTGAGTGGACCCCCCAGGATTTGAACCAGTGACCATTAGGTAAAATACAGACCCCCTACAGTGGACACATTAGTCCACTAAGCCACCAGTGGCATCTGGTTTTGACTAGGCCAGGGCAAAATGAAATTCAAACAGCGTAATACTGTAAATTAGATGAAAAATGTCCTTGTTGTGTCTCATCTTCGCGTGGATAGCTCTGGTTACTCCTAAACCTAAAAGCTTTACTGCAGAACAATAAAACACTTTATTACTTTTCTAGCTCCACATACATAGATTTCTGCCTATCCAATGCTTCAAAATTCTGCTAGAGAAACAGACATTTGATGTGGGCAGAGTTAATGTGTTATAGGTTATAGACACATTCACTAAATAGGGAGGCGGCAGTTTCCAGCTAAATACATTGAAGTAGACAGAGCTTGTGGCTGATGTTGTTACACCAATCCAGTCCTGTGATACCATCATTCATAAAATGTCATGGATATTTTTGAGCTCGGTTTCTGAAAATGTGGAGGATGCTATGCTGTCTGTCCTGGCCAGTCTCCAACATGGTGGCACCCTGCTGCCTGCCGCTTGGTAGGAGTGCCGACATCTTTCCACGACACGCAGCGGGCTCAGATGCCTGATCCGTGACTGAAGCTGGGTCCTGATGCTGGAACATCAAACGAGGCATGCTCTGCAGCCACATGAAAGGGGTCAGAGGCATCCGC
Source organism: Lissotriton helveticus (assembly GCF_964261635.1). Taxonomy (NCBI): domain Eukaryota; kingdom Metazoa; phylum Chordata; class Amphibia; order Caudata; family Salamandridae; genus Lissotriton; species Lissotriton helveticus. Next base: position 1,957,895,578 of record NC_136067.1, read on the forward strand.
AGTTCTGCCAGTACATTGCAGATCAAGATGCGCCCACCCTTGGATCTTTCTTCAAATAAAGAAGCCTGAGTAACATTTTGAACTTGGTACCTATGGGGGGGACCATGTTTGAAAGAACTAGTTCAGTACAGGCGAGACTTTAGGAACTACCCCAATCCAAGATGGCGTCCTTTCATTTTTGCTTCCTTGTCTTTTTTATAGGTAAAAGTCTCCATGTTTTCTCCATTACCTGCACATGCATCAACAAAGCCTTTTGCGATTCCTTATTAGCGAAAAATAAGGATTCGCTAATAAGGAATAGCAAAAGGCTATGCATGTAGATATCGCTTAAAAAATTGCGATTTCTAAACATTCCTTAATTGTGACTCGCAAATTGCGACTCGCAATTAAGGAATATCTCCCCATTCATTCCTACGGGCCTAAAGGCCCATAGGAATGAATGGGAAGACATTCTCCGTTTGCGATTCTCAATTAGAGAATCGCAAATTGAGAATGCAATTTTAAGGGTATACAACCTTTACAACAAAACTTTTACAACGAACTACTATTACAACGCAACTTTTACAACGCAAACTATTACAACGCATTGCTCTGGGGGGCGCTCGAGGATAGGGAATAGGTTAATTTACTATCCAATAGCCTTCCCTACTATCCACGGGCACTGGAGTTGGAATAGTAAATTAAACTATTCACTATCCAGCGCCCAAAAGCATTATGCGTTGTAATGGTATGCGTTGTAAAACTTATGATGTAAAGGTAGGCGTTGTAAAGGTAGGCGTTGTAACATCATACATCCAATTTTAAGGGTGCCAGGGTGTCAAAAGGAAACCCTGTTGCACCCCTGAAATCTGCATATGAGTACAGCTTGCACACACACATGCCCCAAGGCCATGTGTGTGTGTAAAATGGAACTTTGAAAGATGCACTTTAGTGCATTTTTCAAATTTTTTGCAAATTACCATGAAGTTCACCTTCATGGTAATTTTTTCCCCCTATTAGCGAAATCGCTAATTTTTTTACTTTAATGCATTGCATTTAAGGAATCTCAATTTGAGATTCCTTAAATGCTATCGCAATTTAAGCAATCGCAATTTAGAGATTATTTAAATTGCGATTTTTGCATTTGGGATGATGCATCCCAAATACAAAAATACCGGTCACAAACGGGCAGATTCTGAGAATCTGCCCGTTTGCGACCGGTTTTTGCTTTAATGCTTGTGGGCCTAAGTGCTCTGCAAATGCTTCCAGGTATTTGTGCTTGTATGCTCTTACCCCTTGAATTCGATTGAGAAATCGGGTTCAACCCCCATTTGGCCTGCCCTTTCTGGTAGCTGCAGAGGTGTGTTAAGCCTTCTTCATCTACCCTCTGCCAGTAGTGATGTAATACGCTCCTTTTTCTTGCCTTTCTCGCGAGACTCTGCCTCTTACATTTCCATTGCACGATTTTAGTTGTCGAGATGCAAATATGGAAAACCTAGGAACACCGGCTTCTAGCAGAGGGTTTTCCAAAAAAACAGTGCAGGTTTTTAAGTGCCAATGACTTTGCAATGCCAGAGAGTGTTTGCATGGCGCTCTCACAAACATCTCCTCCATTTATAATTGTACGTATTAGCACTGTAAATTGTAATGAACTGCTCTGATACATGTAGTCTACGACGATGGTTACCATTATTTAAACCTAATTTAAGGGGAATCCGATCCAGGAAGCATATATCTACTACCTGTGATTTTTAGAGTTGTGTGTTCACAATACTGATGCTTTAATATCAACCTGCAACAATATTGGCTATACAATGTTGACTTGCCTTATGTCATCAAAGTATATGGTTGCAAAGAAAGAATAATATATCTAGGCTACCCTATATTTACTTTCCCTTTTCGGCATAATCAATATTGTGACATACAAATGTTCTTTAATAATGCTAGCGAGAGAAGACACCCCTATCGTAACACTGCCTCAATGTGCCAGCATAAGCAGTGGGGGTTCAGTCCGGCTCCAGTCCAGGGTTGGTTATTTAATCAGGATGATGGTGCATAGGCGTCAAAAATACATAGTTTTGAGGCAGCCATATAGACATTATTCTGCCTAATGTACAGACATTATTCTATACATTAAATGTGTTATTTGGGAGACAGTAGCAGTTTTATTAATCAAATACAATTTGATACAGAAATGACCTTTGGTGACTTTGGATAGTAAGTCCCCTATACACGACCAACCCACAGGAGGGTGGGACCTTAGTAAGTGAAAAACTTCTAAACACACATTAGGAGTCCAGTAATGAACCCACTCCCTTTCTCATATTTTGCTCAGACGGAGTGCTTACTAAAAAATGTTTGCCTTTTGAAGGCGAGTACTATGTCCAAGTCAAGTGGACGTCTTCGGGAGATTCTTTCGCCCCAGTGTTCCCCTTTCGTATCTAGATGACTTTGAAAATATAATTTTGACTGGCAATGACCCTTTCCTTGTCTACATTTTGCTTTTGAAGCGTTATATCGATGATACCTTTATGACCTTGAGGGGTGGTTTAGCTCTTCTTGACAACTTTTTCAAGTGGCTCACCACTACACATCAAGATATAAAATGTACCAGTCTATATCGACAATGTAGAAAACTTTCTGGATCTTACTATACAACACAAGGAAAGAAAATCAGGGGCAGCTCTTTATAGGAAACCTACTGAACGTGATGCTATCCCAGTACAGAAGTAATCACCCATTAACACTATCCTAATACAGAAGTAATCACCCATTAACACTATCCTAATACAGAAGTAATCACCCATTAACACTATCCTAATACAGAAGTATTCACCCATTAACGATATCTAGTACAGAAGTAATCACCCATTAACACTATTCCAACACAGAAGTAATCATCCATTAACGCTATCCCAATACAGAAGTAATCACCCATCAACGCTATTCCAACACCGACGTAATCATCCATTAATGCTATTCCAACACAGAAGTAATCACCCATTAACACTATCCTAATACAGAAATATTCACCCAAAAGCGCTATCTAGTACAGAAGTAATCACCCATCAACCCTATTCCAACACAGACGTAATCACCCATTAACACTATCCTAATACAGAAATATTCACCCAAAAGCGCTATCTAGTACAGAAGTAATCACCCATCAACCCTATTCCAACACAGACGTAATCATCCATTAACGCTATCCCAATACAGAAGTAATCACCCATCAACGCTATTCCAACACCGACGTAATCATCCATTAATGCTATTCCAACACAGAAGTAATCACCCATTAACACTATCCTAATACAGAAATATTCACCCAAAAGCGCTATCCCAGTACAGAAGTTATCACCCTGGGCGCTGAGGGATGGACTACCTTTTGGTCAGTTCCTCCATCTACAGAGAAACTGCAAATGGAAAAAAGATTACTACTAAAGCAGGTGCCCCATTCCAAAAATCATACTATAAAAGTTACCCTAAACAGATAGTGAAACTCGCCATGAAAGGCGCATTGTAGTGTCCAAAAGAAGAACTGCTGAGACCAAAAAACAATAAAGAATGTGAGTGGTTAGTTTGCATCACCACCTTTTGTTCAGCCAGCAACAAAAACTGGCTCAAATTGAGTATCGGAGACCTTTCATCGAATCCTCCTATGTTCCCGCTTAAGCATGGGAAGAACATAAGAGATCACCTGGTACAAGGCAGTGACTATGAGCCATCAAATCTTCCCTCACTAACTGTTGTGGGTTTACTTAGCATAACTTGACATAAGAAATGCTGTACTTCACCAGCATATGTCTTTACCACAAATACCAAAGAATCCACTAATTGTAATTGATCTATTAACTTAAAGCAATTTTTTAATTGTAACTCCACCGATGTTATCTATGTCATCTGGTGCCCCTGCAGTTTGGGTTACTTTGATGAGACTTCCATTACAGCCGTAGCAGAGGCAATGTCCAGATGTCACACATTTCTCAATGGTTGGCCATACAGAAGATGACAACTTATGGCAAGTGACAGAGGCTTTGAAAAAAAAACATACAGACAGCTAGCAACATCCAAATGATACTGAAGACCTGAATGCATGACAATGCAGATGGATCTTTTGGTGTAACCTAGTTTTATTTTTGTATATATTCACTGAAAAACCAAAGGCTAAAGCGACGTTATAGTTAGGTAAATAGGTCAGCTAAAGCATACTGTTTTAAATTAACAAAACCACTGAATTTGCCACTTATAATTATCTCAAGTCTCTGTAACTTGTGCAAATATAACTCATGCCCCTGCCATGCACAGTGTTGTTATGAATGATGCCTTTTCAGATGTTGCAGTGATGTTATCAATGATTTCATAGAACATGTCATGAGTGATGTAATATGTGAGTTAATTAGCAGTGCAAGGCGAGGGTGCGAGTTCCAGTTAGTTTAGGGCACGAGTTCCAGTAACTTGAGATAACTATAACTGGTGAATTTCAGTTGTTTTGTGTGTTTTAACCGACATTTTCATATATATGTATATATTATCCAGTGGCAGTAGCCTCTGGGTAGTTATAGTAAGGCCTGCCTTTCCATAGGCAATGTGGTTTTTATGTTGCTAATAACTTTTCCACCATTTGACGAATTTCTACAAAACTTTCCCAATAAAGTGCAATTTTTTGCTTAGTTTATGCATGGAAAGCTTTGGGTGATGCGTCAAGTGGGGGTCGAGACAATAATGGGGTCCCAAAACGCAAAACTCCCAGGCATTTGGAGAAGCACTACCGCAAAAATTGCTCAATGGAATTACAGCAAATTTGTCAGGAAGCTAGATCTTGATCCAGAGATCACGCTTTTTGTGATTTGGTGTTAATCATTTATTGGTTGTTTTTAGAAATTTAGGTTAGAAAATATTTGCATATCTAGGCAGTTAGACCCTTGAGAGTCTTGCGAGACTCTCTCAGGTGCGCCAATACAAAAATAGGGCAAACTGATTGGCCTCGGGAGCTTTTTTCCCTTGGGCCAAATCCTTTCCGCAGGACTCAGACTCCTACAGGAGCGAGTGCTCTGATTGGCTGCCAGCAACATCTAAAACATTTTGCTGGCAGCAGTTACAGGACTCAGGGACTTAGTCGCTTGTCCTTAACTTTAAAGAAAAAATAATATAAGAGGGCAGGGAAAGCATACCCTATTTCCCCTATGCCCCATGTGTGGGACTCTGAGGAAGCCCACACCCCGGGGCAAAATGATTTTTTTTAAACTGCAGTTTTTGCTGCTGTCGGTGGGACTCCCGGGGGATCGGATACAAATGAGAGCCCAGGGCCACAAGGTTTAATTAAGTCCCCAAGCCATTTTAGGCCCTGAGGAACCCACAGGCCTGGACTGGCCGTTGCGGGCACCGGGCAATCCCCCGGTGCGCCGCAAGGGTGGGGGTCGGTTTTGGGCCCTGGGGGGCGTTTTTGTTACAGGGCTGTTTTTGCAGTATAGCTGCAAAATCGTCCCTGTAACAAAGTCGGCCAAAACCGGCCCCGGCAAAGAGCTCGGTCGCACCCCCAGGGGGCCGGCCGAGCACTTTGCCAGGGCCGGTTTTGGTTCTCAGTCCGGCCTTGGGAACCCACCTTTGGCACCAGATTTCAAAAGGGGAGGGAGTGTGCAGTACCTCTCCCTGAGCCATAATAGGCCCTGGAAAGCCCACCTCTGGCTAAAATATCCATAAAAGGGGAGGGGGTGTCCCATGCCCCACTCCTCTAGGCTTCTAAGGCCCACAGGCCACTTTCTTTAATCAAAGGCAAGGGAGGCCCCCCTCCATGAATCATTATAGGCCCACCCAGGGGCCAAAACATAAAAAAGGGGGAGGGGGCCACACATTACCCGCCATGGGACTTCAAAGGCCCTGGGGCCAATAAGCTTTTTAAAAGGGACAGGGGGGCACACGGCTCCCCATCCCTAAGCCTTTGATCACCCCGGGGACCCTATCCCCAAGGGCCAGCTCAGATACAGAGGTTTCCCTACCCACACCTGTTCAGGCAGGGAAAATTGTGTTTGCCCCTGCCTGGCAGGAGCATTTTATTAAAACTCCCACCAAACGGGAGCACACACAAAGTATGCTCCCAGTGGACGGGAGCTTAAAAATGCTCCATCCACCTGAGAGCAGACTTGTGATCTGTTTCCCTGCCGCAATGATGTGGGCAGGGAAACAGATCAACAAATTGCTCCAATCCAGGGGCAGCAGCATAAATAGCTGCTCCCTGCGGGCAGGAGCAATGCCAGCTCTTGCAGCATGACTTTGAGATAAACCCGGGGCGGAGCTGCTGTAGTGGGGCTACGTGGAGTGCCACGGAGTTGGCAACAGACTCCGTGGAACTCCGCATAGCTCTGCTACGCCACCCGCCTTCACCCCCCTATTAAGATATACCTTAAGAGTACATTAAAACAATTATAAACCACTTACCTTAAGCGCTGCGTCCCCGGACTGCCCTCCTCTCTTCTGTCGCATTTGTATACAGCTTAAGAAAACTGCATAGGCGCGCACGCCCGCACATGCGCATTTCTCGCAAAGAAGTTTTTTAATCCTGAATAATGCCCTCAGATATATTTCGTATTCTATAATCGGATGTACAATGGTTTCACAATTTCGGTACTATGATCGATTGCTGGATTTCACCGAGGTGTCTCTAAACATAACATGGAGTTCGTATTCTATAATCGGATGTACAATGGTTTCACAATTTCGGTACTATGATCGATTGCTGGATTTCACCGAGGTGTCTCTAAACATAACATGGAGAACATTGAATCTTCTTCTTTACCATGTAAACTGTTGAAGATTCCAATATTGGTTTATTTCTATATAAATGCAGTGCATTATTAAGCAGCATTTATCCAATATATTTTGTATGTCCCTGTTGAAGCAGCATGTTTTCGTGAAACACATGTTAGCTTCCAAAGAACTTTTGAATCAACAATAATAAATAAACCCGTGATTGATTCATTAAATCTTGATTACCTCTTAAGTCTCAGACCTCAAGATACAGTCAATGTTTACTAAAATTGCATTCAGGACTGGAGGATATTGCCCTGTAATCCTTTTTTAGGTCGGTGTCAAATCCTCTAGAGTTTCTCTGTTCCCTTCCTCTAATATAAATATTAGAGAAGTGTGATGAACCTGTGGGAAATCACAATTCATCTTTATCGTTTTATATGTAAAAATCACACATTTGATTTATCAGGTTCACCATGCCAGATAGCGAGATACTCTAGTTGCAGAAGGAGGTTGGGGGAGAGGTTGGGCTGGGGGAGAGGATGTGGTCTGACAGCTAGATTGCCGACTTTGTTGCTGGAAACCATGGTTCGAGCCTGGGGGTCGCGTCCACATCCTGTGATTCTGGGCAAATCACTTAATCTCCCTGTGCCTGAATGTGTCCTTGTGTAACATAACCGGTGCTCGTGTAAAGCGCTCCAATAACTTCGGGTCAAGTTCGCACTATATAAATCTGCATTAAAAAAAATAAAAGAAATTTAAAAGGAGGTACTAAAACTTCCCCAAAGTATTTATTGCCACCCACGTTGGAAATTTGTAATCACCTTGAAAGGTCTTTAGAAAACATCTATGCTGATAAACTAGATTATGATATAACTGAGTATACGGCCAGCAAGAGTTCTAGTAAATGCAGTTTATTCTCTTGAATTTAAGATAAGGAGTGACTTTAGGCTAATTACATTTCATTCACAACTATGGGGCTGATTCCGATTTCAGTCGGAAGAGCTCCGAAAGATGGTCGGAGCCCTTCCGACCGAACCGAAACGTGTCGCATGGATTCCTTTCCGATCGAGCCATTCTTATGGGCTCGGTTGAACAGGAATCCGACTCGGATTTCCAGATTGCGGACGACAGGCTCGGAGAGCCTGTCCGCCATCTGGAAATACCTCAGTACTCCTCCGGCCACCTCTTTGCGACCGAGCGAGTACGATGGCAGTTTTTCACTACCTTTTTATGCCGGTTTTTCCGGCACGAAAACGCAGTTGGAAACTGTCTTTGTGGGCCCCCAGTAGGGCTCCATGGGTGCAAGGCTGCTGAATGGCGGCCTGGAGGCACCGATGGTGCCCCTCTGTGGATCCCTGCACCCGGTGGCAGGCCCCTTGGTGTGCCGGCCACACAGTGCAGGGATGAAATGCACCCCTGCTTTTCACATTGCAAGGATGCTTTCCACTCGGAATGCATGCTTGCATTGTGAAGTATACGAGTGCAACCGAACCCTGTTCGGTCGCATCGTACTAGCAGGGCCGTAACCGATGACAGCAGGTCGGTCGGTTACGGCTCCTGGCCGATGTTGGAATCGGCCCCTATATTTTAAAGGAGATAACTGGTAAGATAATTCTGGTGGAAAATCTAGTCAGGAGGAAAGCTCTAAATCTATGGTCCAAAGTTTGAAATGAGCCCTTCTTCAAGATCACCAAACAAGAAAAGGTTAATCTAGGTACGGATATACTTAAAGATGCTCAACAATGTGCAAGATTGTGGGGCACAGTCTTTATATGTATAGACAAAATTCCAACTATTACATTCATAAGCTGTCTTATGCCAGGACATATTTCTGGAAAGGACTCATATGAAGTGCATCCAATTCTAGGTTCCTCTGGAAACCAATTAGTAGGACGAGACCAAACACTGACTATCAGATTGCTGAATGATTTAAACCATTGAAGTGATCTACCCTTTTAAGAATAGAGCCCGCCCTCATCGCTCTGGTTGACGTCCCTGAAAAAAATCCACCCTAGAACCTGCATCCAGAACACTCCCTTGTTTCGCCTTGAAGGTAGGTTGTAAGACTAATGAGACTGGCAATAGAGTACTCCCCAGTGTATGTTATTGGCAGGACTCCCCGTTTTTGATAATTATCTTGTTGTGGATAAGCATGGGCGTAAAATCCATTCCGCTCGCGGACTTTGCGGATTTTCGGTAAATTCGCAATCCGCGAACTCTAGCGAATTTGCCGAAAATCCGTCAATTCGCACGCGGCGGATTTTTTTTGCTTGGTGATACAATATTGCGGCGCGCGTCGTGGCGCACGGCGTTCACTTTCCGTCATTCAGCGTTTGCCGAGTTGTTTTTCTCGATATTTTGCGAGTGCTGCGCCATTTTGGATCTTGCTGCGGGATCCCGCGGGAGTTGGCGCCCGCGAATACGTAATCGCGGCTTGCCACCTTACCTTGCACATTGTTAATAGGGGGGGTTTTACCCATTAGAAGGTACGGGGACCTGGGTAGTTAAGTCAATAAAGAGAGGGGGTCCCAGTAGCCATGGAACGTAAAAACACACAAATGTAAAATAATCAAGGAGACATACATTGAAACCACATTGTTTACTTCACAATGGGAATGCTTAACGAATATGCAAGGATAAACAAATACAATAATAGAACACTCGTTTCGGTGGTGCCCCAAGGAGGGAGAGGGGATAGGACGGTGTAGTGAAAGTGAGGAATTGGTGAGGAAAGAAGTGGCGATTCAGTAGTGACAGTAAAATCAACAATTGTCAATCGTTTGACAAAGTTACACACTATGTACAAAAAAACATTTAAGACACAAAATGTTCATGAGCAAATTCGACAGAGTCATCCTCCAGGTTATCCAATAAATGTAGACAGTGGGGATTGGAGATGACACACGGAAGTGGATGTCGACGTTTCGACCCTCAGAGATGCAGATATCAATGGTTATCTTGCTGGGGGGTCTTCATCAGGACTGGGGGACACATAACCGTTAATGCACCAACCGTGGTGAGGTGGTGCCGGATAGAGACAGTGTCATCTCCAATCCCCACTGTCTACATTTATTGGATAACCTGGAGGATGACTCTGTCGAATTTGCTCATGAACATTTTGTGTCTTAAATGTTTTTTTGTACATAGTGTGTAACTTTGTCAAACGATTGACAATTGTTGATTTTACTGTCACTACTGAATCGCCACTTCTTTCCTCACCAATTCCTCACTTTCACTACACCGTCCTATCCCCTCTCCCTCCTTGGGGCACCACCGAAACGAGTGTTCTATTATTGTATTTGTTTATCCTTGCATATTCGTTAAGCATTCCCATTGTGAAGTAAACAATGTGGTTTCAATGTATGTCTCCTTGATTATTTTACATTTGTGTGTTTTTACGTTCCATGGCTACTGGGACCCCCTCTCTTTATTGACCTTACCTTGCACAGCACGCATCGCGAGAGTTCGCAATTGCGAACACGTAGGTGCGGCGGGCAGGAACAATCTCGCACTCGCGAAATAGAGATTTTGCAATTCTGCACAAGAAATCCACCAGCAAACAGCATAAACCTTCAGAAAATGATGATTTTTATCAGAATCACTCCTCAGGTTGACATTTGCCTGCACTTTTTAGGTCTCGCTCTAGGGCGAGACAACTTATGCAATCACTTTTAGGGGAATGTGGACAGCAGACTGTCACGAGCTTCTCCTGCCGGAGATTCTACCTCGTGAGCGCGCACGTCGCCGTGCCTCATAATCCCATGCGCAAGGAAAGCCACACTGAACACACACATGCAGGCAGGAAGGCACACACACACAGGAACGCACCTACACACATACAGGGGCCCCCCTCCCCCCCCGCCGACGCTGCATACATAGAAGCGCCCTCCCCCCCGCCGCATACATAGAAGGACCCCGCCGCCGCCACCGCATACATAGAAGTCCCCCCCCACCTCCCCCGCCGCCGCATACATAGAAGGGCCCCCTACCCCTCCCCCCGCTGCCGCATACATAGAAGCGGGCCCCCCTCCCCCTGGCCGCCGCCGCATACATAGAAGCGCCCCCCGCCGTATACATGCAAGTGCCGCCCCCGCCCGCCGCATGCATGCAAGTGCTGCCGCCCCCCCATACATGCAAGCGCCCCCCCCGCATACATGCAAGCGCCCCCCCACTTACCGTCATTCGAAAGTCTTGCAGCCTCCGCGGGGCTCTCCCTCAGGCATGAGCCCCGCGTCACCAGCACTGCTTCTCCGTGGGCGCGTGCGCGGGCTTCCAAAGACGGAAGTCCCGCCCCAAGGAAGGTTTCGCTTCCGCTGTCGGAGCTGGTAAACAATGGAAAACATTGTAATTACGGTTCAGCGGTGGTAAGTCATTAGAGCGGCTATTACTTGATTTCGTTGATGGCTGTGATTTAATATTCTTCTGACAGCGCTGGCTTGTAAGTGTACTTTTTTAAAGATGGGGCAGTGTTTTCAATTAGGTAAGGTGCCATATGATAGTAAAACGCAGCCGCTGCTTATGATATTCTAGTCTTCTGAAGGTTCCGGCAATAGATTGTAGCTGCATTATAATAATTTACCGGCAGCTCAGCAGTTTACGGGCAGTTCAGCTTCACTCTGCTCGGATTGCCTGGTCGGCTTGTACCTAATGTTTTTTCATGACAGTCCGTTTGGAGTCTACATGGATAGCAATGAAAGGCACACGCTTGTTTTTTTAAGACTTTATTTTATCTAAATCTGATCCCTACTCTATAATGCCCGGGTGGGGCATCTGGGCGCTACTTCTGAGAAGCATAGACATTTAAAACAACCGAGGCTTGAACCTGCTCTTGAGGACAGTGAGATCCGGGCAGGAACGGCGATGAAGGGGGCGTTTATTTCCGTGATATGGGGCTGCATAATCTATGTTCATATAGATATGTATATAATAACATTTATATGTGGTTGTAGTGAGGCAGTTTAATATAGCTATACATTGGATATTATTTACACACACACACGTATGTTCAGTGTGTAATCATATACGTGCAGACGCGTTTGTGCACATTTCTGCTCGTGCCTGCAGTCTGCACCCCCGCTCCTCATTTCACCTTTCCGTGAATGTGTGAATAACCCCGAATTAAGGCCTCTCTGGTGACGCGCAGCTGGTGCCGATAGGCTCGCTCCACCCGTGACGGCTCCTGAGAGAGTGTGTGCTTGTCTCATCCTGGTTGTGTCTCCACGGACGCCTGTCTCCTGAAGCAGGCTTCTCAGGGGTGCATCTGATTGTCACCTCCGTACTGCGTGTGTGTGTGTGTGTATGAGAGAGGGGGGCAGATTGTGAGAGGGATTGTGTGTGTAAAAGATAGACAGATTATGTGTGCGTGAGAGAGATCATTTGTGTGTGTGGAAATAATTGCAAGTGTTTGCGTCAGAAAGATTGTATGTGAGTGTGTATGTGAGAAAGTGATAATTATTGTGTGTGTGGTCGAGAGATTATGTGTGAGCGTTTGTGTGAGATTGTAAGTGTGTGTGCACGATAGAGACAGACAGATTGTGTGGGAGAGAGAAGACTGTGTGTGAGAGAGAAATTGTGTGTGGTAGTAAGATTGTATGTGTGCGTGTGACCCTCTGTGTGTGTAATGTAATTACAAGTTGTATGGCTAATGACATTGTAAATGACAATGCCATTTATTTATCTGTTTTCAAAACCAACACATAAATAAAAAAGGTTGTCTTTTACAATGCCAATAGCTCTAACTTTGGCAAAGGCGAGACCGTTGCATTGTAAATGCTTGTTTTTGCAAGGAGTCCATTTTTTTGGGGGGGGAGGAAGGAAGTGCCCCACAGTCTCCAACTTCCTGTTCCTGTCCAGCAGGCTCCTCCCAGTGCTTTCTTCATGTGCTGGTCACTTTCATTTGGACCTTGACCTGTAAAGATTACTTTTTGTGGGTGCTGCTGGATATTTGGATTGGAGGCCTTTTTGACTTTCTTTGGATCACTTTTGGATTAGAAATCAACTTTCACAAGTAAGTTTGTTTGGGGCATTACAGTTGCTGCAACTACAATTTTGGAACTTTTTCAGAACATTAAATAAAATATATTGTGGGTAGCCACAGTATCCAGTAGGACCAGGGTTGGTTATGGGTGCATGATACAACTGTTTTGTTGAATTTAAACATCATTGAGGCCATGGATGGGCTGGGATTGTGCTTAATTTTGTGTTTTTTGTCGATTTTTTGGGGCTGCTGTTGGGGCCTTTTGCCCAGGGGTAGTGAGTGGTGCATGGACTGAGTCTGCCTGTGGGGTCTTTTTAATGTAAACATCCTGGATGGCATTGGATTGTGGTGATTTTTGTGTGTTTTTCTTTTTTTTTGGGGTGTACTGTTGATTTGGACTGGCCATGTGGGTGGTGGTGGCCATCTTGAGTGCTGGTACAGGCAACATGTGCTTGGGGTGCAAGGGGCCATTTTGAAGAGAGGCAGTGTCTGAGGCCTGCACTTATTTTGCCTAGCTTTCATCCATTATGCCAAGGGGTAGTGAGTGGTGCATGGGCCTAGTCTTTCTGTGGGGTGTCTTCTTGAATTTAAACACCATTGAGGCCATGGATGGGCTGGGATTGTGCTGAATTTTGTGTTTTTTGTCGTTTTTTTGGGGCTGCTGGTGGGGCCTTTTGCCCAGGGGTAGTGAGTGGTGCATGGGCCTAGTCTTTCTGTGGGGTGTCTTCTTGGATTTAAACACCATTGAGGCCATGGATGGGCTGGGATTGTGCTGAATTTTGTGTTTTTTGTCGTTTTTTTGGGGCTGCTGGTGGGGCCTTTTGCCCAGGGGTAGTGAGTGGTGCATGGGCCTAGTCTTTCTGTGGGGTGTCTTCTTGGATTTAAACACCATTGAGGCCATGGATGGGCTGGGATTGTGCTGAATTTTGTGGTTTTTGTCGATTTTTTGGGGGCTGCTGGTGTGGCCTTTTGCCCAGGGGTAGTGAGTGGTGCATGGGCCTAGTCTTTCTGTGGGGTGTCTTCTTGAATTTAAACATCATTGAGGCCATGGATGGGCTGGGATTGTGCTGAATTTTTTGTTTTTTGTCATTTTTTTGGGGCTGCTGGTGGGGCCTTTTGCCCAGGGGTAGTGGTGCATGGACTGAGTCTGCCTGTGGGGTCTTTTTAATGTAAACATCCTGGATGGCATTGGATTGTGGTGATTTTTGTGTGTTTTTCGTTTCTTTTTGGGGTGTACTGTTGATGTGGACTGGCCATGTGGGTGGTGGTGGTGGCCATCTTGAGTGCTGGTACAGGCAACATGTGCTCGGGGTTCAAGGGGCCATTTTGAAGAGAGGCAGTGTCTGAGGCCTGCACTTATTTGCCTAGCTTTCATCCATTATGCCCAGGGGTAGTGAGTGGTGCATGGGCCGAGTCTTTCTGCGGGGTGTCTTTCTTGAATTTAAACACCATTGAGGCCATGGATGGGCTGGGCTTGTGCTGAATTTTGTGTTTTTTGTCTTTTTTTGGGGCTGCTGGTGGGGCCTTTTGCCCAGGGGTAGTGAGTGATGCATGGGCCTAGTCTTTCTGTGGGTTGTCTTCTTGAATTTAAACATCATTGAGGCCATGGATGGGCTGGGATTGTGCTTAATTTTGTGTTTTTTGTCGATTTTTTGGGGCTGCTGTTGGGGCCTTTTGCCCAGGGGTAGTGAGTGGTGCATGGACTGAGTCTGCCTGTGGGGTCTTTTTAATGTAAACATCCTGGATGGCATTGGATTGTGGTGATTTTTGTGTGTTTTTCTTTTTTTTTGGGGTGTACTGTTGATTTGGACTGGCCATGTGGGTGGTGGTGGTGGCCATCTTTAGTGCTGGTACAGGCAACATGTGCTTGGGGTGCAAGGGGCCATTTTGAAGAGAGGCAGTGTCTGAGGCCTGAACTTATTTTGCCTAGCTTACATCCATTATGCCCAGGGGTAGTGAGTGGTACATGGGCCTAGTCTTTCTATGGGGTGTCTTCTTGAATTTAAACACCATTGAGGCCATGGATGGGCTGGGATTGTGCTGAATTTTGTGTTTTTTGTCGTTTTTTTGGGGCTGCTGGTGGGGCCTTTTGCCCAGGGGTAGTGAGTGGTGCATGGGCCCAGTCTTTCTGTGGGGTGTCTTCTTGGATTTAAACACCATTGAGGCCATGGATGGGCTGGGATTGTGCTGAATTTTGTGTTTTTTGTCGTTTTTTTGGGGCTGCTGGTGGGGCCTTTTGCCCAGGGGTAGTGAGTGGTGCATGGGCCTAGTCTTTCTGTGGGGTGTCTTCTTGGATTTAAACACCATTGAGGCCATGGATGGGCTGGGATTGTGCTGAATTTTGTGGTTTTTGTCGATTTTTTGGGGGCTGCTGGTGTGGCCTTTTGCCCAGGGGTAGTGAGTGGTGCATGGGCCTAGTCTTTCTGTGGGGTGTCTTCTTGAATTTAAACATCATTGAGGCCATGGATGGGCTGGGATTGTGCTGAATTTTGTGTTTTTTGTCGTTTATTTGGGGCTGCTGGTGGGGCCTTTTGCCCAGGGGTAGTGAGTGGTGCATGGGCCTAGTCTTTCTGTGGGTTGTCTTCTTGAATTTATACATCATTGAGGCCATGGATGGGCTGGGATTGTGCTTAATTTTGTGTTTTTTGTCGATTTTTTGGGGCTGCTGTTGGGGCCTTTTGCCCAGGGGTAGTGAGTGGTGCATGGACTGAGTCTGCCTGTGGGGTCTTTTTAATGTAAACATCCTGGATGGCATTGGATTGTGGTAATTTTTGTGTGTTTTTCTTTTCTTTTTGGGGTGTACTGTTGATTTGGACTGGCCATGTGGGTGGTGGTGGTGGCCATCTTGAGTGCTGGTACAGGCAACATGTGCTTGGGGTGCAAGGGGCCATTTTGAAGAGAGGCAGTGTCTGAGGCCTGCACTTATTTTGCCTAGCTTTCATCCATTATGCCCAGGGGTAGTGAGTGGTGCATGGGCCTAGTCTTTCTGTGGGGTGTCTTCTTGAATTTAAACACCATTGAGGCCATGGATGGGCTGGGATTGTGCTGAATTTTGTGTTTTTTGTCGTTTTTTTTGGGGCTGCTGGTGGGGCCTTTTGCCCAGGGGTAGTGAGTGGTGCATGGGCTCAGTCTTTTTGTGGGGTGTCTTCTTGGATTTAAACACCATTGAGGCCATGGATGGGCTGGGATTGTTATGTTATGTTATGTTAACTATTTTTTATATAGCGCGCGGATGCCGCAGCCAAGAGGCGTCCCGGCGCTTGGAGATCTGAATAACACAACACGATTAAGAAAGCTGGACAAAAAACAGGCTAAACTGTGGAGAAAAGAAAAGTCTTCAAGGTCTTCCTAAAAGGAAGCAGATCTGAAATTGAGCGGAGTGGAGCTGGAAGAGAATTCCAAAGAGCAGCCGCCAGCACTGAAAACGAGCGACCACCCACTCTAGCCCTTTTAAAACGAGGCACTATGACAAGGTTAAGACTAGCAGAGCGAAGAGCTCTGGTAGGAACATAGTGCAGAATAGTCTGTGCAAGGATCGGGGGAGAGGCTAGGTTGAGGATTTTAAAAGTTAAGCAGAGGGCTTTAAACTTAACTCTTTGCTCAATCGGAAGCCAATGAAGATTGCGGATGGTTTGGCGAGCTGAGACAAATTTCGGGAGGCCGACAAGCATCCTAGCCGCCGCGTTCTGAACCCTCTGGAGACGGGACAGTTCGGCCTGGTTTAAGCCCAAAAACAGAGAGTTGGCATAGTCCAGTCTGGTAAGAACCAGAGCCTGGACCATGATCTGTCTTGTCTCAGCATCGAAAAATTTAAAAATGGGTCTCAGACCATGCAAAGTACCAAAACATACGCCAGCCACGCGTTTGGTATGGGAAATAAATGAAAGCTTGTCATCGAACCACACCCCAAGGTTTCTGACTTCACTCACAGGGGTAGGCACAGGGCCAAGATCAGTAGGCCACCATTGATCTCCCCATAGACCACTTTCCTTACCGAAGATAATGACCTCGGTCTTAGAGGCATTTAGTTGTAATCGGTTGTCCGTCATCCAGCCAGCAACAGCTTTTAACGCTGACTGGAAGGTGGGGGCGTCCATGCTGGAGTCTCCATTCAGTGCCACCGCCAGCTGCGTGTCATCGGCGTATGATACTAAGGAAAGACCAAAACTATGGGCAACCTCCGCCAAAGGCTGAACATACAAATTAAATAAAGTGGGACTAAGAGCCGAACCTTGGGGAACACCCTGAGGAATAGGACGTGACGCAGAAACAAAAGGGGGGGTGGACACTTTAAAACCTCGATCCTTAAGAAAAGAGCGAAACCACTCAAGTGCCGTCTCTCCGACTCCAGCCTCCATCAGACGATGTAATAAAATCTGTGCTGAATTTTGTGTTTTTTGTCGTTTTTTTGGGGCTGCTGGTGGGGCCTTTTGCCCAGGGGTAGTGAGTGGTGCATGGGCCTAGTCTTTCTGTGGGGTGTCTTCTTGGATTTAAACACCATTGAGGCCATGGATGGGCTGGGATTGTGCTGAATTTTGTGGTTTTTGTCGATTTGTTTGGGGCTGCTGGTGTGGCCTTTTGCCCAGGGGTAGTGAGTGGTGCATGGGCCTAGTCTTTCTGTGGGGTGTCTTCTTGAATTTAAACATCATTGAGGCCATGGATGGGCTGGGATTGTGCTGAATTTTGTGTTTTTTGTCGTTTTTTTGGGGCTGCTGGTGGGGCCTTTTGCCCAGGGGTAGTGGTGCATGGACTGAGTCTGCCTGTGGGGTCTTTTTAATGTAAACATCCTGGATGGCATTGGATTGTGGTGATTTTTGTGTGTTTTTCGTTTCTTTTTGGGGTGTACTGTTGATGTGGACTGGCCATGTGGGTGGTGGTGGTGGCCATCTTGAGTGCTGGTACAGGCAACATGTGCTTGGGGTTCAAGGGGCCATTTTGAAGAGAGGCAGTGTCTGAGGCCTGCACTTAGTTTGCCTAGCTTTCATCAATTATGCCCAGGGGTAGTGAGTGGTGCATGGGCCTAGTCTTTCTGTGGGGTGTCTTTCTTGAATTTAAACACCATTGAGGCCATGGATGGGCTGGGCTTGTGCTGATTGTTGTGTGTTTTTTCGACTTTTTGGGGTGTATAACTGATGTTCCTCTGTCTTCCATTGCTTGTAGATGCACAAGAGAACCACCAGTGCCAGGAAGAAGTCCTGCTGCGGTGTGTGCAGCACAACGTCACGTGTGGCCACAGACAACTCTGCAACTTGTGCAACTGCGGCCTGCTGTTCAGAGTGACATCTGAAGAAGATGGCCCCAAAAAAAGTTGCCCGTAACTCCGCTAGCAAGAAAGTTGCCAGTAAGGAGCAGAAGAAGCAAGTGGCGCCACTTACCAAGGAGACTGGTGTGATGACGACTGCCACATTTTTTGGGATAAACAAAAAGTACGCCTGCGGCATCAGCGGGGTCTGCTGGGGACCAAGCTGGGAGCAGCACCTCCGCTCCATTGGGCTCAGTGCCACCACCACCACGCCAACTTAGGTCCAAGCCCTTGAGTGCTGCAGAGGCAGCCAGTATAGTTGTTCAATCACCATCGACCAGTGATGTTGGCTCATCGCAAGAAAGTAGCAGCAATGTCCCTCAATCAACACAGGTTGTTGTAACTCATCTGACGAGTGTTGAACAACCACAGCCGCAACAACAATCACATGTGCAAGTACAAGCCCAAGTACATGTGGAAGGAGAGGCGGCGCAAGGAGAGGAGCAAGCAGAGGTGCATGGAGGGGCACAACAAGTGGCCACAATAGTTGTTCCTCCAGAAGTAGGGGCACATCTGGAAATCGACAATCAAGCCGGGGTATCATTCGAGGAAGCCACTCCTCCTGATGATCATTCATTGTCTTCCACATCCCGAGCAAGGAAAAGATCAAGGGTGTTGGTGTCTACATCTTCTTCAAGCCCACCTCCTTCTGATGATATGGATCTTACTTGGGAACCAGCACCACTGCCGTCTGAGAGTGAGGTTGAGGAGGCACACCATGATCTGACAAAGGTAGCTAAGCGTAAAAGGAAGGTCGTTGAAACTCTCCTAGTTATGGAGTGTGATGACGCTCAACAAGAAGTGGCGTATACTCCTGCTGCTGAAGACTCTCACGACGAAGACGCAGTCATCATCACTAACGTCACTGAAGCCCCAGCGGGCATGCAGCAAACAGACATTTTGACCCTAGCCCGACAAGCTGCTGAGCGTGATGATGAAGCCGACGAGGAGGCAATGGGAACACCACAATCATTGATGCTAACTAGTACACCACAACCTACCGCTTCCATATTTCTTACTCGCCAGAAGGGACCTCCATCCACCTCAACCTCAATTAGTGGTGGTGAAAGTGCACAACGTAGTAAAGTTCAGCAAATACACATCCTCCACTTCATCTGGCATTAGCAGCACGACCACCACCAGTATCGCCTCCTCCGCCTCCCATAGACATTTCAAGTCCGCAGTTTGGGACTTCTTTAGTGTCTGCCCAAAAAGGGAAAACATAGCCATTTATAGCATTTGTAAGCTTGCAGTTAGTCTTGGTAAGCTTGGTACCAACTATGGGACTGGAGGCCAGAGAGGTCATCTTAAGAGACAGCACCTTGTCCAATGGCTTGCGCACCTAAAGGAGATCAAGGAAGCCCGAATTGCAAGTCGAGAAAACGTTGATGTAACATCTGATGATGACGAGGAGGAAGAAGTGTCACACACTTCACTTACACCCAGTACCCCTGTCAGCACACCCCCTGTGAGCCACACTAAGAGTGTGGGACAGAGTGAGACACCAATGCGAAAAAGTTCATCAGCGAGCGTAACTGGGTCGAAGAAGTCATCATCATCATCCCGTAAAATGGTCCAGGGCAACATAAAAACAATGTTGTTTTCAGAAGCGCCATATGACCGCAACCACCCAATGGTGCGTCTGTATAACACTAAGCTGGCTAAAATGCTAGCGCTGGATCTTCTCCCTTTTTCTTTCGTAGAAGGGGTTGGTTTTCTAGAAATAGTGGCAGCGCTCTGCCCTAAATGGAAGGTTCCTAGCCGGTACTATTTTGCCCGAGTTGCGGTTCCAGCACTGCATGAAGATGTGCTGGTGGTGATTGGGGCAGCTTTGCAGAAGAGTGCTGTTCACACTATACATCTGACAACAAACATGTGGACCAGTGGCGCAGGCACTGATTACATGTGCATCACTGCACACTGGGTCTCTTTTTCAGGGGTTAAAGCAAAGCTAAACGCAGGTGCTGACCTGGACCAAGTTTTTAAAGCTGCTCGGAAACATGCAAAACTAGCCATGTTTGGCTTGGAGAAACGTCATACAGCACAAAACATTTTGAATGAGTTCAACACAAAGGTCTTTCACTGGCTGTCTCCAAAAAAACGCGGCATTGGTTATGTTTCCACGGATAATGGCGCCAATGTAGTTAAGGCCATGGAACTGGGTGACTATTTCAGAGTGCCGTGTTTGGCGCACTGTATAAACCTGGTTGTTAAAAAATTCTTGGATAAAGACAGTCCAGCATGCCAGTTAGTGGTCACCTGCCGAAAAATGTGCAACCATTTCAGCCATTCTTTTAAGGCCCGGAAGCATCTGAGGGGCCTGCTACATGAACGTCAAATGCCAGTGAAAGCACTCATCCAGGAGGTGCCAACACGTTGGAACTCAACCTTCTACATGCTTGAGCGTCTGCATGAGCAGTTTACGGTACTCGATCAGTATTTCTTAACAATGGGTACAGCTGTGAAGGAGGACCTGAGGTTAAATGCGGCGCAATGGGAGCTAGTTAAAAGCCTGACAGTCATGCTTCGTCCTTTTGAGGTCTTCACGCGTGCAGTCAGCAGGGAGGACTGTAATTTGGGAAAAGCTATCCCATTGTTGCGCATGCTGGAGCACAAACTGAAGGCGGTGTCTTCAAAGCTTCAAAAAGATGAAGAAAAGCAAGAAGCTTTTGTTTTGGCGGAGAAATTATTAGAGCGCCTACTTGGCGATGAACGTCTTCAAAAGATCCACTCAGAACAGCATTACATTTGTGCTACTATTCTGCATCCACGCTACAAAAAGGCTGGCAGGCTCTGCATTTTTTCCTTTTAGTGATGAAGATGTTACAAAGTACAAACGTTGGTTAGCCTGGTCAGCCATCAGGTTTGAAAGAGAACGGAAGCAAATTGAAGGAAAAGGCAGTACATCAGCATCAGCAGGCCATCCCCAGTCAAAAGACTCCACTTCTGCACCTGTGGCTGTGGCAGAAGTGACCTCTCAGCCCTTAAAGACACCGGCAACCGCATCATCTGCACCAGACACAACAGAAATATCGGGTGAAGAAGAGGATTGGCAAGCTGAGATTGGTTATGGTTCTGAAAAGGTCAGAGCGAAAATTCAGCAAAGTGGAGGAACCGTGGAGAACTTTGAGTCGATGGTGCAGGACTATCTGAATGGCTCAACAGAGGTCTATGTTAATGCTGACCCATTGGCGTATTGGCATGGGAAAAAAGAATTGTGGCCAGAGATCAGCCGCCTGGCTATACATTACTTGTCTTGCCCACTCGCAAGTGTGTCTTCTGAACGTGTTTTCAGTGCTGCTGGTGGCATTGTAACTTGCAAACGGACCCGCCTCTCGCCCAAAAATGTGGAGATATTGACAATGATCAAGATGAATGAGCACCTCATACCACCAGATTTCAAAGTACCAGATCGCACGACGGAAGAAGACAAGGAGGACAGCAACTTAGATGAGGGAATTTCTTCTGTGTTAGGTGACACTGACCTACTCCTGCCTGAATTCGCAGAGTATGAGGACGAACTCTTCTTCCCTGACACCGAGGCCTGAAAATGAGCCAATGAATTCAGAAATTTTCTTTTTCGTACTTATTCACTTTTATTCCTGTGTTTCTGTCTTTCTTTGTTTTGCACAAGTTAATATAATTAAAACTTTAATCACTTGTACTTTTGCTTTTTGGCTGTTTGGGGGTCTTCTACTTGTTTTCGCCTGGGTTGACGGCTCTGGGGCCATTGCTGGGAAGGTCTAATACCAGATAAAACTGGTTTAAACAACATCCATGAGGAAAAAGGTTTTGCATTTTCTGACTTTTCGCTCAATGTAGCGTTTTCGGGGGCTGTTTGGGGGGCTTCCTGGTGTTTGTGGGTGGGTTTCGGGGTCTGGGAGCACTACTGGGTATGGATAGTTTAGATAGCAAGAGGTTTGAAGGAAATCAATGGAGGCAGAAGGGAGTTAGGGCCTAGCTGCAGAGCGCGCGCTGAGTGATTTTGGAAATTTTCAGAAAAGTGACTAAGTCCACATTTTTGTACTTTTGCTTTTTGGCTGTTTGGGGGTCTTCTACTTGTTTTCGCCTGGGTTGACGGCTCTGGGGGCATTGCTGGGAAGGTCTAATACCGGATAAAACTGGTTTAAACAACATCCATGAGGAAAAAGGTTTTGCATTTTCTGACTTTTCGCACAATGTTGCGTTTTCGGGGGCCTTCCTGGTGTTTGTGGGTGGGTTTCGGGGTCTGGGAGCACTACTGGGTATGGATAGTTTAGATAGCAAGAGGTTTGAAGGAAATCCATGGAGGCAGAGGGGAGTTAGGGCCTAGCTGCAGAGCGCGCGCTGAGTGATTTTGGAAATTTTCAGAAAAGTGACTAAGTCCACATTTTTGTACTTTTGCTTTTTGGCTGTTTGGGGGTCTTCTACTTGTTTTCGCCTGGGTTGACGGCTCTGGGGCCATTGCTGGAAAGGTCTAATACCGGATAAAACTGGTTTAAACAACATCCATGAGGAAAAAGGTTTTGGCACTTTTTGTAACTTAGGGTTCGTTAGGGTTAGCCCTAGCAGCAGGATTGCATGTGTTTCGGGGTGTTCTTGATTTTTGCAACTGAGTTCTGGGGTTTTAGAGCACTCGTGGGAATGTGTAATTTTTGTTGCAAGTGATTTGAAGAAAATCCATGGTGGGAAAGGGGGGATCACTTACTCTGTGAGAGGCACTTAGTGTTGAAAACATTTAGCCATTTAGACTTAAAGGAAGAAAATGACACAGACTTAAGTTTCAGGAAAACAAACTTACTGTTAAAGCACCACCCACCAGACTCAAAAGCAGTAGTATGGTGGGAAAGGGGGGATTTGGCATAGTTAAAGAAAGCCGTTGCCACTATTCTTAACTTAGGGCTCGTAAGGGTTAGCAGTATTTCTATTGCATGTGTTTGTGTGGGGGGGGTTTCGAGTCTTGGAGCGATGCTGGCTATGGATACTTTTGCTTGCTTGCAAGTGGTTTGAATACAATCCACGGCGGGTAAGGGGGTATTTGGGCCTACTTTTACTTTCAAAGTACGTTTTGTCACCAGTTTTCTGCTAGGCCTCGTTTTTTTAGATCTGATTGGGGGTCTTCTACATTTTTGCGACTGGCTTTAGTAAGGGTCTGGGTGGGAGCACTGCTGGGAAGGTCTAATTTTGTTCTAAAACACAGTTTACAGTACACCTAGCTTGAGGGGAAAGATCCACTAAATTTATTTGCCCATACTTATTTATCCTTCAAAAGGTGACTCAGACAGAGTACGCACTTTCAAAAATATTGTACTGTCTATTAGGAAAATCAAAGTGTGACTTTTTGCACTACACAGCGTACATACCTTATATTTATTTATCAGTGGTGTTGTAATAGCACTTCCTGTTTTTCGTTCAATAATTACAGGCCGGGTTTCAGTCTGTGCAATGGGGAAAAAAGGATGGAGTCAGGCTTCACATTAGTGAGCCGCAATTCAGCATCCACCAGGCAGGCAGTGGACAGGGTGTCTTCTGGTCACCAACATTGATGGACGAAGCGTCAGCTGGAATGGAGGAGTGCCGCTAATAAGAGCAATTGTTTGCTGCATGCAACTTACTTACCAAATTCAACAGGACAACTACAACAACATACAGATACAGTATCCATTGTTTTCTTCTATGAGTGTAACTGCATTTCTTGGATCTCTCTCTGCTTCTAAATTGATCCCTACAGCCATTCTACAGGTTTTACTTCGGCTAATTTTTAAACCTAATTTAATGTAAGAAGTGTTTCTCTGAGTGCAGAGATAGGCAAGTGAAAACGCTGCAGCCCTGTACTGTCGCATTCTAGTACTACTTACTTTTCAGTAACAATGCATGCAGTAGGGCATGCACTTCCTTTATGTCACTTAAAAGATTTATGGTTAGCTTTGTACCCAAAGATTTCTTTATCTTCAATTATTGTTTGTCCATGCTGTGCTTTTTTTTTCTCTCAACAAAACCTACCCCAAAAGAAACCCCCATTCCCATCCATTTTCCAAACCCTAACCCTCTTCCCCCGGGCTGTGTGGTTTTGCTTGATGTGTGACTAAATGACATCAATAATTCCACACACTTGCTGGGGAGGATAAGGTCATAGCAACAGGCTGGTGAAGGAATCCGAGGATATATTCTAGACTTACTCAGCTTCAGTACTATTTCTTGTAGTAGTAGCCAATGTCAAAGAAATTCAACGCAAGTACTAGTTAAACTTTCAATACTTTACCATTTGTTAGGCTCTGTGTGGCACCATTCTAGTGTACTGTCACCTGCTATATTCTCTATCGTACCGTTGTAATGCTACAGTAAGGACAAACCAGGTTTCATTTTCTTTTTTTCCATAGGCATGCAACTGCCACTGTGTCACACCACTAGTACCACCGCAATGAGGACATTTCATCCGCCCAGGATTGCCAACCTTAATCGCCATTTCCTGTGGAGCCAGCCCTGGGCCTAGCCCTACTTTCAAACATAAATTACAGGTAAGATAAGCGTTTGGTGGGAGGTAGTATAATGGAGTATTAGGAATAGACGAGAGATTGACGGTAGTACTACTAAAGTCCTAGGACTCTTCAGGAAAACAAACTTACTGTTAAACCCCCACCCACCAGACTCAAAAGCAGTAAAAAACAGGTATGGTCAGATAAAGTTTCAAAAAATATATTTTTGTAGCCCTAACAAAATAATCTCCCGCAAGACCCTCCCTAACCCCAACGATTGTCCTTCAAAAGTCCCAAAAACAACCCAACTCCCAATTCCCACCCCCCAAAAGTCTCTAAAAAAGGGGCAAGGGACACTACACTACGGGAGGGTGCTGTTGACTTTAGCGGCCAGGGCATCATACTCCTTGCGGAGGGTGACATGGTCGAAGCGGAGGCCCTCCACCAAGTTCTTATAGGTATGCACCTCCTGCTCCAGGTAGGACACTCTGAGGCATAAGCGGCGCTGGCGTGCCTTGCAACTCCTGTGGGGGGCAGCTGCTGTCTTTGCTGCTCGGCGGTGGCGGTTGGCTTTGGTAGCCCGGCTCCGTACCGCTGGAGCACTGCGCTGGCTGGCAGCCCGTGGGGGCACGGAGGAGGATGCAGCTGTCCCAGTGGATGTTGTTGTTGTACCGGTAGACTGTGTCTCCTCCTCCTCCAGGGCCACCAGCCGCCGATATTCGGCGACAGTGGCACCCAGCCTCCGTTGCCGGGCCATTTGAGCCAGCTCCCTCCTTGATGTTCTGTTTGATTTGGAAGGAGCAACTATATGAAGAAAGAAAGACATAGTCTGTAACCAATGCTCCTTAAAATTAACACAAAATGATTGAGCAGAAAGTTGTGTCACAGTACAAGTAGCAAATTGAAAGCACAGTACATAACTATTGAGGACAGTATCTATCTAACCTCCCACTTCTTCATCCTTGCTCTAACATTAGTGGGAGTTTAAGGAACAAATTCTACGAGCACTATGGACTTCCATTACAGTCGACTATGACAGTACACCAGTCTTATTCTTCTTCTTCTCTCTTGTTTAGGAAAATTGGTACGTTATCCTATGCAAGCCGGCATAATGCCAGCGCAGTGAACTTGCACCAGAGAAAAACAGACGCACACCATGATGAGTGAGACAGACTTGCGTTACTGTACCGGTCCAGTACATGCACGTGGTGAAGCTCTTACTTTTCTATTACGGGTGGCACTGAGAATACTCTGTTAAAAGGGCTACTGCTTAATTAATTTAGCTTTCACCCTACAGTGCAAATGAGTACTAGAAAAGGAAAATGAAGAAGCTAAATAATCTGATTATCTATCACTTCACATGGGATGTATTTGATGACATATGGGATGACTTTAGGTGCTTTGCTTATTATTGAGTGAACAGTGATACACCCACACATGAATGACGTACTACTACTAAACTAAAGTTATTAAGAGAGGTAGGGAATGTCCACCGTAATAACCGGATATATGCTGTGCTTGCAGTTGCAATACAAACTACTGCTACTATTCATGGTAGTATTTGGACAAAATTACAACTTCTCTTCCTTGCCTTTCCTACACTGGAACGGACGTGCGGGTGCGGTGTTACATGCTCTTCAAAGTAACACTTAGTTCATCCAGTGACCGTCTACTCTCTCTAGATACACATATGCTATCTAAGAGTCAGATAATACCATGATCCAGGCATCCATCCATTCAAAGTATATGCACACATACAGTTTCTGTTTCACCCACCCAGGCTGTTCTCCTTCCACCCATCCTTGCTTCATCATTCACCCAGCCATGCACCATACCATATTCTTTCCGTCCCAGCCACCTCGGGGACCAAGCAAAGACATATCTTTCTTCTTTGCCAGTCATCATTAAATTTCTCGTCTTTCCACACTTACTTACACCCTTCTTTCGCTTTTCGTTCATCCCATCCATCAAGTTCATCTCAGATCTTATTGGGATTCTTCTCGCCAAAAACTTCACAGCTAAGTCGAAGTACATTTAGAGGAGGCTACTACCTGGTTGATTTATAATACACCCGTGCAGAAAGCACACTATGCAGTCTTCAATCTCAATAAGTAAGGAATATATAGCTTACCTCTGCCCGCCACCACCGTGTGAACCCTCACAGGCACGTCCGGCACTTGCACCGCCTCCTCCCCAGAGTTGGTCCCCTCGTCCAATACCACCACCTCCGCGCTGGCCCCGCCACCAGATGTTCCACCTACAAAGTACATTTAAGAATGTTAGAATACACCACTCACTACTATATAACATTTGGTCTAGGAGGAATAAAGAAATGTGAAAAAAACAGAATACAATGTAATAATTTGTGACTGTCTACTCTAAAGTAAAAATGTCCCTTTTTCCAGGGAAGGCTGTTGTCTTGCTGCACTTTTTGGCACAACTGATGAATGCTTGCTTTTTATTTTTAACACACACCACTTTTTCTCCTAACAGACAGAAGCTTGACTTCTAAGAACACGAGCAGGATCAAGTTCAAACCAGGTGAGAGCTCGGCTCAACCACAAGAAATGTGTCTAATTAATCGTCAGCACTAAGCACTTTTCCATTTTCAGTTAAATGTTTAGTTTTATGACAAAGTTGATTTTAATAAATGTGTTTACTTTTAATAAAGCTTTTAAACTTAAATAGACTCTGTGGTTTTTGGTCCTCCAGACTAGAGTGGATGAGCTAAAGGTTTTGGAATATTTGCAAGCATGAGTCCGTGCCTCTGACACTTCTTGACTCTGACTCCGTACTCTTGTCCTGCGTTGGATAATCTAATCATCATTGGGGATCGATCATCGGTGACTTTGGGAGCTAAATGACTCTGCCACACTATCTAGTCAGTAAGGAGATTGGGGGTTCAACTACAACGTCTGTTATCACTGAGGTATGTGGAAAGTCTAACAGCACCTATTATAATTGATAAGCTAAGTAATGCATTATTTAGTGTCCATAGTTCTGTTTGTGCAGATTTGTCCCTGCAACAGTAGTAGAATGGATTGTCCTACTATCCAAACCCAAAGTAAAGTAGTATCTTATTCTTTCTTGGTGGTCATTCACCTTTTTATTGTTGGCAATTGTCAAAGCATAAACATTTAGAAGACTTGAAAAGACATTATGGACAATCCCAGAGGACTGCACTCAGTGCATAGAGCTATTGCTGACTAGAATGGGAGTCCAATGGAATTGCCAAATGTGCAATCTTAGTTAGCTACACAGACAGACTAATAAGAATAATCTAGTAATACCACAGGGAGTCATAGTCGAGGCAGGATAAGAATTTAGATCCAGTCTACAAGAAGATCAAAGACGATTTAGAAAAAAAATCGAATGAGGAACGCTAGGAAAAAATAGGTACTCTATATTAAAATTAAAACTTACTGGGGCCAGCAAAGGAGCCCTCGCCTGCCCGATCCTGGCCTGCATCCTGAACAGCACCCTCCTCCTCCTCATGTGTCCTCTTGCCCCTGGGGGGAGCTGATGTACAACATGAAAGATAGAAAGACCAGAAAACATGGATGATATTTGTCAACCAAATCAAA
This sequence comes from Lissotriton helveticus, assembly GCF_964261635.1. Taxonomy (NCBI): domain Eukaryota; kingdom Metazoa; phylum Chordata; class Amphibia; order Caudata; family Salamandridae; genus Lissotriton; species Lissotriton helveticus. Next base: position 1,957,923,625 of record NC_136067.1, read on the forward strand.
CATTTCAAAAGAACAATAACAAAATATTTTGTCGAAATAGCAAATAGACAACTATTCCACGGGATATATTGACCGATCTCATGTGGTCTACAACGTTATTAGCATTGCTTGATTTGCGGACCGTTGACTTGGAAAGTTCCTATGTAACTCAGTAAACAAACTACTAAAAAGGTTTGCCTAGGCCTGGCAGGCAGCAGTCCGCAGCACGCAAAGTGACAGACAAAGCCCATCGTGCTTGCAGATCAGTGTCGAGAGTGTCGTAAGAAGAGAAACAAAACATTCACATGCAGAGGGGACATAGTCTCTAGGGTATCTACATTCCCCTATTTAGGTGTTTTGTTCGACCAGAAAGGGTCCTGGGGTCCGCAGGTAAGAGCTAAGAGGTTGGCTGTTGGCTGTTATCAGATCACCTTCAGCGCTCCTGGGCTAGGCCTATGGAAGCTATATCACAAATTTATAACAGTAAAACTGTAGCCATTGCCTTATATGGGTCCGCATTGTGGGGTCATGTAAATGTGGAACCAATTCAAAGAGCGGAGAATAGATTTATCAGAACCGTACTCTCTGTTCCCCAGTCGACCCCAAATTATTCGATCCACAAAGAAGTGGGCCTACAGTTTCTTTCTGACAAGCTGAGTATGGCCCCCTTGATCCTTTGGCTGAAAATGTGGATGAATGAAGAACTCCCACTGAATCACAAGATCATGTCCGACGTGCTGTCCTTGGACAGATCCAACAAGATCCCTTGGGTGGCTTATTTGACCAGGGCATTTTCAGATCTAGGCCGTCCGGATCTTTTTACCTCCCCTGAGAATATTAAGATCCAAGACATTGAATTTGTGAAAAAGTCTTTTTTGGAAAGGAAGGAAGCATGCCGTGAAGAACGCGAATTGGTAAAACCGGCAGTGAGGGACCATTGTTTATTGGTTAATTCGTTATCACTTGCACCCTACCTTGGCTTTGTAACAATCCCCTTCCATAGGTTTCTTTTAACCAAATTTAGATTTAATTTGTTACATTTTTATTTAGGTTCTTTTAAAAATTGGCAGAAACCAGAATTAGCTCTGCCCTGTAGCTGCGACCAGTTCTCAGTGCAGGATACGATGCACTTTGTTATGTTTTGCGGGTTGTTTTCAGAGCCAAGGAAAAAATATTTGTTGCCCATACTCAAAAAGGCCGGCTTCACTCAAGTGAGACCGGCTTTGCTCTATCTACAATTATTACCTAACCCCCACGTTACTTTTTGCATTGCTAGTTTTCTGGTAGCCGCCTCAAGGGCGAAAGCCGTTTGTCAAGATTAGTTTTAGAGTAAAATGTTTTTTATCATTTTATACTTGTGTGCAAATGATATATTTTATAATTGTATGTTATATCGTTATTCATTTAATGTTTTCTGTGTAAATAGGAAAATTTTATATGAAACGTACTTTATTTTTCTTTCTTTGTATGGCTTTTGAGTAAGCCGAATAAAGTTATTCTGACAGTGAATACTCAAACTATCAATCCACCGACCACCACCACTATTTCTTCTTATAGCCATGTGTCTAAAGGAAGGACTGGACTTGAGTCTGTAGGGGCTGATTTAGAAGCCCCTTGCGGCTCTTTTGCTCCATTGTTGCGTGACTTTTGTGACGCAGCGGCAGAACAAAAGAGGCGCCATGGTGCGGCGTATATTGACAAAGTGACGCATATGGGAGATGCATCAGTTTGTAAAGCCCTGCGCCATCAGGGGGCGTTCCGGCGCAAGGGAGGGCGTTCCTGCGCAGGAACGAATCCTAAAAGTGGCTGAGGGAAATCTACAAGATGTCAATCAGTCACTTTTAGGACAATGATGCGTGACTCAAACCCTGCGCCTGCTTGAAGCCGACGTACGGCTTGATGCAGCATTGGGGAGATAGGGCACCCCAGAGCATTGCTGGAGCTGCGCCATCGTTGGCACGCAACTCCAGCAATGCGCCATCTTTACGGCACAGATGCGTAAGGCTTCTGTGACGTTTTGGGCCCATGGTGCGCCACATTGTAAATACGGCGCACCATGGGTGATGGTGGCATGGCGCACAATTACTGGCGCATCCCTGCTACTTTGCAGGGATGCGCCGGTAATTGAAAATCTGACCCTTAGTGTCTAGCATTACGCAGTTCTTTACACTACACTCATACATAATTTCTCAGGCCAATGAAATGAACACAAAATAGAAAACAAATAAGCATAGTAGCAAGGCTACTGAGAAGGAGAGCAGTGCACCTGAAATGCATAGAAGATTTTGAAATATAATTTACCTACAATGTAATCGGCAGCATTATTGCTCTTGGTAAAAAACAAAAATTTGCAATATAATAACACACAGAGCGGGATAAAACAGAGTAGTGATGAAATAGATAGAAATAGCTACTACTACTCACCAAGCCCGAGGATCTCTACGCCGAGCACGTCCAGCAAGTCGCGTTCCCGGTCCATGAGATCCGTCCAGCGGTGGGTGGCCTGGTTATAGGTGCGCCGGACCCCAGAGTGTTCAAACATGGCCCGGCACACCTTCTCCCACCGCTTCCGGCGCTCCCGGATCCCATAGCCGGTAGCGATCCTGCCGCCTCCCATGATGGTCTTGGGGAGGCGGCGCTGGACGTGAAAGACTAGTGCGGCCACCTCCTCCGCACTAAAAATCTCCCGAGCTATAACTGTCTCCCCCCTCAAATGCCCGCACGGGAGCCGGGCACGGGGTGCGGGAAAAGAAAAGCAAAGCGTTTCAAAAAGTAGTTTAAAATGAATAAAAAGTAGCAGAAAACACAAAAATATAGAGCTAGAAAAATAGAGGGATAGATAATAAGTAAAATAGATCAAAAAAAACTTCAAACAAGCAAAGGATGGCAGAGATTAAGAAAGGATACAGAGAGCATGCCCAGAACCATAGCAATGAATGAGAAACAAGATGGCCGCGCCTGTTCACGGCAGCGTGGGTAAGTTCGCACGAGATTTTCCTCGCGATCACACGCGAACATGTACGAGCGAGCCGCACACTTTGCGAGATTACACAAAGCCCGGAAACGGAATTACGTCACGCAAACAAGATGGCCGCGCCCATGTACGACCGCTAGGGTAACTTCGCAAACGTTGCGCTACAAGCGGCTCGCGAACATGCAAAAAATCACACGTACAAACACGCAGCAAAAAACAAATTGTGTATTCACACAAATTCGTGGCTTCCGAAATCGATCTCGCACGGATTCGCGCCCCGCAAATCGCGCGAAATTGCAGAAAAACGATTTTTGCAAAACTGAAAGCAATCAGCAGGTGCAAAAGTTCAATCTTAACATTAGTAACCATTCACTCTAGTGCTTCCTGAGGGGCCCCTCCAGAGTTCAGTTGCCTATTTGCAACTATTCTATGACCCTGCTCTGACCCTCACAGCAGGCTCATAGAATAGCTACAAGTAGGCCATAAAGGTCCTGTGAAAAAAAATTGCACTGCAACAGAAAGCAAATTACAGATAAGGAAGGAAGCAGGTGCCAGCCAGACTGGAAGTTTAAAAATCAGTGACACATTAATCAACCCCAAATTAATTCATGGCAGTTGAAGCAGGGCAGGTGTGCTTGCTTTTTTTCACCCCATAATCTACAGTGATAAACCAACCAGAGGGTGGCAGTGAGGATGTACCAGAGGGTGGCATGGATGTACCAGAGGGTGGCAGTGGTGAAACAGAGGGTGCTGTGAACCTGTGATGATGAACCAGACATAGAAACAACATAGTCGCGGCCGTTGCGAGCCGAAAAGTAAGTTCGCAATTGCGAACTGGTAAACAAACCTCGCGAACTGGCAGAAACCCTTGCGAACACAAAAAAACACAAAAATCCGCAAATTCGCGAGAGTTCGCGGATTTTGCAGATTGCGAATCCGTAAATACGCAAGTTCGCGTACGCCAGATTCGCAAAATCCGCCCATGCTTAGTTGTGGAGTTCAACAGGCTTTTCCAGTGTTTGACAAGCGTGCACAAATCTGCAGGGATCCGTGTTTGCACCATAACAATCAAAGGGGGCAGCTTTTTCTGGTGCTTATATTGCTGTTTGCTTTCTGCACTGAGGTTGTATAGCACTCAATGAGTGAGGATGGGGATCACAAAGGTCTTCTGTTCAGCAGCCCTTCTGTCTTTAAGGGGAGGGCTGAATGAGGGGTCAGAGTAAGCAACATCCCTCCTTGTACTTGTTATTGTGTAGTATGCTGTCAAGCAATGTCACAACAACATGTTGCTATCTGGCACCTGCTTATCACAGTGTGTCTTTCAAAGCCTTGTCTGGCAGACAAGAAAAGCAGCCTGTTGGGGAAAATACCTATTGTCAGCTTATAGTGGGCTTAGAGCCCACCCATTGCTTACAATTGATTGAATTTGCTGTCACTCTCATATTTGCTTGCTTTTTATTTGTCAGCTTGTGTTGCTTTACTTCCTCCTCTTATATTTGTCCCTCCCCTGGAGTATGAACATGTTACATGAGGCCTTCCATTTTTCACTTTTGAAGCAATGTTTTTTTTAACGCTCTCCATGAAATTGCATGTTTTCCAGCCGTCACCTTTGTGTACTGCTCTTTTCCTCTCTGTAGTGATCCATGTTGCTTTCTCTTGCCTGTGTACTTCTCTCCTGCTCTCTGAGTTGTGTTCACCCTCAAATGCATCGCCCACAGTCCTTCTACCACCCTCCGTATTCCTTCCCCCAACTGCACCGTCTGTGTTGCTTCTGCCCCCCTGCCCTCCATGTTGCTTCTGCCCCACCCATGATGCTTCACCACCGGAATAGCTTCCTCCACCTCCATGATGCTTGTACAACCCTGCACCCTCCATGATGGTTTCCCTACCCACGCCTCAAAAAAAGAAAAAAAACACTTTCCAGCTACTCCTTTTATTTATTTACCAATCCAACTCGATTCGGTAAATTTGAAAAAAAGCACGTGTTACACTTTGTACATAAGATCCTGCGTTTTGCATGTACCTAAAAAATTACGTGAGGACGTGTAATATTGCCTTTCTTCGTTTACTCTTTAGTCATGCTTAAAAATGGTGGGTGCTGTACAGAATCGGAAAAAACTACTGGCAAAGACAATTCATTACAAAGGCGAGGACTGTTGGCATTGCCAGTGCTTGTCTAATCAGGTTTCAACTGAATTTCACGCACACAAGACTGCTGTATTCACAGCACTTTAAATTTCAGATATTCCTGCTGAGATAAAACCTGTGACCAGCAGGGCACACACACCTCACTAGAGTTATACTAAGAACCAGCTAATGTTGAAAATCTTAAAACATGTGAGGTTCAAAAAGGGGGCTTCACATTTTCTAACTCAAAAACTAACAAAATGTAGAGCTACTAGATAACCCTACGTCAGCATGATACAATTTTCCAGTCCTGTGACTTTCTTTTTCTTTTGCAAATGATTGTTTATTGGTTCAATAAAGCTGAATCAAGGCATCAAGTACCAACATACACTGATTTAATATCTGAAAATCATGGACTGGAATCAAGATGTCCCAGTCACATGGAGTCATCTGCCAACCCTATTAAAATGGGTACAACTGAGTGGAGTAGTGATTGGCAGTAAAAAAGGGCCCTAACAGTACAACTGGTACTATGCCCTATAAAAAGTTCCAATAACGTTTGTATTAACAGACATAGACCTCCATGACTTACGAGCACATAGGGGCAGATTTACAAGCCCCTTGCGCCTCTTTTGCGCCGCCGTTGCATCACTTTTGTGACGCAGCGGCAGCGCAAAAGATGCGCCATGGTTCGGGGTATTTACAGTGTGATGCATCTCCCAGATGCGTCACGTTGTAAAGCCCTGCGCCAGAAGGAGGCATTCCATCGCAGGGGGGGGGGGGGCGTTCCGGCGCAGGAACGCCTCTCAAAAGTGGCTGAGTGAAATCTACAAGATTTCACTCAGTCACTTTTGGGCCCATGCTGCGTCAAAACCCTGTGCCTGCTTGAAGCAGGCGTAAGGGTTTACTCAGCATTGTGGAGATAGAGCCCCCCAGAGCATTGCTGGAGCTGCGTCGCGCTTGCGACGCAACTCCAGCAATGCGCCGCTTGTACGGCACAGATGCGTGACGCCTCTGTGCCGTTTTTTCCCCATGGCGCACCGCATTATAAATGCGGCGCATCCAGGGTGGCGGAGCTGCGGTGCACAATAACTGGCGCATCCCTGCTGATACGCAGGGATGAGCCAGTTATTGTAAATCTGCCCCATAGACTTTAGAATAGTTCAGAGCTTCATATTGTGGTTCACCACTAGGCTAACGTGACATGGCGTGGCCTCAGTGGCGTAACATTAGCCCCCGCAGCCCCTGTGGTGCGGGGGACCCCCAAGCTCCAGGGGGGGTCCCTCCGCCACTGTGCACGTATGGTGGGTCCCTGACCTCAGAGCTCCTGACTCCTTTCGCCTCCAACAGCTGCTTCCAGACAGATTACAGGCCAGCAAGAGATACCTGAAATTAGGAAATTGGCCCTTCTGACTCCAGTGAAAAGAAATGCTCTTGCAACCAATCTCTCCAAGACATATCTACATCACATTCACTCAGACACAGATTGCTATTGATTGATGCACGCGGTTGGAGCTGGCTAATACCTGGAAGGGCAGCCTTGTGTTAATCTCAGTTGTGCTCAATCTTGAACAAGATCCAATTTCAGATCGCGAGCAGTCACGACACAGGCGAGCAGTGATTGCTACAGTGATGTTTGAATGGGTTCATTGGCTGGGTCCCTATTATCAAGCTGATGAATTGACTTGGTTTCAATGCTCCTGTTCAGAGTTCTGGGATTCAGCTCTTACAACAATCCCTCAATCTTGTTGGAAATTTTGCTGAGACAGATTTGCCGTCCTTTTGCCCAAAGGCGTGAAACTCCCTGCCTGTTAATATTTGTTTAGTTAATCTCTGTTGGTTGCTCCCCTGCTAGATAACTAGATATGATTCTGTCTGCTTGGTGTGAGATAGAAGTCAATAAATAAAAAACGACTTTCTCTTTCGATAAATACCTGTGCAAAGATGATGTGACAAGCCGGCTATGGATGGATGTACTTACTTGCAAGTTACCTGCCTCTGGGCGCTGAGGTGCTGGCTGTGTGCAACTACCAGTCCATGCTTAGGTGTTAACCAGAGACGTTTTTCAATTCCAGTTGTATGTCAAAATATGGTTAGCAAAAATATCATCCAACAGAAATCCTGTCCTCTAAATTTTGTTTACAAAATATTGTCCCACGGGGGATAGATTTTCTATCATTAACTCAAGTGCAGTGCTGTATTGGACACACTATTTCTGTCAGATTGTTTTTTGGGTACAATATTGTGCTCCATATCTAAATGTGAACTTAGGTAGTAAGTATTTACATCCCAACTACATAGGGAATAAGTTCAACCTGTGGAGTCCTCTTGAGAAGAAGCCTTTCCCACCATGCCCAGGAGAGTGAATTCCTTTACGATCCCTAGAAATAGAGTCTTATCAGAGTCTAATGTGGCGTTGGCCATATATTTCCCACGGCTGTGGACATGAGGCCGGTTGGAATTAAACCATAGCATTCATCTGCGTGTGCATAGAAAGTAACGAATGTTCGTGGTAACGCTGTTGAAATGAGGATATTGTCAATTAGGAGCCCAGGTTTTTCATCTATCTTGCTAGTATATGTGTTAATTCTTGACTCTGTCCTCATTTAACAAGCCATTCACAAATGATCTTCGTTTAGATATTCAAATTCTGAATTCCCTATGAAGAATCGGCAGAATACGCAAAATAAGCGCTCAATTTATTTATTGGTGGTTGGGCCGTCCTCCACAAGAATGATGGAGCATTTTACTCTGTCACCGTGGTTGAGGTCCATGAGTGCCAAATTTATAAATGTCCGTCAGGCAGGTGGACATTAAACCCCTTGCCTGTGGGGCTGATTCCCCCACTTGCTGGGGGGAGGAGGGGTGCGCACAGCGCTCCCGTGCTCGTGACGAGCTCAGCTCGTCATGAGCCTCGGTGGCCGTGTACTCATGACGAGCTGAGCTCGTCACGGCCACAGCCGTTTCTGTGGAACGTTCAGCACAGCGGGGGAATTAGCCCCGCGTGCGAGCGTTGTGAACGTTATGACGAGCTCAGCTCGTCAAGAGCACACGCACACCGTGGCTCATGACAAGCTGAGCTCGTCCTGAGCATGGGATGGGTTAAAGCACTGACAGGAACAGCAGTCAAGGCTGTGCCTATCAGTGTATTGTAACTTTGGTGTGTGGTTCCATCAAACACCTACAAAGCGGGATTTTGTTTTTGAAAATATCTCCTATGGCTAGGGGGGGGGGGCATTTTGCAGTTTTTACTGCCGCTTACTGCCAGGGTTTTCCTGGAGGTGGCAGGTAGTATAAACTGAAGACAAGAAGTGGTGGGGTATTACTTTAACCCCACCGCAGCGGCGACAGCCTCATTTTCAGAAATGCCAATGCTTCCATTATTTTCTGTTTAATCCTTTTTCTTTTTCTTATTTCACGCTTAGTTCCTTATATTATACGCTGCGCAAACATTTTACTTTTGGTCATCTTTTTTTAAAACTCCTCATCATACAAGGTAACTGCCAATTTCCCAAGTTTTCTCATGTAATGGCGGGCCATCCGAACCTCTCAACCAAAAACACGTAATGATGCATGGTTCCAATTCAAGCAGTTAGTTTATTTATCCAATGCATTTCGGACCCTTTCTGGGTCCTTCGTCAAGGAACATACTGTAAATAACAATAAAGCATTTATTAGCAACCCACACTTTAAACCATGAACTCTAATATTTTAGAAAAAACATTCTCATTGTCTACCACGTGTTTAGCCATAAGTGTTATTTAAAAGCGTCCTATATGTTACACTTTCTCAATTGACCTACTTCTGTCCAATCCGTCTACTTAACATCACTCCCTTCAATTGTTGACCAAAAGTAAAATGTTTGCGCAGCGTATAATATAAGGAACTAAGCGTGAAATAAGAAAAAGAAAAAGGATTAAACAGAAAATAATGGAAGCATTGGCATTTCTGAAAATGAGGCTGTCGCCGCTGCGGTGGGGTTAAAGTAATACCCCACCACTTCTTGTGTTTATGTTGTACACGTGCAGTGTGGGCTTGGCACGAATCAGCGAGCACGCCATTCACAAAAATAATGGTTGAAAAAGTTACAAAAAACGTGGTTTCAAATAACGGTGTGCGACCCGCTCTTTAACGTGACAAGGTAGTATAAACTGACCTATATCTCAGCCCATCTAAGTTAGGTGGGCGGACATACAGGTCAACCGCCAACGGCCCTTACTCTGTCGGGTCATCGGAGGGGTCTAACTATGGCAGAGACAAAGTAGTCTCCACCGTCATTGTACAAAAGGTCCCCCCACTTTTAAATCTGGTGGGCAGGCCATTAGGTTGGCAGCAGTATAGTCACTGTTGTGATGGACTACCCTTTCCGGCAACATATAAATCAGGTCCTTAATCTTTTTCAAAGTAAGACAAGTTCTAGAGTTAATGGCCACATTGTCAAATTTGAAAAGCGATACTTAGATGAAACAAGTGGAGGTGTGTTTTAATGGGTAGAGTAGTGGATGCATCTGTCCATCAGAAGTGGCAGAGATAAAACTAGTAAATGAGTTTAAAGAAAAGACCTCGATCAACAACAGGTGAGCAAGAATACTGAATGTTTTTTGTAAATTTCATCCAGAGTGGAAATATATCGTCCCAAATAAATAAAGGCAGCTAAGGTAGTCCAAGTTGCACATACACCGTATTCTTCCATTCAAATGGAAGAGGATGTGGCCTTGTGGCTACAGCGGATAACCACGAAGCTGGTGACCTGGGTTCGAGTCTCGCCAATGACACCCAACATCCTGTGATTCTGGGCAAATCACTTAATCTCCCCGTGCCTAACAAAAAAAAATAAAGAAACTGTCCATTTGTAACAAAACTGGTGCTCATGTAAAGTGCTCTGATACCTGATAACTTTGGGCCAAGTTTGTGCTATATAAAACTTAAAAGAAGAAAAAGAATTAGTGCTCATCACTCTGGGGCTCAGCTACCACAAGCCCTACTCATGTTTACCATACTGAATAAACCCTCCTTTAGATGAAAGGCACCTCGAGAGCATTAGTCCCTTGTAAAAATGTGTAAGGCCACAGACTGTGTGTCAATAGTTAATAGAGTGAGAGCTTGGAAATAGTCCATTGTTCAATGACCGAGAAAAAAGTCAGAAATCATGCTGTATTCATCTTCATCCCATAAATGAATGGTTTTATTATTGATGCAAAAGGTGTAAAACCAGCAATCAAACCAGAAAACACGCTTTGTTCTCAACTGGAACTTCATCAGGGCCTAATTTCACGTAGTTATAGTTTCATGTATCATCCCAATATTTGTCTTTCTGCACACTTAGCCCAACGTCCTCGTAATTATTGTCTATGTGTAAAAACCTGTATAAAGTGTGTAGCCATAAATCCTGTTCTTTGGTCATGGAGATTATAAAAAATAAACGCTGTGCGATGAAAGAGCACGAGACACTGTTTCTATTTCAGGAATAGGCTGTGGATTTAGAATTCTGTCAAGGAACTAATGCATCGTCTCAAAAAGACTTTGAAAATAAATTGTGTTAAATTTGAGGTAAGTGAATTACGTGCATTCAACATCATCTTGGTACTTAGAGAAATGCTGCTTTACTCATAGTTGCCAACAGTCCAGTTTTTGCAGGGACAGTCCCGGCAAGTTGGAGAATATCCCAGGTAATATTGTTGCAGAAACTGTTCCTCTTTATTACACACAGTTACGCAAACAAGAATTTCTATCTGCAGCAGCCCTGTGCTGCAAAGTGTCCTGGGAACTTGTTTACAAATATTGGCGACTATGCTTTATAGTATCAGTATACAGCTTCCCTTCATGGTAAATCTGTGGCTATTAGCAGCAGCAAAACATTGGTACTGCCTGTCCACTTTCAATAAAGAAACATGGACGGCTACACTTTTCCTGCATATTAATTCGTACTTAAATCTAAAGTTGCAGTAATGTCACAATTACTGGTTGGTGAAGCAATTGTTTGAAGTGGTTTCACCACGAATGGCTATTTTTTCATTAGATGAGGGTCTGAATAAGAACCAGTAAAACTGGAGACCAGGTCGGTCCAGATATCGAGAGCAGGAAGGAAATGATAGGAGTGCCGGTCCTAGGGAGTTATATGTTAAATGCAAGCCTTTGCTCCCAAAGTGAGCACAGTGGAAAACATGCTGGAAAAGGCTGACCTGGTATTACCATTATTGGCACCAGGAATTTCGTTCCGTGCCCGCTACGAAAATCGTTTGATTAATGTAATTGTTTACTTACCTGCAATCATCCATATTCCGGTGTTTATCAGCCCTCACACTATACCTCCCCGCCCCGCCTGTCTGCCCCACCGGGACTCCCTCCACGGGCCGCGGCTGCACGCTGGCATGTTTTGAACTGTTCCCAGAGTTGTAGGGAATACCAGATGGAGACATTGTGTCAGTCTGTATTTTTTCCTTGCGACTAAGGAACGTCACAGACACTAGCATTCTGTCTAGGTTCGGAATTACCAGGAGATGCGCCACAGTAGCACACCTCGTTAATTTTGTAGTAATGAAGACACGCTGGTAAAATGTAATCCAAGTAGGTTTGTTCAGGTAAGAAGACAGGTAGTATAAATCCTCAGTAAGTTCTTATCAACAGCCCCACCTGGAGCAGCCTGCTAGCTGCTGAGCCCCATCCACCAACGATCAACACTCATCCAGACACCCAAGCATTCCACCCATGGCCCACACACCAACATTCAACTCAGAACACAGACACACATGCTGAGCAGCTAGGGACAGTATAACATAGGAGATAACATACCAAATGAAACAATGCAAGAATACTACAAATTTCCAGACTTGTTTGGAATAGTGTTCAAGGTGAAGATGTTTCCTAATTACTTGAGCATATGTTCTCAATGTTGCTAATTGTGCCTTTAGAGAGAATGAGGGGTATTTTGATTTTGCTGCAGGAAATTACCCTGTATAAATTTCTTGAGAAAAATACTAGAACTGTGATCAATTGTCCGCCAGCCTTAAAATAAATCGTTAAGCAATTATAATGATACTCTAGCTTCCGATTTCAGGAGGTTAGCACGTTTCACAGCTACCAGGGCAATAATGAGACTAGAAAGGTTAGACACGGTTTACAGCCAGACACTGTTCCATATCCGGGTCACGTTATCCAGTGCCGGGTCACCGCTTGGAAGTGAGACCCGAGCTGCAGCGCGCAGAGAGATGAAAAGGCTTATTAAGGCTCGGTTACAAAAACCCACTGACAAATCACATTGCTCACCCGAGCAGATGATCAATAGTGAATATTGCAGGCTCGGGGCTGGGTAAATAGGCCCGGGGCTCGAAGGATTTCACATGCACAGAGAACAGCGCGAGAAATCAATGACCATCTTAAATTATGTCAAGAAAAGGCCCGTTTATGTGCAATATCCTTTTATTTTACAATCTGCAGTATTTACTGTCGGAGAATAATAAATAGTCCAGCTGCTGAGGTTTCAAGGAAACCGTGCGTGCTTTTTAAAGCAAATCAAACGCCGGGCTCCTTAATGCGGCCAATAAATGAATCGCAATCCTCCAAACAATATTTAATAACAGTTTTTCATCTGTGGGGCCTCTTGAGAGGAGGACACCGTTATTTGGACAGCATCCGAGCCCAGCAAAAACAAGCTCTCTGTGTGTGTTCAATGTCAATTGATTTAAGTGAGCTATAAGTTAACAAAGGAATTGGCCCCAAGAGTAGGTACATGGCTTTTCAGTGGCCACCAGAGACATAGCTTGCAAAACACTGGCACTTGAATCAGTTAAACGAGGTCCTTATTCTGAGAGCTACTGTAGACTGATGCAGTAATCCCACAGGAGGAATTACTGATTCCACGTGGCGCGGTATTTCCCTGGTGCGCTGCTTCATCGTTACAAGTTCCACATGTTGGAATGGGTGACACTGCGGTAATTTCACGTTTTCTCCATTCCGAGATGCAAAACTACTGTGGATTTTCCTAGCACCGATTTTGTCAGGTTTCACCTGATGGAATTTATATGGGGAAAAACACATGGTTGGACCAAGGTTACGGCTCAGGCTGCAGTCATGATTCAAGAGCAAACTCCTGTATGCTTCTAAATCAAGATTATGGCAGAAGGAGAACCTTGCTCTGCACACACACTTCAGAGTGAACGCGGACTAGTAGTTTGGGCTGGACTCTTCCTATTGGAGCAGGACCAAGACTGATTTGCATATACTTGTGGCCAATGTCTGTACTGGTAAAATGAGCCAAAAAAAGATGCAGCCCAGTGGCTGAGATGAATATAGGTGTTCAGTCCATCACCTTTTGTTTTGCTGACTTTGAAGGGGTATTCTCCGAAGGGGCCAGTGGGTTTGGGCGTGCTCATAGCAGGAAGGGCCCCCCCAATGATACATCAGTGTTACACCTACCTGCGCACAATCACCTCCTGTTATCATAGCTGACCAAAACTATTACTGAGTCATTAGGCGTAGGCCCAAGTGGTAAACCCAGCCATGGATGCTCATATTTTTGCAAAAAAATACAGAAAAGTATTAAATTGTGCCTGAAGTGTAGAAAATGATCAGAAGTGAAGTGCTCTCAGAAGTTAAGTTAGGGTTAGCTTCTCTTGTGTTGTGTATGGTGTTAGGACCCAGGTTTCCAGTGTCTTTGTTGTTCAACTTGACAGTGGTCAATGAGACCATTTAGAAAGAATTAGGTCCGGTGGAAACGAAAAACTTCTTCAAGCAGCACCTTATCTGATTTAGATTGTTTCTCTTAAGAGGTTGTACTAAAAATTGATCAAGGCCAGTTTTAGCTCTTCCATAATTTGCCATCATCCAGGGTCTCTTCAATAAGTGATACCACTAATCCTGTGCAATTGTTTGGTATATTATGACCCGATTATTGATGAAGTGCTGACATTGAATGGATTAGTTGCCGCCTAGCGTGGGTTGCCGGCAGACAGGGCAGGCAAGTATCCTTCCACTTTTCTTGTGCACCCCTAATAATGCCCCCTCACGCTACGCCACCAAGTCATGGACTCTTTTTTTTTTTTTAAGGTAGACATTTTGTTTGTCTTTTGCTACACTCACATTCATTCTGATTGTCACTGTAATAGTTTCACTCAAATGCAGTGAGGCTCACAGGGTACTGCATTGTTACCTGTTCCACAGGGGGCAAGGGGAAGTAGGAGAGGAAGGGACGGGTCGGTAAGGGGTGGAATGTGAAGAAAGGAGAGGGAACATAGGTCAAAGCAGGCTCGGCCAGCACAGGTAACAGCGATGGGGCTGGCAGGGACAGGGCTGGTGGGGAGGGGGGGGGTGGAGTGAACAGATGGCTGGATAGAAAATGTGAAATAATAAAATTAATAAAACTACTTACCTTGTGCTCACCGTAACGCCGACTCTGCGATGTGGCGAGCGCAAGGTAAGTGGTTTTATACATTTTTTCATTTTGGTTTCTCTATCCCACCAACTGTTCCCTTCTCCCGCCTGGCCCCTGCCCCACCCCAACGTCCCACTGCTGTTACCTGGGCGAGCCATGCCTGGGTGTAAGTGCAGAAGTCTAGTGGCAGGTGAGGAGAGAGAATGTAAATACACAATAACTATAATTATAGGTTAGAATAAAGATTTGTGAGAGGGTGTAGGTACACAGCAACTACGATTCAGCCGTGTCAGTAGGACAGAGGCAGTCTGAAGAGATGAGTATATTGAAAATGGCAAAAGATCTGAAAATTAGGTTTGGTCCTAATTTCTACAGGAAGAGAGTTCCAGAGGAGGGAAGCAGCTCCGGAGAATGACTAAAGAATAGGAGTTTCATTTGCTGGGGATTTTAAAAAGAAGGTTGTCTTTGCTTGTGAGATTTCTCATGCCACCGGCTATCTATTAATCATAGTACTTAAATTATTTACAAGGGTGAAATGAGTTTATCGTATGTGTTTTGAGATATATATTTTTAACTTAGTATTTTATATTTAATACTTATGAAATGTTTATATTTTGTTAGTGTTTTTATTAAGAGAATGGTTTTTCATGTTGTAACTTTTTAATAACATTTTGTAATTATGGTATTTTTGTAGGTTTTTAATGTATGTATTGTATGGTAAAATAAATATGTTTCAATTATAAATATGCTTCTTTTAAAATATTAATTTTATTTAAATTTTTGAATAAATCTGAAATATATATTTTAGGTTTAAAGTGCGCTTTAAAAATACAACAATACAAAAAGAGAACTATAGTTAACTTGTTAATGTTTGTTTAAGCAAGCAATTTAGGATACGTTTTTTAAATAATTAACATTACTATTAATTAAAAATGTTTTAATTACTTTCTTTTTTGCAACACTATATTTTATAGTAGATATGTTTGTTTCTTCTGTTATTTTAAAATACTTTATTATTGTATTGGAGATTTTGGTACTGTATACTTTTATACTTTCTTTGTAGGCATGAGTCTAGTACAGGTTTTGTACTGGAAGGGTACACACCCACTACAAAATACTATGCTTAGACTGCTTTAAAAATTGCATACTTTGTGTGTACCCTGTACAGTGCAACATACATGCGAAGTTGGAAAAGTCTGAAGAAAAGAAACATTTTCTATTGTTTTTTGTGCCTGCCTTGAGGAGTCATTTTATTTTTACACAAAGCCCTTTCTTTAAATGTTTGTAGATAAGGCTTTGCTCCAAAAACATAGGTGGTGGCCTGGCAGTGTCTATGGACCGCCACCTGATCCAAAGTATCACAATGTAGTGCAAAGTGCTACTTTGCTTTACAATAGATCTACTTTCCTGAGAAAAACAAGTTTTACGCTGTAAAGTAAATCTCAAATCAATACTTTGCACTGATTGAATCACTTTCGGTGACTTTGCACCGGGGCAAAGTGTTAATAAGATGGGCACATACTGCCTTTGCCTACATTTTGGCAATCCCAGCACTGCTTCAACCGTCCACAAATAAAGGTAGACCCACACTTTGTCACCACCCAAGCTCACAATCATGGAAGCATTCAGGTCAGAGTACCACCCGCTTATGGGCAATCAATCATGAGTAGTGTGGTAACTTTTAGAGGATCCCCTGGACAGATAGTGATTACTGGTGTCTTATTGTGACAAGCAGAGCCTTTTTCCACCGGTGGGGCTTAACCTTGCTACTGAGCCCAAAACTGAACACCAAGTACTCCCCTTTAGCACTTGATTCTCATGACAATGAAGTTGAGCAGTGCAAAGCTTACTCAGGGAGGTGGTTTGGGTTTAGAGACTCACAGCCCAGTAAACCATCCATTAAAAATCAACACTTCATTGACTAGCCAGTACTTACTGTTTGAAACAGAAATACTTTACGAAATCACACACAAAGTAAAATAGTACATAACATGTCAGAAAGTTCAAAATTATACTGAGCGTTCTTCCAAAAATATTCAACATTTACTGGGGGCACAAGATGGTGTGTTTGGGTGAGACAGCCTCTTTATGATACCCCTGGCAAAACAACTCCCTCTGATTCTTCTTGGAAGCGGTGTTGGGTACGCTGAGAATATTGGGGCAGCCCTCTCCTTTATTCTACCATTTTGCATCTCCGGGTTGGCAAAGTACATTTGTTTCGATTGGCTAGGGCACAGCCAGGCCCGGACTGGCCGTAGCGGGCACCGGGCAATCCCCCGGTGCGCCGCAGGGGTGGGGGCCGGTTTTGGGTCCCTGGGGGCCGTTTTTGTTACAGGGCCGTTTTTGCAGCATAGCTGCAAAATCGTTCGTGTAACAAAATCAGCAGAAAACCGGGCCTGGTAAAGAGCTCGGCGGCACCCCCAACCCCCCCCCCCTCGAGGGAGGGGGGGTTGGGCAGAGCACTTTGCCAGGGCCGGTTTTAGTTCCCAGTCCGGCCCTGGGCACAGCTAGTGCCTGTATTTGTTAGTGGTAGCGCTGGGGACGCTGCTAGCCCTAATGCGCATCTCCAGGCCCATATGCCCTAGCCCGGCATCTGTAGCATATGTGCATTGACTCATGTAAGTGAAGACAGTGCCCGCACCACTCAAAGAGGCTGTGTTGCTTGGTGATCAGCAGATCTTGCAGGTTGGGTTCTTTTTTTGGTTTATCCTTTGTGGCCCTGCACTTTTGTGATCCGGCTACTCCTAGAGCCTGGATACCTCTCGTTGCTAAGAGGTTTACTTTGATGGTAAAGGCCTTAATTTCATTCCAGTGTGTTGTCCTCAGGCTTTCTGTCAATGGCCGCAGTCTTCCCTGGTGGACTAGGGGAGAAGGGCTTTGCAAAGCCTTTTCTCTGAGTTTCTCTGTCTCAGTGGATCGCCTTTACAGGCCCTGCGGACGTCTTAGTAATGGTATTGGTCTGGTCAGCATGACCTATAGGATCGCCGTCTCCGATGAAGTTGATGATGGCACAGTAAGTGGAAGAAATATGATTGTACCATCACCCCAGTTGGAGCATTCAGCCTCATATCAGCTTCTAGTGCTGCACAACCCTTCGGCCTGATGGTTAATTGGGTACCAAAATATTGGAGGAGGAAAAATTTTACCTGGCACCACCTCCTGCCACTGTGATGCTAAGAGATGAATTATTGTCTATTATATACCATTTTCCTCTGCTGGCCTTACATTTTACACTTTGTGAAAGAGATAGTAAGTACACTGCAAAAGGTATCACAGCACAAAACTGTCAGGTGAGGTACAACCTGCATTGTCCATTGTGAATATGCAGTCTGGGCTGTACAATGATGTTATTAATTGCTATTATGCCATTGGCTGTGCGTGTACTCAGCACTGTGCCATTAAGTAGAGCATCCCTCTGCATAGAAGGAGTACATGCAAGTGTCAAGCAGGCCCTTTGCAGAAAATGATTTTGCAGCTTTTGCAAATGTCTGGAGTTGCTGCTGGAGGAATAGAAAGAGGGAAAGAGTGAAAGATAAAAAATGAATCCATCTTTTAGAGGATCTGTTTTCCTCATTTATGTGGCCAATTGGTAATTTGACTCAATGATTTATCAGGAAATATCTACAATAGAAATTGAAAAGGCCTGCCTTTGTGTAGAAAGTGGTAAGGGTTCGAAAGTTATAGGAAGCTACAGGAAAGATTTATAATCTGAGGAAACAGGGCCCAATGTCGTGCAGCATCTGCGATGCAGCCCGGACACTGCCTTGCTACGCATCACGTGTTAAAGCCAGCAGAGTGCAAAGAAGTCACTCACAAGCATGCACTGACATTCAAGCTCATCAGAACTCACGAGGAATGACACCTTCTGCAACGCCCTGCATTGTCTTTGGTGATGCTCTAGGGCCCGATTCACAGAACTAACTTAAGGCAAAATCCTAAACTTACTCCCATTTTGGAATTCACAGAAGGCACTTACTCATTTTGGTATTCACAGAAGTTAGGAATCCTAACTTTACTACTACTAAACTGAGAAAAATCCTAATTTTAAGGCTTTCGGTATTCACAGAAGGCATTTAGGAGTCCTAAAGTTAGGAGTCCTAACTTTACTACTACTAAATTAAGAAAAATCCTAATTTTAAGGCTTTCGGTATTCACAGAAGGCATTTAGGAGTCCTAAAGTTAGGAGTCCTAACTTATTTGAATACCGAAATGAGTAAGTGCCTTCTGTGAATTCCAAAATGAATAAGTGCCTTCTGTAAATACCAAAATGGTAGTAAGTTTAGGATTTTGTCTTAAGTTAGTTCTGTGAATCAGGCCCCTAGAACGGGAACCCCTGTTTCTTAAAGGGACAAATGCAAGAATGCCATGTTGCCCTAAACATGGCTGCCCGCAGCAGTCACTCTGGCATTGGAAGCCGTCCTCGGGAACACCTTCCACCCTGTTAGTGGTTACCAACGGACCAGTGGTAAGGTGTCAATGCTTCACGACTACCAGGGCGGTCATAAGACATTGACATTTGTCCTTTCAAATTAAAGAAATGTTAGAAAGCTCTTGCCACCCTCGTGTCCTTGTGAATCAAAAGGCGACAGATGTATGCATTGCGTGTCATAATAGTGTTCGCAGCTCGCAATTTACATTTTATTTTTGTTTACCTCCCAAAGTCTGCCACTTTGCCCAGCTCAGGCTTTTCAAAGGAAAAAGTTTGGGACAAGTGTTATGAATGGCTAACTGACATTTATAGCCATTATAAACTCTGTGATGCCATATCTATCAAACAGCTGATGTGCTTTTAAACTTCTAAGTTTATTTAACATTAATACCGATTAGATTATTATGTTGAAAAAGCTCAATATTGTTTATAATCTAAAGTAACAAAACCAAAAAACCAACAATCATATTCCTTCTCATTTTAACCGGGTAGACTCAAGTATGCCTTACCAACAAACATTAAAAATATATATATTTTTTAGCAGTTCCTGCAGCTCACTGTACAGGAAATTCTGTGAATTCCACATTTCTGTTCCAGCAACATGGCATCCTGGGTTGAATAGCCTTTATACAATCATTAGTCAGGAAGGTTTGCTTTCTAGATGCTTGTCAACACCTTGTGTGAGAAACCCACTCAGCCCTCGTTTAGAGTGCTGCACAAGGGTATTCATGTGTGAGACCAGTGTAGCCACAATATTTCATCATTATTGAAGAGGAAGGATGGTGAAGTAATATAAATATGAAAATATTATATCAAATCACAGAAAACCCATACAGGTTAAAACCATCCCAAAGCGTGTGGTAACTTCTAAATTCCTGCACATGAATGCGGATAACATTTGATAAAGTTTTACCACAAACTTCTATTATAATCTAAATCCTAAAATATAATCTGTCGCTGTAACATGTTTCAGTATTGTTCCTTTTAGGGTAGTTCTAAATGACAATTTTCAAAATTATAGCCAGAGAAGCTCTAAAGTAAGGACCTGTGCCTAGAACAGTATGGTGCGTGGGATCTGGTGACATCAAATTACAGAAAGTTTCACGTACAGGTTTTTAAATTATTTTTTTACTTTACACATCTATAATATAAGCAAATTGAGAAATAGTGATGTGTCCAGAATCACACTATTGTACAGGTCCCAAAGCCGAGATTAGAACCACAATCACTGCTAATATCAGCAATTTAGCTACTGGAGTCCATCCACCACCACCCAAGCAGTGTTTCCTTTTCTCCTCTTTTAGGGCCAGATGTAGGTCGGCCAATACCGGTCGGTAACGGCCGAAAATCGGTAATTTCGGCTGTTACCGACCGGTATACATGAAATGAGATGTAGGAGCCTAATATTCACCGAATCGGAAAACATGAGTCGGTATAATACCGACTCGGTAAATATGAGTCGGTATAATACTGACTCGGTAAAGATGAGTCGGTATAATTCCGACTCGGTAAATATGAGTCGGTTTTTTACCGATGCGGAAATTTCCGAATTCATATTTACAGATTTCTTATTTACCGAATCGGTAAATAAGAAACGGTAAAACAATGGGCATGGAGATGTAGGAAACCCGAAAAATACCGAATTCACGGAAATTTGGTATTTATGAGTCGGTATTTTCCATGGATTGAATGCAGGTGGTAACCAGGTGAAGGCCATAAAATGAATCCCAAAATGCAACAGTGTGAGCAGAATGGCGGCTTTCTACGTCATTGCAAGGCGGCAAAGACTACAGGCAGCAGGAGAGAGGGAATGGCTAAGGGAGGAACAAGTGTACAGGCAGAGGATAACACTTTTCCAACTGACAGAGCCAGAAATACTCCAGAGGTACAGGCTACATCCCCAAACCATCCAGGACCTGATCAGGGACCTACACCCACTCCTGGAGCACACAACACCCAGGGCCCACACCATCCCACCCCATGTGCAGGTGCTGTGTAGCTTACACCTGCTTGCCTCTGGGAGCTACCAGAGTGTGATAGCTGCAGTGGGTGGTGTCTCCCAGAGCTGCCTGTCCCGCTTCTTCAGGAGGTTTCTTGATGCCATGATGCAGAGGATGGAGAATTATATTTCATTCCCTGACACACCTGTGGAACTTGCTAAGACCAAGACTGATTTCTATCAACTGGCACATTTCCCTCATGTGATAGGCTGCATAGATGGCACCCACGTACCACTCTGTCCACCTGCAGCCACCGAACACATATACAGGAACCCGAAGTCAACGCACTCCATCAATGTGCAGGTCATATGCAACGCTGGCAACATCATCACAGACATCGTTGCGAAATTCCAAGGAAGTACCCATGATTCGTATATATTTCAGAATAGTGGGATATACACAAGCCTAGTTGCCGGAGAATTTGGAAACGGATACCTGCTAGGTAAATTACATTGGCACACCCTGACACTCACAGTAGATTAATGTATCATGTACATGCAACTAATGTCAATCTTATTCCCCCCTAGGCGACAGTGCATATGCCCTGCGGTCCTTCGTGCTCACCCCCTACTTCAACCCATCCAACAGGAGTGAAAGGGGGTACAATGTGGCTCACAGATCTGCACGCAACGTTGTGGAGCGCACATTTGGACTCCTCAAGAGCAGGTTTCGCTGCCTCCACAAGAGTGGAGGGGCACGCCAATACACTCCAATCCTGTGCTGCAAAATCATTGCGACCTGTGCCATGTTACACAATCTCGCCACCAAGGAAGGCATAGAGGTGGAGATCACACATCATGAGGACATTGATGATGACACAGAACTGGCAGAGCCCCATGGTACAGTAGCGGCACCTGCTACAGATGGGAGACTGAGACGGGCGGAGGTCACACAGCAATATTTCGGAGTAAGTAATGAGACACAGACAGGCTGTGATTATGATGTATGTAGTTTTATTTTCACTATGCTATTGCAATGATACCACACAATGGTTACACGAAATAGCAATGTCCATGACTGGGTGGACACAGTTAACACCACCGTGACCTGTCCTTTGGGCGGGGGGCATAGTCAATGTTTACGACCACGGATTATAGGGTGGGACTGATGTGGCTGTGTGTCATGGCTTTCGGTGTGGCCTGTCTCTGTTGAGTGACGCCTGCCGCTCCTGCGTATTTCTGGGACAGGAGTGCTTGCGCCACTCCTGCTGGTGGATTCCTCACTGTCTGTCAGCCACACATTTGTCACCTCGAGTGGCTGTCTGTTGTGCGAGCATGAGCTCCATGGCAGAGGTCACTCTGGCCATCCCCACAGATAAATTGGTGCAGCACTGAACAATAGCATCCTCCATCGCCACTGACCGTCTGCACAGCAGGGAGGTTGCGGTCGCAAATCTGTTTAAGGCTTTTGTCTGCTGCTGCACATCCACACGAGCCTTGCGCCTCTCCAATTGGTCCCTGTCCAACTTGTCGCACAGGACAGTCATGCACTGCGTCATGTCTGTAATGCTAGATGCCAGCGACTGCATGCTCTCAGAAATGTCTCCTATGCCCTTGCCTATGTCATCCAGCTTGTTGTTGGTGGTGCGTGCCTGCCTCTGAACACCCATCATTGCTTTTGCCTGCAGGCGCTGGACTTTGACCATAGTGGCCTCCAGACCGCAGAAGACCCCCTGACTGTGATGCTCTTCAGCTGGCTCCCGTGACCTTCGTCCTCGGACACTGGCCCGCACAGCTCTAGGAGTGGGCAGCTGCTCAGCGTTGGCTGACTCTAGTGGATTGATGGCCATGTCACCCTCATCCTCTTCCTCCTCAGAAGTTTCCAGTATGCGGGGAGGGGGCACATCAAGCCGCCTTGCCCTTTCCAGCACAGGCGACGGAGTTGTCGGGGTGGGGGACTGTGCAGCTGCTCCTGACTCCTGACTCCCAAACAAAAGAGGAGACTGAGGCTGTTGTGTGGTTGCATCCTCAGGTGACTTGGCTGTCTGCTCTGTGTCCTTCCCTCCGTGTACTGTGCTGGGACCAGCTCCTTCTCTCCTCTTCTCCCTATCCTTTGCTGTGCTGCGCGATGACTCTCCTGTGGACAGACATGGACATTGTGTCAGTGGAGTAGTTCACCTGTGTCTCTTGATTAAACACACTACTATCACACATTTGCCTGTCCCTCATTTGCTTATGCTGGTAGTGTGTCGCATCCCTTGCTGTATGGTATGCTGACTGCATAGAGGTATCTACCTATGACCACGTCTCCCATTATGCATTGCTGGGCATTAGTAAAACCTGTTCTGGAGTATGATGTAGGCACACAGAGTGTGGAAGGGGAATAGGTAAATGGGTTAATGACAATGTACATGCATCTTACCTTGTTTCTTTGCAGCTCGGGCGGAGCTGTCAGCGTCCCCAATGCCATGGATGGATTCAGGCTCAAGGGTGGATTCCACCAGCTCCTCAATGTCGGTGAGTCGTGGTGCTCGGTTGCTTCCTCCCCCTGTTGCTGCAGCTTCTTTTCGGTGGGCAGCTGGTTTCTTTTTGGTAATGATGCGAAGGTCATACCACCTTTTCTTTAAATCGTCTATTTCACGGTGGGTGACACCAATGGCATTTACCTTAGCTTGTATGTCAATCCAGGTAGTGCGCTTGATGGACTCTGCAACATGCAGTGATTGTTTACCAAAAATCTTGCTGTAATGTCTGACAACCTCTGCAACAAGCACATGCAGTTCTTCAGGGCTGAATTTCAATTTTCTTCTGCGCTCAGCAGCATCCCTCTGTCCATCCTGACTCTCCATGGTGCTGTACAGGTAAGCTCAGGGAAGCCTGCTCCTCAGTCTGTCCTCCTGCTCTCCTGACTGTTGGTTTCTGCACCTGCATGGGTGTGGCCACTCCCAGGTACTGGGGAGGGGTGCTTGATTCTGATTGGTTGATTCCACTGTACCTTTGGTTTTGGGTGTGGTTGGTGTTCCTGATTGGTTCACAGGCTCACATGTTTGTCAGTTTCAAATTTCTGATTCAGTATTTACCGAATCTGTATTTTCCGAATCGGTAAATCCCGAATCGGTAAAACCCATTCATTTCTATGGGCCATGGGCACATTGGAATGTATGGGTTTTACCGAATCGGAATTTACCGAGTCGGAGGATACCGATTCGGTAAATACCGATTTCAGATTCCGAGTGATTCCGAATCGGTAATTTTCACCGATTTCTTTACCTACATCTCATTTTCCGATTCTGAAATACCGATTCGGTATGAGTTGGTATTTTAGAATCTGTAAAATAATTTTACCTACATCTGGCCCTAAGTCTTCTCCCTCAATGCGGAAAACCTACCGAACTCCCAACTCTTACCATGGTCCTCTCTTGTATGTACTCCTCGTGCCTTTCTGCAGCAATGTTAAATCTCAAAGTTTATCTCATGCACCTCCAGGTCAATTCTCAGAATCCTGCGCGCTCCTTGCTATTCATAGTTTGCTTTAGTGTGTTTTCGCCTGCTAAGTTATACAATGTATTTTTATGTCTGGTGTTAGCCAACGACTTCTAATTTTAATAAAACCACACATCTTATGTACGTCTAGGGGCTTTGAACCAGCTCTTTCCACCCATTGGTCTGTCAGTCACAGTTTTGTTCCGCCCACCACAGCATACAGCAACGAGACCAGAGTCAGCCCACTCCAGCCATTGGCTTACCTCTCTGTGAGTGACGGCATTCTCACGTTGCGCAATGTGCACATCTACACAATAAGTAATCCCCTTAATTTCCAGGGTTACTATGACAATATGTGCTCTTTGAGACTACAAAAATGAAATTGCTTTTAGCCAAGTAGTCTCATACAGTATTACAAAAACCATTCGCAAGCATTGGCAAATCCAATGGCTGGCAGCCAACGCTAGACCTATTGGCTAGCGCTATGGCCAAAGCGCTTTATCCATGAAATAAACAGAATCAATCTTTCCTGTGCCCTCGGAACCCTCCATTGTTCTGCTGCTCTCAATGAGTCTCCTTCCCAGCTAAAGAGTTTAGACAAGGGAGGCAGGCATGCCACATTTTATTCTGTGTTTATTGGGTTTAATATCTCGCATACATAATTCATAACTTTGACGTGCTGGCCGCGCAAAGTTCCCAGGGAAAGAAAATCCAGTAAAACGTGGACTTGATGATTATTTCGAAAAAGCAGAGATGCTAAAGTGAAGGTTGATAATGCAATATTCCACGTAATGAAGGCGATTTGTTAAAAAATAAAATGGAGCGTGCCTCTGCTCTATAAATAAGTGACAGCTACTGTAACGTGCACCAACACCAGCTGTACAGCCCCTCTGAATATCTTGTGCCTCTGGGAGCGCAGTGATGCTGTGTCCAAGTCCGGTCGGACTGGCCTCACGGGATGCAAGGAAAACCCCGGTAGGCTGGGAACAAATATCTCCTCCAATCCATGCAGCCTTGAGAGGAGTCTCGAGGAGGCAACACGCTGGTCTTTCACACATATATATGAGTTACTGCTGCAGCAAAGCCATTCTCACAGGCTCTCTGCCAAGCGGCCATATATTGGAACATTTCACGAGTTTCTCTCTAGGGATTGGCTGTGAAATCTCTAGAAGTTTAGCCAATCTATTTGGAAAAGTGTGTGTAAAAGTAATCGCTGGGCTTCATTTTGAGAAACAACATTTTGGGGAAGATCTCTCCTGAACCCATCTAGAGAGGATTTCACTCATTCACTAGTCTCAAATGAACTGCGCTCATTCACTCGGCTCGAGAGGACTTCGCTCATTCACTAGGCTCAAAAGGACTGCGCTCATTCACTAGGCTTAAAAAGACTGCGCTCATTCACTGCTCGAGAGGTCTGCGCTCATTCACTAGGCTCGAGAGGACTGCGCTCATTCACTAGGCTCGAGAGGACTGCGCTCATTCACTGCTTGAGAGGACTGCGCTCATTCACTAGGCTCGAGAGGATTGCACTCATTCACTAGGCTCGAGAGGACTGAGCTCATTTACAAGGCTCGAGAGGACTGGACTCATTCACTAGGCTCGAGAGGGGTGCGCTCATTCACTAGTCTCAAAAGGACTGCGCTCATTCACTCGGCTCGAGAGGACTTCGCTCATTCACTAGGCTCAAAAGGACCGCGCTCATTCACTAGGCTTAAAAAGACTGCGCTCATTCACTGCTCGAGAGGACTGCGCTCATTCAGTAGGCTCGAGAGGACTGCGCTCATTCACTAGGCTCGAGAGGACTGCGCTCATTCACTAGGCTCAAGAGGACTGCGCTCATTCACTAGGCTCGAGAGGACTGAGCTCATTTGCAAGGCTCGAGAGGACTGCGCTCATTCACTAGGCTCGAGAGGACTGCGCTCATTCACTATGCTCTGAGAGGACTGCGCTCATTCACTAGGATCAAGAGGACTGCGCTCATTCACTAGGCTCGAGAGGACTGAGCTCATTTACTAGGCTCTGAGAGGATTGCACTCATTCACTAGGCTCGAGAGGACTGCGCTCATTCACTAAGCTCGAGAGGACTGAGCTCATTTACAAGGCTCGAGAGGACTGCGCTCATTCACTAGGCTCGAGAGGACTGCGCTCATTCACTATGCCCGAGAGGACTGAGCTCATTCACTAGGCTTGAGAGGGCTGCGCTCATTCACTATGCTCGAGAGGACTGTGCTCAGTGCTTTAAATGGGGAAAAATAAGTGCAGGTACTCATCAAATTGAGCTAGGGGGCGGGGCATGGGGCGGAGCTGAGGGCATAATTATATAAAGACACTACTGCCATCTTTCAAGTAGTCATTTTGCCCTTAAATTACACTTATCAGTAGTCTCAAATTGCCTGATGTAAATTACCTGTGCACATGTGGGCATGGCATATGTAGACAATTGATAACCTGTCTCCTTATATGCCCCTTTCAACTGTGTAAGCTGCTCATTGCATTTAAAGGAACATGTTAGTTACAGCAGTTTTAGCACACACCCAAAAACATGATAAATGTATGAACAGAAAGTGTGTATTTCCTCACAAAAAATGACATCAAGGCAAAGCAATGTGTTATGCTTTAGTTTCTGCGTTATTTTTATATTTGCAGGTTCAGTTCTTATTTGTTGTATTACATACAACATTCATACATTCTCTTGTCCATGAGTAGGCACTCACACACAGGCCCGAGAACAAGAAGACTGCCGCTGCCCGCGTCCCCCACAGGGGAACATTAGCAGGGCAGCACCCTTAGTCCCACTAGTCGGAGCCCCCCCCCCCTTCCGTCAGTCCTCGTGGAGGGGGAGGCTCGGGCAGTGCACCTGCCCCTCCCCCGGCCGGGTGCACCAGTGACGTGCATCCGTGGGAGGGCGCGTTGGGGGCGGGCCGGGTACTTAGGCCCCTGCAGCCCTGCATGCGACCTCTTTTCCGGTCGTCTGCCTCCCCGGCTGCCCCTGTCCGGCCTCGTTTCTGGTCGTCCTGCGCCTGCCTGCCTCGCTGCACCCACCCTATCCTCGTACCCAGCAGCTTGGCAGGTGGCATGCTGATTTGGATGTTCTAATGTTTTCTTTTGTGTTGCAGGCGGAGTTACAAGGTGATCTGGAGGCAGACTGGTACAGTAAGGGTACCTCTGCGGCAGACGGGTACAGTAAGGGTACCTCTGCCTGGCACAGTAAGGGTGCCTGAGCCAAAGACCTGGAGCCGCAGGGAGGTTCCGGGAAAACCGCGACGGCGCCCCGTTAGTCCTTCGGGCGGTTGGGGGGCCTTACCAACCGGGGGTGTGCCACACCACTCTCCGCCCTGAAAGGGGGGGCGGGAGTGAGTATAAGACATGATCACGTGATCCGTAAGGGGATCAGCAAAGGCTGCACTGTCCCGGCGTCGACCCACCGTGCCAGCTGGCTCATAAGGCGGGCGGGGCAGCGAGGGGCTGCCTGCCCTGGATCGCCCGTAAGATAACCCACAAAAAAGTCATACTTTTTGTTGTATGAAAATAAACCTGCAGCAGTTCTTTACCCATAATAATGGGTCCTGTGTAATCATTATATGGGCAAGTGTATAAAATGCAGGGGGGAGCGGATGACGCTGTGGGCACTAATGCACACACAAAACATTCCTCTCATTTTCGATTAAAATACCTTCACATAATGTCCCGATGCGCTCTCTGTCGCTTACGATGCTCTCTCTGTCGCTTACGCTCTCTCACACAAAAACAGACATTCACTGACACAAAAGGCTCACTACAGAATTAAATAGAATTAAAATTGTTGGCAATTCCTGCCTCCCACGGCTTTCTCCTTGCAGACTCTCAGCCAGTTGTTTGGACCTTGAGTGGCTGCGAAATTTCACACCTGTGATCTAAAGTGCAGGGTCTGAACGGACCCCCGTGCAACCCGTCATTCACAGCGTGATACCGAGCTTGCCATACTAACAAAATGTAATGAGCCACCCTGAATGATTCAGCAGCGGCTCAGCACAGGGCTACGGAGGCGCTTTGGCTGAGAGTGACTTTCACACAACCTCATCCTCAGCAGCACAAGTACCACTGAGCCTACCTGTCATGAGTACCGGTACGCTCCGTGGCGATGAAAAAGTGCCGGTAGTCGGGAGAGTAAAAATAAAAAGTGCCGGTACTCAGTACCGGTGAGTACCGGCCTATTTAAAGCACTGACTGTGCTCATTCACTAGGCTTGAGAGGACTGCGCTCATTCACTGTGCTCGAGAGGACTGCGCTCATTCACTAGGCTTGAGAGGACTGCGCTCATTCACTGTGCTCGATCGCTGCAAAATGGGGGTTGTACGAAAGTATTTCTACGAGTTCCTTTTCACTCACCGCCCGGCCCTGACCCATCCCACTGAGGCATTTGTGAAAAGACACATAATGACATATATTGTCCTTTTGACGCCTTGGATGGCATTTTGATCATATCAAATTAATAAACAATATTTACATTGTTTCTGTGATTTCTCAGATGGCATGCTAACACAAGTTCTGTTCGCGTGCTCTGGCATATAAGAGTCTACTCTTGTACCTGATCTGTCAGTGACAGGAGTTCTTGCAAGTGCTTAACACTCACCGAGGAAAACAACAATTGATGGATGGAATACCTGATTTTGTCAGAAACACTTTTTGGTTCAGAAAAAACCAGTGAGTTGTGCTAAGTGGGGACAGCATGCCCAGACATGGGTTCTGGTGCTCACTGTACTGCAGGGCTCAAACTGCATCTCCCCGACGACACCCAAGGAGTCTGCGTGTCTGGCGTAGCACTTCAGGCTGGGCTGTTTTTTTTAAAGTCTGGCAAAGACTGATTTCAGTGTGAGGGGTCTTTGTAGGGGCACAGTGAGCATGAAAAAAATGGAATGGAATGTTGACCTGAACAATAGCCAGTGCATGAGATTAATTCAAGCAATTAATCTGTCACTTTTTATTTTTTTCAAGGGTTTGTCCATGGTGGGGAAGGTATGACCAGATATGGTCCCTGTTTTCACTGTGCCAGTGTACTCAGTCTGCACCTCACTCGTGCGGCCCAACCATGCCAGTGTACTCAATCTGCCCCTCACTCGTGCGGCCCAACCGTGCCAGTGTACTCACTCTGCACCTCACACTTGCGGCCCAACAGTGCCAGTGTACTCAGTCTGCACCTCACTCGTGCGGCCCAACCATGCCAGTGTACTCCATCTGCCCCTCACTCGTGCGGCTCAACAGTGCCAGTGTACTCAATCTGCACCTCACTCGTGAGGCACAACCGTGCCAGTGTACTCACTCTGCACCTCACACTTGCGGCCCAACAGGGCCAGTAATCTCAATCTGCACCTCACTCATGCGGCCCAACCGTACCAGTGTACTCACTCTGCACCTCACTCGTGCGGCCCAACCATGCCAGTGTACTCACTCTGCACCTCACTTGTGTGGCCCAACAGTGCCAGTGTATTCAATCTGCACCTCACTCGTGCGCCCCAACAGTGCCAGTGTACTCACTCTGCACCTCACTCGTGCAGCCCAACAGGGCCAGTAATCTCAATCTGCACTTCACTCGTGAGGCCCAACCGTGCCAGTGTACTCACTCTGCACCTAACTCGTGCAGCCCAACCATGCCAGTGTACTCACTCTGCACCTCACTCGTGCGGCCCAACAGGGCCAGTAATCTCAATCTGCACCTCACTCGTGCGGCCCAACCGTGCCAGTGTACTCACTCTGCACCTCACTCGTGCAGCCCAACAGTGCCAGTGTACTCACTCTGCACCTCACTCGTGCGGCCCAACCATGCCAGTGTACTCACTCTGCACCTCACTTGTGTGGCCCAACAGTGCCAGTGTATTCAATCTGCACCTCACTCGTGCGCCCCAACAGTGCCAGTGTACTCACTCTGCACCTCACTCGTGCGGCCCAACAGGGCCAGTAATCTCAATCTGCACCTCACTCGTGAGGCCCAACCGTGCCAGTGTACTCACTCTGCACCTAACTCGTGCAGCCCAACCATGCCAGTGTACTCACTCTGCACCTCACTCGTGCGGCCCAACAGGGCCAGTAATCTCAATCTGCACCTCACTCGTGCGGCCCAACCGTGCCAGTGTACTCACTCTGCACCTCACTCGTGCAGCCCAACAGTGCCAGTGTACTCACTCTGCACCTCACTCGTGCGGCCCAACAGGGCCAGTAATCTCAATCTGCACCTCACTCGTGCGGCCCAACCGTGCCAGTGTACTCACTCTGCACCTCACTCTTGCGGCCCAACAGTGCCAGTGTAATCAGTCTGCACCTCACTCGTGCGGCCCAACCATGCCAGTGGACTCACTCTGCACCTCACTTGTGCGGCCCAACAGTGCCAGTGTATTCAATCTGCACCTCACTCGTGCGCCCCAACAGTGCCAGTGTACTCACTCTGCACCTCACACTTGCGGCCCAACAGGGCCAGTAATCTCAATCTGCACTTCACTCGTGCGGCCCAACCGTACCAGTGTACTCAATCTGCACCTCACTCATGTGGCCCAACTGTGCCAGTGTACTACCTCTACACCTCACTCATGTGCCCCAACCGTGCCAGTGTACTTACTCTGCACTTAACTCGTGCAGCCCAACCATGCCAGTGTACTCACTCTGCACCTCACTCGTGCGGCCCAACAGGGCCAGTAATCTCAATCTGCACCTCACTCGTGCGGCCCAACCGTGCCAGTGTACTCACTCTGCACCTCACTCGTGCGGCCCAACAGTGCCAGTGTACTCACTCTGCACCTCACTCGTGCGGCCCAACAGGGCCAGTAATCTCAATCTGCACCTCACTCGTGCGGCCCAACCGTGCCAGTGTACTCACTCTGAACCTCACTCGTGCGGCCCAACAGTGCCAGTGTACTCAGTCTGCACCTCACTCGTGCGGCCCAACCATGCCAGTGTACTCACTCTGCACCTCACTTGTGCGGCCCAACAGTGCCAGTGTATTCAGTCTGCACCTCACTCGTGCGGCCCAACCATGCCAGTGTACTCACTCTGCACCTCACTTGTGCGGCCCAACAGTGCCAGTGTATTCAATCTGCACCTTACTCGTGCGCCCCAACAGTGCCAGTGTACTCACTCTGCACCTCACACTTGCGGCCCAACAGGGCCAGTAATCTCAATCTGCACTTCACTCGTGCGGCCCAACCGTACCAGTGTACTCAATCTGCACTTCACTCGTGAGGCCCAACCGTGCCAGTGCACTCACTCTGCACCTCACTCGTGCGGCCCAACCGTGCCAGTGTACTCACTCTGCACCTCAGTTGTGGGGCCTAACAGTGCCAGTGTATTCAATCTGCACCTCACTCGTGCGCCCCAACAGTGCCAGTGTACTCACTCTGCACCTCACTCGTGCGGCCCAACAGGGCCAGTAATCTCAATATGCACTTCACTCGTGCGGCCCAACCGTACCAGTGTACTCAATCTGCACCTCACTCATGTGGCCCAACTGTGCCAGTGTACTTACTCTGCACCTCACTCATGTGCCCCAACCATGCCAGTGTACTTACTCTGCACCTCACTCATGCGGCCCAACCATGCCAGTGTACTCAATCTGCACCTCACTCGTGCGGCCCAACCGTGTCAGTGTACTCACTCCATGCCTCACTCATGCGGTGCAACCGTGCCAGTGTACTCAATCTGCACCTCACTCGTGCGGCCCAACCGTGCCAGTGTACTCACTCTGCACCTCACTCGTGCGGCCCAACCATGCCAGTGTACTCACTCTGCACCTCACTCGTGCGGCCCAACAGGGCCAGTAATCTCAATCTGCACCTCACTCGTGCGGCCCAACCGTCCCAGTGTACTCACTCTGCACCTCACTCGTGCGGCCCAACAGGGCCAGTAATCTCAATCTGCACCTCACTCGTGTGGCCCAACCGTGCCAGTGTACTCACTCTGCACCTCATTCGTGCGGCCCAACCGTGCCAGTGTACTCACTCTGCACCTCACTCGTGCGGCCCAACAGGGCCAGTAATCTCAATCTGCACCTCACTCGTCTGGCCCAACCGTACCAGTGTATTCAATCTGCACCACACTTGTGCGCCCCAACAGTGCCAGTGTACTCACTCTGCACCTCACTCGTGCGGCCCAACAGGGCCAGTATTCTCAATCTGCACCTCACTCGTGTGGCCCAACCGTACCAGTGTACTCAATCTGCACCTCACTTGTGAGGCCCAACAGTGCCAGTGTACTCACTCTACACCTCACTCGTGTGCCCCAACCGTGCCAGTGTACTTACTCTGCACCTCACTCATGTGGCTCAACCATGCCAGTGTACTCAATCTGCACCTCACTCGTGTGGGCCAATTGTGCCAGTGTACTCACTCCGTGCCTCACTCATGCGGTGCAACCTTGCCAGTGTACTCAATCTGCACCTCACTCGTGCGGCCCAACCGTGCCAGTGTACTCACTCTGCACCTCACTCGTGCGGCCCAACCATGACAGTGTACTCACTCTGCACCTCACTCATGCGGCCCAACAGGGTCAGTAATCTCAATCTGCACCTCACTCATGTGGCCCAAACGTACCAGTGTACTCAATCTGCACCTCAATCATGCGGCCCAACAGTGCCAGTGTACTCAATCTGCACCTCACTCGTGTGGCCCAACAGTGCCAGTGTACTCACTCTGCACCTCACTCGTGCGGCCCAACAGGGCCAGTAATCTCAATATGCACCTCACTCGTGCGGCCCAACAGGGCCAGTAATCTCAATATGCACCTCACTCGTGCGGCCCAACAGGGCCAGTAATCTCAATCTGCACCTCACTCGTGCGGCCCAACAGGGCCAGTAATCTCAATATGCACCTCACTTGTGCGGCCCAACGGTACCAGTGTACTCAATCTGTACTTCACTCGTGCGGCCCAACTGTGCCAGTATATTCACTCTGCACCTCACTCGTGTGCCCCAACCGTGCCAGTGTACTCACTCTGCACCTCACTCATGCGGCCCAACCATGCCAGTGTACTCAATCTGCACCTCACTCGTGCGGCCCAACCGTGCCAGTGTACTCACTCCGCACCTGACTCATGCAGTGCAACCGTACCAGTGTACTCAATTTGCACCTTACTTGTGCGGTCCAACTGTGCCAGTGTACTCAATCTGCACCTCACTCATGCAGCCCAACCATGCCAGTGTACTCACTCTGCACCTCACTCGTTTGCCCCAACCTTGCCAGTGTACTCACTCTGCACCTCACTCGTGTGCCCCAACCGTGCCAGTCTACTCACTCTGCACCTCACTCATGCGGCCCAACCGTGCCAGTGTACTCAATGTGCACCCCACTCATGCGGCCCAACTGTGCCACTGTACTCACTCTGTACCTCACTCTTGCGTTGCAACCGTGCCAGTGTACTCAATCTGCACCTTACTCGTGTGGCCCAACCGTGCCAGTGTACTCATGCTGCACCTCACCCGTGCGGCCCATCCATGCTAGAGTACTCACTCTGCACATCACTCGTGAGGCACAACCGTGCAAGTGCACTCACTCTGCTCCTCACTCGTGCGGCCCAACCCTGCAGGTGTACTCACTCTGCACCTCACTCGTGCGGCCCAACAGTGCCAGTTCACCCAATCTGCACCTCACTCGTGCGGCCCAACAGTGCCAGTGTACTCAGTCTGCACCTCACTCGTGCGGCCCGACCGTGCAGGTGTACCCACTCTGCACCTCACTTGTGCGGCCCAACCGTGCCATTGTACTCAGTCTGCACCTCACTCGTGCGGCCCAACCATGCCAGTGTACTCAATCTGCACCTCACTTGTGCGGCCCAACAGTGCCAGTTCACCCAATCTGCACCTCAATCGTGCGGCCCAACAGTGCCAGTGTACTCAGTCTGCACCTCACTCGTGCGGCCCAACCATGCCAGTGTACTCAATCCGCACCTCACTCGTGCGGCCCAACAGTGCCAGTGTAGTCAATCTGCACCTCACTCGTGCTGCGCAACCGTGCCAGTGTACTCACTTTACTCCTCACTCGTGCGGCCCAACCGTGCCAGTGTACTCAATCTGCACCTCACTCGTGCTGCCCAACCGTGCCAGTGTACTCACTTTGCACCTCACGCGTGCGGCCCAACAATGCCAGTGCACTCACTCTGCTCCTCACTCGTGCGGCCCAACCGTGCAGGTGTACTCACTCTGCACCTCACTCGTGCGGCCCAACAGTGCCAGTGTACTCAATCTGCACCTCACTCGTGCGGCCCAACAGTGCCAGTTCACCCAATCTGCACCTCACTCGTGCCGCCCAACAGTGCCAGTGTACTCAATCTGCACCTCACTCATGCGGCCCAACCTTGCCAGTGTACTCACTCTGCACCTCACTTGTGCGGCCCAACAGTGCCAGTGTACTCAGTCTGCACCTCACTCGTGCGGCCCAACCATGCCAGTGTACTCACTCTGCACCTCACTTGTGCGGCCCAACAGTGCCAGTGTATTCAATCTGCACCTCACTCGTGCGCCCCAACAGTGCCAGTGTACTCACTCTGCACCTCACACTTGCGGCCCAACAGGGCCAGTAATCTCAATCTGCACTTCACTCGTGCGGCCCAACCGTACCAGTGTACTCAATCTGCACTTCACTCGTGAGGCCCAACCGTGCCAGTGCACTCACTCTGCACCTCACTCGTGCGGCCCAACCGTGCCAATGTATTCAATCTGCACATCACTCATGCGCCCCAACAGTGCCAGTGTACTCACTCTGCACCTCACTCGTGCGGCCCAACACGGCCAGTAATCTCAATATGCACTTCACTCGTGCGGCCCAACCGTACCAGTGTACTCAATCTGCACCTCACTCATGTGCCCCAACCGTGCCAGTGTACTTACTCTGCACCTAACTCGTGCAGCCCAACCATGCCAGTGTACTCACTCTGCACCTCACTCGTGCGGCCCAACAGGGCCAGTAATCTCAATCTGCACCTCACTCGTGCGGCCCAACCGTGCCAGTGTACTCACTCTGCACCTCACTCGTGCGGCCCAACAGTGCCAGTGTACTCACTCTGCACCTCACTCGTGCGGCCCAACAGGGCCAGTAATCTCAATCTGCACCTCACTCGTGCGGCCCAACCGTGCCAGTGTACTCACTCTGAACCTCACTCGTGCGGCCCAACAGTGCCAGTGTACTCAGTCTGCACTTCACTCGTGCGGCCCAACCATGCCAGTGTACTCACTCTGCACCTCACTTGTGCGGCCCAACAGTGCCAGTGTATTCAGTCTGCACCTCACTCGTGCGGCCCAACCATGCCAGTGTACTCACTCTGCACCTCACTTGTGCGGCCCAACAGTGCCAGTGTATTCAATCTGCACCTTACTCGTGCGCCCCAACAGTGCCAGTGTACTCACTCTGCACCTCACACTTGCGGCCCAACAGGGCCAGTAATCTCAATCTGCACTTCACTCGTGCGGCCCAACCGTACCAGTGTACTCAATCTGCACTTCACTCGTGAGGCCCAACCGTGCCAGTGCACTCACTCTGCACCTCACTCGTGCGGCCCAACCGTGCCAGTGTACTCACTCTGCACCTCACTTGTGGGGCCTAACAGTGCCAGTGTATTCAATCTGCACCTCACTCGTGCGCCCCAACAGTGCCAGTGTACTCACTCTGCACCTCACTCGTGCGGCCCAACAGGGCCAGTAATCTCAATATGCACTTCACTCGTGCGGCCCAACCGTACCAGTGTACTCAATCTGCACCTCACTCATGTGGCCCAAATGTGCCAGTGTACTACCTCTACACCTCACTCATGTGCCCCAACCATGCCAGTGTACTTACTCTGCACCTCACTCATGCGGCCCAACCATGCCAGTGTACTCAATCTGCACCTCACTCGTACGGCCCAACCGTGTCAGTGTACTCACTCCGTGCCTCACTCATGCGGTGCAACCGTGCCAGTGTACTCAATCTGCACCTCACGCGTGCGGCCCAACCGTGCCAGTGTACTCACTCTGCACCTCACTCGTGCGGCCCAACCATGCCAGTGTACTCTCTCTGCACCTCACTTGTGCGGCCCAACAGTGCCAGTGTATTCAATCTGCACCTCACTCCTGCGCCTCAACAGTGCCAGTGTACTCACTCTGCACCTCACTCGTGCGGCCCAACAGGGCCAGTAATCTCAATCTGCACCTCACTCGTGCGGCCCAACCGTCCCAGTGTACTCACTCTGCACCTCACTCGTGCGGCCCAACAGGGCCAGTAATCTCAATCTGCACCTCACTCGTGTGGCCCAACCGTGCCAGTGTACTCACTCTGCACCTCATTCGTGCGGCCCAACCGTGCCAGTGTACTCACTCTGCACCTCACTCGTGCGGCCCAACAGGGCCAGTAATCTCAATCTGCACCTCACTCGTCTGGCCCAACCGTACCAGTGTATTCAATCTGCACCACACTCGTGCGCCCCAACAGTGCCAGTGTACTCACTCTGCACCTCACTCGTGCGGCCCAACAGGGCCAGTATTCTCAATCTGCACCTCACTCGTGTGGCCCAACCGTACCAGTGTACTCAATCTGCACCTCACTTGTGAGGCCCAACAGTGCTAGTGTACTCACTCTACACCTCACTCATGTGGCTCAACCATGCCAGTGTACTCAATCTGCACCTCACTCGTGTGGGCCAATTGTGCCAGTGTACTCACTCCGTGCCTCACTCATGCGGTGCAACCTTGCCAGTGTACTCAATCTGCACCTCACTCGTGCGGCCCAACCGTGCCAGTGTACTCACTCTGCACCTCACTCGTGCGGCCCAACCATGACAGTGTACTCACTCTGCACCTCACTCGTGCGGTCCAACAGGGCCAGTAATCTCAATCTGCACCTCACTCATGCGGCCCAACAGTGCCTGTGTACTCAATCTGCACCTCAATCATGCGGCCCAACAGTGCCAGTGTACTCAATCTGCACCTCACTCGTGCGGCCCAACAGTGCCAGTGTACTCACTCTGCACCTCACTCGTGCGGCCCAACAGGGCCAGTAATCTCAATATGCACCTCACTTGTGCGGCCCAACGGTACCAGTGTACTCAATCTGTACTTCACTCGTGCGGCCCAACTGTGCCAGTGTATTCACTCTGCCCCTCACTCGTGTGCCCCAACCGTGCCAGTGTACTCACTCTGCACCTCACTCATGCGGCCCAACCATGCCAGTGTACTCAATCTGCACCTCACTCGTGCGGCCCAACCGTGCCAGTGTACTCACTCCGCACCTGACTCATACAGTGCAACCGTACCAGTGTACTCAATTTGCACCTTACTTGTGCGGTCCAACTGTGCCAGTGTACTCAATCTGCACCTCACTCATGCAGCCCAACCATGCCAGTGTACTCACTCTGCACCTCACTCGTGTGCCCCAACCTTGCCAGTGTACTCACTCTGCACCTCACTCGTGTGCCCCAACCGTGCCAGTCTACTCACTCTGCACCTCACTCATGCGGCCCAACCGTGCCAGTGTACTCAATGTGCACCCCACTCATGCGGCCCAACTGTGCCACTGTACTCACTCTGTACCTCACTCTTGCGTTGCAACCGTGCCAGTGTACTCAATCTGCACCTTACTCGTGCGGCCCAACCGTGCCAGTGTACTCATGCTGCACCTCACCCGTGCGGCCCATCCATGCTAGAGTACTCACTCTGCACATCACTCGTGAGGCACAACCGTGCAAGTGCACTCACTCTGCTCCTCACTCGTGCGGCCCAACCGTGCAGGTGTACTCACTCTGCACCTCACTTGTGCG
This sequence comes from Lissotriton helveticus, assembly GCF_964261635.1. Taxonomy (NCBI): domain Eukaryota; kingdom Metazoa; phylum Chordata; class Amphibia; order Caudata; family Salamandridae; genus Lissotriton; species Lissotriton helveticus. The sequence continues at coordinate 1,957,961,672 of NC_136067.1, forward strand.
GCCCAACAGTGCCAGTGTACTCAATCTGCACCTCACTCGTGCGGCCCAACAGTGCCAGTTCACCCAATCTGCACCTCACTCGTGCGGCCCAACAGTGCCAGTGTACTCAGTCTGCACCTCACTCGTGCGGCCCGACCGTGCAGGTGTACCCACTCTGCACCTCACTTGTGCGGCCCAACCGTGCCATTGTACTCAGTCTGCACCTCACTCGTGCGGCCCAACCATGCCAGTGTACTCAATCTGCACCTCACTTGTGCGGCCCAACAGTGCCAGTTCATCCAATCTGCACCTCAATCGTGCGGCCCAACAGTGCCAGTGTACTCAGTCTGCACCTCACTCGTGCGGCCCAACCATGCCAGTGTACTCAATCCGCACCTCACTCGTGCGGCCCAACAGTGCCAGTGTAGTCAATCTGCACCTCACTCGTGCTGCGCAACCGTGCCAGTGTACTCACTTTACACCTCACTCGTGCGGCCCAACCGTGCCAGTGTACTCAATCTGCACCTCACTCGTGCTGCCCAACCGTGCCAGTGTACTCACTTTGCACCTCACTCGTGCGGCCCAACAATGCCAGTGCACTCACTCTGCTCCTCACTCGTGCGGCCCAACCGTGCAGGTGTACTCACTCTGCACCTCACTCGTGCGGCCCAACAGTGCCAGTGTACTCAATCTGCACCTCACTCGTGCGGCCCAACAGTGCCAGTTCACCCAATCTGCACCTCACTCGTGCCGCCCAACAGTGCCAGTGTACTCAATCTGCACCTCACTCATGCGGCCCAACCATGCCAGTGTACTCACTCTGCACCTCACTTGTGCGGCCCAACAGTGCCAGTGTACTCAGTCTGCACCTCACTCGTGCGGCCCAACCATGCCAGTGTACTCACTCTGCACCTCACTTGTGCGGCCCAACAGTGCCAGTGTATTCAATCTGCACCTCACTCGTGCGCCCCAACAGTGCCAGTGTACTCACTCTGCACCTCACACTTGCGGCCCAACAGGGCCAGTAATCTCAATCTGCACTTCACTCGTGAGGCCCAACCGTGCCAGTGTACTCAATCTGCACTTCACTCGTGAGGCCCAACCGTGCCAGTGCACTCACTCTGCACCTCACTCGTGCGACCCAACCGTGCCAATGTATTCAATCTGCACATCACTCGCGCGCCCCAACAGTGCCAGTGTACTCACTCTGCACCTCACTCGTGCGGCCCAACAGGGCCAGTAATCTCAATATGCACTTCACTCGTGCGGCCCAACCGTACCAGTGTACTCAATCTGCACCTCACTCATGTGGCCCAACTGTGCCAGTGTACTACCTCTACACCTCACTCATGTGCCCCAACCGTGCCAGTGTACTTACTCTGCACCTAACTCGTGCAGCCCAACCATGCCAGTGTACTCACTCTGCACTTCACTCGTGCGGCCCAACAGGGCCAGTAATCTCAATCTGCACCTCACTCGTGCCGCCCAACCGTGCCAGTGTACTCACTCTGCACCTCACTCGTGCGGCCCAACAGTGCCAGTGTACTCAGTCTGCACTTCACTCGTGCGGCCCAACCATGCCAGTGTACTCACTCTGCACCTCACTTGTGCGGCCCAACAGTGCCAGTGTATTCAGTCTGCACCTCACTCGTGCGGCCCAACCATGCCAGTGTACTCACTCTGCACCTCACTTGTGCGGCCCAACAGTGCCAGTGTATTCAATCTGCACCTTACTCGTGCGCCCCAACAGTGCCAGTGTACTCACTCTGCACCTCACACTTGCGGCCCAACAGGGCCAGTAATCTCAATCTGCACTTCACTCGTGCGGCCCAACCGTACCAGTGTACTCAATCTGCACTTCACTCGTGAGGCCCAACCGTGCCAGTGCACTCACTCTGCACCTCACTCGTGCGGCCCAACCGTGCCATTGTACTCACTCTGCACCTCACTTGTGGGGCCTAACAGTGCCAGTGTATTCAATCTGCACCTCACTCGTGCGCCCCAACAGTGCCAGTGTACTCACTCTGCACCTCACTCGTGCGGCCCAACAGGGCCAGTAATCTCAATATGCACTTCACTCGTGCGGCCCAACCGTACCAGTGTACTCAATCTGCACCTCACTCATGTGGCCCAACTGTGCCAGTGTACTACCTCTACACCTCACTCATGTGCCCCAACCATGCCAGTGTACTTACTCTGCACCTCACTCATGCGGCCCAACCATGCCAGTGTACTCAATCTGCACCTCACTCGTACGGCCCAACCGTGTCAGTGTACTCACTCCGTGCCTCACTCATGCGGTGCAACCGTGCCAGTGTACTCAATCTGCACCTCACTCGTGCGGCCCAACCGTGCCAGTGTACTCACTCTGCACCTCACTCGTGCGGCCCAACCATGCCAGTGTACTCACTCTGCACCTCACTTGTGCGGCCCAACAGTGCCAGTGTATTCAATCTGCACCTCACTCCTGCGCCTCAACAGTGCCAGTGTACTCACTCTGCACCTCACTCGTGCGGCCCAACAGGGCCAGTAATCTCAATCTGCACCTCACTCGTGCGGCCCAACCGTCCCAGTGTACTCACTCTGCACCTCACTCGTGCGGCCCAACAGGGCCAGTAATCTCAATCTGCACCTCACTCGTGTGGCCCAACCGTGCCAGTGTACTCACTCTGCACCTCATTCGTGCGGCCCAACCGTGCCAGTGTACTCACTCTGCACCTCACTCGTGCGGCCCAACAGGGCCAGTAATCTCAATCTGCACCTCACTCGTCTGGCCCAACCGTACCAGTGTATTCAATCTGCACCTCACTCCTGCGCCCCAACAGTGCCAGTGTACCTCACTCGTGCGGCCCAACAGGGCAAGTAATCTCAATCTGCACCTCACTCGTGCGGCCCAACAGGGCCAGTAATCTCAATCTGCACCTCACTCGTGAGGCCCAACCGTGCCAGTGTACTCACTCTGCACCTCACTCGTGCGGCCCAACAGGGCCAGTAATCTCAATCTGCACCTCACTCGTGTGGCCCAACCGTACCACTGTACTCACTCTGCACCTCACTTGTGTGGCCTAACAGTGCCAGTGTACTCAATCTGCACCCCACTCGTGCTGCCCAACCGTGCCGGTGTACTCACTTTGCACCCCACTCGTGCGGCCCAACCGTGCCGGTGTACTCAATCTGCACCTCACTCGTGCTGCCCAACCGTGCCGGTGTACTCAATCTGCACCTCACTCGTGCTGCCCAACCGTGCCAGTGTACTCACTTTGCACCCCACTCGTGCGGCCCAACCGTGCCGGTGTACTCAATCTGCACCTCACTCGTGCGGCCCAACCATGCCGGTGTACTCAATCTGCACCTCACTCGTGCTGCCCAACCGTGCCAGTGTACTCACTTTGCACCCCACTCGTGCGGCCCAACCGTGCCGGTGTACTCAATCTGCACCTCACTCGTGCTGCCCAACCGTGCCAGTGTACTCACTTTGCACCCCACTCGTGCGGCCCAACCGTGCCAGTGTACTCACTCTGCATCTCACTCATGCGGTGCAACCGTGCCAGTGTACTCACTTAGCACCTCACTCGTGCGGCCCAAAGAGGCTGAAAAGTCTGTAGTTGACTGTGTTTGAGGGCCATGGACTCAGTGTTACCTTAAATCTAGACCAGAATGTAAGGCGCGCAGTATTATCTTGCATCTGTTCCACAATTGCCACCTTCACAAGACAGAAGCATTGCCTGTTAGTTTAAGTGAAGCGCCTCACAGCTATTGCGTCTGTTCACATCATTCTTGCCTGCTGGAGACCGGTTCATGCTGAATATGTCTCGCTGACATCAATTTCTGATTGAATCCGTCTCCTGCCAGCATCTCACAAGATTCTTTTTTTAAAGCGAGATGTGCTTTCATGTAAGAATCAAAAAGTAATGTGAGATAGCGGCAAATCACATTTCACTCTAAAAGTGCAATTTCACCCAATTTCATCTTATTTTCAAGGAATTCCACATTTCTTGAAAAATGCCCAGTTCATTCACCCCTTCGCAGAATCTCCTACACTGCAGAATAAGTTGTTCCCTTATGGAGTTCATGTGCAGTGGCATGCCTAATATGATTTATAGCGTACTCTGCAAACTCAAGTCAAGTCCACTGGTATTTATAGGGCGCCATCACCCAAGGGCATCCAGATGTCATATATAACACCAAAGAAAACAAGCATTGGTAATGCCTCGGTTTTGCATATGTAATAAATAAAGAGCTAGTTTCATCTATCATCGTACGGGAGAAGGAAAGAGCTCCTTGTCAGATAACACAGGAGTGGAGAGGATGTGGCGCAGGGGCCACAGCTGCTGACTCTAGAGCTGGGGATCCCGGTATGAGTCTTGGTGGCCCTGCGCAACATTCTGTGATTCTATGCAAATCATTTAGGTACTAATTTGGATCGAGTCCAAAACTGCAATTACGATGCAACCACATATGGGGGCATATTACCAAGCAATAGCGATAATTATCGCTATGCATGGTTAGCGGCTAAAATTATATCGCCGCGCTCCGACGATTTTTACAGCTGAGATACCTTGATATTATCAAGGTTTATCTCAAAAGCGGTAAAAATCCTGCGAAATGCATGAATATCGCTGAAAAATGAGCGATATTCATGCATTATCGTGACAATGCTCTTAGCCATGTTATCCACCTTCCATTGGATAACATGGCTAAGAACTGCTCTGGGCAGGCGTTAGCTTTTGGAGATATTCGCGCTTAACGCGAATATTTCCAAAAGTAAGGCTTTGTTGATAATTGGAGATAGCGATGTTAGCGACTGTTTACAGTCGCTAACATCTTGGCACGCCCACTTTTCATGTCATTAGCGATAAATATCGCTGACATGCAAAGTGGGCCCCAAGATGATCGCTATCTCCTACTAGCTGTCGCTAACTGGTGTTAGCGACAACTAGGTAATAGGGCGATAAAATTATCGCCGCTTAGCGGGAAAAAGTCCCGCTAAGGCGGCGATAATGGCCCTTGGTAATATGCCCCATGGTGCGGTCGCAAACTCCCATTTCCTTATGGAAGCTCCTGAGGTGGTCAAAAACCGGCCGCAGCACAAGCTCCCATGGACAAATGGGAATTTCGGTAAATCCCTTCACTGTGTGGCAGGCACCTCGCGGATGGTAAAGAATGAAAGGGTGCAGATAGGCAAATGTGTAAAGGAGAAAGTAAAATAGAAAAAGAGACGAGTAAGACCGTTGTCAATGGGCCAGATTGCTTTAAAACACACTATTTTGCACTCATTTTCTATAAATGCCCTAGGTCTCACCTGAATCTCTATAGGGGGCGGCGGTGGACTTTAAACTTACCAGCATAGTCAATTTTAATTTTGATCGTTGTAACAATCCAAATGTCTTATCAATACAATTTTCACGTTTCTTTTGTTTTATTCAAATTAAATGTTTTTTGAAGAGAGCTCCCAAATTTCCCTCTAAACTGTAATTTTGAGAGAGAATTTACTGGTGCGAAAGACTTGCTGACCGGAACAGGCAACATCGACCCCTCCCCAAACAGGAGGAGCTACGAAGTTCAATCTCACCTAAAACTTAAGGGGATATGTTCAGCTCTAACACAGGGGCGTAGCTTTGGGGGAGGGGCGGGAGAAAGGTGAGAGGAGGGGGTCACGCCCCTCTAAAAAACAAAATTTGTTGTAAATAGCTGGGTACAGGTGTTTTGAGTCGGGTATGGTCGAATTGTACCAGGAACCTTTACATACGCACAGAATAAAATGTACGCTCTCTTGCTCTGTTTTGAAATTCTTTCAAAATGTTGTTTATTTTGTCTTATATTTGATTTTTTCTCACCTGATGCCAGTAGCGTAGCTAGACCTTTTGCCTCCCATGGCGATGCCTGCATTTGCCGCCCTGCGGCAGCCACAGGTAAGAGTGAGGGGAGTCTGCAGCCCCCAAAGCTGGTGCCCCCCCCGACCTCCTTTGCTACGCTACTGCCTGGGGCCTCTACCAATCCGCTTTCCTCTCCCCTTCCACTACCCATTAGGCGCTTTAGCGTGCACCCTGCTTGTCGTACACTGTGTTTTAACATTATATGCCAGCGTGGTTGTTGGAAAATCAGAAACTTACACCCCCAGTCTCACTGACCAAGCCACGCCCCTGTTCTTGGAGTCTCAAGGAACAGACTAGTATTTTAAGCAACTACACATGTTTCATGCTGATATTTTCGATCAGCTACTGTTTACTTCCTTCAATTTTGGCGCAGCCCAGGCAGACCTTCCCCCCTCCTCAGGAACCATCTGTTCATGACCCCATACTGGGAACAATGACGGTAGTAAATCCTAAGTCTTTTTACTTCACACTCATCAACCTCCTTTTTTAGCGCTCGAGTGAGGAGTATATGTACGTCTTCTCATTGCTCATCAATTTTTTTCCGACTTACCTTTAGAAATCGAACAAATATACTAACTTATTTATTTTCGGTTTTTTGGGGGGGAGTTTATATAGCGTGAACTAGACCAGAGACATCGGGTATCAGAGCGCTTTACATGAGCACCAGTTTCGTTACAGAAGGACACATATTTTTGTTAGGCACGGGGAGATCAGAATCACAAGATGTTGAGCGACGTTGCCGAGGCTCGAACCCGGTTCCCCAGCTTCGAGGTCGACCGCTCTAGCCGTAAGGCTACATCCTCTCCCATCCTCTTTCATTTGCGTACCCCTCAACTGAGCAGTTCCTTCACTTGGGTACTTTGGTCTTCCACCCCCTGACAGACATCTTAAGATATTGACTTGTTGGTGCCTCTACTGTAGCATTCTAATTGTTATGTGTGGCTCTGACAGAGAACCTCTATCGTTTATTTCAGTTTCTGAATCTCATAAGCCTCTGCTATGACATAGTAACAATTGATAACTTAACTGGTGGCCCACTTTTGTGATGTCATAAAGGCCTTCCAGGCCAGGCCGACTGGACTCTCTATAGCCTGTCAGAGTGGTGCCACTTGTGTGCTTTGGATGAGAGCAGAAGGCACAGCAGCAGGAGGGAGAAGAAAGGCGGGTAAGGGGGTGGGGGTTGGTAAGGCATGGCAGGCAAGGTTTTCTTTGTTTTACTTTTAGGACAGGGATAGATAACAGAGGCCATGTTATGCATGGCTCCCCCATTACTCTTCTGCCACTGCATAGCACTTGAAACCAGGGACCAATGAATTTGGTGGCCACACAATACATACAATTATAGATGGGTAAAAAATGAATTATGGGGATGTTTTTCACATCGGGATTCTGAGTGACATCATAGACAATTTGAGCATCACTCTACTCTACTTGATGTCACTCAGAAGCCCTCAATGAAAAGTATTCCTGTAATTCACTGTTACCCATCTACAATTCTATATGCTAAACAACCAGTAGGCTGATAAACACACCAAATTTTAATAAACCTTTTGAAATGATCCTACATCATACCATTCAATCACCTTTGAGTTTACCATTTTTTCATGAGTATTGTGTTGCCCAGTCTGTGATCACTGGAATAATCACAAAGTACTCTTTCTTTATTTTGTCTGAGATTTGTCTCTGTTTTTTCCATCTTTTCCCTTTGTTTTCTTTGTTGACTTTTGTTATTGTGATTTTTTTTCTCTGTGTTTGTATTAATTTGTTTACTGTGGTGATTTAATTACAGCCTTGAAAAAGCCCGAGTCCTTCAAGGCACTTTAGAGGGCGAAACGTGTTGACAGAATCCAGTGGTTCTTCTATATTAGACACTGATGCCTACCATGTATGAAAATAGACACCACAAGTACTTGATTTTGAGAATGTGTTCATGTTTTCTTTCACTAATGTTAATTCGATCTGCATAAAGCACTAAGCACCGTATAAACATTCTTGTGGCCTATGGATACCTCATCCGATCAATAAAAATAAATAAATTATACAAATAAAATTCTAAAGACATCGCCAGTAGCCATAGATTGCCATTTTGTGTATGTTATAGTCATAAATTTGCCCCCTTACATTACCCAGTAGCGATAGGATAGGATAATATTTTTAAAGCACATTTATACCCGCGGTTGTCAAGGCGCTGGGCGGACGGGGGAGGAGAGAGACGTGATAACACCCAACTAAGAAGCAAACAGCCATGTTTTCAAAAGTTTCTGAAGACTGGGAGAGAGTTTGCATTGGAAATGAGTGAGGGCAAGGAATTCCAAAGGTTGGTGGCTGCTACAGAAAAGGAGCGGCCGCCCCATCTGGACCTGTGAAATCTTGGACGGACCAGTTTTTTTCTGTGAGGACGATCTTAAGGTCCTCCCAGGAGTGTACCATTGAAACATGGTTTTTCAAATGCGGTGAACCTTTGCTATGCATAGCCTTATATACCATATTCAGGACCTTGAAGGAAATGCGCTTCCTGATGGGGAGCCAATGCAATGATCGAACCCTTACCTCGCTGACTGATACTTCGGAATGTTGAGAATCAGCCTCGCCGCTGCATTCTGTACCACCTAGAGCTCATTCTGTACCCCCTGTAGCGATGTAATTCATACAAAATTGTACACCATCAATTACTGTCTCTATCTCAAAAAACAGTAGTTGTAGATATAATCTTTGATCTTTCATCATTTCAGAACATAAATAAATCAAATATGAGAATGAATCTTCTTTGTAGTCACATTCTGCAAGAACCTCATTTATTCTGTGGCAGCTGCCAACAAATGAAAGTCGTAGGCGGGCAAATGGGTGAAAAAGGTGCATTGCCGACACGGGGAAAATTATGAATCACATCAACATGTCTTACAATATCGTTTTAAAGTTAAAAAGTTTAACTTTAAAATGTTAATGTAATGCATGTCGGCGATTTAGTGTACATTGAAAAGAATTAAAATGAAAAATATGCACTTACCTTGGTTGCAGCTGCCTGTCCTCCTGTCGTGCTGTTCTCCTCCAGTCGTCCACCGTGGGCCCCAGCCAACTTCCTTAACCAGTCCATACGCTACTCTCATGCTGTTAAGCAGCATGAGAAAAGTGCTAGGAAAGGTTGGCGCGGGCAGTCTTGGCACTCACAAAGGCACTGAAGGCCTGTGTTTGCTCTCCATCCAGCTGTCTCAGACAGCTCGGGTTGGAGAGGTTAAAAGTGCGCATGTGTGACTAGCCGTCGCAAGATATCTGGTCAGATGGATATTCACATTTTAAACTTAAGTGCCCACCATTCCTCCCTGCTGCTGACACTCAGCAGGAATGGATCCGCTCCGCCCAGACAAACTGCTCAAGAAGGAGTAGTGAAAAATAAAAATAGTAATAAATTAACTTTATTACCATTTTATTTTTCATCTCCGCAGCATTTTTATTTAGTGGGGCAACGCTCCTCAGCACTAATGGAGGAGCCGCAGCTGCACTTATTTGAAAACGAAGGTCATCCCGGAAAATTCGGCTGCTGAATTTTAGAAAATCCTTACCCTCAGAATTTTGTAGCAAGATGAAGGGATCGTAAATTCGGTCAAATAATCTGGCTTTCTTCCTAAGGTATACAAAGTCAAAATGTCATTCAGGTTCTTTTCTCAAGGCAAATTCTTTGAGATCAAATGCCGTGGCTGTGTTTACAGCAGGGTATGAGAAATGCCTCAGGCTCACAGGTAGTGTCTGAGCGGCAGAGTAGGCTGCTCTGACCAATCCAGATGCTGCTCTCTCTGCAGAGCAGCGTCTGGATTGGCTGAGCAGCCTCTGCCTTCCCAGAGACATGCTGGGAGAGCTGCGGGGCGGGAGGCAGCATTCGGAGGCTGCAGTGGAAAAGGCACGTTTTATAAAATTATTTTTCCTACTCCGCCTCTGCCCTTCCCCCACACCCCAACCTTCGTGATTTGGCAGCCGCAACTGCTGGCAGATCCTTGGATCAGAGTGCATGTCGGCCTAAAATTTCTAGGGTGTCTTTCAAAGCAGGTTTACAAGGATTTTAACCATGGTTCACCTCTGTTTCTTATTTGTATATTTCTTCTCATAAATAAAAATGGAGTGACCCATAATCTGAACATCTTATTTGATGACATAATTTTACAGCAGTGTACATGGCTGCTATCAATTGCCTTATTAGACCAGGTTCCAGCCTCACTTGAAATTTCAATAGTTGAAAGTCTTTCCTGCATGGGTGACACTGTAATTGACCCAGACAGGTTCGAATCTGTCTCTGGTCTGCCTCCTGACCAGACAAAAGAGATGGTATCATCTAAGCCCGCATGGCCGCCCTTAATGCGTTAATTGAAAAGCTGAGCACCCTACCACAGAATTGCTTGAAAGTGAAGTGAGAGCAGATGTTTTGTTCTTTAATATTGCAGAATGATAATGGGCTGATCCTGTAACGCTAAAACAGACGCCTTTTTGGAGGTCACAGTAATTCTAGGTTAACCCAAGGTGCCAACAGCTGTTCTTCTTTCTGCCTCTTTTAACCCCTTCCCTGCGGGGCATATTCTCCCGCTGTGCTGGGGGCATGGAGGTGCAGTCATGAGCCACGGTGGTCGTGTGCTCATGACGAGCTGAGCCCGTCATGACCACACCCGTTTCTTTAGAACGCACGCACAGCAGGGGAATTTTCCCAGCATGCGAGCGTTCTAACGGACATGACGAGCTCAGCTCGTCATGAGCACACGAGCACTGTGGCTCATGACGAGCTGAGCTCGTCATGAGCATGGAAGGTGTTGAAAACCATTACTTATGTTTTAGAGGCATTAACAAGAAGACAAATTAGTATTTTATAGACTTCTAATCTGGATAATGGGTTCTTCAAAAAAATCCCAGTCTGATGCAAATTTCAGATCATCTTCACAGAGATGTCTGCTCATTTAAGTGCGATCCTCTTTTGGTGGAAAACATCTAACTAAGTACAGGCAGACATTGGATCAGCTGCATGGAGGCAGAATAATAGAGAAGCCAGAAACATCCCTGCTTCTGCCCCTTGGTACAAATGTTTATCCAGAAGATATGAATCCCGTCTCAGTTGTACCAGGACCGCTTAGTCAAGTCAAGTCAAGTCAAGTCATAAAATTTATATAGCGCACTACATACCCAGAGGGTTTCAAGGCGCTTAGGAAGGGGAGGAGGATTATTTGTCAAATATCCACGTTTTAAGCTGCTTTCGGAACGCTAGGTGATTCTGGGTGAGGCGAAGGTAAGCGGGGAGTGAGTTCCATGTTTTGGCAGCCAGGTATGAGAAGGATCTGCCTCCCATGGTGGTCTTGTTGATGCGAGGTACAGTGGCGAAGGCTAGGCTGGAAGAGCGAAGTTGTCGGGAGGGGGTGTAAAAGGACAGTCGAGAGTTGAGGCAATCTGGTCCGATGTCGTAGAGTGATTTGTGTGCGTGGGTAAGCAGTCGGAAAGTAATCCTCTTATTGACGGGTAGCCAGTGGAGGTCTTTAAGGTGACCAGAGATGTGTTCGTTGCGTGGGATGTCTAATATGAGCCTGGCTGAGGCGTTTTGGATTCGTTGTAGTTTCTTCTGGAGTTTAGCGGTGGTACCTGCGTAGAGGGTGTTTCCGTAGTCCAGTCGGCTCGTGACTAGAGCGTGGGTGACTGTTTTCCTTGTTTCGGAGGGGATCCAGCGAAATGTTTTTCTGAGCATGCGAAGAATGTTAAAGCAGGAAGAGGATACGGCGCTGACTTGTTTGTTCATTGAGAGTGAAGAATCCAGGATGACGCCAAGGTTCCGTGCGTGGTCTGTCGGGATGGGTGCATTTCCGAGGGCTTCCGGCCACCAGGAGTTGTCCCATGCAGAGGGGGATTTACCTAAGATGAGGACTTCTGTTTTGTCTGAGTTCAGTTTCAGACGGCTTTGTTTCATCCATTCGGCGACTTCTTTCATTCCTTCGTGTAGGTTAGTTTTGGCGGTGCTGGGGTCCTTGGTGAGAGATAGGATCAGTTGAGTGTCATCCGCGTAAGAGATGATGTTGAGGTTGTGTTGGCGGGCGATGGCCGCGAGGGGGCTCATGTATACGTTGAAGAGGGTGGGACTGAGTGAGGATCCTTGTGGTACGCCGCAGATGACTTCGGTGGCCTCGGACTTGAAAGGTGGGAGGCGGACTCTCTGGGTTCTTCCGGTGAGGAACGAAGTGATCCATTCCAGTGCCTTTCCTTGGATTCCGATGTTTCTGAGGCGTTGTAAAAGGGTGCTGTGGCAGACTGTGTCGAAGGCTGCAGAGAGGTCGAGGAGGATGAGGGCGACTGTGTCTCCATTGTCCAGCAGAGTTCGAATGTCGTCTGTTGCTGCGATGAGGGCGGTCTCAGTGCTGTGTTTGGCTCGGAAGCCAGATTGTGAGGGGTCGAGGGATTTGTTGGCTTCGAGGAAGGCGGCGAGTTGGTTGTTGACGGCTTTCTCGATGACTTTGGCCGGGAATGGAAGAAGCGAGATGGGGCGGTAGTTTTTGAGTTCGGTGGGGTCTGCTGTTGGTTTTTTCAGAAGGGCGGTGAGTTCAGCGTGTTTCCAGTCTTCTGGGAAGGTAGCGGAGTTGAAGGAGCAGTTGATGACGTCTCGGAGGTGCGGAGCTATGACGGAGTCTGCTTTGTTGAAGATGTGGTGAGGGCATGGGTCTGTGGGGGATCCAGAGTGGATGGAGTTCATCAGGCGGATGGTGTCCTCAGTGGAGATTGGCTTCCAGGCGTTAAGGGTGTTAACGGGGGGAAGATGGTCAGCTGATGGTAGGGTGGGTTGGCTTCCGGGTTGGTTGTCAAAGCTGTTGTGGATGTCAGCAATCTTGTTGTGGAAAAAAGAGGCTAGGGAATCGCAGAGGGTTTGAGAGGGGGTGATGTCGTTGGAGTTGGCCGAGGGGTTGGAAAATTCCTTGACGATGTTGAAAAGTTCCTTGCTATTGTGGGCGTTGTTGTCAAGTCGATCTTTGAATGCTGTTTTCTTGGCTTTTCGGATCAGTTGGTGGTGAGTACGGATGGCGCTTTTGAAGGCGTCCTTGTTGCTGGTGGATGGGTCTTTTTTCCAGGCCTTTTCAAGGGAGCGGCATAGTTTCTTGGACTTCTTGAGGTCGTCGTTGAACCATGCGGCCTTCTTGATGCCAAGTTTGTGTTGACGTTTTTTCAGTGGTGCTAAGGTGTCGGCGGTGTTGGATAACCAAAGGGTGAGGTTGGAGGCGGCTTCGTTGGCGTTAGAAGAGAGGGCTGGGGAGGTTTGAAGGAGCGATGTGGAGATCTGTTCTGTGGTGATTTTGTTCCAGTTTCTTTGTAGAGTTGGTTGGAGGTGGATGATGGGTTTCGGCTTGTTGTAGGTGAAGTGAACGCAGCTGTGGTCAGTCCAGAGGAGATCCGTAGTGTGGCTGAAGGAGACATGGTTGCTGGAGGTGAAGATGGGGTCGAGAGTGTGACCTGCGATGTGGGTGGGGGAAGTGACCAGTTGTTTAAGTCCGAGGTTGTCGAGGTAGTCTAAGAGGGTGGCGGTGTTGCGGTCGTTGATCTTTTCAAGGTGAAAGTTGAGGTCTCCCAGAAGGATGTAGTCTTTGGAGGGGAGCGCGTGTGGGGTGATGAAGTCCGTGATGTCTTCACTGAATTTTGCGCGTGGTCCTGGTGGTCTGTAGAGGAGGGTGCCTCTGAGTGTGGTCTTGGGGTCGATGTGGATCTGGAAGTGAAGGTGTTCGGAGTTGGCGAGGTTGGCATCAGAGCTGGTTGAGATGCGGATTGTTTTCTTATGGACGATAGCGATTCCACCTCCTGTATGGTCGGTGCGGTCCTTGCGTGTGATCTTATAGTCATCAGGGATGGCGATGGCGATGTCAGGGGCGGAGGAAGCGTTCATCCATGTTTCCGTTAGGAAGGCGACGTCAGGAGAGATGGTGTCTAGTAGGTTCCAAAGGTCAATGGCGTGCCTGTGGACCGAGCGGGTGTTGAGAAGGATGCATTCTAGGTGGTTGGGGTCGGGAATCTGTGTTGTGGTCGTAGCGGAGTTGGTGACGGTGCTGCTGAATTTGCAGGAGTAGCAGGAGAAAGGTCCATGGGTGCGTCCAGGAGCGGCTTGGACGCAGGTGGGGGCGCGGCCGGGGTTAAGGGCTAGGAGGGAGGCGGCATCGTAGGTAATGCGGGAGGACTGGGCAGCGCGAGGGGCAGGGGCTCTGGCGCTGGGCGCGGTCCAGGCGCGGACGGGCGTAGACGGGCTTACCTTTGGCGCACCTTCGGCGCGGATTGGGCGCGGTCGCTGCGCGTGAACGCTGCGCGCGGGAACTACTGTCATATATGGTGGTGAGGGGGGAGGGGCGAGGGCGGGTCAGCTGGGAAGGCGGGAGCGGGGTGGAGACTAGGGCAGGGCGACCAACAACAACAACAACAAAATGGCCGGTGGCCTCGCAGGATCGATCAGCTGCACTTTACCTGCAGAAATCGATTGTGACCTCAGTAACACGCAGCGCAGAGCGGCAAGAGCAAGTGTGATGCCAGGCAGGCAGCAGCGGCCAGGGCAAGCAGCGGAGCGGCGCAGATTAATGAAAAGAATGAAAATCGGTAATTGTAAATAGGCAATGGTATGCGGATTAGCGCGATGCAAATAAATCAGGCAGCAATGTAGTGGCGGCCAAAGCGAGCAGCGGAGCTGCGTAACGATACCCAGCAGGGAAGCAAGGTGAGTCAGGGAGCAGCGTAGGGAGCGTCCGAGTCCGCAGGAAGCAGAACGGTCACCTTAGTTTTTATGCAACCATTGAGCCGCCTTCAGCAAAGGTGCAGAATTCCCTTAGGATGTCAGGATATGCCTTGAGATCCCTCGGTCCACACCACTGAGGACCGCCCTAAGATCCACAAAATAAGCCCCCGAGCGTGCCTCTGAGGTGCGACTCAACCATTGGATGATAAGGATGCCATCAATGTGTTGTCAATGGTAACGAGCATCCCTCTAAAATGGTGGCAGTGATCCAGCTGCAACCAAAGACCTAAGTTTGGTAAGTACAATTCTAGCCAAAACTTGGCCATTATTATCAGGCAGAGGCATTAATCTGTCATTACAGGTACTGCATGATTCCTCCTTCTGAAACAAGGGGTGTAAGATTGAGCCTCTCCAGCTAGCACAAATATCGGCCTGTTGCTAAGCGATAACCATCCTGCTCAATATGTCACATCAGCTTTTAACAGGGCTGTTGGCAAGCCATTGGGCCCTTAAGCCCCATTAGTTTTGATACAACTTGCTACTGTTAGAATGCTCACGTCTACGTTACAATCAATGATTATGTCAACAGGGCAATCCATTGAAGGTCACACCAGGGTTGGATTGGGATAAAAAATTGGCCCGGGCACACTAAACTGTGCCCGAGCCAAACACTGTTTCTGCGAAATGTTTTTAAAAGGGTGGGGAGAGGTGTTAAAAAATTCATGGATTAGTTTACACTGGTGAAACACACCTGAAAACATGTGAGGCCCCTTTTGCTCAGGCCCCCTGACCCCGCTCAATATGCACACATTAATTGGCCAACAAAGCACGAGAAAGGGAGTGACACCTCAACCGTTAATAAAAGGGAGGTAATGGACGCCCATCTGCCTCCAGAAAGGCCACTCAGGCACCCACTGGGCCGCTTGCGGCGGACGGCGGCATCGAACAACGCAGAAACCGCCCAAATCGGCCACCCGAGACTGATAAAAAGAGCAGCCCACAGCTGGAACTGGACACCGGCCCCTCGGGCATTGCCTGAGTGCCCGCATTACCAATCCGATGCTGGGTCACACAGTTGTTGGCCTATACTTCTCAACATAGGACTCTTTAATATGAAAACTCCACTTACTTGAGTCAACACAGTTTGCAGTGGTCATTCCAGTAATCTCGTCTTAACTGTTAATAAAAGTGTAATCACCTTTCTGATCTTCTGCATAATAATATAATGGATTTTAATTACTTGCTTCACATAATAGACCTTTTTTGCCACACACTCGTCCCTACAATACCTTTTTTTAAAGTTAATTAATGTTCGGCTTAATATTACTTGATTATTTAATTCATTTCTTGTTAAAGTTGTCTGAAAGCTCTCCACTTACTTCAAAGTTTGCGAGTAGGACATATGTTTTGCCTTTTTAAAAGATTTCATTACCACCACCCCTTTTAAAACCATTGCTTATATTTAAACACGAGCCTGCAATCCCACAGCCGGCCTAAATGCCCTTGATTGAATCCAGCTCTCATCAATCTAACAGAACCACATTAGAGTTAAGTGCTTTCCAATAAAATATTTCATATTCTGCAGCTGCAGACCACTTCATTCTAATTTGTGCCAATCTAGTTATATCACCAGAATCTTCCAGTATGCCAGATGTACATGGCTCCAGGTTTAATAAGTAATTTGCAAGTAATTTGGGAGACAGTGATCATTTTCGAGCCAGGGAACTCTCCCTGGCTGAAACAATGAGAGAGACTCATAAGTGTAGCCCAGAAGAGCCCTCCTTCCAGCGGATATGTGTGAGTAATTGCATTGTGTATCTGGAAGGAGTGTCCATTTACAGAGGAGGCTTGCAGGAATCCCAAAGGAAACTCCCATCTCTGTCAGTCCTTTGTACTTCCGGTGCCCAAGGTTACCCTCCAATAATGATTAAGCCAGGCTTTAATTGGATCGCAGCAAAATGTGTTTAATTATCTTTTAACTAATGTATATTCGAATATTTATTGTCTGGAATTTTTTTAAAGGTATTCTTGTGCTTTTATGGTCTATATACAATGATCGAAAAAATCTGTGTGAAAATGAAAAATGAAATGGTTAAGCCAATCTTTCAAAACATCACACATGGAAGAAATCTTTAAATCTAAGTTCAAATGTCCAGCTGTTCTACTTTTAACTTATGATGGGGAGATAGAAAATTACTGAGCTCTAGAAACAGGAGCTCTAATAAGTTGCTTTTCCTCTTTTGAAAATGTAAGGGTATAGTAGCTACTAAGATCGAGATGATATTTATAATTCTTAGAACATTTTATAATTAATCTGCAAACGATCAGAGCTCTGAGAGGGTGGCAACTCCCTTTCTGTTAACGTCCAGGAAACATGTGCTCACAAACTGCCTAGTGTCGGCCATTTTTATCCTACCGCTTGGCTGGGCCGCCATTCCTGAAACGCTGGGACGCACAATGAGCTCAACGGACAAGAAGACTTCTTGAAACAGCGTACTTCATGGTCTGCAAGATCAACCATATCAGCTGGTCTTCATTAAAGCACTGCTTACCAGCAGCTTTCCAGGGCACCAGTTTTAATTGCATTTTTCCCCTCAAAATCCAGGTAGAAAAACAGAGGCTCTAATAGTCTAAATATTATCATCATTGATTCAAACTTCTGCGACCGAACTCAAACCTTTTGCCGCCACATTCCACTCCGGCATAGAGTTAGCAAATGCCTGCCACTTACCTTATCACCCATAACTTTCAATTTAGTATGTACTACTAAGGCCTTTTTGTAGGGTTTCTCGTCACACCCCTCAAGAGAGTCGAGACACCCTGTGCGTTGACGGTTTATCAACTATTAGTGTATTTGCACCCCTCAATGTCCCCTCAAATGCTTCTTTCTGTAACTGAGTAACAGGGATACCCCCAAGCTGCAAAGATATAACTCTTACTAAGGGTAAACTCAGCCAGGAATCTGTTTGCCATATAACTATGCTAGCTGTGGATCACAGCCCTGGTCCACGGCTCTAAACTCAATGGACCACATATTTCCAGTTACGAGACTCACACTTGTTAAGAATGTACAAAAAATTAAATCTTTTGCTTTTCTCAAGAGCTGCTTTTTAGCCAACTGACCTTTTTTGGAAGCTTGATAGGATGGGTGAGCTTTGCCAATAGAATACTGGAGCTATGTAGGTTTGCATTAACAATTTAGTGACTAACCCCTTTTATAAAGGCACAGGGGATAGGGTTCAGCCACACCAATATAAAGGATTTTCCCCTGGACTTATTGTTAAAATCCAAACTTTCATTATGTGGATGCTTAATTATCCACACAAGAAAAACAGATATAACTTCCATGTAAAAAAACATAATCAATTATGCTCCAACCACAATATTTTGCATCTCATAAACATTTAATAAAATATATATAAAATACTAGTGACGTTTGTTAATATAGTTTATCATCCCTTGACCCAGATACATCATCAAAAACATTTGGTCCAAAAATAATATAGAAAACAACTATATGCAATCAAAATACTAAAAAATATATTGTGTCGACGCAGCATTTTGGTGGCTTCTTGACCTTTATCCCACCTTCTTTAGTACCAAAAAATTAAATTAAACCAATGATATTCTCCAGGATTTTATATCATGTATATTGAAGGTGCCTTGCTTTATTGTCCTTCTTCCACAATATCACGAACAGTATGTTTTGTTACTAATGAGATAATAAACTAATATTTAAGGGCCCTATTCACAGAACTAACTTACGACAAAATCCTAAACTTACTACCATTTTGGTATTCACAGAAGGCATTTACTCATTTTGGTATTCACAGAAGGCACTTACTCATTTCCGTATTCACAGAAGTTAGGAGTCCTAACTTTAGGACTCCTAAATGCCTTCTGTGAATACCGAAAGTCTGAAAGTTAGAATTTTTCTCAGTTTAGGAGCAGTAAAGTTAGAACTCCTAACTTTAGGACTCCTAAATGCCATCTGTGAATACCAAAAGTCTTAAAGTTAGGATTTTTCTCAGTTTAGGAGCAGTAAAGTTAGGACTCCTAACTTTAGGACTCCTAAACTGTGAAAAATCCTAACTTTAAGACTTTCAGTATTCACAGAAGGCATGTAAGAGTCCTAAAGTTAGGAGTACTAACTTTACTACTCCTAAACTGAGAAAAATCCTAATTTTTAGAATTTCGGTACTCACAGAAGGCATTTAGGAGTCCTAAAGTTAGGAGTCCTAACGTTACTGCTCCTAAACTGAGAAAAATTCTAACTTTCAGACTTTCGGTATTCCCAGAAGGCATTTAGGAGTCCTAAAGTTAGGACTCCTAACTTCTGTGAATACCAAAATGAGTAAGTGCTTTCTGTGAATACCAGAATGAGTAAGTGCCTTCTGTGAATACCAAAATAGTAGTAAGTTTAGGATTTTGTCTTAAGTTAGTTCTGTGACTCGAGCCCTAAAACTTTGCAGCTCAAATTTCACGTGGCTAAACCACCTTTGGCAAGTCTACTGTTCTTTTCCTGCCCCGACCAAGACTGCTGCTCTGATAATGCAGGTCTTAGCTGCCGATACGATGCCCCAAGCTTTTTGTTAAAATCGAGGGTCCAGCAGGAACACAAACAATAGTTCCTTTTTTTTGTTCCTAGTGGACCCTGATTTTAGCAAGAAGCACAGACACCATATTGGTAGCCTGCAAGACCCGTGTCGGTTTGTAAATTAGCAGATACATCAAACTGTGTGACCCGCACCGCGCAGACAGGTAATAGAAAATGCTGCTTTAAGGAGCAACTTTTTTACTGCTGAGATCTGCATTACCATAGTGGCAGTTGTGCTTGAGGCAGAAAAGAAACAGTAGACTTGCCATGGTTGGTGTATTCACGTGAAATTTGATCTGAAAAGTCTTAAACGACTGCTGTAGTTATGCTCTGTGGCCTGACATGCCTTTCCCCTCAGCTGCCAGCTCTGGCAGCAGGCACTGTGACGTCAGAACTTAACTGTAATAAATTAATGCACTTGAGTTCTGATGAAAATTCTTTATAACCGGAGACTGGATGCGTCACAAGTCACCAAATATATATGGAATAAAGTACCCACTGTCACACATTATAAGGTTATTGCAAGTCAACAAAGAGTTCCATGACATGTAGAGAAATAAGGCTATCGGCGGAATTCCTTTATAAGGATATAAACCTCCAAGATGACTTGCAATATCCTTATCATGTATGGCAGGGGGCACTTTATTCCTTATAATACATGGTCACACCATCACATTTCCTACAAACCAGTTAAATCCTTGGTGCATAGCCAGCGGTGGCTGGGAAAATCTGAAAGTGGTAGGGCGTAAAAATTGTTCTTGACTTGCAAGGAGCAAGTGAGTGTGATTGAATATAAGTTTGTGGCGGCTATCTAGTGGCATAGCAAGGGTGCCATCAGCCCTAAGTCAATCAAGGAACATGGCCCCCCTCTTCCACCTGCTTATTCTATTAAAAAAACACCACTGTTGGGACGCAGAATGCCCCTCACACACTTACAGGCAAAACCACTGCAACTCTTACACTGTTCACAAGTACACCCTGGTGGCTGGTGACTGCAGTGTGGCCAGACAGAGACTATGGTGTGGACTAACAACTCTTGCAGTTTGGAAGAACTGGAGATCTAAGATCTAATATATGACAGGTTTTATGTTATATGCAGGTCCACTGGAGTAATGCGGCAGGGGAGGACCAAATTATGTGGCAGCAAAGGGCAGCATATGTGAAGTAATGCAGCACATTTTGTGATAGTATTACTTCATTATTTTGTCATTGTTACATGCTTACACTGCTTGGGCACAGAATTCACATCATTAGTACCAGTCTGACAACAAAATACAGCAATAAGGTATTGAATTAGTGAATTCTCTTGTCCTTTCAAGTTTATGAAAATGCCAGAAATGACCATTTTAGGAGTGAAGCAAAGGAATACATTACATTAAATACAATGTACCAAATGTCATCAGCAATTACAATCCCCAATGAACATATGTATCTTTCACGATTTATGTAGAAAATCATTTTCTTTTTGAAGGAATAATGTATACGCCACCTTTGACAGCCTTTGCAAGTACGTTTTCAATCATAACCTATAGGACAATTTTATTAGTGACAGATATTTATAAAAGAAAATATCCGTTGGGCAGATCATCTCTGTCTAAAAAAATGAACACACTTGTTTCTTGCTGCAAAAAGATTGATGCACTGCGACTTTGAAGAGGTATAATCTGATCAAAGGAAGGGACGGGCAGCGAGAGCCAAGACCGCCGCACCTGCTCAGAGTCCAACTGCAGCACAGATGTAATACAAGATAATGCACCAAGTAGAAATAAAATCAATATCCACACCAGCCTTATTCAGTTCTTTGAACCTGACCCACAGTAGGACTGTGTTAAATCCGTGCAGCGAAATAGCGTTATACAATGCACATTCGTAAAACACGACTGCGAAGATAAGGACGCGTCTCCCAGGTCGCTTCAAAAATTGCTGTGAGGTATATATTAAACAGCAGGACAGCACTGGATAATTAAAGGACATAAGGACATCTTGCATCCATTTGGAACTCTGACCCCAGGAATGAGCACGCAGGACTGGCCCCTGTGCTGTTTTGCTCCATTGTGCATGAAATTGATGAGCACCGCAGAACATATTTCAACCAATCGCAATGCTGCTTTAATGCTGTTTACTACAGTAAAGAGCATAAGAGAAGCTTCGTGATTGGCAAGGGCATGGTCACAAAACGCCCCACTGGAGACTGAGGGCTGTGATAGTTGCACTCCACCAGCCTTCCATAGAGCTCATAGAGAGATGTAAAGTACGCACGTCAGGCCGGCTGTTAAAAAGGCATCGGCCAGATTGACATTCGTGCTTCATTTACACAGCATCATTGCAATAAAGAATTATGTGAAGGCCACACCCCTTCTCGTAGGCTAAAACGGCCTGGCCTCAATACTATACTAATTAAACTCAGATGAATGAAGGTGATTAGAAGCGGTGGGCCTCTGCTCTTTTGCCCTCTGTTGGTGAGCCGCCTCTGTGCATAGCACTTCCCTACGAAAGTGAGAGCATGTTCGCAAAGATGGAGAATAAAATAGAATCTCTAATTCAAAAGTAAACCCATCAAAAAGCTGTTATATATCGGTTGCAAAAGATATTAGAATCAGTTTAATACAAGTCAGTTTAAAAAAAAAAAGGCTTAGCAGCACAAAATGTGAAGAGACATGCAAAAAAAATTCGAACTTTTCTATAATTACCAGAGGAGTGCAAGAAGTAAATATGTTGCCATAAATATCTTCTTTCTACTTGTCACAATACAGTTAGAAAAACAGAGCAGAAGAAAGCAGAGCAACTTACCGTTTTCACACCTTTAATCATGCTGTGTGACCAGAGCTGCCTTTCCCCTCAGCTGCTGGCTCTGTGACCTCAGACCTCAACTGCAGTAAGTTATTACAGTTGAGTTCTGACATCATTTCTTTATAATCGATGACTGGGTGCGTCACAAGTTGCCTATTATAAAGAAATTCGAAGCAGGTTTTTATACAGGGATTGCAGATTCCCATGTATTATATAGAAACTAAGAGACAGGCTTTTATACAGGTATTGCAGAATGCTACATATTATAATAAAGTATCTATGGCAGTAGGAAGAGGATAAATTCAAATAGTTGTGCTACGGACACTGGCGTCTACTGGTCATGTCATATATGGCTCAGCAATATGTTCCTGAGATACCTTTTCGGATTTTCCTCTTTGTACAAAAAGAAGAGTGGATGATGTTCAGACTGGGTCAGACGCCACAGCACTAGGCTTGAATTGGAAATTGCATGAGAATATTGAGTATTCAGGCTTTGCAGCGGTACATGATAAATTATATTTCATGTTCTGTTAGTTAATAGCCTGTATGAAACCTCCCACCAGGCACAACACTAGCCTAGTATCCACCACATGTAAGTCAGGAAGCTCACTGCTGTTAGCGTCACCACAGTCCTGCACATGTCCAACATCTGAATAAGGCTGGTCATAAGCACAAAATGAAAGATGCCCACATTTAATTCTTCTCTAACAGAAGTGAACCAATGTGCATGATTAAGAATGTAATTTCCAAGTCACTAAGGAGTTGACTGCTGTCTTAGGGACTTGCCCCTCTCAAAAATGTGGCTGATCTCTGAGTTTGGTGGTGGTGCCTTGATTCTTTTGATCTGTCGGTGTTATTTGGCACAATCGATCTTCAGATTATTGGATCACTATGGTATGAGATAGCGATCGCTGGCCTAGCCATCCCAGCTAATTTGATGCTGTTCTACTAATCACTTGTAGATCCAGGCCGATTGATTAAGGGATTGGTCAGGGGTGGGCTGTCACCCCCTTTCTTTTCCAACATCTGCATCTAGCCACTGGAAGAACTGGTCCAATGTCATGTACTCTGTGTTTACATGAACATCTACAACCCGCAGATTCATGTGGGAGGCAGATGCCATGGACAGAGACTGTCCAGCTTTGTTTGGCAGGGGTCTGGGGCCAGTAATCAAGCTAACTTTTGAAAAAAAACCTGGTGTTTCTGGTAGAGGAGATTCTGAAATTCCATCAAATTAATTTGCACCATCAGTGGTGAACAACTGTCCCGTTCACTTTCTGTAGTCCAGAACTTATGTTTCTAGCTTGACAGTGACCTTAGTTTGGCACCCTCCATTTTCTCAGTGACCTTGTCATACGGCTTCCACTTTTCAGTAGGAACTGTGCTTTTGTTGGAGAACATAAAGGTTGGGATGGTGCCAGACTGAATCTATGCATCCCTCAGGATATGTTGACCTACAGGCCAGCTAGCTTACAGTGCCACCATAAGTACCCCTAACCCTGACAAGGTAACAAATGGTTTTGGCAACCTCAGAACATGGCAGCCCTGTTATCCCCCACCGCCAGGAATCATAGTACCAGACCTAGAACCCTTTCCCTCATTCACTAGTGCTGTTTCATGGAGATACACAAGAAATACACAAAGGGGCATTTTCAATATTAATTGAAGCATTATGATTCTTGTATAAAATATATGCGCTGCAATGATCAATAGATAGAAGCATATAAAAGTGATTAGCACTATCAGGACAGTGAACAGAATAAACAATCCCACCATTGTGCTAAAACTGAGCATATATGCTTCAACTTGTAAATGTTTCCCTCCTCTTCTCTTTCCTCCCAGTCTGGCACCAGGAAACCCCTCGGGGTAGCTGTGTGCTATATAAACTCAAATAACATAACATATGTGCTTAGTTGGACATTCTTCCTCACAGAGGGATAAACAGGAACGAGCTGAAGCTCTGACACTGCAATGACTTCACAATGGCAGCAGACTACTCCTTTCCCTGAGCATGGAAACACATGTGTATTTTCTAACAACAGTATTCATGCTTCTGTATCTATGTTATAGGGATGTTATAGTTAGGGTCAGATTTCAATCGTACAAAACCAGAGAAATTCAACTTACGCCCCCGTAATGCACTGTTTATGACCTCACATATTACATCACTCATGACATGGCCAGTGACTTCACTGATGACATCATTGATGACATCTCAAATGACATCACTGATGACACCATCCAGTGAGTGTAAGTCTTTTGTAAGAGATTATGATTGCTAAACATATACACTAAGCTACTACAAAACTTAAAGTAGTATACTAGGTGCACTACTAATCAGTAAAACTACTTTTAATATTCATAATGTGATTGGCTGTGTGAATGTGTGTATCCTTGTGTGTATCAGTGTGTGAGTGCTTGTATAAGTGGTTGTGTAAGCAGCTGTGTGAATTAGTGAGATGCTGTGTGAGTGGCTGTATTGGTGAGTGAGTGGGTGTGTTAGTGGATGTATCGGTGGGTGAGTGACGGTGTCAGTGGCTCTATCAATGGATAAGTGGGTGTGAAGTGACTGTATGGGTGAGTGAATAGGTGTCTGAATGGCTGTATGAGTAAGTTACCGGGTGTGTAAGTGGCTGTATAGGTGAGTGAGTAGTTGTTTGAATAGGTGTTTTGTTATGTGACTTCATGTGTGAGTGATTGTATTGCACAGTGAGTGTCTGCATGAATGGATGTATGGGTGAGTACAGGAATGTGTGAGTGCTTGTATGGAGATGTGAATGGGTATCTAAGTAATTGTGTGAGTGTATGAGGGAGTCTATGGGTGAGTGAGCAGCTGTGTTGAGAGGCTGATTGGGTGAGTGAGTGGGTGTGTGACCATTTAGGTAAATAGGTGGATGTGTAAATAGCTGTATGGGTAAGTGTGTGGTTATGTAGTTCCCTGTGTGGGTGAGTAACTGGTTGCATGAGTAGATATACGGGTGAGTGATTGGTTGTGTAAGTGGGTGTACGAGTGAAGAAGTGGGTATGTGAGTGGCTCTATGGAGGACTGGGGGGGTGTGAGAACTGGTATAGGTTTGTGAATGTGTATGTCAGTTGTTGTGGTGTGTAAGTGGGTGTGCAAGAGGTTTTATGGGGGTGTGAGTAGGTATGTGAGTGGTTCTGTGGAAGATGTCATCAGTGATGGCATAAATGATGTCACTGACCATGTCAAGAGTGATGTAATATGTGAGCTCATAAGCAGTGCATTGCGAGGGCGTAATTTCTTTGGTTTTGTATGAGTGAAATCTGACCCTAACTATTCCCTGTAACCTTTATTTTTTTCTGTGAATTTCTAAGTTTTTTTAAAAATACTAATTCGTAACTATAACGTCCCTGTAATCTTTGTTTTTTTCAGTGAATTTCTAAGGTTTTTTAACTAGTAGTCACACTTGCAGAAGGTGGAGAAAGGGGGGCTGGGCCTTCAACCAGCCCTCACTATTCCCTCTGTGTAGGACTTGCAGGAGGTACCAGGAAGGCTTCTTGGCCCCCAAGGTCCCTCAGCAGTAAAGTGAACGTCATGACCCAACCAGTAGTGCACCACGAGCTGCGTTTGCAGGGTGGTGGAGAAAGGGGGTGTGGCCTCCAAAGACCTCTTAAAAATTACGATGTGTGGGAATTATTAGAGATAACAGGAGGGGTAGTCGACTCCCAAGGATGTCCTTGAGGGCCAACTACCCCTCATGTTACATCTAGTAAGTCCCACAAAGCAAGATTGCTAAGACCTTGTAGGAGGCCACGCCTCATTTGTCTACCACTCTGTAAACACGCCTCCTGGAGCACTACTCTTTGGGGGATGAAGTCCCCTTGGCCCTGTAGAGGTCCTTGGGGGCCAACTAACCCTCCTGTCACCTCCAGTAAGACCCACACAGCTGATTGCTGAGAGGTGGTCAGAGGCCATGCCCCTTTTCCCCACCACTCTGCGAGCACAACTACTAGTTAAAAAACCATAGAAAATTCACTTAGAAAGCCAAAGGTTGCAGGGACGTTATAGTTAGGAAAACTAATTTGAAAGACCTTCGAAATTCACTTAAACAACCAATGGTTGCAGGGACGGTATGGTTAGAAAACAGAATTTTAAAAACCTTTCAAATTCACTGACAAAACCAAAGGTTACATGGACTTTATAGTTAGGATCAGGATTCACTTGCAAAATGCCATTGAAAATCAGCAGTTATAGTTACTTGAGCTAACTATACCTTACGCCTTCGCAATGCACTGCTTATGACCTCAAATATTACATCACTCATGAAAAGGTCAGTGACATCACTTAGGATATCTCAAATGGCATCACTGATGATATCACTGATGACATCATCCACATAACCACTCACACTCTCATATAACTTCTTGTCTGCCCACTCCCCCACAGCCACTCACATACCCATTCACAGACTGATACCAGTACTCACACACCCACTCACTCCTCCATAGAGGCACTCACATACCCACTCACTCACTCACTCATACAGCCACTCACACAAGCATTCACTCACCCATACAATCACTCATACAACCATTCACTCACCTGTACAGCCACTCACAAAGCCACACACTCACCCATACAGCCACTCACACACCCACTTATTTATGTAAGCAGTCACTCACACACCCACACACTCACCCATACAGCCTCTCAACACAGCCATTCACCCACCCATACAAGCACTCACACTCTCACTCACGAACCCACTCAACTGGCCTGGGCCAAGTTTGAAGAGTTCCACTACGCTAAGCGGAACTCTATGAAGTGACAAAAGTTCTGCAAGCGGTGAATATGTTATGTCATGCCATTCACGCTTATTTTTAGTGCTGGGTGTTTGTCCCGCTCTGTAAAATCAGCCCGAATGGCACCATGCTTAGTGCAATAGGGTGCTGCCAAGGTGGCGGTCACATCCTAATTCCGAGGGAGGGAACGCCGCTGGCCTTGCGGACGGTCCCTCCACCTCGGGGGTGGCGGACGGACGCAGGTCCGTCCGCCATCCTAATAGGACCCTAAGTTTGCAAACTTCACAGTCTCTCTGCTTCATGCACAAGCACTTTTAACATGTGCTGCCTTTGGGGCCACTGGAATTATGCAGCAAAGGAGTGCAAAAGTATGCCGCAGTGTCGACAAAATGATGCCGCAAAAAAATAGGCTGCAGTGTAATGCAATATATTTTCTGATACTTTATTATTTTGACATTTTACACATGTTAACAGTCTGGAAAGATTTTGTCTTATGAGTACCAGTGTAACATACAAATGCAGCAGTGAGAAAGTTGATCAGTCAACCTTTGCAAAGGGACATCCAGTTTGCAGCAACACACGTCACATTTTTAGTAACTTTTGATCTGTTTGAGCTACAAACAATTTATTGGTTAAAATTGTCTGATTATGCAGGAGATGTTGTGTTAGGTGTCAATTATGGCAGCACCATAATTATACAGAAAGCATTTGCAAACTAGGGTTTTTTGCCATTCATGTTTGAACTAGTCCTGTGGAAAAAGGGAGAAGTGCTGATGACAGAAACTCCGTGGCTGGGAGACAAAGGGCTTGCTTTTCCACTTTTAAGCGTATTTGGGACAGTTTGTGATTGGAAACATATCCAACTTTGTGAATGTATTTTAGTGTCAATAACTCATATTAAACGTTAAATAATCATTTATATCTAGTGGTTGAATTAAATAACATAATAAGTTACAACTGGTCAGTGAAATCTCAAGGAAATACCAGAAATTGGGATGTTTTGTGCATTCTGGCCACACCTCTGACTCCGCCCACCAATCCAATCCTCTGGTTATTCCCGCCCCCTGATTCTCTGCCCACAGTTCCCCTACTTTTTTCTCCCCATTTCGACTACTGACTTTAGCACTGGTTAGCAGTGGTAAAGTGCACAGAGCTCTAAAAGCCAGCAAAAGTGGTTTCAGAATACAGAACAGTAAAGGCAAAAAGTTTGGGGATGACCCCAAAAAAGGACAAGTCCAACACTAATCTGCTAGCATTAGGTACTCTGAGTGTGGGGACAAACTTGGGGTGCATCCACAGGCCACGAGAACCTCGTGGTCTTCCTGGGAGCAAACCAAAACGTCAGAACTCTTCCAGTGCACACTGATTAATCCAGTGGCGTAAAAAAGGCACCCAGAGCCCCCGCGGTGCGGGGGGCCCCAAGCTCCAGGGGGCCCCTCAGCACATTTCCCTGGCGTGACAGCTCCTGACTGAGTCCGGAGGGGGTGCACCTCTATGGAGTATGCAAGGGGGGTCCTCAAGTTTTGTTATGCTAGTAGATGAATCCACTGGGGTACACAAGGTTCAGACAAGAAATGCCGCGCAGGGGGCGGAAGCAAAGGCTGTCCCTATGGAGCTGATCACTTCCGCCCGATTGGTCCTGCACACAGGGAGCCACTGTGGTGTACTCTCAGCTGAGTGGAACCCTTGAGCCATGACAACATATTGACCACTTATTGGGGCCTGCTATGGCTATGGAAATTTACACAACTCAGGGGAGAAATGGGCCATACATACAATGACATACAGGTAACCTGTCTCCAAGCGTCCTGAGGGGCATATTACCAACAAATAGCGATATTTATCGCTAAGTAGGGATAGCGGCAATATTTTTATCGCCGCGCATCACCGCTTTTTATCGCTGAGATAACTTGCTATTACCAAGGTTTATCTCAAAAGCGATAAAAATCAGGCGAAATGCGTGAATATCGCTGAGAATACAGCAATATTCACGCATTAGCGACGAAATGCTCTTAGCCATGTTATCCACCTTCCATTGGATAACATGACTAAGAACTGGTCTGAGCAGGCGTTGGTTTTTGGCGATAGCGGGAATATTTCCATCGCTACGCCTGCCTTGCTTATAGGCGATAGCGGCGTTAGCGACTGCTTTCAGTCGCTAACAGGTTGGGTACGCCCACTTTGCATGTCATTAGCGATAAATATCGCTGACATAAAAAAGCGGGCCCCAAACCGCTCGCTATCGCCTGAAAGCTGTCGCTAACATCAGTTAGCGACAGCTTGCTAATAGAGCGATAGAATTGTCGCCGCTTAGCGGCCGAAAACGGCAGCTAAACCGGCGATAATTGCCTATCGCACCCTTGGTAAAATGCCCCCAAGTTCCCTTCCAGTGGAGTAAAGTGAATTGCACAAGATCACACAATTTTGGACAAGCAGGATTCGATATTTGTTGCTTGTCTTGGTTCCAGGAACAATGTTGTTAGCCGATCAATGGAATTCACTTTTATCCTACAGTTTAGCAGAGCATAATGTTAGCCTGGCCATGTGAGAGGTAGAACGTGCCTCTGGCAGGGTAATTTCACACTCAGGGCGCCTCGTAGTAGCCTGGGTGCATCGGAGCGCTAGGGAGGTACTTTTAAGATTGTTTAAGAAAGGAGGCGACTCCGGTCCCAGTTCTCTAGACCGTCACTGTGACTTCTTGACCTGCTGCTTCTAAGTCACTTCTTTCTGAGGTTGAGTTTTATTTTTCTTTGAAGCGTGCTGTGTTAAAAAGGTGGGGATTCCAAAATCGATTTCCGTCCACTAGCGGGCACCCCGAATATCGGAGGTGACAGGTGACGAGGCGCTAGATTCCTGCAGACAGGTGGAGAGGCGCACAATACCTGAGCTGACAGAAGGGACCGAGACCCCGTGCATTATTTATGGGTTCCTTGTCAGCAGAAAGGGCGCGCAGGCAGCAGCCTGCCGGCGCCGGCGCCTCGCGAGGAGTGCGGGGTAGGAGGAGGGCTGCAGAGCGAGAGCAGCCCCCGTCTGGTGCAGCACCGTGGGCAGCGGCAGCTCAGACTGAGCGCAGGCAGGGAAGCAGCGCCCGGGGACCGCGCCGCTGCTGCTGTCGGCGCTGCTCCGTCCATCCTGACCCGCCCGGGCTTCGTCCTCCCTCGGCATGGCTTTGATAGTGCACCTCAAGACGGTCACCGAGCTGCGGGGCAAGGGGGACCGCATCGCCAAGGTGGCCTTCAGAGGTAGGAGCCGGTCCCTGCGCCGTGCCGGTGTGGGCATGCGTGGCCCTGGGCTGCAAAAGTTACCGGCGGCTGTGCGGGCGCAGCGCCCACACGCAGCCGCGCAGCGCTATCGCGCCAGCCCACCGGGGATGTGTCTGTAGTATTCTATGACATACATAGACAATGATAGTACTATACGGGCTGGTGCAGTATGGTGTAATGTGTCACATTATAGCATTGTTTGGCAAGGTGTGTAATGATAGATTACGCTACATTTCGATACAGTGCGGCTTCTTCTGCTGTGCTGTATTGGATTTTACATTCTACGATGGTGGCGTGTAGACTTTGTTATAGTATTGTTTCTCGTCGTGTGTTTTGGTGCATTACCCAGCCTACATGTACCATGTGGTATGCTGTTTTATCATATATAATATTACCGTACGTTATATAGAATTACAGAGTGGTCCATTGTTAAGGGCAAGAGACTTACCGTATGTTCTGCTAAGTTGCGTTGTGTTACATCATGCTGTGTGTTACACTGGGTTCGTGTTACGCTGCGTTGTTTTTAATTGCGCGTGCGGTGTGTTGTGTTACGCTAAAATATGTAATATTCTGTTTTATTCCACCACGTGTTGTGTTACAGGTGCTTCTGTAGTGCGACATGCATTGTAAAGAGGTGTACATTGTGATGTAATTCACTGAGTATAGACTGCGTACGTGGCTATGGTATGAGATAGTGCCAATGCTTGCAGCCGGACAGCCTCTGGGCGCTACTGTCATGTTTCGAACGGAAGCTCCTGCATGCAGCGCTCTGTATCAGTCGGGTATAGCAGGGCCCCGGGGCTGGTTACAGGCAGGGCGGGTGGGGTATAGGTGAAGTTCATGCGGGGGACGTAGAAGGCAGGACAGAGGGACGAGTCAGTCCTCCCGGGCTCGGGATGAATGACAGTACCACTGATGTGAGTTTTTTGTTGTTGTTTTTGGGTGTTTGTTTCATATAGCGGAAACTAGACCCGAAGGTATCAGAGCGCTTTACATTAGAACCGGTTACGTCACGGACACATGCATTTTTTGTTAGGCACGGGGAGGTTAAATGATTTGCCCAGAATGTTGAGCGTCCCTGCCGAGACTCGAACTGGGACCCCCCAGCTTCGAGGTCCACTGCCCTGGCCGTTAGGCCACACCCTCTCATTAGTTCGTGTGTACTGAGTCAAGCAGCGGGCACCATTGGCCATTGGACGGGCTCTCTTAGAAAGTTCACTATCAAGTTGGCATCGGACCCTGCAGCCTCCTCATTTCTGTCCAGCACGCAAGGAGGGGGGGTAGATGGGATTGTGGTCCAAGGAGAAGCCCTCGTGTAACTCCTGTCGGACCCGGAGAGACCCCTGTCCTTGTACACGGGGCTGGCGACGGAAATCTAGAGCTATAAGTAGTTCTATCTTGTGCACTGTGCATGGAATGAAAGTATCACAGGGCAGGGGCTCGTCTTCGGGATTTAGTTATTAGACAGAAGTGCCGCAGCAGCGAAGTGCTGGTGCTCTCGCAATAAGAGATGGGCACCACAGGTTAAAGGCTTCGGTACTCTCTCATTGAACGTCATGTAGTACTCCTGAGAAGTGCTGATACTTTCCCAGGGCTTTAAGTGGGCCGGGTCTCACCGGGGCTGAGCACCGGTAGTTTTTTAAAGGGGGCCTCGAAACGGGTCTCTCTCGGGCTCTGTTTTGTGCCCTGGCAGAGAGGGTCCGTTTTTTCCCGGTCTGCAGTGACAGCAGGCACAGATGTGCGCGTGCACGCACTGCTCACTTCTCACCAGTGGCGAAGTTAGGGCATGACGTCATGCCAGATGAGCTTTGTAGGGGAAGGGAAACCCTTCAAAGAGAGTCATTTTCTCTCTGGATTTCTCTTCTCTTTTTGGAACTCAGGAGCAGCAACAGTGTCGTGGTGTCACCAGGGCTTTAAGTGGAAGTTTTTTCAATATTAAATACAAGCCATAGTTGCTGCTTATTTATCTTATGCAACTAACAACCATTGGCAAAGCCAATAGTCCTGACTTGTGGGTATGATGTTATTTGTTGTATCATATATCTGGATGCAATGACAGAAACAGCAAAATACAAGTCGGGCGGCACACTATGCTAAGCATAGATTTTAGCCTACCTGTTTTATGCCACACCCTTAATTACATTGGCCACGCCCCTTTGAGAGACCCTCCAGTTTTTTCATTCCACTTAAAGGCCTGTATTTTCCCATTAAATGGATTGCAGCGCTCTGAGAAGTGATGGTACTCGGACGATAAGGGTCGCTCAGCTCTTCTGATAAGTGCTGACACGCGCCATATAAAATATGTGCCCCCTTGCTTAGAAGGGCTGATGCTCTCCCATTAAAAGTAGTGCAGTCCTGCTTATGGGTGCACATACTCTCCACTTCAAAGTAGTGCAGCTCTGCAGAAAAGTGCTGGTACTCTGCTACTAAAAGAGCGCAGCCCTGCTGAGAAGTGCTGGTTCTCTTCGATCTAAAGAGTGCACCCCAACTGAGAAGTGCTGGTTCTCTTCCATTAAATGAATGCAGCCCTGCTGAGAAGTGCTGGTTCTCTTCTATTAAAAGAGTGCAGCCCTGCTGAGAAGTGCTGATAATCTTCCATTAAAAGAGTGCAGCCCTGGTGAGAAGTGCTGGTACTCTGCTATTAAAAGAGCGCAGCCTTGCTGAGAAGTGCTGGTTCTCTTCCACTAAAAGAGCGAAGCCCTGCTGAGAAGTGCTGGGTCTCTTCCAATAAAAGAGTGCACCCCCACTGAGAAGTGCTGGTACTCTTCCATTAAAAGAGTGCAGCTCTGCAGAGAAGTGCTGGTACTCTGCTATTAAAAGAGTGCAGCCCTGCTGAGAAGTGATGGTTCTCTTCCGCTAAACGAACGCAGCCCTGCTGAGAAGTGCTGGTTCTCTTCCATTAAAAGAGCGCAGCCTTGCTGAGAAGTGCTTGTACTCTGCCATTAAAAGAGCTCAGCCCTGCTGCGAAGTGCTCGTTCTCTTCCATCTAAAGAGTGCAGCCCTGCTGAGAAGTGCTGGTTCTCTTCCATTAAAAGAGCGCAGCCCTGCTGAGAAGTGCTGGCTCACTGCCATTAAAAAAGTGCAGCCCTGCTGAGAAGTGATGGTACTATTTCATCTATAGAGTGTAGCATCGCTGAGTAGTGCTGGTTCTCTTCCGCTAAACGAGCGCAGCCCTGCTGAGAAGTGCTGGTTCTCTTCCATTAAAAGAGCGCAGCCCTGCTGAGAAGTGCTGGTACTCTTCTATTAAAAGAGTGCAGCCCTGCTGAGAAGTGCTGGTTCTCTTCTATTAAAAGAGTGCAGCCCTGCAGAGAAGTACTGGTTCTCTTTCATCTAAAGAGTGTAGCATCGCTGAGAAGTGCTGGTTCTCTTCCACTAAACGAGCGCAGCCCTGCTGAGAAGTGCTGGTTCTCTTTCATCTAAAGAGCTCAGCCCTGCTGCGAAGTGCTGGTTCTCTTCCACTAAACGAGCGCAGCCCTGCTGAGAAGTGCTGGTTATCTGACAATAAGGGTCGCTCAGCTCTACTGATAAGTGCTGACACGCTCCATATAAAATATGT
This sequence comes from Lissotriton helveticus, assembly GCF_964261635.1. NCBI lineage: Eukaryota > Metazoa > Chordata > Amphibia > Caudata > Salamandridae > Lissotriton > Lissotriton helveticus. The sequence goes on from NC_136067.1 coordinate 1,957,995,219, forward strand.
GCCCCCTTGCTTAGAAGGGCTGATGCTCTCCCAATAAAAGTAGTGCAGTCCTGCTTACGGGTGCACATACTCTCCACTTCAAAGTAGTGCAGCCCTGCTGAGAAGTGCTAGTTCTCTTCAATTGAAAGAGTGCAGCCCTGCTGAGAAGTGCTGGTAATCTTCAATTAAACGAGCGCAGCCCTGCTGAGAAGTGCTGGTACTCTTTCATCTAAAGAGTGTAGCATCGCTGAGAAGTGCTAGTACTCTGCCATTAAAAGAGCTCAGCCCTGCGGCGAAGTGCTGGTTCTCTTCCATTAAAAGAGCGCAGCCCTGCTGAGAAGTGCTAGTACTCTACCATTAAAAGAGCTCAGCCCTGCTGAGAAGTGCTGGTTCTCTACCATTAAAAGAGCTCAGCCCTGCTGCGAAGTGCTGGTTCTCTTCTATCTAAAGAGGGCAGCCCTGCTGAGAAGTGCTGGTTCTCTTCCATTAAAAGAGTGCAGCCCTGCTGAGAAGTGCTAGTACTCTGCCATTAAAAGAGCTCAGCCCTGCTGCGAAGTGCTGGTTCTCTTCCATCTAAAGAAGCAAGCCCTGCTGAGAAGGGCTGGTTCTCTACCATTAAAAGAGTGCATCCCTGCTGAGAAGTGCTGGTACACTTCCATTAAAAGAGCGCAGCCCTGCTAGGAAGTGATGGTAATCTTTCATCTAAAGAGTGTAGCATCGCTGAGAAGTGCTGGTTCTCTTCCGTTGAAAGAGCGCAGCCCTGCTGAGAAGTGATGGTACTCTTCCATCTAAAGAGGGCAGCTCTGCTGAGAAGTGCTAGTACTCTGCCACTAAAAGAGCTCAGCCATGCTGCGAAGTGCTGGTTCTCTTCCATCTAAAGAGTGCAGCCCTGCTGAGAAGTGCTGGTTATCTTCCATCTAAAGAGTGCAGCCCTGCTGAGAAGTGCTGGTACTCTGCCATTAAAAGAGCTCAGCCCTGCTGCGAAATGCTGGTTCTCTTCCATCTAAAGAGCGCAGCCCTGCTGAGAAGTGTTGGTTCTCTTCCATCTAAAGAGCGCAGCCCTGCTCAGAAGTGCTGGTTCTCTTCCATTGAAAGAGCGCAGCCCTGCTGAGAAGTGCTGGTTCTCTTCCATTAAACGAGTGCAGCCCTGCTGAGAAGTGCTGGTTCTCTTCCTGTGAAAGAGTGCAGCCCTGCTGAGAAGTGCTGGTTCTCTTCCATTAAACGAGTACAGCCTGCTGAGAAGTGCTGGTTCTCTTCCATTAAAAGAGCGCAGCCCTGCTGAGAAGTGCTGGTTCTCTTCCATTAAAAGAGCACAGCCCTGCTGAGAAGTGCTGGCTCTCTTCCATCTAAAGAGGGCAGCCCTGCTGAGAAGTGCTGGTTCTCTTCCATTAAACGAGTGCAGCCCTGCTGAGAAGTGCTGGTTCTCTTCCATTAAAAGAGTGCAGCCCTGCTGAGAAGTGCTAGTACTCTGCTATAAAAAGAGTGCAGCCCTGCTGCTGAGAAGTGCTGGTTCTCTACCATTAAAAGAGCGCAGACCTGCTTAGAAGTGCTGGTTCTCTTCCATTAAAAGAGCGCAGCCCTGCTGAGAAGTGCTGCTACACTTCCATTTAAAGAGCGCAGCCCTACTGAGAAGTGCTAGTACTCTGCTATAAAAAGAGTGCAGCCCTGCTGAGAAGTGCTGGTTCTCTTCCATTAAAAGAGCGCAGACCTGCTGAGAAGTGCTGGTTCTCTTCCATTAAAAGAGCGCAGCCATGCTGAGAAGTGCTGTACACTTCCATTAAAAGAGCACAGCCCTGCTGAGAAGTGCTAGTACTCTGCCATTAAAAGAGCTCAGCCCTGCTGCGAAGTGCTGGTTCTCTTCCATCTAAAGAGGGCAGACCTTCTGAGAAGTGCTGGTTCTCTTCCATTGAAAGAGCGCAGCCCTGCTGAGAAGTGCTGGTTCTCTTCCATTAAAAGAGCGCAGCCCTGCTGAGAAGTGCTGGTTCTCTTCCATTGATAGAGCGCAGCCCTGCTGAGAAGTGATGGTACTCTTCCATCTAAAGAGGGCAGCTCTGCTGAGAAGTGCTAGTACTCTGCCACTAAAAGAGCTCAGCCCTGCTGCGAAGTGCTGGTTCTCTTCCATCTAAAGAGGACAGCCCTGCTGAGAAGTGCTGGTTCTCTTCCATTAAAAGAGTGCAGCCCTGCTGAGAAGTGCTAGTACTATACCATTAAACGAGTGCAGCCCTGCTGAGAAGTGCTGGTTCTCTTCCTGTGAAAGAGTGCAGCCCTGCTGAGAAGTGCTGGTTCTCTTCCATTAAACGAGTACAGGCCGGCTGAGAAGTGCTGGTTCTCTTCCATTAAAAGAGCGCAGCCCTGCTGAGAAGTGCTGGTTCTCTTCCATCTAAAGAGCGCAGCCCTGCTGAGAAGTGTTGGTTCTCTTCCAGTGAAAGAGCGCAGCCCTGCTCAGAAGTGCTGGTTCTCTTCCATTGAAAGAGCGCAGCCCTGCTGAGAAGTGCTGGTTCTCTTCCATTAAACGAGTGCAGCCCTGCTGAGAAGTGCTGGTTCTCTTCCATTAAACGAGTGCAGCCCTGCTGAGAAGTGCTGGTTCTCTTCCTGTGAAAGAGTGCAGCCCTGCTGAGAAGTGCTGGTTCTCTTCCATTAAACGAGTACAGCCCGGCTGAGAAGTGCTGGTTCTCTTCCATTAAAAGAGCGCAGCCCTGCTGAGAAGTGCTGGTTCTCTTCCATTAAAAGAGTGCAGCCCTGCTGAGAAGTGCTGGCTCTCTTCCATCTAAAGAGGGCAGCCCTGCTGAGAAGTGCTGGTTCTCTTCCATTAAACGAGTGCAGCCCTGCTAAGAAGTGCTGGTTCTCTTCCATTAAAAGAGTGCAGCCCTGCTGAGAAGTGCTAGTACTCTGCCATTGAAAGAGCTCAGCCCTGCTGCGAAGTGCTGGTTCTCTTCCATCTAAAGAGGGCAGCCCTGCTGAGAAGGGCTGGTTCTCTTCCATTAAAAGAGCGCAGCCCTGCTGAGAAGTGCTGCTACACTTCCATTAAAAGAGCGCAGCCCTGCTGAGAAGTGCTAGTACTCTGCTATAAAAAGAGTGCAGCCCTGCTGAGAAGTGCTGGTTCTCTTCCATTAAAAGAGCGCAGACCTGCTGAGAAGTGCTGGTTCTCTTCCATTAAAAGAGCGCAGCCCTGCTGAGAAGTGCTGGTACACTTCCATTAAAAGAGCACAGCCCTGCTGAGAAGTGCTAGTACTCTGCCATTAAAAGAGCTCAGCCCTGCTGCGAAGTGCTGGTTCTCTTCCATCTAAAGAGGGCAGCCCTTCTGAGAAGTGCTGGTTCTCTTCCATTGAAAGAGCGCAGCCATGCTGAGAAGTGCTGGTTCTCTTCCATTAAAAGAGCGCAGCCCTGCTGAGAAGTGCTGGTTCTCTTCCATTGATAGAGCGCAGCCCTGCTGAGAAGTGATGGTACTCTTCCATCTAAAGAGGGCAGCTCTGCTGAGAAGTGCTAGTACTCTGCCACTAAAAGAGCTCAGCCCTGCTGCGAAGTGCTGGTTCTCTTCCATCTAAAGAGGACAGCCCTGCTGAGAAGTGCTGGTTCTCTTCCATTAAAAGAGTGCAGCCCTGCTGAGAAGTGCTAGTACTATACCATTAAAAGAGCTCAGCCCTGCCGCGAAGTGCTGGTTCTCTTCCATCTAAAGAGTGCAGCCCTGCTGAGAAGTGCTGGTTCTCTTCCATTAAACGAGTGCAGCCCTGCTAAGAAGTGCTGGTTCTCTTCCATTAAAAGAGTGCAGCCCTGCTGAGAAGTGCTAGTACTCTGCTATAAAAAGAGTGCAGCCCTGCTGCTGAGAAGTGCTGGTTCTCTACCATTAAAAGAGCGCAGACCTGCTGAGAAGTGCTGGTTCTCTTCCATTAAAAGAGCGCAGCCCTGCTGAGAAGTGCTGCTACACTTCCATTAAAAGAGCGCAGCCCTGCTGAGAAGTGCTAGTACTCTGCTATAAAAAGAGTGCAGCCCTGCTGAGAAGTGCTGGTTCTCTTCCATTAAAAGAGCACAGACCTGCTGAGAAGTGCTGGTTCTCTTCCATTAAAAGAGCGCAGACCTGCTGAGAAGTGCTGGTTCTCTTCCATTAAAAGAGCGCAGCCCTTCTGAGAAGTGCTGGTTCTCTTCCATTGAAAGAGCGCAGCCCTGCTGAGAAGGGCTGGTTCTCTTCCATTAAAAGAGCGCAGCCCTGCTGAGAAGTGCTGGTTCTCTTCCATTGATAGAGCGCAGCCCTGCTGAGAAGTGATGGTACTCTTCCATCTAAAGAGGGCAGCTCTGCTGAGAAGTGCTAGTACTCTGCCACTAAAAGAGCTCAGCCCTGCTGCGAAGTGCTGGTTCTCTTCCATCTAAAGAGGACAGCCCTGCTGAGAAGTGCTGGTTCTCTTCCATTAAAAGAGTGCAGCCCTGCTGAGAAGTGCTAGTACTATACCATTAAAAGAGCTCAGCCCTGCCGCGAAGTGCTGGTTCTCTTCCATCTAAAGAGTGCAGCCCTGCTGAGAAATGCTAGTACTCTGCCATTAAAAGAGCTCAGCCCTGCGGGGAAATGCTGGTTCTCTTCCATCTAAAGAGCGCAGCCCTGCTGAGAAGTGTTGGTTCTCTTCCAGTGAAAGAGCGCAGCCCTGCTGAGAAGTGCTGGTTCTCTTCCATTGAAAGAGCGCAGCACAGCTGAGAAGTGCTGGTTCTCTTCCATTAAACGAGTTCAGCCCTGCTGAGAAGTGCTGGTTCTCTTCCTGTGAAAGAGTGCAGCCCTGCTGAGAAGTGCTGGTTCTCTTCCATTAAACGAGTACAGCCTTGCTGAGAAGTGCTGGTTCTCTTCCATTAAAAGAGCACAGCCCTGCTGAGAAGGGCTGGTTCTCTTCCATTAAATGAGTGCAGCCCTGCTGAGAAGTGCTGGTTTTCTTCCATTAAAAGAGTGCAGCCCTGCTGAGAAGTGCTCGTACTCTGCTATAAAAAGAGTGCAGCCCTGCTGAGAAGTGCTCGTTCTCTTCCATTAAAAGAGCGCAGCCCTGCTGAGAAGTGCTGGTTCTCTGCTATAAAAAGAGTGCGGCCCTGTTGAGAAGTGCTGGTTCTCTGCTATAAAAAGAGCACAGCCCTCCTGAGAAGTGCTGGTCCTCTTCCAGTGAAAGAGCACAGCCCTGCTGAGAAGTGCTAGTACTCTGCCATTAGAAGATCTCAGCCCTGCTGCGAAGTGCTGGTTCTCTTCCATCTAAAGAGGGCAGCCCTGCTGAGAAGTGCTGGTTCTCTTCCATTAAAAGAGCGCAGCCCTGCTGAGAAGTGCTGGTTCTCTTCCATTGAAAGAGCGCAGCCCTGCTGAGAAGTGCTGGTTCTCTTCCATTAAACGAGTGCAGCCCTGCTGAGAAGTGTTGGTTCTCTTCCAGTGAAAGAGCGCAGCCCTGCTGAGAAGTGCTGGTTCTCTTCCTGTGAAAGAGTGCAGCCCTGCTGAGAAGTGCTGGTTCTCTTCCATTAAACGAGTACAGCCTTGCTGAGAAGTGCTGGTTCTCTTCCATTAAAAGAGCACAGCCCTGCTGAGAAGTGCTGGTTCTCTTCCATTAAATGAGTGCAGCCCTGCTGAGAAGTGCTGGTTTTCTTCCATTAAAAGAGTGCAGCCCTGCTGAGAAGTGCTAGTACTCTGCTATAAAAAGAGTGCAGCCCTCCTGAGAAGTGCTGGTTCTCTTCCAGTGAAAGAGCGCAGCCCTGCTGAGAAGTGCTGGTTCTCTTCCATTAAATGAGTGCAGCCCTGCTGAGAAGTGCTGGTTTTCTTCCATTAAAAGAGTGCAGCCCTGCTGAGAAGTGCTAGTACTCTGCTATAAAAAGAGTGCAGCCCTGCTGAGAAGTGCTCGTTCTCTTCCATTAAAAGAGCGCAGCCCTGCTGAGAAGTGCTGGTTCTCTGCTATAAAAAGAGCACAGCCCTCCTGAGAAGTGCTGGTTCTCTTCCAGTGAAAGAGTGCAGCCCTGCTGAGAAGTGCTGGTTCTCTTACATTAATAGAGCGCAGCCCTGCTGAGAAGTGCTAGTACTCTGCCATTAGAAGATCTCAGCCCTGCTGCGAAGTGCTGGTTCTCTTCCATCTAAAGAGGGCAGCCCTGCTGAGAAGTGCTGGTTCTCTTCCATTAAAAGAGCGCAGCCCTGCTGAGAAGTGCTGGTTCTCTTCCATTGAAAGAGCGCAGCCCTGCTGAGAAGTGCTAGTACTCTTCCATTAAACGAGTGCAGCCCTGCTGAGAAGTGCTGGTTCTCTTCCTGTGAAAGAGTGCAGCCCTGCTGAGAAGTGCTGGTTCTCTTCCATTAAACGAGTGCAGCCCTGCTGAGAAGTGCTGGTTCTCTTCCTGTGAAAGAGTGCAGCCTTGCTGAGAAGTGCTGGTTCTCTTCCATTAAAAGAGCACAGCCCTGCTGAGAAGTGCTGGCTCTCTTCCATCTAAAGAGGGCAGCCCTGCCGAGAAGGGCTGGTTCTCTTCCATTAAATGAGTGCAGCCCTGCTGAGAAGTGCTGGTTTTCTTCCATTAAAAGAGTGCAGCCCTGCTGAGAAGTGCTAGTACTCTTCCATTAAAAGAGCGCCGCCCTGCTGAGAAGTGCTGGTTCTCTGCTATAAAAAGAGTGCAGCCCTGCTGAGAAGTGCTCGTTCTCTTCCATTAAAAGAGCGCCGCCCTGCTGAGAAGTGCTGGTTCTCTGCTATAAAAAGAGTGCAGCCCTGTTGAGAAGTGCTGGTTCTCTGCTATAAAAAGAGCACAGCCCTGCTGAGAAGTGCTGGTTCTCTTCCAGTGAAAGAGCGCAGCCCTGCTGAGAAGTGCTGGTTCTCTTCCATTAAAAGAGCGCAGCCCTGCTCAGAAGTGCTGGTTCTCTTCCAGTGAAAGAGCACAGCCCTGCTGAGAAGTGCTGGTTTTCTTCCATTAAAAGAGCGCAGACCTGCTGAGAAGTGCTAGTACTCTGCCATTAGAAGATCTCAGCCCTGCTGCGAAGTGCTGGTTCTCTTCCATCTAAAGAGGGCAGCCCTGCTGAGAAGTGCTGGTTCTCTTCCATTAAAAGAGTGCAGCACTGCTGAGAAGTGCTGGTTCTCTTCCATCTAAAGAGGGCAGCCCTGCTGAGAAGTGCTAGTTCTCTTCCATTAAAAGAGTGCAGCACTGCTGAGAAGTGCTGGTTCTCTTCCATCTAAAGAGGGCAGCCCTGCTGAGAAGTGCTGGTTCTCTTCCATTAAAAGAGCGCAGCCCTGCTGAGAAGTGCTGGTTCTCTTCCATTGAAAGAGCGCAGCCCTGAGAGAAGTGCTGGTTTTCTTCCATTAAAAGAGCGCAGACCTGCTGAGAAGTGCTAGTACTCTGCCATTAGAAGAGCTCAGCCCTGCTGCGAAGTGCTGGTTCTCTTCCATCTAAAGAGCGCAGCCATGCTGAGAAGTGATGGTACTCTTTCATCTAAAGAGTGTAGCATCGCTGAGAAGTGCTGGTTCTCTTCCGTTGAAAGAGCGCAGCCCTGCTGAGAAGTGATGGTACTCTTCCATCTAAAGAGGGCAGCTCTGCTGAGAAGTGCTAGTACTCTGCCACTAAAAGAGCTCAGCCCTGCTGTGAAGTGCTGGTTCTCTTCCATCTAAAGAGGGCAGCCCTGCTGAGAAGTGCTGGTTCTCTTCCATCTAAAGAGTGCAGCCCTGCTGAGAAGTGCTAGTACTCTGCCATTAGAAGAGCTCAGCCCTGCTGCGAAGTGCTGGTTCTCTTCCATCTAAAGAGGGCAGCCCTGCTGCGAAGTGCTGGTTCTCTTCCATCTAAAGAGGGCAGCCCTGCTGAGAAGTGCTGGTTTTCTTCTATTAAAAGAGCGCAGCCCTGCTGAGAAGTGCTAGTACTCTGCCATTAAAAGAGCTCAGCCCTGCTGCGAAGTGCTGGTTCTCTTCCATCTAAAGAGCTCAGCCCTGCTGAGAAGTGCTGGTTCTCTTCCATTGAAAGAGCGCAGCCCTGCTGAGAAGTGATGGTACTCTTCCATCTAAAGAGGGCAGCTCTGCTGAGAAGTGCTAGTACTCTGCCACTAAAAGAGCTCAGCCCTGCTGTGAAGTGCTGGTTCTCTTCCATCTAAAGAGGGCAGCCCTGCTGAGAAGTGCTGGTTCTCTTCCATCTAAAGAGTGCAGCCCTGCTGAGAAGTGCTAGTACTCTGCCATTAGAAGAGCTCAGCCCTGCTGCGAAGTGCTGGTTCTCTTCCATCTAAAGAGGGCAGCCCTGCTGCGAAGTGCTGGTTCTCTTCCATCTAAAGAGGGCAGCCCTGCTGAGAAGTGCTGGTTTTCTTCTATTAAAAGAGCGCAGCCCTGCTGAGAAGTGCTAGTACTCTGCCATTAAAAGAGCTCAGCCCTGCTGCGAAGTGCTCGTTCTCTTCCATCTAAAGAGCTCAGCCCTGCTGAGTAATGCTGCTTCTCTTCCATTAAAAAAGCGCAGACCTGCTGAGAAGTGCTCGTTCTCTTCCATCTAAAGAGGGCAGCCCTGCTGAGAAGTGCTGGTTCTCTTCCATTAAAAGAGTGCAGCCCTGCTGAGAAGTGCTGGTTCTCTTCCATTAAAAAAGCACGGCCCTGCTGAGAAGTGCTCGTTCTCTTCCATCTAAAGAGGGCAGCCCTGCTGAGAAGTGCTGGTTCTCTTCCATTAAAAGAGTGCAGCACTGCTGAGAAGTGCTGGTTCTCTTCCATCTAAAGAGGGCAGCCCTGCTGAGAAGTGCTGGTTCTCTGCCATTAAAAGAGCGCAGCCCTGCTGAGAAGTGCTGGTTCTCTTCCATCTAAAGAGGGCAGCCCTGCTGAGAAGTGCTGGTTCTCTTCCATTAAAAGAGTGCAGCACTGCTGAGAAGTGCTGGTTCTCTTCCATCTAAAGAGGGCAGCCCTGCTGTGAAGGGCTGGTTCTCTGCCATTAAAAGAGCGCAGCCCTGCTGAGAAGTGCTGGTTCTCTTCCATTAAAAAAGCGCAGCCCTGCTGAGAAGTGCTCGTTCTCTTTCATCTAAAGAGGGCCGCCCTGCTGAGAAGTGCTGGTTCTCTTCCATCTAAAGAGGGCAGCCCCGCTGAGAAGTGCTGGTTCTCTTCCATTAAAAGAGCACAGCCCTGCTGAGAAGTGCTGGTTCTCTTCCATTAAAAAAGCGCAGCCCTGCTGAGAAGTGCTCGTTCTCTTTCATCTAAAGAGGGCCGCTCTGCTGAGAAGTGCTGGTTCTCTTCCATCTAAAGAGGGCAGCCCCGCTGAGAAGTGCTGGTTCTCTTCCATCTAAAGAGGGCCGCCCTGCTGAGAAGTGCTGGTTCTCTTCCATCTAAAGAGGGCAGCCCCGCTGAGAAGTGCTGGTTCTCTTCCATCTAAAGAGGGCAGCCCTGCTGAGAAGTGCTGGTTCTCTTCCATCTAAAGAGGGCAGCCCCGCTGAGAAGTGCTGGTTCTCTTCCATCTAAAGAGGGCAGCCCCGCTGAGAAGTGCTGGTTCTCTTCCATTAAACGAGCGCAGCCCTGCTGAGAAGTGCTGGTTCTCTTCCCTTAAAGGAGTGCATCCCATCCCAGCTGAGAAGTGCTGGTAATCTTCCTTTCGATTGAGAGAAGTGCAGGCACTGCACTAACTGTCTTACAGCGCCTGCCCACAAACACTTCTCAAGGACAAATGAGGCAGACACGGGTGAATAGCAATGAAACAATCATGTCTACAGGCGAATATTGTGCAAAGTAGGTGCTCACTATGCACACTGGGGGGGGGCGTGGGGAGGTCTTAGAAAAGTCCAGACCCTTCCTATCACCGGGATGGATGTAGTTTCCCACCAACTAGAGGTGTACATCATTGATAGTTGTAAACTGGCCCGTGATTGGTGGGAGCTCGGAAGTGTGCTAGGGTGGCTGAACCACAGACCCCTTCACACCCTCCACCTCTGTGTTCATCCTGCTGTAGAACTAGTGATGTGTGGGGCAGATACAGGGCAACGCCAAGATGTAGAACAAGGACGGAAGAAGGCGCCGGGTAGCACAGCCGTGTAGGACTGAAGGCTCTGTACAAACAAGCATCACAAAACACACCCGAGGCACAAGTGGCACCAGTGCACCAGGCCTGGTGCGCCACATAGAGGGGCGGCCAGGCCGCCTCCCTGTGCCGGAAGGGACAGGAATGTGCAGCCGGGGCAGGATGTGAGAGAAGGAAGCGACTGTCGACAGGTCATCCTGCATTACTGTGCTCACGTCATCTGCAGGGAGGCAGCCTTTTGGGCATTGACTGTACATTGGCCCATTATTCTTAAAGTGCTTGTGCCCGCACCCTTCTGTTTCACTAAATAAGTCTGAATATGTTCTTCAACCCTGAGTGTGCCGGGACTTCGCTTTTGCTCTTTCACCTTATACTTATTTATAGATTGTAATGCCAGGAAGTTGACAGATCCCATGTTAGTGTATTTAGAAACAACAGTTCACTGAGGTGACCCTGTATTCATCACAATATGGGCTTTAATGCAAAATTACGAACCGAAGTTTTTGCATAATTTGGCTAATACTACACTACACAAGCTACAACATTGCTTCTTGTGTATGTTCTTTGCACAAATGTCTTCCGCTTCTACAAGCACTGCCCACAACACTTATTATTGTTTAGAGCACTTATAGAAGTGTATGTTTGTATGTACCACTAGTCATGTCTAAATAATATATGTTTCATCGTTTATGAGAAACGTAAAAGGTAGCGCCCAAGCTTTATACATTTGATAACATTATAAGAACTGCAGAAGCCCCTCTACTGAAACTTGAAAAATGATCGAAACAGATCAGACAGAATATTTCTTATGTATCTGGTGTATTTAGAAAAGCATCTCGGAAGTGCTAAGCATTTCAGAAAGGCGGAGCACGAAACAGGGAATGAACCTCTGAGGAAAGGCATGAGAAGTAAGCCTGGGCAAAGCACTACGCTATGCTCGCTTAGTTTGTGAAGTTTGCGCTACTTCGCACTACGCGAATTGCAAGTAGCACAGTGCAAACATGCGTAGCAGTCATTTTTTGCTTGCTCGCGGCCCTCAACGTCAAGTTGGCAACCGCAAGCAAGCAAAATGACATCCCGGAAAGACTTGTTCCTCGTTCGCGATCAGCAACATCAAGTTGCCGATCGCAAGCGTGGAAAATAAACCTCCTGGCGACCTTCTCAACGCGGGGAAGTCACGTTTCTCATTGCGAGTTGTCGCGTATGCTCGCGACAGCTCGCGATGAAAAACTACCAGTGCGTGTTGAGAAAGCTGACGCTCGAGTAGAAATCTACTAGAGCGGCAGAAAACGACTGTTTGCACTGCGCAAGATGCAATTTGCACTGATTGCACAGTGCGGACAAGCATCCGGCACTGTGCAATCAATGCGAACAGCATTTTGCACAGTGCACTACGCAGTTCGCGTAACTACGCGTAGTGCGAAGTGCACTTCGCGTAGCTACGCGTAGGGCTACTTCGCAAACTACGCCCAGGGTTAAAAGTCATTAGAGGACTCATACCTGATTAAAACAGACGTGTCAGGGGCAGTTTTATATCAAACTAGCAGGGTCAGTGTTAGGGACGTGCACTTATATCAACTACAAAGTATTTGCTACCAACATAACATTAAAGAAAGCGCACATAGGGAACTGGAGATTTACTATTCTGACTCCACACCTATGTACCAGTGGTACCTGATATTGGTAATATACGTGCACTTTAATATTAAAACTTTGCTATTTTAGGACCACACCATCCTAAAGTCTGCCTGCCCAGGTACTTCCAATGACACAAGCCTTTAACCTTACCAGACTCCTGAAGTAGGGTCTCTGCCATGGGCTGTACTCTTACATATTACCAGCTAGAAATATAGTCACCATGTGAGGAGGGGAGGGGCCTCGGAGGGGGTGGGGCCTTGTGCCAGAGGCACCCTGCCCCCCAACAATCCCTCCACCCCTCCAGAAAAAAACAAAAGCCAAGGGTCGCTGGCGATTTCCTCATTGTCCAGGGCTGTTTTCACTCCCTATGGTGAACATTGGCTGCTTACGACCTCCAAAGACGAGCTGGAAAGCTGCTTTCTACAGTGGTTTGTCTTCTGTGCCACCGGGTGACTGTGTGAAGGGGGCTGAGATCGTGTGACACACGGTGGCAGCATGTGAGTAGGCTAGTCTGCTCTGACAAGACTGGTCAAGCAGTATCGGGAAGGCTCTAAACTCGAATTTTCTGAACCTGGTTAACCAAGATGACTATAAAGTACAATTCTGCACACTTTGTCAACACTTACCGCTAATATAAATTTGCCAACGTTCTGTTGTCTAAGCATCAGTGAGCATATGGGCATATGTATGTTTCTTAAAGGGTCTCACTAGAACCTGCAGATCTCTTCACTGACCAGTGGACTGGCTGATTCTGGTTAGGAAACAAAACTTCTTAAAACTGTATTGCAAAAAAACCCCAAAAAAACAGCAAAGAAACACGAGAGGGGGCGGTGAATCTTTAAACACCCACACAGAGCTACATCCACACCAAACGTGGGACTGTGAGGCGAGGTGTGAAATAAAACAGTGAAGCAGATGGCTAGAGAAAAGAAAGCAACAGGCTATTAAAGATTTTGAAGGATGCTGGAGTGTTTTGCTGGTCAAAGGTTTTAAAAAGTACTGCAGTTAGCTCTCATTTAAGATGGTGACAGCAGGCATGGGTTTACAGATCGACAGCAACGGGGTCTAGCTTTCCATAATTCAGTTTTCACAGGATTTTGTAACAAAGAGACCGTGGTTGTAAATTCGGCAGTGCTTAATTTGTAAAAAAAAAAAAAAAAAAAGTATGTGCCAGGACTCTCTTTAGGAGTTCCACTGCTGCTTGGACCACTCACGCCCCTTAGCTCTGCCAGTGACAGTATCAACACAGCTACTAACCATCACACTCTTACAAGTGTGACAGTTCGGACTATTTCAGGCCCCCAACGCTATAATAATGGGGTTAGAAACAGGTTTTATTCTTTTTTAATGTATTTTACCTCATTAAACACTGTTGCTATGCTCATCTCAAAATTATACAGAGAGCGCCGCCATGTGGTGGACTGTACTAGAGCAGGTGCTGACAATTAAGTGCTGGTGCCGAGCACCGGCTCAAATTAAGCACTAAAGTTCGGCTTCCTTTAGCCACTTCTCTTCCCCCTCCCAAGCCAGGAGGATCGACTGACTCTGAGATCTACTGTGATCTGTAGGTCAAACGTTTGCACATGGTCAAGGATAATTTAGGATTGTATCATTTCGATGTTGGTAAATTGTGTACTGTTACGCATGGTAATGGTTACACCTAATCTTGACAGTGCTTAACGGTGACGCGCTATGAAGCGTTATTTAAAGATCAGTTGTTACTATTACTTGATGAAGCTCTTGTGTATCTCGTGCAATTGTCCTTAACTCCCCGTGTGTGAGCGTTCTTTATTTGTCAGAATGCAGAGGGCTTTCATCTGAAGGGCCGCATTAAGCACTGCATAAAATAATTGGACCCCTCTGTAGCGCCTGGAAGCACATAGATGCGGCTGTGTAGGTAAGACAACAATCACCTGACCCCTGAAACTTTGGCCCTTCTAAATACCCAAGAAATTATTGGTATATATTTCTGCACTATGCGATACAAAGCTTACCCACGAGTGCCCCGTGGAATGACTGTAAGGCACGAGTGACATAAGTGTATATTGAATGTGTGAATGAATGTGCAAGGGTCAGTACAGCAGAAAAGTGCAAGCTATGTTTTCAAGCCTCTTGGGAGGGCTTATGATTTGCTTTAATCACAGTTTATCCCTTAAGCCTTATCGCTTGCTTCTGAGGGCATTAACAAAGATTAACACCCTCGGCAAAGGATGTTAACTGCTGTTATTTGAAAGAGCCAAAGGCGAGGGAATGCAACGAGGGGACGGACAATTAACACCTGTTAATGCCAGACGGCATGCTAAAAACAAGTTTATATCCTTTCACCCTCATCTTACCACACACAGATAGACATAGGACCCGGACCCCCCAGCATAGCCCCCGCCTCCACCTGGCTAACATGCAAACCCACACAGGAATCACCAAAGAGATTTTGCGTGGGTATAAAAACGGCCATGTTTAATTTTCAGACAATCCATAAACATGACAGGCAAATAACATGCATAAGTGATAATTAAAATTCACACTTCAAAAAATAACATTTTTGATTGCTCTGTTCCCTCCAGCACCAAGGGGCCCTCTGGCTTGCATCTCGCACTGAGCATCCTACGCCAGGTGCCGTGCACCTGCCCCTTAGAGTGGTGGGCCCCAACCTCTGATCCTTGTCCGCCATTACCAGGGCCCACCCCCGGACCACCCGGCTGCCCAGGGACCCAGGAGGCTCGAAATCTGTCGCCCTAGCCTCCCCAGTCGGTGGTCATTTTTTCTCAGCGGAGAGCTTACCGTCTCCCCCCTCAGTGCTGGCCTATGGAGTGCGCAAGGCGAACTCCTGTCCATTGTGTTAGTCACTGTTCACTGATCGCAGGTTTCATTACCGCCACAAGGGTGGCCAAGGCCCACAGGTCTGCCACCCTTCCCACCTGCGTTCAGAATAAAAGACCAAAGTTCCTTGATGAAAGTGTCCGTGCCCAAGTCTGAGAGGTGTACCCCATCCTGGTGGTACATCGCATCCCCAGAGATCATCCGGTGCTGGATATGACACAGGCGGCCCTTCACTGAGCACAACCTTGCCAATTCGCCATTGAGACGCCTCACTGACACATTCAAAGATCTGGCCCGAACTCCAGGGCCCCATGACCTGCGCGGTAGCATCCCGGACCAGGCAATCCTGGCAGAAGGAAAAACACGCCCTAGCCAAGCAAATTCCGTCAGCAATGCCTCCTTCACGGCCAAGCGTCCCCGGTCTACCATGTCGTTGCCTCCCAAATGTAGGATAATCCAATCCGGGGACCTGTGCCCTTCCTGTTCCTTTATCTCCTCCACGAGCCACCTCAAGTGCCAAATTCTCATCCCCCCGATGCCACGCCACAAGAAGTTTGTCTCGCCCAAGCCCGCCGGCTTAACCACTCGCCGTTGCTGCAAACGCCTAGTCGCGCGACGCACGAACGAGTGCCCCAGCACCCACACCACTTTTGTGGGCATACTAGTGAAGAGGAGAGAAACAGAACAGTCAAGCGTGGTCCACCATGAGCCATCATCACCCTGTCATAGCAATTCTGGTCTCACATAACGTTTGTAACAATTGGAAGACCAGGGCCCCACTCCCTTCACTGTGGTAACCTGGAGGCCTGCCCTAGCTGCCAGGGTGGCAGCGCCTATTCTGAAGGAATGGGAGGTGTAGCCTAGCGCCCCTAACCCTAGTTTTGCCAGTGCTAATCCAAAAACTGCCTTGAATTGAAATTGGGATAGGCAGTCCCCATTCTCGTGAATGAACAGTGCCTGCCCCCCCCCAAGTTTTGGCGCAGGGCCAGGTAGCCCGCAGCCGGGATACCGGGCATGCTACCACGCCGGGCGCTGAATGCAGCCGGATGGTGGCGCCCACCCCCCCTGGTCAGTCTTAGATCTTCTAAGGATTACTTCTAGTGCCCCCGGGGAGAGGGTGGCGTCCCTGAACTGCACCCCCCCTCATGGTCAGATCTGGATACCCCAACCACTTCACCCAGACGGAAGGCCCCATAAAAAGTCAGGGAAAAAGCGGCACCCAGTAGGGCACTCTCAAAAGGCGATGTACAGACTGTGGGTAAGGACAATCTTGATGAGGGTATGAATGTCCAGTGGCCTGCGTTGGTCCCGTCTAGGTCCCTCCAATCTGGCCCACCCCGCCAGCGCTTTCTTGACTAAAAATGTAGAACCCGGGTCCCTTGCGCCGCCAGCTTGGCGAAGAAGCCTATCGCCGACAAGTGGGCCCTGGCATAAGAAACCACCCTGCCCTGGTCCCTTAACGCCTGTAAAAAACCATACATTGCATTTGCAGAAAATAACTCAGTTATGCCGGCTTCCTCCACGAAAGACCTGTAAAAATTAAGTTGCTGTTGGTATGCACGCTTGGTGCGATCACATCCGGCTCTTACTGGGTAGGTCTCGGCCTGATCCTGTGCATGCGCTGCTCTGGCTGAGACATTTAGTATCTGCTTTGAAAAGTGCTACTTTCCGGGCCACAAGCTTACTATCACGCGCACAAGAGCGCGCGCGCACGCATGCGCGTAATAGCAAGCTGGTGGCCGGCAAGGTAGCACTTGCAGTGACGCGCGTGCCACCACTCGCGTTTTTAAAAAAAAAATTCATTTCACGGCGGCGCTGCTTTACTTTTACGGCCGCGCGGCCAATGCTTGTTTTTAGAAAGCTGCAGGGACGACGTATTAGCAATTTGGTGAGGATAATTCTACAGTGCAATAATATATCAGTATGTTAGGTTCTGTCAAAATTCCTGCCTGTTGTATCTGAAAAGTTAGCAGCTATGGCTTAATTCATAAAGTAATGTTATCTGCCTTTTGAACAATACTGCTAAATGGGGGCACGTTTGCACTATATCCAACAGGCAATTAAAAAAAAAAGGTTAAGTATATGAACGTTCTAAATAGATTTGCACATTGGCATTATTTGTACAATTTGGTTTTATAAGCTTACTGGTAGAATAGTCTACTTGGCAGATTTGGCAAATAACTGGTTTCTTCTGTGCTATGATCTTGAAGTTCATATGTACAGTGTTTTTAATTAGACGGTCTTTAACTGCTGGGGTAGACGTGTATGGATTATTATGTGTTTTTTTTTAACAACTTGTTCGATAATTGTATTGTGTATTTATTATGAGATGTGCGGCTTGTATGGCCTAATTGGCATAGTATCAAACTAATAAAATACTCCTGCTACTGAACTGTGTATAGTGTATATATTTGTATTGCAAAAAAGTCTTAGCTAAAGCCAAACCTAAGAAAGACCTGCAGATGCAGCATAAAATTGTGCTCCCAGGCAACCCTAAGAAATATAAGTCTTTACGCTAAATGGTATTTCTAAATATGTGCCGCATGATGTTTACCTGTTTTTCAAAAGCCATAACAATATTAAAACCAATTTAAAATGTACGTATTTATAGGCTAATGTAAGGCTTTATCTGACATTTTTTTCCTAGTTTCTTAAGTTTTCTGTCTAAACCAAGATTATTTCCATACATTCGACCCCTTGCTACAAACAAACTAGGATATGCAAAAGGGATTTATACACTTTGATACTGTTTTTGTACTTCTAATGCCAGGTCAATTTATGTGTAAATTGAGTGATCAATGGCTTTTTCCAACACCTATCATTCTTCTATAGAATCAGATATTGTTTGCAGCCATGCAATGAGTATTTTTCTGTGGCACTCCTGCCATTTATTTTTAACACATCCAGATTACCTCTCTAAAATCATAAAATGAGTAGAGTACGCAGTGCAAAGAGTTCAGAATCTAGGTGTACGTTACTTAAGGGTAACATATGCTTAAGCATAATTTGTGTCTGCTTTTTAGGTTTGGTGTTAGCCTCGACCTTTTGATGTTACTAAAATAATAGATACTTACTTACAGGGGCTTAGAGCCAGCCCTAATCATCCTTTGGTCTGCAGTTGTCTTTCACATTTTCGTTCATCCCAATACACCATAAAGCATGAAGCAATGGCTCAGCCCACTAGAGCGACTGGCTAACTTCACCGTGAAGGCTGACATTCTACTCTTTCACAATGAGCACATTCACACACAAGGTAGCTCCCTTCAGTGCCAGCTACTCTTGTGGCAATGTGAGCTTTTCGGAGACCAGAACAATATTTTTGCTTTTAGCCTCTGTTCCATTTTATATTAACAAGTGACCATCAACTGCCCCAACAATAAAGGTTAGAAAAACCATGACAAAACAAGCATTGCCAAAGTCAAAAAGGCTGGCAGCCAACTCAATACTTATTGACTTTCACAATGCTTGTTGTAGTCATACTGAAGTCACATCGATCTCGGTTGACGTTTTTCAAAGCAGAGAAGCATAAATACTGTTCTCAATTGCACAAGAGCATACATCGTGCCATTTACAGTGCAGTCATCAATACATTTGCTGAAATCACCAGTAGAAATGACACTCAAATGTTATTGTAAAAAACATTTAAGGAATGCAGTCCTTTTTTCTGCAGCACAAGCCTGTCTGTTTCTGACAAAGCACACATTTTTCTTTCAAAAACAATATTTTCCATTTGGGTCAAATACACGCAGTCCCATCAAAGAAAGGCTTATTGTTTTTTTAAACAAATGCTACATTTGTCTCAAAATACAAGCTTTCCATGGTTTAGTCAACTTGTCATTTTTGTAAAATACTCACATGTATTACTGTCCCAAGTGGTACAGTTCTACTTCACGTCCCTATGCACCATCATCATCATCACATGCTAAGGGAACAGGAGTAGCTACAGTTATGCCAGGGATGCCTATGAGATGCCAAGGATGGACGCCATTATGCCAGGTATGACTGTAAGATGCCAAGGATGGATGGCATTATGCCAGGGATGCCCATGAGATGCCAAGGATAGACGCCATTATGCCAGGGATGACCATGATGACCATGAGATGCCATGGATGGATGCCATTATGCCAGGGATGACCATGAGAAGCCAAGGATGGACGCCAATATGCCATGGATGCCCATGAGATGCCAAGGATAGACACCAATATGCCATGGGTATCCTTGACATGCCGAGGATGGATGCCATTATGCCAGGGATGACCACGAGAAGCCAAGGATGGACGTCATTATGCCATGGATGACAATGAGATGCCAAGGATGGATGCCATTATGCCATGGATGACAATGAGATGCCAAGGATGGATGCCATTATGCCATGGATGACCATGAGATGCCAAGGATGGATGCCATTATGCCATGGATGACAATGAGATGCCAAGGATGGATTCCATATTGCCATGGATGACAATGAGATGCCAAGGATGGACACCAATATGCCATGGATACCCATGAGATGCCGAGGATGGGCGCCATTATGCCAGGGATGACCATGATGACCATGAGATGCTAAGGATGGACGCCATTATGCCAGGGATGACCATGCTGACCATGAGATGCCAAGGATGGATGCCATTATGCCATGGATGACCATGAGATGCCAAGGATGGATGCCATTATGCCATGGATGACCATGAGATGCCAAGGATGGGCGTCATTATGCCAAGGATGACCATGAGATGCCAGGGATGGACGCCATTATGCCAGGGATGACCATGAGATGCCAAGGGTGGATGCCATTATGCCATGGATGACCATGAGATGCCAAGGATGGATGCCATTATGCCAGGGATGACCATGAGATGCCAAGGGTGGATGCCATTATGCCATGGATGACCATGAGATGCCAAGGATGGATTCCATATTGCCATGGATGCCCATGAGATGCCGAGGATGGACGCCATTATGCCATGGATGCCTATGAGATGCCAAGGATAGATGCCATTATGCCAGGGATGACCATGATGACCATGAGATGCTAAGGATGGACGCCATTATGCCAGGGATGCCTATGAGATGCCAAGGATAGACGCCATTATGCCAGGGATGACCATGATGACCATGAGATGCTAAGGATGGACGCCATTATGCCAGGGATGCCTATGAGATGCCAAGGATAGACGCCATTATGCCAGGGATGACCATGATGACCATGAGATGCTAAGGATGGACGCCATTATGCCAGGGATGCCTATGAGATGCCAAGGATAGACGCCATTATGCCAGGGATGACCATGCTGACCATGAGATGCTAAGGATGGACGCCATTATGCCAGGGATGACCATGAGAAGCCAAGGATGGACGTCATTATGCCATGGATGCCCATGAGATGCCAAAGATGGATGCCATTATGCCATGGATGACAATGAGATGCCAAGGATGGATTCCATATTGCCAAGGATGACCATGAGATGCCAAGGATGGGCGCCATTATGCCATGGATGACCATGAGATGCCAAGGATGGGCAGCATTATGCCATGGATGACCATGAGATGCCAAGGATGGGCATCATTATGCCATGGATGACCATGAGATGCCAAGGATGGGCGTCATTATGCCATGGATGACCATGAGATGCCAAGGATGGGCGTCATTATGCCAGGTATGACCATGAGATGCCAAGGATGGGTGCCATTATGCCATGGATGCCCATGAGATGCCAAGGGTGGGCGCCATGATGGCATGGATGCCTATGAGATGCCAAGGATGGGCGCGATTATGCCATGGATGCCCATGAGATTCCAAGGGTGGACGCCATGATGGCATGGATGCCTATGAGATGCCAAGGATGGGCGCCATTATGCCATGGATGCCCATGAGATGCCAGGGGTGGGCGCCATGATGGCATGGATGCCCATGGATGACCATGAGATGCCAAGGATGGATGCCAATATGCCGTGGCTGACAATGAGATGCCAAGGATGGATGCCATTATGCCATGGATCCTCATGAGATGCCAAGGATGGATGCCATTATGCCATGGATGCCTATGAGATGCCAAGGATGGGCGCCATTTTGCCAGGGATGACCACAATCAGCCACAGATGGTCAGCTGCATGCTTGGCTTGGTCATCATTACTCAAATGATGACCACCATTGGGCCCAGACCACCATTATGCCAAGGTGGCCGCCATATATCTAGATTGTCCGCATTATGGCAGTGATGGCATTTGCCCTGTCACACGCGCACTGCTCGAGCTCTGAAGGTCTGGAACTGTGTGGGCCTCTTCCTGCAGCTGGCAGGGGGCATCACACCAGGTGCAGGCCGGGCACCCTGAAGGGGCTCTGCTCCAAAGACACCCCCAATACTTGCTCCACTGACCAACTTTCGCAAACTATAAGTACTTTATCGTGTACATAAATTACAATTACAACTTTTTGTGTCTGGTGTTCCTTGACTTACAAGGTTTTGTGAATCAAGAAAGCCCAGGGGCAAAACCATGGACCCGGCCTCCTGAGGGAGGCTGCCACCTCAGACTGGGGAGCAGGGCGGGGGGGGGGGGGCCTCAGAGCGCCATCTATTTACTCCCCAAAACTCCGGTAAACAAGGCCAGCTAATGGGCTGACTGGAGGTACATTATTTATCGGTATGCTTTATTAATGACCTGCCAGGCCGGGGCAGGCCGTTAATAACGAGTGGGAATAAATAATGCAAATAAGGCCCGCGCGCCGAGGCTGGCAGGCCTGGGCGCGCGCCGCGAGGGGGCAGGCTGGGTGGCAGCATGACTGAGTGTCATAAGCTCCAAGCAGACGTAATCGGTTTAGCATGGACTTCCTATTGATTCCCGGGATAGAGGCGGGCGGAGGACCCCGCGCGGCCGTGACGCGGCGGAGGAAGCCCGGGACTCCCCTGTCCGTGCCCTCGAGGGGGCGGATGAATGAGAAGGGCAGCGCGGGGGCGGACAGGCAGATTGTCTCAGCCCTTTAATTCCGAAGATGACAAATGCATTGGTTCAAATCTAGGGGGCGGGAAATTTGTGCTTGCGGGTGGGGGGGGGGGGGGGGGGTCCTGGCGCAGGGCCCTGCAGCTCAGGGATGTGTGGCGGACCAGGGTGGGGTGCTGACTAAGGCCTCATTTAGTTTAGTCGAATTTTTATTAAAGTACTGTTAATATATCACTCCACGTTTTACCAATTTTCTGCTGTTTAAGGTGATGTGTTAACGCATTAAAAATGCATCATTTGACGTGGGAAAACAGTGGTCAGTGACGTAGCAAGGGTGCCATGGGCTC
This sequence comes from Lissotriton helveticus, assembly GCF_964261635.1. Taxonomy (NCBI): domain Eukaryota; kingdom Metazoa; phylum Chordata; class Amphibia; order Caudata; family Salamandridae; genus Lissotriton; species Lissotriton helveticus. Next base: position 1,958,016,891 of record NC_136067.1, read on the forward strand.
TAATGATAGCAAGAAAAAAACGGGACCCCTAGTTCGAGTTCCTACTGCAAAAAGGATGGCCTCTCAACAACGTGTGGTGAGGGGCCCTGGCACGCCTGTATCTCAAAGAAAGCCTGGGTGGGGCTCCCCTGAACGGTGGGAGCCCTCCTGTCCAGCAAGGTCCACAGAGGCCTCTGTTATGCCCCTCAGTTGGGGATATGGCCCCAACTGGGTGTGTGGTTGGGAGGGTTTTGTCTTTGTTTTTGATCTTATGTTGGAAGTTTTTCTCTGTACAAATTGACGCAGAAAAGATGGCTCTGTAGATGCATGACTCCTGCACGTAATTTCCCATTTAAGGTACTTTTGCAGTAGTGCCTCAATTACCACATGCACTATCAGAATTACAGCTATCTTGTATTGCCACATGTTTACTGGGATTGTCTGAATGAGGAACTGAGTGCGCAGTGCTGGCTGTTGGGCGTGTCCCTTGGGTGGCAGGAATCTCAAGTGTCTTCAGCACATATAGCAGGATTCTGCCCCATCACGTGTGTGACACCACCACTCATTCATCGTTGCCGAGTAGGCATGACTGGGCACATTTAACGAGATCCGGGCACCTGTGGTTTCAATGTCTCTGAGATCCATCAGCGGCATTGATTGGTACTTGACAGGTGCTGTTCGTTTGTGAATGGATGAATGCATTTTCCAGTTCTTACTGCAAACTACATTGCGTCGAGACACTTACAATGATTGTCAGCAGGCCGAGGCACCTTCTTCCTGGTTGCATTTTGCACCCCTGTCTGTGTGCCTTTGAGATTACTGGTTACACTGGGGTGCTTCTGCTGCCAGAGGGTTCTCTTGTTTACTTCTGCTGGTGGTTTGTTGTGTGCTGCGAGCTGAAATGCATCCCAGGGACTGTGCAGCAAACAATATTCTCGCATCTTTCTTCCTTCAGCGTAGGCTCATAGCCGCATCAAAGGCAAATCTGATTCCCAGTTAAACATTCATTTTTAGGTCGCTGCCACCAGACTTCACCGCTGTCTGTTTTGCTGAAGACATATTAGTGACATTCAGAAAGTTGACCTAAGAATGCATTTTGCCCGTTGCTTGCCATTGGCTTTGCGGTTTGTAACTCACGTTTTCTTGCTTCCCATTTGCTGCCTTTATTTGTTTCAGGCTGTCCAGCTTGAGTGCGTACCTTCCCTTGCCCATACCTTATTTACAGTATCCCTCTGGGCGCTCCCTGTAAACAGGCCTGTAAATCTGGTTTTTATCTGGGCACATTTGCTGTGCATTCAAAGACCGAGGTCAAATGTCAGGCGCTGCCTTCCAAGGGCATTTGCTTACTTTGCTTTCTCTGACTTCAAAGTGAAAGGATTTATGTGACAATCTTGCTGGATACTGGGGGAAGGAACGAGTTTTTTTCTAGCACTGTACAGCATTTAAAAGAACTGTGTAAGTATTTCAGAATATATAAGAATTAGGAACACAAATGAAGCACATTTTTAGTTATTTTTGAAGTGTGTTGGAAACAAATACTTCAATATGATCAGAACAAATCATTACACTATGTGACACAATTTCCAAACATTTAGTTTATAGTTTTATTAGTAAAACTGTCTGCAAATGTAATGGTCATTTTAATTGAAAATGTGTTGTCTAAAATGGCAGTGCGCTACCACACCATGCACACTCAACTCTATGCTACTGAACTCCACTCCACTCTGCACCACTCCACACCACTCCACAGTACTCTGCACCACTCCACTCTACGCCTCTGCACTCTATGCTACTGCACTCTACGCCACTGCACTCTAGGCCTCTCTGCTCTACCCTGTACCGCTTTAGTCTATGCCAATGCACTCTACACCACTGCAGTCTCGGTCACACCAATCTACTTTACACAATTCCACTCTGTGCCACTGCACTCTACGCCACTGTGCAATACTGCTACTACACTGGTTGCCAATACGCTCTACACCAATGCACTTTACTCGGTGACACTCAACTCTATGCCTCTGCACTCTACACCAATTCACTGTACACTGCTCTAATCTACTCTGCACCACTGCACTCTATACCACTTTACTCTACACTGTTATAATCTACGCCACTCTACGCAACTGCGCTCTACCCTGCACCACTCCATTCTACGCCACTTCACTCTATTCTGAAACAATCTACTCTACACCACTGTACTCTACTCTACTCTGCCCCACTCTACTTTTACCACTGCACTCTATCACTGCACTCTACACCAGTGCACTCTACATCACTGCACTCTACGCCACTGCTCTTTTCGCTACTCTATTCCACTCTACACCACTGCACTCTGACACTGCACTCTGCATTCTCCGCTTTCAACTCTACGCCACTCTAATATGCACTACTCCACTCTACACTACTGCACTCTACAGCACTCTACTCTGCACCACTCCATTCTATGCCAATTCACTCTATTCTGAAACAATCTACCCTATGCCACTGCACTCTACTCCACTCAGCGCCACTCTACTCTGTACCACTGCACTCTGTGCCACTCGACTGTACTCTGCACTGTACGCCACTGCACTCTATGCCACTCAACTCTAGTCTGCCCCACTGCATCACTCAACTCTACGCCACTCCACACCACTCTGCGCCACACCACTCTGCGCCACACCACTCTGCACCACTCTACTCTGCGCCACTCTACTCTGCAGCACTCGACTCTAATCTATGCCACTGCAAACTACCACACAGCATTGTATGCCACTGAATTCAATGCCACTGCAACCAATGTCACGGCCCTCTAGGCCACTATACTCTGCAACAATCTACATCAATGCACTCTACACCAGTCCACTCACCTCTGTGCCACTTTACACAACTCCACACTTTGGCACTCCAATAAACAACACTCTCTGCCACTCCACTCTACAACACTCTACTCCACTCTTCGCCAGTCCACTCTACGACACTCCAAGCCACTCTCCTCTACACCTTTAACTTTAAGCCATGCTGAACAGCAGCCACGCTGGTGTACTACATGATTAAACATATTGGCAAAGCAAATAACGTTTACATAGACAAGACCTATTAACTTTGCCAATGCTTATTTGCCTCTGCTGTGTAGTCTTATGTATCTTCGTCCTCGTTCATTTTACTCTCAACAGGGGCATCACTTGTGGGTTACTAAGCTTTTCTACCAAAAGCACATGCCCAGTAGCAGCCTAATGATGGGTCACTGTCAACTCACCCACCCGACACCTTCAACTATTGGTTAACCGAAGAGTGAGGTTTGTCCATTCTTAACAGAGATGTTTGTAGAGTAGTATGTTTATTGATGTGTGTGTGCCAAAGAACTTAGGTGTGTGTGTTGCTCTGCTGGGATTCACTCATGGTCAGTGGTGTAGCAAAGGTGCCAGGTGCGCTGATGGAAGCAAGGAAAACTATTTTAAAAAACAGCAGTATTTGGAGGGCAGGGGACCCCTGGGCCCCGGTGCCACTGCACCTGCTGCTCCATTGACAGCTACGCCCCTGTTGTTGACCATTGCCTGTCCTGAGATAGGTATTCTTAAAGAGGCGTCATTGCGCTATGTGGGTGTGGTACCATGAACCAAACTTGTTCTATGGTTGTGATGTGTAAGTTGTCAGGCTAGAAATGCTCTGTTGAGAGGCAGGTCTCTGCTGACTGTATGTGTGTGGTGCCATGCTGTGTGCTCAAGGGTGCCAGGGGTGGGTCATTGGGTGGAGTATCCATGACCCCAGGGTCCCTGCCATTGTCAATAAAGTTGGACCTACTAGTCACAAACCAGTGTCATTCGTGCACCAGAGTCGTAAGTGAGTGAGTGTGATGTAGGGGTATATAACGGTGAGGGGTATATATGGGCACACTGGAGCTATCACTGCTTTGCACAGAGGTGGAACCACACTCATGGGTGTCTCAAGGGCAGAAAAAGGGGAATTACTATGGATGTTGTTTTTGGGGGCCTATGGATAGAATCCCACAATGTGATGACAGGCAACATCCCGTCACCCCCAGAGGTACTGGTTGAGAGTCTCAAATTAGAGATTGGTTGAATGCTTTCCATAGACAACCGAGCCTAGGGGCATATTACCAACAACTAGCGATAATTATCGCTATGTTGGCTTAGCTGCAATAATTTTATCGCCGTGTAGCGGTGATTTTTATCGCCTAGGAGCCTTGATATTATCAAGGATTATCTCCTAAGCGATAAAAATCGGCCGAAATGCATGAATATCGCTGAAAAGTCAGCGATATTTATGCATTACCGAGCAAATGCTCTTAGCCATGTTATCCACCTCCCATTGGATAACATGGCTAAGAACTGCTCAGGGCAGGTGTTAGCTTTTGGAGATATTCGCGCTTTGCGCAAATATCTCCAAAAGTTGGTAATAGGAGATAGCGATGTTAGCGACTGTTTCCAGTCGCTAACATCTTGGCACGCCCACTTTGCATGTCATTAGTGATAAATTTCTCTGACATGCAAAGCGGGGCCCAAGATGGTCGCTATCTCCTACTAGCTGTCGCTAACTGGTGTTAGCGACAGCTAGGTAATAGGGAGATAATTTTATCTCCGCGTTCTTGGCTTTTAAAGCCAAAAACGCAGAGATAAATCCCTTGATAATATGCCCCTAGTTCCAAATAAGAAAGACAAGAAATATTGAGTTGTGGATACAACAGATTAAAGAAGCATCCAATTTGAGCAGACGTTTTTCTTTAAAATAAAATAGCAAGCATTGGCAATACCAATAGGGCTTTAAAGGAATGTTGAATGACAATGTGAGGCATTGCAAGGAGATTGTATGGAAATGGCTTTGTACTTCTGTGGAAACAAAGAACTGTAGGATGATATTGGTGTTGGTAAAAAGGTCAGGTGCCTGTTACACTGTCAAGCCAGCCCTAAAAATCTATGGAGTTTAATGAAAGTCCTCCTCCCATCTGTGCTGCTGCCTGAGAAAACCATAGTAAATTATTTAGTTATCTCAGACACTTTAATAGCAGTACAATGTTGTGTGTGTCTCTGTATTTTTAAGACAGGCAGCTGGATAACTAAACAACATGATCACAGTTGTATGGAGGGCTAGTTCTTTTTTGTGAAAGCATACAACTTCAGGCCAATCAGAACATGTACCCCTGGCTCCCAACATGTGTGTGGACCCTAAGCCCCTCTCCTGGTGATTCTTACATAATTGTCTGGCGACTGCTGCACTGTCAAGTCAGACGATAAAAACAATGGCCCAGTCATGCAGGGACATGGCCCCTTGCTTGTTGGTGTCACAGTTTGATTTCCTTGTCCTTGGCCGCCGTGATGGGCATGGAAGTAACAGGCAGGGAAATATAGTTACAGTCATCCTGCTATAAAAAGGTGGGGATGATTGCCACTATAGCTTTATGACCCTATGGCAGAAGTGCCATCAGGTCAGAGGGTTCCCTTGGCTGAGTATTCGCCGGTAGTACTCTCACCACAAAAAAATTGTTCAAAATCCCCAAGTGCTGTAACCAGCAGCCTCTCCAGTTGTGGTCGTTTGCTTTGTTCCCGCGAGCGAATGGCAGTTTATTGTCACGAACAGCAGATAATTATATGACGTGGTTTAGCAGCGTAACTACAGGAATTATTTTCATGTAGCAAGCGTAAAACAAAATAACTGAAATTACTTGAGCTTACTCTAGTGTAACAGAAATTCCATGCTGGCCTGCTCCAACTGATCTCCTATATGTTTGTGACTCTATACAACTTGCCCAGGCCTATAAGAATTAATCAGAAAGTTAACTCTAAATATCAATTTTAAAATTTGTATAAAAATCTTAAACAGAAAACAGACATTTTTACTCAGGCCAAGGAAAAACAATGACTGCCTTTACTATAGCCTTATAGCCCACCGTAGAGGGCTATACCGACTATTAAAGGCCCTCTCCAGTGTGAAAGGCCGAAGGCGAGGGCCTTTAACAAGAGAGAGGGACTTTAATAGCTGGTATAGCCCAGCTACGAAGGGCTATAAGGCTAATAGAACATTCTGGCACTAGAGGGCAGAATGTTCTAACAAAAAAAAACAAAGCCTTATGGGAGTGTGAGGGGATTGGAATCCCCTCCGGCTCCCTGAAGCCTTTGTTCACAGCCAGAGCTGTGAACAAAGAAATATTGGAGCTCCGGGCTTATACCAGCCATTATAAGCCCGGAGCACTCCATTGTTTTCAATGGAGCTCCCAACATTCCAATGTTCTAATCCTTCATACGACATCCCACTGAACAGTTGGCAAGCCTTCTGGCCTGAAAATGCTTCTACCCCAGGTCCTCAGGACGGTATTGTGGGGAACTTGGGGGTGAGATTTGATGTCCATCTGTCATTTAAGCCACAAATACAATCTGGTGTGGGTATGTACGTCATGGATATACGATCACTGAAAACATTTTTATACATATTGTCTCCTTCTGCAAAGGAAACAGTTACCCAGGTTCTCATCACGTCAAAACTAGATCATGGTAATGTGGTTTACCTGAGCCTGCTGGAGTCTCTTCTAGAGAGATTGCAGGTGGTGCAAAACGCAGCAGCCCGCCTCCTTTTGAACCTGCCTGTGAGAGTGCATATCTCCCCACATTTACGAGATCTGCATTGGCTTCCGATTAGGAAAATACTTGTGTCCAAGGCACTGGTGCTGAGACATGGGGCTATTTACCAATCGCGGGCTGTGGGAAACATCCTTTACAACGCAACTTTTACCACGCAGTGCCTTTACGACGCAACTTTTACAACGCAAACCATTACAACGCATTGCTCTGGGGTGCGCTCTAGGATAGGGAATAGGTTTAATTTACTATCCAACACCGTCCCTACTATCCACGGGGACTGGAGTTGGAATAGTAAATTAAACTATTCAAAGGCATGCGTTGTAAAAACAGCGTTGTAAAGGCATGCGATGTAAAAGCATGCATTGTAATGTCATACATCCGCGGGCTGTGTACCTTTGAGCCAGGTTCAGCTTCCATTCTCCCACCCGAAATCTGAGATCTGCCGATAAACTGTTGGCAGTGATTCCCGGAATAAGGAAGACTAGAACAGGAGGTAGATCCTTGGCTTTTCTGGGTGTCACTGCTTGGAACAACAACTCCTGTTAGATCTGCAGGCTGTTCTAATCGGTCAGCCTTTAAAAAACACAAAGGCATATTTTTGTACTACAAACAGTGTCTTGTCTTTATCAGACTCCCTCTTCAATGACATCCACAAGAGAGCTCCTAGTCTGTTAAGTGGCGTGTTTTTTTTCCTTTTATTGGATCATGTCTCAGAAAAGTTTCAGGTAATATTTCCATAAGGGCCCAAACTTTTTAGCTAGGAAGCTGGGCCCATTATCTTCCAGGCTTAGTCCCAATGCCACGTGAAATGGCAAGTTAGGTAAACAGTGTTTACAACGATTCTTTTTCTCCGCGGGGAATCACAACGCGGTCGTTATCATGATCGCGTTGTGATTCCGCATACCATTACTCCGCAAGTCGGAACAACGACTTGCGGAGGGGGGTGGGGAGGTGTTGGATTTAAAATCCAACACCTTCCCTAGTGTCCGCACAGATTTGAGTTGGAATAGTAAATTATACTATTCTAACTTCCAGCGCCCCCCTCCGCAAGTCTTTGTTACGACTTGCGGAGTAATGGTATACAGAATCACAACGCGGTCATGGTAACGACCGCATTGTGATTCCCTGCGGAGAAAAAGAATGCGGGATTTCAACATATATTCGGCAAGTTAAGATAACAGCTGGTTAAGTACTCACTGCTGAGAGCTCTGTGATCTGCTGATGAAGGATTCAGGTGCTGGTAGGACCAAGTCAGCCCTTCATCTTTCTACTGTTAGTACCTTGAGTGTCATTGAGTTTGGATAAAAGTAATCCCTGCTACTGCGTCAAAAGTTGAAAGTTTACAGCAATTAGACCTATGTAAGAAATACAGGTACAGTCTTATTATTATTATCACTGGTGTCATTATTATAACAATGTTTCAGACATTTCGTCTCAATCCTTACCTTTATTAGCAATGTAGAACAAACTTCCTTCCAAGATTCTGACTGAAACTCTCCTGTGGCCCTTTTGTGTATCTGATCCCACTTTGGACATTGTTACTTAACTGGGGCAAACTCAGGGTCCAGCCACTGACTCTTAGTTTAAAGTTTCCTTAGTCTGGACATTGCATTCGTTGTACAGAAGGATGTGAAGATGTGGGTTCCCAGTCCAAAAATCCCAAACACACTGGTTTAGATACTGAAAGGGCGAGATTTTGATCGATACCTTATATCTATTGATCCAAACCTCGATCTGGTCGACTGAACCTTTGTTGCCTGTCTTGGAGGAAAACAGTACACCCATCCGCAATTTAGTTCACCCAATAAAGGACTCTGCTCCCAAAGATCACAAACAACTTCTAGCTTTTCAAAGGTTTATTGTAAAGATATGATAAGCTGCAAATACAGGCATCTCAGAATGAGATTCACGAGATACACAGGTCCAATTACATACATGTGCTCTCGGAAAGCCCTCAGACGAGCAACAGAAATCACTAACACAAGTTCTAAGAATAATAAAGCTATCAGCATAGACGCATATCTCTCCTTCATTTAGGTTGGAGGAAAACACACACAGGTTAGGCGTCCCTACCCTGTTCTAGATGGTATCCCTACTTAACCAAATCCCAACCTAACAAAGGTGTCAGCAGTGAATGACCCCCAAGGGAAGTCACCCACTCTAAGTCTCTTGGTGAAAACCTATAGTTCTCCAGTCATGACCCCTCTCTGCCTACCCATCCGCTCTCTAAAGGGTCCTCAGGTCTCTGCTCTAACTCCACCCAGGGGTGCTGTCCCTAATACAAAACAATCAACAACATTTGAGACGCCCCTTTCGAGACGCCCCTCACGTGGTGCATCTTCTGGCTTTTTCCATGATGCCTTGTATTGGGCCTCAGACGTTAGAGTTGACCTTGCTTCTCAGACTCTTCTCCGGCCCGCTGATACCCCTTAAACATTCCGGAACCCTCCTCCATGTCTGGGCCGTCTACTGAACAGACCTCTATTCATTCATTTATAATTGGATCCCCCCTTATCCCTTGCAGACAGATATCTGCAGCCAAGAACCCAACTCTCATATACTTCTAAAAAGAAAAAGGCTTGCAACATTTCTCAGCCCAGACATGTACGTGTAAATCAATGCTAAAACATTTCAGGCCTACAATATTTCTCATAACGATTATAATATTCAACTTCTTCATTAATTAAAGCATGTTAATACTCTTATTCTATTATTAAGTAAACATTTCTATAAATCATGGTCTATTAAATGCAATGACCAAAAACCTTAATACAATCTGTGTCGTGAAAAGAACCACCTTCCCTTTCCCTCCAGCTCTGGCCCTGAGGCCTACCACGTTCTGCGTTTAACCACCTGCCATCTTACATGTTAACAGCTACACGACATAGATTAAGAAATAATCACGTCTACTAAAATCATATAATGTCACACATTTCTGTATTAGTTCCATTTCTACTTAAATCTCTATATTAGCTATACATTTTTGAATATATTTGCAGATACTATTAGCACTCATGGCATTTCTCTTCATGATTTGTGCTTACTACAGGTAAGTGTGATGTACTCATACATTTAAATCAGTTTGCGCTCTCTCAGTTCCCCCCTTTGATGACCTCTCGGGGTCATCACTAACATTTAAACTGAAGTTATGGGTAGCATTCTCTGCGCTTCCAGAGCTCTCAGGCTCCTGTACTGATTATCTTGTATGGCAGCCAATCTCTGCAGCTGCTCTCTTTGGGCCCTTTCTGACCTTCTTGCTCTGTACCATTTGAATACCCTCACCAATCCCCACAATATGATCCCACAGATCAATATTATGATGATAGGCTTTAGAATATACCATACAAAGCTTTTGCCTAAGGTGGAAAACCACCCTCCAACTGTACTCATTCCGTGGCCCACCTTTTCCCAGACATTTTCTCTACTCAAGTCTTCGATCTCCTTGTGTATATTAGTTATGTTCTTAATAACTTTCTCAAGGGGCTTCGAATTATCTGGAATGTAAGTGCAACATTCCTGGACCTTCAAAGCCTTACAGACTCCGCCCTCTTTTGCTAGTAGGACATCTAATGCAAGACGATTTTGAAGAACCATAGCCCTTATCGATTGCATCTCTCCTTCTACCAGCATTAAGGACTGAGCAGTGCTGGCAGACAACCTGTCGACAACTGTTGCCAGTCGCCTAATTTTAACATCATTAAGGATTATTCCCAAAAGAGGGAACATAGCTCCAAAGACATCTCCAACCATTTCGGCATCACCTACATCTCTCCTTCCCCTCGATGATGTCTGACCCTCAATGATCACTAAGTCTTGTGCATGATATATTTTGGGGAAGACAATTGCCAAGTAACATGATCCATACCAGTTGTCAGGTAGTCTCACGTAAGCATTTCTTCCACATACAAAATACACATTTGGAATCACTTGCATTCCCTTCAGGAAATCCTTAGTGTAGTACTCTAAATTAAAAGCATGCTCACAGTCAACTTCACCCACGTATACATTTTCATAATACGTTTTGGCTCTATGAAGACATAACTTTCCTCTCTTCGCTTTATCTAAAGCTATTGGACCACTACTACCCTTTCTCTTATGTGACTTCTCTTCCTCGGTCCAATCTATTTTCCCTTGTCCTGATTTTTTCAAAATCTTTTGTCTCCTGTAACGATCATCCACCTGCCCTATGAACTTCTTCTCGACTTCTGACACCTTGCATGTCAGGTTATTTCTACGGGCATGTGAAGTATCTAAGGTAATCCAAGGAATGAAGAATTTGGCCAATCTGTCTTCACTCTTCCAGTAGTCCCATTTGTTCATCTGCTTATAATTTGGGACTTCTGGCAACACTGAATCATAATTGGAGAAATAGTATTCAAAACTATCTCTCTCATAAAATATACTAAGCAATAAGCTACATGTAATGCCATATGTCAGAGGGAGGTGATGGTATCTAATACCCTCGTCTACAGATGCCGGCAACTGCATGCAGACATAACAATCCTTAACCTCCATGGCATCCACGTATTCATATAAAAGTTTAGCATAAGCATTTGACCTAAAGTCTCCTTGGGACTCGTCTACATGTAACCTGCGGGCTTCTGCAGCTAATAACGCTTTCTCTTGAGTGTTTTCCCTTTTCTCACCAGCAACAATAGGTGTAAGCGTTACCACAGAACTCACATCAGTTACCTTTACCTCTTCCTCATGTCCCTTTACATAAGAAATTGTTACCACTAAAGCTATTAATATTATCACTCCTACTATTAGTGTACCTATTATACATTTAGCTCTGCGGTTCGGGGTGCCGGCCTCCATTTCGTCAGACAATCTGGCTCTCTCTTATCTTAGCAAAAAAGTTCTTTTCCTCTCGTTCCTTTACAGTCTCTTTTCAATCCTTTTGTCTTTAGAATGCACACAACTGGAGGCTGACAACCTTCTTCGCAAAAGTCCTTTAACAGTTCAAAAAGACAACCCTAGCCCTTCTCCATCAACTCAAGGGAAGTTCCCTAAAATTCTCTGCTTCCTGGGCGCTAGGTAATCTTCTTTTTTCTGCTTGCTTTATTTACAAAGTCCTTTAACAGTCTACTATCAGATTTGTGGTTGCAGCTTCAATAGCATAGTTCAATATTTCCAAACGAAGATTGTGCTCTTCATGTGCTGTTATCGTTGTACCAAAGTCGGGGAATTGCAATTCTGTAAGAAACATGTGTTTTAACTTGCTGAGGCGGGGAGGTCTGGGGAGCATGAATGTTAGTGACCCTTCTTGTTCGACACCGGGTACCAACAGTCGTATTTCCACGGTGATAATGGGCTCAGAACTGGACACCACCACCGCTCGGATCCTCCCTGTCTCCGGTTTCACAGACATTTGTCGCCAGATATGTCCACTCAGGTGTGGAGTATCTTCTGTTAGGCACACGCACTCTTCTTGACCTTCTTCGGTCCGGTGCTTCAGCGCCCTGAGCACCTTCTTCTGGGTCTGAGTCTTCTGATATCGGAGGAAGGGTTGCTTCTGGAGTTGACCTCAGGCTAGAGCTCCTTCTTTGCGGCCAATTAGCTTCTCCACGTGCCCTTCTACTCCTTCTCCTTCTGGTCTGTTCTCGCTCTCTTTCAGACCTGTCAGGGTCAGACTCGTACTCCCAGCTGCTTTCCCCTTCTGTAGCGTCGTCTGTTTCGCTGTTGTACTGACCGTCCTCAGCTTGGTCAGACTCGTTCCCTGCTTCCGCTGGCACCTCTACAGCTTGGCTAGCCCCCTCTATGGCTTCTCGGTCCTCTGCTGGACGTCTATCCGAGAGAGGAGCTGTTTCCAGAGGTGCTGGAACCCTTCGCGTATGTGACGCGTGGATCCAATTGGGCAGGCCTCCCACCTTTACAGCTGTGTTTGTGATCAGGATGACCTGGAAGGGCCCACGCCAACGAATATCCAAGCAGCTTCTTCTCACATGTTTCTTCACCAGGACCCAGTCCCCAGGATACAGGTCATGGCACGGGCCCTGGCACGCTGGAACCTCGGCAGCCTGCACCTGAAGGGACACAGAACGCATGGCGTCAGACAGCCCCTTACAATAGTCCAGGATCATATCATCTGTGATATTTAACAGTGCAGTAGCTGGAATAGATGGCAGCCTCATTGCTCTCCCCATTAACACCTCATGTGGTGACAACCCTGTTCTTCTGTCTGGGGTACTACGAAGGCTCATGAGGACCAATGGCAGGGCATCAGGCCAACTCAGGGTCGTTGAGGAACAAACTTTAGCTATTCTGGACTTGATCGTGCCATTGATCTGCTCCACAATTCCTGAGGCTTCTGGTCGGTAACTGCAATGCAGCTTTTGGTCAATATTTAGTGCTACACAGATCATCTTCACAAGCTCGCTGTTAAAATGTGTTCCCCTATCTGATTCCAAAAAGGCCGGGACCCCGAAGCGAGGAATGAGTTCTCTAAGCAGTAACTTGGCCACTGTGAGGGTGTCGCACCTACGTGTAGGGTATGCCTCAACCCATCTGGAGAACACACAAACAACCACCAGGACATAGCGGAGGCGGTTGCACCTTGGCATTTCAATGAAATCTATCTGCATTCGATTGAATGGACCTCCAGACCTTCCTATGTGACTTAGTGCAACTGGTGTTCTTTTTCCTACGTTCAGCTGCTGGCAGGTCACACAACGCTGGCACACTGCTTCTGCTGCTATTCTAAACTTAGGATTGTACCAAGTCTGTCTAAACACTCTCAGCATAGCATCTCTCCCTAAGTGTACGGGACCATGTATGAGCCTAGCCATTGGACTCACCATCTCATTGGGCAACACTGCTCTGCCGTCTGCTGAGACCCAAAAATGGGTCTCACCCATTACACATCCTGCCTTTTCCCATGTTTCTTTTTCAGAATCAGGAGCATTTTCTTGCATGGTTGACAGTTCATCCCAAGTATCAACAGTTTCCAGTATCATGGCTAATTCAGTTCTTACATTTATTCCACCCACTTCCACCTCTGTGAAAGAGTACCCTTGTTCCGCGCAATACCGCGCAACTTCATCAGCATATCTATTGCCTTTCGAAACAAAGTCCTCATTTCTGGTATGTGCGGTGCACTTTACAACTGCGATACTTGCTGGGCATTGCAATGCCTCTAACAACAGGCGCACAAACTCTCCATTGCGAATGGGAGAGCCTGAAGAGGTCATGAACCCTCTTTGAGACCATAACTGCCCGTAATCATGAACTACCCCATACCCATATTGGCTGTCGGTGTATATGGTAACTCGAATTTGATTGCCTGCCAAGCAAGCACGTGTCAGGGCAATAATCTCGGCTACCTGAGCGGAGTGTACTCCTTCCAGGCACCCAGCTTCCACAACTCCTTCAATTGTACAAACAGCATAAGCTGCTCTCAACTGCCCAACTTCGTCTCTTACACATTAGCCATCGACAAAGAAAACTTCGTCTGGGTCGGTCAGTGGCTCATCTACGATGTCGGGTCTGGGTTTGGTGCATAGTTCAGTCACATCGAGACAGTCATGGTCTGTATACTCATCATCATCCTCAATATCATTTGGAAGTGGCATCAATGTAGCAGGGTTCAAAACAGAGCATCTCTTGAGGGTCACGTTCTCTGCAGCAAGAATAACTTGCTCATAGCGCGTGAGCCTGCTGTTGGTCAGATGCTGTGTTTTGGTCCTGGTCATTAACAGTTCAACAGAATGTGGCACGCACACCTCTAACGGGTGCCCCATGACGATATTTTCACATCTCTCAATGCTGACACCCGTTGCAGCAACGGATTTGAGACATCCGGGCAACGCTGCGGCTACTGGGTCTAAAGTAGCCGAGAAATAAGCAACTGGTCTACGGGCATTCCCATGGATTTGGACCAACACAGACAACGCGCAACCTTCTCTCTCACAACAGTAAAGAAAAAATTGTTTATTGTAATCAGGCATTCCCAATGCCGGAGCACGACACAGGTCCTCTCTCAGCTGTAGGAACGCCATCAAACAGTCTTTGTCCCATGGTACCGGATCACTCACCTCTTTGTGCGTCAGTTTTTGCAAGGGCTTTGCTTTCAGTGAAAAGTTCACGATCCACTGTCGGCAATAACCCACCATCCCTAGAAACATCCTGACCTCTCTCTGTGTCTTAGGCGCATTCATTTTCATGATCGCCTCTATCCTGTCTGGTGACACCTTTCGTTTGCCTTTCTCAATTCTGTGTCCTAGGTACTGCACTTCTGTCAGGCAGTACTGCAATTTTCCCGGGGACACCTTGTGCCCATTGGCAGCTAGGTGATTTAACAAAGCAATGGAGTCTTCCCTGCAAGCTTCTTCTGTTTCTGACGCCACAAGGAGGTCGTCTATGTACTGGACCAGAACTGACTTTTGGGGCAGCACTAGACTTTCAAGATTTTTCTTCAAAAGCTGGTTAAAGATCGATGGACTCTCTGTATACCCTTGAGGGATACGACACCATGTTAGGACGCGATTTTCCAGCTTAAATGCGAAAAGAAAATGGCTTTCTTCGTCCAGAGGGATCGAAAAGAAAGCCTGACAAAGATCGATCACAGTGAACCACTCAGCTTGGAATGGAATCTGAAACAGTATCACTGATGGATTCGGTACCACTGGACAACACGAAACGACTATGTTATTAATCTTTCGAAGGTCCTGCACTATCCGAAATTTCCCATTTGGTTTCTGCAAACCCATAATCGGGGAGTTGCATGGACTACCCACGATTTCTTTCAGTATTCCCTGTTTAATCATGGACTCGATCACGGGTTTTATGCCTGCAATCGTTTCTGGAGTCAATTTATATTGGGGTGTTCTTGGGAACTCAGCATGCGGTTTCACTACAATTTTCACTGGGTCCACCCCTTTGACCAATCCAATCTCTTCCCCAGTGAAATCCCATACTTCTGATGCCACTGTCTCTCTCAAGTCCCAGGGGAGTTCATCTACTGTCAAAGTAGGGTACAGCTCCACGCATATTCTGGAGTTTGCAACTTTGAAATCTGCGTCATCATCATTAGTCAATACCTCCACTCCCTGAGGTGTACAATATATAGTACAATTCAATTTACACAACAGGTCTCTTCCTAGCAGACACACAGGGCTTGAATCGCAAACCACAAACTGGTGCTCATCGCTGTACTTCCCTATTTTCACCTGTACCGGTTCTGTCAATTGGCTGGTTATTCTCCTGTTTGCGACCCCTACCACCTGTATGGTCTCTCCAGACATGGGCAGGTCTGGAACTGCAGCTGATCTGATCGTGGATCTAGTGGCTCCTGTGTCCACCAGAAATGTCGTAGGGCACCCTGCTACTTCTGCTTCCACATAGGGTCCCCTCTGATCTACCTCCAAGGCTGCCCCGAGGGTGCAGTCTTCTCTTTCCACTCTCTGTCCGGTTAATGGGTCCACATAATAGCACTCTTCACCTTCCACAAACAGGGGCATTTGTCTATAGGTCTTACCCATACTCCCTACTCGAGGAGGTTGCGGGAACTGGGCTCGGGGAGGAGCCCCCCCCCCTTTGAGCACCTTTCCTTGGTATGGCGTTACCCCTCTTGTAGGCGCGCTCTGGACCTCTTCCTCCTCTATCTCTTGCTCTCCTATCTCTACATTGTAAGGGCACTCGCGTTTCCAATGCCCCACCTCGTTGCACTGGTGGCACCTAGTCGTTTTCTTCAAGGCAGCTATGTCTATTCTGGGTCTAAAGGTGGAACTCTCCTCATTGCCCTTGTTCTGACTGTACTGCTTCTTTCCTCCTGTACCTGTCCCTTGCTGTTGTTGCTGTGGTCCCCCCTTCCCTGCTGCCTGCATCTGTACCACCATCAACTTTTCCTTTAGTTTCTTAGCCTTAGAGTCTATCTCATCACAGCAGTACCTGGCATATCTCAGTATTTCGTCTAGGGGTTTAGTTTGCCAACAAATCGAGTGTTGCTGAATCATTAAACTAATATCCGGTCTCAGTCCCAGGACGAACTTGGACACAAATTGCCCTATGTCTTTTGGATCCATTACATCCAAGCCGCTATACTGTTTAAACGCCTTCAGCAATCTCTCGTAATATTCGTGAACTGTCTCTTTGGGTTCCTGTCTCGTTCGGTCTATTCTGACCCAATCTATGTCTTGCATTGGCACCTTCTCTTTCAGCCAAGTCATCACTCTCTCGAATTTTGCCATCACAATCTCGGACGGCCCATTAGTCTTGGCATCTCTCTCTGGCTCCGTTGTGGGCCACTCAGCGCTAACCTTGCATGCTGTCCACAGATCTCCTGGTACTACAATGTCAAACAGCGTGTTCAGATCTATCCAAAGGACCTTTGAGATTTTTACAAATCTCTCCACTTGCTTGTACCACTCCACTGGGTTCTCTCGTAACTTGGGGAAAGAGGTGGTAAAAGCAGCTAAATCTCCCCTACTCCAAGGGACATGTACATAGTTCCCGTTTGCAACTTCACGCAAAGGGTAAGCTTCTATTCCCTGCTGTCCTGGTGTCATACCAATCATGCTTCTCCTGCCGGTCCCTTTCTTGGACCACCTCTCTTCCCACTTATCTAGTGCCCTCCATGTCCTTATTCCAGCGATCAGTTCCCTTATGTGCGTTTTCAGCCCAATCGTTCTCCTCTCATCTAGGTCTCGATCTGTGTAATGCAGCCTGTGGTTACCCTGTAATGCTTTGGTTCTTGACAGATCCACCATATATTTGCCTGCTAGTTCGACTAACTTCTCATGGACTGCTCTCGCTTTTCGAGTAATGTCCTTTGCCATATACAGTATTTCCTCCTGTTCATACATTTCCATTCTTTCTAAAGGCAGGGTACCATCTACCATGTCATCCAGATCTGACCTCAAGCTGGCGACATCAAGTCTCTTGGCTTTTATCTCAGCTCGCAATATGTCTTTCGAAGGGGGCTCACTGGTCTCCCTACCATCCCAACTTCGAGCTCTTCGTTTGGGCTCGGGAGAGTTAATGAGTGGTCTCCCTTGCTCCCATCTCTCCAGGTCCCATGCTCGGCCATCCGATCTTGGAAGGTGATGGAACACGGGCCTGTTACCCCTACTCTTGCTCTGCCCACTCTCATCTTCTTCTCTCCTCTCACCGCACATCTCTCTGTTATTTTCCCTCTGGTCGCTACACTCCCTTTGCCTCGTATCGCTCAGTATCCGATACGATCCTTCCTGGTTCCCCATATTCCCTGAGCTGCGCTCATTTCCATCATCACAGGGTCTATGGTGCGACCTCTCACAACTCCCATTCAGTTCTCTGGTGCCGGGCACACAGTGTGGACACTTAAAGCTATTTCTGTACTCTTGCGCTCTCCTCTCCCCTTCACTGAGTATTGGGCGCGCCACCCCTCCACTCCCGGGGCCCCCGTTTTCCAGGTCTGTTCTATCTCCTCCCCGGGCCCAATGGGTGACTCCCCTACTCCCTCTACAGTCCCACTCCGGGCTACTCTCCCCAGCCCCGCAGTGAGTCCGTGCTCTGCTGTCCTGACTTTCCCTTTCTGCTTCTGCAGCTATTATGCACTTTTGAGCCTTCACTGCCTCATCCCACTGCTTCATGTACTCATTTAGCTCTTGAAAGGATTTTCGTCCAGATCCCCTCAAGTCCATTGGCCATCTAGGGCCCCCAGGATCTCCTCCGGGGTCCCCTGCTGTGTGCATCGGGGTGCTCCACTCTCTGGGTATCGGCATCTGACTTGGGGAATTAGTGGTATCGTTCCTCCTTGCCTCCTCTGCTCTTTCTCTGTCTTTCCGTTTCCGTTCTTCCCCTCTTGCTCTCTCTTGGTCATATATCGATATTATAGGACCTATGTTAACAGGTACCTGTAGTGCATCTGGTAATGGGTAGGATGTGGCGCTTTCCGTTTCCGGCGCTCTTTGTACCACAAACCTACCGACTACCTGTTGCACATGACTAGGCTGGGACAGCTCTTTCTTTGGCTCAGGATCCCACTCTGAACTGGGAAGCGGTCTATGCTCTCCTGCATTGCCCCCCTTTTCTCCTTCACTCTTCTCGACCTCCCCCCCTGCTCTATTATACGGGGGTGGCCTGTCTGTCAATAATCTGTTTATCAAGCTATCCTCTGTTTCGCTCTCATCATCTTCTTCCAGGGGGGTTTTATTTACGGGCGCCTCTAACACTGGGTACAGTTTATTTATTTCCAAATTATGCACTCTCCATCTTTTAGCATCCGCATCCCACCTGGCATCCTGCACTGCCCTTACCGATCGTTTCACCCTTTCTTGTCGTCTGTTCATATTCTTTTCATGCGCTGCCCTAATCCATGCTTCAAGAGCTTCAAACTGGGTTGGTCTAGGCAAGGGTCTCATTGAGGTCATGACTGATTTTAATCGATGTAACACCTCTAATCTGAACGTCCCGTACTTCGGGAACGTCAGTTCCTCATTTCCTTCCGTAATCTTACTCCACTCTGATATCCAAAGGATCGTATGCAACCCAACATTTACTGCCATGTAACGAGCTGGCGTACCCTCCGGCGGGGCTTCTTCCCCTTCATACGATCCCCGCTTCTCTTTCTTAAACACCGCTTTCAGCCACTTAAAACACTTCATAATTATGCGCACAAAATCCAGCCTCGCTACTCTGTTTACTTCCTGATGACAATCCACCAATCCTGTCGCGGCTTTGCTAGCTTGGCCTATCGCAGCGCGGTCTTTCTCCGGTCGGCCAATCACGTCGCGACCCTGTCTGACGTGTTCGCTAGCTGGCCTATCACAGCGCGGTCTTTCTCCGGTCAGCCAATCACTGCGCGACACCACCTGACGTCACTTTTCTCCGCTTCGCAGCAGCACCCCTCCTTTCTCAACTCGTCTCCCGGTTATGCATGCGTCCCATTCATACACCGAAAAATGACTACTTCCGACCAAGCGGTCACTTCTCTCGACTGTACGTCCACAGTCTATCTGTAATTGTCAACACACTGACGAGATATCTATCGTCTCTCTGATAGGTTGCTTACACACACAGTAACTTCCGACCAGCGTCCGTTACTCACGCACTCACTCTTACGTTCTCCCTATCTCGGTCTCTCGGGTGATCAATGGTACCTCATGACCCCCTTCACACTAGTTGACAATTACTCTGGGTGTCCGATACACCCGAACCACTTAAGCTCTCCTTGAACTTAAGATTTCCACCGGTTGCGCGCGCTCACAACCTGTTCCACAGTCACTCTACAGACATTCAACTCCGCCAGACATTACAACATAGATACAATACAAAACACCGCAATCTAACACGCATAACCCTTTATACTCACTCTCGACCGATACTGCTGCTTTTTCTGTCTCACGTCATCCGGATCTTCTCCAGCGGGCTGTTCTTCCAATCATCGATCTCTAGGGGCCTTGGGGTAAGCTAACCTGGCCTAGGTCACCGTCCTCAAGAAGGCAACCATCCTCTGCTACCAACTGAAAGGGCGAGATTTTGATCGATACCTTATATCTATTGATCCAAACCTCGATCTGGTCGACTGAACCTTTGTTGCCTGTCTTGGAGGAAAACAGTACACCCATCCGCAATTTAGTTCACCCAATAAAGGACTCTGCTCCCAAAGATCACAAACAACTTCTAGCTTTTCAAAGGTTTATTGTAAAGATATGATAAGCTGCAAATACAGGCATCTCAGAATGAGATTCACGAGATACACAGGTCCAATTACATACATGTGCTCTCGGAAAGCCCTCAGACGAGCAACAGAAATCACTAACACAAGTTCTAAGAATAATAAAGCTATCAGCATAGACGCATATCTCTCCTTCATTTAGGTTGGAGGAAAACACACACAGGTTAGGCGTCCCTACCCTGTTCTAGATGGTATCCCTACTTAACCAAATCCCAACCTAACAAAGGTGTCAGCAGTGAATGACCCCCAAGGGAAGTCACCCACTCTAAGTCTCTTGGTGAAAACCTATAGTTCTCCAGTCATGACCCCTCTCTGCCTACCCATCCGCTCTCTAAAGGGTCCTCAGGTCTCTGCTCTAACTCCACCCAGGGGTGCTGTCCCTAATACAAAACAATCAACAACATTTGAGACGCCCCTTTCGAGACGCCCCTCACGTGGTGCATCTTCTGGCTTTTTCCATGATGCCTTGTATTGGGCCTCAGACGTTAGAGTTGACCTTGCTTCTCAGACTCTTCTCCGGCCCGCTGATACCCCTTAAACATTCCGGAACCCTCCTCCATGTCTGGGCCGTCTACTGAACAGACCTCTATTCATTCATTTATAATTGGATCCCCCCTTATCCCTTGCAGACAGATATCTGCAGCCAAGAACCCAACTCTCATATACTTCTAAAAAGAAAAAGGCTTGCAACATTTCTCAGCCCAGACATGTACGTGTAAATCAATGCTAAAACATTTCAGGCCTACAATATTTCTCATAACGATTATAATATTCAACTTCTTCATTAATTAAAGCATGTTAATACTCTTATTCTATTATTAAGTAAACATTTCTATAAATCATGGTCTATTAAATGCAATGACCAAAAACCTTAATACAATCTGTGTCGTGAAAAGAACCACCTTCCCTTTCCCTCCAGCTCTGGCCCTGAGGCCTACCACGTTCTGCGTTTAACCACCTGCCATCTTACATGTTAACAGCTACACGACATAGATTAAGAAATAATCACGTCTACTAAAATCATATAATGTCACACATTTCTGTATTAGTTCCATTTCTACTTAAATCTCTATATTAGCTATACATTTTTGAATATATTTGCAGATACTATTAGCACTCATGGCATTTCTCTTCATGATTTGTGCTTACTACAGGTAAGTGTGATGTACTCATACATTTAAATCAGTTTGCGCTCTCTCAATATCATGTATTGGACTGATATATATGTTTTTTAATAGTGAGATGCTATGTGGTAAACGGTGTCCGCGCGCAGTAGGATTAGGAATAGAAGGCATGTCGCGTTTACTCTCTTACTAATACCTAAACACGGAGTTCCTCAAAGCACGGTTTGATTGTTGAGAACAATTCTTTCCTTTCTGTCATGGGAGATGAAAGTAGAATTGGGGGAGGAGAGGGGGCCTAATGGAACCACCGAACCAGCTTCAAGTGCCGGGCTTGCCTCAACCTCAACTCACTTAGGGCCATATGTATCAAGCACTAATGCGTTCGCAAACGTTTGCGAACGCATTCGTGAAAAATGGTATGTATCAAAGAAATCTGCGTGCAAAATAAGGAATCGCAAAATTTGCGATTCCTTATTTTGCGATTGCATTTAAGGAATCACAAATTTTGCGATTCCTTAAATGCAATGTATGAAGCATAAAAAAAATACAAATTGGACTTAAGGAATCGCAAATTACCACCAACTTCAAGTTGGTGGTAAATTGCGAATTCCTTGAAACATGCACTTTTTTGCATTTTTTAAAGTGCAATGTGAGGCACATACATTCCCTTAGGGCATGTATGTGTGCCACATGTGCACCCATGCTGATTTCAGGGGTGCAACAGGGTGTCCTTTGGACACCCCTGCACCCTTGAAATTATTCACAATTTGCGATTCTCAAATTGCGAATCGCAAATTGAGAATAACTTCCCATTCATTCTTATGGGCCTCCTGACCAATAGAAATGAATGGGAAAGTATTCCTTAACTGCGATTCGCAATTTGCTAATCGCAATTAAGGAATACTAAAAAATTGCAAAAAAATTGCGATTTTGTACATACATTCCTATTTGCGATTCTCAAATAGCGATTTCTAAAAAATCGCTATTTGAGAATCGCAAATCAGGTTGATGATACATATGGCCCTTAATCTCTGCGTGTCTGAAAATGTGTCACCTGATCTGGTTCTCATGTAGAGTGCTCTCATTGTCCTCAAGCTAAGGTTATGCTGTAGAAAACTGGAAAAAAAATGTAAATATATAAAAAACAACTTCCTGCCTGAAAACATTCTGTGACACCAGCTAAAGGGGAGACCAATTTTAACGAATCACTTGAAAGTCTGTTTATTGATGTTCATCATCAGAACAGGATACCATTAACCCTTTTTAATTTTTAAATGGTGATCCGTTGTCTGTTTTTAATTTTTTTGATATAACAGACACGTATGAAGGTCAGAGCAGGGTTTTAAATGGGAGTGAAAAATCTGATGGGGTGAGGCATACTCCTTTCTAGGAGGCGAAGTCTATGTAAAAGAAAAGGGTGTTGCTTAACATTTAAACTAAAATCCTGTACTATTTGGGTGCCTGAATACCAGCTTCCTGTTATTACATCCAGACATGTGACACAATAACAGACATGCACCTAACATAAGACAGATATTGATTTTGTCAATGCTTATTAGCAGCCTCGGATAAATAAGCAACAGTGATTTTGTTGTGAATAATTACAACTTAAAATGTTTAAAATCTGAAATGTGAGACTAAATTAAACATTGCTAAGGGCTGTTAGAAGAGTTAGTGGTCTTTTGAGTTTCTCAATTACTCACATTCTTCCTTTCCACCACTTTCTTTGGCATTCTCTCACTCTGTTAACCACTTACAGCATTTTTCCCCCACATGTTTCTAAAATTCTCCATCTGCACATCTCACATCACATCTATTTCCTCTTCAGCACTCTCTTTTTACACTCTTTCCTGCATGTACTTACTTGCATTTCCTTCACTACAGCATCCCCAAGGTCAGGGCAGATATGGCCCCGGTAGGCTGGAAAGGTAGGGGCCGATTTTGCAGTGGTGGGGGGCCGTTCTTGTTACGGGGGCCATTTTGCAGCAGTGTTACTATATCGGCCCCCAGTAACTAAAAGCAGCATTGGGGCTGGCCCGTCAGAATTGCCAGCACTGGTGTGGCTTCCGGGAAACATCCTTTACAACGCAACTTTTACCACGCAGTGCCTTTACGACGCAACTTTTACAACGCAAACCATTACAACGCATTGTGCTGGGGGTCGCTCTTGGATAGGGAATAGATTTAATTTACTATCCAACACCTTCCCTACTATCCACGGGGACTGGAGTTGGAATAGTAAATTAAACTATTCACTATCCAGCACCCCAAAGCGTTATGCATGCATTGTAAATACCGCATTGTAAAGGCATGCGTGGTAAAAGCATGCGTTGTAATGTCATACATCCGTGGCTTCCCAATCTGACCTTGCCCAAGAACACACAACACACACCACTCACCTCTAACCACTGGATTTTCTTTCACTTTAGCCCTGGCATTATTTTGACAACTGTGTACTCCCTCCTACACTTTCAAATATATTTATAGTTACGATTGCTGCATTAATCAATCAATCAATCAAGGATTTATAAAATCCAGAGGGTCTCAAGGTGCTGGAGTAGCTAACTGCTTTGTGGAGATCTGTTCATTCCAACAGCCAGGTCTCGATTCCTTTCCTCAAATGCTGGAGCGATGAGGCTGTCGTGAGACGCAGGGGAAGGTCGTTCAAAGCATAGGCCGCAAGATGTGAGAAGCAGCCTCCACTGTTGCACGGGTGTATTCTGTGGGTGCCTGTGAGGAAGGGGATTGTAGGTGACTGGGGTCAACTGGTGGAAGGTCATCGTTTGGTGATATATGCTGGTTCTTCGTTGTGCAGGGATTTGTAGGAATGGATCAGCATCTTGAACTAGCATCTCTTCTGGGTGATGAGGCAGTGTAGCTTCTTGAGGAGGGGTGTGATGTGGGTCCCTCTAGGGAGGCTGAGGATGAGTCTTGCAGCTGAATTTTTTATTGTCTGAAGTCTCTTCAGGAGGCGTGTGGTGATTCCTACGTAGTGTGTGTGTGTCCGCAATCCAGCCTGCTGGTGACGAGGGTCCTTCTGGTGTTGACTAGGAGCCCAAAAACATGAATGGAATCTGGTGGTCAACACAAAAGACTAAAAAACGAAAAGTAAGAGGAAATGCAATTGCTGAACATACGGCTCCCTATAAAATGTGTTACAACAACTGCTGTTCAATTAAATGAACCCATTGCAACATAGGAAAGTGGCTAACAGATTTCCATCAACTGCCCTTCATGGCCAGTGTCATCATCTGGAATTCCAGCTTCCCTGTCACAGCACATCACCAACCTAGGAGGTGACTCTGTGAAATGAGTGGCATACTATACAGAGAACAGGAAATCATTAGATCGGTTGTATAGACATCATAAGCCACGATCCTATATACAAAGGCAAAAAGATGGCAAAAACTGCAGTGCAAATAGTGTGAAAGTTTAAAAAGGATATGGAGGCAAACACATACTTTTATTAGAGTATTGCTTCCAGACCTATTAAAATAGTGCAGGAATGGCTTTTAACAAATATGCCGCTGTTTTTGAAAACGGTCACTAGGAGCCACCTGAAGATCTTACGGAGCATGCGTAGGGTGTGGAAGCAGGCAGATGGGACTGCATTTACCTGTTTCTTCATAGATAGCCTGCTGTCCAAGATGATGCTGAGGTTGCGGGTGTGGTCTGTCAGGGTGGGGTTCAGTAGGCCACCATGCATCGTTCCAAAGTGAGGTGTTGTTCCCAAAGATGAGGACTTCGGCCTTGTCAGAGTTGAGTTGAGGCAGTTGTCCTTCATCCAGTCACATGTGAAAACTGCTCTGTGCAGAGAGGCCAAAAATTGGATGAGCATGTGTTCTGAACACCTTTATGACCCACTGACAGGCACGGTGAGAAACCTGCACTGTCTTCAGCCTCAACTTCAGAGGTCTCAATCATGGTCTATTATTAGCACCTGCAAACAACCTGCACTCACACAGACAAACAACATAACATGTGCCGTTGTAAAGCACGTTCACCCAGAAGAGCCTCTTGGTGCTGAATAACAGATGTTTATCGTTACCCAACTGAATGATAGTCATTTTATTGACCTCAGAAGGATGGAAGGCTGAGAGAACCTTCTAGGATTTGAACCTGTGACCATTAGGTCAAACGCAGGCCCTTTCAGTGGATGCATTAGTCCACTAAGCCGCCAGACCCAGCAAGTACAAGTGACTATATGCTCTATGAATCTATGAAAAAATTGCCTCAACAGATCTTCCTGGAAAAAGCAAACACTATTAAGAAATGCAAGATTAAGCAAAACGTGTACTATTCACAGGGACTACATCACTAACATTGATTACTTTACAGTTTTGCAAGTCATTGTTCAGAAATCTATCATTTTTTAGGTCTCGCCTACTAGACCACACATGCTCTGTCTGTTGCAAGACATATTTTGTCATGAAAAAAGTGCCCCCCCAACTTCTTTTTTTGGGAAAAAAAATCTTAGTTATAATACACACATCAACTTTAGTTAGATATGTTAGGTATATTTATTTGTACCTTTGATTTCATCAATTCTTTAGAAAATTCTTGAATTTATATGTCAGAAAAAGAACACCACAAATATGACATATACATATACCAACTTAAACAAAACATTCAGAAATAGGAAAAAATCAACAAATACATACACTGTACACAACAAAACATTTACGTCTGTGTTCAGACTATTCCACGAGAAAAATCACATTTGATAATCTCAATAACCATCAATGAAAATTATGGAAACAGTAATGGACAAAATCACAAATGAAAGGAGATATCACGACACATTAGTTGTACCAGTTACTACAAAACAAGTTATTTGTCGTGTTAGTTGTTGTCATTGGTGCTGTTAATTTTTATCTCCTTTTGTGCCGACGCGTTTCGAACTTCATATTTCAATTATGAGTTCTCGTCAGGGCCTTGTCATTACTATCTGCATGTGTGTAAAGGAGAAGAGAAACACTGTTTAAGTGTCAAATCCTATCGCCTCATCTTATAAGATCACTTTTGATCTTCTACATTTAAAAACATGTTACCTGAGTGGTAGCCGTGTTTATCCTATGTCTTGTTCTGGATAACTGAAGCTGCAGTCTACAAAACGTTAAAAATTCAATTTAGAGTCGGGTTCAGTAATGGCCCTACAGTCACTTCGAACAAAAACACTGCAAGACATACCTTACACTTTCTATGGGGGTGCGGTAGAGCGTCTCCCTCTGACGCGGTGGTGCTTCAGTGACCTGGGGGAGGGCGAGGGGAAAATCAATACCGGCGGGTTTGAATACTTTCATAACCAATTCAGTGAGTTAATGTGCCGCCCTTACCTTTTTCAATGCCCCGCGGGCTTCGGGAGCGGCTTACTCCATGGCATACAATTTTCGTTTTTTTTTCGATGTTACTGCAAAATACCGCGTGTTCACTCTAATTCAAAGCTCCGGTCCCCTTTTGCTGTTAAAAAATGGGGCGGATTATGTTATGGTCTCTAAGTACATCAACCCATTCTCGTTTGTACGTTTAGACCTACCGCTCACCTTGTTCACTGCGGCTCGCTTCCTCAATGTTTCACTGTCGAGGGCGGCGGTCGGGTTGCCTGGATACTAAATGCGGTCACATGACCGTAGGTTTCTTGGGATTTGTAGTTGGGAGTGCGCGCGTTGTTTTACCACATGTGAGGGACTTTATTGTTCTGCTCGCTTTTACCCAGTGTACTACCCTTCAATCAAGGGGGACTGGCAAGCCCCCGTGGAGCCCCACACAACCACTTACTCATAGTCTAGACACCTCGGAGAGGGTGTTCAATCCGTTTTGTGCACTATTGAATTTGAGAATCAAGTATGCCTCTTTTTTGAGCAGAGTCTCCTCGATGTCAATCAAGCCTTTGTTTCCTGTTGGCACTATTGTACAAAGTACAGTCCACTTGAAGTCCATTTCACTATGGTCTGCATCAAGAAAGTGTTGGACCATAGGGGCACTCACTACCTTCTTTTTGATTCGTGACCTATGTTGGGTGATCCGGCTATTGACCTGTTGTGTCGTTTTCCCTATGTATACTTTTTGGCAGGCGCAAATGATTGCATACACCACATTCCGTGTTTTGCAATTAGAGAATCCATTGTTTTTGCATTTGACTCCCCTGTGTTCAAATTCAGACCCTTCAATTGTGGATTCACACGATATACAATTTCCACATCTGTGGTGCCCTACAATTGGCTTCAGGCCCCATAGCGCGATAAGGTCACTTTTTGGCTTGGGGGTTAATACATCTGCCCTGATTATACTTTGGCCAATGCTCTTGTTTTTCTTATAGGCGAACAACGGTCGCGGGAAAGGGCATTCAAGTTCCTCTAGCAAATGCCAATTTTTCAGTACCATTTGCCTTACTCTGTGTGTGTCTGGCCCGAAGGTTGTCACACATACTAGCCTGTCCAGTTCTGGTTTCACTGTTCGCTCAAGTAAGCACTCCCTGGGCGTGTAGTGTGCCCTCTTCTTTGAATTGCTTAGTAATTTTTTGGGGTACCCTCGATTCTTCATCTCTTCGCAAAACCTTGTTGCGTGTTTCTCATATTCTGCCACTTCCGAGCAATTTCTTCGGATACGAAGTAATTGCCCGTAGGGCAAGTTGTCCCTCAGGCTTCTTGGATGAGCACTTCGATGGTGCAGGATGGTGTTTTTATCCGTCTTTTTTCGGAAAAGGGTAGATTGCAAGTGCCCATCTGTGCACATTATTTCAAGGTCTAGAAATGTCGTCTTTTGGTTGCT
Source organism: Lissotriton helveticus (assembly GCF_964261635.1). Lineage (NCBI taxonomy): Eukaryota > Metazoa > Chordata > Amphibia > Caudata > Salamandridae > Lissotriton > Lissotriton helveticus. The sequence continues at coordinate 1,958,044,997 of NC_136067.1, forward strand.
GGACTCCAGTGAAAACTTAATATCACGGTGTCTCTCATTAATCCAAGAGTGGAAGGCCACCAACTCGGTCTGGCTCCCCTGCCACAGGAGCCACACGTCGTCGATGTACCTCCACCATTGTTTGATATGTTTGTTGAAGGGATTGTTGGAGTAGATGAATCTATTCTCGTACTCCGCCATGTAGAGTATGGCCATTTCCGGCGCATAGGGACAGCCCATGGCTGTACCTTTGACCTGCATGAAAAATTGGTCATTAAACCTGAAGTAGTTTTTTTTAAGCGTGATTTCTGCCAATTTCAAAATAAACGAGGTGGGGACCTGGTGGGGCCTATCTCTCTTTTCGAGATATAATTCCAGAACTTCTAGTGCCTCATCTTGCGGAATTTGGGTGTACAGGGACGTTACGTCCATTGTCACCATCAATTCCGTCGAAGGGTCAAATTGCATTCCCTCAATTTTAATCAGGAAGTCAGTGGTGTCCTTCAGGTATGATTTGACACCACTGACAAAAGGCTTCAAAAAGAAGTCAATATATTTCGAAAGTGGTTCCAAACAAGATTCACACCCGGAAACAATTGGTCGTCCTGGTGGCTCTTCCGGGTTCTTGTGGATTTTCGGCAAAAAGTATAGAATGGGGGTTCTTGGAAATTTCTTTATCAAGAACTCACTCTCTTTTTGTCCAACAAATCCCTCATCCACACCATTCTTTATTGTTTCACAGATTTGTCCCTGAATGGCCCGTGCCGGGTCTTCGGGGAGTTCTCTGTACCATTCTGTGTTATTAACCTGTGTCAAGCCTTCCTTCAGGTATTTGTCCTTAGACCAGATCACCACTGCTCCGCCTTTGTCCGCGGGTTTAATCACGACCGACGGGTCATCTGTCAGATTTTTTATTGCTAGGCGTTGGCCTTGGGAAATGTTTGGTTTAACAAATTTTTTATTCTTTTCTAATTTGTTAATTGAAGATAACATAATCTGTTCGAACGCCAACACCTGCTTCGGGATGTTTTGATACGGAATAAAGGATGATTTGTTCCTTAGTCCTGTTACTTCTGTATTAAGAGCGGATGGTTTGTTTGCGAAAAAAGCTCGGAGACAAATTTTTCTGCAAAACGCAATGGTTTCCATTTTGAGTCTAGTAAAATCCGTACGCTGACTTGGGACAAATTTTAAGCCTAGGTTGAGGACTGATTCCTCATCCCTGGTTAATATTTTGGTGGAAAGATTCACTATTGTAGACGGTGTGGGTTCTAGGATTTGTAAAAGTTTCTGCGCGTGCGCATTTCCCATTGGGGTTTGAACCGAGTTTTTGCCTGTTGGCCTTTCTCTAAAAAAGGCCCCTTCTTGTTTGGATTGTTTCCTCTCTCCTCGGAACCAGATGAGTTTGAGGAGGACGATGTATCAGAAAAAGTTTTGAATCGATTTCTGGATCATCCCTGAAAGTTGTATAGGGCTCCACGTGACTCTGTCTGAGTGTAATAGTCCTCCTTGAGGAATGGGTAGGCCCTCTCTAGTGTAAAAGATTTGGAGTCCCTCAGGTCCTCCCGAGCTAATGGCAGAGAAAGACACTTTGTCCTTCTCAGAAGCACATATTAAGAACTTATGTGCCTCATCCGCTTTTGATAACATCATTCTCAGCAACTCCGCACAACAGCAGAACGAGTCAAACAAACTTATTAGACTCAAGAAAAAACACATTCGAACAGAACTCCATGGCCATTTTCTCCTGAAACACCTCAGGGGTGGCACCATCCCATGGGGTCTTCAGGTTAAAAATGTCCCTGTGATATTTACGGAGGATAGCGAATACAAAAAAGGCTTCAGCTGCATAAACACCAAATGTAGCCGGGACCTAATGGTCCATACCATTGAAACAGCCCAGAGACTATGCGTGAAGGAGCTGGAAGAAATTGAGGTTCTAACAAAGAGTCTTCAGGAAAGCCCGGCGGTCACTGACGCAAAGACACTGCTCGAAAAGATTGAAAAAGATATCCAAACCTTCAAGGATATTACCATTAATTCTAAATCTGCTCAATACGAGAGGGACTCCAAATCTTTTACACTAGAGAGGGCCTACCCATTCCTCAAGGAGGACTATTACACTCAGACAGAGTCACGTGGAGCCCTATACAACTTTCAGGGATGATCCAGAAATCGATTCAAAACTTTTTCTGATACATCGTCCTCCTCAAACTCATCTGGTTCCGAGGAGAGAGGAAACAATCCAAACAAGAAGGGGCCTTTTTTAGAGAAAGGCCAACAGGCAAAAACTCGGTTCAAACCCCAATGGGAAATGCGCACGCGCAGAAACTTTTACAAATCCTAGAACCCACACCGTCTACAATAGTGAATCTTTCCACCAAAATATTAACCAGGGATGAGGAATCAGTCCTCAACCTAGGCTTAAAATTTGTCCCAAGTCAGCGTACGGATTTTACTAGACTCAAAATGGAAACCATTGCGTTTTGCAGAAAAATTCGTCTCCGAGCTTTTTTCGCAAACAAACCATCCGCTCTTAATACAGAAGTAACAGGACTAAGGAACAAATCATCCTTTATTCCGTATCAAAACATCCCGAAGCAGGTGTTGGCGTTCGAACAGATTATGTTATCTTCAATTAACAAATTAGAAAAGAATAAAAAATTTGTTAAACCAAACATTTCCCAAGGCCAACGCCTAGCAATAAAAAATCTGACAGATGACCCGTCGGTCGTGATTAAACCCGCGGACAAAGGCGGAGCAGTGGTGATTTGGTCTAAGGACAAATACCTGAAGGAAGGCTTGACACAGGTTAATAACACAGAATGGTACAGAGAACTCCCCGAAGACCCGGCACGGGCCATTCAGGGACAAATCTGTGAAACAATAAAGAATGGTGTGGATGAGGGATTTGTTGGACAAAAAGAGAGTGAGTTCTTGATAAAGAAATTTCCAAGAACCCCCATTCTATACTTTTTGCCGAAAATCCACAAGAACCCGGAAGAGCCACCAGGACGACCAATTGTTTCCGGGTGTGAATCTTGTTTGGAACCACTTTCGAAATATATTGACTTCTTTTTGAAGCCTTTTGTCAGTGGTGTCAAATCATACCTGAAGGACACCACTGACTTCCTGATTAAAATTGAGGGAATGCAATTTGACCCTTCGACGGAATTGATGGTGACAATGGACGTAACGTCCCTGTACACCCAAATTCCGCAAGATGAGGCACTAGAAGTTCTGGAATTATATCTCGAAAAGAGAGATAGGCCCCACCAGGTCCCCACCTCGTTTATTTTGAAATTGGCAGAAATCACGCTTAAAAAAAACTACTTCAGGTTTAATGACCAATTTTTCATGCAGGTCAAAGGTACGGCCATGGGCTGTCCCTATGCGCCGGAAATGGCCATACTCTACATGGCGGAGTACGAGAATAGATTCATCTACTCCAACAATCCCTTCAACAAACATATCAAACAATGGTGGAGGTACATCGACGACGTGTGGCTCCTGTGGCAGGGGAGCCAGACCGAGTTGGTGGCCTTCCACTCTTGGATTAATGAGAGACACCGTGATATTAAGTTTTCACTGGAGTCCAGCAACCAAAAGACGACATTTCTAGACCTTGAAATAATGTGCACAGATGGGCACTTGCAATCTACCCTTTCCCGAAAAAAGACGGATAAAAACACCATCCTGCACCATCGAAGTGCTCATCCAAGAAGCCTGAGGGACAACTTGCCCTACGGGCAATTACTTCGTATCCGAAGAAATTGCTCGGAAGTGGCAGAATATGAGAAACACGCAACAAGGTTTTGCGAAGAGATGAAGAATCGAGGGTACCCCAAAAAATTACTAAGCAATTCAAAGAAGAGGGCACACTACACGCCCAGGGAGTGCTTACTTGAGCGAACAGTGAAACCAGAACTGGACAGGCTAGTATGTGTGACAACCTTCGGGCCAGACACACACAGAGTAAGGCAAATGGTACTGAAAAATTGGCATTTGCTAGAGGAACTTGAATGCCCTTTCCCGCGACCGTTGTTCGCCTATAAGAAAAACAAGAGCATTGGCCAAAGTATAATCAGGGCAGATGTATTAACCCCCAAGCCAAAAAGTGACCTTATCGCGCTATGGGGCCTGAAGCCAATTGTAGGACACCACAGATGTGGAAATTGTATATCGTGTGAATCCACAATTGAAGGGTCTGAATTTGAACACAGGGGAGTCAAATGCAAAAACAATGGATTCTCTAATTGCAAAACACGGAATGTGGTGTATGCAATCATTTGCGCCTGCCAAAAAGTATACATAGGGAAAACGACACAACAGGTCAATAGCCGGATCACCCAACATAGGTCACGAATCAAAAAGAAGGTAGTGAGTGCCCCTATGGTCCAACACTTTCTTGATGCAGACCATAGTGAAATGGACTTCAAGTGGACTGTACTTTGTACAATAGTGCCAACAGGAAACAAAGGCTTGATTGACATCGAGGAGACTCTGCTCAAAAAAGAGGCATACTTAATTCTCAAATTCAATAGTGCACAAAACGGATTAAACACCCTCTCCGAGGTGTCTAGACTATGAGTAAGTGGTTGTGTGGGGCTCCACGGGGGCTTGCCAGTCCCCCTTGATTGAAGTGTAAAACCTAAGGTCGGGGACAATCGATATTTGCCCGGCGGTATTGCCTCTGTAACCCACGAATTATTAATCAATGAAGAGGCAGGCGCTGGAGACTGGAAAGCAGGAAACAAGGTTTATTCTCTCCGGAGGAGAACACAACAAAACAGACAGCAGGTATCGTCATGAGGTGCTCTAACTCATTTCTGAGGCCTGGCCCCTTATATACAGGTTTTTGGTGGCTTTATTACAGTTTACATACTCATGGCAATGCTTTGATGTACGGAAAGACATTCCCGGAATCCCCCCTTCGGGCCCGTTCCCACACACATTTACAGTAGAAGTCCCCACCCCGGTCACAACAGGTGATGATTATCGCGCAGCTGGATATTCCGCCGATTCATGGAATGTGGGGTTCGATCGGATCTCATGGGGTGGGGGCTTTGATCAACTCGGGGGTCCTTTGATGAGGGAAGCTTTCTATTGCACGGGGAGGGGCAAGGAATAGTATCGGCAGAGCTGGGTGTCGGCCTGGGAACGAGGAAGACAAACGGGCACACGGGGAAAAGGGGTTTGCATCAAAGGGCCGGGGACCATGAAAGGAATGAAGGGAGGTGTTGCGCTGGGAACAGGATGAGGTTCTGAGGCAGAGCCGCGCTGAAGAGGGGTTTATGATTCAAGGCAGGTGCGAGCAGGGGGGTTGGTCAGCGTGCAGGCTTGGTGAGGGCGAAGGGCTATGTCGGGGGCCAGTGGCATGCAAAAAGGGCTGTTCTGATCAAGGCATTTTAAAATGGCGGGCGCGCACGAAAAAGTGTGGCATCAGGGGGAAAGGCAAGATGGCGCAGATAATGTTCACAAAACCGTACTAATTTTCCACAATCCTCCCTTTAACATATTCAAGACATCTTGCTGGTTTATTTCCTATTCAGGTCTATTATGGTGGGCATAAGAAAACAGTAACCCAGGTGAAGGAGTCGTAAACATTACATTTAAGATCTCTAGTTTAGGAGGCGGGCCTATTGATAAACTTTGATAAACTTGTTAGCAGGAAAGTCATAGTAATGTAATACAAAAACGATTCTGTAGTGGGAGCAGTGAGTACATTGCATAATGTGAACTGACAGGTTATTATATACAGGCTCCGTATATATTTGGTTGGAGCATAGTCAATACATTGGTGGCTGGGAGAGAAATGAGACGTAGCAAAAACAATGATTGAGGGTGTCAATGTTCGTAGTTAATGAGTTCTCGGTATTGGTTGTCGTCTTTTGTTGGCGCTGTGGAGCACCGGCGGTGGAGCTAAGGGTCCAGCTCTATTCTAGGTCCCGTGTTGCAGGGCACGACCGTTTCCTCGCGTTTCTGGTCAAAAAGGTCCTTTTCGCCCTGTGTCCTTTGGAGTCGATAGTCAAAAGGTTCAGATGGAAGAAGAGTGTGTAGTCCATAGGGTAGGTCGGAGAAAAAAGGGGGATGGAGCAGGGCCAGATCGGGAACAGACCAGGGGGCGGAGAATTCCAGGTAGGCGGGCTCATGACTGAGTTCAGAGAGCGGGGACTTTTCGGCACACATTTGAACATTGAGCAGGGGCATCAGGTCAGCCCTTTCCTCTCATTTTGTCGGAAATAGTGCCTCGTCCTGCAGCTCTTTTCTGTCGCGGTCTCGCCTTGGCCAATGTCGCAGATGCTCCATAGTCCGTAGTCAGGCCACGTGCTCCCACATCCGGTCCTTCTTTCCTCCGACAGTCGTACCCTTAAATGAGTTCGAAAAGACAGTCTTTAGAGAATTGGCAGAGGAAGGTAATCACATAAGTCTATTTCTCTCCCAGCTCCAGGTAAATGAGAATAGAAACGTCCGTTATATTAGGGTTCACAACTGACATATAAATGATTGATGGTGGGCCTGCTGGATTTACTATGACTTTCCTTCACAACTATTTATAATAGTCACAACAGTTCATCTGATGGAGACCCACCTTCGTAATACAAGCCTGACAAAGCTATACCATTCTCTAGGGGTTTATATTTACAAAGGGTGTTGCGAGCTATCAACATGGTACTAATAGGTATCTCGCTGAGGGGCAAACATAGGTTAAACATCTTTCATCTTATCAATGCATCCTGCCTTTTAACTAAACGTTTTCGCTTTTCAACAAGGTTCATTGTAATGGTTTTCTTCGCTTAGGTCTAGTCTTTTTTTTTTTTTTTTTTTTTTTTTAAAAACCTTTATTGAACAATGAAAGCTCACAAATATTGGCCTACAACCCCACGGGCTGGCCAGAACAGAATGGTCAAATAACCAGCATACAAAAAGAAGAGCTGCACAGGATATAACATCAGGAGCACTGGTGAAGCAATAAAAACCATCGAGCGTTCAGTAAGAGCAGGATAATAAAGGTTAATTTTCTAGCACGGGGAGGGGACCAAAGGAATAACGGGCCGTATATGAGAGTACAAGGGAGGGACCGTGGCAAGCCGCCATGTTATAGACACAACGTAAGAAAATGAAACCATATAATCAAATCTAGCAAAGGACAGAAACAGAATCAGACCATCAAATAGCGACAGTGGCAACAGTCAATCGAGCTCACTCACCTCCGCCCCTACCCGAACAAAGAAGACGTGGTCAAAAAGCCCCATCACAAAGACTACGCAAAACGCACCCCAACGGAAAGAGGGAACCTCCATAAAGGAGGAAGGGAAAGAGGGAGAAAAAGACAACAAAAGGAACACCCGCCAGACCATGCACCCCCAGGGGGAAAAACAGGACAATAAGACCGGCATGCGATGTAACAGAAACACGATACCAGAATAGGCAGCGAACCACAATCAGCCACACACCGGAAGAAGGACAGAAAACCTCCGGGGGAGATACGAGGTGACAGAGTCCCGAAAAAGTAAATACACAAGAGCCATAGAACAAAAAAGGGGAAAATAAGGGGGGAAAAAGACCCCCCGACACAAACAGACCCCCCCCACCCACCCTTAAGCCCACCCTGCACCCCTGCAGAAGGCTACGGCCTACCCCCCCCGCAGCGTGCCTGTCGCCCTAAGTAGAACCCGAAATATAGTGGAGCAAGAAAAGTTGGAATTAAAAGACAAAAAAAGGGGGGGGGAAAGGAAGGGAAGGAAAGAAGGGAGTAAAGACATACAAACATACACACGGGGAAGGGCCAAAGACAGGAGTAAACGCACCCATCCACCCGCCCGGGTTAAAGGTCCAAGTCCTCGGGAAGCCAAAGAGTATCAGGCCAAAGTCCAGGAGCACTAACCAGTTACACCGAACCATATCAGGACACAGAGATCATCCAAGCCGTTCATGAGCTACCGCATATAAGAGACAGTTTTCATCAGCCCTGACCCTTTTTATCCAAAGCAATAAGGGTCCGATCCAACGAGGACCCTGCCAGAAAGAACAGAAGGCAGGCAGCAGGAGAGTCCAACGGCAGTCCAAAAAAGTCACAGGAAGAAAAGCACGGAAGATCCAGGAAAATCACAGAATGTAGCAAACGATGCAGGCACAGTTCCAAGGATATATCCATAAAAACCGACCCATCCGGGCCGGCACAGGAGACGTCATCGGGCAGCGGTGATTGAGAGGGACCAGGAGAATCATGAAAGTCCGGCAAAACAAAATCCAGCTCCCGGGCCAAGGGCAGAGGGGGCAGCACAGGAGGAGAAGGCGCCATCAGGTTACGCACCTCCGGGGCGGCAGCCGGGACCGAGTCCGCCAGGAGAGCACCAGCCACACCCCGCGATATCAATGCCTCATCCGGTCGTGGGGGCCCGGGAGGCCCGCAGTGAGGAACCGTCTCCAGAGCCAGGAGTGGCGCGGCCACCGAGAGCCGCCAGGATAGCAGGATGTGTAAGATCCCCTTAAGTGCAGGAAAACCTTCACAGTATCCGACACCCGGGCCTTGCGGCGGGCCCCCAGTGCTCGTCCGGGCCCGGCCCAAACAAATGGGGCTGGTCGCCATCTTGAGAGCCCGAACAGGCCGCGCGGCCAACAACCTCCGCCGGGGCGACAGTCAAGCAGATGAAGTCCCGCCGACAGGCAGAAGAACACCCCGGACAGGAAGGGGGGCCACCAGAAGAAGGGGATTCGCCGGCCCCCCAATGTCGCCAGTCCCGATCTCCGAGTCCGGGCGGCAAAGAACAAAATGGCCGGACCGGAGAACAAAGGGGGAGGAAGCTGAACACACGAGGAACCCCAATAATGAAGGGCAGTGTCACCATCCAAGGCTGCCGCCACACAGGAGTCTCTCAGCCAGGAACCTCCGGCTCACACGAACAGCGGCCCTCCAATCACCTCCAGTGCGCCCCGAAGGGCAAGCCCGCAGGCTGCATCCGGCCCGGGAGCCGGGACGAAGAACCAGGCCAGTCCGCTCTCGAGTCCCGGGAATGGTCGGGGGCACTGCACCGGACCCACAGCAGCCAGGACAACCGGAACAAGTGGTAAGTGCCTGCAGTGCGTCGTAGTAGTACCACACAGCAAGGAGGGCTTCCCGGGGCAGGATAAATGCAGGATAAATGTGAAAAACACAGGCGGGCGAACGGAGCCGAGCTAAAGCGCGGCCATCTCGGTCGCGAGCTAGGCTCCTCCCCCTAGGTCTAGTCTTTAACTTTGTAAAACATCATTCTGGTTCCTATGCAGCCTCTCACGGCCTGATTACTAAATTAGAAAAGACAGGGGTCTCATGGGAAGAACAACTAGGGACGTAGAAAACGGTGGTGGGGGGGCATCGTCTTACTTTGGGTTATAAGGGCATTATCGGCAAAAGGCCACAGTTCAGTTGGTGAGCGTTCAGCGACATTTCTCGAATTCCAAACTCTGAAATTTGCCTATCAAAAAAAATCATTTCTAGGAACCACAGCCGGCCTGCGTTAGTCGCAAGTTGACCCATCTCTTACGATCGGGGGGTGAAGGATAGTTAAAAAACTCTTATCGGGGGCAACTGGACGCAATACTGGGTGCGTCCTGGGAAGATGGGGAGGTTTCGATTACCTTTACGGTTTGGGTGTTGCGACAATTCGGAACGGGGAAGGTCGCGTCATCTGAGGCATTTTATCTCATCATAGGAGCCGCTGACATGTAGTTCCCTCATTACAGGTCAGATTAGGGAACCTCAGTCGTCTTACCTGTCCTTTCCCTTATGGCCAATTCTCGGTCTTATCAAAATATTTGTCGGAAAGGAGAGGTAGTGACACAGCGTTAAGGTGATTGCATTAAAGACAAGTTTTGAGCCAATACTGGCGGTATTTGAAGCCAATTGGGTGGTGTGCTAGGGGTGGCGGTTTGCCAATTTAGGTGCTAGTCGTTCGGAAGAGTGAGAGTGTGGAGGAGAGAGAGAGAGAGAGAGAGAGAGAGAGAGAGAGAGAGAGAGATGTGTAACAATAGGCTAGATAGTACATGTGCAACGTAGGGAGCGGCCGTGTATTTAAGATAGATTATTCAGCGCATTACTCGATACAAGACATCGCAGGTCTGTGTTAGTATTTTGTAAGCATGCGGTTCAGGACGGGCGAGCATTAGGTCGGGTACGGGGGACATGCGTTGAGAAAAAGGAAAAGGGGGCACCATCGTGTCGCCCTCCTTGCATTCTTGGTCCTTTGACCAGTTGAGTCAGCGCTTCAGTCACACACAAACGTTCTCTCATAGTTTCATTCACACGCGACATGTGTCCATTCACGCATCATGGATTAAGGGTGATCATTTTTCATCGAGTCATACTATTTGTTGGTTTGTCTGTTACATTAGTAGTTCGTGGGTGCGCTTAGGTGCCACCTTGCGGCGCTAGTCTGCTTCGTGTATCAGATGTGGCAAGGCTTCAGATCTTCGCCACACCTCGGCTGTGATCTCTGATGTAACCTGCAGAGGGAGGGAAAAGAGGGGAAGGGAGGGGGACAACATTCGTGCATATCGAATACATGGATTCAAGGGTCCTTTACTTACCTCGTACTCGTCTTATCCCCTCGGGATAAAATCCCTGGGGTTTTTGGTTTCTGGGGCCAAGGGGGGATGGGGGCAGTGCGATCCATAGGCTGTGAGTAGGGAAACGTTAAAGAATCAGAAGTACTTAGTGCGAGGTTTCCAGTTGGTAGGTGTATTTAGCTATTGGGGTCCTTAAACCTCTTTTAACGTTGTGATGGCCTAAGGTTTATCAGCTCTTCGGTCAACTCTGTTCCCTAGTATCTTTGAGTGTTGTATCTTTATAATATTTTATCATTTTACATCGTTTCATTTTACCCATCCTTTACATTACGCCATTTCGCTTTTACCCATCCCTAGGAGTCGGGGTCCTTCTCCATGCGCGAATCCCTGAGTCAGTCGCATTTTTGACGGCGGAGTGTCGTGTCTCAGATTCGATCCTCCATCCGGGGCTGGGCAACCATCTTCTTTTAACCTTAAAGAGAGAGCACAGTAGGGTGCACAGAAAAGAACTCTCCCGCCGATCCCACATTTTTAAATAAAGCATGCAGTACTCGTTCATAATTTCGAAAACCTTTTATTTTGCAAAATCATTTCAGTACGTGGATTTATGAGGGTGCAATCGTATTTGGCCGTACACGGCAATGGCTAAAGTGCGTACAGTGGGGGTGTTGCTTTGCAGCAATAAAAACATTAGAAAGTTTTATCAATTCATTTGTAGTAAACTAAAACGTCTATCAATTGGCTGGGGGTTTCGGGGGCATTTATTTCATAATTTAGAAGCATAGTCAGGCTAGTTGCAATCGGATTTCCTATATGCATACCGTGTGCGTGCGTCATAAGCGAGGTTATACATCAGCTATATATGTTGAAAATAAGGGGGGCACTACCAACCAGAATATAAGATCCTTAAGTATTGCCCGGCGGTGTCGCCTCTTGAACCCACAAAGAAGTTAAACTATTGAAGAGGCAGGCGCTGGAGACTGGAAGGCAGGAAACAAGGTTTTTATTCTCTCCGGAGGAGAACACAACGAAACGGACAGAAGGTATCGTTCTGAGGTGCTCCAACCGCATCCCTGAGGCCTGGCCTCTTATACACACGTTTATCTCTTTATTGCATGTAACACATTCTCGTCGATACTTTGATGTACGGAAAGACATCCTCAGAATCCCCCCTTCCCAGCCCGTTCCCACGCAAGGTTACAGTGGAAGTCCCCGCCCCGTTCACAACAGGTGATGATCATCGCGCAGCTGGATATTCCGCCGATTCACGGAGTGTGTGGGGTTCGATCGGATCTCGTGGGGTGGGGGGGCTTTGATCATCTCGGGGGTCCTTTGAGGAGGGAAGCTTTCTATTGTACGGGGAGGGGCAAGGGATTGGTATCGGCAGAGCTGGGTGTCGGCCTGGGAACGGGGAAGACAAACGGGCACACGGGGAAAAGGGGTTTGCATCAAAGGGCCGGGGATCATAAATGGGAAGAAGGGAGGTGTTGCGCTGGGAACAGGACGAGGGCCTGGGGCAGAGCAGCGCCGAAGAGGGGTTTTATGATTCGCGGCAGGTGCAGGCAGGGGGGTTGTCAGCGAAGCTAGGAGGAAGAGAGAGGCGCGCTGGCTCTCGGCGAGAGCAGGGAAGCCATGGTGCCCAAAATGGCGGCTGTTTTACGCGCACAAAAGGTTTAAGGAGAGCAAGAGGGCGCCGATAATGTTGACGGTTTCAGCCCAACTTTCAACAGTCCCCCCTTTTCAACATATCTAGCCACCTTGCTTTACTCAATGTCAATTTTCATCAAATTCCTAACTTCGGTATCATACAATGCTCTCATATGTTCGTTTCCAATGTCCACAGTTTTGGGAAGAATACAACTCGCACATAAAGAACACATAGGTGGCAGACATTGAATTCCTAAGCATAGGCCACATATTACGACTACGGGAATCAGGATAATGGTGAGCAGTCTCCAGCCCCAGCTTTTGACGGTGTCCCAGAACCAACCACCAAGCGACCATTCTTCTTGCTCTTGGTGAACTTCCGAAGAGAGTCTGTGAAGATGTTCGATGGCTTTGTACACTGAGGGTGAGTTGTCCGGTATGTATGTACAACAGCTGGACCCAATAATGCGGCATGCTCCTCCACGGTCCGCCAGAACCACATCTAGAACGAGGCGGTTCTGAAGAGCCACCAAACGGACCGCTTGGAGCTCAGCAGTGTTGTTGGCAAAGATGCCCGCTGTGATGTTCATGGTTGTCTCGACTGCCTGAGTCAAATGTCGGATGGCACGGCTGTTTGCCATCGGGCCCCAGAGGGGGACGAGTCCTTTCATAGCATCGAGGAACTGCGCCCCTGTTGAGTCGGCTTGTTCAACGTCTTTGGCTCGTTTTTGCCTGTGGTGATTCGCTGGGGCCACATAAGTTGGAGGAAGGACGAAGGAGATGTAGCAAGTGCCCCCCCAGCCTTTGGGGAGCCAGGTGTAGGCCTTCGTGCCGCAGATGAAATACATGTTTGGGGATGACACAAAGGAAGGTGGATCCGTGGAATCCAGAGTGCTGGTAAAGCGGCAAGCGCTGCGACCCACCAGCTGTGTCCCAAGTCCTTCTACACACATGTGGCCTGTGACGTTGATGACCGACAGGGCCACAGTCAGAGTGGCAGCCGTTCGTTTCCGCAGATAGGAGAAGGTGGGTCTGGTTGGATTGTTGAACACCTGCATTTCGATTCGTTCTTTAGCCGGGATGTCCATTTGGATCGAGTCGCTGGGGGTCAGCGGGCAGAAGTGTGTCTTTGTCTTGTTTCGCCCGGCCCCATGAGAAGAATGTGCTGCAGTTCTGCTGGAGGTGGCATTGCCCGTATAGCTCTCTTGCAGGAGGATCAGCCAGGCAAGGCAGGAGCCGTGGACAGAGAAGGGTGAAGGGATGAATGGTATTGAATGTCCAGTGGCATGGGGTAGCAACCCACAGATCCAGCAGTTGGTGGTGTTGGTGGCAAGATTGTGCTGGTGAAGTAGCTGCACGAAAGAGTTGTTCCAAAACTCCTTTCGCCTCTCTCTTAGTTGAGGAGAGAGCGAAATTAGATGATGTTCCTTCATGGTGGTAGGCTGAGCAGTGGTTAGGAATGTTTCGTGAGCAGGTGCGTGTTCTTCCATAATCCAGAGCGTAGTCATGAGGAGAAAACAGAGGAGGATTACGATGAAGAGTGCAATTGTCTTTGAGCTATGGAATCTGTCCATTCTCGGATTTCTGTAGTGGGTATTTCCTGCTGTCTCCGTCGGCTTCTTATTTGGCGCTTCCATCATCTTCTTATCTGGCGCTTCCATCATCTTCGTCTTCAAGGTGCTCGGTAGTGGGCAGGACCACAGACTTGGTTTTAGCTTCTCTCCAGGTAACCCTTGGTAGTTTGGGTCACCGTTCTGAGATCCTTTAACCTAGTCCGTGGCCTACTTAGCCGAAGCTCCCTCCTTTCGACGCAGGAAATACCCTTCTCGAGATGGCACAGTGGGGTCAGGATGTTTTGAAAGTTCAAGTGTCTCAGTATCAGGGTAGCAGTTCAACGATGGTCGGTCCTGGTTCAGGAGCTCTTCTTGGGTGTTGACGGTGTCTGTCGTGGCCAGGGCTGGAGAGACCTTTTTGCAGTGATGAGCGTGCAGCCAGTGTTTCTTCCCCTCCACTCGAAGTGCGGTCCGAGTGGTGATCAGCACTTGCCAGGGGCCCGTCCACCGGGGTTCCAAACTCTTTGATCGCTGAAAATTTTGGATCAGCACGAAGTCCCCCGGCTGGATGGCGTGACCCGGACCCCTGGAAGCATCGGGGATGGCCTGCTGCACCTGCTGATGAAGGACAGACAAAGTTTCAGTCAATTTGTACAGATAATCAGACATTAGGACGTCCGGAACGTCATGAATGGAAGTTGGTTTCGGGGCCGACCAGAAGCTCATGGGCCGACCGAAGACAACTTCATAAGGGGTTAAGTGATGTCGGGTGGGGGTAGAGCGCATTGATAGCAATGCCAATGGGAGGGCGTCTGGCCATTTCAGGCCCGTCGTAGCCACTATTTTGGCCAGTTTAAGCTTTAGTGTGGCATTGTGTCGTTCGACAAGCCCAGCAGATTGAGGGTGGAAGACTGCGTGGAATTTCTGTTTAATACCCAGCCCATTTAGGATGAGCTGGATAACTTTGGCTACAAAGTGGGGGCCATTATCACTCCATAAAACACGACAGAGGCCATAACGGGGGAAAAACTCCTTTAACAGAACCTTTGCAGTGGCCATAGCGGTGTTGTCACGGGTTGGATATGCTTCCACCCACTTGCTAAATGCGCACACCACGACGAGCACATATTTCAGGCCTTGGCATCTGTCTAGCTGGATGTAGTCCATCTGCAGGACTTCAAATGGGTGGTTTGGGACCCCAAATCCCCCCCGGGGTACTACAGTTCCTTTCCCGGGGTTGTGTTGCAGGCATATTAAGCATTGTTGGACCAGGCGTTTGGCGGAATCTGGGATCTTGTCATTGTGCCAAACCCTGGAGACAAGTTCGATCATGGGGGCTGATCCTATGTGGGCAGGGGAGTGTGCCATGGTTAATATGGGAATCAAGTACGAATCAGGTAGCAACCATCTGTTCGTGTCTTTTGTCCGCCAGCAGCCTTCATCGTCTTTCAATCCCACCCGTGTCCATTCAGTCAATTCGTGTTGTGTGCTAGCCGTTTGTATGTCTCTAATTGTGTCCTTGGCGTCAGTCCAGTTTTCTGCTTGTGACCTGGTCACGTACATATGTGTTGTCGTTCTATTTTCAGCTGTCGTTCGGGCGGTGATGTCGGCTAGTGCATTTCCCTGTCCAATAATGTCTGTCACTTTCTTGTGTGCCTGGCATTTGATAACGGCAAGTTTGTTGGGGAGGAGGACAGCTTCGATTAAGGCGGAGACTAAATCCCCGTGCAAAATGGGTGTGCCGTGTGAGGTCAAGTATCCTCTCTCCCTCCAGAGGAGCCCAAAATGGTGAACCACCCCGAAGGCATACTGGCTGTCGGTGTAAATGTTCGCTGTGGTTCCTGTTGCCAGGATGCAGGCTCGCGTCAAAGCAATAAGTTCCGCTGCCTGGGCAGATCGCTGGGTGATGCGGGCTGTTTCTACTACAGTTCGAGCCGTGGTGACTGCATAGGCAGCGGAAGTGGTACCATCGGAGAGTTTGATGCAAGAACCGTCCACCCACAACTCCCCGTCGGGGTCAGGGAAAGCTGTGTCTCTGAGATCGACCCTACTCCTGGTCTGTTCGTCCGTAAGAGTCACGCAGTCATGTACGGGGTGCACATTGGGATCGTTCTCTGGCAAGGGTAACAGAGTTGCTGGGTTCAGTGTGGTGCATCTTTTCAGGGTGATATGGGGGGCAAGCAAGGTCAGTTCGTATCCAGTCAGTCGTGCACTCGTCAGATGTTGCGTCTTGGTTTGGTTCAGGAGGGTGTCGACTGCATGGGGTACCAGTACCGTGAGGGAATTCGAGAGTACAATCCCCTCACTCTGTCGGATAGAGACTGCAGCAGCAGCTACAGCTCGAAGGCAGGCAGGCAAGGCTCTGGCGACAGGGTCAAGAGTGGCAGAGAAGTAAGCGCACGGTCGTTGCTTAGGGCCGATGGCCTGGGTCAGGACAGATAAAGCGCACCCCTCCCTTTCGTGAGTGTAAAGGGGGAAGGGCTTTTTGTAATCAGGGGTACCCAGGACAGGGGCTGAGCAAAGGGCATCTCGCAGTTCTGTGAAGGAAGTTTGACACTCAGGAGTCCAAGGGAGTGGGAAAGGGACGTCTTTGTTTAGCAGAGAAAGCAGTGGTTTTACAACGAGGCTGAAGTTTGGTAACCATTGTCGGCAGAAGGAGGTGAGGCCTAATAGGGAGCGAACCTGCTTCTGGGTTTTAGGGACAGGGGTATCTAGAATGGTTTGGATTCGATCAGGGGTGAGTTTTCTTCCATCTTTGGACAAAAGGTGGCCTAGGTAAGTGACCTGGGGTAGGCAGAATTGCAACTTCTTCTTGGAGACCTTGTGGCCATTTTCCGCAAGGAAGTGCAAGAGTTGAATGGTGGCGGTAACCGCTAGAGGGGTGGTGTCGGCTGCCAAAAGGATGTCATCGACATATTGTACCAACACCACTCCGTCGGGTAACTGGACTTGGTCTAGTTGTCTTTTGAGGGCCTGGCTGTAGATGCTAGGGCTTTCCGTGTAGCCTTGAGGCGCTCGGCAAAACCTATATGAGCGGGCTTTTAGGGTAAAGCCGAAGAGATATCGGCAGTCTGGGTGGATGGGGATGGAGAAGAATGCGTTCTTGAGGTCGATGACGGAAAAGGTGGTGGCAGTGGATGGAATCAAGGTCAGGATGGTGGTGATGTCTGAGACCACAGGGTACTGGGGTACCACCACTTTGTTGATCTCTCGGAGGTCGATGATGAAACGGTATGCTTTCTCATCTCCCTCTCCCTGCTTCTTGATAATGGGCAAGATAGGGCTGTTGCAAACGTTGCTAACCACTTCCTCTACCACTCCTGCGTCTATCAGTGACTGGATAATCATTACCAATGCCTTCTCGCCCTCTGGCGATATCCGATATTGTGGGAGTTTTGGGAGTGTTGCGTCTGGTCGGACAGTAATGTGCACTGGGTCAATTAACATACGCCCTACGTCCGAATCCGCTTTGGCCCACAGATACGGAGGTAGAGTGTCAAGCAGGGACGCGTCAACGTCGGTGATGGAAAACATGTGTCGGGGGGAGCAATGTCTAAGCAGAACGGGGTTGTCGTAAAGAAACACTCGAACTCCATCTTGAGAACACCTGATCGTCGCTCGGAAGTGTTTCAGTAAGTCAAGTCCCATAATGGCGTCAGGGCTATTGGAGGAAAGCAAGAACGTGGTGTCGGTGGTGTTGTTTTCTACGTCAAAGAGAATCGGGGCAGACAAAGGGTTGGTGGAGGGCGTTCCATCGAAACCTGTCGATGTTATGAGTGAGCCAGACAAGGGTGCCCTTGGAATCAGTCGTTTAGATAACGCACTACGTGTTGCGCCAGTGTCTACCAGAAATGGAGACTTGGTACCCAGGACCTTAGCAGTGACATAAGGGCCCTGTTGGTCAACATAGAGCTCGACTGGATCCCTCCCTCGCCCTTGGCTGTCCTATGCGAAGGTGTGAGTGTCGTCATAGTCAGATTGTTGATATTGGTTCTGCCTGGGTCGATCGAACGTATTTGGTCTGCTTGATCTGTCATTAGTCGCGTCATTTGGGGGCCCTCGTTGTTGTCCCTTAGGTCTCGGTCCGTTTGCTACATCCCTGGGGTCTTTGTTTCTGATCATTTCCAGAAGAACTGGGCACTGGGATTTCCAGTGGCCAGTCCCTTTGCAGAAAGCGCACTGGTCTTCTCTAAGGTCTGTGCGTCCACTGTAGGAAGTCAGAGTGCGGTCCTGGGGAAATGTAGTCTTAGGGACGTTTGTCTGGTAGTTTCCCCGGTATTGGTCTCGTCCTATAGTCACCCCTTGCAGTTTGGCAATCATCACCCTCTCTTTTAAGTCCTTCTTCTTTTTCTCTGTCGCCCTATCGTTTTCATTTTTCTGATGCTCATAATATTGGGCCATTTGGAGAATCGCTGTAGGTTTGGAGGTTGCCCAACTACTCTCGCTGGCCTGTAGTTTCTGGGAGATTTCCGATGATAGGCCCTTAACATAATTCTGGACAAACAGATGGTGTCCGGTTGCAGTGGTCATGTCCTGGCCGCTGTAATCGGAGAACACCGTTTCAAACCGGGAGAAGTATTCCGATACATCCTCCTGGGGTTTTTGGCGACAGGCTGTTACTATCGACCAGTCCACTTTCTTTTCTGGGATTAGGGTTTTTAATTTCTCTACGATTTTATCTGGGAGGTCTAGAATGGATTTCAACGGCTTTTGTCCTGGTCCCCGTTGTTTGTCCAGGTCATCGAGTTGTGACCAGGTATGTCCAAACAGCTCAAGGTGGTCGACTTTCCGGATTTGCTTCCACACATCAGCTGGTAGACATAACCCGAAGAACAAGTCGATGTCAGCCAGGGTCATAATCGTTGAACCCAGGGCTGTACCCAATTCAGTATAGAAGGCAGTGGGGTTTTTACGTAGGTCGGGTAGAGATTTCCGGAATGTCAGTATCTCTTGCCGGTCCCATGGCTGGTAGACCCAGTTGTACACTACCCTTCCCTTCGCATCTTGGTTGTTTGCATCATCGTGAGTCCCTGTACCCCGAGGAGGAACCCAGTAAGGGGCAGCCTCACGTATCGGCATCATGGTGTTAGATTGCTCGGTTGGTGGTTCGGTCACTACGGAGGCTGCGGATTTAGCTCCCGGCTTTCGTTCAGTGAGGTGGCGGAAAACCTCAAGCGTACGCGTAAGGAGGTCCGACACATCACACTCGCCCTCATCCCCGATATCGACCTTCCGGTACAGAGTCCTTAGGCTCTCGGGACCTTTGTCTCGATATCGGTCCTCGTATGCATTCAAGACATGATAACACAGTCGTACGGTAAAATGTTGTCTGTGACTCCCTGTATACGAGCTGAACATATCTGTGATGTACTCTTCATCATCCTTCCTTTCTACCAGTGTCCTTGCTATTTTGTCGATCCCCGCTCGCTCATCTTTGTCTAGTCTGTTTGTTCTTGCAGGGCCAGCCCCTCGAGTCTCATGGTCGTCTAACGTTGTTGTTGATGCGGGTTTTAATACAAGGGGTTCGGCTGGCACAGAGGCCATTGGGGCCGACGCTGTGGCGGTACCTTCGTTTGTACCTGGGGGTGGCGCGTGCTGCGCCAAGGGTTGAGAAGGGGCATATGGAGGGGGCATGTAGATGATAGGAGGACCTAACAGCAGGTCCTCATTGGCTCGTTGTTTCGAGGGTAAATCAGGGTAGAGCATGGAGGGGGTTCTAACCGGACACTGGCTTGGCGTTTCCATTTCTAGTTTCTGTTTAGCTTTCTCTCTTTCCTTTATCTCTTTTTCTAGTTTCTGAGCAGCTAGGTGGGCTGCTTTTCGCAGCTCTTTTTCCAACCTACTCTCAGTTTTCTTTTTACGTTGTTCAGTTTCTTTTCGCCACATGCCGAAGCTGTCAAGCATAGTAGGTGTTGTCTTGTTTTTACCCAGGGCAGTTTCTAGCGTTTTTATTTTATCATCATCGAAGGATCCTATCAGGGGCCATTGACTTTCTTGACCCTTTTTTGTATATTTATGCCATAGTTTACTATAGGCTATAGCGGTCAATCCATGCTTCATGAACATGTCCTTATTAGGGGTGCCTTCCAGTGGGGCTGGATGGTCCATCTCTAATAGGCGGTCCGGGCTAAACAGGCTACTAATCAGTGGGGAGAAGACAGACATGACGGCTCGTAACGAGGGACTAAAAAGTCAGCACTGCCTATCTTATCACTAGGTGCAAAGACTGGACAGAATATTTCTATTCTACGTTGTTTGCAGGCAGTGAATACCTCATGGATCAAAATAACAAAAGACCAATAAATAACAATGGGGAGAATGAGTAGGTCCGCAAAGATCTGCGTTACCTACCCTTTTCACTATCTGCAAAAAGGGTGGTCTCTTCCCTGTTTGCAGACAGGGAATCTCCAGGAAACAATAGTTTTGCGAACAACAGTTCAGTTTCAAGTGATTATTGAGTGGGGGAGAAAAAATAAGCACGGCTGCTGCCCTACCTATCCTCCACTGCTTGCAAAGAGAGAGCCCGTTGTTTCTCCGTTTGCAGACAGTGAATCTCCAAATAAAAATAAAAAGAGCAATACTAGTATTTTTAAACAAACAAGCAATCAAGCAATCATTTCGCAACTTGTCGTGGTTACACGACCTTACCCGGACCGCATGGACAGTTTCCTGTCTTCCGAATCCAGCGCCCGATCGTCCTCTCTTCTCCTTTATCCTCGCGGCACTCCTGATGGTTCCCAGTCAGGACCGTAGATCACTCGAGAGAGGTCTGTTCGGAACCAGTGAAGTTCGGATGATCGGCTGTCAGACGAGGGTCTATCGGACAGACGCGTTCCCGATCGTTGCAGTCGTTCACTTTGTCGTCAGGACCTCTCCCACTGGATCCATGGGTCGCTGATGGGCCCCACGCTTGGGACGCCAATTGTTGAAAATAAGGGGGGCACTACCAACCAGAATATAAGATCCTTAAGTATTGCCCGGCGGTGTCGCCTCTTGAACCCACAAAGAAGTTAAACTATTGAAGAGGCAGGCGCTGGAGACTGGAAGGCAGGAAACAAGGTTTTTATTCTCTCCGGAGGAGAACACAATGAAACGGACAGAAGGTATCGTTCTGAGGTGCTCCAACCGCATCCCTGAGGCCTGGCCTCTTATACACACGTTTATCTCTTTATTGCATGTAACACATTCTCGTCGATACTTTGATGTACGGAAAGACATCCTCAGAATCCCCCCTTCCCAGCCCGTTCCCACGCAAGGTTACAGTGGAAGTCCCCGCCCCGTTCACAACAGGTGATGATCATCGCGCAGCTGGATATTCCGCCGATTCACGGAGTGTGTGGGGTTCGATCGGATCTCGTGGGGTGGGGGGGGCTTTGATCATCTCGGGGGTCCTTTGAGGAGGGAAGCTTTCTATTGTACGGGGAGGGGCAAGGGATTGGTATCGGCAGAGCTGGGTGTCGGCCTGGGAACGGGGAAGACAAACGGGCACACGGGGAAAAGGGGTTTGCATCAAAGGGCCGGGGATCATAAATGGGAAGAAGGGAGGTGTTGCGCTGGGAACAGGACGAGGGCCTGGGGCAGAGCAGCGCCGAAGAGGGGTTTTATGATTCGCGGCAGGTGCAGGCAGGGGGGTTGTCAGCGAAGCTAGGAGGAAGAGAGAGGCGCGCTGGCTCTCGGCGAGAGCAGGGAAGCCATGGTGCCCAAAATGGCGGCTGTTTTACGCGCACAAAAGGTTTAAGGAGAGCAAGAGGGCGCCGATAATGTTGACGGTTTCAGCCCAACTTTCAACATATATATAAAAAAATATAATACATCGTACATTTGTAATCATCATTTTTAACGGGATCCTTTTACATGTTCGTCGAGTGAGCTCTCCTTTCTTCTTGTCAAGTGTACAAAGGATCATATATGTCTCAGAACATCAAGTTTTGTATTAGTAAAAAGGAACACCACGAGGCGTTCGTAAGTTCCTATCGATACCGGCGCCATTTTGGGCGGGGCCGGGTTAGTCCGGAAGTAGCATCAGGGAAAATGTTTCCTACAACCGGCAGTTGGACCAGAGTCCTTTTCGGCAGTTCAAGAATTCATGCTAACCGAAGGGGTGGCAATGTCATGTTTATTTCGCTGGCGATCAAGGCAGTTGTCCCTTACCGGAAGCCTGCAGGAGCCGAGGGCTCCGCCGGGGACCTTTGTAGACTCTTCAAGGCTGCGGAGATGTTGTCGGAGGTGGGGGGGCTCGTGCCCCGGTGGGCAAGCGCCCGAGTTACATTGCTGGTCAAAGTTACTCTAGCGGCCGAGGCGCTCCTTCCAGCGGACCCAGACGCCATTTTGAGGCCCTGCAGCGGTCCCCTCTCGTCGAGTCTGCAAGAGTGGAAGAGACCTTTCTGAGGACAAATAGGGGATGGAACTCTGTGTTGTGGAAGCGGGACGTTCGACTGGGGTGCAGCTGTGATGCCCCCACCTGGGGGGCGAGGGAGACTCGTTCGCGCCGTCTCCTTCTCCCGGTGCACTCCAGGCCGCTCTCTTTCATGAGCATGCGCGATGGTCTCTCCACACCCTGTGCTCCACAAGGCCCATGCTCAATGCTGTGGAAGTATGGCCACCTGCGGCGCACATTCGGTGCTGCACAAGTATCGGTGCAGCCATTGCATATTCGGTGCTCCGAAAATATGGGCACCGTTGCACGTTCGGTGCTGCGCAAGTATTGGCACCGCCGCCTGGCTGGGGGAGTTCGGCGTTGGGCCGGGGGCTGGGAGACCTCCTATCTATGGAGGTGGGAGAGGCTCGTCCGCGTCGCCTCTCCCTCCCAGCCCAACTTGGACTAAATTCCATGGAGGTACGAACAGGACATCCCGCCGTCCAGAGCTGCTGCGGCTGTCACGGAGGGGAAAAGAAAGAGGTGTCTAGTTCTTCTCTGGACCGGGCTTCCTTAGGTTATCGGCTGCAGCCGGACTCAGTTGGCCCCGGTCTCTGGCCATTGGTGGCCGGACCGGGAGGACATGTGGCGGGACTACCTGAAACTATCCAGGGCCGCTGTGGTTGGGCCGGGGAGGCATGTGGCGGGACTGCCTGCAGCTATCCAGGGCCGCTGTGGCCGGACTCCGCTGGCCCCTGCCTCTCCTCCGGCTCCCCCATATGTTAAGATTTCCTGACCGAGTGTTGGCAGCAGGGCCCGCCTTATATGGGTTGCTGCCAGTTGGGCGTAGCCGTAACCCTGCCCTACTTTGGAATGTTCCAGAATGGGGGGGGGTGTTCTGCTGACTTTTATTTTCTACAGTTTACCGTTCTTGTTTCTAAAGTTATTGTTTCTTGTTTGTTATGTTAAATAAAAGTTCGTGTTCATCAGTGGCTTACTGATTTAGTTTCCCATTCCTTTCTTTCCAGGTTGTTTCATGCTAAAATTTCTGTTAACAGAGTTTATGTAACACGGAAGCACATGCAGGGGGATGACGCAGATTCATACATTACGTACACATAAACTCAGACGGGGAGACAGTAAAAGTATGACACACAAGATCCAAAGACAAACATAAAACAGTGATTGGCCATAATTATCTCTTTCTGTCTGTTGATTTAGAGCTAGATTGGGTTCCCGTTTTATCATTGTCCGATCTATGAAAACTCGAACATGTCGCTGAAATTGTTCTGGCGAAATCTGTGCCATCGGGCATAATCGAACGTGGTGGTTCTATCTGGTCTGTCCATGTGAGTCTGATTCTTCTTTGTCTCGCGCCTTTTCCCTTTCTGTTGGCCTGTTACTCCTGTCGGCCCTCTGCCCCTACTCACGCTCAGTAGAGTCGGGCATTGGGCTTTCCAGTGTCCGACATATCTACAAAAAGCACATTGGTCTGGCCCTAAGTCTGGCCGTCCTGTGCGTAGTGTCGGGGGATAACCTTCGGGTCGTGGTGTCCAGGGGTTGTCCTGTTGATATGTTCCTCTACCTGCTCTGTCCTCGTCTTTTTTCTGTCGTTGCATTGCCTCTTTTCGCCACATACCGAGACTGTCGAGCATAATAGGCGTTGTCTTATTATTACGAAGGGCTATTTCTAACGTTTCTATTTTATCAAGGTCGAAGGATCCTACCAGTGGCCACTGTTTGTCTTGACTTTCTTTGGTATACCTGTGCCACAATTTATTATAGGCTATGGTGACTAATCCATAGTTTATGAACATGTCCTTATTAGGGGTACCTTCCAGCGGAGCTAGATGATCCACCTCTAATAAACGGTCCGGGATGAACCAATTATCAATCAGTGGGGAGAAGACAGACATGACGGCTCGCAACGAGGGACAAAAAGTCAGCACTGCCTATCTTATCACTGTGTGCAAAGACTAGACAGAATATTTCTATTCTACGTTGTTTGCAGGCAGTGAATACCTCATGAACCAATAACAAAAAATAACCAATAACAAAGAACAACCAATAATAAAGAACAACCAATAATAAAGAACAACCAATAATAAAGAACAACCAATAATAAAGAATAACCAATAATAAAGAACAACCAATAATAAAGAATAACCAATAATAAATAACTAGAATAAAATCAATGGGGAGAGTAAGCAGGGGCGCAAAAGTCTGCGTCCTCTACCCTTTCACTATCCGTAAAGAGGAATCTGTTATTTCCTGTTTGCAGACAGAGAATCTCCAGAAGACAATCCGTGAACAGTAGTTCGGGGTCAAAGAACCCAGTTAATCAGTGTGGGAGAGGGAATCTCCTGAAAACCGTTAATAAATAATAGAATCAGTGGGGGAGAAAAATAGGCACGACGGCTGCGTTACCTATCCTTCACTGTTTGCAAAAGGGAAAGAGCCTACTGTTTCTCCGCGTGCAGACAGTGAATCTCCAAATAAGTTAACAAAGAGTAATACTAGTATTTTCCGAACGATCAATCAATTATTTTGCAGTTTGTCGTGCTTACACGACCTTACCCGGACCGTATGGGCAGTTTCTTGTCTTCCGAATCCAGCGCCCGTTCGTCCTCTTCTTCTCGTATTTCTCACGGCACTCCTAATGGTTCCCAGTCAGGACCGTAGATCACTCGAGAGAGGTCTGTTCGGAACTAGTGAAGTTCGGATGATCGGCTGCCAGACGAGGGTCTATTGGGCAAGAGCTCTCCCGATCGTTGCAGTCGTTCACTCTGTCGTCGGGACCTCTCCCACTGGATCCACGAGTCGCTGATGGGCCCCACGCTTGGGACGCCAATTGTAAAACCTAAGGTCGGGGACAATCGATATTTGCCCGGCGGTATTGCCTCTGTAACCCACGAATTATTAATCAATGAAGAGGCAGGCGCTGGAGACTGGAAAGCAGGAAACAAGGTTTATTCTCTCCGGAGGAGAACACAACAAAACAGACAGCAGGTATCGTCATGAGGTGCTCTAACTCATTTCTGAGGCCTGGCCCCTTATATACAGGTTTTTGGTGGCTTTATTACAGTTTACATACTCATGGCAATGCTTTGATGTACGGAAAGACATTCCCGGAATCCCCCCTTCGGGCCCGTTCCCACACACATTTACAGTAGAAGTCCCCACCCCGGTCACAACAGGTGATGATTATCGCGCAGCTGGATATTCCGCCGATTCATGGAATTTGGGGTTCGATCGGATCTCATGGGGTGGGGGCTTTGATCAACTCGGGGGTCCTTTGATGAGGGAAGCTTTCTATTGCACGGGGAGGGGCAAGGAATAGTATCGGCAGAGCTGGGTGTCGGCCTGGGAATGAGGAAGACAAACGGGCACACGGGGAAAAGGGGTTTGCATCAAAGGGCCGGGGACCATGAAAGGAATGAAGGGAGGTGTTGCGCTGGGAACAGGATGAGGTTCTGAGGCAGAGCCGCGCTGAAGGGGGGTTTATGATTCAAGGCAGGTGCGAGCAGGGGGGTTGGTCAGCGTGCAGGCTTGGTGAGGGCGAAGGGCTATGTCGGGGGCCAGTGGCATGCAAAAAGGGCTGTTCTGATCAAGGCATTTTAAAATGGCGGGCGCGCACGAAAAAGTGTGGCATCAGGGGGAAAGGCAAGATGGCGCAGATAATGTTCACAAAACCGTACTAATTTTCCACAGAAGGGTAGTACACTGGGTAAAAGCGAGCAGAACAATAAAGTCCCTCACATGTGGTAAAACAACGCGCGCACTCCCAACTACAAATCCCAAGAAACCTACGGTCATGTGACCGCATTTAGTATCCAGGCAACCCGACCGCCGCCCTCGACAGTGAAACATTGAGGAAGCGAGCCGCAGTGAACAAGGTGAGCGGTAGGTCTAAACGTACAAACGAGAATGGGTTGATGTACTTAGAGACCATAACATAATCCGCCCCATTTTTTAACAGCAAAAGGGGACCGGAGCTTTGAATTAGAGTGAACACGCGGTATTTTGCAGTAACATCGAAAAAAAACCGAAAATTGTATGCCATGGAGTAAGCCACTCCCGAAGCCCGCGGGGCATTGAAAAAGGTAAGGGCGGCACATTAACTCACTGAATTGGTTATGAAAGTATTCAAACCCGCCGTCATTGATTTTCCCCTCGCCCTCCCCCAGGTCACTGAAGCACCACCGCGCCAGAGGGAGACGCTCTACCGCACCCCCATAGAAAGTGTAAGGTATGTCTTGCAGTGTTTTTGTTCGAAGTGACTGTAGGGCCATTACTGAACCCGACTCTAAATTGAATTTTTAACGTTTTGTAGACTGCAGCTTCAGTTATCCAGAACAAGACATAGGATAAACATGGCTACCACTCAGGTAACATGTTTTTAAATGTAGAAGATCAAAAGTGATCTTATAAGATGAGGCGATAGGATTTGACACTTAAACAGTGTTTCTCTTCTCCTTTACACACATGCAGATAGTAATGACAAGGCCCTGACGAGAACTCATAATTGATGTATGAAGTTCGAAACGCGTCAGCACGAAAGGAGATAAAAATTAACAGCACCAATGACAACAACTAACACGACAAATAACTTGTTTTGTAGTAACTGGTACAACTAATGTGTCGTGATATCTCCTTTCATTTGTGATTTTGTCCATTACTGTTTCCATAATTTTCATTGATGGTTATTGAGATTATCAAATGTGATTTTTCTCGTGGAATAGTCTGAACACAGACGTAAATGTTTTGTTGTGTACAGTGTATGTATTTGTTGATTTTTTCCTATTTCTGAATGTTTTGTTTAAGTTGGTATATGTATATGTCATATTTGTGGTGTTCTTTTTCTGACATATAAATTCAAGAATTTTCTAAAGAATTGATGAAATCAAAGGTACAAATAAATATACCTAACATATCTAACTAAAGTTGATGTGTGTATTATAACTAAGATTTTTTTCCCAAAAAAAGAAGTTGGGGGGGCACTTTTTTCATGACAAATTAAGGTCCAGCCTTCCCCATGTTCCTAGGACCTAACTCCTCTACACGAAAAAAAAGCAAGACATATTTTGGGCTTACCAAAAACATACAGGGGTTTGGCTTTCCTGTTGTTTTTATAAGCCTGCTCCTTATTTGTGACCCAGCTTGTCAATCTTGCGTTTGGCCCTCCGATGGAGCATTGCCTCTTTACCATCACTTTTGATTGGCTGTCTTCTATGCTTTGCTTGCTTTTCAAGCACTACTTTTTCTTTCTGGTTAAGCACTCCATGAAAGTTCATGTTTTTCCCAGCTGTCTTCCTTGTGTACTTCTCTTTCCATTCACTCTGTGTTTCTCTCTGTTGTCTGTGTGCCTCTTCCTGCCCCCTTCCATGTTGCGCTTGCCCATGTGTACTTCACCCCGTTGCTTTCCCACCCATGTGCTTCTCTGCTCTCCGATACACATTTCTTTCTTGTTCATTGCTTCTCCTCCCCTCTCCTTCCTCTGTGTTGCTTCCCACCACATGGCCCTCCTCTCGCACCTTTTGCTTTTTCTCCCCACCCATAATGGCCCAGTTGCTGCTTGCCCATGCGCTTCTCCCCTGCCTGCTGCGTGTTGCTCTTTCATCCGTTGCATACCCTCCCATAACCCTCTCCCTCTCTGCTGCTTCCTCCCTCCATGTTGTTTCCTAGACTCTTGTGTTGCTTAACTTCACCTGTTTTTTGTTGTTGTTTTTTAAACAAAAGACACTTTTGGGCTTTGTTTCCTTTTAGTTACAGATTTAACTAGCATTGGTAACTAAACAGGAAAAAGTCTGCATCATTTTGTAAATAAAGCAGAAAACAATGGTTCCTATATGAGGACAATAAATTGATTAAAACAATTTGCTAATCTTGCCGTTGAGATAAAAATGTTGTAAATGCCAACGAGATCAAATCAATAATTGAGTGCATCACAAAAATTTATAACCACGGCCTGTATAAATATACAACAGAAAATATATAACAGGTCTGAGACAAAGGTCAACGGCGTTTCAATCCCTTTCATGAAAGTCTACAAAATGACGCATGAAACAATGTTTAGTTTCAGTTGGCTAAATCAAAGGCTTTTATTTGGGATGTATGACGTTACAACGCATGCTATTACAACGCATGCCTTTACGACGCAAGTTTTACAACGCAAGTCGTTACAACAACTTGCGTTGGGGGGCGCTGGATAGTGAATAGTATAATTTACTATTCCAACTCCAGTCCCCGTGGATAGTAGGGAAGGTGTTGGAAACTATTCCCTATCCTAGAGCGCCCCCCAGCGCAAGTCGTTGTAAAAGTTGCGTTGTAATGGTTGCGTCGTAAAGGCACTTCGTTGTAAAAGTTGCATTGTAAAGGATGTTCCCCTTTTATTTGTTGTTGTTTAGCCATAGAAGACAGCACGTGCAGCATTCTAAAAAAATGCCAATAGGTCTCAAAGACAAAAGCTATTGGTTTTGCCAATGCTTATTCTGTTCTGTTTCAAGTTTTAATTACCGCCTTGTCTGGCACCAGGAGGGGCCCACCCCACTTAAAAGCCTGTATCAGAGCTTCACTGTGACCACAGATAACATTGGATCATGATGGAGCTGAGATTCAGTAACATGGCTGTTTCAGTGCTTAATTGGTGCTGGTGTTTCAAGGGGGTCGGCACTGGCACTTATTTGTAAACTCTGGCA
This sequence comes from Lissotriton helveticus, assembly GCF_964261635.1. NCBI lineage: Eukaryota > Metazoa > Chordata > Amphibia > Caudata > Salamandridae > Lissotriton > Lissotriton helveticus. Next base: position 1,958,073,778 of record NC_136067.1, read on the forward strand.
TGTTTTATTGAGCATGCACCACATGGTGGCGCTCTGTGTGTATTTTTAAGGAAAGTTCATTAGGGGTGCAGTTAACTTTTTAATATATCTATAAAAAATCACAACACACAGACTTAAACCTTAGGTTCAAAGTGACATTTGGGTTGTGTCAGCTGCAGTGGGCCTGTGTGCAGTAACTTGGGCCGTAAAACGTAATTTTTTACAAATCAAGCACTGGGCTGCTTGCTCATCCAGCCTCATTTATTCCTGGGAATTGTAGCGCTTTGTTTTTTTACAAAGAAACTTACATTGCATAAAGTGTTGAGCCTTATAGTTTGACGGCTGGCTTGCCTACCCCTGGGTGAGGGAGAGCCATCTGCCCCCCTTGTTAGCTGCAGCAGCCTGACACCGCTGAAAACATAGATGCTGAATGCTCTAGGAGAAAATCCTCATTAAAATCAGTTTCTCCTGTTACTTCTTCTTACTGTTATTTGCAAAATATCTACTGCGCTTCAAAGATGGCAGCGGCGCCTGCCACTGAGAAACCAGCTCCAATTTATTTCTCAAATATATCTTTATAAAACACAACTCATCTTGGGTCTAAGATTTTTTTGCCTTTCAATTTTCCTTCTCTTCTTTCAATATTTTTCAAAACCTTATTGCGGATGTATATAATAGACTACATTCTTAATACAAATGCTTTTTGCTACTGATCTCTGTGTAGTAGCTATTTTTGCTCTCTTAGTGATAAACAGGGATCACTGTTTTCCATTTCTATCAACTTTTACCCTTAAAATGAGATGGAAAATAATCTGTTTCCACTCTCTGTGTTTGTTTTGCACACTGAAAATCCAAAAAGTAGGCTTTCACTTATTCACCAATGCCAGGCCAATAGCTGCACAAAGTGGCAGAGTAGGAAGTCACAATGAACCTGGGCAAAGCCTATTTTAAGTTTACTCCAACCATGAAACCTATTGGCTTTGCCAGTGTTTTTTTATCCTAGATTGCCACTGTGAATATGCGGACATATGTGGTGGCCATCTACGTGTAGAATTCAGTGAAATATTACAAACGGCATTCAATGATGGCCGCCACAGATCTACGTGCACCCAAGACAGCCATCTTTGAAAGCATTTGGTTATAATTTAAGAAACTCAGTTCAAAGATGCATTTCACTTTAAAATATAGTGAGAAATAATGGATTTGCATTTCACATAATTATGCTCAATTTAGCAGAATTTTTCAGTAATTTTGCATAATTACGCAAAAGCAAATTATTCAAATTTCGCACACCCCTACTTTCGTTATGTTTTAAAAAATTCCACTAGAAATGGCTGTCCTGGATGAACTAGTGAAGATTAAATAGCGGAAGATGTGAAAATGTGTTTGCAACCCAACGCATTTAGTGCTTCTTTTCTGTTCTTCTCCAAATCTAGAAGTGTTTGGGCGCTTCTGGCGTGGGAGCCACTCAAACAGCAGTCATTGGCTAGGGATTGGTGATAAGACTTTAAGCAATCTTAACCCCTTCACTGCGGCGGCTATTCCGCCGCAGTGCTAAGGGGGCGGGGCGGGGCGGCCGCGCGGCGGGCGCATGCTGGTGACGGAACCGCTCCGTCATCAGCCACGGTTGCGCTGTGCTCATGATGGAGCGGTTCCGTCACGGCCCCGCCCGCTCAATGGAACGCTCAGCGCAGGCGCGGAATCCGCGCCGCGCAGGTGTGCCGAGCGGGCCGTGACGGAACCGCTCTGTCATCAGCACAGCGCCACCGCAGCTGATGACGGAGCGGTTCCGTCATCAGCAGGAGAGGGGTTAAGGAAGTTTCCACACTAAGTTCATCACTCTATTGCGGCTATTTCTCCAACTTCACTACAAACAATGCAAGAAAACCCAATCTGTTCTGGCTGAACCCCACTGGCTGGCCAATTAAAAGCAGATCTCTCACTGCACCACCAGCAAGAAACCCACTCAGGCTGGCCCTTTACTACGGGCCTTATTTAGATCTTGGCGGATGGAATTCTCCGTAACAAACGTACCTGATATCCTGTTCGCCGTATTACGATCTCCATAGCATATAATGGGTTCATGGGAGCGGGCACCCCTCCTGGGACCTCTAAGGCATGGAGTGTGAAGGCTTAGGGGAGGGGGGGCACTCGGGCTGCCCTTTCAGGGACTCCGCAGGACGGCCATTGTCAGCACTTTAGCACACACAGGTTTAGCTCTCAGCCCCCAAGCAAATCTCACACCTTCAGTCCAAAATGGGCTGTAAAAGAGGTGCTTGAGGCTGGCTGAGAAGAGGAGCTGCGGCCCAGGTGGAGTCTGCACAAAGCAGCTTCCCCTGAGCCCAGAAGGTGACACTGAGGTACATTTCAGGGGCCTCGCACATTCCCTTTTGCCCAGGGCCCTGAAAAGCCCTGCCTCTCACACACTAAGCTCGTGGTACCAGATGTACAACCGCATTTTCGAGTTGTTAAGACAGTGAGTCAGTTTGCGACACGATAATATGATTTGGTATTTGCTAAACCCATCTAGTGAACCGCTAATGAGTTTAGTAAACCATAAGGAATCGCTATGTGGAAGAGTCATGCTTAGGGTGTCCCTTTCAAACAGTAATTGCTTATGGTATGTATTAATGTTTTGCAACTGGATTTCAGTTGCGAAACATTAATATTTTACTGACTACAGAAAGGTAGTAGGAATCTGGTCACATTTGTGAATGGTCAGGAGAAAACTGTTTTTGGAGCAGGCAGTGGTCTGTGGAACACTACCTATGTCTACTCTTAAAAAAATGTTTTAAAAACTATTCTTTAATGCAGCTTGATTTCTTTCAAAGAAAATGGGCTAAATAAAAAGAATATATTGCTTTATTTAAAATCAATCACAGACATGTTAGTCTGCTGACCTCTCTATAATGAAAGTGAATCATACTGGGTCACAATTTGTGACCCACCTCATTAATAGTCATGAGGTAGGTTGAATTGCCACCCAACGCAATTCCGTATTTTGAGACCTGGCCTATTAGCACATAGGTCAGTTCGCAAAATGCGACAGGAATAGCAAAAAGTTGATGAGCAAATTGCGAACACATTTTGCAAATCCAATCTTGGGACATCTGCCCGAAAAGTCAATTTTTATATGTCACCTAGCAAAATGTTGAATGTAGGCAGGTACAAATGTAAAAATAACGGCTGTAATTTTAGGCTACAGCAGGTCAGACGGCCATGGCAGTCCTGAAGTTGTGATTTAAAAAAAAATGTTGTCCTTATTTGCCTTAGCCCTCTTAGGAAAAGCGCCGACCACCATGCGTGTCTTTTCTGAACAAGTTCAGGGGTCTTTGTATGAATGTTAACCCGGACCGAGACACGATTGGATGACTGGCGGAAGGAACTTCCAGAGACAGAGGGTAGAAGAATTTACTCCACCGAGGTATTTTTCAACCTGTCGGACCATACTGTTTGCCGAAGAGACCTGAGGGACTGGTCCATGGAGCTGGAAAAAGGCATAATCATAGGACCCGGGGGAAAAAAAATCAAAAAAAAAAAAAAAACGGACATCCTATTTCCAACATACCAGAAGATCCCAAAATGCAAGCTTTTTCTTACTACAGGATCTAGCCAAGTCCACCCTAGATACAACATAAAGCGAGGACAGCCAGCCTGAGTGGGATGGAGCAACACGGTCTACCCAGAATTTACATATTTCTCCTGGCCATGAGGATTGCGTACAAAAGGAAAGATCTGGCTTGGCCCGTGACGTTGTCATCGAGGCCAAAAATAATTAAAGAGAGAGTGATAGCCACTGAGACCTTCAAAATGGAATCCAGAGTCTTCTTCACCTCGTCCCAGAAGGGGCTGATTATAGGGCAATCTTTGAACATATGGACATCCGATGCTTCTGGAAGGCCACATTTGTTGCATACTTTCCCAGGCTGAAATTTCGATAGTTTTAGAGGAGAAAAATACACCCTATGTACTGTAAAAAGATGGTTTAGTTTCAGCCAGGCAGGTTTTACTATTTTATGCAGCAAAATAAATGAATCCATCCAGACCTGCATACACTGAGAATTTAGCTGATCTCCCCATAACTCATCGGCAAGTTTGAAGTCACCATCTGCCTCTTCCTCGATTGCCCAGTACCACAATGCAACCTCCTTTCTACCCCCGGGCCTCGCCACTAGGAGTTCCTCAATATTGCTATCCTTCCCCAGAATAGTATCCTGCCTAGACTGTGCCTGAGCCCAGCTCTTCATCTGAATATATTTGAACCTGGATAGTCCTGGGCCCACTAACCTCCGTAGATCTTCATAGGACAGAATAGAGCACCCTCCCAACAGGTCTCCCCACTTATAAATGCCCAAGTCCCTCACCGGAATGATCAAATTATCCTGAAAGCATGATGGTGTACCTGGGGAGTCCCATATTGGTGCAAAATTTGAGAAGTACCTAAGCCCAACTTTCCTTCTTATGATTACCCAACTTCTGGCTAACGAATAGAGGACTTTTAATTTAATTTTTTTTAAACATTTTTGGTCCCCAAATTTAAACAAGAAACCTTCCTCCGACAGGCCTTCTCCCTTTAACATGGCCCGAAACATTTCTCCACCTGATGTATTAGTGGGTACCTTTAGGAGCATTCTCGAGTGCGAGAGCTGAAAAGCCCATGCATAGTATTGTAGGTCCGGCAATGCCAAACCTCCTTTTTCCCTCCTCCTCCTGAGCCAGTCTGGTCGCTTTACATTTCCAGATGAAGGAGTTTAATTCCCGTTGGCATTTCTCTATTTGCTTGGTATCAAAAGCCAAAGGGATAGAATTAAAGAGAAATGTAAGTTTAGGCAGGATGGACATCTTTACTATATTAATCGTCCCCAGAATGGATAAGGGGAGAAGATCCCAAGATTTCATCTGCTTTTGACACTCCCTGAACACCCGATCTAGATTGTGTTCAGGAATCTTCCCAACCTCTTGCGTAATTCTAATCCCTAAGTAACGCAAAGAGGATCCTATACTAAGTTGTGAATTGGGAACATTCCAGGCGATGATTTCAGTTTTATTGGAGTTTATTTCATTGCCTGAAATATTACCAAATTCCACCGCCCAGTTGATAACTGTTGGGAAGGCTAAGTCGGGATCAGCCGTAAAAATGAGGATATCATCCGCATATAGGGCCACCCGCTTTTCCCATCCTCCGAATTTAAAGGGAACGATGTTAAGATCTTCCCTAAGAACCTGTGCAAATGGTTCGATGTAAAGATTTAAAAGGAGAGGGGAAAGCGGGCAGCCCTGCCTTGTACCCCTTGTGATCTTAAATATCTCTGTCAGAGAGCTGTTTACTAACAGTCTGGCAGTCGGGGCCTTGTACAAGAGTTCAATAGCGCGGCAGAATCCATCTCCTAGGTTGAATTTTGTCATAACCTCAGACAGGTACGCACAATTAACCCTGTCAAAGGCTTTGGTTGCATCGAGGGTTAGGACGGCCAACGGAAGTGAAAAGGTGTATGCCAGTCGTGATTTTATAGTCACTGATACGGGTGGTTTAATTCCACGCTGTAGGCCACATGGTTCTCTTTTATGGTCCTAGAACACTTCATCCACCATATATTAATGTGGCTCGGAAAGAGTAGGCTATTGCCATAGGAATTAGCAGCGACGGCCCGTGTAGGGCATTCCACCGGGCGGTGACGTGGGCGGGGAGGGACAGGGTGGGGTGTAAAATACAGGAAACTGACAATTACAGGTAAGTAACGTAAAAAATAAGTAAAACAATTTGTACGTTACTTACCTGTAATCGTCCGTTTCCCGTATTTTACACCCTGCCCCTCCCACGCCCCACGTCACCGCCCGGTGGAACACCCTACAGGGGCCGTCGCTGGGAATTAGCTATTCCTTGACCTTGCTTAAGGGTCATAGCAAATTCACTGGAAGATATTGAGCAGTTTCACAGCGTCCAGAGTTGAACTATACTAGTGAAACCGATTCTATAGTAAATCTGGGGACGCAATGCAGGTAACACTGATAATATGAGCAAAATATAAATATGAACAAATACATACAGAAAAGCAAAACAACACCATAAGGTTCAGAGCCTTAATTATGACCTGGAGGCTCTGTACCAGCTTTCGGTGGGTGGTGATGAGGGAGAAATGGCTTCTCTCTGTGGATGAAAATAGTGAAGGAAGCAGATGTGAATTTTAGAGACATATGTTGCAATTATAGTTTCCCCTTAAGTCCGAATTGTGAGTTCCTGTGTTAATCACTAATTACACCCCAGAAAACGAAGGAGGCAATCGTTACATTAATCTCAGCAATTAATATTCAGCTCTTTGTCCTTTCCCCATCTATCCCTTTACAGACAGGAACCAACCAAATGCAAATCAATTTTGGTACACCATCCCAAAAGGGTCAGGCCGAAATGATGGAAGTTTGTCCAGCCAATGGCTGAGACATTGCAAGCATTCTACCTCTCACCTTTGTGTTACTGTGGTACCCACTACATCAGTCTATGGATGAATCCCATTAATTGCAAAATACTGAGAACTATAAACAGACATCCTTAGTTGTAAGTGCTTGAGGATTGCTGTGACAGGTTCACTGAGGCAGTCATTCAAGGGAGAGGGAATGGCCCATGCGCATGGATGCAGCAAAGGTGGCAGAGAACAAGCCGCACAGACTCATAGCAGCACGTACAGGCAGTATGAGGCAAGGGGTCAACGCATGCGGCTTCGATTTGAGAGAGTACAGGTGTGAAGGCAGTGGAGGATGGACCAGCAGAAGGCATCTATGGCTGGACGCCTGCGGAGACCTGTACAGAGCAGCACGGAATGATGGACAACCCAAGTGAGGGACGGGATGACCATCCTCAGAGGGCAACAAGCAGACATCCTCAGTGGTGGCTGCTGGGTGCACACTACAAAGGAGTGTTAGGTTTTTAGTGTTGGATGGTCACTGAGTGCCTGATTTAGATTTCGGCGGATAGGTTACTCGATCACAACGGTGACAGATATCCCACCCGCTGAAATATAAATCCCATTATATCCTATGGGAGTTGTATTTCAGCAGATGGGATATGACAGAATATGTGAATTCCTCTCTCTTAGTACGACATGAATGTCTTGTTTGCGTTGGTGGATTAATCAACCCGGATCTTGTAACGACTGTTGCCCTTTCTTCTTGACATTAAAAACAAACAATTGTGTAATATCACAGTTGTTGCGGCTGAATATATTTTTTATGGTCAGTGGGAGGTTTACACTCAATGGTATATGGGCTCTAGTGATTAGTTTAATGTGGCCCCATCTACAACCGTGAACAATTGAGTTTTTTCAAGATCTGTGGTTGTGTAGGGCTTCCAGTGTGCGTTGACTACTCGTTAAACTGTTCTGGAAAGTTCTCCTTTGTATCTAACCTGATATCTACGGTGGGTGGTTCGATAGCGGCGCAGTGCCTTATCCAGTGCAATGGTGTAGCTCCAGTTTAGGACTGATAATTCATAATTGATCCTCTGTGAGTTAACTTTCCATGCTCGATAAGGGATCCTGACGTTGTCACTTCGGTTTGGATGGCTGTGGTTGCTAAGGTTATGGGGTTGTGACTTGATTTCGTTCCTCAATTGCATGCTTTGATCAGCCCAGTACTAGCTTTATTTTGGCATCATTTGGGGTAATCAGTTTAAGTGCTTTGTTTATTTGATGTATTCGTCAAGTGCCACATCACACCGAGATGTCCTCGTGCCATGAAGTCGAACCCTTAACTAAAATCCAAGAGCAGTGAACATCTACCACAATCGTGATAGGAAGACGAACATATTGTCCTACCGAGGGAACTGTCAAAGGTGTGCATTCACCGGCTTCACGGCAATGCTGAGGCGGCAACCAATGCAAGGATCTACCAAGCGAACAAATCAACTTACTGCCCTAATAAGGGAGCGACCAGCGCATTGCACCACTACGGAACTGTCACGTTTCTGCACTAATATGGAAACTCCTGGGCCACTGCCCTGTTCGGGGGACAATTAATGTATCGAATTATGAAGGAACCAATCAGTTTTCTGCACTGGTGATGGTGTACCAACTTATTGCACTACTAGGGAACTGTCAAGTTTATGCACTAATAAGCAAAGACCTGGGCCACTTCCCTGTTCGGGGTAAAATTAATGTATAGAATTACGAAGGAACCAATCCGCTTTCTGCACTAATGATGGCACAACCAAGTTCTTTCACTACGGAAGGAACAGCCAATATATTGCATTGAGAGGGGACAATGATCTCGCTGCACTAATGGGGCAATAACCAAACTTTCTGTATGATTCACGAAACAACCCAAAAAACTACGCTGTTGAAGAAATAACCAGCCAGCTTTACTACTGAGAGAACAACCAAACCACTGCATTCATGAGAGTAGGTCACTTTACTGCGCTACTGAGGGATGGTCGAGCTGTGGCATTCTTGATGGTGCGGTCATCTAACTGGACCACTGAGGGAAAGTCAAGCTACTGCATTCCTGATTCACTTTAATGCACAGGTGATTAAACAACCAACTGACTTCACTAGAGAATACAACTCATCTTACTATACTTATGAGGGAATAATCTCCATAATTCACTAAAGGAACAGCCATTTTACTGACTGGCTGAGGGGACAATTAACCTACTGAACAATCTCTATAGTGCACTACTGATTGCCCAACCAGGATTTACGCCCAGACTTACTCCACATCAAAAAATCACTTTTGTAGGATGTTCTGAACAACTGCAATAAACGCAGCTGAGAGCATTGATAAGACCACTTGGCCTAGTCCCCTTATCGGCTCTTTGCTGTAGTGTCTTTTACAGAGAGGAAAGGTCTCTTTAACTCTAGTCAGTCAAATGTAGTACTCCTGTTGTTAAAACCATTACAAACAATTAAATATGTTCATATTTAAAATACAATACAATCTACAGCCACAAATCTTTGCTTGGTAGCAGCACAAATGTAATTATAGTGAGATGTGTTTATGCCACACGAAAAAAATCACAATGTAAAAAGAACTCAGCGATGAATGGGCTTTCTTTTAGTTTTACCACACATACTTAAAGAACCATTACTAGTAGCCTGGCAGAGAACAGGTTTAAACAATAGCACCATTCTTTTGACTACTTTCAAAGCCACCTGTAGAAAAAATATTCAAAAACGTTTCCCTAGTTCTTATACAAGCTTCATTAAAAATGGTTTAAAAAAACGTTTCTCCAATAATTTGGGACAAATCAAGACGGATGTCTTGGCGTTCTATGTTACAATTGAGATATAACAATTTCTGTTTGGCCTTTTGTTTTTCAAACAAGAGGCCTGTTCTAATTAAAAATAGGTTTCTGCTCAGTTCTGAACAAACCACAGCTGTCAGATATTTTCGGTCCCAGTGTCATCTTACATTTCTGCAGACACTGCAGTGACATTTTTAGATATGTTCTGAGAGTCGCTAATAAAGGCGATCTCGCCAGCTTGTACCATTAGATGTCTTTTAGTGCAGTGGATAATTCTGTTTCTTAAGAATTCAATGCCGTGTCTAGAATGTATTTTTTAAATAAATTAATAATGCTAAGCCTTTGTGTTTTAACTGAATTGATCACTATTGCACGTGCCAATCCAACACGTCGCACCTGCAGAAGAAACACTAGCATTCAAATGTTTTCACAGTGAGTTATTTCATTGTATGCCACTTCTACTTGTAAAACTTGGAGACATTTTTATGTCTCATATGAGACAGTCCATGCGCTGTCGCTTGTGAGACATTTTGTTTACTTTCAGGAGACTTAGAGCCCACCTGTTGCTTATCATTGGTTGGCAACATCATCACTCAAAAGGAAATTAATCTCTTTGGCCAGTGCATGCTGCCTTCACTTCCGCTTATTGTGTTTGTCCCTCCCCTGGAGCATGGCCCAAGTACTGACACTGTGTCCAGTGTCCTTTCACTGCTCACTCTTTTGGAGATACTTTTGGTTGCAGCACTCCTTAGGAGTGCAGGTATTTGCAGGTCATTTTCCCAGCTGTTCCACGTTTTTTCTTGTACCCACCTCCTCCCGCATTGTTTCTGCCCCCTCCAGTCCTGCAGCTTGCCCCCTCCTGCATTGTTGCTTGTCCCTCCTTACCATGTTGCTGCTTGCTACCACTCCCTCCTACGTTGGTGCGTGCTCCGTCCCATCTACCTCATCCTGTGTTGTTGATTGCATCCTCCTGCATTGTTCCTCGCCCCCTCCTTCTCCTGTAGTTGCTTTCCCCCTTTCGCCTGTCAGGAATGGGTAGCATTGCAGATGTGTCCGCCCACAGTAAATGCAGATAAAACTCATTAGTGAGAGGCGCCACTGCCACTGCTTATCAGGATTGCTATATTTAAAAAAAATTTTTTAATGTAAATGCCAGCATTTGTAAAGCGCACAGCTACCTCCAACGGAAGTGTCCCAGCGCTGTCTGTATACCGCTTAGGAACCCTTCCTGGCTTTTCCCTGTGAAGTGTCCTCTCCTGGGCACCCCCAAGGTGAAGCCAGGCATCCCAGCGCTGCTGGTGCCGTTGTGGCAATTAAGCAAGCTATTGCCCAGAGTCACAGAGTGGGACCCATGATTAGAATAGGCACCGAGGTGAGAATTATCAGGTCCAAGGAAATTGAGCCCAAGACCCGCTGAGGCGGGAATTGAACCCTGGTCCCGGGCCAGACCTCTGCATCAGGGTCTGCCGCTCTAACCATTGAGCCACACTTCTCCACGTTATATTAACTAACTCCTGCCATACGTTAGAAAAGTTGTTATACTTTAAACCGTACTGTTCTGCCACTTGTTTTCATCTCAGCAGAGAGGTTGGGCATTTGATAGTCAGAGAGCACAGAAATCCACCTCTACTATCCTGATCAGATGTGTTTCACTGTAGAATCCTTCAAGCATCGTTCACTCTCCTAACAGCAGATGCATTGTCCCTGTCATTCAAAAATACCTTTCATGTTATAACAACAAATCATGTTTGGACGCATGTCCTGTACTTGATGGATGGCTCTCCCATCTCGCCTGATGAATGTTAGGGACTTGGGGTAGTCGGTGTTATTGTGCATGTACTCTTGAATCGAAACAGAAAGTTCTCCCTTTAAAGTCTACCTACACTGGGCATAAAATGACCGTAACACTCGCAGAGTGTCGCCGAATATCCCTATTGTAGGTAAGCACAGCTTAACCGCCAATGATGTGCAGGGATGTATGACGTTACAACGCATACTTTTACAACGCCTACCTTTACATCGCAGTTTTTACAACGCATACCATTACAACGCATAGCGCTTTGGGGTGCTGGATAGTGAATAGTTTAATTTACTATTCCAACTCCAGTCCCCGTGGACACTAGGGAAGGTTATTGGATAGTAAATTAACCTATTCCCTATCCTAGAGCGCCCCCCAAGAGCGCCCCCCAGCGCAATGCGTTGTAATAGTTTGCATTGTAATGACCGCGTTGTAATGGTAGTGCATTGTAAAAGTTTTGTTGTAAAGGTTGTTTACCATGTGCAGGAGTTGCTGACACTCTGCCACCAACAGGAATGACAGAGTTTACAAACTTCCAAACTTTATGGACACAAGTCCCTATCTCGCTGCTGTACTGACTTCAGAAACTGAGACTTTAACAAACAAGCATTGGCGAATGCCAAATGGTCTCGCCTACACAAGCTATTGGCTTTGTCAGCGTTTTTAGCCATGTTGCACAGCGGCACGGTTGCCATTAGGGTTTCTAACTACCAGAGAACATAGTTTGCCTTAAGTATAGGGTCTCCAAAATTGCAATCAAGGCTCAGTTTCTGCCACTGATCCGTTCCCTGGTTCTTCTAAGGAATTATTGCCCCTCGAAAATCAATTCATTTTCCCGACATTGGAGTTGATCAATCTCTTAGACACAAGATCATTTTCAACACTAACATCTTCAGTTTCTTCTTCAACCCCCGGCACCATCCTCAGAAGCTTCAACAAGAGCGGTGGCCACACATTTGTCAGCCTTAGTGTAGTCCACTGTATAGAGTATGTGACAGATGCTTTCTTAGGATTAACTGTACCACTGTCCAATTTATCTCCAATTAATTCCTTTATCTCAGTTCCGCTATTAAATCCAGTATTATCATTAACTTGCCTTAGGACCCTGTGAGCCCACCTGGGAGTGCACAATGTTCAGGGCCTTTTACAACCCCTCTTCATCCTCCACTCCTTTGCTTAGCAGGAGGAGCTTAGTCGTACACCCTTCGCACCCAAGGGCTCTAAGGTACAAATTGCACATTCTGTATACAGTTGTTTGCAGCATTTTGCAGGCTAAGAGTATTCTCTGTATTTCCAGTATTCCAGGATCTCGACAGAGGCTAATCCTCAATGCATCAATTCTGTCATGTCCTCTGCATCACGTCATCGGCTTAGTCATCGGAAAAAGGGCAGCAAAGAGCACAGATACATACATTGCCCTTCAAGGGTATGGGGTGTGTATGTGTGTATGAAAGGGCCAAAACAAAAAGCTGCTGCTGCACTGACACACCAGACTCTTTGATCCTCAAGGTTAAAGTTCAACTCAACACAATTCAAGGCACAGGAATCAGAGGTTGGCCAGAACCCGGAAGTTACGCCGCCTTCTCTAGCTGCCAGTCCATCAATCACCTCGGATTTGTAGAGCGCGACTAATCACCCGTGAGTGTGATACTCTCACTGAGCAGAGACCCAGCTGTCACCAACAGTCCACCGGTACCCCCTCTCCGCCCCGCATGATGGCTGCCATTCGAAAGAGGGATGCATAGGGCCAGGGTAGGGTACGTGAAGTGGTTTCTAGCCTACAATGCGAGCTCAGTGACTGGTTGGGCGGTAGGAGGAAGCGCGTGGGAAAAGGGGGCGAAAGACAATTTGAAGTTAAGGTATGGACCAGCACACTTGGAAGGGGTTCGAGCACAAGGGCTCAGGGAGGTCGTGAGTGCCGTAGCCTCTTCTAGGGAGTGTGTCAAAGTCGCATAATTTGCATAATTACACAACATATTCAGAAACATGATGTGAAATTGTGCCAAATTGCAAAACGGGCATAATGTGATATATTTTAGCGCGAATTGGTTCCTCAAGCACACTGGATACTAGAGTGCATTTCGTCATTTAAACAAAAAAAATCAAAAACACACCCACACGACGCAACCAGCTGCTGCTCCCCTATTCGTTTGCACCGCTTCAGCAAAAGTTTTTTTGGCGTAATAGTGGCTTTTCGGGAATTTCTTTTTTGAAGTGTAACGTAAAAATGGCTAAAATGATGCAAGATTACGCTGGCGTAATGGAAATTCCACCCAGGCCTAATCTCTTTAGCAGTTCATTAGTGTGGGAGGAGCCTTATGCCCGGAGTGCCCATAATTGGTAGCCGTGTATGTAAATGAGGCAGCAGGATGGTGGTTTCATCCAGTGGCAAGTGTAATTGAAACTGTAAATGGTCCATGCAGTGTGAAGTCAGGGAAAGGGGAATCGAACCGAATGTAGTGGCGAGGCCCGTACATCTTTTCTGATCCGGAGAGGCCACGTGTCTGCTGCAGAAGGGGCGGGGCTAGAACGAGGGCCATCTTGGCTGTGATTTATTTTGAAATGAACCGAAATGAAAGTTGGGCATAAGGCACTGGCAATGTAATATGTTTTGATATATTTCAGTTACTCTTCGGGATATGGGTAAAACTCCACCACCAGCAGTCACAGTGCTTACCCACTAAATCCAGTGTCCAAGCTGCACAAACATAGATATATACACACCCCTGCCTCCCCACATGAACATACTAGAAGATAATATGACACTTCTCCATCCTTCGAGGGGAGCATCAAAACCAACTAAAACAGTACAGTACAGGCTATAATAGGGAAACATCACACACCGAACATGGCCTTTTACATGGAACCACAAAACAACACAACAGAACAGTATCAGTCTGGCAAGAAGGAACGCATACACACACACATATATATATACACTTCCAGTAATGTCTGTGATCCCATGTATTCTACAACTGACAACGAAAAATCGAAACACAGGGGACCTTTTTTGTTCAGTGGAGCAACAACAAACGTACTCAACAGCCCTCGCACACCGGGATTCACAATTAAGCCATAAAGATTGAAGGAACAATCATTCCCGTAAAGCCCAACTGGAAAAACAGGAAACCAGAACCCCATGTTTCCCTACAATGGGAGTGGCATCCTTCCTACACATGTAGTAAAATCTATACTCAGGCTCCCGTTGACAATAACAGTGGCTCGTTCCATTCCATTAACATGATCTCGCTTTCTCTACAAACAATTAAGGTTACTCACTTCCTCTGTAGTAGCAGGAGCTCTGCTCCTCATTAATTAATAATGTTTAGTCACTTTCCCTACAAAAAATACTCACTTCCCCTACAACCGAACAGCATCCATCGAACACTAGCAGAACACTGGACCACCCTTCAACCCTACAGCTGGGCAGCTGCGGTGTGCTTGAAAGCACATCAAGACTAGCCACCCCCCAGCCCCTGATGACTCCCAAAACAACATGGCAAGCTCCACCCACTTTAAAATGTCTGCCAACTTCATAAGAGCAAGGTGGAAATGGACTATTACTCATTATTGGGCATCCTGGTGCTAAATGAGCCTGGAAAGGGGCGGGACTAAGGCATCAGAGCGATGTAGATAGACAGCAGAAAAGCTAGGTTTTCAGGCCTGTTGCTTAAAGCTAATGCCCACTTGTGGCTATGGGGGCAGGGTCACGAGGCCAGCTTTCAGGGATTTCTCAGAAGCACCACCCATCCCAGTCCAGCACACCACACTTAGTTCTGGAGGCCATCTCTCTTCTTGCCCAGGCAACTACTGCCTCTCACCAAATCTGCGCTCCGCCCTCTCATCAGGGCTGCAGCCGCCCCACTTCTTCAGGGCTGCCTGGTGTGACATCAGACTGGAATCTAGCCTTGTAAACGCTCCAATTACTTACCAGTAATTGCATCCCTCTTCCCTCGCTTCTGTTCATTACACGAGGCAATCCTGGAAACCATAGATCTCAGGATGTTGTCTCTTAAGATCTTTTTTTTTACTATCTCTTCAGCTAGGCGTTTGGCAGAACTGGGCACTTTACCTTGCAAACATCCTTATTGTCGGATCTTTGAGGACAGGGTGATTTTGAAACCACTTTTATCCCAAAGTTGATTCCCCGTTTCATAGAGATCAGGAGTTGATATTGCCCTCCACTTCCCATTCTCCTTCCTCTGATGAGGAGCTGCGGCCGCACTGTCTGGAAGTCAGGAGGACTCTTCTGATATATTTGGATGTAGTGGCTCCCATAAGACTTTCTCATTCTTTGTCAACTTTGGCCCAATGAGTAAGTGGTTGAAGCCCTCCACTTCTATAAGTTGGAGGGTTCGGTCCTTGGTCTCTCTGGCTTACAAGGCTTCAGGACGGGGCTTTCCCCTCAGCGTTCAGGGTAGATCCACCAGATTAAGGTCTACCTCATGGGGCTGAGATACAAGGAGCTTCCATTGCTGAAATCTGCAGGGCGGCCACCTGGTCATCTCCGTTGACTTTTGCCTCTCACTGCAGGATTGTTCAGGAGATTGAACTGTCTGATATATTTGGTTCTAAAGTTTTGACCACTTGCCCACTGTGGCTTTCGATTGGTCTACTGCCGTGGCCCCTCCATCACCACCAGAGAGTTCTGGGAAACATTTGGGACATCATTGCCATAGTAACTTCTCATTCAGCCCGTCAAAAGCTGGACATTTTTGAGATTTTGATATGTACATAGCTCTCAAGAGCAGAGCTCATGTAGTGTGCTGTAGACTGCAAGACTGCTCATCGCGGTCGCTTAAGCGCCCCCCGAAGGCTGTAGAACCAGCACGTAAGCACCCCAAATAAGTGAAACTCTCTTCTTTGATGGGTGGCAAGCCCATGTACCGTTTCAGATTTCCAGGACTGGTTGAGCACACTTCAGTGCTAAGGCTGTTCGAGTGTGAGAACAATTAATTGGCTGGACTGCATCAGGGGCGGTCTTAGTCATGTGCAATCTGTGCACCTGCACAGGGCCACCAAACCCCAGGGGCCGCCACACCAATATATATCCTTAATATAATAATCCTCTGAAGATGGATACATATTTGCGTGGCAGCCCCTGGCAGGGATTTGGCGGCCTCCGGCTCTATTCTACTTCCAAACAACCTGACCCCCCCCCCACCCCCTCTTCACTGGCCTCCGCGCTCTGCCCCGCCCAGATCGCCTCTTCCGGGGCCCCCTACCTACGCTCCCTGCCCAGAGCCGCTATGACCCTAGAGAAGCACCTGACTGCATCTACCATAATGCTTTGGGAAGACTGCTGCAACTTAAGCGCTATATAATAATAATTGCAACATGTTGGGTGTGCAAACCACACCTGTGAAATATTTGTGCTAACCTGGCTGTGTGACTACATTTTGTGATGTTATTGGGTGCGTGCAGGTAGCTTAGCTTCTCTGATTTCTATTATTTGAAAGTCTCTGCGTCAGCTTCCTCTGATTTACGTCATGCTTTTTTAGTGCAGGTGCGCCAATGAGAGCATAGCACTTGGCCCTGAACCCTAAACTCAAGATCCCTAATTAGTCACGTATAAAGCTTGGTGGCAAATACCCCAAAACGCAGGAGCTGCCTGATATAAACAGTGACCAAAGCAACTGAACTCTATTTCATCTTAGTAGTTTTGAAGGTACATTTCATTTCAGTGGTGTGGAAGAGACAACATGATGGGAATTCTATGAATATTTTTTGCTTCTTCAAAGGTACTGGCTACAGGCAGTTTTAGCTGTCTGTTGGCTCGAGCTATTCTTTCCAATACATTATATTTACTTGGAGTGGACTTTAGATTAGCCTCTTGCTCATGATTGGTTGACTTTCTTGTCTGTCTCAGTTCTTTTCTTTTCATAGTATTTCTTTCCTCTTAATTCTTTTCTTAGTCCCACTCAGAGCATTTCAGCCTGGCACTCTTCTGATTGAAGGAGGTGCATGCTTCAATGGCGTACTAGAGGGGACTCTTTTTGTATTTGCTGTTGGGCACTCCATGACAGTGCAAGTGTTTTCTTGCCCCCCCCCCCCCCCACCCCTGCTTTGTCCGCTCCATGCACTCTCTCTTATCTCCTGTTCCCTTCCTGAAGCTCCTGGTCCCTCTCTCCATCCTTTTCCCTATTTCACTACCCATGTTACATTATATTTATTTATTTGTTTATTTATCTATTTATTACATTAATTGACAAATTCTGTCATTATTTTGAAGGCGCGGCAGCTGCAAAGTGCTGCTCTCTTCCTTTTTTGCACTCTACCCCACTCGTTTTTCACTTTTTAAATATTTTAATTTACCACTCCTATATGGCTGTCCACGTGTTACAAAGGCAAATTAAAAATGGATGCTTCCCTGACGCATGCACACAAAAAAAGCATATGTCGCAATGCGTACATGGGTGTCTGTAGTTTAGCTTTGCCACCTGTGGATATTCATATAACTTAACGCGAGTTTGCATTTCAAAAAGCATTGACAAAGATAAAGACCTGTTGGCTTTGCCGATGCTTGATCGATCTATGAATATATGTACTGAGCACACTGTATTATTTATGCGTGTTTATTTGCATGGACTGTGCAGCTTGCTTTTAAAGGGCCTTGTTTTACTTTACAAATACAGGCCTCAATTACAGACAGAGACAACAAACAGAATAGAACAAAGAAGGGAAGGCAGGATGAGCAATATGAGGGGGACTAGTGAAAGGCCAACGCTGAGTATCACCTTTTAAAATCATTTACACACACTGAACAAACAAAACATGCGCCCACACACACCTTTCATACGTGGGTCTGAATGTAGCTTTGCCCATAATACACAGCAGTGATAGAAAAACACAAATAAAAGTATACAGAGGTATTGTGTTCATACATCGCTGTCAGTATCACCTAAACTGTGCATCTCTCGGGCAGCATCACATACAACAAGCATTGGCAAAATAAATGGATCTGGGCTTATTGAGATAATGCATAAAGTGTTAACATTTTAGAGCAAGACACATGGCAGGCAGACACCACAAGTGGACAGAGAGGGCTATAGTTAACAAATAGTCACATGTGCAGCTTGGTGCGATCACTCAAGTGGAAAGGTACTCTCAAACAGCCAACAGCACTAGGTGAGACATCAGTACTCAACTGAGGTTATCCAAAACGTAAATAGCAAAGTTACTGGTTGAGAGAGGCTGGTAAAAAAACAATAGGTAAAAGGGGTGAACCCAAAGCCCCTGTGTGCATATTGTTAACAGCAGGTGAGTCTGACATCTGTGGTGTCAAGCCCAGACCTCACAAGGAGTGTGGCTGGACCACAGCCCAATGAGGTTAGGTGCCCTCAACCAGCTCAACAAAGATTGACAAAGCCAATGGTTTGGGTGTTTGTTTATTGGAAATTATTTTTGTGTTCATACATGCAGTGATATACGTGGGAAGAGAGAGGTGTCATAGTGAAGCTGATGTTTAAACTGATGTAGAATGCGCCCAGGATCACAGCACCATTGCACCAAATGCCATTCAAATTTAAATCTCCAGGTCCCTCCCACTGTGTCCAATTTTCTTTTATGTTTGAAATCATTATTAAAGAGCAAAAATGAAAAACAA
Source organism: Lissotriton helveticus (assembly GCF_964261635.1). Lineage (NCBI taxonomy): Eukaryota > Metazoa > Chordata > Amphibia > Caudata > Salamandridae > Lissotriton > Lissotriton helveticus. The sequence goes on from NC_136067.1 coordinate 1,958,092,393, forward strand.
CAGTAGACTTCAGCAATAAAAAAGAGAAAATGCAAAAACAAAGTCTGAAGTAATGTCATTGCTAATGTCATGGCAGAGAAATAGAAGCATTTTATGGAATTTTAATGTGTCCAATTTTCTAAAGCTAGAGGGGACCTTGAGGGACCTTGGCATACACTGGCATCGAAGAAAAGGAAACAAGGGAAAGGAACAGGGCAAAGAAATACAGAAAGCCGTATAGAAGCCAATGGGACATGTCTTCAGGAAATCAGGAATGCACCATACCTCCTGCAATAGTCTGCTTCCAGTGGGATTTATATGATGCTGCAAGTCCACACTAGCAAGCATTGACAAAGTCAATAGACCTGACTTTTTGTTAGAAGAAGTGTTTGGTAATAGTTGGGTGACTTTGTGTATGCAACTCGCAGCTGTGCAAGAAAGAAAATACTAAAATGAAGCAGCATGTTGACCTTCTAAACTATGGAAGATGGGAGAAGAGTCCCTTTGGTGAACCAACTGCATAAGCTGAGTTATGCTGTGGTCTGAAAGAAGAGTGTTATAGGAAGCAGTCACAAGATGGTGTTTGCAATGCAGGTACTGAACTTAAAAGACTGACACAGTAAAGTACTATAGCCTCATTGCCAACTGCCAGGACTATATGATGAGGGAGAGGGCCTTAAATAACGAGTATAGCAGGAGGTAATAGAGGGTCAAGGGTATTAGAACATTTCATCACTAAGGGCCATATGTATCAAGGCCAAATGGGTTCGCAAACGCCGAAATTCACAGAATTTCGGCGTTTGCGAACTCATTTTCGCAAAATGGTATATATGAAAGAATTTGGGTGCAAAATAAGGAATCGCAAAATTTGCCATTCCTTATTTTGCGATTGCATTTAAGGAATCGCAAATTTTGCGATTCCTTAAATGCAATGTATTAAGCAAAATAAAATTCCAAAATGCCCTTAAGGAATCGCAAATTACCACCAACTTCTAGTTGGTGGTAAGTTGCGATTTCCTTGAAAAATGCACATTTCAGCATTTTCAAAGTGCCATGTGATGCACATACATGCCCTTAGGGCATGTATGTGCACCACATGTGCACCCATGCTTATCTCAGGGGTGCAACAGGGTGTGCTTTGGACACCCCTGCACCCTTGAAATTATTCTCAATTTGCGATTAGCAAATTGCAAATCGCAAATTGAGAAAAAATTGGCATTCCTTCCTATGGGCCTCCTGGCCCATGGAAATGAATGGGAAGGTATTCCTTAATTGCGAATTCGCAATTTGCGAATTCGCAATTAAGGAATATCAAGAAATCGCTAAAAATGGCGTTTTTCTTGATACATACCATTTTGCGATTCTGAAATAGCGATTTCTTAAAAATCACTATTACAGAATCGCAAATTGGTTCCTTGATACATATGGCCCTAAGAGTAGAATATTCTAGATTAAAAAGGGAGAAACAGAAAAACAAACACTGGAATGGTGGACAAGAAGACTTATACCAACCATTATTAGCTGTGAGCTGCTTAGTTGTTTTCAATGGAGCTCCTAGCATTCCAAAGTTCTAATTAAAGTACATTGATTGACGATTGATCATTTGTTTTGTTTCACCTTGAGAATGCCTATGTGCATGTACGTCTTCACTCTGTGAAATAAGGATGTAACTCCAACATGTTCTCATAAAAAGCAAAGAACAACAAAATAACACTCAAGGACAATAACATTATTAATCACTAAGTAGAATGTATTTGAACCAGCAAAGTAAATATTTTAAATAGGACACTGGGTTGCAATTACTAGAAACATGTTTTGATTGGATGGCGTGCATCTTTCCATTGCTGACATCAAAGCTTGTATTTCAGTGCAGATGAGGGACTAATTTGTTCCAAGCTCTCCCCCACCTCTCCATCCCCTTCTCTTATCCCCCGTGCTCACTTGCCCCACATCCTCCAAACACTTGTCTCTGTATTGGCAGACAGCTCTTAAAATGTGTTATTTAAAGATGACCCGTTCCTCTAGAATGGGAAAAGAGATCAACCAAATTTGGTTTCAAAGAAAAAGAAGTTATAGAAAAAGAAACAATGCTTGTGAGTCGCTCTCTTGGTTGGTTGTTGTCAGGTGCAGAAGGGGAACCTGTTTTTAATCAAGGGTCCGAATGGTCAATTAAAAGGTTGTATGTCCTGCAGAGTCCCTGTCAAACCAAATAAAAGGAGCAGTTGTGTGACTAGCCACTGCTCACAGGACGAGTGCTCAAGTGAAAAAGGTGTAAAAGGAACTAGGACAACATGTTTCGCGCTTTGTTGTGGTCCCTAACGGATCCATAGGTGCTTCGTTAGGACCAAAAATAAACGTGATTAACGGAGTGTGTAACAAATGCTAGAGAAATAACAGATGCCAGGCCCAGTGCCCGTGAACCTGTGATACCTTATTCTTCCAGGTGTCGAGCGTCTTCGCGCTGATGGCTACCTATAATCTAGGTGCTCATCCCCAACCCCTTAATGAAGATGGCGGGGCTCCATCGTCATCTGATCGGTGGAAGGCAAAAAAAAGTCACTGCCTCGCCGTTGCTCTGCAACCTACCCGTCCGAACTGGTATGCCGGGATACACACACTGTTAATCACGTTTATTTTTGGTCCTGACGAAGCGCCTATGGATCCGTTAGGGACCAAAACAAAGCACGAAACATGTTGACCTAGTTCCTTTTACACCTTTTTCACCTGAGCACTCGTCCTGTGAGCAGCGGCTAGTCACACAACCGCCCCTTTTATTTGCTTTGACAGGGACTCTGCAGGACATACACCCTTTTAATTGACCATTCGGACCCTTGACTAAAAACAGGTTCTGGTCACCGTTTGGTCATTTTAAACTCACTCAATTTCCCTAGGCCCTCACTCCCACAAGCCCAACTGCGGCACTTCCTAAAAAAGATCTCCGCTAAAGAGCCCTCCTGCCGGGCCTGTGGGACGGCAGCGCCGCCCACACGGGGAGCAACGCCCCATGATGATACATTACACTCACAAGGGTGTCTGAGGGCTAGTTAGATAAAAGGAGGATTTCCCCTTCTGCACTTGACAACAACCAACCAAGAGAGCGACTCACAAGCATTGTTTCTTTTTCTATAACTTCTTTTTCTTTGAAACCAAATTTGGTTGATCTCTTTTCCCATTCTAGAGGAACTGTTACCACTTCAGTGTAGACACATATATATGTGGGAGCATTGGTACTGGACCTCGTTTTTCTAATAAAGCTCCCTGTCCCCCCTTCTTTATTGTGTTAGAATTTAAAGATGACCACCGGCTCATGTGCAACATGGCCAATGGCTACTTTTAAACAAATGGTCTTTAGTTTGAAGAAAACTGTGCATGTATGTGTATGTGCAACAGCCATCTATGAATGATGTTTCTTGTGTTTTAAGTAAATTAATTTATTATAAACTGAGTTATAGGTATGCATGTTTGCTGAGTAGACCATCTAAACGTTTGGAATACATGGCATTGAATGTAATTTTATTATTTCTGAGACAGCAGGGTGTTCTATCTGTGGTAAAATCATTATTCATCTCAGCAAGGTATTCTAGATATGGTTAAATCATAAATGCAATCATCTCAGCCGAGTACTCTATATGTGGTTAAACCATAATCCAGTAAGGTATTCTATGTGTGGTTAAATTAGTAATCTAATCATCTCATTAGGGTATTTGCTCTGTGGTTAAATCATTAATCCAATCATCGTAATGTGTATTCTATATGTGGTTAAATTATGAATCCAATCATCGCACTCGGCTATTCTATCTCTGTTAAATCATGAATCATCCCAGCAAGGTATTCTTTCTGTGGTTAAATCATGAATCCAATCATCTCAGAAGGGTATTCTACCTGTGGTTAATCCATTAATCCAATCATCTCAGAAGGGTATTCATCTGTGGTTAAACCATTAATCCAATCATCTCAGAAGGGTATTCATCTGTGGTTAAACCATTAATCCAATCCTCTCAGAAGGGTATTCATCTGTGGTTAAACCATTAATCCAATCCTCTCAGAAGGGTATTCTATCTGTGGTTAATCCATTAATCCAATCATCTCAGAAGGGTATTCATCTGTGGTTAAACCATTAATCCAATCATCTCAGAAGGGTATTCATCTGTGGTTAAACCATTAATCCAATCCTCTCAGAAGGGTATTCTATCTGTGGTTAATTCATTAATCCAATCATCTCAGAATGGTATTCTATCTGTGGTTAATCCATTAATCCAATCATCTCAGAAGGGTATTCATCTGTGGTTAAACCATTAATCCAATCATCTCAGAAGGGTATTCATCTGTGGTTAAACCATTAATCCAATCATCTCAGAAGGGTATTCATCTGTGGTTAAACCATTAATCCAATCATCTCAGAAGGGTATTCATCTGTGGTTAAACCATTAATCCAATCATCTCAGAAGGGTATTCATCTGTGGTTAAACCATTAATCCAATCATCTCAGAAGGGTATTCATCTGTGGTTAAACCATTAATCCAATCATCTCAGAAGGGTATTCATCTGTGGTTAAACCATTAATCCAATCATCTCAGAAGGGTATTCATCTGTGGTTAAACCATTAATCTAATCATCTCAGAAGGGTATTCATCTGTGGTTAAATCAATAAGCCAATAGTTTCCACAGGATCTATGGTTACATCATAATCCAATCATGTCAGCAGAGTATACTCTCTTTGCTTAAATCATTAATGAATTCTTCTCAGCAAGGTGTTCTTTCTATGGTTAAATCATAAATCCAGTCATCTCAGCAAGGTATTTCATATGTGGCTAAATTATTAATCAAATCCGCGCACCAGGGTATTCTATCTGTGGTTAAATCATTAATCAAATTAGTTCAGCAGGTATTCTCTCTGTAGTAAAATCATAAGTCAAATCATCTATAGTCAGCCCCTTTTATGGTTTCCAGTTTCCTAGTATAAGTCTTTTGGCAGCAAGCTAGACTTTTGTTAAAATCCAAAATGTACAAAATCTATCAGTAGTAGCAAGTGAGAAGTCATTGAGCAGTAGAACAGGAGGCGAAAGCTTTCTGTTTGTGATCTCTCCCCTACACACTCATAAACTGTATAATTACAGCGACAGAAGTGCCTCTGCATGGTCCTAATTCAGAATTCAAAAACATTTTGAACCTTCGGGTGAAGTTTACGAAGCTTCAAATGTTACAGGTTTCCCCGAATTCTCTTGCACACCGTTGTAAATTCTTTAAAGTCAAAAATTTGCACCTATACAGGATGAGGGTCCGCAGGTGCAGATTTGCAAAATATTTAGTGAATGTTAAGTGATACCCATAAGATGACAGCCCCCTGCTTAACATCACCTACTCGTTCCAGATATTCCAAGCTGGAGCCAGACCTTGCCTTCTCAATAAACATTTCCTCACCGGTGGAGTTTTGGTGGAACACCTTAGTATGCGGAAAGCTCTAGGTAAGCAGGATTCCTGTACCCAACACCAGCCAGAAGGCTTGAGATACGCAGGATTCCCACACCACACTCTGGTCAGAAAGCTCAAGGCAAGCTGGATTCCCATGTCCAACACCAGCCAAAAGGTTTGAGGAACGTGAGATTCCCCCGCACCACTCTGGTCAGAAAGCTCTAGGTAAGCAGGATTCCCGTGTCCAACACTGGCCAGAAGGCTTGAGGTACGCAGGATCCTCACGCCCCACTCTGGTCAGAAAGCTCAAGGTAAGTAGGATTTCCATGTCCAACACCATCCAGAAGGCTTGAGGTACATGAGATTCCCGTGCACCACTCTGGTCAGAAATATCAAGGTAAGCAGGATTCCCATGTCCAACACCATCCAGAAGGCTTGAGGTACGTGGGATTCCCACATCCCAATTTGGTCAGAAAGAACAGGTAAGCGAGATTCCCGCGCACCACTCTGGTCAGAAAGCTCAAGGTAAGCGGGATTCCCATGCCCCGCTCTGGTCAGAAAGCTCAAGGTAAGCGGGATTCCCACACCCCATGCTGGTCAGAAAGCTCAAGGTAAACGGGATTCCCATGCCCCACTCTGGTCAGAAAGCTCAAGGTAAGCGGAATTACCACGCCCCACTCTGGTCAGAAAGCTCAGGGTAAGCGGGATTCCCACAGCCCATGCTGGTCAGAAAGCTCAAGGTAAGCGGGATTCCCACAGCCCACTCTGGTCAGAAAGCTCAAGGTAAGCGGGATTCCTGCGCACCACGCTGGTCAGAAAGCTCAAGGTAAGCGGACTTCCCGCGCCCCACGCTGGTCAGAAAGCTCTAAGTAAGCAGGATTCCTGTACCCAACACTGGCCAGAAGGCTTGAGGTATGCAGGATTCCCACACCCCACTCTGGTCAGAAAGCTCAAGGTAAGCAGGATTCGCATGTCCAACACCAGCCAAAAGGTTTGAGGTACGTGAGATTCCAGCTCATCACTCTGGTCAGAGAGCTCTAGGTAAGCAGGATTCCCGTGTCCAAAACTGGCCAGAAAGCTTGAGGTACGCGGGATCCCCACCCCCCACTCTGGTCAGAAAGCTCAAGGTAAGCAGGATTCCCATGTCCAACACCAGTCAGAAGGCTTGAGGTACATGAGATTCTCGCGCACCACTCTGGTCAGAAAGCTCTAGGTAAGCAGGATTCCTGTATCCAACACTGGCCAGAAGGCTTGAGGTACGCAGGATTCCCACGTCCCACTCTGGTCAGAAAGCTCAAGGTATGCAGGATTCCCATGTCCAACACCAGCCAGAAGACTTGAGGTACGCGGGATTCCCGCACCCCACTCTGGTCAGAAATCTCAAGGTAAGCAGTATTCCCATGTCCAACACCAGCCAGAAGGCTTGAGGTTCGCGGGATTCCCACATCCCAATCTGGTCAGAAAGAACAGGTAAGCGAGATTCCCGCACACCACTCTGGTCAGAAAGCTCAAGGTAAGCGGGATTCCCACGCCCCACTCTGGTCAGAAAGCTCAAGTTAAGCGGGATTCCCACACGCCATGCTGGTCAGAAAGCTCAAGGTAAGCAGATTCCCATCTCCACTCTGGTTAGAAAGCTCAAGGTAAGCGGGATTCCCGTGTCCAACACTGGCCAGAAGGCTTGAGGTACGCAGGATTCCCATGCCCCACTCAGGTCAGAAAGCTCTAGGTAAGCAGGATTCCCATGTCCAACCCCAGCCAGAAGGCTTGAGGTACGTGAGATTCGTGTGCATCACTCTGGTCAGAAAGAACAGGTAAGCAGGATTCCCACACCCCACTCTGGTCAGAAAGAACAGGTAAGCGGGATTCCCACACCCACTCTGGTCAGAAAGAACAGGTAAGTGGGATTCCCAGACCCCACTCTGGTCAGAAAGCTCAAGGTAAGCGGGATTCCTGTGCCCCATTCTGGTCAGAAAGCTCAAGGTAAGCAGGATTCCTGCACACCATGCTGGTCAGAAAGCTCAAGGTAAGCGGGATTCTCGCGCCCCACTCTGGTCAGAAAGCTCAAGGTAAGCGGGATTCCTGCGCACCATGCTGGTCAGAAAGCTCAAGGTAAGCGGGATTCCGGCGCCCCACGCTGGTCAGAAAGAACAGGTAAGTGGGATTCCCTCGCCCCACTCTGGTCAGAAAGCTCAAGGTAAGCGGGATTCCGGCACCCCACGCTGGTCAGAAAGCTCAAGGTAAGCGGGATTCCGACGCCCCACGCTGGTCAGAAAGCTCAAGGTAAGCAGGATTCCTGCGCACCATTCTGGTCAGAAAGCTCAAGGTAAGCAGGATTCCTGCGCACCATTCTGGTCAGAAAGCTCAAGTTAAGCGGGATTCCGACGCCCCACGCTGGTCAGCTGGAACCTTTCCAAACACACATTCGGAGAGCCTCAAACCTAATTCCTCTGTCAGGAAATATAACCCTGAAGGAATAACAATAGACTGCACTTCCACTAATTACTCCAGACCGCGCATCCCTCTGAAGGTTCCATTACCAGGCTGCGTGATGGATTACTTCGCACCGGAAAAGGAGGCTTGAATAGTTTAAAAAGAAGTCTTTTCAGGCTTTTAGTGACTAGGAATAGATAATTGCATTTGGAGAGATGAAGGAATGTTATCCACTCATTAAACAGTTATGAATAATGCTCACCTGAGTCTTACCGTCTTAAGGGAGCAGCAGTAAAACGGCATGATACATAGATAATGTGTGAATCTACACTTCGCAGATTTGTATCTACAATTGGCATAGATGTCTGCACTTTGTGGACTCTTAAACCCACAGAAGCGGGCCATGAGATGTTTGAAAAATATATTTTTTTCCACCTTGAAAATGTATTTTTCATGTGGGGCTAGAAATGCTTTGCATCCAGTGCCTGAAAATCCCTGACAATGTAGGGGCTGTTTGTGACGTTTTCACACCCATTTATCATACTTGTTCCAGTTCCAGTATGTTTGCAGCAAGGCAGAGTGCCCAGGCTGGTTGTGAAAAAACACATTTTGAATGTTTATATCCAATATATTGGACAATCTAAGGTGGTTACAACATTCTCAGTGGTCCTCTTTGCGAACATACATGTTCCGATTTCAAACCATATTTTGGGGAAGCAGGTGGGTGCCCTAGCCCCCTTATGAATTACCCCTGGTCAGTCCTGTGACCGGTCAAGCCTCTTTCAGACCCAGCTGCGGCGCCTTGAGGCTCCCACCTCTCTCCTCCCTCTCTCTCACCCTTTCTCTCCCACTCACTCTCTCATCTGTTCTCTCTCCTTCTGACCTTTTGTCTTTCTTTTTCTCTTTGGTGAACGTGAATTTCTGCCGCTGTTTTTTTCTCCTCATACCTTTGACTGTGCCACTGTTTTTTCTTCACCATGATTATGCCATTGTTTTTATTCTGCCATTTGTTTCTCTCTTTTGCCCATGATTGTGCCTTTGTTCTTTGTGCTCGTGATTGTGCCATTGTTTATTTCCTTCTGCCCGTGATTGTACCATTTGTTATCTCTTTTTACTGTGATTGTGGCATTGTTGTCTTTCTTTGTGCCCATGTTCGAGCCTTTGTTTTTTCTATCTATACCCTTGCCTAGTGCCCTTACCCACCCTCTCTGCTCCACTTCCCTCCTTCCCACTGCTCCATAACTGCTCCTCCTATTTCCACTCCTTTCTGTGCTCTCGCGGCCCTCCCATCCCCGCCCACAGCCCCCTGCGCTTCTCCCACCTCCCAAGACCTACTAAATGGTGGCTGTAGCGTGAAAGAGCAGCAAATGTGCACAGTTGGAGCGCCAAATGAAGCCTGTCGGTGTCATCCGTGTCTGCACTGTGGCCATGGCAAGAAGTCCTGGTCCTTCCCTGCCTCACCGCTACCCCGTTGAGTTTCTCGAATCCCTGAACCCTGGCCGCCGCTCGCTACATTGGTGCAGTGCCGCACCGCTCAACACAAAAGGAGAATTCACCTGCATCTCCTGCCCTTTCACCTGCACCATCGCACCCGTGCTCACTGCTACAACGCCCTACATGGTCACATATATACCATTGAACACCCAATCGCTCAGGCACTCCCAAACCATCACCTATCCACACCTCACTTCTCGCTATTATGGATGCTCCTCAACATCTGCTTACTCAACATCTGCCTACTCAGTAGGCACACTACAGAGATCTGGGACCTACTGGACGATGCTGTCCCAAACCTTTTCCTCACAGAACTATGGCTGACTCCAGCATCAACACCAGACATTGTCACATCCATCCCCACTGTATACAAAATCCTCAGGCAAGACCTCCATCACAGACTTGGGATAGGAATAGCCACCATCTTCAAGGACCCCATCGGCTGGACCTCCTCTAGAAACCAAAACCAACTACACTGAACACTTCAGCTTTTAAATGGGAATCGCAGCCAACTTCACCTTTGGGGCAACCATGGTCTACCAATCCCCAGGACCCTGCGCAAACGTCACTAACAACATCACGGATTTCGTCACTCCACTAGTCATCAAATCCAGTGGTTACATCCTCCTAGGAGACGTTAACGTTCGTCTAGAAGACTTGAAATACCTCAACTCAGCTGCACTCCTCAAAAGTCTTGGAAACCTCAGACTCCACCCAACAAGACTCCAACCTCACTCATGAACTCTGTCATCACCTCACTCAATGACATCACAGTAAACACTCCAACACAAACCACCTGGAGTGACCACACCGTCGTCAGTTTCAAAATCAACATCCATCACCACAGAAGAACAACCATGGCCAAGGTCACTGTCAGTGGAATAACAGAGATGGATTGGTCTACCGCCCTCAACATGAACCAACCAAAACACACAGACAAGACACATCAACAACTGCAACAAACGGATCACTGCGTGTGCCAATACCCTGGCCCCTCAACAACAAACCCATCAGCACAAAGATGAAAGCAGGCTAGATGGTACAAGGAAAAACTCAATGAGCATGCCGCACTGCAACCAACTAAAACACAGGTAGAGATCTAGCCTAGAAGACTCAGACAAGAATGCATTCCACCAGCAAATTCAGGAAACCAAGGGGAAGGCTCTAGCTGGACGCATCAACACCAGCCCCAATGGCAACAAAGAAACCTTTGCGATTATCAAGGGCTTCACCACTCCCGCAGCAACTGCCAGCAACATCACCCCCATTCTATTCTCGACCTTTTGGAATTTGTAGCAGCAAAATCACAGCCATACACAACAACTTTGATCGACCTGCAACCAGATCCCAGTGACCTGTTAACTAGCCTGCAGATATCAGAGAAAGGAATCACCCTTACCACATGGAACACCATCACCACTGAAGAAACAACATCAATTATGGAGACCTTCAACTCCAGGGCCCCGGCAGACCCCTACTCCACCACGACTTCAACAAACACTCTGCCGTGTTGAGCAAATCCCTCATTCCCATCTTCAACACCTCCATCAACACAACCACCTTCTTGGAAACCGTGAAGCATGCAGCAGTCAACGCTCTCCTGAAGAACACCTCAGCAGACCCAGTCAAACTTGTGAACTATCGCCTGGTCTCTCTAGTACCATACCCAGCTGAGGTTCTAAAAAACCCATGAACAGACGTCTGGCTGACCACCTTGTCAATCACCACCTCTTCAATGTCACAGAGGCAGGATTCAAACCCAACAATAGCACCAAGACAGACCTCATTTCAGCAACAGACAAATTCTGGATGATCCTAGACAAAGGAGAAACCGAAGCCCTCATTCAACTCGACCTCTAAACAGCCTTCAATACACGGTACTGGCTTCTCAGAATCTGCCCTCGGACGCACATTCCTTATTGGAAGAACCCAGACAATCAACTCCTTCACCACATCCTGCTCCCACACTTTGTAGATGTTGAGAAAACTGTTCAAGTGGCTGCCAAACAACACTAGAAAGACCATCACCCAAGCCCTCATAACCAGCAGTCTAGACTGCAGGAATCACCAAGCAACTCAAGAAAAGACTACAGACCATCCAGAACACAGCAACTAGACTCATCCTCAACCTCCCTTGCAGGTTCCATGTCACACCTCACCTGAGAGAATTCCAATAGCTCCCCATACACAAGCGCATACAGTTCAATCTGCTCCCACACATAGAAAGTATAGCACAACAGAGGCCAAGCCTACTGTAACAGCTGCATATACTTCCACCAACCAGACTCCTCCCCTCAGCTGGGTTCTTACTTGCACACGTCCCATATGTACATAAAACAGAATAGGACGCCAAGACTTCTCGTGCATCGCTCCTAACGCATGCAAGCATGGAACGACCTCCAGCACCACATCAGAGCCTCCTCCTCCTGTGTTCTCGAATTCTACACAAAGTTGATGAATCAGCACTTCGAGTAAGTCCCCACAGGGCTAGCCCCACTGTCCGGCGAAGAGCCAGGAAACCTCATGGGTTATAGTGCACTATAAAAATACACATAACATAGCATATCATTTTTATCACAGAGTGACCACCATCTGATATGAAGATTTCCAATCAGATATTTACTTTCAAATATTTCCTCAAAGTAAGATTCTGTGCCTCAGGGTTTGGAAATCCAATTTTATTCCAGTCCGACATTCAGACTTGACAACCTTGCAATTATTTTCTCTCTTTGACGGAGGAGGGGCCTTGAATGGGACGGGCTTTAGAGAGAAGGCGGGGCTTTGAGCCAATTAGAGCTTGAACAGACTCTTCCGGCCTCCCTAGAAACACCAACTTAAGTTTCTGAAGGCGCAGCCAGATTCCTGTGGCCCCTGTCTTTTACGGGGCTCCCTGATAGAGTCACCTCTATTCTTCAGAGTCTTGCCCTGATGACCTAGAATTATTCTTTAACAGATGGAATGCCATTTTCCTTTAATTAATTTTTAATGTGGGTGACGTATGATAATCTATTACTGATATTTTGAAGTAAAATGTTTGTTTAATGCAACATCCATGAAAAAGTTTTTTAGCTCAAAATAGGACCTCACATATGAGAAATTGAATGGTGTCACTTAGATTATTTGCAGTGATATTAGTGAGCTGCTGCTGTGCTACAAAATGAAAACACATCACTATCCCTGAATATTAGATGTAAACATTTCGATTTGGACTTGTGACCTGGCCACAGATGGCATAAAGAGCTGAACTGAATCATACATGCAAAGCTGTTCTGAATAGGGGCCCTCAAAATACTTTTGGCCCAGGGCCCCCAAAATCCTTAAGATGTCCCTGCTCTAGGCCACACCCCTCTACTGACAAAACCTGGGTTTTACCTAGGTACATTTTCAAAAACACCTAACGTGCCACAGTATCAGACAAAATCTGCAAGAGGAGGTCAAGGGAGTCTTAAAGCGTGGAAGAGATACTCAAGGGTAAAGCAGTAGTAGGGAGACACAAGGACACAGAACCACCTAGTCATTCTTTACAAAATGGAGGACCCATAGTGAAATGCACAGACGTGTTTAGTATAGCAACAGGTTAGGTTCAAGTGGCCTCTACGAACAACATACGTCTTGGGTCGTGTATTGCTAATTGCCTTGGACGATATTGACTATGGTTACCATAGTGATGTCCTTGTGCTCAGGGAAGTGCTATGAAATGCAGGCACCTTCTTAGCTATGGGACTGGAGTCTTTATTGTCAATGAAAACATCTCTACTGCTTGTTTGAAAAGAAGGTTTATTGCAGAATGAAACACATAGCTTTACAGGAGGTATGTTTACAAACCTGAGGTCATATCATGTAGATTGCACCAGCGCTGTTCAGTTTTGCACAGGCTGGTCAGTTTGGCAGTGGCATTTGCTTTCACCACCCGTGCAAAAATGGCACGTGCACAAACAGATCATTTCAGAAGCAACATTTTGCATGAGAATGTTGAGTGCAATGGTCCAAAATTATCCAGTGCTGGTGCAAATTGCTTGATTAAGAGGTCCTTATGAGTCATCAAAGTAAAGACAAAAAACATTTGCACCTGTGATCACCTTAAAGAGGACATATCAATTATCACAAGTATTAAACACTAGAAACAAGGAATGAATGACAAATTAGTTGTGATGAAATATCTGCAAAACCAGACAGAAGTGGTAAAAAAAATAGTGGAACTGTGCTGTTTCTAAACTCAAATATAAGGGAGTGAGTTAACGGTTAGTGTCTGCCACGTCTCTATTATACATTGAGAGATAGACAAGGAGAGCCCAGATCACAAACTGCATTTTGTAGTAAGCGAAGTAGTACCATAGTAGTACTACTTACTACAAAATGCAATTCACGAACATTCAAGTAGACATCTCCACCTCTACTTTATTTTCTTTGGGAAATCTCTGCACATTTTAGTTTATTACTTTGCAGTTGATGTGGAAGGAACTAGGGGGAGATGTAAAATGTGGAATATCTTGTAATACGTCTATTAAGTGGGGGATGTTTAGGGAGGGAAAAGGAGAGTTTTAGGGTGTGGAAAGGAGAACATTACTGAGAGGCATGCTAATTCCAACAGGCATCCACAAAAGAGTAAGGCCATTGCTATTCACAAACTACACTTCTAAAGTTTCTGTTACTACTGCCTTAATTTAGACAAAGAAGTAAGAAATTCACTCCAACCCAGCATTGGAGTAAGTCTAGCACAGTGTGGGGACTTAATACAAAATCCCACAGGAAATAATATCAAAGTCAATATTTTTAACTTTTAAATTATATATGTATATATTAACATTTTTAGTCTAAAAAAATATGGTACATAATTAATTATGGAATTAGTTAAAAAATTAATAGTAAACATTTAAAAATGCACTGCCCTGTTAAAAATGTATTCGAAAAAATTTAATTGATATTTATTGAATACAACTTGTAATTAGCTTGACTAAATGTTAATTAAAAATAAAATTACTAAGTAGAATGTTTAAAAACATTTTTAATGGAAATTAACATATTTAGATTATTTAATTATGTAATAAACATTTATTTTGAAGAGGTTATGTGCTCTAACATTGTATATTATTCATTTTAGAGTAAACACAATCTTTTTATATTTTACAATAAAGTAAGTATTTTTTTCTAAATTAATGATCTTTAATTAATTTTCTGATTCTTTATGATAGGGGGATCACCACAGTGGTGGCAGAGAACTCCACCGCAGTTGCTGAAATCTCATTTAAAGTGATGGAGATCTCTGCCCATGTGTGAAAAGCCACATGTAGCAACTTTACACTTATAATTTGGCTACTCAAACCCCCCGCCCCCTGGTTTTAGAGGATGGAAGCATGTAAGCCTACACTTTGAAGTACATTTACACCCAGAACTGGTGAATAGATGAAAGTAGTAAATGTATTACAAAGAGTAAGAGTACATTTAAATATGTAGAATTACTCCTGTGTAAGTTTACCACTGTGAATTGGTCCCTGTGAGTGTATGAGAAGAATAAAGAAAAAGCTGTGCAAAGCTTTAAAGACTGCAACAAATGCCTAAAGCTCCTCTTAAATAGCTCCTACATATGGAAATTCTACTCATCAATATATAATCATAAGCATAGTTCTATGTTTATGATAACATCTCTATGAGGTTTTCTTTTTGAGTAGAGTCACAGTCAGTCCTCAGTGTGTTCACTTTGTCTTTTTCATGTACCAGGTCACAAAAATATCCTTCAACCTAACAGAACATGTTTATTTTGTGTTCAAAGGTATGTGTCCTTATTTTGGTGTGGTTGATTTCCATGGTTTAAAAATGAGATACTGCCCTTTCTTACCCCTTTATAGAGTCACGCACACTGTCCTAGTGTGAAGGTAACTTGAAAAGGATCAATGGCTGCAGCCCCAGGGTAACTTTACAGGCTATGCAGAATTTAGTGCTGTTTAATTGTAATATATATCCTGTTTTCCTACACAATCAAGACCAATCCATAAACTGCCATTGTTCCTTCAGGTCTGTCAAGCAGGACTGCACTATGTTCCAAAAATTGACTTAGTTTAATAAAAACAGAAGGAAAGACAAATGCCACAAAAAAGGATTTGCAGGAAAAAATAACCTGTATTCTCCAATACAAACAAATGTGCACGAAACCCTCCTGCAAACACATTACAAATATGTGAAATTGCACAACTTTTATCCATAGTGAAACTGTTCCTCCAAAATTATAGTTCTACATACCTTAAGTGAGAACAAGACTCATCTCCAATTACAAGAAAATGTTAGTCAAGAAGGATGCAAACAAAGATATCAATGGGGTTTATTCACAAAAGCATTTATGAGTAGAGAAAGTAATACTACAGGAGAACTCTTTTACATATTCCTACAGGCCTTTGTGAATAGATAGCGAAACATTGAACTCTCTATCAGCAAAAGTTCAAAGAGAACCCAGTCCTTACTATTTGTACTAATTATGTATCAGTATTGCCAGATTATTCCAAAATTATTTCTATTTTGGATGTTTTGGGGCTGAGTCACAAAGGCATGTAGGAGTATGTAAAGGTTTACTGCAGGTGTACTACTTTACATACTGGGAATTTAGGGCTTGCTTTCCTTTATACCATCATAAATAATGGGGTTGCCCTATGTAATATACAATCAAGGGTATTGGGGGGGGCAAATATTTAATGGGGTCCAGCGTAGGTGCCCTGGAACTGTAACAACAAAAGAAAAACGCTGTTCCCTGGGGAGAAGGAGGGCGAAGGAGTGCGTAACCAAGCCTAACCAACTGGTAAGGCACAGAAGGTGGGAAGGGGAGGGGGGATTCCCCTTCCGGAACTAAAACCCTCACACACCCAGCAAGCTAGGTGTCATGCTTCATCATTTGGGTTTTGCTCCTTGTCAAACTATCGCTGCGATGTTTGACGGGCTCCCATAAAGGGGCTCTTTATCGGAGATCTTTTGTTCCTGCCAATTGGTGCATGTGGGTATGAGGTTTTAGGGAGAGTGTAGACGTGTATGTGATTGAGGGAGTATTAAAAAAAGTTAGTGAATCCACGGGGATTTTTTATTGGTGTGGTTCACTACTTTAATAAAAACAGTGAGTAGAGTGGGACACGCTAGTGCTATGATCCAGCGGTGTCTAAATCTACCTAAAGGTCAACATGTTTCATGCTCAGAAGAGCAATTCGTCAGGACCTAAACATCAAGTGGTGAGTGCTACACATCAAGGGAAGGGGAGATACTACCTTCCACTTGGAAAATTCAATGCAGGCCAGGTGGTCCTGCAGTCTCTAAGTGGGACCCTACTAAGGAAAGAGGAAGGCTTCAACGGTCATCTCCTGTGTGCTTGATATCCTCAAGTTGAGGTACCTGTCCGCAGTCCGGACTTGCCTGTAGAACCTACCCGCACGTCGGGGGAAGGGGGAGAGACCGGAGCACCTAGCTTGCTCCGGTCCTGTGTGAGGGTTTAGTTCCGGAAGGGGAATCCCCCCCTCCCCTTCCCACCTTCTGTGCCTTACCGGTTGGTTGGGCTTGGTTACGCACTCCTTCGCCCTCCTTCTCCCCAGGGAACAGCGTTTTTCTTTTGTTGTTACAGTTGCCCTATGTCCCTCAGAACATGGATGTATAATTATAACTTAAGCCAGTAGATACAAGAAGGACAGACAATTTTCTATTTTTGTTTCATGAACAATTTTTGTATTATGTTATGTCAAGCACTTTTGCACTTTATGACACTTCTTAACCAAGTCACATTGCGTTTTTTATGTCTGTGTTTGTGACAGCCTCATACGAAGAAAATTATGTGTAGTATTTGGCTATATCATTGTGAATAAATGCAATAAGCTGCAGACCACTAGGAAATGGCCAAACCAGTAGCATGGCCCAGCCGACCTTGCGCACTGTCCTTTCATTCTAATAACTGAGGTCCAGCATTACTAATAGGAATAGCAAAATACAAAGACAAACCCCGGACTGGACACCTGCTCGAATCTGACCTGGGCAGTTTCATAGGTTTACAACTCATCTGTCCATACTGGGCAATATCTAAGCTTAGGATTGTCAGACCCTTCACAATTAATAGCGAAGCCCCTGTCCTGGAAGCTAAATTTAAATTAGAGATCCTTCCTTGCTTAACTGTCCCCCCTTAGGGGTTGGTCTTGGACTTTGTTTGAACTCGACAAACCTAAACAATGCATCAGGATGTATCAGAGCTCCTGATTGGCAGTCAACTCATAGACAACATAGAAGAAATACCAAAACACCCCAGTGCCAGGCATCTTTACTCTTAAAATCGTATTTAGGGTTCTACATTGGTGCTACATATCAAAATGTGAAATCGTTTAAATAAAGACTATTTTTATTTACACTTAAATCATATTTACACCCCTTTTACCATCCCACCTGTACCAATCCACCTCCTCTCCAAATGATCACATGATGTTTTCATTTTAGCTTATGAAGCACTGTATAAGATCTTCTTTACACTACCCACACAGTTGTAGTTGAGACACAACAGTGCCTAAGAAAAACTGAAGAGCTTTAGTGCGGACTTCCACACCCACTGACATCGGCCTGAGTGCCCTTTTGGAAGCAAGTGGTGTTTTGCACAAGATAGGTCCTTCCAAGGAGTTTCCTGCATGCTACCCATTTGAGATGTGCAGTTTGCTCGACGAACCTTACCTTCACGCAGCCTGTCTTATAGATGCAAGTGGTTCTGAAATTTCTCAAAGTAGAGGGATTCTCACTGTAGGGATTCTCACTGTAGGGATTCTCGCTGTAGGGATTCTTGCTGTAGGGATTCTCGCTATAAGGATTCTTGCTGTAGGGATTCTTACTGTAGGGATTATCGCTGTAGGGATTCTCGCTGTAGGGATTCTCGCTGTAGGGATTCTAGGGATTCTCGCTGTAGGGATTCTCGCTGTGGGATTCTCGCTGTAGGGATTCTCACTGTAGGGATTCTGGCTGTAGGGATTCTTGCTGTAGGGATTCTAGGGATTCTCACTGTAGGGATTCTCGCTGTAGGGATTCTTGCCATAGGGATTCTTGCTGTAGGGATTCTTACTGTAGGGATTATCGCTGTAGGGATTCTCGCTGTAGGGATTCTAGGGATTCTCGCTGTAGGGATTGTCGCTGTGGGATTCTCGCTGTAGGGATTCTCACTGTAGGGATTCTCGCTGTAGGGATTCTCGCTGTAGGGATTCTCACTGTAGGGATTCTCCCTGTAGGGATTCCCGCTGTAGAGATTCTCGCTGTAGGGATTCTCGCTGTAGGGATTCTCGCTGTTGTAGGGATTCTCACTGTAGGGATTCTCGCTGTTGTAGGGATTCTCGCTGTAGGGATTCTCGCTATAGGGATTCTCGCTGTAGGGATTCTCGCTGCAGGGATTCTTGCTGTAGGGATTCTCACTGTAGGGATTCTCGCTGCAGGGATTCTTGCTGTAGGGATTCTCGCTGTAGGGATTCTCACTGTAGGGATTATCGCTGTAGGGATTCTCGCTGTAGGGATTCTCGCTGTAGGGATTCTAGGGATTCTCGCTGTAGGGATTCTCGCTGTGGGATTCTCGCTGTAGGGATTCTCACTGTAGGGATTCTGGCTGTAGGGATTCTTGCTGTAGGGATTCTAGGGATTCTCACTGTAGGGATTCTCGCTGTAGGGATTCTTGCCATAGGGATTCTTGCTGTAGGGATTCTTACTGTAGGGATTATCGCTGTAGGGATTCTCGCTGTAGGGATTCTAGGGATTCTCGCTGTAGGGATTGTCGCTGTGGGATTCTCGCTGTAGGGATTCTCACTGTAGGGATTCTCGCTGTAGGGATTCTCGCTGTAGGGATTCTCACTGTAGGGATTCTCCCTGTAGGGATTCCCGCTGTAGAGATTCTCGCTGTAGGGATTCTCGCTGTAGGGATTCTCGCTGTTGTAGGGATTCTCACTGTAGGGATTCTCGCTGTTGTAGGGATTCTCGCTGTAGGGATTCTCGCTATAGGGATTCTCGCTGTAGGGAATCTCGCTGCAGGGATTCTTGCTGTAGGGATTCTCACTGTAGGGATTCTCGCTGCAGGGATTCTTGCTGTAGGGATTCTCGCTGTAGGGATTCTCACTGTAGGGATTCTCACTGTAGGGATTCTCGCTGTAGGGATTCTCGCTGGAGGGATTCTCGCTGTAGGGATTCTCGCTGTAGGCCAATGCTCCTGTAGTTCTGGAGATGCCAGGAAACTCATCTTTGCTCCCAGATCTTACATTGCCCGAGTGTCCTAGAAATCAGACCAACAGAACCCTTGACCGCATCCATCACTCTCCCACTGTGTGCGGTTGGCTCTTGACTATATTGTTATTAACCAAGACTTTTCCATCACATCCACTGTGGTAGCTCAGAGAATCGCAACCCTTCTGGAGCGTAGCAGCTTTGCTGTTTCTTTCAGTAACGTGGCATTTTCT
Organism: Lissotriton helveticus; assembly: GCF_964261635.1. Classification (NCBI taxonomy): domain Eukaryota; kingdom Metazoa; phylum Chordata; class Amphibia; order Caudata; family Salamandridae; genus Lissotriton; species Lissotriton helveticus. The sequence goes on from NC_136067.1 coordinate 1,958,112,141, forward strand.
TAAGACTACAGCAGACATTATGGTACTTTACTTTCCTCCGCCTCCAGAACTACAACATTGAACTTTCCAGCTTTGTCCTAGCACAAATGTTAGAGATGGCTCTAAGACAAAAACATGCACACAAACATTACACTCCTGTGCCCACTACCATATGTTTGTTTCTTCCAGACAGAGTGAACTGAGGCAACACCCAACTGAATGATGCAGTTTACAAAGGCAGAAACTAAAGTTATTTATTAAATACCCAGAGTAGGTGATGATTGTCACTTAATTAACTGAAAGAACAGAAGGTAATGGATTGTTTAAAAATAGAATTCGAACAACTGAGATAGATATTCATCAAAAAAACTATTGTAAAACAAAGTAGAGAAAGAGGCACAAAAACTAGCCATTGTTTCATATATTAAATATTGAATTTCTAGTTTTGCTAAGCAGAGACGATGGAGGCAGAGAAACCTTGTTAACACAAGCAAGTCTTGGATTAGTAATGAAATTTCAGTATTTTTATTTACATATTACATCTGTAAACAACACTCTTCATTAAATATTGATAAAAACCATTACTCTGCGCCAAAGTGCGCTGTACATTGCATAATCTAAATGAGGGGAAACTAAATGGACCGAATGGGAGAAATAGTAGCATCTGTTATTTAAAATATTTAGAAATGGTAGAAGTATGTAAAATAAAAAACCGAAAAAAGGGAAGACTAGAATGCTTGAGCTACACAGAACTATCAGGGGCCACATCCCAGCCCATCTCTGTGTTTGCCCACTGTGCTAGTCCAGACAGAGGTGAGACATGTAAATTTAAATGTAAATGTACATGTATTTATATAGCACAAATCAACGACCCGGTATCTAAGCGCTTGCTTAGGGAAACCGTCCTGGTATTCCCCTGTGAGATACCCCGGCAGGGTATCCACAAGGTGAAAGCCAGGCATCCCGCCGCGAGGGGCCGTAGTGGAGATTAAGCAAGCTATTGCCCAGAGTCGCAGAGTGTGACCCCGTGAGTTGAGTAGGCACCGGAGCGAGAATTGTCGAGACCATGGAATTTTTGAGCCCGAAATGTGCACATGCGTCTTGGTCCTGCTCCAGTAGGAATAGTCCAGTCAATCTGCCAGGCCATGTCCTCTCCAGACAGGAACATAAGCCATCTCAGACCGGGTTCAGCCTTCTTAGGCCTCCTTCAGGCTTGTCAGAAGCTTTTGTGGGTCTCAGGTCACCAATGTGATGTGGGGCCCTTCTCTGGTTTTATGGCGACGCCTGGATGCTGTTAATATACCTTTGTTATATGGAAAATATAGAAGATATATAGAAGAATAATGTATCACATATCAGGCTAACCCTGCTTGAGTGATATAATAAGAGATTTAGCAAGGCACTGAAAAGAGCGGGGACCGGGGTAAGCACCATGGCTGCTTCCCCCCTATGATGGCCCAACCTCAACACTGAAGTAAAGCTTCAGTACAAGGGCACAGTGAGCAAGAGACCCACGTGTGGACATATATGTTGATAGTGGGGGACATAGCATTCTCTTTGCAATGCTTTAGCCACTCTGTTAAGCATGCTTGTATAGAATTTGGAATAATGTGATGTCTTTCCAGCCCTCTGCTACATGCACTTTCTCAGAAAAGTGGGAAACAAACATTATTGGGGAGTCGCCTCTTGTTATCCCTTTTAAAGTTTGACACCTGTTTGTTACCTGGCATGATAGCTCTACTAATAGTCTAACGGTGACATGCATCAACAAACCGTTTAGCGATTCCTTATTAGCGATTTTTAAGGAATCGCAAATAAGGAATTGCAAAACGGGATGCATCAATAAAATAGCTATTTTATAAGGAATCGGTAAAAATCGCAGAAATAATTGCGATATCGAAAATAGCGATTTCGCTATTAGCGAAATCGCAAATTGCGATTTCGCAAATAGCGAGGTCGCACGTTGATGCATATTGATGATGTCAGAACCAGAAACTGTGCCCTCCAAGCCTCATTCTGAAACAGGAAGTGTGCTCTGAGAGCCTCATTTTCACTCCTGGAGCATTGAGAGAGGAGGGAGCTGGTACTGGGAGCAGGAGAGGAGTGTGTCTCATTCATAAAACCTAGAAGGTACACAAAATGGAGCCTGCAGAAACTGTTGAGGGCTCTCAAAGTGGCAGAAAAAGTTCAGAAACAGAAATTGAAGCCCTGATTGAGGGAGTTGTACACAGCAATGAGAAGCTGTTTGGGAAGGCTTCTCTCAAGGTGCCTGAGCAGGAGAAAAGGAGAATATGGCTCATGATACAAAGCAGAGTGAACGCTATTGGGGTCACTCATTGTACCACCGACGAACTTAAAAAAAGGTGGTACGATTTGCGCAGTAGGGCCAAGGCGTGCATCGCAGATCGCTTGAAGGAAGCTCTACTAACTGGAGGAGGGACACCCCCACACACCGGAAACACTCCCATGGAGGTATTGATTGAGAGCACAATCCCGAAAGAAGCTGTTGTCGGTGTGACGCATCTGGATACCTCCGGAGCAGCACACACGTCCCAAGGTAAGAGGAATGCATGTGTACATTGTCCCTATCACTGCAGTGTGAATGGTAGCTCTGCATAGCGCACACGCAAGTAGTGAAACATTAACATCACTTTCAATAGTATAGCAAGTGCATCATGGGAGATGTAGTTTGGTCAAGCAGTTCCAGTGACAGACACACATTTTAATTTAACCAATTCCAAAAGAGTAGTAACTGTGGCAAATTATAAATGTTTATTCATGTTACAACAGTCACATAACTAAAAAGCATACATTAATGCTGTTGTGCACTGTTTAACCTCACAGATGCAGAACTTGGTGAGGCCGGGGACAATGATGTCCAGGAAATCCAGCTCAGCAGCGCCTCTGAACCTGATAACACACCAGCTTCGAAAAGCATCCAATCACGTGTCCCACAATCACGTAGGACACCTGTCCAAAGTTTGGTACCATATCCCACAGATGATGAGGCTGAAGTGGCACCTCATGTCAGCAACCCACTAAGTACTACCGCCACATGTAGATCATCCTTCAACCGGAGAGGCAATTCAAGGTTGACAAGGAGACGACGCAGAGCACGAAGGCCACAGCAGGTGGAACAGTTGAATGATGTCTGGGGTGGCTTGGAGGGACAGATGCTGCGGTCATCGCCTGCAGGCAAAAACCACTAGATTGATCAAGGCCAAATTGCCTAAATGTCAGTTAACCTAGTCGTGTTTGCCACTAGTCTCCAGGAAATGACAAGAGTCATGCATGAGGGTCAAATAGCACACAATGCACAGCATCAAGAGCTCATGCAGCAACTGAAAATGCAAGTGGCGTCCAATAACACACTGGCCACAGCAACAGCTATGTTGTCACGTAGAATTTCAACAATGCATACCGAAATGTCCAATGATAATAGTGATGTTGCCACAGGATTACAGCACGTCACTAACGCAGTAGAGATGGAGACTGCATCTACAAGTGGTGAAAACATCCCTGCACCAAATGTAATCAGTGAGGGTGCCTCAGGCGTGATCAATATAAAATGCCAATTGTCAATGAGGCTAGACGGTCCAAACATTGTGCCATCCCATCCAGACCCAGCCTAGGGCAAGAAGATGCTGCTGCAGAGAGGCGTCTCGGTGTTAGGGGCAAGAAACGCTAGGCTGCCATGCACAAATCCTGTAGAGCGTGTGAATGAACCATTCTCACATTGTGACCTCATCACTGACTGACAAGTATTTTAATTTGTTTAGAATTAGTAAATGTTGTTGGCAACAAAAGTGTGCCCAAAGTCACTTTTAAAGTGCGCCTCTGTTTACAGGTCACATATTCTTATTATTAAAAATTACTTTGCAAACCATACTGTCTTCGTGTCATCATTACTCACCTTAAAAGTAATTTTGTGTGATCTCCATTCTGCGTCCTTCTGCTGCGTCAGATCCTTGTTGGGCACGTTGGTGAAGGATTGGCTGGTTTTCATCCTCAGAGTCACTGTCAGAAAGGTCAATTTCCAGGCCTCCCTTTGTCGCTATGTTGTGTAGCATGCAACATGCTGCCACAATTTTGCAGCATTGCTCTGGGTTGTATTTCATAGCACCTCCTGTCTTATGTAGGCGTCTGAATCTGCTCTTTAGTAGACCAAATGTTCTCTCTATCACATTCCTAGTTGAGATATGCGCTGCATTGTATCTTCTTTGGCCGGCTGTTGCAGGATTGAGATATGGTGTCATGAGGTAATTGCGCAAGGCGTATGCGCTGTCGCCTACATGTGGGAAAAGAAAATATGTGAACTATGAGTTTCAGATATGCATTTGTGACAAGTTTGCAATGCTGTGTGGCACATATTTACCTAGCAAATGTCCCTCTCCAAAGTCTCCCCTTGCAAGTCGGGTCTGCATGCCACTTTGCCTGAATTGAATGCATCATGTGCACTGCCAGGAAATTGCGCTACAATGTCTGTTATTATGGTTTTGGCATTACATACAACCTGAATGTTAAGTGAATGGTAGCATTTCCTATTTCTATACAAATATTCATGTGTGGCTGGGGGACATATTGCAACATGGGTGCAATCTATACATCCAATTACTTGTGGGAAGCCAGCTATCTGATAAAATTCCTGCTTAGTCTTAGCTAGGTCATGGGCTGAGGTTGGAAAACTTATATGTGCATGGATCCGGGACATCATGGCATCAAGGAACGCTTTCAATATTCTTGATAATGCACTTTGTGAGACACCTCCGGCTACTGCAATTACTCCCTGGAAACTGCCTGATGCCAGTAGGTGTAGGCAACATAATATTTGTACATGCGTTGGGATAGCTTGGGTCCTATGTGTCTGTCGTTGAATAATGGGGTCCATTTCATTAATTAGATCAAGTATCATTTGTCCATTCAGCCTATACTTATCGTATATTTCGTCATCCTGCTGGCCAAGCAAAGTTATGCGCACTCTGAATATGCGTTCATTGATTCGCCTCCTTCTCTGTTGAGCACCTAGCAGCCACATCCTCCTCGCCATCAGGTACAGACCAGCCATTTTGAGCTCTGGGGCCTTGTGTGGGTGTGTCTTATACATTTTCAGTTGGTTAGCAGGTGTTTCAGGTTAGATTTTTATTTTTACCACCTGGTTGTGTCCCTTCTTAATTTGCATGTGCAAAAATGTGTTTTTTAGAGAAAATCGCTATTAGCGATTTTTCATGCATATCAATAGCGATTCCTTATTTGCGAATCGGTAAATGCGATTCGCAGATAAGGATTCACACTTGTATTCTCAGAATATTTTTAACTTTTTCTCTATTTTAGCGAAAAATTAGCGATTTTCGCTAATATTTGGAGGATGCATATCTACACTGCCAATTGCGAGCGCTATTGCTCTGAAATAGCGATTCGCATAATTTGCGAATTCGCTAACGCTTGATGCATGTGCCCGTATGATGTCTCTTAATAGTTTGGGGGGACAGTAACCAATGGTTGAGCAGAAATGAGATGGGGCATTGGTGGTGAGGAAGGCTCACACATGGAAGGGTGGAGGGTCGAAGGCGCAGCAGAGGTGTCAATGCGCAGGAGGTTGTATGTTTCATCTGAAGGGAGTTGGGCACCAACACATGAAACTCCTTTCTGTCTATAAACATATATAAGTGGCAATGACTTAAGAAATGAGAATTAAGAGAGGCATGACACAGGCAGACATTTGCCTTGATGACTACCTAAGAACAAGTATAAATATGGGGATAAAAAATCATGTACCATGTGTAAGGGGGATGTGGCCGGATAGGTTCAAGTTATTTTCAAGGATTTGGGTCAAGCACACAATGTTTAGATTCATCTCTAGAGGCAAGTTCATTTTTAAACCATATGGGTGGGGGTAAGGGAGTTGGTAGACGGGGTTTTGGGGACTTCCAAAAGAATATTGTCTGTTTTTCCAAGAATTTGAAGGGTTGTGCAGTAAGAATCTGCACAATAATTTTTATTATGGTTATAAAGTTAGCTAAATAGCTTTTTTTCTGAGAACAATTCAACAAACTGAATTGATTTTTTGCTGAATAATATAGCCTGCGTAATAACTTTTTGGGAGACTGTTACTGGAAAAACAAGAGCATTTCTCTAGAGGTGTGATTGAAAATAAATTCACATATGCCATGTTGTGGTGAAGCATAATTAGAACTTTCACATAATTTTGCTGGCAGAACTATAATCGTGCAAATATTGAAATCTAGAGTCTGGCTCAATGCCCAAGGAGTGCCTGGCATATGTACCCTGAGAGTCTGCGACTGCTCAGCACAAGGGTGCCACTATCAGAGGGGCCGTGGCTTTGTGGGTTCCAGTGAGAGGGGCCGCCAATGTGTCCACATTAAGTCTATTTTTCACAGCCCAACCCGGGGCCAGAGGGAGCCATTTTTCTTGTAACATTGGGTCCCACTGCGCCCACGGTGCATCGCTTGTTCAGCCCAGTTAAGGGCTATGGTCTGCTGGATGGGCTCACCTCCTGGATGAGAGGATTGTAATGCCGTACTGGAGGATTTAATGTGGCACATGCCACAAAATGCCAGATGTCCCTTACACTCACCTTCTGCAATCCCTTGCCTGGTTTAGATTTTGGGAGAAGGCTATTTTCCTGGCGGCAATGTTACCACTGGCTCCATCATGGGAAAGACTGTTTTGGTGGACGTAAAATCACCAGAAATAATGTTGGCCGGCAGCTTGGTAAGCCCACCACCTTTCTGTTAATGTCATTTCTCTGCTTAAATGTTTTCATTACATGACTCTGAGTCCTTCCTGCTTCATTCATTACAAAATGAGGCATGCCCACCCCCTTCCCAGACAATGCTAACTCCCAACAACGAAACATTGAAATAAAGGTCCGCCTCCCTCATTACCGCCTGTTTTATCTGAGTCTATAAATAATTCTCCTTAGGTCTTAGCTCAGCCTGCAATTAAATCAGAGTACAATGCAAGGATTACTAAATAGGGAGAGGGAGTATGGGCTCAGAGTAATTGAATCACTTAGAAGTAATTAAAGCAATGTCTCTTTGCCCCTGCCTCAATTATTTCATTACACAAAGAGGTATAGCAAAGACTTAAGATAGAATGCAAAATGTTAATTTTTAATAGAGTAAAATGCTTTACATAGTACATCACAGAAGAAAGTATTTTTGAACCCAACACTTTTTAAGTCTTTATTTTGCATGCCTCTGTCATGCTTTATACATGTAGAAGGTGTTGCCCAGGTAGCTGCTCTAAAAATGTCTGCGAGGGAAGCACCACGCTAAAGACGTTGACATTCCCCCAGTGGATCTTTCCTAAGTCCCTACAGAACCAGAGATTCCTAAAATCTTACATTCGAAAGCAATCAAAGATCTGGCCCACCTGCTAAGAGTTTGCAGAGAAGGTTAATTAGCTGGACCATAGCCTACAAACAGACAATCTGACAACCTGAAAGAAGAAACTGCATCCAAATTGATAAGAATTGGTATTTAACCTCTAGATCATGCAATCCCTATTCCCTTGGAGTGGAGGGGGATGTAAATTAACTCCTGTAAAAGCACCTCTTGCTGCAAATGAAATGGAAAAGTAAAGATGGACCAAGTCTAAGAGTAATTGTTTTTGGAAAAATCTGAATAAATGATGTCTACATGAAAGTGACCCGAATGCATTGTTAATCTACAAACTTGAAGGGTTTACATGGCGACTGCTTCAAAGATTCCAAAACCAAAAATAAATCCCAACTTGTATTCACAGATTTACAAGTCAGCTTCAAATTAGAAAATTCTTTAAGAAGAAGACCGGCCGGATAAACTTCTATCTGGAATACCACCTGGTGGATCTCTGAAGGCTTTAATTGCAGCCCATTCAACCGTGAGGCAGGGAACATTTAAACCTAATTGAAAACCACCCAGGAAAAAAGGCAAACTATGCACTGTATCTGACTCTAAAGGATCCAACTCATTCTTTTCACACACGAACTAAAGGTCCCAATGATGCGAATAAGATTTAAAAGTAGAATTTTTCAAGAAGCCTGAACTGCTAAACCAACCTCTCAGAGAGATCTTTTCTTCTCAAGCCCACTCGATCACTCTCCAAGATGGTAATTGGAAATGATCTACAGTTTCCTGCTGGAGGGTTGGGAAGGCTAGATGAAAGGAAACATCTGAAGAATAAACTTTGATTTGGAATTCACCAGAAACAAGAAAGGATACCAGGATGAGTGGTGCCATGCTGGGGCAATCAGAATTATTGAAGATCCCTCATGCCTCACCCAAACTAGAAACTTCAGAATTAGAGGGAATGTGGGAAATGCATATAGAGGAGCCTTGGGTTAAGGGCATTGCATTTAGCCTGCAAGTTTTCCCCTCCATTCTCCTTGAGCAATCATTTGGTAAGCATTAGTTTGTATGATCTACAAAAGCATTCAACAATTAATTTGACTACATGTGGCACATATATGCAGAAACCTTAGGATTATAATTTTTGAGGCCGGATTCTTCCTGCTCAAAGTAGCGACAAAATAATTTATCACCCCCTGCATGTGACCTGCTGGATGGATATAACATTCTTTTCTGCCCAAATGCAACATTGGTTCGAAATCCCTGAAACCTTCTTTGACCGTGTTTCTCCCTGTCATTTTAAGTAAGCATTTGCAGTGATATTGTCTGTCCTGCAAAAGGTTTCCTTTCCCACCAAATGTCGTACATAGCAAACTATTCCTGAAGGAGTCACTGATTTTGCTGGTATTCCAATCCAGCTGCATAACTTAAATCACAAAAAGTAAAAAAATGTTTTAAGGCATACCAGCCAAGAATGTTGTTCTTTTCACAGAAAAGATATTTACTTTTTTACTTTTTTCTTTTATTTCTTTTTTTAATAACAAAACACAATCTATTATATTTCTAACATCTTAATACAAAGTTTTAAATCGCACTATCGACCCTCATTGAACAAACCAATAGATTTTGTAATATTCAATATAGTCAACGGGGAACAATATATGTACCTAACAAAATATCCAGTTAAAAAATGTCCATTCCTGATTGACAGAAAAACGAGACAGATGAGTGGAGTTTTCATTAAATGTTGTTAGAGAGATAATGTGTTGACGTTTCGGTCTCTTAATGTATAACAGTCCCTGAGACCATCATCAGGACTCAGTGATGAAAACAAAGCCAAAACGGATAGTCCCCTGAAAGATCAACAACCTAACTCTCAGTCCAACTATACTTAAAAGTATCAGAATCTTCCAAATAGAAGGCAACTAGATTCCTACCTTGGTCCCAGAACAGGGAGACACATATATCCTCTTATCCACTGTTTCCGTCCGTGGCGAGGAATAAAAAGACACTCAAGAAAAGAGATTTATTGAAACATCTATGAAAGTGCTAAGCAAGAGCCAATTAAAATCTAAAGACCAAACAATCAAAAGACATATGCTCTTTTGACCAACAATGGATAGATACTAATTAAACAGATTGTCCACCTACACATATAAATATAAATCAGCCCACACAAAGCAGCATCCTAAATTAATCCAACCATGACCAATATTCTCCAAGGAGACTACTTACCTCTCTACCGGTGAACTAACTATCTTGGAGCTTTTGCTCCACTGAGAAAGAAGTATCCAATAGACATACCAAAAAACCCAGGTCTCTCACTCCCATACTGAATGCTGAAGCCTTTGTGCTGCTCTGCCAACTCTGACCCAGAAGGGAAGGGTCAGGAAGCAGCATGAGAAGACCAGCCAGCTCTGCCACCCTCTGCTGGTGGACTGATACACACTTCAACTTAGCAATATATACTGAAGCTTGCCATGCCAAGCAGCACCAATCGTCCCACCTTTAGTCTAGAAACTGCTCTGCTCAAAAACTGAAAGAAAGAAAGAACCAGAGTTGTGAGAACGCCAGCTGGCCATGCCAAACTTCACCAGACTTTCCAACAGTACAACTTGTTAACCCCATGGCCGCAGTGGTAATTCCACCAGAGGTAGGGGGGGTCGCGCGGGGCTGCCATGCTCGTGACGGAACCACGCCATCATGAGCCACGGACATGCTGTGTTCATGACGGCGTGGTTCCGTCACGACTCCGCCCACTCACTAATTCGCCCGCACAGGCGGGGAATTAGTGCCGCGTGGGTGGAGCGGCCACAGCATGACGGAACCACGCCGTCATGAGGCACAGGGTTGGACTGATTTGCATATGGCCATGTCTGAACTGGGGTGGCAGAGTGGGCTAAAGAACGGGGATGGATTAAACCCAGATCTGTTGACTGGGTGTGAGTGTTTGATTGGTTCAGATGCTCCGTCCATCACCACCCCCTTTTGTACCACTTTGTTCGCCATAAGTTGGCAGGGTATGCTCAGACGTGAGTCCCTTGCTCACTTTGCCACTGGATTCAAGCAAGCCGGGCTGAAGACGGCTGAAATGCCAGAAACCGGTCCTCGGAAGCTTGTTTCCAGTCCAGGGAAGGCATGGCTTGGCAGTTCGGGCTGGACTGTTCCCATGAGGCACAGGGTCAGACTGATTTGCATATGGCCATGTCTGAACTGGGGTGGCAGAGTGGGCTAAAGAACAGTGATGGATTAAACCCATATCTGTTGACTGGGTGTGAGTGTTTGATTGGTTCAGATGCTCCGTCCATCACCACACCCGTTTGTACCACTTGCTTCGCCATAAGTTGGCAGGATATGCTCAGACGTGAGTCCCTTGCTCACTTTGCCACTGGATTCAAGCAAGCCGGGCTGAAGACGGCTGAAATGCCAGAAACCGGTCCTCGGAAGCTTGTTTCCGGTCGCGGGAAGGCATGGCTTGGCAGTTCGGGCTGGACTGTTCCCATGAGGCACAGGGTCAGACTGATTTGCATATGGCCGTGTCTGAACTGGGGTGGCAGAGTGGTCTAAAGAACGGTGATGGATTAAACCCAGATCTGTTGACTGGGTGTGAGTGTTTGATTGGTTCAGATGCTCCGTCCATCACCACCCCCTTTTGTACCACGTCATGAGCACAAGGCGCCCGTGGCTCATGACGGCGTGGTTCCGTCATGAGCAGGTAAGGGGTTAAAAGAACTCATACAGATTCCACAGTAAGATTATTGCAGCCTGTGCTCACACTCAACTGCATGGGTTGCACTTGGTAACACCATCCCGGAAGGCATAAAATGAAACAGAAGTTGATGGGAAGAGGTGGCCATGCCTCATTTTGTAATCCATGAAGAGAGGAAGGGACAAAGAGATAGTGCAATGTATCCATGGAGGTCCTGCACAGACAACTGTGAAAATGTCCCTGACAGTCAGCCAAAAACTCCCGCCACATCAGGATCATGTGGGTTTTGAGTATAGTCTCAGCTGGCAGTACATTTTCCAAAACCACATTCATGACGGCATTTCCACTATGCTGGATCGGTGTGATGAACCTTCCACCACAGATATCACGGTCAGGACTTACGGGATAGAGGAGAGAACGGCGTTTTCTTTTTTGGTTTTGAACGTATCAAGGTTCCGTATACCTTCTCCTCAAAAGTCTTACTGAATTCTATATACCTATATTTCAAGGTCATTTCGAAGAAACTTTATTGCTATGTGAATTACGCGCTATTTCATCAGTTTTTAGGAAATCAGTTCCAAGAAAACGAAATCTTGGGTGAATATCGCGCTACCCACTTTTTAGAAGCAGTTGGTGCCTCTTAAAGAAAAATTGCGGTTATCTTCATGGCAGTGCTATGAGAATATTTTCCGCTGCCTGATGGATGTAGTATTTGGTCAAGACTCAGTTCGCCATTTGCCTTGACAAAGTCTAAGGGAAGACGAAACACGTGTTGGCAGCTTTGTTATTTGGACCTACCATCATAAGAAAATAAAATCACAACCCTGAAGAAATCCAGTGATGTGGACTTTTTCTATAGACTTGGAAACTTGGACTTTCTACTAATGGTTAAAAAATTGGCGTATGATTGTTAGCTCCATAGATTTGCCATAAGGCTATTACATAGGCCTGTGATTTAATTGTTTTATAAATATAGGGTGTGCTGAATATTTCTTTCCAACCTTGGTTATTTTGTTTACGCAACTTGTTTGTTGTGTTATTGGCATCTATTTGGTAGTAGATGCTAGAAAGATCAGAATAGCACACCGGCAACACTACAAATATATGCTGAAAAGTGTTTCACACTATAAATACTAATTAAAAGTGATCATTTGATGTGCGGTCCAATTTCCTTGTAAAGGGAGCGCTACTACCAATCTTTTGTTAATACTTCCACCACAGATATTGGTCATCCAAGGTCGTTCCGTACATGCATGCGGAGATCGCTTCGAGGGAATGAGAGGGCATAGATCCCTCTTCTGACAGGATGGCAGAGGCTGTAACTCTACCACACTGCTATTTTGGTGGACAGACCACCAAAGGTCAAATTAGGCCCTTAGGGCCAGATGTAGGTAATTCCTATTTACCGACTCTTAAATACCGACTCATACCGAATCGGTATTTAAGAGTCGGTAAATAGGAAGGAGGCAGATGTAGGTAAAAAATTACCGATTCTGTAAGAGTCGGTATTTACCGAATCCGTAAATACCGATTCGGTATTTCACATTGATTCCTATGGGCCTTGAAGCCCATAGGAATCAATGTGAAATACCGATTCAGTATTTACAGATTCGGTAAATACCGAATCCTGCAAGGGTGCAGGGGGTGTCACTTTGACACCCTCTAGCACCCCAAGTACAGGCATGTGTGCCATGTGACACACAGACATGCCCTTAGGGCATGTCTGTGTGCCACATGGCACAGGTGTGCATGCACAGATGTGCATGCACACCTGAATTCGGTATTTTACCACCCAAAGGATTGGGTGGTAAAATACCGACTCTTAAGGGCCTGTGGCACTCTTAGGAGTGTCACCTACATATGGATTTACAGAATCGGTATATTTACCGATTCGGTAAAATACCGAAGTGGTAAATTTACCGAATCGGTAAATATACCGATTCTGTAAATTCAGACCCACCTACATCTTATAAGCCAAATACCGGTCGGTAACGGCCGAAATCGGCCGTTACCGACCGGTATTTGGCGACCTACATCTGGCCCTTAGTCCTTTGTGGCATAAAAAATACCTCCTCCAGCCTCTAAGTCTAGCTCATTGATTAGTGTGGGTGGTGACGCTAGCTCACGACTGTGCTTCTCTGTCATCCACCAACGTGAAAATTTGATACCCAAGGATAACTGGCTTAAGTGAAGTCTGAAGATGTTGCAGTTATTTTCAGCTCTCCATGTTACCTAACACAAACACTTTACCTCTATTCTTCCCATTAGCAATGCATAATGAACCTCACGCAGTACAGAAATGACTTTTTGTTATGGTAATTTTAAAAGCTTTGTGTGTAGGGGGCAGAGAACCTACTTAATAGAGTGACTTGTCGCCCACCTCAGGGAGAGGAAACCATTTAAAACATTTTACAGAACATTGATACTAGCACTAATGGATTTATTTGCACAGGGTTCTCTCCATTTCATTTTTGCATTGCAGTCACAGTCTGTTCTCCAAGGTATTCATGTATATCTGTGTACCTCATACAGTGGTCATATATTGGCTTGAGCCTCTCCCAGGGTCTCTGCCTTGACCGGGGGAGCAATACGTCACAGGTAACTGATTTTGTGCTGATATACAATTAGATCCCAGGATACATGTACTGGAATAGTCCCAGCTACTGTATTAAAATATGAACAGGCAGAATGAACCAGAATGTGGGGCACAGAACACAGTCAACAGTGTCACAAAAGTACAAAAATCACAGACCATGCACAATACAAAAGACCGGTAACATAGCACACCTCTCCATCACACAGTGAACAAAGCTAAGGCTGCAAAGAAGCAATGCTCATAGCCTTACCAGGGTGCACTGCAAACCCCTTCTGTTGCCACAGTGCACTTTGGTGGCATCTTTTCTCAGCTCTGTCGCCTCTCTGCCGGTGCAGTGTTTCAAAGCACATTGAAATACCCGGGGCAGCATGTTAGCGCTATATCAAATGTCCAAATAAATACATAGGGTAAAGTGGTAGTGGTATACGTTACACGTTGAACTCCTGATGAGTCCACATAAATTAATATTGTAAGATTGTCACTTCACTGAGTTTGCCATAGAATCCATTTCCACTTGCCCCCTCCTGTGAATCAGGGGGAGGTTCACAGTGCCATGAACTCCACTTCAGTAAGATCTATAGACTCTGGAGATGGTCTTCCAGGGGTTGCGGAGGACTCTAAAGGAGCTTCCAGCCCCTACATAACATCCTTGTGGCTGTGCTTGAAGAATCCACGCGGCTGCCCAGAGCCTTCATGGCTGCCCTCATGCTCTTTAACAAAGCCCTTCTTATAGATGCTTTGAAGCATGAAATCCCATCCCTTACTCTCTGTCTTTTAATCCTGAGACTCAACATTTCTGCAGTCTCAGGGTGTGGAGGCTCAGCCTCTCTGTGGCTCTGTGCACACACTGATGGCAGGTGGGGCTTGCAAGCACATCTACCTGGAGTGACCATCTAATAAGAGAAGCATGAAGTCTATTACAAGAATATCAAGATATCTTTGGAGGAAAAGGACAGACCCCAAATGAGCAGGAGACTAGAAGGCCTCTACCTTGCCTCTTGTTAGACGCAACAGGGCACTCTGGCTACTTCATTTAAGTTATAGATCTGCACAGAGGAGGAGAAAGTAGTTGTACGAGTGCCGTACAAGCCCAATGAGCCCAGAACACGCATTTATGACATTCCATGTGCTAAATACACTGGACAATGGGCCATGTGTATGAAGACATTTTCCCATAGACACAGAATGGGTAAAACCCTTTGATACATCTGTCCCAATATGTCTAGAGATATGAGTGCAGTAAAAAGGTTTAATTGAGGAAGGGAATGTCTTAGAGCCATTCACATTGAAATATGTACATGACAGTGTAATAATCATGCATCCGATTTCAAACATACTATTTATTTTGCAGCCCTAAACTGCTGTAAGCCAAAGATGTACCAGGCACATCAGAATAAACCATTGTGGCATGTATAAAAGCCTGGGTCTAATATTAATTAAGTAACTTGTGAAGTCCAAAAGGCCAAGGGGCATAATGTGCAGCACTGTGGCCTGCCAATAAGAGGCAATGACAAGATTTTAAAAGTGCTTTCTTGTGGCTCAGTCTGACGCTACTTGACCCATTTACAAAGCTCTGCTTGAAGCATAACATTCCACTCGCATTAGCAACAAAACCAGAACATCCATCTTCACAGCATTTTGTTAGTTGTTAAAAGTCAAATTCATTTGTCAGCGAAGATGTGTTCTATAAATTGTCCAAAGATGGTTTTTAGAAAAGTTGGACACACCTGCCTGAACCTTGGCATTCCTATAAACTGGTCCTGCCAGGCTCTCCCCTCCAGCAGTGACAGTGTTAGATTCCCCAGTCCAGAGTGGATCTATGTTAGTTGTCAACAAATTATTCCTGAAAAACAATTCTTCTGCTCTGTGGTGTTTTCTTCTTTAAAATTGACGGTTTGTGGAATAATTCACACACAACTGTTAAAAATAGTTGTAAATTTTGTGAACTGGGTAAAGTTGGCAAATTCTTTTTTTAAAAATCAGAAAATTAGAAGAAGCCAAAAATAAACATTTCACCACAGCACGGATTATCATGTGTTTCTGGTGTTCAAAACCCAATCTCTAATCACGTCAGGACTGTACATTTAGGGACTTCGCATCCTCAACCTCATCTGCTTGACAGAGAACTGATGCAAGAGACATCCTTGTAAATGGTGATCAGTGCACATAATTTGGGGGTGGCTACTTCCTGACTGAGATGTTTGGGTAAACCGAAAGTCGATCCTTTTCTCTCCTACCTAAAAAGAACTCTGACTCGGAGCCCGGCCCAAGTACTGTACCCCTGTGGTAGGTGCATCTGGTCCTAACCTAACAAGGAGTTTGGTCCATGCCTCCTACAGCTCCTCATGCAGCATCTCATTGTCTCATTGGAGGGCTGTTAGACAACATGGACAAGTATATCATAAAATCTACAAGTCCCGCATAGTCCTTTAAGAGGATATGGTTCCTCTGACTGGATCAGTGCAGCACCATCACGTCTCTGCCAATTATTTCAGGAGATCCAAAGAGTCAGGCAAGGTATATGATTTGGGAGATTTAATTTGTATTTAATAGTTAAAACCACAGCTCTACGCCTGAACCCACTTTTAGGAAATGCTGACCTAGCCATGGGGCTCATTACGATGGTGGACAGACTTCAGTCTGTCCGCCATCGTTACGGAGTTGGGACCAGACGCCTATGAGGCGGCCTCTCCACAATCTGAGTCACGATGCAACCGCCACCACGGTGGTCGCATCACTATATTTTGCATTGTGGCGGAGATGCAGTCAGCAGCCCCCGCCACAATGCAAAATATAGGGTGTAGATACATCCCTGCACTATGTGCCAGGCACCCTGCGGTGCCTGCTACTTGGTACAGGGATATATAGGAGGGCACCATGGGTGCCCCATAGGGTACATCTCCATGCCCCAGGGATTAAGGGAGGCCCGCTAACGGCCCCCAAATCCGTTTCCGCCATTCGATTTGTGGCGGTTTGTCTACTGCAAAACGAAGGAAAGGGATATCATAATCCCTACAGCATTTCCTGCATGGCACCACTGCAATGTTGGGCTGTGTTTCTGTTCAGACATGCGGTCGGAAAAGGACTGCCTGTCAGAACCGTGGCATGTGGCCTTTACGACCACCACGCTTACCCAACGATTCCCCCCGCTATTATAATATGGCGGGGGGAAACAGCAGTACGATGGTGGAAGGCCCGCCACCAATCGGCTGTCGGTGGCGGGCCTCCCACCATCGTAATGAGCCCCCATGTGAGCTTGCACTTCAGCACTTAGCATGCTTTGGCCTGCATCAGGTGTTCATTCTCAGGCTAATGTGTCCTGCATCAGTTTAGAGAACACAAATTGCCTCATTTTTTTAACTGAGAGTTAAGAAAAAATTAAAATTAAATTAGCAATGCTGTGTTAAAACCGCGAGCTGGATCAATCAATATTCCAGTTACAAATAGCTATTGTCATCCTTTTAGTGGAGAAACGGGTACAAAGTAATCAACCTAAATCAATTTAGTTGAGAAATGTATTTAAATGAGAAATGAAGCTCGAAGACATATCAACTAAATGAAGATTTTATTGCAGGGTGAAGGTGCTGATAGTTTTGAATATAAAAACTTCTCTCAGGACAAAGGAGGAACAGAAACAAAGGATGCTATCTTGTACCCTGTTGGATCAAACTCTTTTTTTATAGGTAACAGCTTATTTTAATAGGAAAGTGGGAAAATCGTATTTCTTCAGCGTGGACCACAGTGCATGATTACGTTCATTGGTCATTTCATTAGACATAAAACGCAGAACGGAGAGAAAAAATAATAGGGCGAAAGAGCTAAAAAAGGTGAATGATCCAAATACTCCATGGTTGTGACAGGGTTATATGTTATTCTTTGCTCACATATTATTGTTTCACTGTGGTGCACGTCTTGTTTTTCCTTTGTTAAAAGGCCTTTGTCCTACTTTTATCACATATTGGATTTTCTTTTTTTAACATCCATTTTAGTCAAAATGCGAAGGTCTGTCGAGAGTTTTGGTGACTGAAGGCGAAGAAGTAAGTTTGGTTGGTCTTGGATGTAGGGGGCTTATGGGTTTAGCCCAGATGTCCGCTGTCATCTGAAGCTCTGTACTATCCCTAAGGAACCCAAGGCTATTTAGTGATAAATAAATAACTTATTTATCTTTTTTTTCAGAGGTTTATATAGCGCGAACTTGACCCGAATCGGGTATCAGAGCGTTTTTCATAGCACCAGTTACATTACATGGGAACAGACATTCATTTTTGTTAGGCACAGGGAGATTAAGTGATTTGCCCAGAATCACAGGAGGTTCAGCATCATTGCCGAGACTCGAACCCAGTTCCCCAGATTCAAGGTCGACCGCCCTAGCCGTTAGGCCAACTCTTCTCTCTTTAAATTTCTTAACCAGGGGCCACGCTGCAGAAAGAGCTCCGGGGTGTAACGGGTGCTTGCGCCTGCTTCTGCACCCCCGGGGAGCTTGGTATTACAGCAGCCACTGCAGACGCTTGTGCATCTCCTTCTACAATAAGGACCACGCTAGAGACAACGGGCTATTCGTACCGTATTACAGACATGGGCGCAGAGGCAAAGAGGCACCTTGTGAGGGCACGCCACGCCCTGAGGCCTGTTCCAGGGAGTGAGACCAGCAGTAGGATTGTTTCCCCCAAATTACTCTAAATTACGTGAGCAGGAGTAATTCATATTCTCCCACAATCATGCCTGTCGGTGTATTCTGGGTTAGTTCTAACTTGATGTCATTATTGTAAATATGTAATTTGTTTAAGGATCTCTGTAATACCTCCTATGTTTGGTCCAGTATTGCAATGTCATCAGCATAGGAGAAAATTTGTAAAAAATAGTTTTGGATTTTTTGGTTAAAACAATCTTACTTTTTTAATGCTGAACGGATGAATCCAACCTGTTGCCCATGTTTTTGTAAAGAGGACACAGGATGGAACCTCTCCAAGGTTCTGTGACTGAGGATGTCTTAAATGATGCTCTGTACAGAGGTGTCAGTCAGGGCTCCCAATATCTATCTGAGGTTTAAACAAAGAGCTGGGGGTTCTATATGGGTTGGGTGAGCCACCAGACCTGCTCTGTTTTAACGTTTTTTTATTTATTTTATTTTATTTAATGCGATTTTCTATAGCCAAAACTTTACCTGAAGTTGTCAGAGCACTTTACATAAGAACCAGTTGCAAAACATAAGGACGTAGGATTATATGCGTTACATAAAAGATACAAACAGAAAAAATTGCAAATGTACAAGATGTAAAGTCACACAAAGAGGAGATACAAACAGAAAGAAAAATTGCAAATGTACAAGATGTAAAGTCACACAAGGAGGAGATACAAACAGAAAGAAAAATTGCAAATGTACAAGTAGTAAAGTCACTCAAGGAAGAGATACAAACGGATACACTCTAAGAGTCACATAGGAATGGTAGCGAGTACAAAGGTCTACTGCATATACTAGTGATTAGAGTTATCTCTATATACATATATATATATATATATATATATATATATATATATATATGAATATAATGAACTATTTAGAGTGTAAATATATCTTTGAATGTATTGATACAAACTGGTGGTTTTGTAAATATAAATGATGCATATTACGACTAATTAGAGTTTGTAAATAGATTTGTAAATGCCCGGACTAATTTCTGATACAAATGTTTCAGTTATTTCAATGTATCTCTTCCATGTCTATGAGAAGTGGGAGGGTAACTATAGCAACTGACTGACGTCATCAGGGGGCGGTGACGAACCCATGAGATGAAGAAATGGGGGTGTATATATTTCATTCATTTGCACTTTTTAAGTTGTTGTGAGCAAGGCGGTTGTCCCGCCGAAACGCGTAAACAGTCGTCGTCGAGGTGAATAAATTCCTCTTTGTTGAATCCCACGGTGTCAGCGCCTATTTTGTTGCAATAACGAAGGTTTGGATTTCATATATATATATATATATACACATATTAGATTTTCTCAGGTCAAGACCCACAAAAAACAGGAGAGCAGAGTTCCGTTAAGTGGGGTCGGAGGGGTGACGCAGCACCAAGGGAGGGTGGGAAGGATACAAGAGAATGGAGAAAAGGCAAATCAGTAAAGGGAAGAAACATTTGCGGATCGTGAACGTTGACTTGGTGATCTTTGATCTGATCATGTGGCAGGAGGTGTAACTCTGTTCTTTGTGATGAATAGATGTGTCAGTCTGGGTCTGTTTTAAGGCTTGTAGTGCACTCCGGTGCCAGATGTGCACTCCAGGGTAGGCTTGTTGCAAATATATATTTGCAGGATACAGTTCACCCATTTGTCGATTGGCGCTTGTGCAGTCATCAAGTCTATTAATATAGTGCCAAAACGTACGTTGGTCTTTTAATTTAGAGCTTTTAAAAACAAGTCACCATTGATTTTCATACTACTTCCTTTTTTGTCCCACAACCTTTTCCTATATTCAGCTGTTAGCATGACTAACAACTGCTTCTTATACAGATCTTTGCCGCCTTTGTTATATCTGCTTTGTATTTCCCTAAATTCACCTTTTGGCGTGCTAGTTTCTATATAAACCACATTCTGCTCTGCAAGTGTGATGTCTGGGTGTGTTATCCTCTGCTATTGCAGTTTGTAAAGCACTGATTGGTTCTGGCCAAAGTAGTAGAGAACTAAACGAGTCGGTGATCTTTCAGACTTAGGGCCTGATTTAGCTCATGACGGATGGGTTGTCTCTCGGGGTGGTTGTCCTTCGTGCCCCTGTGGCGGCTTCTGCAGTGCAGATCTCAGGGTGGTTGTCCTTCGTGCCCCTGTGGCGGCTTCTGCAGTGCAGCTCTCAGGGTGGTTGTCCTTCGTGCCCCTGTGGCGGCTTCTGCGGAGCAGCTCTTGGGGGTGGTTGTCCTTCGTGCCCCTGTGGCAACTTCTGGGGTGCAGCTCTCGGGGTTGAATGCCATTCATACCCCTTTGACTGCTTCTGCAGTGCAGCTCTCAGGGGTGGTTGTCTTTCGTACCCCTGTGACTGCTTCTGCGGTGCAGCTCCCAGGGTGGTTGTCCTTTGTCCCCCTGTGACTGCTTCTGCGGTGCAGCTCCCGGGGTGGTTGTCCTTCGTCCCCCTGTGACTGCTTCTGCGGTGCAGCTCTCGGGGGTGGTTGTCCTTCGTGCCCTTGTGGCGGCTTCTGCTTTGCAGCTCACGGGGGTGGTTGTCCTTCATACCCCCGTGACTGCTTCTGTGGTGCAGCTCTCAGGAGTGATTGTCCTTCATACCCCTGTGACTGCTTCTGCGGTTCAGTCTTTGGGGTGGTTGTCCTTCATACCCCTTCGCCTACCACTGCAGTGCAGCTCTCAGGGGTGACTGTCCCGCGTACCCCTGCGACTGTTTCTGTAGCGCAGCTCCAAGTGGTGATTGTCCTGCACACTCCTGTGACTTCTTATGCAGTGCAGCTCTTGGAGGTGGTGTCCAGCTTACCCCCTTGACTGCTTCTGCAGTGCAGCTCTTGGCGCTGGTTTTCCTTTGTGACCCTGTGGTGGCTTCTTTAGTGCAGCTCTCGGGGCTGGTTGTCCTACATACCCCTGTGACTGCTTCTGCAGTACAGCTCTCAGTGGTGGCTGTCCTGCGTGACCCTGTGGTGGCTTCTTTAGTGCAGCTCTCGGGGCTGGTTGTCCTTCGTGCCCCTGTGACTGCTTCTGCAGTGCAGCTCTCAGTGGTGGTTGTCCTGCGTGACCCTGTGGCGGCTTCTGCAGTGCAGCTCTTGAGGTGGTTGTCCTTAATACCCCTGTGACTGTTTCTGTGGTGCAGCTCTCGGGCTGGCTGTCCTGCGTGCCCCTGTGACTGCTTCTGCAGTGCTGCTCTTGGGGCTGGTTTTCCTTTGTGCCCCTGTGGCAGATTCTGTGGTGCAGCTCTAGGGGCTGGTTGTCCGACATACCCCTGTGACTGCTTCTGCAGTACAGCTCTCAGTGGTGGCTGTCCTGCGTGACCCTGTGGTGGCTTCTTTAGTGCAGCTCTCGGGGCTGGTTGTCCTTCGTGCCCCTGTGACTGCTTCTGTAGTGCAGCTCTCAGTAGTGGTTGTCCTGCGTGACCCTGTGGCGGCTTCTGCAGTGCAGCTCTTGAGGTGGTTGTCCTTAATACCCCTGTGACTGTTTCTGTGGTGCAGCTCTCGGGGGTGGTTGTCCTTCATACCCTTGTGACTGCTTTTGCAGTGCAGCTCTTGGGGGTACTTGTCCTTCATACCCCTGTGACTGCTTCTGCAGTACAGCTCTCGCGGTAGTTTCCTTCATATTCCTGTGACTGCTTCTGCAGTGCAGGTCTCAGGGGTGATTGTCCTGCATACCCCTGTGACTGCTTCTGCAGTTCAGACCCTGGGAGTGGTTGTCATTCTACACTGTAATGTAATGTAATGTAAATAGGTACTTATAAAGCGTGTGGCCACTCCACAGAGTGTCCCGGCGCTAAAGGACCACGAGACAGGCACCTGCACTATGACAGGCACCTGCACTATAACAGGAAGAAAAGCGGAAGGCTATTGCTGGAAAAAACACGTTTTTAAGTGTTTCCTGAAAGTAAGCAAATCCTGGACTTGCCTAAGAGACAGAGGAAGACTATTCCATAAACGGGAGGCCAGTACTTGGAACGAGCGGCCGCCCAGCCGGGAGCGGGCAAACTTGGAGATGGTCGTCAAAAGCTGCAATGAAGACCTCAGGGCTCTTTGCGGCACATAGTGCTGAATCCTATTCCTAATATGGCACCAGTATCATGGAGGGCCCTGAAAGCCAGGACCAGAGCTTTAAATTGAATCCTCTTCCGGACCGGCAGCCAGTGCAGGGACTTCAGATGGAAGGACATTCGTGTTCTGGGCCCCACCATGTGAATTGCTCTGTCCACCGCATTCTTGACAACCTGCAGTACTCTAATCCCAGGTACAAGACATTGACGTAGTTCATCCTTGATACAATCAGGGCTTGGACTACCATCTTCCTGTATGCAACCGGCAGCAGGGGGAGAACGTTTTTTAACATTTTTAACAGGCGAAAGCAGGTGCCGGCAACTGTTTGGATCTGAGCCTTCATAGATAAGTTGTCCTCTAACATGACTCCAGGGTTCTTTACAGTGCTAACAGAGGCTGCTGGGGGAGACATATCCTCACTGGCGCCACGCTTCGCATAGTGAGGGACCAAAGAAAATTATCTCAGATTTCTCGTGGTTACACTTTAATTGGTTCCGCTTAAGCCAGGAGAAGACCTCCGTCAAACAGGTGTAAATTTTGCCACCTCTAAAATCAATGCCCTTCTCACAGGTGAACAGCAATTGAGTATCATCTGCATATGATACTATTTTAGCACCGTGTGCCTCAGCTAGAAGCACCAGAGGAGCCATATAGACATTGAAAAGTGACAGGCTAAGAATAGATCCCTGCGGGACCCCTACCTTCATAGAGGGAATGGGGGCCGCAAAGGGAGGGTACCAAATTGTTTGCTGAAGGTCGCTGAGAAAGGAAGAAAACCACTTGAATACTGTGCCGCCGTCACAACATTCCTGGAGTCTCTGCAGGAGCCGGTCGTGAGGCACGGTATCAAAGGCCGCGGAGAGGTCCAACAGTATCAGCACTGCTTTATCCCCTTTATCTAGTGTCTCTTTGATAGCCACGGAGACTTCCAGTAGGGCTGTTTAGGTGCTAAAATTAGCTCTGAACCCCGACTGACTATGATCGAGTACATGGTTGGCTTCCAAATACTCCGTAAAGACTAAAGTCACATTTTTCCAGAACTTTGGAGAAGAAGGGTAGTAGTGATATTGGCCTATAATTAGAGGCCACCATAGGATCTGCAGAAGGCTTCTTAAGTAGAGGGAGTATTTTGGCATTTTTCCAGCAGTCAGGCACCTGCCCCTTTTGCAGTGAGGCATTAAAAATCAGGTTGACGCTGGATTAATGATCCCAGCCAAAGAAGACAGTACTTTGGCTGGACATGGATCCGAGGGAGAGCCAGACTTAAGGGTTTTTATTATCTCCAGCAATTTACCAAAGGGAAGAGGAGGAAACTGGGTAAGACAAGGACCTGCCACAAAGTAGGCGGGAGGAATGGCCCTGAGATTACTTCCTCAGCCAGTGGCAGAGTATCAAAATTATTTTGAATAATTTAAATTTTATCATGAAAGTAACACGCAAGATGGTTAACCCACTCATTAGAGGGGGTAAACTGACTTACCATAATACTAGGGGACGAGAAATCTTTTACAATTTTAAAGATTTCTTTGCTTTTATTCCCGGCGGACTCAATTTTAGACGAGAGACAAGGTTTCTTTTCCTTGCGGATTTTATTGTAGTGGGCTTTCAGGGCCAGTTTGTAGCTAGCTTTGTCCTCAGGGTTGAAATTATTCTGCCACACTTTCTCCAAGCATTTGCAGTCACTTTTGCTCTTTCTAAGGGCTTCTATAAACCAAGGAGCAGAGGCGTGACCAGTCTTAGCCGCACGAGTAGTGGGGGGGAGGGAGGAGCTCCAAAGCACGGCGATCCAGCCAGTTCTCGATGCTAAGCACATCATCCTCAAGATTGCCGCTGAATGTAATCAGATGCTGCCTAAGTGCAGCATTCATGGCCTCAAGGGTGATCTGGCGAAAAGTTCTGAAATAGTTGGGGCGTGACTTGCCGTGTGATTGAGGGCATCATGAATCCTTATAGACTCTAAAACCTAGGAGAAGATGATCAGACCACACTAATGGGAGTGGAACATCTATTTCTATTCTGGCATTAGAGAAAATCTGATCTAAAATATGTCCCTTCTCTTGAGTGGGAAGGTGGACATAGGGAGCCAAATTGAAAATATCTAGAGGTTCCCGCAGCCTAATAGGCTCCTGTTCAGCCAGTTTGTCCATATGGATATTAAAATCTCCAAGCACCAGACAATGATTGTATTTGGTAGCAGTGGGGGAGATAACATGACTGATTGACTCGATGAACTCTCCCGCAGGGCCGGAGGTCCTATAGATAAGCACGCCCACAACAGAGTGATGTGCAGACACGATAAAAAGAAAGGCGAGGCTTTCAGCCCCACCTGCTTCCTCTTTAGGAAATATGGAGCAAGAGAAAGTGTTTTTAAAGATTATGGCGACACCACCCCCTCTGCCCTCTGGCCGACCCTTTCTTATGATATGGTAGCCGGGAGGAATGGCACTCGCAATCGTAGGGTTGGTGCCTTCATTAAACCACGTTATAGTTAGAAACACAAAATCAGGGTTTGAGTCAAGCAGGAGATCGTAGAGTAGTAGCTCATGTCTTTTTGCGGACCGGGTATTCAGGAGCAAAGCCTTAAGCTGGCCGCCCTCCCGGTGAGGCTGATCTAAGTAGGTGCCGGAGGTACACTTCGCCTCTCTCCCCACTTCAATCACCCTGTATGGTGGGAAAGCCACCAAATTACAGGGAATGCAGGCATGTGTGTTTGCATCAGGGGTCAGAGCGTGATGGAGCAACCGCACACTTACCAATGATGAGCAGTTGTGCTGTACTGTAGTGCAGGGGGAGACTACGTTCGGGAGACCAATCGGCCGCATCTGGGACACTGACGGGCGCAGACAGGCTCGCCTTAGGTGCACCTTTGGGGCGCCAGCAGCGTGCCCGCTGCACGGGTTTGCGCAGCGTCCCTCCTTATGGTGCCCAGGATGAACAACTAGACCGCTCACTCCACACTGTGACTGCTTCTGTGGTACTGCTCTCGGGGGTGATTATTCTTCATACTCCTGTGACTGCTTTTGCAGTGCAGGTCTTGGGGTGATTGTCCTGCATACCCTTGTGACTTCTTCTTTAGGGCAGCTCTTGGAGATGGATGTCCTTCATTCCACTGCGATTGCTTCTGCAGTGCAGCTCTTGAGGTGGTTGTCCTTAATACCCCTGCGATTGCTTCTGCAGTACAACTCTCGCGGTAGTTTCCTTCATAGTCCTGTGACTGCTTCTGCAGTGCAGCTCTTGAGGTGGTTGTCCTTAATACCCCTGTGACTGTTTCTGTGGTGCAGCTCTCGGGGTTGGTTGTCCTTCATACCCCTGTGACTGCTTCTGCAGTGCAGCTCTTGGGGGTGTTTGTCCTGCATACTCCTGTGACTGCTTTTATAGTGGAGCTCTTGGGGGTTGGTGTCCTTCATACCCCTGTGACTGCTTCTGCAGTGCAGCTCTTGTAGGCATTTTTCCTGCATACCACCCTTGTAACTTCAGTAGTGAGACTCCGACAGGTATTACCGTCACTTATGCCATCTCCTGTGTGATGAGACTGGTCGGGTGAGCCGTGATTACTAATACTCTGCTCCCTTGCTTTGCTTAGTAACAATCCAAGAATTGAGTGCTTATCAAAACCACTGTGAAATCATGCCTGTAGGGAGGCAGCAGCAGGTTGTTTTCCAACCAGAGTACCATAGAAGTCCCCCATTGTAAACTGGGTTGTGATTGGCTGAGCACGAGAATATTAGATGGTAGACTTTAGGCCTTTATCGTGCTGTGCCTGCCCCTGACTGTGACCAATTATGTAAAAAGTGGTCACTTGTTGACCAGCCGAGGGTAGCGTCTTGTCTCTTCCGAAGAGCCGGTCTTGCACTGTCCTGTCCTTGTTTTCAGCCAGTGTGCAGCCCACCAGCCTAACAGCCTTCATCTCATGGCCTCCAGCAGGCATAGTGGGTGCAAATGGGAGGGCCCAAGTCATTGTGCATTTTCATCTATGTGAATGATTGTGGTAGCAAATATCAAATCCCAAATATCAACGTGTCATAATATTGTGACCATAACACTGAGGTGCAAAATACTGAACATGGAAGTGCATAGAAGGATATAGGGACTTACTATTCTTATCTCCATATCTACATACCTGGAAGATATGTATATCACCAAAGTACGCGAATCTGGAGTTAGGTGTAGAAAATATACAGAAACTTTCCTTTCAATATTTTGCCCTTCAATATTATGGTCACGATGTTGTGAACTATCCGTATTTTAGATTGCATATTCCCAGCCCACGCCTGGAAGATATCACACCGGGTGGGACAGTGAGGTTCAATCGTTTATGCATGGTACACAGGACACTTTTTTCACATGCCCACATCCCCACCGACACAGGATAGAATTGTGTACTACAAGCATGGAGGAGGAGGTGTCGGATCCCAAAAAAATAAATATCCCAAAAATGTGCAAACAAAAGCAGGAGGAAGATGGGTTATGATGTTGGACCCCATTACTTGAAATAGCCTCCATCCAGACCTTATGCCCATTCTTTACTGTACCCCCTATAAGGACACAAATATATAAAAAGCTGTTGAGGCTGGCCCACACAAAAGACTAACCCCCCCCTCCCCCAACCCCCTCCCCACACCTCCCCCCCGGAGACTCTGGAAGACACTGGAAGCCTTATTTTTATGAGGGTTGATCAGACAGGCATCTTTAAATTTATGTCCCAAGGAGCAGAATGCATTTGTATCTTTACAAGCAATTCAGCTTCATTCCAAAGCTCTGCATGAAGCCTCCCACCTAGAGGCTTTATGTGAGCCGAGTAGTTGTTCTGCTGTCAGGGAAGCCTGTGTTTGTCAGTACATTAACTCTGTGCATGTTTTCATTAAGGTGAATACACTTGCCAATGATTAGCATATGTGCAGAGCAGGAGAGAGCACAAAACCCTGTAATCTGTCTGCAATCAAGTGAAGTGTCAGTACTGCCTGGATGAGCATCATTTCAGATATAATTTATGTAATACAAATGTCAGGAAGACCTGGCATTATTGTGTTCTGCAAATTCCTGCACTTGAATAGAAATCAGGGCCATGATTTTATGTCAAATGCTGGTAAAGTTCTGTGTTCAATTATTTATTGTACCTCATCACTCACTGATAAAACCATTCACAAAGTATTATAGGCAGCTCTGGGTCCAAATGACATCACATGGGGGGAATCATACTGGCGGGAATTCCAGTTGACCATTTACACATGGTTACAACTGAATCTAGCCGCTAGCGTGGTTTTTCTACCGTATATGTCCACTGGAAAGTTCTACTGGTTACATCAAAATACCATCTGAAACCAATAGACTCTAAAAAAAATCAGTTCATGGCATTAGAAACCATTTTGCAGCTTCAAATAGAATTTTCTCCATAGAAGTTCATCAGATGCCCAAACCCCATATGGCAGCATCTGGGAGCAGTAAAAACAATTTGTAACTGGTCAACTGGAATTTCCACTAGACCAGACAAATCTTTGTTTCCTTCTCACAGTTTTGGTTTCGGTTAATTTTTGAAGAGCGAATAGTGACTATGTCAAGGTTAAAATGGAGAACGAAGCAGTTTTTACCAGATAAAATATTTTATATTAAGGTAAACAGCAATTTTCATCCTTTCCTAGTGCTCTCCTGAATCCTTTGAACAAATCATACTCTTGGTTATCAACCGTACTACTGAATATCACTCCTGCCTTGTTATGGTTCAAGAATATCGAGGGAAGAAATATTGAAAGGCAAATGCATATAGGAAAGTATAAAGCCACTATTATATGTAGATGTTGACTCTTAAGTCAACATCTACATACCTTAAAGATATATGCACTGCATATATATATATATGTTGAGTTAGGTACATACAATGTAGACTTACCTGTCAATGTTCTTTTTTGATATTTTGTCATCTATGTTGTGCCCTATCGGTTTTGTGGTGTCGATATTCAGGATGTACACCTTGGTTATCTTGTTCTGATGGGAGACGTTGTCTATGGGATGTGAATTCTTCACCAATGATGAGTTACCATGAATCAAGGGCGGCTAGCGGTATTGACACGGCTTGTCTTAAGGTGAGCAGATGGCTCCGCGTTGACAAGGGATCTGCTTCTAGTCATAAGTCGTCCATTAACACATCATTCTCATCTTCATATTAAGTCGAAAGAGTCCAACTGTAGACAATCAGGACTACAACGCCCAGATTGCAGTGCCGTGTTAAATGATAGCCAAGAACATAAATCACAGAGTCATCTGATAACTCTAGTTTATTTCTAAATGGAGATGAAAAAGTAGTGCAGTAGCTACTAATGATGGCCTCACCAGCAGCCAATTTCATGAACATTGAGAAAATGTATTTGATAGCACCTTGTGCATTGAACATCATGGCAAGATTTCTATCCAAGGATGCGTATATTTACGTTCATCCACATAGACGTAATATAGACAGCTAGATGATTGGTGGGCCTTTTGTGGGTTAAGGATGTACTTATTTTATGCCTCATGCCTTAAATAGCTGCAGCACAATAGTCACTTCCTGCACTGGTGTAATCACTGCCCATCTGCCAGGTCATGAGATATGTCCAAGCACACTTCAATACAATGACGCCATTTGACCAAGACTTACCAGTGAACAATTTCATGCAAATGTGCAACCTGCTGCCAACCTATGAGCAATAACAACAAAGTGGTACTTGGTCAGGAAGTGATCTTGTGTTGCAAAGTCATGGTCACTACCAAGAGCTCCAGCATCACCAACATCCTTAGTGTCATAGACAATACATCTGGCACTGCACACTTGACCACATCTGCCAGTACCAGAAAGTAAGATACTGTGAGGCTGACTGCTTGGGAAGGTGAGTGTCTGACGGGCCAACAGGAATCAATAAAACAGCAAAGCCAAGAAGTCTATTATTTGGCAATTGAAGAACTTTCCTAAATTTGCATAACACGGCATGATATGACATAAGTTGATGTGGCATGAAGTAATTTGCTACGGAAGTGGTACCCGATCTCATGGCATAAATATTGTCTGAGGAAAATATAGAGCAATATATCTCCCCCATTTCAGTTAACAACAGAAAATGGAATCACATTCAGCAAAATATGTTTAATAATTAGGCCACAATATTTACATCCTACAGAATTGTTGATATTGATATTCTGGCTTGCAACTGCACCCTGACATAACACCAGCTTCACTAGAGCACTAAACACTGCCTGTGCATAAGGTGCTGGATGTTAGACTCCACAGGAGGATGCCAATGGCTGCCCATATATAATGGTGTGGTTTATCTTAGTGGATATTACCTGTAGTACAAAGGCGTGCATGTGGTCATGTTTAGAGAATTGCTGGAGCTGAAGTGGGCTATTGCACCCTTGTTGTGCAGTTAGATGTCTTAAGTAGTCAGTGTGCCACTTTAGGGGCAATTGGTTTAGTTAAAAAAAATCTGCATCCATAACTCCAAGTGGAACCACTGGTTGTCAATTTTCCCATCTTTCACACACTGGCCGCTTACATAAGGTGGGGAATGTTATGAAGAAGTCGGAGTGCCTATCGTGGTCATGCAGCATGACTCTGGACCCTGCACTCGGGGCACGGCTATTCATCCTCTTGACCAAGACCACACTAATGTTTTGTGATTGTGGTCACCCAGAAGAGTGCTCTCCAATTTGCTTGGAGCACCAGTGGAGAACGGCGGCAGTTGGGTTGCAGAGTATTGCATAAGTGGAAAGAAGTCAAACAGATCCTTCTTTCCGCCATGTCTTAAAGGGCAGTGGCCAAGCTTATGAAGTTCTCTTTCCAAGATGGTGGTCTCATCCAGGTTGCTGCCTGAGATTCCAAATTCATAAGTTAATTGAGGCTTTTCCTGCAATGTCAGTTCTTGTTTGAACCATATAAAAAATAGGCAGTTAGGAGTGAAGTATGAGACGCAATATATTCACCCTCTTACTGTCCATTGAGTTTGTCACCATTTGCTTTTATTTTGTCCTTAATTGTGCTGCTTGCGATCAGATGTATCTTTGGATTTTCTTGCTTACCTTTTTATAGATCAATCTTCATTTTTGATTGTGAGCAAAGTATTGCCAACTAGGGTTTCTCTGCCCAAATCACAATCCCCTCTGGGAGCTCTGGAAGATAGTGGTGGCGTGTAGCCGCGGCTGCCCCTAGGTGTGACAGGGCATCGACCCACAGCCTCCCTCTGCCACTGCTGCTTGGCATATTACAGCTTTCATACAATCAGAAGTTGGAATGTAGAAACAAGGTCTCCCTCGGCACCTTTAACCCTATTCCAGCTTCTGATTGGGTGGAAGCATGTGCTGCAGAAGAGCAGGAGTCAGAATTGTGGGCCTGCCTAGGTAAGTGTTTGTGTTTAAAAGTGTAAGTTTGTGTTTATCTGTGTGCTGGAGAGTGCAAATGTGTGAACGTCTCTGTGTGCATGCCTGCAACTGTGTGTGTGTGTGTGTGCATGTCTGCTTATGTGCTAGCCCCGAGGCAGAGTGCTGGGTAGTGCTTTTGGGCCACACCACTTTAATAATCCACCAGCCACCACTGGTGGAGTGGAAGCGGCTGCCCAGACCAGCTGTTCATCCACCAGCCCTTCTGCAACTTCACACTCCTGGGTGCTTGGGGTATGAAGGGGCCAGGTTCACAATCATGGAAACACAGAATACAAGGCCCAGCCTGCCAGCCCACAGTGACCCAGAATGACACCACACCAGTTAAAATATGATGTTGGGAACGAGGCCATCCACAATATCTGCCATGCTGATATGATGGGAAAAGGCTAGACTCGGGGACAGGTAGTCCACCATCATGGCATCTGCCCAAGGCCAGTGAGGGGATCAAGAGACAGAATCACTGAGGAACCTCAAGCGAGAGTTACCATTGCTGCGGAGAGAATGTGGCCTAAGGCTAGTGCAGTCCATCTCAAATATGGGGAACCGGATTTGAGTCTTGGCAATGACGCTCAACATCCTGGGATTCTGGGCAAATCACTTAATCTCTCCGTGCCTAACAAAAATTAATGTGTCCTTGTGTAACTCAACTGGTGCTCATGTAAAGTGCTCCAATACCTGATACCTTCCGGTCAAATTTGTGCTATATAAAACTCCAGGGAAAAAGAAAAAATAACAGAGAGGGAGAGCAAAGATGCTGCCTTATCACGTGCAGCTTTTGCAGCCCGCTGAGGATGGTGAGCCTGAAGATCACTCTAATATGTTGGGGCTAGGAGAAGAGGCGGGAGAGAAGTGTGTCCTGGACCAGTGGGGCACTGATAGTTGAACAGTTGTTGGTCGGAAGAGATTGGTTGGTTAATGGAAAAGACACTGCCCGATGCCCCATGTGGCAGCCCTCCACTGAGCTGCCCCCTCCACCTTTTCTCTTCTCCCATCTAGCATCTTCTGTCATGCCCGTGTACATCCTTTCTGGAATCCCCAGCCCCCCTGCATACTCATGCTCTGCACAATGACATTTTAGCCTCCTAGCAAAACCATGTAGCTCTAGTTAACTACCTTACCGCCTATCAAGGAGCGTCACAGAGGAGTCACTGCCAGCTGGAGTCCAAAAGCTCTGAATTATTCATATGGAAGCATCCTTGATGTTAGAAACTGGTCCCAGGATGCTTGTGTCCGGTTCAGGGAAGACCTGGCTTGGCAGTTCGGGCTGGACTGTTCCCATGAGGCACGGGGTCAAGACTGATTTGCATATAGCTGGGTCTGAGCTGAGGTGGCAAAGTGAGCTAAAGAATGATGAATGAATGACGACTATGCATTTGTATAGCGCATGGCTACCCGTGAGCATCCCAGCGCTTCAGATAAACCTAGTCAGTCCTCAACGGCTTATGAGAACAAAAATGTTTTCAGCAGCTTTCTAAACTTCAGAAGATTTGCTTCCAGCCGCAAGGAGTTAGGAAGCTGGTTCCAAAATGTTGCTGTTTGTAGGGAGAATCGTTTGCCACCTGAGCGGGTTCTTTTTATCTTAGGTACCATGAGAAGATTTCTACTGCTGGACCTTAAGGTCCTCGGAGTCTGGTAGGGTTGGAACAGGGGTTGCAATACGATAGGTCCAGATGTAATCATTGCTTTGTGTGCAATCGTCATTGCCTTGAACCATATCCTTTGTTGCACCGGTAACCAATGCAGTTGACGTACTGCCGCTTTAGCAGAGCTCCTCCGGGGCAAGTCCAGCAGCAGCCTAGCCGCGCAGTTTTGAACCGTTTGCAGGATCTTAATCGTTCCCTGTGGAGCCCCCAGGTAGAAAGCATTTGCATAATCTAGCCGGGATAAGATCAAAGCCTGCACCAAAAGGCGCCTGGCTTCGAATGGGAGGAGCTTGAGAATCTTCCTTATCACTCTCATTAAGGCGTAGCAGGTGGCTGCTCCCTTACGCGCTTGCACCCGAAAGCTAAGTGTGGGGTCCAACCAGACTCCCAAGCTTTTAATGTGTTCCTTGGGCAAAGGGGGCTGGCCAAGATTATTAGGCCACCAGGCGTTAACTGACAAGGGAGGGTTGTATCCCAGCATCATGACCTCTGTCTTTGTGCCATTCAGCTTCAAGAAAGTGGTGTTCATCCAATTACACACCTCCACTAGGCAGGACGATGATGGATTCAACCCAGATCTGTGACGGGGGTGAGTGTCTGAAAAGTTTCAGTGCTCCGTCCATCATCTCCTTGTGTTAGCACCCTTGATGTGCCATAATTCACAAGTAAGGGCCAATACCTGTGACGGCCAGACCCAGTCTACTCCCAAAGAGTTTATAATTCCCCTGCTGGGCAAATTCCCAGGCTGTCTAAATGCTTCCAAAGTTTACAAACTCTATAACGCCAGCCCGTGGGCATCAAATTCCAGCCTCTCAAACACTCAGGATTTATCTGTCAAATCCTTCCGCGGCTTGAGCTGTACGGTAGCCGCTGGTCCCAATGTCATAGTCTTCCTTTCTCTTCCTGTTTAGAGCTGCAATATATGATATCAAACCACCAAGGTTTAATTTGATAAGTGAGAGTGGGAATGCCTGGCAAGACTGAGCCCCATGGGGCCCTGCTATACCATTCTCAGTTCTCCCCACCTGCCTGATCTTGAAAGTCCATGTTAAACCCATTTTAACCAAACTGTACCTTGAAGTTTACCCTCCTTAATCATCGCGCCCACTGTTCACTCAGGGCAGGTGCATATCCCGACTCTGTGCCCTTTCCATTGCCCCATGGGCAGAATTGAGCTCTATACAGAACAGCACAAGCTGCAAGAGTCAATAAAGGCTGAAAATGCCTTAAACTCAACCACTGGAAGACCCAGCAAGTCACCTCAGGGACCTCCAGCCACTAGTTCTCTCAGCACCTCTTGACTGCTCATTCTTGAGTTCCCATTTCTTGCGCCTTCTCCTACATCACTCCTAAAGCATGGAACGGCCCCCGCTACACATCTGAGCCTCCTTGTCACTCCTCGAGTTCCATAAGAAGCCGAAGACCTGGCTCTTTGAGTAACTCCTATCCCTGCTTCCGGGTCTAACCTACCACACCAGCACAGTGCAAGGATACCCTCTGGGCATAACACGCTATACAAATACACATAACATAGCAACATAACATAAGCCCCTGTGCCGCAAGGGGTGAAACGAGTGAACTTTGAGCACCTCTCCAGCCCAAAGGCGTGCAGCGTACATTCACCTTTCCTGTGTTAGGACTTGTCTTCTGTTGGTATTCTGTATGGTCCAAGGTTCACAGAACAAGTACACCATCCACAACGGAGCATGCTTTTGAGGGTCACATCAGTACATGTTTTGTTGTTCCCTATTCTAGTGTGTGTAGCACTGTCACACCTCACTGCCCTTGTCTGTAGGTGTCATCAGGTGTGAAGTATCTTCATGAACACTGCACCTGTGATACTGTCCACAGCCTTGCTGTGCTGCTGGATTCTCATTACAATATCAGTTTCCACTCATATGCCAGCTGGTGGCAGTGCTCAAGTTGTGCTTTCTTTGCTGTTGTGCACTCTCCTGTGTTCATGACGGATCTATGACAGAATATCGAGGATGCAAATATCGACAGACAAAATATCGACGCTGGAATATCGATGGCAAGTATATCGACACCCTATCTACAACATGGTAAGTACAAAAATATTGAAAATAAAATATCGATGTTAAAAATATCGTAATTAAAAATATCGGTTTTTTTCAAGTAAAATAAAAAGTTAAATTAAGTAAATAATACTTATATATAATTTAAACTTATTTAAAAATGTATTATAATGTTTAAAATGAATAAATAATACATATTTAATATTAAACATTTAGTTAAAATTAAACATACAATATATAATATATACTTAATTAATATATATATATATATATATATATATTTAAATTAATTAAGAAATATTAACAAATACTATAAATTAAAAATACATCAACACTCATAACATAGCATAAATAATAATAAATAATTATATTTAATAAATAACAACAATTAAATATACTTTCAATATTTGAATAATTAATTAAATACAACATTATGTAACATATTAAATACATATATAAATAATATTGAATAGCATAAGGGTAAAAATTACTATTCCAACTCCAGAGGGTGCAACAGTAGGGAAAGCGTTGGATAGCGGGTGGGTAAAAATTACTATTCCCACTCCAGTGAGTGCAACAGTACGGAAAGGGTTGGATAGCTTACGGGTAAAAATTACTATTCCAACTCCAGAGGGTGCAACTGTAGGGAAAGAGTTGGATAGCGTAGGGGGAAAAATTACTATTCCCACTCCAGAGAGTGCAACAGTAGGGAAAGCGTTGGATAGCGGGTGGGTAAAACTTGCTATTCCCACTCCAGTGAGTGCAACAGTACGGGAAGGGTTGGATAGCGTACGGGTAAAAATTACTATTCCAACTCCAGAGGGTGCAACAGTAGGGAAAGCATTGGATAGCGTAGGGGTAAAATTACTATTCCAACTCCAAAGGGTGCAACATTAGGGAAAGCGTTGGATAGCGTAGGGGGAAAAATTACTATTCCCACTCCAGAGAGTGCAACAGTAGAGAAAGCGTTGGATAGCGTAGGGAGAAAAAGTACTATTCCCACTCCAATGAGTGCAACAGTACGGGAAGGGTTGGATAGCGTACGGGTAAAAATTACTATTCCAACTCCAGAGGGTGCAACAGTAGGGAAAGCATTGGATAGCGTAGGGGTAAAATTACTATTCCAACTCCAAAGAGTGCAACAGTAGGGAAAGAGTTGGATAGCGTAGGGGGAAAAATTACTATTCCCACTCCAGAGAGTGCAACAGTAGGGAAAGCGTTGGATAGCCGGTGGGTAAAAATTACTATTCCCACTCCAGTGAGTGCAACAGTAGGGAAAGCATTGGATAGCGTAGGGGTAAAAATTACTATTCCAACTCTAAAGGATGGAACAGCAGGGAAAACGTTTAATAGCGTAGACTTTTATTTTAACATACTTATAAATAATGTTTATATTTGAAATAATGTAAAATTACTTTTTTAAATACATCAACATCAATAAAAAACAATTATTAATTAATAAAACCAATGACATTTGAATAATTATTTGACAATAAATTAACAACAAACCCAAAAAATAATAATAATGAAATATTACTCACCAAATAATGAAAATCAAAAAAAAAACTATTTATCATTAAAATACATTTTTTTTTTATTTAAATCACTATTAAAATTTAAGAAACAATATACAAAATCTAAAAAATTATAAAAAAGTTTACCAATTAATTAATGATTTTTTCTACTTATTAAAA
The DNA here is from genome assembly GCF_964261635.1 of Lissotriton helveticus. Lineage (NCBI taxonomy): Eukaryota > Metazoa > Chordata > Amphibia > Caudata > Salamandridae > Lissotriton > Lissotriton helveticus. The sequence continues at coordinate 1,958,148,282 of NC_136067.1, forward strand.
AACAATTACAATTGAGAAATATTATTTCCCTATAAAATAAATTAATTATATTTTAAATTAATTATTTGCAAATTAATAATTAATTAATACATTAATTATCCGTACCAAAAATGTAAAAATAATTAAATATTTACAATTAAATTACTTCCCACCCAATACCCCTATAAACCCACAACATGCTCCAGTACTAAAACATAACATTTAATAAAAATTAACATTAAATAATTTATTTATCAATTGAAATAATTAATTGCCAACTAATAAATAATTACAAATTTAATTATACATAAAAAAAATAATTAATTACAATTAAATTACTTCCCACCCTATTCCCCTATAAACCCACAACCCACTCTGATGCTAAAACATAACATTTAATACAAATTAACATTAATTACCAATTAAATAATTATTTTAAAAATTAAAATAATTAATTCCCAATTAATAAATACATACAAATTTAATTATACATAAAAAATTAATTAATTACAATGAAATTACTTCCCACCCTATTCCCCTATAAACCCACAACCTGCTCTTGTACTAAAACATAACATTTAATAAAAATTAACATTAATTACCAATCAAATAATTAATTTATCAATTATAAAAATTAAATGCCAATTAATAATTAAATTAAAAAATAATTACACATAAAAAAATCATTAATTATTTACTATTAAATTACTTCCCACCCTATTCCCCTATAAACCCACAACCCGCTCCGGTACTAAAACATATAATTTAGTTAAAAATAAATGTATTAATATATAAAAAAAATACACATATAATATAAAATAATTTAAATACTTAACAAAAACATATAACACATACATAATAAAAAACATAAAAATAATACAAATATCGATATTAGTGACATCGAAATTAGTTACATCGATATATATGCCATCGATATTACTAACTTCGATATTACTTAACCCGATATTAATAAATTCGATATTACTTACCTTAGGGTCGATATTCTGTCCAACGATATTCTTGACATCGATATTCTTGACCTTCGAAATTTCAAACACGATATTTTAGTAGGTCGATATTTGAAACTCGATATTTTGACTGTGTACCGTTCATGACGCTCCTCGCTTGCATGAATCATCATCTGTCCCTGCCCCCAGCTTATCAATCACTCATTATGTCTGAAGGATGTCGGTATCACATATCAATCTCTCTTTGTGATGGCAGCCTTTCGCATGATGTTCTATATGTGCTATTTGAGTGAAAATAAATGTAGCGAGTAACCCATCTTATTTAAAACAAATGTACTAATAAACTCACTTTCACAAATCTATCACTACAGTGCAAAGGTCAGTTGCACGTTTATTACCACAGTACAGAAAAAAACGAACACAGAAAAACACTGTTTACTTTCTGACACATTTCATGTAACAATTACAAAAACAAAGAAACAACTCTTCTAATAATCTCGCTTCTTCAATGTCATTTTACCGTAAAGCATACATGTAACCCATTGCTTTCTGGTTGTAGATAAATATCTTTAATTAAAAAAAATAGACATGAAAATGTGCCATAGGGCACACTATATGTGCAGAAGCTTTGAGTGTAAAATGATACTTATAACCATTGCTGAGGGAAAAGGGGCATCAGGACTCATTTGAAGTTTCACCTCTCACAAGCCATTTCCCATACATATACATACAGATAATGTTTGTTTTAAATAGTTCATCTACAGCTCTAAAGCTCTATACATTACTCTATAGTGGTGCTGTTGTTGTGCATGGCATGCTATAGTTCACACTAACACTGTATCAGCATATCGTGGTATAAAATAGTAAACTGAACATTACCATCCCAAAACAAGCCTAAGTAAATCCAAGTCCTGAGCCACCATTTTAATGTCTGAGCCAAGTGTAAACAGCAGCATGGCGTTAGGCCTTTGTAGGGTAAGACAGGGGTTAGACCCGGAGAGCTAGAGAAACCCCTTATGCCTACTTATTGCACATACTTTATCGAATGCAAAAAAGTAATTGCATCGAAACAATTCAATTGTAATCCTAGTGCCATTTTATCTTCACGCATTGTGAGACAAAACAGTTGCATTTCCTCACATAGGCATAGATTCATCAAGCAAAAATCCGCTCGAAAAGGGGCAGATTATCAGAATCTGCCCCTTTGCAATCGGTATTTTTGCATTTGGGATGCATCATCCCAAATACAAAATATTTGCATTTAAGGAATCTCAAATTGAGATTCCTTAAATGCAATGCATGAAAGTTTTAAAAAATAGCGAATTCGCTAATAGGGCACGCAAATTACCATGAAGTACAACTTCATGGTAATTTGCAAAAACTTTGAAAAATGCACTAAAGTGCATTTTTCAAAGTTTCATGTTGCGCACACACATGCCCTAAGGGCATGTGCGTGCGCAACATATGTGCACAGATCAATTTCAGGGGCGCAACAGGGTGTTGTTTGGACACCCCTGCACCCTTGAAATCGCAATCTCAATTTGCGATTCGCTAATTGCGACTCGCAAATTGAGATTGTCTTCCCATTCATTCCTATGGGCCTCTAGGCCCATAGGAATGGATGGGGAGGTATTCCTTAATTGTGACTCGCAATTTGCGACTCGCAATTAAGGAATTCTAAGAAATCGCTATTTTTTTAGTGATTTCATGATGCATTCCATTTTGCTATTCCTTGATAGCGAATCGGTATTTTTCGCTATTAAGGAATCGCAAAATGGGTTGTTGATGCATCTGGGGGGTAGTCAGTTCCCAGCTTGTAATAAAATTGTTAACAAATTCACATGGTGATAGACGTGCCAGCCACCATGCATATATACATATTTATACACACATATACATCAAAATACATTTTAATGATGCAATAAATACTTACCTGCGAAGTAAAGTGACACCGATGTAAAGTTAGTAAAAGTTACTTGCAATGTAATCCCTTCCTACTTCCTGTGTTCCCAAGCTATCCAACGCCCCTGAAGCCGAAACTCACAAAAGGGATAGGGGGGGTGTGAGGAACATGGGCTGTGTCTGTCTTCCTGGTCCAGTCCTTACAGGTTGGGCTGATATCAAAGCCTACGACTAGTATTCAAGATCTCAAAGGAACAACTGCAAAATATAAATACAGTTCAGGATTGAAGTTTATTCACTTTTTTCATTCTCACACCTCATCTTATACACATGCACCGAAGGCAGAAGCAGAATTAACTAACTGCAGCGTAAACTACTTCATTAATGTAGAAAGTCCAAGTTACTTCATTGCATTTGTCCATCACGGATGCCATTTTTAGTGCTGTAAAAAAAGTTGATAATCCCTCATCTGGTTTGAAAAGCCCCCTCTTTGTTTTTCATACCACAGCCTATTGGCGTTCTTTAGCCACCTAGTAAGTATTGCAGTTGATGGCCTCAGAGGAACCAAAGGCCAAAAACAAAAAATCCACCTTAAGAAAGGGCTTTGTCCCATTAAATTCCCAATGATCTTCTCACAAACAGCATATGGAGCAATTCCACATCAGGAGAAGAGGAATCTGGTCAGTATTCAGGCAAAACTAAGTCAGAGGAACAGTTAAAAACTAAGGGCACCTACGTCTGGGTAGAATCTTAAACTAGAACTCTCCAGCGTCCCAACTCGCCCATCCTTCTGCCTAACAAACGGCCACCAAGAATAGGACCTCGCAGGATAAGAAACTAAGGTATATCTTATGCAATGACTGGAATGGTTCCCCTGCAGAGCCTCCGGCACCACATGTGAAGTCCCATTGGAGAACTAGCTCCTCAGTAGTATTGAAATTAAGGGCACCTACAACTCCATCTGGGGCTTTCTGAATGCTCTAATAGCAACCCACTGGGATCTTAAAGTCGAGACCGAGTCCCAGAGCACACCCATGCTTCAAAAATCCAAAACTAAAGAGGGATCTCCTGACACAGGCTTGATATGCCGCTCTCCACACCATTTCTCAAAATGTTTCCATTGATGGGAATATCATTTCAATGTTGGGTGATGTGACAGCTGCATAAGGCTTGCTACCTTTTGTGTGCAGGTTCACACTCTCAAACACCAACCCCCCACCTAAAGGCAAGCTGGGGTTCCCTGTGGAAGAGGAGTGCCTCTTAGGGACAGATACACTATCTCTGCCACCACTGCGCTTGTGCTGCTTAACTCCTGGTGAAGGCAGTAGCCTTCCACCACTATGAGAGTAGTGCTTTTGACGTGCATCCTGGTTTAACATGACCACAATCCATGAGACAAGCCTGTGTCATGGCACACACGCGTGATTCGTTTGCCTGTGATAACAAAAATCTGAATTAGGGATCCAGAAATCAGTACAGTTGGGCACTAAGGGCAGGGTCGCACATCCATTACCACGCAGAGGACTTTTCGGTCCCTATAAGAGGTTTGCAAAAAATTATAAAAACCATTGGCAAAACCAAAAGGCTGGCTGCCAACACCAGGTATATTACCATTGCCAATGCTTGTTTTATTAGGCTGGGCTTTGCCAAAGAACTTTACATTTTACAAAAAAATATACATTTAATATATTTACTTAGTGGGGCTTTCAGCCAGTCCTCTCAATTCATTGGTCTGCAGCAGTGTCATTCACATTTTACTCCCTCCCACCAGAACATACTACATGGGGCTTCCTTGACTGGTGGTCGTAAATGCTTGTCCACTGCTACTACTGGCCATTAAAATGCTTGTAGAATTGTGCTGCAAGCTTTAGCAACATCAGTAGTTGTGGGCAGTCATTTTGGATTCTTATTTCATATACTTCAAGATATCCATCACATTTCTGTTGAAAAGCTGCTGATTGTGGCAAATGCTACACACGACATTCGTTGGTGAAACCGAATGTCCCAACATTTGCCCCTCCCTGGTATAGACCTTGAGTGTGCTTTTAAAATAAGCACTTAAGGGTCGACCTGTGGTATTAATGTGACACCCAAAGACAAAGTCAGTGGGAGATTGCTCTCCCTAGGGCGAGGTCTCCGACCTTTTCTGTAATAAGAGCTAACTTTGTTCGGTGAAAATCCTCCCGAGATACTTTTATTGCTGTTGTAGCAATGGCAGCATCAGTAAAGATTACCTTAGTGGCAACCCTTCTGCATTGTTACCAGCAGTAACCAAGTCAACTCAGTGCATCAGGAGGCTTGTGAGCAATAAAAAAGGCTTTCACAATTGGAATTTCCCTACTTGGGTAATACATACCAGCCACAGCTGGAATACCACAGATATCAAGATAATAATATCAGTAATAAGTCTCCCTATGGCCTAATGGTTTACCCTCAAACATCATCTTTAAATACATTTTGGAAATGTAACCATTTTTCGCCAAACATTAGTCTATGAGTTCTGAAAATACACACATATTTTCTTCTCAAATACACACTTTTTATGTTGGAGAAGCCTGCTGTAGGGTCTTGGACAGTGACTCTTGTGCTTTGGATGGATGACGTTGTACTCTCCACAAAGGCAGCACCACACCTTCTTGAAGAAGGAATGCAAGAACATATTTTTGTTGTGTTTAGACTGTGGTCTGTGGGTCTGTGGTATTGACCCTTGATCTTTGACTCCCCACATGGGCAGCACCACTTCTTCTTGGGGAAGTGAACGGTCGTGAAAGTACATTTTTATTGGGTTTTCGAAGGTAGGTCCCTTTGCACTCCACATCCACCTATCTATGGAATTTTCCATCCCTTTCATGTAGGCCCTGGACTATGACAACTTTCAGAACCTGGAAGTAAAACAAGGCGTGGAGGGGGCCATGGTCCTTTACGTTGTTTTGTGGCGGGGAGCCCCAAGACGTTGATTACTCTAGGACAGGGGTCTCCAAACTGGGAGGGGGCTCAAGGGATCCCAGGGCTCGGGCTAAAAGAAGCCTTATGCTGATTACAGTGCTTTGTTTTCAGTCGAAAAAAAAGAGCGGCAGTAAGCTGTTCTATTATGGGCCATCACTAACATCTTTTGTCATTTATATCCTGGCTGGGAGAAGGTGTCAAAAGGAAAGAGACTCCAATTATTCTTCAAACCCCCACCCCCATTTGTAATAATCACACCGTGGATACTTTTACTCATCAGAAAGGCCTGCCTGACCAGAATGGTATGTTTGGCAATCATGTATTTGATTGCATCTTTAAAACGGTAACAGAACTTAACTGCAGTGTTTATATAAGTCTAGACATATTTAAATATTACCAGTTTAATAGAATAATTGTGAAAATGTTTGAGGGGGGAGGCGATGATTTTTTCCCACTAGGGGGCGTGGCATTGAAAAGTTTAAAGACCTCTGCTCTAGGATGTCTCAACCAGTTGCTAATAGTGAAATAGGCTAGAGGCAGAAGCCTGGCCACAGACTGCACCGAGTCCAGCCTCTGTACAGCGCAGCCAGGGAGGCAGTGAGTGTCTAGGACTGGCAGCAGCTGCCTGGACTTGGCACTGTGAAGCCTCAGCTGATGGGAGGGTGCAGGCAGCCAGCAGGGCAGCAGCTGCTGTGATTAACAGAGCAGAGCGAAAAGCACCTTCTGAAGAGGGCACATTATGTGCTATGATTATGCACTTAGTAGCCAGAGCTAGGGACCACGGGATGGCCTGGCTCTGACAATCACCCGCATGTGTGTGGTGAACACCCCATACATACATCTTAGCAGCAGTCTGCAGGACCGGCTGAGTTAGTAGAAATGCCTAGGAGCAGTGTGAGCTAACGATTACCCCAAGCATCGTTCTGCCTGGCGTAGCACAGCGCAGGCCACATCTGGATAGGTTATGCAATGGCTGTCTAATTCTATGTAGTCTGGCCCTGCGCATCACATTCGCTCTGTGTGTTGCCCAGTGCTGCACCTCTGCACAGTCCTGAAGCTGCAGTCAATGCTGTGCCCCGCTGTGTGTGTTTCCCGGTGCTGCACCTGCTCACAGTCCTAGAGCTGCAGTCAATGCTGCGCCACACTGTGTGTGTGTTTCCCGTTGCTGCACCTGCTCACAGTCCTAGAGCTGCAGTCAATGCTGTGCCCCGCGGTGTGTGTTGCCCAGTGCTGCAACTGTGCACAGTCCTGGTGCTGCGGTCAATGCTGTGCCCGCAGTGTGTGTTGCCCAGTGCTGCAACTGTGCACAGTCCTGGTGCTGCGGTCAATGCTGTGCCCGCAGTGTGTGTTGCCCAGTGCTGCAACTGTGCACAGTCCTGGAGCTGCGGTCAATGCTGTGCCCCGCAGTGTGTGCTGCCCGGTGCTGCACCTGCGCACAGCGCTGGAGCTGCAGTCAATGCTGTGCTGTGCTGTGCGAGCTGCCTGTTGCTGCACCTGCGCACAGTTCGAGGTCTGCTGTCAATGCTGTGTCACAGTGTGTGTGTCTGTGTGTTGCCGGGTGCTGCACCTGCACACAGTCCTAGAGCTGAGGTCAGTGTGTGTGTTGCCCGGTGCCCCACCTGTGCACAGTCCTAGAGCTGTGGTCGGTGCAGTGCCCCTCTGTGTGTGTTGCCCGGTGCTGCACATGTGCACAGTCCGAGGGCTGCAGTCATTGCTGTGCCACGCTGTGTGTGTTGCCCTGTGCTGCTCCTGCCCACAGTCCTGGAGCTGCTGTCAATGCTATGTCACGCTGTGTGTCTTTGTTCATTGTTGCACCTGCGCACAGTTGTGTAGCCGCAGTCAAGGCTGTGCCCCTCTGTGTGTGTTGCTCAGTGCTGCACCTGCGCACAGTCCTGGAGCTGCAGTCAATACTGTGCCCATCTGTGTGTGTTGCTCAGTGCTCAGGCACAGTCCTGGAGCCACAGTCAATGCTGTGCCACACTGTTTTGTTGCTCAGTGCTGCACCTGCGCACAGTCTTGGAGCCGCAGTCAATGCTGTGCCACGCTGTGTGTGTTGCTTAGAAACTTGGTTTGGTAGACGGCGGTCATACACCTGATGACAGGGATGCACTTTTAAACTAAGTCTGGGCCCTTACAGACAAAAAGTGAGTTAAAAGGCCATTATAGATGTCAAATTAATTTTAATATGGCTGGCATCTTAATGGTAATTAAAATAAATGATCGGTGTGTTGGGGATTCTATTGTCCCCCAACCGTGGTCAGTGTGGTCGACATGTTTCTGCCAGTTGGCCCAGTAGGGTCCGTGGCACTCATCAGGACCTTAAGAAATGAGGCGGGCTCCACTCTTACCAGACTGTGGTTAGAGGGTTCCTCGGGGTGGGGTGATCGAGATCACGCACCACTATGATGCAGCTTCTATCTATACTAGCCCTAGAGTTGGGAAAAGTTGCCCCAGTGGAGGGTGGAGGCAGAAGACCCCTTTGGTGAAACATGATCCGAGGTGCGTCCTCCACGTCTGCGCCTACATGTGTACTCCTCCTCGATGAGGTGTATGCCCGCCCTCTACCAAACCAAGTTTCTAGAGGGCGCGGACTGGTCAATGATGGAGCATGACACCAGGTGGTGTGTGAGACCAGTCCTTCACTTTTTGTGAGAAGACTGCACTCACGAAATAAAAACTGTAGTACCTAGGTCACTTAACTGGGAGCGGCCCCATTTGAGATTTGTCAATGATAACCAGGGTCTAACTAAGAAGTTAATTGAGTATTGGAATGTGCATTTGAGTAGGATAATCTCCTCCACTTAGATACCCATGAAGCTATTATCTGTTCCCATAGACAGTGATCGCGGACTTCTGCTTCCATTACTACATTATTACCAAAAATTGCTCATATATGTCTCTGGACACTGGTTTTCCTGTACACAAAGGAGACCCCATGATCAAGTCTTTCTAATATCCGCTCTAATTCTGAAGGGTCATATAGTGGAGGCTCCTCGTTACTGTATTATCTATCAAAAGTAAATCGTCAATCTAATCCGACCTCTATGTGCCTGACCACAATCTGGACGCAAATCCCATTTTGGGTCTGAAGCAGGATTATAACCCTGAAGCTAATTGCCCCCATGCACCATCCCCGTGGGGATTTTGCATGAATGCTTTTGGGAGGAAATCCCGGAACAAAAACATGTGATCAGATAGTGCAAATGTGTTGTACACCTCGGAATGGGGAAAAGAGCAATTTGTATGTTATTCCCCATTCCTGTGATCTGAAACTTAGGGGCTGATTATGATGGCGGACGGACAGGAGTCTGTCCGCCATGGTGCTGGAGACCGGGACCATCCGCAATACCTGCGGCAGTTCTGCAAACCAAATCAGGATGCGATCGCCACGTGGCAGTCGCATTCTGCACCTTTAACATTGCGGCGGGTGCTGCTGACAAGATCTCCGATGCAGTGTCAAAAAAGGCATGTTGTGCCGTCGGTGAAGGGTCCTTCTGCCAACGTAATCAGCCCCTTAGTACTGGATGGAAATTGCACACAAAGTAAGTACCCAATGTTTCCCCATTCCCAGGTGGACCGAATGCCAAGCAATCATCATTTACCATCTGCACAATTTGCACCTGAGATTGCCCACAAATTGAGACCAGGATTTTAGGCTTAAGCATCCATAAAATTATAAAGCCACTTTTCTTCAGTGTGCCTCTTTAACTGGCTTGAATGACTTTCCTTCCCTGCCATAAAGTTGATGTTATCCATGAACCTGAGGGACTGTGAGCCCGGACATCTTCTTGAAGTATCTTTACCTGGGGCAGGACCCATCCCCTGTCTTAAAGCTTTGATGCTCTATAGCCTTAGAAATGCATACCTATTTGGGTCTCTGTCCCTCACTCCTGTCTCTCAAGAGAAAAGGTCATGTCCTCTTTCTCTTTTCAATAGTAAGTACATAGGAAACAAGTCAGATGGTGAGAGAAACCAAAGGACTGCATCATGTCACAGCTTTACCTTACAATTCTTATGGTCAGTCTAAGAAATTGGGTTACTGGCTGAGAGGGGTGAAACCACAATCCCTGTCAGGGTAAAGTCACAAGCAAATCCTTAATTCACTTGTGCTCAACCCTTGGGTAGCTTAGCACAAAGCAGTCAGGATTAACTCAGAGGCAATGTGTGTAGTATGTGTGCAACACTATAAACAGTAACACTGTGAAAACTCACCACAAAAGGACCCCACACCAGATTTAGAAGCCCTCCAGATTGAGGAGATCAAATTCTATCTTTGTAGGTGAAGTCCCAGGAACAAACAGTCAGGTAGGATGGGGTAAGTTTGGAAAAAGCAAAAAGGCACATCAGGGAGAATTTAAAACTCTCCTAGGTCTCAGATGATTGTTGTGTGATCTTTAGCGGGACACAAAATCACTGTATGGCACTGTACAAACACAATTCCTAATCCTTACCGATGATCACCAATGCAAGAAATTGGGTTACTAGTTGAGGGAGCTAAAAACTGTACTCAAGTAGCAACTAGATTCCTTGTCAGGGTGAGGCACAAGCAAACTCCAAACTAACCTGTTCTCCACCCTCTGGTAGCTTGGCATAGAGCAGTCAGGCTTAATCTAGAGGCAATGTGTAAAGTATTTATGCAGCACTTCAAGCAGTAATAAAGTTAAAACACAACACAAGAAAAATCCCACACAATTTACAAAAATAGAGTAGATTTTAAAAAATAACAACATAAATCTAATCAGTATAACTGGATATATGCAGGTTTAAAGTTTTCAGTGAGCTAAGCTCCAAAGAGCACAAAGTGCCACCTGTGGAAATCTGGTCATGCAAGAACAGAACAAACGTACAAGTTCAGGCCGACCATGATAGAGAGTAGGCCAGCTACAGGAACTCAGTTAGGCCTGAAGAGCAAAGTTGCTTAGATCCTAGTTGACGAGCTTTGGGAGGTCCTTTGCTGAAGTTGTGTCGTGCAGCCAAGGAGATGTGTCAGTTCTGGGGAGCTGTGGAGCTGCAAAGCGATGTACAGCGTCGTCGTGAAGGATCCCGTCAGTGTGAGCTTGCAATGTGAAGTCCAGCATCAGGGATGTGTCATGTAGCTGAGGTGATACATCGGTATATACGGTGTATAAGCAACAGCACATAAACTGGACTCAAAGCAACAAACAGACCATTTTAATATATTCAGTATATCTTCTTCACAGGAAATAGTCATCAGAATGCTATAGAAAGCCACCACTTCCTTACCGGGCGGATTCCACTTGTTTCTGTGTCCATCCAGCAGCATGTGAAGATCTACTGCTATAGTAAGATCGAAAACAAAAAAGGAAAGAGACTGCCAAGCCCTTTTTATTTCAAATATGAGGCTCAGATAAAAGGGTGGATTTAGGGCCTGATTTTGGTCTTGGTGGACGGATTACTCCGTCCACTGTAATATAAATGCCATAGGATATAATGGGATTTATATTTCAAAAGACAAGGTATACGTCACTATTGTGACGGAGAAACCCATCTCCCAAAATATAGATTATGTCCTTATTCTTGCTTCATTCAAACCTATGGGTGTTATAATGGGCACAAGTAATTCTTGCACACTGTAGGAAATTGGGTTTTTGATGGTGGAGTGAAAATCCTTCTCAAGCAACAACCACAATCCTTGTCAGGGTGAACCACAAAAGTCACTAAATTAACCTGTGCTTAACCCGCTTGCAGCTTGGCACAAAATCAGTCACGTTTAACTTAGATGCAATGTGTAAAATATGTATGCAGCACACACACAATAATAAAGTGAAAGCACAGCACAAGAAAATCCCACACCAATTTTTTGAATAATAGATTAAACTTTAATAAATAATTTGAGACCATAACAGCAAAAAGTCAATCAGTAGAACCAAAGATATACAATTTTAAAGATTTAGATAAATATAGCACATAAAAGCACTAAGCTTCATTTGCGGTCATCTGGTTGACCAGGTTAATCCTGTAGAAAAAGTTATCTTCTCATAGTCCACCATGAAGTGCCCAGTCCGCAGTGGAGGAGGCTGCAAGGACCAAGTAGAGCATGGCAGATGGTCACTTCAGTAGCACGAAGAGCAAGCCGGGTATTGCAGATGGTCGTCGCTCTAGCACGAAAATCTTGTAGGCCGCCACAGCCGGAAATTACTGGAGCTTGGCGCTGACAGTCACCTTTGGCTGCAGTTGTTATAGCGTGAAGTGCTGATTGCCGGTCATCGCTGGCAGTCGCTGTTGCGCGAACAGTTGGGTTCACCGGATGTTCGTGTTGGAGGTCATTGCGGACGACAAGGTCTTGTCACGAATGGTCTAGTTCATGGTCGCAAAGACCCCAAAACTTCAGGTTTCCTCTCTTTCTTCACAGGATGAGCTCAGCTGATGCTAACCAAGTGTCCAGTACCTAGGGAAGTACCTCTTGGGGATCAGGAACTCATTCCAGCAGAGGCCAGCTGGCCTCAGGCAGGTCCAGTTAAAAGCCCAGGCAGGTCCAGTGCAGCAGGTTGGCTGAGCAGTTGCAGGGAGGCCTCTGGATCTTGTTGTGTCCCCATTGCTCAGAACAGCAGATAAGCCACCTGACTCTTGGAGTCACTCTGGTAGTCCTCAGATAAAGCAGCAAAGCAGCCCTTCAGCAGCAGGGCAGTCCTCTCAGAGTACAAGGCACACTTCAAACAGCAGGACAGTCCCCTGAGGTACAAAGTCGGTCTCAAGCAGCAGGGCAGTCCTCTGAAATACAAGGCTGTCCTTCTGGGGGTCCTCTGCAGGTCCAGGAGTGACCTGAAGTGTTGGTCTGAGAGTCCACTATTTATACCTAGTGCGAGACTTTGAAGTGGGAGAAAATTCTAGACTTCCCCCAACATCTGGTTCTGCAATTTCCTTCCTCCCCTGCCCAGGCTCCAAGGGGTCTAGGGTGACAATGGACTGTGTCATTTTCTATGTGAGTGTGCTGAGGCCGCTCCTTTGTAATATAAGTGGGACAGGAAACTGCTCCGTCCCTCCCATTCTGGCAGGAAGGCCCATTTTACCAACCACGAGTCTCCCTTTGTCTTACTGTACGGGTGGAATACACAAAGACAAACTGCGTCTAATACACTCTGTGTTGTGACTCAGCACCCAGCTGTAGACACCAAATGGTTAGGACAGGAAAATACCAACTTTCTAAATGTGTCCTTTTCAAAATTGTGACTTAAAATCAAATTGTACCTTTGAAGAGATTTTAAAATGATAATTCATTTGATTGTAAACATGACATTCATATTTGCTCCCAATCAAAAGTTATAACGTATTAAATATAATAAGGTAACCTCACGTTATCCTATGTGAATGGTATGCCTTGCAGTAGTGAAAAACAAATTCAATAGTTTTTCACTGCCAGGACATGTAAAACTTAAATGTACATGTCCAACTTTTTCTAAATACACTGCAGACATGTTTTAACAGGCTACTTAAGCGGGTGGCACAATAGGTGCTGCAGGCCCACTAGTAGCTTTTAATCTAAAGGCCCTATGTGAAATGTAGTACCACTATAACAGGGAAGTATTGGCAGTTTAAAACTGCGCGCAGGTTGGAACGGCAGGCCTGAGACATGTTTTAAAGGGCTACTTAAGTGGGTGGCACAATTAGTGCTGCAGGTCCACCAGTAGCATTTAATTTACGTGCCCTGAGTAAATGTTGTACCAAGTTACTAGGGACATATAAGTATATTAAATGTGTCAATCAGGTGCATGCCACATTTACCATGTTTTAAGGGGTAAGCACAAGCACTTTAGCACTGGTTAGCAGTAGCAAAGTGCAGAGTTCTGAAGCCAACAACAATGATTTCAGCAATTTTGCCCAAGTGAATAAGCAAAACGTTTGTGGGAATACCACCTTAAAGGCTGTCATATCTAACTTACGTTTTGGCAAATGCTTTCAGTAGGAGCTAAATGCAAATTCACTTGATCTGGTTTTAGTACATGCAGTTTCCATCTTGTCATAGTTGCCCATAAAAAGCCGTGTGCAAAGGTTAATAACATTAGAAAGCAAGCACTGGCAAAGCCAATAGGGCTAATCTTTGCAAGCAGGCGTATTGGTTAATTTTTTTTTTTATTGCTAGCATAAAACACGCGTCTGACAGAAAGTCGGGGCTCTATGTTTGCAATAAAAAATTTAAATGTATTAAAAAATATCAATCGCATACTTTTTTAATGTGCCAGTACGTGTGCTTCTTAGGAGGCAAGTGTGGTTATAACAGAAATAGAAACTCTTTTTTGGTTTTAACACTAATCAAAATAAAATATAATTCTTATTGATGCAAAAAAGTTAATATTAGCTGTGAACTACTAAAGCCTAAACACATGGTTTAAACAAAGAAGATGACAAAATAGAATTGTATAGGGTAAGAAATAAAGGAAAAAAGAATTCACAAATCAAAAATTGGCTCATCAATGCACTGTTTAGGCAAATGTACATGTGATAAGACACAATGCCACCAGTGACAGTGCAAGAGAGCCAATGGCTAAAGTGAACCAATCAATCAAACAAGTCTGGCGAGACTGCTAGAGCTGCCTAGGCCAGACATAATGAGGGTACAAAATCAGTTCGGTCATGTCAAACCCCGTTAGTGACTTGCAAAGTAATAGTCAGGTATATAACCATACCTGAAGACATTTGTTGTAATAATTTGTATTAGTAATTATAATAATTATTTTTTTAATATATTTTATTGGTTTTTCGGCATTTATAATCAGTACATAAGTATGCGGTGAGCAAAAGGAAATAACACACTTATTTTACATGGTAACATAGCGACAATATAGTACAATGATAGCACATAACAAGATAATCATTATGCATCACAATCCGTTCAGTAGAATAGGCGGAACAATATGGTTAGTGATTGGGGCCGCAATGAGTGTGATGTCGGTCTGTACCGATATTGATATGGTCTGGGGTTTTGAGAGATGAGATTTGGTGGGAGGCGGCATGCTCTAGCAGTTACGCGCCTTCCCCGAGTCCCTCCCGATAGTCAGTGTGTGGTGTGTCACCCAATGTATTGTGGTATCAGGAGTGCTCAGTGCCAGTTGGTTATCGTCAACCAATGCAATATATACAGCTTTATAACAGACTACCATGGGTTACCATGGGTAAACTACCATGACGTCTTAACGAAACCATTAGGGGAGATACGAAATGGGACAAAACAGGGAGAAGAAAAAACTTCTCCAACATTATGAAGTGATGAGGGGGAAGATCAAAAATAAAATGAATGGTATGAGGAGAATAGGATGAGGTGAAAGGCCTGGTGTGTCATGAAGAGTGTTAATGTGTGGTCGTGGAGGTAAGTGTCCGAGTCCATGAGTAAGGTAATGGGCGATAGGTGTCCCGTGGGGTGCGGGTTCCGTCCAGGGGAGGGGGAGGGGAAGAGTGGCCCAGCGGTGTCTGGCAGGCACCAGGGTGTCGGCGCTGGGAGCATGTGGGTTTTAGGCGGTTGCCGCTCCGTGGCTCCGCAACATTGCCTCTCTACATAGGCATATGTTGCTTCTAGCACGTCATCTAAAGAGAGGTGGTATCAAAGTGGGCATGGGGCTTTCCGTCACATCCGTTAGTCAGGGCCGGCTCAGAAAGGGCCACAGCTAGGTGATTCCCTGGTCCAAGCTCGCCTGTTGGAAAGATTTCAGTGTATCATCCCAGAGTTGCGCAATGGGGAACATCCTCGGGCCTGCCGTCTCCTCCCGGTGTAATGTGGCGCTTTCCGCTCTCGCCCAATCAGCAAAGGAAGTGTACTAGTATTTAGCATGTGGGGGTTCGCTCTTTTTCCAGTGCTTGGTGAGCAGGTGCTTGGCCGTGATGAGTCCCAAATCCCAGAACCTAGCTGGCACCCTGTTTAGTTTAGTCCTCTTGTATAACCCCAGGATGCAGGCCTCCCATGTGTGCGGCAGGTCGTCGCCAGCGCTCAGTGTCAGTAGGGTCGTTACCGTGTTCCAGTATGTTTGGATAGAGGGGCTCGCCCAGAGCATGTTTAAGAGGTTCGCTCCAACCAGGGAGCATCTGGGACACCCAGCAGTAGTGATCAAGAAGTATTTGTTGATCTTATCTGGCGACAGGTATGCGTGATGCAAGATATAAAATTGTATAATTTTTAAGCGGGAGTTGCGTGGGATATTAACAGGGCTGGCTAGCACCATCGTCCATTCCTTGTCCGTCCATTCCCTCCCCCTGGACGTCGCCCATTTGTCTCGTAGTGGTTGGGTGGAGTGTTGTGTATGCATCAGGAGGGCTTGTGCTAGCCAATGGATTACGTGGGAGCCATTGCTCATGACATGGAGGTATTGCATGAAATGGTGTATTTGCAGCTCCTCGGAAATGTCTCCCCAGGGGTCCGCAAATGTGCGTAATATTGATGCGTGGAGGAGAAATTGTCCGGCCGGTAGGCCTGTGTCTCTAACCAGCTCCTCAAAAGAGAGCAGGGCTCCATCCACATACAGATCTCCCAGCGTTTCCACTCCGGCTTCCGCCCATCTCTCCGGCGCAGCCACTGTTACCACTCCGCCCTCTCTGGGGGTGCCTAGTAGGGGGAGCGCCGGGGCGTAGGGTTTTACCTCTCGAGTCAGTTTCAGGCTACGCAGGAAGCTGTGGAAAAGTAAATTTTGCCATGTTCTGTGTCCCTACGCTTCATCCATCATATGTTATGTGTGCATGACCAATATGCATATGTTATTCCCCATGTCCGATTAAAGACGCAATTCCAGTTGTGTCCACCTCTGGTATGTCATTTTCCAGTCCTCGTGAATACTACGAATATCAGGCCTATGTAAAGTAATGTTGCCACGTTTCTCAGTGTGCACGTTATTCCATTATAAAATCCCCGTTTCCAGGCCTCAAAAGGGCCCGGACCACAGATTCAGCTCCTGTCTCCTGAAAGCCTCGCTGAGGAGCGATACAGCCCCCACCTGTATCCTCGACCCTTCACTTACTTCCTGCCTCGCAGTGCCCGGTGCAGCTTGGCTCTGCCTCTGAGTCTGCCAAAAGTATGTTATAGTTCCAGTTATCAGTTCAGTCCTCCTCTTCTGCATTCCTAAGCTACTGAACTGCATCAATAGTTTCCGTCATTGTCTAGCCTACTCGGCTCCACGTTAGAGAAATACTGTATTTAATGGTCATTTAATATTCTTCATCACGCATTTCATGTAGAATAATGCATGGTCCAGTCTTAGAATCAAGTTAGCTTT
Organism: Lissotriton helveticus; assembly: GCF_964261635.1. Classification (NCBI taxonomy): domain Eukaryota; kingdom Metazoa; phylum Chordata; class Amphibia; order Caudata; family Salamandridae; genus Lissotriton; species Lissotriton helveticus. The sequence goes on from NC_136067.1 coordinate 1,958,165,293, forward strand.
TCCCCTCATGACTTCTAGTTTATATCAACATGTTCTCTAAACATCAGATACCAGATAGGGTTTAGGTACATGTCGCTCCGACCCTTCAGACTCTAGTCTCTGCTCCTAACACAGAGTTCATAGCCCCCAGCTTCTCCTAGTAACACGTCATTGCCAGTTTTCGCGCACCATTAGGTTAGAGGTCCCGGCTCCTTAGGTAGCCCCCTCCTATGTTTCCGCCCATTCATGACATATTCTGTTACTATTGCACCACATGTCTATGTACACGCCCAGTTACACCTATTTTTACTGTTATCTTTCGCGACTGCTACGCGTCACGCCTTCTGCTCCACCCACTGCTACGCCTACTGCAATGTAATGCTATGTGTTCGCGCTATGTATATATGCCTGTGTTTTGTTATTGAATGTTAGCGCGCTCATCCCAGACCTAGCCCCAGCAGCTGCTGGGCCTCTCTTCCCCTGTTGGGCCCCAGTTGTCCTGCTGGGCCCTGTCATTCTGTTCCTATGCAGGTTGTCCTGATCCTGTCCTTATGCTGTAATAAAACCTGCAGAAACTCCTACTACCTCGAATCTTGACTCTTATTTTATTGAGCTATCTGTTATGCTATAAGTCTAGTCAAAAATAGGGTATTATTTATTTATTTACCACATAATGGCGCCCGAACAGGGACTTGCCCTTTCCCCACGCGTCGGTGAAGCCACGCCGACCCCCTGACCCTCTGCAGTCGTGACGGAACTCTTCTGCGCAGTGGCAGATATTTCTGCTCAAGTATCCCTCAGGCCCACGGAGGAGACGGAGGAGGCGGTCCAGCATCCAAACGAGACGGTGGAGGAACGCGGCGAGTCCCGACCAGAGCCCAAGCCGAGAGTCCAAGGTCCGAGGTATCCGGAGGCCCACCCGTAACTGAAGTCCGAAGTCCGAAGTCCGTCGTCGTAGCAGTCCAGTCCCGTCCGAGGCCTTCCGTTCCGTGCTGCCCGGTGAGTACCATTGCTGGGGTAGTATCTAGACAGGACCAATCTAAATTGACTCCTGGTCCGTGGGTTGGTGGTGCCCAGACTCACAAACGAAGTGTTCACCTAGGTGGATACGGGTCTTGATGCGTCCCTTTATGGGACCTGTATGTTCCGTACTGTTACAGCAGTGCATCCAGTAACTCTAGTCTGTTCCGTTCTCAGGAGAATCTGTTCTATTTCTGTTCTCAGTATTCCAGGTAATATTCTGTTCGAACTGTTATTTATAATGTTCTTCATGTAATTTACTGTTGTGGTATGAGTGCGATGTGATTTCGTGTTTTTATTGTGTATTGTATTGTGTCCAGATTACAGTTCAGTCATGCCTATATTTTCCAAGTTACGTCAGTTAAAAACTAGAAAAGGTTTATTAGAGGAAGCAGTTCCTGTCCCGCCTAGGGACAGTCCAGGTCACTTTATGTATCAGAAACATGGCATAAGCGCCATATTGTATCTAGATTTATGGGTAGAGTATACCAAACAGTTAGAAGAAAAGTATAGATGGCCCGTATCGGGTACATGGGATGCCGAATGTATCATGCGAGTAGAAGAAGCATTATGGAAAAAGAAAGCCAGACAGTCACAAAAAGATGCCATCGAGTTATGGCGTAAGGAAGCTCATAGAAGAACGGAAAAGGAAGTCAGAAAGTCAGAGTTAAGTAGAGAATCCCAAGAACGAGCCCAAGAAAGAGAATTAATCGAGATAGGTGAACAAGTCAAAGCCGAACAGTCAGACAGACAGAGGCATGCCCTTATTAAGGGTATGTATCCTCTCCTTGCCGAAGGCTTGCCAAAAGCGACCCCAGAGGCACCCAGTAATTTCCCGCCACCATTAGTTCCGACCAAGCTACGTCACAAACCGACCGCAGCTGATATTTTTATTTCGTCCTATCTGGACGACACAGTCCCCGAATATGCAAATCCTGTTCGCGCTCCGCCAGTCCCTGTAAATCAGGCACTTCCCGCTCCTCCAGACACCGGAGTACCTGTTACGGTACCCCCGGTCCAGCCTACAGTTCCATTTCCCACTCTGCCAGGACGTAGAGCCTCAGTAGACGACTCCAGTTTAGGGGCCGCAGGAGGAGCTACTCCTCAAACCCCGCCGCCACACAAGCGTTTATCAGCACTCGAATTACATGCTCAAGCATCACAGCGTACTCCTAAAAGTAATAAGTCGGTTACAGAAATCAGGCAAGCCCTTAACGAATGTGTTTATGATCCAGTTCCAGGCGAATATACTATGGTTTTATATTCCTTACGTATAAGGAGAGTGACCGAGTATCTAGTCACCTTACCGAATATGAAAGAAGATCTAGACAGAATATATCGTTTCATCCGTACAGGGGATGATCCAGAAAGTATTGGCGAGATTATGTCTCAAAGGAAAGCCGAGATTCAGCTCATGATATTAAAGTTCCTGATCAATTGTCTAATAAGAGAACAAGATTACCCGTCTAAAGATCCCGCCGAAATGAGAATCCTGACAAGGTGGAGTGATAATATAGCCGAGGGTAAGCACAAGACCGTCAGTGCCATGGAGAGTATGTACAAGAAAATTCGTAAAGAAATAATAAGGTTACACGACCAGCGTAAAGCAGCACAAGTAAGCGAGAAAGAAAGTATCTCTGATCCTGAAGAGGAAGACGAGAATTCCGCCAGAATAGCGTATGTAGGAAAATCCAGATTTCCAGATCGCCATTTACGCCTAGAACCCAAGTCTGTTTTTCATCATCCAGCACCAGAACAAGGTTCTCTAGAACAAGTATTTCAAGCTACCGATCACATTCTGAAATCACGAGTCGGTTACAGTGAATTAAGTACCATGCATGAACAAGAACTAGCCCGATCAGCAGTCCGATGGATTACTGATTCTACCACTTTTCCAGACGAAATAGTGGCACAAATGTTCCTGAAACTGCCCCCAGCCGAGCAACGACTGGTGGGTATGTATATGATCCAGTACCTCATTACTCTGTATGAGGGTCAACACTCTGATCCAGGTCCGTTACACGATATCCTGAACGAGTTACTCCAGTATAGATGGAGAGGTCTAGGTACCGATTTAATAAGTGTCATTCTAGAACAGCGTCACAAGTATAGAACGTTCCTGAACCCGCATTTTGTTCATGTCTCACCCCCAGAAAGTAAATCATTCTACATAGACAGACAGAATCCGTTACGAGAAGTCCACCCAGTCCAAGGGGCGGGTGGCGTAATGCAACGAGTGTTTGTATACACTCCAATATCAAAGATGGAACTTCTTGAAATGAAGAAATTAATTCCCTGTCATGACAAAGATCCAGCAGGGTTCCATAGAGAATTAAAAGACATGCTCCGTATGGGAGAATACACTTACCCAGATATCATTAAAATGTTAAAGGTCCTGTTACCCGCAGGGGTGTACGAAAAGTTAAAGGAAAAAGAATGGGAGGTGGGAGAGAAAAAGATCGATTGGGCAGCTCTAGAAGCTGAAGACAAGGTACGAGTACCAGGTACCGGTCTCGGAGATAAATGTAAAGAATTACCAGAATTACTGATTCAAGTTTTACCCAGATTATTGACAACTAGGAAAGAAGACTGGGATGCAATCTCAGCCTGTAAACAGAAACAAGATGAAGATATTAGTGATTTTTATTCTAGATTTGAGAAATGTTTCAGTATCAACAGTGGTCTCAAGACAAGTAGTGAGTCATACCCTCATCTTTTCGTTACTAAATTAGTCGAGAATTCAAGCCCACAAATTAAAAATCGAGTTTTGAAAGTCGAAAGCACCTGGCAAGCAAATACTCCGTCCCAGATGCTCCAGATGCTCCAGTACCACCAGAATAGAATCAGGGAAGAGCAAGAACACGAGAGAAAACGTATGAAAGACACGAAAATGAAAGTGCTAGTTGCACAATCTGTTCCTCAAGACAGTCAGAAGAGGGGTCCGAATCAAGTCAGTCATACTGCAGCTCCCGTTAAAGGGAACTGCAATTATTGTAAACAGCCAGGTCATTTTATAAACGAGTGTGCAGTTCTGAAACACAACATAGCCACTGGTAAGACTAAAGAAAGACCACGTCCGCCTAGACAAGAGCAAGTTTCACAGACTTCTCAGCCACAGAATGCACAACAGACAGTTTCAGTACCGCAGCCTATTGCTGCAACACAGCACGTTACATCACAGATGTACCAGTATGCACAGTCCGAGTATCCTGAGTACCAGTCATATTCATGAAACAGCCTAGAGAGGGAGGTAGGCTTGCCTCTCATCGAGATACCTGTAGATCAAGAGGGTCCCTATGTACACAGTCAAGTATTAGGGAAAGACAGAAAGTTTTTGATCGATACAGGGGCAAGTAGGACCACAATAAGTCACGCCGAAGTTCCAGGGGCTCCGCTCTCAGGCTCAAGAAATGTTTCCCTTGGATTTTCAGGAAAGCCAATAGTTAATGAGATATCAAAGCCAGTCACTCTAGAAGTAGGTCCATTGTCCCGCACTACTGATCTGTTACTTACTAAGTCATGTCCAGAAAATCTGTTAGGCATTAAGACACTGAAAGAGTTAGGTGCAGTTATTTGCTGTTCCCCAGAGGGAATACGTCTGTTCCTACGTGACTTTAAGGGTCACTATGTATTACGAGATTTTGATTCAAGATTGTCTAATGTTCCGCAGCATTTATGGGCGCAAGGTCCAACTGATGTAGGTTACATGCAAATCACACCCCATCGTGTGACTCTCAAGCCAGGTGTAGTGTTACCCCGAATCAGACAGTACAGATTGCCACCCGAGGCTGTAGCAGCCTTATCCAAAATTATTGACGAGCTCATGGCTCAAGGAGTAGTTGTAGAAACTGACTCCAATGTATGTAATTCTCCGATCATTCCAGTCATGAAACGTACTGATCCAAATGCACCCCCAGTATATCGATTAGTGATTGATTTACGAGAGCTTAACAAATGTATTATTCCTCAGTACCCAGTTGTTCCAGACATTTCTTCCCTGTTAACAGCCATTGATTCCGAAGCCATGTTTTTCACTGTCATAGACCTCAAGAATGCATTTTTTAGTGTTCCAATTCATCCAGACAGCCAGTTTCTTTTCGGATTTTGTTTAAATGGAAGGAGCTATATGTTCACACGCGCTCCTCAAGGTTTCACAGAAAGTCCTAGTATTTACAGTCAGGCACTCAAGAGACAACTGGACAACATTCACATGCCAACTGACACTGCCCTGCTCCAGTATGTCGATGATCTACTGATCACAGCCCGTTCTGAACGTGCTTGCGAGCGAGCATCCCTTACAGTTCTGTATTTTCTAGCCGAGATGGGGCACAAGGTGTCACCTTCGAAGCTTCAATTCTGTGTCCAGCAAGTGGTATACTTAGGACACTTGCTGTCCAAGAGGGGTAGGCAGTTGACACCCGACCGTATCCAGTTAATAGCGAGTCTTCCCCAGCCCAGAACCCAGAAGGAGGTACGTGCTTTTATCGGCCTTACTTCTTATTGTAGACAATGGATTCCCCAGTATGCATTTCTAGCCAAGCCACTGATACAGTTAACGACACAGGAGGCAGCCGTAGCGACTGTCCTCCCTTGGACATCTGAACATACACTTAGTTTTAACGAGTTAAAGAAAGCCCTATGTCAAGCTCCAGTTCTAGTTACACCGAACTACAGTAAGCCTTTTACGCTTTTTGTTACTGAACGCGAAGGTACAGCATTATCTGTTCTCACACAAGATCAAGCAGGACAATACAAGCCCTGTGCTTATTTTTCGAGCACATTAGATCCAGTCGCCCAGGCGTTGCCTGCGTGCCTCAAGTCAGTTGCAGCCACAGCACTAGCTATCAGACAAAGTGATTCCATAGTTTTAGGACATTCCCTGACAGTACAAGTCCCGCATTCAGTAGAAGTTCTTTTAAACCGAACACAAACTCAGCACTTGACAATTGCACGTTTAACAGGTTATGAATTGACACTGTTCCAGCCACACATAGAAATCAGACGCTGCAACGTTCTGAATCCTGCTACACTGTTACCATCAGTTAATTCAAATTCTGACCCACATGACTGTGTGGAAGTAGTTAACATTACGACAAAGCCAAGACAAGACCTGACAGACATTCCGCTATTAGATCCCGACCTGACACTTTATGTAGATGGTTCATGTATGAGAACTAGTACAGGAGAACTAGTCGCCGCGTATGCAGTGACTACTGACACTGAAGTTATTGAAACACACCGTATTGACACCCTGTCCGCTCAAGCAGCAGAGCTAGTCGCTCTGACACAAGCCTGTATACATGCCAAGAACCTGAAAGTTAATGTTTACACAGATTCACGTTACGCATTCGGAGTTGTACACGACTTCGGAGTGCTCTGGCAGGAGAGAGGTTTCATGACTTCTCATGGAACCAAGATTCAGCATGGTCTCCTTATTCAAGCCCTGTTAGATGCCATACATTTACCGACATCTATTGCTATCATGAAATGCAAAGCACATACGAAAGTTACAGACATTATTTCCCAAGGTAATGATCTAGCAGACCGCACAGCCAAGCTTACAGCACAGACTCCAGACATTCCAGTAAACATGACACATACTCCAGATCTGATTACATGCATGACAGTTAAGGACCCTACACAAGATGTCATAGATATTCAGTTACATGCTACCCCCGATGAAATCAAGAAATGGTCTGAACAAGGAGGGGTCCAGACAGATCAAGGATGGTTAACGAAGGGTAGAGCCACATGGTTTCTCCCCGATTCTATGGTTCAAGTCATTATCAATACCGCACATAGTCCAGCACATTTAGGAGAAAAAGCTATGTTAGACAGTATCCAGAACATTTGGTTCAACAAGCATTTACGAGCTGCAGCCAAGCAGAAAGTCCGTACCTGTATGATATGTTGTCAGTTTAATCCAGGTAAAAGTGTCCCGGTGGAACAAGGTGGTTTCCAGCCCCCTGACCACCCTTTTGAGGTCCTCCAGATGGATTATATTCAGATGGAGCGATGTCGAGGTTTCAAGTATGTCCTTGTAGTTGTATGCGCTTTGTCCAGGTGGACAGAAGCATATCCAGTCCCAGATTACACAGCCGCGACCACTGCCAAGCAGTTGGTTCGTGAATTTTTCCCTAGATACGGACTCCCTAGAGTCGTATATTCTGATAACGGTCAGCCATTCTCCTCAGAGTTAATGAAGCACGTTTCCCTGTTGTTAGGGTACCAGTGGAAGTTCCATTGTGTACGCCATCCTGAAGCAGCCGGTCTCGTAGAGAGACATAATCAGACTCTGAAAATCCGCATTGCAAAAGTCTGTAAGGACAAAGGTGTAGACTGGCTAGTAGCTCTGCCAGTCGCTTTATTTTATATGCGTATGGTCGCACATTCCAGATCAGGTCTGTCCCCGTATGAGGTCGTATTCGGCCGCCCCCCTAACATGTGGGGCACTCCTAGACCCCGAAGTATTACCGATGTTTCATGTAATATGCTGACAGATTACCTAGCTTCCTTGATGTCTGCCCTCAACTCATGTCGTTCACAGGTTGCCGCCGCATTTCCAGACAATACCGAGGTGGCACCGCACGAGATCGTTCCAGGCTCCCTTGTGATGATCAGAAATTTTGACAGATCAAGTCCGCTGGAACCACGTTGGAAAGAGCCACGTCAGGTCCTCTTGACCACCCGTACTGCCGTCAAGTTGGAAGGCAGGAAGGGGTGGGTCCACCTTTCTCATGTAAAACTTTTCAAAGGATTGAAACCAGTCTCCAAAAACATTTCCAAGGATTTCCAGGATTCGAAAGATTGCCAGAACATTGTTTTAAAGGACTGTCCCGCACAAGACATTATTACAACCCCTCCCTTGTTAGAGAAAACTCCGCAGCAGGAGTATAAGCTCAAATTAAGGTCTAGTAAAATAAGTCAGTCAGTTTGATTGTATAAGTCCTCCCCTAGGTGAAACGGTTAGACTGTTTCTGACATGTATAAAATAGACCCCCATAGTGAGAGAGTCAGTCGAAGTTCACTTCAATGTATCGTTTTTCTAAGTTTCATATTGTTTCTCAGCATAATGATTTCCTGCACCAGCTATGCATTTTTCCTGTATTTACCAGTTCCTCATGTAAATATGTCTACTAATGCTACAGTAGAGCACACGTTTAGTGATCTGCCTCCTCACGAATATTCATACCGCCTCGCTATGCGCAACAACACATTTATCCGTATGTTACATTATTCACACCAGACCAGCAATGCCACTAATTGTTGGGTATGTGGTCGACTCCCCCCTTTCCAGACACCGAAGGGAGTTCTGCCACTCTTTCCTTATCCATTCTCACATAATGGTTCGTGTGGAGCATGGTCCACGTTAACGTCATCCTCAACAGATATGTCTTTTCTTAACAGTACATGTTTTCCAGACAAGCAAGGTCTCCCCCACAGAACAGGTTTAGATCTAGAAAACGAAGTATATAATTTAGGTAATTATTCGTCGAATTTCATGGTCCTGAATGTTCAGTCTGATACTACTCCAGACTTACCTGCTATTTCAGTACTACCTGTCAAAGGCGAATTATGTGTCCGTAATTATGGTTCTGTACATGTAGGTCATAGTGAATGTACTACTGTTATCCAGTATAGTGACAGTGGGAAATCTGTTTTCAAAGCTTCACGTCATTCTTATTTTATTTGTGGTCAAACTGCATATGTCCGTCTGCCCCTCGATTGGGAGGGAACCTGTTACATTGCCTTCCTACTGCCACCTGTTTTCCTAGCCCCATCTGATTATCACAGAAACACACATCTAGTACACATTAGACATAGAAGGGAGTCCCCAATTGTCGATTATACTGAAACTACTCTAGAACAGTATACAGATTTCAATAAAGGTTTCTTCTTCTTTGTAGGACCTGTCCAGAATAGTAAACTGATCCGTAGGTTAACAAGAACCCTTGAAGCTGTAGTTAATGAGACTGCTTCTGCTCTAGGTAACCTAACCGAGGAACAATCTGCTATGAGATTTGTCGTTTTGCAAAATCGTCTCGTCCTTGACGTCATACTGGCCGATAGGGGCGGGGCCTGTAGAGTCATCGGATCTAGTTGCTGCATTTTCATTCCAAATAACGCGCCGTCTGTTTATTCAGCTATAACCAGACTCCATAAAATTGCCCATCTGTTACACCAAGATCCAGGCACCTGGACATGGTCCGGTTGGTTCTGGAATATAATTTCCGCATGGGGATGGAAAGTCCTGTCCTTTCTAGGTATTGCAGTAGCGATCATATTTAGCTGCTGCCTCTGTATACAATGTGGCCCTGCGATTTGCAGCATGTGTGCTACCTCTTGTATCCCAAGTCCCAAGCCCCGTTCTAAATCCCGTTCCAAGACAATTCGAGACGAGCAAATGGTACTGTATGAAATGATAGATGGTATCATGAAAATTGATGTTTCCTGATGGAAACGTAGTGACAAGGAGGGAATGTGGAAAAGTAAATTTTGCCATGTTCTGTGTCCCTACGCTTCATCCATCATATGTTATGTGTGCATGACCAATATGCATATGTTATTCCCCATGTCCGATTAAAGACGCAATTCCAGTTGTGTCCACCTCTGGTATGTCATTTTCCAGTCCTCGTGAATACTACGAATATCAGGCCTATGTAAAGTAATGTTGCCACGTTTCTCAGTGTGCACGTTATTCCATTATAAAATCCCCGTTTCCAGGCCTCAAAAGGGCCCGGACCACAGATTCAGCTCCTGTCTCCTGAAAGCCTCGCTGAGGAGCGATACAGCCCCCACCTGTATCCTCGACCCTTCACTTACTTCCTGCCTCGCAGTGCCCGGTGCAGCTTGGCTCTGCCTCTGAGTCTGCCAAAAGTATGTTATAGTTCCAGTTATCAGTTCAGTCCTCCTCTTCTGCATTCCTAAGCTACTGAACTGCATCAATAGTTTCCGTCATTGTCTAGCCTACTCGGCTCCACGTTAGAGAAATACTGTATTTAATGGTCATTTAATATTCTTCATCACGCATTTCATGTAGAATAATGCATGGTCCAGTCTTAGAATCAAGTTAGCTTTTCCCCTCATGACTTCTAGTTTATATCAACATGTTCTCTAAACATCAGATACCAGATAGGGTTTAGGTACATGTCGCTCCGACCCTTCAGACTCTAGTCTCTGCTCCTAACACAGAGTTCATAGCCCCCAGCTTCTCCTAGTAACACGTCATTGCCAGTTTTCGCGCACCATTAGGTTAGAGGTCCCGGCTCCTTAGGTAGCCCCCTCCTATGTTTCCGCCCATTCATGACATATTCTGTTACTATTGCACCACATGTCTATGTACACGCCCAGTTACACCTATTTTTACTGTTATCTTTCGCGACTGCTACGCGTCACGCCTTCTGCTCCACCCACTGCTACGCCTACTGCAATGTAATGCTATGTGTTCGCGCTATGTATATAGGCCTGTGTTTTGTTATTGAATGTTAGCGCGCTCATCCCAGACCTAGCCCCAGCAGCTGCTGGGCCTCTCTTCCCCTGTTGGGCCCCAGTTGTCCTGCTGGGCCCTGTCATTCTGTTCCTATGCAGGTTGTCCTGATCCTGTCCTTATGCTGTAATAAAACCTGCAGAAACTCCTACTACCTCGAATCTTGACTCTTATTTTATTGAGCTATCTGTTATGCTATAAGTCTAGTCAAAAATAGGGTATTATTTATTTATTTACCACAAAGCACCTGCGAGCCACCGCCACGTGTAGCTGCAACGGGCAGGGAACCTTGGTCAGGGGGTGAAACAATGTGCAGATTTGCGTGTGGGTCCATACGGCGGCATCTGTGGCAGTATCGCCTAAGTTCTTCCCACCCAGCCAGCCCGACACCCACTGTAGCTGCGCTGCCAGATAATAAAGTTCCAGGTTGGGGACCGCAAGGCCCCCAGCCTCAGTAAGCCCATAAAGTTTTGTCAGTGCCACACGGGGCCTCCCAGCGTTCCAGATGAGGTTCCGGAGCAAGGGGTCTAATTCACGAAACCCTCGGGTTGGGACGTATATTGGAATATTGGCATAATGGTATAATAGCCTTGGTAGGACTATCATCTTTGACAGTGCTATACGGCTAGGCACATTCAGAGGTAGGGTCTTCCAGAAAGCCATCTGCGCGCGCAGCGAGGAGATGGCTCACATCAGTTTCCCCTCCAGTATGTCAGATGGAGTCCTGTAAATGTGGATCCCAAGATATTTAAACATAGTGGGGTACCAGGCGAGTCTCCCCCCATTGATACGGATGTCACATTCCTGTGTATCTGGACTGAAGGAGTATGCTCCTGATGTAGCCCAGTTCACTTTTAGGCCTGACACGGCTTCAAAGGTCCGAAATATATCAGATAGGAATTGCAGTGCCCGGGTCAGGTCTCTGACGTATAAAAGCAGGTCTTCTGCATATAACGAGACCACATGCACGCCGTCCGCCAGCGGGATCCCCCACTCCTCTCCCTGCGCTCTCAATAACGCTGCAAGAGGCTCTATGGCAATGGAAAAGAGTAGCGGTGACAGGGGGCAGCCCTGCCTAGACCCTCTTCTCACCCTGATTGCATCAGAGAGCAGCTTGCCCGTACATACACGCACAGTGGGTTTTTGATATAGCAAGCCAACCATGTCGATGTAATCATCCCCCAGGCTAAATTTCTCTAGCATTGCCCTGAGGTAGGGCCATTCCACAGAGTCAAATGCCTTTTCGAGGTCCAGCACGAGGCACCCCGGTCTCGGCCATTGGTGGGTGGCATATTCCTTCACTCTGAACAGTCTGCGGATGTTATAAGAGGTGCTGCGTGTGGGTTCGAAACCATTCTGGTCATGGTGAACGAGAGTTGAGACCAGGGGGGCCAGCTGTTGAGCTAGGGTGGAAGCAAGTATTTTGTAATCAGTATTTAGCAGGGCCAGCGGTCGGTAGGAGCCCATACGCGTGCCATCCCTGCCAGGTTTTAGGAAGGAGATGAGGTTGGCTTCGTTCAGCGTGGGGGGGAGAGAGGAGTCTTCGGCGGCAGCCGCGTACATTTTTAGTAACTCGGGGATCAGGATATCAGAGCAGGCTTTGAAAAATTCAGCAGGTAGCCCGTCCGGGCCAGGGGACTTGCCATTAGATAGAGCAAAAATGGCAGTGCGCAGCTCCTCCGGCATGAGCGGTGCCCCAAGGTCTCCCTGCTGTGCGGCGGTCAATTGCGGTACCTGTATTACTGAGAGATAGTCCGTGATCGCCACAGCGGGGACTCGCAGTTGGGAGCGATACAAGGCTTGGTAGTGGCATGTGAAAGCCATGTGTATTTTGCTCTGTGCGTACACCACCCCTTCCTCAGCAGTGCATATTGCAGACACCGGCGCTGTGCGATCCTCCCGCTTAACAAGCCAGGCCAGCAATTTCCCAGGCTTGTCACTGAGGTGATGCGTGCGCGCTGAGTGGGCTGCATAATTGATGTGACAGAGCCATTCCAGCAACCGCGCATGCTCCGCGCGAACCGTAAGTAGTGGTCCATCAGCACCTCTTATCGCTTCCTGTTCTCGTTGGAGCAGGTCAGCTTCTACCTGTTTCAAGTCCCTGTCCAATTGCTTCTGCATGTGTCCCTGTGTGCCCAGGCAGTGTTCACTGATCACGACTTAGAAGGCGTCCCACTCAATCTGTGGGGAGGACGCCGTGCCGGAGTTGTCCCCAAAGTATTGCGCTGTACGTGCAAGCAGGGAATCCCGGAAAGAGGCATCTAGGAGCAAGGCGGGTTGTAACCGCCAAGTAGGGATGGGCGGGTGCGGGTGCTCCCATGCTATGTCCAGGACGTGAGGGTTATGGTCGGAGTGGGTGCGACCCATATAGTGTGTGTCTATGATAAGGGGTAGAAGTTCTGTGGATATCATGTATCTATCTAACCGTACATGTAGGGTGTGTGCTCCTGAATAATAGGAATACACCTTAGAGGTAGGATTGCGAGCGCGCCAAGCATCATGTAGGTCCCATTGAGTTGCCCAGCTGGTGAGTGCTTTCATGGCTCCATGTGCTGGTGTACCGGCCTGAGGTGGGGAGGAGCGGTCTAGTGCCGCGTCTAGAATGCAATTATAATCGCCCCCCAGTATCCAAGGGACGCCTTGCCAGAGTGCCAGCTGCGCTGATAGTCGTGTGAAAAAGCTCCCCTGGTCTGTGTTGGGGGAGTACAAGGAAACCAGAACTACGGGCTGCCCATCCAGCCGGCCATGGACAATCACAAATCTGCCCTCCGGGTCAGTGTGGGAGTGTGTTACTGTCAAAGGAGTCCCAGGCCTCACCCACAACAGTGCCCCACGGGCATAGGAGGAGTATTCCGTGGCGTAGAGCTGTCCCCGCCATCTGCGGTGTAGTGTTTTTGCTTCCACCTTGTTCAAATGTGTCTCCTGTAGGAGTGTGATGTGGACCTGGTGGCGCTTGAGGTAGGAGTAGATTTGATACCTGCGTGATGGCGTGTGCATGCCTCTGATATTCCAAGTACATATTTTTATCGCAGTCATTTAGTTACATTAGGCGACCCCCACACTCTCCTCCCACTACCCCCCCACCGTAGTAGCCCTCCCCCGGACCCCCCTCACAACCCCACAGTACACCTTCAGAGACATCCCCATTGACACCAGGACAAAATCCTCAAAAGCATGGAAGGAGCTGAAGTTAAAAAACATAACAGACCAGAAAGAGCCAAACCAATAAGGAATACCAAAAGGTCGGTTGCTGAACATGCCACCGTCCAAACTCTCAATCGAGATAAGTAACCTTTCAATTCTAGGGGGTGTTACATACTAGGCACAGTTACAGTGTTATAACAATATGGTCAGCTAAAGAGACTTCGTCCCTCCCCAGGCCTCATGAAGTAGGCTTTGCTCGGCAGAAGTCATACTGGGCTATCGTGTCTTAGCTCGCTATTCATGTGTCCTTGTGAGGCGAGCCACCACGTATTAAGTCAGGCAGGGCCGTACGCCTTGGGCGTGGCCGGTTATCAATAGTCAAGGCCCGGCAGACAGGGGCAGCCGGGGGGCATCGGTAGTGCGGCGCTGTGCCAGTGTTCGAGCTGCAAGGGTGGTACTCACTGTGTCTTGCCACCTCTGTCCCCATGGTGGGGCTGGGCCCCGCTTCAAGCGCCGCGAGGTCGCAGTCTCGTAGAGATGTGTTCTGGCGTCTTGATCAAGATGTTGCTGCCCAGGCATTTCCCGTTGAGATCCGACAAGTCTCTTCAATTGATCAGATCCGCTGTCTGCGGTGTGATGTCCGGTTGGTCCATGGACATCTGAGAGTCCGGTAGTCCATAGATAGCTTCATCGTCGCTTGGAAATATCCGGGGGCTGGCGTCCTGGGCTGGGTTTGACGTTGGGGAGCTGCTAATTTCCGTGACTCTGCAGAGAGCATCCTGTTGCTCCAGAAGAACTAGTTCTACGGATGGGGAGTGGTCCATCACTCCTTGTGACTGGTGGGCCATTGGCGTCTTGTGTCTGCGGCATCGCCGCGATCCGCGGGTGCTTGTCACTGTGGCGGATCCTTGTGCCCGCCTGGGTGCCGTGTCTACACCGTTGTCCAGCCAAGCCTCGGTTTCCTCAGGGCTGGTGAAGAAGTGTGTTTTGTCCTGTGCCACCACTCTCAGCTTGGCAGGGAAGAGGAGGGAGTATTTGAGGCCCAAGCTGCGGAGTCTCTGCTTTACAGCAAGGAAGGAGTGTCTCTGGCGTTGCGCTTGGACCGTGTAATCGGGAAAAAACATTATTTTAGCGTTGTCGATCCGGACTTCTCCGAGCTTTCTGGTTTCACGCAGGATTGAGTCGCGGTCACGGTAATTCAGAATCTGGAGGAGCAGTGGTCTAGGGTTGGAACCCGTGGGGAGTGGCCTCGTCGGCACCCGGTGTGCACGCTCCACCACGGAGTGCGGCGACAATGAGCCCTCTGGCAGCAGGGCCCTCAGCCAGTCTTCCACGTGTTGTGTAGGGTCCATCCCCTCCCATCTTTCTGGCACCCCTACAATTCTGACGTTGTTTCTCTGTGCCCGTCCTTCCGCATCTTCAGCTCGGTCTTCTAAAAACTCAACTCTATTCAGGAGGTCTTTTACCTGTTTATCTGTCTGACTGTCTCGGGGCTCAAGATCTGCCATTGCTCCTTCCAGAGACGTAGTGCGGTCTGCCCGTTTCTTATGGTCGGCTCTCAGATGGGTGAGGTCAATCGCAACACTGTCTATTTTAGTTTCCAGAGAGGTGCGGGTCAGCTGGAGCGATTCTTCCAGCCGCTCCATGGCTGTGAGCACAATGTCCAGCTTCGACGTCATGTGATCGGCGTCCATCGGTTTCGGTAGCTTATCTGTTTTCCCTTTTAGTGGAGCCCCTCCAGTGCGAGTGCGCATCTTCACACCTCCAGACATGGGCAAAGCGATGGGCAAAGGGGCCTGTGGCGTCCGTGAGTATCTTCAGTAGCAGGGCGTGTCGCAGTTTGCGGCTCCAGTGGGCGTAGTTGCCCCAGGGGGTCACTAGAGCAGGCAATGTTCTTGTCGTGGCCACCATGGTTTCACCTCAGCGTCAGGCAGCAGCGGCCACTGTGACCCAAGGTATCAGATGGTTTCTGCTGTCGTCCAGGAGTGTCTATCTGCTAGAGATAACTTCCGAGCGTGGTGATAGTTTATACACGTAACCGGTGCGGCGGCGGCAGTTCTCGTCAGCGTGGCTCCGTGGTGTGGTACGCAGTTGCCGATCACCCCCCACTGCAGGAATCGCAGCAAAGGTGGCTGTCGGTGTAGGGTCCCCAGCCCTGCGTGTCTCAGAGGTCCTCCAGCAAGTACGAGGATGGTGGGGGGGGGGTGGAGGGGAGGGGAGGCAAGAGCAGTTCGTCCCAGCGTTCCGATCTAGTGGTAGGCCGTGGTGTTTAAATGCTCTCTTCACGTGGTTGTCGCCGGAAGGGTTAGCGCTGTGATCCACTCCCTCCAGTGTGGAGCCCCATCCCGACCAACAGCATGGGGCCGTGTTTTTCAGGGGGTCGTACCTCTGGTAGCTGCGGCCCTCCGTAGGCGTCTGGTGGGACCCCGCCCCCCAGGCCCCTCCCGGGCGTCAGTCTGCAGGAGGTCTGGAGTATCTGGGTGTTGGTGTGCCCCAGTAGTGTCCTGGGCCCTCGAGGTGTGGAAGCGTGCGCCCCATCCCGGCCTCAAGTTCTCAAGAGGCCTCCGGTGCCTTACGGTGTAGGCCTCGCTTCCAGGTCCAGCTCCGGCCACTCGTGTCCCTGCCCGACAACCAGGCAGTGTGTGGCGGCTCTGGGAGGCGGTAATAAGTGTCCGGAGTGGCCAGGCGTGTCCCCACAGCGTCAGAGTGGGCAAGAGGGCAGGGGACACCCGCCGAGCGTCACACCCCCAGGCCTCAGTAAGGTGCGTGTCGCGGGGTGCGCCCTGCCACCGGCACCACCCGGGCGTCATCGCGGGTCAATTCCGCCGTCATGAAGACCCAGCCCAGTCGGCAGCGTAGTCGCACCCCTCGGGGGGTCGCGTCACCTCTGGTTGTGGTACCTGCTGGGCGTCCGGCAGGGTCCCTCGTCCCGGGCCTCACTGGAGCTCCACGCGACTGGAGGCGCGGGGGTCGTCAGCGCCGGTATAGGTAAGCCCCCAGCAGAGTCCCGGGGGGGCTGGCGTATCTGTCCAGGCTTCGCTGCGGGCGTCCAGGAGGTCTCCGGCGTTCCGGTTTGCAGGCCGCGTCTCCAGGCCTAGTGTCCAGGCAAAGACCTCGGCTTGCGTAGTTGCGCCCGCCGGCCAGGTGGCGCGCGATGTGGCAGGGAACTCCCGGAGGGTGCCGGAGCGGCCGCGGTTGGGCTATCGGCACCAAAGTTGGCAGAAGGGTGGATGATGCTGCCACAGTGCTCCGCCTGCGTTCACAGCCGGCTGCAGAGAAATATTGCGGAGTATTGGCCTAGGGAAGGGGAGCTCAGATCGGAGCTCTACCC
The DNA here is from genome assembly GCF_964261635.1 of Lissotriton helveticus. Lineage (NCBI taxonomy): Eukaryota > Metazoa > Chordata > Amphibia > Caudata > Salamandridae > Lissotriton > Lissotriton helveticus. The sequence goes on from NC_136067.1 coordinate 1,958,182,254, forward strand.
GTGTGCGTCCGCCACCATTGCGTGCCTAGCCACGCCCCCTTTGTATTAGTAATTATGAGTTATCTTCTCGTTTTACATACACTTCCACAATAAATCTAATTTACCTAATCAAGACCTTGAAGGAAAGGAAAATTAAAAACAAACCTTTGTAATTACAGAAAGAAATTGAGAGCATTGCTCATGGAAGATGAGGGGCTAAAGCCAACCATTTACTAGGTATTTTCAGTCTTCGTAGATTTTACTTACCTCTCACATTGTGTCAAAATGGTGACATAATGAGAGCTGCTATAGCAGAATGAACCCCACCTTCATGGGACACACTTGATCTTTCTTCCTGCCCTTTATGAGTGCTGGGAACAGGCAATAAATATATTCTACAGGCCCCTGCTTTATGCTGACATCAGGAGTAAACCAAATAGGTCTGTGCAGCTCACCTGCAAGTGGAATTTGTGTTTTCAGAATCAACCAGGCTCTGGAACAAGACACCCATGAGAGTCAGAACTGCCCTACCCCCTACAATACAGAAAGAAACACAAAAAAATACTTTGTCTGCAGCATTACCACCTCCCTGGAAGGTTGTCTACCTCTCTCCACTAATGATCGTGTTAACATATCTCAGGCTCACGCCCAAACATTTGTTCAAAGTTCTGCTGCTTTCCAGCAAGAGCTATGCCCTGCCAATACCCTATGTCTATATAAAGTGCATGTTCATCCCTTGGGCCATCCTGGTGCTGAATAACAGATACCTTTTGTCATCCACTTCGGTACTACTCATTGTGTTGACCACTGAGGGAGGAAACATTGGTTGATTTGATCCTCTGACAATGAGGTCAAACAAAGATTTCAGGAGGAAATGCATCTCCACGAGCAGGCATCAGACCAGGGAATCGTTTCATATTTCATTAGAGTGTAGGTGAAGGTCTCTCCATACACAATCATGTATTTCCTGTTGAAAAAAAGATTTTAAAAGTGAAGAGACTTACAACTGTAATATATGAATATCCGTGTAGCGCTACAAAATTCTGTGAACTTCCTAAAATGAGTGAATCCAGGACAAACATACACAGAAGTCTTCAGACCTAGAATGGCTACATTTTATTTTATGGCAAGTACATAGTTTAGCATTAAAAGTGGGTGTAACATGCGTAATTTGCTGTAGCGTAATTCCGTGAAATTGCAGGAAAATGCCATGGAATTACGGAAGGAGCGTAAGCCATCATTTAGCACTATTTGTTATGTTCTGTTAGGTTATGCTATGTTGATTTGTAAAACGCACTAATCACCTGAGAGTGTTTCAAGGTGAGGATGTATTTTGTACTAAGACAATAGCGCTAAATACAACAGTCACGAACAGAAGCAGCCATCAGCCGCCCACACTCGCTAAATTCGTTGTTCCTGTGCTCTTGCAATAGGATTGTTGTTCCAAATTACTCTTAATTACAAAAATGGGTTAACTGCGTAATTTTCGTAATTTTGCATCAAAAGAGTAACACGAAATTACTAAAATTACTCTGATTACTCCGGTGTAATTAAGAATATGCCCATGCCGAATTAGAACCGGTAGTTCAAAGTAATCAAGTGTTTCAAAGAAGAGTGAGCACATGTAAGTGCATGTAGAGTAGATGCATCATCTCCTGAACGCCCAGCTGCCAAAGAGTGCTGACACTACTTTTCTGAGTGTGCATGGCACTGGTATTTTTCTTATGCAAATCCACGCTTCCACATCTTTGTGTGCGAGCTCCTGCCATCTTGCCGAGGTAGCTCCCAGAGTCTTAATGTGAGAGCTCCCACCGCGCTTCTGTACTTCCTCAGACCATTCTCATCCCCCCTTCTACCCTCTACTTGCACCCCCACAGGCTGCCCCACCCCAGCTGTGTCTGCCTTGCCTTTCCCATATCACTCGTTTTGTTTTCAGTCGTCTGAGATAGTCTGACTCATAGATATAACCTTTGAAGACCTTTTCGCTGAGATAACATGAAAACAGTTATCTTTAGCAGTGCTTGTTTGTGACGAAGAGCCCTTAAACAATAAGTGGAAACCCCTCAAGTAAGTAAGGCTTATGCACGTGTGGAACGGGAGCTCGCAGTAGAATCCATTACTGCAAGCGCGGCACTTTAAAACGGCGTAATGGACAGCGAGCTGTAAGTGCCTACCATCAAGGCAGATTTGTAGTGTGAAGCTGCCTTTCTTAAGAGCTTTTCCAAGGTACACTTCTGTACCTGCTGCAGATAGGGTATGTGCACAGTCCACTGACATCAGATGGCAGGATGCTGCTCTTCAATTTACAGGAGACAGGTGCTCTCCTTTTACGTCATCACCATTACATGATCATTCCTTCGCGTTGTCACCTACCTTTGCATCTCCAAGACTTAGATTACCTCCAGCCCCACTGCCATTTCATATGTAGGGTTAAGGTTTGGACTAAGAGATTGAGACAGGCTTTGGGTTAGAATTAGGGGCTTTGATTAAGGTTATGGGTTGGGTTTAGGGACAGGGATTCAGTCAGGTCTTGAAGTTACCAGGTGGGTGTAAATGTAGGGCACAAGGTTAGGAATTGGGGTAGAACTAGAGTTTTCGATCAGGGTTAGGATTAGGTGGTAGGTTTAGAAATAGGGCTATGTTTAGACTTGAGGTTAGGGGATTGGTTTTGGGTTAGAGGTTGAGATGAAAACTAGAAGGCTGAGTGGGGTTTAAGGGTTGGCTTTAGGGAAAGGGCTACAATTTTGCTTTGAGATTAAGGGAAGGATTGGGGATAGGGGTTAGGGTTGAGGCTGGGGTTAGAATTAGGTGGTGAGATGAGGTTAGGGGTTGGATTTAGGGATTCAGGTTAAGGGAAGAGTTTGTGGTCAGAGTTAGGTGTTTGGTTTAGAATTAGGTGTTGAATTGGTAGTTAGGGTTAACAGTTGGGTATAGGGATAAGCCTTCAGTTATGGTTTATTTTAGGGGAACGGTTACAGTTTAGGAGTTACAGTTAAGTATTCGAGTTAGAAGTTGTGATGTCATCTGTGGGTGAGTATGGAGGGATGATTATGCATTGTGGTTAGGAATAAGAGGTAGAGGTGTGGTTAGGAGAGCTGATAATTAAGGACTTTGACAATGTAGAGGTGTCACTTTGATGATAACATTCATGACCATTATATAATGGCATGATTATGGTATATTCATTACAGGAGTAGTGGTATACATTAGGAATCACAAATTTGGCCTCAGGTGGACATTATCCACAGCCACAGTACGTGCTGCTAATCCCACGCGGATTATACAAAATATTTCTGTGCGTAGAGATTGCGCTGATGCCCAGATTTACAAGCACTTTGCATTAGGTTTGCTTTACTTTTCTAGCGCAAAGCCAACGCAAAGTGTTAAGGTGGGATTTACTATACAAATCATGATTTGCGTTCAATTGTAATCCGAAGTAACGCAAAGTTGGGCAGAGCACTGCCTAATGTTACTTTGCATTAATGGGGCGTTCCATGGGTGATACATGGATGTTGTCATGCAACCACCCATGGGTTTTCATTCAAATCTCTACCTACAAAGAATTGTAGACTGGTAGGTGTGCCTAAATCCTTTGCCTCTTTGTGGCAGGTGCAATGAGGAGAGATGTTTTCATTTCTCCTTGTTTTTCGCACTTGCCATGTGTGCTGCATTCTACAGCACATGTACAAAGTGGGAAACGTCTTAAAGCATACTTTTGGTACAGGAAAGGTCCCCTTACGATACAAACCCTATGCCTCAGACAACGCAGGCTGCATAGCACTATGGTACAAGGGTGCCTGTGATGACGCATGGCTTCCTAAAGTGCGCCTGTGCAAAAAGAGAGGAGGATAGTGCCTCATCTTCGTAGATATAGCGCTGTTCTTCTCTCTCCCTTTCACACAACGCAGCTCAGCAACTTTATTTCCAGCCCTGCGTTCCATGACTTCTTGGTAATTCTGGGGCTGAGCGTTGCATTTTGATTGCTAATTGGCCGATGTGCGGTGTGTGGGGGGAGCCACGGCTGGCTCCAGATTAATGGCGTGGTGATAAAGCAGAAAAAATGTTTCTGGACAAAAGATGATGTTCAGTATGAGTCACTAATATTGCTGCCTACTGCTTTCGTTCAAGAAATCAAGAGGTTATGAACAGAGCATAGGTAAATTCTATGCTTCTGTCTTGATTCACCCTGTTCAAGAATCCCCTGGTAGACTATCTAGGGCCAGATGTAGGTAGGGTTTTACCGGTCGGTAACGGCCGAATTCGGCCGTTACCGACCGGTAAAAGGAATTTGAGATGTAGGGGGCAGAATCGGTAATTTTACCGTTCTGTAATTTACCGATCTGTAATTTTACAGAATCTGTAAATATACCGGTCGGTAAATTTACAGAACGGTAAAATTACAGATTCTGTAAAATCGATATGTAGGTGGGACTCTGATGAGTCCCACAAGGCCTAAGAAATCGGTATTTTACCATCAAATTCAATTTGATGGTGAAATACCGATTCAGGTGAGCATGCAAATGTGTGCATGCACACCTGTGCCATATGACAGGCAGACCTGCCCTTAGGGCAGGTATGCCTGCCATATGGCCCCCGAACCTTTTTTGGGGGTGCTAGAGGGTGTCAAAGTGACACCCCCTGCACCCTTGCCAAAAATCTGTATTTACCGATCGGTAAATACCGACCTGTAATGCCCCATTCATTCCTATGGGCTTCAAAGCCCATAGGAATGAATGGAGCATTACAGGTCGGTATTTACCGAATCGGTAAATACCGACTTTTAAAGAATCGGTAAATCCACATCTGGATTTACCTACATCTCGGTACATCTATTTTACCGACTCTTAAATACCGAATCGGTAAAATTCGGTATTTAAGTGTCGGTAAAATAGATTTACCTACATCTGGCCCCTAGTGAAGAAAACTTTACAACACTTCACCTGTCATCAGAAAGTCCTAGGGCCATATTAATAATAATTCCCTGGGGTGCATGGAATCATTTCTTTTTATTTAGAAAGTTTTATATAGCGCGAACGTGACCCAGGCGGGTATCAGAGCACTTTACAATTAGGATAGATGGGTATAGAGGTGGGAAGGGAGCGCATTACTTGAGTATACATAAAACGAACAAAATAGGAGTGCATCACAAATAGGGTGGGATGGGTACAGTACATGGAGAAGAAAATTTGATACACAAATGAGCATAGCAGTCAATCAAGGGCAGTCAATAAGAAAAGGGCCCATTGCCGATTAAAGCAAAAACGTAGTCATTAGGATTTTTTATTTCCTTTTTTAACCACTTCAGCGCTGATGACGAGCTCAGCTCGTCATCAGTTGCGCCACTCGCACGCTGATGACGAGCTGAGCTCGTCATGTAACGCGCGTTTTTAAAAAACGCCGCGTACCGCGGGAAAAGCCGCCGCGCGCATGCGGTTAAGGAAGCGATGGAAGTAAATTGTCGTCTTCCAGTGGAAGGGAGTTCCAAATCTTGGGGGCAGCGCTAGGTTCCATATATGTATTTATAACTATATACAAAGTGCAAACCCAGCTAGGTAGCAACGGAGCTTTCAAGAAGTTGCCGAAAGATCTAACTGGTTTGTAAAAGTGTCTGTTCAGGATCATTTAGCACACGGTGTTCCATGTAGTTCACCAAGGGCTGGATCGATGCCAGATTTTTACCAGATTTTGTCTGATAAATGTATACATAATGAATATAAATGATAATCATTTATCTCATCATAGATAAATTTGGCACAGATAGGCCAATACTGGAAGCCCAGGATTACAATAAGAAGAGAGAGATCCAGGTTAGATTCTCTCTCTTGTCCACCCTGCTTTGTGGAGTATGAGCAGCGGCTGATGGTAAAAATAGCACAAATTTGGCAGCTCTCTACATAAATTACTGTGGATTTCTAGAAGCATCTTTGTAAAAAGACTTCTTTCCAGCCTGTAACATGCTTTAGCTAAACTTGTTAGAGGCGATGCTTCCAACATGCTCATTCTCATGGACTTCTTAACCTCTTCCACGCTCATGACGAGCTGAGCTCGTCATGAGCCACAGCGCTCCGGTGCTCATGACGAGCTCAGCTCGTCATGAGCCGTGGAACGCTCGCATGCGGGGATAATTCCCCTGCTGTGCGAGCGTTCCACGGCAGGTAATGCACCTGTGACGAGCTGAGCTCGTCATGAGCACAGGAGCGCCGTGATTCATGACGAGCTCAGCTCGTCATGAGCATGCGGGCGCTCTGCACGCCCCCTCTCCCCCAGCGCTGCGGGGGAATAACCCCCGCAGCGAAGGGGTTAAGGACTTTCGGGGTCCGGGGCCAAACTTATTTTGGAATTCCTGGTTTGGAACAGCTTTGAATTTATGATCCAGTTTCAGCTCTTTCATGCTGTCTTTGGCCAGGTCCCTGACAGTGCACAGGCGCACTCATCCAAATTCTAAATGCGTTCACATCTAATATTCAGGGATAATGATGTGTGTTTTAAATATTGTAACACAGCAGCTCAATAATATTACTGCAAATAATCTCTGTGACACTCTCCCTTTTCCCATATGTGACGTCCTGTTTTGTTTGACCTAAAATAAACTTTTTTTATGGATGTTGCATGAAACATAAGCACAACATTTCTCTGCAAAATGTAAGAGACTGTCACCCATAACCCATATTAAAAATAGATTAAAGGAAAATGGTATTTAAAACAATCTGTTTAAGAAATATTAAAGGTCCTCGGGGCAAGACTCTCTGCAAAACAGAGGTGGCTCTATCAGGGGTCCCTCTGAAAGGCTGAGGCCCTGGACCAGAGCCCACTTTGCTCATGCCTTAAAACGTCCCTGCTCATTCTGGGTCATAATTCCGTATTAGACACTTTACCACCCTCCCCTCCTCTCCATTAAAATAGTCATCTTGTTACTTATTTATAAACCAGCACAACTCTCCTCTTTATGGCTTTACAGTCTCTTCCAAGTGGGATATAGAATAGAAATATAGATTGTGTAAGATTAAGAGTAGAGAAACTGCATCCCGCAGCCTCCCTCGGCGGCCATCTTGGAGCCTTATCCAGCGCAGTGTACTTGGGTCATTATACGCAGTGAGCCCGATCAGACAGGCTGCAATTATGTTCACAACTGGAGTTATTTCCCTCTACACTCCGCAGTGTCGACTCGCCAGGCAATTTTCTTTCGAATTGAATCGGCAGCGCAGGGCGCAGTCAGCGGCGGTGAGGCGGGAGCGACACAGACCAGGCTTCCTGTGGGGTGAACTCATTTGAAAAGTTCTCAGTGCCTGCGGATAAATGAATTTTAAATAATATTTCAGCACAAGCGGGCTGCTCTGCTACTGTGCATCTCATTTGTTTGCTGGATAGGAAGGTACAAGAGATGAAAATAGAGGCATAAAACAGAGGCAAGGCAGAAGGGATGGAGAGGGAAGGGAAACGGAGAGAGTCAATCAAAACAAGCATGGGGTGAGAAAAGAGGCTGGTAATAAAAGGCAAGGAGGGCTGGGGGAGTGTGTGTGTGTGTTTGTGTGTGCGTGTGTGCGTGCATGCATGCACGTGTGTGTGTGTGTGTGCGTATGTGTGTGTATATGAGTTGGCGTGGCACCTGCACAGTGCACACTACAAAGTAACTCACCTCTTGATGCTGGACCAAAATGGTGGCCCGATACAAGATGGAGGTGAGAGCCAGAAGAGCTGATTTGGAAACATAAGGCATTGTCCAGGTGGGAAGCAATTTCCAGAGCTTAGTGCTATAGACCGTTAGAACCCAATCTCCTCTACAGTTATGAAGGTCATGAAGAAGTGTTAGGCATCAAGAATGTAGAACTATACGTGTGGGTATGCTTACAGGAAGACCCTTTTGGTGTAGTAAAGCGGTAACCTATCAAAGCTGCAACAGTAAGAGGTTGTCAAAGGATCCAAAGGTGGGGTCAACATTCAGTGGAGACATCGGCTGAAATTTTCCATTCACCCGTTAGCTATGGCAACAGTTGCCATGGTGATCTTTCACGATATTTGATCCGCTAGTGATACTAGCTCACTGCCCACCTTTCTGTGAGTAGCTGCTCTGACTCCAGGTCTGGTGAAGTGGCTTCCAAACCTTGTAGAAGATGATGATGGAGCTGGAAGGGTCTTCAGCCACTCCATGTCTACCCGGTCTAAGAGATTAGATAGAACTGTTACACCACCAGAGGTGTGGCCAGGGCACCTGCTGTCTTTTGGCAGATTCTCCATCACTGCCCCATCTCAATCAGGCAGGTTTTTTTCTTTCAGTTTGAAGATGAGGGGGGCGGTTCATTTTTGCATTCACTATAAATGCAGTAGGAGTTTTCTGGAGTCCAGCCTAACAGTAACTGGATAGTGAAGCTTTGAACTAATTAAGACACCAAAGATTTCAGCTTTTTTGGAAGAGTGCGGGAACAGCAGATTGTGTTAAGTTAGAAGGTCAGCCATGGTTGGCACTAAGGTAGCTTTAACAATGAGGAGGTGTCTTTTCTTGAGGAACAGGCTATCCTTTGATAGTGAGAGTGGCATGGCTAAATCTGGGGCCAAAAACCAACGTCAGTCATCACAAAGGTAAACTTTAACTTTTGTGTAAGTTTATTATTGCTTGCTATTCACAAAGGTATTTTACTAGTAGTATTTTTACGACTGAGGAGACTGCGCACATAGGAAGATAGGACAGGCCTATCTTCCAATGTACAGAGACTCTGTGGTCATAAAGGTACTAATAGTAAAATACCTTTGTGAATAGCAAGCAGTCGTAATTATGAATTAGACCAAAGGTTCTACATAGACATTTATACTTTGCGTACCACTAGTATACTATTGTTCTGCTCCTTTCTGGAAAATTGTGCCCATGTATTATTGTTTCCTTCCGTGGGTTTAATCCCAGGTTTGTGGCTTTCTGTTGCCCTAAAATCCATTGGTCGTATCTCGATTTATCTCCTGAGGAACTCATAAAGTGAGAGGAAGGGTGTATTTTTCTTTCCCCTGGTGGTCTCCTGAGTCTGCAGATAGGTGTGCCAGTGTCGGGCGGGGCTGCCTTTGACTTCAGACACCCGTTCCAAGGTGGTATCAACCCAGACAAACGGACTTACTCCTTGTCTTTGCAGCTTGGCCCCTGAAGATGGGCTCTGGTGGTGCAGGCTGGCTCTAGTTCCTGCCTGTGGTATACAGGCTGCTGCTTCTGACTATAAAACGAATAATGGATGAGCATGGGCCCAGTGCGCATGCCCGGGTGGTGCTAAACTTTGCTGGACACAGCTGGGTTGATTCATGCCAGGAAGCTGCCTCTGACATTGGAATAACTGCAGGAACTATACTCCGGCTGGTTCCTGCTGCGCTTTTTTTCCTTTTTCTTATGGTTCTGTATCATATATTGATATGAATTGTTATTTGTTGTTTATCTTTTGAAATTGTTTGTTGTGAGCTTGTGATTGTGGCGAAACTGGTTGTTCGGATGAAATGTATGAGTGGTTTTGACTGACTGGGTATGTCTGCCTGTGATTTTGGTTTTTGGGGGTTCTTGTGTGTATATAATATAAATATGTATATATAGAACATCTGTAGTGTATTGTGGTCACGAGCATGAGCTTATGTTGTTATTATGTTCTTAAGTATCAGAAAAATGTGTAAATAAAAATATGATAATATCTTTTGAATAACTTCTGTGTGTGGGACAATGTTACTTTTCATGTGAATGTAGGATCTACTACTGAGTTTAAATTACTACCAAGTGAGGGGTCTGTTCTTGTTGTGGTTCCTGCTCTAAGCCAGCACTGACTCCAGGTGAGACCCCAATGTGAAGCCCCTACCCAGTGCTAAAGCTGAACACCTTACACTTCAGTATTGTGACTGCATTTATTTTTGATTTCAAATAGTTTCTTTTTTAGTTTTAGATGCATAATACAAACACAGGGACAGTTCAAAAACACAATATAAGGCAATAGATAGTGCTTGGCATTATTAATGGCATATCATTGGTACAGTCGCCCATAAGTGGCATACTGAAAATGCATACAGAAAGCAAGAAGGGAGAGGTTAGAGACTGTGCAAAATGTTTACATTGGTAATGACACATACTTCAAATGGAAAACCCACTGAACATGAATTGACACATTTGGGCAGCATTGTACACGAGCTTTACGTTTACTTACCCGTTTGCATACGATATTATGACTGCATAAATATATATAGGGCTTCAGCCACGGCCGGTAGTGGGAGTATCTGCCGGGCGGTGACATGGGGAGGGGGAGGGGCAGGGTGGGGGGTAGTAATATATGGATCTCGGAGTTTAACAGGTAAGTAAACATATAAATAAATAAAACAAATTTCGTTGCATGCACTGCATCCCATTTTGGTGATGCAGTGCACGCAACAAAATTCGTTTTATTTATTTATTTGTTTACTTACCTGTTAAAGTCCATAATCCAAACATTACTATCCCCCTCCCCCTCCCCACGTCACACCCAGCAGGTACTCCCACTACCAGCCGCGGCTGTAGGGTTTATTGCCGCTGATGAGGCGTTGAAGCGCATTATGCCAGGCAGCACGCTGCTCTGGAACCCGAGGTTAATGGTTATAGTTGGGTACTGGGACTCACCTTGTGCTCTCATGGAAGCCACTGCACGCATTTACTACAGTTTCTTTGTGGTAGATTAAATTAATAGGAGTTAGGTGTGATCATTAGTGGGAGTGGCTATGTAAATTAGGCGTCATTCGCATTATGGTGGTACAGCTCTAGCCCCAAGTGTGTGCGACAGGTGACGCCCGTGATTGCTTACCACATATGTTTAGTATGAATATTGTGGAGCTGCGAGGCTGACTTGTTAGCAAGATACACCGGTGCTGCACATCACTCACCCAGTGAACAATAGGCTCACAGATTGCAGATTCCTCTTGCACAGGCCTTGCAGTGTGTGAAGGGAGGCTCTGTGTGATACCTGCTTGTCTCATTTGCAAGTATTATTGGTTTGGGACTTTGGAAACAAACACAGTGGGTATAAACATGAAGCACCGCTCCCATGACATGAGGCATAAAATGCATTATGCAAAGCAATAACAGGCTTCCCTTAAGGGCACCAGCTGCAGCATGGGAGGGTGTACAGAGAACTACCAGCAAAATGTGTGTGTTTGTACGTGTGTGGTGTGTGTGTGTGTGTGTGTGTGTGTGTGCATATGTGTGGTGTATGTTGTCTGTGTGCATATGTGTGGCATGCGTCTGTGTGCATATGTGTGGTGTGTTTGTGCGCTTGTGTGTCTGTATGTATGAGTGTTTGTGTCTGTGTGCATCTGTGCAGATGAGAGGCACGTGCCTGTGTGCTTGTGTGTCTGTGTGCATATGTGTGGCATCTGTGCGTATGTGTGTGTTTGTTTGTGTGCATATGTGTGGTGCCTGTGCATATGCATGTCTGTGTCTGTGTGCGTATGTGTATGTTTGTCTGTGTGTGGTCAGGTGCTCTGCAGGCATTGCTGAGATTGACAGCCTATACTGGCTCAACCTTGACTGTCACATGACATAGATTGTTTTTTTATTAGTAGGTCGTGTTGTGCTGTTCCTTGGTCTGTTGTATTACGTAAAGTTATGCATGCTTACTTATGTGCTTTCTTTAAAACACAAAAAAAACTTTCTAGACCCTTCTCTCTTCTATCCCTCCACTAATATTTTTCAATCCAAATAATCTCGTTGTTGTAATACTTTATTCGATACTTGTATCATAAAAGTACAAACATAAATGGTACATAAAAAAGTTTATCGAGTATTACAATTCCTCCTAAAAACATGATATCAATACAAACATTTAAGAGCTGGGGGGAAAATATCGTAATTAAAATTCATACTAAAGGGTGATCTGTACATGGGTGAGACAACAATTTTGACCGAATAACCCAGGCGCTAGCCAAGAACTTAGCAACCCCGCAGATAATAAACATAGAGGTAGTGTTAGTTAAAATAACACGGAGAGCTAATCTATGGTCCCTAACTCCTAACACTTTGCAGACTGGCTTCAACCATCTAACTCTAGCCTGCTTGTATGCTTTCCAAATAATAACTAACATGTCCACCACTCAGATTAATTTCATATGTCCCTAAAATAAATTCCTAACTAATCCTATTTGGGTTCCGGAGTAGCGTGCTACCCACCAAAAAGTGCTTCAACACCTCATCAAGGGTAACAAGCACAATATAAAAGCACATCCTTCCCTCTTCCATCCCTCTACTTTCCTTTTCAATCCAAATAACAGACTAACATGTCCACTGCTCAAATTATTTTCAAATTTCCCCAGACTAATTGACCACTAATCCAACTGGCCTGTATCCGGGCATGTGCACATACGTGTCATCATGCTGTGGCGGCCTAAAGAAAATGATGGTTCCATGTATGCATAGAGATGGAATCATCATTTTCTTTATTTTTTGTATTCCAAGAGTAGTAAATTAAAAAAATTAATTCATTTGAGCATGAAAGTGTCTTTTTAAAAAAAAGTGGCCAGACAGTTGCCTGGCCTGCCAAAAAAGTTAGGAAAAAAATGGAGTAGCGGATGGGAGGAGAATGTGGGGGGGAAGTGAACACACGGGGGAGCAACAAGGAGGGAGTAGGGGAGAAAAAGAAGAGTTTAAGGTGTGGGGGAGGAAATACAAAAAAATAAAAAGCTATTGTGGGGAAACAGTGGACGAGGTAGAGGCAAGGGGAGGATGGATCAACTTATAGCATGTGGGGCAAGTATTCGAGAGGGGAAGCAGCACAAAAAGGAGTGAGTAAGAAACCATATGTACTCTCTTGGAGAGCAGAAAGAAAATGAAAAGCGAAGTTCTTTGAATTTGAGCTGTAGAGGGTTACAACACATCCGATCAAAAGGATGGTAAAGCATCTGTGCTCCAGGGGAGGGGCAACCAAAAGAAGAGTAAGGAAAGCCAACAAATAGGGAGCAAGCAAATGAGAGTGACAAGAAAGCAAACCAATAATAAAAGGTATGAGCTGACATGAAGCCCACTGTGAGATTTGGCACGGCCCACAGTAGGCTTATTGAGAACAGACAGTTAAAAGCTGTCTGTAGGCAAGAACTAAAACTGGAAGAGCAGCCACCAAAAGAGGGTCTGGGTCTTATTTTTAATTTGTCCTCTTCCTCAGACTCCATTCACAATTTCCAATCCATTATGATTTTCATCAGGGACTGGATGAGTCACAACCACCTGAAGCTAAATCCAGACAAAACCGAACTGGTTCTTACAGGTGGTTGCTCCAGTCCCTGGAACCCTACATTTTGGCCTTCTTCCTTAGGTTCTCCTCCTGTTCCCTCTTCCTCAGTCAAGACCTTGGGGATACAGTTTAATAACCATCTCAATTTGCACTCCCAGATTAGTTCTGTTGTTTCCTCTTGCTTTATGACTCTTCGCACTATCCAAAAGATCGCCCGCTTTGCCTCCCTCTCCGCCCTCAAAATCATTCTTTTAGCCATGGTCATCTCCCGTATTGACTACGGCAATGTTTTATATTCTGGTATCCCTGCCTACGAGTTACGGCGACTTCAGCTGGTTCAGAACTAGGCCGCCCGACTTGTACACAACCTCCCTAAATTCCATCACGCTACCCCGTTACTTAAAGCCTTACACTGGCTTCCCATTTGGGAAAGCTCACTCTTTAAGATGGGCTGTATCACTTTCCAGGCTCGGGCAGGGACGGCCCCTGCATTTATTAATTCTGAAATCAAGCCCTATCTCCCTTGCAGAGAGCTGCGATCTTCCTCCAAATTCCTCCTCGCGGTTCCTCGATTTAAGAGGAAGAAACTGGGAGGCATGAAATTCTCCATCCTTGCCCCTGTTTTCTGGAATACTCTTCCTCTCCCCCTTAGGTCTTCCCCTCACTATTTAGAGTTTCGAAAAGCCCTCAAAACTTTCCTCTTCTCTCAAGCCTTCCCCCACTAGTGGCCCTTTTCCTGTTCTGACCTTGGGTCTGCATCCTTAGCGCCAAGAAACCGCTTGGTAGTCATGCGCTCTACAAATATTTTAAAATTCAAATTCAAATTGCAGGAAACACAACTCCTAAACCCACCACCTGAGCCCTGATCAAGGACACAGCGGCTCACTAAAAGCACAATGCTGATTGGACACTGATATTTTACAGTGCAGAATAAGTAACATTGTCACTCCTTCAGCTAGCATGTGTGGTCACACCATGAAACATGCCTCCTCTGGTTCAGGTAAATAGCCCAGTCTCTACTAAGCCCTTGCCTTTCCGTCTAACTTTATTATGATTGGCTCTGCATCCGATCAATCAACATACGGAAGTCTGGACTGTGCACAGGCCGCCACATGTAGGTCACGTGTCTCGCTCATGTGCAGATATGAAACGGAACTAAGGGCCAGATGTAGGAAGGCAAATACCGGTCGGTAACGGCCGATTTCGGCCGTTACCGACCGGTATTTGGAGTTTGGGATGTAGGGGCATGTTAAAATACAGATTCTGTAATTTTACTGAATCGGTAAAATACCGAATCGGTATAATTACCAAATCTGTATTTTGACATGTAGGTAGCACTGTAAACAGTGCTACAGGGGTTTAAGAATTCGTAATTTACCACCAACTAGAAGTTTGTGGTAAATTATGAAAACCCTTTAAAAAGCATTTCTTTTGTTTTTGAAACAGTGCCATGTTGCAGACATACTTGCCCTAATGGCATGTATGTCTGCAACATGTGCATCCATGCACAATTGAGGGGTGCAACAGGGTGTCAAAGTGACACCCTACCACCCTTCAATGTTTCCCCCAATTACCGAATCGGTATTTACCGATTCTGTAATTGACATTCATTCCTATGGGCCTCCAGGCCCATAGGAATGAATGGCAATTACCGAATCGGTAAATACCGATTCGGTAATTACCGAATCATACCGATTCGGTAATTAAATCGGTAAAATTACCTACATCCCGATTGCCAGTTCTTAAATACCGAATCGGTATGATTCTGTATTTAAGAATCGGTAATCTGGGATTACCTACATCTGGCCCTAAGTGAGGACGACGTAGATCAAATATGCAGAGCGTACATTCACAATGAACCGCTAGTCGAAGTGCAAGTGATTAAAAGCAACAATGCTAAGATCTCACACACTGAAAAACAGTGTAGAGCCCGCCTTTCAGCCGCACGCTTTCAGTCATAAAATATCCGCGCCTTAATTATCTCGTTCATCGAGCTGGACATGGTTATAAAATTGATTTCAGACACTCCAATGATAGGCTTTTCCCTCATTTGTGTGTTGTCATTAAGTGTGTTAGCGCGTTAGATGGGATCTCTAACCTGCATTATTGGACAATTATTCCTTTTACGGTTTGCCGAAGCTCTGTTGGCGCATGGTTTATGAGTTTTAGGCACGTGTCCTCGTGAGGTAATCACACTCACTACTCCATCAAAGTACAAAAGGCCATTTATTAGGGCAGGATTGCAATACACTCAAACAATTCAACAATGATTAACTTAAAACAGCTTAAAGAACATTCTATTGTATCTCCTCCCTCATTCTCTCTCCCCCCTAATTTTCAGGCATTATGTTGCTTCACTCTTCCTCACACCTCTTACTCCATGCGCTCCTTCCATCCCCAGACTCATTCTCACTTCTTTTCGTCAAAAATCCTTCCATGATAAACTTCCTTGCCTTATACCAGGGCATCCTGCAAACTGTCATCCTTTATTTACATATACCCTCTTCCCCCGAGGGGTGGGCAGGCCTGCATCTGACCCCCCCACACTACTTCCACCCAGCAAAAACCCGAATGTGCGTTTTGCTACCTCACACGCAAACCCGCTGTAACCCAGCAAAACACACTCATTCACCTGCACCAAGTAGTCTCTCTCCATAATCCCCCCTGCAAATCCCTCAATTCCATCAGATAATATGTAGAGATGCTCCACATCTGTCCAGTACAGCACCGCTTCACCTTCATGAATACCCCGATGCGACAAGGCTGAGACGCCATTAGCCCCACAAAAAATCTCATGGCCCAATTCAGTTTCCTCCTACCCTTATCAACAGCCCCATGCTTGATATCATGCACCCATTTCAGTTTGGGCACAAACTCAGTCTATATAATATAGGTCCCTGCCAACTTCTGATGAATCAAAACCAAGCCCTTTTGCATGTGTTGCAGTAGGGTGAGCCCAGATAGCTGCAGCAAATAATTTTCACCCAAATGGGCCAGAAACATGTCTGTACAACCCCACTTTGGGACCACAGTCGCTAAAAATGTCAGCAGGTTACCCCATCTCATCCTACTGTTTTCCCACCAGAGCACATCATGCTGACTGCTGGGCAATCCTAGGTTATGTCCAAAGATCTGGTGTTCCACGTACTTTTCCGCCTAGTGGATAAAAGAGTGTCTAACCATCCACATGACAATTTTTTCTCTCCCTAGGCTTCTTATGCACCCTATGAAAAAAGAAGAATGTTAACAATGCATCCCGAGACCCAAGAATTCAACGCACCCCTCCTCCCCTTCTCATTTATGCACATATCTCTAGCAGCACCTAGACCTCCACCTGCCAATCTTCTGAATCTGTGGACAATTCCATTCCAACCTTGTAGCCGCCTCAATCCGGAAGGAATGTATCCCAAAGTAAGCCAGATTCCTTCCCAACCTCCTCAGAGTCAAACGAAGCACTCTCAAAATCTGATAAGCCATACGCCTGGACGCGTTCTCATGACAGAACACTGCAACCTGCCTGAGCCCAGAACATACAGTAAAATGATGCCTTTCACTCACCAGACAAGCCCCTTCACTACCTCTCAGCTGTTACCCCTCTCCAACTGATCCGTCTTGGATTTCCTCAGCCAAATACCCAACTTACCCCTATCCAAACTCACCTCCCCACACAACAAGCCCACCTTCGTCTTCAACCCCAAAAGCTCATACACTCGAAAATCATTGAAAAACATCCATATCATACACTGGTAAAAAAGAGCAACCTGAAACCGATCAACAGAACACTCAGGCAAAACTCACAAAATATCAAACAGCAACTCAAAGGTAATCGGCTCCCTCAAATGCCTACCGCACCCGACCTCTCTCTACCCAGCCTTTAAAAACATTTCCCAATATGCCATCCTACGCTGGTTCAAACCCCAAAACAGCTTCCCATAAAAGGATAAACCAACCAGCTTACCAACTGTGGTTGCAGGTGACAAACCTTGTCAATCAAGAACAAAACAAAACTCATGACCCTCCTTTCCTGTTCCACTGAGTCCATGTTTGACAACCTCCTTGGATGGCCCTCAAAAGATTCCAATTCACTCCAAGCCAGACGATAACTCCTCGGGGTGGACTCAGCTAAAGGCTTCTCAGCCAGCCTAAATGCTCTCATGCCCCCCACTACCAGATTTCTGCAGGGACTGGTGTCTTGCAAGCCTCCACTCCCAGTGACAGGCGCCCTTGCTCCTCATGGGACCCGCCAATCTCCCAAGACCAACGTTGGTGCTCTTTCCAACTAGGTCCAGCCTGGGTAAAATCCTGTTTTTAAGCTTATCGTAGCCAGTGTGCCATGGGCCTTTCTACAAGGCAGGTAATGGACACCTTAGCAGCTGTTTGAATGATCAAACACAGCCATACTCAGGGTTTAGTGGACCCGCTGCACCTGCTTCACCAATGGAAGCATCAACCCCGAACAGTGCAAAACTGTTCTTGCTTGCCTGATTTTTACCTACTGATGGTTGTATTGTGATTGCATTTACATAGCTCCTACTACCCACCCTTGACAAGGTGATGAAGCGCTTTATGGCAGGGCAACACGTTTCTCTTGATACACAAGGATAGTGGCTAATCCAGTGGTTAGTGTTGGTTATGTGAATGAATGAATGAATGATGTAGGTCTTATAATGCGCAAACTTAGCCCAATGGGCGTCAAGGCGCCTAAAAACAAATAGTGCAGCTAGCGACTCAATCCAGCAATCCATCATTGATAAGCTTTGGTGAAGTACCACGTCTTCAGGGCTTTTTTGAACAGCTCAATTGAGGGAAGTGATTTAACCTCGGTTGGGAGAGAGTTCCAAAGCTTAGGGGCCACCACAGAAAAGGCTCTTGCTCCCCATGTGGCTAGCCGTATACGCGGCACTACCAATTGGGAAAGACCAGCAGATCGTAAGGATCTAGTTGGAATATAATGAGAGAGCAGAGACCTGAGCACAAATGATGTTTTGCACTTTTATAGTGAGTACAAAATGCAGTAATAACCAGCAAAAGCCGAGGGTGATATTATTTGCATGTGTTATTATCCACTTTATTGCCCTTGCCTACATCGAGTAAAATAGCGCATTTGATTTCCAGTGCAAATATTCTATTATACGTTCAGGGGCAAATCAACTATTATTTCATGCAACGCAGCACAGCACCCAAAGCTGCCGTTCCGTGTTTCGCGAACAGGATAAAGCGGGACAGCACCATGTCTACACAGATGGGACGCTTCTGGTCACACATCAGGCTGCTAGTGCTCCACACACCTGTGCACCATTGTGCAAAGGTGTCTGTGTGTGTCTAGCCTAGGGTCTGTACTGGAAGGGGAACAGCGTTTACAACGCAACTTTTACAACGCAGTACCTTTACGACGCAACCATTACAACGCAAGTCATTACAACTACTTGCGCTGGGGGGCGCTCTAGGATAGGGAATAGTCTTAATTTACTATCCAACACCTTCCCTACTATCCACGGGGACTGGAGTTGGAATAGTAAATTAAACTATTCACTATCCAGCGCCCCCCAACGCAAGTCGTTGTAACGACTTGCGTTGTAAAAGTTGCGTCGTAAAGGCATGCGTTGTAAAAGCATGCGTTGTAACGACGTACATCCGTACTGGAAGGGTACCCTTCCGCCACCAAAGACTAAGCTTAGACCTTCGTAAATACTTTTCCCACTTTGTATGTGTGCTGTACAGTGCACAGCCTGAAACGTTTACCGAAATAAACATTTCTCCTGCTTTGCACTTGCATCAAGGAGGCGCACTTCTTTGGCTAAAAGTCATGTGTAACAAACACTGTTGGTAAAAGGGGCTTTGCATGAAAAATCATGGGTGGTAATGTGGGCACGCCCATGCCCACCCACGGCATGGCTCTTGGCTTAAGGATGCAATGCAGCACATTGCACTCGCTGTGTTACTTTCAGGCAACTTTCCAGCACAGAACAAGTTTGCTCTGGAAAGTAAATAACAAGTCTACACTTTGCATGAGTTTGCCTTACTTTTTGTGACTTTGCACTAATAGAACGTTTTAATAAGTTTGCCCCATTATATCCAATTTGCCCTGGGGTGTTTTTACACCCTTAATTTAAACAAGACTCTAAAAGGCCCCATTAGACACTACGGGGGAATGAATATACATTAAAAGCAATATGAACGAGTTTCCTCAATGAACACTGTATTCACTCCTGCGCTCATGTATGTCTATTGAATTGTTAAAATGGGCCATTTGCATCAAGTCAGCAAGTCACACTCTCTGCCCCCTAGATGACATCACATGAAGTGATGTCACACAGTGCTTGGTCCCTGATAATGGGCCAGTGTACATATTTTTGTAAAAAGATACTTAATTGAAAACTCAAGGCTGTAGTATGCTGAAAATCAAATATTTGGCCATTAACAACTATTTAATAATATGAGTACATGCTGTAGGAATTGCAGTCAGGAGAGTTAAATCAGAGGGTTCTAAGAGAACACACAATGGATCTAAGGACCCCCTTGAAGCAGTAGCTGAAGCATATTTTATTTTAAAAGAATAAGCTGCCTACCTCATTCCTCAACTATTGCCAGCAGAATCATTTCCAGAACCAGCTTTTGCTTGCATAATGAAGCCTATTTATGCTGTTCTTATTTTAGAATATTTCCTCGGATTGCTAGATATTAAAATTCTGTATCATTAAGGCTTCAATGTTTGTGCAGCAGTTAAGAGCCTAAGGTTCATTATATCTAGATAAAGAATGGCAAACAAAGAGTAGTTTTTGCATTTCAGTAGTGGGGGCATATATTATTCTCTGCTGCACCAAGAGACCAAATTATGCTTGTAAGGATACAAAAATCAGCTTTGAAGTAGATTTAAGATAGTGTGAGCAGCTGAGTCAGATATGTACACATTTGAAGCAATGTAACAGCAGTCGCCTTCTCCGGTAATTTGGCTTTTTTAATATTTTGTATCTGTTTGTTACGTTTTATACCACAAACCGACAAATAAAATAACAGCGAAGCCACAGGCCACACCCTTCAGGGCCGGACTGGGAACCCAAACCGGCCCTGGCAAAGTGCTCGGCCGGCCCCCCCACCACTCCCGGGGGTTGGGGGTGCGACCGCGCTATTTGCCAGGGCTGGTTTTCGGCCGATTTTGTTACAGGGCCGTTTTTGCAGCAAACGCTGCAAAAACGGCCCTGAAATAAAAAAGGCCCCCAGGGGCCCAAACAGGCCCCCACCCTTGCGGCGCACCGGGGGATTGCCCGGTGCCCGCAACGACCAGTCCGAGCCTGCCTTCACCCCACCATTACCACAGTCCCGGCACGCTAACGCATGCCAGTGCGAGGGTCTGACAGCCTTTACTCCCCCATGAAGAATCTCTCCAGTGGTAGTCTCCCAATCCCAGACAGAAGTTGAAACCTTTACTCCAGGCTCTCTCCTGCGTCTCGCCAAGAGCCCCACGCTTTCTCAAATGCTCATTTTATTATTCTGGTACCATGAAACCTAATCAAAATGCATTGTCAAAGTAGGCAAGTCCTACACAGATACATTTCTCCACATTAACGGAACATTCAATCAAATTCAAATTCACTTTATATAAAATAAAAGGTTTTCATGTAATTCGTGTGTTCTTGTTAAAATGTAATTTATTGACACCTTATTCATGTTCTCAATTTTCCTTTATCTCTTTATTTTTCTGAAGTCTTTTGATTCAGGACATTTCACAGGTTTATGAAAACAACTCAGAGAAAAATAGTATTTGAATTTCCTAATATTTTGGGCTTGTTAATTTTTAATATCATTGTGTCAGAATATTCCACCTAAACTATTGACTAGCTCACTACTTAAAAAGTAAGTATAAATAGATAGTTATAGCACACAGATCCTTTCTCTACTTTTAAGAAAGGATCTGACGCCTTCGATCTTACTGGAATGTTGATTTTATTCAACGATGTTGCCCAGTCAACGCGTTTCGGCTACAGCTGTAGCCTTTTTCAAAGTGCGGGACACCATTTTGTTTCAGCTTTTATATACGTTACACCCATGTGCGCCAAAACAATTCTACAATCAGTACTCAGTACCAACTACCAAAATAAACATAAAAATAAATATAATACCCCTATATAATTATATTCATGATTTAACCTTAATTGATATTTGGGTCATGATACTTTTGCAGGCCGATATGTTCCTTGTTGATATTTTGACATGCAGTCCAATAAGGAGTGGCCTCTATAAGGGAATTGAAGCTCTATTTATTCTGTTTGCAATGTCTGATGTTTGATGACCTGGGATGAGATAACTGGAAATTTTAACGAGTTAGAGTTTACAATCACTAAAAACAAGTGACCTATGGGTAATTTAACCAAAGATTGTCTGCATGTCCAACATATTCGTACTTCATCCTGAGGGTGCAAATGTCAGTGATAATCACATGTTATCACTTTAAGTGCATCAACAGCTTGGAGGCTTTGCAGGGCGATATCATTCAAGAAATATCTGTTCTCCAGGAAGCAGTTTAGAGAAATTATGGTGAACTGAAGAAAGTGGCAGCAATCCTGCACCACCACCCCACTTGCCGAAGGCTACAGATTCAGTAAATTGGTACTGGAATTTGAGCAATTTTCTAAGAGATTGACATATTTTACGTGGGGCAGAGAATGAATTCTGGCTATTGCAATGCACAAGGATGGAAAGACTAGGGGCTAGATGTAGGTAATCTGATTTTACCGATTCTTAAATACCGAATTTTACCGATTCGGTATTAAAAGGGAAAAATCCGTATTTTTTACCGAATCGGTAAAATTCGGTATCGGAAATTACCGAATCGGTATTTACCGAATCGGTATTCCCAATGCATTCCTATGGACCTTTTGGCCCATAGGAATGAATTGGAAATACCGATTCGGTAAATACCGAATCGGACAGCAAGCAAAAGTGAAACTTAACACAACAGCCAATCAGGTGCAACCACCCTCCCCCTTCCTAGCAGGAAGTGGCTACACAGGCAGCTGCAAGTAATTAGAAGGTTCTGGAGAGGCAGTTGGAGCAGAGAGACTGGGAGCAGCAGCAGACAGAGTTTGTGCACTTTCAAATTAAAACATGGCAAGCAGCAAGGACACAGAGCAGGCTGAAAGGAAAAGAAAGCTCAAATTCAGCAGCATGGAGCTACAGGTCCTTGTTGAGGAGGTGGTTAAGGTTCACCACAGCCTTTTTGGGAAGCAGTCCTTAACAGTTCCAGAATCAGCAAAAAGAGGAAGATTTGGCTGGAAATCCTGGAGAAAGTTAATGCAGTGGGAGTGACCACCAGAGTCACTGAAGATTTAAAAAAGAGGTTCTATGACCTAAGGAGCCTCACAAAAAAGAAAGTGGCTGACCACCACAAACAGGCCTCCCAAACAGGTGGTGGAAAGAACACTGCACCCCCCCTCACAGACCTAGAGGATATGGTAGCCACAACCCTGGAGCATGAAAGTGTCCATGGACTGGGAGAAGTGGACAGTTCGGCGAAAGCTGCAGCAACAAAATATAAGATGCATGCACAGCATCATCCATCCCTCACCCCTTGCAGCTAAGTTACCCCAGTCCCAGGGTGTCTGTGCCAAACTGTAGCAATGCATCATGGTACACGTAGTCAGTTAATGAAAGAGCATGTCACACAGCAGTGTAACCACCAAGTTATTCAACTGAATGCATACATAATGAAGGGCAGGCAGCATGTACTAAGTGCAATTACATATGTTTAATTGTAGTGGCAGTGAGACATTTGCACCCAGCTGATATGTGCTCATATGTCCACAGGTCACATATCCAGAAGGCAGTCTGAGGAGGCAGAAGGCACGGCACCCGAGAGGGGTGACAGTCATGAGCCAGGTCCCAGTGCTTCACAGGACACAGGTGTTCCGAGTGGGCAGGCACCTTCCTAAGAACCTGACGTCAGTGAGGAAATGCCGGCCTCCCCAATACCAACACAGTCCCCACTATTGCTTTCATCACCTGAAATGCCAGCATACCTGGAGGTAGAAACACCTGCTGCACACCCTAGCAGGAGCAATGTTGTTTCCCCACTGCTGGAAATGGAGACAGCTGCTGGTGAAATGGTGGGTGAAGACTCACACAACTTGGCTGGAGCTGCCATCTCTGTCACACTGCAGCCCAGCACAGAGCCTGTACCAAGTACCACTAGAAGGCGCACAGTACAAGGAAGGAGTGTAGGTGCACGTGGGGAGGGGTCCAGTGTCTTCCAAGGCCTGGAGGGATCCATGGTCAGGATTCAGAGGATGCAGGGCAAGGGCATCATGGCCTGTCAAAGACAAATGCGAAACCTCAACATCAACATGCAGGAAATTGGCAAGGGCATAAAAGAGCTGGTGGAAGTGAACAGGAGCATGGCAACAGGCATACAGCAACTATGCACAAAACTGGACTCTGAAATTACTTCAAGGCGCAGGGACAAGCAGCGTGCAGAGAGAACTGAGAAATCCATACACCGCCTGGCAACAGCCACATCCCTGCTATGCAGACGTAGCATGAATAGTCAGGAAGTCCTGACTAATAACAGCAATCAGCTCACTAGGTGCATAGCCGGAATGACCAGTGCGCTGGAGGCTCTACTCAATGCCCAGAGTGCACAAACTGCTGCCATTGATGTGCCGGACACTGAAGGTAGCACCAGTAGGAGCAGCATGCCAAGCGCCCATGTCGTAGAGACAAGGAGGAGCAGCAGGCGACAGGGTGAGGCTACAGGCCAAACGCCCAGTGAACAGGTTGAGCCACAAACACCTGCTAGTGCAAAGCGTGGCCGTAAATGAACAGTTGATAATATGGCCTACTGCCATTGTACATTCTAATCATGGTTCAAAAAGTTAAAGTTGCACATTTGTGCCATTTAAACCTGCCTAGTGACAATATACAACTATGGTGGGTGGATTAAACACCTGTGTGTGTGTGTTTGCTCACTTATTTATTATTTATTTATTTATTTAAAATATTTATAAAGCGCGACTGTCACCTGGCAGGTATCCTGGCGCTGATAGCTACTTCTGTGGTTTATTGACGGGGGGGAGCTGGAAAAGGCCAGTTATTTTTGTTATAGGGACAGTGGAAAGAGCCAAGTTTTGATACGTTTCCTGAATGGGAGGAGATGAGGGATATGGCGAATTTCGGCAGGTAGACTGTTCCATAGCTTGGCTGCAGCTACTCTGAACGATCTTCCTCCCATCCTGGCCGTCTTACATCTGGGCACTCTCGCGAGGCAAGCAGTAGTGGACCTAAGTGTTCTGGTGGGGGTATACCAGGAGAATAGACGTTGGAGGGGTCTGGGTCCTGTTCCATGCAGTGCCTTGAAGACCAAACAAAGGGCCTTGAAGGCAATGCGTTGCCTCAAAGGCAGCCAATGTAACTCGGCCAGTGCGGCAGTGGCCGATGATCTCCTGGTCCATCCTAGAGCCAGTTTGGCTGCTGCTGACTGGACTCGTTGGAGTCTGTCCAGTAGTGTCGCCGGAGATTCAAGCAGCAGGGCGTTGCAGTAGTCAAGGCGACTAAGAATAGTACACCTGACTACTAGTGCTCTGGCAGAGGATGGGAGCAGAGGCAAGACTTTGCGCAGTGAGCGCATAAGGCCGGTGCAGGTTGCGACTGTTCTTGAGACCTGAGTCTCCATGCTCAATTGATGGTTGAGCATGACGCCCAGGTTACGGACGGTGGTAACTGGTGGGGGGTTGTTGGAGTTCTCCGGGGGCCAGAACTCAGCGGGCAAAGGGCGGGGTATGCGACTCGCAGGACAGTACATCACCTCAGTCTTTGCGGAGTTGAACTGAAGAGAGTTCTGGTGCAGCCAGCGTGCCGTGTCTCGTAGGCAGTCATGGAAGGCTTGTAAGGAGATGGAGTCTTCGCCTTCCCACGAGAGAAGGAGCTGTGTATCGTCCGCATAGTTTACTGTGGTCATGTTGTGTGACTTGATTAACGTGACCAGAGGTTTTAAGTAAACGTTAAAAAGAATCGGACTGATAGAGGAACCCTGGGGGACACCGTGTGGGACCGGGGAAAAAACCGATTGAAAAGGGGGAAGGGAGATAGCTTGTTTTCTGTCGCTGAGGTAGGAGTGAAACCAAATAAGGGCCGTGCCGTCAATCCCTGCCGCTCTCAACCGCTGGAGCAGGATTCTGTGATTGACAGTATCGAATGCGGCAGACAAGTCAAGTAAAATGAGGGCCACAGCTTGGCCCCTGTCTGCGCGCATTCGAAGCTCCTCCATGGCCGTGAGCACCGCGGTTTCAGTGCCATGGGCTGGGCGAAACCCAAATTGGAATTCGTCCAAAAAATGGTGCTGCTCAAGGTAGGTTGAGAGGCATTTACTGACCCAGCGTTCGAGCACCTTCACTGGGAAGGGCAAGAGTGATATGGGACGGAAGTTGGACAAACAGTCTGGATTGAGCGTGGGTTTCTTTAGCAGTGGGGTAATAAGCGCTTGCTTCCAAGAGCGGGGAACGACGCCACAGCTCAGGGATTGGTTGCATATCAACCGAAGGGTGTGAAATAGTTGGGGGCCACAGGCTTTCCATATTTTCGGTGGCAGAGGGTCAAGGGGGGATCCGGAAGTAATGCCCTGTGCAACTGTTTCAAATTCTATTTGAGAAATAAGAGGGAAGGCCAGCAATTTGTTCGTGGAAGGACAGGATGGCCTCAGGGAATCAGGGTTAGTGGAGATGATTTCGGGAAGGGTGGAGAGAGTGGTAGGCGGGGGTGTTGCCAGGTTATTAATGATGGTCTCAATTTTATCAGTGAAAAACTGAGCAAGATTATCACAGAGGGACTGAGAGGGGGGGATGGAGTTTTTGACGCAGTCGGGGTGTAAGATATTGTCCAAAATCTGGAATATGCTTTTTGGACTGTTGGCTGCATTAGTAATGGTGGAGCAATAGTAGTTCGCTTAACTTTCTGCAATAGCGGACTTGTAGTCACGGAGTGACTTCTTCCAAAGGATTTTATTGTTGTTACAGTATCCGTGTCTCCACTTTCTCTCAGCTTGTTTGCAGGCTGATTTAAGGGATTTCAAAGAGTCGTTGTACCAGGGAGCCGGGGTTCTTCCTTTCGGTTTACAGAGCTTAAGAGGGGCAGCAGCGTCCGTAAGAG
Organism: Lissotriton helveticus; assembly: GCF_964261635.1. Lineage (NCBI taxonomy): Eukaryota > Metazoa > Chordata > Amphibia > Caudata > Salamandridae > Lissotriton > Lissotriton helveticus. The sequence continues at coordinate 1,958,208,575 of NC_136067.1, forward strand.
AAGTGATTCTTGAGCTAAAGGACCTGTAGTTGTCTTCCACTGAGCTGGTAATAGCGAAACTGTCTTCCACCTCAAAGGCTCCGGTGGAGGTACTGAGTTTTTCAAGCGCTTTCCAGTTTCGGTACGAGAATTGTGGGGGTGGGTGGGATTTGATTTTGCTTGTTGTGGCATTCTTAATGTAGAGTTTGATGAGCGAGTGGTCTGTCCAACTCATGGGCAGAATGTCGCCTACTTGGGTTAGACCTGGGCTCGAGAAGATAAGATCGAGTCGGTTGCCTGCGGAGTGAGTGGGGCCCTTTATCAGTTGTTGGAGGCCTACATTATCACAGGACAGCCGAAGGTTGTCTAGTCCTGCATCAAGACTGCCATTTGGCCAAAGGTTAAAGTCTCCTAGAAGTATAAGATTACTGTGAGAAGTTGCCATGTTGGTGATAGTCGTGAGGAGAGCTTGCTGTTGCGGGATAGAAAAGGCCCCAGGCGGGCGGTAGCAGACGATTACCGTGAAGGTTTCGCCTTGATGGCAGTTTATAGACAGCCCAAAAAGCTCGGTTCCAGGGGTCGGGTCTATGTCTAGGATGTTCGTTTGCCACGAGGCTTTAAAGATGACACCAACTCCGCCACCGCGGCCTTTAGGTCTGGGGAGGTGGAGGATGTTAAAGTTTAGCGGACAAGCAGCTGCTAGGTCTGTCTCACAGTTTGCATGTGTCCATGTCTCAGTTAAAAAGAGTACATCTAGATGGTGCGACTCGATAAGAAGATTAATTTCAGTGGCATGTTTAGGTAAGGATCTTACGTTCAAAAGGCCTCCTACAATTAAGTTCCGTTGTAGGAAGTCAGTTAGTGGGAAGGCCGATTCTTCAAAGGAGAGCTTACCTTCCTGCGCATACCCCCGAAGGTCGAGTAAAGCATCCCGAGTGGAGCCAGGGGATGAAGGGCTGTGCCGGGCAGGGTTTGTGGCGCTAGGCGCGTCCTCGTCGCGGACGAGCGCAGACGAGCTTGCCTTAAGCGCGCCTTCGGCGCGCAATCGGCGTGCCCGCTGCGCTCGTCCGCTGCGCTTCCGACAGTGACACATAGTAGTAGTGGTGACGGGTAGCGTAGGGGGGGGTGTGGCCAACAAGAAGTGGGCGTGGCTGTCATCTCCCTTCGGCGTTCTATGGCGCCAAGAAACAAGTGGTTTCCGTGTCCCAGCAGCTAGTGATCAGCTGTTATGGGATCAGGTGTATTTCAGGTAGGCAAGTATTTTAAAAGCAAAACAATTCACAATCTTTAAAAAACGAGTGAGTTACACCTCCCGGCTTTTCGCCTCAGGAGTAGCAGCAATGGAGCAGCGTTCAGCGGCAGCGCGCTCTATTTATATCTGCGGAGGGGGCGTGGCCAACAAGAAGTGGGCGTGGCTGTCGTCTCCCTTCGGCGTTCTATGGCGCCAAGAAACGAGTGGTTTCCGTGTCCCAGCAGCTAGTGATCAGCTGTTATGGGATCAGGTGTATTTCAGGTAGGCAAGTATTTTAAAAGCAAAACAATTCACAATCTTTAAAAAACGAGTGAGTTACACCTCCCGGCTTTTCGCCTCAGGAGTAGCAGCAATGGAGCAGCGTTCAGCGGCAGCGCGCTCTATTTATATCTGCGGAGGGGGCGTGGCCAACAAGAAGTGGGCGTGGCTGTCGTCTCCCTTCGGCGTTCTATGGCGCCAAGAAACGAGTGGTTTCCGTGTCCCAGCAGCTAGTGATCAGCTGTTATGGGATCAGGTGTATTTCAGGTAGGCAAGTATTTTAAAAGCAAAACAATTCACAATCTTTAAAAAACGAGTGAGTTACACCTCCCGGCTTTTCGCCTCAGGAGTAGCAGCAATGGAGCAGCGTTCAGCGGCAGCGCGCTCTATTTATATCTGCGGAGGGGGCGTGGCCAACAAGAAGTGGGCGTGGCTGTCGTCTCCCTTCGGCGTTCTATGGCGCCAAGAAACGAGTGGTTTCCGTGTCCCAGCAGCTAGTGATCAGCTGTTATGGGATCAGGTGTATTTCAGGTAGGCAAGTATTTTAAAAGCAAAACAATTCACAATCTTTAAAAAACGAGTGAGTTACACCTCCCGGCTTTTCGCCTCAGGAGTAGCAGCAATGGAGCAGCGTTCAGCGGCAGCGCGCTCTATTTATATCTGCGGAGGGGGCGTGGCCAACAAGAAGTGGGCGTGGCTGTCGTCTCCCTTCGGCGTTCTATGGCGCCAAGAAACGAGTGGTTTCCGTGTCCCAGCAGCTAGTGATCAGCTGTTATGGGATCAGGTGTATTTCAGGTAGGCAAGTATTTTAAAAGCAAAACAATTCACAATCTTTAAAAAACGAGTGAGTTACACCTCCCGGCTTTTCGCCTCAGGAGTAGCAGCAATGGAGCAGCGTTCAGCGGCAGCGCGCTCTATTTATATCTGCGGAGGGGGCGTGGCCAACAAGAAGTGGGCGTGGCTGTCGTCTCCCTTCGGCGTTCTATGGCGCGAAGAAACGAGTGGTTTCCGTGTCCCAGCAGCTAGTGATCAGCTGTTATGGGATCAGGTGTATTTCAGGTAGGCAAGTATTTTAAAAGCAAAACAATTCACAATCTTTAAAAAACGAGTGAGTTACACCTCCCGGCTTTTCGCCTCAGGAGTAGCAGCAATGGAGCAGCGTTCAGCGGCAGCGCGCTCTATTTATATCTGCGGAGGGGGCGTGGCCAACAAGAAGTGGGCGTGGCTGTCGTCTCCCTTCGGCGTTCTATGGCGCCAAGAAACGAGTGGTTTCCGTGTCCCAGCAGCTAGTGATCAGCTGTTATGGGATCAGGTGTATTTCAGGTAGGCAAGTATTTTAAAAGCAAAACAATTCACAATCTTTAAAAAACGAGTGAGTTACACCTCCCGGCTTTTCGCCTCAGGAGTAGCAGCAATGGAGCAGCGTTCAGCGGCAGCGCGCTCTATTTATATCTGCGGAGGGGGCGTGGCCAACAAGAAGTGGGCGTGGCTGTCGTCTCCCTTCGGCGTTCTATGGCGCCAAGAAACGAGTGGTTTCCGTGTCCCAGCAGCTAGTGATCAGCTGTTATGGGATCAGGTGTATTTCAGGTAGGCAAGTATTTTAAAAGCAAAACAATTCACAATCTTTAAAAAACGAGTGAGTTACACCTCCCGGCTTTTCGCCTCAGGAGTAGCAGCAATGGAGCACTGTGAGCATTGCTGTGAAATGCTTACTGTTGCACTTTTGTTCTTTGATATACCTGGAAATATACAAAATTAAACAAAAGCTTGTGCTTTCAATTTAGGTTTCAGTGTCATCACTCACTCAGAAATAGTTGCGTGTTATTTCCTCACGTCTGTATCTGCCATCACTTGGTGTTGACACTCCAGCAGGTTGTGTTTCAGGCACAGCACTGTCGTCGTCATGATCCTCATAGTCTGACAACTCCACCTCAGTACCCCTCTTTACAACGAGATTGTGCAACATAGCACAGGCAGCAATGATCTTACAGCAGGTGATGGGGGTGTACTGCTTTGCACCTCCACTCTTGTGCAAGCATCTGAACCTGCTTTTCCAGATGCCAAATGTTCTCTCAACAACATTGCGTGTGCTCTTGTGTGCCCGGTTATATCTCCTTTGGCTGGGTGTTGAGGGGTTGAGGTAGGGGGTGAGTATGAAGAAGCGGAGGGCATATGCACTGTCTCCTAAAAGAAAATGGGTATGATTTATTCACATGCATACTTGTACTGCTTACTGCAATAAGTCTTATAGGGGTCGCACAACTGTGTCTTACCTAGGAGGTATCCTTCACCAAATTCACCTGCAGTCAGCCGTGCATAGATGCCACTGTTCTGAAATATATAGGAGTCATGGGTACTCCCAGGGAATTTTGCCACAAGGTCAGTAATGGCGAACTTTGCATTGCAGATCACCTGCACATTGATGGTGTAGGTGGACTTCCTATTCCTGTAGATGTATTCTGTGGCAGCTGGGGGACAAATAGGAATGTGTGTGCCATCAATGCAGCCAATGATATTGGGGAAACGTGCCATCTGGTAGAAGTCTGATTTTGTTTGGACCAGTTCAGCATGGGTTGCAGGAAATAAAATGTAATGCTCCATCCTCTGTAACATTACGTCAAGGAATTTGTGGAAAAACCTTGACAGGCTGCTCTGGGTCACCCCAACTACCACAGCAACCACACTCTGATAGCTCCCAGAGGCAAGCAGGTGTAGGCTGCACAGCACCTGCACATGGGGAGGAATAGCGTGTGCCCTTGGGGTAGTGTGCTCCAACAGTGGTTGGAGGTCCCTGATGAGGTCAGTGATGGTGTCTGGGGCCAACCTGTACCTCTGGAGTATCTCTGCCTCTGTGAGCATGAACAGGGTTATCCTCTGTCTGTAGACCTGCTCCTCTCTCTGCCATTCCCTCTCCCCTTCCTCCTGTAGCCTTAGCCGTCTTGCAATCACATAAAATGCCGCCATTGTGCAAGAAGAATTGCATTTTGGGTCCATTTTTATAGTTTGCACCTGTTTACCACCTGATTCCAATCCATGGTAAATACCGACTCTTAAATACCAAATTTCAAGCAAATTCGGTATTTCAGAGCTTCCCTACATCTCAATATCCATTTTTACCACTTCTTATTTACCGAATCGGTAATTTACCGATTCGGTAACTTTACCGAATCGGTAAATATTACCGAATCGGTAAATTTACCGATTCGCAAACCTTTGCGATTCGGTAAATTTACCGATTCGGTAATATTTCCGATTCAGTATTTTACCGATTTGGTAACTTTACCGATTCGGTAAATTTACCGATTCGGATGATTTTCGATCTCCTACATGCCGAAAGCTAAATACCGGTCGTAACGGCTGAAAATACCGATTTTCGGCCGTTACCGACCGGTAAAGGCCTTCCTACATCTGGCCCTTAGTTCGAACTTCCCCCTATTAGGGTCGGGCTGGGGACCAGGCTGTCATAGTCCATATAGAGTCAGTGAGGAAGCTCTCCTGTCCCTGGCTGAGGCAGTAAACCGGAGCTACCATCGAAGGTGTGCCTCAGTGAGTGCTCATAAGGGATACCCATCGTCCCACTCTGTCACAGTGAATCAAATTTACTAAAAGTGGGCAGCGTTAGTGGACCAGAATCCCCACCCCACCCATCTTTTTCTGGAGTAGTATTGTATTGGGAAATTTTTGGACTGCAAGAGTGGCCAGTTTTGCCGTAATAAGTGAGCCTCCTGGAGTAGCCCTATGTCTGTGCAAAATGGATTGTCTCTTCAGGGGACTATTAAGGCCCCTTACGTTATATGTGGTTACGCGAAGGGTGTATAATGGCATAAAAGGAGAGTAGTTTTATAGCGATTTGTGCAATATTGCAATTAAGCTGTGACCCCATTATAGAGACTTGAATCCCTAATCCCTCTCTCCCCCAACCTCCCCACTCCCCCCACAACATATTAAAGCAACAAAACTAAACAAACTGATAAACTGATACTCCCACCATCTCCAAATGTACATTTGTGTCCAGCACAGTGCCATGTGGGAACTGGACTACCATCATAAGTGTCCTGGTAGTAAGCCCTCTGTCCGCTTCGGCAGCAGCGCCTCACCCACCCGACACAAGTCATTGAATTTGTCTGGACTACCTTGGTGTTCCTTCAGCTGAGGGACCTTAAGAATTGAGCATGCTTCTGGAAGTGATTTGGTCACCCATTTCTTACCGCTTCACTCAAAGTGTAGGCGAAAGGGGTATCCCCTTCTGTATTGTGTTTTATGCTCTTTGAATAAGGCGGTAATGGGACTGAAGGCTCTGCACTTGGTTAGCGTGATTTCAGATACATCCTGAGAGATTTGGATGTAATCCCCGTTGTAGCAAATATGGCCTCCCCCACCCCTCCCCGTCCCTCACTCCCATCGCCTCTAGTATCGCCTCCTTATCAGCGAAGTGACAAAAGCACACTAGAATGTCTAGGGCTGACCATGAGTTCTGGAACGGCGGGCATGTCCTTTATGCTCTGTTATTGTGGTGGGGCTCTGGGCCGTGCTCGTCCAAAAGTGCCTCTGCAAGCCCTGGCGTCCTTCCCATCTTTCCCCAGTGGGACTCCTCTTACGTGTAAATTGGATCACCAGGATTTGTTTTCCCGGTCTTCTTGTTTTTCTTGCATTTGCATCACTTGCTTATGTAGGTCCAGCAACCAGACACAGTATTCTTTGAGGTTTAAGCATCTCTCATTCGAGACTGATTCCAGTGATCTAACTCTCTGACCCAGGTCAGCCAGGTCTCGACGGACCACTGCAGTGCTTTGTTTCAGATCTGTCCACACCAAGCTGATTTCTTTCATCAGGTCCAGGAACATTTGGGTCATGAAGCTCTTGGTGACCTTGTCATCCTCCTTATGTGGATCTTCAGCATTGTAATTGTAGTCACTGACTTGCATTTTGGACGATTTCATAGTATCTCCATTGCGCTTGTAGAAGCTCTTTAATCCTGCCGTCTTGGTTGTTTCTTATGGAGGCCATGATGCATCCCCCATTCCAGTTATGACGATAAAGTTCAATAGTCAAGTAATGCCTCTCCTGTGGTGCCAGGGGAAGGCCTGCAAGGAGTTGTCTGTCGGCCGATGCTTCCCGCGCGATTCCAAAGTCCGTAGGTATTAGTGAGCACCGCAGCACTGCAAGGCAGTGTAAAAGCCTCTCTGGAATGTCCTGAGGTCAGAGGACCACCAAAGTACCCTCAACCTCTCCAGGACTGGGTGTGCATTATAGTGTCAATTATAATCCCACCTGTCGATGGTAGCGTGTGGGTGATGTTCTGGGGCCGCTATGGCTAACGTCTCCCCCGGGCAGCAGGTCAAGGATGCTGCCTCACCCGCTCTGTCTGTGGATCTGTTCACTGTCTATCTCAGTAGAGCATGTTGTAGTTCGCACTCATAAGCTGGTGTCCCTCATTGCAGCTGTAGATGTGGTAGCATGGCCTTTGACCAACTTGCATCACCGGGCCCGCAGGGATAACACTCGAAGGGGGGGGGGGGTACAGACGGGTTGGTGTGTCGCAGCATGCACTTTGTCCCAAGTCCCATGAATGCAGAACGTGGGACCCTAAGAAGTAAATGTGCAGCAGCATTTTGCAATGTTTGTAATTTTTGGAGAACATGTTGATGTGCGTTAAGTAACTGGTCATTGCAATAATCAAGCCTTGACATCACAAGGGAAGTAACAGCTATTTTTGGGAGCTGAAGTGGGATAAATGGAAGCAACTTTTTAATCATCTTGAGCATGTAGAAGGCTTTAGATGTAACAGCATTGGCATGAGCAATGTAGGAAAGTTTATCATTGATCAAGACCCCCAAGTTCTGGGTTTTATTGACCGGCTAGGGGTGAGGGCCCAACTCTTGGGGCCACCAGGCAAGCATCTGAAGAGCAGCACCGCGGTCTTGTTTGAATTTAACTGTAGGGAGTTGTCGGCCATCCATTTGCTGAGGGAAACATCCTTTACAACGCAACTTTTACAACGCACTACCATTACGATGCAACTTTTACAACGCAAGTCATTACAACGCATTGCGCTGGAGGGCGCTCTAGGATAGGGAATAGTTTAATTACTATCCAACACCTTCCCTACTATCCACGGGGACTGGAGTTGAAATAGTAAATGAAACTATTCACTATCCAGCGCCCCCAACGCAAGTCGTTGTAACGACTTGCGTTGTAAAAGTTGTGTCGTAATGGCATGCGTTGTAAAAGCATGCGTTGTAACGACATACATCCATTTGCTGACATAGAGTTACAAAACTTACACACCCTTCCAGAGAGAAGAGCACTGTTCACACTTTTGTGGTCTTGTGAGACCCTCTTTGCTGGAAGGTTCATAGATGTATGGATTTTGAATTGATAGTTTGCCCTGCCTGTCTGATGGATTACAGGCTGAGCCTCATTAAGCCTGAGATTGAATCTTCCTGGCCAGGGAAGCGAATGGTTGTAATTCATGCAGTCATATGTCTGATAGGCGACTAATCTTCCATTACATTTGGCCTTTAGGTCAACAGGAAGAAGCAGGAACACCCTTATCTTTGACAGGAGATTGCTTTTTGTTAAATGACGGCAGAGCAGGATTATAAGAAGCTGTAATGGCTGAAAGATCTCTGTATTGCTTCGGATCAGGGCAGGCTAATATGTAGCCTCCATTTTGAATGATGTTTTGCTGCAAATAAAAGTTACTTTATGTCATAATATAAAGCTGTGTTGTACAGCTGGCTGTGTGCACCTAATACTTACTGTATTTTGACTTTATTCTACTGATGGAGACAATGATAGCAAGGTATGGCAACGCCAACAGGTCTGGTCTTGGCAATCTGGTGCGACTGTTACATTTTTAAAAACGTGCATTGTGAGGATATGATCCAGAAATAAAAAGAAGAAAATGAAACATGCTACCTAAATATGATGGTCATATGCTTGTTATTAAAAAAAGAACCATTGCATATAGTTTTTATAGAATAGTACAGGTGCTTCCTAGCAGGCAAGTGTATTTAGACTAGAGATAGAAACCCATTTCTATTTTAATGCACATCAAAGGAAAATATGATTCTTAACAGTGCAAAGAAAAGGGCAATTAATGTAATCTGAAAAATCATACCAAATGGACAGAAAAAGCATGGGACATGATTTTTTAATAGGGTTTGTCAATTTGCAGCTGGATTAGTACTAAGGGTCTATGGTCGTTGATAAAAGTTATGTAGTCTTGAGAATGGGAACAACACCACACAGTTGTCGAATCAATGGGGCCTTCTTTTTTTTTCTTTTTTTTTCTCAGAGTTTTATATAGCGCAAACTTGACCCAAAGGTATCGGGTATCAGAGCACTTTACACAAGCACCAGTTGCGTTACACGAGGACACATTCATTTTTGTTAGGCATGGGGAAATTAAGGCCCACAGGCATCAACAATGCCATTTGCGATTCCTTATTAGCGAAAAATAAGGATTCACTACTAAGGAATAGCAGGCTATGCATGAAGAAATGGCAAAAAAAATTGCGATTTCTTAATATTCCTAAATTGCTACTCGCAAATTGCGAGTCGCAATTAAGGAATACCTCCCCATTCATTCCTATGAGCCTAGAGGCCCATAGGAATGAGTGGGAAGACATTCTCAATTTGCGATTCGTAATTAGTGAATCGCAAATTGAGAATGCAATTTCAAGGGTGCAGGGGTGTCCAAAGGATACCCTGTTGCACCCCTGAAATTGATCTGTGCACATATGTTGCGCACACACATGCCCTTAGGGAAAATTGCGAGGGCCTTGACCCTTGATGCATCGGAAAAGCAAATTTTGCGATCGCAAACGGCCGATTTTTGCGAACCGCAACGTTTGCGATCGCAAAAGGCTTTCATGCATGTGCCCCTAAGTGATTTGCCCAGAAGCACAGCATGTTCCGCTTCATTGCCAAGACTCGAACCCAGTTCCCCAGATTCGAGTTTGAACGCCCTAGCCGTTAGGCCAACTCCTCTCCCCACTTGAGCATCTAAGAGGCATTCTAGCTTCAAATACATTCAAGTGTGGGTGCATTTAATGCACCTCAAACTGAAACTGAAAAATTAGATACAGTACGGTGGCGTTTATACAGCACACACACACAGCTGGGGGGGAACACTTTAGATAGAAATTTGCCTGTAAAAGTAAATAAATCACATTACAAGACTGTGATAGCCTCCACTATACTAAAAGTGCACAATGCCACCTGCACAAAACCACATTGACAAAAATGTACATAGTGCACCAGATATCAGAGTATTCAGTTGTGTAAGTATTACTGCAGGTTAAATTGCAACAAGACGTACCTTCTATATGGGGAAATGTAATGCAAGTGTGCGTTCTTGCTCTTGCCAGTATATCTCTATGAATAAAACTTGTCAGTACTTCTAGAGTTGGAAACTACATGCATCTTAATGATGAATATTAACAAACATACAAGCTTGTGAGTGTTCGACAGCTTTTCTAGGGGGGCTGTTAGACCTGTCTGCCTTAGGGTGGTATTCCCTTAAACTTTTTGCCTTACTCCTCCATTTTTGCTGACCTTGTTTTTGTTAATCTTAGGACACTGTGCACTTTACCACTGCTAACCAGTGCTAAAGTGTGTGTGCTCATTTCCTTAAACATGGTAACACTGACTTACACCCAATTGGCACCTTTAATTTACGTATATGTCCCTAGTAAAGTAGTACTACATGTACCCAGGCATGTAAACTAAATGCTACTAGTGGGCCTGCAGCACTAATTGTGCCTCCAATTGACTAGTGCATCAATAGTAGAAGCAGCATATGGTAAGAATGCTTTTTCCTGGGTGGAACTTAAACTGGGCCTTTGAGATGCTTTCTTGAAGACACAGAGGTTGATTTACAAAACCATTCACTAAAGGAGTATTCTTTTACATACTCTTACATACATTTGTGAATTGGTCCGAAAGGTCTATCTCCCAACTAACAACAGAGTAAAGAGGGCACAGTTCTTTCTATTTTTTTCCAATTGTATGTCCCTATTCCTTGAATATTCAATTTTCCTCCCATTTTTGATGTTTTGGGGCTGATTGTAAATGGTAAGAGTATGTAAAAGAGTACCTTTAAGTACTCTAAAATGGCTTTGAGAATAGGCCCAGAGCTTTCCATTCTTGTCTAGGAATAGAAAGATATAGCTCAAGTTGAACTCTGTGTGGAAGAATATGTTATCTTTTCAGGTTGTTTGTGCCTTTCTGCAAGTTGGAATGTCCAATCAGAGGTCTTGTTTACCGAGCAGGTCTATAGATCCCGCAGAGATGATAGATTTGTGGGCCAGATATCTCTGGTGATACAAAAGGGGATGATGGACGGAGCGTTTGAGCACATCAAACACTCACCCCCAGTCAACTGATCTGGGTTTAATCCATCACCATTCTTTAGCCCACTCAGCCACCCCAGTTCAGACATGGCCATATGCAAATCAGTCTGGCCCTGTGCCTCATGGGAACAGTCCAGCCCGAACTGCCAAGCCATGTCTTCCCTGGACCGGAAACAAGCATCCTGGGACCGGTTTCGGATTCATAATCCTCATCAGCCAGGCTGTCTTGAATCCAGTTGCCAAGTGAGCAAGGGACTCACCTCGGTAGCTTGTTTCCGGTCCAGGGAAGGCATGGCTTTGCAGTTCGGGCTGGACTGTTCCCATGAGGCACAGGGTCAGACTGATTTGCATATGGCCATGTCTGAACTGGGGTGGCAGAGTGGGCTAAAGAACGGTGATGGATGAAACCCAGATCTGTTGACTGGGTGTGAGTGTTTGATTGGCACAGATGCTCCGTCCATCACCACCCCCTTTTGTACCACTTTGTTTGCCATAAGTTGGCAGGGTATGCTCAGACGTGAGTCCCTTGCTCATTTTGCCACTGGATTCAAGCAAGCCGGGCTGAAGACGGCTGAAATGCCAGAAACCGGTCCTCGGTAGCTTGTTTCCGGTCCAGGGAAGGCATGGCTTGACAGTTCGGGCTGGACTGTTTCCATGAGGCACAGGGTCAGACTGATTTGCATATGGCCATGTCTGAACAGGGGTGGCAGAGTGGGCTAAAGAACGGTGATGGATTAAACCCAGATCTGTTGACTGGGTGTGAGTGTTTGATTGGTTCAGATGCTCCGTCCATCACCACCCCCTTTTGTACCACTTTGTTCGCCATAAGTTGGCAGGGTATGCTCAGACGTGAGTCCCTTGCTCACTTTGCCACTGGATTCCAGCAAGCCGGGCTGACGACGGCTGAAATGCCAGAAACCGGTCCTCGGTAGCTTGTTTCCGGTCCAGGGAAGGCATGGCTTGGCAGTTCGGGCTGGACTGTTCCCATGAGGCACAGGGTCAGACTGATTTGCATATGGCCATGTCTGAACTGGGGTGGCAGAGTGGGCTAAAGAACGGTGATGGATTAAACCCAGATCGTTTGACTGGGTGTGAGTGTTTGATTGATTCAGATGCTCCGTCCATCACCACCCCCTTTTGTACCGCTTTGGCCGCCATAAGTGTGGCAGGGTATGCTCAGACGTGAGTCCCTTGCTCACTTTGCCACTGGATTCAAGCAAGCCGGGCTGAAGACGGCTGAAATGCCAGAAACCGGTCCTCGGTAGCTTGTATCCGGTCCAGGGAAGGCATGGCTTGGCAGTTCGGGCTGGACTGTTCCCATGAGGCACAGGGTCAGACTGATTTGCATATGGCCAAGTCTGAACTGGGGTGGCAGAGCGGGCTAAAGAACGGTGATGGATTAAACTCAGATCGTTTGACTGGGTGTGAGTGTTTGATTGATTCAGATGCTCCGTCCATCACCACCCCCTTTTGTACCGCTTTGGCCGCCATAAGTGTGGCAGGGTATGCTCAGACGTGAGTCCCTTGCTCACTTTGCCACTGGATTCAAGCAAGTTGGGCTGAAGACGGCTGAAATGCCAGAAACCGGTCCTCGGTAGCTTGTATCCGGTCCAGGGAAGGCATGGCTTGGCAGTTCGGGTTGGACTGTTCCCATGAGGCACAGGGTCAGACTGATTTGCATATGGCCATGTCTGAACTGGGGTGGCAGAGTAGGCTAAAGAACGGTGATGGATTAAACCCAGATCTGTTGACTGGGTGTGAGTGTTTGATTGGTTCAGATGCTCCGTCCATCACCACCCCCTTTTGTACCACTTTGTCCGCCATAAATTGGCAGGGTATGCTCAGACGTGAGTCCCTTGCTCACTTTGCCACTGGATTCAAGCAAGCCGGGCTGAAGATGGCTGAAATACCAGAAACCGGTCCTCGGTAGCTTGTTTCCGGTCCAGAGAAGGCATGGCTTGGCAGTTTGGGCTGAACTGTTCTCATGAGGCACAGGGTCAGACTGATTTGCATATGGCCATGTCTGAACTGGGGTGGCAGAGTGGGCTAAAGAACGGTGATGGATTAAACCCAGATCTGTTGACTGGGTGTGAGTGTTTGATTGGTTCAGAGGCTCCGTCCATCACCACCCCCTTTTGTACAACAGATATCTCTGGTAGCAAGTTGCGGCTTAGGGTCTTCTCTGAAGGGCATTGTTGCGACTGGCACTTTTTGGATGGCTAAGGCGATTGCCCGCCAGGCAGAACCTACTCCCATCAGGAGCGGTGATTACACACACTGTATAACCTGTGCTCACCCTTGGGTAGCTTGGCTCTGAGCAGTTAGGCTTACCACAGAGGCAATGTGTAAAGCATTGGAACAGCACTCCCTCACGATAGCTACCTTGAGAGTCACAAAAGAGACTTCACATGTGATGTATGTAAATAACGTTTGTATTCAGCACACATAATAATCAACACAACATCATGTATTTCTGGGCCTAAATCACACTTGGAATTATTACTAGCAGGACTACCCCCAACCGTATTCGAATGACATCAGCAATATGCACACTTGGGAAAGATCCTTTTTTACACCCCCAGCACCCTTTTGCGGTGCAACACGTACACCCTAGCAGTTCTGATAATTTAACCCCACACAGTTCGAGGGTGCACTCCGGGTCACAGCAATATCAGGAATAGGTACATACACAAAAGTATATCACTTTTAGCAGCACTGCGAGCCGAGGTCATGTGGGGAAAAACCTATGTCAAATGTAATGCAGCATTGGTGCAAAGCGCACACCAGCCTGTAATGGCAGACCAGACACGTATTTAGGAGCACTGTCAGTGCATTGGCAAACTGGACACTGCTTACCATACCCTCAGTGCTGAGCGCACACCAGCCTGCATTGGCAGGCTGGACACGCTTTCAAAGACATAATAGGTGCTAGTGCGCACCCATCGGCCGGCCGTGGCAGATCTGACTGACTCTTTAGAAACCGCAGGTGAGCCCCACTTGCTAGCATGTATCACGCACTTTCACTGCACTTACAGTGGGAAAGTGGCTCATGCCCTAAGGCCCTAATAAGAGAATCGGCCACACCCAGGAAGTGTCCCAGAGGAGAGCCGACCCCCGAGGTAGGGAAAACACACATAGGGGATCATCCCTACCCAGCCAGTGCACATGCAGATGCGCCTGCCGAGCCCCTCACCTACCCCGGTTTCGTGGTAGTGAATGGCACCCTCAGGGTTGGCTACAGAGTGAGACCGGACAACCTGCGTATGAGACATTTTTGACAGGCTATTCAGGTGGAAGGCATAATCATTGCCGCATCCCCCTATTAACCAGTGTCACACCTGCCCTGGGTATGTGGTGTACCTTTTTACAGGGCACTCACAGGTACGATACATAAACCAATCAAGTACACACCCTATCCTGACCTGTGCAGGAAGGACAAACACTATTTCCCGCTGCAGTACTGTGGAAAAGTGTCCAGAGTCGCAAGATCAGGGAAAGAGAGTTGGCAAAACCCAGGAGGACAAAAAGCAAAATGTTGCAAGGAAATCCCTCTACACAGGGTCATGTCTAACAGGCATGCACTCTTGAACATACTTTACACTTCTATGAGCAGGCAGAGGAGCAGGGCCAAGACACAGGTAATATGATCACAGTTCCTAGCTCTTGGGCTCAGTTGGGTGGGCTTCTGAGTAGGACATGTGGGACAATGTAGCTGAGCTGTGGTGTGTACCATCAGGCACCTTGCAAGGATTTACCTGTCTGTCATTATATCCCTGTGTTTCCAGCAGTCTGTGTGCAGAGGACACCGGCTGGGGAGTTCAATATTCTTCCTCCACGCGGCGGGAGCGTGCAGGATTTGTAATGAAGTGGCGGCTATCGAATGAATCCCTTTTCATCACTCAGGATGAGGTGGGCTGTGCGACATAGGAAGAGATAGAGACTTCACACCCCATTATTGTCTGACGCAGAGTCCATGAAGCTCCTTCTCACTGAACAAGATCAATATGGCATTGATTTCCTCACTTCCAGATCCACTGCATATCTACGGCTTCAGGCGCTCCCGCGTCCTCCTGCCGCCGCGGGCAGCACCTTTAATTAAGCTCCAGAGACTGGAGTTTGCAACTTAAAATCTATGCTATCTCACCTACTACTTTGGAAAGTTGGTAGCTCTAGCAAACACAGCTTCAGCTTCCTTGGATAGGGGATATATTGGTGCCATTTGCCACATTAAAAACTGTTAAAATGGTTAAAAAAAATTAAAATTGTTATGCAGTGCAGATTTGTTTAACAAATCATTACGGAAACACATAAAACTTAAGAAATTTAACTTTGGATTATCTTTGTAAGGCTCTTCTCAAAAGACACATCTATTATACTGAGGTTGTAAGTAACTTTTTCACATTTATTGCAAATTTACAGACCTGATGAAGGGTCTATCTCCAATAATTGTTTGTAAAACATCATCCTGCCACAATATCACGGTCAAAATATAGAGGAACAAAATATTGAGAAAGTAAGTATATATAGGAAAGCATATATTAAATATTCTTAACTCTACAGCAATATAGCTTGTAGGGAGGTAAGTAGATGTGGAGTTAGGAACAGTTAATCTTTTGGACCAGGGTAGTACGATCCATTGATATATTAGAAAGAATATTTTGGTGGAATACTCAAATAAGGAAAGCAAAAGATAATTTGCTCACGATGACAAGGAAGTAAACAGGCTTCTACTTTATGTAATCATATATTAACCCAGCGATTGTGCAGCTATGCTATGGAGTAGGCAACCAATCAGTAATGAGTGAAGTCAAGTGTAAGAGTAGAGGTGGAAGCGACGACAAGCTTAATGCCTCGGCTGGGCTTCTACAACCTCTATTCAGCTGTTCCAAACTTCTCCTTGAAGCTCCTCGTCAAAATGGACAGACGTCAAGGCAAACCCCTGCCGGAGGTCCTGGAAGATATAAGAATATACAAACACTTCACAAGGCAATTAAACAAGTGGTAAGATTCGATTCCTACTGAGTTCGGGGCACATCACTTTGAGGCAATGACCCTAGGCTTCAAGGAGCTCTTCTGCTTCGGAATAAAGTGGTACCTCTGAAGTTCCATCAAGGATAACAAAGGAGAAGGGCCACAGCTACAAGAATCTGCTTCTTTGAGCCTTCAGGGCACTTGGTCTCACTGAAAATCACTGGTTTCTATTTATAGGCAGAAGGTTCTTCAATTAGGACAGGCTCAGTGGCAGAAAAGATCTTAGGTATGGAAGACAACTCTTCAACTCTGCATGAAGTGAGTGATTCAAACATCTGCAGATTCAGAAACGGTCTGATGCATTTATTACTTGAAGCAAAAGAATTCGAAAGGGAAAAATAATACTGACCATCACTAACAGAAAAAAAGAAGAATCATAAGTGAGCTAAGATAATACTCAAATCCAAGAATTGAATAAATGAAAAATAATGATTTGATGGCACTTAATTTTAGCTTCAATTGATACCATTACCACTCCTGCTACAGTCCAAAAGTTCTCTTGGGAACTCATTACATTTTCAGATGAACAATTTCACAGAAAAGAAAAATAGCCCATGCTGTGTAGCGGCTATTTGTCAGTACCGTTTTCTTTGTGGGATGTTACGTCGTCCCAGGGGAAGGATCCCGGAAAACCCACGTTTGAAAAAAAAAGTATTTCATTAAATTGCCTTACTCTATTTGTAAAGAAATTAAACCTTAACTTATTTATATTACATACCTTTAACAATGCAATGCCCCACAATGCAATGGACTCAATTGAGCAGAGGTTTACTGTGTAGTCACTGTCCTAGATTTACACATTTGCAATTCATCCTGTTATTTATGTGATTTTAAGCAAGTTTCCAAAATAATCTCATAATCACAGCCATCAGCTCCCCTACAGATGCAAAGGTATAACTGTGTACCAGCAGCATAAGTGTGCAAATTCACAGATTGCTCTGGGATATAATGTGCCCAAGACTTAAAGTGTGAATTAGCGAGAAGCGGGTCTGCAGTGATCATCACAGTGGGAGAGGAGGAGTTGCATGTATGTATGTATGTATGTATGTATGTATGTATGTCTGTATGTATGTATGTGTGTATGTGGCCCATAAAGACCTAACCAAGCCACAAAGCAATGGAGCACTGCACATAATACTAGAGTGAATTCAACAGGGAAGGGGGAAGATACAAGGAGCACACAGAAGAAAGGTCAACAAGGCCATAGAGAAGAAGAGTTTGATTCCTGGAAGAAGTCTCTTTAAGATGAGAATGCCCGGCTCCTCCTGGAGGTGAGAAGGGTGGGGTATGCTGGATATGGGCGGTGTTGGAGTTACAGATGGTTGATGCTTGGTGGGAGAAGGCCTGTCATCCTTTCTCCTTGAGAGAAGTGTGGGGGGTGGGAGAGGAGGTACAAGATGGTCATGGGGGAAGGGGGCATCAGAGTGGGAATGCTAGTTGTAATTCTGCAATTGGAGAGACCAGGATAGGCATTGTAGCAAAGAGCAGACAGCGAAAAAGGGGTCATATGTTGAGGTATGACACCCTTGCTTGGTATCTGCCAGGTCAGTGTTGTGTTGCTCTTAAATCTCTCCCTGACCTCAAATGGTTTTATAACTGAGAGATTGGTAACAGGAAGATGCGAGCAGGAAGATACAAACAGAACTAACAGAGTACAAAATGGCGGCGAAGGAACACTGCCGTCTTGCATTATGTCCTCAGAAGTGTCCTCAGGAGTGAAGGCCACACAGGATGTGATGAGTGACCATTGTTTGGCTGATCATTGGTGTCTGGCTGCTGAGAGCGGGCAGTGGGCTGTATTGTGGAACCCTCTGAGAGATGGAGAGACAACAATTAGGGCTTCTTAACTGGCCTCAGGGATGACAGTTGAGGTGGAGGCCAGCTGATGGGGAGGGTACCCAAGCGAGGGATATGAGAAAGAAGCTGGGTGAGAATGGCTGCGGCAAAACAAGAGGGGCAAGTGTAAGCCTTGGAAGAGGGGAGGTGGAGCCACTGGGGCTGTCTGGCTGTCCACAGGGGTCTGTCTGACCGAGGGAGGCTGGAGCATATGAGGGGCAGGGAAAAGGGGTCAGTCCCCCTTGAGTGAGGGGAGCGTCAGCGGCTGGAGTTGCTTTGTGAGTCCCCATTACCTGCCTGGCTGGAGTGTGGCTGGAAGGTGAGAGATGACAGTGGATTGCAGTGGAAATGGGACAGTAACTCTTGAGTATGGGTCAGTTGGGGTCAAGGTCAGATTGGCAAGTTTTAGGTCTCCGGGTGGTTGGAGTAGAGCTTACTCCAGAGATGTAGGCTTGTGGGCTAAATTCCACCACTATCTCCAGCGGTCACCCAAACAAGCTGAAAGACAGCGGTTTAATGCGAGATGTGGGTACGAAGCAGGACAACCAGAGTTCCCCAGAAAGCTAAATGAAGTGCAGGGACTGTACCAGCTCCAGACTGCCTCATTTAGACAGTGGGTGTGAGTCGCACTTCAATGAGACGTTATATCTTCGATGAAAAATGTCTTTATGGTCCACCCTACGGGTCATGCGTTTCAATGTGCAGACACCTTTACCTATGAAGGTATGCGGTGTCGCTCTGAGATGGGCTCACCTTGTGTATCATACACATCCATTATTGGTAGTAGTAGTTGACACACTATTGTCTACACAGGGTTATCACCGCTGTTGTCGCATTGGAGGTACTAGACATAAGACGACGCAGTTGTAGAAAGCCCTCTGATGATGGTCTTCAGTGGCGTGAAAAGTGCTTTCCGCAGCATTAGAATGTGTGGTAATAAAGTGCGTGCTAATGTTAAAAGTAAGCTTTGCTCACATTTGTTTTGCACTTCAACATATCAGAGGCGTGCGCTAGAGACTGGACATCTGTACTACCAATGTGCTCCGTCTGCTTCCACATTAGAAGAAATAATGCCTGGGTGCTCCCTGGAGCATCTCCAGGGAGTGGTGTGGTGGGTGAGCTATGGGGCATATTAGCAAGAACCTCGTTAAAATTATCGCTGTTTTAGTGGCAGGAAACTGCCGCTAAAACTGCGATAATGGGCTTGCCAATATGCATTATAGAATTCCAATAGAAGCCCAGGTTAGATGTCCTGCACATCTAACCTGGGCTTCTATTGGAATTCTATAACGCATATTAGCAAGCCCATTATCGCCGTTTCAGCTGCAGTTTCCTGAAGCTAAAACGGCGATAATTTTAACGAGGTTCTTGCTAATATGCCCCCATATTTATTTTATTTATTTTATGTGCTTCTATAGCGCCTGAATAAACCCCCGAAGGGGTATCTCTGCGCTTTTGCCATACAAAGAAACAAATATTATACCAGGTCCGTACCAGAAGTTTATGGGTCGTCGAGAGTGGTTAGCTACTGGAGAAAAGGTAGGTTTTAAGGGTTTTTCGAAAAGAGAGGTGATCAATAATGTGTTTTAATGGGAGGGGGAGGGAATTCCAGAGGACAGGTCCTGCGTGCGCCAAGGCCCGGCCTCCTTGGCGAGTTTTTTTAATTTTTGGAACCTGTAGGAGCTGGAGATTGCTGGAGCGTAGAGAGCGACCTGGGACATAGGGTAGAAAGGCCGTAGTGAGAAATTTTGGGCCCTTCCCTATCAGGCATTTGTGAATAGTACACAAGATCTTAAACTTAGTGCGTTGCCGCACTGGTAGCCAGTGGAGTTCGGCCAGTAGAGGCCGGGAGGGAGTCCTAGATGGAACATTCAGGACTAACCTCGCCGCCGTATTTTGGACTACTTGTAGTTTGTTAAATTGGCCTTCATTGGTTGACAAAAGAAGGCCATTACAGTAGTCCAATCTACTGATGACCAGAGCCTGGACCAAGGTCTTTCTGTGATGATCCGGAAGATAGGGAAACACCCTTCTCAACAGTCAGATAACCCTAAAGCATGTACCAGCAACTTGGTTGACATGATCTTTGAATGTCAGGGATTGATCAAATAACACTCCCAAGTTTTGTATGGTCTGCTTAGGGATAGGGAAAGGTCCCAGTTCAAGAGGCCACCACTCATTAGACCATAGTGTCACCGCATCCCCAAACAATAGTACCTCTGTTTTGGCAACATTGCACTGTAGGCAGTTCTCAGCCATCCATTTTGATACAGCCCTCATACCTTCTGCAAAAGATTTTTGTAAGGCAGGAGAGAAGATCGGATCGGAGAGGATCATCGGATACAACACATGGCTGCAACAGTGGACACAGAATGACGAGGACTATGGGCCGGATGTACAAATATATGGTCACATAATCCTGGTTGCAAACTGTGGCCAGCATTTTTGCAACCAGTAAAGATATTTAAGAACTGAACTATGCACTAATAGGTTGGTTCTTAGTAATCGGAATAGTTGTGGGTTGCATTCAACCTACTGCATGAAAATGAATAAGGTAGGCTGCAAATTGAGACTCACCGCGATTGGAGGCCATCACAAGGATGGTGGCCTGCTGGGGTCAGCAGACCAGAATGAGAAATGAACTAAGGCGTGGGGGGACGTCAGGAGGTGATTTTGGGGGGCCTATTCCCAGATATTGAGAGCTCTTACTGAAATGAGGGGCCAGAAGTACAGACTATATTTTCTATCACATACTCTCCGATTTCCAATGTACTAACCATTTTAGGAGTCTGTAATTTTTTTACGGACTCTTAAAATGTGTTTAGAAATAGATAAGAAACCGCTATTCGTGAGGGGCGTGCCATAAGCATCCTTTCCAAATAGCGATTCTGGTCCATGTGTATCAATGGTTTGGGACCAAAAGAGCAGTCGTAAACCATTGAAAACGTACAAACCCCTATGTTGGGGTGGAAACTCATTTGGAAAAGGGAATGGTTCCCTTTTGAATGTTTTTCTAAAAAGTGTTGGAGACGAAGAGGTGGTGCACAGGACCACTGCAAACTCTAAAACAAACTTTTAAAAAACTTTTTTTTTTTTAAAGCAGCAGTTTCCTTTAAAAAATGTGCTTCATTGAAATACGACCACAGAACAGAAGACAGACACATTAGCCCGAGTTAAAAAAAGGTAGTTAGAAATGTACTCCCATCAGATTCCTCCTGCATTTAGAGTTCAATTCCTAAGGCCATGGAAGCCCCTAACAATCCCAGGACTCCTTGTTACTCAGGAGCATTTCTTTTACACATATGTAAACGTGCACGGTGTATGTTTATGCGTGCCTAAATGTAACACAAACGTTCACAAGCACTATAAAACCTTTTTTAGGGTTTCCCCGCTTGCTCTATACCCCACCCATGTTTGCTGCATCCTTTCCATTTTCCTTTCCCAAGGGCATTTTTCTCCTGTTCTTGATTTTGGTGACTTTAGCAGCATATCTAGGGTGTGTGAGTCTCTGCTACAGTTTGTTAATGCCCTCAGACCCTGCGTGTTTGTGGCTGTTCGCCTATTTCGAACTGTGTTTCCACCCAGGAGAACCCACAAGCCTCCCCTGCGAGCAGTTTTACTCCCACGTAAAATTACACCTTAATGCCATAATTTTAAATGTGTGTATAACAATGTGAAGTTTCAAATTCTCGTTTTGTGACTACCACAACCAAATGAATTTGCACTTTCAAATGCAGCTATTTGTACACCTAAAGTATTCCCAGATGCGCAAATAGTTTTTTGAATCAGTATCATTGTTAATTAAGAATAATTTAACACAAATATGCTATTTCTAGATTACAGAGAGAGAGACAGAGCGACAGAGAGGGGCTGAGGGGATATGGAAGACAGCATGTATGTCTTGGTTCACCCCAATGGCAGCTACTGAGCCGGAGTTGTCGACTATGAGGTTATTTCTTTAAGAGCACATGGCAGTGTTGACATTTGGACGTGAGGGACTCCACTGGACAGTGCCTAAAGAGTTAACACATACAACAGTGGAAAATTATGTGGCAAAGGCACCTCTGGCTATGGAGTTTCCTGCACAAATGTCCAGAAATATTGACCATCACAAAAAGAAATAAACGTTCTTATTATTTGAAATGTGATAGTTTAAACCCAAATTGCATGTTTAAAGTTTAAACTTGATATAAAGTGTACCGAAATTAAATTAAATATTGTCTCATAACAGTGGAAATAATTTTGTCACATTGAGAATATGCTAAAATGACTTTTAACTCAAACAACAGTAATTTGCGAAAAATGCGAATACATTTCTTATTACTAATGGTGCTTCTCTTTCCATGCAGGGTTGTCCTTCTACACGCGAGTTCTTGAGAGTTGCGAGGATGAAGCCAGGTTCGACGAGGTAAGGAACCTTACAAATTACTTCTTGGAGGACAGAGATTGGGTGGATCCCTCTGGATTCAGAAGGTCACCATAGACTTTTACTCTCTGATAGTAGATTTGGAATTGTTTAGGCCACATTACTTTTGAATGGATTCTCAAGTCCAGGTACATTAACAGGGCAGGCCTAGATTCCTTGTTTATTGTACAAACTGCAAACTGGATCTCTTCGAGATTCTCTAGTGGATTTAGGGTAGCGAAGTAGTATTTGTTGGAGGAGCTATATGAAAACGCTTTTAGATTAAGATTCCCCACAGTTTTCCTGCTTTTGAGAACCACCGCTCCTACAGTCCTCCGGTGATTTGAGATCAGAGCAAAATACACATTTGCAGCTGTGCCGAATGGGAGTGGGAGCATACATTTAGCAGATCAATAACTGCATATGGCCATAATACATTGGAAAAAGATAGTTGTTGCTACTAAAACCTACAATTGTGATGCAGCATGCATTGTGAAATGTGCAACTATGTGCTCTAAAGTGCTTTTGGAGATCAGAAATCAAGGAAAGACTACTAAAACCAAAGTACCCGCCTCATAGACTTTGATACTTGTGTGTTGTAGTATGACTTCAACTCAGGGGTTTGAATTCAGTGATTGTAAGAGCTGCTTGAATGAAAATCATAACAGGTTTTGCCCTTCTGTGGCTTCATACACCAGCCACCAGGGGGCATCACATCTACTCAGATGGGTGACAGGTGTGTTCATTGTCTAGCATACGTGATGCTTGGACAACATTCATGGGTTGTTCACAGGGCCGACACTTATATTGCAATTTTGCGCTGTAACTGAACACATTTTGCACTGTTGCAATACAAATTCGTGTAGACATTTCACCTGACTGAGAGCTATGAAACAGCAGTTGCATCAAGGGAGCAGTGCAGAATCAAACATTTGCCCAGGTTATTTCTTACAATCAACATTGCAAAATTGCCATCAGTGTTGCAATTTGCTAAACCAGATTCGGGTTTTCTTGACTCTTCTCTTGACAACAGACTTACCTACATATCCAAAAACGTGACAATGAGTAATTATCTTGCTCAAACTGATGTGGGTAGTTCTGGTGTGGGTGGTTCATCACTTTGAGCCCATGTCTGCTTGCGCTGTGCAGAAGTTAGTTTTTCCCAGCCAATGGTGTGGCCTACAGAGGACATGCGCACACCATCATCACAACCCTGTGAAATATCAGGTTAGAGTTGAGCATCTGAGAAGCATTGGCTTGACCTCGAATAATATGGGGCATTCATGAGAAGACTGGAATTAAATGAACCATACACTGTGTCATATCATGTAAACACTCATGTGTTGGTGGGATCTGCATTTAAAGCCAGCAGGCTTTGCCACAATCAAACTGATACACTTAACTTTTATAGCATTTTAGCACACTACTGTTGGCTATAATTTATCAAAAGTATAGCCCATGGCCGAAGAGATATAACAAATTAGAACACATCACTACCTGAGGGCAGCATTTTCTAAACGAAACAGGAAGACGAACTTTGTAATGCTGGAGGAAAGGTCTCTATGAGGCATTATTGGCCCTCAGCCACTCCATTGTCTTCAGTGGGGCTCCCAGCATTCCACGCTCTGAATTGTGTGACGTAGCGCCAGAACTGTGGGAGCACATCAACTCAATGGTGAAAAAGATGTGTGATGGAAACTGAGCTGCACAACTTCTAAAGTTTATATCACCGACCCTGCCGCCCCCGCACAGCAAATTAGTGTATTTCAGCAGCATCTTGACCTCCTGCTCCTAGTAGAGTCACTTCCTGCAGCCTGTCACGAGCCTGGCAGGAGAGCAGACATAATGCATGCTTTGCTGTGGGAAGTTTAGTTTATGGGGCACACGATTATAATTGAATGTTGTTGTGGCCGTTGGCATGCCAGTCCTATTCACATCCCGTCCCTCCATGTACACATACCACAGCAGCCCGCGGCTAGCCTCCTCCGGGCTGCTTCCTTCAGATAAGGCCCTGGGCCGGGCACTGGTGATGACAGGACACCCAGTGACCTCAGGCTGGTGTGGACATACATTCACTTCCTGTGCTTCCGAACAGACGGCTTCCTGTCTGCAGCCGCCATTTCCAGAACCCTTTGCCTCACAGCAGGGAGAGAGGAAAACCTATGCTTGAGTTGAAATTCTGGAAGCATAAACGTAGTGAGGACGCTACGAATGACGGGAATACTTTAGTGAGTGTATTAGATCGGTCTTTGAATAGCTGTGATATTACAGAGACGCATCCTCATTATGGGAATTAGGGTATATAGCATCCCAAAATTAGCAGTCCATTCCCAGCTACGAGGTGTCAGCCCCACTTGATGAGAATCACCAACCGAATGCTTGTGAAATCGATGCAAGTCACTATGCTAGAAGGGTAGCTCATTGAGGCGAAAGCTTGACACTGTAACATGGGGTGATCAGCAAGGCACAAGATCAAGCTAAATGGAAATATCTGTAAATACCCACAAAGTTATGACGCTGTGAGCGTTTACCCCTAATCCTATATAGATGAAAGGCCTGCATTCTGCAGAATTCGCTCAGTCATCGGTGGACTAAAGAGATAAACGCCCCGAATCTTGATTGTGGGAATAAGAATTTGAAAATGTTCCCATGAGTATGTGTGTGTGTGTGTATATATACACGCAGACACGCATACACACACATATATGTGCGTATTTTAACAAAGTATCTAGCACCTCCCTTCTTTTTTTTTTAGCAGTATAACGAATGTCATTGTCTTAATAGATTGTGTCCATATAGTGTACTTTTATATGCAATGACTATTGTACCTAATAGATAATACATATTTAAATAGTTTATATATACACACACACATATATATATAATGTGTGTGTGTATACACTATTATGTGTGTGTATATACACTAATTAAATATATATCTATATATATCATCTATTAAGTACAAAAGTCATTGAATATAAAAATACACTTTATTGACACAGTCTATTAATATAATTCCTTCCTACATCAGCATTACAACTACAATGAAATTCGTTATACTGCTAAAAAAGAAAAAAGATAAAAGAAGAGAGGCGCTGGATAGTCTGTCAAAAATACAAATGCTATAGCTGGGCAGAGATGTTACAGTGGACAACACATGGGGCAAAGCAAGAAAACGTATGCAACTGATGCAGTTGAAAGAACAAGTTCCCTCAGGGTAAGCAGTGGAAGGATACAACTCATGTAATCAGTACAACGACTCTTCTCCTGGAAGGGACAAACACAAGAAATGGAAGGAAAACCATTGAGTAACAATAACCAAATGAGACAGATAAGAACAACAATCAATCATGAGGAATGGATTCAGTCAAAGCCCAGCGTAAGAACTGGTGTTGTAAACAATGATTTTTCTATAACAGGCAACTAATGTCGTCTGTAGGTGAAAGATAAAGGGCTACAGTTTCAAATCATATACTGGAACAGACAGAACAGAAAGTGTTGGCATTACCTAGGACAAATTCTGCTCATTTAGGTCCTTGTTTACTAAGGACTTGCGTTGTCCTTGCGTGACACAAATCGTGCCACGGCAACGCAAGTCCTTATCTGGGATTTACTAAGCCACGCAAACCCCCTTTGCATGGTTTAGTAAATTCAAAGTAACGCAAGGCAGCGCATGGCGCTATGGGCTGCCTGGCATTGCCTTGTGCCATGTATAAGAAACAAAAGGATCCGCCCTCAGACTAATGTACAACCGTGTCCTCCCAGACTACGCGTGTTTCCTACAGTGGTGGAAAGCACACAGCTTTGTTAAAATACCCCTCACACACCAAAAGGACCCTTGGTGTCATGCTTCATCATAGAGGTCTTCCCGCCCCGTTGTGGAACGGGGCGTGCTACGACCTACGACTATGCCTGAGCACTGTTATGTGTAGTGTAGGAAAATGAGTGGAAGGGTCAGGAGTGAGGGAAAGCGTGATGCTGAATTAAAAAATACCTGGCTCTATGGACTAAAAACTTTAATATTCCTGTGAGCTGGTATTGTTGAAAGTGGGGAATAGGTTGGAGGTACAATGCTATGATGAGCAGTCCCTCCTATGTCGCCCACATGTTTCAGAGCCCTCCCCTGGCTTCTTCATCAGGACCAAAAGGGTCCCTTCTACACTCACGATATAGTAAAAAATTTCAAAAAATTAGTGTATGTACATGTAGTCACTACTACGTGGTGAGCATGCCAAATAAACATGCACAATATACAATACCTCAATAGGTATACTACTTTATGTAAATTTGTTCTTGGAGGGGATAATGAGCCTAAAACGGGTGGTAAGGGTGCCTATAGTCACACAAACTCCAAGGACACTGCCTCTCCTCAATCAAGCCTCCCTGCGGCTCCGTGGAACATCTCCATCGCTCTTCCAAGCAATACCTCTTCACTCCCCCTTTTGGTTTTTTGATTGCCTAGTGCCAGTCTGGCATTCCATGGGTGGAGTACAGTTTTTCCCACGCATCCACGTGTGGATTTTTGCACATTCCCGGATTTACAAAGACTTGTAAGTATGGAAATGTGTCACAATGGTTTGCCTTCTAGACCCAGGTGTAGCAAGAAGAAACATTTTTAATTCTCCTTTTTTCTTCCTTTTTCTATATGTTATACATTCCTCAACAAATGCCTTTAACGGTTGTTTTTTGCAGAAATGCCCTTCTTGCACAAAAACTATTTTGCCTGTAAAAGAGGACCTCTCACACCATGGTGCAAGGGTGTCTGCATTGGTGGCAGACACAAGTGCGCCAGCGCCGGGTAAAGGCTGAACAGCATCACATCTTAGTAGATATGGGGCTTTTCAGCTCTCTTCCATTCCAGCAATGCAGGTTAGCAACTTGTCTTGCTTCAGTGTGTTGCATGAATTGCAAGTAAATCTGTCACCATGAACCGGACTATTGTCAATTGCTGCTCAGTTAGTTCCACTGCAGCAGCAACAGAGCTCTTGAGTTCTCCTGATTCCGTGCATGAGTAACACAACTCTCCCAGGTATATATTTTGCACTCTTGTACCTATTTTATATTCTTTAAAACTTTGGAATGAATCTTCAAGCATGGAAATTTGAAAGTGTTGGAACAAGCTAGAGGCCTCAAATCATATTTTTGCTGTTTGGTATAGCCCCGATACAATTTGTAGCACTGCATTCTTTTTATTGTCAGCTGCGTTTTATTACATGATTCATATGTTCTCACTTAAGGATAGAAAGTTTAGTTCAGTGTAACAGCTGTTGCAAATTGATGAACCACAACAAGGTCAGATATTGCTATTATTACATCAGTACAAGCCCTCCATGTCTTTAACAACCTTTCCCTTTCCCCACAGTTTTTGCATACAGTTTCTCCTTTTTGTAGACTTTGAGTATCTTAGTAAGCCATTCATGAAATTCTCGAATGCCTCCAAGGATTGTTTTTATGCAAAAAGGTACAGAAAGGTGTTCTTTTCTACACAAAACAATGCTGCTTGTAATGCAGGCACCCTTGCAGCATGGTGCTAGGCTGCACGCAGTGAGTCGGCATTCCAGCGGGCATTCACCACTACTGCATGTCCACGGTCAGTCTAGCGGGCATTCACCACTACTGCATGTCCAATGATAGTCTAGCGGGCATTCATCGGTACTGCATGTCCAATGGCACTCTAGCGGGCATTCACTCTACTCATGTCCAATGATAGTCTAGCGGACACTCACCGCTGCTGCATGTCCAATGATATTCTAGCGGGTACTCACCACTACGCATGTCCAATGATAGTCTAGCGGACATTCACCGCTGTTGCATGTCCAATGACAGTCTAGCGGCATTCACCACTACTGCATGTCCAATGACAGTCTAGCAAGCATTCACCACTACTGCATGTCCAATGACAGTCTAGCGGGCATTCACCACTACTGCATGTCCAATGTCACTCTCGCGGGCATTCACCACTACTGCATTTCCAATGAGTGTCTAGCAAGAAATCACCACTACAGTATGTCCAATGAGAGTCTAGCGGACATTGGATACGCATACTAAGGGCCACCTTCTCGACCCGATATTTAGTAATTGCCCGAGTCTTGAAGTGGGTAGGCCCGTGCCTATCCCATGGTGTGACCACTATTTAATTCCTTTTACATGGATCATATCCAATCCCCGACCATCACATTCCACCATTCTACCCTTACAGAGGAACTGGTCTAAACTCCCTGTTCACGAATGGCAATCCACTTTGGACAAAACCAGACCTTCCGGGAATAGAGACCCCACTCTAGCAAACGATGACCTTAATAGTTGGATCACTAAGACCCTCGATGAGGTACTCCCTCTACGGAGGACAGAGGCTAAACGGAGCACTAAAACCGCCCCCTGGTACTCGCCCGAATTGAGGGAACTTAAGAGTAAGTGTAGACGCCTGGAAAGGAAGTGGAGACTCGATTTCTCCCCTGCTAGTAAATCCATCTATAGAGAGTCAATCAAGTCCTACAAAAGGGAGATCAAAACCGCCCAAGCTACTTTTTTTGCAGAGGAAATTAATTTGGCCACCTCTAAACCTAAAGAGATCTATAGGATTGCTAAGACCTTCTTGAAAAGACGAGAAGTAGCCCCCAACCCTCAGACTGCACAATCCCGATGTAATGATCTGGCCAATTACTTCTTCGATAAAATTCAACTAATATACTCTTCCTTTCAGACCCACCCTGCTCCTTCACAGGGAGTGATGCCATCTAATCCTGAGATCCACCCCTCTCATTCCCTATTGTCCATCCCTCAGATCGATATGGCAACTATTAACACCATTGCCCCCCTGGTAAAATCAGGCTCTCCTAAGGACCCGGCCCCACCTCAAACCATAGCTATGGTGAAGGATAATGTCTTTCCTATCTTACTGAATGTTCTTAACGCCTCCATAGCCACTGGCTCGGTGTCTCTTCATTGGAAACAGGCGATGGTCAAGGCGCTTATAAAAAAACCTAACCTCGACCACTCCGACCCTAAGAACTATCGCCCAATTTCACTTCTCCCCTGGGCAAGTAAGGTGTTAGAAAAACACGTCAATTCAGTCCTTGTGGAGTTCATTGAAGGTAACCACCTACTTGATGACTCACAGACAGGCTTTCGGACCAAGCATGGGACTGAAACCGCCTTGTTGGCAGTTACAGAGGAGGCACGGATGATCATGGACAGGGGGGGTCAGTGGCTATAATCCTCCTTGACCTAAGTGCCGCTTTTGACACTGTCCACCATAGTACACTGCTAACGCGACTATCAAACATCGGAGTAGCAGGTAAGGCCAAATCCTGGTTAGAATCTTTTCTTTCTGGCCGATCCTTTCAAGTATTCGAGGGCGACTATACTTCACCAAGCAAACCTTTGATTTGCGATGTCCCTCAGGGCTCCGCATTAAGCCCAACACTGTTCAATGTTTATATGGAACCACTAGCGGGGGTCGTCTGTCCATATGGAATCCGAATTGTCACCTATGCGGACGACACCCAGCTGGTGGTGTCCCTCAGCCAGTTGGAGGCCAACCCCGGGATCTTGATATCATGCCTGGAGGAGGTATCCAACTGGATGAACATGTCATATCTGAAATTGAACAGTGAAAAGACCGAGCTAATGCTCTTGGGCAACCCCTCCCCTTTAGCCCTCAAAGGTCTTTGGCCCCCCTCCCTAGGTCTGCCCCCGATGCACAAAGACGAAATCAAAAGCCTGGGGATCTGGCTTGATAAGTCCCTTAACTTTAACATCCAAGCTTCAAAATTGTCAGCAATCTGCTTCGGCTTGTTACGGGCCCTACGGAAGATCTACCCCGTACTACCATTTGAGGCCAGAAAGATCATGATCCAGGGACTTATCTTATCCAGGCTGGACTTTGGTATGGCTCTATATCTGGGCTCCCCCCAGTCAACCCTTAAAATACTGGAGATCGTACAGACCTGTGCAGCCCGGACCCTGCTCCAAATTCCCCATCGAACATCAGCTAGAGATGGGCTGAGGAGCCTACATTGGCTGCCAGTCCGACGAAGAATTGAATTCAAATCTCTGTGCACTGTGCACCGGGCAATCTGGGAAAATGGCCCTCCCATCAATCGGTCCCTGGCATCCCCATATCTTCCTACCAGGCACCTTAGATCGTCTACCTCATCTTTACTGACGATCCCCAGGATCAGGAAAGCCAGATACGGAGGCCGTACGTTTTCGCACAATGCTTCCAAGTTGTGGAACTCCCTTCCCTTCCATCTACGTGCAGAAACTAACCTGCTGGCCTTCCGGAAAACACTAAAGACATTGCTTTTCTCAACCCCCATCTAGATCTGGCCCTCTCTGCCGGCTCATTGGGTCTGTCAGCGCTAGGACGCCTTAGGGTAGCTACCGCGCTATATAAATTGTCTTTCTATTCTATTCTATTCACCAGTACTGCATGTCCAATGTCAGTCTAGAGGACATTCACCACTACTGCATGTCCAATGTCAGTCTAGAAGAATTCACCACTACTGCATGTCTTATGATAGTCTAGCACCCATTCACCACTACGGCATGTCCAATGAGAGTCTAGCGGACATTCACCACTCCTGCATGTCCAATGACAGTCTAGCAGGCATTCACTGCTACTGCATGTCCAATGAGAGTCTAATGGACATTCACCACTGCTGCATGTCCAATGAGAATCTAGTGGACATTCACCACTGCTGCATTTCCAATGAGAGTCTATTGGACATTCACCACTGCTGCATGTCCAATGACAGTCTAGCAGGCATTCACCGCTACTGCATGTCCAATGAGAGTCTAGCAGGCATTCACTGCTACTGCATGTCCAATGAGAGTCTAGTGGACATTCACCACTGCTGCATGTCCAATGACAGTCTATCAGGCATTCACTGCTACTGCATGTCCAATGAGAGTCTAGCGGGTATTCACCACTGCTGCATGTCCAATGACAGTCTAGCAGGCATTCACCGCTACTGCATGTCCAATGACAGTCTAGCGGACATTCACCGCTACGGCATGTCCAATGAGAGTCTAGCGGGTATTCACCTCTTCTCTACTGCATGTCTTACGATAGTCTAGCGGGCATTCACCGCTACTGCATGTCCAATGACTTTCTAGCGGGCATTCACCACTTCTGCCATGTTACTTAATAGCAAAGATTTAGGGAGTTTCACTTAACACCCAATGCATGTAATGAGGTAGTAAAACAGCAGAACAGGAAGCTGCATTATGGCTATCCCTGCAAATAAAAATATAATATGTATATATTGTTGTTATTTTGCAGAGTAGCCATACCTTTTCTGTCCAGTAGCTATGCTGTGTGAGCTATAACTATATATTTATTTTGTGGAAGGGGTAAAATGTGGCTAATTTGCAGGACCTGTAATTCTGTGCTAAATTTTTTCAGAGCTGTAAATCTGACTAATGTCTGGGAGATGTAGCCTGCCTGTAATTTCACAGCTACTCTGTGTGAGCTGTAAATGTAGCAATTGTGTGCAAACTATAACAATATAACTATTTTTGTGAGTTGCAATTCTGTAACTATTTTGTGAGCTATAACCTTGTAACAAATGCGTGCAAGTGACCGCTGCGCCTCTCACCAGGCCGGGTCACCCCCTTGCTCCTCCTGCCGCCTCCTGCTCCAGCCAGCCTTGCCGCATTTTTCCCGCCGCCGCCGACGCCCCCCTGGTCCCCCGAGCGGCCCAGCCACTGCAGAGCCGGCCGCTCGCCAGTTCCCGCCGCTGCTCGCCACAGGCCCCGCCCACCACCGGCCCATTGGCTGAGCCGCTCCCGCCGCCCAGCTGACCCGCCCTCACGTCCCCCTTCTTATGACGCCCCCAGAGCGACCGTGCAGCGGACGCGCGCAGCGGAAGCACCGAATGAGCGACGAAGGTGCGCCAAAGGTAAGCCCGTCTGCGCCCGTCCGCGCCTGGACCGCGCCCAGTGCCAGGACCCCTGGCCCCCGCAGACACCAGCCCACCCGCCGGACGTACGACGCCGCCACCCTTAACGCACTCAACTCCGGCCGAATCCCGGGATGCTACCGAGCCACCCCGAGACGCACCCACGGACCCTTCTGCTGCAACGCCTGCAAGTTCACCTGCAACAGGACCCACGCCACAACAGCACCCACCAATCCGAACACCAGCAGCACCCACCTGAAGTGCATCCTGCTCAACACCCGCTCCATCCCTAGACACGCCGTCGAGCTCTGGAACCAGCTCGACACCACAGCCCCAGACGTCGCCTTCCTCACGGAAACCTGGATGAACGCCTCCTCAGCGCCCGACATCGCCATCGCCATCCCGGACGGCTACAAAATCATCCGGAGGGACCGCGTCAACTAGTCAGGAGGAGGCATCGCCATCATCCACAGGAACACCATCCGCATCACGACCAACACCGACGACACCCTCGCACCCGCCGAACACCTGCACTTCCAGATCCACGTCAACCCCAAGACCACCCTCAGAGGCGCCCTCATCTACAGACCCCCGGGACCACGCACCCAATTCAGCGAAGACATCGCCGACTTCATCAGCCCACACGCCCTCCGCTCCGCCGACTACATCCTCCTCGGGGACCTCAACTTCCACCTGGAGAACAACAACGACCGCAACACCACCACCCTGCTGGACAACCTCGCCAACCTCGGACTCAAGCAACTGGTGACCACCCCCACCCACTACGCCGGACACACACTCGACCCGGTATTCTCTTCCAGCAAGGACATCGCCTTTAGCCACGCCACAGGACTCCACTGGACGGACCACAGCTGCGTCCACTTCAGCTTCAGGAGGACCACGCTCCACCATCACCAGCAACAGGTCCCCCGCAGAAGCTGGAACAAGATCACTGCAGACCAGCTCGCTACTTCCCTGAGCAAGAACCCTCCCACCAGCACAACGAACCCCAGCCAAGCGGCCACCAACCTCACGAAATGGATCAGCGACTGCGCAGACGACCTCGCCCCTCTGAAGACCCCGCCGAGCAGACCCGGCAGCAAGAAAGCCCCATGGTTTAACGACGAACTCAAGAGCACTCGAGAAAACCTGGCACAGAGACCCAACACCGGACAACATGACTGCCCTCAAGCTCGCCACTCGAAAACACCACCAACTGATCCACGCCACCAAGAAAACCGCATTCAAGGAACGACTGGACAACAACGCACACAACAGCAAGGAACTCTTCAACATCATGAAAGAGCTCTCCAACGCCGGAAGCAACGACATCACCCCTTCGCAAGACCTCTGCAACTCCCTCGCCTCCTACTTCCACAACAAGATCGCGGACATACACAACAGCTTCAGCACTCAACCGACGCACGCCACGACCGAAACACCACCCCCCACCACCACCCTCTGCGCCTGGACCCCGATCAGCACCGAAGACACCATCCGCACGATGAACTCCATCCACTCCGGATCTCCGACAGACCCCTGCCCTCACCACGTCTTCAACAAGGCCGACGCTGTCCTCGCACCCCACCTGCGGGACATCATCAACACCTCCTTTGACACCGCTACCTTCCCGGAGAGCTGGAAGCACGCCAAACTCAGCGCTCTACTTAAGAAACCATCAGCCGACCCCACCGACCTCAAGAACTACCGCCCCATCTCGCTGCTCCCGTTTCCAGCAAAAGTCATCGAGAAGACCGTCAACAAGCAGCTGGCCGCCTTCCTCGAGACGAACGGTTCCCTCGACCTCTCGCAGTCTGGCTTCCGGGCCAACCACAGCACCGAGACCGCCCTGATCGCAGCTACCGATGACATCCGAGCCCTGCTCGACAACGGAGAAACAGCGGCCCTCATCCTCCTGGACCTCTCCGCGGCCTTCGACACTGTCTGCCACCGTACCCTAGTACAGCGCCTCAGCAACGTCGGAATCCAGGAGAAGGCACTGGAGTGGATCATCTCCTTCCTCGCCGGAAGGACACAGAGAGTCCGCCTCCCCCCGTTCAGATCGGAGGCCACCGAAGTCATCTGCGGCGTTCCTCAAGGCTCCTCGCTCAGCCCAACACTCTTCAACGTCTACATGAGCCCCCTCGCAGCCATCGCACGCCAGCACAACCTCAACATCATCTCCTACGCCGACGACACCCAGCTGATCGTCTCCCTCACCAACGACCCCGCCACCGCCAGAGCCAACCTGCACGAAGGGATGACAGACGTAGCCAAATGGATGTCGAACAGCTGCCTGAAACTGAACTCGGACAAGACGGAAGTCCTCATCCTGGGATCCTCACCCTCCGCCTGGGACGACTCCTGGTGGCCCCCTGCCCTGGGCAGCGCACCCAAACCAACAGACCACGCACGCAACCTGGGCTTCATCCTGGACTCCTCCCTCTCCATGACCAGACAAGTCAACGCCGTCTCCTCGTCGTGCTTCAACATCCTGCGCATGCTACGTAAGATCTTCCGAGACCAGGAAGACTGTCACCCAGGTCCTCGTCACCAGCCGTCTGGACTACGGCAACTCCCTCTACGCCGGAACCACCGCCAAACTCCAGAAGAGACTCCAGCGGATCCAGAACACCTCAGCACGACTCATCCTGGACATCCCCCGCCGCAGCCACATCTCCGGACACCTGAGAGATCTGCACTGGCTCCCGGTCAACAAGAGAATCACCTTCCGGCTCCTCACCCATGCACACAAAGCCCTACACAACCAAGGCCCAGGACACCTCAACAGCCGCCTCAACTTCTACGCTCCCAAACGCCAGCTTCGGTCGACCAGCCACTCCCTCGCCGCCGTCCCCCGCATCCGAAGAGCCACCACAGGAGGAAGGTCCTTCTCCTACCTGGCCGCCAAGACTTGGAACTCCCTCCCGGCCCACCTCCGCCTGACCCAAGACCACCTCGCCTTCAGGAAGCAGCTCAAGACCTGCTTGTTAAGCGGTAGAGGACCCCCTCCCCCCAGCGCATTGAGACCCTCCGGGTGAGTAGTGCGCTATATAAATGCTTTGATTGATTGATTGATTGATTGAGCTGTAACCATGTAAACATTTTTACTGAATTTAATTATATTGCTGCATTGCTTGAGCTGTATGTTTGTACATATTTATGCAGGCTGTAATTCTGTAGCCATTGTGGGTGAATTGTAACTATGAAGCTATTTTTGTAGGCTGTACCCTGTAACTCCACGACTGCTTTGTGTGAGCTGTAATGAACCAATTTTATGCGAGCTATGACTGTAACCGTTTTGTGAGCCTTGAACTTGGTCGCTGTTTTTGTGTGAGGTGTAATTAGCTAGCCATTTTGTGTAAACTGTAATTCCGCCCCTCTTGCATGTGATTAGTAATTCTGTAGACATTTCATGTGGCTGATATTTCTAAATGATTTGAGTGAGCTGTAACCAGGGAGCTACTTTGTATAAGCTGTAAGTGTAGCTTCTTTGTTCTGCCTCTAAGTGCATAGCTATTTTTGACCCGTAACTCTGTATCTATTTTATGTGGATGTTTGTAACTCATTTGCATGAGCTGTAACTCTATGAGCTGATTTCTGTCGCTGTTTTGTGTGAGCTGTAGCCACATGCATCTCACGAATGTTTTGATATAGTTGGTTTAACGCTCCAGCCTTTTTCTCATGCACTCTCCTCCAGACCTGCAGAACAGCTCTGAAGGGTTCAGGTTTGAGAGGCCTGTGGTGCCATCCACCATCCATCAGTGGGGCACATAGGAAATTGCTTAATTGGCCTATGCATAGAAACAACCCTGGCGGTATACCTGTAGCTGTTCTGAGAGAGATGTGCCTATTATTTTGTGCGAGATGTAACTGTGCCTCTTTTGTGAGAGCTAAGACTGTAGATATTTT
Source organism: Lissotriton helveticus (assembly GCF_964261635.1). Lineage (NCBI taxonomy): Eukaryota > Metazoa > Chordata > Amphibia > Caudata > Salamandridae > Lissotriton > Lissotriton helveticus. Next base: position 1,958,244,512 of record NC_136067.1, read on the forward strand.
GTGCGAGATGTAACTGTAACTCTTTTGTGAGAACTATAACTCTGAAGCTATTTTGTGCGAGATGTAACTGTACCTCTTTTGTGAAAGCTATAACTCTGTAGCTATTTTATGAGAGCTATAACTATGGGCCAGATGTAGGTAATCTCAATTTACCTATTCTTAAATACCGAATTTTACCGATTCTGTATTTAAGAATAGGTAAATGGGATGTAGGTAACAATTACCGAATCGGTAAGATTCGGTAATTAAGAATTGGTATTTACCGATTTGGTATTTACCGAATCGGTAAATACCGATTCAGTAATTCCGATTCATTCCTATGGGCCTGGAGGCCCATAGGAATGAAAGGGAATTACCGATTCGGTATTTACCGATTCAGTAAATACCGAATCGGTAAATACCGAATCGGTAATAGGGGGAATCCTTTCAAGGGTGGCAGGGTGTCACATTGACGCCCTGTTGCACCCCTGAATAGTGCATGGGTGCACATGTGGCACACATACATGCCCTAAGGGCATGTATGTCTGCCACATGGCACTGAATAAAAAGCACAAAATTGCTTTTTAAAAGGCATTCCGAATTTACCACCAACTAATAGTTGGTGGTAAATAACAAATCCTTAAATGTAAAAAGCACTCACTTGAGCGCTCTCTACATTAAGGATTCCGTAATTTACCGAATTGGTATGTTAAGAATTCGGTAATTTACCGATTCCTTAAGTTACCGATTCGGTAAATTATCGAATCCTACAATTTGGCCACCTACATCTGAAAAGCCTAATTCCGGTCAGTAACGGCCTAAATTCGGTAATTTCGTCCGTTATCGACCGGAATTAGGCTTCCTACATCTGACCCTATATATCTATTTTGTGCGAGATGTAACTGTACCTCTTTTGTGAGAGCTATAACTCTGTAGCTCATTTGCGCGAGGTGTAACTGCGACAATTGTATGAGAGCTGTAACCTTATATAGAGTTCTGTAACTTCAGTCTTTATTTTATGTGAACAGTAACACCATCACTGTACGTGTACGTGCTATGACTCAACAGGATTGTTTTTATTTAATCTTTTGATTTTGAACACACTGTAGTTTCATGAGCTACTTTCACACCTGTGTTGGCAGCAGTGAAAATCTGCTCCTATTGCCTCAGCATCTAAAAATGAATCAAGATCAACTTTTATCAGAAACACATGGCAGCCAGCTCAAAGTGCGTCCCGCGGATCTGTTCCTGGTTGTCAGACCACTCCTTTTTGGGTTTCGCCTGCCGAAAGGCTGCGCTCTGCGCAGCTTTTCAGCGCAGGTGAAATCCTTTGTTGACAATAAGGACTTCTGGAACGTCCCCCGGCTCTCATTAGCTAGCTCCATAAATGGAGGCTAGCCATTGAGTGCCGGATCTGTCCGTCAAGGCCGGACCAGATTCGGGGGCGTTCCTGAGATTTTTTCCCTGGGCGGAGTTACGTTTTTTCCCGTTCCCTCCCCTTTCACTGATGCGCTGTCCATTCCCGCCCCCTCCGTGTGCATTTCCGCCCTACCCTCGCTTTCCTGTGCACGTTTCCCACCGTCCGTGTCCTCTCCCGCCCCCTCCCGCCGTCCGTGTCCTCTCCCGCCCCCTCCCGCCGTCCGTGTCCTCTCCCGCCCCCCTCCCGCCGTTCGTGTCCTCTCCCGCCCCCCTCCCGCCGTTCGTGTCCTCTCCCGCCCCCCTCCCGCCTCCGAGCCGCCTGCGCACCTTTCCATTGGCAGAGCGGATTCAAACCCCCTTTCGAGCCTTTGTGCGGACCTGTTTGCATCCGGGTTTCCTGGCGAGGGCCGAGTGACGGCAGTACGATCACTAGAGCAGTAGAGGAGGAGACGGTCTCAAAACACCGGGAACAGACGGAAGGCTTCCTCCGAGGCGCGGGACCCCAGAGCCGCACCGAGACCAGCCGCAGAGCAGGGACCGGCCGAGGGTTGGGAGTCCGAGACCTCTAAAGGCCGGCAGAGTGAGGAGCAGACTCTTGGAGGCGCGGGTGTGCGGACTTCGAGCATCGCCGGTGTCCAGCACCTGAGCACCGCGGCATCTACTCGGCAGCAGGATGGCCTCTGCCGTGTACGCGTGCACCAAGTGTCACCAGCGCTACCCCTTCGAGGAGCTATCCCAAGGCCAACAGCTCTGTAAGGTACGTGTTTACGTGACTGGAGAGTCAGGCCCGTGGGATCATGTTATGTTCAGGACCCAGATCGTTAACACAAATCTGTTTTTACGTCCTTTCATGTGGCCAAACGCTGTGCTCGCTCTGGGTTGATCCCCCTCCCTGGTTGCCGCTGAGTCACCGGGCTCGCTGCTGGTGTTGTGAGGTGCATGTTCATTCAGACGCAAGACACGCCTAATCCCAACAGTCTGAAGTTCTTGCCTGGCAGGGCGGTCCTAGAAGGAAGAACTATGGATTTCCCCTCTCCTGCGTCTGCCTTTTGCTCACCCTTAGCCAGGTATTTAGAAAGATGTCAGTAACGTATGCATTTCTCTGCTGTGACATATCAGACACAAACACTAATTAAACACTTCAGGATAAGAGATCTAGAAACAAAATTTCACAGCGAATATGCACCACCCAGCCTATCTATTTTGCATAAACTTGACACTACTTGGTGTTGAACTTCATACTATACAGATAAACAGGGCTTGACAGTGGACAGGAAGTGCTACGTGCATTCAACCTTCACATGTCCTGTCTATTATTCACACACATCTAGACACACATATATACATTTTCCCTTGTTGTGTGCACAGTCTCCATCTGGAAAATGAGCAGTTCAGACCTGCTGCTCCAAACCTGCCAGCGCTAAAGGGTGGAAAACGAGAGTATATAAGTGTAGAGGCATTGTCACACACGTTCTCAGTGGGCAGGTCTGTCCACTTTTCTGGGTTTACTTGGCATCATTTGGTGAATAGGCTAGTCCGGCTGCACACCCTGTATGAGCTCTAGGGTAGACTGCTCTCTTGATATGCAAATATAATTGCCAACTTTCAAGTACTTTACCAGGATTGCTGGAATTTACATGACCCTGCCAATTATCACGAGCTAGTATTTTTCCTTTAGAAATATACACTTAAAATACCAATACAAAGAAGAAATCCCTTCAAACGTATTTTAGGGGTGTCTAAACTATTTTTGTATGACATACAAAGTAAAAGTAAACTGAGTTGCAGTGTTAAAATAAATGCAAAGGATTGTATGCATGTTCATTTTCAAGTAATGCCCTGTGGCCCTTCCAGCATCTCAAAATACCAACACATGGCCAGTGTTTTTCCCTAGGAACGGTGGTAACCCTAACTACAATCCGAATAAAGGGAATCCGAGTACCAGCTGTTGATTTGATTTATGTTGTGCAGGGAAGAGCAAAACAAACACAAGCACAGCCACGAAAACAAATGCAAAGTGAGTGCACATTCAAAGGTATGCTGGTGCTTAGGAACCAGTTATTTTTACACAGAGCAGGCCAATGTCGGGTTCAGCTCTCAAATGGCTGTATGACTGGGGCAGAGTCAGTCGTGTGGAAGTTCACATTTGAAAGGCCAATAGTGCGAGGGAAGAGTCTGCCAAAGGTCATTCTTCCCTCAGAAAAGGCTGCTGTGCCGCGACAGAGTTAACTCCTACATCAATGAACTACTGGATGTAATGGACTCTTTCCCAACACTATGGCTCTCCACATATTGCTTGGGCCCGTGGGTTACTAAAATGAGCTTGCGATATGTAACCAGAATGTTTATGTGAAATTTGGTGGCCAAATATTGTTCAACATGTGCTTAGATTAGTAAAGGTGTTATGGGTATGACATTCACAGGGATTGTCACTGGAAACGGACCCATTTTCGAGCATCTTTTAAAGTAGAATGGTCCTGTTTTAAATTGGAGACTTGTGGGGGTATTATGTACCCACTATCTGTACCAACCCCCTTCTCGTATTTGACAAATTCAATATGGCAGCTAATAATCAACAATGACAACCACCCAAACCATTTACCCTGTTTCTGAGAGTAGCCGATATGGTGGCCTTACATAATTCATAAAGGTAGTGGGAAATGTTGCTCAAATGGATGTTTGGAAGTTCTTGAAGCCATCTGCGCACATGAAGATGAAAAGGGCTGTTAGTCATAGTTTATCTTTATTTTGAAGGCTAATCCTTCTTTTGTTTGTATTGCCATTTTCGTACAGCATGGTATTGACACAAAAAATTATTTGCAGTACAGTGTGAAATGATTGTTCTCCTGCTTTATATCTAATACATTTTAGAGGGTGAATGGGTATTTCATGTGCCATAAGTGTAATGATTGATCTCCCAGACTGTGCAGATCTGGTAGCGAAGCATGTTCTGTGCAAATTACTTGTATGAATTTGTTAGTGTGTGCATTCATGAAAGGGTTTGCGATAGAATCCATGGGTGTGTGTGTGTGTGTGTGTGTGTGTGTGGCTCTGGGTGTGTGTGTGTGTGTGGCTCTGTGTGTGGCTCTGTGTGTGGCTCTGTGTGTGGCTCTGTGTGTGGCTCTGTGTGTGGCTCTGTGTGTGGCTCTGTGTGTGGCTCTGCGTGTGGCTCCGTGTGTGGCTCTGCGTGTGGGTCTGTGTGTGTGGGTCTGTCTGTGTGTGGGTCTGTGTGTGTGGGTCTGTGTGTTTGTGTGTGGCTCTGTGTGTGTGTGGGGGGGGCTCTGTTGGTGTGTGTGGGTCTGTGTGTGTCTGTATGTGTGTTTTTGTGTGGCATTTGCCAGAGATTAAACTATTGGCATTGTAAATGACAATGCCATTTTTTTATCTGTTTTGAAGACCAACACATAAATACAAATTTTGTCATTTACAGTGCCAATAGCTCAAACTTTTCAAAAGGCGAAACCATTGCATTGTAAATGCTTGTTTCATTATGTGTTCTGTTAGAGGTTGAAACTGTTTAATATAATGGGTGATGTTGCTGTGAGGTTAGTAATACCCACCTACGTGAAGCATATGCACAGTGTTGGATGCATGATAGGAGTTCTCTTTAGTGTTTCTTGTTGCATGTATGTCTTATATAGTGTATATAAGCTTTTCCCACCATCCTCTACTTACCTGTCCTGGACTCATGTTCTGACCTACCACTCTCCTACCTTGTTGATGTTGTTGCAGCTCAGTTTTTCTGGTCTCGTAGGAGCAGCACTTTCTATCCTGCCTGCTAAGGACATCTAAGCCTCATCTCATTGGTGTTTGTCCATCTTCACTCAATGTCTCCACATAAAGTGTCTAAGGACTTCCATTGCATCCTACCCTGCTTCATGTAGCATCATCAGCCCAGTGCAAGGACCCAGTAGAAGGTGGCTGGGTGCGGGTGAGGCTAGATTCCAAAAGCGCAAGAGAGGCTTATGGAATGGCCTGTATACAGTCGTTCCGGTAGTCTGTCTCCATCTGGAGTGTCCAGTTGAAGGCAGAATTGGGGTTTTTGTGATTTTCTGAAATGGTGTAGTTAACAGGAGAAGTAGGCTATGACTGGATGTCAGTGGTCCATTTGCAGGGTCAGGATGCAGATGATTGAGCCGGAGCACTGGTCTGCAGGAGACTGGATGGGCCACAAGGATGCGGGCTTGTCCATGGATGACAAGAGTTAAGAAAGGCCTCACATGGCGGGTGTCGGTGGCAGTGCAGACCAGGCAGCAGGATTCCCCCTGAGAGAGGAGGAAGGATCAGGCTGCAAGATATGGTGGTTATGCGGGGTAGGCTATACGGGCAGGAGGAGCAAGTTGCCCCAGGAAGATATGTGGTCTCACTTTTGCTCAGATGAGTAGAGCAAGCTGCAACCCACCTGCAAGATTTGGGGAATAGGAAAAAAGAAAATAGATTAGACAGACACCCAGGTTGAACAAGGTCATCCGGAGACAGTGAGGCTTTGCAAGGTATTGAGCACTCAGAAGATGGGTGCAAGTCATAAGCAAATAAAAAATGAAATCCCTATCGCTGAGGCGTCACCCTGATTAGTACATTGAATGTTAGCGGTAGGAAAGAAAACCATGTCATTTTAAGCACTGCTGCAACACCACAGTCTCCACCTAGTCGCCTGCACCATCCTTGCTTGGATTGGCTGGTTTCAGCCCCCCATGTCTAGCTCACATCTTTACAGGTTTTGATGTGTAAAAGTTGATTATTCACAAGTTGAGTGCTGGCATCTGCATTGAATATTACCATGAGTCTTTGGACCAGGATGTGTTACGTATGTGGTCACATGACCCCAAAAACAATGTGCACGAGAACTCTGTGTGCTAACAAACACTCAGGTGTGGAGCTTCTGGTACTGGCTTCAAGCCTCAGAGTTTCACAGTAATTCTGTAACATAACGTCTCTATGATAGGCGCTGCTGTGCTCGTGAGCGTGTCATCAGAGATGTGAAGTTATTTAATTTTTTAGGAGTTTTATAAAGTGTTTACTGGCATCTTACTATTTATTCAACACCCCCTCTTATGTCAACAGTTGGTAGATGTCGCGACAGGTTATCTTTTCATAGCGCATGCATAAACTCTGTGGAAGATTTGCATTTACTGGCACAGTGCACTTTGTAAAGGAGAGTAGATTGGGCATGAGCCAAAGGCTGATACCTTAAAGTATGTCAGATTCAAACAACTTACTTTACTATTTGTTTCCTGGGTTTATGTGTAGCAGACTGAGTGCGTGTGGGAGTAACTGTTTTAGAAACATATTCTGCAATGATATCACAAACTACAATGGTATCTTCCAACTCATATCCCTTGTAGGCAGCTTTCAGGAGTGCTTAGAAGCAACTGTTTTAGGGAGGGTGTGCTATACAAAACAATATACATAAACTCATAGCCATAAAAAGTGTATTTTGAACACACACAAATACACAAACTGAATGTTCATGTGTACTTAATTCTTAAAATTTCTGTGAGTACAGGTATCTGGTCCCTGCTCAGACCTTGTGCCTGGGGTTGTGGGAAGGGGAAACATCTTTAACAACAAATTTTTTATAACGACTTACCTGAACAACGAATCCTGAACCACGACATTCATAACAACGACTTTCCTTAACCACGACGGCTTTCCTTAACCACGACTTTCCTTAACCACGGCTTTCCTTAACCACGGCTTTCCTTAACCACGGCTTTCCTTAACCACGGCTTTCCTTAACCACGGCTTTCCTTAACCACGAGTCTCTCCCCTCCCCTCCTTCTGACCTGACACGATCTTCGCCCCCTTCATCCTGCCAGCTAGGTAATGGTGGCATGTATCTGCCCAAGACATTTCCCATGAATCATTCCATCACTGGCATCGGGGAGTAAGCTGTGCATGAATTGTAATTACAATATCCTAAGATGGCCGTAATATGTATTGAGACGATTTTGTGGTTTTGAAAGTGTATTTTATGGGGCAGATTTATGAAGGCCTTGCGCCGCCGGTGCGTCACTTTTTCCCATGTTAAAAATGACGCACCGGCGGCGCAAGGCCTTCATAAACCTGCCCCTATGTGTTTAGCTGATTACATTTTGCACTTTAAAAAAAATAAAACAATTAAGAGGATTCACCAGGTCAGATCAAACTTGAGATATGCCATCAGTTTTAAAAAAACAGTGAAAACTTGTGTGATGAGTGGATAGTCCATGATTTTTAAAATGTATTAAACCATGTGATTGATGCAGAATACGTAATTGATGCAGGATATGTTTTTATAGACGCAGGATACGTTTTTACACGTTCTTCCAGGCAGACTTCACATTCTTATCTTTATTCTCATTCATCCATGAAAAATTGTACATCCTTTCCGGAAGATTATCATCAGCTACATAAATCTCATTAGATCTTCTCAGTTGGTTATTTTGTAAAAAAAATGTAGTTGTTTGCAAATGATCGTTGTTTAGCCTTCGTGGTAAAGGGATTCGTGGTTTAGGGAGTAGTTGTTTAGTCATGTATTCTGTGGCAAGAGGTGTGGCTAGAGAAGATTCCTGCGCATCACACAGTCACCGAAGGCAGCATTAAAATCTGCTGCTGCAGAGGAAGTTGCAGTAAACAGATATTCCCCTGCTTCAGACCCAATACTTCAAATACATGAGCAGTGGAGAGCACATTTACGCTTCCACGTGTAACTTACAGCCGCGGCCGGTAGTAGGTGTAACTGCAGGGGGGTGACGTGGGGAGGGGCAGGGTGGGGGGGGGGTAGTAAAGTATGGATTACGGACTTTAACAAGTAAGTAAACATATAAATAAATAAAACGAATTTTGTTGTGTGCACTGCATCACCAAATGTGATGCAGTACGCGCAACGAAATTCGTTTTTTTTATTTAAATGTTTACTTACCTGTTAAAGTCCGTAATCCATACATTACTACCCTCCACCCTGCCCTTCCCCCTCCCCACGTCACCGCCCTGCAGTTACACCTACCACCGGCCGTGGCTGGTAACTTATGAATCCAAATGGAAACGCGGGCTCCTTTTAAGGAATGTATATGTGTTTCCAAGACTCAGTATAGGCGTGGGAGCTTACTACCTTCAGCTGTAGGGGTATGTTGGAGCGTAGTTAAAACTTAGAGTGCAGAGGTAGCATGTAGTATTTCGCTGGGATGCATACACAATTAAAGGTACAATTAAAGATTTATTAGTTAAATGCCTAAATAATGATCAGGGGGTCAAAGAGGAGGACAATTGAGCATCAATTCTTTATATTTAGATGTGAGCATATTTTGAATTTTTTTTTTAAAGATGGGACACTTTTGGTATTCCAAATCCACACAGCATTACCCCAGAAGAATTCTTTTTTTAAGAGAGGGCATTATGCATTGTTCGTTTCTGACTCTCAGAATTCTTGGGTCTCCTGTTCTCCTAAGTTTCAGAGTTAGATATTGTGGAGTATTAAAAGAAAGACCTTTAAGCAGGTTAATCTGTTATACTCCGTGCTGTGTGGTGAAGTTCATGAAACCAGTCAATGGTTCGAGAAGAGCGTTTATTGGCGCAAGATAAACATTGGGACCCACTGAGCAGAGCACCCAGTACCCTAAAAGTGGGATAATGCCGCTCAACAGCTATTCGTAGGTCACAAGGAGTTGCATCTTTTCCAAATGAATTTTTAAAAACGATGCACTGGGAAAGGAAGTAGTTGCCACCAGCACTGCGTATTTTACCAACGCAGTAAATCAAAAATGGAAATCGTTTCAGTTTTCGCTAAGGGCAATGTTTACGTCTCCCAGGAGCCTTTGCGGCACAGGCCTCACCAGCGCCAGAGCAACGGCCCTGGGTTTTAGTATTTATTTATTTATTTATATCATTTATAAAGCGCACTGTTACCGACCGGTGTCCTGGCGCTGAAATGATAGCTCCCTTAAGTATCCGATCACCAGCCTAGTGCGCGAAGAGCCATGTTTTTAGACTTTTTCGAAAAGCCATCAGGTTCACGCTTTGTTTTAGGGGCATAGGTAAGGCATTCCAGGCAGTCGCCGCCCCTCTGACGAAACTTCTGCCCCCCCAGCGAACTTTCCTGAAGCGGGCTGTCTTAATCAGCCCCATACTGGCCGACCTAAGTTGTCTGCCTGGCTTGTACCATTGGAAGTGCTGCTGGAGAAACGATGGACCAAATCCATGTGCCGCCTTGTAGACTATGCACAAAGATTTAAACAGGATATGTTTACGCACTGGGAGCCAGTGCAACTTCTCCAGCTCCCGGGAGACTGATGCAAACTTGGGCAGTCCGGTAATGAGACGGGCTGCCGCATTTTGCAGAACCTGCAGTTTACTAAGCAGCCCCTGCTGGGCCTCAAGAAGTAGACTATTGCAATAGTCAAGATGGGAGAGCACAAATAAATAATAATAATAATAAATAATAATTATGAGGAACAGTTAGTAAATAATAGTTATGAGGAACAGTTAGCAAATAATAGTTATGAGGAACAGTTAGTATTAATTGAAGAATGTCCGGATCAGAATACCCCTGTAAACTCCACAATTATTAACAGTATATTATCTGTTGCTGTTAATACTACCAAGGATAAAACGGGGGGTATCGGGAGCAAGCCCAGAAAGTGTCGTGTTACCCATGGTCTATCAATTCTCAGCTGGAATGTGGCAGGACTGGAATCTAAACTTCTGGACCCCGCATGGGCTGAGATAATTGAAGACATGGATATTCTTATGTTCCAAGAAACGTGGGCTGTTGGGAACTTATACATAGAGGGCTATCACTGCTTTAGTATAACATCACCCAAACCTAGTTTTGGGCGAGCAGTGGGTGGCCTGTTTATTGGGATTAAGATTCTGACATGTGGCTCAATTAGAGACCTGACTAGCGATAGTCCCAATATTCAAATCCTTGAATTTAAGCTAAAGTCAAAGACCACGATTTATTTAATTAATTTTTATAACAATGATTTTTACCATGCACCGAATAAGAATTTTCTGGCATTGTCAAAAGCTTTAAGTAAACTCGAATGTTTTTTATCATTAGACACAGAGTCAGGAATCCTAATAGGGGGTGATTTTAATGGTAAATTAACAAAGAGATATGGGTCTGAGAACGGAACCTACCTAGATCAAGCTGAACGCAAGGGTACTGAATTATTTAACATATTAACTGAATTCGACCTTGCAGACGCTATGAGAGTAGGGTATAGTCCTAGTTCCCCTCACGCCCCCACGTTTATAAGTAGGGACAGTAGTTCCATTATTGATTATATATTTATGTCACCCCTGTTAACAGATTGTATAGTAAAAACTTCTGTGCTGGTGACATCTTTCAGTGATCATAATCCATTAACTGTAATTTTGAATCTCGCACCGAGCCCTATTTTTATGAATCTAAACGGTGCGAGGGATATTACACCATCAATTGATGGTCTACGACTAAAATGGAGGGGAGTTGTCTGTGGGGCAATTTTAGATAATGTACAAACGTCACACCCGCAGTTGATTGAGTCTCGCCTGTCTCCAAGTGGCAACCATGATAACATAATCGCTGACTTTGAAGTCCTGTGTTCCACTATTAAACTCTCTTGTCAGTCCCATTACCCAAGGAAGGCAAAGAGCCAAGGTGGTTTGACTCAGCCTGTTCCTTGGCAAACAGGGAGCTAAGAAAGGCACTTTCTGCCAAACCTAGGTGCAAAGTGACCGTTCAAGTAGCCAGGAAACACTATAAAGCTAAAATATCTGAAAGAAAGGCCAATTTGCTCTCTGAACAGTGGGAATCATTGGTGATTAGTGCAAATCTGGGTGGCAGCGGTCCTTTTTGGGCCGCCGTCAGAAAAACGAGAGAAATGGGCAAGAAGCTTACCCAAATCAGTTGTAATATCACAAGCGATGCATGGGAGACTCACTTCTCTAAAATGTATGCAGCCCCATTAGAGGAACACTCTATTTCAAACCCAGGACAATTGTGTGGCTTACAGATTGAAGCTCATGAAGTCAAAATAGCCATAAAAGAGAGTCTGGGAAATAAGGCGCCCGGCCCTGATGGCCTTCCTATAGACATTATTAAGCATAACGCTGATTTTTGGACACCAATACTTCTCAATGTCTTTAACAGTCTCCCAACAGCAGCTATGCCGGCCACATGGGCAACTAGCATTATCGTCCCAATTTACAAAAAGGGAGATAGGTCAGAACCAGCTAATTATCGTCCAATCTCCCTTTTGGACAATACTTTAAAACTTTTGAAACGTATAATCTATAATAGAGTACTTGAATGGGCGGAGGATGCTGATTTCCTGGACCCTTGCCAGATGGGATTCCGGAGTGGGGTAGGAACAGTGGAGCAATGTCTGAATTTAAAATTAATAATTGATAAGTACAGCATTGCCAGATCATCCCCTACCTACCTTGCTTTTATGGATCTCTCATCTGCTTTTGACTTAGTGAATAGATCCAAACTCTGGTCAATCCTATCACACAATGGCCTGGAGTAGTACCAAAATACTATGGTGGACCCTATCGAAGGCCACGGACTGGTCAAGGAGGACCAGTGCTGCCCGGCCCCCTGCATCCATCGCCTTCCTAACCTCCTCAGTAGATTTTATCAGGGAGGTCTCGGTGCTGTGCCCTTCCCTGAACCCATGTTGAGCTTTATCCAGACCCTGGGAAGTTCGCAAGAATGCACAGAGCTGAAAGTTCATAGCCTTCTCTATGATACCCTTGTGAGATTCTTGGCCTATCTACACACTGACTTGAAAGCACGTGTACGATTTGGGATGGGCGGAGAAGTTTCAGGAGCCATTAATATAGGCAGGGGGGTGAGACAGGGGTGCGTTTTAGCACCCCTGTTGTTCATCATCTATATTAATGGTTTATCTAACTGCCTGAAAGAAGTCACAACAGATGTTCCGATAATTTTAGGGGAACCTTTACCAGTGCTTCTATATGCAGACGATGCGGTGCTTATGGCCCGCACACCAAATGCTCTTCGTCTGCTTGTACATAGTTTTGTCAATTTTATGGAGGGTCTGGATTTGAGGGTCAATTTAAAAAAATCTTTTATCATGTCCTGTGGTCCCGGCAAAAGGAAACTCAACACCATACAGATAGGCACAGATACATTAGAATCTGTCCCTACATTTCCCTATCTAGGGTTGGTTTTCGCTGCGAACGGCTCGTGGAGTGGGCATTTGGCCCACGCCACGAGCAAGTTCTCGAAAGCCAATAATTCTGTTTTGAGTCTTCCGCGGCCAAAGAAAATTGGTGCCACTAAGGCTATTTTAAAGATTTTTAAATTGCAGTGCTCACCTGTTGCCTCGTATGGAGCGGAGGTCTGGGGGACGGGAAGCAGCCATTGTATACAACGAGAGGAAAGTCGCTTCTGCAGAAAAATGTTGGGTGCCCCGATCTCATCCTCTGATTTTGTTTGCCATAGTGAATTGAATCTTCCATACATAAGTGATTTTATTAGAGCAAGACTAGCACTTTTTTGGATAAGAGTCTGGATGAATAATGCGGCCGTTCTTACACAAAATATCATAAAGGACTGTTTAAATTGTGATTATGGAATGGCGATTCCATGGCTCCTAGAAGTTTTTAAATCACTTAATGCAGTGGATAGAGGCACTTTGTTTACTGATCCTATGTCAATTGAAATCAAGGATAAACTTGAGGTTAAAAATGCACTGTACGCACTTTATAATAGTGAAAGGATAGGAAGAGAATTGCAGAAATCAAGTGTTGCAAAATATGTAGGGAATGAACTGTGTAGACAACCCCTCCCGAATTATCTGTCCCTTCCTATGACCAGTTGGGAGAGATCACTGTTGTTTCGCTTAAGGGCGGGTACAGTAACATTTTTGTTGTCTTTCCCTTTGGGGTATCGTCAGAGTGCTGATTTTAATCCGTGCCCCTGTGATGGTGTTAGCACACAAGATGACTTGCACTTCCTATTCTTTTGTACATTTTATCTTAGATTTATTAAATGGCTCTTAACTCCTTATTTTAAGAAACACAGACCACTCTCACTTAAAGAATCGTATAGTATGTTGGTTTCCCTGGATACTTATGAATTAACCTTTCACACAAGCACTTTTTTAAGACTGGCTATACGAGAGCGCAAAACGATGGATAATCCCTGAAAATAGAAACTAGCCTTATTAGAGCTTATTGCACTATATTGTAATTGTATGGAACTTTATATCATTGCACTTTATTATAACTGTATGGAACCCTATATCATGAAATATTTTAAATCACAATATTGTTGTATGCATGTACATTTTAATGAATTGTTGTTTTTTATCGCGGTACTTTTATGGATTTTATGAAATTCGAATAAAGGTCTTTTGAACTTGAACTTGAACGTGGGAGAGCACAAGTGCCGTCACCACCGTCTTTTTGCACCCCTCCGGCAGGAGGGGGAGGATCTTCCTGATGATTTTCCAGGTCCAATGGATAGAAGAAATCAGCCTGTTTACTTGAGGTTTAAAGGAAAGTTGATCATCAATAAGAACTCCCAGGTTCTTAACCTTCGTTACGGGAGAGGGAGGGGTTCCCATTTCTTCAGGCCACCATTTGGGACTCCAGAAGTTTACTTTTGAGCCAAAAAGTAAGACCTCAGTTTTGGAGGAGTTCAATTTTAGGCAGTTTCTTGCCATCCAGGAGCTGACAGCTGTCATGCAATCCTGAAACCTGGCGGCTACGCCTTCTTCTCTCCCCGGGAGCAGCGATATAACGATCTGAGTATCGTCTGCATAGGATGTTAATTCAAACCCGTAAGACCGGATTACCGGGGCAAGAGAAGATACGTAAATATTGAAAAGGGTGGGGCTTAGAGAGGATCCCTGAGGGACTCCCCCTGGGAGTTTGAAAGGTCTTGACTCAAAATCTCCCAGGGCCACCACCTGAACCCTATACGCAAGGAAGGCTTTCAGGATGCTCAAGGCTTTCCCCTGGATTCCGCAGTCCTCTAAACGGTCCACCAAAATACTATGGTGGACCCTATCGAAGGCCACGGACTGGTCAAGGAGGACCAGTGCTGCCCGGCCCCCTGCATCCATCGCCTTCCTAACCTCCTCAGTAGATTTTATCAGGGAGGTCTCGGTGCTGTGCCCTTCCCTGAACCCATGTTGAGCTTTATCCAGACCCTGGGAAGTTCGCAAGAATGCACAGAGCTGAAAGTTCATAGCCTTCTCTATGAGTTTGGCTGGTAGCGGCAGCCTGGCAATAGGCCGATAGCTGTTGGGATCAGCGATATCCAGTGAAGGTTTCTTAAGCAGTGGAACAATAGAAGACCGTTTCTAACAAGTAGGAAAATCGCCGATTTAGAACATCTGATTAAAAAGATTGGCAAGGGTGCCAGCTATCGGAATAGCTGCCAGCTTAGCCATTGATACCGGGCAGGGATCATGGGGAGAGCCTGATTTCGTAGCAAACAGCAGTTTTTTAATGTCCTCGGAACTCACTGTACCGAACACAGAAAGTTTTGCCTCTTGTAGGTTGGCACCCGGATTCGTATGAGAACCATCAAGTAGGCATTGTCCAACTTGAGGCTCAAGTGCAGTGAAAATGAGTTCCACCTTACTAAGAAAGAAGTTGGCTAGGGTCTCGCAGAGTTCCAAACTCGGTGGGACGATCACCGGCTTGGAAATGGCCAGACTGGAGACCGTATTAAAGAGTTCCCTAGGTGAATTACTGGCCCCCTTGATACGATCGGTAAAGTATGTACACTTTGCCTTCCTTATCATATCTTTGTAGGCCCTTTGGCTAGATTTAAGTCTAGGTTTGTCCCTCTCAGAGTAATTTGTGCGCCAGTTTCGCTCGAGCTTCTTGCACACTAGCTTAATTTCTCTAAGCTCATCCGTGAACCATGGGGCTGATGGAACCGCGCGACTGGGGCAGCATTTTTTCGGCGGGGCTAATGTACTACATGCCCGATCAATCCAGTCAGTATACATGGCAGCCGCTCTATTCACATCGGCAGGCAGAGTAATCATAGAGGATACCAACAGTTCCTCCAGTGCATTGCCCTCCACCTTCTTCCAGGTTCTGCATGACCTGGCTATTTTCTTAACCTGCCTTGCCTTGCCCAACAAGGGGCTCGAGATGTTAAACAACACGGCAGCGTGGTCAGTCCAGACCACAAGTTCCGTTTTGACAAACTGCAGATCCGGATTATTCGTAAAGACACCATCAAGAGTGTGTCCTGCTAGGTGCGTTGCCTCCTTAACCACCTCAGTGAGTACCACCCCATGCATCACCTCAAGTAGTGCAAGAGTATCCGGGTCTGAGCTACCCTCTAGGTGGAAATTAAAATCTCCCAGTGCTATGAAAGATTTCGCACACAGAGCTTCCTCCAACATACTGCCTACAGTTTCGAGGAACTGGGAATTAGTCTTGGTGGTCTGTAAAGGAGGCAGCCCTTTAGGGATTGGTGGTTGGACAGCGTGAGCTTGAACCCCAGAGCCTCGCATGTCTCGGAAACCACCGGCTGAAAAGACCCCTTGATGGAAGCATGGTAGATGATGGCCAGACCACCTCCCCTTTTACCGGGTCTATCCAGTACGAAGTTCAGATAGCCGGGTGGGGTAGCTTTCACTAAATGCGGCCCGGACGCTGCGTCAGTCCAAGTCTCTGTGATAAAGGCGATTTTTTATCTCTTTCTCCTGGATCATCTCTGCGCACTCTATACTGTGCTTTACCAGGGATCTGGCGTTAATCAAGAGACAGTTTATATTACTCGTCGCCCCCTCCCCTTTGGAAATATGGTTGCTGGTAGTGGCCCTAGCTGGTCTAAGGAGGATCACAGGGAGACTAGTAGTAGATGACGCTTGTTCTGAGGAAAAAAAGAAGGCGGCCTCGAAAAGCCGTGTATGGTCCTTGAAGAATAAAACGGGGCCTCTGATATTACAGTGAGCCCGTGTCTGCTGAAAGCTCGTGCCTGCACGCGGGCATAAGCATTCAGGTCCTTGTTTGCCCTGTTTTTAATATTTCAATGGAAGCGCTGCATACAAACGCTGTGTCTCTCACCACCTATCCATAAGAGAAAAGACAAATATTAATAGCTGCAGGCGGTGGGGAGTCTGGAAAATGCAGAGTCACATCTGTGACAGGTCTGCAGCCAAGGCTGCTGCACTAAGGGGTGGCTGTCATTTCTGCATCTCCCTCAAATGTTCTATTCATGTCCATCAAATACCCAAATATATTATGATTTTATTAACCCATTTCCAAGGATCCCTGCTGGTTCCTAACCAATGTTCACCTTTTGTGATTGGGTAAGGTGTCCACTCCACCCTAGGGTGGCCCTAGCAGTGACGAGGCCCAAACGGTGCATGGTTCTGCCACCAGCAAGGGCACCGTAGGCCCCTGCATAGGCACCAGATGCATGTACAGCACAGATCCAAGGGCCTTGCCTGAGCACACTGGCAAATCGTGAAGCTGACTTATCGTTTGGCCATAAAACACCTCCATACGTGGTAGAACTTATGACCAGGAGTTCTCAACAAGCGGTAAAGACACAGAACACAAAGGAAAAATAAAAGACTTCTTCTGATTGGCCAGGAAGACAAGAACACGTCATGAATCTGAACCAGTTGTGGTGATTGGGGGAGCATTCCATCATTATTAGTCGGTCTCTATCTCATGGAGAGGGACCAAGTCATATGCAAGTCGGTGTTGGCTCCACCCCAAAAGGAAACAGACTATGATTGCCACCTAAATGTGCTCATTCGTTTAGGACATCTAGGTTATATTTCGAGACCCTCTCATAGTCCAAAGGTCAGAAGACACATGGCAGAACTTTACACTGGTGCAAAAAAAGGACCAATGCTCTTCCACCATTTTACTGCTTGAGTAGAATTGAGCAGAACAAATTATATTTGTACCTGAGCAAAGATGGCACTCTCTTTACAAAAGAAGAGCGAGAAAATTCACCTTTTTTCAATTGCAAATGGGCTTTGAAGCAAGGCCAATTCCATTGTTGTCACATGGATATCAAAAGCAGTGCAACATCCGTTTTCGCTATATTTCCATGGACTGAGGTGTCTTTGGCCTTTGTTAAAATTTCAGAATTCTAAAAATGATTTCTAAGCCTAGAAGTGTGTTCTGTGAACATCAATGATATCATGGACCGTGTTCTAAATGTTGTCCCTCTGCAGAAAAGATTTTCTAGTACGCAAAGGTGGAAAATGCTCGACTCTGTATCTCAGATCTCAGCCAAAGAATGCAAAGGTGTTTTGCCTGTTTCATTGCACCGGCGACCCCCAATCTGGCTGTCCAGTCTTGCAAACCAACACCACATCACATCACACCACACCACCGTTTCCAACCCCTCCCCTGGTTCCTCTGTGCACCCTGCCTGCTCCACCCAGTCCTGTCTTTTCTAGGGTTCGCCCTCACCCACCTTTCAGACCTGGAGGAGTCTCTGAGCCCCTGGTTCTGCTCCCCTTACCTGCTGATGTAGATAAAAAATGCAAAAACTAGAAAAAAGCCACATATTCCTTTATTCATAGATCCATCATGGAAGAGGCTGAGTTTGCTTAATGTTAATGGGAGAGCCGCAGGGGAGCACCATGGGAGAACGCGTGCAATTACACACTGTACCCTGGATTTGCGGTTTTAATTAACTAAATGTTTTTTTGAATGGTACATTAAATCGTGAGATCCATTATCACTGTGGCACAGCATTTTTGTACCCTCTCTCCCGCTCGACTCAGGCTCCCGCCCTTCTTCCACTTTTCTTATTCCATGCCTCCTTTTATTACCTGCTTCTCTTATCATGCAGTCCCTCTTCTCTCGATTATCCTTCTTTCCTATGGGTTGCCACCTGCATTAGGCCTGGGTGAATTTTCCACTCTGAGGTGTCATCTTGTGTCATTTTGGTAATTTTGCATTAGAGATTGTTATGTGGCATTCCCAAAATAACACTATTATGCCACGCCAGGTAATGCCATTCCCTGCAAAAAATGTGTGCCGCAGCACAGGAACACCACAAAGAAACAGATGAGTGGCTACTGTTTTGATGTTTGTGTTTTTTGTGTCCTTTTTTTAGCACACAATTTATTCTTATGTCCAAAACAGATACAAGGAGGTATTTCATGGTAAAATTAAGTGTCAAATGGTGGTTTTGCATTTCTCATGATTTTCTGTAATTTTTCAGAAATTTTGCATAATTTTACGAAAGCAAATTACAGAAATGTCACACACCCGCACCTGGCATGCTCTTTGTCTTTTAGTGTGGTAACTGAGCCTTAAAGCTGCCCCTCTTCACAACCTCACCCCTTTTTGCTCTTACATTCTCTTCTTTGTTTGTTTCCTTCATGCCCATTGTTCACTAGTTCTTTTTTTATAAAAATCTTTTTTTTAAATGTGTGATGTGCTGTGTCAACACAGCACATCATACATTAACTTACTGAGGAGTCAGTACCGTTAAATCAACGTAGACTTCGATTTACATAGAAGCAATTCACATTGTATGGTGTGGGACAACTAGGGGTGTGTGGGACTATCGTCTGCAGTCCTGTGTGTTGGTGGGGTACATATATCGCCACGGTAGGAGTTCCACGGCCCCAGACCCTGCTCCATTTCCTAGGGCACCCCTGGCAACGTAAACTGACTTTTCTCTGAACATGCACCCGTCTAGGTCTTCTTTCGAAGTTTCTACCCCGGGTGGTTGGAGGGCTCCCCAATGTAGCGCGATGTTCCTCTTTGCAATCATTACCGCCAGAGTAGTCCAGAGTTTCATGTAGAAGGTGAGATCCGTTGGTTCCCATACGTTCAGGATGCACCTGCGTGCCTCCGGTAGCAACTCCACAGAAATCACCTCGCTGAGGATGCAATGGATGGCGCGCCAGTAAGATTGTATGTGATCACATTTCCATAGTATGTGTATGAAGGTCCCTTCCCCTTTGCACTTGCGCCTACATTCCCCACTTTACGCTCTACCCATACGCACCAGGCACGGCCCCGTTATGTAGATTCTGGCCTGAACTGCCACCTCCCTCGGGAAAGAAACTGCCTCCAGCCAATCTTCCTTGTCAAGTTTGGTTCCGTCTCTCACCCACTTCTTTTTAAGGGACTGAAGTGGGTCTTCCATATTGTTGATTAGCTTTTTATAAATTAGGGAGATAACCTTTTCGGGTAGGTGGCCGTCTAGTATCCTATCCTCCAGGGGAGAGGCTTCTGGGAGGGAGGTACCCTCAGTGAGATTGGTAAATGTAAATTGATAAATTGATACTTGTATAGCGCACAACTCACCCGCAAGGGTCTCAAGGCGCTTGTACGAATACCGCTGTGGAACCCATCCTGGCTTTCCCTGTGAGGTGTCCACTCCTGGGCACTCCCAAGGTGGAGGCCAGGCTTCCTTAGCGTTGTGGGGGCCATTGTGATTAAGCAAGCTATTGCCCAGAGTTGCAGAGTGGGACTCCATGATTGGTGATGATTGGAATAGGCACCGAGGCGAGAATTATCAGGTCTGTGGAATTTTTGAGCCCAAGACCCGCCGAGGCGGGGAATTGAACCCTGGTCCCGGGCTAGACCTCTGCATCAGGGTCTGCCGCTCTAACCATTGAGCCACACTTCTCCATTGGTCCGGAGGGCATGACGGATCTGATGATATCTAAAGCGTTCTGTGTCCGCCAATCTATACTGTTGTTGGAGGCAGGCAAATGATACCACTTCCTCCTTGACCCAGAGGTCCTTCATCTGGGAGATGTCATTTTTGAAGATGACTCTGATGTGCACACACGCTGGCATGCAGACACACATCTGCAGGCCCACACATCACTGTTTAAAACTGTGCTGTGTGTTTCTGTGCTGTTACTTCACAGCACTAAGGTTAGGTGAGAAAAAGTACTGATGAAGTAGTAGGAAGCTGAAGAGAATGAAGTTGGTTCAAACCATGATCTTGGGCGCGTGGCATTCCACAGACCTGGACCCTAAGCTCCAGAGGTCTTCCCTATTATTTTCAGTTATTTGAAGATTCTTTGGCAAAGCTTGTACACATTCCTCATCAGACTAGTGCAAGTGGAACAACTTGTTTTGATCTACAGAACGTGTTTTCTGCAAACTGAATTGTGGAACACAGTAGAAGTACAAAAAGACTCGAAGCACACTCCATTTGAATTTTGTTTCGCTTGTAGTAGTTTCATGGGAACTGGAGAAGGGGAAGGAAAAAATTATTTCATTTGCAAAACCCAAAAGCGAATAGAACTGTGTATAAAATCTACAATTGGAGGAATTTCATGAAAGTTACTAATTAACCCTGATGAAGCCCCTTTGATATGTGAGCGAAACACATTGGCTGTTCTGTTGTGCTTTTCTGTCAAGCATCAAAAGAATAATTAAAACAATTACTATGAGCTCAAAATCTCTGGAGTATTTTCTGGATCTAATGAACTGAATCACTTTCTGATTGATATATGTAGATTACATTGTATTATTGTCTCTCCCTTCTTGTAATTATTTTCAGTGGTATGTGTCTAGGGCACCTAACCCAAGGAGGAAATTAACATCTGCATGTACTGAAAAAACAGGCAGAATAATTTAACATAATGTAGTTGTCCAATTACTCTTTAAAGCGTGCATGTAAAGGCATAGGGCCAAGAAAATGCATACTTTGAACGGTGGCAATAGCTGAGAGTGTAAGATTGCCATATTATTTTATTAGCAGGTTGACATTAGTCATGCTAACTAAAATAACAGAAATGCAGCGAAGAGGAAACCTATTTTCTGCTGTTCAGAGAGCTAAATGCAGTGAGCACCATTACAAGGTCGGCCAGCCTGGGACATGGCTAGGATGAAGGAAACATATTTAACACAATTGCTTTTCTTTTGGCTGTGTGACTAAGTGAGGGATTGCTCACACAGTGATGCAGATAAGAGACTACAGAGCAACCCCATCTCCTCTCTGTAGAGAATCATTGGAGAGAAAGGAACAAAGAGACCTTTACATTTGGGAGGCGCAAACACAACGACTGGTTGCTTGGGGGAAATGTTAACCTCTTCGATGCTCATGACGAGCTCAGCTCGTCATGAGCCACGGCGCTCTGGTGCTCATGACGAGCTGAGCTCGTCATGACCGCGCCCGTTACTTGGAACGCTCGCACGCTGGGCTGATTCCACTGCTGTGCTGAACGTTCCATTGGAACGGGCGCGGTCATGACGAGCTCAGCTTGTCATGAGCACCGGAGCGCCGTGGCTCATGACGAGCTGACCTCGTCATGAGCATGGGGGCGCTGTACGCGCCCCCTGCCCCCCAGCACAGCGGGGGAATCCCGCCAGCGGCGAAGGGGTTAAAGAACTATTATCCGACTGCAGGCCTGAGAGCTCTTTAACGGTATATGGAATTACACATGGCTCGGTATGAGAGATAAAGTACTAATCATTCAGTCAAATACCATCACTATTTTGCTGATAAAAATATGGGCATGTGCATTAGGTAGAGTTTAGACCAATTATTACAGATAGCAGATGTGTGATATAAAATGTTTAGGATTTTTCTAATGTTCATTTCATTCTTTATTATCAGGCACACGCATCAATGTTGGCTTTTGCGATTTCTTAATTGTGATTTTTAAGGACTCGCAATTAAGGAATCGCAGAAGCCTATGCATGTAAAAATCGCTTAAAAAATGGCGATTTCTGAACATTCCTTAATTGCGACTCGCAAATTGCGAGTCGCAATTAAAAAATACCTCCCGATTAATTCCTATGGGCCTAGAGGCCCATAGGAATGAATGGGAAGACATTCTCAATTTGTGATTCTCAATTAGCGAATCGCAGGTTGAGAATGCAATTTCAAGGGTGCCAGGGTGTCAAAAGGACACCCTGTTGCACCCCTGAAATCTACATATGAGAAAATCTTGCACAAGTGTGTGTGTAAAATGGAACTTTGAAAAATGCACTTTAGTGCATTTTTCAAAATTTTTGCAAATTACCAAGAAGTTCAACTTCATGGTAATTTGCGCCCCCTAGTAGCGAATTAGCTACTTCAAAGTGGTTCTTGCATTGCATTTAAGGAATCGCAAAATGAGATTCCTTAAATGCAATCGCAATTTGAGAACTCGCAATTAATTGCGAATTCTCAAATTGCGAGGACCTTGACCCTTGATGCATCACAAAAGCTAATTTTGCGATCGCAAACGCCCGATTTTTGCGAATCGCACCGTTTGCGATCGCAAAAGGCTTTGATGCATGTGCCTGTAAGTCTCTTGAGATTACAATAATAACTTTCAGCAATCTGGTCCTCAAGGTTAGCGTGCTACTTGTACATAATAATAAACAAATTATTAGAAAACACCAACTGCAGTTTGTATCTGTTGCTTTCGAGATCTGGGTGAGGGACAACACTTCTACAAATAACCCCTGCCGGCAAGAGCTTCTCTGGATCGAACACTCTGGATCTAGATGAGTCTAACTCAACACAGAGAAGAGTGAGATGTACCTGTCCATAGTCCTCTTCTCTGAAGGAGTTGCGATAAACAAGATCCCCTTGGGGCTGAAGAAGTCTTCCCTGGTGTGTCCTATTTGGGGATTCATGACAGCAAGACAGTATACCGGTGCATAATTGGAGCACTAGAAATTTCTTCATCCTGAGTAATCAATGCATGATGGAGGAAAGTGCAGAGGTGCCTGATGGGAGCCCTGCTATTGTCTCCATAGTGAACTGTCAAAGCATGATGTGGAACAGTCTCAATACTGGGATATCAATTAATGTCTAAATCAAATCAGAGAAGCATTGAAAGATGGATGTCCATGTCTCAGTAGTGGGATACCAGTGCAATATAGGAGCTTGGTGGATGGTTCTGTACCAGGAGACCAGTGCATTATGAGGAACACGATGTTTGAAGATCTCAGACTAACACCCGTGTGCTCCCTATGATACATCCATGTGCAGAGACTGGAAAGAGCGCCAGCTGCTCCTCTGATGACATCTTCTCTGAGCGCTGCTCCCTTACATTCCACTTTGCAAAACATAATGCAGTAAATCAGAGCCTAAATTAAATGCTTAACCATAATTGGGTTAGGACAGAGCCTGCATAGCAATTATGTGTAGGGGACCAATCACTATGAAAACCTAATTTTCAAATTATGAGGCTCTTCTGGAAAGGATAGTTATAATCATGGCTTTATGTTCTGCTGATTAAAAGCACATGTGAGCAAAACATGGCATACTTTTCACTCAGTGATATCCAAGAGATAATGTTGCACACTCTGGATTCTGATTATGAGACTTTTGCTACGGTATCCCTATTTCACCAAATTGTATGATTCTTTAGCCCCTTCAGCGCGGCACAAATTTTCGCGCTGTGCTGAAGGTTCTATTGAGCGGGCGGGGCCATGGCGGAACGGTTCCGTCATAAGCACAGCCCAACTGGCGCTCTTGACGGAACCGTCATGAGCACCGATGTGGTTAAAAAAAAATCCATATATTTGCCAAGAGTGTGGGTGCTTAGAAATAAGCTGAACCATTACTGTGGTGGCTCCTCTGAACAGGGCCAGACTGGGAAGCCAAAGCGGCCCTGGCAGTTTTCTAGGACCAGCCCCATGGGAAGCACCACCTGGCCCCGGGAGGCTGGAAACGCTTCCATGCTGCTTTTGTTACTGGGGGCTGATATTGCAGCACCCTGTAAAACTGACCCACACCCTTCCATCCTCCTTGGGAAACACCCGATGCCCGGTACGGCCAATCCCACCCTGAATCTGAAGGCCCAGAGGTCTCATGGGGCTAGCAGGGACTCTAAATATGGAGGGTGGTAGTCAAACAGGAGTGGAAGGGGTAGTTACCTACTCCACCCTGAAGTCTCATGGGCCGCCCTGGAACTCTAAGTCAGGCCTATCGTCTATGAAATATTGTGTGATTTCAGAAGTAGCAGAAAGCACTCTGAATGGCTTTTAACCAATCACATCACAGGAAGCCATCAGTGCCAGCTAAAAGCAGATGTAGAATATGTGTTCATGCCCCCTCCCCCCCCCCTAGTGTACTGGGCGAGTCTGACGGCCTCTATGAGGTTTTGGGTGAATCGTATTATAGACACACCTACACAAAATTGTGAGTCTTTGTCTTGCTGGATAGCTGATGATTCCTCTGTTCACCCCTAAAAGCATCACCCGTCCACAGTGGAAGTCAAAGTACGGCCCGGGGGCCGCATGCGGGCCTTCTGACCTTGACATGTGGCCCCCTCATCAACAGCAGCACTGGGCTGCTGTTTATTCACTCAGCACTAACATTAAAGATGATTTTAAATAAACAGACACTTATTTATTTAAAGGTTAACTTAGGTAAAGAAAGCAAGTAACTAGGGGGTCCTTCACTGCTTAACTTTAGAAGAGGCTTCATTTTTAAATGCATCTAGCAGCAAATGTGTAAATGTATGATAATGCTTGTTCACAGTTCAAAAAGTGTATTTCATTCACATGCAGAACTGTTTCACCTTAGCACATCAGATTATATCAGTGCATTCAGAAGATTTCTTTTTAATGGAGGTAGATTTCAAACATAAATTTAGAAACATTTATTCTCCACCCCACCTTGACAAAAACGTCAATAGTGAACTGAGGGGAAAGACAGTTGTTATGTGCTCTCTAAGGGTGTCCTGGGTTTCTTTTTGCGTGCACAACATTATAGTTTGTTAAATCAAACACGTTATGAAGGTTTTATACAGAATACAGCCTCAAGCCATGTATTTCTAGGTCCTTTTATGTGATATTGAAGAAAAAAGAGGGAAAGTGAAATAAGACAATTGACTAGGATCACACAATTTGGTTAGGCGGAGAAACTGGCTGGCATCCATCTGTCACATCACAGACTAAACTTAGTGGCCCCTTAAAAAATGTTTCTGAGTACCCATAGCCTAACAGGAGTGTTTCCTGGGTCCCAAATGGCAAGTCCAGACCTGCAGGGAGTGCTAGCATTGAAATCTGGTTCAGAATACACTGCTAAAAACGTATCATACAGTATCTATGTTTTATAAAATCAGGGGAAGTGGTTAAAAAGACCTTCCTGAACACAGAAAGGCTAATTAAAATTAAATTAAAAGCTACATTGACACATAACCCACCCAGGAAGCATTATTCTAAATTGTAAAATGTTTTCTGAGTGATCCCAATTGCCGTATCAAGTACACCACACTTAGATTCAGACCTAATGTGGAGGACTGTGGCAATGTTCTTAGCTTGTTGTGACTCATCAGCGATCCGCTCTCGATTACGCGCCAGGCATTGATCCCGTGTGTCCCTTTGTTCTGGGTACAAAGGCTCACCGCCAGTCAGTAACAGCAGCCTAAAGCACAGAGCTCTAATGATACACTCTAGTATTCTACTGGGTGATCTGCACACCACAAAGAAGGCCTTCTGCTCCATGCTCCTGCATAATGGAGGAAATGCTGCAATGTAAGACAGGGGAGAAAACTGATAGCTTATGCTCAGCTCTAGAGAAGATAGGGCCATATTATCAAGAACGGCGTTAAAATTATCGCCGCTTTAGCGGCAGGGAACTGCTGCCAAAGTGGCGATAATGGGCTTGATAATATGCCCTTGTGAATTCCCATAGAAGCCCAGGTTCACACCAGAACATGGGCTTCTATGGGAGTTCACAAGGGCATATTATCAAGCCTATTATCGCTGCTTTAGCAGCAGTTTCCTGCCGCTAAAGTGGTGATAATTTTAACGCTGTTCTTGATAATATGCCCCATAGTTGGATAGGGTGTTTAGTTGGAAAAATGTTGGACTACCCCTCTTATCTGAATGTGTAACACCAATAAAGAGTATGGTGTAAGGATAAAAGACAGAGATAGAGAACACACTCACATGCACACTCTCTCTCTCCAAAACAAGAACTTCCAGAAGTTACTGTGGTACTGAAGAAGCAGATGACACTACCCCAGATGTGTGGTATTCACAGTAGTAAGTTAATCGAATCATTTCGGGAAATATAGGAACGATACTGGAAATGAACGCAAGATGCAGAAAAGATACATCCAATGTACCTTCACCCTCGAACTTATAGCCACATCCAATGTACCTGCACATACCAACCACCATTCTACCGAGACATTCCAATCCTGCGTATCGTGCTACTCCATGCATTACAAACACTATGAATATTGCTCCACTCCCTTCCAAGCACCACATCATACCACACATATTCGGGTTATACAAACTTCCAATAGATGTACAGACAAACATAAACCAAATAATACACAACACACATTTATAATATCCCCTCACGAAATCACTTAACCACCCCAAAAGTAAACATGCCACAGGGAAATCACTTAACCTTCTAGAAGATCCTCATTCTCTCACCACACCTTGAACCCACAAAGGCCAACTCCACCTTATTACCTCTGCTGTCTCCAGCACTACTGAAATTACCATCTCCTCCTGACCTTTTTACCTCTACTTATTCTCCACAAAAGTTCCACATTAACCCTAGATCTTTTTCCATCTACTTCTACCGCAGACAATCCATGAATACATTCTATTCAACATACATGTTGCTATCCACGCCTTAAGCAGCACAGAAAAACATCATACAAAGATCCTTCTCAACCTCCACACCTTACCATTCTCACCCTATGCTGCTTTATTTAAAACTTGAATAGCATTGGTTGGGTCTGACTACCTACTATGCACTTTGTCGTCACATTTTCCTGGTATTGCTTGATCTTAGAATCAGTCATGTCATATTCTTTCTTCTATTTGCGCTGTTCCTTTCCACACTTTTTCTTTAACTACCATCGAGCCAACTTGGTATCTGGTTTACATCCTTTCAACAATTCGATTACTAACATCTATTCTACAGTCATTAACTTAAGCCTTTAAATCAGTAAACAATATTCAGTCAGAGTAAGAAAGGACAAGATACCAGTAGTTGAACTGAGGGTTTCCTTATATGTCTATAGTGTGACTTGTAAAGCCTTTCTCTTACTGATACCTCCCTTCGATGCAGTTTGAATGGACTCCTTGATAAATCGGTTAAGTCTTTCAACTTGGCCATTGGCCTTTGGGTGATACACAGCTATCCCATCTCTTCTAAGCTAGTCCTAGTAAACTGAAGCCCTATTTGGGAAGACCCAAAAAAAAAAAAATTAAAAGAGGTTCTCTCTATAAATGATTAAGCCCTCTGTAAAGCCATCAACAGTGGCTTGGCTGCACAGCCTGACACTTGGCAATGATTGGGTGCCTACGGGAGGGTTGCTGCAGGGCTTAAGGCCAGACCCTATAGCCAACCTCCACCAGCACTCAGTCAAATGCACTGGGTGGCCTGGCCTACCCCCTCAAGCATGGCAGCAGCCTCGCACAGTGGGGCATGGTCACTTGATGCTTTTCAGTGCAATGGAGCCTCGTGCCCGACTGTTGGATGAGGTGTGTTTTGAAAAAAGTAAAGTTCAAGTGAAGTTATTATTAGCTTTGGTTATTGCATCTTATCGTGTTTCTAAAAACATCCGACATTCACAATGCATATACGAACCCTAAAAGAATGCCAGTAAATAACAACACTTACTCAAACAATCAATTGGGGAGGGCACGCGTCTTCACATACCATTGCACTTTTCTTCCAAATGCTAGAGACATTTGAAAGTCTCAGCACAGATAACAGGGCTTCCATGCACCCACTTTACGACTGATGACTTTATGACTCTTGCTGCTCTATTGCTCTCATATAACTCTCATTTTATTACCCTTGCCTCTTCCTATTCACTTGGTAGTGGTCAGAGGGACAGCTGCCTCCTGTGCCCCACTTCCCTGGTTGGAACCTATTGTCCAATATCCAAATGAGGCCTTGGAACTGACTCACTGCTGTTTCAAGGGGCTGTCTGGCTTCAATGAAATGAGAGGGCTATCATCAATTGCATGCAGCTGATATCGCCCACTCTGCGTGCCGGTGAGGTCCAGCATCTGTGGTCAGCAACAGGTGCAGCCTGTACTGTGGCTGAACCATTCTTCTTTGAGGGTTACACAAAACCTCTAATGACTTATGAAGTGCAGAAAGCAGCCCTGTTCACAGTATTTGTCTGGACTCTTGCGTGTAAGCTTGAGTCCTATCTCTTGGAATCTCACATTAGCAACTTGCAGCTTAAAAATTCTCTTTAATGCGGAAGTTGGCAATTAATTTCACCCTTCTGAATTACATTTTCCAGATTTAGCAAAATGTGGGGCACTTAGAAACTATATAAAGGCTTGTGTTTAGCTATATATAAAACAAGCATTGAAAATGCAATAGGTCTCGCAATAGAAGAGTTTAACTTTTTTCGTTTTGCAAATGGATGAGTGGCGTTGCGTGGATGAGTGGCGTTGCGTGGATGAGTGGCGTTGCGTGGATGAGTGGCGTGTGAGAGTGGCGTTGCGTGTGAGAGTGGCGTTGCGTGTGAGAGTGGCGTTGCGTGTGAGAGTGGCGTTGCGTGTGTGAGTGACGTTGCGTGGGTGAGTGGGGTTGGAATGCAATAGGTTTCGCATTAGAAAAGTTGTAGTTATTGGTCTTGTAAATGACAATTTATTTATTATTTCGTTGTTAAAATTGCTAAATTGATGGCTTTGTCATTTCCAATGCCAATAGTTATAACTTTTGCGAATGTGACACCTATAGCATTTGGAATGCAACATGTTTTGTATTTATGTGACTTATATGGCAGCTCTGGTCGTTATGCTACATCTCTAGATAGTTTTATCTTTCGCAAATGTGACACCTATTGTAACACAATATGTGTTGTGAGTGAGGGTGAGGGGTTGAGGGTGAATGAGGGTGAGGGGTTGAGGGTGAGTGAGGGTGAGGGGTTGAGGGTGAGTGAGGGTGAGGGTGAGTGAGGGTGAGGGTGGGTGAGGGTGAGGGTGGGTGAGTGAGGGTGAGGGGTTGAGGGTGAGTGAGGGTGAGGGGTTGAGGGTGAGGGGTTGA
Organism: Lissotriton helveticus; assembly: GCF_964261635.1. Lineage (NCBI taxonomy): Eukaryota > Metazoa > Chordata > Amphibia > Caudata > Salamandridae > Lissotriton > Lissotriton helveticus. Next base: position 1,958,273,805 of record NC_136067.1, read on the forward strand.
GGGTGAGTGAGGGTGAGTGAGGGTGAGTGAGGGTGAGGGTGAGTGTGGGTGAGGGTTTGAGGGTGAGTGAGGGTGAGTGAGGGTGAGTGAGGGTGAGTGAGGGTGAGTGAGGGTGAGTGAGGGTGAGTGAGGGTGAGGGTGAGGGTTTGAGGGTGAGGGTGAGGGTGAGTGAGGGTGAGTGAGTGAGGGTGAGTGAGGGTGAGTGAGGGTGAGTGAGGGTGAGTGAGTGAGGGTGAGTGAGGGTGAGTGAGGGTGAGTGAGGGTGAGTGAGGGTGAGTGAGGGTGAGTGAGGGTGAGTGAGGGTGAGTGAGGGTGAGTGAGGGTGAGCTTCGAATCCAACCTGGCCAAGCTGTGTTTGAGAATAAATGGGCAGCCAACCTAAAGCAACAGAGGACCTCTCTATTTATTGATCAAATACTTTGTGAAAGCCAAAGAAGGCAACTTCATATCAAGGGAACTACATCAAGTCTTTATGAATTCCCAAACGTAAACTAATGTGATAACATTAATGCGATGTGCAATGTTTAGTCATTGGTAAGCTAACATTTCTGAAAAAAGGACATCTTTTTAAAATTTATTTGTATTGACAATTAGAAGATAGGATCAATCTACATACTCTTTTAAGATACAGGTTAACATATGTTCGCCCTGCATGGGCAACGCATTCACAACTACTACAATTATAATTTGGCAAGGTTAGGTATATCAGGTACACAGAACATTGTTGTACCCCAGCACATCTTTAATTGCCATGACCAATGCCCGGTTTCAGTAGTTATCGAAGGATATGTACGAGCAACAGATATATGGCGAATTTGTGTTTTGCAATTTGTTGTTCAGCATGCCAAATATGTTATACACTTATAAAATTTCAATTAAATGAATTCGATTTTATATGCTTTCTAAGCAATGTTTTGAGGTTTAGTTTAGTATTTATTAACTCACAATTGGGAAAGCTTTCAAAGTAGAGATTAACATTAAAAAGTGACATTGTGATCAATTTACCACATTTTTTAACAAGTAAAAAATAGAGCACTGCTCTGTAGCTCATTATTTATAACAAGCAAAATAAATATGTCTGCTTTGTGACTAATGCAAGACGTTTATAGCGCATGAGGGTGATAAGCTATATTCACGGCAGGGTGTGCTCTGCTCGTGCATGATCTGCCTCCGCTTGTGCCAAGGGTACAAACGCACCAAGAAAGACACTTCCGCCACACAACTGTCATAATAGCTAGTTTTTTGTCTAGGTGTGAATTGTGAAGCAGTGACCCAGTGGAAGAGTCAATAGCCGGGGGTGGAGATAGGGGCTCCACTCAAGGGGGGGGAGGGGTCTGTGACTAGGAGGGAAGATCCTCTTCTCAATGCAAATTTCTACGTAACTTCTTTTCGATGAAGGCTGCTCGAGGGGCTGTGTCTGTAGAAGTAAAATGCTCCTATTAATGTAGCTTGCTCTACAACTTCTTTTAGGTGGGGTCGCACAGAGGGATATGCGACTACAGCATCAAGAGGGTCTCAAGATTGAAACCATTGCTGATGGTAAACTGTATCGAATATGTTTAAAAATCAATTAAAGCAGCCTAAAGGGGAGAAAGGAGGGGTGAGTGTAAGCCGAGGTCACACGGCGGGCAGGGGAGGGGGCGGAGCGGGGAGAGCGAGAGCGGCATGTGGGTGTGAAGAAGCCGGGCCGGGCAGGGGAGGGGGCGGAGCGGGGAGAGCGAGAGCGGCATGTTGAAGGCTGCTCGAGGGGCTGTGTCTGTAGAAGTAAAATGCTCCTATTAATGTAGCTTGCTCTACAACTTCTTTTAGGTGGGGTCGCACAGAGGGACATGCGACTACAGCATCAAGAGGGTCTCAAGATTGAAACCATTGCTGATGTTTAACTGTATCGAATATGTTTAAAAATCAATTAAAGCAGCCTAAAGGGGAGAAAGGAGGGGTGAGTGTAAGCCGAGGTCACACGGCGGGCAGGGGAGGGGGCGGAGCGGGGAGAGCGAGAGCGGCATGTGGGTGTGAAGAAGCCGGGCCGGGCAGGGGAGGGGGCGGAGCGGGGAGAGCGAGAGCGGCATGTTGAAGGCTGCTCGAGGGGCTGTGTCTGTAGAAGTAAAATGCTCCTATTAATGTAGCTTGCTCTACAACTTCTTTTAGGTGGGGTCGCACAGAGGGACATGCGACTACAGCATCAAGAGGGTCTCAAGATTGAAACCATTGCTGATGGTAAACTGTATCGAATATGTTTAAAAATCAATTAAAGCAGCCTAAAGGGGAGAAAGGAGGGGTGAGTGTAAGGGAGGGGGCGGAGCGGGGAGAGCGAGAGCGGCATGTGGGTGTGAAGAAGCCGGGCCGGGCAGGGGAGAGGGCGGAGCGGGGAGAGCGAGAGCGGCATGTGGGTGTGAAGAAGCCGGGCCTTTGAAGTGAAGCTAAGCTTCACTTCAAAGGTGTCGGAGGAATGCGGGCGGCTGTGCACGCGCTTTTAAGCTCAATGCACATGCGCATTGAGCTTAAAAGTCACGGGCACTGCAAGGAATCGCCACGATTCCTTGCTTCTTAGTTAAAGCTTGTATAAGCCGCAATAGGCTCGCAAGCTCGATGCGCATGCGCATCGACAGGCGAGACCTAAAAACTGGCATTTAAGAGCAGAGATGTGTGCTACTTCAACGGACTGAGACATTTTAGCTTCAGTTGCCGAAGGCCCCCTCAAGAAACCATCCCTTAGCCCTTGTGATCCAGAAAACCACTCAGGTTTCTTTGAACCGCCACAACCATTAAAGAAGTTAGCAAATACAATCTGCAAAAAACTGCATGCACCGTTAAATCCTGGTCACCCCTTAGCCACACACGTTAGTTTTTGACAATCCGGGCAAATAACTCAATCCTCATTTATGGTTTTGTTAAGCAGATGGTCAATAGAAACCTTTAGTCTCTTCCACCTCAACCATCTGATAGATCATCCCAGCATCTTACACAGAGGTTCTGCATTGAGGTTGATCCTCCCATGATCACAGACAGGTTCCGCAGCCCCTTTCTTGACATGGAATAATTTATGGAATCTCCCAAGAGCCATCACCTTTGTCACCTTCCCTTCCACACCTAAGTATTGATACTCTTAAAATGGAATAACTCTTTTTGACAATAGACTATTTCTTTGATTTCTGACCAACTATTTTAATTGTTCTATACTTTTTCTTGCACCTTTTCACATCCAATATGGAGCAGCCTTGAGCTCAGCCCTGCTACCAATGAGTCTACCAGCAAATAATTTCTGAAACTTGGATCTTTTCTGTTGGTAAATAAGAAAATAAGGGTCCCGAAGTTTGATTATGCATTTATCCTTGTGTTGCATGATATGCTTTAAAGGGGGTAGAGTCAATCCTCATTGGTTCGTAGAAGGGTTATATAAAAGTCTGAGTCTACTCTAGCATAGCACAGGCTTTTAACTATGGGATATTAGAACCCGCTTACAATAATTGTGATGCAGTTCTGATCACCCCCAACGTACAGGAGCAATGAGTGTGAGCGCTGAGCATGTCTACCGCTCCCCTGGTGTTCTCGACGCGGGGCGTACTGCACGCTCCACCGGGTTCTCCGCAGCAATTTCCTTCCTGAGTTATAATAATGCGCAGCGGTGAGGGCAGAATCGATGAACCGCAGGATTCCCTGCTGCTCAGCTCTGCCTGCAAACCATTTAAGCGGTGTTCCCATTGCTGCAGTGACCTAATCTGTGGAGGTAACCATGCTCAATTTAATTTGGAAATAATGCAGGATTTACATGGAAATGCATGAAGAGAAAGCCCCGACGTGGGGAGGTTGAATGCTACAGCGCAAAAATATGATTAGAGCTTGGTTGAGGCCCTGTTGTGGAGCAACCTCACAAAGAGAAGCATGAATTGAATATTGGAGCTCTAATTTTCTATGGAATGGGTTTTAACAGCCTAAACACAAGAGTGGATCTGGCTAGGTTAGACTCTGCATTTCCCCGTCTCACTGTTCACTCCCACTATTAACCTTGCTTATGCCTACCTAAATGATTCTACAGAATCATTACTTTACTCTCCCATATCCACACTCCCTAATAACCCTCTTTGCCTCCGATACAGATCACCCCACCCCACCCACCCTGCTCCACAGTCGCTGCTGACCCACTCATCTCCGTTGGCCTCTGTCACACTGCCCCAAACGAAGTGGCGGCTGTGGGTGAGAAAGCAAATTTTGCTTCTAGGCACAAGTAAATTACAAGATCAGAGTTTGGCTCAAGAATATCCCACAGTGAGGCTGTCCACATAGGCCTGCCTTCCTTAAGATGCACTAAGGAAACCTTTGCTGTTCTATTCTATCCATTATGGTATCTGGCCGGGTCTGAGTGGCTTAGTGGACTAATGCATCCACTGTAGGGTCCTACGTTCGACCTCATGGTCACAGGTTCAAATCCCAGTGGGTCCACTTAGCCTTTCATCCTTCTGAGGTCGATAAAATGAGTACCATTAGGTAATAATAAACATCTGTTATTCAGCACCAACATACCCTTGGGTGAATGTGTGCTTTACAACACACCTGTTGTGTTAATATATACAGTGTTAGTCAGAAAGCACTTTTGTGACCTAGATTCCACCTTCTCGAGGCCAATTATTTTGTGGCATAGACCCTGCTCTCTTTACCCCATTCACATCATCATAACCGGGGCTGCTACAGAAGACAATGTTAAAGGTCCTTGTTCCTCTAAGAGGAAACATGTTCCATTGCCTTCAGCTTTCATAGGAAATTGGTGGGTGCTGCAGTGAGGCAGTGGTGAGTTAGGGTCTGTGGCACACCATGTCCTAGTCGGTGAGGTGTGAAGGTAAGTGAGTAAGTAAGATATTTATAAAGAGCACAAATGCCGAAGCATCTTGGCGCTAGCGAGAGCATGAAATGTTTTCCTGACACAGCGACAGAGCTTATTTTAGGGGGAATAGCCAAGTGGTAATCATTTTCCTGAACTGGAGCCTGTTCAGCTGCAGCCTGATATTTGTCGGCAGCCTGTTCCAGAGTTTGGCCACTCCATGGGATAGGCTTTTCCCTCCCCATCTGGCTTTGTAAGCTACCATGAACTAGGAGACTCTGGCGAAACAGTGGGGTACGCAAAAACCACAGGTGATGGACAGAATACAGAATAATGTCATACATTCATCCCAGTACAGAGATCTGGGCCTAAATCCATCGTTTTTTTGCTCACCATGCCATTCCAGTTTAAACCCAGCCATATGCAAATCAGTCTTGACCCTGTGCCCCATGGGAACAGTCCAGCCTGAATTGCCAAGCCAGGTCCTCCCTGGACTGGAAACAAGCATCCTAGGACCGGTTTCGGGCTTTCACCCCTCATCAGCCTGGATAGCTTAATTCCAGTGGCATGGAGAGCACGGGACTCACGTCTGAGCATACCCGTCCCACTCGGGGTGACAAATGCAAAAACCACAGGTGATGGACAGAATGCAGAACAATGACATACATTCACCCCAGTACAGAGATCTGAGCCTAAATCCATCGTTTTTTTGCTCACCATGCAATTCCAGTTTGAACCCAGCCATATGCAAATCAGTCTTGACCCTGTGCCCATGGGAACAGTCCAGCCCGAAACAGTGGGGTACGCCAGATGTGAAGCTACCAGGCACCAGACAGGAATGTGGCACATGAGGAGACAGGAAACCAGTGCGCTCCTCAGTCCTGGAGGTGGACCGTCATGAGACTGTGAATGCACACACAGACACCCAGTGGTACACACAGTCCATAGATTGGGCTGTTCCAATGGATGCTTTTCACCAGCCATTACCACTGTTGTGCTGCCTTCTGCCCTGTTTCAAGCATGGTAGCTCTTTAAAAGAGTACTTTTGCTTGGTTTGTCTTCACTGCTACCTGATCAAACCACAGATCCTTCTGCTTCTGTTAGTATTCTCCCCTGTGTTGTGCAGACTGTGGGTGTGCATAATTGAAAATAAGTGCGTGCACTTTCTCATCTTTGCTGGCTCTGCTACAGAAGTTGTCATCGCCATTAAGACTATCAGCTGACAGAGATTGTGCTCTTTTTCCAATATGATCTCATACTCATCAGCCTCCTTTCCTCTTTCTCTCAATCAGTAATCTCCTGGGATCTCTTGACACTCTGCTGAGATCTGGATAACTACATTACTATGAAAATGTCAGACATCTGTGTCTACTGTTGCCAACACAAATGCTAGTATTATGTGTAAACTATAGCAGTAAAATACATATTTATCTCCCATTGTCTAGTTTTCGGTAACCTTATTGATACATTTTTTTGCATTTTTGATTGTTAACCTTTCTATTGTGTATAATTACAATTGTTACGCCTTTACAGACTTCCCAAAATATTTTTATGTGAGCAATCTATATATATAAAAACGAATGTATCTCTGTCTGTCTGTCTGTCTCTCTGTTTGTCCTTTATGCATTACTACACCATACATCCGATCGCATGGGAAGTTGTTGAGTACACTCCCGCGAAGGTTTCTGGCATTAATTTTTTTTTTTATATCGGCCCCCCAGGGCCCCTCATAATCTTTCGAATACTGATGTACGCACCAGACGGAAAAACAACAAATTGTGTATCCACAAGCACTCGAATAAATAAATAGAATGAAAACACCATTCATCCGATCACCATGAAACTTTGGGAAGTTGTTGAGTACACTCCCGCAAAGGTTTTTTGGCACAAAAAATGTTTAATTATCGGCCCCAAAGGGCCCTCATAATCTTTCGAATACTGATGTACGGAGAAGACGGAAAAACAAAAAATCGTGTATCCACAAGCACTCGAATAAATAAATAGAATTAAAACAGCATTCATCCGATCGCCAGGAAACTATGGGAAGTTGTTGAGTACACTCCCGCAAAGGTTTCAGGCATAAAGTTTTTTTAACTATCGGCCCCCCAGGGCCCTCATAATCTTTAGAATACTGATGTACGCACCAGACGGAAAAACAAAAAATAATGTATCCACAAGCACTCGAATAAATAAATAGAATTAAAACAACACTTTGAAATGTTTTCCATATTAAAATGAATAAGTTTCAATAAAAATGACACAATGTAAATTGAATGTTATCATAATGAGTTTCTTTGAATTTCCTTTCTTCTGAGATATGGTAAAAAATTATACCAAGGGGCAGTAAGTTAAATGTCACTAATGGACTGCAGCACCTATTGCGCAATACACTACAATAATCGGATAAAGAATGCCTTGGGGCCTACCATTGTAGCCCTGATTTTGGAAGTTGGAATACTGTAATTCGACCCATTGAAATAACCACAGTAAAACCTTTCTTTTAAATAAGAATATGTCATCCATATGTGGATCTCATAGGCGTTACTGCATGGTATTTAAAAGTAGGACATGTAAAAATGTAATATAAAAAATTTCTTTAGAATGAAAAAAAAGTCCCAAAAGTTATTTTCACTGTAGCAAGGCTGTCTGTTCCATAGAAAAACACTGGGATGCAATATTAGATTTAATAATGCTACTTCAATGTAGGAAGCAGTTGAAATATCCTTCTTGTACTCGTTGAAATATTTATTAATAGCCCTATTCACTGGTGAAGTCAGGTTTTTAATAAATATTAAGATAAAGGTACTTTTAGAAAGTTTCCTTTCCCTGCCAGTAGCCTTTAGCTGCAGCCATCTGAGTGTTCAACCCTCAATGAGGTGTGAAAACAGCTCCCAGAGCAGAGGACAAAGGCTTGGACGTGGGTAGGAGTTTCTGTTCCTCTGGCAGGATGGCCATTTGGGCAATGCACAGGAAATAAATTATGTTAATTATATTCAAAGGCGCGGGTCTCCTCTGTCTCAGGCAAATGGCAGATGACACATGCCTAGAGCTCCAATTAAAGTAGGGGAGGAGCTGCCTCCGAAATTGGTTTGAAGTGACCAGAGAGGAGGGGTTGCTCATTCCCCCATCCACACCAAAGGGGTTGGCAAGCTGGTTCTGCACAAGAGGAGTAGTGTTTCACCAACTTGGATTGAGGAAAAGAGAGGCCCCACAAGATTGTTTGCTGTAGGACACACAGAAAATGCTGCTAAAGTTGGTTAAGTTATCCCTGGAAATATTTACCCTAATGATTTGGGAGGTGCCAGGACCCACAGACTAGTGCAAGTATAACTATGGCATCCACGGTACCCTCTTCAGAACACCATCGGGCTTGAGGAAGATCAGAAGAAGACTGAACCACCTGCTGCCTGACACCTTAGAAGAGCCCTGAAGGACTTGCCCTGCAATCTCTCTTGTACCCATCACAAATAAGTGGGCTCCAAAGGTCATTTTGCTGAACAATTGTTCAAGCAAAAGGGATCCAACAAGCTACAAAAGGCCTTTCCTGCAATGGCCCAGCTGAAGTTCCAAGTGGACCTACGCTGGACTCTGCCGCAGGCTTCTTCTGGAGTGAGTTTTAACCCCTAAGTAAACTTCCTGAGGTCCTAGAACCCTGAGCTGTGCCAAACAGTACACTTCCTAACACCCTGAGAAACTTGGAGTTTAGAAACTTTTTGACTACAAAGACAACTTGAAAACCAGGACTCACCTGCCAAGCCAATCCGACCAAGGTGCCTTATGGCTGAGCTGAAGATTCAAGTTTCCTCCACTCTGTGCTTTTACGCTGTAGCAAATCCAAATCAACGGACCTCATGGAGAAGGTATTTGGCCTTCAGGAGCCCGCTTTGGCTACAGCCTTGCCCCACTGTAGGAATCTGCGCTCCACAAAAGTGGCTAAGTGCAAACATAGAAATCTTCACTGTGCGAAGGTGCCAAAAGTATCCAGCTGGTGAGGGACCTTCCTTTGGCATGGAATTCAAATTTCTCCTGCTCAGACCTTTCCTGCCAAAGGACAACAGCTTCACCGGACCTCGACCGATGGCTATCTGCCCTTTTGCAACCCTCGTCAGCCACATCCTGCTGCCTTGTCCCGCTGAATATTTTAGACTTCTATTTCAGAGACTTAGTCCGAAGGTAAAACTTCCGACAGGGTCAAACCTGGTTTCTTTAGCCTACCGGTGCTCCATCACAGACAGCTTCAAAATCGTGCCCAGGTCCTGTCTACCATGACCAGTTGACCGTGGTTGGTGCGTAACGCTTTTTATGCTATTTTTATTTAAAACTATTAAAAACAATCATATTTCTTGTTTCCCTTATTGGATCTTTTTGTCATTTCTGTGTCATTTTATTTAATAAAATGTATTCTATTTTTCTAAATTGGTTTGGGATTTTCATTCTGTTGTTTTGGCTTCATCACTGTTTTGGTAGTACATAAATACTTTCCAAATTGCCCAGGTTAAGCCTCTGTACTCAGTGTCATAGTTACGAGGGTGTTGAGCTCCGGTTAATTTAGTGACTTTGAGGGTTCACCTTGCTAAGGTTTATGGCGACTTCTGGAAGGGGGTGGTCACCCACCTCAAATAATAATCCAATTACTTAAAAAAAACCTTCTTATCTTATCTGCTGTCCAGAGAGATACATGTAATGAGCAGTATTGCAAGGTCTTCCAGCCCAGCACAGAGTTAATATGAAGAAGCATGTTTTTGATAAAATTGCTTGCTTTTTGGCTATGTCACTAAATGAGGGATTGGTCTGCTGATTAAAAGCACATGTGAACAACACACGGGATACATTTTAAATCAGCTATGACCAAGCAGCAAAGTTGCACACTCTGGATTGTGGCAGCTAGATTTCTTGTTATCGTATCCCAATTTTGCCAAATTTTGTGATATTTGAAAACAGTAGCGGCCAGCACAGATCGGGGGTGGCGTGGCAGGGGGTTAGGGGGGTAAGGGAATATTAAAAAAAGAAAAGACTTACTTTACCACAGTGTCTCTCAGTCATCTCTCCTCGCTTCAGGAATGGAACAGGAAGCAGCCAGGCTCCCCTGACCAGTCACAATGCTACTGCTAACGCGGGATTACTGGTTACTAATTATCTTACCAAATCCCATTTCCTGTCGACTGAATCGTTGGTACCTGTCTTGAGTAAAAGGTAATCTCACAATAAAAATCAATTTAAGAACTTACACCACTCTAAATGACCACTGACCAAAATTAAGTTTTAAAGATTTAATATAAAGTCAAAGATAACTGAAGATACAAACTTCTCAAAATGAGATTCAAAAGGTATATCGGTATCACTATGAACATGAACTTCTTGAATAGTCTGAGTCTGAAAAACAGAATAATGAGTACAAGTTCGAAAACCATCAGGGTTGCTAAAATGGATACAAGTTGCAACCTCAAAGTCATTACAGAAAAGAAAATTAAGGTTAGTCTGTCCCTACACTACACTAAATGACATCCCTACTTAACAAGATCTTTACCCTCTAGGTGTCAGCCGTGGTGATTTCCTAAGAAGATCACGCACTTCTCTTTGTCTCTTCTCAGATAATGGGTCTCTCCTGATCAGCCTATCTGCCTACCCATCCGCTTCCTTAGGCTCCCAAAATCATCTGCTCTGCTCTCCTCCCGGGTCACTTTCCCTAATACCACATCACATTTCCAATAGAAACGCCCCTTGGGACGCCCCTCACGTGGTACATCTTTCCGCGGCAAACTCCATGATGGTACTCTTGAAGACCCTCGTTATAGTTGACCTTGGTTCCCAGGCTTCTTCTTCCGTGCGCTGATACCCCCTGAAATTCCTGGAAACTCCTACAGGCCTGCGCAAGGCGCCACTGAACAAAGTCCCTTTCATTCGAGCTGATTAGGACCCTCGCACCTGCATACAGCTCGTCCTGCAGTGGGCCTCAAATTCCAGACTTCACCATATCTTAGGCCATAAAACACTCTCAGAGCTCCATACTGGACACCTCACGACCTCTCCTCTAACGAGCACATGACGATTTAAACTACATGACATTATCTGCTCTGGCCTACTTGATTTACATGCAGCAGGTTCCTGCACTCTTAAAACGTTAACTTGATTTAAACAGCAAACATTCTTAACTAGCATACGTTTCTAAAATAACACATCTATAAAGCATATACTTTTAACCCTAAGTTCAATAGTACATTTTGAAAGAACCATGTCAACCTTGTCTCACATTATTTTAGCAGCACGTTTAGATTTGCTTGTGAATTGCCATGAGGCCTACACAAAATACTGGGTTTTAGAGTTACATTCAACTCTTACATTATTCCTGTAACATGAGAACGTGAGGTTTTCATATTCATCCCAAACATTTCTACATTAGTCTCACACAGTTATGATTATTGTTACTCTACTTAAACATTCTATGCATTTCACCACTGAATATAAGACACTCGGTGTATTTCACTTCTAAATATAAACACTCTGGTGCAAAGTACATGTTAACTAACTACGTGCTTGTAAATATGGCGTACTTATACATTTTTTTCCAAACTTGTGCTCTCTCAGTCCCCCCTTTGATGACCTTCAGGGGTCATCATTACCATGACACAAAAATGTAGAACCTTTAAAGTGAAGACAGGGCAGTACCACTTCTTTTCATACTCTCTAATGCTTTCAGACTCTTATATTGAGTGTCCTGCATCGCTGTCAACTCTTCTTCCTGTTTCTTCATAGCTCTCTGTAACCTATTTGCTCTATACCATTGATACAAACGCACCAATCCCCACAAAGTGATTACACAAATCACTACTATGATGATGGGCTTCAATATGTACCAAACGATACCCTTTCCTAAGTTGGAAAACCAACTTCCAACTTTACCCATTCCATGGCCTACTTTTTCCCACACATTTACCTTTGCCAGGTCCTCAATTTCGTAGTGTATGGCAGTGATGTTTTGTATATACTTCTCTAGAGGCTTTGAATTGTCTGGAATGTAAGTACAACATTCCTGAACCTTCAAGGCCCTACAGACTCCTCCCTCTTTTGCTAACAGAACATCTAAAGCAAGTCGGTTCTGAAGAACCATTGCCCTAATCGATTGCATCTCCCCTTCTATCAGCATCAAGGATCTTGCAGTACTGACAGACAGTCTATCTACGACTGTAGCTAACCTCCTGATCTTAATGTCATTCATTATCAATCCTAAGAAAGGGAATGCAGCACCTATTACATCTCCAACTACTTCTGCTGCACCCAGCCCTCGCTTCCATCTAGTTGATATTTCTTTCTTAGGCGTGTCTAAATTCTCAACATGGTATATTTTAGGGAAGACAACAGCCAGATAGCATGATCCGTACCAATTATCTGGTAACTTCACATAGGCATATCTTCCACATACAAAATATACATTTGGTATTGCTTGCATCCCTTTCATGAAGTTCTTAGAGTAGTACTCCAATTGAAAAGCATGTTCACAATTTACTTGTCCTACATAAACGTTTTCATAGTAGGAGTAACTCCTGTGAATGCACAGTTTCCCCCGTTTCTCCTTATCCAAAGCAATTGGACCAATACTTCCTTTTCGTTGTTGTGCCCTTTCCTCCTTGGTCCAATCTGTTTCTCCTTGTCCTGATGCCTTCAATGCCTTCTGCTTTCTGTATCTAGTATCTACCTGAGCTATAAACTTTTTCTCAACTTCTGATATTTGACAAGTCAGATTGTTGTTTCGAGCATGTGAGGTATCTAACGTTCTCCATGGAATAAACCATTTGTGTAATCTGTCTTCGCTTTTGTAGTAGTCCCATTTGTTCAAATGCTTGAAATTCGGAACCTCTGGCAATGTCGAGTCGAAATTCGAGAAGTAATACTCAAATCCGTCTCGTCCATAAAACATACTTAACAATAAACTGCACGTTATTCCATATGTCAACGGGAGATGATGGTATTTGATACCCTCCTCCACCGAAATTGGTAATTGCATACAGACATAACAGTCCTTTACTTCCATGGCATCAACATATTCATAAAGCAATTTAGCATAAGCATTTGACTTGTAATTCCCCTGTGACTCATCCATGTGTAACCTTTTTACTTCTGCATCTAACAACGCTTTGTCTTTCTCATTGATGTTTCCCTTTTCCTTAACTGTGGTAGTTCTCGGTGTTGACACTCCCTTATCCTCCTTAACTGTGGTTCCATCCCCTTCATGTCCCGCTAGGAATGAAACAGTTACCACTAGAATTATAAGAGAAACCACTACTCCTAAAAATGTAACAGCTATACATTTTGCCCTGCGGTTCGGGTTGCCAGCCTCCATGTTCTCAAACAGTGTAGTTTTCGACTTTCTTCCAGCATTCACTTCCTCTTCTTTTCAAACAAAGTCTTTCTCTCTTGCAATGTCTTTCTTGAAACACTTGGAAGCTTGACAATTTATTTCCGCAAAACAATTCAAAGTCCAGTAGAAAATAGACAACCCTAGCCCTTCTCCATCCACTAAAATGAAACCCCTATCACTTTTCTTCTTCCACTCGGCGCTAGGTTATCTTGCAACAAGTTTACAATTTCTTTTCAAAAGTCTTATTTTCGTCTGAAGTTATGTATGACTCAAGGAGTGACACTACTTCTTCATAAACGTCCATCCGAAGTATCATTCCCTCAGGTTCTGGACAGTTCGTACCACACCATGGAAAGTCAACTTTTTCTAGGATTATTCTCCTTATTTCGCTCAAGACAAGTGGACGGACGAAATTGAGAGTTAGCGTTTTTTCAATTTCCAATCCTGGTACTATCAGTTCTATATCCACAATTACAAAGGGGTCCGTTCTAATCAAGATCACTTTCTTCACTTTTCCAGATCTGCACCCCCTTAAAGCCATTCGTAGTATGGTTTTAGTCCACAACAATAAGTGCTCCTAACATTTCTACTACTCGCTCAAGCATTTCCAAACGAAGAAGAGTTCCCTCCAATATTGGATATCGTGAACAGCAAACTGGAAACTCAACTGTCTCTAAAAGCAATTTTCTTATTCGACTCAGGAGAGCAGGATGAACGATGTTGAGTGTCAGCAACCTTTCGGTCTCCGCTCCTGGCAGTAGAAACTTTATTTGCACTGTGATGATCGGGTCAGTTCTGATCAGTTCCACTTCCCTGATCCTCCCTGTTCTGTGTCTCCCAGACATCTGCAACGAGGTAGGTCCAATCGGGAGTAGAGTATCTTCTGCTAGGCACTCGCACCCTACTTGATCTTCTAAGACCCTCCTCGGCTTGATCCTGGATATCTTCGTCTGGATCTGAGTCTTCGGATATAGGAGTAAGCGTTTCTTCTTGGGCCGACCTCAAACTTAGCCTTCTTCTTCTTGTTGGCCAAGTGGCAGCTCCAAGCCTTATTCTCCTATTCCTTGTCCTCCCATTTGGTTCTTGGTCGCTCCGATACGGATCTGAGTCTGAGTCGTATTCACTTCTGCTCTCTCCTTCAGTTGCGTCTTCTGTCTCACTGCCGTCCTGCCTTCGCTCTTCTTCTGAATCCGATGCGTTCCCAACTTCTTCCGACACCTCCTCAGCTGCCTCAATCCCTTCTTGCGACTCTTCTTCCACTTCCGGGCTTTCGTCTGGGATGGGAGCTGTTCCTTCTAGAGGTGCTGGAACTCTTCTAGTATGGGATGCATGGATCCAATTTGGCAGCCCCCCGCACTTCACCGCGGTGTTCGTGATCAGGATTACCTGAAAGGGCCCACGCCAGCGAACATCTAGGCAGTTCTTCCGGACGTGTTTTTTAACCAGGACCCAGTCCCCTGGGTTCAGGTCATGACACAGGTTCCTCGCTGCTGGAACTTCAGCCGCATGCACCTGAAGGGACACAGAATGGATGGCGTCAGACAGTCCTTTACAATAATCCAAGATCAGATCATCTGTAATATTCAATAGAGCAGTAGTTGGAACTGTAGGAAGTCTCATGGCCCTCCCCATCAGGATCTCGTGAGGAGAGAGACCTGTCCTCCTATCAGGTGTGCTGCGCATGCTCATGAGCACCAATGGAAGAGCATCTGGCCAACTCAAAGATGTGGATGCCACTACTTTAGCCAATCTATTCTTCAAAGTGCCATTCACTTGTTCCACAATTCCTGAAGCTTCTGGTCGATAACTACAATGCAGCTTTTGATCGATATTCAGTGTGGAGCACAACATCTTCACTATTTCGCTGTTAAAATGTTTTCCTCTGTCCGATTCCAAAGAGGCAGGCACCCCGAAGCGCGGTATCAACTCCCTGAGCAACAATTTAGCCACTGTGAGAGTATCGCACCTACGTGTAGGGTACGCTTCAACCCATCTGGAAAATACGCATACAATCACCAACACATACCGAAGGCGATTGACTCTTGGCATTTCGATGAAATCTAGTTGCATTCTATTGAAAGGCCCCCCCGACCTCCCAATGTGACTCAGTGTGACTGGTGTTCGTTTGCCTACGTTCAGTTGTTGGCAGGTAACACATCGCTTACATACTGATTCTGCTGCTATTCTGAATTTCGGGCAATACCAAGTCTGCCTAAAAACTCTCATCATAGCATCCCTTCCTAGATGTACTGGACCATGTATTTCTCTCGCCATGGGATTAGCTAATTCTTCAGGTAACACAGCTCTCCCATCTGCTGAAACCCAAAAATCCATTTCACTTCGCACACAGCCTGCTATTTCCCATGCCTTTTTCTCTGTTTCAGGTGCGTTCTCCTGCATTATCCTTAAATCCTCCCAAGTGTCTACTGTTTCTAACATCATACTTAATTCAGTCTTTTCTTCTGCACCTTCTATTTCCACCTTTGAGAAAGAATAACTTTGTTCCGCACAATAGCGTGCGACTTCATCAGCATATCTATTACCTTGTGACACAAAATCTGTATTCTTAGTATGAGCTACACACTTCACTACTGCAATATCAACAGGACCTTGTAATGCTTCTATCAGCAATCGCACAAATTCTCCATTTCGAATGGGCGAACCAGAGGAGGTCATGTAACCCTTCTGAGACCACAACTGCCCGAAATCATGAACCACACCGAAACCATATTGGCTGTCCGTGTAGATGGTGACTCTCTTTCCATTTCCTGCTATGCAGGCACGAGTTAGGGCAATAATCTCTGCTACCTGTGCGGAATGTACTCCTTCCAGGCAAGCGGCTTCCACAACTCCAGTAATGGTACAAACAGCATAAGCTGCTCTTAACCGACCAGTATCGTCTCTTAAACATGAGCCATCAACAAAGTAAATTTCATCGGGGTCAGACAATGGCTCATCCACTATATCTGGTCTGGGTTTCGTGCATAGTTCAGTCACATCAAGGCAATCGTGGTCTTCACATCCTTCGCCTTCTATTACAGTAGGTAATGGCATCAAAGTAGCAGGATTCAAGACAGAGCATCTCCTGAGAGTCACGTTTTCTGCGGCAAGTATAACTTGCTCATAACGCGTGAGCCTACTATTGGTCAGATGCTGCGTCTTCGTCCTGGTCATTAACAATTCAACTGAATGCGGTACATACACCACTACTGGATGTCCCATCACAATACTCTCGCTCCTTTCAATGCTGACACCCGTTGCAGCAACGGATTTAAGACATCCGGGCAACGCTGCGGCTACTGGATCTAATGTAGCCGAAAAATATGCAACTGGTCTACGGGCATTACCGTGGGTCTGTGCCAAGACTGACAAAGCACATCCCTCTCTCTCACAGCAATAGAGTGAAAACGACTTTTCATAATCTGGCATTCCCAGAGCCGGAGCACGACATAAATCGTCTCTCAGCTGTAAAAACGCCACCAGACATTCTTCATCCCATGGTACCGGATCACTCACCTCCTTGTGCGTCAGTTTCTGTAAGGGTTTTGCTTTCAGTGAAAAGTTAACTATCCACTGTCGGCAGTAACCCACCATTCCTAGGAACATTCTAACCTCTCTCTGAGTTGTAGGCGCATTCATTTTCATTATCGCCTCAATCCTCTCTGGGGACACCTTACGTTTCCCTTTTTCTAACCTGTGCCCTAGATACTGTACTTCTGTCAGACAATACTGTAACTTGCTCGGAGATATCTTATGTCCATTTTCAGCTAAATGATTCAGTAAGGCAATTGAATCTACTTTACAAGCTTCCTCTGTCTCTGACGCAACAAGTAGGTCATCTATGTACTGTACCAGAACCGAGTTCTGTGGCAGTACTAGATTCTCAAGATTCTTCTTCAACAACTGATTAAAGATAGATGGACTGTCTGTGAATCCTTGTGGAATTCGACACCATGTTAAAACGCGATCTTCCATTTTAAACGCAAAAAGGTACCTGCTCTCTTCATCCAATGGGATTGAAAAGAAAGCCTGACAAAGATCTATCACTGTGAACCATTCTGCTTGACATGGTATTTGAAACAATATTACTGATGGATTCGGTACCACGGGACAACATGAAACGACTATGTTGTTAATCTTTCGTAAATCCTGAACTATCCTAAACTTCCCACTAGGTTTCTGCAAACCCATAATCGGGGAGTTACAAGGACTGCCCACGATTTCCTTCAGTATTCCCTGCTGTATCATTGACTCGATCACAGGCTTTATTCCCGCAATCGTTTCCTGGGACAATTTGTATTGGGGCGTTCTTGGAAACTCAACATTTGGTTTTACCAGAATTTTTACCGGTTCTACCCCTTTAATCAATCCTATATCTTCTCCTGTGAAATCCCACACCTCTGACGCCACTGCATCTCTTAAGTCTTGTGGAAGATCTTCTACAGTCAGAGTAGGATATAGTTCTACACAGAATTTTGAATTGGCCACCTTAAAGGTAGCATCATCGTCGGTAGTCTGTACCTCCACTCCTTGTGGGGTGCAGTATATGGTGCAGTTCAATTTGCACAACAAATCCCTACCTAACAGACATACCGGGCTCGAGTCACAAACCACAAACTGATGTTCGTTCATGTGGTTTCCAATTTTCACAGACACTGGTTCTGTCAAGGGACTAGTCATTCTTTTATTTGCGACTCCTACCACTTGAATTGTTTCCCCTGACATTGGCAAGTCTGGAACTACTGCTGATCTCAGAGTCGAACGAGTAGCCCCAGTGTCCACTAAGAACGTAGTGGGACACCCTGCCACTTCTGCCTCAACAAATGGCCCTCTCTGATCCACTTCTAGAACTGCCCCGAGGGTACAGTCCTCTTCACTGCTCACCCGTTGTCCCGTCAATGGATCAATGTAATAACATTTTTCTTCCTCGATAAACAGAGGCATTTGTTTAAAGACCTTTCCTCCAGCTGCTATCTTCGGTGGCTGTGGGAATTGGGCCCGTGGAGCCGAAGTCCCCCCTTTGGCCACCTTACTGCTTGGGACTGTCACTTTTTGCACTGGGTCTTCTTGGACCTGCTCTTCTACTTCTAGCTCTCCGTTTTCAGGGTTAAAGGGACACTCGCGTCGCCAATGCCCCACCTGATGACACAGATGACACTTTGTCGTTTTCTTTAAAGTGGCAAAGTCTATCCTAGGTCTCTGCCCTTCCTCATTGTCCTTATTCTGACCGTTGGGTTTTCGTCCCATCCCCTGTTTCTGCTGGCCACCCTTCCCAGCGGACTGCATTTGCACCACCATCAATTTCTCCTTTAGATTCTTGGCTTTAGAATCTATCTCGTCACTGCAGTACCTCGCATAGCGTAAAATCTCATCTAGTGGTTTGTTCTGCCAACAGATTAAATGTTGCTGTATCATCAAACAAATATCAGGCCTCAACCCCAAGACAAACTTTGACACGAACTGCCCTATGTCTTTGGGATCCATTACATCTAGTCCACTGTATTGCTTGAATGTTTTCAACAATCTTTCATAAAACTCGTGAACTGTCTCCTTGGGTTCCTGCCTTGTTCGGTCTATTTTTACCCAATCTATATCCTGTGGTGGTACCTTATCTTTCAGCCATGCTATTACCCTTTCATACTTTCGCATGACAATCTCAGATGGTCCATTTGTTCGAACATCCCTCAATGGTTCAGCATTTGGCCATTCGACACTAGTCTTGCACGGGGTCCACAAATCAGATGGGACCACGATGTCAAACAACGTGTTCAAATCTATCCACAGTACTTTCGAAATTTTAACAAACCTCTCTACCTGCTTATACCACTCGACTGGGTTGTCCCGCAACTTCGGAAATGAGTTGGTAAATGCGGCTAAGTCTCCTCTACTCCAGGGCACATGTACATAATTTCCATTTGATATTTCTCGCAAAGGGAATGCCTCCATCTGCATTACCCTTCCCTCAGGGGTCATCACATTAGTACTTCGCCTAACTGTGCCCTTTTTCGACCACCTTTCCTCCCATTTATCCAGTTCTCTCCACACTCTTATCCCTGTTACCAACTCTCTTATGTGTGTTTTTAATCCAGCAGTTCTCTTCTCATCTAGATCTTGGTCTGCGTACTGTAATCTGTGGTTGCTCTGCAATGCCCTTGTCCTAGACAAATCCACGGCATACTTGTCTGCCAAATCAGTCAGTTTTTCATGAAACGCTCTAGCTTTCCTAGTAATATCCTTTGCCATGAACAATAACTCATCCTGTTCATACAATTCTATCCTTTCCAAAGGCAATGTTCCATCTATTATCTCATCAACATCTGATTTTAAACTGGTAACATCAAGCCTTTTTGCCTTTATTTCAGCTTTCAAGACACTCAATTTAGCTCCTCCATCCGCATCTCTCCCATCCCAGCTCCGAGATCTACGTTTAGGTATTGGTGAATTATAGGGAGTCCTCCCCTGTTCCCATCTCTCTAAGTCCCATGCCTTTCCATCTTCTCGGGGTGGGTGGTGAAACACTCCTTCATGCCTCCCAGCCCTTCTCTCCCCTTCTGGGCTAGTTTCACGGGATGCAGGGTAAGGTGTTCCCTTACTCCCTCTTTCTTCCCTACTTCCCTGTGATTCCTGATTATTCGAGGCGTGGCGGGACCTATCGCTGTTCTCCTTTCTCCAATGTTGAACGTCTTCCCCAAGGGTATGATGAAGGCACCTAAACCTATTCTGGAAAGCCCGTACCGCCTCATCTCCTCCGTTCCCCCAGAGACGGGACATTTCCTCACATTCTACAATCCTAGTATTTTGTTCCGGCTGTTCTCTCTGATTTGTAGGACATGCATCCCCTCTATTCTCTTGACTTTGGCCTTCCCGGCTCTGACTACTCTCGCTGGCCCCACAATGAGATACAGTCCCGTTACCCCTGCTTTCCCACTCTGGTTCCGTTCTTGTCCTGTTACTCGGAGATACTATGGACCCGTCCCATTCCCTCAAATCAGCTCTTAACTCTGAAAAAGATCTTGGCCGCGGTCCCCTTAGATCCATTGGTCCTCTCGGACCTCCCTGTTCTGAATTGGGACCGACAGTTGTGTCTAATGGGGTGTTCCACGTTACCGAACCTGGTAATTGTTTCCATGCATTCGTCACATTATTCCTCCTTTCCATCTCAATCCTTTCCCTATCCAATTGCCTTTGTTGTTCCCCTCTATCTCTCTCAGAATTATAGATCGAAACTATGGGTCCTATGGTAACAGGCACTTGAAGAGCGTCTGGCAATCCCACAGACTCAACCCTTTCTGTGGTTGGCGTTTTCTGCACCACAAACCTTCCCACTACACTCTGTACAGTGTTGTTTGGAGGTGTTTCTCCGCCTTTGCTAGGTGTCCATTCCGATATAGGGAGTGGTGTATACCCCTCTATCTCATTCCCATCTTCCCTTGCGAGCCCTCTGTCTTCTATCAATCCCACTCTCGGAGGTGGTCTATCCATTAACAATCTGTTTATCAGATTGTCCTCCGACTCGCTTTCCTCGTCTTCTTCCATGAGGTTTCCTCCTCCTGACACCTCCCTCATCGGATACATTTTCTCCACCTCAATAGTCTGTACCCTCCAACGCTTTTCCTCCTCATCCCATTTGGAATCTCGCACTGCCCTTACCGATCGCGTCAGCCTTTGTTGACGCCTGTTCAAATTTCGGTCGTGTGCAGCCTTAATCCATGCATTAAGAGCCTCAAACTGTGTTGGTCTAGGTGAAGGTTTCAATGAGGACATGGTTGCTTTTAGCCGATGTAACACCTCTAACTTAAACGTTCCATACTTCGGGAACTGCATTTCCTCATTTCCTTCCGTAAGCTTATTCCAAGCCCCAATCCACAATATCGTATGCAGCCCCACATTCGTTGCCATATAATGAGCTGGCGTACCCTCTGGGGGAGCCTCTTCCCCGTAATAATGTTCACTTCGTTTACGTTTAAAAATCCCTTTCAAACACTTAAAACACTTCATGATTTCTCTTTTCTCCGCGTTTGTTTACTTCCTGATGATATTCCACCAATCTCGGCGCCGTTCTCACTAACTGGCCTATCCGTACGCGACTTTCCTCCGACGTCACTCTAGCCGCCCAACCAGAGCGCGGCTCTAGCTAACGTCACACCAACCGCTCAATCACAGCGCGGCTCTAGCCGACGTCACCCGTCCCCCTTCGCAGCAGTTCCCCTCCTTTCTCAGCTCGTCTCCTCGGTCATGCACGCATCCCATTCATACTCTGAAAAATGATTACTTCCGTCCAAGCGATCACCTTTCTTTGACTGTACGCCCACAGTCTTTCTGTAGTTGTCACCCTAACTTGGCGAAATGTCTTTCCGATTACTTCCAGACAATCGCCTTCTCCGATAGGTTACTCACACGCAGTAACTTTCGACCAGCGTCCGTTACTCATACACTCACTCTTACACTCCCCCTATCTTGGATCCACGGCGGTCAATGGTACCTCGTGACCTCCGTACTATGGTCGACAACTACCCTGGATGTTCGATACACCCAAAACCACTTAAGCTCTGGCCTGAACTTAAGATTTCACCAGTACACCCGTTTACCAGGTTACCAGTTTACCAGGTTGCGCGCGCTCACAACCTTCTCTCTTTCACACTACAGGCATTCAACTCCGCAAGACATTACAATACAAATACAACACAAAACACCGCAATCTGTTCACGCATGACCCTTTTTATACTCACTCTCCGATACTGCTGCTTTTCTCGCACCGTCTGCACCTTTCGGCACACGATTCTTCCGCTGCTCGTCTCTCGACGTCTCGGGCCTTGGGGTAAACTAACCTCTCTAGATTACCTTCCTCAAGAAGATAACCATCCTCACTCTGCTACCAACTGCTAACGCGGGATTACTGGTTACTAATTATCTTACCAAATCCCATTTCCTGTCGACTGAATCGTTGGTACCTGTCTTGAGTAAAAGGTAATCTCACAATAAAAATCAATTTAAGAACTTACACCACTCTAAATGACCACTGACCAAAATTAAGTTTTAAAGATTTAATATAAAGTCAAAGATAACTGAAGATACAAACTTCTCAAAATGAGATTCAAAAGGTATATCGGTATCACTATGAACATGAACTTCTTGAATAGTCTGAGTCTGAAAAACAGAATAATAAGTACAAGTTCGAAAACCATCAGGGTTGCTAAAATGGATACAAGTTGCAACCTCAAAGTCATTACAGAAAAGAAAATTAAGGTTAGTCTGTCCCTACACTACACTAAATGACATCCCTACTTAACAAGATCTTTACCCTCTAGGTGTCAGCCGTGGTGATTTCCTAAGAAGATCACGCACTTCTCTTTGTCTCTTCTCAGATAATGGGTCTCTCCTGATCAGCCTATCTGCCTACCCATCCGCTTCCTTAGGCTCCCAAAATCATCTGCTCTGCTCTCCTCCCGGGTCACTTTCCCTAATACCACATCACATTTCCAATAGAAACGCCCCTTGGGACGCCCCTCACGTGGTACATCTTTCCGCGGCAAACTCCATGATGGTACTCTTGAAGACCCTCGTTATAGTTGACCTTGGTTCCCAGGCTTCTTCTTCCGTGCGCTGATACCCCCTGAAATTCCTGGAAACTCCTACAGGCCTGCGCAAGGCGCCACTGAACAAAGTCCCTTTCATTCGAGCTGATTAGGACCCTCGCACCTGCATACAGCTCGTCCTGCAGTGGGCCTCAAATTCCAGACTTCACCATATCTTAGGCCATAAAACACTCTCAGAGCTCCATACTGGACACCTCACGACCTCTCCTCTAACGAGCACATGACGATTTAAACTACATGACATTATCTGCTCTGGCCTACTTGATTTACATGCAGCAGGTTCCTGCACTCTTAAAACGTTAACTTGATTTAAACAGCAAACATTCTTAACTAGCATACGTTTCTAAAATAACACATCTATAAAGCATATACTTTTAACCCTAAGTTCAATAGTACATTTTGAAAGAACCATGTCAACCTTGTCTCACATTATTTTAGCAGCACGTTTAGATTTGCTTGTGAATTGCCATGAGGCCTACACAAAATACTGGGTTTTAGAGTTACATTCAACTCTTACATTATTCCTGTAACATGAGAACGTGAGGTTTTCATATTCATCCCAAACATTTCTACATTAGTCTCACACAGTTATGATTATTGTTACTCTACTTAAACATTCTATGCATTTCACCACTGAATATAAGACACTCGGTGTATTTCACTTCTAAATATAAACACTCTGGTGCAAAGTACATGTTAACTAACTACGTGCTTGTAAATATGGCGTACTTATACATTTTTTTCCAAACTTGTGCTCTCTCACTACAATGCAGTGCTGTGATTGGTCTGAGCGCTGTGGTTCGGGTACTGGGGGCTTGAAGAACATGTGAAGTGCGCATGACTGTTTGGCTGTCCTGAGAGGATAGGCCAGACAGTGATTGTGCACTTAGGAGTGTGCTACCACTCCTCTGCTGCCCTGCTCTGTGAACAGAGCAGTTCTGCCCCACCACGCAAAGCTGCCGCAAAATAAAATAATAATATTATGTTACTATCATTTTATTTTTCCTCTCTATCACTGCTTCAGAGCAGTGAAGCAACTCTTCTACGCCTTAGCGGAACATATTTTAAATCATTTATCTGCCACACGTGTGGGGGGTAGAAATGAGCTGAACCACTACTGTGCTGGCTCCTCTGAAGGCAAAGAGTTCTTGTCAGGGTGAGCAGAGATCTCTGAATATATGGTGGGTGGTAGTCCAGCCAGAGTGGCAGAGGTAGTTACCTCTGCCAACCAGACAGGCAGGAGGTTGCCCCTATACTCAAATTAAGGCCTACAGTCCAAACAATATTGTATGATATCACCAGTAAATACACTAAATGGCTTATAACCAATCATAGGAGGTCATTGGTGAATGCTAAAATCAGATCTAGAAAATGTGTTTATGCCAGGCCCCTATTGTATCGAGGGAGTCTGGCCATCTCTACGAGGATTTGGGGGAGTCATATTGTAGGCATGCCCACACATTGTGTGCTTTCCAGGCTGGATAGCTGATGATTCCTCTGTTCATTCACCTCTAAAAGCAGCCCGCATCCCAAACCCAACATGAGCTTTTCCTGTGTCCAGATGACACTGCTAAAAACAGCATCATATACAATCTATTTTTAATAAATTCGCAAACAGTGTTTAAAAAGAACTTTCAGAACATGAAAAGGCAGATAAAAAGGTACGTCGACATATATGCCATCAAGGAAACATTATAATAAATAGTAAAATGCTTCCAGTGTGAGCACAACACCTCTGAACTGCCACAGCAATGACATGGCTCCCTTTCCTGTAAGAATTAGACCTATGTGGAGGTTTGGAGCAATGTTCTCAACTTGCTGTGACTCATCGCCGATCTTCTCTCGGTTACACGCCAGGCAATGATCTCGCCTGTCCCTATTGTTCTAGGTACAAAGGCTCACCTCCAGTCAGTGACAGCAGCCTAAAGCACAGAGCTCTAATTATACACTGGGTGATCTGCACACCATAAAGAAGGCCTTCCGCTTCATGCTCATGCATAATGGAGGAAATGCTGCAATGTAAGGGAGTGGAGAAAACAGATAGTATGGCTTGCAAAGCCTTTCTCCTAAAGATACCTCCATTTGTTGTCATTTGAACGGGCTCCTTAATAACTCAGTTAAATCTTTCAACTTGTCCATTGGCCTTTGGGTGATACACAGATATCCCTACTCTTCTAAACTAATGCTAGTTAACTGAAATCATTTGAGCAAACACCCCCAAAAAAATAACTGCTTGCTTCTATAAATGATTAGGCCCCTTAACGCCACCCACAGTGATTAATCTGCAGAACCCTATGGCAAATCTCTGCAGCACACAGCCAAAGGCACTGTGCAGCCCACAGCAGGTTGATAACAGTGCCTGGTCTGCCGCCAGCCCCCTCTAGCATGGCCAAAGGCCTTGCGCAGTAGCACTTGGCCTCTTGCTATAATTCGGGGGCAGTGCAGCATTGTGCCCAAGTGTTGGAGGTGACGTATGATAAAAAAACATTAATTAAAAAAATAGGGGTTTAGTTAAGTTATTATTTGCTTTGTCTTTAACACCTTAGCATGTGTTTAAAAGAAAGCAGACATTCACAATGTTTGTACCAATAACTAAAAATACCTATACAAATGTCATTCAATAACAAAACTTACTCAAAAAATCAATGGGGGGAGCTCACTGCTTAGCATACCAGCACACATTTCTCCCAGATGCCAGGGAAACACAGATAACAGGGCTTACAGTCATCCTCTTTAAGAGTGGTGTTCTGACCTGACTGATCTATCGCAATTGGTATTCTGAGGTGTGTGCGTGTCTGGCTACTCATTACCTTCACCTGCTTGAGCGCTGATTGCCTCCTCTCAGATATTTCTCATTTCATTACCCTTGACTCTTCCTATTCAATTGGTGCTGGCTAGAGTGACACCTGTTTCCCGTGGCCCTCTTCCCTGGTTGGAACCTATTGCCCAATATCCAAATGAGGTCGTGGAACTGATTTGCTGCAATTCTTGTCAGAGGCTCTGTGCATCCTGAAATTGCCTATTTCCCTCATCTGCTTGAGTGCTGATTACCGCCTTCCAGATCTGTCGCATTTTATTAGCGCAGCCTATTAGCTATTTCAAGGGGCTGTCTTGCTTCAATGAAATTGGATGGCTATTATCAATTGAAAGCAGCTGATACCCACAGCCATCATCCACCCAGCATGCCAGGGAGGTCCAGCATCTTTGGTTAGCAACAAGTGCAGCTTGTCCCGTGGCTGAGCCATTCTGCTTTGAGGAGACAAGAGGTTGCACAAAAAGTCTAATGACTTATGACGTGCAGAAAGCAGTCCTGCTCACAGTATTTGGACACTTTTGTAAAAGCTGCCAACACTGGTCCTCGTGCTTGACTCTTTCCTTTGGGAATGTCGCATTAGCAAATTGCAGCCTAATATTTCTCTTTACTAGTAGGAAAAATATCCAAGCAGTGGAACCTGGCAATTCATTGCATCTTTTTTTGCACTCAAATTCCCAGATCTAGCAAAGTGTGGAGCACTTAGAAACGGCCTAAAAGCGTGTGTTTAGCTATAAGCACAGCATTGGTGTTTAGCCGGAATGTGTGCTATCTCAAGGACCCAAGAGACATTTCAGCTTCAATTGTGGAAGGCCTCTTTGAGAAACCATTCCTTGGTCCTTGTGATCTGGAAACCCACGGAGGTATCTTGGACCTGCCACAATCGTCAAATCTTCTACAAAGCACAATCTGCAAACCACTGCATGCTACATTGAATCCTGGTCATCGATTTGCCACGAGGTACCTTTTGACCAGCTCGGTAAGTAACTCAATGCTCATTTATGTTTTTGTTAACCAGTTGGTCAATAGGAGGCTTTGGCCCTGTCTCAGCATCTTACGCAGAGGTTCTGCAGTCAGGTTGATTCCGCCTTTGTTCACAAACAGGATCCGCAGCCCCTTCCTTAACATAGAACCATTTGTGGTGTCTCCCATGAATCCTTCCTCACTCACCTTCCCTTTCATTGCTGAGTTTTGATACTATTATTTAAAATTGAATAACACTTTGTTTACAGTAGGTTCTTTATAAGATATCTTACTCACTGGTTTAATTGTTCAATATTTTGTCTTACATCCCATCATGCCCTGCAGGTGGTAGCCTTGAGCGTGGCCCGGCTATCATCAAGTCCCCCCAGCAAAAAAATTACAAAAGTTGTATTTTTCCTTTGTGAAGTAGATAATGAATTATTGATGATTGCCAAGGAGTTTATTGATGGTGCTTTTATCCTTGTGTTACAAGGTATGATTGAAAGGGACTAAAGTCAATCCTGATTAGTTCGTAAAAGGTTTATGTCAAGGTTTGAGTCTACTCTACCGCGCTACAGGCTTTTAACGATTGGAGAAGACATTACAGAACATCCAGAGGGTTATCCTCGCAGCATGAGATAGTTAAGCGATGAAAAGAATGTCTACAAATAAAAATATGAATGTTGAACTTATCCTTTCAACATATTGCAATCTAAGCCCTTGTTTCTACTTCTATCACACGCGTACACTAATGAGTGTGAGCGCTGAGCTTGTCTACCGCTCCCCTGGCGTTCTCGACGCGCGGCTCACTGCACGCTCCACGGGGTTCTCCGCAGCACTTTCCTTCCTGAGTTATAATAACGCGCAGCGGTGAGGGCAGAGTCGATGAACCGCAGGATTCCCTGCTGCTCAGCTCTGCCTGCAAACCATTTAAGCGGTGTTGCCATTGCTGCGCTGCCGGTGACCTACTCTGTGGAGGTAACCATGCTCAATTTAATGTGGAAATAACACAGGAATTACAAGGAAATGCATGAAAGGAAAGGAACAACGAGGAGACGTTGGTCGCTTCAGCCCACAAACAGTTACGATTAGAGTTTGGTTCACGCCCTGGTGTGTAACTACCTCACAATGGAAAATATACATGTATTATTGCAGCCCTCATTCCCTAGCAAATGGGTTTCAATGGCATAAGCACAACATTGGATCTAGACAGGATAGACTCTGTGCTCCCCCTTCTCACTGTTCACTCCCACTACTGACCTGGCCCACGCCCACCTAGACGGATCTGCAGTACGTACCTTCTTGACCTCCACTTCTTCTCTCCCCCATCCACACTCCCTACCAGCCTACTTTCCCCTTGGGTACAGGTCACCTCAAGGTGGCACTACACCTCCCTGGCTCCACCCATCCTGTCTACATGGTCGCTGTTGACCTGCGCTTCTCCATACACCTCTAGCCCTCTGGCCCAATGTAGCTGGTTCTGCTTATGAGACAGTGGAATTTGCTTCTAGGCACGGGTAAATGACAAGAAGCAAAGTGTTATCTTCAAGAATTCCCCCTGTGAGATCGTCCAGATATATCTGCTTCCCCCACTTCCTGAAGATGCATTATGTCAGCAGTTGTTGTTCTGTTTCGCCTGTATGTGCAATGTCCTTCAGAATACACCGTTGTGACCTAGATTCTGCTTTCTATAGTCCAGAGCTTTTGTGATGTAAATCCTACTCTCTCTAAGCCAGCCACATCTTCATAACCAGGGCTGCTGCAGCAGACAATGTTCACAATAGCCTTGTACAGCACACACAGCCCTTCAAGAGTGAAGGCGAAACATGTTCAAACGCCTTGAGCCTTCAGTAGGACATTGGTGGGTTCTACAGCGAAGCAGCGGTGAGTTTGTGTCTGTGTCACACCATGTCCTTGACAGGGAGGTGTGCAGGTGTAAGACAAGCAACAACAGAGTGGAGTGAGCAGGTGTGATGCTACCAAGTGCAAGAGAGAGGGAGCATTTGAACAGGAAGGAGACCGGTGCAACCCCTCAGTCTTAGAGGTGGCAGACATGGGACTTTGAGTACACACTTAGACACCAAGTGGTACACACAATCATGGGTGGGGCTGTAGAAATGGCTACCTTTCACCAGTCATTAGCACTGGTGTGCTCCGTTATGCTCTACTTCAAACATGGTGGCTCTTGAGCACAATATTGTTGCTCGGTTTTCATTCACTGGAAATCACACACCAGATCACACACCCTGCGGCTTCTCTTAGGATTCACACTAGTGATATATCGACTGTGTGTGTGCACGAAAGAATATAAGATAAGCACAAGGGAATATAAGGCAATATAATTGAAGATTAGTGCATGCACTTTTCTCATCTTTGTCTGCTCTGTCACAGAAGTTGTCACCCCCATTGTCTGTCAGCTGACAGAGGATGTCTCTGCTGCTAATATGATCCCATATCCATCCGCCTCCCTGCCCCCTTTGTCTCTTCATCAGCAGTCTCGTGGGATCTCTTGACACTCTGCTGAGATCAGGATAAGTGCATTACTATAAACATGTCTGACATCTGTGCCAGCTGTCGCAAACGTCCCCAGTGTTATTTGTAAACGACAGTAATAAAATAAGGATCTCACATAAATTGCATAATACAATAATACCACTTAACATTATCTGCTTCCTTAGCTCAATACTCCAGCAGAGAAGCCCCCTGTGATTTTTCCCAGGTGTTCTATTTGTTTGCATTTATTTAATTGAGGAGCAATGCAAGGGACATCGTAATTAGTAAATAAGTGGCACTTAAAACCACGGTCCGCTTGGTTGATTAAAACACTGCGTGGTGTGAGGCATGAAAAAAAAATGTTAACACAAAGAACAAGAAAATACACCAAGTAATGTGGTTTGTTACAAACTGTACGTCGTGGGGGATTAGCAGGGGCAGGGTGCAGGAGCAGGAGGAAGGTGGGTGCCAGAGTGGGGGAGGGGTGGGGGTTTCCTCAGTGCTTCATATTGGACAATATTCACCCTTAGGGAACCCTACTAGTGAATCAGGGTGGCAGCTCCCAGATCACTGGTGAGAGAGTTCCAGTGAAAGATTACAGAAGGATGAATTGCCAGATCCCACCAGAAATGTGGGTGGTTTGGGGGTAGCAAGGAGAGTTCCATTGCCATTGGTCCACTGCAGTACAGCGTCATCACTGACAGCATTAGAAGTTGAGCCACCACCGGTAGATACCTTGTTCAGTCCCACATCCAGGCCTCATCATTGTTACCATTAAATGTTTTGCTGCCAGAGGCAGATCTGTTCAGTGCCACAGCCATGTTCCGCTGTTGGCCCCATTAGATGTTACTCTCAGGCCGGAGCTCAGCCATGTTTGGGTCAGGCAGGGGGAATGACAGCAATGTGGTGGACAGCTTACCTTAAAATGGCTGCAGCAATGGTGCAGTCTCCTGGCTTGACCCAGCATAGCTTGTTCACTGCACATGAGATGGTTCAGGGGTTGTTATACTATAAGCTTCATGGGCACAATTCTTGACCGGAAAGCTGGTGTCGTAGCGCTATGAGATGTAGGAGTGAAAATGACCCTTTAGTAGCCTGTCAACACTGTTGTGAAGGAGAAGCAGCGAAGAAATACTTTCCTGACTTGTTAAACCACTTGCTTGCTCCTGCACCTGGTCCCAAGCTTCCCCAATAATTTTAAAATGAAAAAACTTCCACCACAGGCTGTAGCCATTTAAGCATACACTACCTGACCTGTTACTTTAATATTCATATTCCCATCACCCCACGCTCCTTGTCCTGCTGCTTTCCTCTGGATCATTATTTTAAAACTCATATAGCCATCATTTGAGGAGGTCTACGCATCACACCGTTGTACCGTCCCTCCCTAGGTATAGTGCTTAATTTGTAAAAATATAGGTGCCAGGGTCCTTGTCGAGAGGTCACAGTGGCTTGCACCTTCCATTGCCCGTTCCACCGCTGCCAATGACAGTACCAACACAACTACTAACATCACATCCCTGCAAGTGTGAAACTGCAGACAATACCAGGCCCCCAAAGTTATTGGAATGGCTTGCGTGGCAGATGTTAGTCATTTTTAAACTGTATTGAGTTATTAAACACTGTTGTTGTGCTTATCTCTAATTTAGACAAACACTGCCACTATATGGCACACTGTCAAAGTACTAGTGTTGACAATTAAGTGCCGGTACTAGATACCAGAAACCACTGGCTGAAATTAAGCACTGCCCTGGTGGCTGCTTTAAAAGTAAATTTCCTACTATGTCTTGCACCCGGGTTGCTGCTTATTTCGCCAGGCCTGCTTATGTAAAACTGACATTACTGTCACCTCTTGTGCTCACTATTCCCCTCCGTCTGCTATTTTTATCTTCCTAAACACCCCACCCTACTATTTCCCAAGCCTACAAGTTTGGAATCTATCAGCCCCCACCTGCCTCTATATTTTAGTGGCCCCTCTGCTTTAAAATGTGAACTTCATAGCAGCCTTGCTGCTGGTGTCATCAGCTCCCATCTTCTGCTAGCCCAGGCTGTCATAGCAGCCATTCCAGCCACTTCCTCCAAACCGCTGCTTCAAAATCCATAATCCCATCAACAGTGGCGCCCAGTCCAGCTGCTTCTCCGTCTGCATTCATTCCTTCATCCACCCAACCTCACACTCATTGATTCGGCCACTCATCACCACGCTCATTAATTCACCTATCTAACTTCACTGGTTTAATTCATCCATTCATTCACACTCTTATTAATACATGGATATATCCTTACACTTGTATTCATTCATTAATTTATCCACCAAACCTCACACTCATTCATTTTGCCACTCATCATTGTACTCATTAATACACACATTTATCCTCACTTTTTAAATTAATCTATTTATTCACACTCTCCTATTGATATATGAATCCATCCTTACACTTGCATTCATTTATTCATTCATGTGTAACCTCTAATCCACCCCTCCATCGTCACACTCTCGCCGATCGGCTCGTGCACACACACACAATCACCCTAAGCAAAGGCAGTTAACTTATGAACCTGGAAAGGATGAAAGGATGAGTCGGTCCTGCGCGATAACTTACCAGCATGATGTAAGACGTCGTTAGTGAAAAGTATGGTGCACAATTGCATACTCACGGAATGTGGTGCGAGATTGGCACACTTCCTAGCCAATCGGCACACCTCGGCCCTTCTTAGAGAGGCGTGGACTTGGAGTAACACACCTGGGAATTCCCCTGGTACCCTATAATGCCGGGGTGAGGTATCATCACGATTCCAAATTTTCTCCTACGAAAGGTGAAATAAGCAAGAAAATTAACTTTACCATCTGGCAAGCACTTCAGAGTAGGGTCGGATTGGTAAGGCGGGCACTCGGGAAATGGCCGCAGGGCCGGTAGCCGAGTTCCAGCTGTGGGCTGCTTTTTTGGGCAGCCTGGGGGCTGTCTGTTCTGTTAGGATGCTACCAGTGGCCCTGTGGGTCCCTGAGTAACCTTTCTAGAGGTAGATGGGTGGAGGTGTCACTCCCTTTCTCTCGCTGGGCCGTTCCATTAATGTATGCTGATTGGGCGGGGCAGGTGGCCTAGGCAGAAATGGTCTCACTTGCATTCATGTGTGGCTTAGCAGTGTGAACTAATCTGTGCATTTTTTTAAATCTAAGTGAAGTTAATAAACCATGCCCCACCCCCTTTCTTTTGAAAAAACTTCACTGAAGCGGTGTTTTGCGGAAAAGCAATACGCAAATGTGGGCACTTTTTTTTGGTGGGCCCATGTCGATTTTTGATCCCAATCCAAACCTGCTTCCAACAGCCCCAAAATGGGGACAGGGGATAAGGTCTCTCCCACACCACCCGGGGGCGCTGTGTGTGTCCGCTGGAAGACTGCCTGCCTGGCTAACACACGAGGAGTGGTGAACACGGCTGACAACAGCCAGTGGACAGCCCCCAGCAGCAGCTGTCACTCACGCCGGCCTCATTAGATGACACGTTATTGATGTGAGCAGCCCTGTCTCCAGTGTGATCATTAGGGGAAGGTGACAGTGGACCGGCCGAG
Organism: Lissotriton helveticus; assembly: GCF_964261635.1. NCBI lineage: Eukaryota > Metazoa > Chordata > Amphibia > Caudata > Salamandridae > Lissotriton > Lissotriton helveticus. The sequence continues at coordinate 1,958,306,411 of NC_136067.1, forward strand.
CGGCCGCTCAATTAGCAATAACAGGGCTGACCCGCATAAGCGTCTCCCTCCGGCAGATCGCTCCCTCTCTCTTACGCGCTTTCTTTTCTTTCACCCTCTGTCAGTCTCCGTTATTTTCTCCTAAGCCCTCATCGCGGATTTTTTTTATTTTTTGTAGTTTTATATAGCGCGAACTCGACCCAAAGGTATTGGCGCGCGTTACATGAGGATGTATGACGGTACGACTCGTACCGTCACAACGCGTGCTTTTACAACGCGTCCCTTACAACGCAAGTCGTTACCACGACTTGCGTTGGGGGCGCGGATTGAGAATAGTATAATTTACTATTCTAACACCAGTCCCCGTGGACACTAGGGAAGGTGTTGGAATAGTAAATATACTATTCTTAATCCTCTAGCGCCCTCCAGCGCAAGTCGTGGTTACGACTTGCGTGGTAATGGACGCGTTGTTAAAGCCTTGCGGAGTAACATCCGCGTGGTAAAGGATGTTTCCCGTTACATGAGCACCAGTCACATTACACAAGGACATCTTAATTGTTGTTATTAGGCATGGGGAGTTTAAGTGATTCTGCAGCTCTGAGTGTTACGCCACATCCTCTTGCTGTCTGTGCCTTTCAATATTTCTTCCTTTTTTTTGTCCCTAACTGTATCAGCGGTTGTGGTGGGCAAGATCTGAGCGCCACTAACTGACCATACTATTTGAATTTAAGAAAAACAGTTCCCCTACTATTTATGAAAAGACAAGAATTCTGAGAGTTTAAATGCTTCAGCTGAAATGTAAGGAAGGAATTCTCTGTGCTGTGAAACCGAGGGAGGGGCAGACAGCTAAACAAGCCTTCTTGGCAGGGAACCTGCTTGCCTGAAAGAAATGTACATGCTCCAAACTGGATAAGCTGCAAATGTAAAAAAAAAGTGTGCCTGGAGGCCTGGCTTTCACTGATGGCATCACTTGAAACTTCCTGATGGAACAGATTCATTCTAAGTGATACTGCAAGAGAGATACCAGATGAGCTGTGAAGTCAGTGCTTTTAAAGGACAGTTGTAAAACAATTGCACAGTCTCGGTATTACTAAAAAGCTATATTTTGTGAGCACTTTTTTTTATCTTAAATCTTTTTGTGCATTTTTTAGCAGCCTATCTTATAATGTGTGTAATACAAGTTTGAAATAATGACTTACATATTCACAGTTCTTTCTGCTACAGACTGGAACCTTGTAGTACTAAACATACATACACAAGTCATTATTCTCCACTGCACTCACCAGGGTTCAGCTCTACGGCTCTCCGGTTATATACACAGACCTCTGCAGTGCATTAACTAATAGAAATTTCATAATGTACAATAGTGCATTTCTCATTGATTACTTAATTAACTTGCATTTATTTTTCATTTAAGCCGTGCCTTATTATATAGGTAGTTTCCTGAAGGTAAAAGACCAAATAAAGTTACAGAATATTTTGTTTTTTTAGCCATGCCTTTTACCTTGCCCCCATGCTCACTCACCCCACCCCCTTTGCACAGCATCACAGTTCGGATACTTTTTTAACACACTTCGACCACTGTGCTGTATTGCATTTTTTTTCTTTGTCTCTCCTTTCTGTTCAACTCCTCTTTCCAAATACTAACAGCGAGGACTGATATCTGCCCCACGCCACTAAAAACACCCACAGCAACACTCAGATATTGTGCCGTCCCCTCGATGGACTTCTGTGTTGACAGCGACTCTATCGACTGCCACTGTAATAGTGTAAGCCATGCCTCTCAAGCTTACATTTACCTTCCTAAACTGTTTATGGCAATTAGTTAATTAATAATTATTTTTTCAGAACATGTTGGCTCTTACTTTTTTTTTATTATTTCAACTGTATTTCCTTTAAAGCTACTCAATAATGACATGCCTCCTCGTCCGCGCCTTCCTCAGAATCATGAGCTTTGTCGACGGCCATTTTACTCAACTTCATATTCTGCCAACTTCCCAAATGAGCAGCCTTTTGGCCGTACTCAAGGGAGGATCTCCGCCAGGCATTGCGCTCAGTCCCACTGCCAACCCCCTACTGCTCTCAGCCTTCAGCTGTACTGGGCGTGGCAAAGCCCGTGGTCAACCAACCCTTCGATGGGCAGCCAACTGCCCAGGACCCCCACAGACCAACCATTCAACCTATTTTTTATACCTTTGATGACCACCCTGATCACCTCTCTAAACACACATTTCCTGATAATGGCTGAACAGATTTAGCCCCAAATCACAAAAAGGACTCTTAGGCAACGTCTAACCTTTCTTACACCCAAGATCCAGAAACCTCTATCCTGTATTTTAATTCATGTTTAGTCAATTCCTTGGAGGAAACTATATCTGCAGCTAGGAAATTGGCCACTCAAAAACGTCCTTCCTGTCCGAGGTACATGGCTGAACTTAGGGGAACAAAAGATTGAAGGAAAGTCAGGCAGAAAGGAGATGACCTCAACTTGCTTCTGGTCAAGAAAGCGTAGCTTAAAGCGTCGAAGCTTGATCTTCATCCAGCTAAGCCATCATACCACCGTAACTTGATTTGAGATGCCGCTAATTAAGGACTTAACGACTCCTCTGTGTATAATTGGTGATCCTCCCTCTTCTCAAGAATTTGTGAAATGATTTCTGCTTAGTTTGACAAGATTCAGTCTGAATCTGCTGATATGAGCAGTGAGGCCAAGAATTAGTGAACATTCCTCGGAGGAGACTGGAGCGCCGATCACCAATGCGATCCCTGTGACTCAAGAATTTTGCACCACTCGATTACCGGCTGCTACTACATCTTGTTCTACAGGTGATCAATCCTTTGAATCCGGGAAGGGCCTCGGTAAAGAGAAAGCGAGGTCTGGGACCTACTCCCTGTCGCCATCTGATCCATAATGGAGCACAACGTCTTCCAGAAAAAAAACTAAAAACATATCTTTTTGAGTGTGAGTACTACATGTGAGTACTTACTTTCTCCACGACACAGTACCTATTAGGTGAATGTTGTGCTCACAAGTGCCATATTCATTCACATACAATGTAAAATGGCTAAGTACAATTTTCACCTATTTTCTCCCTTTCGAATCTCCCAACTTTGCAGTGCATTTTAGCTGATCATCTTACTTTTTGTAAATTGGCTATTTTGACATTTGCTGTTGAATTTCAGGGGTTCCTATTGATTTCTCTTCTCCCCCCGCGCCACCAGTAGGTCTGGCAGGGGCTCAGCCTTGCATCGCAGCTGGGGCTCCTACTGGTATGCGAAGGTGCACTTCAAGGAGGCCCTGTTGGCGTGTCTCTTATATGAGAACATCTGGATTTGGGCATTATGTGAGGTCAGCTTGTGTCATACAGCTGGCCTCCCATGAAAGCACTGCCATCTGGGTTCTTGCACTGCCTGGCATAAGTCCCTCCTGCGAGTCGGTGGTGGGATCCTATGCGCTCTGACAGCGAGGATCTTGCCGTCGTTGCACCTTTACACCAGTGAGGCACTGATTGTTTGATTGATTGTGGGTTTCTAAAGCGCTAGAATCGACTCCCGAAGGAGTATCTCTGCGCTGTAGACCGCTGGGGAACCCGTCCTGGCTTTCCCTGTGAGATGGTCCCTACTGGGTATCTCCAAGGTGAAACCAGGCATCCCCGGCGTATGTGGGGGCCGTTGTGGAGATGAGGCAAGCTAATGCCCAGAGTTGCCGAGTGTGATCCCTGGTTAGAGTAAGCACCGAGGTGAGAATTATCAAGTCCGCTGACCCTGGTCCACGACCCTGCCGCGTCGGGGATAGAACCCTGGTCCCGGGCCGTCCTCTGCTTCCGGGTCTGCCGCCTCTAACCAGTGAGCCACACCACTCCACTGACCTCTTTAATGGAGGCTAACATAAAAACATAGCATGTGCACTTTGAGGCAACCTTGAGGCATCTTGGCTCTGGATAACAGATGTAATTTTGGAATATAACTCAACGGTACTTATTTATTGACCTCAAAAGGATGTGTAAAAAAACTGTAAACTTCGTACTTGTATAGCGCACTTATACCCTGAGGCCTCAGGCGCTGTATTCATACCGCTGTGGAACCCATCCTGGCTTTTCCATGTGAAGTGTCCACTCCTGGGCACCCCCAAGGTGAAGCTAGGCATCCCAGCGCTGTTGGGGAGATTTAGCAAGCTATTGCCCAGAGTTGCAGAGTGGGACCCATGATTAGATTAGGCACCGAGGCGAGAATTACCAGGTCCGAGGAAATGGAGCCCAAATTGAACCCTGGTCCCGGGCCAGACCTCTGCATCAGGGTCTGCTGCTCTAACCATTGAGCCACACTTCTCCACCGGAACCCAATGGGTTTATAACCTGGTATCACAAGGTCAAACAGAGATTCCTGAAGTGCTTGCATTAGTCCACAGATCCCCCAGACCCAGTTAGACAGAGCAGAGCTAAAGTTAAAACACCAGAGAGTCCAATGATGGATTATAATGTAGAACCGACCATGAAAAGGACACGTGGCCCTGAGCAGAGTCCCCCAGGGGTCTGCACTGCACTACTCTCACATCAATCACAGGCAAGAAGTGGTACCTTGGAGGCCGCCCAGCACAGTAAGTGCATCCTCAGAGGTGTGAGGAGGGAGGCAGGGCTGCGCAGCATCTAAGAGCATTATATCTCGCGTTGCTGTCCTGAACCGTGCACGGAGAGCATGGCGATAATGCCATTATCCGGATAATGGTCTCCTTGCATTAGAAGAGTGTGTAGATGTTCAACGGCCTTAACAAAGGGCTCTGTTTCTTCAGCCTGTTTTTGCAAAACAAAATACTTGCCTTGTTGCCATATTTGCTGCTTTCCACCTTTCGTTACAGGTGTCGCGTTTGTCTGGCTGCTACTAAGAGCCGATACTATTGCTGTCACCTCCCCAGCCCTCCTGGATCATGATTTTATGATGTGTAAAAACAGCACTTAAATCTGTCATAGATAGAAACTCACTTACCATTCTCAAAAATTAAAAAAGAGCCCACCTTTCACTGAGACCTATGCAGTGAAACGCCAGTGCGGAAACCTAGGGCCTTATTCCGAGTTTAGCAGACGAATTACTGCATCAGAATGGGACAGGTACACCGTCTGCCGTATTACAAATGCCAGGTACGCCGTCCGCCGTATTACAAGTGCCATGGGGTATAGCGCAGTGTTTGTGACCGAGTACCCCATTCATTAAACTCTAAATAAATAAGTCCTAATCTCTGGGTGAAATTCAACATATGATCCCCAGTTCCAGGTGTCATTAATAATGGCCTTGGTAACGCCAGGTGTGACATCCCCAGTGATGACTTTGATGATGTCATGCTTGACATCCAAGGTTTAACTTATCCCAATAACTGGTATTTCAGAGTTTGAGCTCTAGACCGTTTTATTAAGGTTTTTACTAATGTTGAATAGTAGCTGATCGACTATTACTTGACTTACTAATATTTTAGTGAGTTTATGTGTTAGGTAATGATATACCCTAACAGACACCCGGATTTTGCCTCCACCCAGGCAGTGGTATGTGTGGCAATCAGTGTGTGTTTAGTTTTTGGCCACGCCCTGCGCCCTGAGCCCTGGCTCAATTTACTCACTGGACAGTGTCTGCTGCAAGCACTTTGCTCAGCTTGTGACAGTTGACCACACCCTGGTGTCCAGTACCCCATAGATGAATCCCAATGGGTACTGGGCCACATTGTGGCTAGAATCTAGTCCTAATGACCCATTTGACTTTACTGTATCCTTTGCCCAGTACCACTTTCCCGTGCGCTAACCTGGCATGACACCTCCTTGAGAACTCAGAGCCCTCTGGCCATGGCCTTTGACTGACCAACTCTCCCACAGCACCATTACCCGCTTAGTGTTGCTTCTAGCTGTGCCCAGCTGGCTCTGGCCACAGGACGTGGCCTTTTGTCATACCCTGTGCCCATTCACTTTGCTACAAGAGCCCGCGTGGCACAGCCCTCTCCCATTCCCAGCATGCTCTAGGTCCAGGACACAGCCCTTGGTCCATTATGTTCCTGTTCCCTCAAACACATTTCTAAGAAGAAACGTTGGAAAGTTTTGTGCAGGTTTAATTGGAGGGCCAAAGTTATACCAATCAAAAAACTCAATTTCCTGTGGCGGCTTGCAATGCCAGTACGGGGGAAGCACCAACAGTTAATATGGACAGGGTGTGCTCAGTACACTCTGAAAACAGTGCTGGGACTATGCATAAGGAATGACTAGAACAAACTTGTACCCAGGCAGGTACAATGAAGAAGGTATGACGTACCAGTGCAGGTGCTATCAGCTGGGCGTGACCAGTAGATACTGGTATGAATGCAGATACTATGAAGAGGCCATGACCAGTGCATACTGGTCCTAGTGCAGAACCTGAGTTATGATGAGGAAGTGAGTTGAATGTAGTGTCCAGAGTAGAGAAGAGAGGGAAGGAGAAGGTTGACTATTTCTCATGTTTATGTTTTTATGTTTATGTTTTTGGCAATTTTTATAGCGCACAACTACCCGGGGGTGCCTCGGCGCTCATTGAACAGAACGATGGCTATGGCAGAGTTTAATGTGGGAAAAGCCAGGTTTTAATTTCTTCCTGAAGTTAATGAGCGTTGGGGCCGTTTTAATGGAGAGGGGGAGTGCGTTCCAAAGTCTGGCTGTGGAAATCACGAAGCATCTGTCACCCCAGTTGGCCTTTTTAGTTCGTTGGACTTTAAGCAGATGAGCTGAGGAGGAACGAAGCGTTCTTAGATTTTCTAGCGGGCAGAGGGCGTCCTTGAGAAACTGTGGGCCTAAGTTGTTGATAGCTTTATAGGCAATACACAATGCCTTGAATTTTGTACGGCTCCTAACGGGGAGCCCGTGAAGCTGTTGGATATACAGGGAGCTGGAGGTGAACTTGGGAATGCCCAGTAGGATTCTGGCTGAGGCATTCTGTACTAGCTGAAGCCTATTAAGAACTTTTTCCTGGGCATTAAGAAGGAGGGCGTTACAGTAGTCTGTTTTGGCGAAGACCAGAGTGCTGATTAAGGTTTTACCAGCTGAAGTGGGAAGGTAGGGAAGAAGTTTTTTGATTTTCTTCAGGGTGAAGAAGGAAGTGGAGACTACGGAGTTGACATGATGGTGAAAGGTCAGTCTATTGTCGAAAATAACTCCAAGGTTACGAACCTTGGTGACAGGTTCTGGTGGAGGTCCCATCTCAGTTGGCCACCATCGAGGGGACCAGGTAGGTTCCAGTTTCCCGAATGTCATCACCTCTGTCTTGTCAGAGTTTAATTTAAGACAGTTTGATGACATCCAGGAACTGATTGCAAGCATTCCTTTTTGAAAGTTTGCAGCGACTGTTGCTCCGTCGTTGTGTACGGATAAGACCAATTGGGTATCGTCGGCATAGGTCGTGAGGGCAATGCCGTAGGACTTAATCACCCTCGCTAAGTCCGAAACATATATGTTGAACAGGGTCGGACTTAGCGAGGAGCCCTGTGGTACTCCGCAAGGAAGGGAGAAGGTATGGGAGGTGAAAGGGCCCATTTTTACTGCCTATGAGCGGTTGGCCAAGAAGGAGGCGAGAAGTTCTTTGGCCTTGTTCTGAATGCCTATTGCTGAGACACGGTCGATCAGGGTAGCATGATCGACCATGTTGAAAGCTGCAGAAAGATCTAGCAGTATTAATACTGCCGCTCCTCCTTTGTCCAATGTCATTCTTATTTCATCTCCTGCTTTTATTAAAGCAGTTTTGGTTCCGTGTCCCTGCCTAAACCCAAATTGGGTTTCGTCCAATAGATTGTTTTCATCTATGAATTTAGAAAGTTGTATATTCATAGCTTTTTCAAATACTTTTGCTGGGAAGGGGAGACATGCGATGGGTCTGTAACTAGATGGGAGGAAGGGATCAAGGGTGGGTTTTTTCAGGAGTGGCTTAATGATAGCCTCTTTCCAGACTGAGGGATATGAGCCGGTAGTGAACATAGCGTTGCAAATGTTCGTCAAAGCGGGAGAAATGGCTTCTGGGATAAGGTTGAGAATAGCCGGAGGACAAGGATCTAGAGGGGATCCTGATTTAGTCCTGGAAATTAAACGGAGGACTTGTTCCTCCTCATAAGATTTAGAATGAAAGCATCCTAACCTCCCCGAGCAGAGAACAATGTCAACAAACTTCTTAGATGAGGACTCTGAAACTGGCAGATGGAGCAACATCGTCAGCCCTTCTCAACCAATAGGATTATAAATACAGTTTAAAAATGAAAGCCCTCAGATATCAGTAGACTTTGCCATCTTTTCTACTCAGATAGCTGTAGATTTTTTAACTTTAGTTTTGCCAATAATCTTAGTAACTGCTGAATGGTTGTACACCAACTTAATTTAAAATGCACACAGCTCTGTGGCTTCTATCTGAATGACATAGTTTGTGCTGAAAAATGCAGTATATTATTTTGATTGTATCGGCTACATGGTCCCTACAGTAATTGATATGGGGGAACTGCATTTAGGGCACCCAACCCCCAAAAAGTAGCCCGGCTTACTCCCTAGATCAGTCTACAGGGTTGACTAAGAGAAAACCTCACTTGAAGTGACGCTGCAGTTCAAAATGTGTAGCGGCCTTAAGCAAAGTTGCGTCTTAGCCCCTCTACTGTTCGCTTTATTTCTGCCTGACCCGCTTTGCACGATAAATAGTGGCAAGGTGTTTCACTGAAATAAATCTCTAGGAATAAACTAAATGTGCTACTATATGTAGATGATTTGTGGATTATAGTTGAGACCCCGATCGTCAAGCAAAATGACTTTATACGTTATATTGTGAAAAAAGTGTTCAAACCTTAAATACACCAAAAATGCAGATGATGATTTTTAGAAAACAAACAAGATCTTTATTTAATTGCTTTCTGGGTCCAGTGAGCTTAATGTGGTTAAGGGAGTGCTTAGCTACCATTCACTATTTCAAAAACGGTTCTCTCAATACCTGAAGAAGACCTTAAGCTTCTAGATGTCATCTAGGATTGAGGCTATCAGCCTGGTAATTGGTTTTAAGAGTATGTTTGTGAAATCAGAGGTATTGAGGCCATGTTTCCTTTGCCGATGAGGAGGGTCCCTTCCATGACAGCTTTAGATCATCAATGAAAGCTCCTTAGAAGAGGTAATTTCAAAATAGAAATTATGTAGAATATCTTTAAGAAGTATGATTCCTACCCACGTTTCTTAGCTAACAATGTTGGAAGTTAAAAGTTCTTAAAATAAGGCTACATCTCAAAATAGTTGGTTTATCTCTGATCTACATCACATTGGGAAAAGGGAGCTTTTGCAGTGGATACAGCTCCTCAAGGTGAATTTAAATGTCCTCTATTTTCAAATTGTTGTGGCTGATCAATGTATTCACTGTTGGCTTTTGACCACTAGATTAAGACTTCTTCTGTGTCATCCACGTTTTATTAAGAATACATCCTGTGAATATAAGGAACATTATAGGTGTGTTTTGAAATCACCAGATAAACTAGTGAGAGAGTCAAATATCTGCTTCTATGGTTTTCATAGTATATTGATTATGATTAGCGAAATACATTTGAAGTGGCAATAGGTGTGGGATTTCTTTTAAATCAGTTATATATTATAATTTTAATGCTGTATGTAATAACAAGGTAATTTGGTATGACAGGTACATCATTTTGAATGATTTGTCTTTGAATTGGCATTTGTTTTACTTACTAAACATTCTTATATTAATTAATCAAAATCTACCAAAATTCAAGAGTTTTAGCTTGGCAACAATAATTGCAGCTGTTTACTCACTCATGATATCAGATGGTAACACAAATTTCATAATCAATGACGGCAGTTGTGATGTCACGCAAAACTTCAGCCATGACATCATCTGCAAGTTTAAAAAGGCCACAAATTATCCACTTTTTGAAATCTGTTTACTGGAAGAAAATAGACATACCTTTTCTCTGTAAGATCTAAGAGGACATCTAGTTGTTGAGAATGGTACTGCAGACTTAAACATGAAAGGGATAGTAGATATAAAAATATTCTTTTTCTAGTGAAAGTAAGACAATAGGGAAATAATATAGCAACCCACCTCAAATAACCAACTTTATTATCAGATGTTATTTCATACAATGTAGATGTAGTGGTGTAAAGGACTGGAGGGAGAACAGGAGTCCTAAATTCGGGCTGCAGCACCAAAATAGGATTCCACATTGATACTGTTTCAGGTCAATCCTACTAAACCGTGTATGCACTGTCTGTTGCAATTCATATTGTGGGCTTACTAAGAACATAGGTTGGCTAGTACTTCACCCATCGCTTGCTATTGGTTGGCTTTCTGGTCACTCTCATTTGCCTGCTTCCTATTTGTGCTCCAGCTTGTCAATCTTGTGTTTGTCCTTCCCATGGAGCATTGTCTCCTTAGCATCAGTTTTGATTGGCTGGATTCTTTGCTTCCACTGCTTGCTTGTCAAGCACAGCATTTTTCTTTCCAGTTAAGTATTCCATAAGACTGCATGTTTTTCCCAGCTGTCTCCTTCGGGCACTTCTCATCCCCACGCTATGTGTTGGTCTTGGTTGTCCATGTATATCTCCCGACCCTCCTTGTTACACTTACCCTTGTGTACTTGCCCCATTGCTTTCTTGCCTGTGCATTTTTCCCCTAGATGCTCCACGTTGCTCTTTCACCCGTTGCTTCTCATCCACACCCCTGCCCTCTGTGTTGCTTCCCCCACCCAAGCCCTCCTCTCTCGCAGTCGCTTCTCCTCCCCTCCCCCAAAGCCCCGCATTGCCTACTTAGTGTGCGTGCTTCTCCCCTGCCTGCTCCACCTTACTTTCTTGATCATTGCTTCTCCTCCTCCCACCCATGCCCTCTGTGTCCCCCCCATGGGTTACTTCCAATCCCCCATTTTACTTGCCCCATCCACTTTCTTTTTTATATAAATTGCTTTTGCATTTTTTTTCTTAGTTAATAATCTAACTCAGATAGGTAAATAAGTAGAAAACAAGCTCCTGTGTCATTTTGTGGGTGCGTGCAGGCATGCTGCACAGGTATATAAAATGATGCAGGCAGCTGTGTCAAAGGCTTTTTTTAAACCATTAGCCTCAAAGACGGTGTGCAGCATTGCAAAGACCTTGGCAAAGCTAATAGGTCCCAAATGCGAGACCTTCTGGCATTTCAAATGCTAGTTTTGAAGAGCATATGTTCTAAGAGAAGGGTTTCAGCGTTTTCTAGACACCGTTTCTCCAGAAATCTTCAGTTTACTGGTCAGGTCTAGGGGAGTGCATGCCTGCAAGACATTGTGAATGACACAGGCCATGTTGTAAGGTTCATTCATTCATTTATTCATTCATTCATTCATTCGCTGTATCCCGGAGCTGCAAATAGAGTTCTCTATTTTCCAGTCTTTGCTTTTGTATTTTTGCAGAGTGCTGTCAGAGGCCCCGACAAAAGAGCCAAGAACAGTTTACAAGGAACTGACAGCATCACAGGGGCGGTGTTTTGATGCTTTCAACACTGCTGTAAAAGCGCCTTCCAGCCCAGAGGGTGTAGGCCTCAAAGTCCTGACTGTCCCTGATTAGAAAACACACTGCCCTCTCCAGTTGCCTGACTTGTGTCTGCTTTGTTCGCCCTAAGTTGGCAGGGTATGCCCAGACGTGGGTCCCCTGCTCACTATGCCACTGGATTCAAGCTAGCCTGACTGATGACGGCTGTAATGCCAGAAACCGGTCCTAGGAAGCTCGTTTCCGGTCCAGGGAGGACCTGGCTTGGCAGTTCGGGCTGGGCTGTTCCCATGAGGCACAGGGTCAAGACTGATTTGCATATAGCTGTGTCTGAACTGAGGTGGCAAAGTGAGCTAAAGAATGATGATGGATTCAACCCAGATCTGTGACTGGGGTGAGTGTCTGAAAAGTTTCAGCGCTCCGTCCATCAACTCCTTGTGTTTGCTTTGGGCGCTTTGCTATCACATGGCCTATTTCATGTTTCAGACCTGGATCATGTCTTGGCTTTTCAGGCACCTCCACTTTGGATCCTGGAACTAGCAGTTTCACTTTCAATACTGTAATCATAGGCTCTTAATTCCCAGCATGCCTCTGTATGCAGGTCTGCATAGTCAGCAGCTCTGCTCCAGTGAGGTTGAACTATACAGCAGAGCCTGAAAGACATGTATACATGTATGTATGTGTACCTCCCCTCACAGCAGGCTCTTTCTGCGCATAGATTTAAGTGTCTAAAGTAATGAGCTGTGCTGGCATCTAAGCTGACAATTAGAGGCTCGCAGGCAGCAAAGAGTCGGGGAAGGAGATTAAAATGCAATTAAACCGCAGGGGGGTGTATTTTAGTGGTGGAATCGTCTCTCATCCGAGGACCCCTCCTGTTCCAGAGCTGGGAGTGTCAGGGCCTCTCTACCGGAGTGTGGGGAGGGGGAGCCTGGGATGCCTGCTGCAAAGGCTTGCAGTCCTGTCCTTCTAACCCGGGCCTGCAGTAATTGTGAGGCTGCTGCTGACGGACACTGTTTGTTTTGTAAATAGCTTGTTAGTGTTTCAGAGGGGTTGAGCAGGCACAGTGTTAATTGGCATATAATTGATTTCTGCGGGAAAAGCCGGAGGTGGGGGAGGGGAATTGTGGTAGGAGGGGAGGGAAGGAAGGGGCCAGAAGTGAACCACTGGGAAGAATACACTGTATGATTGTAGGCAGAAGTGGAGAATGGAAACCATGACAGTGGAGAGTAATAGAAAAAGAAAAGAAATGCTCATGGTGACAGTGCAGGTGGATAAAGGAGTGGGGGGGAGGAAGGGAGGCAGAAAAGAACAAGGGGGAAGCAGACAACACATTGACAAGCATTGGCGAAAACAATAGGTCTGGCTTTGGCCAACAGCCTTCTGGCAATTCTTGTTTTATTTTGTCATGGTTTTTGCTAAACGTTATTGTTTGGGAATATGTCAGCCACTCATCAATCTAAAACAAATCCTTTGCCGCAGCAAAAAAGTGTTTTTAGATCTCAAAAAGACAACACCGTAGCATGCTACTCCACGGCACTAAAGGGAACTAATTTATGTGTATGTACTCCCTATGAAAGGGAAGCATGCCGTAGCTCGAAGTGAAGTCAGCCAATGGCTGAAGTGGGCTAACATTGCCCCCTAACGCATCATTATTGGAGCTAGATGTCCTTCTGCTGTTTGTGTCCTTGGAGCAGGAAAACAGGAGATATTCCACCTGACTCAGAAAAGAAAACAGGAGGGGAGAGGAGTTGGCCTAAAGGCTAGGGCTCTCAACCTCGGACCTGGGGATCTGGGTTCAAGTCTCGGTAACGACGCCCAAAAAAACCTCCTGTGATTCTGGGCAATTCACTTAGTCTCCCCGTGCCTAAAATGAATGCGTGTCCTCATGTAACGTAACTGGTGCTATCTAAAGCGCTCTGATACCTGTTCAGTTCGGGTCTAGTTCGCACTATATAAAACTCTGCAAAAAAAAAATATATATTCCACCTGACTCATGGAGAACAGTTCCAGTTCTGTGGTGCCAGCAGTAGTCAATGAGTCTTCTTTCTTCAAATCAGATCTTCTTCAGATGTAAACTTCTCACATCTATACATGTTCAGAGGAGGTGGTGGCGAGGTGTCTTCCTTATGTTGGGTACTAGCCAGTGATTGGAGAATTTTTCCTACCTAAATGGACTACAAACAAAATCTGTTCTTGTTTTCCAACCTGTGCCCACTTCCCATTGCAGCACCTTCTCCACGCTTTGCTATAAAAGTTCCTTCAAGCAAGCACTAAATTCAAAATGGCTAACTCGCTCTTCTATCAGCAGGTATTCTGGTCCACTCCCCTATTTAGATGAGGTCTCAGCCCCTTGTCAGGCCAACAACTGATTATTTCCTGCTGGACTGGAGCCAGAAAGTCCAGGAGGGTACAGGGAATGACTAGAAGTAGAGCCTGTCAGGCCCATGTGGCATCTTCTAGTCGAAAGTGTGAAGACTGTTTTTTGTTCTGCCAACTATTCCTGCCCCTTCCCAGAAAGCCAATCCCTATTAAGTGCACAGCCGTTGACAACATCTGTACCTTCCTAGGTCCAGAGGCCAAACCATTGTCCTTTAGAGAACAAGGACATTAAAACTGTCCAGGAATGTGGATTGGGCCTCTGGAGGTAAGATGAGAGGTTAAACTGGTTTCTAGGCCAGTTTTGACTCAGACAGCACAAAGCGGACTTTTGTAAAAATACCTTCCACCTAAGTTATAAAAAATCTGATGTCACCAATAAATTAGATTTTGAAATGTTTTGAAAAAAACGTTCATTTATTTTGCTAGCATTTTGCCAAACAAGGATGTAGGTGAATGATTTTAAGTATACTTATGCCTTTATGTGGAGTTTGCAGACTGGATACTCTGTAACAAACATGGCAGATGTGCTGTCTTCTATATTAAAAGTGCATTATAGCTTACGACGCGTGAAATATGGCAGGCGACATATTCACCACCTTTTCGATGGTGTACCACATCTGCCAAATTCTAAATAAGGCACTTAGTCCTACTCAAGGAGAATCTAGCTAAACCTACACAGTTTTGGGAAATGTATTGCCCAATTTAGAGTTTCTGCTCTCGCTGTAGGAGTTTTTCCACCAAATTACTCCTAATTACTCAAGCAAGCGTAATTGCATTTTTATCAGTGACTCTGCCTCAAAGATAATGCAGAATTACTCAAATTACTTCAATTACTCTGGCGTAATGAAATTCCACCCAGGCTTAGACAAAAATCTTATTGGGTTGGGGCTATTAGTTTTTAGAAAATATATATTTTTTTTAAATGGCTGGGGTAAGCGTCCGTCACCAATTGCTTCGTATGAACGACTGTTTTGGCGGTTCATACAGACTTGTAGGTTTTGCCCCAGAGCCGACAGTGAACTCTTAATTTAGCCGGCAGAGTAAAGCCAACTCTAAATCTGTCCCTCAGTCACTGTGAGGGGACACTAGATCAAATATCCGGGTTGCCTCCCAGCCCTATGGGCTTGCAAGGCACACTTTTAGGAGTGACTTATAAATACATGAAAAGAGATTTTCCTACATGGAAAATGCATCTTCCTCTCCATCTGTCACTGCACTGCTTTTAAACTGAAACCAAGCCACAGCACAAGGGTGCTCCTGGCATCAACCGTGGTTTGTCATATATGTGGGTGGTGTATACACACTGTGCAGCCCACATATGACATTTAACTCCTGTGCCAATGGTGCATTTTCTGTGCCATCCACCATGAGCTAATAGCAAATTGAAACAGATCAGTTGCCTGAATCAATTTTAAGAGTACCTCAAAAAAGGCAACTTTGCTACACCACTTGCTTACTGTTTGGGGGGAAAAGAGAGCCGTAGTTTTGGTGCAGTGGGAACTCTCATCCCTGGAGCTCAGTAGCCGTGTTTACACTGCCCTGCTGCAAAGTAGCCTCATGCCCATATCTACGGTTAGTAGTTTGGGGGACCCAATGTACCCTTGGAGGCTTGGGCGGTAATGTGAATAGTAAAAGAGGGATTTTTCATCTTGCAGCATTATATTTTCTCATTGAGAGATTTGTTGCATCTAACTGATTTGGAATAGTTGTACACTCATGTATTGTTAGGACCATTTGATTTTTGCTTCTTTACATGATTTTCTGCTGAATGATTTTATCCATGTATTTATTTGTACTCCATTTTGCATCAAAATATATCAAATAAGATATATTCTTTCAAATTACTAGGTTTTCCCGTGTTTTCTTCATTCAATTTTTTGCTTTATGTTGTCTAATGACACTTGTTCCATTTGGACTAACCCCCTGA
Source organism: Lissotriton helveticus (assembly GCF_964261635.1). Lineage (NCBI taxonomy): Eukaryota > Metazoa > Chordata > Amphibia > Caudata > Salamandridae > Lissotriton > Lissotriton helveticus. The sequence continues at coordinate 1,958,322,188 of NC_136067.1, forward strand.
TTAATCTTTGAATTACTTAAGTGTATTGTTAAACAAAATCCCTTGTAGGCCTCTTTTACTATTCACATATCTACGGTTGGCACTGAGATAATCAAGAAATGCCACTATGCCCCGTCTCGCTCCGGTGCATCACTCTCCTCTGCCACACTGCTCCAGCACACCACTGGTGGTCATGGCCTTCTGCCTGTCACTATTTCTATCACAACATCAACAAATATGACCATATGACAGCTACGGAGGTGAAGAGCTTTTGGCCTTTTGCATGCACTCTGTCAGTGAAAGAGGTTTAAAGCAGATGAAGAAGAATACACTCAAAGGGTTTGAGTGGTGAGTACGTCTTCACGCCCGTGGACTCTCAGCTCATGTTCAGCAATACTATGAAACCGTGGTATGAAAGTATCCGGGCTCGGTTCTTTAGAAACCTCCTTGGAGCTCTATTCTGCGATGGCCAATGTGGACTGTCAAGAACTTGAGAAAGTTCCAAGTGCTCAGATGCTGCCAACAGTTTGAGAAGGGTGGTTGTGGGCTTCGCTCTCCTCTCACATGGATGGAACATCACTCTTTTGTCAAAGATGTGGATTGCTCAATGCACTCTTTGTGACAAATGTGGTGAAGAAACCAAAACCTCTGGTGGCACTTTCCTTCTCTTACAGTTCAGCTCTTCATGGTTTACTCCTAGGTTTTCAATCAGCTGATCATGTTTTACACCCGGTTTTTCGGTCATGGTATGCAATCCCTGTTGCTACAGAATACTCCAGACCTCCTCCAGCTTTGGAGGAATTTGGAGAGAGTTGAAGCCTTGGCTTTTCATTGGCACGCCAAGGTGCTCTTTAAGTTCATTTAGTTAATTCCTGCTATTTCCAATGCCCAGACACCCTTTAGATGTAAATGATGAAATTGATTAGGTTGAGCTTTGGCAGCGCATGCGCTGCTCTGCGAGGCATGCAGTATTCAGGTATGGACTTGAAGTTCTGTCCACTCTCCGCCCATCTTTTCAATTGGCTGCTGTGACTGTCCTTTGTAAATGTTGGCTTTTGATTCGTTAATAGGCTTATTACTCCCTCCTTAGTACCGCCCTGTCTTCTGTTGTAACCTCCAATCAGGACTGGACCTTTTACTGTGTCCTTACTGTATAGCTTGCATCAGCCCTCGGGGAGAACTCTTTGCTTAATTAATCTAAAGATCACTGGGGGGTCGCCAGCTTTAGCAATGGGTGCCGTTTTTTCATTGTTTTGGTATATGCAGTGCAGTAGGCACGCTTTAACTTTGGCCTAATGTATGACTTTTAAATACGCCCCCCTCCACGGACACCGCCCGAAGCGGGCGCTGTGTTAATTCAAGAAATCTGTGGAGCGTCCTCGATTGTTCCCCCTCCCTCCTCTATCCCCTTAGTGTTGCATTCTTTATATTTCTCTCCCCAACTCCCCCCCAACACTGCTTGAACGCCCCTCCGAGAGAACGCTGTTTATTTGTTTATGATTTAAATTGCTAGATTCTGGGCAGGAGATTAAATGCTTTGCTAAGAATTAAAGAATGTTGAGTCAACGCCGAGGCTCGATCACTGATCCTCAGCTCCAGAGTCAGCAGCTCTGACCACTCAACCACAACCTTTCCCTCTGAGGGCAGCATAATAACAAGCATTTGCAATGCAATAGGCCTCGCATTTGCGAGAGTTTAAGCTATTGGCATTGTAAATGACAATGCCTTTTATTTATGTTTTAAAAATCAACACATAATAAAAGGCATTGTCATTTACAATGCCAATAGCTCAAACTCTCATAAATGTGAGGCCTATTACATTGCAAATATTTATTATTATGGAGGGGACACACCGCTGTCCCCGGACAAAAGTAAAGTGAAACCCTCCCCTCCCAAGACTATCTCCCTGTGCAATGACAGCCTGAGGCCAAAACCTTGTTGTTTGGCTAGATATGTCACAGTCTCAGGCCGTATTTATTTTTGTAAGCATGAATTTAAAACTTGCACTAAACACTACAGAGCATTCCCCTTTGCATGGGTGTAACATAATTTTCCCTGTGATACTTAGTAGGTTATACATCAAGTCCCCCACAACCCAAACCTCCCTGTGCATCAGAAGAGATCCTGCAAGCTAAAGGTCCAATGGAGACAAACAGTAACCTGCAGACAGCATTATCTTCACCAAAAACAAATCCTGACCACACATGAAATAAAAACAATTTTTTGTCATATAGCTACTAACTATTAGGATGGAGGGTGGGAAAGTAAGTGGCCTACCAGCAGCTGCTACTGTTCTTGCTACGGTGTGTCTTGCGGCGTCGGGAAGAAGCAGTCATTGCGCCGAGGAGGGTACGAATAGAGTCCGAGCCCTACTTCGCCACACCTTTTCATAACTAGTGGGGCGAGCGGGCTTGCGCGGGGGGCGGGTGATCGCGCATAATAAAAAAATAATAATAATAACTTACCTTCCCAGTGGGTCCCGCTCCTGCTCTTCTCCAGAAGCACAGACAGTTCACACTGACCAATTACAGCATTGAAATGCAGCGTTGTGATTGGTAGGCACCCAGGCTCCCTTGAGTAATCACAACGATGCAATGCAGCGTTGTGATAGGTTGTGAGCGTCCTGGTTGGACGCACCACCAGGGAATGGAAGCATGGGCTTGATCTCCATGCAGGCTGTAAAGCATCCTGCATTAAGAAGGGGAAAGTGCGCATGACTGGTTTGGGCGGTCCGAGAGGGCCGACCAAACAGTCATTTTGCACTTGAGTGGGCAAACCATTCAGCCCCTGCCCTGCTCCGTGAGGAGAGCAGCCCCCCCCAACCCGCCCGCCCACAATGGAAACATAACATGATAATAACTAAAAGTTATTATCATGTTATGCTTCCTCTTCTCACACTGCTTGAAAGCAGTGGGGCGCTGCTTCTCCGCCATAGCTAAGGTGCCGCCACTGCAATGCCCATGGCTCTAAACAGGAACAGAAGGACTATCACAATGGCGGGTCATGTCAAAAGCAAGAGCATCATCTGATGGCTTGCTATCTTGTCATGTGCCCGATCCCACTGTGCCCTTCATAACTGTTGGCTTTCTCCATTTTGTGAGAGAGCCTCAGGACAATTGCAGTGATCTTTCACTTACGACCGGGATCAGAAACAAAATCTCCTTGCACAAATGCTCACCCATGATACTAGATTTTTCAAGGATGTGACATTTAAACTGAAATCGTCTCTGAAATCCAAAGGGTTTTTTTTTTTTTTTTGCAGAGTTTTATATAGCACAAACTTGACCCGCAACCGAATCGGGTATCAGAGCGCTTTACATAGCACCAGTTACTTACATGAGGACACACATTCATTTTGTTAGGCACGGGGCGATTAAGTGATTTGCCCAGAATCACAGGATGTTCAGCGTCGTTACCGAGACTCGAACCCAAATCCCCAGGTCCGAGGTCGAACGCCCTAGCCGTTAGGTGAAACCAAAGTGACCTTTGTTTAAGTTTGCTACATTTCTAAAACAACCATCACGATCAACAGGTATTGAGCAACCTGCCATGTTCTCACTGTCTACAAGAAGGCTGCGTGTGGCCCAGATATCGGAGAATAAAGAATTCCAGATGTTTACTGCCGGGGTAGAAAAGGCCCTGCCTCCTTTCCTGATCTCACAGTGCTAATGGCTCAACAAGAAGCATTTCTTAGCTGATCCACAATGACAGGTAGGGCAGATGTTGTGAAATTTGTTATCCGCGTTTGGATGCAGAAAATGAACAGCCATATGTGCTGTACAAAGTGCATTGAACATAATTTGATTGATGCGGGCTAGAGTGAAACAGGAAAGGACAGGTGATAAGTTCCCATTTTGCCCTCAAGTAAGTACCTGAGCATCTGTGAGACGCGCTCTCTCCTGGCTCCTGGCATTAGATTGCCACAGCGGCATGCATGGACGCGCACCACTGCGGCAATATAATCGGGGTAAGCCTACAGTTGTGAGAGATGAACGGCTCAGATGTAAGCGCGGTACTGTATCCAGCATGACCCAAGGACGCTGTGCTCATCCCTCTTTGTTCTGAGTTCATTTCATTCTTAAAGATCAGGAATAATAAATTGAGTCCAACTTGCTATTCCCACACATCCATGGCCTTCAACAAATAATGAGAAGATTGATGGAGACTCCCAAGGAGGAGACTGGTGGCTGAATGTGATGGATCGCATGCATTTTGAGGTTTCGTCCAATGAATACTGCTATACGATGAAGGTGTTGTTACCTCAGGGATGGAGAAATGCCATAAATATGTATCCTGGTGATATATATCTTCAAGGTACGTAGATGTGGAGTTAGGAGTAATACATCTATACTTCCCTATATGCACTCACCTTTCGATATTTTGTCCCTTGATGTTTCGATCTCGATAAACTTGTACCACAGTATCTTGGGAGTCGATGTTCATTAGTACAACCAGTAAAAACAATACATCATAACTTTCTCGCAGTGCATCTAGTGTACCCATGTGATTACAGAAATATCGCAGAGTTCCTTATTTCGGAGGGAGAATATTCATAGAAGGTAATAAACACACATTCCTCTCCGCTGTAATTGGTTCTTTGAGTATTGACTCTTCTTCAATGGATGCTGTAATTAGCTGATCCACTTGCAAGCATCACGGAAAGCCCCTCGCTCTCCATCTTTTGTTGTGATCGGCTGAAGATGTCGGCGCAATGCATAGCTTTCCTTTTACATTCGTCGATGAAGACAAAATAGTACTTTGGACCACCCATACCTTTATGTAGAGCATTTATCTCCAGTTTAATGACTCGGTTAATGGCCCAATCTCTCCTGCAAAGACTGTGCTTTGGAAATTGGAATGTTTTACAATCTTGATATATGGAGAGAAATAGAAGTCTAATTGTATTTGGCTGAGACTCATGGGAGCTCCAAACAGATGCTTGTCCTGCCATGCATTGAACTTACCTCTTTTGATGTGTTCCACCAGAGATAAAGCAGTAATGGCCCCTTTTCTAATTGATATTGTTGCAATTTGCAAGACAGCTCCATGGATGTCTGTACATGCTTTCATGGTGCATGCATTGAGTTTGCTGCCAGGGCTGACTTAAGAACTCCAAGAATCTCTTTCCGCAAGGATTTGTGCAGCTGTCCTCCTCCCACTTTGAGAGCGTTGTGATAATGAGGTCACATATGTGTACCTGCGGGAGCAATGCAACTGAGGGGATGGATGATAATAATAATAATTACACATTTATGAAGTGTGAATTTATCATCCCTAAGAGTGTCCAGGCGCTATGGGGCCAGTGGGGTGATTAGGTGACTTACTGCCCAGAGTCACATGACTGGGCTGAGTTGCCGCCAACGATCGAACCATGAGCCCACATTCGGGAGTCAGCTGTTCTGGCCACAGCGCCACACCTCTCCCTCTCATATTAATAAACTTGCCAATAACCGTGTATGCCAAAGCCATGTGTCTGACCTACCTACCCTGTAAATTCTAAGATGATTGTAGCTGTTGGTGAAATAAGACTTGAAGGAAAATGCAGAGGGATCTTTGGAGAGTCAATCAGAGGGTTCCGGGAGATGTCTTGTGGAATACTATAAACATTTAGTTGGTTCACGATAACTTTTTAAGAGTCTGTATTTATTGTGTTTACCTGTTTGTGATAACCCACGTTCACATATTTTTATATTTATAATCTACATAAAATATATGGTGTGGAGGTGTACAGTTGAAGGAAACTATAGGGACTTTGAGGCAAAAACAGGAAAGAAGCGTCTTCTAATGTCTGTTACTTGTTTTCAGCAAGGATAGGTTCATTTGGTATATGTTTTTTAGTTTTATCCTTTCTAGGTCTATGGGCATGTGTTCATTTGTTCCTTTGTTAATTTATTTGTTCATTTATTTCCTTATATCTGTAGACTGCAACGTCAAATTGTAACTTGGTGACCCCAGTGTTATTGTCTGCAGTACAGAGTACAAATATTCCATTACGAGGTGCTGAACATTTCATATCCCTCTGTGTGTACTAATAACCAAGGACAGACTTTGGATCTTTCGTCAAAAGTGTCTCTATACTCTGCGCCTCATCTCTACGATAGTCTAATTTATGGATCTTTCGTCTAAAGTTTCTCTATACACTTCGTCTCATCTCTACAATAGCCTCATTTATGGATCTATCGTCTGAAGTTTCTCTACACTCTACGTCTCATCTCTACGATAGTCTCATTTATGGATTTTTTGACTAAAGTTTCTCTACACTCTGCGTCTCATCTCTAGAGTAGTCTCATTTATGGATCTTTCGTCTAAAGTTTCTGCATACTCTGCGTCTCATCTCTACGATAGCCTTATTATGGATCTTTCTTCTAAAGTTTTTTCTGAACTCCTTGTCTCGTTTCTATGATAATCTCATTTAGGAAATCATCCTTTCCCAGACAAGTGAAGTGCATACTCTGTAATAAGGTTTTACTTTTGCTGTGAATGATGTTTTTTTTAACACAGTTGATGAACATGAGTACTATTTTAGAAATTCCTGGTTCCCAATCAGATCTTCATTTCCAAGTAGCGCAGTAGACAGAGAACAACAAATATATTTCTTCTAGGAATGATATCTACTTCAAGCTCAGCGGCGTCTGAGAGGCAGAACTCAACGGGGGCTTATTTCTAGATTTAGATGTCCATCCATCCTGAGCTGGACATTTGCAGCTCTGTGGGACTTTCAATCATTTCAAAGCCACTGGCAGCCCAATGCGGACACATGGCTGAACCCTTCACTTGGTTGGCAGCTTTCTTGACACTCAATCCTTAGATGTCCAATGGAGCCGTCACTTAATGGCATCAGTCGGCGAGCTCACTCCTCGTGTACATAATACACTGCTTTGTATAGAAGTCCTGACTTGTTCAGTCAATCTAGTTTTGCGGCCAACAACATTTTTTGTTGTTGGTCAGTTATCCAGCCATTCCATTTCTTTGTCCCAAATCTGAAATACTGCAATGTCTTCTTGTCATTGTGCTGCTGAACAGAGAAACCTGAAAGACCTATGAATTCCAGAGCAGTGGAGCCAAACCTTTAAACCAAGACAGCACTCTTTTCAGTCATAGTCTCTCCTGAGCTAAACACGCAGACTGGCCATGGACCTTATCTTCGCATTCTTCTGGATGGGTTGTTCTACGTCTTGGCTCCAGGATTTTTGCTAAAATTTGGCTGACTGCGTATTGCTCAGAAGGTGGCTATATTTGTGTTTTGCCTTCTGCATCTCTTCTAGAGGAGAAGTATTTGCACTCTCACAGGACTTTTGTACTTTAAATGGAACATTTCTATTCCTTTTCTAAGTCCATTCATTTATTTGTGACTTTTGGGGTTTCTGGGAAAGGGGGAAGGCTCACCAATGGCCATCAGATGGTGATGGTCTCACCTTTGTTCCGACCTACTTTTTGGCAGGGTTTCTAGTGCTAGAGAGAATTATAGTTTCCTAGAAAGTGTGCTGGTCTGGAAGAGCCCTCTGTGTTTGCACTCAGAAATGAACAACGGCCACCCAACACCTTGGACCACCAAAGGTTGTGTAATACTGATCCAACCCCTTGCAGAATTACGATTCTTTAAAGATCCCTGCAAGTGCGTCCTTTGAGGTCCACGTGAAGCTGGTGTTCTTTGTGCCTTGTTCCCTGTGAGATGCCAAGGTGACCTGAAGTGTCCCTGGCAACCATGAACTCACCCCGCCCCACTACAACAAAAAGCATAACACATGACATAGCATTATCACCTGAAACAGAACTTTATTCAAAACTACACATAACATCCTAATTCTACACCCTGGAACCTGAGTACCAAGCATATCATGCTTCATCCAGCAGTGAGGAAAAATGTGATACAGAGCAGAGATAAAATATTGCTTTTGCGTGAGATTTAGCGAATAAATGTAGAGGTTATTGAAAGTTAATGAACTGTAATGTTATGATATTCTTAAAATCAATAAACATAAAAAAAGAATACAATGGTGGCCTTGGAATCCTACTTCTGGAGGGGTCTAAAGTATTGTGTGTCTGTTATTGTTACTTTTGCCCATTTCCTGCCTACATCATGCGTCTGACTATCTATCCATCCTCTGCTCCATGACTATTAAGGACATTCGGGCAGGTCCTAAATACAACACTACAAACAAGCATCTGCAATGCAATAGGTCTCAAGTTTGAGCCTTTGGCATCATAAATGACAATGCCTTTTATTTATGTTTTGGTTTTTAAAACATAAATCCAATAGCTGAAACTCTCGCAAATGCAGGACCTAATTCCAAATGCTTGAAGGCATCACTGAGTTGCCCCCTTCTGTCTCCCACGGCCCCTGAAGAGCTCTCCATTTGCTACAAGTTAAATAAACAAGCTGGTGGTCACAGCTGCGCACGAGAGACCCTCCTGCACTAAGAGAAACTAATTGAAGAAACTAGTGCTTACAGACTAAAGAAGACATACCATGTAACAACAGAAGTAAAATGGCACAGTCCTCATGGGAGGTTAAAAATGAAGACACGGCGGTACTAAGGAGGGACTAACAAGCCTAAGCATAATTCAGAAGCCAGCATTTAAGAAGGACAATGACAAATATGGGCAGAGAGTGGGCGGGGCTTCAAGTATATACTCCAATACAGCATGGCTCGCAGAACAGCGCATGTGCTGCCAGCCAGGCTCGACCTAAAAAGACTTTAAAAATCCTGGAAAATTATCTGGTCATTTAAGATGGGGGTAACGTCGGAACCAACGTTTTTGAAAAACGAATGCATTATTAATGCAGGTTTTATTGCGCCCAGAGCGATCATTGAATGAGCGAGGCTGCTCACACTGCATGGCTGCCCTAAAGGGAACCCCTAACTTCAGGCTCAGAAGCCCAGAGCAGGCCAGGTACCTGCCGTTCGTTCCTCCGATGGGGTAATGGGACATTTAAAAGAGTCTACTTCAGAATGCCTCTGTTGTGCTTTAGAAGCAGGTTCAATCAAAGTGACAGGACCCGTTTTTCAGTATCAGGCCTCGGGAAGGTATTTATTTATTTATGCATTTTCTAAAGTGCACAAATACCCAAAGGTGTCTCGGCGCTACAGACTGACAAGAGCAGAGGGGACAGGAAGGATTATTGATTGATTTGAAGGGAGCAGTGCCATAGCCTGGGTGTGAAGGGCACTAGAGACAACAAGGGAAAGGTGCCACTTGTTTGCTGCTTGGGTAATGAAATACAGCAGCATTCAGGGTTCAATGACTCCCTCGGGTTCAGTGCAGCTGCCCCTGCTGCACCATTGATAGCTAAGATCCTGGAAGCAAGTGCAAAGCAACACCTAGGGGAAAGAACCATTGATGAAGTACACCAGCCTCTTCAGATGAAATATCTCAGTAGACATCTGTACAGTTTACGATGCAGCAAACATGTCACTGCTTCCATATCCACAGTCACCAAATGATTCCACGTTATCTAATACACTGTCCCAAAGCTCCCCCCCAGAATGGGGAGAGCCGACCTTACGGAGGGGGCAGCAAGTCCAGAAGGGGCAAGATGGCCGACCAGAAGACAATGCCCTTTGTTAGATCAGACCTTGTTTCAAAGAGCCTAGTGCAGCAAGGTGATCTTATGGTTTAGGAAGGGGGGGGGGGAGCATTGCTTTCGCCATCGCCTTAAAAGGTGCCGTGAGGCAGGGTCCGAACTCTTTTTTTCTGCCCTCCTCGCTGCGACCACGACCCTGGGTGCTCAGGCTCCCCGGACGATTGGATGTTGAATGGATGCTGAAGGCCAAGTCACGAGACTTGCCTATTGTAAAGTGCTCTGGAAGAGGCTTTGAAAGCTTACATTTCCACTCCACACTGTTTGTTGTGTTGAGGCCCCTCTGCTATGGCCTGCTGATCCGCCCTACAAAGCTTCCCGAGTCCCTGAGTTCCTGGCTACTCCAGTGCAGGTTTTTTCTCTGTGTTCTGTGACTTGTGTTCAGTTTATTCTATTATAGAGTACCAGTACGCAAAGGAAAACAAAGCTAGAATTGGAGAAGCTTGTCCCGCATGTGTCTGAGAAACTTCGCAACCATGGATGACGCCAGGCCCCAAGTTTGGGCGCACTTGAGTTTTGTGTGCCATGATTCAGTAGGCTGAGCCTTCAGGTTTCATTCAAGTGTTTCTGTGGCCATGGCCTTTGGCCTTGTACTGGAGCGGATGGTCTGTGGGTCCTGGTGAGGGGCAGGAAGTCTTCATTTTACGGTTGCAGAGTGGATGTTGCTCTAAGACATATATATGGGCATCAGGTGGTCTGTAGAAGGTCTATCTGTGCCCCCGCTCCCTTGTGAAATGGTCAAAGTATGACTTACAATATCATACATGGTCGAAGAATGCTTTAACCCAGGTCAGAGTTCCTTGCACTTGAGAAGCCGGCGTGTATGGTCCTGGGCACATTGTGGCACTGGGGGTTACTGGTTTATGCCTCTTTCGGTCTTCAGCGCCTTGAGGTTCCAGATCTTTCTCGAACATTGAAGTGCTGGCAGGGTTCGCTATGTTGTGCCCCGTTGTGTTACAGGCAGGGATTACTGAATCATGCAGGGGCGTCCTTAGGCATGTGCAAGCTGTGCAGCTGCACAGGGCCACCAAATCCCAGGGGCCACCATGCCAATATATATCCTTAATATAATAATCCTCCGAGGATGGATACATAATTGCGTGGCGGCCCCTGGCAGGGATTTGGCGGCCTCCGGCTCTGTTCCACTTCCAAACACCCTGACCCCCCCCCCCCCCCTCTCTTCACTGACCTCCGCGCCTTCGTTCCTCCTGGTTCCTGATTGGCTTCTTTTTTTTCCCTACCCACTGCTGTCCCGCTGGTACCTTCCTGAGCTCCGGGGGGGGCTCTGCCCTGCCCGGACCCCTCTTCCAGGACCCCCTACCTACGCTCCCTGCCCAGGGCCGCCATGAGCCTAGAGCCGCCCCTGACATGACAGGCTCTTCATGGAGCTAATGATTCTCTGCGCCCTGAGCCTGAAGTTCCAGATCTTTCTCGAACATTGAAGTGCTGGCTCTGGGGAGGGAGGGTGCTGGGGGGGTCGCAATGTTGTGTCCCATTGTGTTACAGGCAGGGATGAATGGGATTAATGAATCACGACACGCGCTTCATGGTACTAATGATGCTCTGCGCCCTGGGCCTGATGTTCCAGATCCTTCTCGAACGTTGGAGCAATTGGTGCTGCGTCACTGGTGCCCCGGGGGGACAGGCCTGCTCTCACTGAGCACACACCGTGGCTGCGCTTTGTCTGAGGGTATTTCAGTTTTCCGAGCAGCTGCTCAGTCACAAAAAAAGATCATTAATTAATGCTTGGCATATGGGGGCTCAACTCCGGCGTTTTAATTACCCACCTGCGCCGGCTTCTTCCGCTTAAACACATGTAGTGTGGAGAGAGGCGCTGCACTTCACATGCGTGGCTGCTGATCGACATGAAAGCAGGCACGTGCTCCCGGGACCTTTTTAAACGTGTGACCTCTGCGGGGGGTGCGGTGTTCATAAGGCTTTATTTGACTCCCACATGGAGACAATTGGCACCTCCAGTCTTATACCTACCGTCAGGGCACAAACTTTGGCCGGATTGATGTGATCAGCAGGTAATGGAAGTCAGTGTGTCAGTCAGCCACGCTGTGCATAGCGAACCCTGGAGTGGGAGCTGTTTCTAGGAGCTAGGCATTGAAAATGAGACTAGTGAGCAACAGGTAACTCAGAGATAGAAAAGTCGTGCCATATTTACAAGCCCCTTGCCCCACTTTTGCGTCACTTTTCCCATGTTAAAACTGTCGCAAAAGTGGCGCAAGGAGCTTGTAAATCTGCCTCGTCGTGTTTTAGGCGCTGATGCCAGATTCAAGTGTTAGGAGTGAAGAGCATATAACACAAATAGTGTCGATGGGTCTATACAAAGAGGTCTACACATGTAAATATCTATCCACGCTGTCCTGTGACATCCTACCCATGGAAAGTGAAAGACAATAGACACTAGAAATACTAGGAGATATCCTGATCTTAATGTGATCTAAAAAGGATACCCATCAGTCACCACACGGAACCGCCCTTCATCATTTGGGATTCCTTGAAGAACAACCACTTGCAGAACCACCGGTAAACGAGGAAGCCTTAATCTAATCGCCTCCAAAAAACCAGGTAGTTCTCAGTGAAGTCTAGGTATTGATGATACTAGCTTGTAGGTAGATGTGAGACTGATTTGCAGTGCATGTGAAGAAAAAAGTGAGTGATAGTGAAGATAAAATTGGGTGAGGGAGCAAAGCGAAATTTTATTCTGTTTTCTGCTCACTCCTCCAATGTTAAAAAAAGTCAGCAAAAGGCAGACTTAGCAAATAACTGCCTAGATGGAAAAAGTGGTCGACATGTTTCAGCAAATAAGTTGGACATATGTGTGAAGATCAGACACGGTCTGTGTTTGAGAGGATAGACGTCAAAATGCCAGCTGATGAAGGACAACTGAGAGCAGATGCTTCAGCAAATGGTCTACAGTACCCTACTCCTGATCAGAGCTCCAGGCATTACAACTATCTCACATCGAGGGATACACTTGTGTTTGGATGCTAGCACATCTCAAATAGCAAGCAGTGCACAGCACACAACACTGCAGTGCCTTGAAACTAGGGTGACCAACTGCTATAGGTGCAAATTCAGGACAGTGAGTGTAAAAAATCAGGACAAAGGGTCAAAACCCAGGGCAAAAATTCAGGACAAAAGGTACGTTTTACAGACACATCAGAGGAGGTTGTGCAATAGTACATAAGTAAGTATATAGACAACCAACATAAGTGGACGTCAAAATAAGTTCATATTACGTTGAGACAATCGTGCACTTCACTTTCTGATGCCGCATTTGGCTACTTTGGCACCCTTTAGGCCCCTCCCCACAGCTGCATCACGGTGATTATTCTGCTGTGTTTATTTGTGATTCTGTCTTATGCTGACCTGAGAGCCACAGATCAAAGTCAGAAAGGGACAAGAAATTTTTTTATCTGACCCTGTGACACCCCCACTTAGGCAGATATAGTGGGTGCTTCACTACACCTTTGGCGCATTGTCATTCTTTATGTGATAATCATCCACAGTCAGAATGACAACGGGCCTGTCCACAGGCTGAGCGAGGTCGGGGAGGGGCTGCTGCAGCCTCCAGAGTTCAAAGAGACATGCGAGCTGGCTACAATTGTTGCAGGAAACAGCACAGCCTGCTGCCATCCCCAAAATTACAGACAAAAGACGTCCGTGAAAGAAATCCTCACGGACAACGGACAAGAGGCCCAAATAACGGGCAGTCAGTGAAATTTACAGACGGTTGGCCACCCTATTTGAAACCTAGGGGTGGGGTTGGAAGGCGCTGAACAGCACTTGGTAATCTGGATTTGAAAGCCAAGATTGGTTGGTGCGTGAGCAGCTGATTTATGGGCCACGGGCCTTCACTTCTCGTCCGGAGTAGGTGCCTCGTGAAGATCTGCAATGAAAACGCAGGTCCCCGGTCCAGTGGACGTCCATTGGAGGGTAAGAGGGTGAATGACTGGGACCCAGAGGCTGCACAGGGTGGGAATACCTAGAGCGTGGTAAGAATCATCCAATCGAGTGTGTCCGAGTCACTGTAATCAGCAGCTACTGGCTGTTTGCTCAATGTGCAGTGGTTAATTTGTAAAACAGTAAGTGCCGGGGCTCTCGTCAGAAGGTAGCTTGCACCAGCCCCTTTCACCTGTTAGCGCGGGAAACATCCTTTACCACAAAAGTTTTACAACGCGGTACTATTACCACGCAGGTTTTACAACGCAAGTCGTTACAACGACTTGCGCTGGAGGGCGCTGTAGGATAGGGAATAGTTTAATTTACTATCCAACTCCTTCCCTACTATCCACGGGGACTGGAGTTGGAATAGTAAATTAAACTATTCACTATCCAGCGCCCCCCAACGCAAGTCGTTGTAACAACTTGCGTTGTAAAACCTGCGTGGTAACGGTACGCGTTGTAAAAGCACGCGTTGTACCATCATACATCCGTTAGCGCTACCTAGAACACAACCAGCTACTAACCATGAAGGTGGGGAAAGGATGTGGCATGATGGCCAGAGCTGCAACTTTGGAGTTGGGGAACCAGGTACGAGTCTCAGTGTCAGCTCAACATCCTGTGATTCTGAGCAAATCACTTAATCTCTAACTGATGCTCATGAAAAGCGCAGGTGTTAAGGAGTAAGTGCAGGTGCTGAGCACCGGAAACCACAGGCTCAAATTAAGCACTGTCAATGTGCCAGCTGGGATGCAATATCTCTCTGGAACCACAGATTTATGCTAATGCACAAAGCCAAGGCAAAATTGACTAGAGCGTGGAACCCCTGTGGTTTATCACCTGTGGGCCCGAAGTGTATTTGAAGATCAAAACACGTGTGTCTGAAGTGGGTTCACTGGATCTGGTACAGTCGTCAGATCCATTCAGATCCAACCTTGCTGTCAAGTAGCGGGATCACATGATACGCTTCTATGAGCCTTGAAAATATAGGCCAGTATCTGGTGAAACTGCTTGCTCTGGTCTGTTTACCTTGATGGATTAAACCCAGATCTATTGACCGGGTGTGAGTGTTTGATTGGTTCAGATGCTCCGTCCATCACCACCCCCTTTTGTACATCATTGGCTTGGGGCTCTGATTCATTAGGAGGACATGTCCTGATTCAACTTCCGGCGTGCAAAGCTCCTAGGTGGCTCCCAGGCTCCACCACGGTATATTGCAGACTGTGTTCCACTGAATTCACAGCACCATCAGGAAGGCTAATGTTTATTGTGGAGTCTCCAGCTGACAGTGCAGGGACTTCAGTTTTCAGTGGTTTCTTGTGTCATCAATGAGTGTCTTCCTGAGGGTTTCTTGCTATATCCGAGGGACCAAAATGTATTCCCTGGTTGTCCCGAGGATATATGTGTAAAAAATCCTATATATTTAATTAAACAGATTACAAATCTGCCTCTCCTGCAGTTGGAAGCACACATTTCTGGGATAGGGTGGACCCCATACACCCTTCCGCTGTTTGGGATTTCGGCCTGGAATGATCATCGAAGCCGGAGATTTGGGAAGCCACACTGACTTAGAATATTATTGTACTGAGAAGGCATCACTTGTAAACTAAGAAGGGCAGGGACTACACTGGGTCTAGTTTGGTCATATGTTGTCATAGTAACATATGGAAGAGAGAAGATTGAAGGTGTTTATACAGGTCAGAAGTCTTTTAAAATTACAAAGGATTCAAAGTTCTCGTTTACAGGTGAAGAAGAAATGAAAGGAGTGTAACAGTGCGTGACAATCACTTTTCTGATTCTTCCCCCCCAAAAAATCAACCCCATGACTGCCAGAGGTCATTTCTAATTCAATCGCTGAGGAATCAGTCTCGGAGGAGGATGGTGCATCTTGGGCTGAGTCTTCAGTATTCAGGATAGCCAGTTTTTTGAGGATATGATTTTTTTTCTCGCAAACCTATATATTAGGAATGTCTCTTGAAGATTTGAACCACTAGCCTAACAAGACACAGATGTTTTATATTCCCGAGCCTACAGTTCTAGCCGATAGCTAGCTCTCCATCAGCCACTGAACATTCATTTTCAGTCTTCTCAGCCCTCGCGTCTACGCTCTTTGCCATTGACTTCAATCGCACGACGAACAAAAGGCATTTTATCAAGACGAGTTGGTTGAAACCTTTGGTTACGGCAGCTTACCGTGCGTGCCCTTCACTATTCATGTATTTGTTTGGACTTTGCCCTAGTGCTAACTTCCTGTCATCCAGTTATTTCAGTGTAGCAAAGGCAGTAAAGGAATTTCTGAAAAGGAGTAGCTGCAAGCCAAGTGCTTAGAGTAATGTTATGTTACGTTATGATTTGTTATGTTGTGTTATCTTATTTTATTTGATTGTATCTTGTTTTGTCTGGTCTTACCTTATCTTGTTCTATCTTATCTTATCCTACATTATGTTATTGCCTCCATGTTATTGGTTGCAGAAAGGCACACATGCTTATAGCCAGATATTAAGGGCAGCCTCCCAGATCCTTTAATAGTGCTGTGAATGCCGAAGTTCTTTTGGACAGCATCCTTTCTCTGAAAGCCCAGTCCATAAATCGGGCCCATGCCTGTTTCAGCTACCCTCGCCTTCTAAGAAAGACTATCCTCTCTTTGATCTCTCTGCATACTCCAGTAGTGAACTATGTCATTCAATCTCGTCTTGACTACGCTAATTCAATCTACCTATAATCTCTAGAAAAAGTCTAACATCAACTGTAACTTGCTCAAAATGCTGTGGCATGACTAATTACAATAACTTCTCAAAGGGTGTCTATGTTGCCAGTGGTGCAATAACTACACTCGCTTCTCATTAGCCGTTTAACCGCAGCGGCAATTCCGCCGCAGTGCAGCGGTTCAGCAGAGTGGGCGGGGCCGCGTCAGCCAACGGACATGCGCAGTACTGCGAAGGCAGTGCGCGCGACGGCCGTTGGCCGACAGAAGCACGCAAGGGATTAGACCTTGGGTAGTCACAAGGGCCTTAAATGTTTTCTATAAAGCCCTATTCCTCAGATCAAACAACTTTCTTGTTAATACAGTTTGCTTTTATTGCAGCGGTGTCTGGCATCTAGGAAGAGTGGGTGGAGGGGCAAATGGGTGGTAGGTGGGTGCATGCAAGCAAGGTGACGGGCAACTGTAAATAAAAGAAATAGCCACTTACCTTGCTCGCTGCACGACGTCATGCTCCTGTCCATGTTATTCTCTGTGTCTTTCAGGCTCATTGGCTCCAGCAGATTCCCTTAACCAATCCTGGTGCAGCTCTCATGCTGTTAACTAGCATGAGAGCAGCGCCTGGATAGGAGGGTGCGGCCTCTCCCAGAGCTCTCGAGTACAGGAGGCCTGTGCTTTCCCTAACCCAGCTGTCTCAGACACAAACAGACATGCACATTTTAAACTATGCACAGGCAGCCCACCATCCCTCCCTGCTGCTGCTGCTGCCACTCAGAATTAAGTTCATTACCATTTTATTTTTCGTCTCTGGGGCTTGGAGTTACGCTTCTCCGCTCTAATGGAGGAGTCGCCTCTGTTTTATTGACTGCCATGCTCCCTCAGTTTTGCAAACCAGTTCTTGCATGCCACCGCTAGGACCAGAACAGACAATTATGGAGACCTTGCATATTTATACAGCTCCGGCCAAACTTTGGAACTCCCCCCCCCCCCTTTGACTTCGCAGTGAGAAACAAATCTACTCTGTTTTTAGATGCTACGGGAAAACCTCGTTTTTCAATAATTAAGGGGCAGATGTATCAAGCCTATTTGCATTTTGTTATGTGTTAATCCCAATTTGTGATTCCATAACATGTTACCGAATCACTATTTGGGATGGAGACTGCATATCAATTCGTTATTTCGAAGGGGCGTTTTTAGGGCATCCATTCCAAATACAGAATTTATAGCTCCACATATCTTTCCGACAGATAACTTCCTATTGGACAGGGACTTTAACTATCAAGCAGAATTAACATCTGACCCTGACGCAATTTTCCTAATCACAGACCTAAAGTCACTAGGTCTATATCAAAATGTCCTTGGACCTACACATACTGCAGGGCACGCCCTAGACCTACTGTTCACCAGCGAATCAAAAACCAGGATCCGCTCCCCTTCCCTAATGGTTTGGTCTGAACACTATGTTATTAAATTCCATTTACAGTTAGAACTTCCCCTGGTAGGTCGGGTCCCAACCCAAACACCAAGCAGGCCATGGAGAAAAATTGATTTAGCCTCCTTCACCTCACATTTCTATCCCCGCCCCCAACCACACCCCGAATGAATGGGTTATAATAGTCAGGAAGAGGCCCTTGAAGTCATTGAAAGGTCCATCTCCTGTCCATCTCCTGTCCTAATGGCCAATATCAAACAAAGCATAAGATTAAGATGGTGCCATGGTGTACAGAGTCCCTGAAAACAGAAAAGGAGGCATGCAGGACATTAGAGCCTAAATGGAGATTATCGAAAACAAGTGAGGCAGAAAATCCTACAAAAGGGCTCACAGACACTAGCTAGACAACAATAAGTGCACCAGGAAAGTTCACGTTGTCAATAGAATAGACAAAGCAGCCAACTCACATAAGGAAATATTTAGAATCCTAAAGAAATTCACTAATCCCAAATCATGTGATGCATCTATTCCAGCCCCCCAGGACCTGGTAGAAAAGCTGGCTATCTTCTTCGAGGACAAAATAACTAAAATCTATAATACCTATATTAAGGATAAGGCAGAAGAAACAAACTTGGAGCGCAGTAGGGTGGAAACAGCCCAGTATTATTGAAGGAGTTTACCGTGGTAATGCAAGAAGATGTCAGTACCATAGTAAACAGGGTTAGATCAGGATCATTGGAAGACCTGGCTCCTCCCTATAGTATGTCCACCCTTGCTCCTGTATTACTGCACACTCTCACAGAGCTGCTCACTTTGTCATTAAAGCTGGAAGTAGCTCCAGCAAAATCGAAATCGGCGAGGATGAAACCTATTCTTAAAAAACCAAGAGCAGACCTGAGCAAATTATCAAATTTCAGACCAATCTCTCAACTCCCTTATTCCGGGAAGGTAATGGAAACATTCGTGAACACACAACTGACAACCTACTTAGAAAGTCAACAACTGCTTGACCCTTCCCAGTCAGGCTTCTGTGCAGGGCATAGCATTGAAACGGCATTAGTGGAAGTACTGGACAACATAAGACTTTCTCTCAACATGAACACTCAGCAATGCAGGTCCTATTGGATTCATCAGCCGAATTCAACACTATCTCCCTTGTAATCTTAACAAAAAGACTGGAGGAGATTGTTGTCAGAGGGAAAGGCCTCAGCTGGCTAAAGAACTTCCTGAAGGGAAGAACACTTTCAGTGCAATTAGAGTTGTGTGTCTCAAGAACCATATCCTTGGACAAGGGAGTGCCACAGGGATCGGCATTGAGCCCCACCCTTTTCAATATATATATATATATATATATATATATATATATATATATATATATATATATATATATATAAGGCACCACTTGCAGAAGTGATGAAATCATATGGCTTTGATGTCATCTCTAATGCAGATGACACACAGTTGGTCATCACAATAGGACCCAAGACGGAAGACACTAAAGTAAGATTCTGAGATTGCATGAATCATATTGCCAAATGGATGCAGAAAAACCCTAGTCCAGGCATTTATTTATTAGTCGCCTGGATTATGGAAATTAGTTAATGGGCCTCCATGAATGAAGAACTGTATACCAGACTTCAGGGTGTACAAAACATAGCAGCACATCAAGTACTCCATCTCCCCTCTATCACCATCAGGCCCCATCTTAAGAAACCTGCACAGGCTTCCAATAAGAAAACATACACGTTTTAAACTCCTCTGTCTGACACACAAACCTCTATATGGAAATGGTCCCCTGTATTGACAGAGAAAACATAATTGGTTTGTGCCAATAGGGAATCTACAGTCCTGTGGGAAACATTTGTTACTTTCCCATAGGACTTGCACCACCAGAAATGGTGGAAGATCATTTTCATACTTAGCCCCGCCCAATACTAGAATCAACTTCCCATACAGCTGTGTCTACACCGATCATAGACACTTCAAAAAAGATCTAAAAACTTGCATGCACTAATCTGTCGCAGTGCCACTGTTAATATCCCCGGGAAATCACGCATCAGCGCCATGAGACCCTTTCAGGGTGATTTGTTGAGCTTATTAAGATCCAATTAATAATAATAAAAACCTAACTGGAATGGTATATATTATTGTCTTACGACCCAATTCCGGTCACAAAACAGTAATACTTTACCACCAATTACAAATTGGTGGTAACCCATTCGCAAATGGGAAGGGGTCTCCATTGAACTCGTTCCCCTTTGAGAATGTAAAAAATATATATATATTTTTTTAGTGAAGGTAGTGGTCCAGCAGACCACTGCCTGCTCTTAAAAATTTAAACTTAAACACTTAATTTTCTTTTTTGAACACATCCAGTTTTCCTTTAAGGAATACAGGCTGCATTTCAAAATACCTACCTCATTATTATCCATGAGGCAGGTAGATTATATATATATATATATGGATGTAAATCTCCAGGTTTTTAGTTAAAAAATTACCCGCTAGGCCTGCAAGAGCCAGGCGTCGGCGGCATCAGCTAAATGTGTGACATACATCAGGATGCTTCAGGCCATCACACTAAAGGTTCGCATCTGCTGGGAGCTCCATTGCTGTAGATCAGTCTGAAGGAAATGTTATGTGTAGTAATGGCTTCTCCAGTGTCAGCAGGTGAGGAGCACACAGAAAATTGCTTTCTCTGTGAGGCTAATGCGTTTCGCCGGGCAGAGACTGCCTGCAATGGATGGGCCAGGTCCGCTGGCGGCTGTCCTGAAGAAGGCCATGGCTGGGTGAGATCTATCAATTTAATGTGCTGATGGTGAGAGATAAAGATCAACAGCAAAACATGATTAGATACAGATAGAGAGAATAAAGGTGCGGGAGGCAGGCGACGGATGCTAGGGATACCGACCTCGCTGTTCCACAGACTGCACAGGGTTTTCAATACAAAACATGGGGCCGGATCAGCTAAGGGAAGTCTGTGACCGCTCCGAAACCTTCCAACTATTGAGTTGCATCTGTCTTCATGGATCCTGCACAATTTATGAGCTAGATTTTGTGATGTGAAGGAGTGTGGATGGAGGTAGAGGATACATGCAGTTTCTGAACTATGGTCTACAAGAAGGTCACAACTCAGCTTCCGGAGAGGAAGGAAGCAGGTTCAATTCCATGCTGCCTTCACCATCGCGAACACTACTGGCTCAAAGTAGAATGCAGTATTACGTTAAAAGCTGTCATCACAATACATGCAATCCTGCTGTGTAGCTTGCATTAGATACAATGGATGAAAGCGCTTGAGTAAATCAATAAATAAAGGGTGAACGCCTCCCTTAAATACCAAACCCTGCATTCCACCATAAAACCTCGCGTCTGCAAGTCAACGGACTGGAAGTCCCACCTGAGAAGAAAGAGCTTGGAAGAGGATGGATATCGGCAACACACTCTACGCAGGAATCCCAGCCAAACACCTACAACGACTACAACGCATCCAAAACGCCTCCGCCCGACTGATCGTCAATGTCCACCCGCCCGCAGCCACATCACCCCCCACCTGAGAGACCTACACTGGCTCCCCGTTGACAAGAGGGTCACCTTCAAGCTCTTCGCCCACGCACACAAAGCACTCCACAACGCCGGACCAGCCTACATGAACAGCAAACTCAGCTTCTACACCCCCACCCGCCAACTCTGCTCCGCCAGCCTCGCCCTCGCCGCTGTCCCCCGCATTCAACGAATGACCCCTGGCGGCAGATCCTTCTCCTACCTCGCCGCCAAGACCTGGAACACCCTCCCTACCCACATACAGCAGACCCAAGACCTACTCGCCTTCAGAAGACTCCTCAAGACCTGGCTCTTCCAACAGTAGTAGCACCTCCTCTCCGCAGCACCATGAGGCCCTCATGGGTAAGTAGCGCGCTTTACAAGTACTCTGATTGATTGATTGATATTCTCAGTGCCTTGATCCAGATCATGGAATGTCTGCTGGTCACCATCCCAGTGGAACCCAAGCTGAACTAATGTTGGAAGTATGGTAAATAACAGAGCACATGGAATCATCGCCCGTTTATAGTGGCTAATGGTATTCGCTAGCTGGAAAGTAGTAAGTACTTGGTTATACCAAAGGATGTATGATACAGAAATAAAAAATATAAAAATCCCGCACATTTTCATCCTGTGCTTCAACGTTTCCGCTTGTTACCAATGGTCACAATAATCATTTTCTGAAATATGTATACTGTCGTAGAGTCTACACTGAAAGGATTCAAATTTACCTGCTAAATATATATTTCAATCTAGATTTTATTTGTTTCTTGATAGCAATACACAGAGTTGCACAGCTCATCTTGTGCACAGTACATTGCCCTTTTCATTTACATTTTGTTATGCTATGAATAATAAACCAAACTTTGCAAAGTCCATCGGTCTGGATTTAATGTCCCATCAGATGTAAACACAGGATTTCACAAATGCTATGTATGGCATTGAAGCCTCCCTTGTAGCTTTTGTAAATGCTGCAAAAAGAGGCACATAAGGACTGCTTTCAGTATAGCATAAGCATAAGGATAACGAATTGAGTGCGACATACAGTGTGATGAATGACAGTACTTTTCAAAGTAAAATAGTCCCTTATGCATTCCAGTGGAAACACATCCTGAAAAGCGGAATGTGATACACCAAATAACCAGTAGAGTAATACTCTTGTTGGAGGAGGAAAACACCCATCCAGTACATATTTTAAAGAAATGGTGACAATATGTCGTGAAGACAGCTCCTCTCTCAAGACCCCCCAAAAATTGTAAACCAAACGGGTGGCCCCACATGCAAATGCCAACTTTGTTAGTAAATAATTCAAAACGAGGGCTTCTTCCACTGGCTACACAGGCCCATATTTATCACAGAGTTGCGTTGTCCTTGTGCCATGCAAGGTGGCGCAAGTGCGACGCAACATTAAAGTCAGATTTATCAAGCCACGCGAGACCACCGTCCGTGCCCCTGCATGCCTTGATAATCTAGAGTAAAGCAAGGCAGCGGAAACCGCTGGCTTGCGTTACTCCGCCCCAGGGAGGCGTTCCACGGGTGGAGAGTGGGTGTTCCCACGCATCCACCCATTCACTTTGGTGCATTCCCAGATTTACCATTAGTGGTAGACCTGGGAATGTGTCAAAATGCGACGCCTCCCAAAGGAAGCGTAATGAAGAGAAATATCTTTATTTCTCCTCGTTTTTTCCTCTTTCTATGTGTGCTGCATTCTTTTGGATTCAATTTCGAATTAAAGGGCTCTATTATAATGGCGGGCGGATCGCCTCCGCCCGTATGGCGTTGGCGATCCGCCTGCCATTATACTCCGCCCGCGTGCAATTTACCCCCGTCTGATTATGTTGGCGGGGGTACCGTGGTGGACGGGAAACCGTCTTCCACTTTTCTGCCCAGTCGATGAGTCGACCGGGCAGAAAAGGTTTGAATATGGTGGCGGTTTCTGTTAGGCACTGCCATCCATATTATAATGCATGCGGGGAACAGCCTTTCCACAATGGAAAGCCAGGGGGATTTTGCAAATGGGGGCCCGTTGCGGGCCCACAGGATGTTGGGTGGATGGGGGGCACATGGGGGGTACCTATGGTACCCGCCTGCATTGGCACGGTCAAAGTGGCAGGCACCAGGCGGTGCCTGTCACCTTGTGCATGCCAATGCACAACATGCATTCCCAGCATTGTGCCTGCCACAATGCTGAGAATAAAGGATGCCACCGCCGCGGTGGCATCCTAAATGCCGGTGCGGGACCGCCGCACCACTGGCAGCCGGTCCCAGCATCGCTAGGGTGGCGAGCGGACGAAAGTCCGCACGCCATGCTAATAGGCCCCTTAGTGTCATGACAAAATACCTCAATTATTAACATGAATTCACCAGTCGCGTTTCCACCATAATACTACCCTTATGGTGGAATAAAGCCCCCTAGACATCGCAGGCTTTTATGTAACCACCTACGCTAACTCAGGCCCTAAATCTCCTCGGACTCATACGCTCTAAAAGGTTTATGCTTTACTTCCCTGTCCTCCTCCACTGGAGTCCATTTTCCGCCTTTCCCTACAAGAGGCTATTTAATCCTTTACCTAAATAAATAATTTTTTTTTTTTTGCTAGTCAGGTGAGTGCGTCCCACTATGGTTGGAAGTCCCATATTGCAAGGAACGGCTATCAGCTACCAAGCAGGTGTAATACATGTATATGTACTAAATGAAAAGAGCAACCACTGGTCGGCTAATGTTTTGCTACTCAGGAATCGATAAGAAATGTTTTAGAAATCCACCTACAGACAATCAGAACTTATTGATTCAATAAATTCTTCAGTACACACGTCCTCAGTTTCTGGGGTGGAGAAGGTGGCCAGGTCACAGGATGCTGAGCAGGGGCATTGGAATTATGCAGAAATGTAGGACCAAAATATGCGGGAGGATTGCTTAAATTATTCTGCAACAAAAGACAAATTATGCGGCACAATGGAGCATATTCTCCGCCAGTAATAGTTTACTATTTTGTATTTTTTCCTTACATTAATTCTGTCTGAGCAAATGTCACGCCTCATTAATGCCAGGCTAATACCTAAATACACTAATTAGCAATAGAAAGGTAATTCATTAATCTTTGTATAAGGTCTGTTAATGGGCGCACTACGCATGCATGGCATTTTTTGATGCGCTTAACCTAAAAGCAATCTTGTTATTGAAATCTGCAAATTATGCAGCAGATGACGGATTATGTGGCAAAGTCGCCAAAGTCACAGTTATCCGGCTGCAGAATCACATCACTGCAGTGGACCTGAGGGCTTATTTACAAAGGCTTACGCCACCTTTGCGTCATTTTTAACATGGGAAAAGAGACGAAAAAGTGTCACAAGGGGCTTGTAAATCTGCCCCCTGGTGTTCAGCCTCGATTAGCGGGCTGAAGTCCTTCACGCGCCTTGTATTCGCAGCAGCCTCCTAGTGATGGATGGTGAGTCCACCAGCATCAGTGGGGTCTGCAGAGAAAGGACCAGGAGGCTCTGTCCTCCTCCAGACTACCTCCAAATGACGTCCATGCTGCTCTCTGTCAGTCACTGACTTAATCAATGCAAACCGCAGTTCAGTGAGCCAAACCCCTGCTAATGAGTCCCAGAGCAGGCGCCCAGCCGAGAAAATCAAAGCTTGGCCCACTCAAGTGCAAGGGAACACAGGTATGGATTTGAGGAACAGCCCCAGTTTCACAGCTGGCTTTACATCCTGCATACATTATAGCGCTGTGATCTGAGGCTCGCGAGATCCCGTAGGGGCGCTACGCCGCAGAAATAACAGACTCAGCAGCAATCAAGTGATTTTCATTCTTCTGTGGCTCACTTTACATGATTAACTAAATGTATTGACTGGTTACAACAATAAAGGCATGTATAGCAGCAATGTAAGGGGAATTCAGGCAAATTAAAGTAGGCTGTTGTTGGATTTTATTTAATACTTTTGAAGAAAAAAATATTCAAAAATAAAATAAAAATCTTGATGTGCAATTTTCTGCTCCCGTTATATATTTATATGTCTTTCCTGTATTACAATAGGAAATATGGAGTATATTCATATTTTCAAATCTATACTACTATAATAAAGCAGAAACTTTCAGGCTTTGAGGCAGGTAAACTCGGGAACCACTGCGCCAGACTACACACTCGATACACCGTTGAAATCTGCAGGGTGTGTAGATGGTTATAGGCTACATAAATAAAAAAAATAAACGTTATTTAAAATTTTAGATTAAAAAAAAAAGTAGTCCCTCAAAAGTAGCGCCGGCCGCGACGTGCGTGGTCACGTTAGGAGCACGGGGAGGAGCGGCGTCCGAGGAGCGGCGGACATGGCGCGGGGGAGGAGCGGTGACGTCAGGAGCAGAGGACCGGCGGCGGAGGAGGAGCGGAGGACATGGCGCAGGGGAGGAGCGGTGGTGCGATCGGACAGGCGGGAGCAGCGCCGGCGGAGGTAAGGGCACTCATGTAGGGGCAGGCGGGGGTTGGGGTAGGCGGGGGACGGGGCAGGCGGGGGACGGGACGGGCAGGCGGCGGTCGGGGAAGCCTGAGGACAAGAAAGAGGAGGCAAAAGGTGCACTACAAATGTCAGACAAACGGTGCATTACAGGAGGAACAGGAGGAAAAAGTGACGTGTAGCTAGGGGGGTTTTAGATGCTGTAAACGTACGTGTGCAGGTTACAAAAGTGGGGTGGGCGGGGGCCCTGAAGCAAAGTAAATTACAGGAGGAAAAAGTGACGTCTGCAGGTTACAAAAGCGGGGCAGGAGGGGGCTGCTATTCTATTATAAAAGCAGAATGCGCACCGTCCAATTTAAAGATCTGTATAAATTCACCACTGTTAAACAGGACAGCATGCATTACAACATGTCACATTTGATTGGCTCCTAATCTGATATTGACTGCCAGATTAGACCATTCCCAGGTAATTAGGTTATCCCCCTCACAAGCACCACCCACCTATTGCTAATCCTTGTTTGCACAAAATAGGCCTGTGAAGAATGTACCATGTGGCATGGCTTGCTAAACAACTCTTGACACACATATTATTTCTCAACATGGCAGCTATTTTCTTTGCAAAATATGCTAAAGACATCTGTACATTTACAGGAAGTATGCTGTAATTTGTGCGTTTTTGATTATCCATTTTTTTCCACAAAAACTCATGGGGGAAAGGAGGCTGTATTCTTTCAAAGAGGTTTCAATGAATTCCTGGTGAGGCTCAGCACTTTGATATAGTGAACGGCTATCAGCTACCAAGCAGGTGTAATACATGTATATGTACTAAATGAAAAGAGCAACCACTGGTCGGCTAATGTTTTGCTACTCAGGAATCGATAAGAAATGTTTTAGAAATCCACCTACAGACAATCAGAACTTATTGATTCAATAAATTCTTCAGTACACACGTCCTCAGTTTCTGGGGTGGAGAAGGTGGCCAGGTCACAAGATGCTGAGCAGGGGCATTGGAATTATGCAGAAATGTAGGACTAAATTATGCGGGAGGATTGCTTATATTATTCTGCAACAAAAGACAAATTATGTGGCACAATGGAGCATATTCTCCGCCAGTAATAATTTACTATTTTGTATTTTTTCCTTACATTAATTCTGTCTGGGCAAAAGTCACGCCTCATTAATGCTAGGCTGATACCTAAAGACATAATAATTATAAGCATAAGGATAACGAATTGAGTGCGACATACAGTGTGATGAATGACAGTACTTTTCAAATGTAAAATAGTCTCTTATGCATTCCAGTGGAAACACATCCTGAAAAGCGGAATGATACACCAAATAACCAGTAGAGTAATACTCTTGTTGGAGGAGGAAAACACCCATCCAGTGCATATTTTAAAGAAATGGTGACAATATGTCGTGAAGACAGCTCCTCTCTCAAGACCCCCCAAAAATTGTAAACCAAACGGGTTTGCCCCACATGCAAATGCCAACTTTGTTAGTAAATAATTCAAAACGAGGGCTTCTTCCACTGGCTACACAGGCCCATATTTATCACAGAGTTGCGTTGTCCTTGTGCCATGCAAGGTGGCGCAAGTGCGACGCAACATTAAAGTCAGATTTATCAAGCCACGCGAGACCACCGTCCGTGCCCCTGCATGCCTTGATAATCTAGAGTAAAGCAAGGCAGCGGAAACCGCTGGCTTGCGTTACTCCGCCCCAGGGAGGCGTTCCACGGGTGGAGAGTGGGTGTTCCCACGCATCCACCCATTCACTTTGGTGCATTCCCAGATTTACCATTAGTGGTAGACCTGGGAATGTGTCAAAATGCGACGCCTCCCAAAGGAAGCGTAATGAAGAGAAATATCTTTATTTCTCCGCGTTTTTTCCACTTTCTATGTGTGCTGCATTCTTTTGGATTCAATTTCGAATTAAAGGGCTCTATTATAATGGCGGGCGGATCGCCTCCGCCCGTATGGCGTTGGCGATCCGCCTGCCATTATACTCCGCCCGCATGCAATTGAAAGGGCGAGATTTTGATCGATACCTTATCTCTATTGATCCAAACCTCGATCTGGTCGACTGAACCTTTATTGCCTGTCTTGGAAGGAAACAGTACACCTATCTGCAAATTAGTTCACCCAAGAAAGGACTCTACTCTCAAAGATCACGGACAACTTCTAGGTTTCAAAAGTTTATTGTAAAGATATAATGAGCTGCAAATACAAGCATCTCAGAATGAGATTCACGAGATACACAGGTCCAATTACATACATGTGCTCTCGAAAAGCCCTCAGACGAGCAACAGAAATCACTAACACAAGTTCTAAAAATAGCAAAGCTATCAGCATAGACGCATATCTCTCCTTCATTTAGGTTGGAGGAAAACAAACACAGGTTAGGCGTCCCTACCCTGTTCTAGATGGTATCCCTACTTAACCAAATCCCAACCTAACAAAGGTGTCAGCAATGAATGACCCCCAAGGGAAGTCACCCACTCTAAGTCTCTTGGTGAAAACCTAAAGTTCTCCAGTCATGACCCCTCACTGCCTACCCATCCGCTCTCTAAAGGGTCCTCAGGTCTCTGCTCTAACTCCACCCAGGGGTGCTGTCCCTAATACAAAACAGTCAACAACATTTGAGACGCCCCTTGCGAAACGCCTCTCACGTGGTGCAACTTCAGGCTTTTTCCATGATGCTTTGTATTGGGCCTCAGACGTTAGAGTTGACCTTGCTTCTCAGTCTCTTCTCCGGCCCGCTGATACCCCTTAAACATTCCAGAACCCTCCTCCATGTCTGGGCCGTCTACTGAACAGACCTCTATTCATTCACTTATAATTGGATCCCCCCTTTCCTGTTGCAGACAGATATCTGCCGCCAAGAACCCAACTCTCATAGACTTCTAAAAAGGCTTGCAACATTTCTCAGCCCAGACATGTACGTGTAAATCACTGCTAAAACATTTCAGGCCTACAATATTTCACATTATGATTATAGCATTCAATTTCTTCATTTAATTAAAGCATGTTAAACTCTTATTCTATTATTTAGAAAACATTACTCTAAATCACGGCCCATTAATGCAATGACCAAAAACGTTAAACAATCTGTGTCGTGAAAAGAAACACCTTCCCTTTTAGCTCCAGCTCTGGCCCTGAGGCCTACCACGTTCTGCGTTTTACCACAGACCATCTTATATGTTAACAGCTACACGACATAGATTCAAAATAATCACGTCTAATAAAATCATATAAGGTCACACATTTCTGTATTAGTTCCACTTCTACTTAAATCTCTATATTAGCTATACATTTAGAATATAATTTCAGATACTATTAGCACTCATGGCATTTCTCATCATGACTTGTGCTTACTATAGGTAAGTGTAATGTACTCATACATTTATATCAGTTTGCGCTCTCTCAGTTCCCCCCTTTGATGACCTCTCGGGGTCATCACTAACATTTAAACTGCAGTTATTGCTGGCATTCTCTGCGCTTCCAGAGCTCTCAGGCTCCTGTACTGATTATCTTGTATGGCAGCCAATCTCTGCAACTGTTCTCTTTGGGCCCTTTCTGACCTTCTTGCTCTGTACCATTTGAATACCCTCACCAATCCCCACAATATTATCCCACAGATCAATATTATGATGATAGGCTTTAGGATATACCAAATAAAGCTTTTGCCTAAGGTGGAAAACCACCCTCCAACTGTACTCATTCCGTGGCCCACCTTTTCCCAGACATTTTCTCTACTCAAGTCTTCGATCTCTTTGTGTATATTAGTTATGTTCTTAATAACTTTCTCAAGGGGTTTTGAAAGGTCTGGAATGTAAGTGCAACATTCCTGAACCTTCAAAGCCTTACAGACTCCGCCCTCTTTTGCTAATAAGACATCTAATGCAAGCCGATTTTGAAGAACCATTGCCCTTATCGATTGCATCTCTCCTTCTACCAGCATTAAGGACTGAGCAGTGCTGGCAGACAACCTGTCGACAACTGTTGCCAGTCGTCTAATTTTAACATCATTAAGGATTATTCCCAAAAGAGGGAACATAGCTCCAAAGACATCTCCAACCATTTCTGCATCGCCTAAATCTCTCCTTCCCCTCGATGATGTCTGGCCCTCAATGATCAATAAGTCTTGTGCATGATATATTTTGGGGAAGACAATTGCCAAGTAACATGATCCATACCAGTTGTCAGGTAGTCTCACGTAAGCATTTCTTCCACATACAAAATACACATTTGGAATTACTTGCATTCCCTTCAGGAAATCCTTAGTGTAGTACTCTAAATTAAAAGCATGTTCACAGTCAACTTCACCCACGTATACATTTTCATAATACGTTTTGGCTCGGTGAAGACATAACTTTCCTTTCTGCGCTTTATCTAAAGCTATTGGACCACTACTACCCTTTCTCTTGTGTGACTTCTCTTCCTCGGTCCAATCTAATTTCCCTTGTCCTGATTTTTTCAAAATCTTTTGTCTCCTGTAACGATCATCCACCTGCCCTATGAACTTTTTCTCGACTTCTGACACCTTGCATGTCAGATTATTTCTACGGGCATGTGAAGTATCTAAGGTAATCCAAGGAATGAAGAACTTGGCCAATCTGTCTTCACTCTTCCAGTAATCCCATTTATTCATCTGCTTATAATTCGGGACTTCTGGCAACACAGAATCATAATTGGAGAAATAGTATTCAAAACTATCTCTCTCATAAAATATACTAAGCAATAAGCTACATGTAATGCCATATGTCAGAGGGAGGTGATGATATCGAATTCCTTCATCTACAGACGCAGGCAACTGCATGCAGACGTAGCAATCCTTAACCTCCATGGCATCCACGTATTCATACAAAAGTTTAGCATAAGCATTTGACCTAAAGTCTCCTTGGGACTCGTCTACATGTAACCTGCGGGCTTCTGCAGCCAATAACGCTTTCTCTTGAGTGTTTTCCCTTTTCTCACCTGCAACAGTGGGTGTAAGTGTTACTACAGAATTCGCATCAGTTACCTTTACCTCTTCCTCATGTCCCTTTACATAAGAAATTGTTACCACTAAAGCTATTAATATTATCACTCCTACTATTAGTGTACCTATTATACATTTAGCTCTGCGGTTCGGGGTGCCGGCCTCCATTTCGTCAGACAATCTAGCTTTTCCCTTTCTCTTTGCAAAAAGTTCTTTTCCTCTCGTTCCTTTACAGTCTCTTTCAATCCTTTTTTGTCTTTAGAATCCACACAGCTGGAGGCTGACAGCCTTTTTCGCAAAAAGTCCTTTCACAGTTCAAAAAGACAACCCTAGCCCTTCTCCATCCACTCAAGGGGTTCCCTAAAATTCTCTGCTTCCTGGGCGCTAGGTAATCTTCTTTTCTTCTGCTTGCTTTATTTACAAAGTCCTTTAACAATCGACTATTAGATTTGTGGTTGCAGCTTCAATAGCATAGTTCAATATTTCCATGCGAAGAGTATGCTCTTCATGTGCTGTTATCGTGGTACCAAAGTCGGGGAATTTCAATTCTGTAAGAAACATGTGTTTTAACTTGCTGAGGCGGGGAGGTCTGGGGAGCACGAATGTTAGTGACCCTTCTTGTTCGACACCGGGTACCAACAGTTGTATTTCCACGGTGATAATGGGCTCAGAACTGGACACCACCACCGCTCGGATCCTCCCTGTCTCCGGTTTCACAGACATTTGTCGCCAGATATGTCCACTCAGGTGTGGAGTATCTTCTGTTAGGCACACGCACTCTTCTTGACCTTCTTCGGTCTGATGCTTCAGCGCCCTGAGCACCTTCTTCTGGGTCTGAGTCTTCTGATATCGGAGGAAGGGTTGCTTCTGGAGTTGACCTCAGGCTAGAACTTCTTCTTTGCGGCCAATTTGCTTCTCCACGTGCCCTTCTACTCCTTCTCCTTCTGGTCTGTTCTCGCTCTCTTTCAGACCTGTCAGGGTCAGACTCGTACTCCCAGCTGTCTTCTCCTTCTGTAGCGTCTTCTGTTTCGCTGTTGTACTGACCGTCCTCAGCTTGGTCAGACTCGTTCCCTGCTTCCACTGGCACCTCTACAGCTTGGCTAGCCCCCTCTATGGCTTCTTGGTCCTCAGCTGGACGTCCATCCGAGAGAGGAGCTGTTTCCAGAGGTGCTGGAACCCTTTTCGTATGCGACGCGTGTATCCAGTTGGGCAGGCCTCCCACCTTTACAGCTGTACTTGTGATCAGGATGACCTGGTAGGGCCCACGCCAACGAATATCCAAGCAGCTTCTTCTCACATGTTTCTTCACCAGGACCCAGTCCCCAGGATACAGGTCATGGCAAGGGCCCTGGCACGCTGGAACCTCTGCAGCCTGCACCTGAAGGGACACAGAACGCATGGCGTCAGACAGCCCCTTACAATAGTCCAGGATCATATCATCTGTGATATTTAACAGTGCAGTAGCTGGAATAGATGGCAGTCTCATTGCTCTCCCCATTAACACCTCATGTGGTGACAACCCTGTTCTTCTGTCTGGGGTACTACGAAGGCTCATGAGTACCAATGGCAGGGCGTCAGGCCAACTCAGGGTCGTTGAGGAGCAAACTTTCGCTATTCTGGACTTGATCGTGCCATTAATTTGTTCCACAATTCCTGAGGCTTCTGGTCGGTAACTGCAATGGAGTTTTTGGTCGATATTCAGTGCAACACAAATCATCTTCACAAGCTCGCTGTTAAAATGTGTTCCCCTATCTGATTCCAAAAAGGCCGGCACCCCGAACCGAGGGATAAGTTCTCTAAGCAGTAACTTAGCCACTGTGAGGGTGTCGCACCTACGTGTAGGGTATGCCTCAACCCACCTGGAGAACACACAAACAACCACCAAGACATAGCGGAGGCGGTTGCATCTTGGCATTTCAATGAAATCTATCTGCATTCTGTTGAATGGACCTCCAGACCTTCCTATGTGACTTAGTGCAACTGGTGTTCTTTTCCCTACATTCAGCTGCTGGCAGGTCACACAACGCTGGCACACTGCTTCTGCTGCTATTCTAAACTTAGGATTGTACCAAGTCTGTCTAAACACTCTCAGCATAGCATCTCTCCCTAAGTGTACGGGACCATGTATGAGTCTAGCCATTGGACTCACCATCTCATTGGGCAACACTGCTCTGCCGTCTGCTGAGACCCAAAAATGAGTCTCACCCATTACACATCCTGCCTTTACCCATGTTTCCTTTTCTGAATCAGGAGCATTTTCTTGCATGGTTGACAATTCATCCCAAGTATCAACAGTTTCCAGTATCATGGCTAATTCAGTTCTCACATTTATTCCACCCACATCCACCTCTGTGAAAGAGTAACCTTGTTCTGCGCAATACCGCGCAACTTCATCAGCATATCTATTGCCTTTCGAAACAAAGTCCTCATTTTTGGTATGTGCGATGCACTTTACAACTGCGATACTTGCTGGACATTGCAATGCTTCTAACAACAAGCGCACAAACTCTCCATTGCGAATGGGAGAGCCTGAAGAAGTCATGAACCCTCTTTGAGACCATAACTGCCCGTAATCATGAACTACCCCAAACCCGTATTGGCTGTCGGTGTAGATGGTGACTCGAATTTGATTGCCTGCTAAGCAAGCACGTGTTAGGGCAATAATCTCGGCTACCTGAGCGGAGTGTACTCCTTCCAGGCACCCTGCTTCCACAACTCCTTCAATTGTACAAACAGCATAAGCTGCTCTCAACTGCCCAACTTCGTCTCTTACACATGAGCCATCGACAAAGAAAACTTCGTCTGGGTCGGTCAGTGGCTCATCCACGATGTCGGGTCTGGGTTTGGTGCATAGTTCAGTCACATCGAGACAGTCATGGTCTGTATATTCATCATCATCATCAATATCATTTGGAAGTGGCATTAAGGTAGCAGGGTTCAAAACAGAGCATCTCTTGAGGGTCACGTTCTCTGCAGCAAGAATAACTTGCTCATAGCGCGTGAGCCTGCTATTGGTCAGATGCTGTGTTTTGGTCCTGGTCATCAACAGTTCAACAGAATGTGGCACGCACACCTCTAACGGGTGCCCCATAACAATATTTTCACATCTCTCAATGCTGACACCCGTTGCAGCAACGGATTTGAGACATCCGGGCAACGCTGCGGCTACTGGGTCTAAAGTAGCTGAGAAATAAGCAACTGGTCTACGGGCATTCCCATGGATTTGGACCAACACAGACAACGCACAACCTTCTCTCTCACAACAGTAAAGAAAGAATTGTTTATTGTAATCAGGCATTCCCAATGCCGGAGCACGACACAGGTCCTCTCTCAGCTGTAAGAATGCCATCAAACAGTCTTTGTCCCATGGTACCGGATCACTCACCTCTTTGTGCGTCAGTTTTTGCAAGGGCTTTGCTTTCAGTGAAAAGTTCACGATCCACTGTCGGCAATAACCCACCATCCCTAGGAACATCCTGACCTCTCTCTGTGTCTGAGGCGCGTTCATTTTCATGATCGCCTCTATCCTGTCTGGTGACACCTTTCGTTTGCCTTTCTCAATTCTGTGTCCCAAGTACTGCACTTCTGTCAGGCAGTACTGCAATTTTCCCGGGGACACCTTGTGCCCATTGGCAGCTAGGTGATTTAACAAAGCAATGGAATCTTCCCTGCAAGCTTCTTCTGTTTCTGACGCCACAAGGAGGTCGTCTATGTACTGGACCAGAACTGACTTCTGGGGCAGCACTAGACTTTCAAGATTTTTCTTCAGAAGCTGGTTAAAGATCGATGGACTCTCTGTATACCCCTGAGGGATACGACACCATGTTAGAACGCGATTTTCCAGCTTAAATGCGAAAAGAAAATGGCTATCTTCGTCCAAAGGGATCGAAAAGAAAGCCTGACAAAGATCTATCACAGTGAACCACTCAGCTTGGAATGGAATCTGAAACAGTATCACTGATGGATTCGGTACCACTGGACAACATGAAACGACTATGTTATTAATCTTTCGAAGGTCCTGCACTATCCGAAATTTCCCATTTGGTTTCTGCAGACCCATAATCGGGGAGTTACATGGACTACCCACGATTTCTTTCAGTATTCCCTGTTTAATCATGGACTCGATCACGGGTTTTATGCCTGCAATCGTTTCTGGAGTCAATTTATACTGGGGTGTTCTTGGGAACTCAGCATGCGGTTTCACTACAATTTTCACTGGGTCCACCCCTTTGACTAATCCAATCTCTTCCCCAGTGAAATCCCATACCTCTGATGCCACTGTCTCTCTCAAATCCCAGGGAAGCTCGTCTACTGTCAAAGTAGGGTACAGCTCCACACATATTCTTGAGTTTGCAACTTTGAAATCTGCATCATCATCATTAGTCAATACCTCCACTCCCTGGGGTGTACAGTATATAGTACAATTCAATTTGCACAACAGGTCTCTTCCTAGCAGACACACAGGGCTTGAATCGCAAACCACAAATTGGTGCTCATCGCTGTACTTCCCTATTTTCACCTGTACCGGTTCTGTCAATTGGCTGGTTATTCTCCTGTTTGCGACCCCTACCACCTGTATGGTCTCTCCAGACATGGGCAGGTCTGGAACTGCAGCTGATCTGATCGTGGATCTAGTGGCTCCTGTGTCCACCAGAAATGTCGTAGGGCACCCTGCTACTTCTGCTTCCACATAGGGTCCCCTCTGATCTACCTCTAAGGCTGCCCCAAGGGTGCAGTCTTCTTTTTCCACTCTCTGTCCGGTTAATGGGTCCACATAATAGCACTCTTCACCTTCCACAAACAGGGGCATTTGTCTATAGGTCTTACCCATACTCCCTACTCGAGGAGGTTGCGGGAACTGGGCTCGGGGAGGAGCCCCCCCCCCTTTGAGCACCTTTCCTTGGTATGGCGTCGCCCCTCTCATAGGTGCGCTCTGGACCTCTTCCTCCTCTATCTCTTGCTCTCCTATCTCTACATTGTAAGGGCACTCGCGTTTCCAATGCCCCAACTCGTTGCACTGGTGACACCTAGTCGTTTTCTTCAAGGTAGCTATGTCTACTCTGGGTCTGAAGGTAGTACTCTCCTCATTACCCTTGTTCTGACTATACTGCTTCTTACCCCCTGTACCTGTCCCTTGCTGCTGTTGTTGCGGTCCCCCCTTTCCTGCTGCCTGCAATTGTACCACCATCAGCTTCTCTTTTAGTTTCTTAGCCTTGGAGTCTACCTCATCACAGCAGTACCTGGCATATCTCAGTATTTCATCTAGGGGTCTACTTTGCCAACAAATCGAGTGTTGCTGAATCATTAAACTAATATCCGGTCTCAGTCCCAGGACGAACTTGGACACAAATTGCCCTATGTCCTTTGGATCCATTACATCCAAGCCGCTATACTGTTTAAACGCCTTCAGCAATCTCTCGTAATATTCATGGACTGTCTCTTTGGGTTCCTGTCTCGTTCTGTCTATTCTGACCCAATCTATGTCTTGCATTGGCACTTTTTCTTTCAGCCAAGTCATCACTCTCTCAAATTTTGCCATCACGATCTCGGACGGCCCATTAGTCCTAGCATCTCTCTCTGGCTCCGTTGTGGGCCACTCAGCGCTAACCTTGCATGCTGTCCACAGATCTCCTGGTACTACAATGTCAAACAGCGTGTTCAGATCTATCCATAGGACTTTTGAGATCTTTACAAACCTCTCGACTTGCTTGTACCACTCCACGGGGCTCTCTCGTAACTTGGGGAAAGATGTGGTAAAAGCAGCTAAATCTCCCCTACTCCAAGGGACATGTACATAGCTCCCATTGGCAACTTCACGCAAAGGGTAAGCTTCTATTCCCTGCTGTCCTGGTGTTATACCAATCATGCTTCTTCTGCCGGTCCCTTTCTTGGACCACCTCTCTTCCCATTTATCTAGTGCCCTCCATGTCCTTATTCCAGTAATCAATTCCCTTATGTGTGTTTTCAGCCCAATCGTTCTCCTCTCATCTAGATCTCGATCTGAGTAATGTAGCCTGTGGTTACCCTGTAATGCTTTGGTTCTTGACAAGTCCACCATATATTTGCCTGCTAGTTCGACTAACTTCTCATGGACTGCTCTCGCCTTTCGTGTGATGTCCTTTGCCATATACAGTATTTCATCCTGTTCATACATTTCCATTCTTTCTAAAGGCAGGGTACCATCTACCATGTCATCCAGATCTGACCTTAAGCTGGAGACATCAAGTCTCTTGGCTTTTATCTCAGCTCGCAATATGTCTTTTGAAGGGGGCTCACTGGTCTCCCTCCCATCCCAACTTCGAGCTCTGCGTTTGGGCTCAGGAGAATTAATGGGTGGCCTCCCTTGCTCCCATCTCTCCAGGTCCCATGCTCGGCCATCCAATCTTGGAAGGTGATGGAACACGGGCCTTTTATCCCTACTCTCTCTCTGCCCACTCTCGTCTTCTTCTCTCCTCTCACCGCACCTCTCTCTGTTATTTTCCCTCTGGTCGCTACACTCCCTTTGCCTCGTATCGCTCAGTATCCGATACGATCCTTCCTGGTTCCCCATATTCCCTGGGCTGCGCTCATTTCTGTCATCACAGGGACTATGGTGCGACCTCTCACAACTCCCATTCTGTTCTCTGGTGCCAGGCACACAGTGTGGACACTTAAAGCTGTTCCTGTACTCTTGCGCTCTCCTCTCCCCTTCACTGAGTATTGGGCACGCCACCCCTTCACTCCCGGGGCCCCCGTTTTCCAGGTCTGTTCTACCTCCATTTCGGGCCCAATGGGTGACTCCCCTACTCCCTCTACAGTCCCACTCCGGGCTACTCTCCCCAGCCCCGCAGTGAGTTCGTGCTCTGCTGTCCTGACTTTCCCTTTCTGCTTCTGCAGCATTGATGCACTTTTGAGCCTTCACTGCCTCATCCCACTGCTTCATGTACTCATTTAGTTCTTGAAAGGACTTTCGTCCAGATCCCCTCAAATCCATTGGCCATCTGGGGCCCCCAGGATCTCCTCCTGGGTCCCCTGCTGTGTGCATCGGGGTGCTCCACTCTCTGGGTATCGGCATCTGACTTGGGGAATTAGTGGTATCGTTCCTCCTTGCCTGCTCTGCTCTTTCTCTGTCTTTCCGTTTCCGTTCTTCCCCTTTTGCTCTCTCTTGGTCATATATCGATATTATAGGACCTATGGTAACAGGTACCTGTAGTGCATCTGGTAATGGGTAGGATGTGGCGCTTTCCGTTTCCGGCGCTCTTTGTACCACAAACCTACCGACTACCTGTTGCACCTGACTAGGCTGGAGCAACTCTTTCTTTGGCTCAGGATCCCACTCTGAACTGGGAAGCGGTCTATGCTCTCCTGCATTGCCCCCCTTTTCTCCTTCAGTATTCTCGACCTCTCCCCCTTTTCTATTATACGGGGGTGGCCTGTCTGTCAGTAATCTGTTTATCAGGCTGTCCTCTGTTTCGCTCTCGTCATCTTCTTCTATGGGGCTTTTATTTACTGGCGCCTCTAACACTGGGTACAGTTTATTTATTTCCAAATTATGCACTCTCCATCTTTTAGCATCCGCATCCCACCTGGCATCCTGTACTGCCCTTACCGAGCGTTTCACCCTTTCTTGCCGTCTGTTCATATTCCTTTCATGCGCTGCCCTAAGCCATGCTTCAAGGGCTTCAAACTGGGTTGGTCTAGGCAAGGGTCTCTTTGAGGTCATGACTGATTTCAATCGATGTAACACCTCTAATCTGAACGTCCCGTACTTCGGGAACGTCAGTTCCTCATTTCCTTCAGTAATCTTACTCCACTCTGATATCCAAAGGATCGTATGCAACCCAACATTTACTGCCATATAACGAGCTGGCGTACCCTCCGGCGGGGCTTCTTCCCCTTCATACGATCCTCGCCTCTCTTTCTTAAACAGTGCTTTCAACCATTTAAAACACTTCATAATTATGCGCACAAAATCCAGCCTCGCTACTCTGTTTACTTCCTGATGACAATCCACCAATCCTGTCGCGGCTTTGCTAGCTTGGCCTATCACAGCGCGGTTTTTCTCCTGTCGGCCAATCACGTCGCGACCCTGTATGACGTGTTCGCTAGCTGGCCTATCACAGCGCGGTCTTTCTCCGGTCAGCCAATCACTGCGCGACACCACCTGACGTCTCTTTTCTCCGCTTCGCAGCAGCACCCCTCCTTTCTCAACTCGTCTCCCGGTTATGCATGCGTCCCATTCATACACTGAAAAATGACTACTTCCGACCAAGCGGTCACTTCTCTCGACTGTACGTCCACAGTCTATCTGTAATTGTCAACACAACTGACGAGATGTCTATCGTCTTTCTGATAGGTTACTTACACACACAGTAACTTCCGACCAGCGTCCGTTACTCACGCACTCACTCTTACGTTCCCCCTATCTCGGTCTCTCGGGTGATCAATGGTACCTCATGACCCCCTTCACACTAGTTGACAATTACTCTGGGTGTCCGATACACCCGAACCACTTAAGCTCTCCTTGAACTTAAGATTTCCACCGGTTGCGCGCGCTCACAACCTGTTCCACAGTCACTCTACAGACATTCAACTCCGCCAGACATTACAACATAGACACAATACAAAAACACCGCAATCTAACACGCATAACCCTTTATACTCACTCTCTCTGATACTGCTGCTTTTTCTGTCTCACGTCATCCGGATCTTCATCTGCGGGCTGTTCTTCCGATCATCGATTTCTAGGGGCCTTGGGGTAAGCTAACCTGGCCTAGGTCACCGTCCTCAAGAAGGCAACCATCCTCTGCTACCAACTGAAAGGGCGAGATTTTGATCGATACCTTATCTCTATTGATCCAAACCTCGATCTGGTCGACTGAACCTTTATTGCCTGTCTTGGAAGGAAACAGTACACCTATCTGCAAATTAGTTCACCCAAGAAAGGACTCTACTCTCAAAGATCACGGACAACTTCTAGGTTTCAAAAGTTTATTGTAAAGATATAATGAGCTGCAAATACAAGCATCTCAGAATGAGATTCACGAGATACACAGGTCCAATTACATACATGTGCTCTCGAAAAGCCCTCAGACGAGCAACAGAAATCACTAACACAAGTTCTAAAAATAGCAAAGCTATCAGCATAGACGCATATCTCTCCTTCATTTAGGTTGGAGGAAAACAAACACAGGTTAGGCGTCCCTACCCTGTTCTAGATGGTATCCCTACTTAACCAAATCCCAACCTAACAAAGGTGTCAGCAATGAATGACCCCCAAGGGAAGTCACCCACTCTAAGTCTCTTGGTGAAAACCTAAAGTTCTCCAGTCATGACCCCTCACTGCCTACCCATCCGCTCTCTAAAGGGTCCTCAGGTCTCTGCTCTAACTCCACCCAGGGGTGCTGTCCCTAATACAAAACAGTCAACAACATTTGAGACGCCCCTTGCGAAACGCCTCTCACGTGGTGCAACTTCAGGCTTTTTCCATGATGCTTTGTATTGGGCCTCAGACGTTAGAGTTGACCTTGCTTCTCAGTCTCTTCTCCGGCCCGCTGATACCCCTTAAACATTCCAGAACCCTCCTCCATGTCTGGGCCGTCTACTGAACAGACCTCTATTCATTCACTTATAATTGGATCCCCCCTTTCCTGTTGCAGACAGATATCTGCCGCCAAGAACCCAACTCTCATAGACTTCTAAAAAGGCTTGCAACATTTCTCAGCCCAGACATGTACGTGTAAATCACTGCTAAAACATTTCAGGCCTACAATATTTCACATTATGATTATAGCATTCAATTTCTTCATTTAATTAAAGCATGTTAAACTCTTATTCTATTATTTAGAAAACATTACTCTAAATCACGGCCCATTAATGCAATGACCAAAAACGTTAAACAATCTGTGTCGTGAAAAGAAACACCTTCCCTTTTAGCTCCAGCTCTGGCCCTGAGGCCTACCACGTTCTGCGTTTTACCACAGACCATCTTATATGTTAACAGCTACACGACATAGATTCAAAATAATCACGTCTAATAAAATCATATAAGGTCACACATTTCTGTATTAGTTCCACTTCTACTTAAATCTCTATATTAGCTATACATTTAGAATATAATTTCAGATACTATTAGCACTCATGGCATTTCTCATCATGACTTGTGCTTACTATAGGTAAGTGTAATGTACTCATACATTTATATCAGTTTGCGCTCTCTCACAATTTACCCCCATCTGATTATGTTGGTGGGGGTACCGCGGTGGACGGGAAGACCGTCTTCCACTTTTCTGCCCAGTCGATGAGTCGAGCGGGCAGAAAAGGTTTGAATATGGTGGCGGTTTCTGTTAGGCACTGCCATCCATATTATAATGCATGCGGGGAACAGCCTTTCCGCAATGGAAAGGCATGCGGATTTTGCAAATGGGGGCCCGTTGCGGGCCCACAGGATGTTGGGTGGATGGGGGGCACATGGGGGGTACCTATGGTACCCGCCTGCATTGGCACGGTCAAAGTGGCAGGCACCAGGCGGGGCCTGTCACCTTGTGCATGCCAATGCACAACATGCATTCCCAGCATTGTGCCTGCCACAATGTTGAGAATAAAGGATGCCATCCTAAATGCCGGTGCTGGACCGCCACACCACTGGCAGCCGGTCCCAGCATCGCTAGGGTGGCGAGCGGACGAAAGTCCGCATGCCATGCTAATAGGCCCCTTAGTGTCATGACAAAATACCTCAATTATTAACATGAATTCACCAGTCGCGTTTCCACCATAATACTACCCTTATGGTGGAATAAAGCCCCCTAGACATCGCAGGCTTTTATGTAACCACCTACGCTAACTCAGGCCCTAAATCTCCTCGGACTCATACCCTCTAAAAGGTTTATGCTTTACTTCCCTGTCCTCCTCCACTGGAGTCCATTTTCCGCCTTTCCCTACAAGAGGCTATTTAATCCTTTACCTAAATAAATATATATTTTTTTTTTGCTAGTCAGGTGAGTGCGTCCCACTATGGTTGGAAGTCCCATATTGCAAGGAACGGCTATCAGCTACCAAGCAGGTGTAATACATGTATATGTACTAAATGAAAAGAGCAACCACTGGTCGGCTAATGTTTTGCTACTCAGGAATCGATAAGAAATGTTTTAGAAATCCACCTACAGACAATCAGAACTTATTGATTCAATAAATTCTTCAGAACACACGTCCTCAGTTTCTGGGGTGGAGAAGGTGGCCAGGTCACAAGATGCTGAGCAGGGGCATTGGAATTATGCAGAAATGTAGGACTAAATTATGCGGGAGGATTGCTTATATTATTCTGCAACAAAAGACAAATTATGTGGCACAATGGAGCATATTCTCCGCCAGTAATAATTT
This sequence comes from Lissotriton helveticus, assembly GCF_964261635.1. NCBI lineage: Eukaryota > Metazoa > Chordata > Amphibia > Caudata > Salamandridae > Lissotriton > Lissotriton helveticus. The sequence goes on from NC_136067.1 coordinate 1,958,364,168, forward strand.
ACTATTTTGTATTTTTTCCTTACATTAATTCTGTCTGGGCAAAAGTCACGCCTCATTAATGCTAGGCTGATACCTAAATACACTATTTAGCAATAGAAAGGTAATTCATTAATCTTTGCATAAGGTCAGTTGATGTGCACACTAGGCATGCATGGCAGTTTTTGATGCGCTTAACCTAAAAGCAATCTTTTTGATGAAATCTGCAAATTATGCGGCAGATGATAGATTATGTGGCAAATTCGGCAAAGTCACAGTTATCCAGGAACAAAAATAGATTATTTACAAAGGCTTGCGCCACCTTTGCGTCATTTTTAACATGGGAAAAGGGACACAAAAGTGGCGCCAGGGGCTTGTAAATCTGCCCCTGGTGTTCAGCCTCGATTAGCGGGCTGAAGTTCTTCACGCGCCTTGTATTCACAGCAGCCTCCTAGTGATGGATGGTGAGTCCACCAGCATCAGTGGGATCTGCAGGGAAAGGACCAGGGGGCTCTGTCCTCCTCCAGGATGCTCTCCATGCAACCCCTGACTACCTCCAAATGACGTCCATGCTGCTCTCTGTCAGTCACTGACTTAATCAATGCAAACCGCAGTTCAGTGAGCCAAACCCCTGCTAATGAGTCCCAGAGCAGGCGCCCAGCCGAGAAAATCAAAGCTTGGCCCACTCAAGTGCAAGGGAACACAGGTATGGATTTGAGGAACAGCCCCAGTTTCACAGCTGGCTTTACATCCTGCATACATTATAGCGCTGTGATCTGAGGCTCGCGAGATCCCGCAGGGGCGCTACGCCGCAGAAATAACAGACTCAGCAGCAATCAAGTGATTTTCATTCTTCTGTGGCTCACTTTACATGATTAACTAAATGTATTGACTGGTTACAACAATAAAGGCATGTATAGCAGCAATGTAAGGGGAATTCAGGCAAATTAAAGTAGGCTGTTGTTGGATTTTATTTAATACTTTTGAAGAAAAAAATATTCAAAAATAAAATAAAAATCTTGATGTGCAATTTTCTGCTCCCGTTATATATTTATATGTCTTTCCTGTATTACAATAGGAAATATGGAGTATATTCATATTTTCAAATCTATACTACTATAATAAAGCAGAAACTTTCAGGCTTTGAGGCGGGTAAACTCGGGAACCACTGCGCCAATCTACACACCCGATACACCGTTGAAATCGGCAGGGTGTGTAGATGGTTATAGGCTACATAAATTAAAAAAATAAACGTTATTTAAAATTTTAGATTAAAAAAAAAAGTAGTCCCTCAAAAGTAGCGCCGGCCGCGACCTGCGTGGTCACGTTAGGAGCACGGGGAGGAGCGGCGTCCGAGGAGCGGCGGACATGGCGCGGGGGAGGAGCGGTGACGTCAGGAGCAGAGGACCGGTGGCGGAGGAGGAGCAGAGGACATGGCGCAGGGGAGGAGCGGTGGTGCGAGCGGACAGGCGGGAGCAGCGCCGGAGGAGGTAAGGGCACTCATGTAGGGGCTGGCGGGGGTTGGGGTAGGCGGGGGACGGGGCAGGCGGGGGACGGGACGGGCAGGCGGCGGTCGGGGAAGCCTGAGGACAAGAAAGAGGAGGCAAAAGGTGCACTACAAATGTCAGACAAACGGTGCATTACAGGAGGAACAGGAGGAAAAAGTGACGTGTAGCCAGGGGGGTTTTAGATGCTGTAAACGTACGTGTGCAGGTTACAAAAGTGGGGTGGGCGGGGGCCCTGAAGCAAAGTAAATTACAGGAGGAAAAAGTGACGTCTGCAGGTTACAAAAGCGGGGCAGGAGGGGGCTGCTATTCTATTATAAAAGCAGAATGCGCACCGTCCAATTTATAGATCTGTATAAATTCACCACTGTTAAACAGGACAGCATGCATTACAACATGTCACATTTGATTGGCTCCTAATCTGATATTGACTGCCAGATTAGACCATTCCCAGGTAATTAGGTTATCCCTCTCACAAGCACCACCCACCTATTGCTAATCCTTGTTTGCACAAAATAGGCCTGTGAAGAATGTACCATGTGGCATGGCTTGCTAAACAACTCTTGACACACATATTATTTCTCAACATGGCAGCTATTTTCTTTGCAAAAGATGCTAAAGACATCTGTACATTTACAGGAAGTATGCTGTAATTTGTGCGTTTTTGATTATCCATTTTTTTCCACAAAAACTCATGGGGGAAAGGAGGCTGTATTCTTTCATAGAGGTTTCAATGAATTCCTGGTGAGGCTCAGCACTTTGATATAGTGAAATTACCTTACAATTCATAACAAATCTTAAAATAAGTGTTTTACCACCAATGAATAATTTAAAGTGTACTATAGCTGCATGAATATGTTTCTCATCCCTTGGCCTTTCCTTGTTGTGACCCTCAAAAGATGTAATCATACACTCCAATATATTTGAATAGAAAGGTCATGTTGCACCATATTTTCATTGTTTGAATAACTGCAGAAACCAGGTGAAAAAAGACTGCTCTAAATATCACCCAAACAATGAATCACCTCTACCTTTTTGCATCTGTCCCAGCCAATGACCTGGACGAGGATTCCTGGGGCAGTCTTGTATTCTGATGTGTCTGTACAGGGGTCAAGATACAGAGCAATTAAAAAAATGATTGCCCAGATCTGTCTCTTAAGTCTATTATAAGGGGAAAGTCCTTCTTCAAGCTGGGATTCCGTCAGGTCCTCACTCTAGCTGATTTTGGAAGGCCAGGGTCCTTTTCTCAGTGTTTGCCCCCGGATGATGTATTCTTCAGATCAGCCCCGCGTAGAGAACCAGGCAGTGTTTCCCAACTTCCCCACCGGGCTACCGCAACCAGATGTATGACGGTACAACGCGTGCTTTCACAACGCCTACCGTTACCACACAGGTTTTACAACGCAAGTAGTTACAATGACTTGCGTTAGGGGGTGCTGGATAGTGAATAGTTTAATTTACTATTCCAACTCCAGTCCCCGTGGATAGTAGGGAAGGTGTTGGATAGTAAATTAAACTATTCCCTATTCTACAGGCCCTCCAGCGCAAGTCGTTGTAACGACTTGCGTTGTAAAACCTGCGTGGTAATGGTACCGCGTTGTGAAAGTTTTGTTGTAAAGGATGTTTCCCACCTCAACCCACAGTGAAGGTTCCTTGCCAAGACACCGTGTGTGGACCTGCTCAAGGTGTGCAATGTGGCCCAATGCCACGCCCCCTGATGTCTTCCTTATCACCACACACCTTTTCACTGTCAGGCCTTTCGGTCTCCCACCTCTAAGATCACCACAATTCTGCAATGACTCGCTTTAGGCCACAGTTCGCCTCATGAGCTGTGGGTACAGAGACGCGGGGTCTTTCTCCTGCAGGACACTGGTCTGTGGCGTTTATGTCAAATATGGAGCGGCTCCTGAAGCTGGTGTCATGGTTTCCGTCACCTCCTCCTCCAGCCTCTCATATCACTCTTCATTCTCCCTATCACTGTCACCAGCATCTTCCTCCCTTAGAGTCTGTCTTCAGTCTTTATTTCCTCCTGCCACTCTCATAGCTCATAGTGACTTCCACTGCCCTCTGTCCCTCATGGATCAGCCACTTTGTTCTGGCTGACCTCCATCCTCTTTCATCTAGCTTACTTCTCCGCCTCCCTTCACAGTATCCTTCCACATAAAATATTGCCATGTGAAAATGCAACAATCTACCAAAAATATGTGAATTGTACCCTAAGTCATAGGGAGTAATTTACAGAAATGTTATCACCTGGGAGTAAGGCTCCAGAAGCAGTATCTAACCAGGGGTTGAGTTAGACTCTTAGACCCACCTCTTGCTCTTTAACTTCCACCCATTGACTTCCACCCAAAACCTTTTTGTCTTGCCCTGTCTAATGTGTGAGTTTTCAGGAATCTTTGGGCCAGATGTATTTAAAATGTTATATACTATGCTATGTCTCTGGGAAAATGTGTTTGTATTTATGGCCAATGTCTCTACACTTTGTTGGATATTTACAAACATTTTGCGATGGGTTAGAAACACACAACCGATGCTAACCAGCGCAAAATGATTTTTTTGCTATTTACTTTCCAGCACAAAACTTGTTTTGCTTTGGAAAGCACCCTCAAAGTAGCACAAAGCAGTGCAAAGCACTGCTTTGTATTACTTAGAGCAGAGGGGGTGTTACATAGTTGGAACATTGGCACCCATGCCTTTTGACGCAAAACCATATTTACAAAGATTTGTAGACAAAGGAGGCGCTAACAGGACAAATGCTTTAATCTCTTCATCCTTTTCCCACTTTGCAAGTGTGCTGCACTGTGCAGCATGCATAAAAAGTGGGGAAAGCTTTCTTTCCATTGTGTTTAGGCACAGTATTTTGCACAAGAAGGGTACTCTTCCTGTGCAAAACCTATGCTAGACTCATGCACACGCTCTAGTGCTATGGCGCTAGGGTGTGTGCATTGCGCACGGCCCTGAAATCAGCGCCGGCGGAAGGAAAAGGGGAGGAGAGAGCCATAGCTCTGAAGATATGGTACTCTCCTGCTCCCTCCTGTTGCGCAACACAGCGCGGCCATGCAGGGATTAAAAAATCCCTTTCCGCCGGTCATTCTGCGGCGTTCAACTCGCATTAAAATGGTAGTCAGAAACCGATTTGAGGGCCTGTAGCGAGCCCCCCTAACTTCCTGGGCCAGGGACATAGGCCCTGCGGGACACCTACTGCGCCCCCTACATCATGTGGTAGGCATTGCATGGTGCCTGCCACGTAGTGCAGGGATATGTGTGGGGTGTCTGTTTTGGCTTACGGCGTGTACTGCAGAGCGCAACACCCACCAAAATGCAAAACATAGGCAATGTGACCACCACAGTGGTGGTTGCAACCTAATTTGCCCTGAGTAACCGCCGCCTCATAGGCGGGCCGTCCCAAATACAATTGGATGGCGGACGGAGGAAAGTCAGTCTGCCATCCTAATGACACCCTAAGTATTGATCGCAGGGGCTCTTAAGAGCCAACTTTGGCATATGAAAAGTGTAAGGGTTCCCTTAGACTGGTTCACTTATTACAGATCACCCTAGGATAGCTGAACCTCTTTCCACACTAATATTTGGAAGGGACCTCTAAGACAGTCAGTACAATATCAGAATAGGGGTCTACCATTTATTGAACTCGCTTGTATCTAAACTTTTGTAGATACTGATTCATTCTTCAAGCAAGTTCCTATGAAACAAAATATCCATCCCTCCCAAGTACCACGCATCAGGCGTTGGACTAACGCATTTCGGTGTGGTTGTCTGCATCTTCGCACTGAAATGCGAAGTCACGCACATCCTCCGCACTAAGCAAATCATGCACCAATACTGAAAAAACTAAATCTGGTCTCCCAATCTCGCCTTGAGTAGCAGTGCGCCGTGCACGCTGTTTCCAGGCAGACTTGGGGTGTGTCTGCTGCTATGACCTGCTACAAACTAGCAGAATTCACCGATACGTGCCGCAGCATGATTAATGACTACGTTATGATGCTGCAGCAGGAGTGGTGAGCAGGCAGCTCGTGGCTGTAGTTGGAATAAACTAGTGGCAGGCTGCAGGCAGTGGCAAGGGCAGTGCTGCTCACACCATCACCAAGTTGTGCCGCGGTTTTTTAATCAAACATGCAATGGACCCGTCTGGTGGCTCAGCTGACCCCCGCACGGACCGCAGCGGCCGCTGGAATTGCTCCTCAGCACACCAGCCTCTCCTGTGTATCTGCGGCTCAGTCACACAATCATGAACTTAAGTTTGTTGCGGATGGAGTCTTTGCAGCGAGGTGCGGCCCATATGAAGAGTTGCGCTGCAAAGTTAGTAAGTAGTCCCTCTTGAGGTATCTCTTTGCAAATTCATGTGCTTTTAAATTTTATTATTATGCTGGCGCCCGCAATGGTGCCTGTGTGACTACCTGCGTTTTACTAGTATTCAGCAGCTTGGATAATGGCAGCGATTGAGCGGGTGTAGGAAAAACTAGGCTGGTGTAAATGAGCAATGATCAGTTGGCGTGATGGGGCTCAGCAAGAGTGACCATTCACTCAGCATAGTGCCGATATCGGCCCGCACACCATCCCCCAAACGACAAGATCCCCATCATAAATAAGTGGACAAGACAACTTGTTGTTGGGAAAAAGTAGTCGCAGGTTTATTAGCATAACATTGCTAAAACATGGTGGGTTAACTTACAGATGATCCAAAGGCAAGCCGCCCCTCGCAGCTTGCCACCTGATAGGCCAAGTAGCCCGCGGCCTTGGCCATACGGTGCTTAGCAGTTGTGGTGAGAGGGTAGCCCCTCACCTGTCCGGTGAACCATTGGTCCACCCTCTAGCTCACACCCCCCCTACGAGGGGCGGAGCATTCAAGCAACCCCCGGTTGTCCAGGTAACCAACCGCCCGTAGGATAACGGGGCGCCGTCGCACCCCCAGGGTCCACCGCACGGATCTCCCAGGGATAATAGGCCTCAGCACCCTTTGTGCTTCTGCATAGGGTACTCCTAAGTACTTTTCGCCTCTGGATCATCATGTAACTCCTCCTGCAACACAAATAACAAATATTAAAAGCATAGCACCCCCCCCGCCACTGGAGATGTAGGGTAAGCGGCAGGGAGGGCAACATCGAGGGCAGCAAGGCACAAAAGAGACTGCTCGGAGGCGGGGGAAGACATAAATACCTCGTCCCCCCCAAACCCCCAAGGAAGCGTGCTGACGTCATGGCAGCGGCCACCGGCCGCTGGACACCAGAAGGCTGGTGCGCCTGCCATCCTGTGGCACTACGGTGCCCGCCCTCTTATGAGGATCACCTGCGGCGACGTGTCAGGCGGCCTACATAGTGCCGATATCGGCCCACACACCATCCCCCAAACGACAAGATCCCCATCCTAAATAAGTGGACAAGACAACTTGTTGTTGGGAAAAAGTAGTCGCAGGTTTATTAGCATAACATTGCTAAAATATGGTGGGTTAACTTACAGATGATCCAAAGGCAAGCCGCCCCTCGCAGCTTGCCACCTGATAGGCCAAGTAGCCCGCGGCCTTGGCCATACGGTGCTTAGCAGTTGTGGTGAGAGGGTAGCCCCTCACCTGTCCGGTGAACCATTGGTCCACCCTCTAGCTCACACCCCCCCCTACGAGGGGCGGAGCATTCAAGCAACCCCCGGTTGTCCAGGTAACCAACCGCCCGTAGGATAACGGGGCGCCGTCGCACCCCCAGGGTCCACCGCACGGATCTCCCAGGGATAATAGGCCTCAGCACCCTTTGTGCTTCTGCATAGGGTACTCCTAAGTACTTTTCGCCTCTGGATCATCATGTAACTCCTCCTGCAACACAAATAACAAATATTAAAAGCATAGCACCCCCCCCGCCACTGGAGATGTAGGGTAAGCGGCAGGGAGGGCAACATCGAGGGCAGCAAGGCACAAAAGAGACTGCTCGGAGGCGGGGGAAGACATAAATACCTCGTCCCCCCCAAACCCCCAAGGAAGCGTGCTGACGTCATGGCAGCGGCCACCGGCCGCTGGACACCAGAAGGCTGGTGCGCCTGCCATCCTGTGGCACTACGGTGCCCGCCCTCTTATGAGGATCACCTGCGGCGACGTGTCAGGCGGCCTACATAGTGCCGATATCGGCCCACACACCATCCCCCAAACGACAAGATCCCCATCATAAATAAGTGGACAAGACAACTTGTTGTTGGGAAAAAGTAGTCGCAGGTTTATTAGCATAACATTGCTAAAATATGGTGGGTTAACTTACAGATGATCCAAAGGCAAGCCGCCCCTCGCAGCTTGCCACCTGATAGGCCAAGTAGCCCGCGGCCTTGGCCATACGGTGCTTAGCGGTTGTGGTGAGAGGGTAGCCCCTCACCTGTCCGGTGAACCATTGGTCCACCCTCTAGCTCACACCCCACCCCCCCTACGAGGGGCGGAGCATTCAAGCAACCCCCGGTTGTCCAGGTAACCAACCGCCCGTAGGATAACGGGGCGCCGTCGCACCCCCAGGGTCCACCGCACGGATCTCCCAGGGATAATAGGCCTCAGCACCCTTTGTGCTTCTGCATAGGGTACTCCTAAGTACTTTTCGCCTCTGGATCATCATGTAACTCCTCCACAGCCCTGGATGTGGCGACCGTCACAGACAGGGCCCCCCACCAGAGCTACCTCCTAGACGCAGCCTGCAGAGATAAGCGCTTCCTGAATGTCCAAAAGAAATAAATCCATACCTACGTTGGACAGGTGGACTCCTTTTCCGTCAAGGCAACCCGAGGCTTTGGCGTGAAGCTCCCCATGGCGAATAAAACCGAAGCCCATCAGCTCCGCGAACTTACGCATAGCGCAGTTAACTTTCCTTCTCGCCACTTTTATTGCTTGCCCAGAGCGAGCACCTAGCCAAAATCGGCGCGGTGTGATCTCAGACCACCAAAGATCGCAAGGACCTAATAAATTGCTGATTTTAATGAAGTTCACTTTCATGTCCCTTAAGAGAAACCTTTTCCCCAGGAAAGGCAGCTCGTTCCCTCCCACATGCAGAATGAGCACGTCTGGAGGGTGGGCGTTCCCCTGTAATTCTCGTGTTAGCAAACCAAGCACCCCGCTCCATCGCAAGCCAGTGACTCCATGTCAGACCAAGTGAGTTTCGCTAAACCCATGATTCCACTTTCTGCTTTCTGCCCACCGGGCCAACCTGGAAACCCCCTCGTGTCCCAGCACCCAGACCGTTGTTCCTGGTAAATAAAGAGAATTTTTTGTATGAAACTATTTATTACACACACAAAAAATTCACACTGGTAGAAATACCACACTGCACACAAAAAACAGCAAAACATTGTACTTGTTACATATCACCGGGACCCCAATGTACACAGATTCTGCTTCAAGCCCCAGGCCAACACATCAAACATCTCCTGTGTTCTCAGAGCACTACCTGTTACTGTCTGGTCTGATGTACCTTTTGTAACAGTCAGATGACCATCTCCCCAGCTGCTTGATCCCTTCTACCTGTACCCCTTCAGAGGATGCCGTTGTGGCTGCGCCTATGCGGAAGGAGTGGGAACTGTACTTTTTGCCCACAGATGGGACACCTGCAGCAAACAAGCATGCATGCATTACATGTTCTTCTTGGAATTTAGTCAAAGGCGTGCCATCTGAATGTAATAGTAGATAACCCATGCCGAGAGGACGGATGGCAAGGTAAGCTGCCAGGAGGCTCACGGGGCAAAATTTGGGCGCGCCAAGGCTCTGAAGCCAAAGTTCAATCCCCCTGCCCCTCTGATCAGTCTTGGATTGTCGCAGCGTAATCTTAAGCGTGTCTCCAAAAACCACAACGTCCTGCAGAGATAACGCTACACCTGACAAATCGTGTTTAGATTTGGCAACCAGTTCAGAGATCCTGAGCGCGCCGAAGAAGGCTAGACTAAAAGCAGATGCAAACAAGGCAGACTCGTAAGCGGACGAAGTGACCTGAGGCAAGCACAGGATCATACTCTGTAAAGTAGCAAAGTCGATAGGCGATCTGTTGTCGGGCACTTTGTGCTCGCCCTTAGCCCATCCTTTTAATGCTGCCCTGGTAACAAATGCCCTGGTAGGGTCCGCCTGTCCTAACAACTTGGCCTTGAGACTGATGGCTGCTATGTGTCCAGAGATCCAAGAGTGGCTCTTATTGTTGTCTTTAGCCCAGAGGATGAAGGCCTGGACTTTTAATTCTGCAGCATCCCCTTAAACTTCCCACGGTCCGACAGTTGCACAAATTTTTTTAACACAAGACTTGTATCTATTGATAGTGTTCTGAGCCAAGGACATCTCCCCCAGAGCCCTCATCCTGTTCACCACTTCAGCAGGTACCAGAGGTGTGCAGGGAAAGGGGTGGCTTCCTCTCTCGCTCTCGGCCAGGCCTCTCTGAACCGTTGCCACTGAAAACGAGAGAGAGCGTCATCAGCGATGTTCTTGATACCCTGAATGTGACGCGCCCTGCATTCAACATTGTTATACAAGCAAGTACGCACCAGCTCGCGCAACATACAGAGAACCAGGGGGCAAGAGGCAGAGTGGGAGTTGATGGCCTGCACTACCGCTAAATTATCCGACCACAGCAGAACCCTTTTGGCGGACAGGATGGTGGGCCATAGATGGAAAGCCACCACGATGGGGAAGAGCTCCAGTACTGTGATCTTAGCAGTCACCTTCTTCTTGATCCATGCATTGGGCCACTTCTCTGCGCACCATTCCCTGTCTAAAATGGCCCCAAAACCGTGCCTGCCTGAAGAGTCCGTGAACAGAGCAAGGTCAGGGCTGCCCGCCCAAGGAGCCCTCCAAATCACTGCCCCATTGAAATTGCGCAGGAATTCCGCCCACATGACCAGATCATGCTGAATACCTTTGCTTAGCTAAACCATGTGGTGTTTTTTGACGATGTTAGCAGTGGCCCTAGCAAGTCTCCTGGCGAAGACCCTACCTGCTGGAATTATTCTAGCAGCAAAGTTGAGCAGGCCTAGGATGGCCTGGATACAACCCAGGGAAGCTTTGTCAAGACCTACCAGCGCATGAATCTTGCTAGACAGGTCTCGCACCTTCTCCTCAGGTAATCTGGATTCCCCTGCAACAATGTCAATCTCTATACCCAGAGAGGTCAGGATTTGAGCCGGCCCCACTGTCTTACCCGGGGCAAGGGGGACCCCCAGGTGGTCCGTGAGGCGGACGAAATCAGCCAGGGCCTGTGAGCACAGCTGTGTCCCGTCACTCCCGATGAACAAGAAGTCATCCAAGTAATGGATCACCCTTTCTACACCGAATGTGTCTTGGAGTGCCCATTGCAAGAAACAACTAAAAGCTTCGAAGTACGCACAGGACACCGCACAACCCATGGGCATGCATTTGTCAAAGTAAAACATGCCGTCGAGCGTGAAACCTAGCAGGTGGTAGCTGCTCGGGTGGACTGGTAATAACCTGAAGGCTGATTCAATGTCAGCCTTGGCCAACCAGGCCCCTCTGCCCGCTCTCCTGACCAGATCCAATGACACAGAGCATGCTTCCTCATCTAACCCATCGTTGACCGAAGTCCCTTTAGGGTAGGAAAGGTGGTGAATAAGTCTAAAGGTACCTGGTTCCTTTTTGGGCACGACCCCCAAGGGAGATACAACAAAGTTCTCTAATGGTGGGTGTATGAAAGGACCTCCTACCCTGTCCAGCGCTCTCTCTTTCTCCACCTTCGCCCTAACCACATCTGGCTGTTCCTTGGCAGATTTAAGGTTATCAGCATCCCTGCTTCCCAGATTACCAGAGTATGGGATCCTAAAACCTTCGTGGAAACCCGCTAACAGCAAGCCTCTGTCTGCCTCTAAGGGGTACCGCCTTAGTAAAGGGGTAATGTTGTCAATGATCACAGGGGACCCTCCCAGTGGCACCGGCCGTTGTGTACTTGGAGGGGGAGGAGCAGAGGCTGTGAAAAGCAATGGGGGAGAAAAAGAGGGCGTGAGAGGAGAAATCAACACCGGAGACCTGCAACCTGAATCCAACTTACTGTCCACTCTTGCTAGCTGGCTGGGAGCTCTGCTTGGATTGGCAGGTGTTACAGGCGTGGACAAACTTACATGTCTTCCCCCAGGAGCAAGACCCATTATTGAACAAACGGCAGGTGCCGGGGGGAGAACGCTTGAAGCCACCTCTGGCATTTCCTCCTCTGCGGCCCCCCCGAAAGGAATGCTTACCCTTGCCCCAAAAAAAGGAAGTTCCCCCTGAGGAAGCCTGCCCACTGGTCGCGCTGCTAGCTGGACCCACTGGAAGCTGGCCCGTGCTCCCATGTGCTCCATCCAGAGCTGCACCTCCTTCTGATCCCAGTTCATTTCTGGGCACCGGGACATTTTTCTACGAAACTCCCTATCATAGTTGATCCACCCATTTCCACCCCATTTCAAGGCCTCATTATGGATGATCCTGGAGTATTGAACAAGGCCTGGGCCCTGCTCTGGAAAACGTTCCATTGTGACAGACGCTAAGATTGAGAAAGCTTTAAGCCAATTACCAATGTTCTTCTCAGGTCAGGGCTGGAACTTGACCTCCGACAAAAGACAAAACGGGGCCACATTCGAACACCAAGGACAGTGGGAAACTAAAATAATAATACCCCCTAACCCCGTGCCCAGCCTCCACCCCGAGAACAGAAAGAGAAATGAAGGGGAAACACGAAATCACCAACAATTCCCAAAACAGCAGTCAAACAGTAGGCCTCCCGGCCCTGCACAGCTACCCAGGCGGGGGCGAGCAAGGGGGGCGGGGGGGGGGGGGGGGGGAGGTCCCTCACCTTAAGTCCTGGGCACCAACATCGAGGGCAGCAAGGCACATAAGAGACTGCTCGGAGGCGGGGGGAGACATAAATACCTCGTCCCCCCAACCCCCCAAGGAAGCGTGCTGACGTCATGGCAGCGGCCACCGGCCGCTGGACACCAGAAGGCTGGTGCGCCTGCCATCCTGTGGCACTACGGTGCCCGCCCTCTTATGAGGGTCACCTGCGGCGACGTGTCGGGCGGCCTGCATTGTATGAACCCATCCCTGGCTCTGACACAAACCATCTGAACAGCTGTACCGAGTCCAGTAACAGTGCCAAAAGCAACTGGCAGGGAGTGAGAAACTTCCCGTGAAAAAAAACCTATTCTGTAACTGTGTCAGGAGGTCACAGTAGCTTGCACTACACACTGCCCTTACTATGCTGCCAATGATAGTAGCAACACAACTACTGACCATCGCACTCCTACAAATGTGACAATTGTGGGGCTGAATTTTTTTGTGGGTTCAAGTGTTTTCATGCAACAATAAAAATGTCAAGATCACTCATTTGAATAATGGAGTGCTGGAACAAGATCAGCGTTTCGTTTAGTGACAGGTACTGCTTTTACTAGGTTAGTGCCCATCCATTTCTGGTGCTTTAAAGCAGTTTTAAGATTTTGTTAAAGTGTCTTGTTGCTCAAATGGGTGTGATTTCTGATATTTATATGTTTCCCTTGTCTTCATTTCTTGATTTTTCTCGCGAGAAAATGTCACTCATAGTGGTTGAATGTCACTCATAATTACAATGAAATTAGGAAATTGTCACACATAGGAATCTGACACTTTGGCAACTATGCATATCAGCCTTAAAGTTCCATACCGAAATAGCTGTTTTTTACTGTGCACAATGCATTGCTTGTCATCTAGACATGAAACGGATTCGCTGGTCAGAATCGAACCTGGGGCGTCAAGGATGTAGGTCAGAGATCAATATTCTTCTAGCGCGCCATGTTTGCCGCTTCGCGCGCGACTCTCAGCAGGAAGCAGAAACCTGCAGGGCGTGCAAAAGGAAATGCAGGCAGAAAATGAGAAATAGAGGAAAAAAAAGAAACTCGGTCTACTCTCTCCGCAAACCAAGCTACCAAGGGCGAGATGGGAAGACCACAGCGACCACTTCTTGTCCATGAGCTTAGGGGTGCATCATAGCTTCAAGTGATTGCAAAAAGCATCAAATTCTGTTAAATGAGACACTCCAAGCTACAGAGGGAAAAAGAGGAAGATAGATGGTTTCAGAAATGTACCACCTCATTGTAGGACTGCTCTGACTTCACAAGTTGTAAATCTACAGTGCAGTTGATTTATGTCACAATATCCAACACATGGCTGTTAAGTAAATCAGCTCAGGCAAAAACGTTTATATCAGCCCCACACTGCAGGTGGCTGCGCATTGCATAGAGCCGTGGGGGTTTTCATGGTTGGGTCATGGCAGTCCATCTAGGTCTTAAAGTAGCCCGTAGCTCACTGGATAAAATGGCAGAGCAGCTGAACGACCTGCAAAAACGATGGTAAAAACATTGATATAACAAAACGTTTCAATCTTACCTTAAAATTTAATTTGTCTATTTGATGTGGCTTCCTTTTCACCCACTATGGTTCGTGACCTGTTTAGACCAATCATATTTTCCATTTTCCACCCAGAGTGGACCAGGAGTTTCCCATCTCTGGTTCCAAGTGCCATCATAGCCAACTCAATATCTCACTCATTGATGAAATGCCATGAGTAGGCCCGCGGAAAGATTTTATTACACAAGGAAGTCTTACAGAGTTCCATAGTATTTTGCTACACAGGGACGTAGCTTTAGGTGGAGTGTTTGGGGTGTTACACCGCCCTAAAAATGTATTCTGTAGTAAATACTCGGGTACAGGTGCTTTCAGTTGGGTATGATGAGGTATCTGTTTGATTTCACTCTGGATTTGTACATACACACACATATGCACGCATGTGTGCACACACACACACTTTCATTAATCATTCTCATTGGTATGAAGTGTTTTTGGTACTTTGCTATCATTCCAAGTTCTTTTGGTACTTTCACCCTGTCGGTCTCACCTGGTAAATTTGAGCAGGAGATTCACTAGTCTGAGATTGTTCCTCACACCCGGCACATCTTTTGGTCAGAAACCATTCAGTTATTACATCACTGTTTTAGCATTTTCTTGCTTCACCATTAAAGAGAAGGGATGGATGTTTTAGGGCGGATCTTCCATCTGAGTCTACGTGAGACTCGCCTTAGCGTCTAGCATCACTGGTATACCCGAAAGAAATCTCTTCTGGTTTATGAGGTATAATGTATGAAAATACTCTGCAATTTCAGGTCTTCTGTGTTTACTTATTAGACCCTATGGGTGAATGTTAGTGTACTTGTGTAGAGAAGAAAAATAGACCTGGTAACTAAACTTAGCAGTAACAAAGTAGCAGCTCAGCCTCTAGAGAGGGCAGAAGGACTGATGGTAACAATCATGCTAGCTTTGCCCTTTCCACTATTTGCCAGCTCAGATCATGTTTGGGGACTTGGGGCCAGATGTAAGAAACTTGTTTGCAGCTACAAAACTTCGAGGCGGGGTTTGCGATCGTAAAAATGTTATTTCTAAAGTAAGAAACCCATTTTAGAAGTCTATAAACTTTTACCAACTTCTAGAAGCGGTTTCTGAATGGTTCCCGAATCGTGACATGGAAGGGGCGTGCTGTGGGGGTCCCCTCCAAATTGTTATTCAGTAACATATGTATCAATGGTTTGCGACTGGAATTTGAATTTCAAACCATTGAAAAGTTACAGACTTTCCCAAGCTGGGGTGGTGCCCTATAAAGGTTGACCCATTTCTTTTAGGGAAATTGAACTGTTTTAAAATCATTTACTTTATTTAAAGTCAATCACAGACATGGTGACGCTTGTAGTCCACGGTGCCTGTGACAATGCCCACTCGGACTGAGTCACAATTTGCTATTTACACAATGAAGATTACTGAGGTAGGTCGGATTCCAACTCACTCTGATTCCTTATTTTGCAAACCAAAGTCTTAGCACATGGGTGCACAAAATAAAGTTTCTGGTCGTAAAGACCGGTCACAAATTGCGACATCTTTTTGTGACCAGAACAATAG
Source organism: Lissotriton helveticus (assembly GCF_964261635.1). NCBI lineage: Eukaryota > Metazoa > Chordata > Amphibia > Caudata > Salamandridae > Lissotriton > Lissotriton helveticus. The sequence goes on from NC_136067.1 coordinate 1,958,379,573, forward strand.
TACATGTGGCCCAAGATGCTAAATATTGATGTTCAGTCAGTGAATATCATCCCTTCTTCGGCACCATCACAATATTTCAAGTCCTCAGTGACTGTTGTGTTTCCAACCCTGCTACTGCGCAGTCCCATCTGTGGCTGCTGCCTCTCTGCATCTGACATCACAGTCAACAAACCACTCCGCGAGGCCTTCTAGGGCCTGATTGTCCTGCTGGAGGTAACGGCAGAATGACGTTTGTGGTGACATCATGTCGAGGATAATATGATTTTGTTAAATTCAGGGGCACACTGCCTCACTACTAGTAGTGTGACTGAGCACCAGAGTACCGGTTATTGACATGTATCCTTCAAAATGTGATATATTGCAGAGTTTGTGTGGCGCTTCATCAGTGCTTAATTTGTACAATAGTAACTTCCGGTGCCCAAAATTTTTCTCAGAAGCTCACAACAAGCAGTATCCTCTAACAAGGCTGCATAGAATGGATTGCACCTCCTGCCTCCTTCTTCCACCATCAGACACTCCCTGCATCTTTCTCTCACTCCTGCGGCTTATATGTCATCCCTTCTTTCTCCCTTGGTCACTGGTTTCTGACTTTCTCTTCCTCCTCATTTCCACCCATAGGCCTTGGAAATAAAAATTAGCCCTGCTGGAGTTTAGAAGGTGAATGACCAATAAAGATGCCTTTTGGTTTTGTTTTGGTCATGTCACATCTGTTGTGGTTTGTAGGCAGAGTTCACGTCAGGCCATGTCTTCTGACAAATCCCTGCTTATTCGGAAACTGGTATTTACTTTTATTTCTCTGACTGCAAAGTGAGAAGGTTTTGTAAAAGTGGCTTTGGTGACAATATTGCCAAGGTACATGAAGTGAAAGGAAGGGCTGTAGAATGTCAGTTTTGTTTCTAATACGCAACAATATTTAAATAGCTGTAAATGAATGCAGGAAGCTTGCTCTTTATATAAGATACAAAAAAGTGTTATGCTGTGTAAAGAGTCCAGGTATCCCTTATGAGTGTTATTCTAACAACAAAAGAACCGGGGGTCTATAACGGAGCTTCGAGTACTCCGAGCTGCTGCAAAACTCCTACATAAGTGAGTTAGGAGCTAATAGAGCTACATAAGTCTCTATATCAGAATGTGTGCCAGGACAAACCTGTCGAAGGACCTACTGAGATTGTTGGTAAGACCCGTACAGAGATGTGTTGGATTCCCATCAAATAGGTATGTAGATCAAGTGTTCTCATTTGGTCATCCAAAAATGGGGTGGTATGTCTCTTGATCAATGAGACCCATCCATAGCCCTTACTCAATTGGGTCGCACCATCAATCGCTAAGGTACCCATGAACAAATGATAAAGATGGGATCGAGTGCAGTGCAAAAATCAAAAGATGTGTGAGTTAAAAACAAGGGGTAAAAGGATCAATAGGCGAAAAACTCTAATGTAATTTGTCCTTTCCCTCAAACAAACAAGAACAATGCAGAGGAAGCAGTCTAAACATATAACGGCATTTACAAGGCCAACATGTTTCAGCCGGTAGGGACAAGATCCCATGGCTTTCTTCAGGGCCAGAGTTCTAAGCATTAGCTACTGCATACATAAAGTGAACGTAACGACAATCTGTAAAGGATATACATAAATAGTCCAAAATCGTATTCCTCTGTACCAAACGGTGTCTCTTACATCTGAATAGTACAGGGAGTGTACCTCACCTCTCCTGGAACCCAGCTCAGGAAAAAGGAGGCCCCTCTCTGTCCGGCGTTGTCTCATCGCAGGACCCGAGCTTGGTGGATGGCCTTTTGGTACAGAGGAACACGATTTTGGACTATTTATGTATATCCTTTACAGATTGTCGTTACGTTCACTTTATGTATGCAGTAGCTAATGCTTAGAACTCTGGCCCTGAAGAAAGCCATGGGATCTTGTCCCTACCGGCTGAAACATGTTGGCCTTGTAAATGCCGTTATATGTTTAGACTGCTTCCTCTGCATTGTTCTTGTTTGTTTGAGGGAAAGGACAAATTACATTAGAGTTTTTCGCCTATTGATCCTTTTACCCCTTGTTTTTAACTCACACATCTTTTGATTTTTGCACTGCACTCGATCCCATCTTTATCATTTGTTCATGGATACCTTAGCGATTGATGGTGCGACCCAATTGAGTAAGGGCGATGGATGGGTCTCATTGATCAAGAGACATACCACCCCATTTTTGGATGACCAAATGAGAACACTTGATCTAAATACCTATTTGATGGGAATCCAACACATCTCTGTACGGGTCTTACCAACAATCTCAGTAGGTCCTTCGACAGGTTTGTCCTGGCACACATTCTGATATAGAGACTTATGTAGCTCTATTAGCGCCTAACTCACTTATGTAGGAGTTTTGCAGCAGCTCGGAGTACTTGAAGCTCCGTTATAGACCCCCGGTTCTTTTGTTGTTAGGATTACAGTTAGGGGGATACGAACTGGGCAGGTCTTTAAATTTCCCTCAGACCCTTCTTCAATTGTTTGTGTTTTACTATTATCCCTTATGAGTGGACAGGGGCTTGCTCTGGCAATCCCAAGGTGGTCTGTTAGGGGGTTGTGCGGTCGGGCAGCCTTAGGCTTATCAGAGAGGAGTGTTAGACATCTGCCAATACACACAGAGTCAATTAATGGTACACAAGACTCAATAGGACATGAGTTGGCCCAACGGCTAGGGCGGTCGTCTTTGAATCTGGGAAACCGGGTCCGAGTCTCGGCAATGATGCTGAACATCCTGTGATTCTGGGCAAATCACATAATCTCTCCACGCCTAACAAAAATTAATGTGTCCTCATGTAATGCAACTGGTGCTCATGTAAAGCGCTCTGATACCCGATACCGGGTCAAGTTCGCACTATATAAAACTCAGTAAAAAAAAAAAATTTTAATAAAGAGATCCACACAAATTTGTAACAATAACACGTCTATATATATATTCAGGCACCAGAATCATTATGATCAGATAAGAACGTTTCGAGGTAGAAATATTTACAGGTTTAAAAAATCAGCAATTTAATGAAGCAGTAATGTTATCCTATGGAGGAAAAGCATATACTGCAAACAGGTATTTCACAGTAACTTATGGGACCAATCTTTTGGACTTAAGATGAATACAAGGCAAAGTCTGAGGCAGCACTAAGAGCTGACACCGGGTTGTTCTGGGGCAGCTAGGTGCAGAGGTGCAATCCAGCCTCGGGAGCCCAATGTTAGTCAATGGGGATCGGTCTGGTGGGAAAGAGGCTGCAGGTTTGGACTGGGAAACCAGTCAGGCTGAACCAACAAGTGGGCTCAGGTCTCACGATGTTCGGGGACGAAGGGACACCTTTTAGTCCTCTTCTTCTAGGGTCGAAGCAGCCAGGTGCAGTCGGCAAAGGAACCATGTCCCAGATATTACATAAAGCTCCAAGACACGCTTTCTCTTGCCTATGCACGGGGAAGCAGCTGCCATGAGCTCCTGTGCAGTCACCTCCTTAATACAAGTTTTAGAGAAGAGAAACCATCTGTCAGTGCAGACAACAGGGACTAAGTATATCATGAAGATGGCTGTCAGTCCTCTCCTCCAAACCTTCTCCTAATGAGACCTTCTTCACTACTGTGTTATTCAGAAGTGAGGACCCACTACTGACAGCTGACATCAGTCCACGCTGACAGCGGCACAGATGCTTACACTGCAAGTCATTTCATTTTTAGTCTCTCCTAAAGAGACAGGGTGGCTCAGCGAGTTAAACAATTAGGGGATTGTGGCATACAGCAGCGCAGCAAGGCACTTTGCTGCACTGCCCTACGCTGAAGTGAAAGGGCAGGAATAAACCTTATTTATGCAATATGGTGCATTCCTGCCCCATTCCCCCTGCGCTGTACCTATTTAGGCAGCCTTATGCTAACGCCGGCACCCAAGGGTTCCGGTGTTGTCGGCAGTATTATTTTTGTGTAGGAAAGGGCACTTTATGGCACAGAAAGAATTCTAAGAGGCGTTGGAAAAAACTAAGTAGAAATAAAGTTATTTCTCCTCGTTACGCATCACCTCAGGAGGCGTCAGGTTTTGGCTCTTCTCCAGGTTTACACGCTCTCATACATCTGGGGAAGTGTCAAAATCCATGGGTGCTACATGGGAAAACCCACTGCAACGCCCATGGAATGCCTCCGAGCCAGAGTAAGGCAACGCAGCAATGTGCGCTGCCTGCCTTACTCCATATCTATGAGGCCATTCAAAGTCTCGTATAGTGGCTTTACGTGGCCTCATATGAATGTGATTTTGTGATTTGCATTGCCGGAATGTCACAAAAAATGATGCCCCGGCAGCGCAAAGGGGCTTATAAATATGCCCCTTACTGTTGGCTATGTGTGATCCAACCCTGAAGAGGCCATCTCAGCCCTTCGGTCCTTCCAAGTGGAGAGAAAGCCAGAGTGGCACTATTTCTTTTAATACATGAGAACAGGGCTGAAGAAGGGGGTCTTCTTGACGAATTATGTTGCGTGTGTGGCTCCAGCAGCGGCTTTATGCCTGGTCCACAAAGCACTTCACGGCGTGGTGCCGAGGAAATTTCAAGAATGTTCTTACCTTACATCCCTTCGCATGCCCTTAGATCTGCCCACCTAGGCATACTTCAGATTGCTAAGATTAGGCGGGAAAGATGGAGAGGAAGGACATTATCGAATGGCGCAGCAAAACTATGGAACAAAATGCCAATGCCCATGAGATTCCAAGCAAATCTGCAGCTTTTTAGGAAGGATTTGAAAACATGGCTATTTTCATCCACCTAGTCCTTCTGGTAATATAAGCCTTTCTTCTGACATACACTAGTGCGAAGACGCCACGGCAAACGAGCGCTCTATAAACATACATCCTATCCTATCCCCCAGGAGTCATCCCATTCTGCATAGATGGTCCACAGGGGCAGCGTTTAGGTGGGTGGTCACCAGGGCCCTAGAGTGGATGGCTGCCAGTGACCAGGAGCTCCTTATCTTGGGGTCCAAGTGCCATCATAGACTACTTGACACCTCACTCACTGATGGTATATTATGAGTAGATATATGCAAAGTTTTTATTACAGAAGGATCTCTTAGGGAGTTCCGTATTATTATACTACCAGTGGTCCAGAGCTTTCTGCTTGTTCTGTTCCTATGCATCCCTGCGCTTTTCCCTTGTGGGCGCTAGATGATGATGACATGCATAGCCTATGGGCATTTGTAGGTGAGTGCAATTAGTACACTGCAGTAGTGTCGCAGTGGTAACCTCAGAAAATGTTGTACCTTATCCTCTCGAGTGAATAAACAAAAATAAAACTCGTGAAAAGTGTATCATCTCCATGTGCAAGCGCCCTTTATGCTGAATTATGGGTAATTCACTTGTTTTTTATTGTCTTGTGAGAATTATGTTTTGAAATAAAGGCCCATCTTGGTACACCTGTGGATGCTGATATAACACAAACCTAGTTTGGGCACAACAAGGCACTGGACAAGAGGAAGCACCTTAGTGCATGCACAAGCGGGAATCCGATACAAGATGGTGCACAAGCTGGGGGTGCGTGGAGTTGGTATCACCTGAGTTGGTGAGGTTCTTAGTAGCCGTCAGTGATGACTTTAGAGCACATGATAGTATACCAGCTGACTCAAAACATCAGCAATATCATATTCTGGCCCAGGACACTTAAAAGCACAGATGCCTTCTGGGAGTTGTGGTCCTCGTTCAATTAAATTGTTCCAATTATCTTAAAGTTCTAAATTGCAATGGCTTGCAGAAGATAACAAGCATAGGCAAGACGAGAGGTTTAGCCTTGGCACGTCTGCTTTATTTCCCTTTCTTTCTTTTTTTTGCAAACATATGCAATAGACATGTTGAAAAACAAGAAAAGTGAAAAATTGCCTTCGGCAGAAATTAAAAAAAAAGCAACATGAAATGAAAATAGATACGAAGGCAAAGATTGGTATATATTTCAAGAGGAGGTGATCATGTGCAAAAAGCAAAATGCCATAAATCACAGTCAACACAACCAATGGATGAAGTGGGCTGACCCATCGCCACTTGCAATATGCTGTGGAGGGTAGCAGCAAAATGGGAGTGACACTGGAACTAACCAATTGATGAAGAGGGCTGAGAAAGTCCCAGTTTTGATAAATATATGTCTTTTATTTATGACTTTTTGACGTATGAGATGGGTGAAACAGTCAAAGTTGCCTCTAGCCAGACCTAAACGCTGGCCTGGATGCTGGTGTCCCTGGTGGAGTCACTTGGTGACCTCGTTATGCTGCCGGGCTCCTGCTAAACAGCAACCGTGCCAGCCTGCACCCTTTGTGCGTGCCATTATGCTTGTTAACCTCAAGGGTTCAGACCATGCTTGTGTTTCTCCTCTAATTGTTTTCTTTCCATGGAAACCAAGCTCTACAAATTGCACAGGTAATCACCCCATAGCACTGTGTGTGCAGAGCTCTGCAGCTAAGGGAAGCCGTGTGGGCAGGGAAATCTCTGTCAATGAAAATACCAGCCTGGCAAACATTTCCAAGACACAGCGAGGTCTCGACTGGCACTGTGCAAACAGTTATGTGGACGTGCCCAGCTCTGACGTCATTTTAGGACCCAGAGGGACAGGGCTTCCTCACTGACCTGCTGGACAGCTGGATCTTTGCAACGAATGCCCACCGTTGGCGACCCCGCCTCATTCAGAAACTCGCCGCTACCCTTCTGCCCTCACCCAGGCCTTGCATCTAAGACCTCCAAAATCCACGTCAATAAAGTTCCTCTGAGTGAATCATCTCTGCTCCCCACAAGCACCTTTCCTCCACTCTGATCCCCGCCATTCCACTGCCACGCTTTACCCAATAGACCCGCAGAAACGGTCTGCAAAGGCCACATCCATGCCACATGTACGGTATAGTCATATGGAATAAATTTACATGATGGAAATCTGCATGGGATTAATTTACATAGACCGTGGTCATCATGAAAATCTGTCATGGATCCAACATTTGTGGCCGACCACTGGGCACCCTGCGGTAGAGTGAGGCACCAAACCACAATGTGAAAAGACTGCAAGGTTTAGAGTAACCCTCAACATTTGGCCGCTTTTAAGGACCTGGGGTGTCCTAGGGCAGTTAGCAGAATGAGGAGGGGGTCCTGAATTCTGTATTCAATTATATGTATTGGATGAGATTTTCCATAGTAGCCAATGAGAAGGCTGATTTGGCCTGGTCAGGACTCAACTTCCTCAGCCATCTTATTTAATGAGGTTGATAAAATGATTGGATGTTACTTCAACCAACCTTACCAAGGAACAGCAAGTGAACAAAGTAACCCATGAAAGTAAATCTCAGATCACAGCAATTACCAGAGAGGCATCCCCTGGCAGTGCCTGAACATAGACTGGTGCCCACATGATCTGCTACATTATCCTATGATCGGGTGTTCCAACAATGCGTTACAGCAATTCAGCCCTTGGAGATCCAAAATATAGATGCAAAAGTTATAATAAATTCAGATAGAATTGCTTTTATTTGGGGTCTTTGTAAAGAGCCACTATTCATCCAGTCGCAGTCTCAGAGAGGGACTAGCGAGCTGCAAAGTAATACACTGCCATCACCCGGTGATGGAAAACCTGTTGAATACCCTGTAGTGATGGACACTGCCTGGAGATAGACCGCCATAAACTGCATCCCCAACATGATGCCAAAGCATTGAAAGTGTGAGTCCAAGGGTGAAGCTGGTTCTAGATGTCTGACCGGGCAAGACTTATGGATTTAATAGCAGAGGGCTGTAGTAAGGAGGACATGCATATGCAAATACAAGGCGGAAGAGTTATTTGTTTAAGCGCCTTCTGAATTTAAGGAAGTCATTTTATGGTGCAGGAGTCCTGGTTGCAGAGGTCGACCATTGTATCTCCTGTTTCTCTCCGGTCGGGTCAACCATGGGCTCTGGTTGGCAGACCTGAGGCTTCTGTTCAGTTTGTAAAGGACATTTTTGCAAGATAGTTTGGTGAGAGGCCCTGGAGCTCCTTCTGTATGAGGGAAAGTGTTTTAAAAGTTGCACTTTGTGTTACCCATGTTCTTCGGAGACATTTGTGGGCTGATGTAGTGTGATCTTGGTACTTCATACTAAAGAAGAGGCAAGGTGCATAGTGTTGACCTCTGGAGTTATGAAAGAGGAATCCTGGGGAGACCTATAAATAGAATGTTGCAACAATTCAGACCAGGCAAGGCCACATCATGGATGAGGTTGAAGTTCTGGGAGGAATGGTGCATCAAGAGAACCCCTTTCAGCAAGCGTGGATGGTGGAGTGGTGTTCTGGGGGCAGGAAGTAAATGATAAATCCCCACAAAAAGCACACCCAAATAACTGTGTATATCCACATGGATTGGGAGAGTGCCACGTTCCACTGAGCGCTCTACATGGCTGGTTGTTGGATTGACAGGGCCCGGATGCAGGATTTCAGTTTTTTTCAAAATTCAGGCAAAGGCAGTTTTTTACCTTTATAGATAAACCTAAGAAATACACTGATGCAAGCTGAGAAGGTCGCCATGTTCGGTTCAAGCTTGAGGTGGCACTCTGTGTATTCTACATATATGGGTATTTTTTTATTTTAGGGGTCTAGCATGACGTCCCCCCCCTGCCCTTATTGACTCTCCACTTCCTTTTGCTTGTAATGCAATATGTAATGCATGCAAAAAAATAAATTGCCTATCTGACAATGAAATAGAATGAGTAAATTAGTTCTTGATACAGGTGTAGGATAATTTTGTATTGACAGAACAACATGCTTCTATCTTTTTATTTCCAATTTTTAAGACTCATTATTTCATTAACTATTTTCAAGTGCAATTGACTCAAGTGAAACATACTATGTTGACTACTCCCACAATGCATTTGATTGTCAGGCCACAGACCAGGACTGGAAGCATAGGGTACACCTGACATGGAGACATAGCACAGCCACTATTATGGGGTCACGTGCAGCTGGTCTGTCAGTAACCTGGTAGTTAATGCTTGTCCATCAATTATATTTCAAGTAATTTTTGGGGGCGGCCTTGGGGCACATTTTCCCATTATAATATATTAACTGGGGATCAGGGCGAAAGTGGTTTTTCTGCTTCCTCTCTAGATCCCCAGCAATATCTTGTATCCGGAGGATGCTTTTTTCCACCATTAGTGTTATTGTTCTGTGCTATTTGTGTATTGCATTCATGCCCTTGGTGTAGCATCACAGTGGTTTTGCCTAGTCTGATAGACTGCGAGCTGAAGCATGCATGTGTGTGTTTTAAAGGTGCATGGGTAGAGTGCATCCGATGGTTGAAAGGTTTGGTATGTCCCATGAGAGTCATAGGCATTTTAGATTGGAGGACTTTCCACTGAGGCTTAGGGTAGAGATGTGACATAAATATTCAATAGATTGTGTAGGCAATGAGGTAGTCAGACATATCCAGGTAAAAAGTCCCTGAGTGCCGCAAAAGTTGTGGAAGGCGATGAGCCAGGTTGTTTAGGGGTCTCCAGAAGGATAGCTGCTCATGTATTTTCTTGATGCATTACATTTAATTTATTTATATTTTTAACTATTGTAAAGGTTTTGATTTAAATTAATGTACACATTATTATCTGTGAGGTTTTATTTTAAATCCTTACCTCCATAACGTCCTATGGGAGGATATTATGCTACTAGTGGTTGGCCATGTGTAGTGCTGGACTTACTACTGGGTTTTTATGTAGTAAGTTACACTTGGAATTTGTGAATATCGAAAAGTAGTAAACCTACACAAAGGTGTAACACGTGCTCAAAATTGTAAGTTACTTTTGTAAATCAGGCCCTATGTCTGCCATTATCCACACCAATCACTCCTTTACTTTTATGGGTGCCCCAAGCTCTACAGAAAACACACTTTTATTCTTCATTCAAGGTTTTAAAAAAATAAAGCAGCTTGGAATTACTAAGCTTCGTCTTTACATTCTTAGGCTGCTACTGATTTTTTAGACCAGGCATCATATGAAGCTCCTATGTACTTGAACTATGCCGTGGAAATATTTCAGCAATATTTAATGTCAACTTCTTCAAATACACACAAGCTGTAGTATGTGGGAAATATGGCAACAAAACAGCTTCATTTTTAAAAACACAAACCCTGCCTATGGCTGTCCAGTGGCTTTAAGTAGAATAACCAAATAAAGCTCCACCCTGGGCAAAGCCCACTGGAGCAAGAGACCAGGCTGTTGTCTCCTTACTACAAATCAACCAGAATTCCTAGTTTGGTCAATTTCCATATGATCATCCAACAGTAATGACACCGGTGGAAGCACAGTGCCAAATCCATCAGAAATCATGACATAAAACATTGCAACTAGATGATGCCCTCATTGAGAGCTGGAAAAATAGGCTCAGAGACCACAGAAGTTGGAACCCACTGATATTTGAATGAGACGGAGTACCACAGTGTCGATTTAAGTACTCGCTCATATCCGTCCACGGATGCTAAGGTTCCACACTGAGGACACTTTGAACACCACAATCAATGATACTCAGACAGTTTTAGGGAATGCAGTAAACCAGAAAGGAGGATGAGGCTCCATCATTAGCCGTGAGATTAGAAATGGAACAGAGTCCCTCTCAGACTCCGGAGTGCAGCGTGCAAAAACTAGCGAAGTAGGAGTGAGGACAATACCTCCATTGGGTGATCACCCATCTTCGTGCATGGTCAGAGATTACTGTTACTGGTTCTGTCCTTTTATCCTACAAAATGCTCTCTGGTATGTTAGTCTAAATGGTTCAATGATTTCGAAAAAAACAAGACTCCGACACCCACAGTAAATTATGTCACATGAAAGTCTGTGTTACATTTTCCCTAGACTTCAGCTGCACAGAAAGTGCGATTAGTGGAACCTGTACCTTCTCCCCTCATCAGCAACCCTAGTGGAATTAGAACTGGCACCCAAGAGCTGCAGAGGGCTGGCCGATATCCAGGCTATGGCCCAGTAACACAAACTGAGCGTTAATGATACTAACCGGACCCAGCTGCTCCTCAGTGTCTGAAGGACTCTTCTATTGTATGATTAATCATTTTAAAGAATCTATCGGGTGACACTACGAAGAGCAATAGAACACATTTATTGCTGTTAAGTTATGTTATGTTACGTTATATTTGTTATATTATGTGTATTTGTAAAGCGCACTATCATCCACTAGATATGGTGGCTTTGAATAGGTGTATTTGCCTAACCAAAGCTCGGATGGTGTTATTCGAAGAGCCACATCTTCAGCATCTTGCAGAACTTAGGAAGAGATATGGAGGCTCTGATGTGTGGTGGGAGGTCGTTCCACGTTTTAGGGGCGATGCACAATAATTTGGAGCTCCTTTGAAGACAGTGAAGTGGCTCACGGGTCAATAAAGGTTGATCTGCCCCAACCTGCCAATGTATGTCTTTTTGTTTCTCCATATTTAAATTTCTACATTTCACCTCAGTGGGCTGAAGATTTTACAGCTTTATAGCCTTTCTAGCCCAGCTAGCTGTTCTGAGAGGACCATCTCCTGCAGCCTCAGGTCTTTAATGATTGGTAAAGCCCTCAGCAGGGGAACAAAAGACAACTTTAATGACTGCTCCACATTTGGCTCACAATAAAATTCTGATTTGACACAGAGGATTCCTGGGGGTCTATTTACTGAGATTTTATACCATGTTTGAGTCACAAAAGTGACACAAATCAACGCAAAATCTTTTTTGCCCATTTACTTTCCAGTGCTAAACTTAGTGCTGGAACATCACTTGAAAATAACACAAAGCAACGCTTAGCACTGCTTTGCATGACTTAACGCCAAAGGGCTGTACTATGGGTGGTGCATGGGCGTTCCCATGCAACCACCCAAGCTTTTGGATGCTAAGCCCTATTTTCTTAAGAAAGTATACAAGGGTTAGCGTGCTATGAAGGACAAATGCTTTTATTTCTCCTTTCTGACTTTGCATGTGTGCTGCACTTTTCAGCCCACATGCAACGTGGGAAAAGGTTTAAAGTTAGTCTAAGCATGGTATTTTGTACTGGAAGGGTATCCTTCCAGCTCTTAACCCATGCTTGACTCCAGGAGACGCCATTGCACTATGGCACAAAGGTGTGGCCATCGCGCAGGGCTGCACATTTCAGTGCCGGCGTTAGGGAGAGGGGAGGAGAATGCCATATTTCTGTAACTATGGCACTCTCCTGCTCTCTCCTTCTCACACAGCGCAGCATTTGCGGCTGCTGCACAGCACTGCGTGAGAAACTGGTAAATCCGGTCCCTACTTTTCTATGGCTGGTAGGACATGATTGGCGCAGGCGAAACGGCGCTGTTTCCTCACAACTTTAAATTGCTGGATTCATTAGGGAATCATTTCACAAACACCAATAAACATTTCCCTCGGCGGCTCTGCTGCTCTGTGCAGCGCGTTTCATGGCCCTCGTGGGGATTGCTGCTTCCTGTCACGTCGTGGCGCCTAATTAAACCGCCATGTTTGGCGCGTGGCCGGCGGCGCTCCGGTGAGCCCGCGCGCCCTGAGGGATCCTGGTTCAGACAGCGCGAGGGCACTGGACCGGAAACGTCTCGCGCTGCAAGACACAAGATATGAATAGTTAAGAGGACTTCTGCCTTTTTTCTTCAAATATGCAGGCAATTAGCAGCACTTGCAGAGAGCGGAAGAGACGCAGGGTGACGTCAATGGCCCAAAAAATAAAACAAGTCAAGCTGTCCACTAAACTCTGCAGAACACAGCACTTAGTGAAGTGCACCTAAAATGTACCTGATGCTTAACTGCAGAAATCTTTACTAGGAGAGTTAAATTCCGCAGACAGGTGCAAGGAAATTCATTAATTTTAGGAATTGACAGGAATTTCCAGGCTGCATTTGGGAACGTTTTTGAATTTTCCCTTGGGATTATGCAGGGGCATTTTCACATTCACAATTGTACATTGTGCACAATTGGCTTCAGGGAATGCCATCACATCTGTGCAAATTCACTTTTTTCTTTAAATTAGTTTTTTCTCATCATGCGGATAATATTTGTTTGTAGAAGAGAAGCCCTTTCCCCTGCACCCCATCACCGGTTTTGGGGGTGTTCTGAAACAGGTCCCACCATGCAAAGGGAATTTTCTTCTGCCTTTTCCATGAATGGATCTCTGACCTTTTCGTAGCCTGGCTATGAGTCAGAGAGAATTTGGAAATGCATGCAGATATGTATGTGTGTAGTTGCTCACAAACTCTCAGAGTTTTCTAGATTAGTCCCTCAAAAAATCCTAAAGTGGGTGTAGGCTCTTCAAGAAAGATATTTGGGCTTAGAAGCTAAACTTACACACACAAATAGCTTTGTAAATTGTGCAACATGTATCTTTTCTTAGTGATAAGGCTTCAGGACTCACTGGTGAATTTGGAAATCTTGAAGGTCAGATTCACTTGAGGAGAGCAGAAGTTGGTTGTTGGATGTCGTCAGGGTTGGGGAGGGGAACCCTGATTTTATAGTCATGCACAAACCGTGGTGACCCGTGGTTTATACATTTGAACCATGGTGACCTGTGATTGATATATTTGAACCAAAACCCATGGCTTATTTCTTTCATGCACTAATGATCCAAGAACTTGAAACATACATGACCCATGGTTTATAACTTGAACTATTGCAACCCACAATTTATACTTGTGAACCATGGGCGACCCATGATTTATACAACTGTACCAATGGTAACCCACGGTTTATATATTTGAACTATTAAAGGCACACAGTTTCGATATGTGTATCGTAGATGACAAATGGTTATTGCATTTGAACTATCAAAACCCGCTTTTATACATGTGCAACATGGGTGTCCGCATCTTTATACGTTCGAAATGTGAATAACTCATGGTTTTTATGTTCGAATCATTAATGACACATAGTTTATGTATTTGAACTCTAAATAATCCTCAGGTTATGCATCTAATTCATGGTGACCCATGCTTTATACACTTGAACTAAAATAACCCACAGTTTATGTATGTGACCCATGGGCGAAGCATGCTTTACACACTTGAACCACAGTGACCCACAGTTTATTATGTGAACCATGGATGACCCATACTTTATACACATGAACTATAGTGACCCACAGTTAATAGATGTGAACCATGAGTGAAGAATGCTTTATACACTTGAACTATAGTGTCCTTCAGTATATACATGTGAACCATGAGTGAAGAATGCTTTACACACTTGAGATATAGTGACCCACAGTTAATAGATGTGAACCATGAGTGAAGCATGCTTAATACATTTGAACTATAGTGACCCACAGTTTATACACATGAACCATGGGAGACCTATGCTTTAACACTTGAACTATAGTGACCTTCAGTTTAATCATGTGAACCATGGGTGAAGAATGCTTTACACACTTGAACTATAGTGACCCACAGTTTATACATGTGAACCATGAGTGAAGAATGCTTTACACACTTGAACTATAGTGACCCACAGTTAATAGATGTGAACCATGAGTGGCATGCTTAATACATTTGAACTATAGTGACCCACAGTTAATAGATGTGAACCATGAGTGAAGCATGCTTAATACATTTGAACTATAGTGACTCACAGTTAATAGATGTGAGCCATGAGTGAAGCATGCTTAATACATTTGAACTATAGTAACCCACAGTTTATACACATGAACCATGGGAGACCTGTGCTTTATACACTTGAACTATAGTGACCGTCAGTTTATACATGTGAACCATGGGTGAAGAATGCTTTACACACTTGAACTATAGTGACCTTCAGTTTATACATGTGAACCATGGGTGAAGAATGCTTTACACACTTGAACTATAGTGACCCACAGTTTATACACATGAACCAAGGGAGACCTATGCTTTAACACTTGAACTGTCATTGTCCCACAGCTTCTATATGTGAACATTGGGGACCCATGCTTTATACACTTGAACTGTTATTGACCCACAATTTATACATGTGAACCATGAGCGAAGCGTGCTTGATAAACTTGAACCATAGTGTCCCACAATTTATACATGTGAAACATGGGTGACCCGTGCTTTATTCCCGTGCACTGTAGTGACCCACTGTATATATATGTGAACCATGGGTTCAGTGTGCTTTCTACACTTGAACTATAGTGACCCACAGTTTATACATGCAAACCATGGGTGACCAATGCTTTATAAACGTGAACTATAGTGACCCAGAGTTTATACATGTGCACCATGGATGACCCATGCTTTATACACATGAACTATAGTGGCCTACACTTGAAACATGTGAACCATGGGTGACCCGTGCTTTATACACTTGAACTATAATGACTCACACTTTATATGTGTGAACTATGAGTGAAGCATGCTTTAACTTGAACTTTAGTGACCCACAGTTTATACATGTGAACCACGGATGACTCATGGTCAGCGGCGGGTGCCATAAACTTAGGGAGGGGTCATGTGAGAGGCATCGCGTGGGAGGGGGTGAAAAATACAATACATAAAAAAAGAATAAACATACCTTTTGCAGCCAGCCGCCTCCAACGTCGCGTCTCGTCGCACCGCCTCTCCTCTTCCTGCCTTGTCCCAGCAGCCCCTGGGACAGACTTCCTGTCCAATCCCCGTGCACTGAGTCGGTCTAAGCAGGCAGGAGATATGCCCTTCTCAGACCAGGAAGTCTGTGGGGTTTCACCAGCCTGGCTCTTCAATGTCGCTGAGCTGGAGAAAACCTGAGTGCGCATGTTTGTTTTGGTCGGCCTGAGACAGCCAGCCAAAACACATGAGCACTCTGGGGGTAGAGTGCACTACAACTCCTCCTACCCCCTCCCATGCCTCAGCCACGCCCCTCCCAACACCGCTGACTAAGAGCCGGCAAATGTAAAAAAAAACGATGCAACGCTCCTCCACCATTGCGGAAGAGCCGACAATGCTCATGGTTTATTTATTTTAGCCATGGATTACCCATGGTTTATTTATTTGAACCGTGTATGACCCTTTTTTGGGAAACATCCTTTACCATGTAACCATTACAACGTGAGAATGGTTACATCGTGGTTTTAACAACGCAAGTCGTTACCACGACTTGTACTGGAGGGTGCTCTAAACTAAAGAATAGTGTGAATTACTTTTCCAACACCTTCCCTACTGTACGTAGACTGGAGTTAGAATAGTAATTCACACTATTGCTAAGTCCAGCGCCCTCCAGTGCAAGTCGATGTAACGACTTGCGTTGTTAAAACTGCGATGTAACATACCGCGTTATGATGGTACGCGTTGCATCATCATACATCCCCATTGTTTTATACCTTTGAAACAGGGATAACCATGATTCAGCTATATTTTTACCAGTCCTTTTGCATGGGGCCACTAAATGGGGTGCATAAGAAATTTCTAGCTGACACAAATATCAAATAATATAAAAAACGCATAAGCATTGGTAGTTGGTGATATAACTTCTACTATGAGTATCAAGCAGTACATTTCAATCAATCAATCAGAAAATTTGTAGAGCGCGCTACTCACCCGCTAGGGTCTCAAGGCGCTGGGGGGAGGGGGAGTCGCTACTGCTCGAACAGCCAGGTCTTGAGTTGTTTCCTGAAGGAGAGATGATCCTGGGTCAGCCGTAGGTGGGTTGGGAGGGAGTTCCATGTCTTGGCCGCCAAGTAGGAGAAGGATCTTCCTCCGGCGGTGGATCTGCGAATTCGTGGGACGGTGGCGAGGGCGAGGCTGGCAGATCAGAGCTGGCGAGTGGGTGTGTAGAATGCGAGGCGGCTGTTGAGGTATTTGGGGCCCATGTCGTGGAGAGCCGTGTGTGCGTGGGTGAGGAGTCTGAACCTGATCCTCTTGTTGACGGGGAGCCAGTGCAGGTCTTTCAGATGGGCAGAGATGTGGCTGTGACGGGGATGTCCAGGATGAGTCGTGTAGAAGCGTTCTGTATGCGCTGGAGTCTTTTCTGGAGTTTGGATGTGGTTCCAGCATAGAGGGTGTTCCCGTAGTCCAGTCGGCTGGTGACGAAGGCCTGGGTGACCGTCTTCCTGGTTTCGGTGGGGATCCACCGGAAGATCTTTCAGAGCATGCGCAGGGTGTTAAAGCAGGATGACGAGACGGCGTTGACTTGCTTGGACATCGTGAGGGAGGAGTCCAGGAGGAAGCCCAGGTTGCGAGCATGGTCTGTTGGCTTGGGGGCGGTGCCCATGGCAGGGGGCCACCAGGAGTAGTCCCAGACAGAGGGATATGGTCCCAGGATGAGGACTTCCACCTTGTCTGAGTTCAGTTTCAGACGGCTGAGCTTCACCCATTCCGCGACGTCCTTCATTCCTTCCTGGAGGCTGGCTCTGGCGGTGGCGGGTCGTTGGAGAGGGAGAGGATCAGCTAGGTGTCGTCGGCATAGGAGATGAGGTTTAGGTTGTGTTGGCGTGCGATGGCTGCAAGGGGGCTCATGTAGACGTTGAAGAGGGTGGGGCTGAGCGAGGATCCTTGCGGAACGCCGCAGATGACTTCGGTGGCCGCGGATCGGAACGGGGGGAGACGGACTCTCTTGGTTCTTCTGGCGAGGAACGAGATGATCCACTCCAAGGCCGTTCCTTGGATTCCAGTGTTGCTGAGGCGTTGTATCAGGGTGCGGTGACATACGGTGTCGAAGGCTGCTGAGAGGTCCAGGAGGATGAGTGCAGCTGTTTCCCCGTTGTTGAGCAGGGACCTGATGTCGTTGGTAGCTGCGATGAGGGCGGTCTCGGTGTTGTGGTTTGCTCGGAAACCGGACTGCGAGGGGTCGAGGGATCCGTTTGTCTCGAGGTAGGCAGAGAGTTGTTTGTTGACGGTCTTCTCGATGAGTAAAATATCTTGGGGCATATGTAGGTAATTTCCATTTTGCAATTCTCAAATAGCGATTTTTAAGGAATCGCTATTTGAGAATAGCAAAATGGAATGTAGGTAACAATTCGCAATTTTTTTGTGAATCTCTAACATTCCTTATTTGCGATTCGCAAATTGCGAATCGCAATTAAGGAATGAGTGTCCCATTCATTCCTACGGGCCAAAAGGCACATAGGAATGAATAGGGATACATTCTCAAATTGCGATTTTCTGTGAGAAAATCGCAATTTGAGAATCACAATTCCAAGGGTGCCAGGGTGTCCAAAGGACACCAGTTGCACCCTTGGAATGTGCCTGTAAGTACATATGGCGCACATACATGCCATAAGGGCATGTCTCTGAGCCACATGGCA
This sequence comes from Lissotriton helveticus, assembly GCF_964261635.1. Classification (NCBI taxonomy): domain Eukaryota; kingdom Metazoa; phylum Chordata; class Amphibia; order Caudata; family Salamandridae; genus Lissotriton; species Lissotriton helveticus. Next base: position 1,958,397,792 of record NC_136067.1, read on the forward strand.
CTTTGAATTTAAAAAAAAATGTTTTTTTAAAGGAAATCGCAAAATACCATCTACTTGAAGTAGGTGGTATTTTGCGATTCCTTATGCCAATATCACAATTTTTAAGGCACCCCTACATAGCATTTAAGGAATCGCAACATTGTGATTCCTTAAATGCTATAAGCAAAATAAGGAATCGCAATTTTTGTGATTCCTTATTTTGCTAAGTGCCACCTACATACCAAAGGGGCGTTTGCGAATCGCAAACGCCTATCTACATATGCCCCCTTATCATGTGAAACAGAAAATTGCAGCGCAATAGATTTCACCCAGCTGCTGCAGAACTCAAATGTTTCATTCAAAACAACGAAAAACATTTAAGATTATTCATAATAATAAAGTTGCAAACTTTATGAGAAGTGGGCAGGCCTACGTGATTTCTACCATAAATAGTAACAGACTTTGGCGCACTTCACTAAAATACAAAAATACACTGACAATCTTCAGTTTGGCACATTTCGCGACTTTTCACATGACTGGTGAGAGGGTTCAGGAATGTTGGTCAACTAGTCGGTCTTTTGCCAAAACACGAGACACTCATCTTTCTGTGTGCAGGCCAGAGCTCCTCAGAGTGACCCAGGAGTGTGTGCTGCTCATTGCATGTAACAGACAACTAGGAATGTGCTGCTGTGTGCCATGAAGTAGATGATACTTACACAATGCGTACATAGGGATTGATGGTAATGAATTGGCTATGAATGTTTTTATAACATACTTTAAACTGTTCTTTATTGAAAGCAGAAAATGGCCTCAGGCTGTCATTTGCATTTGCAGATGTAAAGTGGAACTTACATGTCAATGAACTGAAACAAAGCTAAGAGTTCCAGAGTGTTTGGAAATCACGCTGAAGCTCCCCTGCCGAGCAAATCAAGAAAATCGTGAATTTCAAGTCATACAGACATGCCAACTCAAGGGCAGCGGCGCCATGTACCCCCCAACCCCCCTTCGCAGCTTAAGCGGGGGTAGTGTTAACATTTATAGTTATTTATGACCCTGTCCTGTCTGCAGCTCTGCAGACACAAGCTATTAAAACATTAAAAGTAAAGGAAAACGATAAATAACACAGTGATCAGGAGTTAACCACAGCAAATAAATTCAGAGAAAAAGAGAGAGAATGAAAGAGAGAGGGAGAGAGGTTTGGAAGGAAGAGAAAAAGGAAGGACATATAAAAATAAAGAAGGAAGCAGTGGATGAAAGGATGAATGCAAGGACAAAAGGAGTGATGAATGGAATGGTAAGACAAGATTCACATGGGTGGATGAAAGAAAGTGTTTGTAAAAATGAAACGCTGGATGAATGGGTGGATGGATGAATAGACGGCTGGATGGAAGGGTTAGACTAGAGGATGAAATGTTGGATTGATAAAAGGAGGGTGAATAGGTGGATGGATGAAAACAAATGGTTTAATCAATGGCTAAACGTATGGAGGAATCGTTGGAAGTGTGAGTAGAAGGATGGATGCAAGACTGTAATGAAGAGAGGGTGGATGGATGGAATGGTATAAGGATGGATGTTTGGGTGGAAACATGAAAAGATGGATAGATGGGTGGATGAATGATAGGCTTAAGGAAGGAGAAATAGATTAAGGGATCTCATCCAGAGTGCGTAGAGTTTACTCGCTTTCCTCACCTGATGCGTTCAAGGGATTGATCAAAGTGGGGGGTATTTTAATTTTCTAGCTACTCCCTTGTCACACGGTGCCACCAGGTCAACCAACGGCCAACGCAGCCCCGCCCACTGCGTAGAACGTCCGCACCGCGGCAGATGTCCGCCGCGGTAAACGCATTAAGGTAATCCATGACAACAATTTACTTCCTGTTTAGATTACACGTTTTACCTAATCCTGTAAAACCCGAGAGTATGCTATTTCTAGGATTTTGAGTCCCTGCATGTTTTGTGGTGTATCCTATTACTCTTCTATAGTGCATACTTTTACCTGAGTCGTCTGCTGGTGTTTATAAAGGGCCAAATCAAAAAAGTTTAGGAGGCCCCCTGAGGTACAATTAGGGACCAGGGGAAATAACAGGAGAGAATTCACAGTGTCCCGATTTTAAAGGATGCCCTTGGAAAACATCCCTACCGGGTGTTAGGTGTCTACTCCACAAGTTTGATTACTGAACACAACCACCACATATCACAACAGATAATGTACATGCAACTGTTCATAATTTAAACAACACCCCACCATCATAGTGGTAAAAAATGACAATATCAAGAAAATAGTATTCGTGTGACATCAGAAAACAAAGCACAAGTATTTAGAGATATACATATATTTATTACACAATTATACAAAAAAAGGTTCATCCAGTTTTAAAATACATCACGTTATCCATCAGAAAATTATTAAAAATGTTCATGAGAACATAAGTTGACGCGGCGTTTCGGTTTAAAAAACCTTCATCAGGACAGTTTCTCAAAATAACAGTTTATAGTAATTGGCCCCCAGCTATCCAATCTGGGGTATGGTCTGTTAAAACCACAGTGCGAGGTGTCCTAGTTAGGGTCCACACTCAGATATATTGAAGTCCCATTAATTCGGGATATGATAATTTCTGTCTTTCTCTTCTTGATAAAATCTGAAACTTTATCGCTGTATCGGAGGTGCCACCGGTAGGTATTTGGATACAAAAATGCTGTTATGCTGTTAGACTTATGTTCTCATGAACATTTTTAATAATTTTCTAATGGATAACGTGATGTATTTTAAAACTGGTTAAACAAGCAGCGCTTAGCTACTGGGAGCCAATGAAGGTTCCTCAGTAGAGGCGAGAAGTGTTGGTGTTTAGGCTGGTGGAAGACTAGTCTAGCTGCCTGGTTTTGCACCAGCTGTAGCCGATGCAGTTGGTAGGCAGGGATTCCAACATAGAGGGTATTAGCATAGTCAATCCGGGAAGTAATTAAGGCCATAATGACGAGGATGAGCGCCTCTGTAGTCAGAGACCTGCAGATTTTAGGAATCCTGCGAAGGTGAAAAAAGCAGGAGGAGGTAACTGCATTTATTTGAGGCTTCATTGACAAGTCACTACAGATAATTACGCCAAGACTTTTCACCGAATTGACAGGGTTGGGGGGGGGGAGCCAAGGGAGGAAGGCCAAAAGTTGGTGTTCCAAGGGTTGGCTGGCCCACCCAACAGAACCAGCTCCGTCTTGTCAGGGTTGAGCTTCAGCTGGCTATGATACATTCACTCAGAGATGGAGAGCATGGTGGATTGAAAGTGAGCACGGGAGGAAGGGGCAGAGTCGATAGGGATATCTTGTATATATTGATATTTCTCTAGCATCAACTTAGCTGGAAAGCAAAGTGTTTAGGCACGGGGAGATGAAATGGGTTGCACAGAATCACATAATGTCAGTATTGGAAGCTATGATTACAACCCAGAGCCCCAGATTCCAAAGATGGCAGCTCTGCCATAAGTCCTCTTCTCTTCCACGTCCATTATCGTACGCATCACACCATGTTAAGTCAAGCATTAGAGCCGGGATTGGAGTGCAGGGTTCCAAGTTGCCTAGTCAGCACCTCAGCCACTAAACCACATCTCAAGCATGCTAGCTGGGCTGGAGACGTTCACTGACGGTGCCCAGAGGCAGACCGGTCTTTTCAGCAGGGTCTCTGGTTATGCATGAAAAATACACAGCCATGGCTGGTCAATAAACGTAAGACTGGGGAGAAGTGGATGTGAACATCTCATACACCTATGCATTGTGGTCAGCAGTGCCGTTGGTCTGTGTTTTGCTGTAGTAGATTTAGGGCATAATCAAGAGTTTGGCCAGCGGGAATTCCGCCAACAGCTCGCACTAGGATATAATGCACTTGTAATACGGCAGGCGGGATGTCCTTCATATTTGTGACTGAGTACCCGTGCCCCCACGCTCCAAACCAGGCTCTCAATTTAAAGTCGTCGTGTTTGGGGCGGCAGCATATGGGCAACAGAGACAATAGTATAGGAATGATCATTCCGTTGTTGTAGACGCCCTCTCTGGAACATTCATTCTCCACTCCTGAGGGAGCTTGTCTGCAGCCATCCCCTTACTGCACTGTCCTGACCTGGAATGCTCTGCTCCTCCCACACGTCCTGTCCCAGAGGCAGGAAGTGCTGCCCAGTGCCCTTGCTGTGGACAAGCTTCTTGCTGCGAGATCCTAATGTCCGGACTGGCCGTAGAGGGCACCGGTTGTTACCCCGGTGGACCGCCAGGGTGGGGGCTGGTTTGGGCCTCTGGGGGCCATTTTTGTTACCGGGGACCTGCAATATCGGCCCCCTGTGCCAAAATCGGCTGCAACCGGCCCTTGCACCCGGCTCGGCCGCACCCAACCCACCCCCACCCGGGTGCCTGCTGAGCAGTTTGCCAGGGCAGGTTTCTGTTCCCAGTCCGGAGCTGGTCCTCACTACATGACCCCCAACACCTTTAGAGAAAAGGGACATGTCTCCATCATGTCATCAATGTGACCGTCTTTAGAGTTTTTTGTTGTTGCAGTTCTTTATAGCGCAAATTCGAACAGAGCGCTTTACATAGCACCAGTTGCATTGCAGACGGACACATTCATTTTTAGGCACAGGGAGATGACGTGATTTTCCCAGAATCACAGGATGTTTGAGACTTCCGCCAGACTCGAACCCGGTTCCCCAGCTTCAAAGTCAGCAGAACTAGCCATTAAGCCACACCCTCTCCCATTACGGCATTTCATGTTGTGATTGTTACGCTTCAAACAAATCACATTGCACAGTTTCTTGTTAACGTTGCTCCCAATTGGAGCGCCGGGCTGGCGGTGATAAAGATTGAAAAGTATTGGTGAAACTCAATATATCGTGAAATTGACTTTTCCGAGCCACTTTGTGCAGCCTCTACGGAGGCATTCAAATTATGAATAAAATATGAGAACGCCGTCCTGCGTAAATGAAACATATGCAAACAGAGTGAAATAATGCGAGCGACATTATCAGCACAGCCGGGGGCGGGGATGGCTTCCCGGCGCTGCTTCGGTTGAGATGTGTGAGTCGCGGCTTCCTCTCACATCTTGTTTAATTAAAGCGCCATCTCGTGAGTGTGGCCGGTGGACTCCAGAGGAGGGAGGGAGAGCTCCGGCCCTGACTTGGGGTCCCAGGCTCACTGCCCGTTACCCACACGTAGAATGCAGTCACTCGTGAACACGTCACCAGTAAGCTGGAGGGCGCCGGGGACAGCTGTCAGGAAGGTTTCTCACCCATAACACGGACTGTTGTCAGCACAGCCTCTCTCTGCTCAGCCCTCCTCTGCCCATTCCACTCCCGCCCAGACCCCCGACGTGGAACTGCTTCCCCCAGACCCCCTCCATTCCCACGAATGACCATATGTCACTTTGAAATACTTTGGGGACCTCGCAATGTCAGGTTATTTATTGCAAATGGTCACAACACAATTGAAAGTGCCCCGGTTGCACAAAGCCCTCCACTGACTGCCAGAGCTGGCGAGACAGGGGCTTGTGGAGCAGCATGTGTTGGGTGTTCAGATGTACACTCCAGGGCCACTGGAATTAATGGTCAGGAGAAGGACACATGCCGATGAGGTGCCTAAATTATGCGGCAAAAAAAAGGCAAACTATGCGGCATAAGGCAGCACATTTTGTGATAGTATTACTTCAATATTTTTTCATGTTTACTCTTGTTAACACTCTCTGGACTTAGGTTGCCACTCATTAATAGCAGTTAAACACCCAAATATAGCAACGAGCAAAGGAAAGGTTATCAGTCAACTTTTGAAATGGGCCATATACTGGGCAGCTAGTAGCTTTTGAACCGTTTGAATTAGACAGCATTCCATACATACAGATTTGCTGCATACCACATCTTACAGCTCAGATTCACCCGGAACACAGCTACCACTCAACACAACCGAACAAGCAAGGCCAAGAAACCACACTCAGATAAAACCTAGAACTCAGGCTCTCAAGTGATACCCCGGAAGTATCTATTGACCTACACTAATGAGGTCAGGACAGAGATAGGCAAATGCTAACTCACCACCAGAATAATGAACATGGGGACACTGACACCTTAGTACAGGAGCTCCAGCTGCACACAGCTATTAGAAGAATACAACACCTGCTAGCAACAACATGTGTATCAGGTCGGACCTTGCTTCTGGCCAACATCAGCTGCATTGGAGTGGCCATACCCTTCAGTACCGATTGTCGTTCAGAAATGGCATTCCCCATTTGCAAACCTCCAATGGTTGAATTGTAACTGCAAACCCTGGTCTGCATAAAGTGCTCAGAGGCCAAGTAACGGGCGAATGTGTTATACCAATGCTTGGATTTATCTCAACTAGTGGTAATCGCGCTGCCCTTGATTCCGTTCATCATATCTTAGCTTGTCTGGCCATTCTAGACAGGGACCAGTCATATGCAAATGAGTCCGACCGACAGGGGTCTGGTGGAAGTGGTACCATGGCTTTTCATAGATCTCCTCACCGAGCACTGCCACAAGCTCGATACGTGGCGTGGGACCATCCAGCTGAAGGAACCCAGCTGGCACAAGCCTTGCGTTCACTCACCCATTGGTCAAGACATTCTATCATGCACTATCGTCATGAGTCAAAGATAGCTTTATTCGATACCATAAAAAGGATCATATAAGCACAGCATAAAAAATATACAAATTGTAAAATACAATTTCATTATAATACAAAGAATGGTTACAATTTTAAGATAATAAAATCAAATATTTGTAAAAATATGGGGGCAGAAGACTTTGATGGATGCTACTTTTACACTACTGTCACTGGACAAGAGTACGCTTGCACAGATTTGTAATACCCATAGAGTGATCTTTTTTCCATTCATAACTACTTGAATGATTAGTCTTATCCACTGCCATGCTGTGCGTGCCAACTAGAGTACCAGGCAGGTCTTTAGGTAACCTTTCACCCCTTCATGCCAGCCATGGGGTTGCTTTCTTTGGCTGAAAGAGGCTTGTTTGTTTGCATCTGCCAGCCATGCTCCTCCTGAAGAGGATTCTGAGACTGGGCACTGTTCCACATGACAGTATACAAACTGTCTAAGACGCGCAAGGGGCACCGCATGGCACTTTGGTATTACAAAAGGGACCACAGATGCTTACATGTCCCCTCCTGTGATATGGCTCACACTGATTCTAAATGTGCACCACCCTAATCCCAAGGGGGTGTGACCCTTCACTTACACAGGGATTCTTCTTCTCTTGTGCCTACGCCATGCTACAGACGACACAGGTAAAGAGGTAACAAGTCCGCCACGACGTGCCGACTGTGCCCCACATAGAGATGGTGCACAGTCAGTATTTTCCCTGACAACCCACCATTGTTCCAAAGATCCCGAAAGATCCCCCTGTAGGCAAATGCAGTCACTCACTTAACCCGCCTGGAGTTCTATCCCTGCCTTCCCCACCTTAAAAGTGAGGCTGGGTTAGCACCTTCAGTGAAGGGCAGACTAGCAGCTGCAAACAGCTGGTCCACCTTTCACTAACGCACAGTTGATTGTATAGGGGTGAGCTTGCATCTGTACTGTGAACAGTGATAGGGCTCGCTGACCCAGTCTGCACCTAGTGAACGCACTTATGGGAGCACCACGACAGAGGGGGGCAGTGTGCCCAACTTGTAAGGCAGCCCCAGGGCTGTAAACATAAGTCATCTAAAATTCCAATAAGGTAGGAGTTATGGTTTCTGTGCACAGCATTAGGTTGCGGGTCACTTCTTCCTGGGAGTATTTAACTGCAGTTATTTGCCCTGCTATCCTACACCTGCTATCCTAAACCTTATGTCCTACTGCTTTCCTACACCTCCCAACCTACACCTGCTATCCTATACCTCCTATCCTACACTTCCATTCTTACACCTGCTATTGTACACCTCCTATCCTACACCTGCTATCCTACACCTGCTATCCTACACCTTCTGTCCTACACCTTCTTTCCTACACCTCATATCCTACACCTGCTATCCTACACCTGCTATCCTACACCTTCTGTCCTACACCTCCTGTACTACACCTGCTATCCTACACCTTCTGTCCTACACCTCCTGTACTACACCTGCTATCCTGCACCTCCTATCCGACACCTGCTATCCTACACCTGCTATCCTACGCCTGCTATCCTACACCTGCTATCCTACACCTTCTGTCCTACTGCTACCCTACACCTCCTTTCCTACACCTGCTATCCTACACCTCCTATCCTACACCTGCTATCCTACACCTCCTATCCTACACCTGCTATCTGACACCTGCTATCCTACACCTGCTATCCGACACCTGCTATCCTACACCTGCTATCAGAAACCTCCTATCCTACACCTGCTATCCTACACCTGCTATCCTACACCTGCTATCCTACACCTGCTATCCTACACCTGCTATCCTACACCTCCTATCCGACACCTGCTATCCTACACCTCCTATCCTACACCTGCTATCCTACACCTGCTATCCTACACCTGCTATCAGAAACCTCCTATCCTACACCTGCTATACTACACCTGCTATCCTACACCTGCTATACTACACCTGCTATCCTACACCTGCTATCCTACACCTCCTATCCTACACCTGCTATCTGACACCTGCTATCTGACACCTGCTATCTGACACCTGCTATCCGACACCTGCTATCCGACACCTGCTATCCTACACCTGCTATCCTACACCTGCTATTCTACACCTCCTATCCGACACCTCCTATCCAACACCTGCTATCCTACACCTGCTATCCTACACCTGCTATCCTACACCTGCTATCCTTCTCCTGCTATCCTACACCTTCTGTCCTACTGCTTTCCTACACCTCCCAACCTACACCTGCTATCCTATACCTCCTATCCTACACTTCCATTCTTACACCTGCTATTGTACACCTCCTATCCTACACCTGCTATCCTACACCTTCTGTCCTACACCTCATATCCTACACCTGCTATCCTACACCTGCTATCCTACACCTGCTATCCTACACCTGCTATCCTACACCTTCTGTCCTACACCTCCTGTACTACACCTGCTATCCGACACCTCCTATCCTACACCTGCTATCCTACACCTACTATCCTACACCTGCTATTCTACACCTTCCGTCCTACTGCTACCCTACACCTCCTAACCTACACCTGCTATCCTACACCTGCTATCCTACACCTGCTATTCTACACCTCCTATCCGACACCTCCTATCCAACACCTGCTATCCTACACCTGCTATCCTACACCTGCTATCCTACACCTGCTATCCTACACCTGCTATTCTACACCTCCTATCCGACACCTCCTATCCAACACCTGCTATCCTACACCTGCTATCCTACACCTGCTATCCTACACCTGCTATCCTTCTCCTGCTATCCTACACCTTCTGTCCTACTGCTTTCCTACACCTCCCAACCTACACCTGCTATCCTATACCTCCTATCCTACACTTCCATTCTTACACCTGCTATTGTACACCTCCTATCCTACACCTGCTATCCTACACCTTCTGTCCTACACCTCATATCCTACACCTGCTATCCTACACCTGCTATCCTACACCTGCTATCCTACACCTGCTATCCTACACCTTCTGTCCTACACCTCCTGTACTACACCTGCTATCCGACACCTCCTATCCTACACCTGCTATCCTACACCTACTATCCTACACCTGCTATTCTACACCTTCCGTCCTACTGCTACCCTACACCTCCTAACCTACACCTGCTATCCTACACCTGCTATCCTACACCTGCTATCCAACACCTGCTATCCGACACCTGCTATCCGACACCTGCTATCCTACACCTGCTATCCTACACCTTCTGTCCTACACCTCCTGTACTACACCTGCTATCCGACACCTCCTATCCTACACCTGCTATCCTACACCTACTATCCTACACCTGCTATTCTACACCTTCCGTCCTACTGCTACCCTACACCTCCTAACCTACACCTGCTATCCTACACCTGCTATCCTACACCTGCTATCCAACACCTGCTATCCGACACCTGCTATCCGACACCTGCTATCCTACACCTGCTATCCTACACCTGCTATCCTACACCAGCTATCCTACTCCTGCTATCCCACACCTGCTATCCTACACCTGCTATCCTACACCTGCTATCCTACACCTGCTATCCTACTCCTGCTATCCTACACCTTCTGTCCTACTGCTTTCCTACACCTCCCAACCTACACCTGCTATCTTATACCTCCTATCCTACACTTCCATTCTTACACCTGCTATTGTACACCTCCTATCCTACACCTGCTATCCTACACCTTCTGTCCTACACCTCATATCCTACACCTGCTATCCTACACCTGCTATCCTACACCTGCTATCCTACACCTGCTATCCTACACCTTCTGTCCTACACCTCCTGTACTACACCTGCTATCCGACACCTCCTATCCTACACCTCCTATCCTACACCTGCTATCCTACACCTGCTATTCTACACCTTCCGTCCTACTGCTACCCTACACCTCCTAACCTACACCTGCTATCCTACACCTGCTATCCTACACCTGCTATCCAACACCTGCTATCCAACACCTGCTATCCGACACCTGCTATCCGACACCTGCTATCCTACACCTGCTATCCTACACCTGCTGTCCTACACCTCCTGTACTACACCTCCTGTACTACACCTGCTGTCCTACACCTGCTATCCTACACCTGCTATCCTACACCTGCTATCCTACACCTTCTGTCCTACACCTCCTATCCTACACTTCCATTCTTACACCTGCTATTTTACACCTCCTATCCTACAACTGACATCATACACTTGCTATCCAACACCTGCTATCCTGCACCTGGTCTGTGATCTGACTCTGACAGCTGGACAGACAGGTGAGCATAGGATACTCCAAAACTCTAATGCACAGACAGACCTCCCCTGACTGTGCTAGAGAGGCTGCTGCAGGAGTCTCCGCGTTCTAGTTATCAAGCCAAGGAGACATATGTGTAGACAATTAAAAGGAAGGAGCTGAATTCCTGTCTTTTGTAAAGATGTTCAATGGCAAATAGCCTCTAATGGGCTGCACTGGCAGAAGGCTCTTTAGTTATCCAGATGCAAGAAAGCAATAATTTCTGTGTTAGAGAAGGGACACACTGACCCAGGTTCATGGATGACTATTTTTCCTCAGATGGCTTTTAAAACGATCAGAAATTAGTCGGACAATAGTAACACCTATTACTACTCTGAGGCATTCCCGTTTGTAATGACTGAGGGACAGCTGGTCAGTCCCACTGTCCGATGAACAAAGAAGGAGACCGTTCCTACAGTGGCAAGCCAACATGTCAAGGTAACTATAGGTTTAATATAGGTTTACATATATGAACTTTGATGATACCTATATACTTTCAAGATACGTAGATATGGAGTTAAGAACAGTAAATCAACACTTACCTATGTGCACTTACCTTCTCGATATTTTTGTCCTCGATATTTTGAACACAGTATTATGGTTCCATGGTATGGTGGGATTGCTATTCGGACATGCAACCAATGCATACATTGGGCAGATGTAATATAAAGGAGGCATTTCAGGTGTATACCCCTATAAGGAACTTAAGATCAGCAGCTAGTTGTCTACTATCTGTTCCCCGAACAAGAACTACCACCTGGGGTGACAGACTATTCCTGGTAGCAACTCCCAGATTGTGGAATTCACTCCCCTCACATATCAAAACCGCCCCAACTCTTATTTGCTTCCGTAAGGCCTTGAAGACTTGGCTCTTCAATCAATAAGTTTGTGTGCTGATTACTGTATCCTAAAGTATCTTACTGCGCCTAGACACCCTAGGGTATTAGCTGCGCATTAAAAATCCCATAAATAAATAAATAAAGTCACACAATGCAACGCAGCATGACAGCGTGCTAACCCTACTATGATAGGACGCATTCCTGCTCTCTCCTAGTGCAGGCGCACTGAGTGCCAATGCAGGCACCCCTGCGTCATGGTGCAAGAGTGCTTGTGTTACGGGCAGGATTGTTTTGTGCAGGGAGGGACACCTTCCTGCACAAAACCATTCCATGAGGAATTTTTCTCTTTCTATGTAAAAAGAGACACAGAAAGAGAAAATAATTAAGAGAACTAAAGATATTTCTCCTCGTTATGCCTTTGTTGAGAAGGCGCACCATTTTGAGGCATGTCTAGGTGTGCAAGTCTCTGTAAATCTGGGGAACGCACCAACATCAATGGGTGGATGAGTGGGAACACCCCTACTCCACCCATGGAACGCCTCCCAACGCAGAGTAACACAAGGAAGTGGCTTGCGCTGCCTTGCAGTACTCTGAATGTACTAGACCAGACGGAACCACAGAAGGGGGCTATGACTGTCTGTGCACGGTTTAGTAAATCCCACTAAAAGGCTTGTGTTGCCTTTGCGTCACCTTCCGTGCAAGCCTTTTGTAAATCTGGGGTAAGCATGAGCGTAAAATCCGTTCCGCTCGCGGATTTTGCAGATTTTCGGCAAATTCGCAATCTGCGAACTCTCGCGAACTTGCCGAAAATTCGTAAAATCCGTGCGAAGCGGATTTTTTGCTTGGATTGCACTTGCCAACTAGAATACTATACAATTTCGCGGGAGTAAACACTTGCGAACACGTAGATGCGGCGGGCAGCGACAATCTCGCAATTGCGAGATTGCAAAATTTGCAATTTCGCACAAGAAATCCACCAGCAGGCAGCATAAACCTTGAAAATTATGATTTTTATCAGAATAACTCCTCAGGTTGACATTTGCCTGCACTTTTCTTTGCAAGGAGTCCATTTTGGGGGGTGGGGGGGAGGAAGGAAGTGCCCCACAGTCTCCAACTTCCTGTTCCTGTCCAGCAGGCTCCTCCCAGTGCTTTCTTCACGTGCTAGTCACTTTGATTTGGATCTTGACCTGGAAGGATTACTTTTTGTGGATGCTGCTGGATATTTGTTTTTTTGCAAAACTGAAAGCACTCAGCAGGTGCAAAAGTTCAATCTTATCATTAGTAACCATTCCCTGTAGTGCTTCCTGAGGGGCCCCTTCAGAGTTCATTTGCCTACTTGCAACTATTCTATGACCCTGCTCTGACCCTCACAGCAGGCTCAGAGAATAGCTAAAAGTATACAACAAAGGTCCTGTTAAAAAAATTACACTGCAACAGAAAGCAATTACAGACAAACTGGAAGCACTCAGCAGGTGCAAAAGTTCAATCTTATCATTAGTAACCATTCCCTGTAGTGCTTCCTGAGGGGCCCCTTCAGAGTTCAGTTGCCTACTTGCAACTATTCTATGACCCTGCTCTGACCCTCACAGCAGGGTCAGAGAATAGCTACAAGTAGGCCACAAAGGTCCTGTGAAAAAAAATTGCACTGCAACAGAAAGCAAATTACAGATAAGGAAGCAGGTGCCAGCCAGACTGGAAGGTTAAATTCAGTGACACATTAATCAACCCCAAATTAATTCATGTCAGTTGAAGCAGGGCAGGTGTGCTTGCTTTTTTTCACCCCCATAATCTACAGTGATAAACCAACCAGAGGGTGGCAGTGATGTACCAGTGGGTGGCATGGGTGTACCAGAGGGTGGCAGTGGTGAAACAGAGGGTGCTGTGAACCTGTGATGATGAACCAGACGTAGAAACAACATATTCGCGGCCGTCGCGAGCCGACAAGTAAGTTCGCAATTGCGAACTGGTACACAACCCTCGCGAACTGGCAGAAACCCTTGCGAACACAAAAAAAACGAAAATTCGCGAGAGTTCGTGGATTTTGCAGATTGCGAATCCGTAAATACGCAAGTTCGCGGATTGCCAATTCGCAAAATCCGCCCATGCTTAATCTGGGGCCAGGTCTTCTCAAACTTGCAATTTCCTCGACAGTTCCTGAGAGAGATGAATGTAGTTGTGACATTTTCTCATGAGTGAACTTTAAAATCATCTTCCTCGTGACTTTGAAAATGCATGGATATTGATTATCTTTTCTTTCTTACACAAATTAAAAGAGTACATCAGTCCCAATTTTCATGTGAAAATACACATATGGAGAATTTAACAACCTATGGGTAGGTTCATCAGGAGCAGCAAGCGCTATAGAAATACAATTTACAATTACAATTAATCATAATATTCATGAGATTACAGGACGTATGTGAGAGAAAAATATTACAACTTCACCCACCCCGGTTTCTAAGAGGTGCTATCAAGGGGTGCACTTCTGGGTGTCTACCCTACTTATTAAAGAAAAACTGGCACATAATCCTATAAACTCGAGGGTGTGGATCCTAGGACACAGTTGGTTCCATCACTTTTTATCCAAGTTAAAGAAGTCAGAAGTCCAATGTCCATTCTTTCTCAGTAGAGGGCGCTCTTCAGGTAAAGCGTAAACACAGCAGTAGCGGGCGTTCCCTGCCAAAGGGGGTATGGGGGGGCAGGCTGGGCCAGAAAAGGGAGGTTGGGAGGGCTTAGGGAAAAAATAAATAAAAAATAAAATAAACTTAACATAGCGCTGCTGCTGCCCCCGCCACATTGCACTCTTCCTCATCTGGCCCCTCTCGCATGAGAGCAGCTTCAAGATTGGACTGAGCGTCGGCAATTGCGCTCCCAGGCAGACTGGGAGCGTGTGCCTGCTCTCTCCAGCCCTAGCAACGCAGCTGGGGCTGGAGAGAGCGTCACTGCGCATGAGGGGTTTGACCGGCCTGAGCCGGCCGGCCAAACACCTCATGCGCAGTGAAGGGAGGGCCCACCATTCTCCCACCATCAGTGTCATCCCCGGACCCACCGCCAAGACTCCTCAGAGTCCGGGGGCAGGTTCAGGGGATTAAAATAAAACGGGTTTAACCCCATGGATGCTTATGGACGAGCCCAGCTCGTCATGAGGCACAGTGGAGCTGTGCTCATGACAAGCTGGGCTCATCATAACGGCCGCGCCACTCCCCCGCTCGAGAATTACACGCCCGTACGGGCGTTCTAATGGAGTGGGCGGAGTCATGACGAGTCCAGCTCGTCATGAGCCCAGCTCCACTGGGCAGCATGACGAGCTAGACTCGTCATGAGCACCGCAGCGCCGCGCGCGGCCCCTCCCCCCAGCCCCACCCGCGGGGACTTACACCAGCTGCGAAGGGGTTAAACTCCATTTTATTATCATTTTATTTGCTGTCTTTAATGGAGTGTTCACCCTGTGAGGTGCACGTCAGTTTCCTCCATCCAAACACCACAGAATTCATTGAGTGCCTCTTCAATGAAAGTCATGGCTTTCAAAAGAGAAGATTCTTCAAACAACATTTATTATTCAGCATGCTTACCAAGCTTTCTAAGTTTGAAAAAAAGATGGGAATTTTAGGCTGACAGACTCTGGCTATTTTTTTCTACGGCATGAAATTTTCATTCCTCGTACACTTTGTTCTGACAGCTTCTGCTGCGTGTAGAGATTCTTGATGTTTCAGTGGGGATAACAGGGAGCCTGTGCTCAAAGCAATGGAAAATTAAAAGACTCATTCTTGCAATAAAAGCTTTTTCTGAAGGCCAAGTATGCAGGGGACTCATTTTGCTCCCTCCTGGGCTAGCAACAGCAAACTAGCATGTCTCTGTGTCCAGAAGCTAGGTAAGGATGTTCAGGGCTTCAAGTGAAAAAAACATTTTGCTTGCTGTAATTCGCCTCATATACTCACAAAAATAAATTTTTTGTATTATACAGTAGTATTTACATAGCGCTTTATACTCATATGTGGGGCACTTAGCGTGCATTGTTTGACAGGTAGCACGCTACACCAAAGGGAAGAGAGCGGTTGGCAGAGTATTATGGGAAGCATTTTCGAGTGAATGCATCAATGGCCAGAGAGATGCTGTAAGTGCATTAAATGGAATGAAAAAGTTGGGGGTCGTGGCCAAAGAAGCATATTTAGGAATCCTTTCCAACAGGCTTGACCTGTGTAATTAAAGTGAGGGTGAAGACAACTGAAATACTGTGCGTCACAAAGTGTGCCACCTGACCAGTATTTGAGTGCCTCTCTGTGAGTTTTCCCTTACTGCATCCAAACATGTCACACAGCAACCAACCCCTACCGAAACAAGCCAGACAGACTTATTGGCTTAGCCAATGCTTGCAAGCTGTATCAGGTGAATTAGTAATGAGGCTTATTTTGTTTTGACTAATTAGAATTGAAAAGTTTCAATTCAGAAAATATGAGACTGTGACTTAAACATAACTAAGGTCTGTGGAAGGGATATTGGACTTCCGGGTGTCTCAGACACTTGCATTCTCTCCCTCATCCCACTTTCCTCCACAGTCTATCGCTCTATTAAACATTGATTAACGCCATAGACAGACACCCACAGAGAACTAGCCATGGACCACAAGAACAAAGCACCCTCAAAAACCTCTGTGCCAAACTAGAGGTGACAGACCCATGGAGACTCCAACACCCAGACGCAAGATAATACACCTTTTACTCACACCCACACAACTCATACAGCAGAATAGACTACATCTTCATGTCAGCCAGTCACACACACCTCACTGACACGATGGAGATTGGGCCAATCACAATCTCAGACCATGCACACATCACCCTTACGATCAGCGGCAAACACAACGAGAAGCCCAGCCGCAGCTGGCGACTAAACAGTGACATCCTAGAGAACCCGGCCAACATAGCGGAAATCGGGGAGGCAATTAAAGAATACCTCGCTTTCAATGACAATGGAGAGATAGACAAAGGCACCCTATGGGAAGCGCTAAAAGCGACAATAAGAGGCACACTACTAAGCATCAAATCCAGAATGAACAAAAATAGAAACAAAACAATAACAGAGCTAGAAAATCAGATCAGAGACCTAGAAAGAGGCCTCTGCGCAAACCTTTCAGACAAAAATACTCTCACCGAGCTAACTAAAAAGAAGTATGAGCTCAACAGAATTCTGAGTGAACGAGCAGGCACATGGATCAATAAATATAAATTCATAAACCTGTGCTCAGCAAACAAAGCAGGGAAGGCTCTAGCGGGATACCTAAAAGCAAAGCAGAGACAACACCACATAGCAGCACTAACAGACAAGACAAATAAGACACACGCATCCAACAAACAAATCCTAGAGATATTCAAAGAGTTCTACAAGGAGCTATACACAGTAGACAAAGACCTGGCAACAGACGGAGGCGCGAGTCTACTAGACAAACTCAAACTCCCCAGGCTCACAGACCAGCAAAGGGAATCATTAGAAGGAGTGATAACGGGGGCAGAGGTAGAAATGGCGATAACCTCCCTCAAACCAAATAAGGCGCCTGGCCCAGATGGGTACACAGCCGCTTTCTATAAACAATTCCTACACCATCTGAAGGATACCATGGTCGAGGTGTTCAAGCTCTGTGCGGAGAAAGGCAGCATGACTGCTTCAATGGCCAAGGCTAACATCATAGTCATTCCCAAGGAAGGGAAAGACCCACAGTTCCCACAAAACTACCGCCCGATATCACTCATAAATGTCGATTGCAAAATATACGCCAAAATAATGGCAGCATGGCTAAACGTGTTCCTGCCCCGCCTCATCCATAAATCACAGGTAGGATACCTCAAAAATAGGCTCCCTCAGGACAATACCAGACTCTTATGCCATCTCATACACCGCACAGCCAACAGTCAAGAAAAGGCAGTCATGATCGCGCTAGACGCAGAAAAAGCCTTTGACAGGGTTTCATGGCCCTTCCTAGACCTGTGCATGGACAAATTTGGACTAGGAGCCAAATATCGAAGTATGGTGATGTCACTATACCACAGCCCCAAGGCCCGAGTAGTAGTCAACGGGAGAACATCAGAAATCTTCACCCTAGAGAGAGGAACGAGGCAGGCCTGCCCGCTATCCCCCGGCCTATTCCTACTAGCTCTGGAACCACTCCTATTCATGATCAGGAACAACCTGCAGATAACGGGCGTTCGAGTTAGAGACAACACGGTTAAATTAGCAGCCTATGCGGATGACATTCTGATCACAACCAATAACCCGGACACCTCAATAAAGGCGCTAATGCAAACAATAGAAAAATACGCCCTAGTTTCAGGCTACAAGCTAAACAGGGATAAGTGAGTGCAAACCCATGAACTGCCATACAACTAGTACAGTCCTAGGTACATCGGGGCTAACTTGGCAAAAGAAACCCCTAAAATACCTCGGCCTACTCTTTGGCAGAGACCTAAGGTCAACTCTCGATCACAATGAGGAAGCAATCCTCAAAAAAATTAAAACTAAACTAGAGTCCTGGAGTCCAAAATCCATTAGCTGGTGGGGAAGAGTAGAGTCCATCAAGATGATGATCACTCCCATGCTGAATTACATGATTAGCATGCTCCCACTAACACTAACTGATGATTTCCACAAAAGACTTGATAAAACCATCAACAAATTCTTGTGGAGCGGGAAAAAAGCCAGAATAAGCCTGCAAAAACTTAGACTACGGAAAGAACTGGGGGGACTGAACATGACGAACTTCAGGGCCTTCCAAACAGCATGTCTGGCAAAACAAGGCTTACACTGGATTGTCCCTACTCCAGAATACACACCAGTCTGGCTCGATTTAGAGAGAGACATCCTGGGGGGGGCAACCCAGTAGCACTACTCACAGCCAATAAGCTCCCAGAGGCTAACAATGCCGTGCTCAAAAACACTAGGATAGCACTCCTGAGAGTAGACAAAGAAATGGAAAGCAGCATCAAAAGGTCAAAATGGGAATCGATCTGGCACAACTCAAGAATAACCTACAGGGGCAAAACACTGGCAAACAAAGAGTGGTATGAGGGAGGGATCACAACTCCTGCCCAATTGGAAAAAGAGAACACTCCGCTTACATTTGAGATGCTGAAAAAGTCCCTCAACCTACCCAACATTGAATTCTACGAATTTCTTAAGATCAAAGCTGCCATCGCTAAAGCAAACCTCTCCAAAGGGAATCCCTCCATCATAGAATACGTGCAAAAACTAAACAGGTTAGGTCACCAAACCGCCCAGCTATACAAACTCATATGCCCACGCACGTCGACATTAAACACCAAAACCATGGCGTTCTGGGAAACAAAACACAACAGAACATTCAGCGAGGATGAGAAATCCAAGCTCTGGGTCTCAGCCTCCAAGAACAAAGTATCCCCACAACTAGCGCAAACTAAGTTCTGGCTACTACACAGAATGTTCTGGACGCCAGCCCGACTAGCGGCAGTAGGCGCCACAGAATCTGACATATGTTGGAACTGCCATAAAGAGAAAGGAGACCTGACCCACATCATCTACGAATGCCCTAAAGTCAAGAACTTTTGGAGCAAAGTGTATAACTTCATCAACATGATAGTAGGGGGAAGCATTCAACAAGGCCTAGAAGGAATCACCACAGCTTTTTTAGCCCCAGACCTAGAATGTAGGGGGGACAGGGAACTAGTGGACCTTCTACTCACAGCGGCCGTTAAGACAATACTAGCGAACTGGAAGAACACTAGCAAAGCAACATTCAAGAGGTGGATTAACTGGGTAACCTTCCTGAGAGGTGCCGACAACATCACCGCGAAACACTCAGCGAACCATACAGCCAGAGGGGAAATGTGGGCAGCCCTAGACACACACCTCGGAGCATACAAACCCCACTAGACCTACAAAAGGGAAAACCCCTCAGACCAACAAGTGCCAGTGCCTAACCGCGCACCCCCCCCCCCTTTTTTCTGCCTCTCTTCTTTCTTCTTTCTCTCTCAACCAAGAGAACTTAGGGGCATACGCAAAGTCGGCCACACAGAGCAACAATCATCACCAAATGCAACTACATACAACAAAGGCCTTGAGATCATATGTATATGCCCCCGCAACACTACTGTACTGTATTGTATTATACTTGTAAAATCTTCTTTTTTCAATAAATAATTTTGAAATAAAAAAAAAAACATTGATGGTCCTTTTTTTCTCCCAACATCTCGCTGAAATCCTCCATCTGCATATCTCACACTTTCTCTAGATTACAATTGGTACATATGTGACCATCACTCTGTGTGTTCTACAGAGAGGCCAAGGATTGGATGTGCATGTAGTCTGCACACGTTTATGACCCAGTGGCAGCTGCTGTGAGAAACATGCACTGGCTTCTGCTTCAACTTCAGACCTCTCACCCACAATCTGACCTCACTCACACATGCGCATTAAGAAGTGCCCATAGCACTGCTCCTCCCCCTCCCATGCCCTGGCCCACCCCTCCCTGCATACGTTGGCTGAGATCTGGCAAATGAAATATAAAACTATTATAGTGTATCGTTTTATTTTTCACCTGCTGGCTCTGCGACGCTCTGCCCTCTAACCATTAAAACCCCACAAGGCCTTAACTTGATGTACACACACCCTATCAGTGAGGGGTATATGGAAGCGAGTTCCATTGTGCACACTTTCATGTTTTCATGCAATTCAATGATATTGGTGCCTGAATTTTTTTTGAAAGGTCTAACATTTAAAAAATGCACATACACTACTTGTCCTATTCAATTCAATGATGATAGGAATGAGATCTAAGGGTTATGGAGTTTTAATAACTTGGCACCACCGTTAGGTGGCACCTTACAGCTGCTACCTTGTCTTGAGTTCTGGCATCACCGTCCCTGAGTGTTTTATCAGCTAGTACTGTTCCTCAATGCTGCACCTTAACCTTAACTTCAGGGAGGCGTGGTGTAGCATAACATGAGAGTGCCCGGAAAATGTGGTGTTCTCTTTGTAACTTTCCAATATGCAAGTACTGAGATTTCAAAAAAGGCCTCAGAGTAACTTTGTCTTCATTTCCACATGGCCTTACAACCTGGCTTTTAGTGCACTCTGGTGCATTCATTACCTATGCTGGGCATTGATTACAAAACAATGCCAGATGCCTTCTGGCAATTGTGTACTTTACAAATAATATTGTAACTTCATGGGCTGGGCTTTACTGTTTGCTTGTGATTATTACGTGTTCGCTATTTTCGCACAGAGTTTCTAACTAGTAATGGAGGGCCCCCTAGGCAAAAACATATATTTTTTGGGGAGTCTCAGTGGATCTGCGGCTCAGATGAATTTTTTTTTTCAATCTGCCGCCATTTTAAAAAGAAACATTTGCAATGCAATAGGTCTCGCATTTGGGAGGGTTTCTGCTATTGGCATTGTAAATGACAAGGCCATTTATTTATGAGTTGCTTTTTTAAAACAGGTAAATTAAAGGCATTGTTATTTACAATGGCAATAGCTTAAACTCTCACAAATGCGAGACCTATTAAGTGCCTCGTTTTAACAGCGGTTGCAGGAAAGCCGTGTCTGCAGTAGGACAAAATAATTAAAGGAAATAGTGCTCCAGGACTAAATAAACATACTGTGTAACCACACACGTAAAAAGTCCCACCTTCATTGGAGGTTACAAATGCAGACAAGGGGTTAGAAAGGAGGGACTAACAAGCCTATTAAGGAATCACAAGCAACCATTAGAAAGATCAGCAACATGAGCCAATTGAAAAGATGGGCGGAGAGTGGGCGGAGCTTCAAGTCCATACCCGAGTACAGCATGCCTCGCAGAGCAGCGCACGCGCCGCTCTGGCTCGATCTAATAAGGACCCTTGGGTGGGCCCGGGCCTGAGGGGTTGCAGTACTTGTAATATTAGGGGACCTCTACTAGGCCCCACAGCATCCTTCTCCTGGAGCTGTTTTAAAAGTTAAGGGAAGGGGGGCATGCGGTACCCCTCCCCAAGCATCTATGAGACCCCAGGGACGCCATCCCCTGGGGCCACATTACTTTTAGAGGGAGTGGGGGCACGAAGCCCCTCCCCAAGCCTCTATGAGGGACTCCATCACCCGGAGTCATTTTAAGATGATGGGGAGAGAGTGAGGAACCCCTCCCAAGCCTGTATGAGGAGACGGTGGCCCCATCTCTGGCCAGTTTTTTACAGGGGTGGGGGACATTATGCCACCCTCCCAGAGCCATAGATCAGTCTGGAGACCCTCGGTCCAGAAGACCAGATGCAAGCAGTGTCCTGGGGACCCCATTCATTGGGGACACTGCTGTTTCCAACCCGGGAGAGTTTGGGCATATGCTGCCCACACTCTCCCAGGCTGGTAACACAACTTTGCTCCCGCCCAGGTAGGAACAGTGAAAAAGACTACTTTCACATTGCCGGGAGTGTAGTTGCTGAGCTGGTTCCTGCTAGCACCACAATGGGAGCTAGCTGGGGAGCCCAAAAGCTGGATTGCAGGAGCCTCGTGTGGGCTCCCATCAAAAAATCAAACAGTAGGCGGCTCCCACAATAGTGGCGGATGGTGAGCCGGCAGAGGTTGGCCTTAGGAATCCACCTGCAACCCTCAACATTATAGTTACGTTGGGTGGGCACCGGGGCACCTATTTAAAAAAACTGTTTGAAAAATGGCTGGCTCCCACCACAGTGGTGGCTGGGGACTGAGCCTGGACTGCGGGGGCCTTGGGTAGCCCCCCGCAGTCCCCAACCAATAATATGTTATGGGTGCCGCGGGTGGGGACTGAGGCACCCAAAAACAAAATAAAAATATATAAAATGCCAAATAAATGAGCGGTAGGCCATACCCTGCACCCAACTGCAAGCCGTGCACAGCCAAAAACTGTTGGGGCTGGGCACTCACAGGGGACTGGGCACATGCCCTGTACCCAAACCCCACTGCGCACAGCCTTTGGCCATGAGTGGCTGGAGGTTGGGTGCCTACAGGGGTTGGTGCAAGCACCGCACCCAACCCCATGCAACAAATGATGGAAGGCTTCGGAAAGGTATACGGATGAGGCAACCTCTCTCCAGGTTGGAATTACTTCTAGGAAGCAGCAGCATCTATACAATGAAAACAAGCTGCCTGGGGGTTTGAGACACAACATGCTGCAAAATCAGTCACACATCAGAGGCTCTGGCTCTGGCCTGCAGCCCTCCCCTGCCCCCACTCCCTGTGTCTCCCTCCTAACCATCATTCTGCAGAGCAGCATCCGCCTGGGAGCAGTCTGGAAGATGGCTTGCAACAAATATGTTAGTGTATTTTACCTCCTGGGCTTCATAAGGATTGCAATTATTTATGGAACAAATCTGAAATAGGTAAAGGATAAAAAAACAAAATATGTACTAGCAAGCAATGCAAATCAGACTGCTGCAGAAATGGAAGGGATTGATAGACAAAAACAGACAGAACTGTATTTTGTTACATAACGTTTCATACCTATGGCAATGCATCAAAGTGCATTATCTGGCTAGCAGTTTGTGACAATGTGGAGCAATGCTTGGGTGGAATGTGTTCCATTGCAGTGAAAGAAAGGCGTATTGACCTATAGGATAATAGGGCAGTGCTGGGAGGGCTGGTCTGACAGGACAGTGTATGGGCTGTTATTTTTGGCTGAGGGACAGTTTATACTGCTGATTTCTCTGACATTACCACAAACATTGCCTGCAGCAAGCGCACAACAAGGAATAAGGAACAGTTTTGTTCTCTTCAAAGATGGCGGATGTCGGATCGGTAAACAATGATGAACTTGGAGTAATGGCTTCTATTCGATTACATTAACCGCTTAACCGCGGCGGCAATTCCGCCGCAGTGCGGCGGTTTAGCAGAGGTGGTGGGGCCGCATCAGCCAACGGACGTTCGCAGCACTACGGAGGTAGTGCTCGCGACGGGGGTTGGCCGGCAAACACACGCAATGGGTTAGTTAATAAGCAGGAATCAAAGATCAACTGGATTATAAAATTATAAATAGACTAGATCCTCGTGAGATATTCTAATCAAATCAAAGAAAAACTCTTGATTTCTACTACCACTCAGAGAATCCCGCTCAGGTTTAGTCAGTTGGGTCATTGCAACCATCCAGTCCTCTGTTCGTGGGATACAAGATGTGTTTCAGATCCTTCGGACCATGATTTGGCCACAGAGATACCTTCCACTGTTCACCCCCTGTGAAGAGTGTGCTTAAACGTATTCAACATAAGGGGTATATTGTTTTATTGCAGTTAAACTACTGCAATAGGGAGAATATATTCACTCACTTAAGCAAAACATCTTTTTTGGCAATTACTTACTATGAATTAAAGCAGATAACTAGAAACACCCGCAGGCCCTTCCCCGCTTCTCATCGACTGCGCTTGTGTTATTCGTGTAGGCAGGTAGCCAAGAAACTGAATCCGCGTGCTTGGGCAGCGGGCTGGTATCGCTGTCAGAAGGAGGCATGGATTTTCGAACAGTTGGCGCCAATTAGTGGCATCTTCTCTTCATGAGGGCAGCTCGCCTGTCAGTCCGAGTGTGATAGTTCTGTCACATTGCCAATGCAAGATAAGTTGTTAAAGTCACCACCACAGGGCCTTCCTGCTCTCGCCTGCTTTAATGAAGACACATAAGTCACGGAACAATGCAGAAGAGGCATGGCGGGAAGAGGTGGCAAGGGATCATCTGAGCAAACTTGTTCGCTGCTGTGTGGGCTTGCAAGTCCTTCCACCGATGCATGCGGAAATATGACAGGGCCTGCAGTGCTGTTCAGCACACTATGAATTCTAAAATGGTGGCTGGCTTGATAGTTAAAGAGTTTGGGTACCTTTACGTCTCTGTCGTGAGGCATGTCTAGATTGGCAGAGACCACATGTCTTTCCTGTGCTTCAATCTGTTGATCTCTGTTCATTTCTTTGAGAACTGTATGATTCACCTTGAAGGGTGCAAGTGTGTAGTTGTACATGTGTCAGAGTTTCCATAGAAAGAGCATTTTTTGTTTTGATAATAACTTTGCTGAAATATGTTTATGAAATTTCCCCCAAAAGTTAATCCACCTCAGCTCCTCCCTGGAAAGTTTCGGGGTGATCCATCAAGCAGGACCCATAAACAGAGGGGGGTTCCAAAACATTTTTCCCCATAGGAAAATTTAGAAAAGGATACAGCCAAAATGGTTGAACAAAATGACAGCAAATTTGCAAAAAAGCAAGATTGTTACCCGGAAACTGTGCTTTTTGTGATTTGCCTGTAATTGTATTCAGTAGTGTTTGAGAAATTAAAGTTCAAAATGTATACATATATTGACAGTTGGTCCAGCAAGATGCTTGAACGAGTCCCACGGGATACAAATAAAATAAAAAATTGGAGTGATCTGATTGGTCACAAGTGCAGATACTTCAGTACTTATAATCTAGTTAGAAATGTATAACTCCAGAAGAAACTGTTCTCAAAGTTTCCCTTATTTTTTTGGCCTTATCAAATTAGCTTTTTCCTTAAGTCCGTTTCTACTGTAGGTTTCTCAATAGACTTTCACTGTCGAGAAGTTCTCCATTTGCACGTCCTTCTGTTGGCCTGAAGAGTTTGCTTGCATTCTTAATGTAGCTCAACACTTACTGAAACACATTCTTTTGTCCACGTAAAGACTTAAGAGCAGGAAAGTAGAGATCTTCAAGAATGTTTTATAGTTCTCTCCTCCCGCTTGCAATTCTAACCAACACTTGAGTCTACCAATCCAAACGTATGCATTTCTGTTGTAATTTAATGCATCCTCCACAGCCTTCCAAGTCCCTGCTTCTCAGCCAGTGTGAGGTCACGTAGAATGTCGAGAGTGATTGAGTGGATTGAGTGTCAATTGAAGATATAGGCTGAGCTGCAAGGAGACTGCTCCTGGTGGGGCTTAGCTATCTACTTATCTACTTGAAACTAAGATCTCATAAACCTTCTTATAATGTGATGGTGAATATCTGATTGCTGCAATGAAAATCAATAAAATCTGTATACAAAAAAATAAAAATAAACCTTCTTATAATCTACACTACGGCCTCTGAACTTTGATTACAACAATTTCAGTGACCAGTATGTCCTAAAAGAGTTTTGTAGCATCCGGCAGATCTTGAAATCTTTAGCATGCTTACGGATATTACTAGCAATATTTAACAATCGTTCAAAGCAATGTTATCACTTAATCCCTCTACAACTGTATCCATAGAAATTGCTACAATCTAGCGTCCATTGCTAATGTCCTGCACTCTTTAATATCTGTTTCCTGAACAGAGCAAAGAGACGCCATCTTTAATGTCTCTGCTTATTATCAAGTACCATCTTTTCCATCTATTAACTCAATGTACAATGCCTTTAATTAAAAGACAACTCTATTGCCTTTGCTAACGCTTATTTGGGAATGTATTGGAGTACCTAAGTGACCCTCTTTAAGTCATTAATTAATTTCCACCAATTTTACACATTCTAGCACTAATAAAAATGAAGACATTATTATGCACTAATTGTCCACTACCAGGTTTTGGCACCTCAAACATAAGTCAAGGGCTCTTGAAAGGACGTGAAGAGGGACTACATAAAAGATAATGCTTCCTACAACATTTGTAACTTCGATTAGAATATGTTCGTTGGGTGGAGTAGTTTATTAGAAAACTCTTTTGAAATCTTTTAAAACCCTTGCATAAACTTTGTGTTATTCCCCATTGTGTTAACAGAGCAATGTCGGCCAATAGGCATTGTCGTGTGATATCATGAGGAGTTACATTGGGGTGAGCTAAAGCTGCAACAGCAGATAAAACTGATTGGCTGATGAAACATTATTACATGGTAGCTCTGAAAGTCTGCTTTCTTGGCAAACTGATTTATAAGCACAGTCCTGATAGATAACATTCAACTTCTAATATACAAATTCAAAACGTCCCTGTTTGATCAACATTGTACCCACATATGAGATATTGTAGCCCTCTGATCAGGATGTTGGCAGTTGTTAATGCCCTCTGCCTAAGGCTTATAGCTATTAACTTCCAACAGGGTGGGGGCAATCAGGCTGCTGGCATCTGTGGCATCTGTCCCCTCCAATCTCATCCAGTTCAGGAAAACAGGTCAACTGGTCCTTCAATGCTTGAAATTCTCACCAAATTTAGCCTGCAGGCCAGCACCAACCCAAGTACCAAGATTCTGATTGGCTGAGCCCGTCTCACATGGGTATTTCCAAGAGTCTCCGTGAAGTTGTTGAATGGTTCAGTCCAGTATGTAGGAAGTACTCTACCACTGTACTGCTTCTCCATCACAAGAGGCAGCCACCGGATCCAAGCTCGCCCTCCTCCAATCCCGCCCGGGCTCTTCAATTTTCATTGTGTCCTCAATAAGTCTTTGGAGACGCTGTGCTATGGTTCATGTGGGAAGAAGCCGCCTGCAGCACCCTGTGGTCACCCGCGCGCTGCCACCCGACTGTAATACGCTGTTCGCGGCTCTGTAATTGTGTTGCTCTGCTCCAGCTGCGGCAGGCTCATGACTGAAGCAATTGGAAGGAGATAATATTATTCCGCGCCTTCCCTGGGGTTATTGATTCCTCGCTTTCTACCAGCCCGCGAAAGCCACTTTAGCAAAGGAGGCGACACCTCCGCATTGGAAAAGAGCCCCAGAGGACTTCTGGGATCTGAAGATGGGCCAGGGGATGTCCCCGGCAATTTCACTGTAGGAAATGGCTTTTTCAGTATTGCCTCAGAGGCAAGGTCCTCTGCTTCGGGGGATTTGATGTTTGTTTTTTGGCTACTCATTAACATAGGGCTGTGCAGAGGAGGTTAGGACGCAGCACCCTTAATGAAGGTGCTTCAAGATTTGCATCATTCTAGAGGTTTGGAAACTACACATCTCAGCTTTTGCAACTCCATCCACGGGCTGCCAATGTAGGAGCTTTGTTTGGGGGGCATTATGGGTAGAGGTGTGGCGCAGCGGCCAGGGTGCCTGACTCCGGACCACAGGGTTCACGGTTCGATCCCCGGCGGCAGGTTAGCCCAGCACCATGTGACTCTTGGCAATAGCTCGCTTAATCTTCTCGACGGCACCCAGCGCCGGGACACCTCTCCGGAGGTAGCTGTGCGCTTTACAAATGCTGGCATTACAGCTGCATTCTTTGAACCCTTGTTTTGCTGCTTGAAACGGATGTATGGCGGAACCCCACATGCATTTAGTACGCAATTACTACCCTGACTGCAATGTTACCACAAACTCCTTTACCACACAAGTCATTACAACAACTTGCCTTAGGGAGGCGCTGGACTTTGAAGTAGTAAAAATTACTATTCCAACTCCAGTCAGTGTATCAGTAGGGAATGCGTAGTGGATTTAAAATCCAACACCAGTCCAACAATGTGCCCCCGAAAACAAGACACTGCAACAACTTGCATGGTAAAGGAACACGTGGTAACATCACAGTCAGGGCTGTAACTGCAGAGTAAAAGCAGGTCGTGGTTCTGCCTGCGGGGTAAAGAATATTTCCCCTTGAAACCCTCATGTCCTGCTTTGTAACCCTGGTGATTTTACCTGTCTAATAAGGAGCGATCATTACATATTTGGAGAC
This sequence comes from Lissotriton helveticus, assembly GCF_964261635.1. Classification (NCBI taxonomy): domain Eukaryota; kingdom Metazoa; phylum Chordata; class Amphibia; order Caudata; family Salamandridae; genus Lissotriton; species Lissotriton helveticus. The sequence continues at coordinate 1,958,426,119 of NC_136067.1, forward strand.
TGAATCCTGTCAAATGCTTGCGGGTGAGGAATGGGAAGGGTCTCTCATTATTATGGGTTCTATTTCTGCCAGCTGAGAGAACCATAAAACCACATCCCCACCCGAAGATACTGTGCAAATGAGGCCTTCCCCTTGTCACTTCCTGGAATTAAAGTCCTCTTGTGGACACAGTCTGGGGGAGGGGAAGGGATTGCACCAGCTTAAATTTGACTACACAGGTACAGTTTTGCTTTTAGATTATTTTACTTTGATACCAGGCCGGGTGTGTGGGAGGGTGGCCAAGACTGAGCCCCCCTGAAACTTGGGGAGGGGCCTGGATTGACACTTTAGGTGGCTGGGAAGGTGGGGGAGAGCCGAGGGCGACACCACAGTGCTTACCCTCAACCAGGCACAGTGAACAAACTATGGAAGTAGGCCTGGGACTTCTGTAAATTAACTAAAAACTCACGTTTTTTGCAGTGTATGGGTTTATATCTACCTATTCGGAGATTTGCAACTTGTTTGTAAATTGGGTTGCAAACTTTTGGAAATATGGGCATTTGTTGAATGGTTCTTTACATTTTTGAAGTTTATGTTTTACTGGCTTATAGATAAACTTAATCAATCAAGACAGCTTTTTCAGAATTATGAATCGCCCTTTGAAGTTTTTTGGGTACATTTGGACTGTATGTGTAACTTGCTTATAGATTAACATCATTAGATAAACCAGTCTGTGTTTTTCATTCAAGTACAATATTAGTAGGTTCTGGGGCAGCAGATGGCTGAACCATGTGAAGGTAGGGAATTCACTTCATGATGTCGACTAGGGTCTGGATAGCAGAGGGGGGCACTGATTAGCAGAAGCTGGAGGGGGCAAAAGGACATGTTATGATCTTCCCTCTCTTTATTTTAAAGGTCTAACAAGGGTTAGATTACAGAAATACAACCACACTCCCAAGTGGGCATGCATGTTTATGGATTGTGGACCACCACAGGCTAGCTTTTGGTAGACCATCTGAGGAGCCTTGTATCATTGGGGTGCAGCAGGGGGGTGGGGTTAATGGAAGCATTATTTCCCAGGACCTATGCTTCCAGGGTCCTGTGGTCCTTCAGTGAAATGTCTTTATACGTTTTCAGTTGTAAGCAAGGTTATTGTTTTCATTAATAGTGTGCCAGTTTAAGAGACTATGGGCCAGATGTAGGTAGCCCAATACGGTAATGGCCGAAATTATCGAATTACGACCGTTACCGGATGGTATTTAGGGTTTGAGATGTAGGAGGCAGGCTTAAGGATTCGGTAACTACCGATTCCTTGCGGAATCGGTAAAATACCGATTCCTTATTTTAAGGAATCGGTAATTACCGAATCCAAAAAGCTATGTAGGAGGCACTCAAGTTAGTGCCTTCTTGCATTCAGGATTCGTTATTTACCACCAACTACAAGTTGGTGGTAAATATCGAAAACCTTTAAAAAAGCAATTATGTGCTTTTTTTAAAAGTGCCATGTGGCAGACATACATGCCTTTAGGGCATGTATGTGTGCCACATGTGCACACATGCACGTTTCAGGGGTGCAACAGAGTGTCAATGTGACACCCTGCCAACCTTGAATATGTGCCCCCTATTACCGATTTGGTATTTACCGAATCGGTATTAGTGAATGGCTTCCCATTCATTCCTATGGGCCTCCAGGCCCATTGGAATGAATGGGAATTAACAAATCGGTAAATACCGATTCTTAAATACCAAATCGTACCGATTCGGTAATATTTACCGAATTGTTTCCTACATACCATTTACCAATTCTGAAATACCGAATCGGTAAAATTCGGTATTTTAGAATCGGTAAATGTAGATTACCTACATATATCATTAGATGACGCCAGATGCCATATTTATTTATTAATACTTATGAATAGGTTCTTATGGCACCTGCCATAAAAGGAAGCAGAGACCAGGGGGGCCGCGTTGCTTTGTCCCCAGGCCTCACAATAACTTCAGAGGAGCTCCTGGGAGCCCAAGTAAAGGATGAGATATTTGTGTTGCACCTTCCACTTGTGGTGCCCCTCGTTGCTTTGTAAACTTTGCTCAACAAACAGAAATTGCTGTGTAGCAGTCTGCGCAATATAGAAATAAAATAAATAAATAAAAATAACACTATGTTATATATACATTTCCATGAAAGAGATAGGAGAGAAAATTAAATCACACCATCTTCCAGCTTGGGATGGATCCAATCAGCTCCCAGCTCTGCTTGGGAGAGGAGACATTACTGGATGCAGATGCTCCACGTGGACCATTGGACCTTCCTAGGAAGGACTATTGAGGTGGTCAATCTCTCCGGGGAGAGGGAGCCCTGTACATATAACACCCCCTTCGCATGCTGGGGAGCGCCGCTCCCACTGCCTATCCATTGAACGCACACGATCATGCGCATCAGGAACAAATTCACAAACAAATGCAATACTATTACATTTTAGGTATACGTCTATGATTTTCAAAAGATTTTCCATGTTGAGAAATCCCTTCATCTGCGCCCCTTCAAAATATAGATGGTTCTGTGGTTTTTAGGTCCTACCAGCACAACCTATCCCTACCGATGTAAGATACCGCTTCTTATGGGCACTCTCACAAAGTTCTGTCTGTGGGTGTTACAGACGTTTGCAATGGACACCCCCTCAAATTCCATGTTGAATATGAATTTTCCTAAATCTGTCTAACACCTGTATTTAATCTTATCTGGTAGGTACCGTTGAGGGCCACTGGCACTCATGTTTGGGGACCGGCACTTTCCTCATCAGAGATTTCCTGAGAGCAGGAGCAGCTGTGTAACAAAACCTCAGGGGGGCCCCTACAAGGTAAGGGGGCCCCCTGAGGAAGTCTTCAGTATCCAAGTAGACTCCTGTCTCTCTTGACATTCAAGGACAGTTGGTGACCAGACTGTGTTTACCACCTTTTTTTTGTTCTCTCCCCCTCCGCTGCACTGTTTACTTATTTTTCATGCTGTATTTTTTTTGTCTCTGGTTTGCTTCCTTACTGCCTGCCTACTATGTAATGCAATTTCCTTCTGTTTTTTACAGTGTTTATGTAAAGCGCTCTGATTCCTACGGGTCAAGCTAGCGCTATATAAAACGTTTAAAATAAAAAATCAAATAAAAGGTGAGGGGACCCCATTGCCCATTCCCTAACTGTTTTGCTGCTTCTGCGTGTTTTAGTTGTTTGCAGCCCGCCAGCCCCAGGGGGCATCCTTTGAGGTGAACGGCGTGGAGCCGCCCCGCACCGTGGGGCCTCCGTTACGCCCCTGAGCAGGAGCGGAAAAACACACAAACGGGAGAGAAGGAGTAAGAGAAGACAGAAAAACGTCACTGAGAGATAAAGCATAACCATGCAAGGGTGAGATGAAGGGGAGGGAGTGTCTGGCACTGGGTTAGAGAGGTGTGAGGTGGATTCAGGACTACACAGCCTTGGTATTTGACATGCTGACATTTAATAGCGCCGACCACGGGCTTCTGAGAAGCACTTTGGGCACCGGCACTCATTATTTTTACAAATTAAGCACTGCCTCACACTTATAGAACAGCCTGATTGACTTTATGCTGTTATACATTATGTTGCTCCTGCAGGAGTAGAAGACGGGGGACTCTGATTCTGGTAATCAGGATCCGTGAGTTCATACGACACTTCTTGAGTTCCTCTGTGTCACTTAAGTGCACAAAACCCAAGAAGAATCGTTCCTTTCATACACCACCTTCATACATACATCTCATGAGGCGGGCAGCCCCATCTGTCTACGTGTAATGGAAAAGCGCCATCTGACAGTGCCAGATGGATACGCATACACAAGCCAGGGATGGGTAGAGGCGGAGATTACAGTGCGTATAATTATCCATTATTTATTAAAAAATGTTCCATATGCTCTTACTGAGGCTGATGTTTCCCGTTTGTAAAGTGTGAGGAAACAAAGTTCCTTCTTACTTCATTACTCTGCCCTCTTGGCTTTCCCCATCCTCCACTGCCTACTTCACATCCGCTCTCGCCCTTAGGATAGAGTGCTTCTAAAATGCAAAACATTATGGAAGAGAAGTTCACATAACAGAAAAGTTAAGAAATGATCTGCAACTCTCATTCTTGCTTCTAGAGCCTGAGAGAGCGCAAACTGACCTAAATGTATGAGTGCATCACACTTACCTGTAGTAAGCACAAATCATGAGGAGAAATGCCATGAGTGCTAGTAGTATCTGCAATTATATTCTGAATGTATAGCTAATGTAGAGATTTAAGTAGAAGTGGAACTAATACAGAAATGTGTGACATTATATGATTTCATTAGATGTGATTATTTCCGAATCTATGTCGTGTAGCTGTTAAAATGTAAGATGGTATGTGGTTAAACGCAGAATGTGGTAGGCCTCAGGGCCAGAGCTGGAGGGAAAGGGAAGGTGTTTCTTTTCACGACACAGATTGTATTAATGTTTTGGTCATTGCATTAAATGGGCCAGGATTTATAAACATGTTTACTGAATAATAGAATAAGAGTATTAACATGCTTTGATTAATGAAGAAGTTGAATGCTATAATCATTATGAGAAATATTGTAGGCCTGAAATGTTTTAACGTTGATTTACACGTACATGTCTGGGCTGAGAAATGTTGCAAGCCTTTCTTTTTGGAAGTCTATGAGAGTTGGGTTCTTGGCTGCAGATATCTGTCTGCACAGGAAAAGGGGGGATCCAATTATAAATGAATGAATAGAGGTCTGTTCAGTAGACGGCCCAGACATGGAGGAGGGTTCTGGAATGTTTAAGGGGTATCAGCGGGCCGGAGAAGAGTCTGAGAAGCAAGGTCAACTCTAACGTATGAGGCCCAATACAAAGCATCATGGAAAAAGCCAGAAGCTATACCACGTGAGGGGCGTCTCGCAAGGGGCGTCTCAAATGTTGTTGACTGTTTTGTATTAGGGACAGCACCCCTGGGTGGAGTTAGGGCAGATACCTGAGGACCCTTTAGAGAGCGGATGGGTAGGCAGAGAGGGGTCATGACTGGAGAACTATAGGTTTTCACCAAGAGATTTAGAGTGAGTGATTTCCCTTGGGGGTCATTCACTGCTGACACCTTTATTTAGGTTGGGACTTGGTTAAGTAGGGATACCATCTAGAGCAGGGTAGGGACAGCCTAACCTGTGCGTTTTCCTCCAACTTAAATGAAGGAGAGATATGCGTCAATGCTGATAGCTTTATTATTCTTAGAACTTGTGTTAGTGATTTCCGTTGCTCGTCTGAGGGCTTTCCGAGAGCACATGTATGTAATTGGACCTGTGTATCTCGTGAATCTCATTCTGAGATGCCTGTATTTGCAGCTTATCATATCTTTACAATAAACTTTTGAAAGCTAGAAGTTGTTTGTGATCTTTGGGAGCAGAGTCCTTTATTGGGTGAGCTAACTTGCAGAGAGGTGCACTTTCTTTCCTCACAGACAGGCAACAAAGGTTCAGTCGACCAGATCGAGGTTTAGATCAATGGTGGTAAAGTATCGATCAAAATCTCGCCCTTCCAGTTGGTAGCTATAGAGGATGGTTGCCTTCTTGAGGACGGTGACCTAGGCCAGGTTAGCTTACCCCAAGGCCCCTAGAGATCGATGATCGGAAGAACAGCCCGCTGAAGAAGATCCGGATGACGTGAGACAGAAAAAGCAGCAGTATCGGTCGAGAGTGAGTATAAAGGGTTATGCGTGTTAGATTGCGGTGTTTTGTATTGTATCTATGTTGTAATGTCTGGCGGAGTTGAATGTCTGTAGAGTGACTGTGGAACAGGTTGTGAGCGCGCGCAACCGGTGGAAATCTTAAGTTCAAGGAGAGCTTAAGTGGTTCGGGTGTATCGGACACCCAGAGTAATTGTCAACTAGTGTGAAGGGGGTCATGAGGTACCATTGATCACCCGAAAGACCGAGATAGGGGGAACGTAAGAGTGAGTGCGTGAGTAACGGACGCTGGTCGGAAGTTACTGTGTGTGTAAGCAACCTATCAGAGAGACGATAGACATTTCGTCAGTTGTGTTGACAATTACAGATAGACTGTGGACGTACAGTCGAGAGAAGTGACCGCTTGGTCGGAAGTAGTCATTTTTCGGTGTATGAATGGGACGCATGCATAACCGGGAGACGAGTTGAGAAAGGAGGGGTGCTGCTGCGAAGCGGAGAAAAGTGACGTCAGAAAGTGTCGCGACGTGATTGGCCGACCGGAAAAAGACCGCGCTGTGATAGGCCAGCTAGCAAAGACGTCAGACAGGGTCGCGACGTGATTGGCCGACCGGAGAAAGACCGCGCTGCGATAGGCCAAGCTAGCAAAGCCGCGACAGGATTGGTGGATTGTCATCAGGAAGTAAACAGAGTAGCGAGGCTGGATATTGTGCGCATAATTATGAAGTGTTTTAAATGGCTGAAAGCGGTGTTTAAGAAAGAGAAGCGGGGATCGTATGAAGGGGAAGAAGCCCCGCCGGAGGGTACGCCAGCTCGTTACATGGCAGTGAATGTTGGGTTGCATACGATCCTCTGGATATCAGAGTGGAGTAAGATTACGGAAGGAAATGAGGAACTGACGTTCCCGAAGTACGGGACGTTCAGATTAGAGGTGTTACATCGATTAAAATCAGTCATGACCTCAATGAGACCCTTGCCTAGACCGACCCAGTTTGAAGCCCTTGAAGCATGGATTAGGGCAGCGCATGAAAAGAATATGAACAGACGACAAGAGAAAGGGTGAAACGATCGGTGCAGGCTGCCGAGGTTCCAGCGTGCCAGGGCCCGTGCCATGACCTGTATCCTGGGGACTGGGTCCTGGTGAAAAAACACGTGAGAAGAAGCTGTCTGGATGTTCGTTGGCGTGGGCCCTTCCAGATCATCCTGATCACGAATACAGCTGTGAAGGTGGGAGGCCTGCCCAATTGGATCCACGCGTCACATACGCGAAGGGTTCCAGCACCTCTGGAAGAAACAGCTCCTCTCTCGGATAGACGTCCAGCAGAGGACCGAGAAGCCATAGAGGGGGCTAGCCAAGCTGTAGAGGTGCCAGCGGAAGCAGGGGAAGAGTCTGACCAAGCTGAGGACGGTCAGTACAACAGCGAAACAGACGACGCTACAGAAGGAGAAAGCAGCTGGGAGTACGAGTCAGACACTGACAAGTCTGAAAGAGAGAGAGAACAGACAAGAAGGAGAAGGAGTAGAAGGGCACGTGGAGAAGCAAATTGGCCGCAAAGAAGGAGCTCTAGCCTGAGGTCAACTCCAGAAGTAACCCTTCCTCCGATATCAGAAGACTCAGATCCGGAAGAAGGTGCTCAGGGCGCTGAAGCACCCGACCGAAGAAGGTCAAGAAGAGTGCGTGTGCCTAACAGAAGATACTCCACACCTGAGTGGACATATCTGGCGACAAATGTCTGTGAAACCGGAGACAGGGAGGATCCGAGCGGTGGTGGTGTCCAGTTCTGAGCCCATTATCACCGTGGAAATACGACTGTTGGTACCCGGTGTCGAACAAGAAGGGTCACTAACATTCATGCTCCCCAGACCTCCCCGCCTCAGCAAGTTAAAACACATGTTCCTTTCAGAATTGCAATTCCCCGACTTTGGTACAACGATAACAGCACATGAAGAGCACAATCTTCGCTTGGAAATATTGAACTATGCTATTGAAGCTGCAACAACAAACCTGATAGTAGACTGTTAAGGACTTTGTAAATAAAGCAAGCAGAAAAAGAAGATTACCTAGCGCCCAGGAAGCAGAGAATATTAGGGAACTTCCCTTGAGTTGATGGAGAAGGGCTAGGGTTGTCTTTTTTGAACTGTTAAAGGACTTCTGCGAAGAAGGTTGTCAGCTTCCAGTTGTGTGAATTCTAAAGACAAAAGGATTAAAAAAGAGACTGTAAGGGAACGAGAGGAAAAGAACTTTTTGCTAAGATAAGAGAGAGCCATATTGTCTGACGAAATGGAGGCCGGCACCCAGAACCGCAGAGCTAAATGTATAATAGGTACACTAATAGTAGGAGTGATAATATTAATAGCTTTAGTGGTAACAATTTCTTATGCAAAGGGACATGAGGAAGAAGCAAAGGTAACTGATGTGAAATCTGTAGAAACGCTTACACCCACTGTTGCTGGTGAAAAAGGGGAAAACACTCAAGAGAAAGCGTTATTAGCTGCAGAAGCCCGCAGGTTACACGTAGATGAGTCCCAAGGAGACTTTAGGTCAAATGCTTATGCTAAACTCTTATATGAATACGTGGATGCCATGGAGGTTAAGGATTGCTATGTCTGCATGCAGTTGCCGGCGTCTGTAGATGAAGGAATTCGATATCATCACCTCCCTCTGACATATGGCATTACATGTAGCTTATTGCTTAGTATATTTTATGAGAGAGATAGTTTTGAATACTATTTCTCCAATTATGATTCAGTGTTGCCAGAAGTCCCAAATTATAAGCAGATGAACAAATGGGATTACTGGAAGAGTGAAGACAGATTGGCCAAGTTCTTCATTCCTTGGATTACCTTAGATACTTCACATGCCCGTAGAAATAACCTGACATGCAAGGTGTCAGAAGTCGAGAAGAAGTTCATAGGGCAGGTGGATGATCGTTACAGGAGACAAAAGATTTTGAAAAAATCAGGACAATGGAAAACAGATTGGACCGAGGAGGAGAAGGCACACAAGAGAAAGGGTAGTAGTGGTCCAATAGCTTTAGATAAAACGCAGAGAGGAAAGCTATGTCTTCACCGAGCCAAAACGTATTATGAAAATGTATACGTGGGAGAAGTAGACTGTGAACATGCTTTCAATATAGAGTACTATACTAAAGATTTCCTGAAGGGAATGCAAGTGATTCCAAATGTGTATTTTGTATGTGGAAGAAATGCCTACGTGAGACTACCTGACAACTGGTATGGATCATGTTACTTAGCAATTGTCTTCCCCAAAATATATCATGCACAAGACTTAGTGATCATTGAGGGCAAGACATCATCGAGGGGAAAGAGGGATGTAGGCGATGCAGAAATGGTTGGAGATGTCTTTGGAGCTATGTTCCCTCTTTTAGGTCTAATCCTTAATGATGTTAAAATTAGACGGCTGGCAACAGTCGTCGACAGGTTGTCTGCCAGCACTGCTCAGTCCTTAATGCTGGTAGAAGGAGAGATGCAATCGATAAGGGCTATGGTTCTTCAGAACCGTCTTGCATTAGATGTCCTACTAGCAAAAGAGGGCGGAGTCTGTAAGGCTTTGAAGGTCCAGGAATGCTGCACTTACATTCCAGACAATTCGAAGCCCCTTGAGAAAGTTATTAGGAACATAACTAATATTCACAAGGAGATCGAAGACTTGAGTAGAGAAAATGTTTGGGAAAAGGTGGGCCACGGAATGAGTGCAGTTGGAGGGTGGATTTCCACCTTAGGCAAAAGCTTTGTTTGGTACATACTAAAACCTATCATCATAATATTGATCTGTGGGATTATATTGTGGGGATTGGTGAGGGTATTCAAATGGTACAGAGCAAGAAGGTCAGAAAGGGCCCAAAGAGAGCAGCTGCAGAGATTGGCTGCCATACAAGATAATCAGTACAGGAGCCTGAGAGCTCTGGAAGCGCAGAGAATGCTACCAATAACTGCAGTTTAAATGTTAGTGATGACCCCGAGAGGTCATCAAAGGGGGGAACTGAGAGAGCGCAAACTGACCTAAATGTATGAGTGCATCACACTTACCTGTAGTAAGCACAAATCATGAGGAGAAATGCCATGAGTGCTAGTAGTATCTGCAATTATATTCTGAATGTATAGCTAATGTAGAGATTTAAGTAGAAGTGGAACTAATACAGAAATGTGTGACATTATATGATTTCATTAGATGTGATTATTTCCGAATCTATGTCGTGTAGCTGTTAAAATGTAAGATGGTATGTGGTTAAACGCAGAATGTGGTAGGCCTCAGGGCCAGAGCTGGAGGGAAAGGGAAGGTGTTTCTTTTCACGACACAGATTGTATTAATGTTTTGGTCATTGCATTAAATGGGCCAGGATTTATAAACATGTTTACTGAATAATAGAATAAGAGTATTAACATGCTTTGATTAATGAAGAAGTTGAATGCTATAATCATTATGAGAAATATTGTAGGCCTGAAATGTTTTAACGTTGATTTACACGTACATGTCTGGGCTGAGAAATGTTGCAAGCCTTTCTTTTTGGAAGTCTATGAGAGTTGGGTTCTTGGCTGCAGATATCTGTCTGCACAGGAAAAGGGGGGATCCAATTATAAATGAATGAATAGAGGTCTGTTCAGTAGACGGCCCAGACATGGAGGAGGGTTCTGGAATGTTTAAGGGGTATCAGCGGGCCGGAGAAGAGTCTGAGAAGCAAGGTCAACTCTAACGTATGAGGCCCAATACAAAGCATCATGGAAAAAGCCAGAAGCTATACCACGTGAGGGGCGTCTCGCAAGGGGCGTCTCAAATGTTGTTGACTGTTTTGTATTAGGGACAGCACCCCTGGGTGGAGTTAGGGCAGATACCTGAGGACCCTTTAGAGAGCGGATGGGTAGGCAGAGAGGGGTCATGACTGGAGAACTATAGGTTTTCACCAAGAGATTTAGAGTGAGTGATTTCCCTTGGGGGTCATTCACTGCTGACACCTTTATTTAGGTTGGGACTTGGTTAAGTAGGGATACCATCTAGAGCAGGGTAGGGACAGCCTAACCTGTGCGTTTTCCTCCAACTTAAATGAAGGAGAGATATGCGTCAATGCTGATAGCTTTATTATTCTTAGAACTTGTGTTAGTGATTTCCGTTGCTCGTCTGAGGGCTTTCCGAGAGCACATGTATGTAATTGGACCTGTGTATCTCGTGAATCTCATTCTGAGATGCCTGTATTTGCAGCTTATCATATCTTTACAATAAACTTTTGAAAGCTAGAAGTTGTTTGTGATCTTTGGGAGCAGAGTCCTTTATTGGGTGAGCTAACTTGCAGAGAGGTGCACTTTCTTTCCTCACAGACAGGCAACAAAGGTTCAGTCGACCAGATCGAGGTTTAGATCAATGGTGGTAAAGTATCGATCAAAATCTCGCCCTTCCAAGCCCCTGATAGGAAATGGACAGTGTTCCATAACCCAGTCCGCCCTTCATACTACTGCCCCGATAACCAATGCCCTGCTAAATTCTGATATGCGCGGTCACTTCTGCTCCCACACATATTGGAATTATGAGTATTGCAGCCAATACTAAACCACCCCCAACACACACACACACATTTTTCCCTTGTTTAATTTCAACAGGACAACCTGTGAAATATGCCCCATTAAATTCCAATACAGAAGGAATTTGGTGTGAAAAACATCAATTCCACATGCATCTGTAAACACTGGGGTAAAAGTATTTACCCGGTTTGGTAAATACCTCACCCAATCAGGAGCACTCATGATCAGGATCATATTTCATAGGTACAAGCGTGGACCTCCTTTCATTCCCATTGCTATTCTGTGATAATCAGTTTAAACCCTTGCGCACTCGTGACGGAACCATTCTGTCACGAGCCACGGTGGGTCTGTGCTGGTGACGGAATGGTTCCGTCACGGCCCGGCCGCCGCGCCTGCGTGGTGCTGATTTCGCGCCTACACGGCGCATTCTATTGAGCGGGTGGGGCCTTGACGGAACAATTCCGTCACAAGCACAGTGCCACCGCGGCTCGCGACGGAGTGGTTCCGTCACGAGCATGGCGGTGCCACGCGGCCCCCCCTGCCCCCTAGTGCTAGTATTAACCCCTTGGCCGCGGCGGTAACTCCGCCGCGGCCAAGGGGTTAATACTGTTAGAAACTGGGTCCCTATTTGGCAGAGGTTTGCATCCTGTTCAAGTAGGGATCACAATCCAAGTCAGGATAAGTCAGACACACAACCTAAATTAAATAGGGCTCACCCTCCGGTAGCTTGTCACAGAGCAGTCAGGCTTAATTTAAGAGGCAGTGTGTAAAGTATTTGTGCAACAGTTAAATTACAGTAACATAGTGAACACAGAAAAAAAGACTCCACACCAGTTTAGAAAAATAGAGAATATTTATCTGAGTAAAACAAGACCAAAACGACAAAACTCCAATAAGTAGAATTCGAGATATGAATTTTTGAAGATGAAATCCCACAATAGTGCTAAAATGTTACTTGATGTTACGATAGACCAGGGTAAATTCAAAGTTCAGGCCGACTGCAATGGAGGGCAAACTGGCTACAGAACACAGAAAGGTCCCGATGACAAAGTACCTTGCATGAAGCAAGTTTCGACGTCAAGAGCTCGATGCTCCATTGTCAAGTCTCACAGAGGGTTCCTGCATCGTATTTGAGCCCCATTGAGATGCAGGCATTGTCGTCGAGCCACACGAACCGTCGCTGTTGAGTTGCATCAGCGGTAGGATCACTGACATCGCCGAAACACATCAACTGTAGAATAGCAGTCGCCCAGCAGCCGCTGTGTCAGCGTCGAAGGGTGATGAGTGAGCGCCAATCGGCTCGATGTCACAGATGAATAGACGATGTAGAAAAAGCTGCAAAATCCCACTTCTGAGGCCCAGGACTGGATTGGCACCTAAGGCAAAGGTTTAAGGCTTAAGCTGGCTGGAAGGAAGTCTTTCATGGCCCTGAGACTTCAAGAAAAGCAGGCAAGTCAGCAAGCCCTTGGAGAACCTTGGTACAAGGATGGAGAGTGCAGGTCCAGTACTTCTCACTCGCAGGCAAAAAGCAGCAGGTAGCAGGCCAACACAGCAAAGCTGGTAGCAAAATGGCAGTCCCTTCGACAGCACAGCAATCAGCAAGCAGCAGACCAAAGCAGTAAAGCAGTTAGCAAAGTGGGAATCCCTCCTGCAGCACGGCAGCTCTTATTTGTGGCAGAATGTCCTTGGTTCCCCCAAAGTTCTGATTTGGTGGTGTCAGGGGTCAAGTACTTACACCCAGTTGTGCCTTTGAAGTGAAGGAGACTTCAAAGAGGCCTTTGAAGATTAGAAATTCCCTGCTTTTCCTACCCTGGTTCCATGCTCACTACAGGGGATATACGCCTCTTTGAGTGGGTACAGGCACAGTCCTATTCAGGGTGCAAGTTCCAGCTCCTCCCTCCCAATCTATCTCAGGAAGGCCGATCAGCCTGGTGATGGTTCATGAGGATGCAAATGTCACACCCCAGCTCCCTTTTTGTGTGACTGTTCAAAGGGAATGCACAAAGCCCACCTGTCACCCAAACCCAGACGTTAATTCAGATACAGGCAGAGTATGGTTAAAGTAAGAAAATGTAAACTTTCTAAAAGTGCCATTTTCAGACTTACAATTTAAAAATCTGACTTCACCATAAGTTGTGATTTTAAATTGTGAGTCTAGAGACACAAAATTCCAAATCTCTATCTTTTCCTAAATGGAAATTACACTTAAAAGATGTTTTAAGGCAATCCCTATGTTAACATATGGGAGAGATAGGCCTTGCAGTAGTGAAAAGTGTATTTAGCGCCTGTTCACTACCAATACATGTAAAACTCAAACATACATGCTCTACATTTTAAATACTCTGTACCCTGCCCATAGGACTGGCCAGGTCAAAATGGCAGTGTAAACTGCACACACAGGTTGCAATGGCAGGCCAGAGCCATGTATTAAAGGGCCACTGAAGTGGGTGGCACAATCAGTGTTGCGGGCTCACTAGTAGCATTTAATCTACAGGCCCTAGGCACATATAGTGCACTTTACTAGGGACTTATAAGTAAATTAAATATGCCAATAAGGTGTAAGCCAATTATTCCATGTTTTAAGTAGAGTGCACATGCACTTTAGCACTGGTTAGCAGTGATGAAGTGCCCAGAGTCATAGACCCAACAGAAACGGCCCTTTCCAACAAATACTATACAATAGTATACAATTATTTCACAATACCTGATTATCTTATTCGACACTTCTTTCAATTGTTTCCCTGGGCCATATGGCATAAAATGTGTGCGTGAGCAGGGGTGGTTCTAATTAGTTATTGCACCATGTGTACTGCTCCTTAATTAGGAATGATGTAAGCATATTTGGCTGTAGCTCATATTACAATTTTGCACCAGGAAAAATAATTGAGAAAAAAGACTGTGGAACGATTGCAAAAGATACATGTGAACAATTAAGTTTGTATGGATTTACATGGGTCAGGACTGGCTGAGTCTGAATGGCTGAATGGCAAAGTGCCACCTGCCAACTAAGGTTATGTGGCTGGTGTCATACACCTATTATTGCATAGAAGTGTAATGTGAAATAAACAGATTTATTAGAATTGATAAATCGGTAATATATACAAAATTGTAATTATACACAACCGTGAAAAACATTGATTTTACACCGCCAAGGCTGCATTTAACAGAGGAAATAAAGCAAATTGTTATTGAGAGTTTAGTGAAGCAGGAACATGCCATAAGTTGGTAGTGTTTCCATCCTGACACACTCAAAATCACTCAAGGTCACCGCACTCTGTTTAGAGTTGGGATAAGTGCTGAGTTTGTCACTGCCGAAGCCTGAACTGGTTCCACTGTCACATGCGTCTGACCCGACTACCTGTCCACCACAGGGCTGTCCGGCAGGGCCGGACTGGCCATAGCAGGCACCAGGCAATCCACCGGTGCGCCACACAGGTGGGGGCCGGTTTTGGGCCCCTGGGGGCCGTTTTTGTTACAGGGCCGTTTTTGCAGCATAGCTGTACCAAAATCAGCCGAAAACCGGCCCCGGCAAAGAGCTCGGCGGCACCTCCAACCCCCCCGAGTGGGGCCGGCCAAGCACTTTGCCAGGGCCGGTTGTGGTTTCCAGTCCAGCCCTGCTGTCCGGTCGCATCACTTTATTTAGGGCTGTGCGAGCAGCACTTAGGTTCCCTTTCAGAACAGCCACGTGGGTCATGGAGGTCCAGGACAGAGAAAATATACAAATGCTTCAATGCACAGGGTCTGTTTTGTTTTCTGAAAAACAAAAATCTTTGCTGAACGGGTGCATCAAACACAACACCTGTTCGGCAAAGATTCTGTGCCTTCAGAAAAACCACAACAACGGTGTCTCTGCTGAAGACACAAGGATCACCTCCAGACTATGGGGTGTCTGAATATTAGGAGTGTGCAGGAAACTCGGCTGGGAGCGTGGAGTTTTTGAAAAACTCCGCCAACTGACACATGGCAGAGTTTATTATCGCACACAGCTCGCCAACATTAAGTTGGCGAGTGACAAAATTGGACGCTAGACTGCCTCCAGGTGAGATTTCGAAACATGGGTTGCTTCGACATGTTGCTGCCGCTCACATTGGGAAAGCTGCTGCTTGAGTAAAAAATCTACCCAAACGGCAGAAAGAAGCAACACCCTCTGTCGTGCTGCGTGCTGCTATTTGCGCTGATTTTACATTGCAGAATAAGCTCCCGGAGAAAAAAATCAGCACGAGCAAAGTGGCATACTGAACTCCATCGTTCGCGGAATTCCCTGGAATCTCTCAGACTTTTTAGGTAACTCAGTGGAATTCCACAGACTAAAGCTCCACAAGTTCTGTCTCCCCCTATTAAATATGAGGACTATCCTCAATGAAGGCATTGACATTGCCTTTCTTACGGAAACCTGGCTCACGGCTCACTCCTCTTCTATTCTTGACATGCTCTCTCCCCCGGGTTACTCTATCATCAGAAAAGATAGGCTTAATAGAATTGGAGGAGGCCTAGCCATAATTTATAAAGCTGAACTCCCACTCTCCTTTGTTAAGCACCCTGATCAAGCCTCTTTTGAGTACATGATAGTTCAACTTAAAGCCCAGGGGGCCCCTGCTATTCGACTGCATAACATTTACCCTCCTCCTGGGAACCGCTGACCTTTGTGGATGAATTTTCTGACTTACTATCCCAAGCCTCGATTTCCAACTCCAAAAACATCTTCCTTGGAGACTTCAATATTCACTGGAACAATAAGACTGATCCCTCGGTCGTCATACTCAATGATCTTTTTGAAGTTACTGACATGAATCAACTCTGCCATTCCCCAACACATAACAAAGGAGCCACTCTTGCCGCCATCATCACTAGCAAAGATTTGGCCTCCCTTTCGCACATTGTCCCCATTGATTGGTCGGACCATCACCTTATTCACTTCACGATCAACAACATAACCCCTCTTCTTCCCCCCAAAAACGCCAACCTCATGAAAATATCCAGAAACATTCACCTCATCCCCCTGGGTGAACTGGAGACTAAACTTAAAGCGAAACTTCAACTTCCTCCTCCCTCGCAAAACGCTAATGATCTTACTGAACACTACAACAAATCCATAATCGAGGTCCTTGACCAAATTGCCCCTGCCAATCAAAATCTCAAAGAAACATCCCCTCAAAATCTTGGTTTAATGCTGATCTCAACATCGAGAGACGTGCGCTTAGGTTAACAAAACGCACTTGGAGACAACATCCCTCCGTCCCATACCTTGCCCTCCTCAGATCGGCTCGGGGTAATTACAAAAAACATATCCACAACGAAAAGGCCTCCTTCTTCGGCGCCCAACTCAACCGAGCTAAGAGTAGACCGAGGGAACTATTCAACATTATCAAAAATCAAACAGCGTTGGCTCCCCCCAAATTGATTGCCACTACCAAAAGATGTGAAGAAATTGCTAATTTCTTTTCTGATAAAATTTCCAAGATTGATCTTTCCTTTGCGGTTACTCCACCACCACAGGGCTCCTCGCCCCTACATACCCCTCCTCCCAAGTCACCTTGTTCACCTTTGCCCCCTCAAGACTCTGTTCTTCTCCCGCTCTCCGCCACCCCCCTGGAGCATCTCCTAACCTGCCCTCACCCCAAAAATAATGTATCTTGGCTTCACTTCTGCCCAGTTACTGAACGAGAAGTCCTCAACATCATCTCTAAACTTAAATCCTCCTCTCATTCCTTTGACCCGCTCCCCGCCAACCTCGTCCAAGATTTAAAGTATATAATCTCACCTTATTGTACTTCCATCATTAACACCTCCTTGGCCTCCGGCTGTGTCCCAGTTTCCCTCTAACTTGGCCAAATCTCTCCCATCCTCAAAAATGCTACTGCCGACCCTATAGACCTTAACAATTTGCGGCCGATTTCCAACCTGGCCCTTCTTTCCAGGGTCCTCGAAAAATGCGTCCTATGACAACTGGACAAACATATCGACTCATTCATTCTTTTTGATACATTACAATCAGGCTCCCGAAAGGGCTGTAGTACAGAAACCGCGATGCTCAACATTGTTGACGATATCCGTCACTCCCTCGACCAGGGGGAGGCTTCCCTTCTCATCCTCCTGGACCTCTCCGCTGCTTTCGATACTGTCAGCCACCCTACCTTACTCCACACTCTCAAAGATCGATTTGGCTTCAATGGTCCTGAACTCGAATAGTTTTCTCCTTCTTTCAGCACAGAACCCAGCAAATTAAAATCAGCAACTGCCTCTCTAAACCTATGCCTGTCTCCCTGGGTGTTCCTCAGGGGTCTATTCTCTCTCCTGCCCTATTTAACCTCTTTATAGAGCCCCTCACCCTCATTCTAAAAAATGCTTGTATCAATTACCCAAATTTTCCATGAAATCAAATCTCATGCCGACATTCTGCACTTAAATTATACACTGACCAAGATCCAACAATGGTTCCATCACAATCACCTGAAACTGAATCCTAAAAAAACTGAAGTCATTCTCTTCGCCCCCAAAAACAACCAGCTCCCCAGTCTACACTGGCTCTCCGACCTCAAAGCTCTCAACTGCTCCTTGGCCTCCTCGAGCTCAGTTAAATCTCTCAGAATTAGCATTGACCAAAATATCAGCCTTTCTCCCCACATAAAAAACGCAGCTAATGGCGCCCTCTTTTCCCTACATCACCTCAAGAAAATCAAACCCTTCATTCCTGTGGATGACTTTAAATCTGTTGTCCAATCATGAGTTCTCTCCAGACTAGACTATGGTAATGCCTTGCTCGTCAGAACACCCAAAGTACACCTAGCCTCCATCAAATCTGTCCTTTACCTCGCGGCTAGGCTTATTTCCGATTAAAAGAGGTCCGATCACATCTCCCCCATCCTCAAAGATCTCCAATGGCTTCCCATCGATGGCAGATCCAGCTACAAGACTGCGTGCATTACACATGAAGCCTTACATCTTCAAACCCCACTGTATCTCTCACAAAGACTTCACAAAGCAGGCTGCGCTAGAGAATTGAGGAGCACCAACACTCTTTTACTGGTTCCTCTTTTGGTTGACAAGAAATTGTTAATAGTGGAGAAGTGTGGCTCACCGGTTAGAGTGGCAGACCCTGATGCAGAGGTCTGGCCCGGGACCAGGGTTCAATTCCCGTCGCGGCAGGGTCTTGGGCTCAATGTCCTCGGACCCGATAATTCTCTCGCCTTGGTGCCTACTCTAATCATGGGTCCCACTCTGCAACTCTGGGCAATAGCTTGCTTAATCTCCACACCGGCCCTAACGCTAGGATGCCTGGCTTCACCTTGGGGTGCCCAGGAGTGGGCACCTCACAGGAACAGGCCAGGATGGGTTCCTCAGCGGTACAGCGCGGGGACACACTGGCTAGTGTAACCAGGCGCTTTATAAACTCAGGGATATTAAATCTACCCAATCACGCTCTTTCTCCGGTAATGCGCCTACAATCTGGAACTCTCTCCCCAAAAGATCTACGTTGCAACCCCTCATACTTCAGCTTCAAAAAAGATCTTAAGCGACACCTTCCCCTCAAATACTGGGGTCCTTAATGCTGACACCTTACAGTTTTCTCACATCCTGCCCATTATTATGTTATGTTTCTCACCGCCTTTTGCCTGACCGCCACCCCCTCCTCTCTTCTTCACACATACCTCCATCCTCCTTTGTCCAGCCCTCATATTGTCGATTCACACTCCTTCATGCCACCTCCTCCTCCTTCCCCCCCCTGACTCCACCCCTTCCCCATACCTCTCCCCACTCCCCCTGACAAACCACATTGGCTCTGATATCCAATGCACTGTATGGACTAAATGTTACGTTTTATTTCCTTGTCTTTTTATTTATTGTTCTGTACATTTTGCTTATATATTTTGCTTTTCCATTTTTTGTATTAATGTAATACTGCATAGTGAGTTCACCCCTCTGACACCCCTCTGATACCCTTGGGTCTAGCCAGCACTATATAAAACCGTTTAAATAAATAAATAAATAAATAAATAAATAGCCTCCGTTGACGTGGCCAGCCGGTGGACCTTCTGCTATACTCTAAACTACGCTCTTAGTTTGATCTTTTACATTTAAAAAGTCCATAAACAAACTAAATTACTTCTCTTGTAAGAGCAAAAAAACTGTTTACTATTTTTTTTCATTATGTAATATGGATGGGAACAATTTCACTTTTCTCCATTCCTTTTAATGCAAGCAGTAAAATGGTGCAAAATATTTGTTTTTTTCATTTTCTCCCCATAGCAAATTTGCTGTAATGTAGCTATCATCCATTCATTGTTAAATTGTGAGCTACTGTCTTCATTTATGCTTAGTTTTTTTTATAAAAATGTGTGCAGTGTGTTGAGCAGGGCATGCAGCCATCTCAATAAGACACACAGGCCCTGATAACAACTAGTTTGGTTAATTCCGATTTGTGTTCAAACAGACCCTTCTGCATAAATTGGAATTCTGAGATGAGTGGTAATTGTGCCACAGGGTAAAACCCGGCCACTGTTGCTTGATTGTCTTCAATGGAGCTCTCAACATTACAAACTCCTAATAGGCTGTATTTACCGCACCCGGAAAATACCACACCCTGGGGTACTGTTATTTACTGGATAGTGTAATCATCACACTTTTTTCCCACTGCCCATAATCACAGCTTTGTTGTGGAGATCGGAAACACTCTAATGAATAAAATATAGAGTGGCAGTATATTTCTTACAATAATTAGTTTCCATAGCACTTGCATCAGCCGTGCTTTGTATAAGAGGTATTGTTATTACACAGTTTGGCAGTAATCATTTACTCATTCCGAAGAGATCAGGTCCTAACTTCACCCTGCCAGGATTCAACCCTGTCTTTGGGAAATGTGACCTTGCCAGCAATACCGGATCTTACTGTAAAGTAATGAGCCGTATTTAACATCATACGGTGCACTCCTGTCCTTCACTTGTGCTGGAGCTCTTTTGGCAGCCTGGCGCCAACACATGCACCCTTGCACCATGTGCACGGGTGCCTGCTTTGTAAGCAGGATTGTTTTTGTGCAAGAAGGTGGATGCGTGGGAACAACCACGCTCCACCCATGCAAAGCCTCCCTGGGTCAGAGGTATGCAACGCAGCGATTTATGCTTTCTTGCATTGCTCCAGATTTAGGAAGCTATGCAGGGGCCATGCCAGGTGGCCTTGCATCTCTTGATAAATCTGACTTTAGCGTATCCCCTGGTATGGAGCAAGGGCGACGCAACACTATGATACAGATGGGCAAAGTGTTTTAGCTCAAAATCCAGGACTGCTTGACGATTTCACTCCTGAGACTGAACTACTTGCCAGCTACGGTCATGTTTTCAGTGTCCCAATGTCCCAGGTGTTGGGTACTATGTATATGTATTATGCGAGCTGTCACGAGCTTTCTTGTTGTTTATTAGCTCGTGACAAGCTCGTGTCTATGGGAATGTTGGGAGACCTTGTTGTTGTTCAAATATGTGGAATGTTGGGAGTAATGTTGTTGGGGGAGTTAGGATCATTACAAGCATGAACTTCATGACGAGTGGATGCTAATAAATCCTGCGTGTCTTCTTCTTCCTTTTGACTTCCCTACACCGGCGACGAGGATGGGATTTGTTACCTGCTATCCTGAGAGGAACAGGAATTATTCTATTGTTTCGGACCCGGCAGTAAGACCCGTGTGAGCACTGTTGAGACCCTGTTTCTGAGCTGCAGAGACCTGATTGGATTATTCCTGCAATTTTTTTTTTTAAAAAGGGAAGAAAAGAAAAGGAAAATTTAAAGGGAAGTAATCTTACTTCAGATGGCATTTTTTGAACGATCCTCGTGTTCAATTGTTTGCCGTTTCATCCTCGAACTCAGTGGACCCGACGTTCGTATTATGCGGATTCCAATGTTGTCAGCGTTCACGTAGGAGCCAGCGTTCGAGTAGTGAAGAGACTGACGTGTTCCTTTGGATTGTCATCACGTTACGTGCTGCACGTCGGATCATTACGCAACGTGAACGCCATTTATTTTCTTTTGTCAGTTTTATTAGCAACGCGACTTGGAAGAAGCGTTTGGATTCTCAGTAACGCGAGTGTGGAAGAAGCATTTGTGGATTATTTCCATTCTGATGGGTTTAAGCTGGAAAATTTATTTTTCTTAATTACATCGGTGATACGCCCTTGCGTGTCTTATCTACGGTTGGAAACCTTCTTTCTTTTATACGCACATTTTGTTTCTTATCGACTACAATAACTACCAGAACGTATTCTTTAATTGTCCAATTATTATTATTTATTTTTTTAACTTATTTATTGTACAATATAGAATAAGTTTTCAAATTGGTTTAGTATGGCTGGCATTGTTCCTCCTCCATCCTTTTTATCATCACCTGGTGAACCTCCCATGGCTTGGGAAATATGGGAACCTGTTTTTTTTAGCTTATGTAGATGTGTTGGAGGAGGGAGATTGTGAGCCAGAAAGGAAGTTATCGCTTTTAAAGCATTGTTTGGGTGGAATTGCACTGAAAAAGTTCAAAACTTTACCAGCTTTAGTAAACCCAGGGAATATTAATGTGTATGAATATGTTTCTTTGCAGCTAAGTTTAAGATATGGTAAAAAAAAGAATATTGTCATGGAGAGGTTTATTTTTTACTCACGAAAGCAACGTGCAGATGAACCTGTTGAAGATGTTGTTTCTGCCTTAAGATCATTAGCAGTTACGTGTGATTTTGAACACATTTCTTATGAGCAAGTCTTGAGGGACCAAATCTTGATGAGGACAAATAACAAAAAAGTGCAGGAACGTCTTTGGACAACATCTGATATGTCTCTTAACAATGCTATAGATATTGCAAAGTCGATAGAACATTCAGAAAAATTTGTGAAGGAGATTAGAGGAAATGATAAAAGTGATGTTTTCAGTGTATCTAAGGATTCAGACAGGTCAAAGAAAAGTTACTCACCGAGAAGTGATTTTTCATCTAGAACAGATAACAAATTCAGGAATCAGAAGTATGAAAAAAAGAACTCAAAGTTATTGTGTTTTAGATGTGGAAGTAATGGGCATTTAGCAGATTGTAGGAACTGTCCAGCTTTAGGGAAAACATGTTCAAAATGCACCAAGAAAGGCCATTTTAAAAGATTTTGTAGATCATTACCAGGAAAAATGAATTGTATACATGAATGTTGTGAAAGTTATACCTTGGATGATGAAAGTGTATTCCAAGTAAACACTGTTATCAATGTATGTGAGGATGGGGATTGTACAAAATTTCCATCTTGTGTGATAACTGTTGATGACATCAACTTAAAATTTTTCGTAGATTCATGTGCATGGTACACCATCATTTCTTTGAGTTTTTTTCGTGAGAAGTGGCCTAATAGGATGTTGTTCAAATCTGACGTATCTCCTGGTGGTTACACAGGCCACAAGATTGATCTAATTGGATATTTTAATGCGATTTTACAATTTTCTGACCGACATACTTCTGGAAAAATGTATGTGTCGAGATCTGGATTGTCACTTTTAGGGTGGCCGCACCAACACCAGTTGGAAATGAAAATTGATTCTAGAGCTAATCCTCCTGTTTTTGTTGTGCAACCACAGTGTTTGTCAAGTGTTTCCAATGATAATTCACTGCTAGTAGATAGTTTGCGGAAATCATTTCCAAGTGTGTTTAGTGGGACTTTGGGACGGTATCAAGGTTTTGAACACGTCATCAAGCTGCATGAGAATGCTATTCCTGTTAGACATAGAGTGAGAAATGTTCCTTTAACTTATAGGAGCAAACTAAAAGAAATGTTGAAAGATTTATGTGAAAAGAATATTATTGAACCGATATAATCTTCCCCTTGGGTTTCTCCCATTGTGATTTCGATTAAGTCTTCTGGCGAGCTTAGGTTGTGTATTGATCTTCGTAGTGTTAATAGTGCCATTTGGGTGGATTTACACCCTTTACCGAATCTTCATGAAATGGTTTCAACTTTAGCTGGTGCACAAGTCTTTTCTTGTGTTCACCTGCCCAGCGCCTACCATCAGGTTGTACTTGCTGAGGAGTCTAAGAACATCACCACATTTATTACCCCAGAGGGTCTGTATAGGTTTTGTCGTATGCCATTTGGGTTGGCGAGTGCTGCCTCAGTGTTTCAGAGACTTATGAGAGACACCTTGGAGGGGTTGAATGGCGCTGTAGCATTTCAGGATGACATTTTAGTGTACGGGAAAGATGATGTGGAACATGATAATAACTTGAAGTCTGTGATTGCTGCTTTGTCAGAGAAAGGGCTTACCCTCCGTCTCGACAAATGCAAGTTTAGACAAAAAGAGGTGGAATATCTTGGTCATACTATCAGTGAAATGGGAATTAAACCGAAAAGAAATCATGTTGAAAGTATCGTAAATGCTCTTTTACCCTCTTCAAAAGAACAACTTGTGGCATTTTTGGGCCTTATTGAATTTTATGCTAAATTTATACCAAATTTTTCAGCAAAGGTTGATTCTTTTAGATGTTTGTTAAAAAGAAATGCTAAATTTGTTTGGACTGATGACATGACGGAAGATTTTAAGACTTTGAAAATGTTTGTTGTGAATGCGCCGTGCCTTAAACCTTTTGTGGTTGGTGTGAAATGTGTTGTTATGGTGGATGCAAGTTGCTCTGGTTTGGGTGGTGTTCTTTTGCAGAGGGATAATGAGAAGGAATGGGTTGTTGCTTATGCTTCAAGAGCCTTGAGAGATGCCGAAAAGAATTATTCCATTATAGAAAGAGAGTTGGTGGCTTGTGTTTGGGGAGCTGAACATTTTAGACCTTTTCTGTGGGGTACTAGATTTATAATAAAAACTGACCATAAGCCTCTTGTTTTTCTCATGGCTCCTGGTGGAGGCAGGACTATGTCGGCGCGTCTTGCAAGATTAGCTTCAAGATTGCAGTCTTTCCAGTGTAAAATTGAGTATGTTCAAGGTAAGGCGAATGAACATGCAGATTGCATGTCAAGACTAGTTTCTGATATGAACTGTCCTGAAGTGGTTATTGAGGATGAGTGTGAGGTTGCTTTTACCATACGTGATGTTAATTTGGTTTGTGGTGACCGGTCATGCTTGCAAGAGGATGTCTGGTTAAAGGAAATGAGTAAAGATTTGGAATTGTGCAATGTCAAGGATTATCTTGCACATGGTTGGCCGGAACAGAGGAAATTGTCTGGAAATATGATGGGTTTTTTTAAGGTTCAGGAAGAACTTGTTGTGGAGAATGAGTTAGTTCTTAGAGGAGACAAAATTGTTCTGCCTTTTTCTATGAGGAACACTCTTCTTGAGATAGCTCATGAGGGGCATTTGGGGATATCTTTTACCAGAAGACGATTAAAGGAGTCCTTTTGGTGGCCAGGGATTGATTCTTGTGTGGACCATTTTGTGCGTTCATGTCTTCATTGCTCTAATAGTGATAAAACAGCTGTTGCTTTGCGTCCAGAACCCCATCCAATTGATTTACCTTTTGGTCCTTGGCGTAAACTCGGGTTAGATATCATTGGTCCGTTTAGTTGTTTACCCAAACAGGAAGCATTTGGTATTGTCCTTATTGATTATTATTCTAAATGGCCGGAGGTCAAGATGGTTAAGGATGTTACTTCTCACCAAGTAATAGAGTTTTTGGATGAGATTTTTTGTAGAGTGGGAATTCCTCAAGAAGTCGTGACTGACAATGGTCCACAGTTTGTTAGCAAGGAAATGGAACAATTTATGGATAAATGTGGTATTGTTCATAGAAGAATTGCAGTTTTCCATCCTGAAGCCAATGGCCAGGTTGAACGGTTCAACCGTGTGATCAAAGAAGCTATTCAACTTTCAATTAAGGGTAATTTGAATTGGAGCAATGCGTTACAATCTATGTTGTTGGCCTATAGAACTTCACCTAATTCTGTAACTTTGGTTACTCCTTTTGAGCTCTTAAGAGGGCGTAAACCTAGTACAAGGTTGGTACCCTGGTGGTTAAAAAAAAATATATGTGGATCTGACAATTTTTTGAAAGTGCATTTTGAGGCTGTTCAACGCAGAGTTGAGTCATACAAGAATAAGATGAAACATGATATGGTTAAGAGGATTGGTTCTACGTCTAGTCGTTCTGTAAAGGTGGGTGATTTTGTTCGTATCAAGAAAAAAGAAGGTGTGAGTAAAGGTTTTCCTGTGTGGTCAAATCCTAAAAAAGTAATTGAGGTTTTTAGGAATGCCGTCAGGGTTGATGGTGGTTCAGTCTGGAATTTGAGTAGAATCTCTGTGTTTACTGGGGTTAGTCGGTTTGAGAATGACTACGAAAGCAATGTTTTTTTGGATGTTGGGTAACAGAATGATAAAGGGAACTGTATACATGTTGAATGCAATTCTGGTAACACCAGAGTTGTGCGTCCTCACCGTATGCCGGTTAGGTTTAATGATTTTGTGATTAACTAGATTTTAAATGTTATTACCTTGTTTTTTTTGGTTTTTTTTTTGTTTGTTTCTGTTTTCATTTAAAGGGGGGAAGGTGTGTTGGGTACTATGTATATGTATTATGTGAGCTGTCACGAGCTTTCTTGTTGTTTAATAGCTCGTGACAAGCTTGTGTCTATGGGAATGTTGGGAGACCTTGTTGTTGTTCAAATATGTGGGATGTTGGGAGTAATGTTGTTGGGAGAGTTAGGATCATTACAAGACTGAACTTCATGACGAGTGGATGCTAATAAACCTCGTCTTCATTCAACACGTTTCCTGCGTGTCTTCTTCTTCCTTTTGACTTCCCTACACCAGGTCTGTTGACAGGCATGGAGCATGAGTTAAACACAATTGGCAGAATGGATAATGTCGGGAATAGAAACGAATAATGTATCTGTATCCGAAACAGCTATATTTGTGTGTCCACCAGACACAGGGATAGTAGCCTCATAGATTTTCTGATCTACCTTTCTTTGCTGGTAAAAACAGCACCAATGACAATGCCTGTGTTATTGGAGAGCGCGTAACACAAGTGGAAGAGAAGTGGAATGGCCTAGGGGAAGATGGCGTCCCAGTGAGTGCTGTGATGAAATCCAATGGCTGAGCCGTGCTGAGCCCTCTCATCCGTGGGGTTGGAGCCAGATGGGCAGTGGGTGGGAGGGTTCTCCATAAGTGCCTGTGTAGGTCTCCTGTTGAACTTCATTAAGGGCTGGAGAACACTTACAGCAGGCATAGAGGCAGCATAGGACCAGGAGCCTAGGATGACGTCACATTGTCACCTGGCAGGAGAGGAGAGATGTAGGAAAGACACGGGCTATCACACTAAGGGAGACAGTAACACTGATCTCTCACAGCGGTGAGGAGATCTTTCCTATAATCCTGATACTATTATTCCAAGAGAGCAAGAGGACCCCCCCACAGATGAACCTAAAGCTGTAGAATATGCTACCAAACAACATCTCATAGATGGCTGAATTCATCATTCTTTCCATTCTTCAGTTGTACAAAGTGAAGCAGCGGAGGAGAGACTGAGGAGGGACCTAGCGCGACCAGATCCAGATGTGTCTATTTTTTCACTAGGTGTTTTGTGCTAAACACTGCACACTTCTACGGTTTTAACTTTGTCCCAACGGCAGGTATAAATAGGTTCCAATTAGAGAAGGACCTCAGAGCGTTCTTTCGGAAAATTAGATTGCGCAGATTCTTTGAAAATAGACCTATTAGAGAGACACCAACTGACTCGGGTTTGCGAGCTAAGTCAACATTCACCCCCAGCCTAGGTATGGTGGATAAAAATCTTGAAATCTTCGAATCCATGGTAAAACTAGAGGTAGGCATTTTACTGGAAAAGAAACATTACCAAGAGCAAAATGTTAACAAGGAACAGAGGGAAGCCATCAACTCCTTGTCCGCTGACACGAGTATCACAATAAAGCCTGCGGACAAGGGGGGAGGAGTCGTGGTGTTCGACACTAGTGACTATGAACGCAGAGTAGGGTGCCTTCTAGCAAACGAAGAACACTACAACAGGGTCCATCAATCGAGATTATACAAACTTAAAAAAGATGTGGAAACTCTGCTCCAAACCACTTTAGAAGAAGGTGGTATCACTGAGGACGAATGGAAATTTTTAAACAATCCTAATCCAAAAACCCCCGCTATGTATGGACTACCAAAAGTCCACAAGAGTCTTAACGATCCACCGCTAAGACCAATAGTAGCTTCAATAGACTCGCTACTGGAACCACTGAGTCAGTATGCGGACAGATTCTTAAAACCTCTAGTTGAAAAACAGAAGTCTTACATCCGCGACACTGCGGATATGATATCCAAGATTGAAGGGACTCAATTCGATGAAGAAAATGAATATATGGTGACTCTCGACGTAGAGTCACTATATACTAATATACCCCAACAAGACACAATTACAGCAGTTAGCAGTCTTTTAGAAGATACGGAAATCATAGGAGGAAACAAACAATTTATTGTTGAGTGTGTTTCCATGGTACTCCTCAACAACATCTTCCTCTTTAAGAAAGACTTGTATATTCAGAAGAAAGGGACCAGTATGGGCGCTACCTGCGCGCCGAGCTTAGCCTGTATACATGTCAGCTTGTTTGAAAACAAGCATATATACAATGAAGTGAGCCCATTTTTTGAGAATATCCGAAACTGGGCTCGCTTCATTGATGACATATTTTTTATCTGGCTGGGTAATACAGAGTCACTAGAAGAATTCCTGGCATGGCTGAATTTGGGAGATCCAAACCTCAAATTTACAGCCGTATACAGTAAAACAAAGGTAAATTTCCTGGATATTTGCATTAAAAGTGAGGACAAACAACTTAAAGTAGAGCTCTATAAAAAGGAATCAGACCGTAACACCATCTTACACTACCGTAGTTACCACCCCAAGAGTCAAAAAGACTCAATACCGTTTGGCGAATTTCTTCGCCTGAGAAGAAATTGTACAGATCTGGCAGACTTTCATAAGCACGCTGGAGATATGAAAAAGAAGTTCAGGGAACGTGGATATCCCAGGAAACTAGTTGAACATTCTTTTAAGCGGGCTCGCTACTATAACAGGGAAAGTCTACTAACCAAAAAAGAGAAAAAGAACGTACAAGACAAAATAGTGATGGTCAGTCAACATTCCTCCATAACCAACCAAGTAAAAAATATAATCAATCACAACTGGAAGATTCTCAACAACGGACCTGACACCAGTGTCTTAGAACGCCCGTTGTTTGCGTATAGAAAAAACAAAAACCTACGATCTAACCTAGTACATACGTACAGGGACGATGTGGTAGAAAATCAGACAACGCTCACCGGCACCAGAGCAGTGGGAAACAACAAATGTGGCAAGTGCAGCGTGTGTGACCACTGTGTAATTACAAAGAAAGTGGAACACAACGGCGCAACTCATGATATAACCACATTAAACAACTGCCGAACAAAAAACGCAATATACATGATCCTGTGCCCATGTGAACAAGCCTATATTGGGGAAACAGGCAGGGAGGTAAGAGTAAGGATCGGTGAACACAAATCTGCGATCAGAAATAATAAAGAAAATGCCCCCCTTGTAATGCACTGGAAAGAAAAAGGCCACAATGAAAAAGATCTCAGGTGGATCATTATAGAACGGATAAAGGAACTAACTAGGCTAGGTGATAGTACCACTAGACGTAAACAGCAAGAACAGTGGTACATGATAAAGTTTAATACCATTAAAAAAGGCCTCAATTCGAGGGAAGAATGGGAAGCCCTTATCTGAAGTGAATAATGAGATCTCTTCCACATAAGACCGAGATGAAACTAGACTAATGGAATAGCAAAGACAGGGCACAGATTAAGAAAAACATCGTGTAGATAGTCTGGCTACCTGCCACTAGTCACTAGGCAATTGCAGTAACCCCGGCTGCGACCAAACAACCCAAAATACAGTGTCTCAGAAATATATATAAAGATAAAACTCTGCGTGAGACACCTTAGTGAGCCTCCAATATGCATCTGGCAACTGGAGTAATCCAGTGGCGATGAGAACAAACCATCACGCGGTATGCCACAATAACAAATCCCCCGGCATGGCCAATTAATATTGTGTACCACGTATTCACCACATCACTGGTCAACATCCAATTAGGGACAATGACAAGTGCCATCTGTAGAAGAGTGAACGCCCGGCTTAAATAAACAAACAAGTAAATAAACAAATAGTTAAAGTACTCAATATAAATCGCTTTAAATATATCACCTAGGATAGCAGTAATTAAAATAAGGACAGCGTAACCCAGCACAATAAAAACGAGAGTCCGGAAAGGGAAATACATACAAAATCTCGTCAAAACAAAGAGAGTCCTGAATTCGATATATTAAAATAAGATGCAGACCAAAATATAGGAATTCAGTACATCAATTCCATGAATGTAGAGATATAAAACACTCAACACATCAGGTACGGAGCGATAATATTCACCACTCTAAGATGGCGAATCCGCACACATAGACCACGCCCCCTCTACGAGCAAAACAATCAGCTGTAAGCCATTTACCGACATCAGCTGAGTATAAATAGCCGTGCGCGTAACACACACGCCAGAGTGCAGAACCAAACGAGGCAGAAGCGCGGCGCCACGATTTTAAAGGTAAGAACTAGGGACCCGGAGGAACTTTGATTGTTAAGGGGGTAGAAGGGATTCCAGCAGCGCGGGCAAAGGGCGCCTCCTAGATACTAAATTGAGAGGCATAGCACCCATCTAATCTTAGCAAAAATAGTACGTTTACAGGCAGCAGACCAAGGGTGTTAAGATAACTTATTTTAACTATGGCAAAATGTAAGTAGGAGGGGTGCCTTTCCTCCCGGGTGACAAAGATAAGGGTGCACCGGGGCTAGTTGAAGATGTCCATGGCTCAGATGCGCCTCAGAATAATCTCTGAGCACCAACCCACATAAGCTAAAGGAGGGTATGTACTAAAAGGTACAAGCAGCAAACCCCGCTATTACATAAAACTACGGTTTAGAACCTTGAAAGGTTTAAATAAATAAATAACGAACCTAGTGGTAGAGACTTGGTCAAATCACCAATTGTATGCTCTTTTTTGACCCCACCAGAACATATCCAGTTCCGGCGAGGCCCCTAATATATGCCCGTTTGAAGCGAGTTTTAATAGCGTTGCAGGTAAGAACGAATGCAAACTAACCACATAAAGTTGTTAAAAATACTTGCAATAGAAAGGAATAGAAACATACAACTTCTTTCCAATTAGATATCGTGTTTTAAAATAAACTGAACGTAAGAAAAAGACCAGACTAATCGGAAGACTAAGGAATATCACCACTAGAAGCCTTAAAGAAAACATAGAGGTAATGATTGAGCATAAACTTATAACCTAAAGGGTAGAACAACCATTAAGCCCACGTTTAAATATCTGCCATGCATATATCTTTCTTCAGGCGAAAACAGCCAGTGACCTCATAGTGATTGTCCAGGAATGACGCAATTGGCGCCCAATACCCACCTTTTAAGAAACTGAGTGAAATCCTTTCGCCTATGTTTAGGTGAGATTGTTGGTACTGTTTATTATATGTATACATCTGTTACTCCCAACTCTCTATTCCAGAGTCCCTTCAAATAATGATTTCCACATATGAACAATGTTTGAAGGACACGAAATGTTACATAGATTTTCTAGAGGCAAAATAAGATTAATGGAATTGTCAATTGTACATCACTGTTATACTAATGAATTGACGAGCTCCCAACTTCAAGGGCAACTGCAGATAGCACTCGTATCTAGAGTAAAATTGGAGATGCTCAGAGAACCGGTTATCGGGGTTAGTAACTATGAAAATATCATGAGTGTCAGTAAGACATAAGAGATAATGACTATAGAACACATGAATATGTACCCAAGGAAAAAAGGTTCTGATACGATATTATTTTGCCCCTTATACAGGGAAAGTGAAGTCTTTCTTGTACGGAAAACCCCTACTAAGAAGTCCTGAGGAAGGTGCCACATTACCAAGTGCAAAGCACCGAAACGCGTCGACGCATTTCTATATAGAAGAATCCATTTCTAGCTCAAACACACTGGATGTACATGTATTACTGTTGCATGTGTGTTATAATGTACATGTCATTTTTAGCTAGTGGATCTAGAAATCAATAGTGGTAAAAACATCAAAGTGCCACCGTTTTAAAGGGGTCCTTTTTCTTTTTTCTTTTTTCTTTTTTCTGTATTTACATGTGTTGTCTTAAGTAACAAAATCTTTGTGTCTATGATGTGCAATATAATATGAATGTACTTATATACTGTATAGTTTTATATTGTCCACTGATATTTTGCTGATTAACTTTTATTTTTCAGGGAAAGTTCCTTTGAAATTTTAAATGTGTGTATTTTTTATTGAAAACTATTGCTTTATTTTAATAAAAATCTAGATTGTTAACAAATATTTTTCTTTGTGGGAATCATTATATAAACCTTTTCCCTTCTAACGGTGATCTATAGCAACCGGTAACCCAGGTGCTGTGGAGGAACCGTACGGGTATAGATACCACGGGCTAACTAACACACCCCAGGGATTTCTCTTTGACTTTTTGTCCTTTGTGCCCTGATCCCTGGTGACAGTGGGGTAACCTCTCTTTTGAAATCCACTTCTACCAGCCGCCACGAAGAGATGTGCAGGAAGATAGGAAGGGGGTGACTTAGAAGAGAAAATCATGGAACTGGAGTTGGGATAAGGAAAGGTTCCTGGAGAGCAGGGTTTGCCTTCAAGTCAGCCCTCAGAGGGTCAGGTGTGGAGGTCTGTCTGGGTCGAGTGACATTTGTGTCTGTCTGGAAGACACTGGCATTGATGGTGAAACCTTGGTAAAGAGAGATAAGGAGCATGGTACACTAACCAATGGGTTGGCCATGGTTAATAAATGCTGGTCTTAGGTATTTGACTGGAGGAGTAGGCACATGATTTTAAATCCCTTGGTTTATTTATAGTGTTTTATAAAATGCGAAATGACCAACATTATATTACAGTGCTGTACAAAGAGAGCTGATGAGGGTTGCAGTACAGTAAAGACAACTGTGCTTTCAGATAGCCTGTACATAGGGTACTAGGAGCAAGGTATAAAGCAATCGTATACAATATTGAGTAGGGCGAAGCTTCAAAAGAGATCTCTGGTATAGAGTTTGAAGAGTCCCACATGAAACATAAGTATTTAAATTCGAATAGGGTGGTTGGCAGGTTGAAAGAGTTCTCTTATGACACTCTGTGAAACTCATCATGTCCCACTGTAGAAGGCAGAACAATTTCAATGACAGTGAACCAGGATCCACCTTCCAGTGACGTCCCTCCTTGTGTGCAGGCGCCTGTAGCAGCTTCCACCCTGACCTGCCCCTTGATGCTCTTACACTGCCCTTGCTACCCCTGGTCCCAGGGGCCATGAAGGCACCAGTAGGGCAGAAAGTAAACAAGCCCTTCTTAATGCACACATTGCCTATATCCTGGCTCCTACCAGTAATAGGAGTCTGTGGACTACCAAGAGTGGGGCAAGAGGTCAGACCTGTACTGTTGTTTTGCAAAAAAAAGATGCATGATGTCTCTGCTGGTACCTTTGGCATTTCTTGAACAGGTGTAAATCTTAAGATTGTATTCATTCTGAATTGCCTCTTGTAGTTGTCAAATAATTCAAACCAAGAAGAATGTCTTGGAAAACCACAGCATCCAAACACCCTCAGCAGGACACATAACACAAGCCGCTTCCTCCCATTCTTACTGTTTCTGATTTCTGTCCTTCTAGACATTCCGGTGGCCGATCGCCAGTAACATCGATGGGAATGAGATGCTGGAAATCCAAGTCTTCAACTACAGCAAAGTCTTCACCAACAGGTAGCGGAACGTTTTCTGATACTTGTTCATTTAATGTCACCAGACCACACTGCACGAGTCCAGGAAATGTTCTGTGTAAACTTCTCTTGGTCCTGGCCAATCCTAAGCACCCACTACCCTTACAACTAACATCTGTATAAGCTACAAAATACATATGCGTGCTACAGCCAGGTTTACAGCTTGCAAGGTATCTTTGTCCACACCACATTCTGGGACATCCTTGATGTGTTCCCTATCTCTGCTTCATGGACGCTTCTGAAGTCCAAAACATTTATATTCCCATTGGCAATCTTCGTAAATGTTAGTCATGGGAAATTGGATAGTTGGATATCAATTAGCCTGCAATAATCATTCTAAATTCATATTCCATAAATTCCTACTACTGTGTGAATCAACTGTTGTCTTGCCATGTGGTCTCATTAAAGCTCCAGTTTTAAAGAACCAAGCCGAATACGAGGGCCTTTTCACACGAGGGGCCTTTAATGGCTGGTAGAGCCGACTAAGGAATGCTCTAAGGCTATTAGAACACTCCGCCACTAGAAGGGCAGAATGTTCTAATTGGTTAAACAAAGGCCCCACGGACCAGAGGGGATTTAAATTCCCTCGGGCTCCGTGAGGCCTTTGTTCACAGCAACAGCTGTGAACAAGCATTGGAATGTTGGAGCTTCAGGCTTATACCGGCAATTAGAAGCCCGGAGCACTCCTTGTTTTCAAAGGAGCTCTCAACACTCCTATTTTCTACTATACAATAATTACTTAAGATGGCTATAGGCTTGGCCTGGTGCCAGCCATCAACATTACTTTGCGTATTTAAGACTGTGCGGAAGAGATCAATTTCCTCAGTAAATAGATCCAGTTTTATAACACCGGACACAGTATCTCCAATTTGAAGTGGTCCATGATCAGGTTAAAGCACCTGGTGCAGGATCCTGTACCTCAGTGGGTTTAATTAAGGTCACATTTAGTATGGACCAGTGCCACCTTCTGACAATGTTGTGGTTTCTATTATAAGTTTGCATCGTAAGGCGTTTCACATTTCGACGCTTCTAGCTGAAACAAATGTGGGATGTGCCAATTATCATATGTTCCTTCCAGTCAATTGCAACCTCCCTTTTAGTTATGTATCCTCAACCCATGATGTAAATGTTTTAATTCAAAAGACTATGTGGATTTGAGGGACAATCACAACAGAATCTGTAAAAAGTTCAGTATTTCCTGAATGCTACCCAGGCAAGCAGATACTGTAATCCATAATGGGTGGAACTTTCTTTCATCAAGTAAAGTGAAACAACACGAGTGTTATATATAGCATTATTACATAGATGTGCCTTTCACCAAATGTCATAATCTCACCTCTCACAAAGCATCCTTACCGCACGCCAATTGGCCCTGGACACTTTGCATTGGCAGAAGAAATGCTGAGTCTATCCTGACGACCTATTTCCTGTAAGGGTTAGCTCTGTGCCTTTGTGTGATAGCCTGATGCATTCTGGGTGTTGTAGTCTTGTTTTATTTCTGTTGTAGTCTTGTTATATTTCCATTGAACCAATGAGACTTACGTACCTGAAATCAATGAATTATAGGTGAGAAAGTCGGGGATGGTCCCAGTGCCCGTAGTAGCCTACTTTAGAGATCTGTATCCATGTGGTCACAAGTTTAATCCTTAATGGGCGCACTCATTTTTACATCTTTTCAAGGTCATGAACATCATTTAGATGGTTAGTCCTAACAGGTCTTTTACAGCACATTGAAATAACTTTGGAGATACAGTGTTGTTAGCACATAGGTGAATCAGTCACTGGATGACTTCATGTAGCTATGCACTGCAAAGTAGATGGGCTTGCGGGCTGGTAGCCATTAGCTAGGAGTAGAACAGTAGAGTCCTCTATGCGTTGCCTTCAGCTCATATGGCAACCACAACAGCTGCACAGTCACTACTTCCTGTGTTGTTTGGACCATTCTGATGCCCTGCCGGCTGGGGTTCGAGCACATTGAGCAATGGGCCACAGCAGCTCAGTTGTGTGACCCTGGGTACCCTTGTTGACTCACTTTTAAAGGACTGGTCAGCTATTTCTGTTTTAGGTTCCAGAAACATCCATTGACTTAAATCCTCACTGCCACTGATGGGAAAAAACAGTAGCCATTTTAAGCAGCAGGGGAAACACCTTCTCAAACATGGCGACTCAGTCGAACAATCGATCTAAACTACGGGTCCCCAGAGGGTTCAGCATCTCACGTCAATGACGCTGCATTGCATCTGAGCCATGTCTAAGAGTACTGAAGAAAGGGTGCTTTGAAGTGCATCTAGCGCTCTTTCATCGTCACGAGGCCCCAGGGTGGCATTCAGATTTGGTGTGTGTTTCATTATAATTGTACAAAATGTTCAAACATCAGTATCTACAGCTACATGTTCCAGAGCTACCCGGACCACGTAGGGTCGTTATTAATGCTTTCCACTAATGAATTCCATCGAGTTTGATCTCACTTTCTTTATGTAATTAGAGCTGAGATCCATGTGGGGGCATTTTTCAAAACCTTGCAGAGCGACTCGTTCATTTTCCACCGTCTGCAGCTATTATGAAACCTATTAATTCTTCCAAGTGCATAAAGTTTGAGCTCAGTGTAATTGTCACTGGGGGCTAAGAAAGGGAGAACCTATTTAAAGAACTGAATATTAAACACAATCTTTCAATGTAGTCTCGAAAGCCCCAGTAAATTAGTTGGCAGCGGAGTCATTACTTTACAGACTATCAACCATTACATAACGCCTTGGAATGTAGCGACAAGTCAAGTTTTTTGGGTAGCACGCTTTACATCAGCAGATATGATGTATGTACGGCAGGTCAACTTTAAACCTATCAGCAAAATCAAAGAGGATGATGGACGGAGTGTTGAACATTGCAAGCACTCACCCCCAGTCAACTGATCTGGGTTTAATCCATCACCGTTCTTTAGCTCACTCCGCCACCGCAGTGCAGACATGACCATAAGCAAATCAGTCTTGACCCTGTGCCTCATGGGAACAGTCCAGCCTGAACTGCCAAGCCATGTCTTCCCTGGACTAGAAATAAGCCTCCTAGGACCAGTTTTGGGTTCAAAACCCTCATCAGCCAGGCTATCTTGAATCCAGTGGCAAAGTGAGCAAGGGACTCACGTCTGGGCATACCCTGCCAACTTAGGGCGAAATTAGCAAAACCAAAGGGGATGATGGACGGAGTGTTGAACAACCTTAAACCTATCCCACTACTGAACACCCAGTTCCATCAAGACTTTAAGTCATTTATATGAACATGTGTAATATACATCAAGACCATCGCTGAAATTATTAATGAAAGCAAAGCCTTGTATAATGCAAACACCCCATAAATCCACCTCCACCCCACGTCACTGATAAACACACCAACACCAGTCACTTCCTTGTCAATAAGACCTCCACCACCATGTAACATCCTCATTACTTATCAGACCATTTCTCACAGTTCCTCTCACTTCCAACATAGACTTCATCAACATCTCCCATCCACAAAAACACTTCCAAATTTCAATAAACTGGCAAGATCCTACCTTTACATTACTAAATCGATCTCGCCTTGACCATTACCTCGTTGGCCATTGCTTCATCGCCTTCCTCCCGTTTCTTAACAAGCTCTTGGAAAATGCATTCGCTTTTCAAGTTCAAGACCACGTCCACACCACAAATTTGCTTTCGTCCTACCTATAAAGGATTTGTTTCTGCTTCAGGACATAGACAGCAACAATCCAGGTAGTCGACAACAGACTGTAGATCAAAGAGGAAGAGGACAGCTGTCTCCTAATCGTTGTCAAAAGCCTTTGAGCATGACTCCAACAGTAGTTTGTAATTTATCCGACAGACATATATATTCCCAAAGGCTCTTCAAAGTCAACCTAAGCCCCTTTAGATCTG
The DNA here is from genome assembly GCF_964261635.1 of Lissotriton helveticus. NCBI lineage: Eukaryota > Metazoa > Chordata > Amphibia > Caudata > Salamandridae > Lissotriton > Lissotriton helveticus. The sequence continues at coordinate 1,958,463,088 of NC_136067.1, forward strand.
GAGTGCTCCAAGGAGCCAGCATTGCCCCAGTGATCTTCAGTCTCTACATGGTTCCCGTGTTATCCCTTCCAGGCAAACAGGGCAACAAACTATGCTGATGACACACCGGTCTACCTTAGACTCTTTCTGGGGTGCAGCCAGTCCTGGATATAAGGAACTCGAATGTAATCAAACCATCACAGAGCTCATTCTGAAATGCAGCAATCCCCATTTGAAGGATGGTTTAAATAATATTAAATTGGCTGACTTTCTCATTCTCTCTCCGCCAATGTTATGTTGACAAATATCTAAGCCAATCAAATATGAAAAATAAGTTCCAGGCAGGAGGGCACCAGCTAAGCATCAGACCTTCCCTCTCAACCACTGAACAGTGCTAGGTCTCACGCTCGCAAGCCACCTTTAGCGCATAAGAGACTGTCCGTTGTGCCACCATCAGCCTTATCTCTGAAATACAATTAAATGACCTACACCCACAAAGCTCGTCATTTCTGGGGCACACATCAAGTTCAAATCATTTACATGGCCAACCAAGCGAACCAACTGAACGACGTGTCTGAAAACCTATTCCATTCTAGTCACATCCACTTGATGCACATAACATCCCTGATGAAACTAGAGATCCCCTAGCCAAAGAAAAGACATTTTAAAAAATGATTCTCCCTTATGCCTCTTTCCTCGGAATCAAACTGCACATTCATATGAGACTTCCCAGAAACTCCTGTCCTTCAGAAAAGAACTGAGGGGCAGGTTTACCCAAAAACATAATGCAACGGAGTGCAGCAACCAAAATTGCTGCACTGAATTGTGCCAGGGGGAAGGACCAGGCAGAGCCAAATTCACTAAATATGGGCTGGTGCTGCCGTCTTCCCCTGCAGTGGTGCACAAACAGGGTGCCTAGACCAATGCACACACCCTTTCACTATAGTGCAAAGTGTGAGGTATGTGCATGATGTCTAGCGTAGGCTTTCAATCAATCAATTAATCAATCATTTATAAAGAGCACTACATACCCGCGAGGGTCTCAAGGCGCTGGGGGTGGGGGGGGGGGCGCTACTGCTCGAACAGCCAGGTCTTAAGTATCCTCCTGAAGGTCAGCAGGTCTTGGGTCTGTCGTAGGCTCAGTGGGAGGGTGTTCCATGTCTTGGTGGTGAGGTGGGAGAAGGATCTCCCACCGGTGGTTGTTCTTCAGATGCGCGGGACGGTGGCAAGTGAGAGGTCGGCAGAGTGTAGCTGGCGGTTGCGGATGTAGAAGGAGAGCAGTCTGTTGAAGTAGGCTGGGCCGGTCTTGTGGAGTGCCTTGTGTGCGTGGGTGACGAGCTTGAAGGATATCCTCTTGTTGACGGGGAGCCAGTGCAGGTTTCTCAGGTGGGGTTGATGTGGCCATGGCGTGGTACGTCGAGGATCAGTCGTGACGAGGTGTTTTGGATGCGTTGTAGTTATTTGATGAGCTTGGTCGGGGCTCCCGCATAGAGGGTGTTTCCTTAGTCGAGTCTGCTGCTGACGAGGGCCTGGGTGACTGTCTTTCTTGTATCTGTCAGGATCCATCTGTAGATCTTGCGGAGCATGCGGAGGGTGTTGAAGCAGGAGGAGAAGACGGCGTTGACTTGCTTGGTCATTGAGAGCGTTCAGTCGAGGATGATTCCCAGGTTGAGTGCGTGGTCGGTGGGTGTCGGTGGGTGTCGGGGCTGCCCCCAGTGCCGTCAGCCACCAGGAGTCTTCCCAGGCTGAAGGGTTGGATCCGAGGATGAGGACCTCCGTCTTGTCCGAGTTCAGCTTCAGACGGCTGGTCTTCATCCAGTCGGCGGCGGCCTTCATTCCTTCGTGGAAGTTGGCTTTGGTGATGATGGGGTCCTTGGTGAGGGAGAGGATCAGCTGAGTGTCGTCGGCGTAGGAGATTATGTTGAAGTCGTGCTGTCGGGGTACGTGTGCGAGTGGGGCCATGTAAATGATGAACAGCGTCGGGCTGAGGGAGGTTCCCTGGGGTACGCCGCAGATGAACTCGGAGGTTTTGGAACGGAATGGGGGAGGCAGGTGCTCTGGGTTCAGCCGGAGAGGAAGGAGGTGGTCCAATCCAGAGCCTTGTCTCGGATCCCTGCGGTGTGGAGGCATGCGCATAGTGTGCGGTGGCAGACGGTTTACTGGAAGGGTGACTAGACAAATGTTTAAACATTCCACCCATTGGATGTGTATTGAACATTCAATGTGTGAAATGTAGGGAGAAATAGATACATTTAATCTTCTTTGTGCCTGGTTCAAGGAGGTGATATTTATGTACACAAAGCCTGGTCCAACCAATTAGTAGATAGGGCTTTGCACCAAAAACCATGGAGCGCTGTCCTGGAGCACCCAAGTACCACCCTTTGAATAACCTGTTGACACAAAGCAGCGCAAAGTGGTATTTGTGCTACAAAAATAGCAGCTTTCATAACAATTTTATTTTTGCATTTAAGGGTGCGTGAGGAGGAATACCTCTGAAAATAATGGTTGAATGAAACAGGCCCCAATCTCAGCATCTCCTCAAAGGGAATGCACATATAGCCCTTCGGGAGAGATATGTAGGCTGACATGCACTGAATTCTGATTTTAATGCTTCATTAATGAAATAGACAATATTGTTAATTTTCTTTTGATTTATAACCTGTGCTGACATTTACAAGTGAATTCTCAATGGTAACATATGAAAGAGGAATTGACCTTGGCATGGCTTCGAGGAATATTTGACACATTATCCCAAAATGCACGATCAAAGGAGAAGTTGTGTCGCAATGTGTGGTAATAAAGTGCTACAGTGTATCTATCAATCCCTCTGCAGCAGAATCTAAGAAATAAAGCTAGTAAATATTTAAAATTTGAGGTTTCCAGAAAAGCAGCTCTGTAAATTGCGTTTGCTGGTGAGATATGTGGGTGATGTGCAGACTGTACACTCCAATCTCTGCAACATTGACTCGGGGGAATTTTCGATTATACAAGTCTCAATTTCGATTAAGACATAATAGTTATATATATCAATTTTGTATTTATGTTTAGAATATAGTTATTGTTTATTATTATTAATATTATTATCTCTCATTCTATAAAAATTAATGTGACAATCTGTTGATTAATGTTTTTATATATTTATGTTTAAAACCAGACATTATCAAATGGGGCTTATGTATGCTGTTTTTGTACATATTCCAATACCTCATTACTTTTTCAGATCTGTTTGTGTTAATGCTGGTTGGTTCATCCATATTTGGAAAATAGGAGGTCGGGCCGTATTATACAAGTGCCCTGGGGGCACAACGGACGTTTGCGCCCTCTTTACATGCCCCCAGGGCACTTTGGTATTACAGAAGGGGCCGCAGACGCTTGTGCGTTCCCTTTCGTAATACAGATAGCACTGGCGCATATAAAGCACCGGTGCTGTCTTCAAAGGGTGTTCCCTCATTTGCATAGGGGTGATCCCCATGCAAATTAGGAAACCCTATGCCTCTGCACCCCCGCCGTATTACAGACACGGACACACAGGTAAAGAATTTCTCAGGAGGTGCACTAACAGTGCGCCATCTAATAGTTGGCACTCTGTCAGTGTGTCACGCCTGCCAGTTCTCCGATCGGATCGCGCTGTCCCTCAAAGATGGCCGTCATGAAACACGCATGTGCGAGGGGACGGGCAAGAGCTAAAAGCCTGTCTTCCCCGCTACTCTGGGCTTCGCGTTCTAGTGTCCCAGTGTTTCCGACATAACGCGTCACTTCCGTTGAAGCCGTTCTCGTTGTTTTCGGAGCAGTTTGTGTACGGCACCCTCTGCTCCTTACGTTCTCTTCTGATCCTGTTACGGATTTGGCTGCTTTCTGAGCAGTACCTGGCTAATATTGGTGGATATACATCCTAGTGTATCAACATCGCCTTCGTCCTACTGAGTCCCGTATTCGGAACTTCACTTATTTTCCAGCATTGGACGACATCGAGTTCTGAATCTTTCTCCCTCCTGTGCCGGCTGTCTTCTCTCCGGTCCTGAGTGGGTCCTTGGCTTGGGTTCTGCGATTCCGCCTGTCAGCCGGACACTTCTGTTCCGTCGGCCGGCCGGACTTGCGGAGCCTAGGCTAGTGATCTCTCTGTGGGATTGTGGGAGTTGCGGTCCACCGGGACTTTTAATCCCTTTTTGTTTCTTTTTGTTGGACTCACTGGTGTCTTGTTGGAGGCTGGCAATCGTCACAGTGCATGGGCATGAAGAACGGGTAAAGTGCTACCAGCGCCACATTTCTTATTATACGCTACAAGCTGAGTTGTGAATAATTACATGAGTGCCATTGCATTTACAGATGAGATATCGATCATTAGCATTGCCTCAATCTTGACAGTTAGAACCCCTAGTTGTTGCACTGCATGGTAAGAGATAAGTATTTATAGTTCTTGCATACTCTTTAAACAATTAAGAGGTATAAAGTCCTTTCACTGTTATTGATATGCGTCAGGTCTACAAAACATTTGCTGGTTCAGGATTGCGGCATAGGTCACTTCAACCTGTATACGGAAGAACCCTCTCACTGGCTTGTAGGTATGACAAGGTGTCTGGGTTTCAATGATTGTTATCTAGATATTGTTGAATTGCTTTAATTTAACCCATTCCTTTTTAGTGTCTGTCTCCACCCTGAGGGATACCAGACCGAAGAGTCCTGTTTTCTTCCCTGCCTTTCCTTGTTTTGTTCCCTCCTTTCCCTCCATACCACCATTGTGTTCTAGTGTTTGATAGACGCTATATGGGCAGGGAGGAAGGGCTGGGCTTGTCAGCGGTTCCTGGCACTCCTATGGAAATGACGCTTGGATCCTTACACAGTGCTCCCCTTTATGGCTGCCCTCTGCAGGGGGCAAAAGGGGTCCTATGGCCCCCCAGACATCCCCTTGCAGGCCGGTGCAGTCACTCACTGCACCCGCCGACAAGGGGATCTCTAATCCCCCTTCAAAGTGCAGGTGGGTTGTCGCCTGCACTGTGAAAACATGGAGTGGCTTTGATGCAGCCGCTCTGTTTTTTATCTGAACGCGCTGCCCCAAAGGAGTTTGTGGCAACCCTGGGTGCAGTGCATTCATCATAATGCGGCGCATTTTCATTGTTTGCGCTGGGCACACCTTTTAAAAGGTGTACCCGGCACTAACAATGAAATTGCGCCTTTTATGTAATACGGCTCCAGATGTACTAACATTGCATTAGAAAAAAGCAGTTTCAAATTGTGCCCCATCTTTTTGATGAATCCAGTGGGATTTTGTGAAATGGCCTATGTACTGTTAGACCAATTTGCAAAATTCCCATTCAGAGGGGGTCACAATTTGTCCTACTTCTTGAATATTAATGAGGTAGATCACAAGTTGTGACTTATTCCAATTGTGTGCATCACAGAGATGGTGGCCTACTGGGGTCAGCAGACCACCATGTCTATGATCACATTTAACTGTAACAAAAACGGCCCCCACGGGTCCAAAACGGGCCCCCACCTGTGCAGCGCACCGGGGGATTGCCCGTTGCCCGCTATGGCCAGTCTGGCCCTGGGAATGTTCCAGCAGTAGAACAATAAACCAAACTGGTTACATGTGTACCCGCACATTTTAAGGCGTACTCCATGTCATCCCCCTCAACTCTGCTTAGTCCCTTCTGCACCAATCTATCTGTACACAGCTCCTGGGCTGCGCATTACAGGAATCTCCCCCTCACAGTGCTTACACGGGTGCACACACGTGTGCACACGTGTCAACATGCAACCCACCCAGTGCCCCTTACCCTGGCTGCATCGCAGCGCCCTTATCTCACAAGGCGGACACTGGCGGAAACCATGCGCAGTCCATTTTACCATGAGTTTACAGTGGGTGAGTCGAGGGTTATGAGGCTCCCCCACAGTAAAAGGTACAAAATCAGGTGATCAAAAAGCAAAAAATCCAAGCAGCTCATATGGTCATAACCACCTTCTGACAGTAACCTCTTACCAAATGACAAAATGGGATCAGTAAATAGTAATAAGCCACTCAGCAGTCACAAAGCCGCTGATTTAGATCAACGTGGTTTGCGACCTCTATATGGCTAGCTGAGTTCATCTAGCCCATAGTTATTAACCTGTTGGCTGCTTCGAACGTTCTGCGCCAGTTCGGAACGTTCGAAGAAACGGGTGGGGCCGCGTCGGCCAACGGACGTGTGCAGCACTACTGAGGTAGTGCTCGCGACGACCGTTGGCCGACGGCAGCAGCCAACGGGTTCAAATTCGATCTGAAAGTGTTTTCCATACGTGGCTGATATAAAGCTTTATGCCTGCAATAAATCATCATGGATTAATATTCCGGCACGGCTTCTCCTCTACAATCAATTTCTTGAGGGAAACATGTCTCCGTAGAATCTCACGCGTTCTTAAAATTCCTATTCGGAGAGAAGCCTGCAGCATTGCTATAAGAGCAGACAATAAAAATTCATCAGCCATTCTGCATTCCAATTAATTCACACGAATCAGAGTGGGAAGTTTCAAGGACAATCACAGCTGCAGAAAATGGGTCTTCGACCATGTGATTAGCGGTTGCTTCGAGAAAGATTTTCAATAAAAGTCAAGGCAACTGTGCTAACACACTTCATCGAAAGGACTGCAGTGGGGGAAAGAAGAGAATTGAGATTAATAACCTGAAAAGGAAGGATGGGAAACAACTCATAAGAAACCCTGGTACCCATAGTTAGTTTGATAGTTTATAGTTTATTGTATGATTGATTAAAATCGTTACAATTTGCAAAAAGATAAAAAAATGACATAACATATGCAAACGGAAAAAATGCCATAGTGAAGTCACACTCAATGAAAAAAGGGCTTATGGTTATTAAAATGTAAACAACACTAATAAAACACATGAAGTGTGCACTAAAGTGCAAGTAGTAAGCCACAGGCATATATTCTTTTGATCTGATCAGAGTTAGTCTTAGGCTATTAAATTACTCTTACCATTTTAAAGTGCGAATGTGCCTAAGAACTAGCAGCTTTATATAAGAATCCTGGTACCCAGGGACTCCCAGCTTGATGCCATGTTTTGATGAATCGGGAAATATAACGTACATCCAGTAAAGAGAAAAGAGCAGCTCTTTTTACCCAGTTTTGCATCACAAACATTCACCAAAATAAGCATTTTAAAATGTTCCTTTGTTTGACGCTCACCAGGCCACTGGAGTCAAGCTATCCTGGCTGAAGACGGCTGATAGCCAGAAACCGGTCCTAGGAAGCTTGATTCCGGTTCAGGGAAGATATGGGTTGGCAGTTCTGGCTGGACTGTTCCCATGAGGCACAGGGTCAAGGCTGATTTGCATATAGCTGGGTCTGAACTGGGGTGACTTGGTGAGCAAAATAACGATGGATTAAACCCAGATCTGTGACTGGGGGTGAATGTTTTGCCATTGTGCAGCATTCCGTCCATCATCTTGTGTGTTTTGCTGTTCATCCTTTGTTTGATGATGTCATCTTGGGTTCAGACCAACTATGACGTAATTCACTGGAAGGCCCATTTAAAAGAAACAGTTAGTTTCCTAGTTAGCAGTGACATTTGTCCCAAAAACTTGTTGTTAGAGAGGTCCCATATCACATCTTTTTCGCCAGGTGCTCTTTTTTCTGTTCAGGAATATTTCAGGCACAATAACTAGTTATAAAGGACACAGTTGTCTTTATTTTTCCTATTTTTAACGTGTTGAATGGAGCAAGTATGTCTGATAATGTTGCAAATATAAAAAGACTATTTGCTAATACATTTGGCTCAGTATTTATTCTCTTTGGAAATAAAGTGCAAAGGTATACAATCAAATTTACTCTGACCTGGTCACTCCCTTTGCTGATTTCAATGTAAGTAAAATTGCCTGAGTGGTGATCATTCTGTGGCCATGAATGCCAACAATCTTACATGCTGTCTGATGCCATACTGGCCTGTCCGATGCTCCTCTGCCCTACTTTGCACTTGTCTGGCACGCGGATTCATTGGTGCTCCTTTGCTCCACCACCTACAGATGGGTCCTGATGAGGGCTCCCTTCATCGCCGGATGCTTCAAGCAGTGGTGGCTTAGAAGGGAGTGCCTCTGGCTTAATGTCCCTGCTGAGGTGTGTCCAACAGAGCTGGGGGTGAGGCAAGGTCATTCCATCTGCACCATCACCATCACCAATCACATCCTTCTATCACAATGCTCCTGCCTCTCGCCTGTCCTCAGCTGCAGTGCCCCCGCCAGGCAGCAAAAGACTGCACATTCATTCTTTTCTGTGGACCTAGTCCACAAAACATTTTAGAACTACCACGACATGTGCGCATGGTAGCCCAGAACTACCACGACACGTACGCATGGTAGCCCTGAACTACCACAACACGTGCACATGGTAGCCCAGAATACCACAACATGTGTGTATGGTAGCCCAGAACTACCAAAAAATGTGCGCATGGTAGCCCAGAACTATCACAACATGTGTGCATGGTAGCCCAGAACTACAAAGAAACACGTGCATGGTAGCCCAGAACTACCAGAAAATGTGTGCATGGTAGCCCAGAACTACCAAAATATGTGTGCATGGTAGCCCAGAACTACCAGGACACGTGCGCATGGTAGCCCAGAACTACCACAACATGTGTGCATGGTAGCCCAGAACTACCAAGACACGCGTGCATGGTAGCCCAGAACTACCACAAGATGTGTGCATGGTAGCCCAGAACTACCACGACACGTGCGCATGGTAGCCCAGAAGTACCACAACATGTGTGCATGGTAGCCCAGAACTACCGAGACACGTGTGCATGGTAGCCCAGAACTACCAAAAAACTGTGGATGGTAGCCCAGAACTACCACGACACGTGCGCATGGTAGCCCAGAACTACCACAACACGTGCGCATGGTAGCCCAGAACTACCAAAAAACGTGTGCATGGCATCCCAGAACTACCACGACACGTGCGCATGGTAGCCCAGAACTATACAACATGTGTGCATGGTAGCCCAGAACTACCAAGACACGCGTGCATGGTAGCCCAGAACTACCACAACATGTGTGCATGGTAGCCCAGAACTACCAAGACACGTGTGCATGGTAGTCCAGAACTACCAAAAAATGTGTGCATGGTAGCCCAGAACTACCACGACACGTGCGCATGGTAGCCCAGAACTACCACAACATGTGTGCATGGTAGCCCAGAACTACCAAGTCACGTGTGCATGGTAGCCCAGAACTACCACAACATGTGTGCATATTAGCCCAGAACTACCACAACACGTGCGCATGGTAGCCCAGAACTACCACGACACGCGTGCATGGTAGCCCAGAGCTACCACAACATGTGTGCATGGTAGCCCAGAACTACCAAAAAACTGTGCATGGTAGCCCAGAACTATCACGACACGTGCGCATTGTATCCCAGAACTACCACAACACGTGCGCATGGTAGCCCAGAACTATCACAACATGTGTGCATGGTAGCCCAGAACTACCACGATATGTGTGCATGGTAGCCCAGAACTATCACGACACGTGCGCATGGTATCCCAGAACTATCACGACACGTGCGCATGGTAGCCCAGAACTATCACAACATGTGTGCATGGTAGCCAGTGCTTCTTCACAACTTCTTGCTGTGTCTTCAGAGCATCCTTCAAGGCTGCATCTCTTCCTCAAATAACCAAACATCAGTGGCCCGGCACTCCTGGGAGTCCTGAGTACTGGATTCTTCTATGCACCGTCACTTCTTGGAGCCACTGAATGATGCTGTTGAGGGGTCCTATCACCCCTGAGAGGCACAGGAGTATGATGCTGACTTTGGAACAGAGTGTGATCCTGAGTTTGGCCTTCAGGCGCTCCAGTCGGGAATGTGTGAAAGCTGTTACAAACTCGGTAAATAAAAGGCCAATGGCAGCATCATCCCAGATGTCCTAAGCAAACTGATTGGCTGGAATCAGCATCATAGATGGGAGCTGGCATGCAGCCACGGCTGCTGCAGGTAAGCGGGGTAGGGCGGTGGGACCAGGTGAAGGGGGATTTCGAGAGTCCACCACAAGGGAAAATTAATTAACTATTTAATTTCCCCTTGTGGTCTGCTCTTGAAATCCCTCCTCACCTGGCCCCACGGCTCTCACCTGCAGCGGCCGCGGCTGCTGGCATGGCTCTTTGGCCTGAAGAGTTGTAATGCAGTGTAGGGTGTTTGAGGGGCTGGGTGTCCACGCAGACCTGGCTGGAGAGCTCTGGTACCTTGACAGCAGCCATCAGAGCAGCACAAAGCTGTTCTTTCTCTGGGCAGTCTCTAGACAATTAATGATTTCTTGCAGTTTCACCAAGATTTCCTCCAACTGGCTACTCTATCACCACTGGTGGCCGGTGCTGGCGGTCAGGTGACATCCTGGTGTAGCTGCAACTGAAAGGCATGTGTCAGGATGTCAGTGACTATAAGACCTTTACTGTAGGCACTGGGGAGAGGAGTTGGCCTAAATGGCTAGGGTGGTCAACCTCAAATCTGGGGAACTGGGTTTGAGTCTCAGCAAGGACGCGCAACATCCTGTGATTCTGGGTAAATCACAAAATCTCTCCCATTCCTAACAAAAAAATGAATGTGTCCTCATGTAACGCAACTGGTGCTCGTGTAAAGCGCTCTGATACCCAATACCTTTGTATCAAGTTTGCACTATGTAAAAAGCTCCGTCAGTGGTTCCTGCCTGTTATCTGTGCTGGGTACAGTTTGCCGCTGTGTCCCAGTTCTTGTGGCTCCACTGTGATCCGATTGGATAGCCAAGTTACTCTCCTTCTACATCTGACACTACAAGAGGAGTGAGGGTGAGTAGTCGAGGCCTGCTTTAGAAGGTGGTAGCGTCTCAGATACAGAATAACAAAATAATCACGCACAATAAACTCAATGCACAGTCACTATTACATTATTCAAAATGAATCTGCCTTTATTTACATTTGAGGAATGTAGGACTATGAAATGAGAATATATAACCTGAAACATACTTATAGCCAGGGCTACTGGAATTATGCGGTTCTTCAGCTGTGGTGTTTTCCACCTAAGTATGGATCAGCTACATTTGCCATATAATCAACATCTTTAGCATAATATTCAGATTTTAACCCAAAAATTTTTTTTCACTAACTCAAATGGATCAAAGGTTACTAAAATCGTGACCCCGGTTGCTGCAGAGTAGATGCTCCTATTGAAAGGTTGACTATTATGGGAAACTCTTCAGTAGCTTATGAACACATTTGAATGTTAAACCAGTACTAATGAGGTGAGACCTTTGCCCAGACAATGTTAAGATGTGAGAAAAGGACAACATTATGCTGTAAAGCTATCACAAAATGTAATGAATTAGGTTGCATAATTTGCCTTATTTTGCTTCATAATTTAATGAATTCTGCCACATAATTTGGTCTTCCCCTGCACCATAATTCCAGTGGCCCGGTTTATAGCACTTGGGTGCTATTCTCCACAATCTATATGGTCTATCGACAATGCCATCCTACGGTGGAGATAGGGAGATCTTAAATGTCTACTGGGGTGTAGGTTCTCTTCCTGGGCCTAGGATTACAGATCCCAGTCACTGGAAATAAATGTACCATACAGAGTGTTACACAGTGCATGTGCTTTGACCTGCCATGCAATAGGGAACAACTCAGTGGGTTTGAGCCCAAGTGCCTGACAATCTGCCCAATAGGTCCACATCCTATTTTAATCCATATCTTTGTCCCTCTAAGATATATGTCAACAAGGTGCACATATATGGAGTTAAGTGTAGTAAATTTAGACCTACATTTATATACTTCACTATAATGTGGGAGTCAATATTTTGACTATGATATTTTTGTTACACCATATTTAGAATACATTATCTGGTAATGTTCCAAAAATGAGTTGGGTGAATACCTCTCCATTTATTGTTCTCTCACCCCTCGGTCCCTTTAACCCTCTCCCTACCAATCACAGCACAAATTGCTGAATTGTGTCCCATATTTCAGTGTTTGTCTTGTGTTATTGCAGAATAACCCTGGATGTCACCGAGGAAAACGGATTGTGTGTGTTTGAGTTCAGATTACATCAAAGAGGTGTTCAAAAAGAGAAAATAAAAAAAATGGCAAAACACACATTTACACAATGTCCACCTCTTTAGGCAGGTTCGCTGCTTGACCCTTTTTACTTTGGTAAGATATTAGATTTTTTTCAAGTTTGTTTTCTGCTTTGTTAGATATTCACTCATAACATAAGGTGTGAATTTGTAAAGAGCACGCTCACCCTAGGTAACAGATGTGTTTTAGCCAATGGTACTGATTTTATCGACCTCAGAATGAGGAAAGGCTGAGGGATTTGAACCTGGGACTATGGGGCATATTACCAACGTTAAGCGATATTTATCGCTAACGATGCTTAGCAACGAAATTTTTAACGCTAAGCATCGTCAGAAATTATCGCAGATAAACCTTGGTATTACCAAGGTTTATCGCAAATGCGATAAAAAACGGCCGCAATGCATGAATATCGCTGAAAAGTCAGCGATATTCATGCATTACCGAGCTAATGCTCTTAGCCATGTTATCCACCTCCCATTGGATAACATGGCTAAGAACTGCTCAGGGCAGGTGTTAGTTTTTGGAGATATTCGCGCTTAGCGCGAATATCTCCAAAAGTTGGTAATAGGAGATAGCGATGTTAGCGACTGTTTCCAGTCGCTAACATCTTGGCACGCCCACTTTGCATGTCATTAGTGATAAATATCACTGACATGCAAAGTGGGGCCCAAGATGGTCGCTATCTCCTACTAGCTGTCGCTAACTGGTGTTAGCGACAGCTAGGTAATAGGGAGATAATTTTATCTCCGCTTTCTTGGCTTTTAAAGCCAAATAAGAGGAGATAAACCCCCTTGATAATATGCCCCTATGAGTTCACACAGAAGCCCCTACAGTGGCCACATTAGTCCACTAGCCACCAGACCTGGCTTCTGAGATTGCCTAAATTCAGTCTAGAATGTTACATATTCCAGTACCTAATACATATATTTAGCCTTTTCCTAAGCGAATGCTAATGAAGAGCGGATATAGAAGGAAAGCACACTTTAGGCTGCTTTCTTAACACATGACATAATAATCATCACCCTTCCATTGCTAATGACAGACCTCTCAGCAGGCGGCCATCTTGAAGTGTGTTAACTGCAGGGCTGCGCCTGCTGTCTGTCAGCGGCAGGGCCGGTGGAGGGGAGACACAGCAACTCTTCACTCACACACAAGAAATACACCTTCTCTCACGTTTTCAAAAGAAATGGGATTCAGAAAATACAGCAGGGGGCGTTTGTTAGTCACGAAAACATCAAAATGAACCAAGTTGGGGGCCAGGGAGGAGGTTGCTGTGACAGGGGTACCATCTTCCACTGGAAACAGGAAAGCGTGGGTGGGAGAGTTGTCAACGTGAGTTTGTGATTTTGTCATTCAGTCCTGCTGTGTTTACAGGCATCACACGTTTTAGAAACTAGCTGCAGGCCGCGTGGTAACGACGTCATCCAATGTCATGTATGCCACGCTTTTGTAATGTTTGTTCATTGAAGTGGAAATGCTTCTTGCAGGATCATAAACCCTGCCTTCTACATCATTAAACTGTAAAAATAAATGCATAATGAGTCGTCCAAGGCCTTAGGCATAGATTCATAAAACGTTTTCCAGGCATAAATTAGACTTGACAGTCACAATGTACAAACAAGCTCACTGTATTGGGTTTACACAGAACAGCTCTGAAAGATACATGGGTGCTCGTGCCTCATCATGTATGTCACATGTATTTTACACATTTTTGCAGTTCACAAACATGTTGGAAGGCAGTCACAACACATCGATCACAGGATTTACACTGTACTGGATCAGGGACACATCACATTGTTATATAAAGGCAAAAGAGCACCAATCAGTCCACTTTTTAGGAGATGTATCGGCAGGGGTGCTCTGTGTATAAAAGTAATTGCATTTACATACACAAGTACTGAGGGACACAAAAAGCAGTCCATACAGTAATATAGGTTCATAACCATAGAAGTAATTCAAAGTAGTCCAAATAGGATTGTCTCTTTTTGATTTTCTGATCTTTTCTTACAAAAAACAGGACACACTGGCAGCCGACACGTGTTTCGTCCTATGGACTTTTTCAAGGCCAACAGAAATGAGATGTCAAGGCGAGCCGGGGAAAATCAGAAGTAACTGGTCCCAGCAACATCTGAACTCCCTAACATATTTTTGAGAAGTGTTCTTATACGCCAGCCAACTGCGCAAACATCGTAATCCTGGACTCCCTTCAAGTGCAGGACATCCACGGCATATGTAGATAAAGCGTTCGTCCTGATAAATAGTTCAATGGTCGACCCACCCACTTAATTTGGGTGCGACCTATATGTGGCGTTGATGAGCCTTGTAATTATCCTAAAGGTGAGAAAATGATCTCACTGCTGTCCCGAAAGCTGAATACTAATAAAAATATAAAAACATTTCTCAGAAATATGTTAGGGAGTTCCCATGTTACTGGGACCAGTTACTACTGATTTTCTCCGGCTCGCCTTGACATCTCAGTTCTGTTGGCCAGACTCCTCACAGAGCAGAGAGGCATTGACCCCTTTCTGGTTGCCTGGATGTTTGAATTGTAAGGGTGCATTGGACCCTGGCCCTGGGCATCTGCCCAACTAACAAGCTTTATGTATAAAACTCGAAGTTGCCCTACAGCTCACTGAACATGATTTGGATTTAGGGTCTGCGTGGGCCACTCGGCGGAAGGTGCATTCCAGATGTGGAGCTGGAGGGCTGCCCACTTTCACCTGGCCAGTGCCACACCTACTGCCCCGCAGAAGCTTTGCTTCCGCTGCGGCTGGCCTTGCCCTACGTGGCAACCCTTTGCCAGTCCGAGTAGATGTAAGACACAGAAGAGAGGTTGTACCTGCTCTACGCACCTCCATCAGATGGAGTCAAGCTGCAAAGACTCCGCTTTGACAACATCAGGGGCTAGATGTAGGTAAATAGGTTTTACCGATTCTAAAATACCGAATTTTACCGATTTGGTATTTTAGGATCGGTAAATCCTATGTAGGTAATTATTCTGTAAAAATTACCGAATCGTTAAGATTCGGTAAGTACCGAATCGGTATTTACCGATTCGGTAATTGCCATTCATTCCTATGGGCCTGGAGGCCCATAGGAATGAATGTCAATTACCAAATCGGTGAATATCCATACGGTAAAAGGGGGAATACATTGAAGGGTGGCAGGGTGGCACTTTGACAAGGGCATGAATGTCTGCAACATGGCACTGAAGCAATTTGAATAAAATTGCTTTTTGTTTTTTTTCGTTATTTACCACCAACTTGTAGTTGGTGGTAAATAACGAATCCCAAAAAGGGGAAAGCACTCATTTGAGTACTCCCTACATTACAAATTCGGTAATTTACCGATTCGGTATTTTAAGGAATCGGTAATTTACCGATTCCTTAAAATACCGAATCGGCAAATTACCGAATTTGCAATGTAGGGCCCCTTACATCCCAAATGCCCAATACCGGTCGGTAACGGCCGAAATTCGGTAATTTCGGCCGTTACCGACCGGTATTGAGCCACCTACATATGGCCCCAGATGTTTGCGAACATCTGCTGAGCTCCTTAAACCTTCACCAAAGATCAAGGCAGCCTGCGCGGGAGATCTTCCCCTAATGAGTGCAGGTGAGATAGTTGCGTCTGTGCTTGGTGAGAACACTGCTCTGATTTAGGTCATTTTTAGCCATTTCTTTATTACTCTCTTGACCGGCTATGCCAGTGGTCCAGTATCCCATTAGCAAGACCTTTGTCTTTTACTTTGAGCTCCCTGTGTCTTTGGACTATAAACCCTGTGTCTGTCCCAATACCCTAAGCTTGGCATATCTTTCTGGTGTCCGCCATTAACCATACAAATGATGAGACTCTCTGCCCGTCCTTTTTAATGCCAAATATACTTTCTTTGAATCGCCAAAGTGGAGTCTTGGCTATCTGTTGCTTTAACTGTTTGCCAACACTTTGGGGGTGTGCACCTTATTAACGACAACAATCCATATTTTGGTCGGAATATTGTGATCTTCCATCCTGACAGAGTATCCATTGCTTGTGAACATTAGCTAGTCTCAAACATCGCCTCATCCGAATACAAACCCTGTTCTCTACTGAACTTGTTCCACACACTTTTGTCTCATGTGTGTTCTGTGTGTCTCTCATATGTAATGTTTGGGAAGCTGAGAACATGTCATATTATATAGAGCATGTTTCCATGGGTCCCTGGTTCCATTGCTGGGTTCACATAACTGTGTTTCATTGGCCACTTCTGTATTCCATTTCAGATTGTATGTTATGTTATATATGATTTGTAACGCGCGCAACTACTCAGGAGTATCCTGGCGCGAATGGACATAATGAATATAATGGTATAATGAATGTATTAACACGTGTGTTGTGTTTCAGATTGTTTGTGCATTTTCTCTTCTGTGGGTTCACAAAGCATTGCATGGTCAGGCCCTACACTGCCTTACAAAGCAAAGCAAACATTACTAGCCAAAGGTCTGACTTCTGAACCTGGCTGCTCAAGTAGTCAGGAACAAGCAATCTGATTGAATGGTTTCAACTTGCTGGGCTCAAAACTCTGGAATTCACTCCCAGCCCAAGGAGGTCTTGGGTTTGGTAGTGTCCCAAAGAGACTTGAAGACATGCCTGCCCCTGGCCTGTGCCTGAGAGGACGTTTAGAGTCCTTTATTTTTCTGCTTATCCTGCTCTCTCCAAAAAAAAGACTCTGAATCAGCTGGAACATGGCACAGGCTTGGCCAAACATCCAGAAAATAAACTTAATTTACTAACAGACTGATTCCAGTACATAAATAGCAAGCCAGGACATATTAGAACCATGCTTTCAGTTTTGTTTGAGAATGCGCATTGAACTGTACGAAAATCCAACACGTCGTTGGGAGCCTTTCAAATTGCTACTGAGATCTGCTTCTGGAATATGACCTAAAATATGCAAATCACACAACAGTAGTCACTGTAGAGCAACTGTTCCAAAATATTATTTTCTATGGACGCCAAATGGGATATTAATGCTTGAGTGACTGTTTTCAAACCACGGGGCGTCAGTTCTGCCCAATTTTGCTTGTCGGAGGCATCTTAGAGGAGGTCCACCTGATTTAAGAATTTTTGTAAGTAATCCAACCCATTGGCTTCTTCAAAAGCTTAGATATTGTGGTGCCCACGATGAATTGTGAGGAGTGGCCTGTGCGGTGAATGCGACGTTGGCAAGTGCCACAAGAGGACACCGATGCATTGTGGGTATTGTTACGGTTGTATGCAACTGCTGGAAGATATAACCCTGCAAGTGTCGTCCGGCCACTTCAGAATGTTGAGGGAGTCAGGTAGAGTGCTGGTGTGAGAGTGCTGATGTGAGAGTGCTGGTGTGGAAGGGTTCTAGTGATGTCCTTGGAGAGCAGCTGCCCCGACAGTCAGTTGGTAAGGACAAGCTGAGTGTATAAGTCTTCAAATCTCACCTGGCAGTGGAATCTTGTGCTGGATGAGTACTTAACACGTATCTGAACTAGAACCGCCCCTATCGGTGTATTGCAGACTGATGCTGAACATTGCAACCTAGTGGTAACCATAGACATGTGCTGAGCATGGGAATTTAGTAGGGACGCCATTAGCAAGGGGTTTTCTTCCCAATGAAACCTGACATGTGTTGAGCTAATATTGGATCATGTTGGAAGCATATGGCTTTAATACCTGCATGCAAAATGCATAGCTCCTCGAAATCTTTAATTGAATTAGTTCCGTTGCTCTGGGGACCAGTTTCAGCCACGCCATATGCTCATTTAACATTTTGAACCAATTAATGTTGGTTTTGAAATATAGTAAACAAATGTGTTTTCCATATTGCAGTAGGGATGCAATCCACTCTCTTATCATTGAGACATCATTTTGTAAGCTGGTGTTTTTTAATTTTTCACCACTCTTGTGATAACCTTCAAATGTAGCAGAGACAATGTGGTTGAATTAAAAGATTAATAGCATTAATTACTATTATTATTGTATGTATATTTGCATGTTTATGGTATTTCTAAGGCATACATGTAGCCAAAAGGCAGCAGTGTGCTGTAAAGGGTCAAAGACAAGCATAAAGTCAACAAGTTATAGGAGAGGAAGTTGGCTTATGGGCAGTTACTGCAGTGTGATGTGGTGTTCTTGAAAAAGGTGAGTTTTCAATTCTTTCCTAAATTGGAGCAGTGTTGAGGCAGTCCTTGCGATACAAGATCTTGTGCCAGATCCTGGGTGCAAAGATGGAAAAGGCATGCTGCCTTGTGCTATTTGCATTTTACACCTCTTAGTCTGCAATCTGATGGTGTGCTAGAGGAGAGTGTGCCGCCAACCACCAAAGATGGTGAGCTCGTCTGCAAGAAATGCGGGGGGGGCTGGAAGTGATGACATTGTAACTGATGCAACTGGTTTTGAAGATGATGCGGACCAGGCAGGGGATCCAATGGATCCTATTAGGATGGGGATGATCTGATCGATTTTCTTCAGGCCCTTCAGCGCGTAGGATGCCCTTAACTCTTCCGTTGTGCCCGTCGTCCCACTGCCATCGCAAGCACTACCTCCGTAGTGCTGTGCACGTCCGTTGGCCAACGCGGCCCCGCCCACTCAATGGAACAACCCGCACCACGGCGGAATCGCCGCAGCGGTTACGGTGTTAAGGGGTGCCAGTGTGGGGTCTGGTAGGCTATGGATCAGGTTGTTACCTCCATGCAGGTGCAAGAGTACAAGAGCTTGAACAGCAGTTATTAAATCTTTATCCGTCATTAACGGTTTCACTTTCTTTGGAAGAGCGAGCCGGTACCAGTCTACTTTGTTGTTTTTTGCCAATGTGGCCCTTGAGATTGAGGATGACATCAAGGATAAATTTAAGTGACTTGGCATTCTGTGCAAGTTGGGATTCAAAAACAGTCAAGGTTCATGTCATTGACCCAGGTTTGCACTGTTTCTTGTTCGCTGTTCTTGGCAAATAGCAGGACTTCTGTCTTAGTTGGGGTGAGATTCAGGCATGCACTGTGATCCAGGTCTGGATGGTTTGCAGGCAGTGTTTGAGGCGTTCGATGTCTGAAGTAGTTGAGACTTTTAAATATAGTTGTGTAACATCAGCATATTGGAGAATCTTTCATTAATATTAGATTCACTGATTTTTTTTCTATTGCCATGTGATCCATTTGCTTTTGAATAAGCTGCTTGTTTTTATGTACACTATGCATGTATTTTGTGTTTGCTTGTCACAAATGTATTGAAAAATCATAATTTCTGTGAAATCTGTCAAAATAAGGAGATTGTTGGATTTAATGATCGATGAATCACATTAGTTTACAAACGGGAGAAAAGAATGGCAAGGCGTTTGAGATAGTTCAAAAATCAGTCTCATTGTCTGAATCATTAACACTTGTGAGTGAATTATTTCACATATTTTACATGTTTATTTACCAAGAAGGATTGTATTATACCTCCTCAGCTATGTGAATATTGCATGTTACTATGATATATTTTTGTAGAACCACTACCTGAAATTGATAAAAACGTTATTTAATATAATATAATTCCCAGGTGTACTCCTAGGCTTCCCCATATGAAAAAATACACCGAAGTACACATGGCATAAATATGCAAAAGTACATTCCCTATACGTTTTTTCTCCATTGAGAAATCGTTTTTCCAAATAGATAAGGCTCTTCCCTGATGAAAGTTCGCCTTTCCTTCCACACCTGGAATACACTTAATTCTCCTTTTGTGCAGGTTGTTCTTTGTGTCTTTACAGGCTAGGAAACATTCTGCATAATAAATGTGAACAGCCACAAACATACTGTGTGGCTGTTCAACAACTTTTCAGCATCTGCACCAAACCGCTCCTGGTTGCAGATATCTCACAACTGACAGCAGTGTTTAATTTGAGCCAGTGGTTTCCACTGCTCAGCACCGGCACTTAACCATCAACACTGGCACTTTTCATGAGCACCAGAAAAGGACACATTTCATTTATGGTAGGCACGGGGAGATTAAGTGATTGCCCAGAATCACAGGATTTTGAGCTGACGCTGAGACTGGAACCTGGTTCCCTAGCTCCGAAGTCGGTAGCTCTGGCCAATATGCCATATCCTTTCCCCACTTTCATGATTTGTAGTTGGTTCTGTTTTAGGCAGCGCTAGGAGAAGAAATAGACTGGTGCAAGCTGACATCTGACGAGAGCCCCGGCACTTGTTTATTATTTTACAAATTAACCACTGACAGCCTCTTGACTCTCAATTGTGGCATTGCTCCTCTTCCAAAAAATCCAATCCACAGATGGATTTTCATCGACAGAACAGCTCTTGTTCATGTAATTTGCACATATGTGCACAAAAAACGTATAAAAATAACCGCAAACCTTGTGAATCAGCAGTGTACATCCTACATGGTTTTGCGCTGGTCATGCTTCCATTGCATACATGTTTATTATTTTGTATACAATACCATTCAATACATTATATGGGGGATATTATTGCAGTCAAAGCTATATTGGAAATGGTAATTTTCTGAAGTTCCTAATGCTTCTATGATTGAGAAGACCTCCATCCACCTCCGATGGTCATCTGGACACCTTCCTTCATGCCCTTCATCTGTGCCATGCCGGCTTCGTCTCGGTAGCGCCACCATACCGACAGATCCTCGCCAGGTAGGCCTCAGTGTCACTATGCCAGGTGTCCATGACATCAACAGGTTCTGATGAATAATGCACGGCGGCTCAGCCGCGGAATAAAGGGCGATACCTGATCTTGGCGTTAAATTAAAGAAGGTTTAGTTTTGGAGGGGCTGGCAGATGGTCCGTCTCATATGTCTCATTGTGCTTTTTTGTTTCCTAAAGTCGTCACTGAGCTAATTAGTCCTGAAAAGGATCCCTTGTCTGCTGGGCATGGTGCCAGGTGTTCAGGACCAGAAATGGCGGCAGCTCAGGTGAAGCGCCAGCTGAGCCCGTCAGCTCCAGGCCGGCCCTCTGAGTGACCTACCTAGCCTGGGAGGCGGCCCTCTTTAAGAGGCATCATACTGTCTCATGAGGTAGACTGATCCAGGGGCCTAACCAATAGGTGCGAAGTTGGGAGGTGATAGGTCAAGCTCAAGGAAGTATCTAAAAAAGTGGACCCCGGAGAGTGATTTTGAGGTAAAGTAAGCTGTGAAGTTCAGAACTTTTGGGGCCCAACTTTTGCATTTTTATCCATGACATAAGGCCGCCAAGGCAGTCTTCTCTTTGCATCCCTTTATCTTTGTTCCACACAACTCTTGAGCACCAACTTGGCTCCATAAATGTAAGGCCCTCTGATAGATTGATGTATTTGTCAGATGCTGCATGCTGCTCTAGGTCCATCAGAGCACCGAGGGGGGCACATGGCTACATCGCTTGTCATGATCTGAGGGGATTTTAAACCATTCCTGCCCCTGTGGCCAGATGAAGAGTTAGCCCTGTGGCAAATTAGTGCTTCTCTGCTCCTTTATGAAGATCATGAGGGCCTCTACCATCTGTAACGCTGCTGAGGGAATCATGGCCTGTCCAAGTTATATTCCCAAACCATGGCGATTTAGGGCTGAACTAAAATTTGGTAGTACCTGAGAATCCTCCAATTTCTAGAGCAAATTCAGAATGACTCAGAAAATGTGCCAGCTGAACTTTCTCCATCGTGCTCTGCCTATTGTGGAGGAGAATGAGCTCATGGATTCTTCTCCGTACCTAGCATTCCTCCAAAAATTGGAGGATTGACGATGGGACCCCAAATCAGGCTCTTAACCCCTTCGACGCTCATGACGAGCTGAGCTCGTCATGAGTTACGCCTCTCGTACACTCATGACAAGCTCAGCTCGTCATGTAACGCGGGTTTTTCAAAACTGCCGCGTACAGCGGGAAAACAGCTAGCGTGCATGCGGTTAATCTGATAAGCAAACTGGACACGCCTTAGAGGACAGAAGATGTGTGGAAGGACCGGAGCTGCTGACTTTGGAACTGTGGAACTTGGGGGCATATTATCAAAGGATTTATCTCCACTTTTTTGGCTTTTAAAGCCAAGAAAGCGGAGATAAAATTATCTCCCTATCAGCAACAGGGTGCTAACACGCAAATTCGCATGTGAGCACCCTTTTTCACTACGCTTCCCTTTGCACCTCTAATGAGATGCAAAGGGGGCGTTCCAGAGAAAAATAATAGGAGAAATGTTGTTAAGCGACTTCTCCTATTATCAAGGATTTCGCTAACCCTGTTAGTGATAAAAAAAGCAGCGCTAACCGCGGTTAGCGCTGCTTTTTTTACACCTGGTATTTTCCTGACTTGGCCATGATATCCTATGGAAGGTGGATATCATGGCTAAGTTTGTGAGCCCCTATCATCAAGCTAACGCCAAACTTCGAGAGATTATCGTTGGTTTTCCAGCGATAATCTCTCATTTGGCAGTTAGCGCGAGGATTTTTATCACTTCCGAGATAAACCTTGCTAATAGCAAGTTATCTCTGCGATAATTTCCGGCGATGCTTAGCGTTAAAAAATTCGTTGCTAAGCCTCGTTAGCGATAAATATCGCTAATCGTTGGTAATATGCCCCTTGGTTTCTGTCCCAGCGTCGGCTCAACATCCAGTGATTCTGGACAAATCCTTTAATCTTCCAGCCTTTAAAATAATGAATTTGTCCTTGTGTAATGTACCTGGTGTTCATGTAAAGCTCCCCAATACCTTCGGGTTGAGTTTGGCTGTATAAAACTGCAAAAACAAGCCTTGCTGGCACACAGACAATGCTCTGTCACAGCTGCTGCCGAGCCCAGCAGAGATCAGCTGCCTTCTAAGGGTCCATGGGGAGGGTGACTGGTGACAACCATGTGTCTTCCGCTATCCGCAGCTTCTCTCTGGTCTGAAGAGTCACAAGTCAGGTCGGGGAGGCCCGCTTCATGCTCTTAGATCACAGCATTGAGAAACAAGTTCTATTTTTGACATCTGTGATTTCCCTACAGTGACAAAGTAGGATCTTTGAATCATGCTGGTGACTTGCTTCGGAAGAAGCAAATAATTCACTACAGCATGTTATCAATTCATTGGAGTCAGAGAGGAAGCGCAGTGTGATCGCGTAGCCCCAGAAGATATAACTCTGTGTTAAAAGTGATTTTCACAGTCACCAAAGTACTAGGCCTCCTCTCCGTTCGTGGAGTTTGAGGAGTTTTCTGCACTCCGCGCTCCGCGGAGCTCGGGGGAGTTCAGAAAATGTTGCTCCGCATAGTGCAGCAGAGTTTTTTCCCCGCTCGCGCTCGCCAGCGGTAAGTTGGCTAGTGCGAGTTGCCCCTCGGGTAGAATTTTCACTTGAGTGGCAGGACGATCAGCTTCAACTGCAGTTCGCGATGGACTCTGCCACTTGTGGAACTCCGCCAAGTTTTTTTGTCACTTTGTGGAGCTCCGCCCAGGCCTACAAAGCACAGACCCTCAACACAAGACCACTCTGGGCACAGTAAACAGGGTCTTATATAGAAGATCCTTAGAGTGTCAGAGCTGGAGCAGGACTCACACTTTACAGGACACCGCAGACACATGAATGATCTTTTCCTCAATCCACCCAGATCCTGATGGAGGGGGGCAGGAGCCCTCCTTTCTACGATGCCGACAATGGATGCCGACCGTGGATACCTGCAGATCTGAGTGGCACTTGCAGAACGGGAATTGCTCTGGCACGTCACAAACTATAGTTAGATTGTCAGGAGTGCTGAAGATTACAGTGTGTGGCAAGTACATTGATGAGGCTTGGCAATTTTAAAAGTGACGAGTACAGAGTGAGGTCTATTATTCCCTTCTTCCTGCATTGCTACCTTCTCTAAATCCATTTACTCAGCTGCTGCGGCGTTAATAGAGGGGCAGAGGAGAGAGCTAATGTTATCCCATTTTGTATAGGTTTGGCTCTCAACTTGTGAAGCTATTCAAAGTCAGTGTTGGTGCAAGGACAGGAGAATCACTGCTGTTACAAGCTCCTTTAGCTATGTGCAGTGGGTGTATGCAGGGCCCGCTTTAGCGCTGCTGGCGCCCGGCGCGACAATCATTTTTGGCACTCCCACACCCCAAGACCGCCTCCTCGGATTCTCTCACTACCACTGGGCAAAAGCGCCCCTCATCTCTCCAATAATAAGTTATTGCTCACGCATCACCCCCCTCCCTCCCCGAGGTCAGCGCCCCTCCACAAGTCAGCACCCAGTGTGGCCACAGCAGGCGCATTGTCCTCAAGCGGGCCTGGGCGTATGTGGCAGTGGGATGGTCAAATTTATGATGCAGAGGTGAACGGGTACAATGCACCACTCAGAGGTAGGTGAGCACAATGTACCGCTCAAAGGTGGGGGGCACAGTGCACCGTTTACAGTTGGGCGGGCCCAGTGACCTTCAGTGGTGGGCGGGCCCAATGACCTTCAGAGGTGGGCAGGCACAGTGACCTTCAGAGGTGGGCGGGCCCAATGACCTTCAGAGGTGGGCAGGCACAGTGACCTTCAGAGGGGGACAGGCCCAGTGACCTTCAGAAGTGGACGGGTACAGTGACCTTCAGAGGTGGGCGGGCCCAGTGACCTTCAGAGGTGGGCAGGCCCAGTGACCTTCAGAGGTGGTCAGGCACAGGGACCTTCAGAAGTGGACGGGCCCAGTGACCTTCAGAGGTGGACGGGCACAGTGACCTTCAGAGGTGGACGGGCACAGTGACCTTTAGAGGTGGTCGGGCACAGGAACCTTCAGAAGTGGACGGGTACAGTGCACCATCCAGGAGTAAGCGTGCACAGTCCACCGTTCAGAGGTGGATGGGCCTAGTGCACCGTTCAGAGGTTGGGCGGGCCCAGTGTCCTTCAGAGGTGGACAGGCCCAGTGACCTTCAGAGGTGGACAGGCCCAGTGACCTTCAGAGGTGGACGGGCACAGTGACCTTCAGAGGTGGACGGGCACAATGACCTTCAGAGGTGGACAGGCCCAGTGACCTTCAGAGGTGGGCAGGCAAAGTGACCTTCAGAGGTGGTCGGGCACAGGAACCTTCAGAAGTGGACGGGTACAGTGACCTTCAGAGGTGGACGGGCACAGTGACCTTCAGAGGTGGACAGGTCCAGTGATCTTCAGAGATGGGCAGGCCCAGTGACCTTCAGAGGTGGACAGGCCCAGTGACCTTCAGAGGTGGACGGGCACAGTGACCTTCAGAGGTGGGCGGGCCCAGTGACCTTCAGAGGTGGTCGGGTACAGTGACCTTCAGAGGTGGACGGACACAGTGACCTTCAGAGGTGGGCGGGCCCAGTGACCTTCAGAGGTGGACAGGCCCAGTGACCTTCAGAAGTGGGCAGGCCCAGTGACCTTCAGAGGTGGTCGGGCACAGGAACCTTCAGAAGTGGACGGGTACAGTGACCTTCAGAGGTGGACGGGCACAGTGACCTTCAGAGGTGGTCGGGCACAGGAACCTTCAAAAGTGGACGGGTATAGTGACCTTCAGAGGTGGGCGGGCCCAGTGACCTTCAGAGGTGGACAGGCCCAGTGACCTTCAGAGGTGGTCGGGCACAGGAACCTTCAAAAGTGGACGGGTACAGTGACCTTCAGAGGTGGGCGGGCCCAGTGACCTTCAGAGGTGGACAGGCCCAGTGACCTTTAGAGGTGGTCGGGCAAAGTGACCTTCAGAGGTGGGCGGGCCCAGTGACCTTCAGAGGTGGTCGGGCACAGGAACCTTCAAAAGTGGACGGGTATAGTGACCTTCAGAGGTGGGCGGGCCCAGTGACCTTCAGAGGTGGACAGGCCCAGTGACCTTTAGAGGTGGTCGGGCACAGGAACCTTCAAAAGTGGACGGGTACAGTGACCTTCAAAAGTGGACGGGTACAGTGACCTTCAGAGGTGGGCGGGCCCAGTGACCTTCAGAGGTGGACAGGCCCAGTGACCTTTAGAGGTGGTCGGGCACAGGAACCTTCAAAAATGGACGGGTACAGTGCACCATCCAGGAGTAAGCGTGCACAGTCCACCGTTCAGAGGTGGATGGGCCTAGTGCACCGTTCAGAGGTGGGCGGGCACAGTGGCCTTCAGAAGTAGGCGGGCACAATATACCATTAGTGGGCAGGCACAATCCACCACGCAGACATGGGCCAGCCCAGTGGACCTTGCAGCGGTTCTCTGCGACCTTCAGCGGTGTGGTCACACCAAGGACAGTTATTGTGGTGAATGGAGCCTGTGGTGGTTTCCTAGAAGCAGTAGGTGTGATTGACACTGGCGTCAGTGGGAAAGGTGACACAATGGCGGCGAAGGGGTGTATCTCATGGTGCGGGGAGCGCACGCATCCTCCTGTACCTTAAATTCCTTA
Organism: Lissotriton helveticus; assembly: GCF_964261635.1. Taxonomy (NCBI): domain Eukaryota; kingdom Metazoa; phylum Chordata; class Amphibia; order Caudata; family Salamandridae; genus Lissotriton; species Lissotriton helveticus. The sequence continues at coordinate 1,958,489,463 of NC_136067.1, forward strand.
AGTATGCCACTGATCTTTAAAGTTTTGATGCCGAAACGCTTAGGCAAAAAAAATATGTCTCCCCATTCCTCGAGTGATGTGCGTAGCGAATATCTTAACAGAGAGAATGTCAACTAGTGCCTGCCTAGCGCTTAAGAAAATAAGGACAGAAGTTAGAAAGTAAACTCAAAAACACTAGAACACAGATGGTAATCAGGGGTGCCTGCTCACCCGCCCCCCCAAACATCAGATGGAACTTGCTTCCAACACAGCATGCATCACAGGCCCAACAATGACACTAACATCTCTAACACACACTGGACCAGCATGACTGCTACATTTCATTCATTCCTCTAAGGCCAAGCAGTACAGCAGAGTTATCAGGAGTGCAAGCGTAGCCAGGGTTGGGTTGGGATCAAAAATTGACCTGGGCACGCAAAAAAAAAAAGTGGCCCACATTTGTTGGTTGCCTTACCGCAAAACACTGCTTCGGGAATTTTTATAAAAAGATGGGGAGAGGTCTGTGACAGAGGCATGGTTTGATAAATTCACTTACACAAAAAAGGCACAGATTAGTTCACACTGGTGAACCACACGTGAATACAAGTGAGGCCACTTCAGCTCAAGCTCTGCCACCCCCACTCAATCTGCATACACTAATGGGCCGGCCCAGCGAGAGAACAGGAGTGACACCCCCACCCGTTGGTAAAAGGGAGGTAATAGAGGCCCATCTGCCTCCAGAAAGGCCCCTCAGGCACCCACTGGGCCGCTGACGGCATCGGAACAGCACCGATACCACCCAAATCAGCCCCCAAGCTGCCCAATAAAGCAGCCCACAGCTGGAACTCGGATACCAGCCCCTCGGCCATTGCGCTACTGCCCGCCATACCACTCCGACCCTGAGCGTATCTTACACACAAAACAGAACCAGCAGGGGCATCAGCAAAGCAAGCTCACTTCACAGACAGGACAGGTGCACCAAGGGCAGGGGACGCGGGGGCCTCCTGACCTGGAACAGTGCACTTAGGCATGTGGAGCGGTCATGGCCCTGTTATGATGCCTTTATATTCCTGGCAGATAAGGCTGAAAGGTGGCGGTTGCAGGATAGGACAACTGCGAGGTCTTGTTACCAAGCAGGAGGCGGGTAGGGACAATAGATTACTTTGTGCCTCAGAGAAAACCCTGCGAAGGGCCAGTGGTCACTCGCCCATCAAGCCCCTCAGCTGGCTATTAAGAGGCGCCTCAACTTACCATCAGACACCTCTAGAGGCTTTCAGGGGGCCTCAGACTACGGCAGTCAGTCCTCAGTGACCCTCATTGGCCCACCTTGAGCCTCAGGCCTACCCAAAATGAGCCACAATTAGACCTCCACTAAGCAAGAGATAATCCTCAGACACCTTCCGAGACCCACTCCCAATCTTGAGAAACCTTCGCCTTCCTCTCGCCCTCAGTCGCCGCAAGCTGACCCTCACAAGGCTCTCTCACCCCCTCTTCTGGTGTTCAGTTTATCAAGACCCTTTTACTGTAGCTTGGCTTGACCACAGGCACCACAAACATGCGTAACACACCACGTGCCACCCGCTACCAACCCTCAGAGAACCAAGGAAACCTTCAGCGAGTGCCCAAGCCACCCTTCCTTCACCCTCAGAAACTCTTGGGCAGTCCTCACTTACCTGAGCCGACCCTCACAGATCCTCAGCTGGCCCTCACAGACCCTCAACTTCCATCATCAGCAGCTCCCAGCCTACCACCTTTGACTTAAGGTCCTGTCCATAGGGAATTGATGTGTCCCGTTGGAGTAACCCTAATCGCTCACCGTGCACATATATACATTTATATAAAACCAATAACAAATTAACTCTCGCTGCCTTTACAGATTTTTAGGGAATGTATTGGCTGGAGTGAAGTTACAAATTCTGATTAAACGCATTTAGCACAAATCCTATTGTTTCTGGCTGACAACTAACACATCAGATAGTTTAGGCACAGAATGTTATCAATTCTGAATCCTCCTTCTGAAATTACCATTTTTAAAGTCTCTTTAAATTTGCTGTAATACTGCTGAAGGTATATGAATTCTGTACATATCTGACGTGGTTGTGTCCATGTGGATGAAGGGTGGCCAACCCATAATTTACCTGAGGAGCAGGAGGTGAGGGTGATACAGAAAGTAGGGAGGGAGCGAGAGAGAGAGAGAGAGAGAGGAAAGAGAGAGAGAGAGAGGGAGAGAGAGAGAGAGAGAGAGAGAGAGAGGAAAGAGAGAGAGAGGAAAGAGAGAGAGAGAGAGAGAGAGAGGAAAGAGAGAGAGAGAGAGGGAGAGAGAGAGAGAGAGAGAGAGAGAGAGGAAAGAGAGAGAGAGGAAAGAGAGAGAGAGAGAGAGAGAGAGAGGAAAGAGAGAGAGAGAGAGGGAGAGAGAGAGAGAGAGAGAGAGAGAGAGAGGAAAGAGAGAGAGAGGAAAGAGAGAGAGAGAGAGAGAGAGAGAGAGAGGAAAGAGAGAGAGAGAGAGGGAGAGAGAGAGAGAGAGAGAGAGGAAAGAGAGAGAGAGAGAGAGAGAGAGAGAGAGAGAGAGAGAGAGAGAGAGAGAGAGAGAGAGAGAGAGAGAGAGAGAGAAAATTTAAGGAAATATAATTCAAACGTTTTCTGTAATATGTCTTGCGTTTATTGTATGGACGAATAGAAGAGAGGCCATTGCTTATAGTTTCTTATCTGATCGTGAACAAAGGGAGAAAGCAGTGGCCGGCCAGAGTGAGTTAAAGGGGTTGGGAGTGTCTGGTAGGGGATTAAAGATGCCTGAAGTGAGTTCAATACTACGTAGCCTTAGTATTCGGTGCACCAATCTTTAATAGCACTGCTGGAGGAGAGCTTTGGGCACCGGCACTCAACCTTGTACAAATTAAGCACTGTCTGGCTCCAAATACTCAAAGTAACTATTCGGTATTGGGATGAACACGAAATATAGTATTTGGTACTCACCTACTGGAGAATATGATTTTGATCTGCAACCAACATCTCTGATCGGAATATTGTTGGCTAAAATATCCTCTGAAAGAGATATTGTGCCCTAAATACTGGAGTTCAGGATGTTCTGGTACCATGCTGATGTGTCTACAAAAGGAATCGCACCAAATGTCCAAAGTGGGGTGCACACCCTGACATCAGCCTAACAAGCAATGGTGGTAGAAGGGATTATGGATGAGCAACTTGCTCGCAGAAATAGAATGCACTATCCGAGGCAGGTCTTAAAGTGTGGACATTGGAAAAGTGGAATTTAAGGGCCAGTTAAGGTGAATTTTTCCTGATGGAGGTTTTGTTGAGTTTAAATTCAATATGTATGCTGTTTTTTTAAATATTATAGATAAGGAATTGTATTGACTCTAACTCAAGGAGCTGGAAGATTGGTCCTCGTGTTTTAAAATATTTTCATCTGTCATTTAAATAAACTACTAGTTTTGTACGTGCTATACATGAATCTCTGTGGGTTTATTTTGCTTGACCACCTTTAAGGCTTTAAGGGGGTCTGTCTTTAAGGAATTTCAATATCCCATAGGTTGAATGTACTAGAGGGGAATGATGCTTATCTGATGAACGTAAGAACGGTGTAGTGGTACACAAGGTTCTAGGGGAGTATTGTGTTTTTCAGAGTTTAAATTCAAGCCTACACAGACCAGAATGCAAAGAAGGAACCGGAATGGAGATCTGCTCGTGCACAAAAATGGTTAACGTAGGCACCTTTATGTCATGGTATGTTGTTTTGTGGGATAGTTGTCATCCAGTTCTATATGTGGCTTTATGAAGCATGGCATACAGCTGGCAGCTGGATCAGGGTGGTTTGGGTGGAGCAATGGTAAGTATTTGCAGGAGGTGGGAATAGCTTTGCTCCTCGATGTTTGCGAGATCTTGATACTACTACTGGGTGTAAGATAAGAACACATTTAGAAAAAACAAGCACGAGGAGAACCAGAATGGAAAGATCTGGCCCAAGGCATGTGTCCTGACAGGTGCAAAGGATGGAGCGTTATGGCAGAAGAAGTGTGCACCTATCGATGGTGTGGAAGAGAACGATCGTCAAACCTCTCCGTTACTTCGACAAATCTTAACAGGATGAGAAGACTATTTAACATGTATATAGGTGACTGCAAGATTGAGTAAATCTTTCTTATCATAACTGTTTATCTACAATTGCTTCACTATTAAATTACAAAAATAAAAGAAATAAAAGCACATTAATTATTTTAAGATATACCAACACATGAAAGTCTGAGTTTATTAAATACAACTTTAATCTACATATATTACTTTCCTTATACATGTATACCTTCAATGTACCTATGTATTTTTATATTTATTACTTGCTCCTAATTCATCATATCCAATGCACTACCCTATATCTCATTGTAGGAAGAGCCCCTTTTTGCATGGTTGCCCCCTATCTTTTTGCCAGATACCTGATGCCAACTTGACTGAGTGTGTGCTGGGCTCCTACTAACCAGGCCCCAGCACCTGTGTTCTTTCCCAAAAACTGTACCTTTGTTACCCACAATTGGCACACCTCTGGTTTTACCTGTAAGTCCCTTGTAGAGCCCGTAGATTGGAACTTAGTAGCTTGCTATTCGTCCAACACAATTTTTCTACATATATGTCCAAATGACAAGAAGGTTGTGGTTTGCTCTCCCCCGGCTCCTGCAAGGGTACTCAGGTTGGAAGATCTTTCCATAACAGAGGGCCCACATAATGTATGGTAGAGTGGGGGCTGTTATTATTTCACCATATATAGTTACTGGTAAGTCAACGCACCTGGTTTTGGACCATTTTCTGTTTAACAAAATCAGTTTTTGTTAGTTTTCTTCAGGAATCCCATCGTGTTCTCAAATCCAAAGCTAGTCTATGGGGAAACATCAGCATATTGAAGCAGTTGTAGATAGTGGAACTCATTCTTGGTGATTGCATTTACCTAGTGGTGTGAGCTGAACCTCCCCAGGTACAGTATGTATGCACTGGAAGAGGGCCCGTAGTGCCTGAGCATGAAAAGGTAGCGGTGGTTCATTGACTTGGCCCCTGAGCATGGTCTGGGTTTTCTGATCATTAGGCCAGAGCCAGCTTATCTTATTGCACAGCTGGGCATCTTTCAGTCATTTTACAGCTCAACAAGGGTTCCAGAACTCGCCTCTAATCTGAAGCAAATCTGGGTGTCATCAGCGTAAATATGGCAGGTTGTATGATGGAATCACACATGCATTTTGCTCGCACGCCTTTTCAACGCGGCATTAGAATGAAAGCGTCATTACGACGCATTTCTTTTGCATGCATATTACAACGACTTGCCTTAGGGGGGCACTGGACTTTGGATTAGTATAATTTACTATTCCAACTCAAGTCTGCACAACAGTAGGGAAGGTGTAGGACTTTAAATCCAGCACCACTCCACCAATGCGCCCCTCTAAAGCAAGTTGTTGTAACGACTTGCGTGCTAAAAGAATGCGTGGTAGTGACACGTTCGTTCTATTGCTCCTGCTGTAAAGGCACAGCATGATTCCGGTCACCTTTGGTAGCTAGGCCTAAGCTACAAGACTGTCCTGTTAAGGGTTAAGTCTACAATACTGTCAAGAAATAAAGAACTTAAAAGAGCACAACAGGTTTAAGTTAAGAAGCTAAATATGTAATAGGACAAAGTTAAGCATCAAGGAGATTGTTCGAGGGATCCAAAAAGGGTTACAAAATGTAAAATGTTGGGCAAATGATGCAAAAACAGTCCAGCAGCTACCTGTGAGAAGCTCTCCGGTGTGCAGCCCAGCCTACTAGTATAGAAGGTTTTTCTTGGTTGAATTATTATTCGCACACCAAATTTAAAAACCATTTGTCATAGACAAAAACGTGTGTATTTTCAGAACTCACAAACTGATGTTTGGAAAAAAATTACTAAATGTTAAAAATGTATTTAAAGCTATTATCTGGGTTGGAGAGATTTGTTACTCATATTATTAAGTTGTTGCTAGAGGGATTGCAGCTAGGGCTGGTATATATATACCACGTAGATGTATTCCAAATTAATAGAGCTTTTTAGTTTCCTGCTGGCAACCCTGCCAAGTGCACTGATGTGATCACTGCTGACAGTCTTGGATGGGGTGGTCACAATCAGATCACTCACATTAAAAGCTCTGGATGGTTTTCATTGAACAAAAGTAGCTCTTATGACAGAAAAGGTGTGTTCTTTGGCACATGAAAGACTTGTAGTCTAAACGTCGCGGGCTGAGTCTAAAGAGGCAACACATCCCAGCCCAGGCCTCTTGAAGTTGAAGTGACCCAAGCTCATGGGAGGATCTATCTCTGACTCCAAGATGCTGAATCTCTGGCAAACAAGTTCAAACATCTGGCAAAAAGAAGACAACCCGATTTCTTGGAGAAACAGCCAGGAAAGTGGCTCCACCAGTCCTGAAACAAAGTCATAGTATGTAGATTCCGGCTATGGGGGAGAAGGTCACTTCGATATGAACAGAAAGTAATCTCCAGGCAAGAAGGCTCCATCATCCATGTTCAAATAACTCTTTAAAGTGCAATCAGCCATGCATGGAGTTTTAAAATGCAAGCTAGCATGAAGGTGACCCTAAATAAGCATGTAAAATATTCAAAGCTGGCAAAGAGTGGATTCATCGCTTTCTATGTCCTCTCACTGCTAAACATTTAACCCAGTCTGTATCAAAGGAATTTCAACTCTTTCAGATGACACTGTCCCTGCCTACCACGGTAGAAAGCGGATTTAGTGTGATCTGTTCTGTTGAGTCACAGAGTTTCCGGCAGAGAGTACGGGACTACTCCAACCATAGCTGTCCTGCCGTTCAAGCTTAATCCAAAAAAAAAAAAACATTGATAGACAGAATGTTGAACCATGTCAAACATTCACCCCAGTACAGATGAGAATCAGGGTCAAGACTGTGCACATGGCTGGGTCTGAACCAAGGTGGCGGAGTGAGCTACAGAACAATAATGGATTCAACCCATATCTAGTTTCAGTGTTCCGTCCATCATCTCCTTGAGTTTGCTTTGTTTGCCCTAAGTTGGCAGGGTATGACCAGACGTGGGTCCCTTGCTCACTTTTCCACTGGATTCAAGCTAGCCTGGCTGATGAGGGGTGTTACCCCGAAACCAGTCCCAGGATGATTGTTTCCAGTCCAGAGAAGATCTGGCTTGGCAGTTTGGGCTGGACTGTTCCCATGAGGAAGAGGGTCAAGACTGATTTGCATAAGGCTGGGTTTGTACTGGGGTGGCGAAGTGAGCTAAAGAGTGATGATGGATTCAACCCAGATCCGTGACTGGGGGTGAGTGTCTGAAAAGTTTCAACTCTCCGTCCAATATCTCCTTGTGTTTCCTTTGTTCACCCTAAGTTGGCAGAGTATGCCCAGACGTGGGTCCCTTGCTCACTTTGCCACTGGATTCAAGCAAGCCTGGAATATGAAATTAAATGAAAAATAAATGTATAAAGCGCAAAACCCCAGTGGGGGTGTGTGTCTGAAGAGTTTCTGCGTTCCGTCCAAGAAAACTTTTAGATAGTCGGCCGGTTGAGTCTGGGTCTCATCTACAAGCATGCATCTCCTTTGACCCTTGGAGGTCAGGTGTACACATTATCCAGTGTCTCAAAAGCCGCAAAACGAAAACAGTCAGTTCAATACTGTGTGCAGATTTGAGTGTTTCAGGCAAATTACATTTGGGTTATACTTTTGGTGTTAATAGAATTTTCCTTCCCTGAGAGATTTCTTTCATTTGCAAAATATCTAATATATAACAACAATATAATGTCAGAGAGACCTGGGGATTGCAGCAAAAGGTGTCAGGATTCCAGGCGCAGCAGCCAAGCTGATTGAGTCAGAAACTGTGCCCTGAATTTACCCTGCACCATAGTTTTCACACCTGACCCCTCAAGAGCAGAGCATGCTGTTCTGGGCTAATAGTGCTGGCACACAAGGAGTGGGTTTTTACGACTTTAACAGTTGTCAGTGACTGTCATGTGCCCTAAAATAGAACCGGGAGGCCGATAATATCAGCAGCTGCACCCACATATGTGACTTCCTTTGTTTGGTAGGGCTAAGCCCACAGCAGAGGTCTTACACATGACAATTCTTAATCTATGTTTTTATTCTAGAGTTCTTATTAAACCTCACTTACAATCTGGCATTAACTCACTTTGTCAGACAATGCGTAAAGTTGCATTCTCTTTATCTATATAAATAAAAATGTAAATGTTTGTTTGTTCAAAATCGTAAATTTACGAAAGTTCTTCACCGATTTCTTTGAAATTTTGACACAACGTTGGATTCAAATACGCCCGTGTTTTTATATACACAACGTTGGATTCGAACACGCGTGTCGGGAATACGCGCGTGTTTTTAATCGAAAGGCCGAACAGACCCTATTGATTTGCTTGCTTTGCAACAACTACAAGGGACGCATACAGACAATAGTCACAAAAACATATTGTATACCCACAAGCATTGTGAAATTAAACATATTAGAAACGTGTGCTTACTCTTTTCTTTCTCTTCCCTTTACCCAGACTGAGCCACAGCAACACGTGGCCGGGTACAGCTAGTATGTTAATATTTTCAGTTTGGCACGAAAGGGTCATCTTAATTCACAAAACCTTACTTATGCTAAAAGCAGGCTGGCAGGCTGAGGCAAGCATACATGATCAGCTGGCCAAGAGGCGGGACAGAGAAAATCCTGCCCAAGGCATCATGAACAGCAGCAATGTGTAGGAAGAGGACGTCCTTGGCCCTGGTAGCTCAGATGGGCGTCATGCTGCCCCCATCTGCCACTGAGAAGGTTGTGGCACCGCACGCTGCTGAGAAAGGCACAGTTTCCTCCCAGGCCTCAGATGAACGCTCTCGGATCTGGAGGAGGCGAGTGACACCGACAGCTCTGAACACGTCCCCTGCACCCCTCAGCTGGTTCCCCCGAGGCTGCGCTTGCTCCGCTTGACTGTTCACACTTCCGCATGCGACGCACGCACGCACGCACGTAGGGCTGCTTTCTGACAGCGGCTCCAGGGCAGAGCCACGCGCCCTTTCTCATTTGCCTTCCAAAGCCTCCAGTGAGATGCGCCTGCCTGGCCAAAGAATGTTTTGTGATTCTATTGTGTGTGCTTGGCAGGGATTTCTAGGCAGCCAGCTGTCAGTGGTCCCAGGCATTTGCAATAAGCACTGACTTCATCATAAGATAGTGCAACTCTGAAACAGTAAACAAGTGTCCCCTCTTTCTGTTTCTGAGCTTTGCTGTCTGAAAATAAAACAATAACTCAGGAACATATCTAATTTAATGAATTCGCTTTCAGCAGGCAGTGTCATCTTAAGGATCTTGGGGCCCTAGAAAAGACCTATTTTGGGGGCTCCTTTAGGGAAATAATTTGAATTGTATTACCCGTTTCCTGATAATGCAAGCCAGGATGATGCCAAACAATACTACATTATATGTTTAACAGGATATCAAAAAACTGTTGAAATAGTTTTTGCCCAGGACTACAAAAATCCTTAACATGACATTGGGTAGAGAGAGAGACAAAGATAGATTAAGGCAGCGAGTGAGAGAACTTGAATATACAGAGACCCAATATTGTATTGTATTGTATAGTAATTGCATTTATATAGCGCTTACTACCCCATACGAGGCGTCAAAGCGCTTTTTCGGCGAGTAGCACGCTACTCCGGGACCCATAGAGGATTAGTGTTGAATTAGTATAGTGAAACATGCAAGTACATTTTAAGTGGTGGATAGGTTAGTCAGTTATTTGGATTTGGAACGATAGCAGAAGGATAAAGGAGGACAAAGGTTTGTATTTATTTAGCGCTTGTTGACGCACGCTATTCAGGAAGCCTACAAAGGATTAGTGGTGAATTAATATGGTGAAATATGAAGTAATTTCAGTGGTGGATATTAGTCTGTTACTTGGAGTAAGAAGGATAGCGGACGGATAAAAGGGGAAGAAAGATTTGCATTCATATAGCACTTGTTACCACTGATGGGTGTTGAAGCACTTTTCTGGCGAGTAGCACCCCACTCCGGAACCCATAAAGGATTAGTGTTGCAAATTAGTATAGTATAAATATTAATTATTTTGAGTAGTAGATATGTTATTCAGTTATTTGGGTAGTATATTAGTATAGTTGAATATGGAATTTGAGAAGTGAACATGTTAGTCTGTTAATTTTGATTGAAAAGGATAGTGGAGGGACAAAAGAGTGAAGGATTTTATTTTTTATTTTTTTACTTTTTTAAGTCTTAGCAGTAAGAGGAGGCTTTTGGATGAGTAAAAAGGAGTTTTGGAGGAGAGGAGTCAGAGGGAAGACTTTAGAAAGGTTTGTTTTAGGGGATCCGTGTAGTAGAAAGAGGTGTCAGATGAGGCAAGGAGGGGTAGAGTAGGAGAGAGTCTAAAAAAGGTTATTTTGGCGATCATAGTAGTGGTATGGGGTTTGGGATAAATGAGAGAGTGGATGTAGAAGACATATTGATAGATGTATAGGATGAGAGATAGGGTAGTGCATTGGAAAGAGTAGTAGAAAGAAGTTTGAGATGAGTCAGAAGGTTGGGCTAGGTGGTTACCAAAGGCATAAGACCTTGAAGATCAGGCGATCAGCATCGCCAGTGGGGTTACATATGCATTAAAGGCAGGGCACAATGAGATTGCTGCAGCACTCTCGGGAAAATGTGACTGCTATGATATTAATAAAGAAACTTATGTAAAAAAGTACTCAAGAATGGCTTACAAACAGTTATTTAAATGATGACATCCTAGCTCAACATCCAGGAAGCTATTAGGAGTTTGGAGAGCATTTGTTCAAAATGTTTATGGTTTAAACAAAAAATTTATTTGTAATTCTTCTTGGAAAGTGTAACTTACTCTTCGCTACAATGGCACAGCTATAATATCTACACGTCTGTCTGTATGTATGTATGTATTTATACATGATAACAGATGGGAAAGTATATGTATATGTAGCGGAGTACAATGTTGGGCAAAGTTGTGAGTCTTGGCTTTGAATTAATGTTCCCCATCTGCAAAGTGCTGTTTTGTTTTTTTAATTAAAAAACACACGCAAAAGGCGTACTGTGCAGCAGCAAACGTTTCCACTACCACGTGGGGCCAGAATTTTGCACCCGAGCCATTTCTAATTGGTTTACATAAGCCATGTACCTTCCTTTCATCCAGAGCCTGGAAGTCCCAGGACTGGACTTCTGGCATCTGGGAAGTGGAAGTGAGCCGCTAGTCGGAATAGGGCTACAGTGCTTTCTTGCAAGCAGCAGCCAGGGGGCAGACTAGTCAGAAAATCTCACACACAGTTTACAATGCTGCATAAACAGGGTAACAAGCTCAATGTTTTGGAAGAAAACAAGCCTGGTCGAGTCCACGAGCTGGCCTGGCATGGTGTAAAACGTCTAAAAGGTCCTGGCTGGCTCTAGGCTCAATGATAGAGCCAAGTCATTGCAATCTATAGGCAATCTATAGGCAGGGTGGAGACTATCATTCAATCAGATGGCCCGTCCTGTGGGAGTGCATCTTCCTATCTTCTACATGCTTCTATTGGAGGAGTGGGAGACAGGGGCATTCCTTGTCTAGTACGTCATCTATGGAATGCACTCCAGCAGCAATGCTGACTGGGACATCCTTGTAGTCTTTCAGCACCAGGTTGGTGTAAAACGTTGCCCACTTTGCCCGTGCCTAATAACGTCTCTGGCTGCAGGGGCATGAACAGATACTCGGCTCTGGGCTGAGTCAGGACAGCCCATCATCATGACCCCCCCCCACATCATGTATATACTTTATACCCGAAGCTCTCCGTGTGTCTTACTTGTAGATCATCAAAAACAAACAGGGAGAGTAAGGTCAAAGGGAAAAAGTTTAAAGACCTACTACTGATTCATTTCCCCAGCAACATCATATGAATAACAGACAAGAACCTAGGAGGTCTATAGGCCAAGCATCTTTGCTGGCAAAACTGGCAAGTCTAATATGTCAGTTGGTGCTACAGTCACCATGTAACAGTATCAAAAAGATAGAAAGAGGGACACATGTGTGAGAAAAATGTGTGAGAAAAAAGAGGAACAGGAAAAAGAGTCGTGATATCTAAGACTCAATTGGAAACCTGGTCAAACCAGATCCAGCACACATAGTTTGTGGATAACCATCAAACAAACCAGGTGATCCGTCCTATCATTTGGCCGTCCACACTGTGACCTGCCTATCATTTGGCCGTCCACACTGTGACCTGCCAGGTCACAGTGTGGACGGCCAAATGATAGAACCGATCACCTGGTTTGTTTGATGGTTATCCACAAACTATGTGTGCTGGATCTGGTTTGACCAGGTTTCCAATTGAGTCTTAGATATCATGACTCTTTTTCCTGTTCCTCTTTTTTCTCACACATTTTTCTCACACATGTGTCCCTCTTTCTATCTTTTTGATACTGTTACATGGTGACTGTAGCACCAACTGACATATTAGACTTGCCAGTTTTGCCAGCAAAGATGCTTGGCCTATAGACCTCCTAGGTTCTTACTTGTAGATGCCAGTGTGTTAACAACTGCAAAAACAACAGGTGATGGACAGAATGTAGAACAATGTCATACATTCACCCCAGTACAGAGATCTGGGCCTAAAGCCATTGGTTTTTTGCTCACCATGCCATTCCAGTTTGAACCCAGCCATATGCAAATCAGTCTTGACCCTGCACCCAATGGGAACAGTCCAGCCCGAACTGCCAAGCCAGGTCCTCCCTGGACCAGAGACAAGCATCCTAGGACTGGTTTTGGGCTTTCAGCCCTCTTCAGCCAGGATAGTTTGTTTCCAGCAGCATGGAAATCACGGGACTCACGTCTGAGCATACCTGCCCCACTCGGGGTGACAAATGCAAAAACAACAGTTGATGGACAGAATGCAGCACAATGTCATACATTCACCCAGTGTGTTAACAACAACACTTCTCAGTGCTGAGATAAGCCCTCAAATTCAACATCCACTTTAGCCAGGGTCATATTGACCGCTGCGAATTGCAAGGTCACTGGTGATTGCAACTATGAAGGGTTACCCAAAGGCTTTGTGATGTCAGCTACTCTTGAGTTATCCCTGATGGGCCAAACACTTGCGCCAGTTTGCGAAGACTCCAACTGAGTTATGGGCTCTAATGCGTTGAAGGAAAATAGGTCTTCCTACCAACCTCCACTAGTGTGTGAGTTAGACAGCCTTACTTGGCATGTTAAGGTGCCATCCCAGCTCTGGACCCCAGTGCCGCTGCTACAATTTACGCAGGTGCCCCCTTGCTGATCTTGGTCGCAAGTTGTGTTTTTTTCAAAACACTGTTTTGCCTTCTATTCTTCCTTTAAGTGTGATTTTTTCAGCTTTCTGTGTTTCACAAGTTTATTGTAATGTAATGTACACTTACACGCATAAGTGGTTGTGTGACTCAATATCAATTTATGTAAAATATACATATAAAAATGAATGTACATTGTCTTAAACATACATGTTCAAAAGCAGCAGACCCCTTGTTACAGTTTGAATATTTACAATGCCTCCACGCAAAATGGAAATGTGCCTGCTGTCGCCCTCTTCACACACTTTCAGGCCTTATGGAGTATTTGGGTGCTGCCACTAGGTGGCATCATGAAGCTGCTGTATTATGTTGTCTTACGGGAACTGGCTCGCACTCCCTTGCATTTGACAGTGTCAGTGCATAATGATGCTTCTATAATGGCACTGTGCAGGCCTAATGATGGCAGTAGTGAATACTGTTGGCTTCTTTACACTGATCCTTTATGCCACATAGAGTTGCTGTATGCCCTTGTTATGAAGCATTATGTCTGCAACCATGTCAAATCAATCCCCGCACTCCCCAGTCAGCCGCAATCTAACCACACCCCACGAGCACATCCGCTGCTGACGTGGACACTGCCTGCTTATATCTGCATCCTTGTGCCCGCACAGAGAGAGCCAGCACGTATAATCGCAATGACATGCTTGCCAACTGCATATACATAGCTCTTCGACTTTACAGAGGCGTTTCAGAAGTTGTGTGTGCCTCAGGTTGACAAATGTATGCAACACCCCCAAAGCAGCAAGACCTGTTTCAAAGTTTTAAAGAAATGACCTGAAGGGAAATAGAAAAAATAGCAGAACTAACATCTGTTGCCATTTATTATTATTAGCCCTGTTAGGTGCTTCGTCCTCATTAAATTGGGCATTCATGGTATGAAACCTCTATATAAATATTGCAGCACAAGCGCAGGGCCCTGAAGAACTGTAGGTCCTGGAGAATAATGACCCCTTCCATGCCCCAAACCCTTCCCTTGTGATGGGATGTATGTCAGTACAACGCGGTTGTTTTCAACGCATCGCAGATTTTACAACGCAAGTCGTTACAACGACTTGCGTTGGAGGGTGCTGATTTCGGAATCTTATCATTTTATATTCCAACACCAGTCCCCGTAACAGTAGGGAAGGTGTTGGAATATAAAATTACAAGATTCCTTATCCCACAGCGCCATCCAGCGCAAGTCGTAGTATCGACTTGCGTTGTAAAAGACGCGTCGTAACTGCACTGCGGGGTAACATCCGCGTTGTAAAGGATGTTCCCCCCTGACTTGACCTGCAGACCAGAAACCAAATGCACAGGAGGCCACTCTTACACTAAGCCCTGCATCCATAAATACTGTTAATGTGCAGAGGGTCACACTGCCTGCTTGGGACAGACATCTCTTTGGTTTGACCCTAACTTACGAACAGCCTAAAATAAACTCCATGTTGAATATCATACACATTCTTTAATTGTGGAGTAAAGTAATTTTAAGTTATAATGTTGCCAGGAAATTAGATTTAGCGTGTGTCATTCTAGTGTTTATGTATTGTAGTATTTCACCCACACCACACTACATAGGCCTTGGCTCCCTGCTTTTACTAACCCGTGAAGGTGCCTTAAAAAGAGGTTTGTAATATTCAGTCAGCTGAGATTCCAGGGATTTACAAGAACTGCTGAGTGGCCCCTCAGTTCTCCAGACCAAAGAACCTGGCCTGTTCTCAGCTGATGTTTCTGTTCTGGATAATGTGAGATGGTTTCCCTCACATAACAGTTCATCTGCTCGTAGTCAAATGCTTTTGCCAAAGGACCAATGATGAATTTTTAAGTTTTTACAAAACATCAGCATTTGCAGCTCAGCAATATCTAAGTTAATTCAGGTTTTAAAGTCTTTATTTCGATATCAAAATCATAAAAGACAATATTTCAACACATTTCATTATAATTACATTATACCTTAAAAAAAACAGCAACACCATTATCTTTAAAAAGTTATTAAACATACAGAAATACAAGACAAACCTGACCAGAACGTATTAAAATTTGTGAGACAGACAAATGGATGCAAGAAACGTACCTCATGCTATATACAATTTTTTCCAAAATTTAGTTTAGGAGTGGTGTGGGGAGGCCTTTATGAGGAAATTAAAAGGCCCTAACAAGTTATCTGCTTCTTGCCCTAATGGCCCAGGCCCACCCTAGGAATTTGGCTGTACTCACCACAATCAACTCTGAGGTATTGGTTTTTAAAACCTGAATAGCCTCCGAGGACCTTCTGAAAGGGAGGTGCTGGAACAAGGGTTTTAGCCATTTTGTACGGGGTGCAGAATAAATCGGGCAGGCAAACAAGAAATGACCCTCAGTTTCTTTATAACTTGTGCAACAACTACAGAATTCAGATACTCCTTTAGCCCATTTTTTTGTATAGGAATTCAAAGGCAGTGATCCTAACCGAAACTGGTGGTAAAGTTTCTTGTCCAGTGGTATGGTAATGATGTCCCAGTAGGTCTCACGGGAGGGATCCAACTTAATGGTCAGGAACCTCCCCGTGAGACCAACAGAGCTGGTGGCCGTTATTAACAATGAACGGACTGAGGCCCAGTACAATGCCTTGAAATCCTGTTTGGATGGGAAAACGTTGGTGCTTGGCGAAATCCACAGATGTTCGAGTCCCATTTCAATCAGGATGGATTTTACACTTTTTAACCAGGGGATGCTCCCAGATCCCCCAATTGACCTAACTTCGGCCAATTCCCTGGCAAAAAGGGTAAGGTCAGGGGATGTCCATAGGCGCCTCCAGAAGGCCACCAGTCTAAATCTAGCCATCTTATTGATAGGGTTGCATCCCATGTCCAAACATAGGGGTATAGAAGGTGATGATTGGGGTAACCCAATTAAGCCCCTTAGGAACTTGCACTGGGTTCTGAATAGGCTGGAGAGATCAGTATAACCCCAGAGATCAGCGCCATACAAGATTGCGGTGTTGATCTTAGTGTCATAAATTTTTAGCGCTGGGGAAACCCGTTTGGTAATTGATCTCCTTTGCTCACTCAGAAGGCAGCCAGTGAGTCGGGCAAGTTTAAGCTGTTGGGCACCAACCTGATCTTTCCAACCCAGGCGACGGTCCAAAGTGACCCCCAAGTACGTCATGGTTTCGACTTGTTCCAAGTCGACTCCACTCAAACTTACGGAGCTACGGACAAGATGCCTCCTGCTAAGAACCATAAACTTGGTTTTACCAACGTTTACCTTAAGATCATTGATGGCACAAAACTCCTCGAAGCGGTCCAGCGCCCGCTGCAGACCGCTGCATGTTTTTGAGAGGAGCAGAGTGTCATCAGCAAAGATAAGCATTGGAAACCTCGTCCCTGCCAACATGGGGGCATCAGTGGGAGTGTCTGCGAAAAATTTGACTACTTGATCGATGAATAGCAGGAAGAGTGTTGGGGCCAGGACACAACCCTGTGGAACGCCACGGGTCACGGGGAAAGATTTTGATACTTGTCCCTGGCCTCCCCACCTCACCCTAGCATAATTATCCTCATGCATTTTAACTATCAGATCAAGAAGTTCCCTTGGTAGACCCAAGTCCCTCAAGATGCACCACAGTTTTACCCTCGGCACGAGATCGAAAGCGGACTTCAGATCAATAAAAGCGGCAAAGATGGTACCGCCGCCGAGCAAAACCACCTTCCAGTAGATCAGACAAAATCTGAACACCTGATCGACGGTGCTCGTTCCGGATCTGAAGCCCGCTTGCATGGGAGATAGAATATCCTCTAGTTCAATCCAGCCTTGAACTCTGCTCAAAACCATGCGTGCAATAATTTTTTGGAGGGAGTCGATAAGGCTAATCGGGCGATAGTTGCCCGGATTAGACCTATCGCTTTTTTGTGGATTGGGAGTATCTCCGCACCCTTCCACGACCTAGGGATTCTTGCCCCATTAGCTATTGCATTAGCAATCTTTGTTATATAGGGCACCCAAAGAGCGGGGTTGGCTTTAAACAGGTCAGCAGGGATTAGGTCCATACCTGGTGCTTTACCCCGCTGGGTCAGGCCAAGTGCTAGCTCCACCTCAGTTTCTGTGAATATGAGTTTCTCCCCTTGAATGGGTGACAGAGATACCTCATCCAATTTAAAGGGAGGTTCAGATGTTTCGGCACAGAATTGGGCCGAGTAATGAGTCACCCAGATTTCAGGGGATACATAGTTTGTTGGGGTGTGTGAGTCTGAGTCCCTACCCCATTTCACTAGGTTCCAGAACCTAAGCTGGTTATTTGAGGTGGAGGCGTCCAGAAGATCGGACCAATACATGTCCTCCCACTCCCGTTTGGCTTCCCACTGAGCTTTCTTATATTGCTCCCTGGCTGCCTTAACCGCACCCATATTTCGGGACTTAACCTCTTTAACAAGTTGTCTGTGGGCCTCCTGCACTTTTTGTTGTACCATTTCTGGCGAATTGCATTCTGTTTAGCAATACCCTTCTGACCTGGTAGAGAGAGAAGGAATTTGAGCTAATAAAAACAACGCTCATGAAGGTCAATAGCAGTATTTACAGATCCACCCCCCTGCAATTCCTTACGCATAATTTCGCTAGACGTGTTAGAAACCACGATCTCAACGCTCTCATGGAAGGTCTCATCCCCCGCTAGCCTAGACCATTTTAACCTTCTACGGTCATTAGTCAGGAAAACATCCCCTGTCCGGGTGATATCAAATTCTTTTAGTCTCTTCATACCTGGCAACCTCAATTTAAGTGCAAGGGGGTTATGGTCGCTTTCTGGGCGAGGTACAACTTCCATATCAACCAGCTGCGGCCAGTATTCCAACTTCAGCAGGAAATAATCAATCCTGCTTTTCCTCATACCATTATCAAAGGTGTAGTTAGCACCCAAGTCCGATTTAGACCGACCATTTATTGCCCTGAGCCCCTGGGTAAGACACAGAGCCATCCAGTTCAACGCGGCCTCAGTAGCTTTAACAGTTTTATTTAACAGTAGATCTGGAATATTCCAGGCTGCATCTTCTGCAGAGCCCCAGCTGTCTCCAGCTACATGTAGCGGCTCGAAGGTGCAGTTAAAATCGCCTGCCAGGAGGATAAAGTCTTCTCTGGCCTGTCCTGCGAGAAGGTGATCCAAAACATCCAACACAGCAGGGCAGCGGCCCCCTGGAAGCCCCCGTGCATATACATTAATAATAATCATATCCCGATAGCCCTCTTTGCTCAGTTTGATTGCCAGGAGGTCCGGGTTGTCTACAGGAATCTCCGATGGGTGATAACCTGATGACTGTTTCACCCAAGTCCAGAGACCCCCGGAGGCGCGCCCTTTGGCACCCTTAATAGCTGGTTTGAAGAAATTTACAAAACCTACTCTGTGGACTGGGTCGGGTGCCCAAGTTTCCTGTAGCAGGATGATATCAAAGTTGTCCACAAACTCCAACCAATCTTCTGAATTCAAACTTCCCCTGACCCCTGCAACATTCCAGGACAGTATGTTAGATGTATCCAATGATGGAACTACCAGAGGGATCATTCGTACAGGCGCAGCGGGGGACAGTACCATACCTCCCTTTGGCCCGACTGTGTTACAAAAATCCACCCTTGGCGGGCTCACTAGAACTCTGAGAGGTATTGCCTCTGATAGACCTGCCTCTTCAACCCTGATCTCAATAGAGCCAATTACAGGTTTTGAAACAGATTGTGGGCTTTCCAACGATGTTTCAATAACCACATGTGTTTCAAATGGATTAGAAATGGAAAGCCTAATTGCAGGTCTTGGAGCTGGCCCTGCTACTTCAGTTGGAACAACATTTTCTGCACAAGCTTCTAAAGGGGTAGGGACAGAAAGCACAGGGATGGCGATGAATTCTGAATTGTAAGCTAATACTTTAGCCCTCCGAAGTCAATCGACCTCGTGGAGACAACCAAACCTGTTTGAAGAGGGGACCCCTTCCCACCAGCCATTTTGACCCTGCCAACCCACCCTACGTCCACCCCACATGGTATTATGAACTGTAGACCAATTCCCTCCTAGGTTTGTGTGTGGTCGTGGGGGGTAAAAGAAGGTAAGTGGCTTAACAGTAATACCAGAGTTATCGCCTCGTACATCCCATGAACATAGATGGTGAGCAGTCTTTGGGTCTGCAAAGGAAATAACTATGCAATCACCCGGGATTGACTTGGGTGAAGGGCCTACCCACGGAACCCTGCGAACCATTAGGATGTTACTTCTAAGATTGTTCGGTAGTTGTCTATTTGCATTGAGCCAATGAATAGCCTTGTTCTTTAGTGAGCAATGATCCTCTTGAGACCATGGCTCCAGAACAGGCACGCCTGCCAACACTACAACGTAAGACCTGGCATCTGGTGGTAAATCAATGTAGCCTCCACGAAAGTTGTGTCTATTTTCGTTTCTAAATCCCTTGGAGTGGGTGCGTGGATTCACACTCTTATTTATTTGTTGGGCACTAGCCTTAGAGCCCATTTTTGTAGGTGCTTTATTTTGTAAGGGGCAAGGGATTGGGGCAATAGGATGGGGATTAATAACTAAAGGGTTACAGTCCTTAGTGCGAGGTTTTGGTATGGGTTTGGGGTTAGGCAAGGGTGGGGCTGGTATAAGTGCAACTGGGGCCTGTGGGATGCTCTCAACACCAAGTAGGGTATTTGCCTCCATCTGCTTTAGGCCAAGACTAGCTAGAGTGACAATTGTTTTGTCCATTTCTAATAGATTGTTTTCAATTCGTGAGAGTCGAAGTTCCAGGGGGGATAGAAGCCTCTTCAATGTGTCCCATACAATTTTAATGAAGTCTTCATCACACCCCTGTAACTTGCCAGACTCGCCTAGCGGTGCCTCAGGGGCTCCCTCAGCAGGATTCGGGAGTAATTCCCCCGTTTTTGGATCTAGGTCTGTACTATCTGTACTGATGCCAGTGTCCATACCAGAGGGGCAAGTATTGGTCGGTGGGACACTAGTGCCTGCTCTATTTAAGGCCAAAAGACGACGATTATTAAAAAAAATGTGCCCTCGCAATTTTGGCCTTTTTCCGAGCATAAGCTGACCTGGCAAGACGTTTTCTTAAGTGTGCAGCATCCCTTTTATTAACATTAGCTGGCTGCTTTAACATGTCAAATTGTTTGGAGATATCCAAAGTTAAACTTGAGGTTTTTAACATCAGAGGCTGGGTGAACTTAGGGGATATCGACAAAGGAATGGATTGTAGCTCTGGTGGAGGGATTGATGGGGGGTGATGGATGTCCGCCTGAACTATCAGGGGCCGGGGGCCAGACAGGCGTTCAGGAGTTTTAGCCGAGGCAATATTGCCTAAAGATGATTTTTTAGAAAATGCTAAATCCTGAGATAGTCTTCGCGCTGCCTCTAGCTCCAGTGACACTCTATGTTGCATTTTAGTGATTTCATTGTCAATGGCTATGTTGGTCTTGACAATGAAATCATCGAGTGTCCCATTGAGTTTTAGCCCTCCCTAGGCAGTTTTGCTACGAGTACCCCGTGAGCACATGTTAAATATAAAACAAATATAAAATAGTTAAAATCTGCACATGTGATCACAATTTAGTCAGGGGGGGTGGCCCAGTCCAGTCCTTTCCGTCCTCGAACGGCCTCAAACGGCCCGCTCTTTGCCCGGTCTTCGCCCCGCGCTGCGGGAGAACGGGTCTTGGATATAGTGGGCGTTATGGGCGTTGGGCGGGCCAACAGGGAGAGCGGACCGGAAGCTCTCACTCGGTCACGCAGGGACTCCTGGGCAATGGAGTCCCTGCAACGCTCGCAGCCCCGCTGCAGCCCTCAGCCCGATGGCAGCACTCCTCTGCTCCCTGCAAGGTCCAGTGTCCAGCCCCACTCACAAGCCGGCGATGCGGGACCCGCGGAGCGGGTGCGGCGAGGTCCGAGGGCAGGTCCGAGGGCAGGTTAAGGAAAATGCTCAGGAAGATGCAGTATGCCTCCAGTAAAGTCTCCCGCCAGGTGCGTTTTGAAAGTCGTCCCAAAGTAACAACGGGGGCAGGGGTTTTTAAAAGGCCTCCTAGTGGGCGGTGGGCGGGCCAACAGGGAGAGCGGACCGGAAGCTCTCACTCGGTCACGCAGGGACTCCTGGGCAATGCAGTCCCTGCAACGCTCGCAGCCCCGCTGCGGCCCTCAGCCCGATGGCAGAACTCCTCTGCTCCCTGCAAGGTCCAGTGTCCAGCCCCACTCACAAGCCGGCGATGCGGCACCCGCGGAGCGGGTGCGGCGAGGTCGGAGGGCAGGTCCGAGGGCAGGTTAAGGAAAATGCTCAGGAAGATGCAGTATGCCTCCAGTAAAGTCTCCCGCCAGGTGCGTTTTGAAAGTCGTCCCAAAGTAACAACGGGGGCAGGGGTTTTTAAAAGGCCTCCTAGTGGGCGGTGGGCGGGCCAACAGGGAGAGCGGACCGGAAGCTCTCACTCGGTCACGCAGGGACTCCTGGGCAATGCAGTCCCTGCAACGCTCGCAGCCCCGCTGCGGCCCTCAGCCCGATGGCAGCACTCCTCTGCTCCCTGCAAGGTCCAGTGTCCAGCCCCACTCACAAGCCGGCGATGCGGCACCCGCGGAGCGGGTGCGGCGAGGTCCGAGGGCAGGTCCGAGGGCAGGTTAAGGAAAATGCTCAGGAAGATGCAGTATGCCTCCAGTAAAGTCTCCCGCCAGGTGCGTTTTGAAAGTCGTCCCAAAGTAACAACGGGGGCAGGGGTTTTTAAAAGGCCTCCTAGTGGGCGGTGGGCGGGCCAACAGGGAGAGCGGACCGGAAGCTCTCACTCGGTCACGCAGGGACTCCTGGGCAATGCAGTCCCTGCAACGCTCGCAGCCCCGCTGCGGCCCTCAGCCCGATGGCAGCACTCCTCTGCTCCCTGCAAGGTCCAGTGTCCAGCCCCACTCACAAGCCGGCGATGCGGGACCCGCGGAGCGGGTGCGGCGAGGTCCGAGGGCAGGTCCGAGGGCAGGTTAAGGAAAATGCTCAGGAAGATGCAGTATGCCTCCAGTAAAGTCTCCCGCCAGGTGCGTTTTGAAAGTCGTCCGTTTGAAAGTTAATTCAGATGCTCACCATAATTATTGTAAATCCAATTTGTAAAAAGCTTTTCCAACATGCAATACGGGGTTCATCATGCAATATGACAATATCTATGTGTAGAAAACCAAGTGTTGTCCTACTTAGCATCAGTTGTGGGAACAGTGCACACCTAACAACTTTTTAGATTTATCTGTCACAAATTAAAAAAAAATTAATTTCTTCATGTATTTTTCTGTAGTGCAGGAGTAATCTAAGAAGGCGTTAGAGTTCATTACATAGAAAAAGAAAGGTGTGTGACACAAACCAAATGTTTGTCCTGAAGCAAAAGCAAACGTAGCAGTTTTTTGGGTCATAAGAGCAGGTTTTGGGTAGTGGACAATGAGGTAAGCCCCCATTCTAACCCTGGGTCAGAGGATGGCATGTACACATGTTGATGTAACTTGTAATAATTTAACGGATTTCTCGGCCAATGCAATTATGCAATACTGCGACTGTGGTGTCTTCTGCATAATACACTTCCCACATAATCCATCACCTGGCGCAGCTTCCAATAAAAAATAATGTTTCTATATTAAAATGGTAGAAAAATGTCTAAAGTGGTAGCGAAATTTCTTGGCAAGAGAATATAGATGTGTGTTAAAATGGCAAAATTGTACAAATAATTTTGCCATAGAATGTGCTACATAATGCTGCATAACTTTCTTTTTCTTGCTGCCACATAATTTAGTCCTCCAGTACCGCACAATTCCATTGGCCTTGATCATAAGATGCAAACTATCGCTCAAATCCCGGGATCTGAGATACGGACACAACTAGGGAATAAGATGGAAATAACTTACATGTTTTTATAAAATCATCGAGGGCGCCCCGGTATTGTAAAAAATATCGATTCATTTCTAGATTGTGCTGAGAAGAGTGCAGCCGAGAGGAAAGGGGTTGACGTCGCATGACAAATGCCAGCATTGATTTGGAAAAGTGTACAGTTAATATGTGGGAATTGGCGTTGAGTGAGCGAACACGTGTAGTACAAGGCGCGTGCAAGCGCCGGGAGGTCGCCCATCAATCAGCGCGCGATCCCGGGTCCCAGGGGGCAGCCAATCGATGCGCGGCGCCAGCTAATTGCAGATTTCATCGCTCATCTGAACTAGAAAACACGGATTTAAAGGAAGGCAGTTGTCAGTACAGGATATTAATAAATCTTTAGGCTAAAGCGAGAGAAGGAAATACCACTAAATGAAAGCGTTTAACCCTTCATCAGCCAGACAGCAAAGACATGCTGTTCCCAACGTGTGGTTGCAAACAGTGCTTAATTTCTGCCGGTGGTTGGAGGTGGTAGAACCCGGCACGTATTTTAGAGGGTCCCAGCCAGGGCCGGCGCTAGGCATGGGCAGTGTGGGCAGCCGCCCAGGGCCTCGCGGCTGTCTAACTTTGATGGGGCCCCCCCACGAGCCCATCAACCTTTTGAAATGGTGCCATTGTAAAAGTGACAGGTGGGGACCCTCCTCCCTTGGGGTTTGCAGCCCTGGTGTAAAGTGCGAGGCTCACGGAGGGGGCCCCCCTCACCTCCTCACCTCGCCCGGCTGCCATTGACTGAAAAAGGCAATATGACACCCCATCGCTTTCAGGTGTTGCAGAGTGGGAAGGCGGGTTTGTGGCCGTGATCAGCCTAATCGATGCATCTGCATAACATCAGTTAGGCAGCTACTTGAACTGGCATGAGGTGTGAAGTGAGCCCTGCCCCTGCATGAATGAAACGCAGAGCATCCTGCAGGGCTCACATCACAGAAGGCGCTGCTCCTTCCATGGAAGGGAGAAGACAGAAAATGGATAAAGGGCTTATTATTCTTTTCTTTTTTGCAATTCTGTTTTTTTTTCTCAAACAAGCACGTTCATCCAAAACAAACATTAAAGGAGTAAAACATAAATAATAACTCCAGTTATAAGCGCTTGGTGTTTTTTATTTTCATGTAATTTACATGAACCGAAGGAAGAATGAGCAATTGGGTCTTTAAAAGTTTAGTGGAGATGCTTACATTCAGTGAGGGGGAGGAATGGGGGGGGGGGGTGGATCCCACATCCATCCTTATCACCCAAGGGGAGTGTAATGAACCCTCCAAGATACATCCAAGTAATATAACACCTCCAGCCACTCACCATTCATTGCTGTATGCCTGAAAAGTAACACGAGAGCAGTTATGTAACAACAAAATTATGGGGTCCCTCTCTGCAGAATGTAATAATGGGCCCCAGAGTCTCCCACATCTCACAGATATTCATTTGCCCTAGGCTTCATGGGAGCCCCCAGGTGGGATGGGACCCTCAGAAGTGTTGTGGCCCATCTGTGCTGCAGGGGCCTGTATTGTGCTCAGGCACAAGACGTGAAGCAAGGTAAGAGGCCGGAGAGAAGAGTGGTGAATTGCAGGGCATGTAGGGGAGAGATGGAACTTGAGAGTCAGAAACAGCGAATGGAGGGTAGAGGTGAGAGAGGGATAAAACATTAAGGGGGAGATTTTCAAACCTTTTGCCCTGGTTTTGTGTCACAAAAGTGACGCTAACCGGCGCAATTTGTTTTGCTGCTATTTTCTTTCCAGCGAAAACTTGTTTTGCGCTGGAAAGCACCATCTAAGTAGTGCAAAGTAGTGCAAAGCAGCGCAAAGCACCATAGCGCTTCAGCGCTAAGGTGTGTGCATGGCGCACAGAGCTGAAATGAGTAACGGTGCAAGGGAAAGGGGAGGAGAGAGCCATGTGTCTGAAGATATGGTGCTCTCCTGCTCCCTCCCTGTCGCGCACTGCAGCGCAGCCTCACCGGGGTGTGAGGGGGCTGCGCTGCATCACATGACTTTTTTAAATCTCCCCTAAAGAGTTGAGCATGGAGGGGAGAGGTGGACATGAGGGAGGCAAAACCTGTGAACAAAGTTGAGGCCGAAGAGAAAGATGAAAGGCAGGGCTTGGATAGGAGAGTTAGATATAAGAGAAGCAGAACCATCAGGAAAACTTAAGTGTCATAGAGAGGGAATGGTAAGTGTTGGATGTAAGAGGGCAAGACAACCAAGAGCCGGTAAGAGGCTGGGGTAGAGAGGCAGGGGAGAGGTAAATTTCAGAAAGGTAGAACCAGTGAGATAAGGCTAGAGACTGCGGAGAGATGAGAGGTGAAGGGCTCAGCAGGTAGGTAGGAGGTGGGTGAAATATAGGCAGAATTTGGGAGAAAGGTAAGGGACAGTAGGTAAGATAAAGTGAAGTGTAGAGCATGGAAGGGAGACATGGATTTATGAGACAAAAAGTGAGACAAGGTAAGAGGTAAGGGGATCAAAGTGGAGAGGTGGCTGTAAAGGGGACAGACCAGCAAAGAAATCTTAGGAGGCTGAAGGAAGAAATGAGAGGAGAATAGCAGTACATGGATGGGGTATGTAGATGTAAAAGAGGCACTACAATCAAGAAACCTTATACAGAGAAGAGAGAGGGAATGATGCGAGGTGGGTGTAGAAGGCCAGAATCAGTGAAAAAGGTAAGAGGCAGGGGGGGGGGGATGAGGCATACAGCATGGAGGAGAAAGGTGGATATAAGAAGGACATAACGAGAAAGAGAAGCAACAAAGCTGGGGATAGCAGAGAGATTGATGTAAAAGGTGCAGAATCCACAAAATAAGGTTTGAGGAAGAGATGAGAATAAGAGTAGAGCATGAATGGAAATAGGTGGTGTAAGGGGCAAAATCTGTGAGAAAAGATTAGTGTTCAAGAGGATGAAAATCGAGAGAAGATGTAAATGGGGCAGAACCAGTGACAAAAGTTATAAGGCTGGGGGAGAGATGAGCAGTGAAGGTAGTGTATTGATAAAAGTCATAGCTGTAAGAGAGACATAACCAGCAAGAGTACATAGGCAGAGTGGCAAGAGAGAGAAGTGGATGGAAGAGAGAAAAACCAACAAAAGACAGAGGTGAGATGAAGAGTCAGAGAGGAGGGGAAGGTAGATGTTCGATGTGCAGAACCAGACAGAGAAAGTTAAAGGCTTGGTGAGAGATTAGAGATGAAGTGTAGATCAGGGAGGTAGAGTTTGATGTAAGAAGGGCAGAATCAGCAAGGAGAGAGGGAAGAAGGAATGGGAGAGGTGTATGTAACGAAGCAGGAGCAGAAAGAAAAGATAAAAGGAAAGGGAAGAAGTTAAAGGCATGGCTGGATTTAGGATGGCATAACCAGCAAAGAAGATAAAGACTGGGTGGAGAGTTGAGATGTGAAGAGTAGAGCAGGGACGAGAGATGTGGATTTAAGAGGGGAGGAATCTGCAAGTGAATATGAGAGGCAAGGTGGAAAGATGAGAGATAAAGAGTCGAGCATGGAGGTGTGAGTGTCAAAGATGGATGTAAGAGTGGCAAAACAAGAGAGTACAGGTAAAAGGCTTGGGCATTGGGGAAAGATAATACTAAAAAGGAGAGCATGCAGAACGAGGTGTATGTAAGAGGGGCTGAACAAGAGGTGAGATAAAAAGTAAAGCACAGAGAAGAGAGGTGAATGTAAGTGGGCAGAATCAGCAAAAAAAGTAGGAGGCTGGAGGAGAGGTAAAAGTGTCTTTGAACTAGCATGTGCTGCTAAGTACATTTAGCCTACTGCCAAAGTTTTCAATTACCTGTCTCTTTATTTTCCAAGTAGAAAGTGTGGCTTAGATTTGCGATGTGTGTCATCCTTCACAAAAGTTTGTGATCTCGAACCATCCTTGACATGTCTGCGGAATTACAGCCTGCTCTCTGCGTACTCTTACTACGCTTGATCTTTCTATTAAATGTAGCTCCCATTTGAGACCCTTTCCTGCCCATTTAATGAATGGATATCTAAACATCATAGACCCTGCCCTGACCTCCATTTGCAATATCGCCCTTACGTTATCATCTGTCTCAACCAATGTAGAAAAAAAAACAAAAAAACTAAAAAGCAGCGTTTGTTCCTCTGCTCAAAAATCCTTCAGCAGGCTCAAAGCTTCTCAGCATCTTCTAACATCTCTTTGCTGCATTTTTCTGAAAAATCCTTGAAAAATAAGTCAACTGACAAATCTGTTTCATATAAACTAAATTACTTCTTAATCGCTTGCTAGTTGGATTCTGACCTCTCCACAAGTTGTAAGCATTTCTTGCTGTATCGATCAGTTTGTGCCTGATTCTTGATCAGGAAGGCAAAGCAGCCTTGATATTACTAAATTATATTGTTGAATTTATCAGTTTCCCATCTGGTGCTTTTGAATCAACTGAAACAACCTGAAATTCAAGGTATTCCCCGGACGTGGCTTCAGCTCTATCCTTTCTGAGAGGCCTGGTCTCTAACCAAGAAAATGTTTTGGACTTGCATGCAATCAGTTGCTTTTTGGATAAAGACAAATTCATTAAAACTAAACAGCAAAACATCAGACATCCCCATCTTTAAGGGGCCTGGTACCATACACACTGCTCTTTGGTGGCTTCTGGAGTTGGGTCAATCAACCACCATGGTTGTGTCAACAACAAAATCTTGGATTTATTTTCCAATGTCTTCTCTCTGTGTCTGGACAAATGGTGTGTTATCTACTTCTACTACATCCATATGCAATACCAATTTTCACCTGTCATTAAGCAAGACTGTTGTACAGTCAATTATCTTCTCACAACCAGATTATGCAAGTGTTCCCTCTCTTGAACTTCCCACCTTATGCATTTGGTACCCTTCAGATCATTAAAAACACTGATAGGATTCTAATCTGAGGCTGCTCTAGATACTCTTTCTGCTGATTACCGAAATCAAATGATCTATCAATTTGCCATTGTGCACTGCATAAAAGGGGCTGCTCATTCTTCAGTACTATATTAGTCCTTCTGTTTATTCCAGAATCCTACGCTCTGTAACAGCCATGCACCTGTGCCATCCTAAAATTAGGAGGAAACATAGTGGAGGTAGATCCTTCTCCTTTCTAGCTGCACAGGACTCGAAATGTTCAGTCTTGAGCTACGGTCATCTTAAATCTTCTGGGAAAAAAAGGTAAAACTGGCCTTTCAATACATTAGTATAGTATGTACCTTTTCCTTGGAAATTCCTTAGCACCAGGTTACCCTCTTGGTGTGGTATTGTCATTCATCTCTTTCCATAAAACAATAACTAAAGAAATTTGCTTTATCTGCACAATTTGGTGTAATTTAACAAACAAAACTGAGGAAAGGGGCAGGAGAAGAAACCCAAATATCTTGTAAAAGTAGTTTGCAGGCCTATTAGGTATCTGCTCCAACATGTTTTAAAGTTTAGCATTTGTCAATAACTGTCCAAGAAACTAGAGCCACTAGAACACTAGGTATCCTGTCCCAAAGAGTATTAAAATATATTTACTAGGCTGCTGCACAGGGTCAGTCTGGTCATGCTCCCAAAGATAGCCTGATCACTGTCAAGTGCACAGTGACAATAGGAAGGCCTGGGCAACACAAGATGTAGCGATGTGAGGCCTGGGGAAATTTCTGCTTTTCAGCAGTACACTTTAAATTAGCCTTGCTTTGGAGGTGAGAATAAGTGGCAGTTTACAGTAAAAGGGGGCTGCAGAGGGGAGCTGACTGAGGAGCGAGTGGCTCATTTCCATAGAGTACATCATCACACCTGGAGCGATTCGCCAGTCACTGAGCCTAGGTGAGTGTGTGGCCAGTAGTTGTAGGAAGGCAAATATAGTATTGGCGATTGGAAGGACCAAACGTTTTTGATTAGGTAGCCTGGGGCATGACTGGAGTAATTTATGGATAATGGACATGGTCTTTCAAGGGTCTTGCATTCAATTGTCTCTTTAACCAAGATCCAGTGCATTTACCTGCGGCTAAGTGCAATTTGGTTGTTACTTCTTAGGATAAATTTGAGTCAAGCGACGTGTCTGGACCCATCGCAATTTGGCAGATGTCTTCTCATTTATTAAGGATATGTGACTTAAAATGTGACTTCAAATCTTTAAAAATGCAAAGCTCTGGGATTCTGGGAGATTTATTTTGAAAATCAAACACCGCTTCCCCAACCTATTCCACATTGCTAGATTTAATTTCCTTGTAAGGGAAACCTGCATTGAGTCTGCTAAAATAAATCCCTCTTCTTTTGTTGCTTTATTTACTACTTGTCTGTTGAGTGAACTCCCATTGTAGCTTTTGGCAGTTTTTTTTACCTGGATACACATTCTTGTCCCTATTTAGCCATCTCATCTTTATATCTTTAAGTTAGTTCTTTCTTTTCATCTCTTAAAAATGAAGTTTGACAGTAGTTGCCGGGATTAGTTTGTGGGAAAGGTGTAGCTTCTGGTGCTCCTGCCACCCAACCTGTGTATGTCATCTGTGCCATTTCATCCTCTTATTTGTGCTTTCTGTTTACTGGAGCATTTTCAGGTCGCTCACCCGAACCAGCATAGATCCCTTTATTTTGATGTCCATGCCTGCTAAAACCAATCCATTGTATAGCTATGGGAAAGTCTGTCTTAAAATTCTATTCATTCATTAATCTGGCAACATCGGTTTTGAAGAAATAGAGGCCTAGCTTTTAAACCCCGTTTGACGTGTTGCATTTCCACATAATAGAGCTTAAAAAATATTTGCACTTATTTCATTAGGGCTATTATTTTTATTTGTAACCATCTCAGTGATGTACACATTAGAGAGGTAACTTCTTGCAAAGCTACTTCAACAGTGCCAGAAAATGATTAGTCAGTGGACACTTCTTATGATGTCACTTGCTGTGATACTACATCTTATGCAAATTAGAGGGGCCTCGCATGTTCCTATCCTGCCCGGGGCCCCACGAATCCTAGGACCGGCCCTGGTCCCAGCACATGTTTCATTATTAGCTAGCAAGATAGAGAAAGGCAAAATATGAAGAAAAATAGGAAATCAGTGACCGAGAGAAGGAGCTGAAAAAGAAAATAAAAGAGACCGAAAGTGTAGTTTGGTCGAAGAAAGAGGAAAAAGGTAGAATAAAGAACGGAAAGGCTTCATATTGGGCCACCCTGGCATTCAGAAGCCCGGCAATTGGCAGTCAGGCATTGAGCAGTCTAGCATAAAGCAGCCCGGCAGTCGGCACTGGCAGTCATGCATTCAGCAGTCTAGCATTCAGCAGCCCGGCAGTCAGCATTCTGGCATTCAACAGTCTAGCATTCAGCCGCCAGTCAGTCGGCAGTCTGGTATTCAGCAGTCTAGCATTCAGCAGACTAGCATTCAGCAGACTAGCATCCAGCAGCCTGGTAGTTGGCAGTCTGCCATTCAGCAGTCTAGCATTCAGCCGCCAGTCAGTCGGCAGTCTGGTATTCAGCAGTCTAGCATTCAGCAGACTTGCATTCAGCAGACTAGCATCCAGCAGCCTGGTAGTTGGCAGTCTGCCATTCAGCAGTCTAGCATTCAGCAGCCCGGCAGTCATCAGTCTGGCATTCAGCAGTCTATCATTCAGCAGCCTGGCATTTTAGCAGTCTAGCATTCAGCAGTCTAGCATCCAGCAGCCCGGCAGTCTGGCATTCAGCAGTCTAGCATTCAGCAGTCCAGCAGCCAGCATTCTGGCATTCAGCAGTCTAGCATTCAACAGTCCGGCAGTCAGCATTCTGGCATTCAGCAGTCTAGCATTCAGTAGTCTAGCATCCAGCAGCCCGGCAGTCTGGCATTCAGCAGTCAGCAGCAGTCTGGCATTCAGCAGCCTGGCATTCAGCAGTCTAGCATTCAGTAGTCTAGCATCCAGCAGCCCGTCAGTCTGGCATTCAGCGGTCCAGCAGTCAGCATTCTGGCATTCAGCAATCTAGCATTCAACAGTCCGGCAGTCAGCATTCTGGCATTCAGCAGTCTAGCATTCAGTAGTCTAGCATCCAGCAGCCCGGCAGTCTGGCATTCAGCAGTCTAGCATTCAGCAGTCCAGCAGTCAGCATTCTGGCATTCAGCAGTCTAGTATTCAACAGTCCGACAGTCAGCATTCTGGCATTCAGCAGTCTAGCATTCAGTAGTCTAGCATCCAGCAACCCGGCAGTGTGGCATTCAGCAGTCTAGCATTCAGCAGTCCAGCAGTCAGCATTCTGGCATTCAGCAGTCTAGCATTCAACAGTCCGGCAGTAAGCATTCTGGCATTCAGCAGTCAGCAGCAGTCTGGCATTCAGCAGCCTGGCATTCAGCAGTCTAGCATTCAGTAGTCTAGCATCCAGCAGCCCGGCAGTCTGGCATTCAGCAGTCTAGCATTCAGCAGTCCAGCAGTCAGCATTCTGGCATTCAGCAGTCTTGCATTCAACAGTCCGGCAGTCAGCATTCTGGCATTCAGCAGTCTAGCATTCAGTAGTCTAGAATCCAGCAGCCCGGCAGTCTGGCATTCAGCAGTCTAGCATTCAGCAGTCCAGCAGTCAGCATTCTGGCATTAGCAGTCTAGCATTCAACAGTCCGGCAGTCAGCATTCTGGCATTCAGCAGTCTAGCATTCAGTAGTCTAGCATCCAGCAGCCCGGCAGTCTGGCATTCAGCAGTCTAGCATTCAGCAGTCCAGCAGTCAGCATTCTGGCATTCAGCAGTCTAGCATTCAGTAGTCTAGCATCCAGCAGCCCGGCAGTCTGGCATTCAGCAGTCTAGCATTCAGCAGTCGAGCAGTCAGCATTCTGGCATTCAGCAGTCTAGCATTCAACAGTCCGGCAGTCAGCATTCTGGCATTCAGCAGTCTAGCATTCAGTAGTCTAGCATCCAGCAGCCCGGCAGTCTGGCATTCAGCAGTCTAGCATTCAGCAGTCCAGCAGTCAGCATTCTGGCATTCAGCAGTCTAGCATTCAGTAGTGTAGCATCCAGCAGCCCGGCAGTCTGGCATTCAGAAGTCTAGCATTCAGCAGTCCAGCAGTCAGCATTCTGGCATTCAGCAGTCTAGCATTCAGCAGTCCGGCAGTCAGCATTCTGGCATTCAGCAGTCTAGCATTCAGCAGTCCGGCAGTCAGCATTCTGGCATTCAGCAGTCTAGCATTCAGCAGTCTAGCATCCAGCAGCCCGGCAGTCTAGCATTCAGCAGTCTAGCATTCAGCAGTCCAGCAGTCAGCATTCTGGCATTCAGCAGTCTAGCATTCAGTAGTCTAGCATCCAGCAGCCCGGCAGTCTGGCATTCAGCAGTCTAGCATTCAGCAGTCCAGCAGTCAGCATTCTGGCATTCAGCAGTCTAGCATTCAGCAGTCCAGCAGTCAGCATTCTGGCATTCAGCAGTCTAGCATTCAGCAGTCCAGCAGTCAGCATTCTGGCATTCAGCAGTCTAGCATTCAGTAGTGTAGCATCCAGCAGCCCGGCAGTCTGGCATTCAGAAGTCTAGCATTCAGCAGTCCAGCAGTCAGCATTCTGGCATTCAGCAGTCTAGCATTCAGCAGTCCGGCAGTCAGCATTCTGGCATTCAGCAGTCTAGCATTCAGTAGTGTAGCATCCAGCAGCCCGGCAGTCTGGCATTCAGAAGTCTAGCATTCAGCAGTCCAGCAGTCAGCATTCTGGCATTCAGCAGTCCAGCAGTCAGCATTCTGGCATTCAGCAGTCTAGCATTCAGCAGTCCGGCAGTCAGCATTCTGGCATTCAGCAGTCTAGCATTCAGTAGTGTAGCATCCAGCAGCCCGGCAGTCTGGCATTCAGAAGTCTAGCATTCAGCAGTCCAGCAGTCAGCATTCTGGCATTCAGCAGTCTAGCATTCAGCAGTCCGGCAGTCAGCATTCTGGCATTCAGCAGTCTAGCATTCAGTAGTGTAGCATCCAGCAGCCCGGCAGTCTGGCATTCAGAAGTCTAGCATTCAGCAGTCCAGCAGTCAGCATTCTGGCATTCAGCAGTCTAGCATTCAGCAGTCCGGCAGTCAGCATTCTGGCATTCAGCAGTCTAGCATTCAGTAGTGTAGCATCCAGCAGCCCGGCAGTCTGGCATTCAGAAGTCTAGCATTCAGCAGTCCAGCAGTCAGCATTCTGGCATTCAGCAGTCTAGCATTCAGCAGTCTAGCATCCAGCAGTCCAGCAGTCCATCATTTGGCAGCTCCAGTGTTGGACGTCTAAAAATCAATTTGGGCCCTGCACTAATTGTTTTACACAGTAAGCACTAAATATATATACAGAGGGTTCAGTCAGCGTCCTGGGGAGACTTTAGACATGTGAATTTGGCTGTGAAAGCGGAGCAGGAGGAGGCTCGGCGGTGGCATCTATGGCATCCCCGCCACCCACACACTTGCTAAACACATTATTTTAAATGAATTTACACATAAGGCCACAATACGTGAATGAGGGTAGAATGCTGCAACAATTTTGATATTCATGAAATGAAATATTACATTTATTAGGATGAATTCGACCAGTAATTGATAATAACATTGAGAGGAGTGGGCCAGGGGCTGCAGTTCAAGGACCCAGTACCAGTTGTAATTAGGAGGGTGTGGACTAAATACCAGTCCCACTGGGATCACTCCACCGATGTTACATGGACTGGATACCACTCACTCCGGGATTACTCCACCGATGTTACATGGACTGGATACCACTCACTCTGGGATTACTCCACCGATGTTACATGGACTGGATACCACTCACTCTGGGATTACTCCACCGATGTTACATGGACTGGATACCACTCACTCTGGGATTACTCCACCGATGTTACATGGACCGGATACCACTCACTCCGGGATTACTCCACCGATGTTACATGGACTAAATACCAGTCCCACTGGGATCACTCCACCGATGTTACATGGACTGGATACCACTCACTCCGGGATTACTCCACCGATGTTACATGGACTGGATACCACTCACTCTGGGATTACTCCACCGATGTTACATGGACTGGATACCACTCACTCTGGGATTACTCCACCGATGTTACATGGACTGGATACCACTCACTCCGGGATTACTCCACCGATGTTACATGGACTGGATACCACTCACTCCGGGATTACTCCACCGATGTTACATGGACTGGATACCACTCACTCTGGGATTACTCCACCGATGTTACATGGACTGGATACCACTCACTCCGGGATTACTCCACCGATGTTACATGGACTGGATACCACTCACTCTGGGATTACTCCACCAATGTTACATGGACTGAATACCACTAACTCCGGGATTACTCCACCGATGTTACATGGACTGGATACCACTCACTCTGGGATTACTCCACCGATGTTACATGGACTGAATACCACTCACTCTGGGATTACTCCACCGATGTTACATGGACTAAATATCACTCACTCTGGGATTACTCCACCGATGTTACATGGACTGGATACCACTCACTCTGGGATTACTCCACCGATGTTACATGGAATGAATACCACTCACTCCGGGATTACTCCACTGCTATTACATGGACTGAATACCACTCACTCTGGGATTACTCCACCGATGTTACATGGACCGGATACCACTCACTCCGGGATTACTCCACCGATGTTACATGGACTGGATACCACTCACTCTGGGATTACTCCACCAATGTTACATGGACTGAATACCACTAACTCCGGGATTACTCCACCGATGTTACATGGACTGGATACCACTTACTCTGGGATTACTCCACCGATGTTACATGGACTGAATACCACTCACTCTGGGATTACTCCACCGATGTTACATGGACTGAATACCACTCACTCTGGGATTACTCCACCGATGTTACATGGACTGGATACAACTCACTCTGGGGTTACTCCACCGATGTTACATGGAATGAATACCACTCACTCCGGGATTACTCCACTGCTGTTACATGGACTGAATACCACTCACTCTGGGATTACTCCACCGATGTTACATGGACTGGATACCACTCACTCCGGGATTACTCCACTGCTATTACATGGACTGAATACCACTCACTCTGGGATTACTCCACTGCTGTTACATGGACTGAATACCACTCACTCTGGGATTACTCCACCGATGTTACATGGACTGGATACCACTCACTCTGGGATTACTCCACCGATGTTACATGGACTGAATACCACTCACTCCGGGATTACTCCACTGCTGTTACATGGACTGAATACCACTCACTCTGGGATTACTCCACCGATGTTACATGGACTGGATACCACTAACTCTGGGATTACTCCACCGATGTTACATGGACTGGATACCACTCACTCTGGGATTACTCCACCGATGTTACATGGACTGAATACCACTCACTCCGGGATTACTCCACTGCTGTTACATGGACTGAATACCACTCACTCTGGGATTACTCCTCTGCTGTTAGATGGACTGAATACCACTCACTCCAGGATTACTCCACTGCTGTTACATGGACTGAATACATCTCACTCCGGGATTACTCCACTGCTGTTACATGGACTGAATACCACTCACTCAAGGATTACTCCACTGCTGTTACATGGACTGAATACCACTAACTCCAAGATTACTCCACTGCTGTTACATGGACTGAATACATCTCACTCCGGGATTACTCCACTGCTGTTACATGGACTGAATACCACTCACTCAAGGATTACTCCACTGCTGTTACATGGACTGAATACCACTCACTCAAGGATTACTCCTCTGCTGTTAGATGGACTGAATACCACTCACTCCAGGATTACTCCACTGCTGTTACATGGACTGAATACATCTCACTCCGGGATTACTCCACTGCTGTTACATGGACTGAATACCACTCACTCCGGGATTACTCCACCGATGTTACACGGACTGGATACCACTCATTCTGGGATTACTCCACCGATGTTACATGGACTGAATACCACTCACTCAAGGATTACTCCTCTGCTGTTAGATGGACTGAATACCACTCACTCCAGGATTACTCCACTGCTGTTACATGGACAGAATACATCTCACTCCGGGATTACTCCACTGCTGTTACATGGACTGAATACCACTCACTCCGGGATTACTCCACCGATGTTACACGGATTGGATACCACTCATTCTGGGATTACTCCACCGATGTTACATGGACTGAATACCACTCACTCTGGGATTACTCCACCGATGTTACGTGGACTGAATACCACTCACTCTGGGATTACTCCACCGATGTTACATGGAATGAATACCACTCACTCCGGGATTACTCCACTGCTGTTACATGGACTGAATACCACTCACTCTGGGATTACTCCACCGATGTTACATGGACTGGATACCACTCACTCCGGGATTACTCCACTGCTAATACATGGACTGAATACCACTCACTCTGGGATTACTCCACTGCTGTTACATGGACTGAATACCACTCACTCTGGGATTACTCCACCGATGTTACATGGGCTGGATACCACTCACTCTGGGATTACTCCACCGATGTTACATGGACTGAATACCACTCACTCCGGGATTACTCCACTGCTGTTACATGGACTGAATACCACTCACTCTGGGATTACTCCACCGATGTTACATGGACCGGATACCACTCACTCCGGGATTACTCCACCGATGTTACATGGACCGGATACCACTCACTCCGGGATTACTCCACTGCTGTTACATGGACTGGATACCACTCACTCTGGGATTACTCCACCGATGTTACACGGATTGGATACCACTCATTCTGGGATTACTCCACCGATGTTACATGGACTGAATACCACTCACTCTGGGATTACTCCACCGATGTTACATGGACTGAATACCACTCACTCTGGGATTACTCCACCGATGTTACATGGAATGAATACCACTCACTCCGGGATTACTCCACTGCTGTTACATGGACTGAATACCACTCACTCTGGGATTACTCCACCGATGTTACATGGACTGGATACCACTCACTCCGGGATTACTCCACTGCTAATACATGGACTGAATACCACTCACTCTGGGATTACTCCACTGCTGTTACATGGACTGAATACCACTCACTCTGGGATTACTCCACCGATGTTACATGGACTGGATACCACTCACTCTGGGATTACTCCACCGATGTTACATGGACTGAATACCACTCACTCCGGGATTACTCCACTGCTGTTACATGGACTGAATACCACTCACTCTGGGATTACTCCACCGATGTTACATGGACCGGATACCACTCACTCCGGGATTACTCCACCGATGTTACATGGACCGGATACCACTCACTCCGGGATTACTCCACCGATGTTACATGGACTGGATACCACTCACTCTGGGATTACTCCACCAATGTTACATGGACTGAATACCACTAACTCCGGGATTACTCCACCGATGTTACATGGACTGGATACCACTTACTCTGGGATTACTCCACCGATGTTACATGGACTGAATACCACTCACTCTGGGATTACTCCACCGATGTTACATGGACTGAATACCACTCACTCTGGGATTACTCCACCGATGTTACATGGACTGGATACAACTCACTCTGGGGTTACTCCACCGATGTTACATGGAATGAATACCACTCACTCCGGGATTACTCCACTGCTGTTACATGGACTGAATACCACTCACTCTGGGATTACTCCACCGATGTTACATGGACTGGATACCACTCACTCCGGGATTACTCCACTGCTATTACATGGACTGAATACCACTCACTCTGGGATTACTCCACTGCTGTTACATGGACTGAATACCACTCACTCTGGGATTACTCCACCGATGTTACATGGACTGGATACCACTCACTCTGGGATTACTCCACCGATGTTACATGGACTGGATACCACTAACTCTGGGATTACTCCACCGATGTTACATGGACTGGATACCACTCACTCTGGGATTACTCCACCGATGTTACATGGACTGAATACCACTCACTCCGGGATTACTCCACTGCTGTTACATGGACTGAATACCACTCACTCTGGGATTACTCCTCTGCTGTTAGATGGACTGAATACCACTCACTCCAGGATTACTCCACTGCTGTTACATGGACTGAATACATCTCACTCCGGGATTACTCCACTGCTGTTACATGGACTGAATACCACTCACTCAAGGATTACTCCACTGCTGTTACATGGACTGAATACCACTAACTCCAAGATTACTCCACTGCTGTTACATGGACTGAATACATCTCACTCCGGGATTACTCCACTGCTGTTACATGGACTGAATACCACTCACTCAAGGATTACTCCACTGCTGTTACATGGACTGAATACCACTCACTCAAGGATTACTCCTCTGCTGTTAGATGGACTGAATACCACTCACTCCAGGATTACTCCACTGCTGTTACATGGACTGAATACATCTCACTCCGGGATTACTCCACTGCTGTTACATGGACTGAATACCACTCACTCCGGGATTACTCCACCGATGTTACACGGACTGGATACCACTCATTCTGGGATTACTCCACCGATGTTACATGGACTGAATACCACTCACTCAAGGATTACTCCTCTGCTGTTAGATGGACTGAATACCACTCACTCCAGGATTACTCCACTGCTGTTACATGGACAGAATACATCTCACTCCGGGATTACTCCACTGCTGTTACATGGACTGAATACCACTCACTCCGGGATTACTCCACCGATGTTACACGGATTGGATACCACTCATTCTGGGATTACTCCACCGATGTTACATGGACTGAATACCACTCACTCTGGGATTACTCCACCGATGTTACATGGACTGAATACCACTCACTCTGGGATTACTCCACCGATGTTACATGGAATGAATACCACTCACTCCGGGATTACTCCACTGCTGTTACATGGACTGAATACCACTCACTCTGGGATTACTCCACCGATGTTACATGGACTGGATACCACTCACTCCGGGATTACTCCACTGCTAATACATGGACTGAATACCACTCACTCTGGGATTACTCCACTGCTGTTACATGGACTGAATACCACTCACTCTGGGATTACTCCACCGATGTTACATGGACTGGATACCACTCACTCTGGGATTACTCCACCGATGTTACATGGACTGAATACCACTCACTCCGGGATTACTCCACTGCTGTTACATGGACTGAATACCACTCACTCTGGGATTACTCCACCGATGTTACATGGACTGGATACCACTAACTCTGGGATTACTCCACCGATGTTACATGGACTGGATACCACTCACTCTGGGATTACTCCACCGATGTTACATGGACTGAATACCACTCACTCCGGGATTACTCCACTGCTGTTACATGGACTGAATACCACTCACTCTGGGATTACTCCTCTGCTGTTAGATGGACTGAATACCACTCACTCCAGGATTACTCCACTACTGTTACATGGACTGAATACATCTCACTCCGGGATTACTCCACTGCTGTTACATGGACTGAATACCACTCACTCAAGGATTACTCCACTGCTGTTACATGGACTGAATACCACTAACTCCAAGATTACTCCACTGCTGTTACATGGACTGAATACATCTCACTCCGGGATTACTCCACTGCTGTTACATGGACTGAATACCACTCACTCAAGGATTACTCCACTGCTGTTACATGGACTGAATACCACTCACTCAAGGATTACTCCTCTGCTGTTAGATGGACTGAATACCACTCACTCCAGGATTACTCCACTGCTGTTACATGGACTGAATACATCTCACTCCGGGATTACTCCACTGCTGTTACATGGACTGAATACCACTCACTCCGGGATTACTCCACCGATGTTACACGGACTGGATACCACTCATTCTGGGATTACTCCACCGATGTTACATGGACTGAATACCACTCACTCAAGGATTACTCCTCTGCTGTTAGATGGACTGAATACCACTCACTCCAGGATTACTCCACTGCTGTTACATGGACAGAATACATCTCACTCCGGGATTACTCCACTGCTGTTACATGGACTGAATACCACTCACTCCGGGATTACTCCACCGATGTTACACGGATTGGATACCACTCATTCTGGGATTACTCCACCGATGTTACATGGACTGAATACCACTCACTCTGGGATTACTCCACCGATGTTACATGGACTGAATACCACTCACTCTGGGATTACTCCACCGATGTTACATGGAATGAATACCACTCACTCCGGGATTACTCCACTGCTGTTACATGGACTGAATACCACTCACTCTGGGATTACTCCACCGATGTTACATGGACTGGATACCACTCACTCCGGGATTACTCCACTGCTAATACATGGACTGAATACCACTCACTCTGGGATTACTCCTCTGCTGTGAGATGGACTGAATACCACTTACTCCGGGATTACTCCACTGCTGTTACATGGACTGAATACCACTCACTCCGGGATTACTCCACTGCTGTTACATGGACTGAATACCACTCACTCCGAGATTACTCCACTGCTGTTACATGGACTGAATTCAACTCACTCCGGGATTACCCCACCGCTGTTACATGGACTGAAAACCACTCCCTCCGGGATTACTCCACTGCTGTTACATGGACTGAATACCACTCACTCTGGGATTACTCCACCGATGTTACATGGACTGGATACCACTCACTCTGGGATTACTCCACCGATGTTACATGGACTGAATACCACTCACTCCGGGATTACTCCACTGCTGTTACATGGACTGAATACCACTCACTCTGGGATTACTCCACCGATGT
Source organism: Lissotriton helveticus (assembly GCF_964261635.1). Classification (NCBI taxonomy): domain Eukaryota; kingdom Metazoa; phylum Chordata; class Amphibia; order Caudata; family Salamandridae; genus Lissotriton; species Lissotriton helveticus. Next base: position 1,958,530,379 of record NC_136067.1, read on the forward strand.
TACATGGACTGGATACCACTAACTCTGGGATTACTCCACCGAAGTTACATGGACTGGATACCTCTCACTCTGGGATTACTCCTCTGCTGTTAGATGGACTGAATACCACTCACTCCAGGATTACTCCACTGCTGTTACATGGACTGAATACATCTCACTCCGGGATTACTCCACTGCTGTTACATGGACTGAATACCACTCACTCAAGGATTACTCCACTGCTGTTACATGGACTGAATACCACTAACTCCAAGATTACTCCACTGCTGTTACATGGACTGAATACATCTCACTCCGGGATTACTCCACTGCTGTTACATGGACTGAATACCACTCACTCAAGGATTACTCCACTGCTGTTACATGGACTGAATACCACTCCCTCCGGGATTACTCCACTGCTGTTACATGGACTGAATACCACTCACTCAAGGATTACTCCTCTGCTGTTAGATGGACTGAATACCACTCAATGAAGGATTACTCCTCTTCTGTCACATGGACTGAATACCACTCACTCTGGGATTACTCCACCGCTGTTACATGGACTGGATACCACTCACTCTGGGATTACTCCACTGCTGTTACATGGACTGAATACCACTCACTCTGGGATTACTCCACCGATGTTACATGGACTGAATACCACTCACTCCAGGATTACTCCACTGCTGTTACATGTACTGAATTCAACTCACTCCGGGATTACCCCACCGCTGTTACATGGATTGAAAACCACTCCCTCCGGGATTACTCCACTGCTGTTACAAGGACTGAATACCACTCACTCAAGGATTACTCCTCTGCTGTGAGATGGACTGAATACCACTTACTCCGGGATTACTCCACTGCTGTTACATGGACTGAATACCACTCACTCCGGGATTACTCCACTGCTGTTACATGGACTGAATACCACTCACTCCGAGATTACTCCACTGCTGTTACATGGACTGAATTCAACTCACTCCGGGATTACCCCACCGCTGTTACATGGACTGAAAACCACTCCCTCCGGGATTACTCCACTGCTGTTACAAGGACTGAATACCACTCACTCCGGGATTACTCCACTGTTGTTACATGGACTGAATACCACTCACTCTGGGATTACTCCACTGCTGTTACATGGACTGAATACCACTCACTCCTGGATTACTCCACTGCTGTTACATGGACTGAATACCACTCACTCCGGGATTACTCCACTGCTGTTACATGGACTGAATTCAACTCACTCCGGGATTACTCCACCGCTGTTACATGGACTGAATACCACCCCCTCTGGGATTACTCCACTGCTGTTACATGGACTGAATAACACTCACTGAAGGATTACTCCTCTGCTGTCACATGGACTGAATACCACTCACTCTGGGATTATTCCACCGCTGTTACATGGACTGAATACCACTCACTCCGGATTACTTCACTGCTGTTACATGGACTGAATACCACTCACTCCGGGATTATTCCACCGCTGTTACATGGACTGAATACCACTCACTCTGGGATTATATTACTCCACTGCTGTTACATGGACTGAATACCACTCACTCAAGGATTACTCCTATGCTGTCACATGGACTGAATACCACTTACTCAAGGATTACTCCACTGCTGTTACATGGACTGAAGACCACTCACTCCGGGATTACTCCACTGCTGTTACATGGACTGAATACCACTCACTCCGGGATTATTCCACCGCTGTTACATGGATTGAATACCACTCACTCTGGGATTATATTACTCCACTGCTGTTACATGGACTGAATACCACTCACTCAAGGATTACTCCTATGCTGTCACATGGACTGAATGCCACTCACTCCGGGATCACTCCACCGATGTTACATGGACTGGATACCACTCACTCTGGGATTACTCCACCGCTGTTACATGAACTGAATACCACTCACTCAAGGTTTACTCCACTGCTATTACATGGACGGAATACCACTCATTCCAGGATTACTCCACCGCTGTTACATGGACTGAATACCACTCCCTCCCGGAATACTCCACCGCTGTTACATGGACTGAATACCACTCCCTCTGGGATTACTCCACCGCTATTACATGGACTGAATACCACTCACTCTGGGATTACTCCACTGCTGTTACATGGACTGAATACCACTCCCTCTGGGATTACTCCACTGCTATTACATGGACTGAATACCACTCACTCTGGGATTACTCCACCGCTGTTACATGGACTGAATACCACTCACTCCGGGATTACTCCACTGCTATTACATGGACTGAATACCACTCACTCTGGGATTACTCCACTGCTATTATATGGACGGAATCCCACTCACTCCCGGATTACTCCACTGAGTTACAAAGGTGCCTAAGACCTTCAATCGCAACAGTGACATATTTTCAACATGTATGAGAATACTATACTCTTGGAATTCAGGTAGGCTCCGCACATCCGGGTCTTTCCTGACACATCTATCCTACAGCTGCTTTAATGGACATTAGAGACGCTCAACGGAGCCTGCTTTCTATCACCTGTGTATTGGACCGCTCACCCTTACGGTGTCGACTGTCACCTGGTCACCGCTCCCATTAAAAACCTCCTTGCCCCTCTCAACCCTGTCCCCTCTCCGCTCATCTTGGTGATAAGGCTTCTTCCTGTCCGCCATCGTAGTGTACCCCTCCATGCCTTAACGCTTTTTGTTGACCAGGATATACTTTTAATCATCAGACTTTGACCCAGGAGCAAGATGAAAAAACTGTGACAAAGACAGAATGTAGGGGTGAAAATAGAACCTGCAGGAGTGAGATAAAGGGGCCGGGTGAGTATGTTGGTGGGAGTAAGAGGAATGAGGTGGAATCAACACTACGCAGCCTTGGTATTTAGGACTCCCTGCATCCTGCAGCAACGCCGGCCTTCAAGCTTCCGATGAAAATGTAGGCCCCTGCACTTATTCTTTTACAAATCAAACACAGATCTATAGGAAACTCAGAAGACCAACATCTCCTCCTCCTCGCACTCTTCTAGAAAGAGCACTCTGGTGAGATATTTTACAGCTCAGGGTCCAAGCATCTGGAATAAAAGCTCTGCTCCAAAGAGACAAACCCCAATCCTTCTCCATCTTCAAGAGAACCCTGAAAATATGCTAATTGAGAAACAACTCATTATCTGCAGCTCACTGGTGTTCAATCTTTATCCATCACTGTGTCTCTGAGTATTTACTCATCTGTAGCCCACCGGTGGAAACTCTATCCTGTGATCACAGATGCCTTCATCGCCCCCATTCTGCACCCCAACTTTACTTATCCTTTTTTGCCCCAGAGTTCTTTCTGCTTAAAGCACCCTGAATATACTGCTTACCAAGCTGTGAGCCATGTACCCAGTACCACTGGTAATGCGAGGAGTTCTAGTCTGCTAAAACTCTGTAAACTTTGGTGCCAATTGTCTGAGTATTTTCTGCTTAACACTAATACTCCTGTCGAGGACTTACTAACTCAGCATCTCTAGAGAACCCATCTTCATGGTGACTTCTTCTATATGCTCTCGAGCCGATACTCAATGGCATCGACCTAACTTCATAAATACTCTGGTGTTTGCATATTGTGTCTATTGTGCTACCAGACTTGGGATTTTCCTTAACTCCACTTATTGTATTTGTATAATATTTTACTGTATACACATTTAATCTCTACAGTGCTTGGGACTGTAACGTCCTCCCGAGCCCGGAAGCATGCACATGAATACGCCACCCACGGATCTCTGTAACAGATGTCTTTATTCCTCAGCATATGATCACACACTAAACTCTCATTATATCATAAATGTTAATAACCACACCTTAACACCTCACAACAAGTTATTTAATTCCTCTGTGGTGGAGACTGGAGACCTTTAACAAGTGGTGGGCATAATCCTTGCTTCGAATTCCAATGAGCTTCTTCTTGAAGGGTTCTCTCACACTTTCTTGCACTTAGGGCCTCATTTACAAAGATTGCCGCAAGTCTTTTTGTTGCGCTGCCCTACGCCAAATCGAAAGGGCAGCAATGCACCCTATCTCTGAGATACAGTGCATTCCTGTCCTTACAGCCCGCGCTGGCGCACAATTTGGTGCCTAGGTCCAACACAAACACCCTTGTTCTGCGTTGTTGCCAGATTGTTTTTGGGCAGAAAGGGACATCTTCCTGCACATAAACAATCCATGGAGGCATTGTCCTCGTTCTATGTGTGCTGCAGAATGCAGAATGCAGCGCACATGGAAAGAGGAAAAAACTAGGAAAAATTAAAAATGTTGCCTCATTACACCTGCTCTGCGGAGGCGTAAGCTTTTTGAGCTTCCCCAGGTTTACGTGACTTTGTAACTCTGGGGCAGTGTCAAAATCCATGGGTGTTGCGTGGAAACAACCACTGCAATGCCCATGGAATGCCTCCATATCTACGAGGCCATGCAAAGCCATTCTGGTGATTTGGTGATTTGCATCTGCTCATAGATATGATTGGGATGCCTACGTGTCCAGAGCATGTAAAAATGTGACACTTTGGTGGCACAGGCCTCTTGTAATTAAACCCCTACGTTTACTGTCTCACTTTGACTTACTCAGTCTCACTCTCTCTTACCAATTCACACAGTCTCACTCATTCTACTAGGACCCACTCTTACTCACCTAGTCCCACTCATTCTCACTCATTCTGAATTACCCAGTCTTACTGTGCCTCACACCCAGTAACAATCAGTTACAATCACTGTCATTCTCCATCACTCACTCACATTCATTCTCACACATACTCATCCTTACAGTCACTCATTCTCGCTCACTCTGACTTACTTCTCCTCTGACTCTCACTCACTTTAACTCACACACACATAGTCACACCGGCATGCTCACAGTGCTGGAATGGCGCAATCACCTTCATGCACCTGTTTCAGCAATCAAACAATGTCACTAGCTGCCTCAGTATGTTGCAGGACTCGGAGCTGGTCTGCATTTTATTTTTATTGTATAAAGAGTGAATAATTATATTCACTTTTCTGATATAATAAAAATGGACCACAAAACAAGGAGGGTGTTCCATTGTTCAATCCATCCATCCATCCACTCATACATCCCACCATTTACCCATTTACTCAGCCATCCATTCTTTTACTCACTCATCTACCTATCCATCTATTCATCCTTCCATCAATTCACCCTTTTACTCATCCATCCATCCTTTCGTCCAGACATCCATCTACTCTGCCTTTCACTCATACATCCATTGTTTTACTCATCCATCTTTCAATAAATCCTTTCACTCATGTATCCATATTTCACTCCATCCATTCACCCTTTTACACACCCACTCATCCATCCATCCTTTCACTCATCTTCCACCCATCCATCCTTTCCCTCATCATCCATCAATCCATCCATCCTTTCACTCCTCCGTCCATTCACCCTTCACCTATCCATCCTCCCATTCACTCATACACCCTCTCGCCCTTTCACTCTCCCATTCTTACATCCATCCTTTCACGCATTCATCTGTGCATCTATCAATCCATCCATCCTTCCTTTGACCCACCCTCCCAAGTTCATTAAGAGCCTGTCTGCCAAGTTGCAGACAGAAGAGACCCATCAAGAACCCCACTCCTTGTGTAGGGTAACGATGCCTCTGATGCAGAATCTTAACTGCACACTCACCTCTTAATCCACTAGTACAATTGTTGTCCACAGATGGTTCCTTCCTTCTCTAGGGCCTCTATTGCCAAGATAAGGAGCACTCTGTGTACTCAGTTCCATATGTTGTTTTCAAAGTGAAACCAAATGCAGTACTAAACATGTGTTCTGCCAAGAGAGCAGCAGCCTGCACCCCTCCTACAACCTGCCCCTCTGTGATAATCAACAAATTGTTGCCACCCACTCTCTCCTTGTCCTCATCGGCCTGCCCCACCCCCAGCCAAGTAAGTGCATGCAGTTTTGAAACTGCTCCAAGGGCCACTGTTCATGCGCCCCAGAAGCAACTGGATCCATGGCATTCTAACTCAGCACTCCCTGGCATGTGATGTCACTGCTGTAGCTTGTACCTGCAGGTGGAAGAAAACCTCGCCTGGGCCTCAGAGCAGTAAGTCCTTTTCAGCTGCTCAGTGTTTTTTTCCCTGTTCTAGCCTCCTCCATCAGGGTGGCAGTACAGCTCCTCTTTTTTTCTATGAACACTAGTCGCCCCAGCTCCTCTGTTGACTCCACCCAGAACTGCAAGGGCCCTAGTGCACAGTCTCACGGCACTACACCGACCAGCCTAGGTCTAGTTCTCGATGCAAAGGGAATCCCTAAAGGATAAGCCCCTCCTCCTGCAGTGCACATAGTAGGGGCTTTCCTGCAGGTCCACCCGGTGCATTCACACTGCTCTCAGGCCTATCTTTCAAATAGTTCTCATTTATCAAGCCTGAAGGGTGACCTAGACATTATAATGCTTGCAGTTTAAACCTTCCAGTTCCAGGGGGTCTCTCAGCTTCTGGGGCCTATAAATGATGTGCCAGTCACCTGGATAGAAACATCTGCTTGTGTATGCAGATGTTGTGCTTGCTGCACAATCCTGCAGTCTTGTCTCTCTGTAAATGGAATTCTCCCCCTCCTTTGGTTGCCCAACAGCATCACCTGTGGCACAATTGTGCATTTACAAATCAGACATTTCCTGTCTCTCACAAAAAAATGAATTGTCTTTTGAAAGAAAGAGGTGTTTGAAGGAAAGTTTCCTCCCCATTTTAACTCTTACACTTTTTTTGAAGCACTCTTAGGTGTCTAAATATGGCAATGGTTGTGAACACCCACAAAATTACAACTTTGTAACCATGTCAACAAGGCGACTTCCTGCCAGAATGAGGGCCATTTACAATCACAGAATTTTGATAAATTGTCAATCTGTGAATCAGAATGTGGCACTTCGAACTGTTGTCACATATTTGTGTGCCTAAGCAATGCTCAGGTGCGAAAATACCTTTGTGATTTAGTCCAGCGCAGTTACTGGTTTGCAGGGAGGCTAAAGGAGCAGTTCCTCTGCCAAAGAAAGGCCAGGGGCACAATTTTTACTCTTCCCAAAGTTGAGAAGTCCGTACATTTTGTCTACCTTTACAAAGGGATCAAAGGTTTGCACTGTGCCTAATTTGAGCCGGTGGTTTCCGGTGCTCGGCACCTGATTGCTCTAGTGACAGTCCACCACATGATGGCGCTGTCGGTCTAATTTTGATATGAGCCCAACTACAGTGTTTAATAAGTCAATCTACATTACAAAATGAATAACATCTGCCTCGTGCCGTATTAATATAGCTTTGGGTGGTCTTTCACAGTCTGAAGTGTCACACTTTTAGGAGTACAATGGTTGGTAGTTGTGCTGGTACAGGTATTAGCAGCGCTGGCAGGTGCAATGAGCGGTGCAGGCTGCAGGGGCGTCACGAGAAGGACCCTGGCAATTATTTTTTACAAACTAAGCACTGGCTTTTGCAGGAAAGTTAGTTCCTGCAGAATAACCTTCCTTTAAAAAGTAGGCTTTGCTGGGTTTTCACATGACAAAAAACTACTTTTTAATTATATTTTTTTCACCAACTTCTTTATCTTTGGAAATTTGATGAAGATTAAGCAGCATGCAAAGTTTTTTGAAGACAAAAAGTAATATAATTGGTCAACTTACTCAGCTTCGCCAACCCCTACCCATTTTATGGTCACCACGATGAAAGACTAGAATCTGTGCCACTTTGTTGCACAGACATTTCTGCAGCTCCTGCCGGATACCGTACTGCTTGCTTGCAGTATCATACTGGAATACGATGGATATTATTTGAAATGTATCCTATTAACTGTTCATATTTATGCATTTCCATCTGAACCAACTCTGCCACACCTCTCATACTTAGAGATTGGTGGATGGGATAGTCCGTGACAAACGTTCCGTAGGATATAATGCACTTGTAATACAACAGATGGGATATCTGTTACATATGTGATGGAGCACCTCCCCCCCTTAATCTTCACTTTTCCAACATTTTTCATCTCTGTCCTGATTTGTTTCTTCAGTTCTGGCCTCCAATCACTGCCACTGTAATATACAGCAGCCATGTCTGCGGCCTATCCTGCTTGAGGAACCGTGCTCCCCTTACTGCTAAGTGGTTAAGCAGAATATAGGGGTAAGCAGTTTATTTTTATTCTTTGATTGGCTGTTCCTTCCCGTGGCATCTTCAACTTTGGCTCAACACACATCACGTGGGAAAGTCGACATTACATTTCACCTTCCCTGGTCACTCTCATGCTCTGGTGAAGACGTGTGAGATTATTCTTGAGGTCACTGCGCTTCTTGTACTGCGCCAGTCGTGGTCCAGCCAAGAGAGGAGCTTGTAGTGTTTGTTCCTCGCTGCCTTTTCCACGCCGGCCAGTTATCCTTTTCAGCCTAGATCTATTGTACATGGATATCTTCTTCCAGTTCTGAGCTTCTGCACCTGGTCACTGCCTACCCCAGACTACCTCTGCATTTAGGCAGTGTGTAAAGTATTTGTGCAGCTCACAAACAATAATAACGTGAAGACACAACACAAGAAAAATCTCAATACTATTTACGAAAAAAGAGTAAATTCTAACAAATACAATGATACAAGAATGACAAAAATCCAATCAGTAAGTAGAACTGGAGATACTGCATTTTAACATTTTCCATGATAATAGCAAGCAGTAACTCCCCACTCATGACGTCACAAGTGACAATTGACCCCCTTGAATCCACAGAATCCGCTTCCACCCCAGTTAATACCACTTCTGCAATCATAAAGAGTTCTGTACCCTACTTTCACTCCGGGATGAGCCCTCTGGAGTATTGAAGTGTGTACTTTCAACATCTCTAGAGCTGTGCGACGTAACGCACATGAGTTATTTAAAAATGTATTTGTGATAAACAAATTAAATAGTATATATTAATCGTTGAACGAACAGTCAATCAGTAACGATGAGAATTCCATTATTTAAAAACAGACTGCTCTTGATACAAAATCAATCAATCAATCAATCAAAGCATTTGTATAGCGCGCTACTCACCCGGAGGGTCTCAAGGCGCTTGGGGAGGGGGGGTCCGCTACTGCTCGAACAGCCAGGTCTTGAGCTGCTTCCTGAAGGCGAGGTGGTTCTGGGTCAGGCGGAGGTGGGTCGGGAGGGAGTTCCAGGTCTTGGCGGCGAGGTAGGAGAAGGACCTTCCCCCTGTGGTGACTCTTCGGATGCGGGGGACGGCGGCGAGAGCGTGGCCGGTCGATCGGAGCTGGCGTTTGGGAGCGTAGAAATTGAGGCGGCTGTTGAGGTATCCTGGTCCTTGGTTGTGCAGGGCTTTGTGTGCGTGGGTGAGGAGACGGAAGGTGATTCTCTTGTTGACCGGGAGCCAGTGCAGGTCTCGCAGGTGTCCGGAGATGTGGTTGCGACGGGGGATGTCCAGGATGAGCCTTGCTGAGGCGTTCTGGATCCGCTAGAGTCTCTTCTGGAGTTTGGCGGTGGTTCCGGCGTAGAGGGCGTTGCCGTAGTCCAGTCGGCTGGTGACGAGGGCCTGGGTGACCGTCTTCCTGGTCTCGGTGGGGATCCACCGGAAGATCTTGCGTAGCATGCGTAGGATGTTGAAGCATGACGAGGTGACGGCGTTGACTTGTCTGGTCATGGAGAGGGATGAGTCCAGGATGAAGCCCAGGTTGCGTGCGTGGTCTGTTGGTTTGGGTGCGCTGCCCAAGGCGGGGGGCCACCAGGAGTCGTCCCAGGCGGAGGGTGAGGATCCCAGGATGAGGACTTCCGTCTTGTCCGAGTTCAGTTTCAGGCGGCTGTTCTTCATCCATTCGGCTACCTCCTTCATCCCTTTGTGTAGGTTGGCTCTGGCGGTGGCGGGGTCGTTGGTGAGGGAGAGGATCAGCTGGGTGTCGTCGGCGTAGGAGATGATGTTGAGGTTGTGCTGTCGTGCGATGGCTGCGAGGGGACTCATGTAGACGTTGAAGAGGGTTGGGCTGATCGAGGAGCCTTGAGGAACGCCGCAGATGACTTCGGTGGCTTCTGATCTGAACGGTGGGAGGCGGACTCTCTGTGTCCTTCCGGCGAGGAAGGAGATGGTCCACTGCAGCGCCTTCTCCCGGATTCCGACGTTGCTGAGGCGCTGTACTAGGGTACGGTGGCAGACGGTGTCGAAGGCCGCGGAGAGGTCTAGGAGGATGAGGACTGCTGTTTCTCCGTTGTCGAGCAGGGCTCGGATGTCATCGGTGGCTGCGATCAGGGCGGTCTCGGTGCTGTGGTTGGTCCTGAAGCCAGACTGCGAGAGGTCGAGGGATCCGTTCGTCTCGAGGAAGGCGGCCAGCTGCTTGTTGACGGTCTTCTCGATGACTTTTGCGGGGAACGGGAGCAGCGAGATGGGTCGGTAGTTCTTGAGGTCGGAGGGGTCGGCTGATGGCTTCTTTAGTAGGGCGCTGAGTTCGGCGTGCTTCCAGCTCTCCGGGAAGGTAGCGGTGTCGAAGGAGGTGTTGATGATGTCCCGCAGGTGGGGTGCGATGACAGCGTCGGCCTTGTTGAAGACGTGGTGAGGGCAGGGGTCTGTCGGAGATCCGGAGTGGATGGTGTTCATCGTGCGCATGGTGTCTTCAGTGCTGATCGGGGTCCAGGCGCGGAGGGTGGTGGTGGGGGGCGGTGGTTCGGTCGTGGCGAGCGTCGGTTGAGTGCTGAAGCTGTTGTGTATGTCTGTGATCTTGTCGTGGAAGTATGAGGCGAGGGAGTTGCAGAGGTCTTGCGAAGGGGTGATGTCGTTGTTTCCGGCGTTGGGGTTGGAGAGCTCTTTGACGATGTTGAAGAGTTCCTTGCTGTTGTGTGCGTTGTTGTCCAGTCGTTCCTTGAATGCAGTTTTCTTGGCGGTGTGGATCAGTTGGTGGTGTTTTCGGGTGGCGAGCTTGAGGGTAGTCATGTTGTCCGATGTTGGTTCTCTGCGCCAGGCTTTCTCAAGGGCTCTGCAGTTCTTCTTCGAGTTCTTGAGTTCGTCGGTGAACCATGGGGCTTTTTTGCTGCCGGGTCTGTTAGGCGGGGTCCTCAGAGGGGCGAGGTCATCTGCGCAGTCGCTGATCCACATCGTGAGGTTGGTGGCCGCTTGGCTGGGGTTCGCTGCGCTGGTGGGTGGGTTCCTGCTCAGGGAAGTTGCGAGTTGATCGGCTGTGATCTTGTTCCAGCTTCTGCGTGCAACCTGTTGCTGGTGGTGGTGGATCGTGGTCCTTTTGAAGCTGAAGTGGACGCAGCTGTGGTCCGTCCAGTGGAGTTCTGTGGCATGGCTGAAGGCGATGTCCTTGCTGGAGGAGAAGACGGGGTCGAGAGTGTGTCCGGCGTAGTGGGTGGGGGTGGTCACCAGTTGCTTGAGTCTGAGGTTGGCGAGGTTGTCCAGCAGGGTGGTGGTGTTGCGGTCGTTGTTGTTCTCCAGGTGGAAGTTGAGGTCCCCGAGGAGGATGTAGTCGGCGGAGGGGAGGGCATGCGGGCTGACGAAGTCGGCGATGTCCTCGCTGAATTGTGTGCGTGGTCCCGGGGGTCTGTAGATGAGGGTGCCTCGGAGGGTGGTCCTGGGGATGATGTGGATCTGGAAGTGCAGGTGCTCGGCGGGTGCGAGGGTGTCGTCGGTGTTGGTCGTGATGCGGATGGAGTTCCTGTGGATGATGGCAATGCCTCCTCCGGTCTGGTTGACGCGGTCCCTCCGGATGATCTTGTAGCCGTCCGGGATGGCGATGGCGATATTGGGCGCTGAGGAGGCGTTCATCCAGGTTTCCGTGAGGAAGGCGACGTCTGGGGCTGTGGTGTCGAGCAGGTTCCAGAGCTCGACGGCGTGTCTGTGGACGGAGCGGGTGTTGAGCAGGATGCAATTCAGGTGGCTGTTGCTGATGTTCGTCGAGGTCTTGGGCACTGCTGGAGTGGTGCAGGTCCGGATGCAGGCGAACTTGCAGGCGTTGCAGCAGAAGGGTCCGCGGGTGCGTCTCGGGGTGGCTCGGTAGCAGCCCGGGAGTCTGCCGGTGTTGAGTGCGTAGAGGTCGGTGGCGGCGTAGGTCCGGCGGGAGGGCTGGTGGCTGCGGGGGCCAGGGGTCCTGGCACTGGGCGCGGTCCAGGCGCGGACGGGCGTAGACGGGCTTACTTTGGCGCACCTTCGGCGCTCAATGGGTGCTCCCGCTGCGCGCGTCCGCTGCGCGGTCGCTCTGGGGTCGTCATAAGAAGGGTGCCGGTAGGGAGGGTCTGCGGGGAGGCGGGAGCGGGTTAGCCAATCGGCTGGCGGGGGGGCGGGGCCGCGGGCTGGCAGCGGCGGGAAAAACGGGTGCGGGCGGCCCTGCGGCGTCTGGGGTGCTGGAGGAGGGAGGAGGGAGCAGGCGGCGTCTGCGGCGGCGGCAGGTAGGCACAGGAGCAGGTAGGTGCTGGAGCGGGAGGCAGGAAGAGCGTGGGGGCGACCAGGCCGGTAGAGGCGCTGTGGTCGCCTCTACCGGCCTTCCTAATCTAAATGTAATGAAATACTCAACTAAATAGCATTGTGACAAATGAGCAGAAATCTAAATGCTTATCAAACCAATTTGCAAAAAAAAAAAAAAATTGCACTCAGTTTTATTCTTTACCTGAGTGGAATATGCTTTTTTCAGAACCAAAAGAGCATAGTCAAAGCATTGTGGGGCATATTACCAAGGGTGGCGATAGGCAATTATCGCCGGTTTAGCAGCCGTTTTCGACCGCTTAGCGGCGATAATTCTATTGCTCTATTAGCAAGCTGTCGCTAACTGATGTTAGCGACAGCTTTTAGGCAATAGCGAGCGGTTTGGGGCCCGCTTTGCATGTTAGCGATATTTATCGCTAATGACATGCAAAGTGGGCGTACCCAACCTGTTAGCGACTGAAAGCAGTTTCTAACGTCGCTATCGCCTATTAGTGAGGCAGGTGTAGCGATGGAAATATTCCAGCTATCGCCAAAAACCAACGCCTGCTCAGACCAGTTCTTAGCCATGTTATCCAATGGGAGGTGGATAACATGGCTAAGAGCATTTCGTCGCAAATGCGTGAATATCGCTGTATTCTCAGCGATATTCATGCATTTCGCCGCAATCGCTGGATATTTTAGCACAATGGAAAAAAACTTTGCTAATAGCATGTTTTCTCCGCTAACATATCCAGCGATAGGCAGCGATAAGCCTATTCAGCGATAATTAGCGCTACTTGTTGGTAATATGCCCCTGTGTGTTTTACAAGTTTCCACATTACGTTTTATTTCATTTTTATAATTGACAGTTTTTTGGAAACGTTGATGCAATGTGCATTTCTTCCACATTTACATGGCCACAGTCAAACGAACTCTAATCCCACAGTTCGGGGTCACTTGTGCGCTGCGCCCAATGGGAGTGTTGGCTCGACGTTTTCTATAATCACACACTCTAGGGTAGAAACAAGTGGACCGAACTAGAATCACAAATAAACACAACTCTCAGGAGAGAGATTACACATACATAGGTATAAGAAGAAAATACAAACGAAAAAATCTATGCATCTATTTACATAACTTATCCATCTTACTTATAGGCCCTAATTCATGTCAGGACAAAGCCACAATTCCAGTTCAGTGGCATAGTGTGTACAGTGGACCCATCTGAGTTACGCCAGTGCCACCCAGGAATAATCAGTGACCTCGGCACTCAGCATATGGCAGCTAAAGCTATCTGGAGCCAGGCACTAAGCCTCTCTCTAAGGACAGGTTCTTCAAGTGGCATGATACAATTATGTATTAAACACATACAGATTATATAAGGACCTTTGGGGCATATGTACAATGAGTTAACGCTGCGTTAGCTGCACTTTTTTGCCACTAATGCGGCAATATTTGTATCGCCCAATTAACAAACTGTTGCTAACAGCCGTTAGCAACAGCTTTCTGGCGATACCTGCCGCTTACCATCGCCACCCATGTTAACGTTAACTATCGCTAATGACATGCAAGGTAGGCGTTCCCGTGCAAAAACGCTCACTAACCCCACTTTGTGATATTTACAACGATCGCCTGGGTCAGCGATACATTAAAAAAAAGCCGCTAAAGGTCATTAGCGGCTGGGACTTAAGACCAGAAAAAAGCTGGTCTTAAAAATGGTGATAAAGAACGGTATATAAGGGAGACCAGCCCAGAGCCTCATCTGAAGATCCACTGAAGCCATGGAGGTACTACTCATGCAGCTCATAGCACCAAGAACGCCACAACAACGACCGCCACAGCCACCTCCCCCAGGACCACCCCGGAGGCAGCGCCGAAGAAGACAGCGGGTCCATCGTCAACGCCTCAGCATCACAGACCTAACGCCAGATGATGTCATTGCCCACTACAGGCTCAAAAGGACTCCCATCCTACGCATCCTGACCCAGATAGCCCACAGGCTGCAGGCACCAGCATAGTGTATAACTAACATCCCTCCGCAGACAAAGCTGCTGGCTGTGCTGCACCTCTGGTACCTTCCAACCAACAACTGCCAGAGTCGAGGGAGTCTCACAGTCAGCCCTATCAAGGTTCCTCCCAACTGTCTTGGATGGCATCATCAGCCTGATACCCCAACACCTACGCTTCCCCAGCACTGCGCAGGAACAGCTTGTGACCAAGCAAGGCTTTTACGCCATAGCTGGCTCCCCGCAGGTGCTGGGGGCAATTGACTGCACACATGTCCTACTTGTGCCCAATGCGGACACTGCACACATATCAGGCAACAGGAAGCACACGCATTCCATCTATGTGCAGGCAAAAGTGGATCACCGGGGACTCTTCACCAATGTCGTAGCCAAGTTCCCAGGGAGTGTGCATGATTCCTACATCTTCCGCCAGTCCATCATCAACCAGCAGTTTCAGGATGGCACATATGGAAATGCACTGCTTGTTGGTAAGTACTAACTATACACACCACACACCTCAAGTCCACAATCATGGCACTCACAAATGTGAGAATGCACATGTACCAATATCACATACAACATGTCTAGTAACATGTCCACCTCCCAGACTCAACAACCCAAGTTACTGTGGTAACTAGGGTTAACCTCGTAGACAAACCATCTCCAAAGGCATAGCCCCTCAGCCAAACATTTGCAAATGCTGGGAGAGGTGGGAACCAAGTAGGTGCAATGGAGGGACTCGACCTATGATGAAAGTATGTGCACAAGGCAGAGTGTTGCGGCGGTGTCCTCTACAGTCTGGAGTTTGCAGAGCACAGACCTGTCTATGTGGGCATGTAGTGCATTTCCTTAGTCCAGTCTGATGGTAATGACTGTGTGGGTGACTGTCTTCCCTGACTGGGGAGGGTTCATTTGAAGGTCTCATTGAGGATGCAGAGGGTGTCGAAGCAGCTGGAGGCCACGGCGTAGGCCTGTTGGTTCATGGAGAGGGAGGAGTCAAGTACGATGCCTAGGTACCTGGGGTTGTGGGGGCCTGCCAAAGGCTGTGGCCCATCAGGTATTGTCACATGCAGATGGTGTGGTTACGAGGATGAGGACTTATGTCTCCTCTGCATAGAGTACCAGGCAGCTGTTGATTATCCATGTTGCAACTTCCTGCAATCCTTCCTGGAAGCCCAGTCTGGTGTGTGTGGGCACTTTCGTGAGGGATAGTATGAGCTGGGTGTCCTTGTAGGTGATGATGTCTAATGGGTGTCTTGATGTTGCTCCAGTTCTTCTCCAGACGTCTGCAGATGCATCTGTCATCTTGGAGGTCGGTGGTGACTGAGTTGGCTTTTCTTGCACGCTGTATATTTGAGTTGCATAGTGGGGAAAGTATGTATGCGCACTTGGAGAGCCATGTGTGGTAATCCCTGGCAGCGCTGTTGGTGTTGGCTGCAGCGGTGTGGGTGTTGCTGTTGATGGTGGAGTGTAGCAGCTTCTCTGTGACTCAGCTCCAGTACCTTTGTGTGTCCCAGAACTCCAACCACTGTCTCCTCGCTGATGACAGCGGACACCAGTTCCTCCAATGCATCCAGCTCCTCCTGTGGCGCTGGACTCCCACCTCCAGTCTGCATTGCTGCTTTGAGATTGGATGCATGTTTTGCCTTGGTCTTGCGCTTAGCATCATGAAATGAAATGAAAAAGGGATTTATAAAGCGCTCTGTGGCCAAGCGGCTTCCTGGCGCTGGGGAACACATCAACATCTGCCTAACAGATAGGGGGAGGAATTAGTCCGGGAAAGCCTGTAGGAAGAAAAAAGTTTTGAGGGCTTTCCGAAAGTGAGAAAAGATGGGGATGGAACGGATGGAGAGGGGGAGGGAGTTCCAGATCTGCGGCGCGCGCACAGAGAAGCGGGTGCCCCCTGTGCGAGACTTTCGGAAGCGGGGAACGTGAAGGAGAGAGAGGGAAGAGGAACGGAGGGAACGGGAAGGGGCATGAGAGGAAATGAGGGAGTTAATGAAAAAAGGAGCGGAGCGGGCTTGCGCCCGAAAGGCCAGACAAGCAAGTTTAAACTGGGACCTGTACTGAACAGGGAGCCAGTGAAGGGTTTTAAGGGCGGGAGTGATATGGGAAAACTTGGGGAGACGAAGGACAAGACGGGCCGCCTGGTTCTGGATGGCCTGGAGACGACGAGTCTCGTAGGCAGGAATGCCTACAAACAGGCCATTGCCATAATCCAGGCGGGATGTAATGAGGGCAGTGATAATAACTTTGAGTGCATCAACAGAAAAAAACCGGGAGATCTTGCGGATAAGACGAAGGGAAAGAAAACAAGAGGATACAACAGAACTAATATGTGCATGCATCGAAAGATCATTGCTGACCTTGATGCCCAGAGTCCGAACAGAGGAAACCGGAGAAGGGGGAGGACCAAAGAAAAGGGGCCAATGAGCAGAGGACCAGGGATTAGAGGGGCCACCAGTGAGGACGAGCTCTGTCTTATCAGGGTTGAGCTTCAAATGATTGAGGCTCATCCACTGAGAAATAAAGACAAGAGTCGACCTGAGCTTGGGAAGAGAGTGAATGGGGGAAGACAGATCGAAGACGAGCTGGAGGTCATCAGCGTAGTTATACACCGAGACCCCCAGCTCTAGAAGTGAAGAAATAAGGGGGCGGATATAGAGGTTGAAAAGAAGGGGAGAGAGGGAAGAACCCTGGGGTACCCCACACGTGACTGGGAGGGGGGGGGCATGCCAGCGCTTTTTGCAGTCATCCACTGTCCTCGCCTCTCCGACAGCGTTCACCTTGGCTACAATGGACTGCCATATTGTATTTGTTGTTGCCAATGACACTGTGGAGCTGACAAAAAGCTGTTGTTGTTTTTCTGTCACCTCCACAATCAGGACCTGGTTTTCCTGCTGACTGAACTAGGTCTTCCTCTTCTCCTTGCCATTCCCCATGGCCTCTGCCTGGTCCTGCTGGGTGTTTGGGGGGATTGTTGTTTGCTTCGGTACTGGTTCCAGCTTCTTCCATGGTTCTTCTGTGTATTTCCCTGTTTTTTTTGTGTTTTGGCTATATAGCGGGCGTTTTATAGGGTTTTTCCCGCCTAATGGGTTCACGCTCATTTGCATGCAGTTTCTGGCTGCTAAATTGCCCATCGACACTTTTTTCACTTTAGTGTCAGGATTTTTATCGCCGTGCCGCTATTCTTCATGCCGGAAAGGTCACCCGGTAAGGGATACTATCGTCAGTTAGCGGCGTGTTGTGAATACGCCACTAACACGGCGATAGCTTTCCGCGGTAAACAGCGATAAAAAACTGCAGCTGACCGAGGTAAGCGATAGTTATCGCCAGTCCTTTTACATATGATATGCCCCTTTATGTTTTGTCTGAAAAGGCACATTGTGCGATGGTAAGTTTAATCTGACAGAATTTTTAAAAATTTTATTTTTCTGGCCTTTGATGCATGAACAAAATCTACAGCGAACCACGAGAAGAAAGGCATCAGACATCAGAACCAATAAAACTGCACCATTTCATCAAACAGGGACAATAAAAAGTGCAGCTTAGAAGAAAATAAACAAATCCAATGTGTGTCAGTTACAGTCCCCTACATTTTGTATGCAGTGAGCGAGGGTTAGTAAGTAGACGTGAAAGTAGGGTCTGGGAGTGTCTGAGTGATTATAAATGTGGGGACCCCTTGCAGACTTCTATTCTCAGATCCTTACTGGATACTATAGACTACCACCGTCCCAGAAACATTAATTCAGTGTTATACCCATTAGCAGAAGTGGATGCAGATTGTACTGCAGCCTTGTCATCGAGAAGTTTGATTATGTAATATTTCCTTTGAGGAGTCCACCTGACTTGCTTCTTCACACCAAAGCAGTTATGTTGGCTACGTCTGTGTCTGGTTAACTTATGTTTAATTCATTAGTGTTCATGCCCATTTAGTGCCAGCTGCCAGGTGTGTCATAATAAGCCAGGCAGTCCAGGGTTCAGAGAGTCTGCTTGGAAAGATGGAAGGGGAACCATTTTATAACAGCATCATCAACCATCAATGACGTCATAAATTAAGAACAAAAACC
Source organism: Lissotriton helveticus (assembly GCF_964261635.1). Taxonomy (NCBI): domain Eukaryota; kingdom Metazoa; phylum Chordata; class Amphibia; order Caudata; family Salamandridae; genus Lissotriton; species Lissotriton helveticus. The sequence continues at coordinate 1,958,548,846 of NC_136067.1, forward strand.
AGGTGTCCATGTGCCAAAAGGAAACCGAAAATGGAGGAAAATCTGTCAAGTAAGGATATTTTTAGACTATGTACAACAGCATCCATATAAACCTGTATGTTACGTATGTGATGCTGGCACCGATTAAATACTCCAATTGTGTTCAATAATGCACAATTCCAGAATTCCTCCCTACCCCCCGCAGATTTGCTAGGGTGGTAAGAGATGACTCCTCCACAAGGATTTTTTTTTCTTTAGCGGCGTCGCTGCATATATTTAAATTACATAAACTTACTTTTTAACATTTGCAGCATGGCTTTTTGATTTGATTTACAATTAGGAACTAAACTCCTGAAGTTTATGAGGAGAATATTGATTTAAGGGTGCATTTAGTCTAGCAATTCTTAAGCATTTGGCCATTTTGCTGCGGATTGGTTTCTTATTAATTTCTTGGAAACCTCCTCCAAATATTTGTAAAATATACAGGATATATAAATGTATTTTTGCATACTCGCCGAAAAACCACTTCAACATCTCATCAGGGGTAGCAAGCGCTAAATAAATGCAAACCTTTTTACCTCTTCTACCCCTTCGCTATCCTTCTCAATCCAAATAACTGACTAACATGTCCACCACTCAAATTACTTTAATTTTTCACTATACTAATTCACCACTAATCTTATATAGGTTCTGAAGTAGTGTGCTAATTGCCGAAAAAATGCTTCAACAAACCATCAAGGGTAGCAAACCCTATATAAATGCAAACCTTTTTCCTTCTTCTATTTCTCCACTATCCTTCTCAATCCAAATAACTGACTAACATATCCACCACTCAAATTACTTTAATATTTTCACCATACTAATTCACCGTGCTACTCACCGAAAAAGAGCTTTGACGCCTCGTCAGGGGTAATAAGCACTATATAAATGCAATTACAATACAATTACAATCTGTGCCAGTGAAGCTACTTGAAAAAGGTGATTTATTTGTAAATGGCATTTGACTACTTATGCCTGTTCGGATAATGCTCAGACAGTCAGAAGAATGACAGAAACTGATCTACCTATCAGTGAGTAGATCTTGCTCATGTGCCCGCCTGTTGGTCAGAGTTTTCTCCATGGTGTTTGTAGTATTTGTAAACATTCAAGGGCAAAGTCATCTGGTTTACTCTTCAAACTATTACTATTTGCACTCCCAGGGGACAAATCAAGCGGACACCCACAAACGTCATGGAGCAATATTGGATGGGAATTCTGGGTTCTACCATGAAAAATGGTTCCTTGACATAGAACAAAAGTAAGCAAAAGTTGCTTGCAAAAATGCACATATTTGCGTACTCCAACATAGTGAAGATGCAACAGCAGCAGTAAGTTTGAAAATGTATGGCTTTGCTCAGAATTCCATTGACCTGTTTTGCGAACCCACAGAATTTCAAAGTCAGTGCACTCTGCAGCCATAAGTCGACAATTGCATAATTACTGACTTTTGAATAATGTTTGCATATCAAGTCCTCTGTGTCACCGTCAAACTTCTGAGCTTTGGAAACGAAAGCTTCTCACTCAAATCTCTGACTTAAATTAATAAGCCAAAACCTTATGTCTGCAGCAGTAACAGGCCATACAGTTTACCATATTACTCTAATTCTACTACTTTTTTCATTGAAATTATATCTACCCCTGATATTTCAATGGGTCCACCACGTCCAAGAATGTATGCACAGAGGAAATATTGATACATTGATATTTCAGTACCCTCTTTCAAAAACAATAAAGGTAATTTAATATAATACATGCAATTTTCAATCATTGTATAAAAATCCATCTCTAACTTTTTTATAATCGGCGACTTCTGATGCACCTAATAGCCGATTATAAACAAATGACGTCAGAACTCAACTGTAATAAACTATTACAGTTGAGTTAGGCCTTGGTCTTCTATATGATCATGGAACTCCTCTGTGACTTGTAATATCCTTATAATGTATGTCAGGGAGTGATTTATCCCATATATATTCTGCCCCCCTCCAGTTGCCATTTGTCTTAGCGCCGAAAAGCAGCTGCCACCAATAGCAATAACATAGCACAAACCATGTAGGTTGCTTGAAACTTCCTTCTTTCCTCATAAGTATGCGTTTTCTTTTTTCACGCTTTACTATGAATGGCTTAGGCTGGTTCATGGTTAAGCACACTGGGGATAAAATGCACCAGGAACAGCGCTCTAAAGACAGGGCAAACCTATCAGAAAAGCACAACTGTCTGAGAAACGAAAGCATCATTTCACATCTGTCAAATCATACGGTGCAGATTTAATAAGACTCTGACTGTATATTCATTAAATGACTATCAACTCAGAGGCTCCATTAATTGGTAATTAGCAGCGAAGGCAGCAATTCATCCAGCTGTCAGTGTGTAATCTTCTCAAATAGATCATTTCAGTAATGGAGAATTTTATGTCAACCTTTCTTTCTCCAGGAGAAAGAGAACTAAAAACCTCTGTTGTAGCAGCACAAAAAAATGTGTCAACCACAGACATACGCTGCCCTATTTAGGAATGTGCACTGTACCATGCCACTGGTGCATGCCAGAGGATGCCATTCCATGCACCTTTATTTACATTGCATGCTGTAAATTATGTGATGGGACCTGCCTTTTATTATCAGGCAGTGAGTGAGTTACTGCCCAGTTTAGAAAAAAACGGACAGTGTCCGAAATACATGCCTTTCTGCCCAGTTAAAACATGCACAAACATCCATGTCTATGGCACGCAGAGCACTTTGAAGAATTGCCCCGTGTAATGCTCCTAGAGCATGGCGTGCAGGGCACCATCAAATTAACGTGCTCCTAATGGGTCATTAGTTGCATCCTTGCAGCCACACAATCACCCCTCAATAACCAATGAGGGTTCTGAACACAGTATTCCTTCAATATTTCTTCATGTTTTATTTCACAAAATGTCAATGCTTTTACGTTTTGCTTTCATTTGTTCCATTCATTAGCTGATTTCACTGTTATACATGCGGCATATATTGCGTCAACATCCAATGCATTTCGGGCATATATGACTGCCCTTCATCAGGGTGCAATACTAAAGAAAATTCAAAAAATTAAAATAATCAACATATAAACTATACATCAGCAAATTATTCGTACATGCGACTTGTGTAACTTCGTGTTCAATGTTAAAGTGTGAAACTAGAGTGTAAATATCCTAGATACCACCGCACGACCACTATTAATCCCGTGGAGTACAAAAAATCCTTCTAAGTATCGAGTTTATAAGGTATGCACACTGTAAAAATTATTAGTGTATTTTACATTCGAACCCTTATAACCTTATAACCTGTGGGAGTAACTTACAAAATTCAAAAAACTCACATGCCGGTGTCACCGCGTATAGCGAGAACTCTTCTAAGAAAAAACGGGGAAACCAAATTGTAACACCTGTACTCATGCGGATTATCGCATTCAGATTGTTCAAAAAATCTAATCTCCAACATCAAACAAACTGACCTGTTCTTAACTCACACCAAAGTTTCTTCGAAGTTCCCAAAAGTTCCACCATGTCACTTGCGCACCAAGTACAGGTGTATCCTGGGCTGCAGCAGGGGAAGCTTCCCTAACACAGGGTGGAGGTGCATGACAAGATGCGACCACCACACTACACCTGTCCTCGTGTGAGGAGAACAGGTCCTTGACGTGTGCGACTGCAAGGCACGACACTTCATCACACATTAAGTAGAACTACTACATGTGCAACAGCAGTGCAAGCTTCCCTCATATATTTTAAAAAGTTGCAGCTGAGGGAGAAGCAAGGTAAATTTTCCTTACACACATCCACAAGCTGGCCTTCTTGGTCCTATGGTGCATTCAAGTCCCCAGAAGGGTAGTGACACACAAACACGTACACATACACACGCATGAACACACGTACACACACATACCATCTTCCTCTGTTTCAAGTAATCATCTTCACACACGCACACAGACATCATCCTCCTGTTTCAAGTAATCATCTTCACACACACACACAAACACACCATCTTCCTCTTCTTCAAGTTGTCATCTTCACACACACACACCTCAGTTTCAAATAATCATCTTCACACACACACACACCTCTGTTTCAAGTAATCATCTTCACACATACACACACAATCTGCCTCTGGTTCAAGTAATCATCTTCACACATACACACACACAGTCTTCCTCTGTTTCAAATAATCATCTTCACACACACACACACCTCTGTTTCAAGTAATCATCTTCACACATACACACACAATCTGCCTCTGGTTCAAGTAATCATCTTCACTCATACACACACAAAGTCTTCCTCTGTTTCAAATTATCATCTTCACACACACACACACACCTCTGTTTCAAGTAATCATCTTCACACATACACACACACAGTCTTCCTCTGTTTCAAGTAATCATCTTCACACACACACACACCTCTGTTTCAAGTAATCATCTTCACACATACACACACAATCTGCCTCTGGTTCAAGTAATCATCTTCACTCATACACACACAAAGTCTTCCTCTGTTTCAAATAATCATCTTCACACACACACACACACCTGTTTCAAGTAATCATCTTCACACATACACACACACAGTCTTCCTCTGTTTCAAGTAATCATCTTCACTCATACACACACACAATCTTCCTCTGTTTCAAGTAATCATCTTCACACACATGTACACACACACACACACACAATCTTCCTCTGTTTCAAGTAATCATCTTCACACACACACACCTCTGATCACACACACCTCTGATTCAAGTAATCATCTTCTCACACACACACACACACACAATCTTCCTCTGTCTCAAGTAATCATCTTCTCACACACACACACACACACACAATCTTCCTCTGTCTCAAGTAATCATCTTCTCACACAAACACAATCTTCCTCTGTTTCAAGTAATCATCTTCACACACGTGCACACACACACACACACACAATCCTCCTCTGTTTCAAGTAATCATCTTCACACACATGTGCACACACACACACAATCTTCCTCTGTTTCAAGGAAGCATCTTCACACATACACACACAATCTGCCTCTGGTTCAAGTAATCATCTTCACTCATACACACACACAGTCTTCCTCTGTTTCAAATAATCATCTTCACACACACACACACCTGTTTCATGTAATCATCTTCACACATACACACACAATCTGCCTCTGGTTCAAGTAATCATCTTCACACATACACACACACACAGTCTTCCTCTGTTTTAAGTAATCATCTTCACTCATACACACACACACAATCTTCCTCTGTTTCAAGTAATCATCTTCACACACATGCACACACACACACACACTCTTCCTCTGTTTCAAGTAATCATCTTCACACACACACACAATCTTCCTCTGTCTCAAGTAATCATCTTCACTCATACACACACACAGTCTTCCTGTTTCAAATAATCATCTTCACACACACACACACACCTGTTTCAAGTAATCATCTTCACACATACACACACAATCTGCCTCTGGTTCAAGTAATCATCTTCACACACACACACACACACAGTCTTCCTCTGTTTTAAGTAATCATCTTCACTCATACACACACACAGTCTTCCTCTGTTTTAAGTAATCATCTTCACTCATACACACACACAGTCTTCCTCTGTTTTAAGTAATCATCTTCACTCATACACACACACAATCTTCCTCTGTTTCAAGTAATCATCTTCACTCATACACACACACAATCTTCCTCTGTTTCAAGTAATCATCTTCACACAAATGTACACACACACACACACTCTTCCTCTGATTCAAGTAATCATCTTCACACACACACACAATCTTCCTCTGTCTCAAGTAATCATCTCCACACACACACACACAATCGTCCTCTGTTTCAAGTAATCATCTTCACACACATGTGCACACACACACACACACACACACACACACAATCTTCCTCTGTTTCAAGTAATCATCTTCACACACATGTGCACACACACACACACAATCTTCCTCTGTTTCAAGTAATCATCTTCACTCATACACACACACAGTCTTCCTCTGATTCAAGTAATCATCTCCACACACATGTGCACACACACACACAGTCTTCCTCTGTTTTAAGTAATCATCTTCCCACATACACCTCTGATTCAAGTAATCATCTTCACACACGCATACTCAATCTTCCTCTGTTTCAAGTAATCATCTTCAGCTTCGTCATCAGGGAGCATTAATGCAAAAGTAAGGGAAGTTCCGTTGTCTCAAGGGAAACTCCTTGTTGAGGCGATGCAAACTCAGACTAACACATGAATGAGAAAGAAAGCATCGATGAGGATGAAGATGGCTCAAACTCCTCATGCCCAAGTCCCCAAGTACACTCTGTAATCTGGACCAGATCGCGAACCTTTCAAGTCTAAACCAGAAGTCGAGCCATTCAGACCCATCGTCATCAGTATGGAAGTCTGTACTCAAGACGTCCATGGTGACAGTTGCAGTGGGTGTCCCACAAAAATGGTGAGTCGACATAAAAACAATTAAAAATCATACAAATAAACAAAAATATTTAAAAATGAAAATAAAGTTGAACTTACCTTAGCCTGCAGAACATACTCAGTGTTCTCCTGTCCCCGGCACCAGACTCCTCCGAGCAGGAAGACTCACAGCTCCCACAGGTCCTTATCCAATCCAGACATTGCTCTCATGCTACATTAGTGAAGCATCTGGATTGGCTGGAGCAGGCTGCCTCAGCTCTCAGAAGAGCACTGAAGGCCTTTGCCTGCTTTTCAAACCAGCTGTCTAAGGCAGCCAGGTTGGAGAGTTTGTATTGCACATGTCGGTTTGCCCGCAGCAAGGTAGCCAGCCAAACCGACATGCGCAATTCATACTGAAGCAGCCACTCGTCATTGCTGCCAATCAGCAGCAATGGCACACTAGTCCCGCCTTGCCCTCTCCATTCAACAGAAATCCAGAAAAATTAAATGGTAATAAAATACTTTTGTTACCATTTTTATTCCAGGTTTCTGCGCACCAGTGTGTGTGTGGGGGGGGATTGGAGGGGACAGCGCTCCTCCGCTCCCATGTTATTGGATGTGTAGAGCGCATGGCTGCCCCAGCAACGGGGCGTCCCAGCGCTACACCCACAGGGACTAAGCAAGGAGCGGGGGAGTGACAGAGTATTAATCAGGAAAGAGCCAGGTCTTAACTGCCCTCCTGAATACCACATGGTCCTGTAGATTCCTGAAAGTGCTAGGGAGGGCATTCCAGAGGGCTGAGGCTAAGACTCGGAACGAGCGGCCTCCCACCCGAGCACTTCTAACACGGGGAGTGCATATCAGATGTTGGTTTGGGGAGAGGAGGGCGCGTTCCGGTACAAAGGAGACTAGAAGATTGGCTAGAATGAATGGGGCTTGGAGGAACCACCTCTGCAGCGTGAACACAGTTAAGTTTAGCTTATGTTTATTGAAGCTGCCGCATACAAAAGCCACTGCTTTCGAGCTCTCTGAAGAACCACTCTAACTTCCACTGGATGGAATGTTTTCCCACAACAGCTCACCCCCATGAAACCTCATAACATCACATCCCTAAGCGCAAGCTAGGACCAAGCATATAACTATATGCCATCTGAGTCACAACAAAGTCTGTAGCACTATGCTGCGTATTACTGATCTGCCTTGGTATCCTATTCGAAATGTCCTGGAATATGAAATACATAGCCATTGTATTCTGTAAAATATCAGTTCTCCGAGCAATTAATTGGGTAATAATAATTTCAAAACCACTCGCACTACCATTTGCCACATCCTCCAACATTCTAACTCTACCTGGACCTTTGTGAATGACTAGCCCATCCCATAGTTTGGACTTTGTATCACAAATAAGGCTTCCAGTTTTATGGTATTTTTTTTTTGTCATTTCCGTCTGTATTTATCCATATTTATTTTTTGTTTACTTTAGCTGTATTTATCCATATTTATTATGGGTAATGTGAAAAAAATAAAGCTGAAACTGGTATATTTCCACATTTATTTAACCACTAAATATGCAGTCATGCTCGAATGCCTACAAGGTTTCAGTGATATGAACACCCACAGAAGATAAATCGATGCACTTATATGAAAATATGCACATTTCAGTATCAGCCTTGTGCATATCTACTGCTGTTTAAGCCTTTTTACTAAAATTCCTTTCTTTTTTAACTCCCTTGCCTATCAATCCACACAGTTATTGGCCTGGCAGTCAAGGCAAAGTGTATTTAGAATCACTCAAAAAGCACGCAATTTCCGTTTTTATCTACATTTAAAAATAAATGCAGACAAGAAAATAAATGTTTTTCTGTCTGTATTTATCTGTAAAAATCAGTAAAAACGGAAAACAGGGAACCTTAATCACAAAGAATCATGCAGTTTCCTAAATCAGCTCTTCTTTCTGTAATGCAAAGTACTAGGTGTTGTAGTTGAGTGTCTTATGGCTGGTACCTCGTACCCAAGGATCATAAAGAAACACTTCTTGGGAAACCACATGTAGGCTCCTTTGCCACAAATATAGTAACTCTCAGTTTGTTGTGAAACACTGATTATACTGAATAGAACTCATGTAGCTAAGCAAACAACATGGAGCAGGACTTCATTGCGGGGTAGGGGCACAGTAAAATCATCAATGGTAATGGAAAATCTTGTCTCAAGCTTCAGATGGGTTGATGGATAACAGTTTTTGTATCTGAGAATGGAAGCTGATGAGAAATGTTTAGAACTGTCAGCCTTATAGTGGTCTTCCCCCAAACGTTTTGCCTACTTAATTCAGTATTGTTGCTGAAATTCTTTTTTGTTGGCCTTAGGACTTGGTGCACTGTATCACTGCTGGCCAGTGCTAAAGGGCTTGTGTTCACTCCGCTCATTTATTTGGCTTACACCTGATTGGCATATTTAATTTACTTATAAGTCCCTTGTAGTGTGGTATATCATATATCCCGGACCTATAAATTAAATGCTACTTGCTGTGCCACCCACTCAAGTAGCACCTTGAAACATGTCCCACATCTGCCATTGCATCCTGAATGCAGTATTAAGCTAACAATTCGACTTGGCAACATAACCCCCTTTCTAGGCCTTAAATGTCCCTATTATTGCATATAAGTCACCCCTAAAGTAAGCCAGGAGTAGAGCATAGGGCAGGGTGCATTCAAACTAAAAGGGTAGACATGTACTTTCAAGTGTTACATGTCCAGGTATTGAAAAACTCCTACATTCGTTTTTCACTACTGTGAGGCCTACCTGTCCCATAGGATAATATTGGGTTGCATTATTGCATTTAATAAGTGCTAACTTTTGATTGGAACCAGGTCAGGATTTCATGTTTGGTATCTATGAAACTGTAACGAAAAATCCACTTTAAAGGTAAAGTCGGATTTTACATTACAGTTTTGAAAATGTCACTTTTAGAACGTGAGCTTTTTCCTGCCTGTAGCCTTTTTGTGTCTGCAGTCTGTTTTAGGTCACATGACTCGGTGTAACTGACAGGCTTTATGAATACCTCCCAGACACGCACACAACATAGAGGGATTAAGTGTGTCTCAATGGGTCATCTGCTGGCAGGATGGGGAGTGGAGCTGGAAACAGCCCCACTTACAACTTAATAGGCTGTGTGCTCTGCCTTCAAACACATGGCCTATCACCTCCACATTGGCAATGCAGCCAGCTTGGAGCCAGGGCAGGGGAGTCAGAAAATTCCAAGCACTTCAAAGGGAAACCTCTCGAAACTTCTTCCATCTTCAAAGAAGGCTCCCAATATAAAAATAGGACCCTCATACCCACTCTTCAGTACACTTCTGGACCTGTGGAGACATCCAGGAAGAGGGAATGCTGTGCTGCTAAAATGACTGCCACTCTGCTGGACCACTGCCCAGCTAGACTACTGCCTTGCTGGATTGTCGCCCTAATACCCTCCAGTGTGAATCAGATTGACTGGATCTGCACCTGAAAGCAGAACTCCCAAAGTGATTCCAAGGGCTAGTCTGCTGGCCTCCTTTTCAAAGACATAGGACATACCAGGCTCCCAACCACTTGAACCAGCACCCAGATCTAACTGGAGAAAACGTCTGACCTCTAAGTGGTACCCCTCAGGTCCTGGACCCTTGGTGTGGCCTCAGAGAGGCTGAATTGTAGTTCTTGGGCTCTTAAAGACAGCGATAAGGCCTGTTGGTGCCAAAACATTAACGCTCGCACGTCCCGCCAAAGCAAAGTTTCTGTCAGTCTGACTCTTCACTCTACAGCATTGGCCACTCACAGGGAGTGCCACAGCGAAGCTCCGGCCAGCCCTCTTGTGACGACAACAGGATCTTCGCGCTATAGCGATGACCGTCTGGGACGCCAGGCCTGCTCTTGTTACTACATTGACAACCATCCGCATCCTTCCCTGCTCCCCATGGCCCCCTCAACCCCTAGCGGGACTCTGCGCTGGACTAAGAAGGTAATTTTTCAGCCGACCAAACCTGGTCACTGTTAACACCTTGGCTGCTTGAGATGTTCCTCTGCTGTGCTGGGCCATAATAGAAATGGGTGGGGTCATGACGAGCTGAGCTCGTCATGAGCACCGAAGGGGTTATCCAACCCACGCTCCTTCGTGGTAGGCCTGTACTTGTGACTTTCTCCCAGTCTCACATGACCAGATAGCCCCGAGTGGCGCTTTTGGTGCTATTTCTACCTAAATCTTTAAAATTGTATAACTCCATTTCTACTGATTGGATTTTGTCATTTTGGTGTCAAATAATTTATTTAAAAATTACACTATTTTTTTTGTATTTGTTGTGGGGTTTTTCTGGTGGTGTGTTTTCACTTTACTAGTGTTTGTGTGCTGCATACATACTTTACAGATTTCGTCTAAGTTAAGCTTGACTGCTTTTTGTGCCAAGCTACCCAGGGTTAAGCACAAGTTAATTTAGTGACTTTTTGTGGATCACCCTGCCAGGGATTGTGGCTGTTCAACCAAATTTTTCGCAGACATCAAGTCAGTTGTCTCCAGTAATTAAAAGTCACATTATCAGACAGGTGCAAATCTGTAAAACCTAGAGACTCTGGAGGGGAGGGCGCAAGAATCACAGGTCTGCACATTACAATTCCACGTGGGCTCGTAGTTGATTTGAAATAGCTCTCATCAACATAAGGGCAAGGCATGGGGTCCTTTGGTCCTGATTCCACACACCTTTTGGGGACTCTCTCAGGCTTTGTGAAACTGTTTAAACCAGGGGTCTCCAACCTTTTATGTTGTAAGAGCTACTTATGTTAAATGAAAATCATTTTAAACTACTAATAATATTACTTTGATAATAGTGGCCACTTAACACAAGATCCCATTAGTGACCACCCCATGCAGAATTACCAGCAGATTGCCTGCAGTAACATGAAAATGGCTCTATTAATTTGGAATGCATCTATAGGGTTAATACATGATTGACATACATGCAGGACCCATGGATCCAAGATAATCATTTTAGTATTAAGACTCCCACGACTTATGATTTATCACTCATATATCAGCTTTAAATATATTTCGGAGATCCATCCATTTGGGGTCACACATCAGTTAAGCTGATGGGTTCCGAAAATACACACATTTGTCTTGAAAACATGCTTTTCAATTTTGGGATACATATATAAATTCAACCAAGCAAAAGCTTCTAAATGTATAGGGTGATTGCAAGAAGATGTTCAGCACACACTTATTTCCAAGCACAAATCAATTTGCTGAGATCATTATTCTCATGAGGTAAGATACAAGAAATTTCATGGAGACATGTATTAAATTCTTTTGATAATCCTTTATTCTTTTTATTCTTCACGGTGTAGCCAATGCGTTTCGTCCCTTTGCGGGTTTCCAGAGACCATTAGGAGGAGGGCGAACGGCGCCTGGACCGGAGTTTATTGATGCAGTGGCCAACATTGGCCAGAAATACTGAAAAAATAAATAGCTGGATTTGGAACTACTGGACCCATTAATCATCTATTAATTAAGCAGAACAAAAATTCTATGTCTTTTACATTTTAGAGACAATACAATACGCCTTTGTAAGAAAGCATCAAGTGAATGAGCCCTGAAGAAGTCCCGCGAAGGGACGAAACGCATTGGCTACATCGTGAAGAATACTTAGCCCAAAAAACTATTTAAGAATGGTAATACTTGCATAGGCCCAGGTGACATATTTGTAAAGTTTTGCGGTAATAATCAAAAGACTCATTTTCATCAATACGTTGACGCACATGCATGGACCCTCCTCCACTTCTCTGGGATCCCGCCCACTACGGAAGTCATTTTTGTCAGTTTCTGTTTTTGTGTATTGGGGATAACATATATGTATGTGTGAAGATAGACTCAGAAAAAAAGAGGCAGCTGTGTAATGCACAGTGCTCTTTCTATGCACTGGCAACAAAAGGCCTGGAAACTTGTATTATCTTCCTGACTGAGTGAGCACGCATCCCTCCGTCGCCGCATTGTGTTTGGGTCTCATAAGGCCTTCCCCAGCAGCCGTTTGTTATCCCGTTGCTCGTTCATTGCCTTGTAACACGACTGCAACAGTGGCCAATGCTGCATTCTCCATCAAGGCATCTGGCTCCGCATCTCTAGTCAGGGGAGCCAGGCCTTTCATCCACAGCCCCTGCCATCTGGCGGCGTCACCCAGGAGAGGCGGAAGTGGGGCACGTGGACCGCATCAGATGGAGCGAGCTGAGGACCGCGTGCTGAGCAGCCATGCAGCGCCAATGAGAAATGGAAGAACGCGTGTGTGTGTTGTTGTGTGGGGTATGTGTGTGGTGTGCGTGTCTGTGAGACTGTGACCGTGTGATTCTAACTGAGAATGTTTGTTTCTGTGTGTTTATTTATGTGTTTATGTGTTTGTGTGTTTATGTGTGTGTGTGTGTGTGTGTGTGTGCATGTGTGTGTGGCGTGTATGTGAGGTGTGTGTGTGTGGTGTGTGTGTGTGTGCGTGTGTGCGTGTGGTGTGTGAGTGCGTGCATGTGTGTGGTGTGCAGGTGTGGACTGTGTGGGTATGTGTGCGCACCCATGGGTTTGCATGTATCTGTTGGTTTAGGCCTGTGTTTGTGAGTTTGTGTGTCTCTGTACCCATGTGTGCTAGTGTGTGTTTTGTACCTCCTTCCTAGTGTGCCTGTCTTTGCATGTGTATGTGATGTGTATGTATTTGTGTGTAAGAATATGTGTGTGTGCGCGCGCATGTGATTGCTCTCTATGTAGTTTCTATATTTGTTATTCGGTTTGTCTGAGTTTTTATGTGTGCCTGCGTGTTTGTACAAACCTACGTGTGTCTCTGCGTGTTTGTATGTTTATTTGTATGTTTATGTGCGTGTGTTTGTGCACATCTCTGTGTGTCTATGGATTTGTTTTTTGCATTTACTCTGTGGCTGTGCGGGTGTCCCTGCGCCTGCCCACACGCCTCTGAGTGTGTCTACGACGTCTGGGTTTGCCTGGAGATGCGAAACTAGGTGTTTGGTAGCGCTCTGAAGTGGCACAAGTGACACGTAGTGATTCTTAAACCCCCTAATGAATTAATAAATATGTGTGTTGACGAATACATGCAGTACACAGTGTTGTCTGCTCGGCACTGGACTGTACGTGCGTTTGTGTATCAATATATCGATATGTGTGAGTTACGGTTATGTTACATATAATATTAATGTAGGTCAGGAAGGAAAGATAGAAATGTGTGCTGCGGCCGTGCAAGGCAAAGAAACTCATGAATATGTATGAATGACAGCCGGGGCTCGGAGGCTGATTACAGACCAGTGCAGTTAAAACAGAAGAGTATAGATCAGGGCACTGTATAGCACCACGTTATGGGGTAAGGAATTATTAATAGGCCCGGCTCACTAAAATGTCTTCGCTTTCCCAGGACAGGCCTCTGGGCCACGTCCAAGCCCTTTGGGGCCAGCAGCAGGACCGCCAAAACCCTCGATTGGACCATAGACAGGGGCTTGGCACAAAATTAATTATGATGTAATAATAGCACACTGGGTGATTGCTACACACCGCAGCATCGGTACTGCAGTGCGCAGAAACACCACAGCACCCTTTAGGTAGGGCTCCCGCTTTTATGGTATTTTTTTTAAACGTTTCCGTCTGTATTTATGCATATTTATTTTGTGGCCCTCTTATTGGTTTTTGTCCATATTTATTTTGTGTTTTTAGGATAAATGGAGTCGTAAAACGGTATATTTCCACATTTATAACTCTTAGACGTGCACTCATACGTGGAAGCCTGTTGCGTTTTAGCAAATTAAACAACCACATATAACATAAAACTGCACCAATAGGTGCAGAGTAGGTTTATAATACAAATATATGTTAACTTATGCCTGTATTTAAGGAAATCTGATCCTGTTTAGTAACTCCCTATCTGTCTATCTGATCAGTTTTTGCCTGAAATTCATGAAAGACAGCAAGGAGAGCCTATCAAAAAAAAGCACACTTTTCAGTATTTTTCCGCTTTTAAAAATAAATATAGACAGGAAACACATTGTTTTCTGTCTGTATTTATCTGTAAAAATCAGTAAAAACGGAAAACTGGGAGTCTTACTTATAGGGCACCGCGTCTTGAGGCCTTTAGTAGTAAACGCACTTGCTTTTTATTAACCAGTAGCACTTCTAATATTAACCCTACTCGGGGATTTTGTGGCAAACGTGTCATATCTATAATTTTTCAGCCACTTTGTCAGTTCACTCTCAGGCCTCAAGTACAAACCATGTGGTTTCCCGCATAGGTGCATTTTCTGGGTGCGGGAATACTGGACTCAGTTTAACCGGCTGGAAAAGCACTTCCGGAATGGGCTGCATTGTATCCGGGGACCATCTGGCACTCAGTCAAAGCATGGTGGAACATGTAATACCCCTCTCCCCCCCCCCCCCCCCCCGGCCAGGCAACATCTTGTCACACCGTGATGCAGCCCAAACCTTCACAGCCCCTTCCACCCCACACAGGAACCCCCACACACATTCACCACCTTCTCAAAGCATGTTGTAGACGTGTGTATTAAACTCAATGGAATTGGAAATTCTGTACCGAATTGTAGAAGTTAAATCCGGTTTTGCAGTAATTTTCTATTCCGTTAGGTCTAACTCGTGACTGCACATTAGGTACAAGGTGTTAATGCACAGTACTGGTTTTTACGGGTGAAGCGCAGCACCCCCATCTGTATCATGTAACTCGTTATTGGGGCCTTAAGAAAAAAAAAAGCTGGTGTAAGGGTATTAGGATGTGAACGACGACCTACTGTTTACACCGCAGTTGACACTTTTTGCACAACTACATTAAGGTTCTGATTCCGATGTCGAATGGACCGGAGTTGTCCGACATCGGTTTGGAACTGTAACCGAACGATCTTTTGTCATCGGTTACAACCCAGGAAGTAGGATGCGACCGAACCCTGATCAGTGTCAATCCTACACTTTACAATGGGAGCATACATTTCGAACGGAATGAGCAGAGGTGCAGTTCATCCCTGCACCCCGTGACAGGCATCTCAAGGTGCCTGCCACCGAGTGGAAGGATCAACAGAGGGTCCCTGCTGGGGGCCCCCAAAGACAGATTCCTAATGCCTTTCTGTGTTGGAAAGGCTGGCCCAGAAAGGCAGTGGGAATCTGCCATCGTAATCCCTCTGTCGGAAAGAGCAGGCCGAGGGATTACTGCTGGCCAGCCGAATGGCGGACGGGCTCTCCGAGCCTGTCGCCAGTCATTCGGAACTCCTGTTTGTAATCATTTCCAACCGACTCCATCAAAGTGGGTCGGTCTGAAATTATTACAAACAGGACATTACGATGCAGTAAGGTTGGCTCCGACCGAGGGTTGGAGCCATTCCTTACCGCATCGTAATCGGGACCTAAGAAGGAAGAGGTGTGGCCAGAGCGGCTGACTCTGGAGCATGGGGCTCATGGCAGCTCAGCTCAGCATTGTGTGCCTCTGGGCGTTAGCTCACTTAATCGCCCCGATGGCCCCCAAAGCCTTGAAACCTCAAGTAGTGATATCTTTGCGCTTTACAAATAGGAATTACTAGTATTATAGAATAGGTGCACAGGATGTCAAGTCACTTAGAAGAGGTAGAACTATAAATACAATAGTAGCTGTGTTACCCCTGCACCATGGTGCTAGCCAGGCCTCCTCTGGTGGGGTCTAGAAATGATCTCTCCAAGGCATAGTTCAGGGACAGTCTACTGACAGTAAACAGGCATGACAGGCAATAGAATGGTCGTTTACAGCGCATCTCATTCATTTTTATTCAGGAGTTACATTGGAGATTAAAATAATTAGGGAACTCATAAAAACACCTTCTCTGACAACTTTCTTGCATGTTAGGTGCATTAGCCTCTCACTTGTGCTCATTAGCTATGTACGAGTTAACACCTTTAGAGAAAGGGTACCAAAATACTCATTAGCTCACATTAGGTGCCTGAAAGACTGTTACAATATTCACAGCAATAAAAAAATGCAAAAGTAGGATACAGAAAACTATAATGCAACTTGAGTGCAACCTCATATGCTCTCGCAGACCGCAGACCTCAGGCATTTTGAAGGGGCCATCCACGGGCCATCCAGTGTCGAGAAAAAGACAGTTCCCTTTGCCCAGTCCTGCATCCCTAACAATCACCAACAATAGTCATTATAGAATGTTTTTTGCTGCTGTCACTTGGGATTGTTAGACCAAGAGTGACATCATTCACCAGATACCCGCTTAAACACTGAGGCACTCATTATGGCTGCAGCGGTAATAGCCAGTGGCGGCTCCTCCGCAATGGCGGAGGAGCGTAGCCTCACTGGCTCAGAGCCAGCAGCTAAACAATGAAACTATATCTATTGTTTTATTTTTTTAGCTGCTGGCTTTGAGCCAGCATGTGCAGGGAGAGGCGGGGCGGGCCATGGGATGGGGGAGAAGTGGTATGTGCATTTATAAGTGCGCATGTCAGTTTGGCCGGCCATCTCAGGCCAACCAAACTGACATGCGGACTTTGCTTTCTTCAGCCAGGCTGTATCATACAGCTGGGTTGGAGAGACAGCACTGACTCCCTGTGCCTGAGCGAGCATCTTATCTGCCCGCTCAGGCCAATACCCTTGCTGCCCTCATGCTTGAGAGCAGTGTGGGAATTTGGGTGGGGAGTTTGTGAAGCTGCCCCAGGGACTTCTGGGACCAGCAGAGAAGCAGCGAGAGGCGAGGCGGGCATCACCATAAAGTACGTTTTCTAAAAATCAATTGCCTGCATGCGCCCCAGCACCCACTCCCCACTTTTAAATGATATCAGCTGCCACTGGTACTAGCTAGGGGGTGGGCAGAACTTGTTGAGGTTTCACTCTGCGGAATTTCGTAGAGCTACACAAAAACTCTGAGAGTCTCTGTGGAGTTCTGCCAATAGGTGGAAAATATGTGTGTCACACTGCAATTTAGTGCTGGTAGCATGAGCAGCACTGAAAAATCTGTGCAAATGGCACCATGCGGTGTGCAATAGTGCAACTCCATGCAAGTTGATTTTGTTGCCGATTGAGTCGAAAATCCAATTGAGCAGCAGCAAATCTACTCGAGAAGCAGCCCTCTGACCGCGATCGCCTGCGTTGGAAAATCTCGCAAACCAGAAGCCATCTTTGAATAGGGAAATTATTCATACTTCAAAAGTATTCCTGTATGGAAAGCTGCATTTTCTGAAAAAATGAAGACCAAGAACATTTCCAATATCATCTATAATATTAATTTCATATATTATAAGGAATGCATGCATACTGGGACTTTGCTTTGTATGTTTCTCATCTTCATATTAGGTAGTAAATCTGGAACGGATGGCCTTCTCAGACTTGTGTATATTGAGGGTGGTGAGATGCTTCTTCCTACCCTGGACAGGCAGGGAATACCTGCTGGTGGTATAAATGGACACCTAGTCTTCTGTGAGTATCTACAATTGGAGCAGGCTCGAAGACAGGTCAGTTCTTGGTGATGAGGCCTGCAGAGTGTAGTATGTGAGTTGACGCATTTAGAGTAGGATGGCTGAAACCCTTAAGAGCACGGCGGGCGGCAACCAGCGTCTTCTCATAGAGCACAGCACAAAGGGAAGAAAGTTCATCTCTCCCTTTGTGGACTCACCTGTCAGCTGCATCAATTGAATGGATGTCTGCCAGTGCACAGACAAAACTCCATACATCATGGAAGACAATTAGAAGTGACCAATTGATGATGAATGTGGGCTGACTAATACATGAATGACACTTCTAAAAACCAGTGTCTTGGGGCTGGCCCTATGCCCCTCCCTCTCTATGCAAATTGAATTAGCTCGGTAAGACAGCTAAAGATTCTCTTCGCTAGACCTAAAAAGATCTGAGATCAGCCTAATACTCTTTTTTTAGGAGCTATGTCAGAGCTGGGACCAATTATCGTCTCCAACTTTTTGCAGACACGAAAAAGAGGCGACTAAAAGAGCCCCTTGTATCTCCCTGATGCATAATGCTTTGTCGTTGAAATATCTCTGAATGCTCTGATTGGTTAACGTGTGCTGCACATCCTCACTAGGGCTGATCAGGGCAACGCATATGAGCATGGAGTGCAAGTCCCGCTTATTTGCAGCGCAGTAAAGGATGGTGCCCATAGGGCGCCTTGGCAAGGCTTGGCAACCCAGCGTGGACGCGCTGCTGTTATTCATCTTAATCTGAATAAACGCAGGCAGAGCAGGCAAGGAGTTCGATCGTTAATCACCCATAGCAGTCCTTGGATTTTGATTTATAGTTGCAGTCTCTAAATGAGGTTTCCTCTAATATTCTTTGCATCCACCAAACTTTTCTGGCTTTATCCTTTGTTGACCTCCATAGAATTTCTTTTTGTAGCTGCACAAGGATTCTGCCTGTTTCAGCAGGCGCCTCATATCCCCCGGTCCACAAGCTCTTTGCATAACTATGAGCCTGACTTAGATCTCAGAGGACGGGTTACTCCGTCACAACGCTGACCGATATCCCGTCCTCCCAAATATAAATCCCATTTATATCTTAAGGGATGTACATGATGACGGATGCGATATCTGTCACTGTGTTGACGGAGTTACCAGGGTCGGCTCCTCCGCTAAGGCAGAGGAGCGTCGCCCTAGTGCTCTCAGAGCAGATTTAAAATCTGGGTCTGGGTAAGGGCAGGGCGGGCTGGGCTGGTGGCACAGGGGGAGAAGTGGTGTGCACACAATAAGTGCGCATGACGGTTTGGCCAGCTGTCATGGGGCAGCCAAAAAGTCATGCGCACTTTGCATGTTCCTCACCAGGCTGCATTATACAGGAACATGTCCAGGCTCCTATCACCCGGCAGAGAGCTGAACCATGGGACTCAGACCGATCACAACGTTGCAATGCAGCATTGTGATTGGCTTAGAGGCGCCTGGGTGGTTCCTGATTCCGGGACTGCCAGGAAGAGAAGCAACAACTGTGTGATGGTGGTGGGGAAAAGGTAAGTGGTTTTTTTTGTTTTTCTTTCAATCACCGCAACCCACCCCCGCCACCCATGATCCCTGCCAGCCGCCACTGTGAGTAACCCGTCCGCCAAGATCTAAATCAAGCCCTATACTCTTGGTATAAAGCACACGTTATCCTGCTTACATGTAAAGTTAGATCACCGTGAGACTACAAATAAGAAAGCCACTGCTCTCCAAAGAGAGCCTGTGATGCTCACTCGCATTAGTTTAGTTTCTGGTTGATGTGTGTTGTGACCACTTCTGGGGGCTGAACCCACTGATTCGGGCAGTTGCTTCTGTATTTTTGCACTATGCTAATACACAAGAAGGCAGTGTTTCTACCTGAAAGCATAGGCTACAGCAAGCAGAGACACAGACGTGTTAGGCTGTGTGGCTTGCAGCAAATCTGCTCTGTCACACTATCGCCATCTTGAGTGTTGCGCGCCAGCTGTTGTTGAGACTGCACCCATGGTTCAGGATGGCCACCGCAGCTTCATAATTGAGGACAGTGATTTGCAAGTCCACTTAGCACCTCGCATAAATCATAATTCATAAATCATTCCATGCAAGTAGAGTGCTTGGTCTGCATTGCTACGCCCTCCAGCCACATCAATTTGTAGTAGCATCATCTCAAGCGGGGGTCCCAGATTATGGAATTCCAGCAGTTT
This sequence comes from Lissotriton helveticus, assembly GCF_964261635.1. Classification (NCBI taxonomy): domain Eukaryota; kingdom Metazoa; phylum Chordata; class Amphibia; order Caudata; family Salamandridae; genus Lissotriton; species Lissotriton helveticus. The sequence goes on from NC_136067.1 coordinate 1,958,568,971, forward strand.
TTTCCACTCATTGATTTATATAGATTCCATTTTAACTTTATTCTTCTTTCTTATTTTTAGATTTAACATGAGTGAGCTTTTACATTGACCAATTAAACCAAATTCAGGGGCAGATTTACAAGGAACTGACGCATCTGCATAGATGCGTCAGTTTCCTTGCGTCACCTCCAAATGTCCTTGCACCACCATGGATGCGCTGTATTTACAATACAGTGCACCATGGCGCAAGGAATTACAGATGCGTCAGAATTTCTGGCGCATCTGTTGGAGGAAAAGTGACGCATTGTTGGAGTTTGTCACAAAAGTGACGCAACTCCAGCAATGCGCCAGAAAACATAGGTAGGTCCTATGTAAAATGACCTGCGTCAATCCTTACGCCTGGTCTGAGCAGGCGTAGGGATTTTGACGCAGTGAAGCCGTAGGGTGGCGCAGTGAAGTCTTGTAAATTTCACTGCGCAAGTTCTACATGGCTTTTTGCATGGGAACGCCTAACCTGCATACATTATACCTGGCGCAGGTATAATGTGACGCAGGGCTTTACAACGAGACACATCTCCCTAGATGCGTCACTTTGTAAATGGGCCGCAACTTTCACGCCGCCTCTACGTCAATAAAGTGGTGCAACGGCGTCGCAAAAGTGATGCAATGGACTTGTAAATCTGCCCGTGAATATTCAAGCAAACACATGCCCTATTGGTAGCCGAGAGAATGAATATGCATAAGGAAATAGAAGTTCATTTAGAATCTGTGGGGAGGCCCATTGGGACCACCAGAATCTATGGCCTTCTCTCCCGGAAAGAGTGCTCGCTCTATTTAAAGATCCCACCTGTTTAACAAGGGTCTCTACAGCCTTCAGAGCAACTACAACTGTGGAGGTTGCTCTGAAATGTGCAAGGTGTGCCTAGCAGGTGCCATGTTTCTTGAGTCCCATTGGTAAACATTTTTGTTTTTCAAGAATAAATGCCCTAAGCAGTAGTTTGTGCTTGAAACAATGACAATGACCGTGACACGCTAGAAGTTTTCTACGTTTCTGTGGGGCCACTGTGTTTTTTTCCTGCTCGGGACCACCATGCCCTGTATGGCGGCCTTGGGTAGACAACTGTAGTGACAGTCCCCTAGCCCTTAATACTGAGATGCAGACATCACTGTGACCTGAGAGCCCAATGGTGATGGGCTGTCGGGTCAGAGGTTTGCGCCAGCGGAGGCAACAGAGGATCTGTTGGTGGGAGCCCAGCACTCCCCCGACTCTCAATAAAGAGGAGGACCACAAGCTTGGTGCTGAGGGAGCACCACTCATGTACAGGGGTGCACCTACTCTGCCAAGCTCTGCCAGACTCTAAAGGACTCTTACAGTCCTTTAGTATTCTAAGAACAATGTGGCCATCATGTATAGATTCATAATATTTTGAAAATAGATGATCCAGTTCTCAATCTGAGTGATGTTGATGCATTTAACGCCTTTCATGGTTGACCGCTTGCTATGGTCCTGCTCAATGATTGGCCAAACTAGAAAAACATTGTTGGCACCTTAAAATGTGAAAACAAACTTTGTTTTACAATCTACATTAAATGAGTTTATTTCTACAATTAAATGTGCGAAAGACGTGGGCCCGATTCACAAAGGCAAAGTTATACCAAAAGTCTAACTGTACCCAAAAGACTATCTTTACTACTTTTTGGTATTCACAAAGGTATGTTACTACAAATAGTAAGACCTTTGGTCTAAGTTAGACTTTTGGTCTAACTTTACCTTTGTGAACACCAAAAAGTAGTAAAGTTAGACTTTTGATCTAAGTTAGTCTTTTGGTCGAACTTTACCTTTGTGAATACCTGAGAAGTAGTAAACTTAGGCTTTTGGCCTAAGTTAGTCTTTTGGTCGAACTTTACCTTTGTGAATACCTGAGAAGTAGTAAACTTAGGCTTTTGGCCTAAGTTAGTCTTTTGGTCGAACTTTACCTTGATGAATACCTGAGAAGTAGTAAATTTAGGCTTTTGGCCTAAGTTAGACTTTAGGTCTAAGTTTACCTTTGTGAATACCTGAGAAATGTGGCTCAATGGTCAGAGCGGCAGACCCTGATGCAGTAGTCTGGCTGGGACCAGGGTTCAATTCCTGCCTCGGCGGGTCTCGGTCTCAATTTCCTCGGACCTGATAATTCTTGCCTCGGTGCCTATTCTAATCATGAGTCCCACTCGGCACCTCTGGGCAATAGCTTGCTTAATCTCTACAACGGTCCCAACAATGCTGAGGATGCCTGACTTCACCTTGGGGGTGCCCAGGAATGGGCTCCTCAAAGGGAAAGGCCAGGAAGGGTTCCTCGGCGGTATTCGTACAAGCGCCGAGATGCCTACGGGTAGTCGTGCGCTATACAAGTGCGTAATCAATTAGCAGTAGTAATCTTAGGCTTTTGGTCTAAGTTAGACTTTTGGTCTAATTTTACCTTTGTGAATACCAAAAAGTAGTAAAGTTAGACTTTTGATCTAAGTTAGAATTTTGGTCTTACTTTACTTTTATGAATTAGGCCCATTGTTTTTACAATGTATGAGGTGCAGTGAATCAGATATTTGAATGTGTGTTCCTGTATGTATGTGTCAAGGAACGGGCACTAAGAGGGTGTTTTGAGTAAACTTCTTGTTTGCCAGAAAAAAGGCAACTCCTGCCACCCTGCACTGAATAGTACACATCAACGGTGTCAAATGTCTCCTAGGAGAATTTCATTTGTAACTGAAAAACGACAGAGGATAAAAAGAAACTATCTGGGCTATCTTGTAGCACTTTAGCAAAAATGAAGCTCAACACAGAATGTTTTAGCAAGGCACCAAACTCCTTGACATCAGGGAAGAGGAAAGAGACAAGCAAGACTATCCAGAAGAAAATCTGGTAGAAGTTACAACTCCAAAAAGCAGAAATCAAGGACAAAAAGATTAGTAAGGGGGAGACCACACAGAAAAATACAGGAACCCATCCATCATTTGTAACAGTCGCCTTTTACACGCTTCAAACAGTAACTGACTTCACAAGTAAAGAATGTACTTGGATTGGGAACTTCAGATAGAATTCTCTGGACAGGCCACCATCTTGGGAAGAGCAGTTTATAAACATCATTGCATTGTTTTGGCTCACAAAGAAGAAGATAGTTTGACATCCTTGCCCAGTGCTGAACTCTGCAGTCCAGCTGCTGCCCCTCTCGTCCAATGCTCTGTGCGCCTCACAGAACACCCCTTCAGGTGTCCACAAGGGCAGAAAATCCAGATGTCCACAAATGCAGAAAATCTAGTGTTGTTTGTGTCAGCCCAGTGTCTTGCAACATACTGTCTGACTCCACTAGCAGCTTACTGTCTACACATAAACGCTTGGAATCTCTTAGAAGTTCAGACACTCTGCTTCTCATCCCGCTGAAAACACGCAAACAAAAACCCGTGGCCCGGTCCTTCGCCGGGAACACGCCCAAAGTCTGGAACTCTATTCCCCCTCACATCAGAACTATTCCATCTTTTGCAAAATTCAAAAGTCGTCTCAAAGTCTTGTTCCTCGACCGCTCCCTAGTGAACCTATAGGAACAGCCGGAACGCTGAAGCAGACACCTCGCTATGCTTCGACTCTATGTCCTCAATATCCTCTACCCCCGCTGCGCCCCTGACCCCGTTTGTGTCACACCTCCCCGAAAGCGGAGCTCTACTCAGGACAGTAACTTTCCTCTAAGACTTTCAAAGACTTCAGCGCCTCATGGCTAAGCTGCGACCAATACTTGCTATGAATGTATTGTGTTATTTTCTGCAATGCAAATGATGTAAAGCGCTCCGATACCCTCGGGTTTGGCCAGGGCTATATAAAACTTCTTAATAATAATAACAATTTTGTAAACTATTGGCATAGATATAACCGTATATTGGTGAATCGAAAGATTAGTTATAAAGCCAGCACGGATTTTAATAATACATTGATTTGTTTTGAAAGATTCATATTATACATAATAATTGTCAGATGTGCTAAAAAGGATAAAAAGATACACATTTACAAGAACTTAAGTGAGTTAATGAGAACCCTAGTTATCTTCAACGTCCTTAGAAAAACTCAAACCCCTGATCTCCCTACAAGATGTGAAGTGGTGTTAAAATTATTCCTAAATAACACAGCCATGGTCCAGAGGACTCACAATTGTCTTTTATGTTTAAGACTTTTTATTGATTTTTCCAAGAATTCCATAAAGAAAACTTATAATGATAATTCCAATAGAAAATACAGTACAAATCATCTCACCTACAACCATATGCCGGTGAGGCACGAACGTATGCAAAGATACAAAATCCAAACTATACATTGCAAAAGGAAAAGAAACTACAAATCATTAACAGGGAAAAAAGAATGTTCTATTGGGGGAGAGTCCCATATAGGCTGCCTAGCAGGTGTTAAGTGGTGCTATATCTTAAGGCCATTCTACTAGCTACGGCTGGTATAGACTGTTTCTAAGGCTTTAGCTGTCTGTGGTCTGTTCTGCATTGGAGGATTCTTCGGGTATCAGGCGAATCAAACGAAGATAAATCATACAAGACAGCTCTCTGAATTCCCTGCTGAGATAGCCAATGCTGGGGCCTCACATCTTATCAAATTGTGGCAACTGGTTCTCTGCTACTGCTGTGAGCTTTTCCATTCCCAATAAATCCCACACCTTGTGTAGCCAGTCTGCATGTCGCGGCACCATATCCGTGCCTCACCGTACTAACAAGGCTTGTTTTGCCGCACACCGGGTCCGTGTGATGGCACTCCCTTTCAAAGATCCAAGAGGATATGTTAAGGGGTTGGGGAGACCCAGAAGAATATAACTCAGAAAGCTGGGGAGCTCGGTATCGAACACTTCATCAATAGCATTTAATAACTCCTGGTAATATGTCTGTATTTCAAGGCATAGCCAGGCGCGCAACACCCATTGGACTCACCGGGCTTCAGCCCCCCCGTCGTGTGTGGCAGCCCAGGATGAGACAGATCCTGGGCACACACACAGCCACACCCGAACGTTTCACAGGTCTTTAAAAGACCATTTGAATGTTAATTAGGCCTTGCTGTTGTTTCACCCCTTGTTGGCGGCCCTGCAGCTCCACTCTGCCTACTGATTAAAAGTTCAGCCCCCCCCCCCCGAAATTTTTTCTTAGCCCCCCGCCCCCCTGAAATTTGGTTCTAGTTGCACCTCTGGCCACAGGAGATGTGTTAATGTTCCAGTGTCCCCGCACCCTCTCCAGCATTTAGGGTCACCTCCTTTTTTCCAGTGTGCTGTGCACTCAGGCGTGTAGTACCAGCAATGAGCTACCTGCAGTAGCGTCCCTTTACCTGTGGCCGAGTGCGCCGATGTGTTAGCTCGTTTATGTATATCTAGCCATTACTTTTGTGTGAACTGTCTACCATATTCTTTCTCCCACCTCACCTGCGCCTTTGTTTTAGTTTGAGATTGCGATGTATTCAGGCAGGTGTATATATATCTGATAGCAGCTTCTTTTCTGTGTGTCTAGTGATTAGCCATTTCTCAAACGGTAGGAGGGGTCTGCTAGCATATGCATCTAGATGCATCAAACAAAAATTAGCTCGCAAAGGGGCAGATTCTCAGAATCTGCCCCTTTGCGACCGGTATTTTTGCATTTGGGATGCATCATCCCAAATGCAAAATTCGCAAATTGAGAAATCGCTAAATTGAGATTATTTGCATTTAAGGAATCTCAAATTGAGATTCCTTAAATGCAATGCATGAAAGTAAAAAAAATAGTGAATTCGCTAATAGGGCATGCAAATTACCATGAAGTACAACTTCATAGTAATTTGCGAAAGCTTTGAAAAATGCACTAAAGTGCATTTTTCAAAGTTTCATGTTGCGCACAGATCAATTTCAAGGGTGCAACAGGGTGTCCTTTGGACACCCCTGCACCCTTGAAATCTCAATCTCAATTTGCCATTCGTTACTTGCGATTCGCAAATTGAGATTGTCGTCCCATTCATTCCTATGGGCCTCTAGGCCCATAGGAATGAATGGGGAGGTATTCCTTAATTGCGACTCGCAATTTGTGAGTCGCAATTAAGGAATTCTAAGAAATCGCTATTTTTTTAGTGATTTCTTGATGCATTCCATTTTGCTATTCCTTAATAGCGAATTGGTATTTTTCGCTATTAAGGAATCGCAAAATGGGTTGTTGATGCATCTGGGGGATGGTTTCAGTGCTGCTTGTGTGACCCAGTGACGAATCGTGGCATAGTGTCATTGTGTTGATGCTGGCAACCCATTCCCATCATAGATTTGCCGAAAGGACATGATGCCCAAGTGGGCAAAGAAATCACCCACTCTCTTGCAATTTGCTTGTTGCCATTGCATATACGGCAAACTGCGCAATGCTGGTGGGAAATCCCACAATTGTCTTTTATAATGTCCATCAGTAGAAGGCCTGGCTGAAACACGTAGACCACACCTTGGATGTAGGAGTTCCTAATAATCACTCCACTAACATCAACTTGCCTTGTTTTTAACGCTAACAGAGGCCCAGACATTAAAATTAAATTATCCCCTCGGGAACTGGGACCACTGTATAGCTTTTTAAATTTCACTTTCATGTCACTCACACTTCACACTCAGCAACACACCAGCTCTGCTGTAATCCAGGCGTAGAAGCACACCCGGAACACACTCGGTGTCACTGGGTGGGCCCGATGATGAAGCATGCCACCAACCAGGTTGGTGGGTGAGGGCTTCATAAAGACACCTAATGGTTTCCCTCTTTTCATACAGTCCTGAGTCCTATATTATTCACAAATAGGCTAGTCCTCTTTTTGATTAACATATAAAACCTGGGGATATGGACTAGCTACCTAGTCCTCTCTCTCTCCTTGATAATTGAACATCAGAAGAATTTGTCATAGCCTTCTGTAGCAGAGTTCACTTACAGAAATCTGGTTGGGCTACAAACCCATGGAGGAAATTGTCAATATGATAGATTCTAAACCTATATACCAATCCCAAGAAAAGATTCTCATGGGGCACATCCGTTTGTGACATTAAGAAAGCGCTGCCCTACCAAGGTGGATGTGAGTGGCTAGATAGGTGGCTTAACATACCTCAAGAAGCATATCGTAAGAACTCAATAGAAACTAATTGCAACTTTTTTCATAAAGAACTTTCAGCAACTTTACATTAAGCAATATCAGTCCCTAATTTAAAATCTCACCACCGACCATCTGCCGCGTGGTACTGCGAGTCACTAAAAGCATCAAAATGAGTGTGCAGGCAACAGAAAGTAAATGGCGTCGACACTATACAGAGTAAAATAAACAATACCTAAAGACTGCATTAAATGATTTTAAAAAAAGATGTCTGTAAAGCAAAGGATGACTTTTACACAAACTCTGTTTTAGCAGCTTCAAATGGTGCCAAAAAGGTCTTTGAGATTGTCGGTGATTTATCTAATCCCCAATGTTTAAAACTAGAAGTAATACCCTCGCAGAAGTTGTGGGATGATTTGGCGGTCTTCTTTGAAAAGAAGATTGGCCAGATTCTAGAGGATATTGGAGCCTCTCCTGATGAGGATCTTTTCTTCCTCAATGGCCCCCTGTCGAAAATAGATATCTCTGATACACTCAATCGTAGGAATGTTAAATGGCATAACCTCTCTGAGAATCTTAATTACAGGTTCGAATCCATTAAGTCAATCTCTAAAAAGAGCTTTCACACTGTTGCTATGTCAACTTTGTCTGGCTCTCCCATAGACACTCTCCCTCCCAGACAGTGGAAAAAAGTGGCAGATGATTTAATGTCACAGACATTGCAACTTTGTAACCAATCCCTGAAATCCGGCTTGGTACCTCGAAGTTGGAAGGAGGATATTGTTGGAAAAGTTTCAGCAGATCCAGCAGTTCGGGTTAACTATAGGCCTGACCCACTCCTCCCCTTCCCGGTGAAAATACTGGAGTGTCATATCAGCAGGATTTTATCTCATTATTTGGAGTACCACTCCTTCTAGAGGAGGAACAATTTGGCTTCAGTCCTGGTCATGACACAGAGACGGCTCAATTGGTTGCTATGGATGAGATTTGAATATGGGTAAATAGCGGCCAGTCTACAGTGTTGATACTGCTTGATTTGTCGTCTGCCTTCGATACGGTCAACCACCACATCCTGCCAGCAAGACTAGCATCTTTCGGTGTTGGTGGTACCGTTCTGAAGTGGATGGAATTCTATCTTCAAGATCGCTGCCAGGCTATAGCTTTACCCCCTTACTGCTGGGACTTCAGATCTATGCAACAGGGAGTGCAAGACGAAGTGCCACAAGGTTCAGCACTTAGTCCAGTGTTGTTTAATATCTATATGAATCTCTGTAATAAAAACACACTATCTCGGTTTAGTCAATTATGCGGATGACACGCAGTTGATCTTGTCACTTAACATTAGTCAGCAGGATGCTGTAGAAATTTTTCAGACCTCTTTAGGCGATATTGTAAAATGGATGAAGGTACATTTTCTCAAACTAAAGGGGGACAAAGCAGAATTTCTTTGCTGCTTGGTGAGCAAAATTCCCATGCCACTACCCCCAAATTTCTGGCCTCTACATCCAGAGTCTGAGCTGTGTCTTCTGATGCGATACGTAATCTTGGAGTTACTTTTGATGACCAACTTTCCTTAGAGAAGCATGTTAATAAAGTGGCTGGCATATGTTTTACACTGCTTCGCAGCCTCAGAAACCTTTTTTCTGTACCACCCGCACACTCTATGTCCTAAATTGGGCATCGTGTTATACTTGATAGATTGGATTACTATGATGCCGTCCTCCATGGAGCCCCTGACTGCCTGGTTAAGAGAATGCAAAGAGTCGAAGTAGCTGCAGCACAATTGACACTAAATAGACCCCGAAGGGGAAATGGCATTTACAACACGGCTTTTAGCACGCATGCCATTTCCCCTCAAGCTCAGCAGCCTTTACTTTAACCACACATATGCCTTAACCACACATATGCGTGGTTAACGTGGTCGGCGTTCTAGCTGTCTAAGCGTGTGGGGTAAGGAAACGAAAGGGAAGACCTGCAAGAACCGCTAGCATTCGGCAAGATAAGTTGGGCTGGGGATGGAGAGACGGCGTTAGGTTTTAAGTGCGGGGGCTGTTTTTAGTGCTCAGGGTGGGGAGGTAGTTTTTCGGGCTCAGGGCGGGGAGCTGGGGTTGGGGTTTAAGGTAGGGGGACGAGTTTTAGGGCTCAGAGTAGGGGGGGAAAGAGGCAGTTTCCAGGGCAGGAAGCAGTTTATAGGGCACAGGGCAGGGGGGTCTTGTAGTAGTTTAAGGTTTTAGGGGTGGGGGTAGTTTTTAGGGCCGGGAGCGTTGGGTTATTTACAGTGCAGGGCCCAGGGTTTTAGGACTCAGGGCAGAGGGACTGGGGCGTGAACTTTACCACACCTCCCTTTACCAAACATGCCTTTACCACAAAATTCCTTGGTAAAGGCATGCCTTGTTCAGACGCATTCGTTGTTCGGGCTGCATGGTAGAGGCATGCGTGGTTTAGCCATCCGTGCCTCTGTCATACAACCATCCCGACGATCCTCTGTATTTCGATGCCCTCGGTGAACTCCATTGGCTGCCCGTGGAGCAGAGGATCAATTTCAAGTCTATGTGTATCGTGTACAAGTCCTTCCAGAATAAGGGCTCTGCACTGTTGCAACGCATGCTAGAAAGATACGCCCTGGGAAGACATCTACGTTCAGCAACTGTCAATCTCATCCAGATAAATAGGTTCCATAAGGTTCTAGAAGGTGGGCGAGCCTTTTCAGTTAAGGCTCCTCAGTTGTGGAACAGCTTGCCTCGTACTCTGAGATCGCTCACAGACTTGTTGAAATTGAGGAAAGCCTTGAAGACCTGGCTGTTGCCCAAGTAATTATGCCTATACCCAGGCACCATTCCCTGCCAGGATACCATTCTGGTCAAAGTGGCTCTGTAAATGCTATAAATGAAATACTAAAATATAATAATAAATATCCTAATAGATAATGGTTGACTTCCTGAAATGTGTGCAGACCCTTTTAAAGATGAGCTATGAGATTTCACTATCCCACAGTTTGGTGCCGGGGAGCTAGAAAGGCAATTCTCTGGATACTATGGAATTCAGGTGCAATCGTTTTAGTAAATATTGCCTTTAGGCGACAAAAACACAGGAACCAGATTCTACTGAAAAGGTAGATAGATTCACAAGTACCTCTTGTAAAGGCTTTGACTTTCAAGGGGTGCCATGGTCGGACAGAGATGGTTTTCTCTTGGAGGGTGGTGTGGAACAGAAAGTCAAATAGAGGAAGTGCAGAGATACCCCACAGCAGTTGTGATGTGTCTTGTTTCTTTAGAAAAGACTTATACTTCTGTTCATATTAAGTGCACTTTTGTAATAGTATTGTCTAAGCTGATAGTGGTACGGTTACATTTCAAAATAGAGCAAGACAACGTAAGCTCTCTGTTTAAGCATTATTTGTGCATTCCTTGGCCCGGCAGTCGCCGCCCTACCTGTGTGATGCACGGTAAGAAGGGTGTTTGGTCAGCACCAGCAGGTCAGAGCATCTGGTTAAACACTCACCACAGTCTCACTCAATTCTGGAGCACACATCTGTGTAGCTGGGTCTTTGGCCACAGCTACCAAACCTTTGTTTTACCTTTGTTTAAAAATAAATTATTGGCTGCACAATAGTCTTGAAAAACATGTAACTGATTTTGTAGCCCTCTGTAGTAAACACAGAACTAGCCCTTAGACCCAACTAGAGCCAGGGTGATGTCTAGAATAGAAAAACAATGGAGCAATAGGACTGAGGAAGGGCATCAAGAGGTTGCATTTTCAGGCTTTCAACAAAATGTCAACACTATTCTTATAAATGTATCAGAAACACAATTCAATGGAGATCCAATTTTGTTTACAAGCTCATGCGTCACTATTAACTTTAAAATATTATGTCATAGGTGCATATTTATTTATTTTGCATATTTCTATAGTGCATAATCACCCAAGATATAGATGCGCCTTATGTGATCACCGTAACGATGACACAAAGTCTTACATAGAACTGATAATGTTGCATAGGTGAGAAGGGGTATTTACAATAGAGGAACCTGTCGTGGGTGAAGAGAAGGGAAGAGTTTAGGCTTGGTATATGGGGGTAAGGGTGGCAGGGGGTTGGTGGGTGAAAGGGTGAAAGGGTGGAGGCAAGGCGAATAATTATTGAACAAAAGCAGAGGATACAGTGCTCTGTGACATAGGACAAGATATGTACAAAAAATATAGATTAAATACATGGCAATGCTGGGCAGCAGTAATTTATAAGTACAAAAGGATGTATGTCAGTACAACGCGATCTTTTAGATCGCGGTACTTGACATCGCAGGTTTTACAACGCAAGTCGTTACAACGACGTGCGTTGGAGGGCGCGGATTTAGGAATTTTTTAATTTTATATTCCAACACCAGTCCCTGTAACAGTAGGGAAGGTGTTGGACTATAAAATTAAAACATTCCTTATCCCACAGCGCCATCCAGCGCAAGTCGTAGTAACAACTTGCGTTGTAATAGCTGCAGGGAAAAGGTCGTGCGGTGTAAACACCGCGTTGTAAACGACGTTTCCCGTACAAAATTCACTGTCTCTTCTGGTATTTATTGGTCATTATGCAATGCAGACCCAGTGTTAAGATGTCAACTCGCATCGACCCATGATGCTCTGTTTCCCAGAAGTGGGTCCTGGCGCTGATTTAGAAATCATTTGTACAACCTTATAAGGAGAGTAATAATGTCCACACTAGACTGTCCTAATAAAAACTGCTGATCAAACCTACCTTACCTTGATCCACCTCCATGAAAGTTCTGAACAAATAGTCTCCGATTGTAACCCGAAGACATGAATGACCCAGAAAAGCTGAATGGCGCTATAGATGGAAGGCATGAAGGAGCCTGATGAATTATACATCACTGGAAAGTAAAATACTATGTAGACAGCAGCTGCATATTTCATGGTAGGAGTGGAGGAGATCAAAGGCGCAGAACACCTGATACAGCTCTTTAAATAATTCACATGCCTGGGGATAAAATAAAACCGGTCTATGTTTTAGACTTGAACCGATTAGCGACGGATGGGAGTAGAGAGTTGGGACTTCATGCCATGCTGACAGGTCCTCTGTTTAATGTAGATCCACTCTGAACAGAGACAGGTCTCGGTGACCGGTTCTTCTTTTCGGAAGATGGTTGTGGTCGGGCGTGCAACACCCATTGGGCTCACGGTGCTTCAGTACCCCTCCCCTCGTCGTTTGTGTCAGCCCGGGCGGAGACAGCTTCGCGGGCTGGCGAGCATCTAAATGCAGCCGCACCCGAGTACTTAACAGTTCCATAACACCTTACATGTTGATGACGAGCTCAGCTCGTCATGCAGCACGGAGGCCGTGTGCTGGTGACGAGCTGAGCTCGTCATGGCCTCCGCGGAACGCCCACGCGGGGATAATTACCCTGCTGTGCTGGGCGTTCCATTGAGCGGGCGTGGCCATGACGAGCTCAGCTCGTCATCAGAACACGGCCACCATGCTGCATGACGAGCCGAGCTCGTCATCAGCACTGCTGCGCTGTGCGCGGCCCCCGCCCCCCCCTGCGCCACGGAGGAATTAGTCAAGCGGCGATGGGGCTAGAAGACCATTTACTTGTAAATGAGGCTTCTGTTGTGTGTTCACCCCTTCTTACAGCCACTTTGTCTATGGTTGGAAGAATTAGCCCCCCCGAAATATTTTTCAGCCCACCCCCAGAAATGTGGCTCCGGTTGCCCACTTGGTTGTGGTACCATCAGAACCCTCCGGAGTCTGCCGGTCTGCCACTCTGAAGCGCTCTTTCTCTCCTTGGATTGTTCTGTATGCGCCCCGGGACTCACAAGCAAACATCTCAGAGGGAAGAAGGAGGGAGAACAGTGCCAGGAGGACCCTGCATTGACTTTCAATAATTGATATTAGGAAAAGGGGGAGTATATCCACCAGCACCCCAGAGCACAACATGACTCAGAATGGCAATGGAGTGCAGCAGCGGCGAGATTGCTACTTAGACTTCCACCTAGGTCCCACATGACCCCGCACCCGAGGGCCCTTCATTGGCTCCCAATAAAAAAGATGGTGGTCCTTAAGGTGATGGTCCTTAAGCACAAGGCCCTGCACGGGACGGGCACGGCCTATCTCAGCGAGAGGATCTGTGCATACATCCCTGCACGCACCCTTCGCTCTTCCTTGGCATACCTGGCAAGAGTGCCCCGCATCAGTCGTCTAAGAATATGTGGGAAATCCTTTTCCTATCTGGGACCGCACTTCTGGAATCGACTCCCACTGGACCTTCGGCTAGTACACAGCCTAGATATTTTCAAGAGGGAACTAAAAACCTGTCTCTTTAACAGCTAATCTAGCTGCCTGTCTAATCTCCCACTATATAGCGCCAGGCACTGTGCTGAGTAGCCGTGCGCTTTACAAAACAGTATAACATAACATAACTTTGACACTCCTCTCTATGACGCTCCACTCTATGACACTCCACTCTACGCCACCCTACTCTACTCCGGTCTATGCAGCTCCACTCTATTCCACTCCATGACAGTCTACAACACCCCACTCTGACTCTCCACTCTCTGACCATTTCATGTATGACATCCCACTCCACGACACTCTACTCTACAACACTCTACTTCATGAAACTCCACCCCACAACACTCTATGGCAATCCACTCCATTCACTCCACTCTACTCTACTCCACAACACTCAACTCCACTCTGTGCCACCTCTCTACAACAGTGTACTCCACTCTATGACACTCTACTCCAATCTACTCCACTCTATGCAATTTCCTCTATAACACTCATTCTAGTCAACTCTACCCCACTATACACCACTCACCTCTACAACCCTTTATGTTACCCCACTCTATGCTAATCTACTCTACCACACTTTACTCCACTCTATGACACTCCACTCTACGCTGCTCCACTCTTCACCCCTTCACTCTATGCCACTCTACACCGCTCCACTGTATGCATCTCCACTCTCCCCCACTCAACTTCAATATGCTGCACGACACTCCTCTCTATGACACTCCACTCTATGACACTCCACTCTATGACACTCCACTCTATGACACTCCACTCTATGACACTCCACTCTATGACACTCCACTCTATGACACTCCACTCTATGACACTCCACTCTATGACACTCCACTCTATGACACTCCACTCTATGACACTCCACTCTATACATTAATCTCACAAGAAGAGACAAGGGCATAGAAGGTCCAGCATACAAGCCCCAGACAGTTATGAAGAAAAAAATATGCTGTTCCTAAGTGCAATGGGGGATGCAGGGAGGGAAAGCGGGATCAATTAGATGAGACCAGGTGCTCGTAAGAAGAGCATTTAGTGGGAAAGGAATAGATCCAGTAAGAAGCAAGGGCCCTCACACGTCCCGAGGGTTGTCATTGGGCAGCTCCTCATTCGGCAGGCGCTGCAATGCCCATTGGGCCCGCAAGGGGGCTCTGTGCCGGTGATCTTCTCTGGTCGCTGACGTAAAGCTAATAAGTAATGTGGGGCGTAGGTGTAGTGAGTAGAAGTGGGATAGTGTGAGTGGGGTTTAAAAATCGCTACAGGATTCTCCAAAAATAGTTTATTCGCTGAGTTCCTGTGCCATGAGTGAAATAACAGAACTAGAAAGTTGTTGCCAAAGAGGGAACATTATACCCGCTTCAGTTCAGGATGATGTGTAAGGTGTGCATGGGGTCGACATGTTTCATGTCCTATATAGTCCAAGTGGATCTAGGCGTTTCATCAGGACCAGGGGATCCTCATGTACTCTAAGGGGACGGCATAGGTATGTGTGAACAGAGGTCACGTCCCCTGTAGTCTGGGCTCGTTCTGTAGTCCTGTTTGGTAGTGAAAGAAATTTGGTTATACCGAGGTGAAAAGTGGTCTATACCTTCTGGAAGAACACCTAAGGAGGTCCGTTTACCCCAACCGTGATGTGCCAGAATGGCGAGGGGAAGAGTGCTCAGTTTGAGGTGCTCTGTGGCGCGGGACCTACCCTCATCTGGCTGTCACAGGGAGTCTTGTTCTCCATTTGCAATCTCCAGTCCTTCCACCCGTGCCCCGGCCAAACCATAAACCCCTTCCTCCCATTGACCTCCGCTCATCGCTATCCCTTCCTTCAGGTGTTTCAAGGTCCCTATAACCATTCCCACTTATAAATCTTTCTCTTGTTTAGAGCTCCATCACTTTATAACTAGAGTCCCACTCTTGACACCCATGTACATCTGCAAAAACATATACAGACACATGCTTAGATTCCTACATAGACACATACATAGATGCATACATGGCTAGATGCATAGATACACACATAGATAGATACACACATAGACACATACATGTATACACACATAGACACATTCCTAGGTACACACATAGACACATTCATAGATACACACCTAGACACATACATAGATACACATAGACACATACATGTGTACGCACACACATGTTTATAGATTCATTCATAAATACACACCTAGATACAAACATAAATACACACATAGATAAATGAATACATAGACACATTCATAGATACACACATAGACACATTCATAGATACACGCATAATAGATACACATATAGACACACACATACACACATTCATAAATACACACATGGAAACATACATAGATACACATAAAGACACAATCATAGATATACACACAGCCACAAACATGTATACACACCTCGACACATACATAGCTACACACATAGACACATTCCTAGGTACACACATAGACGCATTCATAGATACACACCTAGTCACATACATAGATACACAAATAAACACATATATGAATATACACACAGACATGTTTAGAGACACAATCATAGATACACATAAAGACACATACAAAAATACACACATAGACAGATACATAGATACAAACATAGACACATTCATAAAACCATGGGTACATTCCTAGATCCACAGATAGACCCATTTTTAGGTACACACATAGACATATTCATAGATACACACATAAATACATTCTGAGATACACACCTAGACACATACATGCACACATAGACACATACATGTATACAAACACAGACATGTTCATAGATACATTCTTAAATACACACCTAGATACATACATAGATACAGACATAGATAAATGCATACACACACACACATAGACACATGCATGGATAAACACTTAGACACCTACATAGATACACACATATACACCTACATAGATACACACATAGACACATTGATAAATACATAGATACACAAATAGACACCTACATAGATACACACACAGACGCATTGATACACACATAGGCACATACATAGATACACATGTAGACACATTCCTGGGTGCACACATAGACACATTCATAGATACACACTTAGATACATGCACAGATACATACAGATAAATACATAGATACACACATAGGGCCCGATTCACAAAAGTATTCTGAGACGAAATCTTAACTTTACGACTTTCTGTATTCACAAAGGGCATTTAGGAGTAGTAAAGTTAGGATTTTGCCTCAGTTAAACTTAAGTTTTGGTCTAGACCAAAACTTAAGTTTAACTGAGATAATATCCTAACTTTACTACTCCTAAATGCCCTTTGTGAATACAGAAAGTCGTAAAGTTTTCGTCTTCAGTAAAGACCAAAACTTAAGTTTAACTGAGAGAAAATCCTAACTTTCCTACTCCTAAATGAAATGCCCTTTGTGAATACTGAAAGTCGTAAAATCAGGATTAAGTTTAATTTAAGACCAAAACGTAAGTTTAACTGAGACAAAATCTTAACTTTGCTACTCCTATATGCCCTTTGTGTATACCGAAAATCCTAAAGTTAGGATTTTGTCTCAGTTAAACTTAGGTTTTGGTCTTACGTTTAACTTAAGACCAAGAATTAAGTTTAACTGAGAAAAAGTCCTAACTTTACTATTCCTAAATGCCCTTTGTGAATACCGAAAGTCATAACGTTAGGATTTTGTCTCAGATTACTTTAGTGAATCGGGCCCATAGACACATGCATAGATACACACAAAGACACATAGATATACACATAGCCATATACATAGATACATACAAAGACACAGTCCTAGGTACACACATAGACACATTCCTAGATACACACATTCCTAGATCACACATAGCTACATACATCGATACACATATATACATACATAGATACACACAAATATGCATACGTAGATATAAACTGATACACACCTAGATACACACATAGATACATACATAGATACACACATAGACACATACATAGATACACATACATAGATACACACATAGATACACACAGATACATACGTTGCGACATACATAGATGCGCACATAGACACATCCATAGGTACACACATAGACACATACATGGATGCACACATTAGCACATACATGGATGCACACATAAACACATAGAAAGATACACACATAGATACATTCATACATACAACCATAGGTACATTCATAGATACACACACAGACGCATTCATAGACACACACATGGATACATACATTGATACACACATAGATAAGTACACAGATACAAACATAGACACATACATATACACATACATAGATACACAAAGATACATATATAGATACTCATAGATGTGCACATAGACACATTCATAGATACACACATAGATACACATAGACACATTTGTAGGTACACACATAGACATATTCATAGATACACACATAGACACATACATAGATACACATATAGACACATACATAGATACACCCACAGACATATTCATAGATACACACATAGACACATACATAGATACACATATAGACACATTCATAGATACACATATAGACACATACATAGATACACCCAGAATATTCATAGATACACACATAGACACATATATGTGTGTCTATACACATATAGACACATACATAGATACACCCTCAGACATATTCACAGATACACACATAGACACATACATAGATACACCCACAGACACATTTATAGATACACACATGGATACACATATGGATATATTCACAGATACACACATAGACACATACATAGATACACACATAGGCGCATACGTAGATACACACAGATACATACATATATACACACATAGACACACACATACACAGAAGCAGTCCCCCTCTTTGAAAGTTGGCATGGTGCCCAAACCTTGCCTTGGTAGATCAGCAGCTCACAGAGCGGGGTTTGTTTTTACAACACGCTGCGTGGAGATGCCTGCAGCACCCAAAAACCTTTAGTTGTTGAGCCATCAAAAAAGATAATAATTCGAGCACTCTCTGCTGAGTATTGACCTCGGCTGACAAGAAAACGGGTCCCAACAGCTCCGTCCTCAATGAGAGGCTCGGAGGGCGCTGGGTACAGAATGAGGGGAGTCTCTCCGGACTTCATGCTGCCTGCCCCTGTCTTGCTTCCATTCTGTGTTCGGCCCCCTGCCCTTCTGGCGGCCCAGTAAAGTCCTCAGAGGCAGGGGCGGCCTTAGGCATGTGCAAGCTGTGCACCTGCACAGGGCCACCAAACCCCAGGGGCCACCACGCCAATATATATGCTTAATATATTAATCCTCTGAGGATGGATACATATTTGCGTGGCGGCCCCTGGCAGGGATTTGGCGGCCTCCGGCTCTGTTCCACTTCTAAACACCCTGACCCCCTCCCCTCTTTACTGGCCTGCGCGCTCCGCCTTCCGGACCCCCTCTTCCAGGCCCCCTACCTACGCTCCCTGCCCAGGGCCACTATGAGCCTAGAGCCGCCCCTGTCAGAGGGAGTGCGTCTGCAGAAATGACTAGTTCTATCCATAGATTGCATCATTGTTGACGTCTCCAACACCAACCTTCATCCCTCAGAGGCGATCACTGAGGAAGGGTGAAATGTCTCATGCAGCTGTTCAAAGCTGGTGCTACGTACAGGTCACCACCGCCACCAGGGGGCACCAGATTGCAATAAAAGGATTCTAATTTTGCTTTCATGGTATAGCCCAATGCGGCAAAATGTCATTTTGCCAAGGGGTCTGAAACTCCTTGCATTGCTCTTGTATCCAAACTCCTCTTACCCAAGCTACTCTGCACAAAGGCACCGGAGCTGATTCACAAAGGAATGGAAACAGATGTCAAATTATGCAGAGGGATACGTACGTGCCTGCATAGACGCAGGTAATAATGACCTTTTGCTGATACAGTTACATTTTATCATAACTTGTGCAAAATGAGCGCAGTGCGTTTTTTACTCGTATGACCGCGTGGTATTTACATTTTTACAGATTTGAATCTTAGGTCTATATAAACATGCCTTGGGCCGCAAGACGCACCATTCACTAATTCCATGTTACATTTCTTCGCCCATGTACACTCCCACATCCTACGTAGATCGCACCCATGCACAGGTGTGCGAATTATGCTTATTCCACATATGCATACATCACAACCTTTTTTCAGGTGTTAGTCTGATTTATACCTTGAAAATACTATTGGGCAAAAATGAGGCACATTACTTTAGACCCATTTCTTGTGCCTACGGATAAGTCACATGGCTGTGTCAGATGGGAGCCGCCTTTATATCAATGCAGAATGTACATAGAAATACATTTACGCTGGTCGGTGGTTTGTATTCTCCATGGTATAACCTGAAGTGCGGCCGCCACAGGCCTCCCAAACTGCTTAACTCATGTCCAACAACTGGCCACACAGCTTTGGAATTTCAGATTTGAAATCCCCATTTTATATCCTGGCCGTATTCATAAGACAATAAATATATTCTTGTTTGGAGTAAACATGCATTGGAAATTGAATAAGCGAGTAAAGTAAGTCAAAAATTAAAATGAAACAGAAATAACGTCCACGAGAAAGAGAGCGAGAAAGAGACAAAGAAAGATAGAAGCACAGAGGAGGTACTACATGGAAAAATAAGGAGGGAGAGGAGCAGGCTAAGACAACAAGCATTATGTGAGCCAATAGGTTGTGGGTCTAAAAAGCCAAGCTATTGGCTTTACCAGTGCTTTTTTATTTGCTGCAAGCAGGACCGGGAGCATCCAGAAGCAGGCTGGGAGTAAAAATGAACGTGTGGAAATCGGGGGCACAAAAACAAACGGAGAAGACCAAAAAACTCACATGTATTCCATGGAGTGGTGAATGCAAAATGGAAAAAATCCCTTTGAGTCAGCAGTGGAAGGATACAGCTCATCACAGCCTCACCCCCACACAGTGGCGGCTGCTACCGGGAAGTAGCAGTGGGGCGGAGTGGGGGCAATGAGGTAGAAAAAAAAAAATGACTTACCTCCCGGCCGGCTGGTTGGTCGCTGCCTCTCCTACGTCCTCTTCTGGCTTCTTGGAGGAAACAGGAAGCAGGAGGCACCCGGGCTCCCAGGCTCCCCGCTGCAATACAGCGTTGTGATTGGTCTAAGCACCGTGTTTCGGTGCTCAGTCAGGGGCTGGTGGGGTGGGCATTTTCTCCACCCAGACTGTAATGCAGCCACCAGTGCCCCCACTGCCAGCTGACATGGCATTGGAAGATAGGCATTCCAGCGACATGGCACCATATATTTATGCCCACGCTCACACAACCACGGTGCCTGCATGGTGGAATCAGAAAGGAAAAAAGTCACCAAGTAGTGGGAAGAAATCACAGCACATTCGGAAAAAAATTTTTTTGTTGTCTAAAGAAGCCCCCACTCCCACCCTACCGTTTCGTTTGGTGGTGGGAGCCGTTTTGGCAAACATCAACTGCCATGGGCCAGGTATGCTAAGTTGGCAGTTTCAGCAAACAAATACTTCACCCTGTACCTCTCTCAATATATCCTCTACCTCCACTCTCTGACTCACCCCAAACCTCATTCTACTACTGTGATCTGCAAAATAACCCTTTCTAGACTCGTCCCTCCTCTATCCTTCCTTGGATCACCCACAACCTCATTTTAATACCATGACTTCCCAAACCGCTCATTTAAATTCTTCCTTCACCTATCCCTCCTCAGGCTCATCCGAAAACTCATTTTACTCCTGTGATCTCCATAATCCATTTCTAGAGATTCCTCCTTCCTCCATCTTTCCTTATACTCATCCCAAACTTAATTTTACTACTATGAGGTCCCAATAAACAGTTTCTAGACTCTCCCATCTTGTTTCTCCCCATTATCCTTTTAAATTCCACTAACAGACTTACATGTCCACAGCTTAAATTATCTCAAATTTCCCTATACTAATCCGCCACTAATCCTTTTGGGTTCCAGAGTAGTGTGCAATTTGCCGAAAAGCTCTTTGAAGCCTCATCGGCGTAGTAAGCGCATTATAAATACAATTACAATTACAAATCATCTGCCTTGGAGCAGGCCTGTCGTGGTTGGTCAGTTTTGGAAAACAGATCAACTCACAAGGGTCAGGGATGATGTGCGTGGGGAAGTTTAACAAACAAATCAAGTGCCTTGAGGCTGGCTGCCGTGGTTGCAGCACTATGAGTGGTGTGCCAGCCGCTGGTACCCAGCCAGCAAGGGCTTGAATGGAGCCCTAAATGTACCTGCTGTGAACCTTTTATTCGGTGTAATCAAATAGGAATGAAAAATTTCCTAGCTAACGTATTGGAAAGTTTCAATGCTATTAAGGACTCGGAGGCGAGGATTATGCAAACAATTTCTATGCTTTATTGCACAGCAGCCATTTTCAAACATAACTTAGACCACATTTCCCTAACACCCTTGGGGAAAAAATGGTCGAAAAACAAAACAAAGAAGGGACAACATATCCCTCAGTCCATAATGTCTAAGCATAGCTCAGGAACCTTCTCCTAGTCCGTCCATGCTGCTCTGCTCCTTCTAGTTCTTTGCGATGAAGCGCCGTCTGCCCATTCAGGTGTCCTGTTTTCCGGCATCTGATCCTAGAAAAAATCAAAGAACACATGAGGGCCTAAGCCCAGAAAGGTCAAGCAAACCAGCTACCATAGGATACAAGGGAACAACAGTAAATTGGCAGAACATGCCAACTACATAACCCTGAACAGGTTTAAGCATCACATCAGAATGATGCATCCGTGAAAACAAAACAAAACTGCAGAGAAAACAAAATCAAACGAAAAAGAAATACTTACTCTGAACGTGGGGAACCTCGCGGAGATCTGTGGTGGAATAATCCTCTCCACCAAGTCCTTAACCGCATGCGCGCTAGCGGTTTTCCCGCTGTACGCGGCGGTTTTGAAATTACCGCGTTACATGACGAGCTCAGCTCGTCATGAGCGCACGGCAGGTTACGCTCATGACGAGCTGAGCTCGTCATGAGCGCGGAAGGGGTTAATAGAATTGAAACTTTCCATTACGTTAGTTAGGAAATTTTTCATTCTAAGTCAGGACCGGAGGCTTCGGATTATGCTGCTTCAAAGCTTACTTACCACCAAATGGGCCATATCAATGACCGGCTTAAAATAGAATCTTTTAAAAGTGGAATCCGAGGACCAATCCGCTGCATTCATAATGTCCTCTAAACGAGCTCCAGCGAAAAGGCTTTCAAGACCATAGCACCTCTTGCTGAGTGAGCCCCAAAGTGTTGTAGGCTAATGCCCGCCTCCTGCATAACCCAAAACACCCAACGTGCTATAGTGGGCGACAAAACTGCCTTGTGTGGCTTTTTCAGAGCAATCAAGAGCTGACGCTCTCCAGGAGGACGAAGTTCCTCAGACATCTCCTCATACGCCTTCGTACAACGCACCACACAAAGCTTAGGAGAGTCTGGGAACGCTGGGTACTCAATAGTTTGTTTATGCGTCTTAGTCCAGCGACTAACAGTGAAAGAAACCCCAAAAGGAGAGAAAATTCTGCCTGTGATGTCCAGAGCTCGTACGTCCGATACTCTTCGGCATGAAATCAACAAAGAAGCATTGCTAACTTCGCATATAATTCCTTGCTAGAAAGAAATGTGTTATGCTGCCATGAAAGAAAAAGAGTAAGCACTCTTTTGACATCCCAGAGCTCTGAGTAACTGGGTTCCGGTGGAAGCGATAAACGGAGACCTCTCAAGAGCCTACAAACAAAGGGATGTTCTCCCACCAGCTTACCATCCAATGGGGAATGTCCTGCCGAGATGGCCGAACGGAGGGTGCTGATTGACCGATAAGTGAGACCTCGCTGAGCCAAGTGTGCCCAAAAATTCTAAATGTGGACCACCTCGGCGCTCACAGGATCACAACCCCGTCGCACACACCAACGACACCATGTTGTCCAGGCCGAGCGATAACGCTTGATGGTACTATCCAACCAGGCCCTAGACAACAGGCTCTCAGCAAACTGCGAAAGGCCTGGGAACGACCATCGTTCCCTGTAATCCTCCACGCCATGAGGTGGAGAGAGCTGTCGAGAACCATCTGATGAGGAACTCCATCTGGATTGAGGAGCTCTGGAAAGCGGGGGAGTGGGATTGGAGAATCCCAAAAAAGTTCCAGAAGAACAAGAAACCACACTTGAGACCTCCAAATGGGCGTAATGAGAACCATGCAGGCCCGCTGTCACCGGATCTGGGCTGAGACCCTTGTGATCATTACGAAAGGAGGGAACGCATACGGTTCCTCCTGTGTCCAATCCTGCAGGAACGCATCCGTGGCTGCCGCCAGGGGGTCTGGCCTCCAGCTGAACAAACGAGGCAGCTGGTGATCCATCCTGGAAGCAAACGGCTCCACAGAAAAAGGACCCAAAAGGTCCTGTAGCTGAGAAAAATATCCAAATGCAACTTCCATAGACTGGAATCTCTGAAATGGCGCAACTGCCAGTCGGCCACAAGATTCTCCCGACCCAGGAGATACTCCGCCGTTAACGAGATCCGATTGTCGAGGCAAAACTGACAGAGATTCGCTGCCAGGTCCGAAAGCACCTTCGAGCGAGTACCTCCTAGGCGATTTATATACCTGACCACCGAAACTAAGTCCATCTTCAAAAAGGATGCAAGACTAGACCCTTTCCTTGGTTCAACAACGCACGCCGAAAGAACCTGCCAACAGCTCTAGGCAGTTGATATGAAGCTCTTGTTCCTGCGGTGACCACGAACCGCCTGTGGAGAAATCCCCGCACCTGGCGCCCCAACCTGACCTGCTGGCGTCGGACTCTATGACCAGATCTGGAGCGGAACCAAAGATTGCTCTCCCATTCCATGCTTCCATGTGGGAGAGCCACCAACGAATCTCTTCCACGGCCTCCCCCGAAAGGGAGACTGGATGGGAGTAAGGAAGCCCTTTCCGTAAGCACTTGGTCTTGAGCCGCTGCAAGGCCCGATAGTGAAGGGGCCCCGGAAAGATCGCCTGGATCGAGGCTGACAACAACCCCACGATGCGTGCCATCTGCCACAGGGGAACCGAGCTCCTGAGCAAAGTCCGTCTGAGTTTGTGTCCAATTTTTACCACCTTCCGTGAGGGAAGGCTGATGGTTGCGGTTGTGGAATCGACCAGGAAGCCAAAAAGGTAACGTGTTGAGCTGGTACCAAGAGGGACTTTTTGGCATTTATAACGAAGCCTAAGCTCTCCAAAAGAGTCACAGCTCGCTGTAACTGGTCCTGAAGCATTCCCGGATCCTGGGCAATCAAAAGCATATCGTCCAGGTAAACGATGAGTCGCGTGCCTCTCACCCTGAGGTACTCCACCACCAGTTTGAGAACCTTGGTGAAGCAATAAGGGGCGGAGCCGAGCCCGAAAGGAAGGGTGGTGAAATGGAACACCTGACCGCGCCAGAGGAATTGCAGAAATTTCCTGTGAAGAGGGAAAATAGGGGTGGCTAAGTAAGCATCTTTTAAATCCAACCAGGCCATCCAATCCACTGGCCGGAGCACATCTCGAAGGAGGTGAATCCCCTCCATCTTGAAATGGTGGTAAACCAGCCATTCGTTGAACTCGCGCAGATTGAAAAATGGCCGTTGCCATCCGTCCGCCTTGTCTACCACAAGCATGTTGCTGAGGAAACCCAGAGGATCTAAGACTGTGTGGCAAATAGCCCCTTAGTCTAAGAGAGCGGAGATTTCAGCGTCAATCAAGACCTCTTGTGGCCGGGTAAAACGAATGGGGTTGGGAGGGAAGAACTGTCTGGGTTCTCTGCAGAACTCTATCTGAAACTCCAGCACAGTCTGGAAGACCCAAGCGTCGGACGTGATCGACCTCCACACACTTTCAAAGCGGGCCAAACACCCCCCACTCTCACTACGGAAAGGGAAGAAAGACTTACCGGTATTAGCGGCATTGTCCCTGCCACAGAAAGCTCTGCCCCCGGAACGTCTGCCGCGGGATGGGTAGAAGTTGGAGTACCATGCCTGCGTTTGGTACTGCCCTTGTCTGGAGCCTTGTCCCCTGGCATAGTTGGAGTTGGGGACCTGGCCGTTCGAGCGGCCCCTTCCTCTACCGGCCCCACGGAAAACACGTGAGGAAAAAACCTTTTTTTATAGAAGATTGGGCTCTATCTAAGGAGGTGAAAGTATTAACAAACTTTCCTAATTCTTTTATGAACGGCTCTCCAAACAAACCTCCCTGGGCAACTGCTCTAGCCCTCGAATCCGCCAAATCCCCCAACTTTGGTTCCACTTTGATCAGAAAAGACCTCCTGCATTCTGTGGAAAGCGCGCAATTCGCATTTCCTACGAAT
This sequence comes from Lissotriton helveticus, assembly GCF_964261635.1. Taxonomy (NCBI): domain Eukaryota; kingdom Metazoa; phylum Chordata; class Amphibia; order Caudata; family Salamandridae; genus Lissotriton; species Lissotriton helveticus. The sequence goes on from NC_136067.1 coordinate 1,958,594,640, forward strand.
ACTATCGCTCTCTGCACCCACCCAGAGAGGGCCTCAGGCGAAATCAGGGCTCCCGAAGTTTTAGCATCCTCCACCATATCTAATATCATAGTCATGGGACTGAGGGGGTCCAGGAGTTTATCCTGGCACGCCCTTCAGGAACGGTCTATCCCTTTCTTGGGGTCCTCGATAAATTTAGCAAGAAAAGTCGCCATTCTCAGGTCGAGCTCAGGCGTTTGTGCGACTTTCCCATCCAGGGAGGGGCGAGGATATTTGGACCGCAGGCGACTGCGAGCCTCCTTGCCCATTGGCGTGCGGATTCTGCTGGCCACATAATCGGCCACCTTAACAGAAGACATCCATTCCAAGGGCCGAGGATGCATCAAAAGTTCTGGATCAAACATGTTCAAACCCCCTGAAGGAGCCTGAGTATCCGAGTGGGGCGGAGAAGAGGTAGGATGCTACGGCCTGGAAGGTCCTGGCTCGTCATTCGTATCCCCATGGTCATCATCACCCGTGTCCTGAGCGGGGCTGGGGGGATCAACGGGTGCAACAGGAGGAGAAGGGATTACAGGAGGGAGCTGCAGAGCCCTGTGGGCCATGACGGCCTCACGCAGACGCTCAAAGGCATTCTGATCAAAACCATCCACCCAGGGACGTTTAGCGGGTAGTGGGTCACTATTAGGCGCCGCCTGCTGGGTAGAGGGCGCAGGAGGCGTCCACTGAGCACAGAACTGCTCAAGATTCTTACAAAGGCGCTACTCCATGGGGCCCATGACCTCTTCTACGGCACGGTAGATAGAGGAATCCACCGCGTCGTAGAAATTGTCATCTCATGGCAACTGGACAAGGGGATCTCCCCCCCCCCAGTTATTGTCTCCCTGTAGGGACATGTTAAAATGCCCAAAGCACCACTGAGTAGAAAGAAAAAACAGTGGAAACCCCCTACAGTTTACTGACTAAGTAATCAATCAGCTGGGGACCAGCGCAATTCACAGGGTAGGACCCTGATTCAACAATGAGGATCCGAAAGAGCCTCGGGCGCACCAACGCCTGTGCAGGGAGAAAAAACACAGAGGAGAAGCCATGGGACGTGCCCCTCCAGGCCCAAATTCAGCCTGTAACCACGTATGCCTGATTTGCTGAAAGCAAACTACACCCACTGGGCGTCAGGAAAAGCACACACACCGATTCGAAAACCGAGCGTCCTACAGGCACGAGCAAAGCTCTACGGACCCTCGACGAGGGCGTCAGTCTCCAGGGGTGGTGAAGGCAGGCAGACAATGGCGGGCGGAAAGCCAGGCATGTCGCAGAAAATTTTGTGCGCGCTGTTGCCAGCAAGAGGAGCCGCCGCGATGAAAACGTGTGACAGCGCCCCTAGCGGTTGAGGGTGCGAACTGCGCCTCACCCAAAACGAACAGCCAGCGGAGCCGCATAAGCCCAAAGCCAGTGCGTTGAAGCGCCCACCCAACCAGACCGACTTCAAGCCTGAGGTGAGGCGCTGCAATGTGCTAAATCTGTGCATCAAATTCCATTCAAAATGGCAATCGAAATATATTAAATATGTTAAAACAATGCACGCACAAAACGAGGCAGGCGCGGGACGCTGAATGCAGTCCCGCAGCCGCCTTACAAAGACAGAAATGCCAAACAGTAAAGAGAAAAACGGGAAACACTCATCTCAGGGTGCTGAGCAGAAAAGAAAGAGGAGGAGCAGGGCAGCAAGGACGGACTAGGAGAGGGTTCCTGAGCTATGATTGGACATTATGTAGGACTGAGGGATATGTTGTCCCTTCTTTATTTTGTTTTTCGACCATTTTTTCCCAAGGGTGTTTGGGAAATGTGGTCTAAGTTATGTTTAAAAATGGCTGCTGTGCAATAAAGCATAGAAAGTGGTAGCATAATCCGAAGCCTCCGGTCCTGACATACAATTCTAGCTTTTAAGAGCCTACAAAAACACCCTTGTAACAGGTAGCCCTATCTGTAGGCTAGCTGTGAGGCTAGCTGTCTGAGCATAATTCAATTCAAAGTATTTATTAAGCGCCTACCTACCTGCGACGGGCTTCCCAGCGATATGCCTCCGAGTGCCGCTGGGAGAATCTGGCGCAAGCTTTAATCACTTCTCGTATTTTCCTGAATGACAGAATGATGGTTTAACATTCAGTGGGTTTGTTCATCAGACAGAGTGAATCACCACCAGATGCAAATAATGGAACCGCGCTCTACTTCGAGGTCGATGCTAATTTCACTAATAGCAGAAATGCAAAGGCAAAGTTGCCTTTTGATTGCTTTTTAGTTGCACGGTAAATTAATCAATTAGTCATTCATTATGCAAATATCTGCGCTCCAATTCTCTTGTAAAAGGAAAGATCATTATTGTTAACCTTGGGGTGCATGCAGTGTCCTTCTGGCTGTGTGTGACCTGCGGAACATGAGCACAGGGTACAGGAGTACAGAGTCCCTGAAGTACTGTACACAGAGGTCGCCAGGCTTCTTAGTGCAAACCAAGGGAGGAACCACCACCTAGCACCGAGGAATCACATGATGAACACAGGGGCATGTTTACAAGCCCCTAGCACCACCCGAGCATCACCTTCTTTTTACGCTCCGTTGGCGATCTGTGAAATCCAATATTTAAAAGGCTAAGCAAAGTCATGGCTTTTCCTGTCCTTGTAAATACGGCTATTCCAATAGGAACCAAGAGGGAACAAGAAGCAGGGTTGCCCTCCACTCACAGACCATCAATACAATCATAACCATGCCCCTTGGGTGATTTATATATCAGTACTTTTCTTTTATGGCAGACAGAATATCCCATACCAATTTCGTCTGTTACAACACCATTTTCAATTCCATCCTTTGTCTGGAGGTGTTGAACTGTGTATCACCCTATTTTTTTTTAAATTTCAAAAATAACTCTCCTTCTTTCACAGAGCAAGAACAATTATTTCCAAAAGACAGTCAAAAAGAAGCCAATATCTATATCACAAGTTGTACACTATATCAACAAGTGAAAAAATTGTGAAGGACAAAAATAACCCCTCACGGGCGCACCACCTTCGGGGTAACTGGCAGGTACTCACCAGATTGCGCCCCCTTTCTCATCATAGGCAGTCATTTTTTGTCCAAGAAAAGAAAAGAAAGAAAAGTACAGTGTCCAAAATAACAAAAGAAAAGTGAAGTGTAGGGGAGCGATAAACTGTCTCACTCAGTGACAAAGTGATTAAAATCGACAGGCACACCGATTTCAACAACTTTATTCTTAATTCTTAGGTGTGATCTGTCGAAATAAAAAGGATGTTAGCTATCAATGCATACCAATACCTATTGCCAACATGTTTCTCTGCCTCAACCAATTTCCGGCAGATTCTTCAGGGCTAGACGCTTTGTCACACCACTAACGTTGGACGCCTCTTTTCTTTTAGACCTCTGTCAGCTCACGTCTCTCATACCCGCTGCAGAGGGGCAGAACTGGAAGACAGAACTCCTCACGTGAGTTCCTCTTATCAAAAAGGTGATGCGATTGTGATATTAATCGTCTACCGCCTGTGATACTCGGTGCCTCGTCCTCGGACTTGTAAATACGGCCCCTTTTTACGCATCACTTTGCATGAAAGGGGCGTGCAATGGGTGTTGCTGTGGGTGTTCCACTGCAACCAACATCCAATGATTTACAAGGATCTGTTGTGATGTATTTACTATGGGTACTGTATCGATCCCCCTATTTCTGACCCTTGTCTGGTTAATAATTAACTAGCAGCCATTCAACTGCACAGAAACCCGTTATCTGATTAGCCAAACAACGGCACAGAAGCCCGTTATCTGATTAGGTCATAGCGCATGCCATCTCATTAGGCAAGCACTATTTCTCCAGCCCCCTAATAGGCATACGGTGTTCTCAAAACAAATCAAACCTACCACGACCTGGGAAATCCCCACAGCCATTGTTTTGATTTAACCGAGAACTTCAGTAAAGAATGTGCGAACGATCAGTTCGTATGACATCCTTATTGACGTATTTATGTCCATCCTTACGTCAATCTCGGCACCTTTCAGGTATAAATAATACCAACATTGCCTTAAGCAAACACACGAGGTGGTGACAAGATTGGAGCAGCAAGACTTGCCGAGGAGCCCAGCTGACCGTGAAGCCCACAGACGCTGCCCCTCCTTTCTGACGCGCTGAGAGAGAGAGACGCTGCCTTTTCTCCTGCCGAGAAATCCAGCTCCGGCGCTTCCAAGCCGCCCTCACAGGCAGCTGGAATATCAAGACCTGAGATAGAGATACCAACCCTCCAGCCTTATAAATCCCAGGTACTGAACTGAATAACCCTTTGTAGAGAATTCTTGAAGCAGACTCTTGGCAAAACAAACTTAACTTAAACTGCTACTTATCTACTCCCGCCCACGTATTAGGCTTAGGTCAGGTACATTGGGGTAGGCGTAGTTAGAAGCACCAGTTGAGTACGATTAGTCAATGTATATATGTATGTATCTATTTTATCCATTTTAAGTATCATATGGCTAAGAAACCATATCAATGCTTTTACAGTATTATTTTATAATTCTGTTATTACTGTATGCACTTTACTTAACTATAAGTATTGCAATATTAGCGATTCATTTCTCTTGTATGAGAAAAGAGACTGATCAATAAATAACATCTTTTTATTGAACACGCCCGTCTCTTCCTTTTCTCTACAATCTGGTGAAACTAAGAATGCACTGAACTGACTGAGTAAAATAAGTTGTCTTTTGTTTTCACACGACTCTAGAGATACACTCTTGATTAGGGGAGAGCAAAGTTGTCATGTTCTATGGTTGTCAGAAACTAAATCCCTTCTTGTCTATCCAGGGAGGTTAAACTCCTCCTTGTCTATTCGAGAAAGTTTCTAGTGAACTCTGAGCTAGCTGGCAAACATTAAACTTTAAGTCTAATATCGACAGTAGAAGACCTAGTTAACCTCTGTCCTACGTCTATACTATTGAAGATATTATTCCAATGCGCAGAGCCTATTGGGATAATAGGAACTACACTACATGGCGCCCAACGGTTTGGATAGGCGATAAATCTAACGTAAGACATTAGAGTAACTCAGTCGTGCTTTTTCACACAGACCCCTTTTCCCCATAATACTCCAAAGACGTCTGGAGTGGGTGAAAGGTTAAATCCGCCAAACTTAGTAGGAGGAGACTCCTATGTATGGTTCTTGGTTTATTCAACGTTGAAGGATATACTGTTCCAAAATATTGTGCATCTAATCTTTGTTTCCATAGAAACCTGATCTGCAAATAAACAAAATCTTCTTGACAGTAGAATGTCAGAAAATGAAGAAGAAAGGGAGACAGCTAGAATAGCAGCTCAACTCCTAGCGGCTGACAATAGTCTCCTACAGCAAGACCCGGAGGCAATACTCATCCCGGTCAACATAAGGAAATCTATAACTTTAAAACTTATAGAAAATGGGCTGACACCGAGAGGTGGTACAGTCATATTCGTAATTGAGGCACACGAATATCGGCAGACAGAGGTATTCTATTCATGGATAAACTTTCCAGCAGCAAACGCTGTAACAAAGGACTTCCACTATTACAAAATAGAGGAACCTCCTAATTAGTACACTCCTTTCGAGGAGGTGGAAATACCACTCAAATACCAAGAGCACCTGCTCTGGTTTAATGGCGCCCTAAAACATAATAATCACATCACCAGGCTCGGTCCACTAGGTAGACCAGGAGCAACGTGGCCGGTCCTAGCCGGATACACACCACATCCAGACATTGAAGAAATGTCTGCACCAGAACTTTTAGCACAGCTAAAACAATTAATTAAAATACATAGACAATTAGTCCAATATGTAATGCGGACTTCAACAGTCCAACCAGCTATTAAAATTCCACAGCTGATCCCTCACCAGGGGAACACAAATAAAATTACACCACAGAACATACAGTCCTGTCTAGGTAAAGTACCCGCAAAACGGGAACAAATTCCATTCTGGTTAGCACAAAAAATCACTCAAATAGAGGCGGTATTTCCAGATACCACCCCGGTTGAGAAACACAGGATTCTGACTATCTGTCTTCCAATGGGAATCGCACCACATGTGGAGGACTGTGATACTTGGGGTACAGTCTTTGCTTCCATTTACACAAAAACACATGGTGTTCCATCCATGTCAGTAATACCAGATGTGCTAAAACAAATTCAAGATGAATACGGTCCAGAACCTGCCTTAACTCTTGGTATGGAATTACTAAAAGACTTCAAGCAGGTCTTGGCAATATTATTAGCAAATATAAAGGGAGAAGCAGCAAATGTGGTGATTCGCCAGAGGTTGAAAGAGACAGATATAGCAGACCAACCATTTGAAATTGCCAGAATCATAGAAAAATCCTATGAAGAACTAGGAAGAGATAGTTTGGGTGGAAAACCGGTGAAACCCCAACTTATTGAAAAACCTGAAAAAGTATTTATTAAAAATAATCCAAACACTCAAAAAAAGAGCTGGGATGGAAATAAACAATCCACTCCTAAAGAAAAAAGATTCCAGTCCAGAGGAAGGTCTCCTCGGCGGAGAGAAAGATCTCCGGACCAAGGACACAAGTCTCCCCAGAGGGAGCCCTCTGAGAAAAAAAACAACCTTAGAAATAGGGATAATCTGAAGAAACCTGATAGATATCAAGATATTGATATACGTCCCTCTCAATCTTTTCAGACTTCCTTGCAGAAATCGGAAAGAAGAGGACGATCAGAACACAGGGAAGAGCACGTCAAGTCCAAAGACAAGGAACCTGCTCATCAAAATAAAAAATTACAGTTTCCAAAAAAGAAGGTAGCCAGTATTAAAGTAATCAACCATGCCGAGAATACTGAGGACACAGCTGAAATACGGAGAATGGGCTCAGACAATGCTAGACAGCGCAGCAGAAGTGAGCATAGCTCGCAAGATCCTTATGAATCATCTGGAGACAGTGGACACGAATGAATACATTCAGGTGGAAACTGCAGATACCAGAGTTAGCAAACCTCATAAAATATATGAAATAACATTGCGTATAGAAGGGGATAAGACTAGGAAAATAAGGGGTCTCTTTTGGGATAATCTCTCCAAGGGCTATGACATCCTTCTAGCCGAAAGAGACTGGCCACCAGAGTTTGTCAGGGAGTGCCCTCATGGCGAAGAAATAATTATGCCTGCCTTCTCAAATCATATTCCAATTCATAAAAAATATACACTTGCAAGAAAGTGGGCAGTAGCCCAAGCTCCTGCATTATATAAAAACCATGTGGGATGGGATGAGGACTCTCCTCCTCACAAAATCCAGTTAAAATCACAACCTACTGCTCAGAGGCAGTACCCAATTAAGCAAGAAGCAAAAAAACGGTAAAAGAGATCCTAGATCAACTTGAATACCAGGGGGTGATTGAAAATTGCACCTCACAAATGAATAATCCTTTGTTTCCTGTCTCCAAACCAGACAATTCATATCGTCTTGTTTTGGACTACAGACACCTTAACTCATGTTGCAAAACCTTTGCAGTACAAAACTCGCATAGTGCTGCACTAATGAATAACATAGTGCGCAAAAAATACAAAACAACATTAGACATCTCTAATGGATTCTTCTGTCAAAATATAGCACCAGAGAGCAGATATTTGACCGCGTTCTCAATAAATGGCGCGCAAAATTTTTTCTGTCGTTTGCCCCAGGGGTTTAAAAACAGCCCAGGATTATTCTCAGCAAGAGTAACAGAGTTACTACAAATATATGATGATGAGGCATTATCTTATGTCGAGGACATCTATCTAACAGATGATGACTTGGATACTCACTTGAAGAGAGTGAACACCATAATACTTGGGTTCGCAGCAGAGGGTTACAAATTCAACTTTAAAAAGTCAAGAATTGCCCATCTAACTGTCCTGTTTTTAGGATATGAACTATCAAGTGAAGGCAAAAGCCTGGCTGACAATTTCCTAGAGAAATGTGCTGTAATCCAAGCACCTAGAACACTAAAAAACTTACAATCAATTCTAGGTTTCCTGAATTTTGGAAGAACTTACATTATAAATTATGCAGAGAGAGTTAAACCTCTCTATGATCTTAGAAACCAGATTTTAAAAGAATCAATTGGACTCAATAACACACAGAAATTTTGAGATCTTTACAAACAGATATGTTAGTTAAAACAAAATTACAAACACGTGACAACACACGCAACCTTGTGATTCGAGTCATCCCAGGAAGATGCAGATTCACATACCTGACCTCTAATGAGGGAGAGAAGGTACCAATAGCATACAAATCACATTTGTACACAGAAGCTGAAAAAAAAGGTTCAGCATTAAGGAAAACATTGTTCATGCGGTTCAAACAGCTGTAGCAAAAGAAAAATACCAAGCCGACGGTAGACAGGTTACAGTCAGAACAGCAGAATCAGCTTTTGAGGCATTAACAACACCATGTAATTTACCGACAACTGCACTGAATCCAGAATGGATACAATGGGTAAATTCTGTTGCTACAGACAAAGTAAAATACTATTTTGACCCGGAAATGAAAGAATTAAAATATCTAGAATATGAGAGAGAATACCCTCTGCCAATCGACATTCTGCCTTTACGACAGTACGCCTGTGTAATATATACAGACAGTCATGCTCAACCCTCAGTTTGGGGAGAGCTGGCTTACAAGGCCACATGCGAAATTGTAAAAGAAGTGTGGCGCGGAGGTAAATTAAGACCTCTACTTACAAAAACACACTCAGTAGAAAATAATTCAGAACAACAAACTGAAATAATAGCGTTAAAAATGGCGCTAGATAATGCCGATCGCGAATTCCCGACACTTATAGTGTGCGATTCGTATTACTGCGTCAAATCATACAATAACGATTTACAGAAATGGATTCAAAACGGTTACAAAGATGACACAGGTGCAACAATAAAGCAAAAAGTGCTTTGGGAACAAGTAGTTCTTTTACAGAAAGAACTACCAAAAACTCACGTGATACATTCACTGAGTCATCAGCGTGATGGCGTTCACGTTGCAGGGAATTCATTGGCTGAGACAGCCACAGCGGTAGCAACTAAATCGGCTTCCGTAGCTACAAAAAAGCGTACAGTAAAATACATTGACGGAGAAACTGTGCTGGCAGTGAAAACGTCATCAAAAGGCGACTGCTCAGCGCTACCGATCAATTACCCACTCAATTATACATACATAATCGATGCAAACTCAGTCCCTTTTGCTCGAATCCCTGGAGTGGGGGATAGAGTAATTCCAAACACGGACAGGAGAGGCTTGTTAATAGCAGACGCACATATGGGTGAGGGTCTCAGACACCTTAAGCTAAAAGATTCTCTGGAAGAATTACAATCAGTGTACTGGTGTCCAGGCATGAGTCTGCATCATCACATTTTTGTAAAAAAACTGCCCAGACTGCAACAGAGATCGCAGTGGCGAGAGAAACGGTTTACTACCATGGCGTTTCACTCCAGAATGTATCAAATCAACAAAAAAATAATAAAAACACAGTATGAATAATGCGTCGTATTAACATGTAGAGACTATCTTCACTTATAATGTAGACCCCAACTTTCGGCTGACGTCGGAACTGTTATACAAAGATTTGCGAGTCTAGAATGGCATATACGCTAGAAGCATGTTACGTTCTGACCAAAATCTTTCCTTTAGCTCTAAAACAGCTTATGGGGGGTGCCTGGCCAGAATGAACATTGCATTGCGGGACTCTTCTCACTTCCTTCCTGAGGGAAACGGGATGGTGTAAAGAAAAAACCAAGGCATAAAGTAATCTATAACAGCGAAGATATTAGGTTCAGAAGCTGGGTGGGTCAAACATTTAATAAGTGTCCAACGTAGTCTAAATAACCTGCCAAGAAATTCTCTGAAAGGACTCAGTCCGTACGAACTATTGTTTGGGACTAGAATGTTAATCCAGGACTTAGATAGTCAGACTTCAGTGGTTAAAGAAAAATGCTTTGATATCAAAGATCGCTTGGCTATTTTACAGGACTTAAATGAAAGAAGAAAAGCCCTGAGCAACATAAAGTTGAAACAGCAGCCAGCAACCACTGAAGAAAAACCACCTGTCCCAGCAAGGCCTGTCTGGATTTCAAAAGTCGGGTATCTGGTCAGAGAGAAGATCGCGGTAAAGAAGGAATTTGGGCCTTCTTACAGAAAAGCAGTTCCTGTCTTGTCTATCAACGGGACAAGATCAGTAGTACTACCGCCCCTTGCTGGTAAAAAGGAGAACCGAGTCATATCCATCGACCTGGTTAAACCACAATCATGTGGCCGATAACAAATAGTAGGCCAAGTGGACTCCCAAGAAGTAGCAGAACACCAAAGTTTGCTACATCCACAGAGGTTCAAACTGAAAGACTGATCACATTTGGAAAATCTACAGTGAAACAACAAGGACTATGCAACAAAGCAATGGAACTTGAACCTCTTAAAACCCAAATAAAAACTTTTCATCAAGGAACTACAACCTACGATGATATAACTACAGACTTTGCTAATGACATAAAGCAAAATCCAAAAACAAAAAGTAATCCAGAAGCAATTGGAACAATTGACAGAACGGCATCCGGCTACTTCATCAACTTCGATGATGTTTCAGAAGATCCAAGTGAACCAGAAGTACAGCCATCAACAAAAACTTTTTTAAAGACAAAGCAAAGGAACTTTTTCATCAACTAAAGGGAACCTATCTAACTTCTCCATGGATTGAAATTTGGGTGACATTAGGTGCATTTGTCCTCATACTTTGGCTCATCATGGTACTATGCTTGGGACATTTCATTGAGGGAAAATATGCTAAAATGGACACAGCAAGCCAGAAAATCAACTTGGTCCTTAAACCACACACATCTTCACACGTCAAGAAAAGAGAACTTTCTTCAGTGAACTTCACAGCCAATCCTATACCAGGCGGTGTAGCATGGGACAATACTGATTATGAAATCTGTGGCCCGGTTGAAATCCTGAAGTATCCACATCAATTTAAGATCTCGTTAAGTGACTTTGTAAAACCAAGCACATTCGCTGATGATTGGGACTTTGAAAGTATAAATGATATGATGTCTGACCTAGTAATGTCTGCTAAATTTACAGAACATGATTATTTGCAGGGTTCGTCTAATTATGATCAAATGTTCTGCTACAACCACTATGGTAACCATTATCTCCATAAATCTGCACAACCTAGAAATGTTTTAAATTATAACCAATGGGAACATTGTGCTACTCCACCAAAGGGTAGTTCTAAAACATTTTATGATAAATATTCATATTTCTCAGGGTTTAACACAAGTAATGCAGAAACATTTTATTTCAAATTGTCGAATAAGACAGGTATGAAGACCATGCTTACAAACACGAAATTGATATATTCAGATTCATTTTTTGAGCAAATGAATACATTTGGTTTTGATTTCTGGAACAATAACATTGAAACAAAAACTGTTTGGGGTACAAAAGATTGGCAAGTACAAGGTATAGAATCATTGTTCAGAGCCTGTATGATCCCAGAACAAAGTATATTCTTGAATGACACTATTCAACAAACTACCTGTCTTGGCTTAGCCAAAATCAAAGACTTAAACAAACCGTCTATTCCAAAGCCAACAACGAACAGTAATAGCTCTATAGATGTTGAGATAGACGTGAACCATATTTTAAACCAAAACAGAACACATCCTGATTGGAAACAATGGTTGATCTGGCCCACTGACACAAATAACTGTCAAGACAGATTCCTGAACAAAATACAGGGGTTCAAATTGACCAGGCCAGACCCTAGATATTCCCAAAGACAACATCCAGGGATAGTAACTACTTACAGTGTGGGCAAGCTCTGCCTTCAATGGCTACAAACATCCACACTGGCAGAAATTAAGCAACACCTAACTTTACTTCAAGAGGGTGCTGACTTGCGTGATTTCATTATGGGACCACGCAAACAGCGTCAAAAACGTTTCATAGCGGCCTCTATATATGCAGCTTACAATGAAGCCTGGAAAGTAACTCAAATTGAGACAGCAGAAAAAATATGGGAAATTGACCGTATTAATTTGGAAAAATCACTTTCTGTTGTGGACAATGGGTTAATGACTCTGTCCTCCAGAATATATTCATTGGACAGTATTGTGTCTTCAGCAATCGATATAATATCGCAAGACTTACTGATGTTACAACACGGTCAGTCCCAATTGCGTTCTATTGTACAACTTGGCTGGACGTTACAAAATCTGCGTTCAGGCTATGTGCCTTGGCGTTTAATCAACACAACGTCACTATTTAATATCTTTAACCTTACTGATAAACAAATCAGTTTGGCACAGAAGGGTGCTGACTATACAATTCTGAGCATTGAAAAACTTGAGAGATTACCATTGACAATGTCAGAATGACCTATCATTGACTGGATAATACATGGGATAATAAATATTCCGATAACAACTTTCCAGTTTCAATACTGCCAAAAATACATACAGGCAGGCCAGTATGAAAGGTTGGGTAAAGGATACATTAAGTCAACATGGAACTTGCCCTATACACACGCATGTGTTAGTAATAAAGGACAAAGTGTGTTCCTTAGTGGCAATAATTGTGAAAGGTCACTAAGCGGTACACTTCTGTGTCAGGGTATTAGTTTGCATGGAGCATGTGAAGGGACTTCAAATAACCTTTCATGTCACCAGCTAGGCACACCTGCAACACAAATAGAACCATTCTTTAGGAGACTCTCGAACGGGAGTTACATTCTAATTGTAGATCGCAGATGTTGCAGTCTGCTGCCCGGAAAACCTTATCTCGTAACCGTGACTACGAAGGTCATGTGCTGTGAACGAGTATTGTTCCCAAACGATGCCCGAGACAGGGAGGCAAGGTTATGGCCCAGTTTGAAAATTTCTTCTATTCGAATTGATACTTTAAGCAAAATGAAGACAGTGCTCCTACAGACGCCAACCATGTTAACGTCGTCAAAAGAAACGTATGATCTCCAAGTTGCAAGGACAACTGCTGAGATTCATTCACTGTTATCAACCAATTCCCCCATACATTTCGCAGAAATACTGAGCGAAATCTTAAATATTTCTGATACAAGTGGAATCGCGAGTGTATTTAAGACAGTGTTTTCGGGAGCTTTAACCCCATTCAAAGCCATCCTGGGTATTTTTCCTGATTTTGTCCATTCCATCTTTGGTGGACTTCCTCTCCTTTTGGGACTAGTGGCAGGCATCCTATTTTTGATCCTGTTACTTCGCTATGGCAAACCACGTCACAGACAAGACACCAGCGATAATGGAAGAAACAATCCGAGCTATTGGCTACCGGGACCGCATAACTAAAGTCCTTGGACTAGCACGGCTACGAGATTTAAACATGACTTGGTTTCTTTCATTTAGACCAATGTGGCAAAGTTGTGTTATGCCTGTATTAAGGTGCTTGCTATGCGGCGAAGAATGCGTGTTGGACACCTGTCTGACACTACAATCGGATGTGCCAATGGACGCAGAGACTTTGTTGGGTCCGGTAACGGCTCATGCATTGTGCTGTCCCCAGCGGCTACCAATCCTGATGACGGCATTCGTGGAGACTTCACCACTACGATTGAAGAGTTGTGAAGTACAAGATGAAAGCAGCATCGATTAGGTACGACCTTCTGTCAGCTATGCTGATCGAAACATCAATGAAGGCAATCATGCTCATGAATGCATGTTACAAAATTTTTCCGAGTTAGTGGAACTTTCGCAAGAAGCAGTTGACAGTTTTTTCGAAAGTCTCAACAATATGATGTTTTCACCAGAGCAGAAAGAATGACTTTGAACAAACTAGCACACGGCGTTCCATACACCCTGAATTTGGCCTTCAACTTTGAAAATGAAGCAATAAGAAATTTTCTCACCAGTTTTTACGGAGAGCGAGACATTTTTTTTTTTCCCCTTCCATTTCCAAAAATATTTACGATTTTTTGGGACACTTATCTTCTGCTTAAAGTAAAACTATTCCTAGAGAACAAAATTTCTATTTTTAGCTACTCTAGAGACATTAGCTACCCTCTAGCATGTTCGCAAGTATTATGATTTTTGTGATGAGATGGTCTCGACCTTTTCTTCTGTATTAAGAGCCATTTCGTGTGTAATTTCCGCATTTCGTTCATGCTGATTTCAAAATATGCGTATTACATTTAGCATTATTATACTGCTTGAAGTTTCATATAGTAACTATACTCATCTTTTCGTGTATTTCGCATTTCCAATTTTCAGAATGCATTTGATTGTATTTTGGGGTGGTTCGGTATACACATGCACTACTAGTTTTGTTTACTATGCCTAGATTTGTAAATATGGACATAGATTACGTGGAATGGGTGTAATGTATTTGCTATGGGTACTGTATCGATCCCCCTATTTCTGACCCTTGTCTGGTTAATAATTAACTAGCAGCCATTCAACTGCACAGAAACCCGTTATCTGATTAGCCAAACAAGGGCACAGAAGCCCGTTATCTGATTAGCCACACAACGGCACAGAAGCCCGTTATCTGATTAGGTCATAGCGCATGCCATCTCATTAGGCAAGCACTATTTCTCCAGCCCCCTAATAGGCATACGGTGTTCTCAAAACAAATCAAACCTACCACGACCTGGGAAATCCCCACAGCCATTGTTTTGATTTAACCGAGAACTTCAGTAAAGAATGTGCGAACGATCAGTTCGTATGACATCCTTATTGACGTATTTATGTCCATCCTTACGTCGATCTCGGCACCTTTCAGGTATAAATAATACCGACATTGCCTTAAGCAAACACACGAGGTGGTGACAAGATTGGAGCAGCGAGACTTGCCAAGGAGCCCAGCTGACCGCGAAGCCCACAGACGCTGCCCCTCCTTTCTGACGCGCTGAGAGAGAGACGCTGCCTTTTCTCCTGCCGAGAAATCCAGCTCCGGCGCTTCCAAGCCGCCCTCGCAGGCAGCTGGAATATCAAGACCTGAGATAGAGATACCAACCCTCCAGCCTTCTAAATCCCAGGTACTGAACTGAATAACCCTTTGTAAAGAATTCTTGAAGCAGACTCTTGGCAAAACAAACTTAACTTAAACTGCTACTTATCTACTGCCGCCCACGTATTAGGCTTAGGTCAGGTACATTGGGGTAGGCGTAGTTAGAAGCACCAGTTGAGTACGATTAGTCAATGTATATATGTATGTATCTATTTTATCCATTTTAAGTATCATATGGCTAAGAAACCATATCAATGCTTTTACAGTATTATTTTATAATTCTGTTATTACTGTATGCACTTTACTTAACTATAAGTATTGCAATAATAGCGATTCATTTCTCTTGTATGAGAAAAGAGACTGATCAATAAATAACATCTTTTTATTGAACACGCCCGTCTCTTCCTTTTCTCTACAATCTGGTGAAACTAAGAATGCACTGAACTGACTGAGTAAAATAAGTTGTCTTTTGTTTTCACACGACTCTAGAGATACACTCTTGATTAGGGGAGAGCAAAGTTGTCATGTTCTATGGTTGTCAGAAACTAAATCCCTTCTTGTCTATCCAGGGAGGTTAAACTCCTCCTTGTCTATTCGAGAAAGTTTCTAGTGAACTCTGAGCTAGCTGGCAAACATTAAACTTTAAGTCTAATATCGACAGTAGAAGACCTAGTTAACCTCTGTCCTACGTCTATACTATTGAAGATATTATTCCAATGCGCAGAGCCTATTGGGATAATAGGAACTACACTACACTGTAAATCTAAGGCAGCGGCGAAAAGTAAATCCATTGAAAAGCAGGCATTAGAGAGGCGCAATGAGGAGAAATAATTTTATTTCTCCTTCTTGTTTGCTCTTTCCATGTGTGCTGCACAGAAAGAAAAAATGAGGAGCAATAAACATATTTCTCCCCGTTAGGCTTCAACTGAGGAGGCACAGGATTTTGAGCTGTCGTCCAGACGGCGTGATCCAGAGGCACGGGCTTCAGTGAGCGGTCGTCCAGATGGCGTGATACAGAGGCACAGGCTTCAGTGATCTGTCGTCCACACGGTGTGATCTAGAGGCACGGGCTTCAGTGAGCTGTTGTCCAGACGGCGTGATCCAGCAGCACAGGCTTCAGTGAGCTGTCGTCCACACGGCATGATCCAGAGGCACTGGCTTCAGTGAGCTGTCGTCCAGACAGCGTGATCCAGAGGCACAGGCTTCAGTGAGCTGTCGTCCAGACGGCGTGATCCAGAGGCACGGGCTTCAGTGACCCGTCGTCCAGACGGCGTGATCCAGAGGCACGGGCTTCAGTGAGCTGTCGTCCAGACGGCGTGATCCAGAGGCACGGGCTTCAGTGAGCTGTCGTCCAGACGGCGTGATCCAGCGGCACAGGCTTCAGTGAGTTGTCGTCCAGATGGCGTGATCCAGAGGCACAGGCTTCAGAGAGCTGTCGTCCAGACGGCGTGATCCCAGAGGCACAGGCTTCAGTGAGCTGTCGTCCAGACGGCATGATCCCAGAGGCACAGGCTTCAGTGAGCTGTCGTCCAGACGGCGTGATCCAGAGGCACAGGCTTCAGTGAGCTGTCGTCCAGACGGCGTGATCCAGAGGCACGGGCTTCAGTGAGCTGTCATCCAGACGGCGTGATCCAGCGGCACAGGCTTCAGTGAGCTGTCGTCCAGACTGCGTGATCCAGAGGCACAGGCTTCAGTGAGCTGTCGTCCAGAAGGCTTGATTCAGAGGCACAGGCTTCAGTGAGCTGTCGTCCAGACGGCGTGATCCAGCGGCACAGGCTTCAGTGAGCTGTCGTCCAGACGGCGTGATCCAGAGGCACGGGCTTCAGGGAGCTGTCGTCCAGACGGCGTGATCCAAAGGCACAGGCTTCAGTGAGCTGTCGTCCAGACGGCGTGATCCAGCGGCACAGGCTTCAGTGAGCTCTCGTCCAGATGGCGTGATCCAGAGGCACAGGCTTCAGTGAGCTGTCGTCCAGACGGCGTGATCCAGAGGCACGGGCTTCAGTGAGCTGTCGTCCAGACGGCGTGATCCAGAGGCACGGGCTTCAGTGAGCTGTCGTCCAGACGCCGTGATCCAGCGGCACATGCTTCAGTGAGCTGTCGTCCAGACGGCGTGATCCAGAGGCACGGGCTTCAGTGAGCTATCGTCCAGACGGCGTGATCCCAGAGGCACAGGCTTCAGTGAGCTGTCGTCCAGACGGCGTTATCCAGAGGCACGGGCTTCAGTGAGCTGTCGTCCAGACGGCGTGATCCAGCGGCACAGGCTTCAGTGAGTTGTCGTCCAGACGGCGTGATCCCAGAGGCACAGGCTTCAGTGAGCTGTCGTCCAGACGGCATGATCCCAGAGGCACAGGCTTCAGTGAGCTGTCGTCCAGACGGCGTGATCCAGAGGCACGGGCTTCAGTGAGCTATCGTCCAGATGGTGTGCTCCCAGAGGCACAGGCTTCAGAGAGCTGTCGTCCAGACGGCGTGATCCCAGAGGCACAGGCTTCAGTGAGCTGTCGTCCAGACGGCATGATCCCAGAGGCACAGGCTTCAGTGAGCTGTCGTCCAGACGGCGTGATCCAGAGGCACAGGCTTCAGTGAGCTATCGTCCAGACGGTGTGCTCCCAGAGGCACAGGCTTCAGTGAGCTGTCGTCCAGATGGCGTGATCCAGAGGCACGGGCTTCAGTGAGCTGTCGTCCAGACGGCGTGCTCCAGTGGCACAGGCTTCAGTGAGCTGTCGTCCAGACGGCGTGATCCAGCGGCACAGGCTTCAGTGAGCTGTCGTCCAGACGGCGGGATCCAAGAGGCACAGGCTTCAGTGAGCTATCGTCCAGACGGCGTGATCCCAGAGGCACAGGCTTCAGTGAGCTGTCGTCCAGACGGCATGATCCAGCAGCACAGGCTTCAGTGAGCTATTGTAGTGTAGTTCCTATTATCCCAATAGGCTCTGCGCATTGGAATAATACCTCCAATAGTATAGATCTAGACCAGACGTTAACTAGGTCTTCTACTGTCGATATTAGACTTAAAGTTTTGGGTTTGCCAGCTAGCTCAGAGTTCACTAGAAACTTTCTCGAATAGGCAAGGAGGAGTTGAACCTCCCTGGATAGACAAGAAGGGATTTAGTTTCTGACAACCATAGAACATGACAACTTTGCTCTCCCCTAATCAAGAGTGTATCTCTAGAGTCGTGTGAAAACAAAAGACAACTTATTTTACTCAGTCAGTACGTGCATTCTTAGTTTCACCAGATTGTAGAGAAAAGGAAGAGACGAGCGTGTTCAATAAAAGATGTTATTTATTGATCAGTCTCTTTTCTCGTACAAGAGAAATGAATCGATATTATCGCAATACTTATGGTTAAGTAAAGTGCATACAATAAAAGCAGAATTATGAAATAATACTGTAAAAGCATTGATATGGTTTCTAAGCCATATGCTATTGAAAATGGATAAAATATGTACATACACATATACATTCGACTAATCGTACTCAACTGGTGCGTCTAACCACGCCTACCCCGGTGTACCTGACCTAAGCCTAATACGTGGGCTGGAGTAGAAAGTAGCAGTTTTGAGTTAAGTTTGTTTTGCCAAGTGACTGACTCAAGAATTCTCTGCAAGGGGTTATTCAGTTCTGTACCTGAGATCTAGGATGGTTGAGGGATGGTATCTCTCGTCTGTGGTCTCGATATTCCAGGCTGCCTGCAAGGGCTGCTCGGAAGCGCCGGAGCTGGATTTCTCGGCAGGAGAAAGGCAGCGTCTCGTTCTCAGCGCGTCAGGAAGGCGGGGCAGCGCCAGTGGGCTTCGCTCTCTGCTGGGCTTCGGCAAGTCTCGCTGCTCCGATCTCGTCACCACCGCGTGTGTTTGCTTAAGGCAATGTCGGTAATATTTATAC
Source organism: Lissotriton helveticus (assembly GCF_964261635.1). Lineage (NCBI taxonomy): Eukaryota > Metazoa > Chordata > Amphibia > Caudata > Salamandridae > Lissotriton > Lissotriton helveticus. The sequence goes on from NC_136067.1 coordinate 1,958,613,541, forward strand.
CTGTAAGGTGCCGAGATTGACGTAAGGATGGACATAGATACGTCAATAAGGATGTCATACGAGCTGGTCGTTAGCACATTCTTTTACTGAAGTTCTTTGAGAAATCAAAACAATGGCCGCAGGGATTTTCCCAGGTTGTCATAGGTTTGATTTGTTTTGAGAACTCCGTATGCCTTATCAGGGGCTGGAGGAATATTGCTTGCCTAATTAGATGGCAAGCGTTATGACCTAATCAGATAACGCGCTCCTGTGCCGTGGTCTGGCTTAATCAGATAACGGTTTCTGCATCATGGGATGGCTGCTAGTTAATTTGTTAACCAGAATAGGGTCAGGAATAGGGGGATCTATACAGAACCTATAGGAATACATCACACCCACTCCACGCTAATTATGGCCATATTTACGAATCTAGGCATAGTAAGACATACTGTAGAGTATCGTGTATACCTTACCACCCCAAAATACACATAATGCATTTTGAAATTATGTAATATACGGGAAAAAAATAGTCACATGTACTATATGCACTCAAGCAGTAGAATAATGCTAAATTAATCACGCATATGTATACATTATTAGTAATTGAATACGAGAATTACACATGAAATGGCTCTTAATACAGAAGAAAGCCACTTCATCACAGTTCAAAAACATTTATGAACATACCAGCGGGCAGCTAATGTCTATGAAGTTTCTAAAAATAGAAATTAGTTCTCTAAGAATAGTTCTTACTTTAAGCAGAAGATAAGTGTCCCGAAAAATTTATAAAAATATTTTGGGGCTGCTAAAAAAATTGCTGTCCGTGAACTGGAGGAAAAAATTGTTTTTGCTACTTTATTATTAAAGTTGAAGGCCAAATTCAAGGTGTCGGGAACGCCGTGTGCTAGCTTGCTCAAGAGTCGTTATTTCTGCTCTGGTGAGAACATCATATCATTGAGACTGCTGAAAAAGCTGTCAACAGCTTCCTGTGAGAGTTCCACCAACTCGGAATAAGATGTAACCATGCATTCATGTGCATGATTGTCTCCGTTGACGTTTTGAGTAGTATTGCTGACAGAAGGTCGTACCTGATCGATGCTGCTTTCATCTTGATCTTCACTACCCCTCAATTGTAGTGGTGAAGTTTCCACGAATGCCGTCATCAGGATTGGCAGCCGTTGAGGGCAGCACAATGCATGAGCCGTTACCGGACCCAACAATGTTTCTGCATCCATTGGCGCATCCGATTGTAGCGTCAGACAGGTGTCCAACACGCATTCTTCTCCGCACAGCATGCACCTTAATACAGGTAAAACACATCTTTGCCATATCGGCCGAAATGAAAGAAACCAAGTCATGTTCAGGTCTCTAAGCCGGGTTAGTCCCAGGATTTTTGATATCCGGTCCCGGTATCCAATGGCTCGGATTGTTTCTTCCCTTGTCGCAGGTGTTTTGTCTGTGACATGGTTTGCCATAACGAAATATAAGGACCAAGAATAGGATTCCTGCAATTAGTCCCAAAATGAGGGGAACTCCTCCAAAAATCGAATGGACGAGGTCTGGAAAAATACCCAGTATGGCTTTGAATGGTGTTAATGCCCCTGAAAACAATGTCTGGAATACATTTGAGACTCCACTGGTATCAGAAATATTTAAGATTTCATTCAGGATTTCTGCGAAATGTATGGGGGAATTAGTTGATAACAATGAGTGAATCTCTGCAGTCGTCCTTGCGACTAGGAGATCATACGTTTCTTTTGATGACGTGAGCCTGGTCGGCGTCTGAAGAAGCACTGTTTTCATTCTGCTTAAAGTATCAATTCGAATAGAAGTAATTTTCAAGTTAGGCCATGTCCTTGCCTCCCTGTCTGGAAAGGAGCTGGGGAACAATAAGCGTCCACAGCACATGACCTTCGCAGTCGTACTTATGAGATAAGGAACCCCGGGCTGTAGACTACAACATCTGCGATCCACAATTAGGATGTAACTCCCGTTATAGAGTCTTTTAAAGAATGGTTCTATCTCTGTTGCAGGTGTGCCTAGCTGGTGACATGAAAGGTTATTTGAGTTCCCTTCACAGGCTCCATGCAAACTAATTCCATTACACAGAAGTGTACCGCTTAGTGACATTGCACAATTATTGCCACTAAGGAACACTTTCTGTCCTTTATTACTGACCTATGCATGTGAATAGGGCAAGTTCCATGTTGACTTAATGTACCCTTTTCCCAATTTTTCGTACATGCCAGCCTGTATATATTTTTGGCAGTATTGAAACCTGAAAGTAGATATCGGAATATTAATTATCCCATGTATTATACATTCAATGACAGGTCGTTCTGACATTGTCAATGGTAATCTCTCGAGTTTCTCAATGCTCAGGATTGTATAATCAGCACCCTTTTGTGCCATACTGATTTGTTTATCAGTAAGGTTAAAGATATTGAATAGTGACGTTGTGTTGATTAAACGCCAAGGCACATAGCCTGAACGCAGATTTTGTAACGTCCATCCAAGCTGTATAATAGAACGCAATTGCGACTGGCCGTGTTGTAACAACAGTAAGTCTTGCGATATTATGTCGATTGCTGAAGACACAATGCTGTCCAATGAAAAAATTCTGGAGGACAGAGTCATTAACCCATTGTCCACTACAGAAAGCGATTTTTCCAAATTAATACGGTCAATTTCCCGTATACTTTCTGCTGTCTCAATTTGAGTGATCTTCCAGGCCTCGTTGTAAGCTGCATATATAGAGGCTGCTATGAAGCGTTTTTGACGCTGTTTGCGCGGTCCCATAATGAAATCACGCAAGTCAGCACCATCAGTAAGTAAAGTTAGGTGTTGCTTAATTTCTGTCAGTGTGGAAGTTTGTAGCCATTGAAGGCAGAGTTTGCCCACACTGTAGGTGGTGATTATCCCTGGGTGTTGTCTTTGGGAATATCTAGGGTCTGGCCTGGTCAATGTGAACCCCTGTGTTTTGTTCAGGAATCTGTCTTGACAGTTATTAGTATCTGTGGGCCAGATTAACCATTGTTTCCAATCAGGATTTGTTCTGTTTTGGTTTAATACATAGTTTACGTCTATCTCTTCATCTGCAGAGTTATTGCTGTTCATTGTTGGTTTTGGAATAGACGGTTTATTTAAGTCTTTGATTTTGGCTAATCCAAGACAGGTAGTTTGTTGAATAGTGTCATTCAAGAATATAATTTGTTCTGGGATCATGCAGGCTCTAAACAATGATTCTACACCCTGAACTTGCCATTCTCTTGTACCCCAAACACTTTTTACTTCCACATTTTTGTCCCAATAATCAAAACCAAATGTATTCATTTGTTCAAAAAATGAGTCCGAATATATCAATTTTGTGTTTGTAAGCATGGTTTTTGTTCCTGTCTTATTTGAGAATTTAAAATAAAATGTTTCAGCTTTACTTGTATTGAACCCTGAAAAATATGAATATTTGTCATAAAAGGTTCTTGAGCTTCCTTTTGGAGGGGTTGCACAATGTTCCCATTGATTATAATTTAAAACATTTCTAGGTTGTGCAGATTTATGTAGAAAATGGTTACCATAGTGGTTGTAGCAGTACATACTATCATAATTAGACGAACCCTGCAAATAATCATGTTTGGTAAATTTAGCAGACATCACTAGGTCAGACATCATGTCATTAATACTTTCAAAGTCCCAATCATCAGCAAATGAGTTTGGTTTTACAAAGTCACTCAACGAGATCTTGATTTGGTGTGGATATTTGAGGATTTCAACCGGACCATAAATTTAATTGTCAGTATTGTCCCATGCTACCCCACCCGGTATAGGATTGGCTGTGAAGTTGACTGAAGAAAGTTCTCTTTTCTCGACGTGTGAAGACGTGTGTGGTTTGAGGATCAAGTTGATTTTCTGGCTTGCTGTGTCCATTTTTGCATATTTTCCCTCAATGAAGCGTCCCAAGCATAGTACCATGATGAGCCAAAGTATGAGGATAAATACACCAAAGGACACCCAAAATTCAATCCATGGAGAAATCAGATAGGTTTCTTTCAGTTGTTTCAAAAGTTCCTTAGCTTTGTCTTTAAGGGTTTTTGTTGATGGCTGTGTCTTTGATTCACTGAGGTCTTCAGAGGAATCATTGAAGTTTATGAAGTAGCCGGATGCTGTTCTATCAATTGTTCCAATTGTTTCAGGATTACTGTTTCTTGCATATTCATTTGTTACTTCATTGTAGGTTGGTGTGTCTCTACTAAACGTTTTTATTTGGGTTTTCAGAGGTGTGAGTTCCATTGCATTGTTGCATAGTCCTTGTTGTTGTTCTGTAGGCGTTTCGAATGTGATTAGCCTTTTAGTTAGCACCTCTGTACCTGTAGCAAACCTCGGTATTCTATTACTTATCGGGAGTCCACTTGGCCTACTGTTTGTTATCGGCCACATGATTGTGGTTTTACCAGGTCGATGGATACAACTCGGTTCTCCTTTTTACCAGCAAGCGGCGGTAGTACAACTGATCTTGTCCCGTTGATGGACAAGACAGGAACTGCTTTTCTGTAAGAAGGCCCAAATTCCTTCTTTACCGCGATCTTTTCTCTGACTAGATCCCCGATTTTTGGAATCCAGACAGGTCTTGCTGGGACAGGCGGTGTTTCTTCAGTGGTTGTTGGCTGTTGTTTCAACTTTATGTTGCTCAGGTCTTATCTTGTTTCCTTTAAGTCCTGCAAAATAGCCAAACGATCTTTGATATCAAAGCTTTTTTCTTTCACCACTGAAGTCTGACTGTCAAGATCTAAGACTAACATCCTAGTCCCAAACAATAATTCGTACGGACTGAATCCCTTCAGAGAATTTCTTGGCAGGTTGTTTAGACTACGTTGGACACTTATTAAATGTTTGACCCACCCAGCTCCCGAACCTAATACCTTTGCTGTTATAGATCGCTCTCTGCCTTTGGTTTTTTCTTTACACCATCCCGTATCCCTCAGGAAGGAAGTGAGAAGATTCCCGCAAATGCAATGCTCATTCTGGCCAAGCACTCCCCACAAACCCGAGAGGTAATGGAAAGATATTGGTCAGTACGTAGCATGCTTCTAGTGTATATGCCATTATAGACTTGCAAATCTTGATATAACAGTTCTGGCATCAGCCGAAAGTTGGTGTCTACATTATAAGTGAAAACTAGTCTCTGTATGTTAATACGACGCATTTTTCATATTGGGATTATTTTTTATTGTTGATCCTTTCTGGTGTGAAACGCCAAGGTAATATACCGTTTCTTTCACCACTGCGATCTCTGTTACAGTTTGGGCAGTTTTTTACAAAAATGGTATGATGCAGGCCCATGCCTGGCCACCAGTATACTGATTGTAATTCTTCCAGAGAATCCTTTAGTTTGAGGTGTCTGAGACCCTCGCCCATATGTGCGTCTGCTATTAACAAGCATCTCCTATCCATGTTTGGAATCACTCTATCCCCCACTCCAGGGATTCGAGCAAAAGGAACGGAGTTTGCATCGATTATGTATGTATATTTGAGTGGGTAACTGATCGGTAACGCTGAGCAGTCGCCTTTTGATGACGTTTTTACCGCCAGCATTGTTTCACCGTCAATGTATTTTACTGCACGCTTTTTTCTAGCTACGGAAGCCGATTCAGTTGCTACCGTTGTGGCTTTCTCAGCCAATGAATTCCCTGCAACGTGAACGCCATCACGCTGATGACTCAGTGAGTGTATCACGTGAGTCTTTGGTAGTTCTCTTTTTAACAGAACTATTTGTTCCCAAAGCAGTTTTTGCTTTATTGTTGCACCTGTGTCATCTTTGTAACCGTTTTGAATCCATTTCTGCAAATCGCTGTTATATGATTTGACGCAGTAATATGAATCGGACACTATAAGTGTCGGGAATTCGCGATCTGCATTATCTAGCGCCATTTTCAATGCTATTATTTCAGTCTGTTGTTCTGAATTCGTTTCTACTGAGTGTGTCTTTGTTAATAGAGGTCTTAGTATACCTCCGCGCCACACTTCTTTTGTAATCTCACATGTGGGGTTGTATGCTTGTTCTCCCCAAACGGAGGGTTGAGCATGTCCGTCTGTATAGATTACACAAGCGTACTGTCGTAATGGCAGAATGTTGATTGGCAGAGGGAAAGTTCTTTCATATTCTAGATATTTTAGTTCCTTTAGTTCTGGATCAAAGTAGTATTTTACTTTGTCCATTGTAATGGAATTCACCCATTGTATCCAATCCGGATTCAATGCTGTTGTTGGTAAATTACATGGGGTTGTTAATGCCTCAAAGGCTGATTCTGCTGTTCTGACTGTGATGTGTCTACCGTCAGCTTTATCTTTTTCTCTAGCTATTGCGGTTTGAACTGCATGAACAATGTTTTCTTTAATGCTGAATTTCTTTTCAGCTTCTGTGTACAAGTGTGATTTGAATGCAGTTGGTACCTTTTCTCCCTCGTTAGAGGTCAGGTATGTGAATCCGCATCTTCCTGGGATGACTCGTATCACAAGGTTGCGTGTGTTATCACGTGTTTCTAATTTTGTTTTAATTAACATATCTGTTTGTAAGGATCTCAGAATTTCTGTGTGTATTTGAGTCCAATTGGTTTTTTTAAAATCTGGTTTTATTAGATCATTAAGGGGTTTGACCCTTTCTGCGTAATTTGCAATGTATGTTCTTCCGAAATTTAGGAAGCCTAGAATTGACTGTAGGTTTTTTAGTGTTCTAGGTGCTTGGAGTACGGCACATTTCTCTAGGAAATTGTCAGCCAGGCTTTTGCCTTCACTTGATAATTCATATCCTAAGAATAGGACTGTTAGATGGGCAATTCTAGATTTTTTAAAGTTGAATTTGTAACCCTCTGCTGCGAACCCAAGTATTATGGTGTTCACTCTCTTCAAGTGAGTATCCAAGTCATCATCTGTTAGGTATATGTCATCGACATAAGATAATGCTTCGTCATCATATGTTTGTAGTAACTCTTTTACTCTCGCTGAGAATAATCCTGGGCTGTTCTTGTACCCCTGGGGTAACCGACAGAATTCTTTTTGAGCGCCATTTATTGAGAACGCTGACAAGTATCTGCTCTCTGGTGCTATATTTTGACAAAAGAATCCATTAGAGATGTCTAATGTTGTTTTATATTTTTTGCGCACTATGTTATTCATTAGTGCAGCACTATGCGAGTTTTGCACTGCAAAAGTTTTGCAACATGAGTTAAGGTGTCTGTAATCCAAAACTAGACGATATGAATTGTCTGGTTTGGAGACAGGAAACAAAGGGTTGTTCATTTGTGAGGTGCAAGTTTCAATCACCCCCTGGTATTCTAGTTGATCTAGAATTTCTTTTACCTGTTTTTTAGCTTCTTGCTTGATTGGATACTGCCTTTGTGCAGTAGGTTGTGATTTTAATTGGATTTTGTGTGGAGGAGATTCCTCATCCCATCCCACATGATTTTTATATAAAGCAGGAGCTTGAGCTACTGCCCACTTTCTTGCAAGTGTATATTTTTTATGAATTGGAATATGATTTGAGAAGGCAGGCATAATTATTTCTTCGCCATGTGGGCACTCCCTGACAAACTCTGGTGGCCAATCTTTTTCAGCTAGAAGGATGTCATAGCCCTTGGAGAGATTATCCCAAAAAAGGCCCCTTATTTTTCTAGTCTTATCCCCTTCTATACGTAAAGTTATTTCATATATTTTGTGAGGTTTGCTAACTCTTGTGTCTGCAGTTTCCACTTGAATGTATTCATTCGTGTCCACTGTCTCCAGATGATTCATAAGGACTTTGCACGCTATGCTCACTTCTGCTGCGCTGTCTAGCATTGTCTGAGCCCACTCTCCGTTTTTCAGCTGTGTCCTCAGTATTCTCGGCATTGTTGAATACTTTAATACTGGCTACCTTCTTCTTTGGAAACTGTAATTTTTTATTTGGATGAGCAGGTTCCTTGTCTTTGGACTTGACGTGCCCTTCCCTGGGTTCCGATCGTCCTCTTCTTTCCGATTTCTGCGAGGAAGTCTGAAAAGATTGAGAGGGACGTGTATCAAAATCTTGATATCTATCAGGTTTCTTTATGTTATCCCTATTTCTAAGGTTGTATCTTTTCACAGAGGGCTCCCTTTGGGGAGACTTGGGTCCTTGGTCTGGAGATCTTTCTCTCCGCCGAGGAGACCTTCCTCTGGACTGGAATCTTTTTTCTTTTGGATTGGATTGTTTGTTTCCATCCCAGTTCTTCTTTTGACTGTTTAGATTATTTTTAATAAATACTTTTTCAGGACTTTCAATTAGTTGGGGCTTCACTGGTATTCCACCCAAACTATCTCTACCTAGTTCTTCATAGGATTTTTCTATAATTCTGGCAATTTCAGCTGGTTGGTCTGCTATATCTGTCTCTTTTAACCCCTGGCGGATCGCCACATTCGCTGCTTCTCCTTTTATGTTGGCTAGTAATATTGCCGAGACCTGCTTGAAGTCTTTTAGTCATTTCATACCGAGAGTTAAAGCGGGTTCTGGACCGTATTCGTCTTGAATTTGTTTTAGCACATCTGGTATTACTGACATGGATGGAACTACATGTGTTTTTGTGTAAATGGAAGCAAAGACTGTACCCCAAGTGTCACAGTCCTCCACGTGTGGTGCGATTCCCATTGGAAGACAGATAGTCAGAATCCTGTGTTTTTCTACCGGGGTGGTATCTGGAAATACCGCCTCTATTTGGGTGATTTTTTGTGCTAACCAGAATGGTATTTGTTCCCATTTAGCTGGTACTTTACCTAGGCAGGACTGTATGTTCTGTGGTGTAATTTTATTTGTGTTCCCCTGATGAGGGGTCAGCTGTGGAATTTTAATTACTGGTTGGACAGTTGAAGTCCGCATTACATATTGGACTAATTGTCTATATATTTTAATTAATTGTTTTAGTTGTACTAAAAGATCTGCTGCAGACATTCTTTCGATGTCTGGATGTGGTGTGTATCCGGCTAGGACCGGCCACCTTGCTCCTGGTCTACCTAGTGGACCGAGCCTGGTGATGTGATTATTATGTTTTAGGGCGCCATTAAACAAGAGCAGGTGCTCTTGGAATTTGAGTGGTACTTCCACTTCCTCGAAAGGAGTGTACTCATTAGGAGGTTCCTCTATTTTATAATAGTGGAAGTCCTTTGTTACAGCATTAGCTGCTGGAAAGTTTATCCATGAATAGAATACCTCTGTCTGCCGATATTCGTGTGCCTCAATTACGAATATGACTGTACCACCTCTTGGTGTCAGTCCATTTTCTATAAGTTTTAACGTTATAGATCTTTTTATGTTGACCGGGATGAGTATTATATCCGGGTCTGCTTCTTGCATAGTATTATCAGCTTCTATTAGTTCAGCTGCTAATCTAACTCTCTCTCTTTCATCATCACTTTCTGACATTTTACTGTCAGGAAGGTTATTCTGTTTGTTTGCACATCAGGTTTCTATGGAAACAAAGATTAGATGCACAATATTTTGGAACAGTGTATCCTTCAACGTTGATTGAACCAAGAACCATACATAGGAGTTCCCTCCTGCGAGGTTTGGCGGATTTTACCTCTCACCCACTCCAGACGTCTTTGGAGTATTATGGGAAAAAAGGGTCTGAGTGAAAGAGCACGACTGAGTTACTCTAAAGTCTTGCGTTAGTTTTATCGCCTTTCCAAACGTTGGGCGCCATGTAGTGTAGTTCCTATTATCCCAATAGGCTCTGCGCATTGGAAAAATACCTCCAATAGTATAGACCTAGACCAGACGTTAACTAGGTCTTCTACTGTCGATATTAGACTTAACGTTTTGGGTTTGCCAGCTAGCTCAGAGTTCACTAGAAACTTTCTCGAATAGGCAAGGAGGAGTTGAACCTCCCTGGATAGACAAGAAGGGATTTAGTTTCTGACAACCATAGAACATGACAACTTTGCTCTCCGCTAATCAAGAGTGTATCTCTAGAGTCGTGTGAAAACAAAAGACAACTTATTTTACTCAGTCAGTACGTGCATTCTTAGTTTCACCAGATTGTAGAGAAAAGGAAGAGACGGGCGTGTTCAATAAAAGATGGTATTTATTGATCAGTCTCTTTTCTCGTACAAGAGAAATGAATCGATATTATCGCAATACTTATGGTTAAGTAAAGTGCATACAATAAAAGCAGAATTATGAAATAATACTGAAAAAGCATTGATATGGTTTCTAAGCCATATGCTATTTAAAATGGATAAAATATGTACATACACATATACATTCGACTAATCGTACTCAACTGGTGCTTCTAACCACGCCTACCCCGGTGTACCTGACCTAAGCCTAATACTTGGGCTGGAGTAGAAAGTAGCAGTTTTGAGTTAAGTTTGTTTTGCCAAGTGACTGACTCAAGAATTCTCTGCAAGGGGTTATTCAGTTCTGTACCTGAGATCTAGGATGGTTGAGGGATGGTATCTCTCGTCTGTGGTCTCGATATTCCAGGCTGCCTGCAAGGGCTGCTCGGAAGCGCCGGAGCTGGATTTCTCGGCAGGAGAAAGGCAGCGTCTCGTTCTCAGCGCGTCAGGAAGGCGGGGCAGCGCCAGTGGGCTTCGCTCTCTGCTGGGCTTCGGCAAGTCTCGCTGCTCCGATCTCGTCACCACCGCGTGTGCTTGCTTAAGGCAATGTCGGTAATATTTATACCTGTAAGGTGCCGAGATTGACGTAAGGATGGACATAGATACGTCAATAAGGATGTCATACGAGCTGGTCGTTAGCACATTCTTTTACTGAAGTTCTTTGAGAAATCAAAACAATGGCCGCAGGGATTTTCCCAGGTTGTCATAGGTTTGATTTGTTTTGAGAACTCCGTATGCCTTATCAGGGGCTGGAGGAATATTGCTTGCCTAATTAGATGGCAAGCGTTATGACCTAATCAGATAACGCGCTCCTGTGCCGTGGTCTGGCTTAATCAGATAACGGTTTCTGCATCATGGGATGGCTGCTAGTTAATTTGTTAACCAGAATAGGGTCAGGAATAGGGGGATCTATACAGAACCTATAGGAATACATCACACTATCGTCCAGATGGCGTGATCCCAGAGGCACAGGCTTCAGTGAGCTGTCGTCCAGACGGCGTGATCCAGAGGCACGGGCTTCAGTGAGCTGTCGTCCAGACGGCGTGATCCAGAGGCATGGGCTTCAGTGACCTGTCATCCAGACGGCGTGATCCAGCGGCACGGGCTTCAGTGAGCTGTCGTCCAGATGGCGTGATCCAGAGGCACGGGCTTCAGTGAGCTGTCGTCCAGACGGCGTGATCCAGCGGCACAGGCTTCAGTGAGCTGTCGTCCAGACGGCGTGATCCAGCGGCACAGGCTTCAGTGAGCTGTCGTCCAGACGGCGGGATCCAAGAGGCACAGGCTTCAGTGAGCTATCGTCCAGACGGCGTGATCCCAGAGGCACAGGCTTCAGTGAGCTGTCGTCCAGACGGCATGATCCAGCAGCACAGGCTTCAGTGAGCTATCGTCCAGATGGCGTGATCCCAGAGGCACAGGCTTCAGTGAGCTGTCGTCCAGACGGCGTGATCCAGAGGCACTGGCTTCAGTGAGCTGTCGTCCAGACGGCGTGATCCAGAGGCACGGGCTTCAGTGAGCTGTCATCCAGACGGCGTGATCCAGCGGCACGGGCTTCAGTGAGCTGTCGTCCAGATGGCGTGATCCAGAGGCACAGGCTTCAGAGAGCTGTCGTCCAGACGGCGTGATCCAGAGGCACAGGCTTCAGAGAGCTGTCGTCCAGACGGCGTGATCCCAGAGGCACAGGCTTCAGTGAGCTGTCGTCCAGACGGCGTGATCCAGAGGCACAGGCTTCAGGGAGCTATCGTCCAGACGGCGTGATCCCAGAGGCACAGGCTTCAGGGAGCTATCGTCCAGACGGCGTGATCCCAGAGGCACAGGCTTCAGGGAGCTATCGTCCAGACGGCGTGATCCAGAGGCCCGGGCTTCAGTGAGCTATCGTCCAGACGGCGTGATCCAGCGGCACAGGCTTCAGTGAACTGTCGTCCAGACGGCGTGATCCAGAGGCACAGGCTTCAGTGAGCTGTCGTCCAGACGGCGTGATCCAGCGGCACAGGCTTCAGTGAGCTGTCATCCAGACGGCGTGATCCAGAGGCACAGGCTTCAGAGAGCTGTCGTCCAGACGGCGTGATCCAGAGGCACGGGCTTCAGTGAGCTATCGTCCAGACGGCGTGATCCCAGAGGCATAGGCTTCAGTGAGCTGTCGTCCAGACAGCGTGATCCAGAGGCACGGGCTTCAGTGAGCTATCGTCCAGACGGCGTGATCCCAGAGGCACAGGCTTCAGTGAGCTGTCGTCCAGACCGCGTGATCCAGCGGCACAGGCTTCAGTGAGCTGTCGTCCAGACGGCGTGATCCAGAGGCACAGGCTTCAGTGAGCTGTCGTCCAGACGGCGTGATCCAGAGGCACAGGCTTCAGTGAGCTGTCGTCCAGACGGCGTGATCCCAGAGGCACAGGCTTCAGTGAGCTATCGTCCAGACGGCATGATCCAGCGGCACAGGCTTCAGTGAGCTATCGTCCAGACGGCATGATCCAGCGGCACAGGCTTCAGTGAGCTGTCGTCCAGACGGCGTGATCCAGAGGCACAGGCTTCAGTGAGCTGTCGTCCAGACGGCGTGATCCAGCGGCACAGGCTTCAGTGAGCTGTCGTCCAGACGGCGTGATCCAGCGGCTCAGGCTTCAGTGAGCTGTCGTCCAGATGCCTTGTGAGATGCAAGAGAAGTTCCCAGAGTAATGCACTGTGCTAACCCTCCACCCCCCGCACCCAAACGCTATAGTGATGGGGTGCAGACGGGCCGCCTTTCGACAGACTCAGACACACATGCACAGAGATGTAAATTTCGCCATCATGGATGTACGGATTCTCACTTTAGACAAGGTAAGACGATAAAAGTGCACGTGCCACGTGGTTAGCGCTTTCCCAGGAAATGTGAACCACACTGTGGATATCTGTTCTTATCGGAATGGTCAAATGTAGCGTATAGTTGCCACAAAGGTGCCTCGTGGCCTTTTTGGGAGGAAGGAAAAGCCTTCCACTTGGAACTAGTTGATACGAAGGAAAAGCAGAGACCCATAGAGAATAAACTAACTAGCGCCTACAACATCCACTTTTGTGGCTGTTTCATGATTTGTTCGGACCCACCATACTCCTAAAGAAAGTCCACAATGTGTGTTTTAAACTCCTCCTCCCCAGCAAGCCCAGGGTGAGCCCGCAACATACCTGCCAACTTACACGGTGACACACAATATCGGCTCCCATCACACGGTCTCTCAGTAAGGAGCCGAAATCATACAGTGGCAGGAAAATATAGTTGAAAACCACTGTAAATAGTGGTTCTCAAGCTCGTATTTAACCCCTTTGCCGCGGCTGCGATTTCGCAGCAGTGCAGCACTTCCGCAAAATGGGCGGGGTCGCGTCGGCCGTTGGCCGACGGCAGCACAAGCGAGGTACTGCTCTTGTCGGCCAAGGGGTTAAGTCTTTGAACTGTCGACATCTATTAAGGGGTGTGAGGCACCAGCCTCAGAAAGTTTTTTTTAGGGGGGAGGGGGCTTGGGAGCAGGGTGGGATTCAAAAGTGCCTCATAGGTGCTTCTTGGCATGAGGTCCACCCCCTTCAAGGCCCCACCCCCTCCTCACACTGTGAGATTGTGCTTCAAGTTAGCAGGTAAACACATACAAGCACAGAGAGGCAACATAAGCGTTTCAAAAATGCACAAATGCAAGACAAGCAAATTAATTCGGACTCTTCAGTGATGTTAATGGATACTTGGCCCACACATGACGTAAGGCGATGGAAAAATGCAGCCAAAGTGCAGCCAACGCGTTTCTACCTGAATAGGGCTTCCCCAGGGCTGCAAGCATAACATAGGTACACTCATATATTCAGTTGGTAACAAGTACAATTATATCATATACATCAACATAATCAGTTTGTTTTAGAAGTATTCCACGAATAACATTAATACCAAACTTGGAATTATTTTCCCCATGTGAAAATTTAGAACAGTGGTTTTTGAGTATGTCATTTTGGACGGTGATGTACTCCTACCTAAAAGCCATACTCTGATTTATCTATAAGTGACAAGAGCCGGAAAAGAGAAAAAAGAAGAAAGTAGAAAGGTAGCAGGTATGCCGCAGTCATTGAACACATTCCAGTGAAGATGAGAGGTGTTGTTATTGGAGCCCTCAGTCTCAGGGCCATCACTGAAGGGAGTCCAGATGACACTGCAGGGTCTGAGGGAAGGCCGGACACTGGTCCCCATGATGGTCATTGACACTGCGGGGTCTGAGGGAAGGCCCGCCACTGGTCCCCATGATGGTAATTGACACTGCAGGGGTCTGAGGGAAGGCCGGACACTGGTCCCCATGATGGTCATTGACACTGCGGGGTCTGAGGGAAGGCCTGACACTGGTCCCCATGATGGTCATTGACACTGCAGGGTCTGAGGGAAGGTCGGACACTGGTCCCCATGATGGTCATTGACACTGCGGGGTCTGAGGGAAGGCCTGACACTGGACCCCATGATGGTCATTGACACTGCAGGGTCTGAGGGAAGGCCGGACACTGGTCCCCATGATGGTCATTGACACTGCAGGGTCTGAGGGAAGGCCGGACACTGGTCCCCATGATGGTCATTGACACTACAGGGTCTGAGGGAAGGCCAAACACTGGTCCCCATGATGGTCATTGACACTGCGGGGTCTGAGGGAAGGCCTGACACTGGTACCCATGATGGTCATTGACACTGCAGGGTCTGAGGGAAGGCCTGGCCCTGGACCCATGATGGTCATTGACACTGCAGGGTCTGAGGGAAGGCCTGATACTGGACCTATAATGGTCATTGACACTGTAGGGTCTGAGGGAAGGCCGGACACTGGTCCCCATGGAAGGCCTGACACTGGTCCCCATGATGGTCATTGACACTGCAGGGTCTGAGGGAAGGCCTGACACTGGCCCCCATGATGGTCATTGACACTGCAGGGTCTGAGGGAAGGCCTGACACTGGCCCCCATGATGGTCATTGACACTGCAGGGTCTGAGGGAAGGCCGGACACTGGTCCCCATGATGGTCATTGACACTGCAGGGTCTGAGGGAAGGCCTGACACTGGCCCCCATGATGGTCATTGACACTGGTGGGTATGAGGGAAGGCCGGACACTGGTCCCCATGATGGTCATTGACACTGCAGGGTCTGAGGGAAGGCCGGACACTGGTCCCCATGATGGTCATTGACACTGCAGGGTCTGAGGGAAGGCCGGACACTGGTCCCCATGATGGTCATTGACACTGCAGGGTCTGAGGGAAGGCCTGACACTGGCCCCCATGATGGTCATTGACACTGCAGGGTCTCAGGGAAGGCCGGACACTGGTCCCCATGATGGTCATTGACACTGCAGGGTCTGAGGGAAGGCCGGACACTGGTCCCCATGATGGTCATTGACACTGCGGGGTCTGAGGGAAGGCCCGCCACTGGTCCCCATGATGGTAATTGACACTGCAGGGGTCTGAGGGAAGGCCGGACACTGGTCCCCATGATGGTCATTGACACTGCGGGGTCTGAGGGAAGGCCTGACACTGGTCCCCATGATGGTCATTGACACTGCAGGGTCTGAGGGAAGGCCGGACACTGGTCCCCATGATGGTCATTGACACTGCGGGGTCTGAGGGAAGGCCTGACACTGGACCCCATGATGGTCATTGACACTGCAGGGTCTGAGGGAAGGCCGGACACTGGTCCCCATGATGGTCATTGACACTGCAGGGTCTGAGGGAAGGCCGGACACTGGTCCCCATGATGGTCATTGACACTACAGGGTCTGAGGGAAGGCCAAACACTGGTCCCCATGATGGTCATTGACACTGCGGGGTCTGAGGGAAGGCCTGACACTGGTCCCCATTATGGTCATTGACACTGCAGGGTCTGAGGGAAGGCCTGGCCCTGGACCCATGATGGTCATTGACACTGCAGGGTCTGAGGGAAGGCCTGATACTGGACCTATAATGGTCATTGACACTGTAGGGTCTGAGGGAAGGCCGGACACTGGTCCCCATGGAAGGCCTGACACTGGTCCCCATGATGGTCATTGACACAGCAGGGTCTGAGGGAAGGCCTGACACTGGCCCCCATGATGGTCATTGACACTGCAGGGTCTGAGGGAAGGCCTGACACTGGCCCCCATGATGGTCATTGACACTGCAGGGTCTGAGGGAAGGCCGGACACTGGTCCCCATGATGGTCATTGACACTGCAGGGTCTGAGGGAAGGCCTGACACTGGCCCCCATGATGGTCATTGACACTGGTGGGTATGAGGGAAGGCCGGACACTGGTCCCCATGATGGTCATTGACACTGCAGGGTCTGAGGGAAGGCCGGACACTGGTCCCCATGATGGTTATTGACACTGCAGGGTCTGAGGGAAGGCCGGACACTGGTCCCCATGATGGTCATTGACACTGTAGGGTCTGAGGGAAGGTTTGACACTGGTCCCCATGATGGTCATTGACACTGCAGGGTCTGAGGGAAGGCCTGACGCTGGACCCATAATGGTCATTGACACCGCAGGGTCTGAGGGAAGGCCGGACACTGGTCCCCATGGAAGGCCTGATACTGGTCCCCATGATGGTCATTGACACTGCGGGGTCTGAGGGAAGGCCTGACACTGGACCCCATGATGGTCATTGACACTGCGGGGTCTGAGGGAAGGCCTGACACTGGACCCCATGATGGTCTTTGACATGGCAGGGTCTGAGGGAAGGCCTGGCCCTGGACCCATAATGGTCATTGACACTGTAGGGTCTGAGGAAAGGCCTGACACTGGTCCTAATGATGGTCATTGTTGCCGCGGGTCTGAGGTAAGGCCTGATACTGGTCCCCATGGAAGGCCTGGCACTGGTCCCCATGATGGTCATTGACACTGCAGGGTCTGAGGGAAGGCCTGAAGCTGGACCCATAATGGTCATTGATGCCGCGGGTCTGAGGTAAGGCCTGATACTGGTCCCCATGGAAGGCCTGCCACCGGTCCCCATGATGGTCATTGACACTGCAGGGTCTGAGGGAAGGCCGGACACTGGTCCCAATGATGGTCATTGACACTGTAGGGTCTGAGGGAAGGCCGGACACTGGTCCCCATGATGGTCATTGACACTGTAGGGTCTGAGGGAAGGCCTGACGCTGGACCCAATGATGGTCATTGACACTGTAGGGTCTGAGGGGAGGCCTGACACTGGTCCCCATGATGGTCATTGACACTGCGGGGTCTGAGGGAAGGCCTGAAGCTGGTCCCCATGATGGCCATTGACACTGCGGGGTCTGAGGGAAGGCCTGACACTGGACCCCATGATGGTCATTGACACTGCGGGGTCTGAGGGGAGGCCTGCCACTGGTCCCCATGATGGTCATTGACACTGCAGGGTCTGAGGGAAGGCCTGACACTGGACCCCATGATGGTCATTGACACTGCGGGGTCTGAGGGAAGGCCTGACACTGGACCCCATGATGGTCATTGACACTGCAGGGTCTGAGGGAAGGCCGGACACTGGTCCCCATGATGGTCATTGACACTGCAGGGTCTGAGGGAAGGCCGGACACTGGTCCCCATGATGGTCATTGACACTGCAGGGTCTGAGGGAAGGCCTGAAGCTGTTCCCCATGATGGTCATTGACACTGCGGGGTCTGAGGGAAGGCCTGACACTGGACCCATAATGGTCATTGACACTGCGGGGTCTGAGGGAAGGCCTGACACTGGACCCATGATGGAGATTGACACGGCAGGGTCTGAGGGAAGGCCTGACGCTGGACCCATAATGGTCATTGACACTGCAGGGTCTGAGGGAAGGCCGGACACTGGACCCATGGAAGGCCTGATACTGGTCCCCATGATGGTCATTGATACTGCAGGGTCTGAGGGAACTACTGGATAAGGATCAATTCGGTTTCCGGCCTGCTCACGGTACCGAAACAGCTTTAATCACCGCTATGGACGAGCTTCAAAGGCGGGCAGACAGAAGGCAGGCAGCGTTTTTGATCCTGCTTGATATGTCTGCCGCCTTTGATACGGTGAATCATAAGATCCTGCTTAGGCGGCTGTCCGAGGCAGGAGTGAGAGGAACAGCGCTGCAGTGGTTCCAATCATTTCTGCAGGATAGGCAGCAGGCAGTATCCTTGCCCCCTTTTCAGTCAGCCTTTTCATTAATATCACATGGGGTACCTCAGGGCTCGGCAATTAGCCCGATTCTTTTTAATCTGTATCTCAGACCGTTGATCTCACTGATTAAAAGTTTTAATATCAGGATTGTCAACTATGCTGATGACACGCACTTGATCCTCTCCTTAGAAGGGGAGGAATCTACATCTGTGGAGATGTTCCATAACTGCCTGCGTGTCACGTCTCGGTGGCTAAAGGACAACTCCCTCCAATTTAATGCAGGGAAGACGGAGGTGCTCTTTAGCGCCGGAACTAAGATCTCCCGGCCATTTCCAGACAACTTGTGGCCCCCGGAAAGTGGGTCCATAGTACGACCGGTGAAATCAGTACGCAATCTTGGGGTCATGATGGATCAAAGGCTCAGTATGGAGACGCACGTGCAAAAGACGTCCGCCTGCTGCTTTGCCATTCTTCGTTCCTTGAGGAAAGTTTTGCCTCTCCTACCTATCCATGCCCGTGCCCAAGTGGTTAGGTGTACCATCCTTAGCAGGTTGGACTATTGCAATGCCCTTCTGCTTGGCTCTCCTGGGTTCTTGCTGGACAGGCTCCAGAGGGTCCAATCTGCGGCGGCCAAGTTGGCCTTAGGGCTTCCGAGAAGATCTCACGGACCGTCTGCCCTGGGCAAACTTCACTGGCTGCCGATCAGACAGAGGATACAATTCAAGGCCCTCTGCATAGTTTTCAGGGCTCTCCATGGATCTGGCCCAGCCCCTTTGCAATCAAAGTTTGCCTGGTATTCTCCAACCAGACGACTACGATCCTCAGATGCTAAGCTGGTAGTGGTCCCCAGATTCAGGAAGGTCCGAGCTGGAGGTAGATCCTTTGAAGTGGCAGCCGCCATACTTTGGAATACTCTCCCGGTTGAGATTAGACACATCACTGAACTCCTTCCTTTTAGAAAAATGATAAAAACTTGGTTATTCCCCAAGGCAACTGCCTGAAGCTCGCACTCCTTGTGTTCCTCTTTCCGCCTCATCAGACCTTATCAGCGCCAGGATGCCTGCAATGGTGACAGCTGCGCTTTATAAGTTTGTTAAATAAATAAATACGGCCTGACACTGGTCCCCATGATGGTCATTGACACTGCAGGGTCTGAGGGAAGGCCGGACACTGGTCCCCATGATGGTCATTGACACGGCAGGGTCTGAGGGAAGGCCTGGCCCTGGACCCATGATGGTCATTGACACTGCAGGGTCTGAGGGAAGGCCTGGCCCTGGACCCATGATGGTCATTGACACAGCAGGGTCTGAGGGAAGGCCGGACACTGGTCCCCATGATGGTCATTGACACTGCAGGGTCTGAGGGAAGGCCTGACACTGGTCCCCATGATGGTCATTGACACTGCAGGGTCTGAGGGAAGGCCTGAAACTGGTCCCCATGATGGTCATTGACACTGCAGGTTCTGAGGGAAGGCCTGGCCCTGGACCCATGATGGTCATGGACACTGCAGGGTCTGGGGGAAGGCCTGACGCTGGACCCATAATGGTCATTGACACTGTAGGGTCTGAGGGAAGGCCTGACGCTGGACCCATAATGGTCATTGACACTGTAGGGTCCGAGGGAAGGCCTGACGCTGGACCCATAATGGTCATTGACACTGTAGGGTCTGAGGGAAGGCCTGATACTGGACCTATAATGGTCATTGACACTGTAGGGTCTGAGGGAAGGCCGGACACTGGTCCCCATGGAAGGCCTGACACTGGTCCCCATGGAAGGCCGGACACTGGACACATGATGTTCATTGACACTGCAGGGTCTGAGGGAAGGCCTGACACTGGACCCCATGATGGTCATTTACACTGCAGGGTCTGAGGGAAGGCCTGACGCTGGACCCATAATGGTCATTGACACTGTAGGGTCTGAGGGAAGGCCTGACACTGGACCCCATGATGGTCATTGACACTGTAGGGTCTGAGGGAAGGCCTAATACTGGACCTATAATGGTCATTGACACTGTAGGGTCTGAGGGAAGGCCGGACACTGGTCCCCATGGAAGGCCTGACACTGGTCCCCATGATGGTCATTGACACTGCAGGGTCTGAGGGAAGGCCGGACACTGGACCCCATGGAAGGCCTGACACTGGTCCCCATGATGGTCATTGATACTGCAGGGTCTGAGGGAAGGCCGGACACTGGTCCCCATGATGGTCATTGACACTGAAGGGTCTGAGGGAAGTCCTGACACTGGACCCATAATGGTCATTGACACTGCAGGGTCTGAGGGAAGGCCTGATACTGGTACCCATGATGGTCATTGACACTGCAGGGTCTGAGGGAAGGACTGACACTGGTCCCCATAATGGTCATTGACACTGCAGGGCCTGGGGGAAGGCCGGACACTGGTCCCCATGATGGTCATTGACACTCCCACATAATACAATACTCCTCCGTGCAGTTGGTTAAACTCCAAGGCCCGTGGCCTTTGGACGATACGGTGGTCACACGAATCGACAGGCTGGGACTGACTGCCCCGCACTCTTCCCACCACCCCTTCCCCTCATCTTTTCCCCCTACTACCTGTCCCTGTCCCGACCTGCCGGCTCGCCCTCCCCTCACCGCATTATCCGCCTATTACCTTAACACCAGGTCAGCAGTTAAGCACTGCCTCGAACTCTCCACCTTATTGGACCTGCATAAACCTGATCTCTTATTCCTCACTGAGACTTGGTTTTGCGACAACTCCCTTCCCTCACTATTAGCCGCGCTCCCTGCCTCATATTATGCTCTACGAGCCGACCGACCCCCCGGCAAAATGGGTGGCGACGTCGCTCTGATCGCCCGTAGAGAAATCTCCTTCCAACATCTAGTTTTCTCTTCTATCGGCTCATCAGACTTCTTAGTTGCTCGCTCACTTTCCTTCAGTACCCCGCTCACCTGTCTTCTTATGTACCGCCCCCCCTCCCCTTCTCAACTATTTCTTCCTAGCTTCCAAGACTTGGTGGCCACCCTAGCAGTAAATAACTCCTCCATCTTGGCGTTAGGTGACTTTAACTTTTGGCCCTCTGACCCAGCCGAATGTTCTACTTCGAAAGAGTTCTCAGAGACCCTCCGCTCCCTCAACTTCGTCCCCCTCGTTCACTCCCCTACCCATATCCAGGGCCACATCCTAGATCAGATCTGGTCCCTTAATTGTCCAGTAACTTCTCTGTCTATTTCCCCTTGCACTTGGTCCGACCACTTCCTGATCTCATTTTCCCTACTCCTCTGCACAGCCCTCAAGCCCCCTCTTCCCAAAAACATCAGGGCGCGCTCCTGGAACCATGTGGATGTGGCCTCGCTGTCCGCCACACTCTCCGCATCCAGCCCGGATCTTCACGGGCTGTCGTCTTCTGCGCAAGCCGACTCCATCAACTCATGGCTTCGCTCAGGCTGCGACTCAGTCACTCCCTTAAGGCGGGTGTCATCCAGGCGCACCAACGACGCAAACCGTTGGTTTAACGAGGAACTGAAGGCTCAAAAACTCAATCTCCACCGCGCGGAACGGACCTGGAGGCGAGACTATTGCCCGAACCTTAAAAATCAGTACATCACCCTCCTGGCCTTGTACAAAAAATCTATTTTGGCGACCAAGAATGCTTACTTCTCTAAAATTCGAACTGCCGAAAATCAGCCCAGATAAATCTTCTCCATTGTGCACGATCTCGCCTACTCTGACCGGGCTACCCTTAAACCCTCTCCTTCCCAGCACTTATGCGACTCCCTCAACTACTTTTTTCTAGACAAAATTTCCAATATCAAAGCCAACATCCCCCATCCCTCTTCTTTTATCGACCCCCAGTGTCCCTCAGTCGTAGCATGCCTCGACTCCATTCCACCCCTCACTGAAGAATCCTTCCTCGCCCTCCTGCCCATGGTTAAATCAGGTTCCCCTATAGACCCTTGTCCTGCACACATCCTGAAACAGATCTACTCAGCCTGTGTGCTGCCCCCTCTCACTTTCCTCAATAGCTCACTGTCACAGGGCATCGTCATTCCACCCCTCAAATCGGCCATCATCTTGCCCATTCTTAAAAAACCTGGCGCTGACCCATCAGTTCTTGTCAACTATCGTCCCATCTCACTTTTGCCCTTTCTGGCAAAGGTACTGGAGCGCCATGTGACCAGAACGCTCAGCACCTATGTAGAGGAGAATAGGGTACTACCCCCCCGTCAGGCTGGGTTCCGCCCCGCACACTCCACGGAGTCAGTAGTCTTATCGGTCCTCGACAACCTCAGAGAGGGTATGGACACCAACCATCCCCAGGCCCTGGTCCTCCTGGATCTCTCCGCCGCCTTTGACACGGTGGACCATGCCATCTTACTTTCCCGTGTCAAGGCGGCGGGGATCGGAGGTTCGGCCTTGGTCTGGCTGTCCTCCTTCCTGAGAGACCGCACCCAGGCTGTGCGCTTGGGCGACTTCTCGGCGGACTTCCGTGTAGTTCAATGCGGGGTCCCTCAGGGCTCTTCCCTCTCCCCTCTTTTATTTAATTTGTACATTGCCCCCTCATCTTTGCTCTTCAACAGTTGGAGGTCTCTGTCTACAATTACGTGGATGACCTCCAGCTTATTTTTTCTTTATCCTCATCCCCCGAGTCCATGTCCAATTTTCAGTCCGTTATGATTTTCATCCGGGACTGGATGAACCACAACCACCTGAAATTAAAACCCGATAAAACGGAGCTGGTATTGACAGGTGGTTGCTCCAGTCCCTGGTCTCCCTTATTTTGGCCCCCTTCCTTAGGTCCACCTCCCCCCCTTCCTCCTCTGTAAAAACTCTCGGGTTCAAACTGAATGACCAACTCACCCTTCATTCCCAAGTCAGTTCTGCCGTGTCCTCTTCCTTTCTTTCACTCCGCACTATTCGCAAAGTCTCTCGTTTTTTTTCTTTTTCTGCCCTTAAGCTCATTGTCCTGGCGATGGTTATCTCTCACCTGGACTATGGCAATGCCCTTTATTGCGGCATGCCCGCCTATAGCATGCGTCGACTTCAGCTAGTCCAAAACCAGGCGGCCCGCCTGGTTTTCAACTTGGCCAAATCACATCACGTCACTCCCCTCCTCAAGCCCCTACACTGGCTCCCCATCCGAGAACGAGCCCAGTTCAAGCTGGGATGTATCACCTTTCAAGCCCGGTCCGGCACAGCCCCTGCTTTTATCTCCTCAGAAATTAAGCCCTACGTCCCTGCCAGGGAGCTACGCTCATCTGCCCAACAACTGCTCATAGTCCCTCGTTTCAAACGCAAAAAGTGGGGAGGCACTAAATTTTCTACACTCGCCCCTGCGTTTTGGAACTCTCTTCCGGCTCACCTCAGATCTTGCGCCCACTACACACTCTTCCGTAAGGCTCTAAAAACTTTCCTCTTCACGCAAGCCTTCTCTTCATAACTGCTTCTCTCTATTTTTTCCCTGTCCTTCCTGCCCTTCTGGGCCCAGTACTTTACAGCGCCATGAAACCGCCAGGTGTACCCGCGCTCTAGAAATATTTTTAAACTCAAACTTAAACTCAAACACGGCAGGGTCTGAGGGAAGGCCTGACGCTGGACCCATAATGGTCATTGACACTGCAGGGTCTGAGGGAAGGCCGGACACTGGTCCCCATGGAAGGCCGGACACTGGTCCCCATGATGGTCTTTGACACTGCGGGGTGAGGGAAGGCCTGATACTGGTCCCCATGATGGTCATTGTTGCCGCGGGGTCTGAGGGAAGGCCGGACACTGGACCCATGATGGTCATTGATGCCGCGGGGTCTGAGGGAAGGCCTGAAGCTGGACCCATGATGGTCATTGACACTGCAGGGTCTGAGGGAAGGCCGGACACTGGTCCCCATGGAAGGCCTGACACTGGTCCCCATGATAGTCATTGACACTGCAGGGTCTGAGGGAAGGCCTGACGCTGGACCCAATGATGGTCATTGACACTGCAGGGTCTGAGGGAAGGCCGGACACTGGTCCCCATGATAGTCATTGACACTGCAGGGTCTGAGGGAAGGCCGGACACTGGACCCCATGATGGTCATTGACACTGCAGAGTCTGAGGGAAGGCCGGACACTGGTCCCATGATGGTCATTGACACTGCAGGGTCTGAGGGAAGGCCGGACACTGGTCCCCATGATGGTCATTGACACTGCAGGGTCTGAGGGAAGGCCTGACACTGGTCCCCATGATGGTCATTGACACTGCGGGGTCTGAGGGAAGGCCTGAAGCTGGACCCATAATGGTCATTGATGCCGCAGGGTCTGAGGGAAGGCCTGATACTGGTCCCCATGGAAGGCCGGACACTGGTCCCCATGATGGTCATTGACACTGCAGGGTCTGAGGGAAGGCCTGACACTGGACCCCATGATGGTCATTGACACTGCGGGGTCTGAGGGAAGGCCTGACACTGGACCCCATGATGGTCATTGACACTGCAGGGTCTGAGGGAAGGCCGGACACTGGACCCCATGATGGTCATTGGCACTGCAGGGTCTGAGGGAAGGCCTGACGCTGGACCCAATGATGGTCATTGACACTGCAGGGTCTGAGGGAAGGCCTGACACTGGTCCCTATGATGGTCATTGACACTGCAGGGTCTGAGGGAAGGCCGGACACTGGTCCCCATGATGGTCATTGACACTGCGGGGTCTGAGGGAAGGCCTGATACTGGGCTCCATGATGGTCATTGACACTGCAGGGTCTGAGGGAAGGCCTGATACTGGTCCCCATGATGGTCATTGACACTGCAGGGTCTGAGGGAAGGCCTGACACTGGCCCCCATGATGGTCATTGACACTGCAGGGTCTGAGGGAAGGCCTGATACTGGTCCCCATGATGGTCATTGATGCCGCGGGGTCTGAGGGGAGGCCGGACGCTGGACCCATGATGGTCATTGACACTGCGGGGTCTGAGGGAAGGCCTGATACTGGCCCCCATGATGGTCATTGACACTGCGGGGTCTGAGGGAAGGCCTGACACTGATCCCTATGATGGTCATTGACACTGCGGGGTCTGAGGGAAGGCCTGACACTGGTCCCCCTGAATGGTCATTGACACTACGGGGTCTGAGGGAAGGCCTGACACTGGACCCATGATGGTCATTGACACTGCAGGGTCTGAGGGAAGGCCTGATACTGGTCCCCATGATGGTCATTGATGCCGCGGGGTCTGAGGGGAGGCCGGACGCTGGACCCATGATGGTCATTGACACTGCAGGGTCTGAGGGAAGGCCGGACACTGGTCCCCATGGAAGGCCGGACACTGGTCCCCATGATGGTCATTGACACTGCAGGGTCTGAGGGAAGGCCTGGCCCTGGACCCATGATGGTCATTGACACTGCGGGGTCTGAGGGAAGGCCGGACACTGGTCCCCATGATGGTCATTGACACTGCAGGGTCTCAGGGAAGGCCGGACACTGGTCCCCATGATGGTCATTGACACTGCAGGGTCTCAGGGAAGGCCTGATACTGGTCCCCATGATGGTCATTGACACTGCAGGGTCTCAGGGAAGGCCGGACACTGGTCCCCATGATGGTCATTGACACTGCAGGGTCTGAGGGAAGGCCGGACACTGGTCCCCATGATGGTCATTGACACTGCAGGGTCTGAGGGAAGGCCGGACACTGGTCCCCATGATGGTCATTGACACTGCAGGGTCTGAGGGAAGGCCGGACACTGGTCCCCATGATGGTCATTGACACTGCAGGGTCTGAGGGAAGGCCTGACACTGGACCCCATGATGGTCATTGACACTGCAGGGTCTGAGGGGAGGCCGGACACTGGTCCCCATGATGGTCATTGACACTGTAGGGTCTGAGGGAAGGCCTGAAGCTGGACCCATAATGGTCATTGACACTGCAGGGTCTGAGGGAAGGCCTGACACTGGTCCCCATGATGGTCATTGACACTGCGGGGTCTGAGGGAAGGCCTGATACTGGTCCCCATGATGGTCATTGATGCCGCAGGGTCTGAGGGAAGGCCGGACACTCGACCCAATGATGGTCATTGACACTGCAGGGTCTGAGGGAAGGCCTGATACTGGTCCCCATGGAAGGCCGGACACTGGTCCCCATGATGGTCATTGACACTGCAGGGTCTGAGGGAAGGCCTGATACTGGTCCCCATGATGGTCATTGACACTGCAGGGTCTGAGGGAAGGCCGGACACTGGACCCATGATGGTCATTGACACTGCAGGGTCTGAGGGAAGGCCGGACACTGGTCCCCATGATGGTCATTGACACTGCGGGGTCTGAGGGAAGGCCTGGCCCTGGACCCATGATGGTCATTGACACTGCGGGGTCTGAGGGAAGGCCGGACACTGGTCCCCATGATGGTCATGGACACGGCAGGGTCTCAGGGAAGGCCTGACACTGGACCCATGATGGTCATTGACACTGCAGGGTCTGGGGGAAGGCCAGACACTGGGCTCCATGATGGTCATTGACACGGCAGGGTCTGAGGGAAGGCCGGACACTGGTCCATCGCGTGTCCAGTGTGAAGCGCTCAGTCTCAGGGCAGTCACTGGGGGAGAGCCGCCAGTCTAAATGACCCTGCAGAGAGGAAGCCTGAAGCTGCTTTCTGCAGTGGGTTGAGAGCGCTCATTACAAGGATATGGTTGAAACTAATGGATTGTGGGTTGTGTGAGGTCACCTTTCACAGGGAGGGAGGGACCGGGCCATTTATGCATCCACGTGCATCCTCCTAGCTAATAACTTGTCACGATTGTTTATTTTTATAACTGTTTGTGCGTCACAGAATATACGGGAGATTATATCCGCCACCCTGAGGGAGAGAGGCCAAGGAAAGTACGGGAGTGAGGAGCGAAGGAGTGTGAGGGAGGTAGGGAGAGCGAGAGAGGCAGGACAGTGAGGGAGGCAGGTGAGTGAAGGCGGCTGGTGAGTGAGGGAGGCAGGGGGGCTGAGGGAGACCGGTGAGTGAGGGACTCAAGTGAATGAGGGAGGCAGGAGAGTGAGGGAGGCAGGAGAGTGAAGGAGGCAGGAGAGTGAAGGAGGCAGGAGAGTGAGGGAGGCAGGAGAGTGAGGGAGGCAGGAGAGTGAGGGAGGCAGGAGAGTGAGGGAGGCAGGAGAGTGAGGAGGAAGGTGAGTGAGGAAGGCAGGTGAGTGAGAGGGGCAGGTGAGTGAGAGGGACAGGTGAATGAAGGAGGTAGGAGAGTGAAGGTGGCTGGAGAGTGAGGGAGGCAGGGAGTGAGGGAGGAAGGTGAGTGAGGGAGAATGGGAGAGTAAGAGAGGTACTGGAGTGAGGAGGCAGGGGAGTGAGGGAGGCTGGAGAGTGAAGGTGGCTGGGAGAGTGAGGGAGGCAGGTGTGTGAGGGAGGCAGGTGAGTGAGGGAGGCAGGAGAGTGAGGGAGGCAGGTGTGTGAGGGAGGCAGGTGAGTGATGGAGGCAGGAGAGTGAGGAGGCAGGAGAGTGCGGGAGGCAGGAGAGTGCGGGAGGCAGGAGAGTGAGGGAGGCAGGTGTGTGAGGGAGGCAGGTGGGTGAGGGAGGCAGGTGGGTGAGGGAGGCAGGTGTGTGAGGGAGGCAGGTGAGTGAGGGAGGCAGGAGAGTGAGGGAGGCAGGAGAGTGAGGAGGCAGGAGAGTGAGGAGGCAGGAGAGTGAGGAGGAAGGTGAGTGAGGAAGGCAGGTGAGTGAGAGGGGCAGGTGAGTGAGAGGGACAGGTGAATGGAGGAGGTAGGAGAGTGAAGGTGGCTGGGAGAGTGAGGGAGGCAGGGAGTGAGGGAGGAAGGTGAGTGAGGGAGAATGGGAGAGTAAGAGAGGTACTGGAGTGAGGAGGCAGGGGAGTGAGGGAGGCTGGAGAGTGAAGGTGGCTGGGAGAGTGAGGGAGGCAGGTGTGTGAGGGAGGCAGGAGAGTGGGGGAGGCAGGAGAGTGAGGGAGGCAGGTGAGTGATGGAGGCAGGAGAGTGCGGGAGGCAGAGAGTGCAGGAGGCAGGAGAGTGAGGGAGGCAGGTGTGAGAGGGAGGCAGGTGGGTGAGGGAGGCAGGTGTGTGAGGGAGGCAGGTGAGTTGAGGGAGGCAGGAGAGTGAGGGAGGCAGGAGAGTGAGGAGGAAGGTGAGTGAGGAAGGCAGGTGATTGAGAGGGGCAGGTGAATGAAGAAGGTAGGAGAGGTGAAGGTGGCTGGAGAGTGAGGGAGGAAGGTGAGTGAGGGAGGATGGGAGAGTAAGAGAGGTACTGGAGTGAGGAGGCAGGGGAGTGAAGGAGGTAGGAGTGTGAGGGAAGCAAGGAGAGTGAGGGAGGCAGGTGAGTGAGAGAGGCAGGTGAGTGAAGGAGGATGGGAGAGTGAGAGAGGTTGGGGAGTGAGGAAGCAGGGGAGTGAAGGAGGTAGGAGAGTGAGGGAAGCAGGGAGAGTGAGGGAGGCAGTTGAGTGAGGGAGGCAGGTGAGTGAGGAAGGGAGGCAGGTGAGTGAAGGAAGGATGGAAGAGTGAGAGAGGTGGGGAGTGAGAAGCAGGGGAGTGAAGGAGGTAGGTGAATGAGGGGGCAGGAGATTGGGAGGAGGTGAGCGAAGAAGTAGGAGAGTGAGGAGGCAGGGAGAGTGAGAGAGGTAGGGGAGTCAGGAGGCAGGGGAGTGAGTGGGCAGGGCAGTGGAGGAGGCAGAGAGGGATGAAGGAAGCAAGGAGGTAAACTCACATCGTGCTTTTACTAACCTCAGGGCTTTAATTGAGCTGGGCCCCCCTGGGTCTCAAACCCAGAAGTAATTAAAAACGGAGAATGAAACATGTCCCTGCCGGACTCTTTATTGATGTCCTGAACTTCACTGGCAAAAGCACAGATCGATTTCTAAATAATCAACATAAAAACGTTAAGGTAGACCATGTAAGCATTTTAGTGCCTGTTTATGTTTCACGCCTTAAGGAATCCAGGACTAGATTAGCTATTTTCGAGATGTTGTGTTTCTGTCCCTTTTTCGTGCAGCGTGTCACTCTTATATCGATCATACTGTGAACTGAGTTATATCAATATGTTAATAACGGAGAGCTCTTGAGTTGAGGCTGAAGGCTGAGCGAGTTTCTCACAGTGCCCTCAAGGGGTTCAGAAAGATGTTTTAAATCGGTGCTCATACAATCTTTGGCCTCTCTGCAGACCGCATGGAACAATGTGATTCTGTGCAAATGTCTGTGAAGGAGGAACACAGTTGTCAAAATTTGGACACGGCAAAAGTAAAAGAGCTTGCAGAGCGTACAGGTAGTGGGTGCGTTGTCTGTTTGGGGGTGCTGAAGTGAAGGAGAAGCGAGGAAGTGCATTCAGGAGAGAGTGAAAAGAGGGTGCACTTTGTTGTTACCCGCTTGTCTTAAAAAGCTAACAACCATTGACAAAGCCTTCAGTCCCTGCTTGCTTTAGGTGTGCGTAAGTTGTTGTGTTATATATCTGGATGTAATAACAGAAAGCTCAGAGAGGAACTAAAATATGGGCTGTGTGGTACACTAGGGAATTGTAGACATTTTGGAGAATATTTACAATAAAATTTCGTAGCGCGGAGTTACTCCAAAATTTGTAAAGCCGTGCTCCGACATTTTTTTTTAAAAACAGGGATGCACCGGGTTCACAGAAATACGGCGCACCCCTGCATTTCCCCTAGTGCTGGCACTAAAAAAGGTACCTTGTGCCAGCGCAGGTACCCGTGCGTCATGTTACACGGGTGCCTGCGCCGCAGGGGCGATTGTTTATATGCTGGAGGGGGCACCTCTCATTTTTAAATGCGTTTATTTATTTTGACTTTCTTATAGAATGAACCAGAGAAAACATGCATCAGAGTGTTGTCCTAAGTAATCATACATCATGAAAAGTTTCCTCTTTATTCAAGGTCTAAAACATCAAAGAGAGGCCGTTGTAAATACGCATAGACGAGGCTTGTCAGAAGTTTTTATGGGAGTCAGGTCACAACCATAGGGGCACCAGAGTGTCACTTTTTTGACGCTCCAGGGGGCACGATGATGAGCCATATTTACAAGGCCACGCAAAGCCACCCTGCGTGGCGTTTCATGGCCTTGAAAATAAGACAATCTTTGAAAAACAGGGGACCCCTACATATACTAAGTTTGCTAGTCGTAGGGAACAATAAACAGATAGGGGAAAAAACGGAGAGAGAATCACCTCTGAAGCAAACAACTGTTTTACAACTGCCCTTTAGATAATCAATATTGAGAAATATCAAAGCGACTTTCAATAATTAATAGACATATCAAAGCCATGTTAAAAGTTCAAAAGACTTTATATTCATTTTATTTTGTATATTTTCTTTTTTCATAAAGTTTATAAATCTATTAAATCATTTTTTCACACTTTTTTTTATATAATTATACTTTTTACAGTCATTGACATATTACATAGATTACATATAAAAACATAATAAGTGCATAAAAAGGGAAAAAGAAAAAGTGAAACAACCAAACATAAGGAAATATTTAGTCGATGTAATACTGAAGTAGGCAAAGCGGTGGAATAGGGCACAACGCGTGTTTCGGCCAGTAGCCTTCGTCAGGTGACCGTCATTCACGCTATATAAGACCCCCTTTCACGCATTACTCTGTGTGAAAGGGGCGTTCCAAGGGTGTTGCTGTGGGTGTTCCCACACAACCCCCATGGAATCTGATGTATTCCCAGATTTACAGGGTTTTATAAACCTAGGAATGCGTCCGATTCTAACGCCTCCCCGCGGAGGCGTTAAAGTGGCACAACGAGGAGAAATACCTGGAGCACACATAGTAGGAGAAAAACACCATCAGTTATTGTGTTGTGAAGGAAGGTAAGCCTTCCTGCACAAAAACAATCATCCCTGCAATGCAGGTACCACTTGCGCCATGGTCCCGCAGGGGCCTTTCGTAAGCCCCATGCGGTTTAATATTTGTGCAGTTTCTCTTCCTACTCTGATTAGATCTTATGGTTTTTGTACTCTGGCCCACATGCATCAAGCATTTTTGTAGTCGCAAACGGTGCGATTCCTTAAAATCGGCCGTTTGCGAATGCAAAAGTGCTTTTTGGGATGCATGAAGCAATTTTAGAATTCGTAACATTGTTGCGAGTTCTAAAATTGCGGGTGCTTTTAAGAAGTCGCATATGTGCGATTTCTTAAAAGCAATGCATCATTACTTTTACAAGTGGAAATTCGCAGTTAGGGTGCCAAATTTACCGAGTGGTTGAACCACTCGGTAAATTTGGAAAAAGTGTTTAAAATGGTGAAAATGTTTTTTTTTCAACATTCATGTTTCACACACACATGTCCTTAGGACATGTGTGTGTGAAACATGATGCGAAAAATAAATTTCAGGGGTGCATGGGGGGGTCCTTTGGACCCCCCCCTCCACCCATGAAATTTTCTAAGTGCCACTCGCAATTTGCTGATGCCTTCCCATTGACTCCTATGGGCCTTTTGGCCCATAGGAATCAATGGAAATTGCGAAAATGTACTTAAGAATTCGGTATTCATTTGGGATTCGGTAAAAATTGCGATTTTTACCGAATCCCAAATGAATACCGAAAATAATGATGCATAGCATTTTGCACTTCTTAATTTGCGATTCCTTATTTTTCGCAAAATAGGAAGTGCAAAATGTAACAATGATGCATGTGGGCCTCTATCTCATGCTAACAACACACACACTTTCTTCTCTATCCAGTTCAAAGTGGAAGAGGTTGCTAAAAGATTTAACAAGTGTATGTCTGCCATAGGCCACTGGATGGACAGACATTGCTTGAAATTAAACTCCGATAAGATTAAAGTGCTTCTTTTTGGATCAAATCTGAGTTTCTGGAATTCCTCCTGGAGGGCCGCTCTTCCATCACCAGTCCCCCAGGTCAAAAATCTTGGAGTACTCTTTGACTCTAAACTTATTTTCAAAGATCAAATAAATCACTTGACCTCATCCTGTTTAGATCTTTTGAAAACGTTTAAAAATAAATTGCCATTTATTCCCATCAATCTTTAAGTCACAGTGGTGGTCTCCCTGGTGCTTTTGCGGCTTGATTACTGTAATGCCATCTATTTAGCTGCCCCCAGGGCCGGACTGGTCATAGCGGGCACCGGGCAATCCCCCGGCGTGCCGCACGGGTGGGGGCCGGATTCGGGCCCCTGGGGGCCGTTTTTGTTACAGGGCTGTTTTTGCAGCATAGCTGCGAAATCGGCCCTGTAACAAAATCGGCTGAAAACCGGCCCCGGCAAAGAGCTTGGCTGCACCCCCAACCCGCCCAAGTGGGGAGGGGTGCGGCCAAGCACTTTGCCGGGGCCGGTTGTGGTTCCCAGTCCGGCCTTGGCTGCCCCAAAAAGATTTGTTAAAAAAGCTTCAGAGGCTGCAACTTGTGGCAGTCTGGCTGTTGAAAAATCTCAAAATATATGAGTCTGCCAATAGTGGCCGTAAAGAGCTCTGTTGGCTGCGGATTAAGAGTAGAATTGCCTTCAAATCGCTTTGTGCGGCACATGAAGCCCTCCGTGGAACTGGCCCTGAATAGTTACAGAATAAAATGAGATGGCATTCTCCTAGCAGATGTTTGTGCCCAGCTTCAGCCGGGAGGATGGCAGTGCCAAGGATTCATGAAGCTTCTTGGGGGTAGAAGGTTTATGCATGCCACGGCTATACTGTGGAAGCAACTGCCGCTGAACCTCAGGTCTCGGACGAATCTGTTTTAGAAAACAGCGGAAAAACCTGGCTTTTCGCCTCCTTTTGCTACTATCTGCCTTGCTATTCTTTTGTTTCCTTTTCTGTTTTTTGCTCTGCTGACTCTTGCTGTTCTGCCGCTTGCTCCAAAGACACCCTTTGGGCAATCATTGTGCTTTTTGGGTTTCGCTGGCAAAATGCATCCGCAAGGATGCATGTGTCCAGCTGGAGACCTATAGCGATCAGTCTGGGGGGAAGGAGGACAAGAGGGTGCACGAGCTTTTTCAGGCTGGATTCATGTGCGCGAACGCGCACGTTCCGTCCTGCGCCGCCCTCCCATACTCCCAGCCTAACGCGCATGCATGCACACAGACAGACACACACACACACGCGCGCGCACACGCACTTACACAGACACGCAGGCACCCAGACAGGAAACCCCCTCCTCCTCCCCCACAGTCACACACGCATACACACAGACTCCAAGACGCACGCACGCACGCTCACACACATACACAGCCCGCCGCCGCGCGCGGGCACACACACACACATGCCCCCCCGCCCTCGCAGGCCAGCCACAAAGCCCCACTCACCGGCAGCAGGACTCTTCCTCCCTTCTTCGGCACCGGGGCGCAGGGTAGGCTCCTGCCTGCTCCGGTGCTGCAAACAATCGCGGCTCTTCCGTGGGAGGCGGGGTAGGCTCCCGCCCTCCTACTTCCTGTTTCCGGTTGTCCCGCCCGGCTTGCCTGACTTCCTGGTCGCAGGCCGGCGGCGTAGCACGGTTGCGCTTCTGGGATGCCATGTAAGTTATGTAAATACAAAACATATTGCATTACAAATGCTATAGGTATCACATTTGCGAAAGTTATAACTATTGGCATTGTAAATGACAAAGCTATTAATTTAGCTATTTAAAAAAAAAAAAACATAAATAAAAACTTTGCCATTTACAATACCAATAGCTCAAACTTTCCTAATGCGAGACCCATTGCATTGCAAATGCTTGTTAAATGTAATGTATTCTAATCTTGCATCATGGTAGAAGGGTGCCTGCGTTGGCGCTAGGCAGTCAGTTGTGTGCCAGCACAGAGGAAAGCACAGGGATGCATCGTATTGCTGTAAATATGACACGTCCCTGCACTTTCCTACTGACGCAGCTCAGCGCAGCGAGATGGCTTACAGCGCCACGCTGCGTACTTGTTTTGTAAATATGCCCCATAAACCAGGTCCCTTCTTTGGTTTTATGGCAGCACCTGGTGGAAGCTAAGGTTAAATGCCTTTGTGAAAATATAGGACAAAAACAGGCCAAGCCTGCTTTCGTGATATATAAATACATTTAGCAGAAGCAGCGTGGGGCCCTGAAAAGAGCGGGCCTGGAGCAAAATACCCTGGCTGCTCCTCCTTGTAACGGGCCTGCCACACACAGCTTAAAACTGCGAACCATGCTTCCGAGTGAGCTATTTTTCACATACAAACAAACTAATCATGTTATCAGCAGCTTTGGAAAGTTTTGATAATCAGGTACAATCTTCAGGGGGGGGGGGGGGCGGCTCAGTAGACTGTGTCGCAGTTTTCTGATGCATACGTTGAGGAGGTCTGCGTTAGACCCTATGTTCTCATACTTTAATCCCAGCAGATCCATTGTGCCTTTCATCCTCCCAAGGTTGATAAAATGAATACCAATGAAAAAGAAACATCTATCATACAGCATCACATGCTCCCTTGGAACTGAGCATTCGCTTTACAAATACAAACACAAGCTCTGTTATGTTGTGTTGTGTTATTCTTGATTGCTGCATTGTTACTCAAAAACACACAATTTTCAAAATGTAACAACTACGAGTCGCAGATGGCCCTTAGTTTTGTTGCCACAAGAGTTGTGTCAGTTCCCCGTACAGCCAATGAAAGAGCAGGAAGAAGTCAGGAGCACATTGCAATGCAGTCAACGATTGCAAAAAGTATGAGGAAACTGTTGCCAAACAGTGCATATTAATATCCCCTGTGCGGAATATGATCCTTCTACCAGCTTTCAACAAAACTCCCAGTATTACTCCCACGAGTCCAACTCAAACCGGACAATTAAAGTGTCCCCTGAAGTTACTGTCCAAGACCCAACGTTTTTTAACCCCTTCGCGGCGGAATTCGCGCCGCGGCGAAGGGGTTAAAAAACCGCCGCGGTGCAGGGGGGCTAAGGGGTGGACATGGCGCTGCGGTGCTCATGACGGCTCCCGGCCGTCATAAATCACGGTGGGCATGTGCTCATGACGGCCGGGAGCCATCCGAACTCTGCCCACTGAATAATTCTCCCGCACAGGTGGGGAATTAACACCGTGTGGGAAGAAAGGCAGCATTCGGACGGCTCCTGGCCGTCATGAGCACACGCCTACTGTGACTCATGATGGTCGGGAGCCGTCATGAACACTGAAGAGGTTCATTTTGGCATGGAACCTCTGAGGGGCATATTTACTAATATTTCAAGCAAAGTTGCTGCACTGTGTTGCGTGAAAAAGAGACCGCCGAATTGCCCAATATTTATAAAGATACAGCGCATTTCTGCTCCCTCCTTGTGCTGGTGCTCTGTGTGCATGCGAGAAGCCCAGCTCCAACGAAGGCGCAAGGACACCTGCATTACAAGCAGGATACCTTCCTGCCTGCACAAAAACAATCCTTAGCTGCATATCCCTCTTTCCATGTGTGCTGCATAATACAGCACACATGGAAAGAAGAAATGACGAGGAGAGGTATTTCTCTGCGTTGCACCTCACTGGGGAAGGTGCATTTCCATATTTACTAGCTTTATTAAATCTGGGAATGAGCCAAGATCCATGGGTGGGTTCATGGGAATGCCCATGCTCTACCCATGAAGTGCCTTCCAGCTTAAAAAGCAACGTAACACAGCGCGAGCAGCTGCATTCCATTCCATTTCTTTACAAAACCACGCAAGGCAGTGCAAATCACTGTGAAGTCTTTCCATTGTCCAACACAGGAGGCTTCATAAGTATGGGCGTGAGTGTCTACCTCCTGTCGCAAATAGAACTGTGCCCAAGAATGTACACCTGCAAGGCCTCTCCTCCACCCTCCGAACCAACAGCAGCCGCTTTGTATGTCCATGCACCCCTACTTCTCATTTAGAGCTCATGTGCTCTTGGATTCCCCAAAGGCCTGGTACCAGCTACGACCCATCAAACTGTTCCTCCCAACCAGCACCATCCAGTCTACAGTGTGGGCACTCACGGTCACCAAGGGAGGCAAAGCCCCACTCCCTGCACTCCAGGATTCCACCCTAACCCCACTGACTGCCATCTTCCAACCCCTTGTATGGCTCAAGCATGGACAGTGCAGGTAAGGCCCTATCACCCACACCTCCAAAGATTACAGTGGTTTTTGAAGCAACTCTTTGCTATAAAGTGCCATATTGTTAAGAAGCGCAGGCCATATTATCAAGAAAGGGAGATACATTATCGCCGCTTTTATCGGCAGGAAACTGCCGCTAAAGTGGCGATAATGGGCTTGATAATATGCTCTTGTGAATTCCCATAGAAGCCCAGGTTCTGGCCCTTTCTTGATAATATGGCCCCAGGTTTTCAGCTGGTTGCCAGTGCTCTGCAGTTCTTGAGTGCCAAGTTTGACACTTGGTCATGGGTGGCACATTTTGTTGTAGATGATTGCAAAGCTACTGCTCCTTCAGGACTGTATGAGTAGGTCTGGTTGTGGGGCGAGGCAGAAGAGCTGATCACCCAGAGCACTATCAGCAGTGAGGTGACCCCACAAACAGCACTTAAAGCCTCATTGTGAGGTTCAGGCTATAGGAAATCCTTTGACTGGCCTCTGTGTATGAACCTTCTCCTTCAGTGCAGCTGCTCACAGCATCTTCTCTTACTTTCACAGACTCATTGGGACCTTCCGGATGGTGCTGCAGAAAGTGGTGGAGGAGGCACAGCTGGAGGTGTCGGACACGCTGATAGACGACAACAACTCGGCCATTCGGGTAAGACTTCCTATGTGTTTCTTTTTTTTTTTTGCAGAGTTTTATATAGCGCAAACTTGACCCGAATCGGGTATCAGAACGCTTAACATAGCACCAGTTACGTTACACAAGGACACACATTCATTTTGTTAGGCACGGGGAGATTAAGTGATTTGCCCAGAATCACAGAAGGTTTAGCGACATTACCGAGACTCGAACCGGGTTCCCCAGGTCCGAGGTCGAGCGCCCTAG
The DNA here is from genome assembly GCF_964261635.1 of Lissotriton helveticus. Lineage (NCBI taxonomy): Eukaryota > Metazoa > Chordata > Amphibia > Caudata > Salamandridae > Lissotriton > Lissotriton helveticus. The sequence continues at coordinate 1,958,650,555 of NC_136067.1, forward strand.
CCGTTAGGCCAACATCGGCATACCTGCTGTGGCTGATACTGAGTAAAAAGAGGCCAATGGCTCCTATGGTTGCCCTCTCACCAGGACAATTTCATTCCAAAACCTTTGGCCACCTTGCCATTTGTGGATGGAAATGATTGGATATCCAATGTTAGCAGGACAATGATATACTAACAAAGAGGGTAAAGTACACAGTACAAGGTCAGCACATCATGGAGAGCCAGACCCAAATTTAAAAGAGCCGATGCACCACAGGGCAGCAAGCAAAGGTGTTGCACTGAGAGAAAAAAATCTGTACCTTATTTACAAAGAAGTGACGCTCTTCTGCTCTCTCCCTGTGCGGGCGTACTTTCAGTAGTTATGCACCAACGGATGCACCCTTGCGCCATAGTGCAAGAATACCAGCTTTGTGACCAGCATCATTTTTGGGCAGGATTGGGTCCCATCCTCCACAAAACTATGTTATAAGGCAATGAAATTCCTCTTTTTACGCAATAAGGAAAAAACGAGGAGAAACACAAATATTTCTCCTTGCTATGCCAGCCTCAGGGAGGTGCTGAATTGTAGGGCAAATCCATGTGTATAAGTCTTTGGAGATATGGATTTGCATCAAAATTCATGGGTGGATGCATGGAAACGCCCATGCACCACCAATGGAACAACACCCATTAACATAAAGTACAGCAAGGCAGTGCATTGCATTACTTTTGGTTACAAACCAAAGCAAATCACTATTTGCTTTTGTTTGTAAAAATCAACCTAGATTTTCCATAGGGTCTGCGGAAAAAACACAAAGGCAAACCCGACACAAAATCTTTGTAAATCAGAACACCAATTTCTAAGATGGGTAACACTGAACCACAGGGCACCAGAGAGTTATACACAATACCTGGAATCTTTGTGTTTCTTCTACAAGTTTTCCTTAGTCTCGTTTGTTGTATAATTGTCTCATGGCCATCCATACAACAGAGGCCAATGGGAGCTCACTAACAGAGGGCGCAACTCGTGAAAGACAGAGTAGGGTGTGGATCTGGGACTGGAGCATAGGCCCTGGATGGCATCTATCCAACCACCTATGTGATGCAACAAATACAAAATACTATTGGGGGAACAGCCTAGCTGAGACAGTCTCATATTTTGGGGGTGGAGAGCTCAACCTCTTTTGAGAAGTTTTAACCATATAGCCAGTACAGCTGGGAATTATTTCAGAGAAGGGTAGGCCCACATATATGTGCGGGTGTGTATTCTGGGAGCTGTGTGACCCCCAGCTTCACTGCACAACTGTGTACAAGGTAAACCAAGTTCTTGGAGACCATGGTTCATTGCTCACTTTGTATCTCTTCCAGGAAGGACTGAGAATGCAAGCAGTGGCAATGTAACATATTTGGGGTGAGTGGCAGGGGCTCCTGTTGTGTGATTGGCTGCTCAAGTCTGGCCAGAAGCTCATGAGTGTTTGGAAAGTTCCAGTACTTAGTTGAGCCAAGAGCAGGGCTCTAATAAGAAGGTATTTGGTGCTCAAAGGTGCTGAGCATGGGGCATCCCTTGGAGGTCTTCACCCTTCGGTGGCAAGTGTGGGCGGCAGGGAGCCGACACCGTCCCTTGAGCAAGGGACTTTGTTAGTCCAGGGACAGTACCTAAGAAGCAGGACAGTTCTTGTGAAGGCCTACTGACGGGATGGTCAGGCTCAGCTACGGCCGCTGCAGGTGAGTGCGGTGGGGCGGGGGGCCAGGTGAGGAGGGATTTCGAGAGACGACCACGAGGGAAAATTTATGTAAATGTAAATGTAAATGTAAATGTAAATGTAAATGTAGTATACTTGTAAAGCGCACAGCTGCCCCAGCAACGGGGCGTCCCGGCGCTGTATAACTCTGGGGAACCCGTCCTGGCTTTCCCTGTGGGATGGTCCCTTGCTGGGAGTCCCCAAGGTGGAGCCAGGCATCCCCGGAATTGATGGGGCCGTTGTGGAGATTAGGCAAGCTAATGCCCAGAGTTGCTGAGTGGAACCCCTGATTAGAGTAAGCACCTAAGCGAGAATTATCGAGTCCGCTGACCAAGGTCCACGACCCTCGTGGTCGTCTCTCGAAATCCCCCCTCGCCTCGCCCCACCGCTCTTACCTGCAGTGGCCGCTGCTGGTCAGGCTGTACGCCGCGTTGAGCCCCGAGGATCTCTCTGTGCTTCATTCCACCCTGGTGAGATGCACGGAGGATAGAAGGGAGCTGCTCCCTGGGTTGGCAATAAGTGGGCACGGTACTGTGACTTCCCATCAAGGGCTTCCAATCCCAAGAGCGAGTGATAAGGCATTGGGTGGGACACCCTGAGGTTTTGGAAATTAGCAAATGCAGATGTTCTGTGTCAGAGGCATTGCCAATGGTAAGTGTGCCGAGGTTCACCTTTAGAGGTGTCGGGTCATGGCATCGGATGTTGGTGGAGAGACTCATTCCAGGTCTATGACTCTTATTTCAAGACTTTGGAGCTCAGGTCTTAATCAGTGACTCAGTGCAGGGTCTCCCTTTCTTCCTCCCACACCTGCTGTCCACCTAACATGGACGCTACGCTTCCATCAGCATGCCTGCTATGGATGGTGCAGTGTTTCGCACCAGCTGGTCCGCTCAACCACTCTGAAGTTCTGATGTGCATCAGTTCACTTTTATGAGTGGAGGCAGATCAGCGAGGCAGGGGGCAGAGCGGTATACACCCTGGTCCACTTGCTCCCTCTGCTCGTACAGACATGCCCACAACTATCACGTGGAGCTCGACGTCATGATTACCACCTTCAACAATGTGGCTCTAAGCCATGTACCATCTTCAACCACCTGGCTATAAGCTTACAGCACCTAGCAATGCTGGGAATTTTAGTCTGACACTTATGAAGGGAAAAGCTGAATTACAAGCCCTGGAAATGTAATTGGCTAATAAAGATCCCTTTGGCTGCTTTGCAAGCAAGATGGTGGAGGCAGAAACACCAACATGACCCACAGAGTCATGGATGAGCTGACATTTTGGGAGGCTCTTTTCAACACCACCCAGACCCAAAAATCACAGCCCAGACATGTATTGAACACTACCAACGAGCTCATCCGTACAGCTACTTTACCACATAGGCAATCCCTCTGTCTACAAAGGGAATGCAGGTGTTTTCACAGTCAAGCATCACACTCTGGAACAATCTATCTTTCACCGATTATCCCTTTAACCCCCACATCCTTCGGGTAAGCACTGGGAGCTTCCACTGTACCCACCGTAATCAATAAACAGTGCTGCAATAGAGGACAGCAAAGACGGGAACAGCACTGATTTGCCTTGTAGACGTATGTGTTCTCAGGGCTATTGGAATTAGGCGGCCAAGTAAGAACCAATTATACAGCAAGGTTGACTTAATTATTCGGCAAAAGACGGCCAATGGCATGGCACATTCTGTGGCATTATTATCTTAATATTATGGTACGTGAACACCCATGGGCACTGATTACAAGTTGATCCAATGTTTCCCAAAATAGAGAGGTTTCTTAATACAGAAAATTGGTTTACCAGGGGGAACATCCTTTACAACGCAACTTTTACAACGCACTACCATTACGACGCAACTTTTACAACGCAAGTTATTACAACGCATTGTGCTGGGGGGCGCTCTAGGATAGGGAATAGTTTAATTACTATCCAACACCTTCCCTACTATCCACGGGCACTGGAGTTGGAATAGTAAATTAAACTATTCACTATCCAGCACCCCCCAACGCAAGTCGTTGTAATGACTTGCGTTGTAAAACCTGCGCCGTAATGGCATGCGTTGTAAAAGCATGCGTTGAAACGTCATACATCCGTTTACCAGCATCTACTGTTATCACCTACAACTGATGCTATTGTGTACAAGAACACTGTCCTGTCTATCTCACAGAGAAAAGCCGTGGCTTTAATACCCTACGATGTTGCATTTAGCGGCTCCCCAACATATTTGTAGAGATTTATGAAAGGGGGAGCACTTGATCTACAAACAATATTAGTTCATGGGCCCAAAATGTGTCTTAGGAGCCCATTGTCTGTGCTGCTGAATGTTGGGCTCACTGAATACCAGATCTGTTTAGTCTTGATTCTGTCACATGCATCTTTCTTCCATCACCCTACACTTCTTTTATTTTTTTTATAACTCTTTTTATTGCAGAAAATAAGCATAGCAGTGTAATGACAATTCTACTCATGACAGAACGTTAGATCCATAGTTCGATCAAGGGCAAATCAAGATAACAAATATATTCAGCATATATCTTAGCCTCTCCATCTGCATATAGGTCATCATACTCCAATTGGGCCCTCCGAGTCCCCATAAGCCCCTTCGGCACCAACGATGCACAGATCACCCCTCGGTATGCATTCCACTTCCCTCACACCTTAGTCCACTTATTGGGACAGCCTCAACTCTCGTAGACTGCCCTCTCCGTTAACATGCACCAGTCCATGTCCATTTTCCACTCATTCATTGTGGGGGTCAGTGCGGCCCTCCATAATTTAGCGATGTTTCTTTTGGCAACCATAAATCCTAACGTTACCCAGAGGCATTCCTTACTGGTTAGATATATCTCTTCCCATATATTCAAGAGACACCATATTGGTGATTTGGATACCATAATGTTGCAAATATTCCGAATACAGAACATCACCTTTTCCCAGTAGTTCTGTAGCGGCGGGCAACCCCACAGCATGCGGAAAAGGTACCCTCCTGCCCGCATCCCCTTGGGCAGAGGTCTACAAACTTTTTGATGCTGAGACCCCCCTGTCAAAAACTTTTAGGCGTAAGGACCCCGTCCTGAGAAAAATTTCTAGAACCTGGAACTCCTCATCCTCGACAACCATAAACGTCCCCAATTCCCACGGCAATCATTTTTATGGTGGGGAAACAATATTAAACACATGTCACCACAATTTATTTTCCAGACTGCCCACCCTACCCTGGCTTGCCTTTTTTTCTTGTTCCTTACTGGCCTTCAACACCTCTTCCGGGATAGTAAGCGCTATGTAAATATATTTCCAATTAGAAGCACGCACTTCACAGCTCCTCACAAAGCTTCCAGTGATTCGATCAATGAAAGCCGGTACCGGCTCCCAAGCATCCTTTACAGCTGCAAATTGCCTTTTACATTTTCAGATTGCCTCGTAGCATATATATCCATTCCTTTCAGGCAAGCAGGCATCCTGGAAGGACACCTTGTTTAGCTGTCTGATCAGCTCCTGTATCACAGCACAAGAGAACACTCCCTGAGTGGCATTGCAGCTTGAAGTATTTTAATTCGTAAAGAACTTTCTGGGGACGGTTTTCTTTTTCGTAAGTCCAGGCAGAAGTGAGGCCTGGAATATGCAACCCCCTTCCCATGACTCCAGGGCCCCCGTGGGGGTCGCGCCCCACACATTGAAGTCCTCTGCCCTAGGGCATAGCGCCGATGCAGACTGTTAGAAATTGGATTTCTGGTTGGCTAGGGCAAGCACCTAAGCCAGGCAGAAACCACCACTCTAGACAGGGAAAGGGAGTTACACATCGAAGATAACCCCTGCTCACCCCCTTGGTAGCTTGGCACCAGCAGTCAGGCTCATTCCAGAGGCAATGTGTAACGCGTTTGCGCAGCACACTCACACAGCAGCGACACACTAGGCACACCTCAAAAGAAACTCCACACAAGGTTATATTCAAATAGCCTTTGTATTATCATAAAACACATTAGAACGTAATCACATATATCCACTGTGCCACCTGGCACTAGTATAACTTTATAGGGGATTATATACACTTACAGGGCCAATCGGGCCACTGTCATCACCATTAGAACTCATTAGTAGTGAAATAAAAACAACCAGTAACTACTGGCAAGAGGCACTTAGCTTAACCATATTAGGCAGGCAAGATCATAAGTAATGCATCATTTCATAACTCTTTATGCGCCTCTTAGGCATACACTGCACCATAGGTGATCCTTACACCATATCACCTCAGGCCCCACCTAAACATGGGGGGCGGCCATCAGGCCTACTGGCCTTAAGCTCAGGGGCCCGTCTTGGGCCTCCCCACAATGCCCTGTGTCCTGCAAAGTCGAGGCTCTACTATCCGGAGGCCTTCAAACTGGCCACCGGGCTGCCAACGCAGCAGAGTATTGGCCCTAACAGGCCTGGGCTAAAATGGGGGAGAGGGTCTCTTCCTAGACCACCAATGTCTCCGTACTCTGGTGACTACGGTGACCTGCCGAGGCAAAGCAAAGCTTCTTGAGCGGCTTTGGCCTCATTGATTAGTACACACAGTACTTCCTCTCTACTCCTATCACAACAACACGGAGTAGGCTCCCGCCTGGTACTTCCTTGTAGACAGGCTCAATACAGCACGGTTAGTCAAAGGGGGGATCCCTGGAGTCGAATAGTCTACTTATCACACAGGCCTTTCTTGTAATACAAGGAGAGGTCACAGTATGTCATAGGTATTCAGACAAACATAAGGATGGGTTTCCACAAAGAAATAGTCTTGTTAAACAATCTAGATTTATTCGAATTGCATATAAATAAACAATAAAGACAAGATAAAATTCATCCAAAATAATTAAAAACCAAGATAAAGTATCTCGGTGGGTTAAGAATTATTATTAAACAATGTTACATCAACATAATATTATGATACACAATAAATGGAAAAGCAATCAAGATATATTCACAATAAACAACAAACAAAACATAATTACAATAAACCCCTCATATCTAAGTGGCCCACTTAATATTTCTGCCACTATATTTGACAAGATCCAATGGCCATAGACAGTTTGATTACTCTCTAGCTTTAGTGGAGAAACCTAATGCCCATCTAAAGCTCTATCTGGCCCTGGTTGGATTCTTTTGGATCAAAACAGTGCGTCGACGCGTTTCGGTGCTTATCACTCGATATCGTGGCACCTTCCTCAGGACTTCTTGTTTCTGGGGTTTCAGGGAACGGATGGATATACCGTATCTGTGAATATATTAGGAGACATATGCACTGTCAGATATTATGCATTAACACCTTTTGTCTGTTTTGTTCTAAGGGTTGAACTATTGTGGTTGACATATACCCACTCTGACTTCACACTATTGGTTCTAACTACTGTTATTCTTTCAACCATATGCAGTTCCTAGCAACCGTACACTTACTTATCTAGTACATATCATTATACAGTGATATTTGCATTGGTTCAAATGCCTATGATTTAACTTCTTTGCTCCTTAGCACACATTTACTTCACATATACTATACAGGCCCTCCAAGTCAATACAGCACGGGCCATTTCAGCAGAGCCCCCCGCTGTATGGTACATGCAGTTTGGTGCAGGAAGGGAGAAGAGGTGCATAACACAGCGCTCACCAAGCGCTGTCACAAATCATGTGGGGCAAGCCACAAGTCATGTGAGACCACAGGGGCACAGCAGCACAGTGTTCCCTTGGATGCCAGCATAAGGATTCCCTTAAGCAGAGTGGTAGTTCCCCCCTAGCCCTAGAAAGACAGCAGGTCAGCTCTTCCTGCAGTCCAGGTCCATTGCGGTTCCTCCTGGTCCCACACAGTCTCCTGTTCCAAGCAAGCCACACACATGGGGTCACAGCCCCAATATTTATATTGCCAATGTCTTTGTTCTCCCCCTGACACAGGGCTATGTGCCCGGTCCAAACCAGTTCTAGGGGGCACTCAAACATTTTATTTACAGTGCACAACAACCTCCTTTGTTAGTGTTGGCCCTGGCCCCCCCAGACACACCACAGACGGGTGGAACCAGAATTGTGTCCTATTCAGGTCCAGGTGCTACTCCTCCCACTACTATAAATGCAGATCAGGCCTATTCAGCCTAGCGCTGACTCACCCAGTCCCTCTGGAGCCACTGGACCTCCCCAGCCTCTGTCACTCCAGAGCCAGACATGCAATACACAACAGGCACGCACAAAGACACATAGCACACAGGAATGCCAGCTTCTAAAAGTGGCATTTCTAAAATAGTGATAATAAATCTGCGAACACCATATGCAATTTTTATTACCACTATTCCAAACATACCAAAACTTGACCACGCTACCCCTCTCATTATAAATACCAGTCATTCATTCATTTATTCATATTACATCACTCATGACATAGTAAATTACCTCATTGATGACGTCTCAAATCATTTCAGGCATCAGGGGCGCTTGTGGAAGTGGAAGCATCTTCCACATTTCAATGCTGCTGAGCGGAAGCAGGAAACCTTCTTTCTAAACACTGAGACATGTTCCTAAAATTGTCAAAAGTGTCGGGATCCTGAGACGGACCTCTGAAAACAGGGACTATGTGGGGAAATCCAGGACATCTGGGAGCATTGTGCCAACGGCGGCCATCTTCATATACATGGCCCGTCACCTCACTCTCAGGGACGTTCATGCATTTAAGACATCAAGGTTCAGTTGCATTTGCATAAGTGATTCTGGGCACGTATGCTTCTTTCAGAAGGGGGCCAAGTTAGGAAGACTTTGGAAGGCTCAGTCAGACAGTAATGTACCTTTGTTATAAATATGCTGCTTTTTTGTGCCTTTGTGCAGTGTCCATGGCGATCCCACGGGAGCAGAGAGAACATTCTGCTGCGGCACTGTGTCCCTGGCCCCACCTGCCCCCACCTTTCCCAGCACTTACATCTAAACTGCAATTTATGTGCTTCATCGACACAGCAGCAGGGGGTCTGGGCTGAAGGATGCCTTTTAGGGGCATCTGATCTGCTCTTTCTGGATGCCAGTTTAACAGGTATCTGAGCAGGCAGTGCCCAGAGATGTTGTTACAGCACAGCACTGCTAGGGTTAATTCAGAGCAGTGCCATGTTAACGCATGGGCACGCTGGGCAGTTGCCAGGGGCCCCACAAGCATAGTGGCCCCATGCAGACCAGAATTTAACACTAATTTTCCATGATACATTTGTATTCCTGTGAGTGGTTGTGTAGGCAAGGCCCAGTGGACTGCTTTGCGCAGGGCCTATAATGCTGTTAAGGCGCCCCTGAATCAGAGAGAAGGAAACTTTACAGAAGAGGGGTCCAATGCCACAAAATGATCACTGGTACCTTCTCCCAAGGGACATATAGGATGCAAGCTAACCCTAAAAGTCATACGTTCATGACACCTTGTTCTGAAACGGGAGAAGGCGAAAGGCTTTACCTGCAAATCTTGGCTCTTATTACAGCAATTGGTAACAATACATTTTTGACGATGCATTGAGGAGATGGATGAATAAATGACCAGGTAAGTTGGTGAGTGAGTGAGTTAGTGAGTGAACGAATGAGTAAATGAGTGAGCGAGTGATTTAGCTAAGTGAGTGACTGGGTGAGTGGATAGAGTGACTGCATAATTTTGCTAGTGAATGGGAGAGCAGGTAAATGGATGAGTGAATGACCACAAGTGGGAGACTGAGTAACTGAGTGAGCGTGTGTGTGTGTGTGTGCATGAGTGAGTGGGTAGACAGGTGAGTGACTGACTGAATGGCAACACTTGTATAGCGCTCTTTTTAGTGATTAGGGTCTCTAGGTACAATGGATAACTGTTGTTAATGCGGATCAGAAAGTTGCCCTGTGAAGAAAGACTGACGCTGCTAACACATGAACAGTGGGGTGCACTAAATTTAAGAATAGTGTCGGGGACTTCAAATACTTACATTTCTTAAATTTGACACATTTTGACGCTTGCAGTGAATGAGGTGTGGTAGGAGGAGTGATCAAAGCTGGTGCACCACGCGTGAGCCTCGCACGAAACGTGGGGCATATTACCAACAAAGTGGCGAAGAGAGGTGTTAGCCGCCTTGGCTCAACGCCTCTCTACGCCACTTCGGAAATGCTAGGCTGCACCATATTACCAAGGATATGGTGCAGCCTAGCATTCCCCCCTGCAATGGCGATAAGTTTTACAACTTAACGCCAGCACAGGTAGGGAAGGTTTGATTATGTACAGGAAGGTGGTCCTTCCTGCACATAAACAAAGCTTAAATGCCATTTTGTAACTTACATGTGTGCTGCTTCATGCAGCACACATGTAAGTTACAAATTGGCATTTTTAAGAAGAGGTTTGTTTATGTACAGGTAGGGACACCTTCCTGTACATAAAGAAATCAAGAAACCTTGGCATTTTGCTTTTTCCATGTGTGCTGCACAAGGCAGCACACATGGAAAAAGCAAAAACGAGGAGACATTTGAAGAAACTCAAATCTTCATTCTCAGGGGTCTCACTAATACAAAAGAAGAATCTGACACAGAAGCTGGAATATAAAGAGAACATTTTTATTAAACTCAAATGAGTGAGACTACGTCACACAGAAGTCTTAGCAACTGAATGAGGCAGTCTGCTAGAATGGTCTTACTTCACATCTTATATACTCTTTATCCAGCCCCAGGCATGTAAGGGAGTTGTACCAATTACATTCCTAAATAAATGGAAAATCTGGAGGGTCAGCAGGTGAGTAGCCTTTGGGGTTTTAGTAGGATATGGACAAAACATTATAATTACATAGTTCACAAAGGTTAATCTGATATAGATGGCACTGCAGGGCATGGCATGATTACATGTACAGTATCCCAACCCAAAAGTTAATCATTAGGAATGGCCCAAATTCAATCTCCAAAAGCCGGACAAACCTATAATTGAAAGCATAACCCATGTAATGTCAGAACATAAAGGAAACAGTAATAGATGCTGACCAAGATAAAACATGTGCAAGGAAACTAAAAGTTAACGATGTCCTGAACATTGACTGGCAATCTCAGACAAAGATCGATCAGGGAAATTGGCTTTGCGAGGTCAGTTTCAGGTGAAGAGGTCAGTTTCTTACAGTTCATTCCAGAGTCAGAAAGAAACCTTAGTTAATATATACATGAACTCAGAAGGCCAGGCCACTTGTTCGCCAGGCTACCTTCACAGGCCTACATGAGGGCAACACAAAATGGTGGCACAATATAAAATGGAGTCAGTCTCGAGAATTACAGAACCTCAGGCCCTCCTTTTGCCATTACGTAGGCAATAACCTAAACTCATGTTAATCTGAATCTAGGCCCATATCGATATTTATTAGAACCCATCAATTTCACAATAGTCTTTATATTCAGATCAGTCTTGTGAAAAGAGCATCCAATATAATTTTTTCACAGTCATATAAGTGGATCAGCCAACACGTGTTTCGTTGTAACAACAACTTCATCAGGGCTTTTTAATAATAAACGTTATCCATAACCATATCCATAACATCCCAGTTCTTTCTAACTGGTTGAGTGGTCTAAGACTCTTCTTATATCATTCTGTAATAAGGGTCTTGCTAGTTGGCTATATGTAGACGATAGTATCTTGCAATCAGCGTGATGTTTACGTTTCTCAATTAATCTTCAAAGAAAAAGTATCTCAATTCCTCAATTGTAATATCACAATTACACAGAATGAGACTAGGAGTTGGAGGAGATAGAACTCTAACGAGAATTTGATAACTGGGACCGGATTAGATATTACAATTGTGAAAAAATTATATTGGATGCTCTTTTCACAAGACTGATCTGAATATAAAGACTATTGTGAAATTGATGGGTTCAAGTGTCTTACTGATTACTGGACAACATTTGATTTTCTGAAATCCTATTGTATGGAAGAGGAATTACTCTATAGATATATTTTGCTCGGCAGGAAACTTTTATTTAGTGTTCTCCTGAAATCAGGGGACTTGTAAGGAAGTTAGGTAACCTTTCCTTTCTGCCTAGTAGCATTAAATTTAATCAAGAATTATACATAGCCGAAATTATTAGCTGAGCGCCCATTTTTCCTGTTACCTATACTTTGTATCGATATTTATTAGGTCGTCATGGTGTTGCTGTAACATCATCTTATTATTCTCTACTTCTCTCGGGAGAGTTCTCCGAACACACATAGTAGCACAAAGACTCACTTCTGGTGGACCATTTTTGGATGTTAGAGGCGGAGCCACTTCCTCTTCCATGGCAATTCAGTCAAATGAGAACTACAATTGCACTGGAACCGCTTGTGCAACTGTGCCCAAAGTCTGTTCAAAGCCTCTCTGGCAGGCTTCTATCGTCCATCAAATCTGCTTCCATTATCTTCTTCCGCATTGGGCCTCTCAATTCAGGCCTCTTCATTAAAATAGTACTGCTTAGTTGGAGTGCCCTCCTGGCAAACACCCACAGCTCACTCGAAAGTCTCAATGTCTCAAAGCAGTGCACCAATATCTTTCCTCTGCGGCAGGCACTACAGATACCATGCTCTTCGGTGGTCATGGGTGCAGATCACATCGTGCAGACCCAAGTACTATTAATCGAGAAACAGCAACAGATTTTCACCCTCAGCAACACTTTCAGGCTCCAACACTCACTATTCAGTGTCAGAAGACGCTCGGACCGCTGTTTCATGGGTACCACAAATGTAGTGCCTTTTGTCAATCTCAGATCCTCCGGTGCACTGCCATTCCGTTGGACCAAAGGAAAAGGGGGGTGGCTAAAACTCAGGCCAAGGGGCTCAAAGGACTGCACACTGTCAGAGGTTACCAGCACATGACAGGTAGAAAACTGAAGCCTCAAAACAACAGGGATCCTTCTCTTTCGCTCTTTTGCACTGAAACTCATGTTCTGCGTTGAACAGGCCTCCTTCTTCCCTGGAGTCCACCGCCGTCTAATGAAGCAAGCACGATGCTCTGGAGATGCAGTTGATGAAGCACCGGCAATCGCTGTCCAGCTTTGTTACTTTTTGGGTGTTGAGACTGTAGGGCCAAGACGTCCGCCTCTCATCTGTAGCTATCATTGATGGGAGTTAGGATTCGTCTTGATCACCGTTCTGCAGGGTATCATTCTTCCATTGACTCTGGAAGATCCCGCAGAACCTAGTGATGTAGGAAATGTGACACAGTTGTTAGTTTTCTTCCAAGTAAAGAAAAACAATTCCTAGTATTTAACAAGGTGACTACAAGCAGGTGGCCTGCAATCTTTGAGGGAGTGGCCATACGCCATGGGATTACTCTAGAATGTACTGTTACTCTCATAGGATACAAAGGCCAAGACAGTGCTTCTGCTTTTTCAATTGGGTACTTCCTAATATCTTCTGTTATCTAAGGGTAGATAGCTGCAGGGGAATTCTATCTGCATGTATGTCTTCACACACAATAGCATTGTATAACGGGGTAAACATTTCTTGAAATACTACATCTATGTGCTCCTACAATTCTTATCTAGAACATATCAAAAAGGGAAACGTATGAAACAACTTATCAGAGGCATACAGATACCTCCCTTTAACAATGGTGTATTAGGTGCATGATGCAATACAGGCTAATGATCAAAATGTAGGAACAAAAGACAAGGACTAGAGAGTCCTAGTATTTCCATGATTAGAACACATCTGATACCACCAAAAATTAAAGCAGCAGGAACAAAAGGGAACTGAAAACCACATTAAAATAGGCATTGAATTTATCATGTTCAAAAAAATAAATGTAAGGTATTTCCTATTGAGGTGGAAAACTTGTCTTACTATAGTATCAAGTCAGTTAACCAGTCCATCACTACCCTGACAGTCAGACTGGAAAACATCAAAGTAGGCCCGAAGAAAATTCTTGAAAACCAGTCTGGTCATACAAAAGGGAATTATACATAATATGAGGGTCCCTGGTACATTACTGCAGTCTGGAAGTGTGAACCTGAACAATACACCAATAACAATAAATGGGCTGACCGGTGAAAGGAATATGGAATAGGGAAATGGAACTAGGACACAGCTAAAATCCCCAATAACTAGGCACGATGCGACATCGGTCAGGGGAGAAAAAGAAAAATCTATAGGAAGAACAGGAAATTACTTGGGTGATAGTCAAGCATGTGACTCAATACCAAGAGTATGGGTGATACAGAAAAATCAAAAATAGTTCACAAATGTTAGCTCTACCACTGGCTGCTAAACCATATACGGTAACCTCAGCTAATGTTCCAGTTCCTTCTTCAGGGACAAAATGAAACCTTGTTTCCTTTATGGTACAAAGCCATACATTACTTAGGAAGCAGAACAAAACTGACTAATGTAATATAGAAATTAGGTCACCATGTACAAGAGTCACAGATCTATAATTTATCCTTACGTCCAATCAGGATACATAAATCTAGGGCTGCCTGTTCCTTAAGGGAAGGGGGCAGTAACGTGACTAACAGCAGGTGACACACTTTGATCTTGTATATCTCTTTTATTTTTCTTCAAATACCATTATAGCCAAATTTGACATACACTGATGAAGTGTTGTCTGTCTTGTTCACAGCATGAAAATATCATATCTGTGAAATTTAGTGTCAGAGCAAATCTACCCAACTGTTGTGCAGCGATATGCATCGTCATGTATATCCCTTCACAACACAGGTAAATTTGTAATAGTATCAAAACCAGTAACATAAAACAAAAACATGCAAAAAATAAAAATAAAACGCACATGTCAAGCCATCAGATATACTTGCTGTATATCAAGCACAAAAAGCATAGACAAAACAACAGCATATATAAATGAGCGGTGACACACAACACCATTGCATGCACTTTATGCACTGTGAACCTGCAGCCCAAAACCCAATATTCTGGCCTGCTTAATTTGTCAGGCTTAAAATTAAAATTACACTTTGTTTTACTTTACACACCCTCCTTTTGACAGCAGATCATCAGTTAGTGGAGATCGGCTGTCAAATACAACTTACTGTGTCGCTTCTGACACACAGGACCAGCAGGAACAATTCATAAAAGGATACAATGCAAAAACATGAAAAAATGCACAAACATTTCTTTTCAAAGAAGTCATATTAAAAAAACACATCTTTTTTCAACATACTGCTGACACTGCACATAACACACAAAATATCAACTGTAACCAACCATCTTTTGAAAACATGCTAAACCACCTTAATTTTGACTTTCCAAAAATAAAACTCTTTCACAGACACTCTGCATGTCCTGTGCGCCAACACCCTTTGAGGCCCTGCTTTTCCAAGCAATGATTTCTCCATCTGTTTATACTTACTCCTAACTCCCACCTCACTGACCTTAAGGTCAAAATCTGCCTTGCGGGTTCCTCAGCCCTCTCCCTCTTCCTCACTCTGAGGCTGACAAAGACAAAAAGCCTTCCCAACTCTTTCTAACCTGCAATAACCAACCCTATTTAAAAACACATGATATATATATTACTCCTGTTAGGGGCTACAATTTATTCATTCTTAGATTACTAAAACATTTACTGTGAATAATTTGCAGAACATAATAACATAACATACCAGCTTTAGAACAAATGCTTGCTACTACCCTATGCAATGGTACTCATTTCAGCAACCTTAAATGGATGAACGTCTCAGTAGGTCCAACTAGAGTTAAAACCTTCAACCCTGATATTAAACTCAAACCTCTGCACCAGGCACATTGGCTCACTGAGCCATTAAAAGCAACCCCAAATGGGAACAACCTGCAAATTTGTATTATACCTAAATGTATGCATTTACTGAAGCCTAGGGCACTTTAAAGCTATTTTAAATGGCAAGAATGCTGTTTGAATAAGGACAATGTTACCCAAATTCGACTTTGATATTTGGGGCACTTAAAAATAAATATCCTATAAATATGTTACATATTAATCATCCTCAGAATGTTCTTTACAGATTACAGAGATTGGACATTAGACATATCTCATGTAAATCCTTAGAAAAATGAGTTTTTTAAGCCTGCGCTAAGTGAAATTCCATATGTCCTCATGATGTAGTGCAACACAACTTAAATTAAATTATAATGCTAGGAGGTCACATTATGAGCATTAAGCTTCATAAATAGTAAAAAACGAATTTTGTAGCACTTATTTTTAATAAATATTTTTCATAATTAATAATTATTTTTAATAAACCCAATCATTTTTGATAATTTTACATATAAAAGCAAGCTGCATCCCTTGCCTATCATTTTAGACGCATTCATTTATAAGTCTAAGCACAGAAGCCTAACTTGAAACATGACAAAATTTGGCGCCACATTTTTTCTTTCTAAAAAGGACAATTTTTATTTAGCAACAGAACCAAGAATATGCGTACACAAATGCTTAAAGAGAGGAAAACCCTTAATTGAAATGTCTTCCTGTAATACAAAATAATGAACCTTAGTTTTGGAACCTTTTGAAAACAAAATTCTGAAATGCAAAGATTCACCCGTGTTTAACTGAGGGCAAAGTCCTGGCTTGAGTAAATATTCCTGTCTATTCTGTGACCTACAAAGACAACAGCAATTTGCTCAGTGGCAATAAAAGCTCTCCTCTCAGTATTGTAACATGAGCATGGTGGCAGTCTTTTTTTAAACTAAGACATGTCAATGCATGTTCTATAATATGCGTCTGAGTTCAGCAAAAGAATTTTTTTTACTTCAGCTGAAGTGTTTGCCTGTTAATATCTAATACAATGTATGAAAGTAAAAAATGCTATAAGGTTGTTTTTCTACAAAACACACCATTCGTTTTTGAGGCCTTTTTCATTCCTATTGAATGTGAATTTTAATTTTATTTGTTTAAGCATTTGGACATTTTGCCTAATAGACTGAAAACATCAAGAAAAACCACAACCACACATTGAGCTCATTTCAGACATAAACAGAAAGGAGTCAAACACTCAGGACACACAATACAGCGCGCTTTAGCCGTTTTATTTCGTGAATAGTGCCATCGCTATTCACTTACAGAAGTTGCACTAATGGGAAAACCACATAGACATTTAAACACACATTTAACCCACAAATCAATACTCAGGACAGAAACAAAGGACAGCCCACAGACTCTACTTGAACCAAACCATTTGTAAATACTAGTTGCAAGTCATATTTACAAGAAATGCTTCTCAATAATGTTCCAAAAGACTGCAAAAACAGACTGCTGTACATCCAAGAAGCCAAAATACACTCAATTCACTAGCTTTGGCTGGCAGAACACCAAAAATCGCTCTGCATATCTTCATTCATAAACTTGCGCAGAACAATAGATCCTTGTTTTGTATTATGTCATATTTTAATTCCCTGGGGATACAAAATCACCAAGGAAAAAATATGTTTTTAAATCTAAACCTATTTAGATATTCCCTATAGGGGAGCCGGCTAATTTACTTCACATCACACTATGGTACCTTCCAAAAAAGCAACACATTCTTCGATGTGAGCTTGAAAACAGGCAT
Source organism: Lissotriton helveticus (assembly GCF_964261635.1). NCBI lineage: Eukaryota > Metazoa > Chordata > Amphibia > Caudata > Salamandridae > Lissotriton > Lissotriton helveticus. Next base: position 1,958,667,770 of record NC_136067.1, read on the forward strand.
GCCAAAAATACTGCAGAATATGCAAGTATTATAATCAAAGTAGTGCTTAATGTACTTTTCGTACGTGCACCGTTCAACAAAACCAGATAGAGAAAAATCTCCTCATTACCTGCCTACACAAATTGCAATTCGCATATACAAACCTATACAAATCCAAAGTTGGCCAACACAAATTCCAAAATTTCAAAGCTATACCAAACAAATAGTTGTCCAAATTCTAACTGTCAAGTTCTACATGACCTAACGGTCTGTTTTCTTTTAGAATACTCACGCCAAAAAAGGTTCTCAGTCAGGAGTGACATCATGTGGAGGATCAAAATCAGGAAGATCAGAAATATACTGGGCTGCAGAGACAAAGAATCTCCAGAATCCCTGTGCACAGAGTACCTCCGTAGTAGAGTCTTGTCCTGTCCTCCTCAGTAGATTTCAGTCTCCTGACAAGATCACTCCCTGAGAAAGTCACTTCTCTGATGAAGCCCACGTTGGCCGCGCCATTTGAAGAAACTCAAATCTTCATTCTCAGGAGTCTCACTAATACAAAAGAAGAATCTGACACACAAGCTGGAATATAAAGAGAACATTTGTATTAAACTCAAATGAGTGAGACTACGTCACACAGAAGCCTTAGCAACTGAATGAGGCAGTCTGCTAGAATAGTCTTACTTCACATCTTATATACTCTTTATCCAGCCCCAGGCATGTAAGGGAGTTGTACCAATTACATTCCTAAACAAATGGAAAATTTGAAGGGTCAGCAGGTGAGTAGCCTTTGGGGTTTCAGCAGGATATGGACAAAACATTATAATTACATAGTTCACAAAGGTTAATCTGATTTAGATGGCACCTAAGGGCATGGCATGATTACATGTACAGTATCCCAACCCAAAAGTTAATCATTAGGAATGTCCCAAATTCAATCTCCAAAAGCCGGACAAACCTATAATTGAAAGCATAACCCATGTAATGTCAGAACATAAAAAAAACAGTAATAGATGCTGAACAAGATAAAACATGTGCAAGGAAACTAAAAGTTAACGATGTCCTGAACATTGATTGGCAATCTCAGACAAAGATCGATCAGGGAAATTGGCTTTGCGAGGTCAGTTTCAGGTGAAGAGGTCAGTTTCTTACAGTTCATTCCAGAGTCAGAAAGAAACCTTAGTTAATATATACATGAACTCAGAAGGCCAGGCCACTTGTTCGCCAGGCTACCTTCACAGGCCTACGTGAAGGCAACACAAAATGGTGGCACAATATAAAATGGAGTCAGTCACGAGAATTACAGAACCTCACATTCAGGGCCATATTACCAAGGGTGGCGATAGGCAATTATCGCCACTTTAGCGGCCGTTTTCGGCCGCTAAGCGGCGATAATTCTATCGCTCTATTAGCAAGCTGTCGCTAACTGATGTTAGCGACAGCTTTAAGGCGATAGCGAGCGGTTTGGGGCCCGCTTTGCATGTCAGCGATATTTATCGCTAATGACATGCAAAGTGGGCGTACCCAACCTGTTAGCGACTGAAAGCAGTCGCTAACGTCGCTATCGCCCATTAGCAAGGCAGGCGTAGCGATGGAAAAATTCCCGCTATCGCCAAAAACTAACGCCTGCTCAGACCAATTCTTAGCCATGTTATCCAATGGGAGGTGGATAACATGGCTAAGAGCATTTACTCGCTAATGCGTGAATATCACTGTATTCTCAGCGATATTCACGCTTTTCGCCGCTATCGCTGGATATTTAAGCACAATGGAGAAAAACGTTGCTAATAGCATGTTTTCTCCGCTAACATATCCAGCGATAGGCAGCGATAAAAAAATCGTCGCTAAGCCTATTTAGCGATAATTATCGCTACTTGTTGGTAATATGCCCCGAAGCATTTCTCCTCGTTTCGCCACATTAAGAACAGGTCTTTCCTGTTCTTAAATTCGGCGCTGCCACCTATTATCGCCTCTCTTGATAAGAGGTGGCAGCGTCGAAGTGAATGAGTGTTGCGGTGGATATATGTGTGTATAATGTATAATGTATACAGTGAGAACTGTAGTATCTTGTGCCACCCCCCTCAGCCCAGGATGAGTGTTCTGGAGCACAGAACATTGTATGTGTATAGAATGTTCCCTTTTCCTGATTCCACAAGAGTTTGTTCGAAGAGCCAGAGAAATCCTGGTTGCCGAGCTGAAACACCAGTAGTTCCTGTTAGCCTTAGAGTTATCTAAGTGGTTGAACCTCATATGTAACCTGTATCTACAAATAAACTCACTCTGGGCCAGATTACGATGCGGTTAGGAAATGTTCCTGATCGAACCGGTTTGGAAATGTTTCCGACCGACTCGGATTGGAAAAGTCCGACCGAGTATGATGCATCCGGATGCTTCCAGATACGATTTGGTTGGACTCCCATTGACTTCTATGGGAGCCTATGTTCCTAACTGCATCGTAATCTGGCCCTCGGTCAGGAAGACACGTTCCCAATCCGATTCGAAAGGCGCAAATGCCGTTAGGAGGCCTACCTAACCTCATCGTAATCGGGCCTTCTGTGTTATTTCTAGCAATGCCATAGGAAGAAAGAGCAATCTAACCTAGGGACATGCACGGGTGATGTAGAAATCTGGTAGGAACTGCAAATAAGCAGCCCTGGATGAGTGTTCTGGAGCACAGAACATTGTATGTGTATAGAATGTTCCCTTTTCCTGATTCCACTAGAGTTTGTTCTAAGAGCCAGAGAAATCCTGGTTGCTGAGCTGAAATACCAGTAGTTCCTGTTAGCCTTAGAGTTATCTAAGTGGTTGAACCTCATATGTAACCTGTATCTACAAATAGACTCACTCTGGGACAGATTACGATGCAGTTAGGAAATGTTCCTGATCGAACCGGTTTGGAAATGGTTTCCGACCGACTCGGATTGGAAAAGTCTGACCGAGTATGATGCATCCGGATGCTTCCAGATACGATTTGGTTGGACTCCCATTGACTTCTATGGGAGCCTATGTTCCTAACTGCATCGTAATCTGGCCCTCGGTCAGGAAGACATGTTCCCAATCCGATTCGAAAGGCGCAAATGCCGTTAGGAGGCCTACCTAACCTCATCGTTATCGGGCCTTCTGTGTTATTTCTAGCAATGCCATAGGGAGAAAGAGCAATCTAACCTAGGGACATGCAAGGGTGATGTAGAAATCTGGTAGGAACTGCAAATAAGCAGCAGCAGGGGTTCACACTACCACTGAAACTGACGGTCTTTATCTTTCTTCAAATTGCACTCCCCATATTTTATTTATTTACACTGTTTAATCGGATGTATGACGTTTCAACGCATGCTTTTACCACGCAGGTATTACAACGCAAGTCGTTACAACGACTTGCGTTGGGGGGCGCTGGATAGTGGAATAGTTTAATTTTCTATTGCAACTCCAGTCCCCGTGGATAGTAGGGAAGGTGTTGGATAGAAAATTAAACTATTCCCTATCCTCCAGCGAAAGTCGTTGTAACGACTTTCGTTGTAATTCCTGCGTTGTAATGGTAGTGCGTGGTAAAAGTTTCGTTGGGGCAAAAAAAGCAACATTTGCGTTCCGAAACCCCAAAACTTGCAGTATTTTTTATGGCAAGCAGATAGTGTGCCTGTCACTAAGATACTGCAGGATACACTGCCAAGTCATACATAGTCTGTGACCCCACAGAGTGTCCGGCAGCAGCGCGCTTCAGAAATGGAGGGTGCCTGAGGCACAAAAATGCAGATTTAAACAATTTAAACAACCTACACTCCAAATGTGCAAAGGGTAGCAGGGGTGAGTGCAGGAGAGGGTATGGGGAAGGTCTCAGGGGAACAGAAGTCACGCATTACTCAGGAGGGAGGCAGAGGGACCAGATGTAAGTCCTAGTGGGAGAGGCAGGGGGAGGTAGGTGGCTTTCGGGCACTTGCGTCAATGGGTAGAGGGAAGGCATAGGAGAGTGCCCACCCACATTCACATCTTCAGGGCAGAATAAGGTTGAACAAAAATGGCTGCCGTGACCCGGAAGTAAACTGAGCCTTTGCTTTGTGCTTTCAGACCAGTGTGACTATTGAGATCAGATACCAAACCATGGACGGCACGGTGGGGGCCTGGAACGACGGGGAATTCCTGGAGAGCCCCATGCAGCGCTCGGACATGGAGGGCGGATACCTCTTTGAGACAGACAGCCTGCTCTCAGGGCACAGCCAGGGCTCGGCCGTCTCACCCGGAAGATCTCACCAAAGCCTACAGTCTGCAGAAAAGAACTTCCGGAGGTAAATATTCATCGCTATTCAAGAAAAGCAAATGTGGTGGCACCCAAATATTATTTCTAAGGAACTAATGTGACTTTGTTTTCCTTCTGCCTGTCATCAGACCCTTGAAGCCTTTATCTTCTGTCTTTGTATGATCTATTTCTTGTCTGCTGTCAGAATGATCATAACATGGAGACGTCACAGATAGGCCTGTAAAGCCATGTTTTAAGCTTTGGGGGGGAGCTCTGTGTATTGAAGACTTCTCCCTCCAAAACCTCCCACACACCCCATGTGCAACTACACAAGTTGGCTGTTATATCTGGATCCTCACAGGAAATCCTGTTGCCTCAAGGTCATAAATTCTGAGTACCGCTGTGATCCACGCACACACACACACTCTTGCAAATTTCCCTTCTTCAATTTTGCCAGGCCATGCTTACTAAATTTTACCAGATGAAGAACATGCAGAATATGCGGCAGAAAGCACCGACTTCCAGATGTAATTCCTCATTTTCCAGAAGAAAACTCCGAACAGGTGTTATTTTCTGCACCCAGTAAGTAAAGCTCCTCATGGTGTAGGTATCCACTGGGTGCAGTTAATACCTGTCCTGTTACCGGCCCACATGGAGTCAGGGCTTTTACGAAGTGCTGGTGAAGTCTGAAGATGTTTTAGTTGGACTCTGCCTATGGCTTCCAGTTGCATAGAGGTAAATCAACCAAAATACAAGATAGTGGAGGGGACAGCATCATCCCGTTTAAATTGACCTCCAGTCCCACCCTCACTCCCTCAACTCACTCCTGCTCAGGGGATAGGGAAAGAGCAAGGGGTGTAAAGTACAGAAGTAAACACGGATCACAAAGCCAGACTTATTTTTTCGCAGCCACTGCCTTCGTGGTCTCTGGGCCTGGGGGTAGCCAGGGCGGTGCCAGGGGTATGCCAGGGTAAGTCAGAGGAACGCGCTGGTTCCCCTTTCTACCTCCAGGTGACGGTCATATATATCTGCACCCTACATAGCTCAAAGCGAGCAATAGCATAAAAGCCTGCCTCCTTCACCTATGGACAGATGTGAAGCCAACGCGCCCAGCTGTTGTATGTGGCATTTACTTTGCTCCTAAGCGTTGTAAGTTAGTAGGAATCACATTACTTTTCACAGATTTACACCAATACCTGCACAAACTTCCCCACTGCAGGAAGGATTTTGATAAAGTTTTAGGGTGATACTGACACTTCACGAAAAAACAATATATATATATATATATTAGGTAAGGACCTTGAAGACCTCTAGAGCTAGGCTGAATGGGTCTCTGTAAGTACTCATGTTATATTATTGTCATGTTATTGTCACCTACTAGATATGAAGTACTGTGAGTACTGAGACATGCACAGCCCCACGCAACCACAATGATACTGCATGGATGGTGTGAAAGTTAGCACACCACTGATTGTAAGATGAGTGCCATCAAGCTTAATTTGAAGGGAAAAAGGTAAGTGCCAGGCTCCTTCTCAGGAGGCAACTGAAGGCTGTACCACTTCTTACCTCTGCCAGCGATGCCAATAACACTGTCAACACAACTACTAGCAATCGAACCCCCTCAAAATTGATAATACAAACTATTTCAGGCCACCCAATGCTATAAGAATGACCGGGAATAGTTTGAATTGTCATTTTTAATGTGTATTGAATGAATAAACACTGGTGTTGTACTCATCTCAAAATTAGACAGACAACGCCACCATGCGGTGGACAGTCATTAGTGCTAGTGATGAGAATTGAGGGGGTGATTACAATGGCGGGTGGATCGCCTCCGCCAGCAGCCCGCCACATTATCATGGCGGAGGGGGGGTACCGCGGCACGCTTTTATGCCATTTGGCGGCTGGGCGGAGCTGGGGCATAATATGGTGGAGGTGCCTGGAAGGCACCGCCATCCATATTGTAATGCCTGGTGTGAAAGGCCTTTCCATGGTGGCGATGCCGCCATGGAAAGGCTGGCGGGGATGTGCTGTGGGGGCCCATTGTGGGCCCCTGGGAGGTTGGGGGGGTGGGGGTCTGCACTTGTGGGGTACCTTTGATACCCCCCTTCATTGCCATGCACAAGGTGGCAATGCACAACATGCCTCTTTGGCTCTTTGGCTTACAGCAGCACCCGCCGCTACGTGAAAGATGTTGATTGTGACTGCCAGGGTGGCAGTCGCATCCTAATTGGCGGTGCAGGGCTGCAGCACTGCTGGCGGCCGGTCTTAGCACCACTAGGTTGGCAAGCGGACTAAAGTCCGCCCGCCATCCTAATGGGGCCCTAAGTGCTGGTGCTGAGCACTGGAAACCACTTTTCAAATTAAGCACTGGTGCATACTCGGGGGACTGGAGCAGGCTCAAGGGTCCAAGCTTTGGAAGCAGTTCACATTCAGAGAATGACCCCATTGACCCAGAGCTGAATGCTGTGTTGGTTAGTGAGGATCATGAAAGCACCCGCCATGAAGGAAGAACGTTTGTGAATCGTGAGAAGCGCAAGGTGGCTTGTCTACGAGCACAAAAAAGGAGATTTTAGTAAGGATAAATTCATATAAATGTCATTGGATGTGAGTGGCACAGGTCACGGAGAAGGGTGAATCCTGGGGGTTATACCTCTATGAATACAAAATATTGTAATGGGAACGTGGGCATAAATGATGCACATATAACTGGGGTACCAACAAGTGTGGGCACAAATCACCACGTTTGTTTGGGGTGAAACTCCTGAACATCACTGTTCACTTAGAGGCAAACACAATAATGGAAACATGTCATTGTGTGTATGATAGGTGCACAATTCCAGCAACCCAGTCCACCATTGCCCCGTCCCTTCTTTCCCGTCTCTTCCTTCTCTTCCCTTCCCACACAAGCACTCATCATCAGGAATTGTGTACGGATTTTCAGTGGTGCAGGCAAAATATCATTTTGCCTGGTGGAGTGCTCCCCATATAGTGTAAATGTTGGCTTTTTCATTGTAATATGGCATACCCACTAGGCGACTTCCTAAGTCTGCTTTCTTTTCTCACTTTTTCAAATGCCGACCTGCTCACCACTCTGTTTCCCTCCCAGACTTTGCCCTTTTCCCTCCCTTCCTTCCACTTGTGTTACTACTTATTCACCTCAATGCGCACAATCACCCTGCATTGCTCTATTCCTACCCTTCTCTGCTTCCTATCACCCCTTCTCGTCTCGTCTCCTGATGTCATCCGCTCTACTCCATGTCTTTTTACCCTTTCAATCCCTGTGCCATTCCCTTCCTCTCCATGCTCAAAGTCACTGTGCCCTCCACTTCTTTAATATCACTTATTATCTTCCCTCCCTCTCTCCACTCCCTACATCCCCTCTGAATGTCTTCCCAAGAGTGGGGAATGAGCATTGGCTTAACAAAGGACCCGACTACGTTTGCACTGTCTCCAGCACGGGTTCGATTACCCCTCTTGGAATCCCAATCTGCTAGGTCATCTGTGAGAAAACATTTCTGAGATCTAATCACTAAATATTGCAGTTCATGTCATGCTCTGGAAGCTGGGGGAGCGACACTAGGGATGTCCAACATAGGTCCAGGAGGGGCAGATCCATGCCACATTTTCAGAACAACCACTAAATCTGTAAATTAGCTGACATTTGGAATCATTGCATGTAAGTTTTATCTTATGTGGCTATGCCAAATCGCTGCCATGCACCAAAGCCTTCCTGGGCCAATGATGGACACTCCTGATCTATACTGATGATCTGTATTGTTCTGAGAGTGTAGCAGTTAACTATCCAGGAACAAGTCAGTTCAAAACATGAACTGCTAATTAGATTCCCAGAAAACACAGTCACTTTCCTGGTTTTATCAAGTGAGGCAGTATAAAAAAAGCAAAATCATAAACCTGAAATCGCTTCAAGATACATTTGTTGCATCTTCTAGACCTATTAATGACCAGGCAGAAAATGCTGTAAAATCGTATATTCATTTTACATGATGATGCACACAAATGTGGTACCTGCGTTTTGATAGGAACATTAGGAAATCCTATGCAGGATTGATCAGATTGAGAATTTGGGGAAGAAAGTTGACTGCAACAACCACGAGTTTCAATCCCCTCCTTCCTGTTCTCCACTTGATCACTGGAAACATTTGAAGATTGGTAAAAAGTTCTACTCAGTGGATTTTGGTCTTGAATTACTATCTTGTACCAATTCTTGTGCATAGACACACTGAGAAGGATTCCACCCATTGGAAGTGTTCAGTGCACAGCAGCACACGTGCAGTGTGTGGTCGTGTTCAGAGGTCAGCGATACATTCCGCTCTGCCAACGGAGTTGGCTGAATTTTTGCCCACTCCGCATCATGCATGTATTGCGGTGTTCCAGCCGAATCCCGCCTACCGCTGTGTGGCGGAGTTTTTTCTCGCATGCGCCTCACCAACGGTAAGTTGGCGAGTGAGAATTGGAATCCCCTAGCGCAATTTTCGGGTGTTAGGAGGGCACCTGGCCAGATTTTTCCAACGCGGGCAGGCAGTCGCGACCATTCGTGGTGCGAAAGCTGCAGCTGGAGTGTAAAATCTACTCAATTGGCAGCAAAACCAACTCGAGTAGCAACGCCCTCTGGTGCACCGCGTTGTGGCCTTCAAGCTGATTTTTCAGCACGGAACAAGCTCCCGGCACAAAAAATCAGTGCGAGCAGCATGACACACTGATTTCCACCCAGAATCTTGCTGAGTTTTCTTATAACTGGGCAGAATTCCACGAAGTGAAACGTCGCGAGTTCTGCCCACCCCTAGTTTTGTTAGAGAGATTAACACATTTCCCCTGTTTGTGGCTGCTTCAATAGGTGTTAGTTTTTTACGTTAAGCCCCTTCTAGCTGTCTTGGTAGAGAATGCTTTACACTAAAACCTACTGATGTTTGCGTTTATCCGCCCAAAGTAATGCCCCTTCGACATAAAGTGGCACAAAGAGGTACAAACCTGTTTTTGTTCTTTGACATGATCGCCTTACCAGTGCACAACACCTTTCGCACTGGACAGTAAAGAGCGTGCACCGCTTTGCGTTACTTTGTGTCGCTTTGCGCCATGCTAGTGCTGAAGCAAATCCTTGGTAACTCTAAACCTTAGTGTCGCCTTTTAGTTGTGCCACTCCTTGCCTAAGCTCACACTACTGGCTTGCTTTAGGGTCTGGGGCAAAACCATGCACAAAAACTCCATGGGGCGAAGTTTCTTTGTGAATCTCCCTGACTATTGCGTCTAATTTATTTAACATTAACCTGCTACCAGAGGGATGGAAATTACTGCTCACTCGAAATTGACAAAACTATTAAAATAGGAGCAAACATCATTTGCACTGATTTTGCCACACCGCCAAACACTGATTGACTGACTGATCCCAGCAGGAACTCAGCAGAGCGGCGAGGCATAAGCACTAGGCCCCCTTTCTTCACTGCACCCTGCCTGCACACCTCTGTGTGAACGCAAAGCCTTCAAGGCACATCCATGCCTCCATGGGATGCTGATTGTGCTTCTGTCTCTGGGGCAGGACCATGTCTGAGTCTATCCGCTCACTTGAAGATCAGCATCTCCTTGTGCTGCAGCAATCCCATCTCCCTTCGGTTAGCCAGGTCTCCCCTGTGCTCTGCCTGCAGGCACGGTTCTTTTGGGGGGCATTAAAAGCCTCAGAGTTGATCCCTCTTAGCAGTTGTTCAGCATATTAACGTTGTGGCAAGCACTGCTCTCGTAAACCTGCTCCCTTGAGCGGCTCTCACACCGATGCTCTTAAGTTGGAAAATAAATATCTTAAGATGCTGCGGCTCCAGGGCGCACACATCCCCACAGACCTTGCTGTGTTTTATGAATGACTCTTTTCAGATTTCTCCTGAACAGCGCGCATGCGCTGTCAGCGAAATCTATTGCTAAATTTAAAATATCTGAAAAAAGGGCTCAGAGCTCACCAATTACTTACCAATTCTTACCATTGGCTGGCTTCCGCATCACTATCGTTTCCTTGATTCTTATTGGTCACGCCTCCTGCTTCCTCCCAGCTGCTCACCTCGTCCTGCTTTCTTCCAGGGGCTTCTGTCCCTGACATGGAGCATGGACCATGTCGGCCACCAGCCATCGACCTCTTGGGTTCCGCTTGCAAGCACTCCCCCATCCGCTAGCCAGCACCCGGGGGATAACCCGACAGGAGAACTGAGAAAGGGGCACCACCACGCTGCACAAAATCACTCACGCCCCGCGACCCTGAGCCAGCCAGAAGGCCTGTGCTGCTATCTCCGCCGCACGACACCACCCGAGGCCAAAGGGCTAGCGGCATACAGGGCCCCAACCCCTGCCCGGCACGACCAGTGCAACCAGACGCCACTCACCGGAACAGACCCGACGCCAGACTAAGATACGACGGCATAACCGGACGAGTTAAAATGTGTGTCCCCGCCACGAGGTCACCACGTCGCGTCCGGTGCAGCAAAGAGGCAGAGAAGATGGCGAAGGGGGCTTTTGTACCCCTCACCCTGCCTGCCGCACCGGACGTGACCACTCAGCTCCTCCTAGCTCCCCTCGGGACCCCGCCTGCCCGGGGGAGGAGAGGGGCTAGAGAGGGGTGGGGGGAGCCCTCTGTGTCTAGGGGGCCACCCTCCTGATGGCCACTGCGTGGCCTCGGGCAGCCGCAAAGCTAGCTGCACTCCCCACTCCACGGAGCTCGCGGAGTGCAGAAAACTACGCTTCACGATGTGCAGCGGAGTTTTTTCCCCGCTCGCAATTGCGAACAGTAGGTTTGCGATCGCGAACAGTAAGTTTGCGAAAGCGAGCTGCCGCTCAGGTAGAATTTCTACCCGAGCGACAGAAATACCAGCACAAACTGCAGTTCGCATTGCACTCCGCCACTCGTGGAACTTCGCGGAGTTTATTGTAACTTTGCGGAGTTCTGTGTAGCAAAAATCAGCGAACTACGCCCAGGCCTACAAAATCTCTCCTTCTGTCTAGTGTTAGTCTACCCTCTCCTGCCTCCAATTCCCTGCAAGACTGCCACTCTTACCACCCTCTGTATTGCAACTCCTTCTCCTCTCCAACCACTACCGTGGCCTCCTTTGCCTTCCTCTCCTACAGCTTCACCCAGCTCCCCACAGCCGAGCTCTCACCTGCTCTCACCTCTCTCCACAGTCTGTAGTAGTGACTCCACCCTTCTAGCTCTGGGGGACTTGCTCTGCATTGTCCCTAGGTCTCAACATCCCACCATGCAGAGCTACGTCAGCACTTTCATCCTTCTTGCCCCATCACCATGTACTACAGCAGACATCTTGAGGGGTACAAGCCCCCTATTGTAGAAGACTTCCCGTGCCCCTTTGGCATGTTACCAGCATGAAGTTAAGATGGGTTTTGCCTGAAGGCTGCCAGGTGATGTTGGTTCCAACCTGTGCAGCAGTCAAGGCTCTTTCCTGCCCCACAGCGGACTTTGCTGCTGCTCAGTCCCCCAAAGTGCAGCCCACCCTGGCTGGCAGAGTCCACTGCCCATGCAGGCCTTACAAAGAGGCTTCGTACTGTTAGAGCCAGGCCTTTAAGTGGGCCGGGTCTCACCGGTGCTGAGCTCCGGCAGTTTTTTAAATGGGGCCTCGAAACAGGTCTCTCTCTGGCTCTGTTTTGTGCCCTGGCACAGACGATCCTTTTTTTCCCCGGACTGCAGTAGGCACATCGATGTGCGCTGCTCACACTGCCCACGTCTCACTAGTGGAAGTTACGGCATGACGTCATGCCAGGTGAGCGTGGCAGGGGAAGGGAAATAATTTAAAGAGTAATTTTCTCTCTGGATTTCCCTTCTCTTTTTGAAACTCAGGGCAGCAACGTTGTCATGGTGTCACCAGGGCTTTAAGTGGAAGCTTCTTCAATATTCTATACACGCCATAGTTGCTGCTTATTTATCTTATGCAAACTAAGAACCATTGACAAAGCCAATAGTCCTGACTTGTTGTAGGTATGATGTTACTTGTTGTATCATATATCCTGGTGCAATGACAGAAACAGCAAACTACAAGTCGGGCGGCACACTTTGCTCAGCACAGATTTTTAGCTTTTGTGTTTTAAGCCACGCCCCTTCGAGAGACCCCCGCGCCCCTCCAGTTTTTTCACCCCACTTAAAGCCCTGGTTAGAGCAGATGTTGGCGTAGGGGCAGACACTACAACCTCAACCTCTAATGGCGAACATAGGACTCTGCAGAAGGCATGTTGATAAGCAGTCCACAAAGTGTCATCATCGGCATAGTACTGGCTTATGAGAAGGTGGTCGCGCCGGAGGTGGATGAGGCGTCAGTCCAGTCTCTACCCAGATACCCGTAGGGTGATAGTAGCGCTATACAAAAACGTATTACATTACATTACATTACAAAGCCAAAGGCAGCAAGTACTAGGAGAGCGACAGTAGGGGCTGCTTGCACCCATCTGTCGCTACCACACCAAAGATGCAGATCCTTGACACAATGATCACTTGCTCTGAGTTTATTGTAAAGTTTTCACGCTCTGGCCGCCATTTTCTCCCACTGCGCGCCATAATCGGCGTCTGAATGGAGACAGCTTCAACAGCGAGCGATTCAATTACAAAACACCATTAGATGCCGTCTCCACGGCCCCTCTAGCAACTAATGTAATTCCTGGAACTGCGGCGTGCCCCTACAGTGATCCTCCATTTTCTCACTTTGACTATCCTTCTGAATAGACATCCTGTGCTCTGACAGCGGGCTTCTATTTCCAGATCATTAATTGTGTTTCTGCAGACTCTATCCGAGCAATGATTGCGAACCACTATGGCAATTTCATTCGACGCGGAGCGCACGCTGGCGGTAAATCTCTGCGGCTCACTTACACGTGTGCTTTGAACCTCTTCCTACAACACACCAACCGCACTACAACAAAGGACAAGGATAACAAAGGTTTCAGAAGGTACAAGTAACCTAGGACATGTGTAAATTACACCTATCCATGTGTGTAATCTGTTCAGCACACACATATTTACTTGATTTCTGCAGATGAAGTATACATAGTGTAAGTCTGATTTTGATACTGCTGATTCCTGTAAAGCGCTCTGATACCCTAACGGGTCAAGTTCGCACTCTATAAAAACTCTAAATAAATAAATACGTCTAGTAGCATGCTGGCAGACTCGTTGTCGAGAGTAAGGATTGTGGTATGATTGCAGACGCACTGTTGTAGACACTAAGGGCCTGATTACGACCTTTGCGGATGGGATACAACATCGCAAACGTGATGAATTTCCCATCCGCCATATTACGAGTTCAATTGGACATAATGGAATTGTAATTCGGCGGACGAGATATCCCTCACGTTTGTGACAGAGTAACCCTGCCTGCCAAGATCGCAGTCAGGCCCTACAGCTCGCGATCGGATGCTCACTGTTGTAGAGAAAGCCCTGGGCGGAGTTGGCGGAGTGCCTCTACGCGGAGTTCCAAAGTTGGGAAAAACTCTGTGGAACTCTGCTCCGCTCTGCTCCAACCTCCCTAATTTAATTATAATAAAGAAGCAGCTTCAGTGACTGTAAAGATGCCCTGGGGGGAGGAAGACGCAAAGAACGGTAGGTGGAAGTCGTCACTGTTTTACGTGAAAGCATGAAGAGATTGGTTCAGTGGTCTTTCCTCCCTGAGACTTTTAACACACAGTTGTTTTTGGGTCATAGGCAGCAGATGGTTTAGAAAAGGGACGGATGCTTTTAAATTGGCTACGCGGACACCTTGAATCCAAAACCTGAAAATAAAATGATTTCTTAATTCGAGTTTTCTTTTGGGGTGGTTACAAAAAGTCTGAAAAAGCTGAATGTGTTTGAATCATATCTCTTTGGTATCCCCTGGGCAATGCCACCAAGTCCCAGTGTCATCAGTGTTACCTGTTCAGGTGGCAATGATGCTGGAGTCAATGTGGTTCTTTTCAATATTGTGGACAATGACTCTGGGCTGCTTGGAGATCTTCAGCTGCTTCCCCTCAGAGACTCACGGCCGATATCTTCTTACCCTTGGGATCACCACAGCTGCCAAGCACGCTTTTAAATAGGTTCCAGGCACCTCCTCCCAGCAAACAGGTTTGTACGGAACTCGAGGTAGGAGCTATGTGCTGTTGATCAGTCGCAGGGTAAATAGAATCTACAGAAGAGCTTCTTGAGGATGAACGGAGCACTGAAACTTTTCAGATCTGGGTTGAATCCATCATCGTTCTTTAGCTCACTTCGCCACCCCAGTTCGGACCCAGCCATATGCAAATCAGTCTTGACTCTGTGCTTCGTGGGAACAGTCCAGCCCGAACTCCCAAGCCATGTCTTCCCTGGACCAGAAACAAGCATCCAGAGACCAGTTTCGGGCTAACAGCCCTCATCAGCCAGGCTAGCTAGAATCCAGTGGCAAAGTGAGCAAGGGACCCACGTCTGGGTATACCCTGCCAACTTAGGGCGAACAAAGCAGACACAAGGAGATGATGGACGGAGCACTGAAACTTTTCAGACACTCACCCCCAGGCACAGATCTTGGTTGAATCCATCATCGTTCTTTAGCTCACTTCGCCACCCCAGTTCAGACACAGCTGTATGCAAATCAGTCTTGGCCCTGTGCCTCATGGGAATAGTCCAACCTGCACTGCCAAGCCATGTCTTTCCTGGACCGGAAACAAGCATCTTGGGACCGGTTTCGGGCTAACAGTGTAGCTGTCCAGCCAGCTTTGTATCCTATCAGAGGGTTTCCCTGACCTGGACCACCCTCTTTACCTGACAATAAAATATCACTCACATTAGAAGATCACTAAGCAACACTCTGATGCAACCAAAGGCTGGCTTCCCCTGGGTGACTTTACGGTTCACATCTTTTTATTTACTTTTATCGTACACTTACTCTCACCTACATCCAAAGGCGGGTGAGGCGGGCTAATGTGGGGGGTCAGTTGGGCAGGAGAAGGGGTGAGAGAGTGAGGCAGAGAGGAGTTGGGCGAAGTCTTACGTGAGGGGGTCCTGATGTTCTCAGTGTGAATCGTAGGTCCTTGTAGAGTCACTCAGGGAAGTGGGGGAGTCATCTCAGGGAGTATGATTAGAGTCCGGGCGCAGTTTTGTTGAGCCGCACCTCCTGTTAGTCGGAGCATTCGTAAATAGCGAGGGCAAGTAAGATTTTGATATTTTTGGGCGAGGAGGCGGAAGTATTACCTCCACATTTTATCAAAGCACGGCGGTGCTTGGTCTAGGGAGGCTGTGAGTTTCTCGATCGCCACTGTGTCCCATAGTTTGTGTAGCCAATCTCAGTGGGTTGGTGTAGTGTCTGTACCACATTTAGATATGATGACTTGCTTGGTGGCGCAAAGGGATAGAGGTTTTTCTTTCCCCCAGCCAGAGTTTAGCATATGGGTTAGCTAGCTTGGAAGTCCCAATAGTGTGTAACTAGGGAAACGGGGCTATCTGTCTTCAAAATGTTGTCAATGTCCTTGAGCACTTCTTCACAGTATTACTTGGGGTTGGGGGCATCTCCATGGCAAGCGTGTGAGTGTTCCCACTTGGCCGCAGTTATGTCAGCAGTTGTTGGTAGAGCTAGGTTTTGGTTTTTCAGTCTAGCTGGGGTGTAATACCAATAGGGCGTGGTTTCCAATAGGGAATCTTTCCCAGCAGCATCGAGAGAGGAGAAACTGGTTCTGTGGAGTATATCGGCCGACTCCTTAGGTGTGGAAGTGCGTTCGAATTCCGACTCCCTGCGTCTTTCGGCTGGGGATTTGATAATAATATCCTTGGGGGTGTTCTGGGTATGGGTCTGGGAAATGGACTGGAGTTGTGGAAAGTTCAGGACCCCTAACCCCACCCCGACTCCGGTCATAGAGATCCCCAATTCACTTACAGTTGGCTATTTGTTACGTGGGAAAGTCAGAGCTAATGTATGTTGGTGGGAACGCTGGGTTACCTATAATGAGAGTGAGACGGCCAAGAAGGGTAGATAGGCCCTTGGCTTCCAAAACCTTGTTCAAGGCGGCTGTGGTTGCCCTCATGATGGTTGATACTTACGACCCCTGCTGGACGATTTTTGGGGGGAAGCCAAGGGACCTTCCAGATGGGAATTCCTGCTATGGACTGGTCGATGAAGCACCAGGGTTTTTCTTTAAGTGACCTATTCCATTCATTCATGCAACGAGCCTTACTCTCCAGAGCAGTGAGTCTGCCACCATACCACGCGCCTTACTCTCTAAAGCAGTCTGCCATCATACCACTAGACTTCTCCCTACAGAAGTAGGGTTGTCATCATACCACGAGTCATGCTCTCTACAACAGTGAGCATTATACACACCTCAAGCCTTCCTACAACAGTGAGACATCCATCTTTCCACACGCCTTGCTAGTGTCTGTCATCATACCAGGAGCCTTACTCTCTGGAACACTGACTCTGTTATTAATGCTATTATCTTGCTAACTACACCAGTGAGTCTGTCAAAGTACAATATAGCCTTATAGCTTGCCGTAGCGTGTTATACCAGCTATTAAAGGCCTGCTGCAACGTTAAAGGCCCGAGCCAAAGGCGAGAGACTTTAACAAGGCAGCGGGACTTTCATGACCCTTAACCCCTTCAGTGCTAATGACAAGGGTAACTCGTCATGGAGTTTCCATTGATTTCAATGGAAATTACATTGAAGCGGCGCGGGATCCTTAGCATCCAAGTCTCTACAGCAGCAACTCACTCATGGTACTACTAGCTTAATGCCTAACAGCGACTGTACCAGCAGCGAGCTTGTCTTTGCACCATTGGGCCTGGCGCGCCTTGAAGGTGCTGCAAACAGTGCACACTCATTCCGTCTCGTCATTCCTCAAGCACCTCTCTCTTTGAAAAGCTGGCTGTGGCTTAATCCATCATGGAAGGGGGCTCACAGAAGGGCGACGGGGCTCACTAAATGATATCATCAATTAAATGAAGTGTTTTTTGTAGCGCAAATGTAGCTCCTAGAAATATTTTTTGATTTTATTTGCCAGCGCTAGTATTTACAATAGAAAAACTGTGAAGTAGTAACAAGTACTACAAATGCAGAGACAGCTTGTTTACATAAGCCCAAAGGGGAGGGGCCTGTGGTGAGTGGACACATACAGACACGTATGTAAATAACATACAGGTCACAGTGATTTGCAGAGCAAGGGAGAACTTTACAGGGATTACGCTTTGCAGCAGAAGCACCTCAAACACGGATGGCTGAGTGTGAAGCAATGGTCTTGACAAGCCCTAATAGTAAGATCTAATCAGGATAATTTACATATGAGGCATTTTGGGGAGGATGCTTGAATGTTTGCTGGTCGTTCTGGAAGCTGGACTGCATTTTTTTTTTTTTTTTTTTAAATATGTTTTATTGATCACTTAACATACAGTTACATCACTGTGAGCACATCTCAATAAGGAAGCATAAATCAGGTCAGCATGTGCATGGCATTCAAAAACAATAACAGCAGTCACTAGTCGGAGAAGTACAATCGCCACATAACTAGATCATCAGCCTCAATGCGAAAACCGGCAATGTGACCGGGTGATATCTCCTTGTTACATACCATTGCATGTAGCGTCATCTATCCCACCAGAGTATCCGGTGCGCCATGGTGTCCAGGACGCGCCCTTGGTTCGTTGCCCTCCATGCCACCCTCAACTTCATGTTTTGTGTTACGGTGTAATGTTTCCCAAGTGAGGGGCCTCTCCGAGCGGAGCGGTCTCATAGTCCGGTGCGGTAACTCTGCTGTCTGTAAGCTCTCCATGTCCACTATCATACGTCAGTGGAGCGATGTGGCTGGATCTGCCGCATGTTATGGGGTTGTGGATGTGTCTGCAAATCTTAAAAGTACAGCGCTGTCAACTGGGGGGCAACAGTCTGTAAAACCAACCTCCGAACGGAAGGAGTGAGAAAAAGAAAACGTCAGGGAAGGGGCAAACGTTAACTCAAGGGAAGGGGGTGCTGCATTGCGGCTCTGATTGTCAAAGTCCCGTGATCAGGTGTCGTGTCTATGTGAGTTGTGAATATTCTGCAATCGTAGGTCGGCGTGAGTGGGTGAGAGGCGGGGTGCGTCCGACACTGGGGAATGGTGGCTCTGTGTGAGTCGGATGCAAGGTCAGTCGTCCCCGGGGGGAGGGGGGAAAGGGGGGGCCAGGAGGGGAGGCAGGGCTAGGTTACGGCTCCATGTCCTATGTGTGCGTGTGCATTATTCGCTCTGGTGCCACCGTGTGTCCCTCCCCATCTACATATCTTCATAGTACAAAGGGAGCACCCTGTCTATGTGATGCCCTGCTCCTGACATGCCTTACCAAAGGTCTGCAGGAGGTCGTCCCAGGTCTGCGCAATCGGTATGGCTCTTCGTCCCGCGGTCTCCTCTCTACGGAGAATCGTGCCTTCTGCTGTCGCCCAGTAAGTGAAAGAGGCACCCCAATGTTTCGTTTGCGGTGGGTTTGCATCTTTCCAGTGTCATGTTATGAGTCGTTTGGCGGTCACCAGTCCCAGGTCCCAGAACCTGGCACGGGCTTTGCTTTGCTTCGTCCGCTTGAACAACCCCAGCACGCAAGCTTCCCATGTATATTGTAGTTCCGTCCCTGCGCCTTTCGTTAACAGTGCAGTCACATCCCGCCAATATGTCCGCAGCCTGGGGCACGCCCACAGCATATGCAGAAGGTCAGCATTTAGCAACGAGCAGCGCGGGCAGCCGGAAGTATCTATTGCAAAGTATCGGTTGATTTTGTCAGGGGACAGGTATGCTCTGTGTATGATGTAGAATTGTATGATTTTAAATCTCGAGTTGCGTGGTATATGGCGTGGTCCCTCCAGAATTCTCTCCCATTCCTTGTCTGTCCAGTCCCTCCCTCTGTCAGCTGCCCATTTGTCTCTCAGCGGCCGGAGCGTGCATGCTGTGTGTGACTGTAATGCCTGTGCCAGCCAGTGTATTACATGGGACCCATTCCCCATGATGTGGAGGTACTGCATCAGCAGGTGTGTCTGTGGCTCCTCCGTCATGTCTCCCCAGCGTCTCGTGTATTCGCAAATCATGGTGGCATGTAGTAGGAATTGTCCCGCCGGCAGATCGGCGTCCTCCACTAGGCTCTCAAACGGGATCAGGGCGCCATCTTTGTACAGATCCGCCATTGTTTCTATCCCCGCTCGCTCCCAGCACTCTAACAAGGGCGCTGTAATGACTCCTCCAGCTCTGGGCGTGCCCTGCAGCGGGAGCGCGGGGGCGTAGGGTGTGACCATCTGCGTGAGTCTTAGTGCGCGTTTGTAGCATTTGAGTGCCACCGTCAGGTACAGCTGTGTCCCGTGGGTTGCTTTAGTTAAGGGGTGGAATAGCGCGAGCGCCCGGGCGTGGGTCAGGGCCGGTGCCTCCGAAGCCGTATCAGTCAGGTTCTCCCCTGCGAGCCAGCCCACCACCCATTGTAGCTGTGCCGCAAGATAGTAAAGCTCCTGATTGGGGACCGTAAGTCCCCCCAGGGATGTCGGAGTGTATAATTTTTTCAGCGCCACTCTGGGCCTCCCTGTGTTCCAGATGAGCGCCCGGATCATAGTCTCCAGCTCTCTGAAAATCCGGGTGGGAACGTATACCGGGATGTTCGAGTAATAGTATAGAAGCCTCTGGAGCACTATCATCTTCGTCAGGGTGACTCTGGCTGGGACATTCAGTGGAAGCGTGTTCCAGAAAGCCATTTGGGCGCGCAGGGAGGAGATGGCTCTGACTAAGTTGCCTTCCAGCACGTCCACCGGGGACCGGTAGATGTGGATGCCCAGGTATTTGAAGGCGCCTGCGTGCCAGGTCAGTATCGTTCCCCCCAGTCGTACCTCACATTCCTGCATGTCGGGGTGAAAGGCGTAAGCTCCGGACTTCCCCCAGTTAACTTTCAGTCCAGAGTGGGTCGTGAACTCTCGTAGTCCATGAGTCCTTGCGGTATCTGTGTGAGGTCTCTAACGTAGAGAAGCAGGTCATCCGCATATAGCGAGACCGTGTGCGTGCCATCTATCAATGGAATACCCCAATCTGCACCTTGCCTCCTCAGCGTTTCCGCCAGCGGTTCCATCGCTAAGGAGAAGAGCAGTGGCGACAAGGGGCAACCCTGTCTCGTGCCCCGCCTGACTTGTATGGTGTCCGACAGGAGGCCTCCGAGCCGGACCCGCACGCTGGGCGTCCGGTAGAGGAGGCCGACCATATCCGTGTATGCCTCTCCCAGGTCGTACTTCTGCATTACTGCTGCGAGATACGGCCATTCCACTGAATCGAATGCCTTTTCCAAATCTAGTACAAGACACCCCGATCGTGGCCAAGGCGTCCTCGCATATTCTTGTACCATGAATAGTCGGCGGATATTTTGTGATGTGCTACGTGTGGGTACAAAGCCGTTTTGGTCTGCGTGGACCAATGTGGGCGTATAGAGGGCTAACCTCCGGGCCAGTGTGGACGCTAACATTTTATAGTCGGTATTCAGAAGGGCCAGTGGCCGGTATGAACCCAACTGTGTTCCATCCTTTCCGGGTTTTAAGATGGAGACCAGGGTGGCTTAATTCAAGGTGGGTGGTAATGAGGAGTCCTCCAGTGCTGCCCCGTACATTTTAATCAGTTCAGGGATCAGGAGGTCCGGGTATGCCTTGTAGAACTCCACTGGGAGTCCATCGGGGCCTGGGGATTTCCCATTGGAGAGCGCCGCAATGACCACTCGAAGCTCTTCTGAAGTGATAGGCGCCGCCAGTTCGTCTCGGTGAGCATCTCTAAGAGTCGGTAGTGGTATCGATCTGAGGTACTCCTCAGTGTCCGGAGTGGGAGTAGGTAGGCAAGAGCGGTATAGTGTATTGTAGTGGCTAGTAAACGCACAATGAATCTCCTGTTGTGTGTGTAAGAGTACTCCTGTGGCTCCCAATATTTTCGTGACCGGTTTCGTCTTTTCCTCCCTGCTAATTAACCATGTCAGTAGCTTGCCTGGTTTATCTCCCTTGTCATGGGTGCGTGCCGCGTGGGCGGCATAATTCAAGCACCGCAGCCTCTCTATCAGCTTCTCGTGCTCCGCTTGCGCGGCCCGCAACTCTGCTCCGTCAACTCCCTCTGTGTCCTGTTCATGTCGTAGCAGCTCTGTTTCCACTTTTTTGAGGTCTTTCTCGACACGCCGCTTAAAGTTTACTTGCGTGCCCAGGCATTGTCCCCTTATCACCACTTTGAACGCGTCCCATTCTATCTGGGGGGTGGATGCTGTGCCTGTGTTTTCCTCGAAGTAGTGTACTATATGCGTGAACAGCGAATCCCGGAAAGGAGCGTTCAACAGGAGATCTGGCTGCAATCTCCAGGTGGGGATGGGAGGATGTGTGTTCGCCCATGTGACCTCCAACATGTGGGGATTGTGGTCCGAATGTGTCCGGCCCATATAATATGCTCCAGTCACTAATGGGAGTAGGTCGTCAGTGAGCATGTACCTGTCTAGTCGTGTGTGTAGGTCATGCGCACCCGAGTAGTATGAGTATGTCCGGGTGCCAGGGTTTCGGTGTCGCCACACATCTTGGAGGTTCCAGTGAGTGGCCCAGGCTATAAGAGCTTTCATGGCGCCCACTACTGGTGCAGTAGGTAACGGCGGGAAGGAGCGGTCCAGTGTAGTGTCTAGCACGCAATTGTAGTCCCCCCCCTAGTATCCAGGGGGTCCCATGCCAGTGTGATAGAGCTGCTGATACTCTCGTGAGAAATCCCTGCTGATCCGTGTTGGGGGCGTAAACAGACGCCAAAACTATCGGGCGTCCATCTAGGTATCCCTTCACAGCTACCAGCCTCCCCTCTCCATCTATGTAAGAGTCCTCAATGTCAAACGGTGTCCCCGGTCTCATCCATATCAACACACCCCGTGCGTAGGAGGAGAACCCCGTCGCGTATAGGTGTCCGCTCCATCGTCTGCGCAGTGTGTGTACCTCGGGTGTTGTCAAATGCGTCTCCTGCAGGAGTGCTATTTGGACCTTGTGTCTCTTCAGGTATGAGTAGATCATGTACCTACGCGAGGGTGTATGTATGCCACGCACATTCCAGGTGCAAATCTTAACCGCAGTCATCACAAGTCATCAGTTGTTCTCCTCCCTCCACCCTCGTGGGTCCCATTGGAAGGCCCCCCACCACCCACCACAACAACATTTCCACACATACCTGTGGGGCGCAAAGGCGTACATAAGGAGAACAGCACCAGCCTGTGAATGCAGCACATTTTGAAAAAAAGGGGGGGGGGAAGGGGAACATGAACAGGGAATAATACCAGAAGGTCGGCTGCTGAACGTGCAGTCGTCCAAACACTCTACTGAGATAGTCAACTTTCAAGTCTGGGGGGTCGCTGCCTATCGCGCAAGGCGAGAGAGTCATTATCATTAAACAAAGCGTGAGTGCGTGTAAAGCCGCACATGGGGGGGATCCTTTATCCCAGCCGGCAACTTAGTGGGCCTCGCAATAGACACTGCAGTGCGTCCATTAGGGTGCATGGCATCGTATGCACAGGGTTGCGTGGTGCCGCGGCGGCACGAGCCCTTTGTGCGATGCCAGTCTATCCAGGGACCCCTCGTTTCAGTGGGGCCAATTAAGAGAAGTTACCTGTGGCTGTCCACCTGGTGACTGCCAGCGCTTTGCAGATCTCAGCATCTACTCACTGTGTCTCGGGTGCATGTGGTAGCAGAAACAGTCTGTTCCATCGGCCTCCCCTCGTGCAGCCCCTCCGTGTCACATGTCATTCTTCTTCTACTTCGAGCACTCCTCCCTCTGCGAGCAAATAGTGCGAGCAGGGAGAATGGAAGGAATAGGGGAGCGAGGGGGGAGGGGGCGCCGAGGCGCGCCAGTCCTCTATCCGAACAAATCCGCCGTCTGCGGTGTAATGTCAGGTAGATCCTCAGAGACTTGCGAGTCCAGTATTCCGTAAATTGCCTCGTCGTCGCTCAGTAGGGCCCTGGGGCTGGTGTCTGGTAAAGAGCGCTGGAGGTGTGAGTTGGTGAGTTCCGTGGCCATTCGTAGGGCATCCTGTTGTTCCCGGCGCATTTCTTCCTCGGGTGGACTTGCGTTATGTTGTGTTCCGCTCGCTGCTGGCGAAGGCGACCTGTGTCCGCGTCTCCGTTTAGAGCCTCTGCGCCTTCTCGTACGGGGCAGGTCTGCTGGTCTCGTGGCACTTTTGTCCGTCCCAGTGTCCAGCCAGGCTTCCACCTCCTCCGAGGTATTGAAGAAGTGGGTCTTTTCATTAGCCACCACTCACAGCCTTGCCGGGAATAGAAGGGAGTAGGTGAGTCCAAGCTGGCGCATGCGCCGTTTCACTGCCTGGAATGAGTGTCTCTGGCGTTGCACTTGGATCGTGTAGTCCGGGAAAAACATTATATTAGCATTGTCTACTTGGATATTGCCGAGTTTGCGAGTTTCCCTGAGAACTGAGTCGCGGTCTCTATAATTCAGGATACGAATGAGCAGTGGGCGCGGATTGGAGCCTGTTGGGAGCGGTCTGGATGGGACCCTGTGTGCTCGCTCGACCACGAAATGAGGCGATAGGGCGCCCTCCGGTAGTAGGTTGCGGAGCCAGTCCTCCACATGTGTCGTGGGGTCTCTCCCTTCCCATTTTTCTGGCAATCCCACTATTCGGACGTTGTTGCGTCTCGCCCGTCCTTCTGCATCCTCTGCCCTGTCTTCTAAGAACTCGACTCTGTTTAGGAGGTCCTTCAGTTGCTTGTCTGATTGCGTGACTCGTGGTTCCAGGTCCGATACGTTGTGTTCCAGAGTCGCGGTACGTTCAGCAAGCTTTTTGTGATCCGCCCTCAGGTGCATCAGATCTATGGCGACTCCGTCGATTTTCGCCTCCAACGACGTTTGGGTGGATTGTATGGAATTCTCTAGCCGTTCCATGGCTGCTAGGACTGAGTCCAATCTGGCCGTCACTGCGTCTGCATCTTTGGACTTCGGTGTCTTGTCCATGGTACCTTTCGGGTGCGTGCCCCCAGCCCCCGTGCGCTTCTCCGCACCTCCAGACATGGGCAGGGTCCTGGTCACCTGTGTCGTTGCAGGAGTGGTTCTCGGCGGCGCAGCTCGGCAATGTTCCGGGACTTGTGGCCGCCAGTCAGGGAAAAGTTCTCCAGTCAGGGAAAAGTTCTCCAGCCAGGAGCCCGGGGCAGGATGGCCTGGGATGGTCGTGTGTATCCTCGCCCCGCTAGACAGTAATTCCGGGCGACGTCCCCTCGCTAGTGTGGTCATGGCTTGGACAGGCGCCCCGTGTGCTAACCTTGTCCGGGCCGGGCAGTCCGCTGCGGGGGTCTTATTATTCCGGCGTGCGTTGCACTTCCTCAGCGTCCTCCAGCCAGGCGTGGTCAGTAGTGGTATTCGTCCCCAGAGGTCGTGCACTCTGTTTCCTGCGCTGCGTCTCCGCTGCGTGTCCAATTAGTTGGCATAAAACTGCGTGTGCGGTGAGGCCTCCCGGTTTCTCCACGGTACGCCTCGCGATCCTCAGCTCCCCCGGTGACTGCAGGGCTCCTGTGCGGTAGCTACCTCTTCACCAGTCCCGCGTCTATAGCCCCAGTTAATTTCTCAAGGGTGGTTACTTCCCGTGTGAGTCGTCGGGAGGCTGCTTCGCCACGTACCCCTGTGGAGGCCTCTGGGTTCACTGGTGCACCGCTGTCGTGTGTAGCGTTCAGGCGGTTGGTGGCTGCTGGATTATGCTCGCCTCAATGGTGGTGGGGCATAGGTCTTTCACGTGTCCCCGGAGATTTCTACACCTCCCCCTGCTGGTATTACCAGTCCGGAATGGGTTTTGTGTCTCCCAAGTGCGTAGGGCCCGGGTGCGCCTCTCCCGCTCCGGAGCTGTGCTGTCGTCAAGGGCTCATAGCGCCCGGTCACCGGTCGGACGCCGCCATGTTGGTGTGGGCGCCTCTCTCCCTGGCAATACGGGAGGGCCCGTCAGCATCCGCTGCTCCACTCCACTCGCGCCCACCAACTTGGTCAGTGTGGTGTGGGGTTCCCAGGCCCCGGCTCGGTAGTCCCAGTGTCCTAGGGTCTCCCCCTGGTCTCCGGCTCTAGTGACCTCGGGCGGGCGTGCAGGTCTTCAGACGGCGGGTTCCCGCTCGCCACTCACCGTCTGGAGGCGGTCGCCGGTCGGTTCCGCAGTCGGTGGGGGGAAGGGGGGGCGGGGGACCTCCTCTTACCGGCAGCCGTGTTCGCACCCTGCACCCCCACAGTCGCCGGCTCCAGTCCGGCACGGACGCCTCTCCTTCTCGCTGCAGGTAGGGGACCCGGTAGAGTGCTGCTTCGCTCGAGGGCTGTAGCGGGTCAGCGGTGATGCACAGTACCCCAGCTCGGCTGTTTCCGTGTGATTCGCACTCGCCGCCAGCTCCCGCGGCCTGCACTTCCGGTGTGGTCCTCGGATTTGCGTGGCGAGGCTCGCCAGCGCGGCCGCTCCTCGCCCGGCTCAGTCTTCCGCTGTGGTGTCGGTGCGGACCTGGAGCTCGCAAAAGCCCGTAACTTGGGTCGATGCTGGTCGATGGTCCTGCAGCACCAGTCCTCGGTTTGTGGCCGGCTGGGTGGGGTATTTGTCGGATAAATTACCCCCGGTGTGGAGGTTCACGCCGGAGCTTCCCTAAAACACATCCAGCCTCGTTGCGTGTTTAGCCACGCCCCCCGCTGGACTGCATTTTATGATTGCCTTTTTACAATGGGACCGATATTTTTTTTAATGTAGAAGTGAAATCAGCCCTTCGACGTGTAGTTGCAGGAATCCACCAAGCTGATTAATATGAATGGGTTTTACATAATATAAACTTGACATATGTATGGTGGCTTTGCAGGAAAAAAACTTTTGAGTGGGATAGAATGACCGCCTCCCTCCAGGACAGTACGGACACTGTTTCCAGAAGTGTATTTCTATGTGAGAACCTAATGCATTCTGGGCGCTGTAGTCTTGTTTTTCTTCTATTAAACTAATAAGGATGAACCCCCTGAAATCAGTGACGTGTATGTGAAGTTCAGGACTGGAGGCAGCCTCCTTAACGGCCTGGAGTGAGGTGGTCTCCCTAGTATGGTACAGAAGCTAAATGCCAAACTAACAACAAAAGGGTAAAATAGCTGCACTCTTTCCAGCAGGGCCCTTTGTGCCAGGCAGTCCAAACGGGCATAAAAAAGCACATACTTTGTCAGCTGGGACGCAATGAAAATCATCACCTAAGCAGGCAATTAGAGCTGCATAAGTGATTGAGCGAATTTAAATGCTGTGTGAGGCGATGTATAAGGCCGACAACTAAAGAGGCCAAACCCAGCGCGTGCTGCGGGGTTTCCAAGGCGTGCTGTTAATGTGCTCTGGACTCTGATCTACGCCTCCGATTTGCAAACCTAATTGAATCCATAAATCAATCCCTCGGCTCAGCGGGGTATTTTCTCCTGGTCTGGCAGACGCTAACTGGGTTTGGAGGAGACATTATGCAGTCATTTGCTCCGCACCCAGACACGGCGCATCAATTTCTGCCGGAAACGGAGGACAGCGCGCGCACTGATGCGATTACCATTGAGCCTTTTCACAGGTGCGGCTGAGTCAGCGTGGCTACGTCACGGACGTCAGTTGAAGTCACTGGGGGCTCTTGCCATAGGTCGCAGCTGAGAGTATAACATAGGAATATTCACCAAATATTCAAATAGAGTTACTACACATAGGGCCCGATTCACAGAGCTAACTTAAGACAAAATCCTTTACTTAATACCATTTTGGTATTTACAGAAGGCACTTACTCATTTCGGTATTCACAGAAGTTAGGAGTACTAACTTTACTACCACTAAACTGAGAAAAATTCTAATTCTAAGACTTTCGGTATTCACAAAAGGCATTTAGAAGTCCTAACTTTACTACTCCTAAACTGAGAAAAATCCAAATTTTAAGACTTACGGTATTCACAGAAGGCATTTAGTTGCCCTAAATGTTGGACTCCTAACTTCTGTGAATACCGAAATGAGTTAGTGCCTTCTGTGAATACCAAAATGGTAGTAATTTTAGGATTTTGTCTTAAATTAGTTCTGTGAATCCAGCCCATAGAAAGGACTGTGTCCCCTCCCCACTTTTACTAATTGATAGTTGGATGTTCCGCGGAGGAGTCACAAAGTCATTTAGGAGTAAGTACATAAAGGAGTACCCCTGTTCCTCTACTTCCAGCCCTGCAAAGTACCACACATCAGGCGTTAAACTAACACATTTCACTGTTGTGATCTGAATCACCCCACGGAAACGCAAAGTTAGGCATAACAGGCATCGCTCCCCCTCAGCTACTACTGTTACTAATCAAGCACCAATGCTGGTGTGGTATTATTTTCATGTGGTCGCTCTCTGTTTTACGGTGCATCCCCCGTCTCTCCTAAGCGTGATGTGGTTAACCTTGTTATGCATACAAAAGTGGAGAGGTGTGGCTCACTGGTTAGAGGCGGCAGACCCGGAAGCAGAGAACGGCCTGGGACCAGGGTTAAATTCCCGACGCGGCAGGGTTGTGGACCAGGGACAGCGGACTCGACAATTCTCGCCTCGGTGCCTACTCTAACCAGGGTTCACACTCGGCAACTCTGGTCATTAAGCTTGCCTCATCTCTACAACGTCCCCCCACAGACGCCGGGGATGTCTGGTTTCACCTTGGAGATACCCAGAAGGGACCATCTCACAGGGAAAGCCAGGACGGGTTCCCCAGCGGTCTTCAGCGCCGGGATGCTCACGGGCAGCTGTGCACTTTAACTGAGGCTCTTGCAGCACACCATTAAATCAACTATTTATCCATAAACAGTAATGGTCAGATTTATAAGATCCTTGCGTATATATCCCTATACTAAGAGCAGAAAAGATACAACAATATTGATCAGAAACAGAGATCCAGAAAGGTCATTGTTCGTGCTGTTTGGCAGTGTTTATTAATGTTTTAACAAAATGTAAAATTCCCAGCACACGATTAGCCGACACATGTTTCATCTTTGCTTTTTCAGGGCATAAAAGTAGGAATCAACAAGCCAGAATCGAGAAAGGGCCATGTCTGTTCTTGCGTTATAATATGTATACAAGAACCCCAGTATGAGTATTGTATAAACAGCTCAGCTCAAAGTGTCCCAAAAATCACGAGCAAGATCCTGACATCCGGCACCATATAAAGAAAATCCAATGTGTTCCAGATCTGAGTATAAGCACTCATTCGGCCACTACAATGGGTCACTGCCGTGCCTCTATGTATTGATAACACAGTCTGTTCCTGTAACACCCAATCTTCTCAACATCCCAGCTAAACAGCAGGAACAAGGACCTTTCTGGATCTCTGTTTCTGATCAATATTGTTGTATCTTTTCCGCTCTTAGTATAGGGATATATACGCAAGGATCTAATAAATTTTTTTATTTTTTTTTTATTTTTTTTAAAGGGGTTTATAAAGCGCCTGGTGACGCCTCACGGCGTGTCCCCGCGCTGTGGAGAGAGCATATTATGAGGAGAGAGAGGAGTACCATTATGAGGTAAATAGAAAGGTCTTCAGCATCTTTCTGAAAGAGGCCTCATTAGTCTCTAACCTAATGTCCGTAGGAAGGAGGTTCCAATGCTTGGCTGCAAGAGAACGGAAGGATCTGCCTCCCATTCTGGCTTTTTTGGGGCGAGATGTTCTGAGCAGGCCCATTCCTTTAGATCTAAGGGATCTATTCGGTTCATACAGGGATGCCAGATCTGAAATCTGACCATTACTGTTTATGGATGAATAGTTGATTTAATGGTGTGCTGCAAGAGCCTCAGTTTTGTGTGCAAGTGGTTGCACATTGGTTTGTGCTGACAACACCTTTAGGTAGTAGGTGTTTGGGGCTGACCTAGCACCTGTTTGCAGTAATACAGCAAAATAGTTTGATTTTTCACTCTAAATAAGTGACGGACTATACTGTGTTTAGTGAATGTGCGACATTTCCCTGTAAGGGAACACTACTACCTGTGTATTTATGTCAAACCTTGTTATGCAGTACAGCTGTCTATGAGGTAGTTAAGTTATGAATGTTACTTTTCTATCTCTACATTTTACTGTATTTCTGTGTGCCAATAAAGTCGGATCTTGCGAGCATTCATTGCAGACGCGTTCGCCATGCACTGGCAGCCCTGTGGTGTCAGCCGCTTCGAGTGCAATGTCTGCAAACCAGGACTGAATCCAAGGCGGGTGAGGACGTGGGGGAAGAATGAGAGGAGCTAGGGGTTTGGGAGGGCGTCGGAGCTCTGTAGTGGGTGATAATGACCCGGGATAACCTCCACCTCCCTGCGGGGAGCATTGTGCGAGAATGGCCGCTCTGCATGGAGGAGCTGGGATTTAAGATTCCAATGATGACACAACCGCGCTAAAGTGCCCGTTTTTGCCTCAGATGTTTTTTGGTTCTCCCAGTAGTGGCTTCTTTAGACAATTGCACAGACTGACGCAAGTTGACTATGCTGGGCACTTGTGGTCTGGCCGCCAGGCTGCTCCCACGGAGGCTCGGGCTCAGGCGCCTTCGGCAGCCACCAATCCAAAGCCAGTTTCAGAACCTGTTGTCAGTTGAAATCGAGTTACTTCTTCAGTTCGCTCAAAAAGGCGGCCTCACCAGCCCGGCTGTTTTGCATAAATGGACAATGGTGCTCCCCTCCCACTCTCCTGGCTAAATGGATGAAACACTTCAGTCTAGACTACATATCTCTAAAACATGTTAGACCTCAGTTGCACCATGCCTCGGACAGAAGATCAGGGAGGAGATACGAGAGGGTAGATCATTGGGTCTTACTGTGATTTTAGCATCCTAGAAACGGTCTGATTACTCACCGATGAAAGCAGCTCTTTTTCAGAAGGTATAATCTGACCAAAGATTAGTATTTAAAAAACTTTGCAGCATTTCTACACAGAGTAACAAGACATTATGGGAGGCCTGATTCGACCTTGAATAAACTGACATTTCTAAAGTGTTGGAGTAAGTGTAACCTGGCACATGTAAACCTCTGATTTCTGCTGAGAACATCCTATGTATTTATTTTGTAGAGTTACATTAACATGTAATTGATGGAAAGCTGCTTGGTGTTCGCAAGTTGGCAAAGGCACCTGGCAGGCTGGTCGGCCTGAGGGTGCAGAGGAATACACCTCAATTAGAGCACATTTCCTCACTGGTTCACTATAGCTGACAGTGTTTCAGATTGCTGTGACGTTTTCATAACTTTATTGTAATTTTGAGTGACATTCATGCAGTCTGACGCTGCTCAGTTTTCAGTAGTCTGCCGTTAGCTCATTTTAGTTCAGTGACTTTCTTAGAGTTTCTCGTTGCTCAAATGGGTGTCAATTCTGATATTTATTTGTTTCCGTCATCTTCATTGCTTGGTTTTGCTCGCGAGAAAGTGTCACTCATAGTCATTGAAATGTCACTCACAATTACACTGAAAGTATGAAAATGTCACACATAGCAATCTGAAACCTTGGCAGCTTTGTACTTCCTCCACTCATGCTTTTGTGAATCAGTCCCTTTGACTTTTCATTTCTGTGAATATTAAAACACCTCACTAAAATAAATTGTAAAATGAGCACAGTAAGATATACCATTTTTTCTTCGCCTGCAGAAGTGTGATTGGTTTAATGAATTTAAACACTGAAAAAGCCGTCAAAGAGGGTCCACGAAGCGAGAGAACATAGGGGCATATTATCAAGGGGGTTTATCTCCGCTTTTTTGCCTTTAAAAGCCAAGAAAGCGGAGATAAAATTATCTCCCTATTACCTAGCTGTCGCTAACACCAGTTAGCGACAGCTAGTAGGAGATAGCGACCATCTTGGGCCCCACTTTGCATGTCAGTGATATTTATCACTAATGATATGCAAAGTGGGCGTGCCAAGATGTTAGTGACTGGAAACAGTCGCTAACATCGCTATCTCCTATTACCAACTTTTGGAGATATTCGCGCTAAGCGCGAATATCTCCAAAAGCTAACACCTGCCCTGAGCAGTTCTTAGCCATGTTATCCAATGGGAGGTGGATAACATGGCTAAGAGCATTAGCTCGGCAATGCATGAATATCGCTGACTTTTCAGCGATATTCATGCATTGCGGCCGTTTTTTATCGCATTTGCAATAAACCTTGGTAATACCAAGGTTTATCTGCGATAAAAATCGCCGCAGCTCAGCGGTAAAATTTTATCTCTAACCAAGCAATAGCGATAATTATCGCTATTGCTTGGTAATATGCCCCATAAATCTCTAAGACCCTGAGATACATCTTGTGGTGAATGAAGACAAAATCTCAAATGTTCAGCCCCAAACTAAGCTGCTGTTGACTTGCTACAGAGGACACAGAGGAGCCATTTCACAAAGGCATTTATGAGTGCGTGAAGAAGTGAATAGTACTCTGTAGTACTATGGCGAGTACTAATAGAGGCCTATGTGAGCTGGTCCCCATCTTTAATCTAACCATACATTCATGTTTTTGTTTTGGTGGCTTCCTTTTTTTAATGATCACTCTTTTGGCACACATGAACCAATTTCCACACTTGCCTTTAACTCAAACGAGTCCTATACCTAGAAAAGATTACACCTCCCTAAACATGTAGGCACTTGGAAATACATTCCAAAACCACAAAGGCATGACCCACGCTCCACATGGGCACACCTTTTTCTGTTTGATATCAACAGCTAAAACTTTGGAATCTCCAACAGTTAGAACCTTCCAGTATTACTCATATTGGTAAATATTCATGTATATGTAAATCTTTTGCAAAAGTGCATTTCTGCATGCTAACTTTTTACCCACTGGAAAAATAGTTTTCCCAGTGGAGAGACCTTTTCTCCTACATCCTTATCACTGTAGGTGTGTCCAAATCCCATTCACAACCTGTACAGGTATGTACAGCTGATCTTGACAGGAGTACATTCATTGATTCAATGATAGAAATGTACCTTGCAAACGTTTGTTAATACCTACAAGCTGACAGTTGGTAAAGGTTACCAATATTGTGAGGCATTCCCATTAGGCCTCTCCTAAACCCTGGGTGTAGGTTTACTCTCACCAGATATCACACAACACTGATGTAATAGCACAGGTGAATAGTTTGATATTAGAGTATTTGTCCATGTTTTGTATATTGCAAACATGAATTTGCATTTGTAAAGCAAACTATTGGGCTCCCAAATGTATTTAGCTGGAAAATGGCTTTGTCAAATCAGGCCCAAGGTGTTGTCATGCAAGGAGCTGAGGGGGGGAGGGGGACGGGGGGGGGCTAAACATTTGTGATTATTGCATTATTGCCTTCATTTTTCAGCCTTCAAATTTACCTTAACGCATCAATTTGTGATCTATGGAACAGTCTAGCAGAACAACTTCAGGACTTATAGGGGGTTATTCTCAAGAACACGTGATAACCATTGCAAAATTAGCTTAACGCAACTCTCCACATCGCTGGAAAATAACTCAGTGTTAACGTGGTAGTCTTAAGCCGGCGGCACCATGCGATAGACCCACAATAACATGTCAAATGAACGTGTTAAAATCAACACGATGCTGCAAAAATGCGAAACACGAACGCAATAAAAACTGAGATGAGGCCAATCGCGATACAAAAATCAGCGAAAACCAGCGACAGGCCTGCAATTCTCACGCATCATGCGGTAAAATGCACTATAAAAGCAACAAAAAAAAAGGGAGAAACTGCGTAGCACCATGGATGCACCCGGACCGAGTGCAGAGGCCAGCGCGAACCCCACAAGCCCCACAGACCACCAGCAAGGAACCTCTTGGTTGGGGAAAGCCTAGGAAAAGAGGAAGAGGCAGACAGGGTGCAGTCCGCAGGAAAACCAGATCAGCGTCATGGAGGTGACAGAACTCTACCATCCACTGAACGTCAA
Source organism: Lissotriton helveticus (assembly GCF_964261635.1). Taxonomy (NCBI): domain Eukaryota; kingdom Metazoa; phylum Chordata; class Amphibia; order Caudata; family Salamandridae; genus Lissotriton; species Lissotriton helveticus. The sequence continues at coordinate 1,958,700,833 of NC_136067.1, forward strand.
TATGACAAAGGTGAATGCAGTCGGAGTGTCTATTAGGTCTATGGAGGAGGACAAGAGGCGCTGGCATGATGTGAAAAGCCAAACCAAGCACAAACCCGCTGCCAACAGGAAGGCAGCAATGGCAACTGGAGTTGGGAGTCGTGCGCCACAGGAGGAGCAGGAGCAAATGGAGGCAACAGTCATCAGGGTGGAGATGGTGCAAGGAGTTGGGAGTCCGGACACAGCTTGATAGGACCTGACACAACATCAACAGGGTGAGTAACGACCAGGGACTGAGGGGACGGGGGTGACAGGTACAATGGCAAACATTCACAAAAAACGTGTAGCACACTGCACACCCACAATGACTCTGGATCATTTCCTGATCCCCGTGGCACACTGCAGCACACACACACAGCAATCACAGCACATCCCACGACAATTTGGTACTAAGTGCAGCACCGACACTGCAGAACAGAGGACACAACTGGGTCCGCCCATGTGCAGAAACAGGCCAATCACATCTAACATAGCAGGAAATTGAAAGATTGAAATGTACTTTTACAAGCTCACATCCGTCATGTAGTCCACATGTCCACTGTCCCACCTCAAATTTCAGCACCTCCCAAACAGTCACAATGTACATTGTCAAACAGTCTGCATGTAAACAAGAACAATGTGCCAACATACATGTCAACACAATTTCAACCTGCATCTCCCCTTCAAATTGCAGAGGGACAAATAATACCTCCAGCAGAGCAGACCAGACAACGCATCAGTGATGCCGGAGAGGACCACCGCACCTCTGACACCGACGCCCTACAACAGCTCATGGAAATCTTAGGTAACCCACCCCCAGGAGCAGGGCAGTCAAGCTACATAGAGAAGACCCCAGCCCCTGCACGGACCATACAACAGGAAGCACCCGCCACCATGGCTGGCTTCCAACACTCCACCGAGCCAGACCTCGAATTCCAATGCCAGGTGTCAGAATGCCAAAAGGAGGTGGCCGAACAGGTGCGGTTGGGGTCAGAGCTCATGGAAGCCGAACTGGACCACATATGTGGGTGTGTAAGTCCCATCAGGGACCACCTACACCCCACAAAGGAGACCCACACTGCGACAGCGACACATGCATTTGCACATGTCCTGTAATGAACCACGTCTAGAGTCCCGGAATTATCATTCACACACCCACGCCGGACCTGCATACGACTGCCCAGTCCACTCCTCTTACGTATTGAGTGGGTGACGACAAAGCTACATGTCCAAGGTCTTACCCGCTGCCAGTGGGGACATGGTTGTGTATGCTGTACACAGCACAATGTAATGTTGTAGGGCCCGGGACCCTCATGCATACATTATGACCACACAGACACATGCAGATAGTTTGTGAGACTGGCTATGGGCACGTGTCCCCGGCCGCTTTATTAGCCGGGTCACATGTACTGTAATGCCTGTGTTGGATGTGTGTGGGGTGAGTGTAAGCCAGCCCAGCCCACAAGGAGTGGTTGGTGCTGGCAATAACTACAACAGTGAACACCATTAAAACGGATACAGAAAACACCAGCATTACAGAGACAACTGTGGAGCATCATTGTGGTAGCCGGAGCAAGTACAGAGGTCACCCAATGAGCAAACAGAAGTGTTCATGAGCCGTAGTGCACTGAGTTAGTGGCACCTGTAGTGCTGAGCAGGGTATCAAGCAGATAATGACATGCATCTAAGACAGGTGTGAGGGACTTGGATGGGGCTGGCTGTGAGACTTCTCCGACTTTGGTGGTTTATTGGTTGGGAGGTATCAGAGGCCAACAGATGCAGCACAGCCATCAGCTTTGTCTGAGGTGGGATGTTGGTTGTCCACTGTGTTGGTACCGTCAGCCTGTTGGGCGATGATGGTCAGGATGCGTAGGATGGTTGTCATTTTGAGCCTGTAGTGGGCAATGACATTGTCTGGTGTAAGGTCTGTGAGGCTGGAGCGTTTCATGTTGGTCTGCTGTCTTTGTCCGCACTGCCTCTGTGGTGGTCCGTGAGGGGGTCCGGGGAGTCCTGGGTGTGGTGGATGTTGTGGCCCTGTTGGGGCTTCGAGCTGCATGATCAGTGGCTCCATGGCATCTGTTGGTCTTCAAGTGTGACTGAGGTCTGGGCTCGCTTTCTGGTGCCGTTTGTCGTCCGACTTTGCACCAGGTCAGAGCAGGTGTTAATTTCCTGCTGCTAACGCGCCTTATCGCAGGTTTTGTGATCTTGTCGCAGATCTGGCTGGTCGTTGAGAATGCTGAGGTGTGATGTTGTCACTGCTTTTTGCTCGGGAACGCCTACTCTGCGTCTCATTAGCGATAGTTGCCGTGGTAATCTGTGGCGATGTTTTTTGAGGATGCTATCGCCGGAAAACTGGTGATATCGACTGTTTGCACCAGCTTGTAATTGGGGCGATAAATTTATCTTGACTGGCTGCGATGACGTGCCGATAACTTGGCGATAGATCCTTGAGAATATGCCCCTTAATTTTCTTATGTGAGCATTCCTTCTTGTAAGGAGATTGATAATTCAGTGTGTTTTCAAGTATTGGAGAGTTACTGCCACTGCTGAGTGTATGATGGGTGCCTTTTGATGGTATTATATTTAGAAGCCATTTGCATAGCTCTGCTTTAATTGCTGTGAACATTAGTCAGGTAAGATGATGACTGTCACAACAATTTCACCTACTCCCTTTTGTCCTATTACACCAGGGGCGTAAGACGGGCCCATTCAGCCCCTGCCACCCAGCAGGGGAATTTCTTTCAACCTAAGACCTATGAATATCTATAACGATATGAGTCTCGGGGGGCCTCTCGCTTCATTCTGCAGGGGGCGCCATCATACTGTGTTCCTACTGCTTTACATCTGAAATAAAGGTGGTGCAAGGTGGTCCTTCACTGACCATATACATAACTTCCATTTAGAGATATATTGAATACAAATGTAGCTTTATGTGGGTATCATGAATAAGGCCCATGCTTAATTTTATGCAAGTGTTTGCAGGTGCTAGCACACATTTATGACACGGCATCACATGGGGGCACTATCACTCTATTTCTAGATAAGCACATGAGGAATGTGTTTTACAATTCATTATACGCTGGGCCACTAGAATTATGCAGCAGGAGAGGGCCAAATTCTGTGGTAAGGTTAAGTAAAATATGTGGCAAGAAAAGACTACTTATGCAGCATAATACAGCACATTTTGTAATAATATTCCTTCATTATTTCATCATCTTTAAACTCCATAACACTGTATGGGCATTGGTTGCACCATATTAGCACCAGTTTAACACCTCACTATAGCAATAAGCAACAGAAAAGTGATCTGTACAGCTTTGCAAACTTCCTTCCACAGCATGACAACATGTGTCGCTGCATTTTTAGTGACTTTTGAACAGTTTGAGCTAGAAACCATTTTTTTTGTTAAAATCTCCAGACTACGCAGCAGATGATGGATTATGTGGCAAATGCGACAAATCTATAATTATATGAAATCACCACAGCTGCACAATCCCATAATTCCTGTGACCCTGAATATACAATTAAACATGTAATAATACCAGGGTGCTCGGGCCTTACTAACAGCCTTGGATCACCTAGTGTGCTCCAAATTGTCACATTTGTAGAGCTGTGATGGCTAAATTGGTGTCGTTAGTATTGGTATTTGGCATCGCTGGCAGAGATTGTAGGTGGTGCATGAAACAAAAATGTCCCTAAAACAATCCCATTCTATAGGGGTGTGAAATGGTCTATTCAATAATGCTGGTAGTCAAGAGAATGCACAAAGCAAAAGGAACCAATAATGCTACAAAGTCAGAAAGATTACAATAAAAATTAACAATAACAAATCATATTACAAAAAGCAATTTATTCCATACAACACATTCATGTACATATTACATAAAAAAATATATTTGGAAAAACAGTTGCAATGGCCTCCTGCTAAATATTTTGGGCCCTGACACTTTTTTTTTTTACAAATTAAGCACTGAATTACCCGCCCTCCTGCACTGAAGAACAACCGTGATGTACAGCATCTCTCCTTTAGAATACTCATTGAATTTCTGAGCCTATGAACAATCAGGTGGTTAATTTTTTGATCACAGACAGAACATAATCCAAGGGTCAGAGGATCCCTCCAGGGAGGGCTGTCCTCCATTCTAAATATTACAAGCTCCCTCAGAATTCAAAATCCTGCCTATTAATTAACCCTGTAGTTTAAAAACGAAACAAAATAATGCTGGTTGTATAAATATTTTGAACATTTTGAGGCATGTTACTTAGCACTCAAATCTTTCAGTGCTTGCACTTTAACTCGGCAATCTGGCCTGCGGCGGTGGCGTAACATTAGCCCCCACAGCCCCCGCACCGAGGGGGGCCCCTGAGTTCCTAGGGGTCCACACTGGCACTGTGCATTAGTGGGTCCCTGGTCTGAGAGCTCCTGACTGGGTACACAGTGTGGAGGGCCTTCTCCATGTACTTTGCCGGCGGGGCTCTCAAGTTTCACGCCACTGCCTGCGCTGCAGTTTGTGCTCAATATCCCTGTTTGCTTCAGAGACCACCTTTAGCTGGGTGCAGCTACTGCACAAAGGCACAGTGCATTCAATTACAAAAAATGTGCAGTTTACAGTGCAGGTGCAAACTCGTGCAAGTTCTGGGTGTGGGCCATTAGTGAAAGGCACAACCACTGTATGAAGCTTCACTCCGCCTTTCACTGCAGGTGGCAACCCCACCTCGCTTTGAAAGGGGAGCAGGGGCTTCGTTGGATGCAGTGTGTGTCTTCATCTATCTGGAGTGGGGTCCCATTCCAAAGTTAGGAATGGCATTCACCAGGGGACCAGTGGCTACATTAAAACTTGAAGACCCTGATTTTAATCTTGGCTCTAAAACTCGGCTGAGGATAAAGTGATTCTGGGAAAATCACTTGATCTCCCTGTATCTAAAAAATGCAATTCCGTGTGAATTTGAATGCCATTGAGCAATTCAAAAGTGTAAACCCCCTGTTGATGTATACAATGTTATGGGGTTGAGTGGTTGAAAAGTTTCAGCACTCTGTCCATCATCATCTTATTGTGTTTGCCATGTTCAGTCTGAGTGCCCAAAGGTATGCCCAGACGTGGGTCCTGTGCTCGCAGTGCCACTGGATTCAAGCTAGCCTGGCTGATGAGGGGTGATACTCCCAAACCAGTCCCGGATGCTTGTTTGCGTTCCATGGAGGACCTGGCCTGGCAGTTCGTTATCTGGCTGTACTGTTCCCATTAGACACAGGGTCAAAACTGTTTTGCATATGGCTGGGTCCAAACTGGGGTGGTGTAGTGACCAAAAGAATGATGGAATAAACCCAGATTTCTTGACCGGGTGTAAGTGGTTAAACATTTTCAGCATTCCATCCATCATCTTGTTGTGTTTGCTGTATATGTCATCCCTCAATCCTGCCTCCCTCAATTAACATGCACTGTTTCACTGCTCTCTGGATAGGACTGGCATTGAACAGTTGAATTCCCTATCCTCACGAACAATGATTGGCTCCCCTAGGTGTGTGTTGGATTAATTTGCATGAGGGTGGGTTTTATTCAAATCAAGTAACCATGTTTTTTTAATACCAATTAGTGGTGGGGCTCCTGGAGGCCACAAGTAAGTGTCACAGGGGGTGGAAATGGGATGGAACATGAGACATGGTCAACTTTTCCATGGCCCCTTCCCCTATGGCGTCACAGACAAGTCAACTTTCAAAAATTAACCTTTTGAGGAGAGGTGTGTTCTTGGAAGGGGAGGGGCTTTGTGCCCAGGACTACCTAAGAGGCACTTCTGAGCACTCCTCCACCAAACCACCTCCTCCAAAACACAAGCTTGCTGAGGCTGGTGATGAGGTCCTGGGATGTTTTCACACCCCTTAATGGATGACAGCTTTAAAAGCCTGAAAAAACGAGTTGGAAATGCCCTCTTTGGAAAGGTTTTCAGCTTCATTTCCCTGCCACTTGGTCATATCAGCTCCTCACCGGGTGACCATGTGAAGGGACCCAATATCCTGTGATACCCTTTGGCACCTAGTGAGTTGGCAGGTTTGGCTTTACCATCCACTGGAAAAATGTTCTGCCTGATTCAGAAATGTCCTACATATTAAGGCCAAACGCCTTTAACTTAAGGCACTCTGTGTCAGAGGGCGATGTACAGGACTAGGAAAGAAATCAGCAGGCAACTCTGATGGTAAACTGTGCATCCTCTCTCTGAATCCTGTGAAATACCAAATGAAAGCCCTGTGGCATGGCCTCATAAAGTGCCATAAAGTAGATAGGATGCCAGGGTTCTCCACTAGAATATCAAGGAAAGCATAGTGTAGAGCCAAAGTATTGGGGCCACAACATCGAGGACACAAATATTGGCAAGAAAAGTATACGTAGGTAAGTATAGGTTTACTAAACATCACATATATGTGCATTGACAATATATCTCTTCAAGATAAGGAGATCTTGAGTTAAGAATAGTAAATCTATACTTACCTGTACCACTACTTTCAGGACATTTGCTTCTCGACATTTCACCAACACAAAAAAAAATCTCGATATTTTGACATACTATTCATGCCAGGATATTGTGGTGTTGACCACAAGTATTTGTATATTTTTGGACACACGCAGAATCCTTTTTCTTGGGACCTTTAGGTGTCGGAAAATGTATTATCTTTCAGGGATCAGAGGGAGCTTTGAAACCCCTGTCTGCTCACCGCCTCTCCGGGGACCTACCGCTCCAGAAGGGGTCTCTTCCCCAAAGACCATCTGATCAGTCTTGTCAAAGATCATGGTAGGAGCGTTCCGGCAGCTCTAAATGGTGCTGGGGGCTAGGGAGGGGGGAAAGTCCTTAAATCTTCAATCAATAGCAGGGCCAGACTGGGAATGAAAACCGGCCCTGGCAAAGTGCTCGGTCAGTGGGGGGGGGCTTGGGGGAGGGGGGTGTTGCGGGATTACCGAGTTCTGTGCCAGGGCCGCTTCTCGCCGATTTTGTTACAGGGCCGATTTTGCAGCTATGCTGCAAAAACGGCCCTGTAACAAAGTCGGCCCCCAGGGGCCCCAAACCGGCCCCCACCCTTGCGGCGCACCAGGGGATTGCCCGGTGCCCGCAACGGCCAGTCCGGGCCTGATCAATAGAACGCAGACCTGTGAATCACAACAGGGCAGGACTGAGGGCCTGATTTAGACCTCGGCGGACAGGGTACTCCCTCATACTGGTAACGGATATCCCGTCCTCCGAAATATAAATGCCAGAGGATATAATGGGAATTATATTTTGGCGGACGGGATCTTCGTCACTGTTGTGATGGAGTAACCTGTCCGCCGAGATCTAAATCAGGCCCTGTTTCTGACTAGTAGGGAAACATCCTTTACAACACAACTTTTTACCACGCAGTGCTTTTACATCGCAACTTTTACAACGCAAACCATTACAACGCATTGCGCTGGGGGGTGCTCTAGGATAGGGAATAGATTTAATTTACTATCCAACACCTTCCCTACTATCCACGGGGACTGGAGTTGGAAGAGTAAATTAAACTATTCACTATCCAGCACCCCAAAGCGCTATGCGTTGTAATGGCATGCGTTGTAAAAACTGCGTTGTAAAGGCATGCGTGGTAAAAGCATGCGTTGTAATGTCATACATCCGACTAGTATAACTCTAGCCCTGGGAGCAATACTTTAAATGGGCCGGTACTCTCCGGTACTCAGTACCAGCACTTTTTTCTTTTGAGAGGGAGAGTACCTACACTTTTTTTTTATATTGTTTCATATAGCACGAACTAGACCCAAGAAATCGGGTATCAGAGCGCTTTACATGAGCACCAGTTTTTTTTACATGAGACCACATTCATTTTTGTTAGGCAACGGGGAGATTAAGTGATTTGCCCAGAATCACAGGATGTTGAGCGTTGGTGCTGAGACTCGAATCTGGTTCCCAAGCTTCGAGGTCAACCGCTCTAGCCGTAAGGCTACATCCTCTCCCCTTCTCAAGAAAAACGTAATACTTTTAATTGGAGAGTACCTTCACTTCTACTTTCCATTTCAAGCACTGCCAGGGAGGGGAGCTTTCTGTTCTGCAGGGGTCATCCAAAGAGATGAACAAGATAGAAGACCCCCTTAAGGCCACATAATAGGGGGGCCCACCGTCTGGTATCCATTAAACAAACACGTGTGATCAGTCGATTTCCAAGTGATTGGGGGTTAATGAAGAGATGTGCTCAAGATCAAACGGGTTTGGTGAAGTGGTGAACCTGGTATTAGCACCCATGGTTCATGCATCCAAATCCAGCAGAAGAGCCACAAAATCAAGTCTCCTTCGGTCGTCCATTGCGAATCTGTCTCAGCGCGGGTCGTGGTGAATACACACTTTGGACCCTTGGACTTAAAAAAAAAAAAAAACAAGCAGTGTTAATGTTGTAAACTCGTCTTTGCGCCAGAGGCCTCCTTGACTTTCTCTCGCGTTGTTTCTGCGCTGCCACAGGCGGTGTTGTCAGCTTCTTCGAGCTGGAGAGAGCCCCCGGTGCCACCCTGCCAGCTGGGCACTGCCAGCAGAGCGTTCCGCGCGCGGGGATGCGCCGCCATGTTTCAGTATTGAAGCAGCTGCTCGCAGCAGATGAAGCGTGCAAAGTGGCCCATCACCTCCCACTCAGCGCCACAAGCCGAGGATGCTTCCAGGCGCTGGAAGCCAAAAACTGCTGCTCGTCACGAGCGGTGTTACGAAACAAGACCCGGCAGACAGAAGCAAACACGTCTCCCTGCTGTGGGAACGAAGACACCCCCTGCAGCACTTACACTGGGCATACTTCAGCATGCAAAGACCACGCGTGCTGGCATGTGCGAATTCTGTTTCAGCATGCAGAGACCACGCGTGCTGGCATGTGCGAATTGTACTAAAGCACACGCACACGGCGCTGCGTGACACGGCCATCTGTGGCCTCACCGAGGCACAGGCTTGACTGACACAGGATAACATGTGCTGTGCTAAGAACATATGTCAAAAGGAGGGGAGAAGGTGGATCAGATGAAAATCCAAGGGCTCAGATTACCATTCACGGAAAAAAAGAGAATGGAAGGTCCAGCCACAGTCAGAGCCCCAATGGACAGTGACAAGCAAAGACAGACTCGGCTGTTCCTAAAGGATAGAAGGAGGGAAAAGTGTGGTCACAGGGAAGGTAGAGGTAGTGCTCAGTGGAGGGCTACCCTGGGTATCCAATTTGTTGATTTTAATGGCCTCACACACCCTTGCGAGTGTCATGCTTCATCATTGGCGTTTGCTCCTCGTTGGGCAGGCGGTGCAATGCCCAACGGGCTCACCTCGAAGAGGGGCTCTTTGGCTGAGATCTTTTTACCAACTGCCTATGGGTGAAGTGCGGGTGGGGGCCCAGGAAGGAAAGGATAGTGTAGATACGTGGATTAAAATGTGGCACAAGGTACCGGAGATCAATTTATTCTGGTGGTCCCCTGCCACAAGTAAAAACAGTGGGTAGCCTATGATCGCAGGACGTTAGGATTCCACGTCACGATCCAGGACTACATTACATATCGTGAGGTCAACATGTTTCTCGCCTTTGCACACTGGCTGCGATTCTTCAGGACCTAGTTTGTTACATCTATCTCTAGTAAAACATGACCTAGTTTAGTGTCAGTTAATATATAGTTGTACTACCTGTATGGGACAGCTCTTGCCTAGGGAGACAAAAGAAATCGTTACCATAGTTCTGTGACAACAAGTGCCTTTTGTGACCGTGAACACGCAGTGTTGTTGTGGATAAAGTGACATATTAGCAGTGACATACTAGTGATAAGAACTATATATTAACTGACACTAAACTAGGTCATGTTTTACTAGAGATAGATGTAACTAACTAGGTCCTGAAGAATCGCAGCCAGTGTGCAAAGGCGAGAAACATGTTGACCTCACGATATGTAATGTAGTCCTGGATCGTGACGTGGAATCCTAACTTCCTGCGATCATAGGCTACCCACTGTTTTTACTTGTGGCAGGGGACCACCAGAATAAATTTATCTCCGGTACCTTGTGCCACATTTTAATCCACGTATCTACACTATCCTTTCCTTCCTGGCCCCCCACCTGTGCTAAGAACACCCTGGCATCTCTGTGTCCAACTGAAAAAGACAAAGCCAGCATCCAGAATCAAACTGGTGGATGCCTTGGCCAAAGCAAAACTCCTAAAAACCCAGGCCAGGATATACAAATGTTGTGCACCTTGGCCAAAGCAAAACTCCTAAAAACCCAGGTCAGGATATACAAATGTTGTGCACCTTGGCCAAAGCAAAACTCCTAAAAACCCGAGCCAAGATATACAAATGTTGTGCACCTTGGCAAAAGCAAAACTCCCAAAAACCCAGGCCCAGATACATAAATTCTGTGCATAGGTTTTGTGTTACATTTCTTAGGCATTTCTTTGTTCATGGGGGATTTACTTTCCATCTCAAATTGTGCTTTGCGTTGGATGGTCACCCAAAGTAACGCATAGTTGCACGATGGGCTGCCTTGCGTTACTTTGCATCAAGGGGTCGTTCCACGGGTGTCACGTGGTCGTTCCAATGCAACCATCCATGGGTTTTTACAACCATTCTTATCCACACCGAACTGTAGCCTGGGATTTGCACCAAAATCCAACGCCTCCTCCAGGCAAGGGCAAGACGGGGTTGTTTTCATTTCTCCTCATTTTTACCACTTTGCATATGTGCTGCACTGTGCACAAAACATATAATGAAGGAAAATCCTTAAAGCATAGGTTTTGCACTTGAAGGGACCTTTTTCAGTACGCACCCTATGCTTCAGACAACACAGAGGGGTCCATTATGATATCGGGCGGATTGCCTCCGCCAGGCTGGCGGTAGCCACCGCCAGCCTGGCGGAGACAATCCGCCCGATATCATCACCAGATTTTCCCCCGCCATATTAGGATGGCGGGGGGACCACGGCGGACGGAAAGACCGTCCGCCACTTTTCCGCCCCAGTCGCCTTGCGGCCGGGGTGGAAAAGGAATAATATGGTGGCGGTGTCTATCAGACACCGCCAGCCATATTATGGTGTCTGGTTTTCAGTGCCTTTCCGCGGCGGCGATGCCGCCACGGAAAGGCATGCGGTCTTCACTCTGGGGGCCCCCTGCAGGCCCCCAGAGTGAAGTACAGGTGGGGGGTGCACATGGGGGGTACCTGTGGTACCCCCCTTCATTGTCATTTACAAAGAGGCAGGCACCGCGCGGTGCCTGCCGCTTTGCAAATGACAATGTGAAAGTGCATTTTCAGCATTGTGGCGGGCGGTGCAGAGAGCACCGCCCGCCACAATGCTGCAAATACAGGATGTGCCCGCCACTGTGGCGGGCATGTCCTAATAGCACCCCCGGGACCCCCGCCCTTATGGCAGGCGGTCCCGATTTATGATGGGATGACGGGCGGGCAAAGTCCGCCCGTCATCCTAATGAGGCCCATAGTCTCTTGCACCATGGCTCAAGGGTGTCTGCTCGGGCGCCCAGCTGCCTAAAGTGCGTCAGCGCAGGGAGAGAGCAGAACAGCATCACATCTTAATAGACGCAGCGCTGTCCGGCTCTCTCCCTTTCATGCAATGCAGCGCAGCAACTTTACTTGCTGCTCTGCGTTGCATGACTTCTTGATAAATCTGGACTCTTATGCTTAATTTGAGCTGGTGGTATTAGGTGGAACCCACTGACACTCCTGTTTTTTAGGGGACCAGGGTATATTTTTGTATGGCCAGACTTTCCTACAGAGGATAAGAGAGGGAGGCAGAAAAGAAAGAAAAAGGAGGAAGAGAAATACAGGAAAACAGTGTCAAAGGGAGAAAGCAGGGAAGAAAAAGAACCTGAAAGAGTGAGATAAAGGGACGGGGAGGGTCTGGTGATGGATGGAAGAGGCCTTTGGTGGAATCAGGCAGGCTTCTGAGAGAACCTGCGGGCCCCAGCACTTATTCCATTGCAATTCAAGCCCTGCTTAAAGCTGAGTCAGCCTGCGGCACCCCAAGTCTGATCTTCATGCTCTGTATTGTATTGAGTATTCATTGAGAGCATTGCTACAACTTGCATGGCCCCAGAGCACTGTGCCCTCCTTCCCCAACATGCTGTTAAACACTATTTTCTCAGTCTCCATAATTTTCATCAAAAACCTCTTCCTGTATAATCTCTTTAATCCTAAAGAGGCAAGTACCACATAATTTGTTCTGTTGCAATATTTACATGGCCATTGTATTTGTGTGGGCAATGCTGACAGTCCTATGATGTTATTTTATTCTAAAATTGCTAATAAAGAATTAAAACACAAAACCTTCAGTGCTTGCTTCTAATGAAGTTTCATTGTGTGAAATTAAAACATGCAATAGTTATCCTCAGTGAACAAACCAAAAAACTGTATAGAGCTTTGAATTGCTCCTTTGTTGTTCTAGTCCATTGAAAAGGTAACCAATAAAGTGAATACAACAAATATAACTCTACTGACACAGCGAGCTTGCAGGGGCATAGCTACCATTGATGCAACTGGTTTAGTTGCACTTCGGGCCCAAAGCACTTCGGGTGCTGTTGAACCCTGATAATTGTTGTATTTTACTACTTCAACAATAGTCAAAGAGGACATTTCTTTCTTGTTCTTGCTTGCACCAGGACCCATGGCATCCTTGCTAGGCTTCTGCAAGTACGCAGACCGCTGGCATACGTCCTGAGCTGAGTTCTTTGGACCCCAAACTGGGATTCATCTTAGACCGGATGTCTCAATTATCCTGGTTCTGTCGGGACAGCATTCTGAAGAGTTGGATAGCGGAGGAGTAACAATTACTATTCCCACTCTAAAAAGTGCAACGGTAGGGAAAGTGTTGGATGGCGGAGGGGTAAAATTTACTATTCCAACTCCAGTGAGGGCAAAACTAGGGTAAATGTTGGATAGCGGAAGAATTACATTTACTATTCCAACTCCAGTGAGTGCAACAGTAGGGAAAATGTTGGATAGCGGAGGGGTAAAAAATACTATTCCCACTCCAGTGAGTGCAACAGTAGGGAAAGTACTGGATTTCGGAGGGATAAAAATGACTATTCCCACTTCAATAAGTGCAACAATAGGGAAAGTCCTCGATAGCGGATGGGTAAAAATGACTATTCCCACTCCAGTGAGTGCAACAGTAGGGAAAGTGAGGATAGCAGAGAAACAAAAATTACTAATAACATTTAAACAATTGAAAAATAAATAATAATCTTAAAAACAAATAAACAATATTTTCAAAACATATGAATAAATATATTAAACATATAAAACGAACACATATAATAATTACATATAACAAAAAGGTACAAATATTATGTAAAATAAATTAATAAATACATTTATGAACAGTTTTTATTTAAAAGGAGAAAGTATTAACAAACTAACACATTATTTAATACATAAATATATTTACTTTATAACACCACACCAATAAAAAAGACATCAACATTTGTATTTCCATAATGATAATGATCACAATTATTAATGAATTAAAAAAATTATTATAATATTATAAAATTCAAATAAAAAAAATAACCACTAAAAATAATCAATACATTTTATATAATTAAATTACTTTCCACCCTATTCCCCTAGAAACCCACAACCCGCTACAAGGCTGAATACGCAAAATTCAAATAAAAAAAAAAGAACTACTAAAAGTTTAACACAATACAAACAATTCTCCTACAAAAAAAATACATCACTCACATATAAACTAGATACTAAAATTTATAACATTAATATAAAATCGATATTTTTAACAACTATATTTTTGCAAACGATATTAAACACTTTGATATTTTTTAAATCGATATTACTTACCTAAAATCGATATTTTTGACCATGAAAATGTGTCTGTCGATATTCCTGACCCACAATATTTTTGATACAATAGTTGTGCAGTCTGATATTTTTTACTCAATATTCTGTCCCTGCACCCACTGTGACATCATCCTCCTTGTGGCCTTTAAAGTGCACTGTCTCGCAAGGTCTTCTTCCCATTCACTTATTCTGTGAAATGTAAGCACAGCCACCTACCTCAAGTAACTCAACAGCCTGCTTCTAATTCCCTACATATAATGACAACACCATGTTGCACCTCTGATCACAAAGTTTCCCCCACGTTTGTTTTGATAGATACTTAGAAAAGATTGAATTACTAAGGCTTTGTGCGAGTGCTAGTGACACAAAGTTGTACATGCTGCGTGCTATCCAGTAAAGAGGTGTTTTTACTGCATGCCTTGTAAAAGAAAGAGTGCCGGTGCCTAAAGCTCTGCTCAGAAGCCCTTGGCCGTTGCTATTAAATGTCACCGTAGACGTGAGGCCAGCTCATGCCTATTTGCTTCACTACTTGACACTCACTGCCCTTTTATCTCACTCTTGCAGGTTCCTGATTTCTCTAAGGAATCACTTTTTGTGGGATAAGAATGCCTTCACCCACTATTCGTGGCATGCTTCACCATCGGGCTGCTACTAAACTCTCTGTGTTGCCATCAGCAGGGGTGGTGCAAAATAATTTTGGGGGGCTCAGATAGTGTATGACGGGATCAACAATTTATAGTGATATGAAGTTAAAACTGCCTTAGGGATACACAATCAATTCCGATCCTTTTATTATAGGTTCCCCAGAGAGTATTAAAAGACTTAATAGATAGCATCTGGGCGTTATCACCCTACCAACACTCAAATTAGGGTCAACATGTTTCGACCAATCATATTGCGCCAGTAAGGTTTGAAAACCTTCGTCAGGGCTATAAGATCCCTATTTCTGAGTCACTGTTAAGGACGTTCAGTCAGTCATTTCAGTAAAAGAGCCAAGTGTTCATCATTTTATGATGCAAGTACCTTACTCTTGGTATGTGTATTTTGACAAAAGGAGTTTTCCTCCATTGGTCTGGGACAGTAAATGAAGCAGCATCTGACTGGTGACGAATATGTGACTGCAAGGTGATGCCTCCGCTTCAAACCTGGGTTAGGAGTTACTAACCAGACGATTGAAGAAAAACCCCAGCATATATATTGCACTTAGGAGGAATCTTCTCTTTCTTGCTTTGCTCACACACCGGTGTTAAGAGTTATTGTTCAGCATACTCTCAGAGGCTTTCCCACACTGTCTGTCAATAGCAATATAGTTTAAAAAGAACATTGTTGTAGTTTGGCTTTCTGAAATGAGTGAAACGATTATGCACAACAAGCAGAAACACAACACTTAATTTAACATGGGGCTTTCACATTGAGGCATACAGTAACTATAGGTAACTTAACGTGAACACACACTCTAGTTGTGGTTAACTGTTAATGTGAAAATCACTCATTATGGACAATCTAAGTACAAATGTATGTGTCAGTATAAGTAAGCACTGATTATATGAAACATGAAATAATTTGAAGTCAAATTAAAAATACGTTGTGGAGGTACAGAGGGCTGAGATTGGGGGATTAGCGCCGTGATGAGGGCCAACACACCCGAAACTCTATCTTCGATTGTATCGTCTCTGATTCTCGGTATTTGTTACCTGATGTACTTGTGGCAATTGCAAATGTTCGTTTTATTGACGATATTTTTATCGTTTGGGAAGGTGCCAAAGAAATACTGTCATCTGAAATTTCTAGATTAAACCTCATAGATGAACGTATCAAGTTTACTTGGGATATCCAAGATAAAACCATCAATTTTCTAGATGTAAATGTCACCCGTGAGGAATCCAGTTTTGACACTTCTCTATATAGAAAAAACACAGATCGCAACAATCTATTGAGCTTTGAGAGCTTTCATCCTCCTGCGCTTAAAAGACATTTACCATTCTCTCAGTTTATGAGGGTGAAAAGAGTCGTCTCGGACCAGGATAAAGCAGCAACCCAGATGACAGAGATGAGTACACGTTTTGAGACAAGAGGATACCCTTCATCTGTTCTGAAAGATGCCACAGACAGAGTAAAGGAGATATCAAGAGAAGTTCTGTTGAGTAACAAACCTAAATCCAAGGAACAGCGAATTACATGTGTCAGTAAATTTTCAACAGCCAGTAATGCCTTCAAAAATATTGTTAAGAAGCACTGGTCCATTTTGCGGATTGAACCAGATTTCAAGGGAGCATTTGAATTGGATCCTCTATTTGCACATACTCGCACGAAAAACATAGGTCAACTGTTGAAAACTCGAGATAAAGTTAACGCATACACAATTTGGAGAGGAACTCTACCTTGTTTGAATTGTAGTAATTGTGGGAACATCAAGAAGGGCACTATGCTTTCACCCCCCGGACTACCAAGTGAACACTAACCTACAGGTGAATGGCACATGTGACTCTATGAACCTGATTTACATCTTAAGTTGCCCTTGTAAGTTACACTATGTTGGCCATACAGAACGCAAACTAAAAATTCGCTTAAATGAGCATAAGAGTAATATCCGCACCAAACAGCTCAAATCTACAGTGGCCGCACATTTCATGGAAGCAGGGCACCAAATCAGCGACTTGAAAGCATGCATTTTGGAAAACGTGGAAAAACACGAGGGGATAAACAACAAAGTTCAGCTGTTGAAGAGAGAAAACCACTGGATATATCGTCTTAGGACTTTAAAACCGTTTGGACTCAATGAAAGAGTGGAGTTTCAATGTTATCTGTAAAGTATTAGATATTTTGTTGCATTTATTATTAGCATGAAGCGCTTTGATACAATGTTCCTTGAACTTCTACATTGTCTAGAATCCATGTACCACAATGCATTGGGCAGCATTTAATTTCATCCTAACCGTTGTTGTTCACCTAACACGCACACTGAATAACACCTGATAACAGTGAATATTCTGTGCATACAAGTACCAAGGTGCTTAGCGCCGTGTTATCTCCGCCCCTTATTTATCTTAACGGTTCCCACCGCGTCGCGTAGGAACCTCAGAAGTGCAGCTGACCTTTGAGTGCGGCAGTTAAACAGAGTTCGGTAAGCGCGCTGACATTTCATTTCCCCGCTAAGCGAGCACCACGCGTAGTTACGCTTTAAGTGTTTGAGTAAAGATCATGGTTTTTGGTCAGTATAACTATAGAGCCACGCGCAACTTAGGAGGCAGCTTTTAACTGTAAAAAGGAGCCAGTCTAACATCTGTTTTTACCGAGCATGAGGATACACCCGCGCTTAGGGTATTCATCACTGTCATCTAGTTAAATCACACAACGGTTTTAGTGCAGTCATTTCTAGATACATGTAGCGTGTTTCATTGATAACTTGTTTATAGCATATAGTACATTGACTGTGATTATGAAGCATGAAGTTGGTATTTTGGAAAAGTATATTGGCATTATTTTAATGCAGATAGTTTTGTTGAATGTGTAATATCCAGTGGTAATTGTGACTATTTAAACTTGCAGATCCCTTGATAAAGGCGCAGGCTCGCGCCGAAATGCATTGGGAGGCCATTGGAGGCCATGTTTTGGATTAA
This sequence comes from Lissotriton helveticus, assembly GCF_964261635.1. Classification (NCBI taxonomy): domain Eukaryota; kingdom Metazoa; phylum Chordata; class Amphibia; order Caudata; family Salamandridae; genus Lissotriton; species Lissotriton helveticus. Next base: position 1,958,718,303 of record NC_136067.1, read on the forward strand.
AATGAAAGAAATATAAAGAAAATAGTTGATGGAGACATATCATGTGAAGTAACATTGAGATGTCGAGACAATCTATGGATTGGGAATAAAGAAGATATGTACAACTACCCTAGTGATTGAACATTTTTGATGGAAAAACTATTTTGCTGAGTTTCAGCATATACTTGTGCCCAGGCATACGGGTTGATTATGAACTTGTGTCTTTTATTGAGTATAAGCTGCACCCTAGAGTGGAGGGTGTTCCTGGAGCACAGTGATCCTATTAAAACTATTCAATACTTTGCAGTGCCTGAATCACATGACCTTTGTAATTGCAAATGTATGGCATGTTTTTTTTCGAGCTTTGGTAATAAAAAGAGGTTTTTTAAAAATAGTGACAACGCATCATCTCATCATTCTGTAAAAATTAGGGTTCAAAGCTATCAATCACTGTTATGTCTTTAAACCAGGTTCGTATTGTTTCTTGTTTGTTGTTCTTGGCAAATAACAGGAATTCTGTCTTGGTTGTGCTAAGGTTCAGGTAGGAGGTTGACATCCAGATCTGGATGATGCACAGGCAGTGTTTGAGGTGTTGGGCATCTGAAGCAGAGAAGACTTGCAGGTAGAGTTGTGTTTCATCAGCATATTGGTGAATCTTGATGTTGTTATCTGTGAGAAGAGCACAAAGCGGCTTCATGTAGAGGCTGAAGATGACAGGGAACAGTATGGAACCCTGGGGGACTCAGCTAGTAGTAGGAGATATTTTGGGACCAGGAGGTTTCCTTGTGAACAAACTGGTTTTAGGTGGAAAGGGAAGAGGAAAACAAGTTGAGTGAATCCCATTCGCTGGTAACTCCCGCTGTGTTGGTTCAGCTGATCCATCAATATCCAGAGTCAGGGGTCACCTCCAACTGTGTCAAAATGCAATTTCTACATGCTGCAGCATGATCCGAAGCTAGACTTCTGGCCATGCAGCTAGTCATGCAGGCGATAGTGAGCATTAATGTGATCCTGGAGTTGAGCCTAGACTGCTTTTTCAATAGTCTTACAGCTAAATGATAGATGAGTGATGGACCAGTAGTTTCCGAGGTCATCAGGGTCTAGTGTAGGTTTCTGTTGGAGTGGAAGGATCTGGCCTGTCTGGAGAGCATCTGGGAGGATACCATGGAATATATGTAGTTAGTTTGCATATAATACATCACTTGCCAATACAACGCAGTCATTACAACGACCGCGTTGTTACATCGCATATGATTACATTGCAAGTCGTTACAACGAATTGCTGTAGGGGGCTCGCTGGATTTAGAAATAGTATACTTTACTATTCCTACTCCAGTTTGTGCAACAGCAGGGAAGGTGTTGGATTGTAAATCCAACACCTTTTGCTCCCTACAGCAAGTCGTTGTCACGACTTGCGATGTAATCGTATGCGATGTAACAATGCGGTCGTTGTAATTACCGCATTGTAATGGCATGCGATGTATCGCATGCGAACTAAACGATGTCTCCCGATATCATGAGTGAAGAAAGCATTGTCAATGGTATGTAGGGTTAAGAGGGCATCCCTAGAGAGAGCATTGATGAAGGACAAAGGGTAAGTAAGACACCAATTTCATAAGACGAGGCTTTGAGGGAGTTGAGTATGTTGATGAGATAGTCAAGAGAATGGGCTTTTCAGGATGAGCATTGTGGGATTCTACGAAAAGAGGTGCGCATAAAGATGAAGCAAGCTTGCTGTTGTCAAAGTGCTGTCGGATCTTCTGTATTTTTTAAAAGAAGAGGTTGATGACAACATCCTTTCCTGTGAAGTGAGGGGTAGAGGGATCTGGCAGGGGGTTGCTGCAGTGCTTGATTATCTTGTAAAGTGTTCTGCTTATGTTGGCGACTTCATTGATGGTGTTGGTATAGTACTTTGTTTCAGCTGATGTTATGAGCTCTCTGAGGATCACTAACTGGGGTTTCAGCATCACGAGGGCAGTTGAAGTTCTGTGTTTCTTCTTCCATTTTCTTTCCTATTTGTCAGTGGATCATTTATTTTTGGCAGGGTCTGTAGAGTACAAGGATGCTGAAGGCATTGGCTTACAGTTGCCTTTTTAAATTGGTATGTGAATGTTCATAAGTATATTAGTATATTATTAAAGGATGGGCTCCAGGGTGAATGAGTCAGGGATATGTTATGTATCTTAGGAACATTGGGTTTGAAATGTACATTTTGAGTAGTCTGTTCTGCGAGGTATGACGTGAAAACATTTTGTAAATAGAAATAATTGGTTCCTTTAGGTCTGGCTGACAGTGCCTTCATCATGACCTATTCTTACCAAATTGTGATTAATATCCACCATGTCTCTCACATCACAGCTAGTGGCTATTTGGCGTATCATTTCTTCTTGTTGAAATTGTTTCCAATGCAATGCAGTAGGTTCTATTTTACATCTCAAAATATATTCAATCATCATGTTGTTTGGCATATTCAATTCTTTAGTTGCTACATGCATTCTATACAGAAAGCAATACTTTTTTGTTACAGTTTTCTCAGTAAGCTTTAATATGCTAAATAGCATTAGTGCATGCCACAACTGTAAACTGCGTTTTGTCTATGCAGACAAAAAGACACTTCGGGCCTGATTTATAACTTGGCGGACGGTACATCCTCCGCCAGAGTGGCAGAGTCCATTTCTCCGTAACCCTGACTGATTATGAAATGTCCACTGGCCCATTGACATTCATTGTATTGTACCTTATTAGGGCGGCTCCATCAAACATGACAGAGGCGTATGTCAAAGTTATATGTTTTTTTTTAATTTTAAAAAAGAAAATCCCAAAGTGGGATTTTCTTTTTGAAAATAAAAAAACAATGCCCCTCTTGCCATGGGAGTTTTCTCCTATGGCGAGGGGGCATTGAACCAGGTGTTTCCTGGCTTTGACAGGTATTAAAAAACTGCTTTGTGTCCACCCATCTAAATATCTAAATTAGGCAGGCGGACATACAGCTAAACCTACGATGGCCCTTACTCCGTAGGGTCGTCAGAGGAGTTTGACCAAAGCGGAGATGGAGTAGTCTCCGCCGTTATCAAGCTATGGTTCACCTGAATTTAAATCGGGAGGGAAGACCATATTCTTGGAGGAGAGGTAACTCAGTTGCCCGTGTGACTAGATCCCTCTCCACCAAGATATTAAGCAGACTCTATGTCAATGGAATAAGAGGGAAGCTTGAAAAGCAGAAAAGAAACATGTTCAAGTTAATAGCCTTTTACCCAGTAAGACATCAACAAAGAGCTGCTGTTGCTGCTGGCAGGGCGGTGACTGCAGCCGCGTTAGAATGCAGCCACAGCTGACGGAAGCCCTTTGGGGTTTGGAGCCCGAGGCAGCAGTTGAAGCGAGCTGCTGACCCCCGCCTCCCCGCTCCACCCCGACGCTTCCCCCCTCCCCACCGCCCCCTCCTCTCAGCTGCTTGGCTTCATTATTGGCTGTGAGAGCTGTCATACTGACTGGAACTGGAACTTTCTTAAAGGCAGTAAGTGCTGACAGGCAGGGTTGGATTGGGATTCAAAATCGGCCTGGGCACGCTAAAAAAAGTGGCCACATTTGCATATTGCCTTTCCGCGAAACACTGCTTCGGCAAAATTTTATAAACAGGGGGGGGGGGTTTAAAAAAATGCACGGATTAGTTTACACTGTTGAAACACAACTGAAAATAAGTAAGGGCACTTTTGCGCAGGAGGCCCCCTGCCCCAGCTCAATTTGCATATATTGATGGGCCGGCCCAGCGAGAGAAAGGGAGTGACACCTCTACCGTTGATAAAAGGGAAGTAATGGATGCCCATCTACCTCGAGAAAGGCCACTTAGGTATCCACTGGTGTAATGTACCAAGTTACCCCCACAATAACTTCCCTGAAGCAGGTTGGTGTATCGAGGGATGTGCTTCATTTATCTTAGCAGGAGAGCGCCGGGCGTCTGGTGCTCTCCGAGTCGCGCTCGATAATTGCCATCCAAGATGGCCGCCGCGCAATGCGTCATCACGCAGCGTGCGGCAACTAGAACGCAACGCTACAACTGGCCCGCTAGCGGCATCGAAAAATGCAAAAAACGCCCAAATCGGCCCCCAAGGCTGCTAAAAAAAGTAGCCCACAGCAGCAATTCGGATACCGGCCCCTCAAGGATTGCCCGGGTGCCCGTGATACCAATCCGATGCTGCCGACAGGATTGTGTCTGTGTGTGGAGGGAGGGGGCAGGCACCCGACAACATAAGAATGGGGGAGGAAATCTCTGCTCAAAAAGTTCTATGGGTTTATATGGGGGTTTCCTAGAGTGTTTTAAAACCACCAACCAGTCCCTTTAAAGAACTGGATAACACAGAATGTGTGCACAGCGTGGAGTCACCGAGTAGCCATTGTACAGTCTTGCAGAGGTGTTTGTAAGAAATGGTGCGACGAAGGACTTGTAATCAGGAATGGTGGGAGTTCTGCCTGCTCCAGACAAAAGTGGAAAATGCCTGGTAGCTCGTTCCAAAACATTTTTTAAAAGGATAGTTTTACGTCTTTTGCAGTAATCTGGCTCTGCCACTGGGCTTCGCTATAACACTGTTGGCTTAACTGGTCTAGTGGATCTTCCTGCCAAGAAAGGGATTGGTGTTAAGCCTGCTCAGAGACTAAGCCCTGTGGTGCCTCCTAGCTGGATTCCACTAACCACTGATAGCAAAGATGGTGTGAAGATTGAATGAGCGGATGAATCCTGATTCAATGCAGAGCTCCCACCTAAAAAGTGAATCGTCTGTTCTCTCCCTGCCCTGTCCTCCCAGCCTGTGACAGCATCAGCCGGTTGCCTCCACGCCGGTGGATGTCAGCCAGAATAGAGGCAGGGCTTCACAGGAAAGATATGGTGGTGTGGAGCTGGTGTTTGCAACAGGCATCATTGGCAAATATCTCCACCCTTGCACCTCAGACACAGACATAAAAGAAAATGCCCTCAGTTTGGAGTGCAGGGTTGTGGGAGACAATTTATTTAGTAAGAGCTAAAATACATTTGTTGTTAGTTGTCAGGAACTAAAACTGTATAATGTGTTTAGTTGTCAGTGCTGCATGTAGGCTGCAGGAAACCTCTGATTGGACTTGGGTCCAAATATTTAATACCACTATCCCTATCTCCCCCTCGCTTCTTTCTTTTTGCCTCCTCTCTATGGTGCGTGAGACAGCCTAGAACCCTCTGTGCTCAGGGCTTGGGTTTGCCGTCTTACACAATCTGTATTTAGTGTGCCTCCATAAAATATGTGCCAATGTTGTTGAGTCCTACTAAGTCCAGTTTTTTTCTGTGTGCATTGCCACTCCCAGGCAACAAGACGGAGAGGAGCGCTATAACAGCGAAGATGATGAAGGCGAGAAGGACAATAACAGTCAATGTTCGCTGATCTCCAGGTACCTCATGTCGAATGCGGGCCCTGGCCTTCATGTTTGAAATGACTCTCTCCTCTTGGGTGCTGTGTGATGAGGGCCAGCCGGGACCTCCATGTTTGAAGTGGCGTGCTCTTCTTGGGTGCTGTGCTGTGAGGGCCAGCCGGGACCTCCATGTTTGAAGTGGCGTGCTCTTCTTGGGTGCTGTGCTGTGCTGTGAGGGCCAGCCGGGACCTCCATGTTTGAAGTGGCGTGCTCTTCTTGGGTGCTGTGCTGTGCTGTGAGGGCCAGCCGGGACCTCCATGTTTGAAGTGGCGTGCTCTTCTTGGGTGCTGTGCTGTGAGGTCTGGCCTGGTCCTTTATGTTTGAAGTGGCGTGTTTTTCTTGGGTGCTGTGTTCTGAGGACCAGCCGGGACCTTCATGTTTGAAGTGGCACGCTCCTCTTTTGTGCTGTTTCCTGAGGGACGGCCGAAGCCTCGATGTTTGAAGTGGCACGCTCCTCTTTTGTGCTGTTCTCTGAGGGATGACCGAGGCTGCCATGTTTGAAGTGGCACGCTCCTCTTTTGTGCTGTTCCCTGAGGGACGGCCGAAGCCTCGATGTTTGAAGTGGCACGCTCCTCTTTTGTGCTGTTCTCTGAGGGATGACCGAGGCTGCCATGTTTGAAGTGGCACGCTCCTCTTTTGTGCTGTTCCCTGAGGGACGGCCGAAGCCTCGATGTTTGAAGTGGCACGCTCCTCTTTTGTGCTGTTCCCTGAGGGACGGCCGAAGCCTCGATGTTTGAAGTGGCACGCTCCTCTTTTGTGCTGTTCCCTGAGGGACGGCCGAAGCCTCGATGTTTGAAGTGGCACGCTCCTCTTTTGTGCTGTTCTCTGAGGGATGGCCGAGGCTGCCATGTTTGAAGAGGCACGCTCCTCTTTTGTGCTGGTCCCCAAGGGACGGCCGAAGCCTCCATGTTTGAAGTAGCGCTCTCCTCGTTTTGTGCTGTTTCCTGAGGGACGGCCGAAGCCTCGATGTTTGAAGTGGCACGCTCCTCTTTTGTGCTGTTCTCCGAGGGACGGCCGAAGCCTCCATGTTTGAAGTGGCACGCTCCTCTTTTGTGCTGTTTCCTGAGGGACGGCCGAAGCCTCGATGTTTGAAGTGGCACGCTCCTCTTTTGTGCTGTTCTCCGAGGGACGGCCGAGGCTGCCATGTTTGAAGAGGCACGCTCCTCTTTTGTGCTGTTTTCTGAGGGACGGCCGAGGCTGCCATGTTTGAAGAGGCACGCTCCTCTTTTGTGCTGTTCCTTGAGGGACGGCCGAAGCCTCGATGTTTGAAGTGGCACGCTCCTCTTTTGTGCTGTTCTCTGAGGGATGGCCGAGGCTGCCATGTTTGAAGAGGCACGCTCCTCTTTTGTGCTGGTCCCTGAGAGACGGCCGAAGCCTCCATGTTTGAAGTGGCGCGCTCCTCTTTTGAGCTGGTCCCTGAGAGACGGCCGAAGCCTCCATGTTTGAAGTGGCGCGCTCCGCTTTTGTGCTGGTCCCTGAGAAACGGCCGAAGCCTCCATGTTTGAAGTGGTGCGCTCCTCTTTTGTGCTGTTCTCTGATGGACGGCCGAAGCCGCCATGTTTGAAGAGGCGCGTTCCTCTTTTGTGCTGGTCCCTGAGAGATGGCCGAAGACTCCATGTTTGAAGTGGCGCTCTCCTCTATTGTGGAGGTCCCAGAGGGACGGCCAAGGCCTCCATGTTTGAAGTGGCACGCTCCTCTTTTGTGCTGGTCGCTGAGGGACGGCCGAAGACTCCATGTTTGAAGTGGCGCGTTCCTCTTTTGTGCTTGTCCCAGAGGGATGGTCAAGGCCTCCATGTTTGAAGTGGCACGCTCCTCTTTTGTGCTGGTCGCTGAGGGACGGCCGAAGACTCCATGTTTGAAGTGGAGCGCTCCTCTTTTGTCCTGTTCCCTGAGGGACGGCAGAAGCCTCCATGTTTGAAGTGGCATGCTCCTCTTTTGTGCTGTTTTCTGAGGGACGGCCGAGGCTGCCATGTTTGAAGTGGCACGCTCCTCTTTTGTGCTGTTCCCTGAGGGACGGCCGAAGCCTCGATGTTTGAAGTGTCACGCTCCTCTTTTGTGCTGTTCTCTGAGGGATGGCCGAGGCTGCCATGTTTGAAGTGGCGCTCTCCCCTTTTGTGCTGGTCCCTGAGGGACAGCCAAGGCCTCCATGTTTGCAGTGGCACGCTCCTCTTTTGTGCTGTTTCCTGAGCGACGGCCGAAGCCTCCATGTCTGAAGTGGCGCACTCCTCTTTTGTGCTGGTCCCTGAGGGAAGACCGAGGCCTCCATGTTTGCAGTGGCCCGCTCCTCTTTTGTGCTGTTTCCTGAGCGATGGCCGAAGCCTCCATGTCTGAAGTGGCGCACTCCTCTTTTGTGCTGTTCTCGGAGGGATGACCCAGGCTGCCATGTTTGAAGTGGCACGCTCCTCTTTTGCGCTGTTCTCCGAGGGACGGCCGAAGCCTCCATGTTTGAAGTGGCACGCTCCTCTTTTGCGCTGTTCTCCGAGGGACGGCCGAAGCCTCCATGTTTGAAGTGGCACGCTCCTCTTTTGCGCTGTTCTCCGAGGGACGGCCGACGACTCCATGTTTGAAGTGGCACGCTCCTCTTTTCTGCTGGTCCCTGAGGGACGGCAGAGGCATCCATGTTTGAAGTGGCGCTCTCCCCTTTTGTGCTGGTCCCCGAGGGACAGCCAAGGCCTCCATGTTTGCAGTGGCACGCTCCTATTTTGTGCTGTTTCCTGAGCGACGGCCGAAGCCTCCATGTCTGAAGTGGCGCTCTCCTCTTTTGTGCTGTTCTCTGAGGGATGACCGAGGCTGCCATGTTTGAAGTGGCACGCTCCTCTTTTGCGCTGTTCTCCGAGTGACGGCCGAAGCCTCCGTGTTTGAAGTAGCGCGCTCCTCATTTTGTGCTGTTCTCCAAGGGACAGCCGAGGCCTCCATGTTTGAAGTGGCACGCCCCTCTTTTGTGCTGGTCCCCGAGGGACGACCGAAGCCTCCATGTTTGAAGTGGCGCGCTCCTCTTTTGTGCTGTTCTCTGATGGACTGCCTTTCGCACCATCACTGTCTTCCTGTCCCAGTTTGTGTCTTACGTGCCAATGTCAGTGTCTCTCTGTCCCACCGTCAGTCTATTCCCGAGCCTGTGTCAGTGTCTCACGATCTCAGTATGAGTGACTCCCTCCTCGAGTGTGTCTACCTGTCGCATTGTCATTGTCTCCCTGTCCCAGTGTTAGTGTCTCCCTGTCCCAAGGTCATTCTTTTCACGTGCAGGGGTCAGAGTGTTGCAGTGCCAGCACCACTGCCCACCTGGTATAGTGTTATTGTCTCCCTGTCCCAGAGCACGCATGCAGTGCTGCAGGATGGTATTCAGGTTAAACAACCTGGGTAGGGATGGTTACATCAGTGCACTGAGATGGGCTCCCACTGCATAGACGTGCCTCTAGGCATGGTGAGATAGGTCCTGTTTCTGTGTGTACGCGCGCTGATGCTGTCTGCCACTGCAGTGAGAGGCAGAGTTACAACGCGTGTGCACAGGGATCCTGCCCTTGTGGGCTCCTGCCTCTGGAGAGCATCTGCAGGACCCCCGGCCTTCTACTCATGGAGTGGGCCGGGTTCAACTACAAGTGGGGCAGAGAAGACAACAAACAGCAACCCCCATTTATAATAATAATAATAATAGTAATAATAATAATAATAATACAATTAATAATAATAATAACAATAATAATAATACTAATAGATATACTGAGTTATGATTATCATTATTATTACTACAACCACTATAATCATAACAGCAATATTTGTTAGTATTGTAGTTATTTATTATTATTGTATTTACCTCCCATCAGGTCTCTTTGCATGTGTTTGCTGCTTCTTTTACAATCCCTGCTCTGCCATTGCTGTGAGTTTGCAGTGAAGTGATGACAGATGCTTTTCTTCTTTTTAAATAATATACAACAAAGGCAGCCCTTGTGAAGAGATGCACATGAGAGGCGCCTCCCCCACAGAGGACACCCACCTCATCAGCATAAGACCCCTCGCCTTGGAGAGAACAAGGTGTCCACCTGGGTCAATGTCAGCATCCTTGAACCTGCTCGGATCAGAGTCACTCTAGTAGCTGCTATGTAAGAAGAGAGCACTCCAGGGATCGTTAGTGCAGTCATTCATTCCATTGGTGATCTAGAATCGGACTTCATAATCCGATGAGGACGGTCATAGTGCCAATATCGGCCCACTCACCAGCCCGCTCAGAGCAACATGCATGTCGCAGAAATAAGCAGACAAGACAACTTTTTGTTGGAGAAAAGTAGCTGCAGGTTTATTAGCATATACACATGCCAACATGGTGAGTTATCTTACAGACGATCCAAAGGCAAGCCGCCCCTCGCGGCCTACCACCTGACGGGCCAATTTGCAACGTGGCCTTAGCCAATCGTTGCTTAGCGGTTGTGGGAGGAGATAGCCCCTCCCATTTCCGGTGAACAATTGGTCCACCCTCTTGCTCACGCCCCCCCCCTACGAGGGGCGGAGCGTTCAAGCGACCCCCGGTTGTACAGGTTTCCAACCACCCGTAGGATAGCGGGGCGCCGTCGCACCCCCAGGGTCCACCGCACAGACTTCCTGGGGATATTAGGCCTCAGCATCCTTTGTGCTCCTGAAGAGGGTACTCCCGGGTACCTTTCCGCCTCTGGATCGCCCTGTAACTCCGCCTGCAACACAAAAGAGAAAACATTAGAAGACATTTCCCCCCCACCCTGTAGACGCCGGGTATGCGGTAGGGAGGGAAACGGCGTCAGGGTGAGGGGACGGTGAACAAAGAGGCCGCTAGGTGGGCGGGGGAGGAATATATACACTCCCCCGCCCACCCCAGGCCGGAAGTGACGCGCGGGACCCTCCGGGATCTCTAAGCGCTGGGCTGCCCCGTGTGCCATCTTGTGGCACTATGGGGGCCGCCCTCTTACTTGTGTCCCCTGCGGGGACGTGTCGGTCGGCCCGCTTAGTGCCAATATCGGCCCACTCACCAGCCCGCTCACAGCAACATGCATGTCGCAGAAATAAGCAGACAAGACAACTTTTTGTTGGAGAAAAGTAGCTGCAGGTTTATTAGCATATACACATGCCAACTTGGTGGGTTATCTTACAGACGATCCAAAGGCAAGCCGCCCCTCGCGGCCTACCACCTGACGGGCCAATTTGCAACGTGGCCTTAGCCAATCGTTGCTTAGCGGTTGTGGGAGGAGATAGCCCCTCCCATTTCCAGTGAACAATTGGTCCACCCTCTTGCTCACGCCCCCCCCCCCCCTACGAGGGGCGGAGCGTTCAAGCGACCCCCGGTTGTACAGGTTTCCAACGGGCAGGAGAGCCAAAATATCCTCCCAAGGCCCATTGCGCTTGGCGTAAAGTCTCCCAGGTCGGCATATACACCTGCAGTTGACTCCCCTCTTTAGAAAAACAAATGCTGGACTGTTCTTACCCTTGTAAGCCTCTACAGCACCCAAGTAACAGTCCTGCCGCACACTATTGCACTCTAGTAACAGGCCCGCTGCACTCTACAGCACTCTAGTAACAGCCCTGCTGCACTCTACAGAACCCTAGTAACAATGCTGTCGCACTCTAAAGCACTATAATAACAGCCCTGCCACACTCGACAGCACTCCAGTAACAACCCTGCCACACTCACCAGCACTCCAGTAACAGCCCAGCTACACTCTAAAGCACTATAATAACAGCCCTGCCACACTCTACAGCACTATAGGAACAGCCCAGATCCACTATGCCCCAATCTAGTAACAGCCCGCCAGATTCTACAACACTCCAGTACCAGCCCTGCTGCACTCTACAGCACTATAGTAACAGCCCAACCGCACACTGTAACACTCTAGTACTAGCCCTGACACACTCTACAACACTCTAGTACTAGCCCTGCTGCACTCTAGTACTAGCCCTGCTGCACTCCACAACACTCTAGTAACACCCCTGCTGCATTCTACAGCAGTCCAGAAACAGTGCTGCCGTACTCGACACCTCTCCAGTAACAGCCCTGCCACACTTTGCAATACTCTAACAGCCCTGCTGCACTCCACAACACTCCAGTAACAGCCCTACTGCACTCTACAGCATTATAGTACCAGCCCATACACACTCTTCCACACTCTAGTAACAGCCCTGCTGCCCTCTACGGCATTATACTACCAGCCCATAAGCACTCTTCCACACTCTAGTAACAGCCCTGCTGCACTCTACAGCATTATACTACCAGCCCATAAGCACTCTTCCACACTCTAGTAACAGCCCTGCTGCACTCTACAGCATTATACTACCAGCCCATAAGCACTCTTCCACACTCTAGTAACAGCCCTGCTGCACTCTACAGCATTATACTACCAGCCCATAAGCACTCTTCCACACTCTAGTAACAGCCCTGCTGCACACTATAACACTCTAGTAACAGCCCTGTCACATTTGACAACACTTCAGTAACATCCCTGCAGCACTCTGCACCACTCTAGTACCAGCCATGATGCACTCTACAGCACTCTAGTGCCAGCCCTGTCACACTTTACAACACTCTAGTACTAGCCCTGCCCCCCTACAACATCCTTGTACTAGCCCTGCCTCCCTACAACACACCAGTAACAGCCCTGCTGCACTCTACAGCACTCTAGTGCCAGCCCTGTCGCACTCAAAAACACTCTAGTATTAGCCCTGCCCCCTACAACACACCAGTAACAGTGCAGCCAAACTCGACAGCTCTCCAGTAACAGCCCTGCTGCACTCTACAACACACCAGTAACAGACCTGCCACACTCTGCCACACTCCTGTAACAACCCTGCTGCACTGTGCAACCCTCCAGTAACAGCTCTGCTGCACTGTACAGCACTCTTGTAACATACCAGACACACTCTAGTAACAGTCCAGCTGCACTGTACAACACTTTAGTACCAGAACAGCCGCACTCTACAGCACCATAGTAACAGCCAGGGCCCACACTATAACACTCCAGTAACAGCCCTGCCGCACCCAACTGCACTCTAATAACAGCCCTGCCACACTCTAATAATAACCCGTCCTCACTACACAGCCTCTGGTAGCAGCCCTGACGCACTCTACAACACTTCAGTACCAACCCTGCTGCACTATGCAACACTCCTGTAGCAGTCCTGCCACACCCTACAGCACTCTAATAACAGCCCAGCCACACTCAAAAGCACTTCAGTAACACCCTACCGCACTCTACTGCACTCTAGTAACATCTGTGGTGCACTCTACAGCACTCTAGTACCAGCCCTGCTGCACTCTACAACACTCTAGTAACAGGCCTGCCACACTCTACAACACTCCAGTAACAGCCCTGCTGCACTCCACAACACTCCAGTAACAATCCTGCTGCACTCCACAACATTCCAGTAACAGCCCTGCCACACTCTACAACACTCTAGTAAACATCCTTCCCCCACTCTACAACACTCTAGAACAATCCTGTTGCACTCCACAACATTCCAGTAACAGCCCTGCCACACTCAACAACACTCCAGTAACAGCCCTGCCGCACTCTACAACACTCCAGTTACAGCCCTGCCGTACTCTACAGTACTCTAGTACCAGCTCTGCAGCACTCTACAACACTCTAGTAAACATCCCTCCCCCACTCTATAGCACTCTAGTACCAGCTCTGCCACACTCGAAAACACTCTAGTCAACATCAGTCCCCACTCTACAGCACTCAAGTAACAGCCCTGCTGCACTCTACAACACTCCAGAAACAACCCTGCTGCACTCTACAACACTCCAGTAACAGCCCTGCCGCACTCTACAACACTCTAGTAAACATCCTTCCCCACTCTACAGCACTCTAGTAACAGCTCTGCCACACTCCAAAACACTCCAGTAACAACCCTGCTGCACTCGACAGCAGTCTAGTAACAGCCCTGCAGCACTCTACAACACTCTAGTAAACATCCTTCCCCCACTCTACAGCCCTTTAGTAAAAGCTCTGCCACACTTGAAAACACTCCAGAAACACCTCTGCTGCACTCTACAACATTCCAGTAACAGCCCTGTCGACCTCTACAGCAGTCCAGTAACAGCCCTGCAGCATTGGAAAACACTCCAGTAACAACCCTCCTGCACTCTACAACACTCCAGTAACAACCCTGCCGCACTCTACAACACTCCAGTAACAGCCCTACCGCACTCTACAGCACTCTAGTAAACATCCTTCCCCCACTCTACAGCACTCTAGTAACAGCTCTCCCACACTCGAAAACACTCCAGTAACAACCCTGCTGCACGCTCTAACACTCCAGTAACAGCCCTGCTGCACTCTACAGCACTCTAGTAACAGCCCTGCAGCACTCTACAACACTCTAGTAAACATCCCTCCCCCACTCTACAGCACTCTAGTAACAGCTCTGCAGCACTCTACAACACTCTAGTAAACATCCCTCCCCCACTCTACAGCACTCTTGTAACAGCTCTGCCACATTCGAAAACACTCCAGTAACAGCCCTGCTGCACTCTACAACACTCCAGTAACAGCCCTGCTGCACTCTACAACACTCCAGTAACAGCCCTGCCGCACTCTATAACACTCTAGTCAACATCCGTCCCCACTCTACAGCACTCAAGTAACAGCTCTGCCACACTCGAAAACACTCCAGAAACAACCCTGCTGCACTCTACAACACTCCAGTAACAGCCTTGCCGCACTCTACAACACTCCAGTAACAGCCCTGCAGCACTCTACAACTCTCTAGTAAACATCCTTCCCCCACTCTACAGCACTCTAGTAACAGCTCTGCCACACTTGAAAACACTCCAGTAACAACCCTGCTGCACTCGACAGCAGTCTAGTAACAGCCCTGCAGCACTCTACAACACTCTAGTAAACATCCTTCCCCCACTCTACAGCACTTTAGTAAAAGCTCTGCCACACTTGAAAACACTCCAGTAACAACCCTGCCGCACTCTACAGCACTCCAGTAACAGCCCTGCCACACTTTACAGCACTCTAGTAACAGCTCTACAGCACTCTACAACACTCTCAGGGGGCTCAGCAGGGCCTCAACCATAATCTGAAATGGTTAATGTTATTGCTGATAGCTGAGCATGTGACCTGAGGCACTGGGTGGTATCCATGGCAGAAATTGAGGATAACCACTTTCTGAGTAGGTAAGTTAGTTATGGAAATCTGTTGTTTGTGTGTAGCCCAAAAACTTGACACAGATCCACCCCTCCTGTGCCCATGGTGGACACATTTACATCTTCAGATAATATGGGACCAATGATAGCGGCCGAAGCAACAGCCAAAAGGTGGTGGGCTGAAGGGGACACAACATCTCTTCTCAGCCCAGGTTGGTGCTGAGTTGGTAATTTCCTCTTCTGAAGTAAATGTAAATGTGTTTCGATTTATATAGCGCACTAATCACCCAGGGGTCTCAAGGCGCTTGCTTAGGGAACCCGTCCTGGTATTCCCCTGTGAAATACCCCGGCAGGGTATTCACAAGGTGAAAGCCAGGCATCCCGCTGCGAGGGGCCACAGTGGAGATTAAGCAAGCTATTGCCCAGAGTCGCAGAGTGTGACCCCGTGAGTCGAGTAGGCACCGGAGCGAGAATTGTCGAGTCCGTGGAATTTTTGTGCCCGAGACCCGCCGAGGCGGGGAATCGAACCCTGGTCCACGGCTGATCTCAGCTTCCGGGTCTGCCGCCTCTAACCACTGAGCCACGCTGGGTGGGTGGACACTGAAGATTTCTTGTGCCACCATGGGTGGTGGCCGGTTCAGTCAGAGGTTATGCAGGACTCTCTGTGATGGCACATCTCGGTAGCGTCCATGCCATGGTGATACCACAGAAGTCCCTGCTGATTGCCCCCACCCTCACAGGAGGACCCTTGGCTGGAACCAGGAGGAAGTGTTCATCCATTTACAGCCTCCGCACTAATGCAGAGTCCTCAGTACTGATCTTTGTTTTATTATATTATCTGCAATACTGTGAGGCAAAGAAAGAAAGAAAAAGGTTTTTTTTTGTTGGTTTTTTTTTTTAAAGAAAGAAAGAAAAAGTTTATTGTTTAGTTAATTAAAACCATAACAATTTAAGGCTAATAACAAATGCGAGAAAGACCAATATTGTGGCAAAAAACATTAAAAAAAGAATTAAACACACAATCTCTTCATCTCTTCAATACTGTGAGGCTTAAATCAGATTACCCAGAGCGCGTGCCATAGAAATGTGGAAGAACGGAGCTTAATGTCCGTCTTTAAAGGTAAGTGCCAAGGTGAGCGCGAGGGGCAGCCAGGGGATTGCCGAGGTCCCTGGCAGGAGGCAGAATGGCTCACCTGCCTCTGCAGATGCCAATGCTTATTAGCTGAGCAGGTGCTGCACGAGAGGCTGGGCCTGCTGCCGTAAGTGCTCTTGAAAGAGCTAATGTTTACATTTCATTAACTCTGCCTGCCGAAGGTAAGTCGTGTCTCCCGTGGAGGAGCCTGGGAGGGGGACCGCTGCTGGGAGCAGCACAGATGCGGGTACTGGCAGCACAGCAGCTGCTAGGAGTGGATGTATCTGACGCTGGCACTGGCTGCAGCTTCAAGCGAAGAATTATCATAGCAAGAAGAAGCGTGTCTGATGTGGCATCGTAGCGCTGTATGACATCAGAGGTTAATATGAGCTACAAGATCTAGACGCTCATTTCTTTTTCTTTCATTTTTTTTCTATCAAATTGTATATTTTGGGTATAAACATTAGCAACAAACAGTAATTAAAATAGCATTCGGCTCTTTTTCTTTTAACATTTTTCAGCCTCCAACATGCAATCCTAGGAGCAGTGAATAAAATGAGCAGCTCCGAACGCTCATTTATTATTCAAATCCCGCTTTATTCGATTTAAGAATATCACATCATAAAAGCACAGCACATTATAAAAGGATAAAATGACGGCATTATGTAAATATTACAATCTTCAGACCAATAAAAGCATGTTAATTACGATTTGAAAAGGAACTTGTAACAAAATACGATGGCAATCAAGAAATGCAATAAATTCGTATACACCTACAAAAGGGCTTTTCCCTGCATACTCATTCTGCATCTGACCACCCCTTTCAGAAAATTAGCAATCGGATCAGTGAACATCATTTCGTCGAGAAATTGTAGCTTAATAAAAGCAGGTCGACATTGTCTCAAGTTTTGCCATTTTAATTTGGGCAGGATCAATCTTTTCCTGATAAGAGTATAACATTTACAAAAAAAGATGACATGGATTGTTGACTGCAAAAAACACAGTTGATGGACAGAATGTAGAACAATGTCATACATTCACCCCAGTACAAGGATCTGGGCCTAAATCCATCGTTTTTTTGCACTCCACACCACCCTGGGTTAGACACTGGCTATATGCAAATCAGCTCTGACCCTGTGCCTGTGGAGTGGAGTGGTGTGGAGAGCCTGGGACTCACGTCTGTTTTTTGCAATTTTCACCCCGAGTGGACTGGGTATGCTCAGACGTGAGTCCCATGCTCTCCACACCTCTGGAGTCAAGCTATTCAGGCTGATAGCCAGAAACCGGTCCTTGGATGCTTGATTCCGGTCTGGGAAAGACATGGCTTGGTAGTTCGGACTGGACTGTTCCCATGAGGCACAGGGTCAGAGCTGATTTGCATATAGCCAGTGTCTAACCCAGGGTGGTGTGGAGTGCAAAAAAACACGATGGATTTAGGCCCAGATCCTTTTACTGGGGTGAATGTATGACATTGTTCTACATTCTGTCCATCAACTGTGTTTTTTGCAACTTTCACCCCGAGTGGGCTGGGTATGCTCAGACGTGAGTCCCAGGCTCTCCACACCACTGGAGTCAAGCTATTCAGGCTGATGAAGGCTGATAGCCAGAAACCGGTCCTTGGATGCTTGATTCCGGTCTGGGAAAGACATGGCTTGGTAGTTCGGACTGGACTGTTCCCATATAGCACAGGGTCAGAGCTGATTTGCATATAGCCAGTGGCTAACCCAGGGTGGTGTGGAGTGCAAAAAAACGATGGATTTAGGCCCAGATCCTTGTACTGGGGTGAATGTATGACATTGTTCTACATTCTGTCCATCAACTGTGTTTTTTGCAATTTTCACCCCGAGTGGGCTGGGTATGCTCAGACGTGAGTCCCAGGCTATCCACACCACTGGAGTCAAGCTATTCAGGCTGATGAAGGCTGATAGCCAGAAACCGGTCCTTGGATGCTTGATTCCGGTCTGGGAAAGACATGGCTTGGTAGTTCGGACTGGACTGTTCCCATGAGGCACAGGGTCAGAGCTGATTTGCATATAGCCAGTGTCTAACCCAGGGTGGTGTGGAGTGCAAAAAAACAATGGATTCAGGCCCAGATCCTTGTACTGGGGTGAATGTATGACATTGTTCTACATTCTGTCCATCAACTGTGTTTTTTGCAATTTTCACCCCGAGTGGGCTGGGTATGCTCAGACGTGAGTCCCAGGCTCTCCACACCACTGGAGTCAAGCTAATCAGGCTGATGAAGGCTGATAGCCAGAAACCGGTCCTTGGATGCTTGATTCCGGTCAGGGAAAGACATGGCTTGGTAGTTCGGACTGGACTGTTCCCATGAGGCACAGGGTCAGAGCTGATTTGCATATAGCCAGTGTCTAACCCAGGGTGGTGTGGAGTGCAAAAAAACGATGGATTTAGACCCAGATCCTTGTACTGGGGTGAATGTATGACATTGTTCTACATTCTGTCCATCAACTGTGTTTTTTGCAATTTTCACCCCGAGTGGGCTGGGTATGCTCAGACGTGAATCCCAGGCTCTCCACACCACTGGAGTCAAGCTATTCAGGCTGATGAAGGCTGATAGCCAGAAACCGGTCCTTGGATGCTTGCTTCCGGTCTGGGAAAGACATGGCTTGGTAGTTCGGACTGGACTGTTCCCATGAGGCACAGGGTCAGAGCTGATTTGCATATAGCCAGTGTCTAACCCAGGGTGGTGTGGAGTGCAAAAAAACGATGGATTTAGGCCCAGATCCTTGTACTGGGGTGAATGTATGACATTGTTCTACATTCTGTCCATCAACTGTGTTTTTTGCAATTTTCACCCCGAGTGGGCTGGGTATGCTCAGACGTGAGTCCCAGGCTCTCCACACCACTGGAGTCAAGCTAATCAGGCTGATGAAGGCTGATAGCCAGAAACCGGTCCTTGGATGCTTGATTCCGGTCAGGGAAAGACATGGCTTGGTAGTTCGGACTGGACTGTTCCCATGAGGCACAGGGTCAGAGCTGATTTGCATATAGCCAGTGTCTAACCCAGGGTGGTGTGGAGTGCAAAAAAACGATGGATTTAGGCCCAGATCCTTGTACTGGGGTGAATGTATGACATTGTTCTACATTCTGTCCATCAACTGTGTTTTTTGCAATTTTCACCCCGAGTGGGCTGGGTATGCTCAGACGTGAGTCCCAGGCTCTCCACACCACTGGAGTCAAGCTAATCAGGCTGATGAAGGCTGATAGCCAGAAACCGGTCCTTGGATGCTTGATTCCGGTCAGGGAAAGACATGGCTTGGTAGTTCGGACTGGACTGTTCCCATGAGGCACAGGGTCAGAGCTGATTTGCATATAGCCAGTGTCTAACCCAGGGTGGTGTGGAGTGCAAAAAAACGATGGATTTAGGCCCAGATCCTTGTACTGGGGTGAATGTATGACATTGTTCTACATTCTGTCCATCAACTGTGTTTTTTGCAATTTTCACCCCGAGTGGGCTGGGTATGCTCAGACGTGAATCCCAGGCTCTCCACACCACTGGAGTCAAGCTATTCAGGCTGATGAAGGCTGATAGCCAGAAACCGGTCCTTGGATGCTTGCTTCCGGTCTGGGAAAGACATGGCTTGGTAGTTCGGACTGGACTGTTCCCATGAGGCACAGGGTCAGAGCTGACTTGCATATAGCCAGTGTCTAACCCAGGGTGGTGTGGAGTGCAAAAAAACGATGGATTTAGGCCCAGATCCTTGTACTGGGGTGAAAGTATGACATTGTTCTACAATCTGTCCATCAACTGTGTTTTTTGCAATTTTCACCCCGAGTGGGCTGGATATGCTCAGACGTGAGTCCCAGGCTCTCCACACCACTGGAGTCAAGCTATTCAGGCTGATGAAGGCTGATAGCCAGAAACCGGTCCTTGGATGCTTGATTCCGGTCTGGGAAAGACATGGCTTGGAGGTTCGGACTGGACTGTTCCCATGAGGCACAGGGTCAGAGCTGATTTGCATATAGCCAGTGTCTAACCCAGGGTGGTGTGGAGTGCAAAAAAACGATGGATTTAGGCCCAGATCCTTGTACTGGGGTGAATGTATGACATTATTCTACATTCTGTCCATCAACTGTGTTTTTTGCAATTTTCACCCCGAGTGGGCTGGGTATGCTCAGACGTGAGTCCCAGGCTCTCCACACCACTGGAGTCAAGCTATTCAGGCTGATAGCCAGAAACCGGTCCTTGGATGCTTGATTCCGGTCTGGGAAAGACATGGCTTGGTAGTTCGGACTGGACTGTTCCCATGAGGCACAGGGTCAGAGCTGATTTGCATATAGCCAGTGTCTAACCCAGGGTGGTGTGGAGTGCAAAAAAACGATGGATTTAGGCCCAAATCCGTGTACTGGGGTGAATGTATGACATTGTTCTACATTCTGTCCATCAACTGTGTTTTTTGCAATTTTCACCCCAAGTGGGCTGGGTATGCTCAGACGTGAGTCCCAGGCTCTCCACACCACTGGAGTCAAGCTATTCAGGCTGATGAAGGCTGATAGCCAGAAACCGGTCCTTGGATGCTTGATTCCGGTCTGGGAAAGACATAGCTTGGTAGTTCGGACTGGACTGTTCCCATGAGGCACAGGGTCAGAGCTGATTTGCATATAGCCAGTGTCTAACCCAGGGTGGTGTGGAGTGCAAAAAAAACGATGGATTTAGGCCCAGATCCTTGTACTGGGGTGAATTTATGACATTGTTCTACATTCTGTCCATCAACTGAGTTTTTTGCAATGGATTGTTGACTGAGCCGAGATATTGTCGCATGGGCACGAGCACAGGGTATGGGACCAGTCATTTGTCTTAGGGAAATTCACCCTGTTATGGAAGTTGCCTAAGCGTAGGCCAGGGCCCGACTGGGAACAGAAACTGGCCCTGGCAAACTGCTCAGCTTCCCCCCCTGGGGTGAGGGGGAGTGCAGCCGAGCAATTTGCAAGGGCCGGTTTCGGCCGATTTTGTTACCGGGGGCCGATATTGCCGACCCTCGGTAACAAAATCACTCCCAGGGGCCCAAAACCGGCCTCCACCCTCACGACCTACTAGGGAAATGCCCAGTGCCCGCTATGGCCAGTCCGGCCCTGGCGTAGGCGCATCAACAGCATCCTGTCGTAATTACCTGATGTTATGGATAAATAAGGTTGTAGCCCCGGTTGTGTCAGGAGTAGTTGGTGTTCCCTGACAGACGACTTCTTGACAGTGGCGGACAATCTAATCGTCTCCAGGTGGACTAGACGTAGTAATTTTAGTTTCTTCCTGGTAACACGGGACAGACTATCAGGGTTAACGAAATACTCAGGATGGCCTAAATCGTTCAAAAAGTTTTTAACGAACGCAAGCCATGGGATGCAAAGTGCCCGTTGCAAATTCTGGCAATCGTTGATTACCTCCAGATTTAGCCTAGTCACAGTACTGGTCCAGACCTTGTGCCAAAGTAAAACTGGCAGGATTTTAAATAGGTCGGATAAATGTGGTAGACCCAATTCAGCGTGGCAGATAAACGTGGCTGTGCTTTTCGGGACAGCTAAGAGGTATTTTAAAAACCTATCCTCAACCAGCTGTGGGGCGCTGTGTTTGCAAAGCCCCAGATGCCTGCTCCGTACATAGCTATGGGAATGCATTTAACTTTGTAAATGGTCAGCAAATCATCAATTTCCGAGAAAAATTGTATTAGGGCTCCTATAGCTTTTGCAAACAGTAATTTTCTGGTGTTCACGGCTATGCTCCATGAGCCCCGCTTTTCAAACACGATGCCTAAGTAGGAAAAATGATTAACACATTTTAGTTTTCTATCATCTATGAAAATATGTCAGCACTTGACTTTTGGTTTGCGGCATTTCATAACAAAGGTTTTGGTGATATTTAATTATGGTCAAGCCTAGACATTTAAGACACAAAACTCGAGACAGTTTTCTGCAAACCTATTGGGGTTCGAGACAGGAGGACAGCGTTGGCGGCGTAGAGCAGGGCTCCACTTTGGCGCCTGCCGATGCTGGGTAAATCCTGACCTTCCCTCATCAGTGTGGCACCCAGACTGTTAATGTATAAGGTGAAGAAGAGGGGGGCCAGGACGCAGCCCTGCCTTACCCCTTTCCTGACAGGGAAGTTGCGGCTGCATTCACCTGCTAACCCAAAGCAGATGCTAGCCTGGGCATTTAAGTAAGACTGTTTAAAAAAGTTAATCAGCGGCACTTCCATCCCCATGGACTCTAGGATACTCCAAAGTTTCAAGTGATTAATACAGTCAAAGGCTGAGCTTAAATCGACGAATCACATGACGAGATTGTCCTGTTTAGCCTTAGTATATTTACCCCATAAGAGGCTGAAATTTAGGCCCTGCTCTATGATGCCAAGACATACTGTATCTCGGAGATAATACCCCTGTCCTCCGCCCATGTCTGTCTCTGTGACACACAGATCCTTTTTTGTTTTGGTTGTAGGCCACAGGGGGAGGCCAAGGACCCTGCTGCCCTGCCAGCTCCCCTTCCAGCACTAATTACAGGTGCTGGCAGGAGCAAGCAATTCTTTTATTTTCTGTTGTTAGGTCTCGGCTAGCGTAGGCTGCGCACATGCGCAGTCTCGCAGGTGAGATTTAATGACTTGGAGTAGCAAAGTTAAGCCCCACCCCTCTTCTCCATTGGCTGGCCTCCTAAACGGTGGCCAGCCATTGGAGAAGAGGTCCCAGTGACATTATTTTTTCGATCTACGCCCTGTCTTTTTCGGATTGGCTGGAAAGTAAAACAACAGTCAAAAACACATCCGTTGTTTACATTCCAGCAATGGAGAAGAGGGGAGAAAGAAAAACACGACCCCCAGTTTGAAAAGGACGGGGCTTACAGACTCCTGCTGCCCGTCTCGCTGTTTAGGCGGTCCGCTGTTTTGGCGTGAGCTGACACAATGCTTGATGGTTTTTGCCAGAATCATTCCTCTGGATCAGCTGCCTCCTGCCTGGCACAAGAGCCTTAGCTCAGCACCCACCCAATGCCACTATGCCCCCTTATGGGCAATATCGAGTTCCCACGGTCGTTGGATGAATACATTGTCACCGTGAACCACAAATGCATGATGTGTGCAGCTCCAGAGGGGGCTAAGCCCCTGGACTGTGTGTTCAGGCTGCGACGTGAGAGTGACAGTGTTCAGATGGCTCTGCGTGCGAACAGGCTCGGCTCCCCCGCGGGGCCCACTCTGGAGCCCGGGAGAAGCGTGCAGACAGCCGAGCATCCCAGGCCCCTGCCCGTGCTTGAACTGCGTGTGAGGTGAGCCAGACAGAGAAGGTGAACCCGCTGCTCCCCTCTGCTCCAGGCCAGCGCAGGAAGCCACACAATTTAGCGGCCATCTTGGAAGAGGCAGCGGTCTTCATAACACAAATGCAGTTGAACACATCTCCTTTAATATTACACCTTTGCTTGTAATATAATTATTAACTAAAGGGTGATATGTATTCTACTCAAGCAACGCATGAAGAAAAGTGCTTCAATATATTTTACAGTATTGAACGCTTAGGAATACTCTTACTAAATTATATGTAAAGTAAAATAAAAATACCATTATAATTTTGATTTGACTCCGTATTATCGTTTTTATTGTGTGCGGGATATGAGACTGCGCTGTGAAATGGCCCGCGGGCTGAGGGCGGTGTCGCAGCAATGATTTGGTTCCTCGTCGATGTCGCCAGCACTACCCTCCCAGTTTACCCCCCTCCGTCTTGTGCAAAGGGAGCGCAAGAACGTGCCCCCAGCAACTCCAGCAGCAGCAGCGGGATCAGGGCTAGCAGCGGCTAGAGCGGTGCACGCGAGACCCCCCGGGGCACACCTGTTAGGTGAGAGCGGCTCACGCCAGCGGTGTCCCACCACTGACAGCTGGTCCCCAGGAGCACTGTCCTGCAAGGGGGAGAGTGCGTCAGGGGGGGCAGTGTCCTGAAAGTGGGAGAGTGAGCGTCAGTGTCAGCAATGCCCTGCAAGGGGGAGACTGAGCTGTCAGTGGGGAGGGAGGGCTGCGTCATAAGTGGAATGCTGCGACACTCTTGAAGGTGCCCCGTCAGTGGAGAGGACAGTGGGAGAATGCCTGGTCAGTGAGGGAATGGCATGCCAGTGGGAAGGGAGTGTGCTACAAGTGTGATAATGCCCATCAGTGCCCTGCAGGGGGTAGACTGACCTGTCCATGGGGAGGGCAGAGAGCTGCAAGTAGGAGAATGCCCCTCATTGTCAGCTGGGGGGAGAATGCCATGCCAGTGGGGAGGGCAGTGTGCTACAAGTTGGAGAATGCCCTCAGTGTCAGCAGTGCCCTGCAAGTGGGAGAATGCCATGCCAGTTGGGAGGGCAGTGTGCTACAAGGAGTGTCAGCAGGGGGGAGAATGCCATGCCCGTGGGCGGGGGCAGTGTGGCTCTGTGTGTGTGTGTGTGTGGCTCTGTGTGTGTGTGTGTGTGGCTGTGTGTGTGTGTGGCTCTGTGTGTGTGTGTGTGGCTCTGTCTGTGTGTGTGTGTGTGGCTCTGTGTATGTGTGTGTGGCTCTGTGTGTGTGTGTGGCTCTGTGTGTGTGGCTCTGTGTGTGGGTGCAAATGTAATAGCTCTCACATTTGCGAGAGATTAAGCTATTGGCATTGTAAATGAACATGCCATTTATTTATATGTTTTCAAAACCAACACATAAATAAAAATGTTGTCATTTATAATGCCAGTAGCTATAACTTTTGCAAAGGCGAGACCGTTGCATTGTAAATGCTTGTTTTACAATATTGGGGAGGAGGCCACGTGGACGCACTCCCTGAGTGTCTATGGGCACGAGGGACCCCATCCCCCTGGGGCCGTTTTATTTAATTAAGGGGAGGGGCCACACAGCCCCCTTCCCAAGCCTCTGCAGGCCAGAGCAGCCCCATCACTGGGGCCTTTTTGCTGGCCTGCCTGTGCTCCCCCGCCAGAAACAATATGGGCCTTGGGGAGTCCATCCCCCATGGCCTTACATGGGCGACCGAGTGCCCACCTAGGGCCCCCAAGCCCCGCTAGCTCCCTGCATGCACCCATCTTGGGAGCAGCAGTAGCTGGCATTAGCCCCGCCCAGTGGGAGCATGTAATTCTTACTGTCAGGAGGGAGTAATCTGAGTTTCCTTGTGTACATGAGCACAGGCAGGGGAGCATATGTCTGCTCCCACCAGGCGGGAGCATTTTCTAATTTCCTGTCTTGTGGGAGCAGACATGCCTGGGGAAGCTACTGTGTCCCTGTAGCTAGCTCCCTGAACACAATTAGTGAACTGGCCCCCTTTCAGGCATGGAGAGGCCATGCACCCCTCCCCTTCACATTTAAGTTACTGTCTCAGGATATATGGGGTGCCCGGGACCTATACAGGCTCTGTGAAGGGCGCTGCAAAGCGCCCTTTTGAATTGTATTTATCCAGGGGTTGGGGACCCTGGGGCCTTTATAGGCTCTGTGATTGAGGGGGGCAGGCACCCCGTTATCCTTTTAAATATTATGGCCCATGCGGATGGGGTCCCCTGGGCATTTATTGGCTCGAGGGCTGGGCACGACCCCATCCCTTTATTTTTGTATTCGACCTTCAGGGAATGGGGTAAGTGGGGCTTTTTAGGCTCAGGGAGGGGGGCCCTGTGCATGTAGGAGCTGTATGGATTAAGTGGCATTGCAATATGTAGGAGAGGTACAGATTCAGTGACACTGCAGTATGTAGGGAAGGTATGGATTCAGTGACATTGAAGTATGTTTGAGAGGTATGGATGCAGTGCCATTGCAGCATGAAGGAGATGGATGGATTCAGTGACATTGCAATATGAGGAGAGTATTCAGTGACACTGCAGTGTGTGGAAGAGGTATGGATTCAGTGACATTGAATTATGAGGAGAGTATTCAGTGACACTGCAGTGTGTGGAAGAGGTATGGATTCAGTGACATTGAATTATGAGGAGAGTATTCAGTGACACTGCAGTGTGTGGAAGAGGTATGGATTCAGTGACATTGAATTATGAGGAGAGTATTCAGTGACATTGCAGTGTGTAGAAGCGGTATGGATTCAGTGGCATTGCAGTATGAGGAGAGGTATGGATTCTGTGACATTGAAGTATGTTTGAGAGGTATGGATGCAGTGCCATTGCAGCATGAAGGAGATGGATGGATTCAGTGACATTGCAATATGAGGAGAGTATTCAGTGACACTGCAGTGTGTGGAAGAGGTATGGATTCAGTGACATTGAATTATGAGGAGAGTATTCAGTGACACTGCAGTGTGTGGAAGAGGTATGGATTCAGTGACATTGAATTATGAGGAGAGTATTCAGTGACACTGCAGTGTGTGGAAGAGGTATGGATTCAGTGACATTGAATTATGAGGAGAGTATTCAGTGACATTGCAGTGTGTAGAAGCGGTATGGATTCAGTGGCATTGCAGTATGAGGAGAGGTATGGATTCTGTGACATTGAAGTATGAAGGAGATGGATGGATTTAGTGACATTGCAGTATTTAGAAGAGGTATAGATTCAGTGATGTTGCAGTATGTAGGAAAGGTATGAATTCAGTGACTTTGCGATATGTAGGAGATGTTTGGATTCTGTCACTGCAGCAGGTAGGAGAGGGATTGGGTCTGGGCAGTTTAAGGCAGTCAGGCATCGTCTGCCCTCAGCGAATGTGTTCGCTCTCTCTTGGTTGTCCTCATTAGAACGCGCTCATCGCTTTGCTCCTGCCTCACCACCACAGACTTTCCTGTTCTAAAACAAGCATTTGCAATGCAATCAGTCTCGCCTTTGGATCTTATATGTATTTAGGTATGCAGCACCTTACACTAAGTGCTGAAACATCTACTGTTCTTTAACATGGAGGGAAAATAAGCACCAAACTGCTTGACACGCCAGGTATGGGAACACATGGAGGTAAATATTGCCTTTCAGACAGAAATGGTATAGTCCAAAGCTCTGTTTTTAATATAAAATCAGGGCCTTCGGTGGTCATATCACTGAAAATACAAGATTTGGAAAAAATAATATTGTCCACAGGTGTTTGTGGAAGACAATTTCTATGGACTGGAATCTAAAGTGATTCTGGTATTTTACTGACCTCTGCGGTTCGTTTTCTATCAAGAACGTGAAATAGAGGCAGTTGCCAGAAAATGAAAAAAAAGAAAGTCTCTCAGCAGAAAGCAATTCTGGTATCTTACTGACCTAAGCTAGTTGTTTTCTATCAAGACAGTTAAATAGAGGCAGTTGAACAGAAAAAAAAGTCCTAGGGCTGATCCCCAGAGCACACATAGTACATACACATTTAAGTATATAATAAGTACATACTAAAGTATATACAAGAGGTCTCGAATGCTCGACCTAAACATGGCAGTTCAGTGTCCTGTGCTCTGCTGACACCCCAGGCACTCATCTCTCTGACTGGGATTTATTCACTTGTCCTCCACCGAGTGATCAAACACTGTTTTTCTCATTTTACCCACAGCACAAGACTTTTAATAGGCACTCGAAGAAGCAACAAAAACCCTCAAAAACAGATTCCTAATTCAGAACTGGGCTTTCATTTCTTGCTTCCATTTACAGCGTCCTTTGCTCCTCGAAACCTTCCTTTCCCGCTACCTCAGGCTGGTGGCTCGGCCCCAATAAAATTGTTGGATGAATATTAAACATTACCTCCTCGCCCGTCTTCCTGAATGCAGACCTTACAGTTGACACACCTTCCCTCTCTGGCTGAACCAATTCCCTAGTTGAAGCCAAAAGAGTTCCGCCAAGATGGCCCCCATTACCCAGGAGCCACCACACAAGGGAAGAACTGAAGACGCACACCCAGTTCTTTTCTTTCTGAAAATTGACCATAAGCTGGAGTGTTCCCGTGATGTCAGGTAAGTGCATTGTGATTTTATTGTAATTATTTGTGTTGTCACATGATGACAACCCTGCATTTTTTGTGTATTTATGCCCACTTGCCCACCTATAGCGGCAGTGGCGGCTCGCACAGGTTAGAGAAGTGGGGCCAGCCGGGGGTGCAAAGTAACTGGTTTTATTTATTTAATATTACTTATCCTGTCGTCTGTCGACTTTCACCACCCGCCCTGTCCCGTCCAGCCTCACTGGTGCATCCGGCCAGAGGCGGGGCTGGAGAACTGGTTGAGCCTCCCCCTCTACGAGGAGGAGGAGGAGGAGGGGTGCTCAGACTAATGGCCACTAAGGGGGCTGCCCTGCTGATGTCCCCCTGCTGGGGACTCGGGCAGCGGCATACCTGTGAGAGCATCTCATGTATAGCGGACGGGCCTCATATGTGGGCAAAATCTTGCACCGCATCATAGCAGCATTTTTGGAATCCTGCCCGTGTTGCTTTGCCATAGCGGGTTGGGTTTGGAGGCTACTTGTAAGTGCTTGTATTGTAGTACTGTTATGCCCTGCAGTAGTGGGCAGGACCTTTCGGCTGATCTCGCAAAGTGGTCCTTGAGGCGGGAGTTGTAATTATGGTTAAATGCCTGCTTTCCCCGCGGAGCGAGTCTGGGGTTATAGGCGTAGTGCCAACTTCTCATGGCCTGGTGTCTTTGTATGCTCTCATGAGATTGGGTTACCTAGGAAACTAAAATAAAGCAGGATGTCAATGAGTTTCCTGCCTCATGTTTTCTGGCATCCAGAGAGGTCGGAATTTGAAGAATTACCTTTTTGCTAATGCCGTCTATAAATTATGGAGCCCTTCATCTCAGCCCTCATTGCAGTCTTTGCAGGCCATGATTGAGGCTGCAGGAGAGGCCGCTTTTGAAGCCCAAGCGGGGCATCCACTGCCTAAGATCCCCAGGCAATATCTGGATGAGCCTGGAGTGGATCCTGAGGAGGAGAATCGAAGGGGGTTCAGGGGTCTGACCTGGCAGAGCTCCAGGGACACCTGAGAGAGAACCTGAGCCTTCTCTCAACCAGCACATCAGCTGATGAGGACCATCTGTGGCCACATTTTCAGCAGGTAGAGCCAATGGTATAGATGGGCAATTTAATGGTGGGCATGTCCACTCAGGGTAATGTGCTGTGAATATATGACGTTACAACGCAAGCAATTACAATGCATACCTTTACAACGCAGGTTTTATATTGCAGATTCTAAAAAAGAGAGAGTTTTCCCAACGAAACCCAGAAAGGACCGGGAAATAGCACAATAAAAAAGAAATTCCTTTCTGTGTGTTTTAGACTCTTACATGTAAATTAATTACACAAAAATATTTGTTTAGACCACTTTCACAATTTTACAAAGCCCTATATAAGAATTTAATCATACCATAAACATGTGTGTATCTTAACACCTTGACCGCGGCGCCGAAGCCGCGCCCTGTGCTGGACATTCCAGAACAGGGCGCGGTCGTGACGGAACCGTTCCGTCATCAGCACAGCTCAGCCGTGACTGATGACGGAACGGTTCCGTCACCAGCATGGAAGGGGTTAATAGTTATTTATTTTACATTAAAACAAACTTTAAAATAAATGCATGTTTGTTCATCAGACAATGAAGAATTGATTACATCCATCATTTATAATAACATTGCATACAAGTACATATTTCACAATATACAACAATTCTTTTCTCTCTGTTCTTATACATAAAAACAGTCCATGTGTCGACGCGTTTCGGTGCTTCGTTTATTAAGGTACACCTTCCTCAGGACAGAATCATTTAAAAACATAGAATCTTCTTTCTAAAAAAGATACATACAATTAATATCATAACACAATATTTAATCATTTTTAACAATCTAGCGGGCTGATCAAATGAAAGGTCATAAACAGATCTTACTTCTTGTTAAATTCGATTTTATGGGTACCAGATGAGTATCCCTGGGGTCACATTTGACGAAGAACACAGTTTTAGTTGTCTATTTCATCCGAAAATCTGTGTAAAAATATTGTTCAATTTTAATCATAAAGTTTATCATATTATTTAAATAGTAAATCCATAAATCCAGATGTACACTTACTGGATGCATAGACTGCCGTGCTTTACTATAGTTTGCACCGGTCATAGGACTCTAGGCTTTGTCAATTTCCACCTTTGCTGACAGGGGGGTTTTGTGCCTCCTCTGTTTTGTCCCAAACGGATCCCTTTTTGTAGCCTTTGTTGGATCCTGTGTGCCTAAGTCATAGAGATAGATAGTGTCATTGCGGCTGTATCTACTCCTTATGGTTACAGATATAAAATACAGTTCCCTGTACTTATACGATGTTGGATCTTATCAGCAATGACAGGGATATATGTCAAGAAGTAAGATCTGTTTATGACCTTTCATTTGATCAGCCCGCTAGATTGTTAAAAATGATTAAATATTGTGTTATGATATTAATTGTATGTATCTTTTTTAGAAAGAAGATTCTATGTTTTTAAATGATTCTGTCCTGAGGAAGGTGTACCTTAATAAACGAAGCACCGAAACGCGTCGACACACGGACTATTTTTATGTATAAGAACAGAGAGAAAAGAATTCTTGTATATTGTGAAATATGTACTTGTATGCAATGTTATTATAAATGATGGATGTAATCAATTCTTCATTGTCTGATGAACAAACATGCATTTATTTTAAAGTTTGTTTTAATGTAAAATAAATAACTATTAAGATACACACATGTTTATGGTATGATTAAATTCTTATATAGGGCTTTGTAAAATTGTGAAAGTGGTCTAAACAAATGTTTTTGTGTACTTAATTTACATGTAAGAGTCTAAAACACACAGAAAGGAATTTCTTTTTTATTGTTTATATTGCAGATACCTTTACAACGCATGATTTTACAACGCATTCAACTACAATGCATTTTTTGAAACTGCCTTTACAGCGCATTCCATTACACTGCACACCAATACAATGCATACCATTACAATGCATAATACTTTTAGGGTAACAGTGGGGTAAGTGTTGGATAGTGTAGGGGTGAAAATTACCATTCCCACTCCAGTGAGTGCAACAGTAGGGTAAGTGTTGGATAATGTAGGGGTAAAAATTACTATTCCCAATCAATCAATCATGCCATTTGTATAGCGCACTACTCACCCGGGAGGGTCTCAAGGCGCTTGGGGGGAGGGGTATGCTACTGCTCGAACAGCCAGGTCTTGAGTTGTTTCCTGAAGGCGAGATGGTCCTGGGTCAGACGAAGGTGGATGGGGAGGGAGTTCCAAGTCTTGGCAGCCAGGTAAGAGAAGGATCTTCCTCCGGCGGTGGCTCTTCGGATGCGTGGTACGGCTGCGAGGGCGAGGCTGGTGGACCGTAGCTGGCGGGTGGGCGTGTAGAAGGTCAGGCGGTCGTTGAGGTACTTGGGGCCCAGGTCATGGAGAGACTTGTGTGCGTGGGTGAGGAGCCGGAACGTGATCCTCTTGTCGACGGGGAGCCAGTGCAGGTTCCTCAGGTGGCTGGAGATGTGGCTGCGTCGGGGGACATCCAGGATGAGTCGGGCGGAGGCGTTCTGGATGCGCTGGAGTCTTTTCTGTAGCTTGGCTGTGGTTCCGGCGTAGAGGGCGTTTCCGTAGTCCAGTCGGCTGGTGACGAGTGCCTGGGTGACTGTCTTCCTGGTCTCGGTCGGGATCCAGCGGAAGATCTTGCGAAGCATACGCAGGGTGTTGAAGCACGATGAGGAGACGGCGTTGACTTGTCTGGTCATCGAGAGGGAGGGGTCCAGGATGAAGCCCAGGTTGCGTGCGTGGTCGGTTGGCTTGGGTGCGGTGCCCAGGGCTGGGGGCCACCAGGAGTCGTCCCAGGCGGAGGGCGAAGATCCCAGGATGAGGACTTCCGTCTTGTCCGAGTTCAGTTTCAGGCGGCTGTCCTTCATCCACTCGGCGACGTCTTTCATCCCTTCGTGTAGGCAGGTTCTGACGGTGTCGGGGTCTCTGGTGAGGGAGAGGATCAGCTGGGTGTCGTCGGCGTAAGAGATGATGTTGAGGTTGTGCTGGCGTGCGATGACTGCGAGAGGTTTCATGTAGATGTTGAAGAGGGTGGGGCTGAGTGAAGATCCTTGCGGGACGCCGCAGATGACTTTGGTGGCCTCAGAGCGAAACGGGGGGAGGCGGACTCTTTGTGTTCTTCCGGCGAGGAACGAGATGATCCACTCCAGTGCCTTCTCTTGGATACCGATGTTGCTGAGGCGCTGGACTAGGGTGCGGTGGCAGACCGTGTCGAACGCAGCGGAGAGGTCCAGAAGGATGAGGGCCACTGTTTCCCCCTTGTCGAGCAGGGTCCGGATGTCGTCGGTGGCTGCGATGAGGGCGGTCTCGGTGCTGTGGTTGGCTCTGAAGCCGGACTGCGAGGGGTCGAGGGATCCGTTCGTCTCGAGGAAGGCGGTCAGCTGTCTGTTGACGATCTTCTAGATGACTTTAGCAGGAAAAGGGAGGAGCGAGATGGGGCGGAAGTTTTTGAGATCGGTGGGGTCCGCTGTAGGTTTCTTCAGGAGGGCGCTGATCTCGGCGTGCTTCCAGCTCTCCGGGAAGGTGGCGGTGTTGAAGGAGGCGTTGATGATGTTCCGGAGTTGGGGTGCGATGGTGGAGTCTGCCTTGTTGAAGACGTGGTGTGGGCAGGGGTCGGTCGGTGATCCGGAGTGGATGGTGTTCATCGTGCGGGCTGTGTCTTCGGTGGTCACCGTGGTCCAGGTGCGAAGGGTGGCGGTGGGGGGCGTTGGTTCGACGGTTGGGTGCGTGGGTGGGGCGCCGAAGCTGTTGTGGATGTCGGCGATCTTGCGGTGTAAGAACGAGGCGAGGGAGTCGCAGAGGTCTTGTGACGGAGTGATGTCGTTGGTGCCGGTGCTGGGGTTGAATAACTCATTGACGATAGTGAAGAGCTCTTTGCTGTCGTGGGCATTGTTGTCCAGTCGTTCCTTCAGGGATTTCTTCTTCCCATGTACCCCCATACCCCTACCCATCCTAAAACAAAAATTCCATTACTTACCTTATAATGCATGCGTTGTAATGGTATGCGTTGTATTGGCAGGCATTGTAATGGCATGCATTGTAGTGACATACGTTGTAATGTCGGTGTTGTAATGGCATGCGATGTAAATGCAGTCACGTTGTAACACCTGTGTTGTAAAGGTAGTGCGTTGTAATGACTGCATTGTAAAGGTTGTTTCCCAGTGGTATGAGCTGACGACTCAGTGAATAAGAAGGTAGATGGGGCAGTGAGGCGTTGCAATGCGACAGCTAATTTCTCCATTCGTGCCAACACTCAAATAACATACACCGTTCAGTACCTTCTTAAAGATGTTCAGGCTTTGGCTGAATGCGTGTCTGAGGAGATGGATTGTTCAAATCTTTTATCCCTCATGGAACCTCAGGTCCATTTTCTATCTGACCTATCATTTGACAATTTAAGTGCATCAGCAGATACTTCTGGGGCAGCCATTGCTGCCGGTTGGCATTTGTGGATTCGCAACTGGAACGAGGACGCTGCTCAAAAGGCTACTTTAATGCCCAAACTTTTCAGATAACAGTTAGAGGAAAATCAGTAGATAATAAGAAATTGCTGACACCAGTCCATCCATTTCATAATGGTAGTGGTTTTGCCTTTGAGAGAGCTTTGCCTTCAGGATCAGCAAGAGGTTCATTCCAGCCCTTTCAAGGTAGGGCTCGCGGCTGGGGCAGCCCGAATCTTGACAAATCCCTGTTCCAGCCCTCCTCCACTGCGGCCAACCCTCAGCCCCCCAAGGCATGACACTTGGAATCCTGTCCAGTGGTCGGGGTGCCTTCTGGAGTTCCATGCACAATGGCACCAGGACAGCTCAGATGCCCGTGGCAATTCAAGTGGTTTCCGAGGGGTATCATTTGGAGTTTTCAGAAGCCCCAGAAGTCTCTTTCAGGAATACTCCACTTCCAAGGGATCCACTGCGCTGTAAGTGACTTTTGAACTGCATTCAGCAGCTTCTGGACAAGCAAAAGACACAGAATCGATGGACGGAATGCAGAACAATCAAAACATTCACTCCCAGTCAAGAGATCTGGGTTAAATTTATCATTCTTTTGCTCACCATGCCACCCCAGTTTAGACCTGGCCATATGCAAATCAGTCTTGACCCTGTGCCTCATGGGAATAGTCCAGCCCGAACTGCCAAGCCAGGTCCTTCCTGGACCGGAAACAAGCATCCTAGGACCGATTTCGGGGTTTCACCCCTCTTCAGCCAGGATAGCTTGATTTCAGTGGCACAGTGAGCCTGGGACCCACGTCAGGGCATACCCGGCGCACTTAGGGCGAGAAAGCAAAAGACACACAATTGATGGACGGAATGCAGAACAAATAAAAACATTCACCCCCTAAATCCATCATTCTTTTGCTCACCATGCCACTCCAGTTTAGACCTGGCCATGCAAGCAATTGTTTGTGTCCCTCAGTTGGAGCAGGGACACAGGTTTTATCCCAGATCTTCCTGATGAGGAATGTTTCAGGAGACTTTCAGCCAGTGTTGGACCCAAAGTCACTAAATCACTTCCTGGTTCCACGAACATTCAAGATGGTCACTCTTCAAAGTATCTTTCCTCTATTGACAAAGGGGCAGTTGCTGGCATCTTTGGACATGTTGGTCGCGTATTTACAAGTCCCAATTTTTCCCCTGCACCAACAATTCCTGAGGTTTTCGACGGACGGCCTACATTTCCAATTCCAGTCTCTCCCATTTGGCCTAGCATCAGCACCCAGAATTTTCACCAAGCTTCTGGCTCCACTGGTGGGTTTTGTACATTCTCGGGGTATTCTGGTATTCCTTTACCTCGACAATTGGTTAATTGCCTCTTCTTCTCTCTCTAAGGCCTTCCAAGACATCGAGGAGGTTTGTGTCCTTTTGTGCAATCATGGGTTTCTGCTTAACTATCCAAGCCCCTGCAGACTTCCCTATCTTTTCAGTTTATCGGAGCCCTGTTGAGGATGGACTTAGGAGAAGTCTCTCTGGCTCCTGCTTGAAGACTCAAACTCTTGTTGCATCTTCCAGCTCTTTTGATGCTTCCAATAGCTCCAGTAAGTCTGTGACTGATGAGGGATGAGGAGATGGTGTCTGCTCCGGCTCTGGTCCCTTGGAAACACCTACATCTGTACCCCATTGTTCATCACATTCTACAGCACTAGAGTCCAGTGTCCCAGGACTTTGAGGCAACAGTTCCGATCATTCTTTAAATTGGTCAAGACATGCAGTGGTGGTTGAACACAGAAAACCTCAGCAGGGGCCATCAGTTGAGTATACCCCCTCCTGTGGGTCACTTCAATCAATGCCAGTGGTTTGAAATTAAGGGCAGTCATGGGGGGATTTCCCTGCTCAAGGGGTTTGGAACATGAGAGAGTCCCATCATTCTTCCAACTGGAAGGAGTTAGCTGCAGTACAGGCTGCCCTGTTTCATTTCCGTCCATTGATCAAAGAACAGGGTCAGTGTTCAGACAGACATCCTAGTGACAAGATCATATTTGTGTCAGTTGGGGATGATTCCCTCCCTCTTTCTCCTTTCCTGAGATATTGGGGTGTGGTCCGAGCAGAATCTTCTCTCTCTGATGGCAGTTTATCTTACGGGGAAGGAGAATGGGCCTGCAAACCAACTCAGATGGAAGTTTCCCTTTTCTATCCCTTTGCGCCTCTCTCGCCGGGTGTGTCAAAAGATTTCACGGAGGTTCGGGGTGCCAGGGAAGTTCATAGCGCCATGGCTTGATCTGTTTGTAACAGAGAGCAATGCCCTTCTTACCCAATTCTGCTCATTGGTTCCATCTCAGAAGGCCTGAGCAATAGATGCTCTTTCGATCCCTGGCCAGGTGGTCTCCTATATTGCTTCCCCCCAATTCCCTTGATACCGAGGGTGTTACAGAGGGCAATGACTGGCCACGCTCAGATTCTTCTGCTGGTTTCGGGGTGGTTGCGAAGACCATGGTTCCCTCTCCTCCCTCAGTTGCCTGTGGGTCGCCCTTGGGTGTTCCCTCTCCATCCTTGTCCCTTGAGTCAACCAATACTGGCGCCATCCACCCTACAGCGCATCAACCCGGAGGTTTGGCTGCTGGAAGGGTGACTCTTGTATTTCCTTGTAGGAGGTGCCCCTATTCGGAGTTGCACTGTAAGTGCGGCAATTACCACGCCTACTGACACGCCCCTCTCATGACGGGCTTATTAAGGCAGCTCACAGCACGTCTGCACTAGCGAAACAAGGTTGGTGCCATTTTTATTTCCTTGCAGGCACAAAGGGGCCCCCTTTGGGAGTTGCCTGGCTCCGCGTTCTTGACGCCATCGTGAAATCTTTTAATAAGTTTATGAGTAATTTACTCCCACATTGATTTGCCTTAGTTTTAATTTACCAGTAGTCTGCAGGTACAGGGGAGCCTGTCCTCACAGACAGAGGTTGCTGGACCTCAGCTTGTGGTATGAGTTTTCCTCACCTGTTCTTTCTTCGCTCACTCGTGCTGCATGTGCGGCGATTGCCACGCCCCTCTGACTCGCCCCTCTCATGACGGGCTTCTTAAGTCATCTCACATCGCACATGCGCATCTGGTGTACCAAAGGCGTGCCCAAGGCAAGCCCGTCTGCGCCCATCCGCACCTGCACAACGCCTAGCGTCCGTCCCCGTGGTCTTTTCAATCTACATTTACATCAGTCCCACAGCTTCTCCATAGAATCGCTCTTCGCCCTCAAGTCTACTGGTAAGTCAGTCGACTGCCTGCCAATGAGCCCTGTAGCCCTAACTGAACCTATATCTATCTTGTGCCCGACTTGTAATAGCAGTCTTGTGAATCTTAGTCTCCCTACAGAGGGTAAAACCCCTTAGAATTCTCCAAATAGAAAGAAATTAGCAGCAGACAACCCAGTTATTACATGCACACTCATGAACACCAGATCTATTGTTGAACATCACTTTGAAGTGGCTGAATTTATATCGAACCACCAAACGGATTGGCGTTCTCTACAGAAACATGGGCAGATGATAAATCTGCCCAGATTTCATTGCAGTGCTTCCTAATGGTTATACCATCTTTCACCTAGATAGACCAAAAAAAGGAAAGGAGGGCTAGAAGTAATCTATCGAGATCATATGCTAGTGGCCTTCAACCTGGTTACTAATGAAGGAACTGAAGCGGTATTAGTATTAGGTCAGACTGCTGATTTCCACTGCGAACACGCCACAGCCTGGAGATCCAAGGGGTCCTACCAAACACTGCCGGATGGGGCATTTCTTCTAAAAGAAACTCCCTTACACTTGGAAGCACATTAAGATATTCGGACATGAGACTAAATAGTCTACCTCCCAAGGCGCAGAAATTATAGGAACCCCTTCCGGGTTGGAATTATCACCAGAACTAAGAGACTACTTGAACTGACCTCAGCCCTGAAGAAGTCATGGGGTAATCCCCTGTAACAGCGATGAAACACGTTTTGGCTAAGACGGCTTAGAATCTTGAATTAAAGACATCTGAAAATACAAAGACAAGCATTATTGTGATATTTTATGAAACTTTATGTATTTACTTTTAAACGTGTGCTTAGGATTTGTATATATAGTAGAGTGGTCTGCTGGCCACACACGTGGGGATTTGGTGGTTTTCCATACCTTAAGCACCGTGCCAGATTATCTGCCATAACTGATTGTTACTTGTGATAGGCCTTAGAGCGCTATTTTGCCTATTGCTGACCACCTACTGTATACCTATATTACAGGATGTACAGCAGCAATTCATCCCTTTTGTGGCGGCTCCCGGGTAATGGGGGCCATTTTGGAGGAACTTTTTTGGGCTTCTGCTGGGGAATTTGTTCTGCCATATAGTGGAGGTGTCTCAACTGTGAGGACTCTATCCAGGAAGATGGACGAGGGGGAAATACTTGTGCTTCATCTAACATTTTCATAGGGGCCGAGCCACCTGCCTAAGGTAGCGGGAAAGAAGGGTTTGGAGGACCAGAGGACGCTGTAAATGGAAGCAATAGAGAACAGAGTACATCTGTGAGCCTCCGCGGCTCCGGAAGAAATGAACGCACAGTTCTGAATCAGGAATCGGTCTCCGCGGGGTGTTTTGCTTCTTTCTTATTAAAAGTCTTGTGCTGTAGGTAAAATGAGAAAACAAGGTTTTACCTCCCGGCTGAAGACAGGTAAATAAATCCCATTGAGAGAGCTGAGTGCCTGAGGTGTCAGCAGAGCACAGGACGCTGAGCCGCCATGTTTTCAGAATAGGAAAGTCTGGGGTGGCGAGGCATGCGCAGAGCGATGAGCGCGTTCTAAAGAGCACAACAAAGAGAGATCAAATACACCCACTGAGGGCAGATGATGCCTGCCTTCCTGAAACTGCCTAGAACCAATCCATCTCCTACATGCTGCAGTGTCACAGAATCCATGCCTCGCCTACATACTACAGTGTTACTGACTCCAAACGTCTCCCACAGGCACAAGGCATTTTGTGGGCAGAAAAATGTTAAAAGAGTCATTAAGTGTTGGTTTTATTGAAAAAAGAAAGCACGTTTGAGGCTTTCTTTTAACATTTTTCAGCCCACAAAATGCAATCATAAAAACAATGTTAAAAGAAAGACTCTCAGACATGTTGATTTATTTTTCATTAAAACTTTATTAAATATTGTATAATAATCACTTTCATTGAACACTGCCTTGTGTGACTAACTGAAATATACATTAAAAATAATAGTGATTTTATTCCTCGTATGCAAACCTGTAATTTCGGTATTACAGTGTAATTATAATTGTGACATCACTACTCCCATCTGACCCGAAACGTACCTCTCTCTCTACTGAAATAGTGTAGTACAGTTGTAGAGTATCCTTCCTTATGATAGCGCTAGTTCGACGCAAGCACTATGCTGTCCCTACCCAGAAGTATGGGGTTTATTTAGAGTTTGGTAGACAGGGTACTCCATCAAAACACGCCAGATGTCCTGTCTGCAGTACTACAAGTGCATGGTAGTCATTGGCAGCCTAAATATGCAGAAGGAACACCCGCGCAGTGGCGCCGGAACAGTTTTCAGAGTGGAGGTGCTGCCGTCAACGTTACATCACTGAGGTTATAGGGAGTGTGGAAAATCCGCACATCACATGAAGAAGAAATCCAGCAAATGTTTGTAGCAGGAGAGCGGTGAGTGTGTGGTATGCAGCCAGAGGTGCATTTTGAAACAAACTGTTGCAAATATATTACTAAAGTATAGTGTGGTAGGGTGTTTACACAGAATATTGGAACCAAAAAATTTGTGGGACAAAGTATTGTGTCAAGAATATTGAGGACAAAAATATTGTGAACGTAAGTTTCTATAGTTAAGAAAAGTAGTTAATATATATAACTACACATATAAGTGACTTCGTGCTATATATATCTTCAAGGTACGTAGATATGGAGTTAAGAACAGTAAATCTATACTTACTATTTGCACTCAACTTCTCAATATTTTGGTCCTCGATTTTTTAGACACGATATTCTGTCCACACAATATTTTTGGTTCTGATATTCTGTCCGTGATCCGTGTGGTAGCGCACTTTCTATTGAAATGGCCACTAAATTTGCACGGGCAGCGTTTTAGTAATAAAACTATTCAGCGTACAAACAATAATGTTTGGAAATCAGGTTTCACTAAATATTTAATTTGTGCATCACTAATGTATTGATTTGTTTTCAGCCAATTAAAATCTTTGTTTCCACCATTCTTCAAACTTAAAAAGAAAAGCGCAACGTGCTTTTCTAAGTGCTGATATAGTCTGAAATATGTGTACAGTACATTTACAGGTATTTACATGTTTTGGTGTAAGAAGAAAATTACATCCTTCAGCCTTTCCTTTCACGCATACACTCAGCAAGATTACTACAAACTTAAGTTTACAAAACCCTTCACTTTGCAGCCAGTGAAAGAAAAGTAAACACCAATCTCCATGTTAAAATGATAAGCAGCAGTTTGACAGAAGACATAGCCTGACATCTGACCTCGGTCCCTGAAAGCAGAGCAAAACTAAATTTAAAGACAGCTTTATTGCTTCTTCACCTTCTGAACTCCAGCATGGTTATTCCGGGGGTGCAGCAGCACCCTTACTTCCAGCACCTGTGTGACCCGACATGTACAGATTTACCAAACCTCAAATAAGGCCCTATGTGTTTATAGGGTGCCCTATATAGTAAGAGTTGGGTTCCCCAACTCCATAGGCGGCAGCTCTGGCCATTATGCCACATCCCCTCCCCACTTCCATGGTTAGTAGTTGGTTCTGTTTTAGGCGGCACTAACAGGCGAAATTAACTGGTGCAAGCTGCCTCCTGACGAGAGCCGAGGCACTTATTTTTTTTACAAATTAACCACTGACAATTGATATGTTTTTGCACAAATTGCACGGCTCTTGGGTCTGCATGGGTGGAAAACACCACATTTTACCTGGTGGCAATTGCTCTGGTAAACTTGCGGCAGGGGGCAGCAGTAGATAAATAGCCGGAGTGGCTACCATTGGTACACCTTATCGCTCAATTCTCGCCAGAGTGACGCAAAAAAAGGTCTCGGGGCAAAGATTGATCGCAATGGTATGGGTTTGCAGCTGGTAGCAGAGCATGGGTTTGAATTGTTACAGGGATGACTGTCTTTTCTGCACTCTTTTTG
Organism: Lissotriton helveticus; assembly: GCF_964261635.1. Classification (NCBI taxonomy): domain Eukaryota; kingdom Metazoa; phylum Chordata; class Amphibia; order Caudata; family Salamandridae; genus Lissotriton; species Lissotriton helveticus. The sequence goes on from NC_136067.1 coordinate 1,958,758,497, forward strand.
CTTCAAGTTTCTCTCCTAAGGAATTCAGTGCCATTAGCCAATAATGAGCCATTGGTGACAGATCTTTATTCACTGCTCTGCTGGGGCTCAGCACAGGAGAGCAGCAGTTCATCTGCACGTCACCACACATTAAACATCTAAGACGGCTTTAAAAATGACACTTTAATTACATAAAATATGTGGGCAATCAATTGCAAACTGCTTAGTAGTGTTTTTCCCCACAGTGCAGGTGTCGCTTTTATTCCAGATATCTGAAACATCCAGATCGTTTTCATTATTGGAACAAAATACCCAGTTTGTAAAAGTGAGGTGACAGGTGCTGATATAGCCATGTATTATACGACATAAAGTGCCATATGTAACAAACATATTATAGGTGATTTTTGTTCTTTGTTGTTTAAGGCTGTATGTCGCTTGAATTGTGCGAATGCACATGCTGATAACATGCATGCGGGTAAGCACACACATGCAGAAAGCACACACACAGAGGTACACATCCAGTCAGACAACACACATGAATGTACACGTGCATTCTGACAGCACATAAGGATGCATAACTGAATTGACCCCAGACTGCATTAAACATGAATGTCTCCAGGCACTGATGCGTATCCGGCCACAAGATCATAAGCCATGGCGAGTGCATTCAAGGGAAGATGCAACTCCCATGATCAAAATTTAATGTATGTATGTGGTATTTGTATAGCACAAGCCCAGCTGAAAGACATAGAAGATCTACCGGGACACAGTGATTGGAGGGGTAGCAGGGTACAGAGAGCTGGGATGGGCTGCGGCTGCGTCATGATGTAGTGTTCTTTAAGGAGGCGGGTCTTCAGTTCTTTCCTAAATTGGAGCAGAGTTGAGGGGGTCCCTATGGATACAGGGATGTCCTTTCGGTATCAGGCATAAACTGATGAAGAAGGCATGCTGCCTTGTTATTTTTCTTTTTTTTGCAGTTATTTGACTCCAGTCTAATGGTGTTCTGGCTGCAGGTTCCCAAGATATAAAAGAGACAGTAATGGAGATATGGAGGGGGGCTGGCCATGATGGCTTTGAAGGGAATGGTACCGATTCACAAAGGGACTTATGACTCAAAGTTACGAGTGCGGAGATTCTGATCTGAATGTGGACACTGGTGAAGTCTCTACATTTGTAACTTTACGAGTCATAAGTCCCTTAGTGAATCAGTCCCAATGTGCCTGGATTTTTTAAGCTGGTGTGCACTGGCAAAGGAGCCAATGGAGTTCTAGCAGGGTGGAGGTGATGTGGTTATATTACAGGCTGCACTGTATACGATGCCCTTAAGGTGGGCCAGTGTGGAGTCTAAGGGCCAAGGAACAGGGTGTTGCAAACATCCAGATGCAATAGTATGAGATCATTTCACTTTCTTTAGTAGAGAGAGCTGGTACCAGTAGTCATGCGTTTTTTGGGAATGTGTTCCTTGAGGGTGAGGTCAGTATCAGCGGTGTTGATTGTGCTGGATCTATCGGCCGCATTTGACATGGTCTCCCATAACATCTTGGGAGACCGACTCATATCATATGGCATTTCCCACATGGCCCTTGCTTGGCTGAAATCTTTTTTATCCAATAGAAAACAAATAGTCACCCATGGCCAATATCAATCATCAGATAAACCCTTGCTTTCTGGGGTCCCCCAGGGCTCTGCCTTAAGCCCAACATTGTTTAACACCTTGGCTGCGGCTGGAATTCCGCGCCGGTGCTGGACATTCCGATCACGGGCGTAGTCATGACGGCTCCTGGCCGTCATCAGCACACACCCACCGTAACTCATGACGGACGGGAGCCGTCATCAGCTCCGAAGGGGTTAACATCTACATGGCCCCCCTAAGAAATCTGATATCATTGTTCAATATTGAAATCATCTCCTACGCTGATGATACTCAATTAATTCTAGTACTAGACAAAGACACCACCAATACAGAAGAGAACTTCCAACTCTGCCTCGTTGCTGCCTTTTATTGGATGCAATCCAACCATCTGAAATGCAACACCCAAAACCAGAGATCATGTTGCTTGGTAAATCGAACACCTTCCTGCCCAGCCAGTTGTGGCCTAATGACATTCCCCCTCGGCCAAATACAGTGGATGTAGTGAGGAATCTAGGAGTAAAATTTGAAACCTCACTATCCTTCCATCTCTTCTGTGGCCGGTGTAGCGTGTGGGGTCAAGGCCCAACACGTGGTGGAGGGGCTCGCAATAATTGACACAGACTCTGGTTAAGTGGTTAGTCGGAAAGACCCCGAGCGGTCTTCCGCCCTGTTTATTTATACCCGCCCCGGGGTATGCGTGCATGCGTGTATATTGTGCTACAATGTATGGAAGAGCCCGAGTGGCTCTCTACATCCCTCCTTCAATTTAGTTCTGTTCTGACAGTAATCAGGCGTTTCTTGACTCACGGAGATGTCCAGGCAAAGTCTCTCAGATTCTGGCTAGGTCTCGGGTTGGGCCGCAGATTGTAGCATTGGTTCCGGGCACACGACGATCCTGCAACCCCAGCCAGGGTTGGCCCTGCATTCTCGCCACTAAGGGCCGCCCAGGGTCGGTTGTTCTCGACGGTGAGGTTTTGCGGTATCATTCTGGGCGGACTCTCTCCTCTTTGCCTGGCCTTGGGTGACCCTGGCAATGACCCTCCGAGATCTAGACCTCCATCATCTGCTGCCTCCGGACCTTCCGCGGTGTGTTGGTCTCCAGTTGCCTCACTTGCTTTCTTAAAGTATGACACATTGCGGGTCACTACTTGTCCATTTCGCTTTGCGGTCACCATCGTTCCTTGGACCTTGTCCACGATCCACACCTCCGATTCATAAGGTGTGCGGAATTTCCACCCCGGGTGGCGATCTCGCACTACAACCGTGTCCCCCTCCTTCAGAGTGGGCTCCTTGGCGTGACGATGCTCGCTCGCCTTCTGGTTGGTGGTTCGCCTCCGGGCTTGAATGACCGCAGCATCTCTTTCTTCAGGCACCCAGGTGCTGTCTGTCGGGATGCTGTCACAGGGTGCTCTCTTGATTAGCACATGGGCGGGAGCACATTTTGTGGTGCTGTGAGGCGTCTGCCGATAGGCCCCTAGAAATTGATCGAGGGCTATTTCCGGATCTTCCCCACTGTCCACTGCGATCCTCAGGGCTCTGTTGAGTGTTCTCATTAGTCTTTCGACTTCCCCGTTTGCCTGGAGCCACAACGGGGTGATTTTCCTATGCTTGATCCGGAGGCTCTCGAGGTAGTTCTGAAATTCTCTCCCTTGAAAAGGGGGCCCATTGTCAGACTTGATTTCTTCCGGGAGCCCCATGGTGGCAAAGATGCGACTCAACACCTTTTTGACTTGGGGAAACGCTGTCGAAGATATGACCTCCACTATCGGGAATTTTGAGAACGAATCGACAAGAACCAACGTGTGTCGGCCATCGGGGAAGCTTCCAAAGTCTATGTTGAGGTGTGTCCAGGGCGTCTGGGGTGCATCCTCTGTGATCACCGGCGCCGGGGTCGGGTCACTGCCCGTGATTGTGCAGGCATGGCAGGATCGTATCATCGCGTCAACTTGACTGTCCATGGCGGGAGAACCATACCTTGCTTCTCAGACGGGCTTTTGTCTTGGCCATTCCCTGATGGCCTACGTGTGCCAGAGCTAACGCTCTCTGTTGGAGACTCTCAGGCATTACGATGAGATGTCCTCTGAGGATGACTCCTTCATCGCCCACGCTCAGCTCACTCCGGATTTGCCACAGCTGTTGTCGCGCATGGCTCACTTCCAGTCGAAGGCTCGGTGCTTCATCAAGGAAATGGGCCCAGCGGTTTCCCTCCAGAGCCTGGCGAACTCTTACCAGCGTCTCGTCCGTGGCGGTCGCTTCCCCTATTTCCTTCAGCGTCATGTTTTCTGGGCATGCTGCCTGCGAGACCATGTGGACGAACTCCTCAGCTTCCACGCCTTCTTCTCGTGGTGGATATTGGCTGACGACATCGGGGTGGCGGGATAGGTAGTCAGCCGGATTGTGTGCCCCAGGTGGGAACACAATCCTGAAGTTATAACCCTGGAGCTGGACAGCCCAGCGTTCGATACGTGGGGGTGCCAGCCTGGATGACCCTGCGAATAATGGCAGTAGCGGCTTGTGGTCCGTCACCATGGTGAACTCCTGCCCGCACAGATAAAGATGGAAATGCTGATATGCCCATTTTATGGCCAGGGCTTCTCTTTCGATCTGGGCATACCTGGTCTCGGTGTCCGACAGTGCCTTGCTGGCATATGCGACTGGTTTCCACTCTTCTGGTCCGTATTCCTGCAGGAGCACCGCCCCCAGGCCCACTGGGCTGGCATCGACGATCAGTTCGGTCCTGCGGCGGGGCTGGAAATAGGCCATTACGGTATTGTCTAGGAGGCTGGCTTTGATGTTTTGAAATGCATTGTTGGCGGCTACTGTCCATTCCCACTTGTGGTCTACTCGCGTGAGGGCTCTGAGGGGTTCTGCAAGCGCGGCCAGGTTGGGTATAAACCGACCACAGTAAGTGGCCATGCCTAAGAAACTGCGCACTTCGGTGGGGTTTCTTGGGGTGCTCGCTGCCTTGATCGCCTCTGCCTTTTTGGGATCCACTTTCAGACCTTCCCGCGTGAACGTGTAACCGAAGAAGTCTATTGATTCTTGATAAAAGGAGCATTTCGACCGGTGCAGGCTTAGTCCGCTGTCCACGAGCCTTTGGAGGGTGGCCCTCAGGTGTGCGTGGTGTTCCTCGAGGGTTGCAGAGTAAATCAATATATCGTCACTGAGGTTGATTACTCCACTCAGTCCGGATAGTACTTCCCTTATGGTGTTTTGGAACACCTCCGCAGCGGAGGAGACGCCAAAGCTTAACCGTTTGTAGCGTCAAAGTCCTACATGGGTCGAGAAGGTAGTAATATACCTACTTGCTGGTTCCAACTCGAGCTGATGGTATCCCGAGTTGAGGTCTAGTTTCGAGAACCATTTCGCCCCATTCAGATCAGCCACTATCTCATCCATGGTAGGGGTGATGTTTCGTTCTAGTTTGACGGCTGCATTCGGCAGCCTCATGTCCACACATAACCTGATCGCTCCAGGTTGTTTCGGCTTTGGTGCTACTACCAGCGGGGAAACCCAGGGTGTCGGGCCCGACACCTTTTCTATGACGTCAAGGTCTTCCAGTTTCCGGAGTTCCTCTTCGACTTGCGGCCTCAAGTTGAATGGCAGTTGAATACCGGCCGTACAGATGTGTCTATGTGCAGCTTGAACTTCCGTCCTTTGAGTTTTCCGAGGCCTTGAAACAACTCTGGGAAGTTCTTAAGCATGAAGTCCGCATGTGCCTGATGCACCTGGTTGGCAAAGAACACCAGGCCAAGGTCCTCTGCCGTGTGGCAGCTCAGAAGGGTGCCTTTCTTCCCCTCTGTGATATGGAACCGTGTTTCTGTGGAATACTCGCCGTTTACGACGGTCGTTTGGATCACTCCCCGTAGCGGTAGTGGCTCTGTGCCGCCATAGGTGTAGATCCTTGTAGTGGAAGGTGCCAGCGGGGGTTTCGGAGACAGTTTCTCATATTGATCGGAATCCATGACGTTCACGGATGCCCCGTGTCTATCAGGGCTTTTATTTCGGTGCCTTCTACAGCAATGGAGCACATGGGCGGCGGCCTTCTCCTGGTGGACGCTCTGCTGACGTAGGAGACGACATACACCTCATCGTCCTCATCGTCTTCGTATCGGGGTCGTCTATCCTGAGCCTGGTGGTCAGGAGGGGGTGGGTCGTGGTCCAGCGATAGCTGCCGGATGCGTTGCGTCACTGCCCTGGCTCTCGGACCAGCTGGCTTGAACTTTCCTCCCCTACATACTACAGCGAAGTGGTTCAGCCGCCCACATTTTAGGCACGTCTTTACTTTCGCGCCACACGTGGCCGTCGTAGGATGGTCTTCACCCCAGTATCCACACTGATTTCCTCTTGAGGGGTTACTTCGTGGGCGGGTGGCCGGTAATCTCCTCTGGATTGCGTCAATTCGCTCCTCCTTAATCGGTGTCGTCCTCGCGGAGGCCGGGGCGATCACCGGTGTGCGTAGCGCAGCCTCCATCTCCTCCGCCCTTGCGTCGGATAGCTCGTGTGACCTGGCTAGGACCAGTATTTCGTCTAGCGATATGCCCAGTTGGCGGAGAATGAGTTTTCTCAGGAGTTTTGACTTGCAGCCCACTATGATTTGGTCTCGGATTTCCTCCCGTGGGTTGGTGAATGGGCAGGTCCTCGTAAGCCGGCGTGGCCTAGCGTAGTACATGTCGACGGACTCCGACTCCGTTTGCCACGCTCGTTTGAATTTGAATTTTTCAAAATCATTGTTGAGCTGGGGATCAAAGTGCGCATTAAGTTCCGCGACCGCGGCGTCATAGTCATGCTCGGGTCCCGTGTTGGGGAGCGACTCGAACAGCTCGTAAATCTCTGGCCCACCGTACAGGATGAGGAGCGACCTTTTTACAGTTCCGTCCATCTCCCTGGTGCCTTTGAAGTATAGGCTGAGCCTCCCAACCCACGCCTTCCATCTTATTGCCGCCATTGCAGGGTCTGCCGCCTCGTTAAACGGGGGAATGGGTGCTGCGCCAGAGTGTAGGTGAGTGGGTGTCATCAGTGTGGGGGCTCCGGCTTGGTTCTGGGCCTGTGGCGGCGGCGCGGCTATCACTGGTGGTAGGTTTTGGCCTGCCCCATCTTGGCTCGCTCCTGGCGCTGTTACTGACATGGTTCAGTCTTCTCTTGGCCCCTCTAGAGATTTCCGGTAGGTCCCCGTGCGGTGAAGCCTCTAACCCTGGTGTTCCGGCTGGCCGGGGTTCGTGGTTGATGTGAGGATGCCTACGCTGCCCCTTGTTCCCTACGGGGTGAGTTTGGCAGCACTGCCGCTTGGCTTAGCCTGTGCTTGTTTGATTTCTTTTCCCTCTTCGGCAGGTAGGAATCGTGCTTTCTTCCCCCCTTCCGGGCTGTGATTGCAGAGTACGGGGCTTGGCGCTTTCCAGCCGGGTGGAGTCGCTTGTACTGAAACCGTTTGGCTTTGCTTGTGCTTGTTGTTGTTTTTTTTTTTTTCCTCTCTTCTCACCGGGCTGTGTGTGCTGGGGCAGGGTGTGCGCCTACCGAGACCGCGGCTGCGGCGAGGCTGGAGCTGGTGCTGGGCCCCACCGAGGCCACTTGGTGCCGCCGCGCGAGTCGCGCGTGACTTCTCCTCCAGGGAGGCGCTCCGACGTCGCTCGGCTCCGGCGTTGCCAGAGGGAGGGGGAAAGACACGCAGGGGTGTCGCGCAGGCGGGACAGCGGCAGACTCACCCGCAACTTCAGGCTGGATGCCGCGCACCCTGACTCTCCGGCGAGTCCCGCCGGCTGAAGGCGCTCCCACCAGGGAGGCGCGAGGGCGGGCCTCGGGAACCGGGGTCAGTGCGGCAGCACACGTGGGTGGGCTCCGCGGCAGGATGCAGGCACACAGCGGCGCCACGGACAGAGGCAGCCCGGCACGCGTGCATGTAGGCCGGCCTCGTCGCCAATGTAGCGTGTGGGGTCAAGGCCCGACACGTGGTGGAGGGGCTCGCAATAATTGACACAGACTCTGGTTAAGTGGTTAGCCGGAAAGACCCCGAGCGGTCTTCCGCCCTGTTTATTTATACCCCGGTGCGAGCCCGCCCAGGGGTATGCGTGCATGCGTGTATATTGTACTACAATGTATGGGAGAGCCCGAGTGGCTCTCTACAGCCGGCACATGCTTCCACCTGATAAAGTCTCACAAAAAGGTTTGCATTCTACTACCTGGTGTGGTGAGAAAGGCAGTTACAGTGACTCTGATCCCTTCCAGACTAGACTACTGTAACAGCCTATATGCAGGGGCCAAAAAGTCTGTCCTGAAGAAACTACAGATAGTTCAACATGCAGCAGCCTGCCTTGTCCTAAAACTACCTTGAGGCTCCTCAGCCACCTTAAAATCCTTACACTGGCTGCCCATAAATAAAATAATTCTCTTCAAGATCCTGGTAGTCATTTACAGAGCTTTTAGGTCATCAGGACCCAAGTACCTTAGTGCCAGAGTAAAACCGGATGTGTGGAAGATCCTCATCAGCAAATCTCCTTATGCCACCTAGCTTCAATCTCATTTCTAAAGGGGGCAAATCAGTGGCAGTCCTAGGGACCTAAGTCTGGAATTCTTTACCCATCCATCTCCGGTTCTCTTAGACAGAATCCATCTTCAGGAAATCCTTGAAAACTTGGATCTTTGGAGCCTCAGACACTTTAGTTCTCTCACTCATCTAATGTTGTAGAATATCCTGCCACTATGCTCCTCTCTTCATTCCGTAAGAGCGCTATTAGGCTCCCCTGAGTGACAGCTGCACGTTATAAATTTTCTATCATATCATATTATCAAGGGAGTTGGGTAAAAGTTGTGGTTTGAAGTCCAGGTTCACATTACTGAGTTAGTTTACAAAAGAGCAGCAATTACTACACCAGATCAAAATAAACAATCCCCAGTACCTGGCATGGAGGAAGTAGAGCTCAGTGCACATGGTGTGAATAAGCAATGCCCAGCACATAAGAATGAAGGAGCAGCGCTCAGTGTACAAGACAAGCATTAACTTTGTCCAGGACATCCAAGAGCTAAACTTAATTAATTAACTTAATTAAATTAACTTAATTAATGATTAGTCCATTTATGCGAAGCCCTTGATGCACATTGTTCATGAGAGCTTCCAACGAAAGGGGAGCATATGTCGACAATAAAGAGAACCAAGAGTATCCCATGGAAGGAGAGCACATGGTCACAATAAAGAGAACCAAGAGCATCCCTTGAAAGGAGCATGCATGGTCACAATAAAGAGAACCAAGAGCTTCCAATGAAAGGAGCACACATGGTCACAATAAAGAGAACCAAGAGCTTCCCATCGAAGAGAGCACATGGTCACAATAAATAGAACCAAGAGCATCCCATGGAAGGAGCACGCATGGTCACAATAAAGAGAACCAAGAGAATTCAATCAGAAGAGTTCACATGGCCACAATAACAGAACTATGAGCATTCCATGGAAGGGGCGCACATGATCACAACAAAGAGAACCAAGAGCACCCCATGGAAGGAGCGCACATGCTAACAAAAAAGTGATCCAAGAGCATCCCATGGAAGGAGCGCACATGCTAACAAAAAAGAGATCCAAGAGCATCCCATGGAAGGAGCGCACATGCTAACAAAAAAGAGATCCAAGAGCATCCCATGGAAGGAGCGCACATGGTCACAATAAGGAGAACCAAGAGCATCCCATGGAAGGAGCGCACATGGTCACAATAAAGAGAACCAAGAGCATCCCATGGAAGGAGCACACATGCTAACAAAAAAGAGATCCAAGAGCATCCCATGGAAGGAGCGCACATGGTCACAATAAAGAGAACCAAGAGCATCCCATGGAAGGAGCACGATTGGTCACAATAAAGAGAACCAAGAGCATCCCATGGAAGGAGCGCACATGCAAACAAAAAAGAGATCCAAGAGCATTCCATGGAAGGAGCGCACATAGTCACAATAAAGAGAACCAAGAGCATCCCATGGAAGGAGCACGATTGGTCACAATAAAGAGAACCAAGAGCATCCCATGGAAGGAACGCACATGCTAACAAAAAAGAGATCCAAGAGCATCACCAGGAAGGAGCGCACAGGCTAACAAAAAAGAGATCAAAGAGCATTCCATGGAAGGAGCGCACATAGTCACAATAAAGAGAAGCAAGAGCATCCAATGAAAGGTGCGCACATGTCGACAATAAAGAGAACCAAGAGCATCTCATGGAAGGAGCGCACATAGTCACAATAAAGAGAACCAAGAGCATCCCATGGAAGGAGCGCACATGGTCACAATAAAGAGAACCAAGAGCATTCCATGGAAGGAGCGCACATAGTCAGAATAAAGAGAACCAAGAGCATCCCATGGAAGGAGTGCACATAGTCACAATAAAGAGAATCAAGAGCATCCCATGGAAGGAGCGCACATGGTCACAATAAAGAGAACCAAGAGCATCCCATGGAAGGAGCACGATTGGTCACAATAAAGAGAACCAAGAGCATCCCATGGAAGGAGTGCACATGTCGACAATAAAGAGAACCAAGAGCATCCCATGGAAGGAGCACGATTGGTCACAATAAAGAGAACCAAGATCTTCCAATGAAAGGTGCGCACATGTCAACAATAAAGAGAACCAAGAGCATCTCATGGAAGGAGCACGATTGGTCACAATAAAGAGAACCAAGAGCATCTCATGGAAGGAGCACGATTGGTCACAATAAAGAGAACCAAGAGCATCTCATGGAAGGAGCACGATTGGTCACAATAAAGAGAACCAAGAGCATCCCATGGAAGGAGCGCACATGGTCACAATAAAGAGAACCAAGAGCATCCCATGGAAGGAGCACGATTGGTCACAATAAAGAGAACCAAGAGCATCCCATGGAAGGAGCGCACATGCTAACAAAAAAGAGATCCAAGAGCATCCCATGGAAGGAGCGCACATGCTAACAAAAAAGAGATCCAAGAGCATTCCATGGAAGGAGCGCACATAGTCACAATAAAGAGAACCAAGAGCATCCCATGGAAGGAGCGCACATGGTCACAATAAAGAGAACCAAGAGCATCCCATGGAAGGAGCACTCATGGTCACAATAAAGAAAACCAAGAGAATCCCATGGAAGGAGCACGATTGGTCACAATAAAGAGAACCAAGAGCATCCCATGGAAGGAGCGCACATGCTAACAAAAAAGAGATCCAAGAGCATCCCATGGAAGGAGCGCACATGCTAACAAAAAAGAGATCCAAGAGCATTCCATGGAACGAGCGCACATAGTCACAATAAAGAGAACCAAGAGCATCCAATGAAAGGTGCGCACATGTCAACAATAAAGAGAACCAAGAGCATCCCATGGATGGAGCACACATAGTCACAATAAGGAGAACCAAGAGCATCCCATGGAAGGAGCGCACATGGTCACAATAAAGAGAACCAAGAGCATCCCATGGAAGGATCACGATTGGTCACAATAAAGAGAACCAAGAGCATCCCATGGAAGGAGCGCACATAGTCACAATAAAGCGAACCAAGAGCATCCCATGTAAGGAGCGCACATAGTCACAATAAAGAGAACCAAGAGCATCCCATGGAAGGAGCGCACATGGTCACAATAAAGAGAACCAAGAGCATCCCATGGAAGGAGCACGATTAATCACAATAAAGAGAACCAAGAGCATCCCATGGAAGGAGTGCACATGTCGACAATAAAGAGAACCAAGAGCATCCCATGGAAGGAGCACGATTGGTCACAATAAAGAGAACCAAGAGCATCCCATGGAAGGAGCGCACATGGTCACAATAAAGAGAACCAAGAGCATCCCATGGAAGGAGCATGATTGGTCACAATAAAGAGAACCAAGAGCATCCCATGGAAGGAGCGCACATGTCGACAATAAAGAGAACCAAGAGCATCTCATGGAAGGAGCACGATTGGTCACAATAAAGAGAACCAAGAGCATCCCATGGAAGGAGCACGATTGGTCACAATAAAGAGAACCAAGAGCATCCCATGGAAGTAGCACGATTGGTCACAATAAAGAGAACCAAGATCTTCCAATGAAAGGTGCGCACATGTCGACAATAAAGAGAACCAAGAGCATCTCATGGAAGGAGCACAATTGGTCACAATAAAGAGAACCAAGAGCATCCCATGGAAGGAGTGCACATGTCGACAATAAAGAGAACCAAGAGCATCCCTTGGAAGGAGCACGATTGGTCACAATAAAGAGGACCAAGATCTTCCAATGAAAGGTGCGCACATGTCGACAATAAAGAGAACCAAGAGCATCTCATGGAAGGAGCACGATTGGTCACAATAAAGAGAACCAAGAGCATCCCATGGAATGAGTGCACATGTGGACAATAAAGAGAACCAAGAGCATCCCTTGGAAGGAGCACGATTGGTCACAGTAAAGAGAACCAAGATCTTCCAATGAAAGGTGCGCACATGTCGACAATAAAGAGAACCAGGAGCATCTCATGGAAGGAGCACGATTGGTCACAATAAAGAGAACCAAGAGCATCCCATGGAAGGAGTGCACATGTCGACAATAAAGAGAACCAAGAGCATCCCTTGGAAGGAGCACGATTGGTCACAATAAAGAGAACCAAGATCTTCCAATGAAAGGTGCGCACATGTCGACAATACAGAGAACCAAGAGCATCTCATGGAAGGAGCACGATTGGTCACAATAAAGAGAACCAAGAGCATCTCATGGAAGGAGCACGATTGGTCACAATAAATAGAACCTAGAGCATCCCATGGAAGGAGCACAATTGGTCACAATAAAGAGACAGCCGGTCGGCAGTGAGCACCAGTGCCAGCCGAGGGAATACACAATGTGGTACAGGCATCCCTCTGGCCACACCCACCTTAATACAACACCACATCGCTGCCACAAACCTGTCTAAAAGTGCTATGTGGGAAGTAATCTACACACCCCGACTGCAAAGAACGAACGGCTTAGTCCAACTACAAACAGCCAAGCCCTTCACCACCCCAATGCACATCACAGAGTACAAAATGAAGAGTAAACTCATTTCACTTTTACATTAATGACACAGAAATGACTAACCTATACATTTAACAAAGCATACACAATTAGATAGTGATATACAGTTAAGTAATGGAAATCCCAGAAGCGTATGGAAAAGTGCTTCAGTGCCATAATCGGTAAACATCACTTACAACGAAACTTTTACAACGCACTACCATTACAACGCGGTCATTACAACGCAAACTATTACAACGCATTGCGCTGGGGGGCGCTCTAGGATAGGGAATAGGTTGATTTACTATCCAATAACCTTCCCTAGTGTCCACGGGGACTGGAGTTGGAATAGTAAATTAAACTATTCACTATCCAACACCCGAAAGCGCTATGCGTTGTAATGGTATGCGATGTAAAAACCGCGCTGTAAAGGCAGGCGTTGTAATAGCCTGCGTTGTAACGTCATACATCCGCCATAACCTAATTGTAGAAGGCGCTTTACAATTTCTTATAACATAGCATAAGTCACGGGGTGAACACAAACTGTAGAATCGTGGAAAAAGACTGAGGGACACTGTGACACAACCCATGTGTCCCAGGCACTCAAGCAGAGGTCTGTTGAGTCATAGACCCTGGGAAAAAGGCACTTAAGTGCTACAAGAACAGCGGCAGTGTATCACGAATTCACTAATATTAGCAAGACAGTCATGCTCCACTAATAATAAGCTCCCCTTTGTATTTCTCACTTTAGTTTCCATCTATGTACATTACTCTCGCCTTCAGCAGACCCCACCACTACTCCCTCTTACAGTCATCCTCTTTCTCAGTTGAAGTGTCTCCCAAGCACTCACAGAACCACCATCACTGACACCACTGTGTGAAAAACTGGTGCACCTGCTTATGGCCAATGCTGAGAGGCCAAGAACGGAATGGGCATGAAATCTAAGCTTCCCACTCAGCCTCCTGACCCTATCGTACCAGGGGACAGCGTGGAAAGCTCAAATTCCACTGAGGAGCCATAGACCCCACATGTCTCTTTCTGGCACAAAAGACCAAACTCATACCCTGACTTCTCCTAAGCGCCTATAAGTCATTCGCTGTGGATGTAAACGTCGCCAGTCCCTTGCTGCAGATGTAATATTGGGAGCGTTTGGATTATAACGTTATATGTTGTGTAGTGAGTTTACCCTACGCCACTCTACTCTGCATCACTCCACTCTATGCCACTACACTCCACGTCACTCTAATCTACTCTGCACCACTGCACTTCACACCACTGCACTCTGCACCACTCCCACTTTACTCTATGGTACTCTACTCTACACCTCTGCACTATACTCTGCACCACTCCACTCTGTGGCACATCACTCTACTCTGAAACAATCTACTCTACGCCACTGGAATCTAAGCCACTGCAACCTACGCCACTCTACTCCATCCTGCACCACTACACACCATTGCACTCTAAACCACTGCCATCTATGCTGCACCACTCCACTCTACTCTGCACCACTCTACACCACTGCACTAGGCCACTCTACTCTGTCACTGCACTCTACACCAATACACACCACAGCACTTTACTCAAAGCCAATGTATCCTTTGCCACGCCAATCTACTCTGCACCTCTGAACTTTACACCACTTTACTCTAGGCCACTCCACTCAACAACACTACACACCATGATACTCCACCCTATGATGCACTACTCCGTTAAACTCTACTCCACTCTATATACTGTACTCCACTCTATGCCACCCTACAACACTCTACTCCACTCTACGACGCTCCAAGCAACTCCCTTTGCTTCACTCCATG